>NC_082727.1:40814281-45614281 GCF_030144855.1 Hypanus sabinus
TTATCACATGTACGTCGAAACACACAGTAAAATGGGTCAATTGCGTTAACGACCAACACACCCAAGGACGTTTTGCAGCAGCCAGCAAATGTTGCCATGTATTCTGGCACTAATATAGCCTAGAAATATAGAGAACTTACAGCACAAGACAGGCCCTTACCCAGCAATCAAAGAACATGTCCTTACCTTAGAAATTACCTTGGGTTACACACATACCCACCATCCTTGGTAGAACAACACAGAACACAACAAAACTGGACATACCAAGCAACAAAGCAACAACAGCAAAACAAACTCCATTCCTCCCTATCACTTACCCACCCACTAACGTACATAGTCCTCTAACCCTAGGTCTTTGGCTGCTGGCCTCCAGCAGATTCGTGGATCATGTGATGAATTTAAACTGCCATCAAATTACAAGCATTCAATTTGATTAGTAGCATCTGTCGTTCAACCCTGACAGCAACCTGCTTCTAATTTAAAAGCAGAACACACAGCCAGTTTCGTTGTGTCAACTCTAAGGATAAAGAGCAACAATATAGGTTCTGCTATTTCGCATATGCAAAGAAGTGACACTGAACTGCCAGTGATAAAGAAAGGCAACAGCCCAGCTTTCTGAATGGATGAAATTTCCCCAACCAACCACATACAGTAAATCTCAGCCCTGGTCGTGCATTTGGAGATTACTCAGCAATCAAGGAAATTGTTGAAGCAAATTCAGAACATGTTTTAAAAGTGTGTGTGTTTATTTTTGGAGAATGATTGCTTATGCCCAAGCATCTGCTGATTTCCTGTACAAAGTTATTTACAATTCTGTAATGAACTATTAATATAAAATATATACATATTTAAGGCAGTTCTTTATCCAGATCCCCAGCTGTTGGCAAAGCGCCACACTAATGACTTATGTGGTAAGATACTTTGAGTGAAGTGGGACTGCTTCAAGTACTACATAGAAGTGATACATTCTGAGAGTATTCTTTGGTCGAAGTCATAATGAGCCAGTACCGGGAAGTTGGGAGCTAACCACTGAACTGGATCTGTTTTAATTGTTTAACGACAATTGTCTTTCTTCAGAAAAATCAATGATGCAATTAACAAAACCAGAGGAGGGAAAAATTAATATTAAAAAAAAAGGTGGAGTCTTATGTTGTGTCACTTTCAAAACATTAAACTAATTCAAAGGTGGATGCGGGAGTCTGAGAATGCGGGTCTAACTTCGTGTTTACTTTAAGTGAGGCACACATGTATCTGCAATTTGTATATTTATACATAAAATCCATAATGAATTATTTAAACAAACAAGAATGCTTAATCAACCAATATACAGTATAGACAAGATTATTTGAATATTACTGAAATATTAAGCACTCAGCAGAGTCCTTGTCAAAACAATTCCCTGATGTACTTGTGGAGAACATACTGTTCTTTGAGATCACCCAGTAAAAGTTGTCAGGCATTTTTAGGGCAGAATTCCACATACACATTTTTAAATGTTTACGCAACAGTGCAGCGTATTGGGTGTCCATGGAAGGGTAGCACCTCTGGTGAAGGGGCTTGTCG
This sequence comes from Hypanus sabinus, assembly GCF_030144855.1. NCBI lineage: Eukaryota > Metazoa > Chordata > Chondrichthyes > Myliobatiformes > Dasyatidae > Hypanus > Hypanus sabinus. Next base: position 40,815,845 of record NC_082727.1, read on the forward strand.
TGTCCATTCTGGGGGAGCTCACTCACCTTTGCTCCCGACTGGACGCTCAGCTCTCTCCTGTGGCTCCAAGCAGCTGTTTGCACGTGACATTGGCCACACCCTGGCACACTGCTTCGACGGGCAAGCTCAGCCAGGTGGGGGTAGCTGATAGGACTCGTCCCCAGGTGGGATAATGGACATGTCTGTCCTCACATTTGAGGCAGACTGGGTGGATGAGATCAACAGTGTAATCTAACGACCAGGAAGGCATTGTGCAACACTTCACGGAGAGCAAAGGGCACGACAAGGGACAGACAAGGTCATAGTCACCCACTGCAAACAAGTAAAAAATAGTTTGTGACAACTAGTCATTCTGCTGGACCCAGACTTTCAAGCTCAAGACAGCAAAACTGTCCCAGTGCAACTTTAAAAACTCTTCAAGAGAGGTCACCATAGACACCCAACTTTATAACAGGGTAATTGAAGAGCTGGGTTGGTGATAGCCAAATGATTCAGCATTTAGACCTTTAGGCATTTCGTTTATTTTTGGAGGTTTTGTTCTGTAATTTAACATCAGATTTCAATATGGCTGATGAAAAGTTAATGGAAACAAAGAACTGTGTGCTATTTGGGAGTGAGGAAGGTGGGTGTGTGCAACAGATATTATTCTATTAAATTATCTATATCCATCTTTATCCTCACACTGACCTGTCTGCATTTGCATGCTCAGGCACAGAGGGCTCCATTCATTTTGTTATTTCCATTCCATCTGTCAGTACCTCCAGTTGAAGTCTGTCTTTTTGTGTGTTTCCCCCTAGCTGTCAGTCTGTGGTGTTGAATTGCCATGTGCTCCTGTCCCTGCTCTACTCCGGCCCCTGTATCACTGAGTACTCCGTCTCTCATCTGTTTCTCATTATTACCTGTCTTGCTGCTACCTGTGTTTCATTGTGCTCCACCTATCATCTGCCTCTCTGTTTATTGCTCAGTGTCTTTCAGTCCTGTGTGCCAGTGAATTTTCCTGAGTCTTCCCAGCATTCACTTCTGTACTTTGTTTGTTTGTTTGAATATTGACTCTGCCTGTTTCCCGATTCTGGTTTTTGGATTTCTCTGGATGTTTTGATCTCTGCCTAAACTTTGACACCGACTATGTTTGTACCTCAGGTTTGTTACTCAATTAATATCACTGTGTGCGCAGTACTGGGTCTGCGATTGGATCCCTGCTCCAGCACCCTGATACCATCCCCTTTCTGTGGCTTAAAACATGCCATCTTCCTTCTCTCTCAGGTCTGATAAATAGACACAATTCTGAAAAAATTAGCTCTCTTCATGAACTCTCTTAACCTGCTTGAGCCTCTGCAATATTTCCTCTCTTTATTACAGGTGTCTAGCCATACAAGACCAGGCAGAGGAAATCCTTGCTGAAGTATCACTGCAGGATAGCAAGAGACAAATAGTTGGCTCTTCAAAGGAAGCCCTTTGGTTAAATATCACATCTACCATATCCACATATGCAGCGTCCCAAACGTTTTCAATACGTTGGCTCACAGACTAACTTAATTTTCATCCACTTGCAGTTGAAATTAAATGCATTCATATTTATTTCAATGCAAGCAGTGAGCAGAAGTAGCCTGCACTTAAGTCCAGTATTCCATTCTGCTCATAGAATGTGCTTTGTGAACTCTGTATCCTAATCCTCTCAATGTTTCCCTCGAAGCAGAAGTAATATATGACCATTTTCTGGAGGAAGCTCTCACCCCAGTGACAGGTCACAAAATCGCTGGTAGCGCATTCTAATGGGATGGATTCATAGAAGTCTGTAGATGTTGGAATCTGTGACGATGAACAAGATGCTAGAGGAACTCAGCAGGTCAGGCAGCATCTGTAGAAGGAAATGGGCAGCTAACATTTCAGTCCAAACCCTTCATATGGACAACAATAGAGAGAAGGCAGGCAGAATGAAAAACTCAAGGGGAGGGGTTGACAAGAGATAATGAACGATAGATGGATGGTGGATCCTGGTGAGGAGGGAAGATAGGCAGATGAAAGAAGGAAAAGTGGAAATAGTGACAGAGACTGTGAGAGGATAGGTGGAGATGACAAAGGACTGAAGATGATAGAATCTGATAGCAGAGGAGGTTGGATCATGGAATTGTGTACGGGAGGTGAGGAGGGCAGATGAGAACAGTGGGTGGAGGAGAAACAACAGAAAGTGCTCTCTCGTTCAGGATACCCCCACCACAGGAAACATCCTTTCCAAATCTACCCTATCTAGTCCTTTCAACATTCAGTAGGTTTCAATGAGATCCCTCCACATTCTTCTAAATTCTAGTGAGTACAGGCCCAAAGCTGCCAAACACTCCTCATGTGTTAACCCCTTCATTCCCGGAATCATCATCGTGAACCTCCTCTGGACTCTCTCCAATGACAACACATCCTTTCGGTGATATGGGGCCCAAAATTGTTGACAATACTCCAAGTGTTGTCAACTCCTGACTAGTGTCTTATAAGGCTTCAGCATTATCTCCTTGCTTTTATATTCTATTCCCCTTGAAATAAATGCCAACATTGCATTTGCCTACCTTATCACAGAAAAAACCCTAAAAATTAACATTTTGGGAGTCTTGCACGAGGACTCTGAAGTCCCTCTGAACCTCTGATGTTTGAACCTTCTCCCTAGCTAAATAATAGTCAGCACTATTGTTCCTTTCACCAAAATGCATTATCATACATTTCCCAACACTATATTCCATCTGCCACTTTCTTTGCCCATTCTTCCAATCTTCTAAGTCCTGCTACAATCACATTGCTTCCACAGCACTACCTACCCCTCTAACTATTTTTGTATCATCTGCAAGCTTTGCCACAGAGCCATCAATTCCATTGTCCAAATCATTGATAAACGATGTGAAAAGTAGTGGTCTCAATACTGATCCCTGAGGAACACCACTAGTCACTGGCAGCCAAACAAAAAAGGCCCACGTTTATTCCCACTCACTGCCCCCCTGCCTTTCAGCCATTCCTCTATTCATGCCAGTATCTTTCCTGTAACATCATAGGACTTCATCTTGTTAAGCAGCCTCATGTGTGACACCTTATCAAATGGCTTCTGAAAATCCAAATAAATGACATCCACTGCCTCTCCTTTGTCCAACCTGCTTGTTACTTCATCAAATAACTCTAACAGATCTGCCAGGTAAGATTTCCCTTTACAGAAACCATGCAGGCTTTAACTTATTTTATCGCTAGTCTCCAAGTACCCCAAAACCTCAACCTTAATAATAGACTCCAACACTTTCCCAACCACTGAGATTAGGCTAACTGGCCTATAATTTTCTTCCTTTTGCTTTCCTCCTTTCTTAAAAAGTAGAGTGACATTTGCAATTTTCTAGTTCTCTGGGACCATGCCAGAATCAAGTGATTCTTGAAAGATCATGACTACTGCATCCACTAACTCTTCAGCAACCTCTCTCAGAACTCTGGGATATATAGTCCGTCTTGTCCTGGTGACTTCTCCACCTCGCTCAAGAGTGAGTGCCATTGCTCCCTGACACCCATGGACCTCTGGCACACTGCAAGTATCTTCCACAGTGAGGGCAGATGCAAAGTACCCATTAAGTTCATCTGCCATTTCTTTGTCCCCCATTATTACCTCATCAGCATCATTTTCCATTGGTCCAATATCAACTCTCACCTCCCTTTTACTCTTTATATAACTGAAAAAACTTCTAGCATCCTGCTTTATATTATTAGCTAGTTTGCCCTTATATTTCATTAAAAGTTGCCTTTTGTTGGATTTTAAAAGCTTCCCAATCATCTAGCTTCCCAGTCATTTTTTGCTACATTATACACCCTTTCCTTAGCTTTTATGTCTTTAATATCCCTTGTCAGCCGCAGTTGCCTACCCCTGCCATTTGAGAACTTCTTCTATGGTACATATCTATCATGTGCCTTGTGAACTATTCCCAGAAACTTCTGCCATCTCTGCTTTGCCGTCATCCCCACCAGTATCCTCCTCCATCCACCTGGTCAAGCTCCTCTCTCATTCCTCTATTATTCCATTGCAATACTGATACATGTGACCTTCAGGCTTCAATATCCAGACTCATCTACCTTGCAGTATCAAACTTCAAGACTTTCTGACCTCTGAGCTTCAACCCTAGGACTCATGGGCCTCTTATCTCAGGATCTGCCGTGGGTCTTCAATCATGGGACTCGCTGACCTTGGATCTCCATCCACACCTCAGCATCTATGAACCTGTGCCCCAAGGACCTTGTGTTCATCAGCACTCACTAGGCCTCTACTGCATATGTGCTACCCTTGTTTGCACTGCCAAAAGGCACCACCTTTCACTTGTCTTCCATAAATTCCACTTTCCATTGATCCACCCAACTTAAATGAGATTGATCTGAGACCCGATGTGTTGAATGGCTTCCTACATTTTATGAAATATGAGAACAGTGTAAAATCCCTAGTTAAGTTATTTCATAGGATTCTGTCATCACACTTAAGAAGGGAAGTGATAACATGAGAGAGAGAGAGAAAAGAAAGGATTTCTGAGGACAATTACGAAGAAGTAAAATTACTTGTAACAGGAAGGATGAGGGGAAATTTGATCAAGATGCATAAAATTACAAAAAACTAAGATAGCGTAATAGGCCTAGAGCTACTTCTCTCAGCAAAACTAGGAGACATAAATTTCAGTTAATGTGATTGGAGGAGAGTTGAGGAAATATTTACTCACCTGAAGACCTTTGATTCCCTGAATGTTTGGTTGAGGCAGAAGCTCGAATCATATTTAAAAGTATCTGAATGTGTGCTTGTTCCATGAGCTGAAAGCCTACTGATCCAAGAAATGGAAAATCTTTGCCATCAGTTTAGATTTTATGATTCTTTGTGTCAGCCATTCTTTAACATCAGTATTAGTCATGTGATATTTAATACTTCTAAAACTTCTCTGACATTCGGAAACCTTAAAAATGATTAAAATTTAAAATAAGTAATCTGAGAGAATTATTATTAAAATACTTAGTAAGATCTAAAAATAAACTTAAGCCAAAATAAACTGCAAGAGGAACTCAGTGGGTTAGACAGGATCTGTAGATATGAAGGTATAGATAATGTGACACACCACTTATTTTAAATTGCAGAAAAACACTTGTAAATAGTGTGTCCGACAACTGTCATAGAGATGAGTGGGGACTTTGGTCCTCTACCAGTTCTGCCTTGGTGTAGGATTGAATAGGTGATTCCCCACAGTGGCATTGGGGAATCTCAGCAGAAGTGTGCTCTGCAGTTTGGTGGGCTCTAGCAAAGCAAATTGACCAATTCAGTGCTCTGAATTTTCCAGTAAGCCCAGAACTTCCACTTTTGACAGCTTAGGTTCTCTCATTTAAGTCATTAAAGGCCTGTTGTTCCATTCTCAAACACTGGCATTGAGCAATGAGATCTAGCCCATTCTTATAAATGAAATTTAAATCACGCATAGAGCAGCAACTTCAGCACAGCAAACTCTCTATCATTAAAAAATATGTATATGCATGGCAATGCCTTCAGTCAATCCCTTTCCTTCCACAAATGCAGTTCAGCCTGCTGAGTTCCTCCAGATTGAGATATCACAAAAGCTCTGAACAATCTCTGCACAAGTCCCTTCCTTCAACCGTCTTTTAAAATAGGTCAATAACAACTTCTTAACAGAACATAGAACCATAGAACATTACAGCACAGAAACAGGCCTTTTGCCCCTTCTCGGCTGTGCCGAACCATTTTTCTGCCTAGTCCCACTGACCTGCACCTGGGCCATATCCCTCCAAACCCCTCTCATCCATATACCTGCCCAAGTTTTTCTTGTTAAATTTGCCAGCTGACTTTCTGAATAAGTCATCAAACTAAGATCCTTCTCTACACTAACTATTACAAAGTATTTTCTGTTTATTCATTTCATAAGAGCCCAGAACTCCACTTTTAACCATCTTATACTTCAGCTGCCACTTTCTTGTTGACTTATATGATTAATTCTCTTTGACATCAATTTGATTCATCCTTGCTTTCCCTACCAAATATCAAAATGTTCAAAATAAATTTATTATCAAAGCAAATATATATCATCTTTTACTACCCTGATTTATTTTGTTGAAGGCTTTCAGAGTAAAACAAAGAAATACAATAGAATCAATGAAAAGCTACACACAAAGACTGATAGCCAAAGTGTAAAAGAAGATAAATTGTGCAAATAAGTAGATAAGTAATACAAAGGCCACGAGTTGCAAAGTCCTTGGTAGTGAGTCTGTAGGTTGTGGAATCAGATCAGAATTGAGTTGTGCACCATTATCCATGCTCGTTCAGGAGCCTGACGATTGAAGGGTAATAACTGTTCCTGGAGCTCATGCTGAGCTACTAAACTTCAAATGCTAAGCTTTTGAATACTTTACAGTTGGCTTTTCCCGCAACCATTAATATAGGTTGTAAATAGCTGAAGACCTTGTCCACCACAGTTAAGATTCTGGATTAATATTAGCCAAATATGATTTTTCTTTCATAAATCCATTTTGATTCTATGCAGAGCTATAATTCTATTTTGTTATTACATCCTTCATTAAGAAGTACCCTCCTCATCGTAACTAGAATCATAAGAGTAAAACGGCACAGAAAAAAGACCATTCAGCCCAGCTCATCCATGCTACCCAAGATGCTCATCAATATTGGTATTGTTTTATTATTTTAACGCTTATCAAGATATAGCAGAAAGCTTGTCTTGCACATTGTCCATACAGATCAAATCATTGTGCGGTGCATTAAGGCAGAACAAGATAAAATAATAACAATGCAGAATAAAGTATAAAATGCACCGAGAAAATGCACTGCTGGTAAGCAATGAAATGCAAGGTCATAGCGAGATAGATTATGAAGTCACAAGTCCATCTTACCATACAAGAGGTCCATTCAAGAGCCTGATAACAGTAGAGATAGAAGCTGTCTGTGAGTCTGGGGTATTACCTGCTTTCATACTTTTTTTTAATCTTTTGCCTAATGGAAGTGGAAGAAGAGAGAATATTCAGAGTGGAGGGTTCCTTGTCCTTAACCCTTTCCTGTCCATGTATCTCTTTGTCTTTGGCAAGGGGCAACCGGGCAGGAGCATCTGCAGTGATGAAGATGAAATTCTAAAGTAATGGTGTTGACAGGGTGCTGCCTGAGGAATCAATGAGCAGTTATTTACATCAACTGCAGCATCGCATACAGAACAATGAGGGGAAAGAAGATGTCTCCAATATAAAGCCATTACTTGACATATCGACCCTGTGGAAAAGATTTTCACTATGTACCTACCCTATCAAAAAAACCAAGTTTGTCCGACTTTTCTTTGTAGCTCATGCTTTCTAATTCTTGCAGCATCCTGGTAAATTTCCTCTGCATCCTCTCCACGTGGTCCATATAAGTATTAATGACATAGGCAGGAGCAGGTAGAGGGATTTTAGATTATCCCTTACCTTCCAGCGTTGTCCTTACTTCTGACTGAAAGATGCCAGTCCTGAGCTGTGATTTAAACATCTCCCATTTGTCAGATATGGATTGTCCTACAGGAACTATTCCCAATCAATGCCCCTTTTCTCCTGTCTTATCCTGTCAGAATTTGCCCTCCCCCAATTTAGTACCTTCCTGCAAGATCCCATTTTATTCCCACTTTTAACGATCTTAAAGCAAAATGATTTGTACTCACTATTGCCAAAATGTTCATCCACGACTACCACCTGGCCTGGGTCATTTCCCAAAACTGGGTCCTTTATGTTTTCTCCATTTGGTCTCTCCACATACAGTTTCAAGAATCCCTCTTGGGTGTACAGGAGAGATCCTGTCCCATCGAAGCCTCTTGTACTGAAAGCTCCAATCAATAATGGGGAAGTTAAAGTCCCCCCACCTTGAAAACCTTGTTGTTTTCCATCTTCCATAATCTGTTTACATATCCACTTCTCATTGGCTACATTGGAGGTGGGGGGTAACAGTACAACACCATCAGTTTAACTGCTCCTTTCGTGTTTTGGAGCTCCATCCAAACTGCCTCTACCGTGAGTCCTCCAGTGAGTATTTGTGCCATTCCCTGTCATCAATAGTGCAACCCCCTCCACCCACGGCAGCCCCCTCTCCATCACGTCTAAGTCAGTGGAATCCAGGAATGTTGAGCTGCCAGTCCTGTCCATCACACAACCAGATCTGTCTCCATATCTGTTCCTCCACCTCTCAATAGCTATGTGTGGGTTAGAGAGGGTGTGGGGAGGTGTAGGTAGGTTATAGTATAATGCCATTAAGGTAGTTGCGCCTTTCATACTTCCAGGCGCAGTGTCATTGTATTCCATGCAGTGATCCACGTTCTAAATTCTCCTCCTTGCCCATAATACTCCGAGTGTTGAAATAAACACATTTCAACCCATCAGTCCCATCATGCCCTAAGCTGCCCTTCCTTTCAGTCTTATTTATAACACAGAACTATCTTGTCAGCAGCTATAGCTTCTGAGGTTCCTGTCCGTCTGCGACTCAAGTTTAAATGCAAGCCAAACTCACAGCAAAGATCTTGGGTTGCCCCCAGTTCAGCTGCAAACTGTGTTGCTTGTATGGATCCCACCTGCGCTGGAAGAGAGTCCCATAATCAATAAATATGAAGCCTTTTCTCATGCACGTCGGCTTAGCCACACACCGAACTGCATCATGTATTTATTTCTTACCTCCCTAGTACAGGTAGTAGTACTGAAATTACAACGCAGGAGATCCTGTTTTTTTAACTTTAAATCTAGATCCCTACAATCCCAATGTAGGCTCTTATCTCTGTTCCTGGCTATGTCATTAGTACCTGTATGGACCATGGCCTGCTCACCCTCTTCTCCCAGAATGTCCTGTCCCCGCTATAAGTCACCCATGGCTCTGACACCAGGAAGGCAAAGTACTAACCTGAAGTCTCAATTGCAACCACAGGAAAACCTTTGCTCTCATTGATGTTGAGTCTCCTGTCACTATCACCCTGCCTGACTTCACTCGTCCCTTTTGTGCCGGGCACAGTGCCACTGACCCAGCTACTGGTGATGGCCTCTGAGAAGTCACTCCCCAACAGTATGAATATCTGTTTGTAAGGGGAATGGCCACAGGGGAATCCTGCTCTGTCTGTCTATTCCCCTAACTTCTCCTGGTATTTGGCCTGAATTAGGAATTTAACTATTTCATAAAATCAGCCATTCAATTCACATTTCTACTATTCAGTTTGTCCCTCCTCTTCTGTTCTTTCAGATTTTATTTACACATTCTGCAAATGTCGCTTTCCTTAATCACCTGCCACTCTCTTTTACCCAGCCTCTCTAAGATGCCATTCCATTCCTCCTTTGCCTCTATCCCCTCCCCTTTAAGTAGTTCTTTACGTCTGTCCTTAATAATCCCTGCAGGTCGAAAAATTGTTTCTCTCTTAACCTTTTCAAGTTCTGATGAAAGACTATCAGTCTGAAACTTTGAACACTTGAACTTTCTATCTCTGCAGATGCTGCTTGATCTTCTATTTCACGGACTTTCTGCATCCCTCTCAGATTTCCTATGTTTTGCTTTTGTCTGCAAGTGCTCGTGTTTTCCAAAAAGGGCTTTTAAAGGATGTAGTGTTCCTTGGTGGGATCCTCATGAACAATTGTGTGATCTCTGATTGTGCTATCTATGAGCTGTTCCTAAAGTACAAAATAAGACAAGCATCAACTACTTGTGAGAGTTCATCAGCTGGTGAGTGGTGCATTTGGGTCTGTCCGAAGCTTGGTGGTCTTCAAATGTAAGGTATTATCTTATGAACAATGTAATCACCAGAGAAACAATATACTGTGCCTTCAAAGTAAGCAGCCTCAATTTTGCACAAGGAGTGCATTTAAAAATCAGGCAAAAGTGGTACTGGGCTGAACAGGTGTGGTTTCCTCTGCACTACCTGTATAAGGGGACTCCAAAAAATGTATAGTCCAGGCATGGGCAAACTACGGCCCGCGGGCCATATGCGGCCCGTTAAGCTTTTTAATCCGGCCCGCAGAACTTGATGAAATTATATTAATAAACCTTGTTAACGTTTTTTCCCCGCAATTCTGGCGTTTTCCCAATAGATGACTCACTCTATATACATTGACCTTTGTTGAGGTGCAGCGTATTACTCCACATTTGCGCTTTACTTTGTGACCTTGTGGTGACCCATTTCCTGGCACATCCGAACCGGCTCACAATTAGCCAGCGTTCCGGCTAAGGGAGATAGCCTGCAGGGATTTGCGAGCACAGAGCTCCGCATATTGGCGCGCTTTCACTGTTCTGTCATTGTGCGGGTCGTTGTTGAGTTTTGGCACAGGGGACAATTGAATAAGAAGGAGCAGGACAAGTAGACCTGCATCTCCTACCGTCTTTGAAATAAAGACAGTCGGGAGGAGAGTGATGATGATAATATCTTGAAGGATAACAGAATTTTCAGTGCTTTAAAATAATAACTGTTACTATTAAAAAAAGCTGTATTTTATTCATTTAATTTTCAGTGTTTTAAAAGACATTTCAATAAATAGCTAAATACCATGGGACTTCAAAGACAGATATTTTGTTGTAATGCATTTGTTCATTTTCAATTGAAATTAAAGCACATGTTTTCTACATATCCCATGATATTTTATTTTCTCTTATGAGGTGTATTACCAAAACACTCCGTCCATCTGCTCCTGGTCCGGCCCCCCTGTCAAATTTTAGAACCCTTTGTGGCCCTCGTCAAAAAGTTTGCCCACCCCTGGTATAGTCCATTGTCGACAGGGTATTACATTTTCAGATAGATGATTATGTCAGATTGAACTATGCATTAGGAATTTTAGAGGCTATAATTTTTAGGCTATTAAATAAAATGTATATAAGGATTCAGATTAAAGCATTTTCTTTTTAGAGAATAACTTGATTAATTAGGTAACTTATTTGTTTTGAATGATATTAGGAGATTCAAAGATAACAATAATTGAAAGTCAATGCATACTCACAAATGAAACCATTTGATTATAATCCACAGGCTACCATCACTATCAAAGGGCAGAAAGTGGGCTACTCAAAATGGTGCTGTATAAAATAATGGAATACCTACACATTCTCAAACTGCCTTCAGTGTGGGTCTTCCAATCATTAACATTTCACCTTACCAAAAGCTCTTCGGTGTTTACTTTCCTGCTAAATGATAAACCTTTTTCAAGTTAAATTTCTGATAAAAGAGCTGAAGACAAGAGCAAAGTTGTGTTGTAAAGGTCATATAGATGCTGATTCAACAGTAAATAACCAACAAGCAAATAAAGGAAAAGAATTGGACTACAGAGAAATGTTAAAGTGTTTTTTTCACTTGAAATCCCAATGCAAACTCACTTGTTCTGCCAGTCACTACACAAACAAATTCTGTGTCAGGTAATTCCAGGAAGAGAAGATGAGCAACTATTATTTCCAAAACTAGCTCTGCCAGAATTATTCTTTGTTTCCTAATCATAAAATAAACACAGTGTTCAAATGATACTATAGCCTTAGCCTAGAAAACAGGTCTATGTTGTGCCTGTCCCTTGGGTTCGAAACAGCGCTGATAATAAACCTGATTGTAATTCTGTTTTAGCCAGGAGGTGTCGAGAATTATTCAGCTCTTTCAAGTAGAGCTCACACTGAACTCCATGATTATCCACCTCATCCCAAGCCAATATCATTAAATCCATGTTCATTTGCAGGGCTTCATAGACAGAGGCAAAACTAGTAAGTTCACACTGGATGATTAACATTGGGTAAATATGAAATATTTCTGGAGGTCAGTGGTAAGTGCAGACAACGTTATTGATGGTAAGTTGTGGGTCACTATTTTGTCAGTAACTTTCAAACATCTGGAAAAATACCGTACAAGTGGCAAAAGATTGCAGATTACGTTCCACCAATTTTTCCACAATGACCAAGATCTCAGCAAATTTCACAGGACAACTCACTCCATTAAAAGTAAGGCACTAGAAATTTGTGACTAATGACAACCACTTCATGTTCAGCTGCGAGACTCCCCATCTGCACTGAGCATAAAATGCTTAACTTGATAGAATGGACACTAGCAGCCATTTCCAACAACACGAGTGTTCAGTGGGCTTTATTCTGACTGTGACTAGTGGTGTTCAACAAGGATCTGTCCTGGGATGGTAATCATTGAGCTCTACATTCTCATCACTGCTGATACCCTCAAGGGGAGATTTATCTTGACTACATGGCAGACTCCTCATATAGAAACTATAACTCCTAGATATACACAGCACAGGAACAGCTCCTTTGGCCCATGTTGCTGTGCTGAACTGATTTCACTAGTAGTTAAATGCCTGATTAAACTGATCTCTTCTGCCTAAACAATATTCATATCCTTCCATTCTCTGCATATTCTCGTATCTATAGCCAGTGGCCACTTTATTAGGTGCTTCATAAAGAGGGCACTGAGTGTACGTTCATGATCTTCTACTGCTGTAGCTCATCCACTTCAAGGTTCAATCTCTTGTGCATTCAGAGGCATATGTCTGCACACCACTGTTCTAACAGATGCCAATTGAGTTACTGTTGCCTTCCAGTCAGCTTGAACCAGACTGGCCATTTTCCTCTGCCCTCTCGCATTAATAAGTGTTTTCATCTGCAGAACCACTGGTCCCTGAATGTTTTCTTTTGCTTTTTGCACCATTCTCTGTAAACTATTGAAACCTGTGTACGTGAAAATCCCAGGAGATCAGCAGTTTCTGAGATACTCAAACCACCCTGTCTGGCACCAATAATCGTTCCACGGTCAAAGTCACTTAGGTCACATTTCTTCCCCAATCTGATGTTCGGTCTGAGCAACTGAACCTCTTGACCATATCTGTATGTTATTATGCACTGAGCTGCTGCTGCCACATAATTGGCTGATTAGTTATTTGCATTAACGAGCAGATACACTGGTGTACATCTAGTGAGCAGATATACCTAATAAAGTGGCCACAGAGTATATTTAGGAAACTCTTAAATGCCTCTATTGCATTGCCTTCACTATCAGCCCAGGCTCCCACCACTCTCTGTGTAAAACAATTAGCCTGCACTTCTTCTTTGAACGTACTCCCTCTCACCTAAAATGGATGCCCTCTACCATCAGACATTTTGACCATTGAAAATGATACCAAACAATCAATTGCCATAGTGCCCATGATCTATGCCATTTGCGATTGTATATAATGACCTAAACCAAAATGTAGATGGGTGGGTTAGCATGCTCACAGATAATACAAAGATTGGTGGTGTTGTAGATGGTGTAGAATATTGCCAAAGGACATAATGGAGTATAGATCAATTGCAGATATGGGCAGAGAAATGGCAGATGAAGTTTATTTCAGCTAAATGTGAGGGGTTGCACTTCAGGAGATCAAATGCAAAGGGGCAGCACATTGTTAGTGGCAAGACCTTAAGTAACGTTGACGTGCAGAGGGATCTTGAAGTCCAAATCCCTGGAAGTGGCTACACGGGTTGATAGATTAGTAAAGAAGACTCATGGCATGCTTGTATATATTAGTTGAAGTATAAAGTTCAGGAGTTGGGAAGTTATGTTGCAGATTTATAAAACTGTAGTTGGGCCATATCTGGAGTACTGGATTCCATTCTGGTCACCCTTTTTAAGGTGGAGAATAGGAATATCAGTATGCTGTCTGGATTAGAGGGCATTTCTTACAAGGAGAGGTTGGACAAACTTGTGTTAGAACACAGAACATACAACAGTACAGCACATGAACAGGCTCTTCTGCCCACAGTGTTGTGCTGAACCAATTAAATTAGTTATCAAACGGGCAACTAAATTAATTCCTTTTGCCTTCACAATGTCCATATTCTTCCATTTTCCTCATGTTCATGTGCCTTTCTAAACCTCTCTTAAATGTACCTACCTCTAACACCACCCCAGGCAGCACATTCCAAGCACCCACCCCTCTTTGTGTAAAATTTTTCACTGCACATCTCTCTCTCTCTCTCTCTCCCCCCCCCCCCCCCCCTCTCTCCGTATACTATATATATTGAATTTAACAGTGTGGGACTTGGCTTCTGTATCTCCTGACAAATGTCTGTTGGAAAAAAGATAGCTATCAAAGCTCGAAGCAGGGTCTGACCCAGCTGAAAAAAAACAGGCTGCAAATGTCAAATGGAATTTCACACAAGCTCGTATAAGGTTCTGCATTTTGGGAGGACAAACCATGGGAGGACCCACACAATGAAAGTAAGGCACTGAGGAGTGTGGTAGGACAGAGAGATCTCTGAATACAGCTCCATAAATCCTTGAATGTGGAGTCATAGGTAGATGGGGTTGTAAAGATAGCTTTTGGAAGACTGACCTTCACAAATCACCATACTGAGCACAGGAACTGGGTAATTATGCTGAAGCTGCATCGGTAAGGCCAAATTTGGAGTATAATGTGCAGTATTGGTTACCTGCCCACAGGAAGATATCAATAAGATTGAAAGAGTACAGAGAAAGTTTACAAGGATATTGCTAGGACTTGAGGACTTGAGTTATAGGGAAAGAGTTATTAGATAGGAGTTTATTCCCTGGAGCAAAGGATATTGAGGGGAGATTTGATAGAGGTGTACAAAATTTAAATGGGTATAGATATACTAAATGCAAACAGGCTTTTCCCACTGAGGTTGGGGAGACCAGAAATAGGGGTCATAGGTTAAGGTTGAAAGGTGAAATATTTAAGGGAAACCTGAGGATGGTAACAGTGTGGAACAAGCTGCCAGTGGAAGTGGTGGCTGTGGGTTCAATTTTAACATTTAAGAGACATTTGGATAAGTACATGAATAGGAGGAGAATGGAGGACTATGGTCCAGGTGCAGGCCAATGAAACTAGGCAGAGTAAGAGTTTGACATGGACTAGATGGACTAAAGAGAGTGTTTCTCTGTAGTAGTGCTCCATGACTTTATGATGGTGGGGATTTTTGATATTAGATGCCTTCTTGAGGCAGTGCCTCTTGTACATACTACCTACGTTGGGGAAGGATGTGCCCATGATGTATTGGGCAGCCAACTACTCTCTGCAGCTAATGTTACTACACATTGGAATTGCATTTCCAGACCAGGCAATCAGTCAGGATACTCTCAATAGGACATCTGCAGGAGTTTGATAGAGTGTTCAGTTGTCTCAATATATGATTTGAGTGAACAATGTCACTTTGTAAGATTGTGAAGACATGCATTAACCTAAGATCAATTTGTTCATGACCACAAAGATTTTGAGTCAAAATTATTGCAGACTTTATTTCAAAACACTACCAACAACCAGAAGCTAATGAGTTAATGTTTTGATAAGATGTAAAGCAAAAGCCTTTAACAGGTAGTTAGCGCTATTATTTTGTTACCATGTCCTTAAAATACTGTTTATCTTTCATATGTGTTAAATAACTGGTAAACATCAACATATGGCTTAAAATTTAAAATCTATTACCTGTAATCATACTGGTGCTTTGGTAATTACTATCTTGGAAGCAAGCCAGCTTTTTGTAGTAAAGCTTATGATAAGGTTAATGCTTGGTTTCATTGCCATATCAGCATTTTTTTTCATATTATTGTTCCCATTGTAAGTTACATACACCAAATTCCTAAATTATCTCATGAATGTTATCTGATAGTCACATCGTATTACATAGACGGCATAGTCTACTTACTCTCTCATCCAGCTAAGCAAATTTTCTATTTGTTTCTAAGGATTAGCTTTACTGATCACATGTACACCAAAACATTGAAATATACAGGGAAATGCATCGTTTTGCATCAACAACCAACACAGTCCCAAGATTGTTCTGGGACAGCCACAAGCGTTGCCATGCTCCTGTTGCCAACATGGCATGCCCAAAGCTGACTAACCTTACCATCTTCGGAATGCAAGAAGAAACCACAGCGTGGTGACAAGGAGAAAGTACAAAATCCTTATAAAAAACGGTGGGAATCAGACCCCAGTTAGTGATTCGTGCTGCTGTAAATGGACTAACTGCCATTTTACTGTGCTGCTCTGCTTAAAATCAAAAGCAAGCTAGCCAAACTGAGGAACAGAAGTTAATTTTGACATGGATTTAAAACTTTAACTTATGCTGGGACTTGTTAGTTAAGCTCAGTTTTGAAGCCAGTGTCCACTGCAAGGATTTGTGCAGGTTTCTCAGGAGAATTTCATTAAAGCAGGAAGTAATTAATCCATTGTTGAATCTGCTTGGGCCCACCAATCACTGATTCATATTCCTTACTTCACCCACTGTTGCTGTGCCTTCAATGGCTGCTTTCGAAAACTAAAATAAACACAACAATGTTATCAGTTTTAAATAACTGTCACCTATGGCAGTGACCTGGATTCTGCATGAATTGAAGATAAGTTACCAAAATACTCTTATGAATAAAAAACAAGGGAGAAAGATCATTGGAACACAATAAGATCTTTTCCTTTTTATTTAGAGATGTTTATTAGTTATTAAAATAGTGTAGATCAACGAGAAAAGGCTGAGGAATAGTCATGGATCATTTAAGAAGACAGTGAAGATGCTGGTGTGAAAAGGCAGGAGATCAAGTGATGAAATGGGGGTCAGTGATGCGAAAACCATAAAAAATATGTCACTGACTCTGGGTGGATTTAGGGAAAAGCTCGGCATTCTGGAATTAAAGGAGATGGGAATTACAGTTTCCAGTGGGGAACAGGCTAGTGTATCAAGATGATCAAACAATGGGAAGCCTACAATGGGTTTAGTGCTGAGCGCAGGACCTGGGCAAGAACTGATCTGTGCGGAGACAGGGAAGTAAGCCACGTTGCAATGAGTGTTGGAGCTTGTCAATGTTTCTCTATGGAACCGTTGACTCGTCACTAGTGCACTCAGAATCATTAGCAGCCAGGAGTGATCGGCAGGGTGCTAGCTAGTTTCCTGAGCAAAGCTAGTGAGGTGCAGAGGGATCTCTGGTAGAGAGTGAGGTCACTAAGTTCAAAGGAAGTTGGACAACTTGAGATTTTGCTTTATTTGTTCATCCTGCAGCATGTGTGCATCACCAGCAAGACTGCTGTTTATTCTCCATACACATCTGCAATCCCCTTTGGGGAAGGGACTGATAAGCAGGGCTGAAGACATGGGCTCAATGATAAGGAAGATTATATTTCCAAGTCAAGATACTGGCAGGAAAGTTGCAGGTAGTATTCCTATGCACTTACTGCCCATTTACTTCTTTGTAGTTTGTAGGTTTGAAGGTGATTCCCTGAGTGAGTTTTTTTTTATTGATCGGACTCACTACCATAGCAGAGGGAATGATTAGTTAGGTTGGTGAATTGGGTTCAGGTAAACTGTATGCTTTGTCCTGAATGGTAATGAGCTCCTTCAGCATTGTTGAAGCTGCACTCATCTACACAAGAGGAACCATAGAACATAGAACATTACAGCACAGAAACAGGCCTTTTGGCCCTTCTTGGCTGTGCCAATAAAGAGGAAGGTCTTGTTCTTTTTCTCTTGTTCTTTGAGATTGAGAATAATGTGCTTCCATTCTGGTTTGTGGCTTCTGAGGTCACTAATGAGACTAATGCAGGAAACACAGACTCTTCCACAGACGGGGCCTGATCACGGGTGGGGGAGTAGGGTTGTAGTTTGTGAGATGGTGTGCTCCTTGCACCAATTGTGCTGGGCACTGACCCAAAGGCTCCGTCAGTGGTCAGGGTGTCTGGCCATTCAGTGGGGGATAATTCATTTTTTTCCCAATAAGTCTTTGAGAACAATCATGAATCTGTTAATGGTTTACCACAGTGGAGTTGAAAATAGAGTTCAGTCACCTTCTGATTTGTAGATGGTGGAAAAGCTTTGGGTGCTAGGAGGAGAATCACTTTCCACAGGACATCTAGTCTCTGACTTGTAAGCACAGTCAAAGTCAAAGTAAATTTATTATCAAAGTATCACTTCATGCCGCCTTGAGATTTTTTTCTTCAGGTATTTACTGGAAAATAAAGAAATACAACAGAATTTATGAAAAAATATACATAAATAAAGACTGACAAATAATGAATGTGCTAAAGAAGACAATTTGTACAAATAAACAAAATAAATAAATAATATTGAGAACATGAGTATTGAAAATGAGTCCGTAGATTGTGGAATCAGTTCAGAGTTGAGGCGAGTGACCCGAGTTCAGAAGCCTGATGGTTGCATGCTAATAACTGTTTCTGAAGTTGGTGGTGTGGGACCAAAGGTCATTTGAGCTTCTGGTCAATGGTGACTACAAGGAAGTTGTCTGTGGGAGACCTAGTGATGGTAATGTGTTTTAATGTCAAGGGTAGGTAGTTAGCTTCATTCGTCTTGTTTTCAAGCAGGTATGACACAAGTATTCCTTTCCACTTGGCAGCCCAGCCCTGAATGTTGCCTAGCCTTATGGCTTGCAGGCATGATGGGCTGCTCCATTCACCGAGGAATGCAAATGGAAGTGAGCATTTTGCAATCAACCCTATTTCTAACCTTATGATGGAAGAAGGTTATTTATGCAGCAGGCGGTTGGGCAATCTTCTCAGTGATGGAAGCTGAATCCTCAATAGGGAACTGAACATGCAACTTGAAAAGAAACATGCAAGAGGCCATTGGGTGCTAACATAAAATGAAATAAAAAGAGAAAATGCCGAGCGTGCTCAGTAAATTAGTCAACATCTCTGGAGACGGTATTAGAGACAAAGGTTCTGGGCACTGATATTTCTCCACAACTAAATGAATGGGGCCAATATGAGTGAAATAGATAGAATGACTTCCTCCTGTGTTACATAAGATTCAACAACCCTCCAACCTTCAAGCAAAAAAATTTATTTTTCACTTCCTCCTCACTGTGCTGATTCTTTGACATGTTTTCTCCTTTCAAAATGTGGCCCAAAATAGACTATTCACATTCTCACTACAAAGATGTATGTTAATAGATTTTAAGAAGCTGGACTTTACTTACCACTTTCATGGGGTGTTTTAGGGTAAGAGTAAAGGTAATTTGATCGATTTTCCATAGTTTTTTGTTCCACCATTCCACTATTATATACCGGTGGTTATCATTTTAGTAAGATCACTGCAGATACAGACACTTCATAAATCTTTAGAGAAGCAACTGCCGAGAATCAGGTTAGAATGGTATAAGAATGGGATGACCCAGCACTGAGTCATATAAAACAGTAAAGTGTGATTGGAGATCCAAAACAGAAAATTGGACAGGAGACAGCATCATTAATTTTTGTGAAAAAAGTGAGAAGCAAAAATGGAACAACTTTGCAAAAAGAACAAAAGACCAGCCTTAGGTTTTGATTAAATTCTGACTTACTCCAGTCAAAAATTACTTCTCAAGAGTTTTATTCAATTTTTAGAGAACATTAGCATTCTTATTTTCATGAAATAAACTGCATTAAGTGTCAAGTCAGGCACAATAGATGTACAGTTAATTTTTATCTGACTTGGTTAGTTGGTGTTGAATACTTGACAAATCAGTGATTAAAATCAAACAGACTTGAGACAAAAATCTACTCTTGTGCCCCTGTGCTGCACTGTCAAAGTGCCACCTTATGGATCTCATAGAGGTATTTTAAGGAATGGAGAGATGTCCCCGGTAAACAAGTCAGCATTTAATCCATAATCAGCTACAGTGATTAAGTATTTTCACAGAAGGCTGTGAATCTCTTGAATTCTCTATCTACAGCTGTGAAAGCGGTCATTGAATACATTGAAGATTAAGATATTCAGCATCTGAAGTTTTCTCCTAGAATGAGAAAACATGGTTTGATAGTGGAAAGGTGGGGTGGGGTGGGGAGATAGAGGGGGCATTTATTGAAAGAGACATTCATTTAAAATGGAGATGAGGAATAATTTATTCTCCTGGAGAGTTATGCATATTTAGCATTAGAATCAGAAACAGAATCAGCTTTAATCCGGTTCAAACTTCAACCAGATTGAACCATTTCAGAGTTGTATACTTTGATAATAAATGAACCTTTGAACCTTTAATATCGCCAGCATTTTTAATGATAAATATAGAAACAAACTGAATTACAGTAAATATATGTATGTATATTAATTAGTTAAATTAAGTAGTGCAAAAACAGAAATTTTAAAAAGTAGCGAAGTAATTTAATGTCCATTTAGGAATTGGATAGCAGAGGGGAAAACAGCTGTCCTGATTCACTGTGTGTGTACGTCCTACCTGCTGGTAATACTGAGAATGGGTGGTGAGAGTTCTTAATGATGGACTGAGGCCCTGCTCCTTGAAGATGTCCTGGATACCACAGAGGCTAGTACTCATGATGGAACAGACTAATTTCATAACTTTCTACAGATTAATTCAATACTGTGCAGTAGCTCCCCCCACCATACCAGACAGTGATGCCGCCTGTTAGGATGCTCTCCACGGTACATCTGTAGAAGTTTTTGCGTGTTTTAGGTGACAAACCAAATCTCCTCAAACTCAGAATGAAATATAGCTGCTGCCTTGCCTTCTTTGTAGATACATTGATATGTTGGGACCAAGTTGGATCCTGAGAGATATTGACACCCAGGAACTTGAAATTGCTCACTCTCTGCACTTCTGACCTCTCTGTGAGGTGAGTGATCCCTCATCTTACCCTTTCTGAAGTCCTCAAACCTTTCTTTGGTTTTACTAATGTTGAGTGTAAGATTGTTGCTGCGACACCACTCAACTAGCTGGTATATCTCACACCTGTATGCCCTCCCATTACCATCTGAGAATCTGCAAACAATGGTTGTATCATCAGCAAATTTTTAGATGGCACTTGAGCTATGCTTAGCCACATAGTCATGGGTGTAGAGAGAGTAGAGCAGTGGGCTAAGCACACATCCCCGAGGTACGCCAGTGTTGACTATCAGCAAGGTGGAGATGTTATTACCAATCCGCACAGGTTATGGTCTTCCAGTTAGAACGTCAAGGATCTAGTTGCAGATGGTGGTACAGGGGGGGCCCAGGTTCTGTAGCTTTTCAATCAGGACTGTAGGAATGATGATGATAAACACTGAGTTGTAGTCAATAAACAGTACCCTGATACCGGCATTTGTATTTGAATTAGACCATTTTACCACAGACTTACCATCGATTATATTCAATATTGGCAAATTTTACACTGTAGGGAAGTTAGGACTTACTTTTAAGTCTACTTGTTTGAAGAAAATGTTTTTCAGCTTATGTAGACAATTTCAAGTCCTTTCAGAATCCATCCCTTTGTGCTTTTAGGATCAGAAGAGGTAACAACTGATTGTGTCATCAACTGATGTGATTCTCAGACAGTAAGTTCAACAGAGTTGCATTTGTTATCTGTGTAATATTATTCAATAGCCTTCATGGAAACATCTGCTGGTAAGCTTCCTATTATGACTTCTTTTTGGAGATATGAGATGAAAAGGAAAAGCTGCAGACATTTCTTTTCCCCAAAGCAGTAAAGATTGGTTATTGCCATGTTCATAAATATTAAAAAGTCCAAATATTTTAATTTCTGCAAGAACAAGGTACATTAGAAAATCATGTGCGATCAAGAATAATGGTAACTAACAAAATTTCCTTTATTCATTTCTACTTCAATTTCTTGGCTTTTACTCCTCCAGTTTGGAATGGAGCTTGTGGGGCAAGCAGTTTAAGACAATGAGGTAGCATAAGACAGTCCCTGCAGCAAAAAACAGCAAAGGGATGAGACAAATAAGGAAGTCTAGATCTGGTGAAGCTAAAATTTAGTTTCAAAAATCTGAAGACTGCAAGCAGAAGTAAAGACCGAGGGAGTAAAATAATACCACAGTTTTGAGAGAAAAACATGTTCAAGGGAGAGACTGTTTAACAAGACTTGATTTCAACATAATGAGGATGTAGAAAAGAGGAAGGACTTATAGGAAGTTATACTTTAGCTTAGAAGTATACAAAACTTTGTGTTAAGCACAGTTTATTAAATATTAAAATGGTCAATGTTCAAGAAATTTTGTAAAAGGGAGAAACTTTGAGAGAGCAATAATTCAATGACAGAGTTAAAGGAGGTTCACGTTGCTTTCTGATAAATGGAGGTTGAAAGTTATAGATGCTGAAAGTAAATGCTTGACACAAAAGTAGAAATTAAGATTTATGAACAAAAAGGAGCAATTGGGTATGCATGAGAGTTTCATTTGAGGTCAGAGGAGATAATGTGTTCAAGAAAGCCAATAAACTGTGGCAGAACTAGATTGAGCCATCAACAATAGAAGATTTATGCATCAGTAATCAGGAAGAGGCACTTTTGAACAATTGAAAGAAATTAGATTCACCTATCAAGAATAATAGAATGCAGTAGTTAGTGATTTAGCAATTGTATGTATGAAAACCAAAGATAATGAATTAAGTATATGTAATCTGAACCTATTCATTTTGTGAAGGAATGACAAACAGCTAGATTTATAGGGTGAACTTGAAACTGCAATGACAATAAAATGTTTGGAATGAACTTCCAAAGGGCATCATTGTCATTGGTGAAAGGCCATACAAATATGAATACAAATATGTTTGAAAATCTCGCTGTCAAATGAAATGTGAGATGCAATAAATGTGAGATAATTCACTAGAAATAAAGAGCAGAGTCATAAAATTATATAATATAGGCAAGGTAGTGGAGGATGAATGACAAAAACCATTCTGGTGGTCTTGGATAAAGTCAAACATTTACATATATGTTGACAGTTAAAGGAAACTTCCATGATTTTAGTAAATAATGAACTTTAGTGCAAAAATACATCTTTCATAGGGATAACATGAACATGAGTGAATCTCCAGGAATATTACCTAGACTGAACGAGAGGCTGAAAAGACAACACAGGTACTAACATCAAAGTTTAAAGTAAATATGTGTCACCATACTCAACCCTGAGATTCGCTTTCTTGCGGGCATACTCAGCAAATCCAAGAACCATAATACAATCAATGAAAGACAGCGCCCAACAGAGTGGACAAACAGCCAATATGCAGAAAAGGACAAACTCTGCAAATGCAAAAGAATAATAAAAAATAATAACTGAAGCAATGATGGGGAGTCCTTGAAAGCGAGTGCATAGGCTGTGGGAACAGTTCATTAATGGGACAAGTGAAGTTGAGTGAAGTTATCGCCTCTGGCTCAAAGGTCTGATGGTTGAGGGATAAACTGTTGCTGAACGTGGTGTGGGTCCTGAGGCTTCTGTAGCACCTTCCTGATGGCAGCAGCGAGAAGAGAGCATGGCCTCGCTGTTGTGGTCCTTGACAATGGATGCTGCTTTCCTGCAACAGCGCTCTGTGTAGATGTGCTCAATGTGGGGAAAGCTTTCCCTGTGATGGACTGGACCATATCCACTACTTTTTGTAGGATCAAAAGGAAAACAGGAAGAATATCGTTAGAACCAATGAGCTAAAGGTAAAAGACTACAGAGGTTACCACAAGAAGATAGAAGTAAGGAACGGAAATTCCAGTGAGATCAGCCATGATCTTATGAACTGATAGAAGAAGCTTGAGTCAAACTGTCTACTTGTTTCCTAATTGATAAATTGATACACACAGTGGCCACTTTAGTAGGTACACCTATATACCTGCTGATTAATGCAAGTAACTAATCAGTCAATCATGTGGGAGCAACTCAATATATAAGGGCATGCAGACATGGTCAAGAGGTTCAGTTGCCGTTTAAATCAACATAAGAGTGGGGAAGAAACGTGATCTAAGTGGCAATGACGGTGGAATGGTTGTTAGGGTCATACAGGCTGGTTTGCGTATCTCAGAAACTGCTGGGATTTTCAAGCACAACAGTCTCTAACATTTACAGAGAATGCTGTGGGGGGAAAGAATCCAGTGTGTGGTATTTCTGCGTGCGAGAATCCCTTGTTAATGAGAGAGGTCAGAGGAGAATGGCCAGACTGGTTCATGCTGACAGGAAGGGAACAGTAACTCAAGTAACAGCGGCGTGCGGAAGAGCATCTCTGAATGCACAGCGTGTCCAACCTTTAAGTGGATGGGCTGGAGCAGCAGAAACCAAATCACTCACTCACTAGCCACTTTATTAGATACAGGAGGTACCTGTATGCTTTGTTCCTATGGAATACACTTCGGAAGATCTGACATATCTGGTGATGCAAATAGCAAATACAACTAAGGAAATTAAGTGGTTTTAACCTTAATGATCAATCTTGGAGAAGAAATATGAACAAAACTAAATCTACTTGCTCTTAGAAAACAAAGAAATTATTGAAATAGACGTGGGAAAGGAAGGCTGACATTAATTAGAAATTGACATTTTAGCCGGAAACCGAATAGGTAGATCTAAGGAGCTAAGGAGATGTTTAGCAAATCCAATTGGGAAATGACCAAACTTACCAGCAGCAATAAATGGGATAGGTATAATGTGGATGTAGATCTTCTGTATACAGCCGATGGATCACCATAGCGGTTAGCAAAGGCATTTTCGTCCATTGTCGCAACCAGATATTTTCCCCCTAGCTCCGAGAAATATTTCGCAACCCTTAAGCAAAAAATGGACAATTTTCACTTTTGACCATTCAGGATTAATGAGAATAGATTTTGTGGTACGTAAGCCAGATGAGGTTCATGTGTATCATTAATATCCTTTAATTCCAGTTTCTATAACTTAATTTCTATGTATCATCAGTCTGCCCATCTTTGTGTCTTTAAAGGAGTTTACTTACCCTCGCTGAAAATCATAAACCTCGGCATTGTAGTGTATTGATTTTTGTTTTAGAATGATTATTCTTCCGTTGCGCTTTCATAGCTAATGAACATAGCTCTTTTCAAGGATACCATTTAAACAAACAGTTCCCTGTGTCTGCACACAAGAGCGTCAGGCGCAACTTTAGTAATGGGCATTATGAAGTCCAACAACTCACTGCTAATCAGTAATCTAACATTTTGTATTAGATAACATATGTAATTCTATTAATTTTTAACCATCAGCGGTGTACTTGCTTGTATTTATTCTAATCTTTCCAAAACATCGCAGTCTAACAGCAATCGAAAACGTTAATACATGGAACAATCTGTTTTGTAAAGGATTGAACTAACATATCTCTCCAGTTAGATCACTCTTGTTTCTCAGAATGTAATCAGATCGACTGAATAGTTAATAGAAGTGCAATTGTTCAAGTTCGATGACAGTGAGGGCAACGGCGCGGGTCGATAACAGTACTCTAAACCTATTCAGCACAGCTTTGTACAACCGCTGAAGTTGTTTTAGCCAACGCTGCATCTATCAACAAGCTGCGAGAAATTAAAAGATTTCACCAAAGCACCAAGCTCCCAATTGACATTTACACTTTAATTTCCCTCTGCTTCCCCATCCTGCAAAATTCGGGATGATTTCTGGATTTTGCATCCAATTTCTAAATATGATTGTCCACCCACCCCCCCCCGCACCTCCGAAACCAAGATTCCAATTTATTTCAGCGAAAGAGAGAGAGATAAAGTTCGATTAGCAGAATATAAACATGTTTCTGATGCAATGAAAACAACAAACATCGGCAGACTGGCTTGACTCTATACAACTGTGTGATGATAAATGGAAAAAAACAAATCACCAATCGGACTCATTAACTTCCCCCATACTTCTCGGCGGGTATACCCTGACCCGCTGAGTGTTTCAAGGTTTATAGGTTAGTTTCTGTTTCAGACGTCGAACATGGTGTATTTTTGTTTCATTTTCAGGCACTGCATATTTACAGAGACATTTAAGAAAATATAAAGCAGCCATTTACTGTGTGGGACACCGTTTTGGGTGCATAATTTCAATTCCACAAAAAATTGCAGGTTTCGGTAGCGTTACAGTAAAAGACATCAATTAATTGTTGATATATTTGCCTACAGAATATATAAAGCGATTTATATATTACTCCAGTGATAAATGGCCAATGGCGCTATCTCTTATTTAAACAATCCTATTTAATAATGTCAAGTGTTAGGATACACTCCGTTGACAGCGCAACCCAAATCCTTGCATTGCCAGGCTTTCCGTTTTCTCTGTTTTAATGTATTGCTTATTCCTTTCCAAATCCATTTCCTAAATTGTTCAATTTTCGTCTACTGTCGGAACCAGATAATTTCTCCTAGCCGTACCGAACCATTTCCCTTAAGTAAAAAATGGACAACCTCCATTTTTTTTTCAAATTTATATTAGGTAACAGCATACAGAAGAATGAAAAGATGCTACTGTTTAGGACTACCCGTGACGGTGATTCTGTTGAATTCGCACGAATTCGCATTTTGCATTTTGCACGAATATATTGGCATTTGTCCGCTCTGCTGTACACACCATCGCTATTACAAGTCGTTCTTTGTATATATTCTTATCTACCGATTGTAATGTTATGTAAATTAATCAGTAGCTCACACTATCGAATATTAGTGGGTATCTTATTCGTACTGAGTAAAAAATACTTCTGTAGATGGTGTCTCGTGCTGCGCTGAATTTATATTAATACACAAAATATTTCTTATACTGTGAAACTATTTTTAAAAAAATAACAGGTTTATTCTTGCCAGCCACAGCCTCAATAAATGTCTGCTTTAAGTTGATTTTGAGAAGCTGTCCTCGTTATGGTGCAGCCCGTTTTAGCGCATAATGCCGTTATTGCTGTATTGTTAAACTTTGCGGCAGTATTTTGTTAAAGCAAAGCTGGTAAAAATTGAAGTACCTTTTCTAACCGAGCGAGGAGTCTGTAAAGTTCTTAACTGGGCATTACTTACTTTTTTTCCTGCAGTGATGCTGAACATTCAAATTTCAAGCGAAACTAAAATACTTGCGAAAACAGAGACAGAACACACGCCGAGGATGTTAACAAAAGTAAGAAATGAAAGGGCTATATTATTAATTATCTTCAATGAATGCTAAACATTTTTGTTTTTACTAAGTCGATTGATCCATTGACGTCTGATCGATACAGATTGCTGGAAACAAGGGCGTAACTTAAATAAATAGATATTGACGGTCATAGCTATCTCTGCACTGGCAGATTCAAACTCTTTTATAACTTGATGTGTTTCAATCTTTTAATTCATGAACCATGAGTATTTGTTTGTGTCCATTTAAAAATTACACCCAAAGTGCAAAGAAAACTGGACTTTGTGAAAATCAGACAGGGTCTGTGGAGACAGAACCAAGAGTTTGCATTTCAGTTCAATCAATATCAATATTTCCTTCATTTTAAGATTTCCAGTAGTTGCAGTTTATGTTTGCTTATTTGTTTCAAGCACTAGTAGATTATGAACAAATATCACCGCTGAACTCCTGCAAATATATTATATATAAATGTAACCAAAGTGTTCTGCAGCCAGCAAATCTCTCTAATTCCCATTTTATGAAAAATGAAATACAAGAATGTACTTTGCTGTTTGCACATATTAAAAACATATTTTCCAAAAAGGGTAATTTCAATGTGTGGTCTCACGACAATCATCAGTTACAGGGAAGCACAATTAGTCATAAAAGATGACAATGAGCAATTTGCTACTCCTTCAAAAATGTTCCAGGAATAACTGTGTGTGTGTGTGTGTGTGTGTGTGTGTGTGTGTGTGTGTGTGTGTGTGTGTGTGTGTGTGTGTGTGTGTGTGTGTACGTACTTCATGTTGGAGGAGGCAGAGATTACAAGTGAATTACCTGGAATTACCAGGTTTTTTTTAAAGAAATAGGTCACAATAACTAACTTCTCCCATGAGGTGGCAAGTTGGAAATGGCAAAGTCCTATTTGTCACTGCTCTATCGTCAAATGATAACAGGTACGTAAAGCTAGTCACATTTTGTACAAAGAGTAGAAACAGGAACTCTGAGGTTACCAGTAACCAAAGAACTGTAAGTAGAGTGACACCATCTCTTAAGCTTTTGCATTGATCATTTTGGTTGTGTTCAACCACATTTAATGCATAAAAACTAAAAATGGATTGCAACATTTTCCCAATAACAGAAGTTAGGCTAATGGTCCTATAGTTTCCTGCTTTATACCTTCTTTTCTTCAATACTGCCATGAGATTACTGGATTCCAATCTTCATAATCCATGGATTTTTTATGTATTACAAACAATGCATTCACTATTTCTACAGCCACTTCCTTGAAGGCTTCAGGGTGCAAGGTACCAAATCCAGCTAGGCTAGGAGAGCTACTGAGAGCCATTGGTCTGGTTATCCATCTATTAGAGACCTCTACTCCATACGTACCAGCACTTGCTGCATCACAATCTCCATTCTCATAACACTCCCCTGTTTCTTCTGGTTGATGTATTTGTTGATGAAGTATATCTTATTTGTGACTGACCTACTGTGCTTGAAGAAATCTCATTCCTTTCCTGGCCACTGTACATCACCATCCTATTGATCTTAGCCAACCAGAGATCTGTATTCAAGGAAGAACTGCTCAATGTTTTTTTAAACACATCTTCTGCCGCTAGATATCCAGAAGTCAGATTTTCAACGGATTTGGAATGGGAAAAGACATACTTTAAAAAGCATTGATCAGTTATTAATAGCAATGGATGTGGCTAACTGGTGTTTGAATTATGTTATCAATTCTCTGGACAACAGAAATTCTATGCTTCACCCACATTTGCAGGCAAGCCAGCTATCCAAAAAGAGCACTTGTGCTAAGATAGTTCACACTAATACTGGCAGTTACAACTTCACTCTCACCATCTCAGGAGATAGAATATTTGTCACATATCCTCCAAACATTGAGAGAACCCTTGTAGGTACTTCACATTGGTCAAGACAACCAAGGGTAAAAGTCAACAGCAAGTCAGAATTACAGAGCAGTATAGTGAGCTGGTATTTCAATTGCACTGCTTGGTGAACTTTCCTGTATCATCTAAATAAACTGAAAACTGAGGCAAAATGAGTTCTGCAGTTGTGGAGCAGACTGTGTGTGTGTAGTTTGGTGGATGGGGCAAACAGGAGGATCATAGTCTGAATTGCTATTGGTAAGGAGTCATTCTAGATTCACTGTCAGATTTTCCCAAACATTACACTTCTCCCTATAGATGACGCCTGGCCTGCTGTGTTCCACCAGCATTTTGTGTGTGTTGTTGTTGTTACAATAAGTTCTTGATGCTTTTCGATTTACACTGCTCTCCTGCCAGCTGTGCAGGCCAGTTCCATAGAAAAGCTGTGAGCATAAAACAAGTTACGATGATGTTTGGCAGTCTGGCTAGCATGGATTTGGGTGTTTTGGATCTGATGTTCATCACAGTTGAGAAATTTACAGGTCAGCTGGCATCTGTGGAACTAACTGAGTCCTGAGATAATGCAGACTTCACCATACTCCTGTTAAGCAGATGCATGTATGGCAAACAGGCAGTAAGCTAGCATTCTTCCCCTGCCCCCCCCCCCCAGATATACATGAACTTATGTTCCAGGTTTTCTTAAAAAAAATAAGTGCGCAAATAAAGGACTCAGCCACTGTCAAAGCAGGCAGAAGTGAACCATCCATGACTATTGTGATAGGAGTAACTGACAATACCTCATGATTTATGATGTTTTGTAGTTAAGAGCACAAGGGAGAGTCCAATCAGTCTGAGACTTTGACTTTATTGAATCCTACAAAACACTCTCATATTGCTTTTATATGCATGAAAATGGTATTGAGTTTGCTGCTACAGCATGTCTACCACTTGTAAAGATTCATTCGTGCTTTTGCTGTCTTTTTACAAGTAAGCAAAAATGTTCAGATATTTATTGCAGTAGGCAACCTAGTGTTTGATTGCAGGTCAAGCCGCTACAGAGAGTCCCCTTCTGATTGTTGGATAGTGCAGCTTGAGCATAAATTTCTCTTCTCTGGTATCTTATACCATAGGCAACAATTCTTGTTCCTTCCCATCCTCACCTGTCAAGTAAGACTAAGTGGCCATTCTAGCTGCAAATTAATTTGTTTGCAAAATAGACTCACAAAACATTTCAACTTCAATATTACTATTGCTATAGAAAGGCTGATGAAACATTGTTTCTCTCTCCTCAGCCACTATCTGACCTGCCAAGTATTTCCAGACATTTGTTTTATACATTAAAATTTCCTCTGCACACATAATGTCAAATACTTATCTGTAAAATAGAAACAGTTTAACAGAAAGAATTACAACAAAATCTATTAATGAAATCATTATTAACCAAACTATGTTATTATAACAGATGGTCAAAAGCTTATTAAAGTGACAGGTTTAAATTATCTTCAGAAGGGGAGATAGAGAGCAAAGAATTGCAAGGAATGTCTAAAGCAAAGCAATGGCTACAAATCACAGCAGCTAAAACATGGAAATGCAGGTCTGCAAGCATCTCAGAAAGTTCACTGGGGTGGGGAAGAAAGGATTGTTGGGAATAAAATCAGCAATGAAGATGCTGCTTGACCAGAAGCTAATATTAGTCAGCAAATAATTCTGTGACAAGTGAGAAAGACAGGTTAGAGCAACGGTATATATTAAATGAAAGCCCATACAAGGTAAGAGCAGGATGTGCCCATCCAGCCATGGAGTTTTCTCCACCACTCAATCATGGCTAATTTATTTTCCCTTTCCTTTTAATGGCCAGCCATTCTCCTGCCTTCTCCCCTGTGACACCTTTACTAATCAAGAACCTATCAACTTTCACTATAACTGCACCCATAGCCATATGTGGTAATAATTTCCACATATTCACAACCATCTGGCTAAATAAATTCCAAAGGGACACCCTTGCATTATGAGGCAATGCCCACAGTCCCAGCCTTGACCAGATCCTAGAAAGTTGAGAAGCTTGGTGGGAGTACATTTGAGTAATCAAGATCTGAGGCAAGAAAGTAGATTCAAGGGAATAAATGAGTTGTGAGGATTACACTCGAGGTTGCATACTAGTGAGGGTACAGATATATGTTCACTATACATAATTAACTACGTAGGTTGTTAGCAGCCTGAGGCAGGAAAGGAAAAAAAATTAGAGAATGGAATTTGTAGCAGGGACAGAGGACAATGATTTTGATTGTTCCAATATATACTTGCAGGGATTTTTACCTATGCAGAGCTGGATGTTAAAGAGACATGTTATGATTTAAGCACTGTGGAAGGATTGGGAGAGGTAATGAGAAAGTAGAGTTGGATGTCAAGGTAGTGTGCTTTTGGATGATTTAACCCAGGGAGATGAGAAACAGGGGAGGAGCCAATGTTAGATCATTGACAAGTGACAGAGATGAAGGACCAAGAGAGGGAAAGGAAGGTTTGTGACTGGATAAATAAGAACAGAACAAGGAAATTGAAGTCTAACCCAACTGGCCTTTGGTAGAAAGATATTGGAGGATGGCAGTCAGTAAAAAGTAGCAAACTAAATTCTAATAAAGAAATACATACTTTAATATATGTTCAGAGGACCTAGCACATGACTCAAATTGAATGGAAGCTGTCTTTGATTTAAATAATTCAAACAAAAAAGATAATTTTTTGTGTTAGGAAGAATTAATTTTATAGAGACTGATGTTTTGCTGATGACAACATTAATACTAGCACAATGTTTTTTTTCTACTCTATTTGGATTCTCTTTCAGCTGGGGAAATGAGTAATTTTTTCCCTTGATGTCGGGGCACTTGGACTAAATATTGCTAATCAAAATTTGGAAACAGAAAGTTTTTAAAATGCCTTTAACTGCTTTACAAAATGTCTGCTTGAAATATAACTTACAATGACCATTTTTAAGCAAACTCTGACATTCATATTGGCCAAACCAAAACACAGACTGTGTAATGTTCAAAAGAATCCTAATCAACATAATTCTTTGTGAAAATGAGCTATATACTGAAAACAAATGGGTATTTCTGGAAACACTAGTCTAGGTATCCCAGTTAGAGAAAAATTATCAATGATGTTACCTTGTTACAATTAACACAATGCATTCCTTTCCACCATAAGCCTCCTGTTTTATTGAAGATATACATTAGTCAAAAATTTTCAAACTCTGATGCCAACAACAAAACCTCATTGCACTAATTGGTAAAATATAGTTGATTTTCATCAGCTTAATTAAGTGTTAGAGGTCCTTCCTAAAGGTGTGTGTGTGTGTGTGTGTGTGTGTGTGTGTGTGTGTGTGTGTGTGTGTGTGTGTGTGTGTGTGTGTGTGTGTGTGTGTGTGTGTGTGTGTGTGTGTGTGTGTGTGTGT
Organism: Hypanus sabinus; assembly: GCF_030144855.1. Lineage (NCBI taxonomy): Eukaryota > Metazoa > Chordata > Chondrichthyes > Myliobatiformes > Dasyatidae > Hypanus > Hypanus sabinus. The sequence continues at coordinate 40,847,988 of NC_082727.1, forward strand.
TCATAAATTTATGCTTCAGTACCCGTTTCCCACTGCAGTACATTTAACAGCTGGGTCTGTGTGTGTCTCTCTCTCTTGTGTTGAGGGATGTCTTTGTACATCTCTGGATACAAAAATGCATCCAGAATCGTGCCAGAATGCATGACCTAATATAAAGACATAATATTCATTATAGATTTATGTACGGTATAAGCAGCACAAGATGAAATGTTGAACACCGGTAGTAAGTATGTATATTTGAGATAATAAAGTACACATTTGACTTGTTAAATTTTTTGTGTTACTTTCTGCATTTATTAAAGAGAGCCTTTCAACCAAACATGTATTTACATCATAATCTATACAATACTTTGGGGATATGAGGTATATAACCACAGACGAAGATGTACTGAAAGCTACCAGTAGTATACAAGGATGCATAGCCTTGTGTGGTTGTATAAATTACCCGACTCTTCGTGTATTCTCACAAATTTCTTATAAAATGAAATATTACGACAAAAGCACGTTCTATACACAAGTATTAAAATATTCTAATTTCAAAAATTATGTCCTGTACACAAATATAACAGCGTGCTATTTTGAGTTAAACACAACCCTTCATTCAATTGCGATTAAAGGCCGATACTATATTGGGCCATTCATCGAAAGGTTCTGGGCATCGCACCTTTTACATTCTTGTGGTTTTAGAAATAGATCCTACCTACCAGTCCGGTTCCCAGTAAAGTGCAAGGATAAACCGCTATCCTTCCATTCTCCAACCGAGTTAAGTCCCTATATGCTTTATTGTGCATTTGCAGAATAAGTACTCCTATCGTCATCGATATCCACCTCTTCTTCACTGTCGTCTGACACTTCCGATTCATTTTGCCGAAATGATGGGGGTGTCGGGCAGTGTGACCCGTTTAGTATAACTGCTTTATTCTGATCGAGACTCAAGCGCCTTTCCCGGCTCTTCTCACATTGGCTTTCGCCGGACTGGTCCGAATTGTCTGATTCTTCTCTTTTGCTTCCTTGAGGATTTTCCTGTTTAAATGAAAAAAAAACACCCTTTCCTATTATCACCTCGAAAATAGCAGGAGAGAGAGATGCAAGACCACGAGTTTGCAGCCGCAGACAGTCCGCAGCAGGAACATGCTGTAATTCTGTGGCTGAAAGCTCGTGGTTTATCATTTTAAGTACTCTTAGCATTACTCTTCGAAAAACACACGGGGAATTTGCTGGAACTGTGGTCTGCTTTGTGAAGAAAGCATATGTTGAGTTGAAAGCATTATTCACTCCTCCTTAAGTGCACCCAATTTCGTTTAAATCTATAATTTAAATCCAACAACTTTAATGAGAATTCGCTGGCTAGCCAGTAGGCCGAAGGGCCTGTATTGTGCTGTAGGTTTTCTATCTTTCCATGTTTCACCACCTAGATTCTTTGAAAAAAACCAAATTTAAAGACGTTTTGAAATGTTATGACCTCAGAAAAAGGATTGTGTGGCAAACTTGCTTACAGAGAGAACTGACAAATACTCATTTAATGAGCAGGCACTTTGATCGGTCTTTCTTCCAAACTAGACTAAAATAATACAAGGTCGCTAATAAGGGGGAAACAATTGAATTAAAATATTGTAACGAACACATTAAACTAGAAATTCAATGATTAATTTTCCGAAACGACAGCCCCTGTATCTGCATGAGCTGTTACTCAGAGGGTCCAGATTAAATCGTTAGTGTGGTGGGGGGGGGCATAATTTCTAACGCAGAATCAGGTTTATCATCACTGACATCTCGTGAAATTCGTTGTTTTGCTGTAACAGTACAGTGCGTGACATCAACATCAGTGTAAGTTACAAGAATTAGTATATAGCGCAAAAGACGAATAACCTTTCAGAAACTAGATGGCGGAAAAGAAGCTATTCTGAAAACTAATGCATATTTAAGGTTAAGAGACTGCAGAGGCTAGAATCCGGAGCAACACGCAAACTGCTGGAGGAACTCAGCGGGTCGAGCAGGAACCCCGATGCAATGATTTATTTTCTCCCGCCAACGCTGCTCTGCCCAGAACTCCTCCAGCAGATCATACTGCTGAAAATACAATTTACCAGGTCTATTATGTACTGTGTGCCAATAGTTCAAAAATTCGTTTACTTATATAATCGCCCAGCGAGGGAGCTATAATTTTTCATTGAATTGCGTGGATAATACGGCGATTGATCGACAAGTATTAATTGCACAAGCAATATGGAATAGTTGAAAAATTAAAAGATTCCAAAAGGGGAGGGAAACGAATCAACCAAAATCATTGATATCAGAACTACATTAGCAGCTTTTCTTGAACTCCGCGGGCTAACCCGAATTCCAACTGACTATTGTCTTTCCAATCAAGGTAAAAGTGATTAAAGAACGTTTCAAGTTGTTTTCGCACACAAAATGTAATAGGCTCTGGTATTTAAAATCCCTCATTTGTATATCATTACCATAACAACAGGGACCTCGGGCCACAAAGATTAGATGGGAGCAAAATCTCCCTACCTGCTTCAATCGCCGCCATTTAGCTCTGCGATTCTGAAACCAAGTCTTCACCTGCGAGGGGAGGGGGGAAACAAATCACTCTCAGATTCAGTAATAACCTCGTCAAGATTTCTGATGGGAATATTTGCTCAAAATCTAATGCAACCACCGGCTTTGCGGTCCATAAAGTGGGAAGTATTTTATATCATTTTTAAGAACCGTCTTTCTGCCCAGAGTTATTGCAAACGCCAGAACGAAAAAAAAATTCAATGTGATATTTATCAATATTTATCAATTGAAGCGCTGAGAAAATGAGGTACGGACATATAAACAAAAGCTGGAAAAATCCTGAAACATTAAATGATACATTAAAATTATATTATAACTACAGAAACTTCTAAATTAGTTTATTTTGCCTCCGCTTGAAATTTCTAAATCGTATCTTAAATTGTAAAAATATAAATCTAAAGTCATGAGATATCCATTATCACAACATTTACAGTATATTGTCAGAAAGACTGTGAACTCTGGTTGTAATTGTATCTGTCTATGGGACGGAGGTTACTTAAACATTGTTCCTTCAATTATTCGCCATATAGTTTTCATTTACCTGCCGCTCACTGAGTTGCAACATTTTTGCGAGTCTTTTGCGTTCAGGTGGCGATAGATACTTCTGAGTCTCAAATTTCTTTTCTAGTTCAATGGTCTGGTCGTTCGAGAATCGAACTTGTCCTCCTTTTCTTTTGTGCGGCGGCCTTTGAATAAAATGGCTCCATATCAACGGTTTTCCTGTTAGAAAAATCAGACAATAGGAATGAATAACTTAGATCACATAGTTATAATTATATCAATGGATTAAAATTGTATTTGAATTATATTTCGGCAGTTCATAATCATAAAATCAGGGTGTTTATATTTGCAATATTAAATAGAAGATCTACATTTTAAAACCTTTGATTATTTTAATCAAGTTGAAAAGGATTGTATATCCACTGAGCGGAACTTGATCTGTTTTCCAATTAGACAATGTTATAATTGTCCCTAGTTAATTTTGCTGTCATCATAAAAACTACTCAGCAAGTTTGGACAAGGACCCGAAAAACAGAGCGGGGTCTCTCTTTCTGTCTCACAATGCAACATTGATTTCATACAAGCCCAGAGGCTTGTGTGAAACTTACCAACTCAGGACCATGGCAACATTTCCGTCAATCTGTTTCCTGTTGGTCTATCTTGTTAAAGGGCTGTTATTTCCTTCTGCTTCTAGACATAAATGAGTTAAGGAAGCCGAGATAGGCTACTTACGATTTCAATGTAGCAGTTCATTTTTGTAAACATGAAGTGCTTTAAAAGATTTTGTGTAAAGACCGGTTACCTATCTAATTGAATATAATATTGACAGCGTTGTAACATAGCAAACTTTTCAGTTAACTTCAAATTATTTTTTGCATTCATATAAGTAATTCCGAAATTGCACATTAAAGGCGGAGTATAGTTCACTTTACTAATAACACAACTGGAGTGCTAATCTTACGCACGTTCAATAGATTGACTTCGGCAAGATTCAAACTACAACTAAATAAATCTTCCTAAAATTCAACTGAGCTGTTATTTTCCGCGATTTTCGCTTGCGTCAGTCTCCACTTCAATTGCTACCAAACTGCCACAAAAATAGGAAGCAACTGGTTATTTTAGCTGCCATAAAGTCATATCCCGCACAGAGGAAATGAACAATATCAGAAAAACGTATCCCGGCTATCAGAACTCGAGTGTTTCCTGTATATGTCTGTATTGAGGATGTCGATAAAATAATCAGCAATGTGCACGACTCCCGGGGAAGAGTCTGCTTCTGACTGAGAGGAAAACATTTAACAGCTCTGTAACCAGATTTACTCCTATCGAGAACTCAAGATTTCCTGTATGAACGGAAAAAAGGTCAGCCTTTCGCAGTACAGGCTGTTGAACTATTTCAAGGTGCAACTTCAACAGAGAGAGGCAGCCATCAGCGAAAGGATTTTTCTTTTAAAAACAGACCCGCTCTGCATTAATGAGCTTATGCACTTAATTATTTGAAATACTATTTAAAGTTAAGACTTACAATAACTTGAAAAGCAAGTCAAACATTTTAGGTACGGCGAAGATTTCTGACAATCTACTTCTCCCTGGGGAGCTTGCTGGTAGAATGTTTTTGTAATGTAGCAAAATACTAATATAGCTCTTTTCATTTTCGATTAATCACCTTAAAACGGTACTCGATAGCGGTGGTTAATCCAGGCAGGAAGATATTTCACATCAGTGTAAAACATTGTAATTGTAATCACATCACGGGACTATTTGCACAATGCAGCAGAGATCGGGTTTGAAAATTTGTACTTGAACCAATCATTCTATTACTCGAGAAACCACTGGGATTATCTCTGTACTGAAATTGATAATTGGATTCAATCGCATCTTCTCCTTAAATCGTAGAAGAAAAAATGGGTTCGATTGCCACAACTTTGAATATTCGAAACTCAGAGTAACTAAAGTAGTAAAGTGAATTTACTCGATGGCTGTGGTTTCTCAACACCAAGTATAAACGGAATAGCAAACAACCCGCTTCTGCTGTAAAATTTCCCTACTAGTTGGAACTTAACCAAAGCAACACAGACTTTCAGAGAACTTCATTTTACATGAGAAGTACCGCAACAAGATCAAAACTAAACAGGTTCTTACCCAGGGTGTCCTGTCTGAGGAATGCATGAGTGTAGTCGTTAACTGTCCTGGCAAAGGGGTACAAGGGTGCGGAGAAGGCGCCGCTGCCGTACGGTGTCAGGGCTGGATGGTGAAAGGCGGGGTGGATTGGAGTCGGTTCGTAGATCGGAGTCCGGTACGGAGAAGCTATGCTGGTGAAGGAGGAATTTGGGGAGGGCAGAGCCGGTCCAGGCGTCACTGGGGTCGTGTGCGGAGTTCCACTGCGCCCCAAAATGTCGTCGATGTAGAATGGGGTTGGATGCACCGCTTGCATCGGGGTCGGTGCGTAAAGCGGTAGGTTCACACTCATGGCGGAGGAGCTGGGGTGCTGGTATTGCATGGCGGCCGTTGTCCAGTGATCACTGGGACGGAGGGTTCCTTCAGCTCCGCTTGTTGTTGCCTTAGCTGGAGGTCGGAGCTACTGGAGCGGCCGGGATATTCCCACTGTGACTTCCTTAAACTTATCAAAACTCAGGCCAGCCACTGATTTCTAAGGGAGTGGGCGGGGCCAAGGGAAATGTGTCAATTTCCCTTCAATACTCGCCTGTGATTGGCTGCAGGCTCGGCGCTCTGAGGTTAATATGCTAACCCGCCGCCTGTTCCTATTGCGCAGCCGCATTGTGGGGGGTCCCACTTTCAAATGGGAGAGTCGGGTGATGAGCGTGTTGTCCCAGGTAAACGCCACCAGAGCGAGCGGTGTAGCTATCTATCGATAAAGCCAAGAGTAGAACGTATAGCGTGAGAGACCGACAAAGTACCACGACTACTTATTCCCTGAAAGTGTTATTTATGTTATTTAATATGCGAACACTAGTAACTTGTACCCGGCAAGTGTTTCCCTCTAAGGCTCACGTTTAAAGAAACAGGATAAAAGGCCTTCCAGCTCACCGAGCCCGGTCGTGTTCCAGTATCGGTTACCCCTGCTGTTGGCGGCAGCAATTGTATAAAAGTAATGATGTAGAACAAAAAAAAGGTATTACTTGAAGTAGGGTGGGCAGCCGTCCCCAGGATTTGAATTGATGCTATTCAGTATTCCTGTTCGATCTAAAATTTTGACGGATCTCACCAGGATTTCTTTTAAAACTGGGGGGGGGGGGCACGAAGTACATCACTGACCAACAGAAAATGATCCCAAAACATTGGAAATTATTTTTTATCTTTGAATCAATGCCAGTAGTTTGAACATGTTCTTTATTAGAGCTAATCATTCCATCTTGTAGGGGAAATAACCTGGCTGGCTCAAAGTAATACTGCAAATCAACATTGTTTGCTGTTCACCGAGGAGATTTTTATCAGGTTAACATTCACATTCTGGACGCTGAACGGCGATGCAGCAAATACCCTCTAACAAATTGGTTTAGGGACGGAGACTTGCACAAGCCAATCAACATTTTAAATCAGCGTTCGCACTTCTGCATTAATAGATGGCAGTATCTCCACGGGAATGTGTATTGCAAGGATCGGTTGTGAAATCGCTTGAAGTGTATAATCAAGTAGTTTTAACACCATAGGTTTCTTTTCCTTTTCGTATTTGTTCAGTTTATGCTAGGTACCTGAAAACACTAAGCTTAATTTGACAAAGAAACGTGTTAAATACCACTTGGTAGGTATGGAGAAGTAATGTTTTAAACAATCAGGCATTATTTACTGATCTTTAAAATGGTTTATTTAGTTTCATAATTTCATATGCAATATGTTAAACGTGGAAGAAAATTTACATCAAACATTATTTCCAGTATTACCACAACCCTGCGCAGATAGAAACCGATTTTCCAATATGCCAACACATTTGACGCTTGGAGGTTATTCCTAAACAGATTTGCGCGGGACTATTTCCATCCACTTCACCCTTTGGCTTCGTCCAAAATATAAAAGTACTTTACAGACTATGGGCTAAAAATGGGGATAGTATAACTCGATTTTGCTTTTCTGAGATTTCAATACTTAGGTTTCTAGTATATGACTGAAGGCAGTGCAGAAAAAAATTGACGAGTAAAACGACACAGCAATACTTGGATATTATAATCTTGTCTTTTTCTTAAGATAATTATTTACACGTTTTAAGAACGAGTTAATTGACCGATATTGCAACCCTTTATTGTCACATAATCGTAGATCCTCTTGTAAATTGTAATCCAATTGTAACCTATAGATTGCAAGGAACAAAGCAATTTGAAAGGTACAGAACTAACCTTGTCGAACATTGCATCGTCTGCTTGGACCCTCGTTAAATTGACGATAGTAAGCGTTGAGATTGTTTTAACTCGGCCATTGTTTTGGGTTTGATGTAGTTAATAGTAACTGCCTAATCTGCTGATTATCACAGATGGCTGTTAGTCGCATTGCGTACTTTCAATAGTGATCATATTATATCAAACAATACATTGATAAGTGCAATCAAATCACTTAATTAGTTAGATGACTCAACTAATACAGACGACCACATTGACCTCGTGGCTTATTGCTCGCTTTGTGATGACGGAGATATTTTTCTTAAACAAATTGCACAGTTCAGTACAATGGATAACAAGTAGGATTGCTGGGGCTGCTCGAAAAATGGCAAAAGAAATTCAGAAATAAGTGCTTAACACACTTGACAACGGATGTAGAGGTTGGTTTAACATTAACATATTTGACATAATCACTCTTGGACTCTTAGTTACAGCGATTAATAGTGAAAAGGTTTCTCTTATGAGGGGATTCACCAACTATGTTGTTATATAATGGAACTTCTCCCCCATCACACGCACACAACCCCATTCTTATCATTTCCCGATTATACCTGCAGCAATATCAATTATCTATTCAATCGATTCCAAATGAATAACTTGAGGAGCAACATTACGTAGAAGAGATTGGTTATGGAAAATGTAAAGACATCGAAAAACTATAGTTAACTTAAAAGCAATTGAGCTGTTGCGAAAAATTGCCTGGTAATGAGACTACCCAATATCCATCGCGTGTACTCTATTCTCAAGTACCCTCCATTGTCGAGTCCTGAATTCCCTTTGCTCTTCCCATTTTCTCTAATCTCTTCCAATCATTGGAATCATTTTGAAATGCGATGGTCTCCGATTTTGTCTGCTTGTACATCCTCATTCAGAATACCCCTCCATTATCATCCGCTCGTTTCATCTAATGCAGATAGATACGATGACAGTAAAGCAATAGCTTGTTGGCCCAATTTGCAAGCGGGTTTGAGTACAAAAGTAATAAAGTCTTGCTGGAAGTTTGTGGAACTTGTATTTTTAAAATTTGTAACCTGTATTTGATAAATACGCTTTTGGCCCATTCGTACCAACACACGAGTTATCAGAACAATTTTAATTTTTCTGTGTGCGCGCGTTCTGGCGAAAAGTTGTGAACTAGCCAGGACTTGATGGGCGGTTTTTGCAATAATCATCTCGGATGTTGTCGCTGGACTGGTTCACCTGAACAACGTGTCATGTAGTCACCAAACATTTGAAACCTTGTTCACTTATATATTGTTTCGTGTATCAGTTTGGGATATAGGGATCAATTTGAATATAGAACGCTCTGTAACACTCTTACTGTTCCATAATTTCCCCTGTCGGTGCCGTAATTAACACCTACTTTAGAACAACTCTTGACAGATAAAATAAGTTATATTGAAGTCTTTCCAAATCAAAGATCTGAGAATATTCGTGATGAAGATTCCAAGTCGGCAGGACGATGGATGGTCAGGATGGCGCCACTGGTAAAACACGCCGGTGTTTAAGTGAGGTTGTATCAACCTCTTAAAGATAACTGTAATCTATTTTCAATGGAAGAGTGCTGGGGGCTATATAACACGTGAAGCATTGTAAAATGTAGAGAGGCCATGGTTATACATTGTCAATACTTAATCAGGTTTCAGTACTCCTACAAGAGAGACTTAAATGAAGTATTTTACCGAAACAAACATTCACGCAAACTTACCAATATAAACGTCAATCTAAAATAATTTGTTTAAAACCTAATAGATCCATGTAAATTCCTGATTTATTCTCACTGAAGCTCTATTGTTACAGTAAATCTAGTTTTGTGGAAAGTTCACAGCGTTCTGTGACAAGACGACATCTTGGTGTTCGGATTAATGCTTACCGCCAAGAACAGCGGTGAAGGTAGATCTTTCCAGGTCGCCAATCCACAAAACTCTATTGAAACAAAAACAAGTACTATTAGGAGTGACTGATGTTCCGACTTCCAAACCGAAATGCTGCAGTTTACGATCTTGTGATGCTTTCTGGCTTGAGGCGATAGATTGAACGAAGACCATGGATGACTTCGTGGCGATAAAATGGTGCGAATAAAATGGAACCGGGTATTTGACGATCAGATCGGACCCGATGGGCCGAGCGGCCTGCTCCCGCGACCAGAGTCAAGTTAACAACTTTTTTCATTGGATTTGTAAAGAGAAATCGAGTTAGAAGTAACTTTTTGGCTTCACACCGACCCCAGTTCTAATTGAAATGCAATGGTCCATGAAAGAGGGCTGGATGAAAAATTATTTTAAATTATCATTCTGGACTATAGATTTCGATATGATACTTAAGAGATTGTCATATAAATTCTTGATTTAATACGTTGCCGACAAAGTTGGAGTACGGAAACGAAAATGAACATTCATAAGCGTTCGCGAAGAAATAATAACCGTAAGTTCTTAACCATTCAAGACGTTAACACTCTATGAATTAATCACAAAAACGATTTTTTTCTGCAGTTTGCTGGTTTTCTATAACAGATCCCAATGCACTTCAGTGTAATCGTTAGAATTCCTCTTGAATTTTAAAAACTTGGAATGTTACATTTTTAGATGAAAGAACGTCCTAATCATGTATAATGTTTTTTTAAGCGTTTACTTAATGACCATCATCAGTGAACAATAGAGCAGGCATGTTTTAAACGCATTGAAGTATGTCTAGCATCAACTCGTCTGAAGTACCTAGGAGAAAAAATAAGCTTCTGAACAAGAATGCTTAATTGTATTTCACCCATGTCCGATGCCAGTTGCACCCTACACAGTGCTGTCAGTTTGCACACTTTATCTGTGTAGCAATGGGTAATTATTTTAAGTGGCATCACTTCAATATGTTCCATAAACTAATGCATCACGAATAATCGAAGATCTAAGCTACTGGCGTCCACAGTGAAACCTTACATTCCTTCCATTTCGAAAGAAGCTGTTAAAATAAATCCCTAATTAATTAAACACTAGAGCCCTGTTAAAAACCTCAAGGGTTTGTTAATACCTACTGAATCATTTTAAATACGAAATGCAGAAGCCTCTATGGCTTTATTACCATTACTTATACTCTTCTTAAGAACAATTTGGAAAGATGGACTGAATTGGCCGATATAAGTATCCCTCAGAATAGTCGCGCTCTGCTTGACTCTAGACTGCTCTAGACTGAGCGGTTTATTTCGCGTTCCTGCTTTGATCTATCTCCACGCTAAGGGTCTCAAAAAGTAGTTACAGACGAGCGAATACAGTATCAGTAATTCATCCAGCACCTTCCCCGACAGTGCAATTATTATCTAATAAACAGATTAATAAACATTGTATTTAACAAAACGAAGACAAGGGCTATCGGACAGCACAAAGCTGTCAAGTGGAAAGAGGAGAAAAATAAACGTTTAATTTGGAGATAAAATACAAATAACCAATATTTGCAAATAACAGATCGATGAGTTAATCAGGGATCCGAGCAAGGAAATCGCGTGGGTGGCGTCTGTCTCGGTGGCGGCAATGTTTCGAGCAAATATATAAATACTCTGTGTGATTTTACCTTCACCCAGTGGAGCGGGAGGTTGGGTCAGGTGGATCATTTTAAATCAAAAACAATTTTAAGATTTATTATTTAAAGTTGCTTACATTTTGCACGCCGATTTTCAGAATGATTGTATTCATTGTTCTTTAACACAAAACGTTTATTCCGTTTCTTTTTCCTTAATTGTATCTTCTCATTTGCAGAATATGTTACATTACAATAACTTTCATAAGGACTAAATTCAGCTTACCAGTCTTTTACGTGTGGCATTGGTCAATAGTGTATTAACAATATGTGGAGATTACAATTTACTTTTTTACTTGCCTGGTTTTGTGTTACTGGATCTACAATCGCAGCCACTTTTATAAATTCTTAGTAAAATCTCTGTTACAATTACAAAGCTGAGCATGAATGACATTCCACTAACCAAGTCGGTTGGCTGTCTGGCATAACTTCATTGCTTTTAGGTTTTTCCTCAACTCAAAGTCAATAATAAGCAGAAAAAATGTGTTTCACTTGGTGAAAATTCAGATTTTAGACAGTGGGCGTTTCATATTTTTCTGACAAAATTTCGGACTTGGTGAAATTGCACATTTCATATTGCTTGTTTTGAAAAAAAAAGCACAGTGCTATGCCATCTTTAGCACAGGATGGAATTTTCCTGATTTGGGGGGGGGGGGGGGAGTTTCTTCACACAGTGGTGGGAGTGTGGAATGAGCTGCCAGATGAAGTGGTAAATGCGGGCTCGCTTTTGACATTTAAGAAAATCTTGGACAGGTACACGGATGAATGGAGGGATATGGTCCAGGTGCAGGTCAGTGGGACTAGGCAGAAAAAACAGCCAAGAAGGGTCAAAAGGCCTGTTTCTGTGCTGCAGTCTTCTATAGTTCTATGGTCTAAAACTTAAGTTTTTAAATATGTATATTTAAATATGCACCCAGTGGCCATGTTATTGGGTACAGCGGCTTGTTGATGCAAATATCTGATCAGCAAGTGCGGCAGCAACTCATTGAACAAAAGCATACAGAGGCTCGCTTCAGAGGACCAGAGGTTCAGTTCTCTGGACCAAGCATCAGAATGAGGAAGGAATGTGACTTTGACCGTGGAATGATACTTGGTGCCAGTCAGGGTGATCTGAGTATCTCCTGGGATTTTCACGCACAACAATCTCAAGAGATGACAGAGAATGGTGCGAAAAGCAACAAAAAAATCCAGTGAGCAGCAGCTGTAAGGGTGAATACACCTCGTTAATGCGAGAGATCAGAGGAGAATGGCCAGACTGATTCAAGCTGACAGGAAGGCGACGGTAAATTAAATAACCACGCGTTACAACAGTGTTCAGAAGAGCATCTCAGAATGCAAAACATGTCGAACCTTGACGTGGATGCTCTATAGCAGGCGAAAACTACGCCAAGTTCCACTCCTGTACCTAATAAAGTGGCCACTGTGAGTAGAAGTACAATGTCACGAATACTCTGAGTTGTGTTGGTATTATACAGACTGTGTCTTGCATTGAGTTTAAAAGCATACCATCCACACCCTCCAGAAACTGATACTGTGTTACGTAGAAAACGCAAACATTGCAGATACACACCAGCAGGTGGCGCTGAGTTCAGAGGATAAAGTGGTTTGAATGTCAGAATCTTGAAAAAGTTAATGAAATTGAAATTTCAGCATTTACCGTGAATGTCAGGGAGCTGCAAATGAACTGAGAAAGAGCTGTAAACTGCGATTTGATTAGTCCTGAAAGATTGTCTACTCAGATTGACCGATGTCATCAAAAAACAATGCCACTGCAGGGCTGTCACTATAAACTGGAAATACGGAAAAGCAAGTCAAGATCAGCAACAAACGTGAAAGTCACAGAGGTCTTTTTTCAGATGTACCATAAAACGCTGAAACTTCGGGACATACACTTTCGGGAAATTTAACTGGATTTTGGAAATTCGTGAAATAGAATCTCATAAGAGCATGGAATTAGGAAATCATGACATTAATGGAAAAATATTTAAGAATCTTGCGGGGGGTGGAGGTGGATAATTAACGGAAGTGAAATGAGCATTAAATAGCCCAACCCTACATAGATGCCACATTCATAAGATATAGGAATACGTATCCCGTACAGATACACAGTTTGAGACTAAATCTTTTGCAATTGTTAAGATTTGTTGACAACTAAATGTATCTTTCTGCATTCAAGCAACATTATTGGCGCTAATACCTGAAAGCAATGCCATCTAGAATTAATTCCTAATTCAACTCTTTCATACCCATTGGGTGGCGGGGTGGAGATTGAGTCTGTATGAAAAGAGGTGTAAGGCCTCATTCCCTCCGCTGCCTGCAGGTCAATCTTGAGCAAAGTTCAGCACCTGCTTGACTCCTCCTTCCCCCACCCCACCATTATCAGGGTCAGTGAAAATATGGGAGCAGCTGGTGCATATATCAGGTCCTGGTTATGCGACCACTGACGACAGGCAGATAACCTCCGAAGAGTATTGATAATGGTTAGGGTTACTCGTTTTGTCAAGACACTGGGCAGAAGAAAGCACTAATGGAAAACCAATTCTGAAGAAAAAAATACCAAGAACAATTGTGGTAATAGATAATGATCGCTCACGTCATACAACACGGCAAATAATGATGATAATGAATACCTATTTCCATTGTGTAAATGAAATTATTGAATGTTATTGGAGACAGATACATCTTTGTCCCAGTTATTTGAAAGAAATCAATAAATCCCACTTCTCTTTTCCTAGAATATTAACTTTTTTCCAAGTTTTCATCCAATTCCCCTTAAGTTACTAATGTACTTATTTTAATATAATTACCAATAAATTGCAACTCATTAAAAACATTCAAATCAAAGACACAAGACTCTGTTGTCAATTACTTTAAATCCGCTGTCTTCATGTTACTAATATTTGCTTTCAACAAGTTTCTCCTAACTTGCTCTTAAACAGCAAACACGAGGAAATCTGCAGACGCTGGAAATTCAAACAACACACAGGAAATGCTGGTGGAACACAGCAGACCAGGCAGCATCTATAGGGAGAAGCGCTGTCGATGTTTTGGGCCGAGACCCTTCATTAGTCCTGACAAAGGGTCTCGCTCGAAACATCGACAGTGCTTCTCTTTATAGATGCTGCCTGGCCTGCTGTGTTCCACCAGCATTTTGTGTGTGTGTTTGCTCTTAAACAATTCCTTTAATTTTCTCCACTCCAAGGAGGACCTTTCCAGCTTCTCTGGTACCTCCCAAACCCCATTGCTCTTTTTGCACTGTGCCACAACGTGAACAGAGTCAGGGCATAAATGCAAACAAGCCATTCAGCCCACCATGACCTTTGGGTACCCGTTCATGTTCATCCCACTTCCCAGCATTTGACCCATAGTCTTCAATGCCTCAGTGACTTAGATGTTCATCAGTACACTTCTTAAATGCTGTCAGCAACTGATTTCAACTCTGTGTGGCAGTGTATTCCAGTTGTTTATGAGGGTAAAAGATCCCCTTCAAACAAATTCCCCTCCACTATCACTCTTCATCTGGCAGAGCTGGCCCTCACCCTGAACAATTTCTCCATCGACTCCTCCCACTACTTTCAAAATAAAGGTGTATTCGTGGGCACTCCCATGGATCCCAGCAACACCTGCCTGTTCATTGGCTATGTGGAACAATTCATGTTCCAAGCCTACACTGGCATCACTCCCCAACTCTTCCTACAATACATTGACCACTGCATTGGTGCTGCTTCCTGCACCTATGCTGGGCTCATCAATTTCATCAACCTTGCCTCCAACGTAGTTCAGTCTAGTTTTTGTACTGTGTCATGTAACACCATGGTCCTGAAAAAACATTGTCTCATTTTAACTATGTACTGTACCAGCAGTTATGGTCGAAATGACAGTTAAAAGTGACGACTTGAACTTCCAACGTGTTCTCAAATTACTTGGTCCATTTCCAGCACACCGCTCCCCTTTCTTGATCTCTGGAGACAGTCTATCCACTGATACATTTTATAAACCCACTGACTCTCACAGTTATCTGGACTATACCCCTTTCCACCCTGTCACTTGTAAAAATGCCTTCCCCATCTCTCAGTTCTTCTGAATCCACCACATCTGCTCTCAGGATGACATTTTTCATTCCAGAACAAAGATGTCCTTCAAAGAAAGGGACTTCCCTTCCTCCACCATCAACACTGCCCTCACCCACATCTCTTCCATTTTACACACATCTGCCCTCTTCCCATCTTCCTTTAGCCACACCAGGGATAAGGTTCCTTTTGTCGTCACCTATAACCCCCATATCCAGCACATAATTTTTCATGACTTCTGCTATCTTCACCACTGCATTGGTGCTGCTTTCTGCACCTATGTTGGGCTCATCGATGTCATCAACCTTGCCTCACATCTTTCCCTGCCCCCAACTTTCTGTAGGGAATTGCTCCCTGCGCTACTCACTTGTCCACTCATCGCTCTCCACTGATCTCCCTCCTAGTACTTATTCTTGCAAGTGGAACAAGTGCCACACCTCCTCCCTCACTACCATTTTGGGCCCCAAACTGTCCTTCCTGGTGAGGCAACACTTCACCTGTGAGTCTGCTGGGGTCATTATTGTATCTGGTGTGGCCTCTTGTATATCAGTGAGACCCAACATAGATTGGGAGACTGCTTCATTGAGCACCTTTCCTCCTCCTGCCAAAAAGAGCAGGATCACCCAGAGCCCACTCATTTCAATTCTACTTCCCATTTCCATTCTGACATGTCAGTTCATAGCCTCTTCTACAGCCATTATGAAGCCACACTCAGGTTGGAGGAGGAATACCACCTTTCATCTGGGTAGCCTCCAGCCTGAAGGCAAGAATATCAGTAATATCAATAACTTCAGTAATTTCCCCCCCCCCCACCACTTCCCTCTCTCACCTCCCTCTTCCCTTTCTTCCATGGCCTTCTGTCCTCTCCTATTAGATTCCCCCTTTTGCAGCCCTGTATCAAATTCCCAGCTCTTTACTTCATCCCACCCGGTTTCATTATTCACCTTGTGGTTCTTTGTTCCTCCCTCCCACCCACTTTCTTACTCCGATTCCTCATCTATTATTCCAGTCCCGATGAAGGGTCTTGGTCCGAAACGTCAACTGTTTACTCTTTTCCACAACTGTGGCCTGGCCTGCTGAGTTCCTGCAGCATTTTGTGTGTTCCCCTCAAAAATCAGTTTAGTTGCTGAATGAGGCAGCCATGCTCCTTTGAGATGTCCTTTGCATGGTCCTTCTCCTTTTGGCTGAGGTGTGGAGTAGAGTAACAGACAATGACGCTCTAGTCCTGTTACTTTATTTGTTTCTGTTTAAAATTTACACCTATAACAGTGAAATTTCACCAAGCATAGTTGATTGCATTTACACAGGAGATTGTTGGAATACTCGAGCATTTATTTCTTCAAGTACATACCCAAAAAAGAACCATTGGTATTCAGTTACAAAATTAAACAACCCAGAAGTTGTAGTGGGACAGAGAGCAGGAAGATTGCTTAAACAGAAAAGAACATTGAAAGAAAATTTTATTGATTGAACAACAATGAGGCAAGGACTGAGTGATACAGTATACAGAGAAATTAGTATTTCAAAGCATTGAAAAATAAAACAGCAAAATTTAAAGGAACAAAACAAATCTTGATTTGTAGATGCAATTAAAATGACAGAAATGTAGCAATATTAATTATACACCCGGAGTGGTAATTTAGATTTTGCTATTGAATTGTCCTCCATGGACTTTGACTGGTCAACATTAGCAGTATGTTTGTTTTCCTTGTCTTTTTTGTGGCTTTTCTTGTGCTACAAAAGGAGAAAATAAAAACAACAATTATTAATCTGCTGTACACAGACAAAAATGCTTTGATTTTAAAATAACATGATGTTCAACTTACTACAAAAATTAAGATAATGTTGCTTCTTTGTAGTTAGTGGTCAGAATCTCATTAATATACAGCATTAAGGTAAGGTGAGTGATAATTAAATACCAGGCATTAAATCAATCTGTGTTATGAAGAGCATCTATAGATATGCAAAATGAAAAATTGAGTTTAAACTGTAACCAAGAGATATTAAACAGGTACTTTATGTCCTTTTAGCTGAAGAGAAAGGACTTTTAAGAAATAATTAGGAACACAGTATCTACAAAGAAAGAGGAATTAATTTCTGGTAGGGTGTAGATCATTGTTGGCCATAAAGTTTCATATCATTAGCTTAGAGGAGTGCATCAAATGTAAATTTCCTTACAAACTGCAAGGAAGATGCAAAATGGGAGTTAAATGTTAGTGAGACTACACATTGAGTGATGCATTCGATTCTTCCTTATTGGGGGATATACCTGAATTAGAAGGGACTTCAACAAAGATTAATTCTAATTCTTGGGAAGCATTTGTCTGATAATTGCGTAGAGTAAGACAATATCCCTTAAATTTATGAGGACCTCAGCCTGAAACTAAGATTTTTTTTTAAAAATGGGCATAACAGGATACTTACTAGACAATAATCCCCTTAGGTGGAAAGGCCACATCTCAGAGGGTCAGTCTCACAGTTAGAGATCAGCCACATTTCATTCAAAACACAAGATTAACTTGGAGAATAGAGCACAGTTAAAGAGGAAGTCAGATCAGTTTTAGATATTGAGGGCTCACAAGATAGCACAAGAAAGTGTAGTTCAGCATCTGACACAACTAAGATATTACTGAATGATACAGCATGCTATAAGAGACAAATGGGCTGGTTCTGTTACTTTTTTGTAAAAAAGAAAATGAAGCCAGTAATAAGTTGAATAGCTTACCTGGAAGAAAGGGGCGCCACCACCACAGCAGAAATCCTCACTACTCAGCTTCTCACTGGCAGAGCTTTCATAACTTGTGCTCATTTGTTCATTTTCCACAGTGTCCTGAAATTAACCACAATTTGATATCCAAATTAAAATCCAAGCATTAAAATTTGCAGCAATTTTAAAAAAAGTATACACTGAAGCACTTCCAAACTGCGCATGCTTAAAAAAAAAGGCCAATTCTTACATTCAGCTCTACATCAACTTAACATTATCAGGCACAGGAAACACTGACTAAACCAAGGCCCACACGGTATTAGTTAATTCCATTGAGCAAATTTTTAATAAAATTGTAATTTACCTTTCTACTTGTTCAAGGGTGCAACAATTGAAAACAAATAGAAGTATTTTGTTCAAACAAGAATGTCTTCAGGTGAGCTGTCATCACCACCACTCGGTAGTGTAATGGAATGGAAGTTGGATTTCAGCAACTAACTTCATTGCTAGGACAGCTGAAATCTTCTTGTAGTGTTTTGGAGTGGAAAATTGTAAGGATTGAATCTTTCTATAAATGAACAGAGGTACAGAAATTCTTTATTTTCTCTCGGCCTGAAATACTGTCGAGATGGCAAACAGGGCTAACCTAATCTAATGACTGGACCACATAGAACGGATAAAGGTCACAGAAGTGATTATATGGGGCCAAGTGCCTAAAAAAAATTGCAGAGACTGTAACGGTCTGGAGCATTAAATAACCTCCTGCATCCAATTTCTATTCTATTATTTTGGGGAGGAGGGAAGACGTTGTGGAGCTCTAGCTCTGATGCTACTCCTACATAGATTAAGACAGTGTCTGGGCTCTATTTTTATATTTGATAAAGACTGGACTACAACAGCCACTTGATTAAAAGTCCTGCTAAGTTGGGACAAGTAATGAAAGGTACTAGGCAACCAGAGAACTGTACCCAATAAGGAATTAGCACTTCAAAAATAAACAATAGATATGTTAGTCAAAGATATTTCTTCTGAATAACAAAAAGGAGTTTAAAAAGTATATTAGCTTTGATTAGTGGCTTAGCACTAGCCTCCAAGGTATTACATAAGAAAATCCAGTCAGATTCCCTATTAAGGTCTGAGGGTGGATAAATCTCCTGGACCTGATGGAATGCACCCGGAGAGATTGCAGAGGCATTAACGATCATCTATCAAGAATTGATAGATTCTGGCATTTTACCAATGAATGGAAAACTGCAAATGTGATTTCGCTATTTAAGGGTGGGAGGCAGCAGAAAGGAAACTATAGACCTGTTAGACTGACATCAGTGGTTGGGAAGTTGTTCGAATCGATTGTTAGGGATGAAATTACGGAGTACCTGGAGGCACATGACAAGATAGGCCAAAGCCAGCATGGTTTCCTGAAAGGAAAATCCTGCCTGACAAACCTACTGCAATTCTTTGAGGAAGTTATAAGCAGGGTAGACAAAGGAGATGTGGTATACTTGGATTTTCAGGCCTTTGACAAGGTGCCACACGTAAGGCTGCTTTGCAAGAAAAAAGCCCATGGAATTACAGGTGCCCCCCCCCCCCATCAAACATTCGCTTTACGGCACTTTGCTGTTTCGAAAGACCTACATTAATTACCTGTTTTCGCTAACAGAAGAGTTTTTACTGTTACGAAAAAAGACAGCAGGCGCCCTGAGCAGCCAAGCTCCTCCCCCGGAACTGTATTCTAGCCGGCATTGCTTAAATATGTGCCTGTGAGCATCTGTGTTTTATGTCGATTTATTTTGTGTATCTGTTAGCGAGATAAGTTCTAAGGTATCGGAAAAGCCTAAAGGAGCTCATAAGGGTTTCACACTTAGCATAAAATTAGACATAATTAGTTTCGATCGTGGTGAATGAAGTAAGGACATTGTATAAGCGTTGAACTTGCCTGCGCCCACCATTCACACTGTTTATACACAGAGAGGAAGAATCTTGAAAGCTGCCAATGTTACTGTTGGTTCTGCTCATAACAAAGTGGTCTCTTTTAGTCAGCATCCAATAATGGATAAAATGGAAAGTCTGTTGCTTGAGTGGATTGATGGAAAACTGACAGATGAAGAGCCAATGCAATTGTAAGAGGAAAGGATTACAATTGAAACCGAACGCAGTAACGAATGGCCTGAAAATGAAATCGTCCAAGAACTGAACGTGAAGCAATTGTGTGAGATTTTTGCTACAATGGACAACACTGCAATGATTGCAGAAAAGTATGAGTTTAATTTTGAAAGAGTATGTAGGTTTAGGGCGGTTTGCAGGATGTTTCGAGTGCTTACAAAGAACTGTATGATAGAAAAATGCGCGAGGCTAAGCAATCAAGCATACTGTCATTTTTCAAGCCTTCCACATCAGCCACAGCAGACAATGAACCTCAACCTTCGACATCAAGGCAGGCAGACATAGAAGAAGGTGACCTGCCTGCCCTGATGGAAACAAATGACGATGAGATGACACCCCATTCTCTTCTACTTCCACCACCCCAACCTCCGACAACTCAGCCTAACATACCGTCATCAGTGTACTCGCTGTCTTCCCGATTCCGGTAAGTGAGACTACACTGTACATACATTATTTCTACTTAATATAGGCAGTGTATTTTCATGTGTTATTTGGTTTGATTTGGCAGCTTCATAGCTTTAAGGTTACTGGAGAGAGTGCTTCTGCTGAGAGAGCTTCCGCTATGCTAGTAGTGCTACGTAGTGAGATTGTACGCTACATAGTGAGATTTTCACTACACTAGACAGTGCTGCAATTATTGCAGAAAAGCATTTCTACTTTATATAGGCTGTTTATTTATCATATCATTCCTGCCTTTATTATATGTTACTGTTATTTTAGGCTTTGTGTGTTATTTAGCATGATTTTGTAGGTTATTTTTTGGGTCTGGGAATGCTCACAAATTTTTTCCATATTAAGAAATTGTAATTGCTTATTCACTTTACGACATTCTGGCTTACAAACCGTCTCATAGGAATGCTCTACCTTCGACTAGTGGGGGAAACCTGTACAGGGGAGTTACGAGCATGGGTGGAGCATTGGCTGATGGACAGAAAACAGAGAGTGGGAATAAAGGGATCCTATTCTGGCTGGTTGCCGGTTACCAGTGGAGTTCTACAGGGGTCAGTATTGGGACCGCTGCTTTTTACGATGTATGTCAGTGACTTGGACTACGGTATTAATGGATTTGTGGCTAAATTTACCAATGATACAAAGATAGGTGGAGGAGTGGGTAGTGTTGAGGAAACAGAGAGCCTGCAGAGACTTGGCTAGTTTAGGGGAATGGGCAAAGAACTGGCAAATGAAATACAATGTTGGAAAGTGTATGGTCATGCACTTTGGGGGAAGAAATTATTATCTATTATTTAGATGGGGAGAGAATTCAAAATGCAGAGATACAAAGGGACTTGGGAGTCCTTGTGCAAGATACCCTAAAAGTTAACCTCCAGGTTGAGTCGGTTGTGAAGGCAGCTAATGTAATGTTGGCATTCATTTCTAGAGGTATAGAATATAAGAGCACAGATGTGATTTTGAGGCTCTATAAGGCACTCGTGAGACCACACTTAGAGTACTGAGAGCAGTTTTAGGCTCCTTATTTTAGAAAGGATATACTGACATTGGAGATGGTTCAGAGAAGATTCACAAGAATGATTCCAGGAATGAAAGGGTTACTGTATGAGGAACGTCTGACAGCTCTTGGGCTGAATTCCCTTAAGTTCAGGAGAATGAGAGGGGGATCTCATAGAAACATTCCGAATGCTGAAAGGCCTGAACAGATTAGATATGGCAAAATTATTTTCCATGGTAGGGGAGTCTAGGAGAAGAGGACACAACTTCACGATTGAAGGACGTCCATTTAGAACAGAGATGCAGAGAAATTACTTCAGTCAGAGGGTGGTAAATCTGTGGAATTTGTTGCCACGAGCAGCTGTGGAGGCCAAGTCATGGGTGTATTTAAGGCATAGATAGATAGGTTCTGGATTAGCCAGGGCATCAAAGGGTATAGGGTGAAGGCAGGGGAGTGGGATGACCGAAAGAATTGGATTAGCCTATGACTGAATGGCAGAGCAGACTCGATGGGCTGAATAGCCTAGTTCTGCTCCTATATCTTAGGGTCTTATAATCAGAGATTGTTCAATGCAGAAAAAGCAAGAGGATCTAATTCAGTGAGATCAAGACCAAATTATGGAGCCACAAATTGGGACCACACCCACATGCCATTGCTCTTATTACATTAGTTCAAACTAAACAAGAATTTTGTTCTTAAATGATCACTAATCACAATATGCTGGAATTGCAATGAAGTGGCTGAGCTAGTGCTTTCAAAAAGCCATGTTATAATGACACTTTACCTGCTCAGGAATGACTTCCTCTTGGAGGGACATGGCAGCAGCCAGAGAACTCTGCAGTTCCTGCTGTTGGATCTTGTGCTGAGCAATTAAGATATCGCGTGGCTTTGTTCTGGAGAGGATTTGTGGATATAGATAATTTCTCCGCTTTGGAGTGGTACCTAAAATTAAAAAGCAATCATCATCAGGGTAGAATCATACTAGTTCTTTCTCAATGAAATGGTACCACCCCACCCACTTTTACTTATTGCCAAACAGTTCCCAAGATTTCCCCCATGGTCCATGCCCAGCTAAGAAAGGGGGAGGATTGAGCTCAGGGCCATCAACCCCACCCAGAGCCAAAGCAACACCAACCGAAGCTCCAAAGACCTCATCCCTCGGAGAGGAGGGATCGATGATTGGTTATGCGCGGGGACATCTTGAAAGACTGCCCAGGATTGAGGGTTCAGGCGAGCTGCTGTTGGCAGCCTATGCCCCAGCCTATGCCTTAAGAAGAAGAAACAGTTCCCAAGGCAGCAGATAATCCCTGCCGGTTATCACAGTGCAGTTTGATTCTATGCACTGCAGAGCCTGATGTACTGTATTCTGAAATACGTTGTCGGAAAAAACGGCTACACAACTAGTTTCCTTTTCATTAAGCCCAGGGACTACTGCTCTGTTGCAGGATAGCACTGGTATAATAAAACTCAAGGCAAACAATGACAGCTTTGCAATCTATAATCAAGGATCTATTCCAGTATAGTACTACTTTACCGGGGTAGCTGGCTTTAAATTTTAAAAAGCCAAATATAAAAGATTGTAAAATACTAAGTAAAACCATAAAACAAGGAGTTCTCCTCTGTCAAAGTCACTGTAAACAGGCCAACCAGACATTCGTCTCAAACTTTCATGAGCCCATTGTGCCAAGTTATTGTATTCAAGGTACTTAATACAAAGATGAGGCGTCATATATATGTAAGATTTTATCATTTCTAGACTATCAGCAATCTGGTGACCTCCAAATTTTTTAACTCCCACGTACAGCAATATAAATAATATTCAATTGAGAAAAGTTGTTCCAGCAAGTTACTTTCACAGATAATCAGCACAATTGTAAACAAAGTATTGATGATGGTTAGAGAGGATAATTTAGCTACAAAGGGTGGTGAATCTGAAATTTCAACTCTTTCCACATTCCACAGACACTGCCTCCCCAATAAATGTTTTCAGCATTTTCCATTTTATTCCCTTTAATAATTGCAAGAACTTAAGTTTTATCAAAAAATGTTGTTCATTGAAGACACTTTCTCCTCCACCACTCCTTTTAATAGTTTTAAATATTTACATTTACTGAGTAAAGGAATTTAATCTCACCTGTGGGAACGTCCTGTCGGAGCTCATCTTTTAAAAAGTTAAAAACATGTTCTAATCCTGCCTGTTCTAGTTCAGTCAATTCTTTTGAGCATTGTGTCATTTCCCCTTTATCATCATTAACTTGTTGAAGTATGGTGGAGAGTATTGACTCCTCTGTGTCACACTGTCCTTTCAACTCTTCTGTGATCTTGGTGACATGGGGGTCACAATTCTCATTCATAGTCTATGCAAAAGAAGACCACAATATATTTTGACTTGTTTGCAATAATCAAGAATAGGTCAATTTTAGAGTAATGTCAACCCATTCCTTACAAGTTTAGTTACAATAAACATTAAATAGCAGATCAAAAGCTATTGTAAAATTCAGATTCTTAGAATATGAAAAAGGTACATTTTCTTATTAATCTCATTCTAATGGTCAATACCTTAAAAGTACATATTTTATTTAAAATTTCATTCCAAAATACAACCGTTACTAAGAGGGAATTGGGATGATTTTTGAATTTGGACACAGTGAAGCAGGTCAGGAAGGAATCGCAGCATAAACACCTACCTGTACCAAGTTCCTCAGCTGCCTTTTGTTAATGTCAAAGAAAGCTTCTTGATCCTGACTTAACGTGTCAACAGTGCCCTCTGTTGATTCACACCACTGGCTGCTTTCCTGGTAAAGGACTTGCATGTTGGAGCCAAGCTGCTGGCACTCAACATTCAGTTTATCTGCAGTCGTTATCCCCTCACAGGCCGCACTTTTGATTTCATTTACAAAACCGTCTAAAGAAGTGACGAGATTCCCTTGTTGAGATGTAGCACCATCCATAACATCTGCAGATTGACTAGAAAGTAAAACAGATGATTTTATAAAGTGAGTTTTGTTGTAAGGCAAATGCATCAGCATCAGGTTTATTATCACCAGCATATGTGGTGAAATTTGTTAACTTAGCAGCAGCAGTTCAGTGCAATATATGATAATATAAAGATAAATAAATAAACAAGTATATATCCGTAGACTGAATAGATTAAAAAGGTGCAAAAATAGAAATATATATTAAAAAGGTGAGGTAGTGTTCACAAGTTCAGTGTCAATTAGGAATTGTATGGCAGAGGGGAATTCCCTGTTTGTGAATCACTGAGTGTGTGCCTTCAGGCTTCTGTATCCCCTTCCTGATGGTAACAATAAGAGGGTATGCCCTGGCTGATGGGGGTCCTTAATAATGGACGTCACCTTTCTGAGGCACCGCTCCTTAAAGGCATTTTCGGTACTGTGGAGGCTCATACTCAAGATGGAGCTGACCAATTCCACAACCTTCTGTAGCTTCTTTCGGTCTGTGCAGTAGCCCACACCGCACCCCCCCCCCCCCACCCACCGTCCATACCAGATAGTGTTGCAGCCTGTCAGAATGCTTTCCATGGTTTGAGTGTTTTATTTGACAAACCAAATCTCTTCAACTCCAAATGAAATACAGCCGCTGTTTTTCCTTCTATATAGCTGCATTGATATGTTGGGACCAGGTTAGATCCTCAGAAATCTTGACACCCAGCGACTTGAAATTACTCACTCTCTCCACTTCTGATCTCTCTACGACTGGTTCATGTTCCCATGTTTTATGCTTCCCAAAATCCACTATCAGCTCTCTCATCTTACTGACATTGAGTGCGAGATTCTTGCTGTGACACCATTCAACTAGCTAGTACATATCGCTCCTGTATGCCCACTCATCTCCATCTGAGATTCTACCAACAATAATGTATCATCGTCACACCTCGCTATCAGGTGTGGGCAAGCATGCCCGACGAGGGTCACCAGTTGGAAAAGAAGATGGTAAACTGCAACAGCATGTTAGTACAAAGGGGTTTGATTTAGTGCCAGGAGAAAAAAAAGTGCAAAAGCTGAGAAGAAAAAAAATTTACAGGTACACAAATGAAAAAACATGTATGTGCACACATGTGCAAATATACAGAGGCTTTCTCCAAGACACACCGTCTTTAACTTCCCAAAATAACTATTCGCTGACCATCAGCTCCGACCTTCACACCTCCAACTGGTCACCACTCCCGTGACTGTGCAAGAGAAGATAGGGGTGCTCCTCTCTGGGTGTTAATATATGCTGTGCCGTGACCAGTCCATTGGAGGGCTTGTGTTCTTGGACCCAGGTACGAACATCCCCCAGCAAGACCTGCAGCAACTGCTTAAGGGTGGTGAATTCCCCCATCTCTTCCTTGCTATGGAGGTCCAGCCTTATCAGCTGGCACAGACCTCCCTCCCCCGGAACCTCAGTCGATAGGTCTCTGGCGGTATGTTGTGTTTTGCCAGACGCTCCTCTTTCAGCTCAGGGTGACAGCTGGACCCATCTGTGGCTGAGTGAGCTTCCAACGCTCTACCATTCAGGAGAAGGAGGAGGCAACATGCCACACCTCCAGGGGCCTCCCTCCAAGTCTCGGCCAGCCGTTTGAACTGCAGGAAATAATTCTCTACATCTTCTTCCTTCCTGTTGGAAGGCTAATATCTTGGGTTCTGACCAGCAGGCAAAGTCTCCACACAGCAGGCCTAGGGGAAAAGAAAACCTAATGTAGGAGTTCCGAGAACTACAAACCAGCCTGCACAGGGCTCCAGCACCAGAGACAAGTGTTGACCCGGGAGCACCCAGTGCACCGGGAACTCCAAGGTTCATAGCGTCTCCAAACCCCTTGGAGAGCATGCTGGTGCTCTGTTATCTGGGCCTCCAGGTACGCAGGACCAGCCATCACAGACACTGTAGGTGCCTGCACCTTCTCCTTCATCTGAGCCAAGGCATGGAGATTTTGCCTACCAGTCAGAAACCAAGATGCCAGCCTTCTGAGAGGGAGAATATACCGAGAAACATCTCCTGTGGTTCGAACGGCTGGCCAGGAAATGGGGGAGGCCCCTGGGGGTGTGGGCATGTTGACTCCTCCCTCTCCTGACTCTCAGCCACAGATGAGGATAGGTCCAGCTGTTACCCTGGCCTGAAGGAGGTGTGCCAGGCAAAATTCGATACATCGCCAGAGACCTATCGACTGAGGTTCCGGGGGAGGGAGGTCTGTGCCAGCTGATGCCAGAGGTCCATAGCAAGGAAGAGATGGGGGAATTCATCATCCTTAAAGCAGTTGCTGCAGGTCATGCTGGGAGATGTTCATACCTGGGTCCAAGAACACAAGCCCTCCAATGGACTGGTCACGGCACAGCATATATTAACACCCAGAGAGGAGCACCCCTATCTTCTCTTGCACAGTCACGGGAGTGGTGACCAGTTGGAGGTGTGAAGGTCGGAGCTGATGGTCGGTGAATAGTTATATTGGAAAGTTAAAGGCAAAGTGTGTCCTGGAGAAAGCCTCTGTATAGTTGTACATTTTTGTATATGCATCTTGTTTTTCATTTATGTACTTGTAAATATCTTTTTTTTCCTGCACAACTTTTTGGCAACTTTTTGCTCCTGGCACTAAATAAGAACCCTTTGTACTAACGTGCTGTTGCGGTTTACCATCTGTCTTTTCCCCAACTGGTGAGCCTCATTGGGCATGCTTACCCACACCTGATAGTGAGGTGTGACAATCAGCAAATTTATAGATGGAATTTGAGCTACACCTAGCCACAGTCATGGGTATAAAGGGAGTAGAGCAATGGGCTAAGCACACACCCGAGGTGTGCCAGTGTTGATCGTCAGTGAGGAACTATGCTTTGAATTATCAAAGTGCAAAACTGTAAAAAATTTTGAGAATTTCCAACATTTAAAACAGGCATGAAAGCTGCTGTCAGAATCAAAACAAAGTGTCAAACTTGTGCATTTTTACAAGGCTGATAATGATGAAATACTGAACAGTGATTAGTACAACCCAGGTACTTACAAATGCACATTTTCCTGAAGCGTATTCAGTGAATGTTGTACGTTTCCATTCTGAGTTAGAAGACTATTAAAACTCTTCTGAGTTTGATGAACTAACAGATCAAACTGTGTCTGTAGATTTGAAATGATGTCTTCCTGTGACTTTTGTAGTTGTTTCCTCAGTTCCTCATTCTCATTTTGGATTACACCCAGAGCACTGCAAGTGCTCTCTTGCATCTGTTTAAGACTTTTGCTGTGTTGACTAAAAAATGCATCGGTTTCCATTTTCATAACTTCCATCTGAAACAAATAGAAACCAAAACTGTCAGTGTACATGAAGTAACAGCACAGTTAAAAGCAGCGTTGATATAAAGTAAATAGAAGAAAAGAAATAAACTCAGTGGCATGATCTGGCTTCATTTTGTTTTTGGTTTGCATTAACATTCAACTCTGGTAAATAAAAAAATACAAAGCAACATGAAGCCATAATGTTGCATTGAACCTGAATCCACCAGCTCAAAATGTGTCCTGCAAAACACCAGTTTTATAGCAAATAATTCTCAGAGAGAGCGACAGTCACTGAGGTATTTCGAATACCAGGTGATCAAGTAGTCTTTGGGGTACTGTAGGTCTGTGTCTTTGCTGTACGCTTGAGTGCTTGTTGGTGGGTGCCGATGCATTTTGGTGGGGGAGGGGGTTCTTTGCTTTTGGTTTCTAACATTTAACTGTCATTCATTCTTTGGGGCACTCTTCTGTTTTTGTGGATGTTTGCGAAGAAAAAGCATTTCAGGATGTATATGTATACACTTCTCTGATATTAAATGTACCTTTGAAATAACTGATCATTAATATTAAGTACATTATAACTTAAGTTCTAGTATTATTTATTTCTACACATTGGTTCTTGGTCAGCCTTAATGCTTAGTTTTTCATAAATTCTATTGTACTTTTATTTTCCCATAAATTCCTGCAAGAAAGTGAATCTCAAGGTAGTATATGATAATGTATGTACATTGGTAATAAAATTTACTTTGACACCTTAGCAGCAAGAATATTTCTAAAATGGTAAGCTTTCTGTATCTGCAAAAATATCCCTTTTTTAAAAAAAAAAGTGAAGATAGATGAAAGGAAAGAGAAAATCTCATTTTATTAAACAGATGCAGAACAAAATATTAGTCACCTTCTTTGCCATTCCAGAGTAGGTCTCAAAGTTCAGTTTGAGACACTTATTCAGTTCTAATATGCTGGTAATCATGGGCTTTAAATTCTGCTTGAACTTCTTTTCCACTTCTTGCTTGTGGTTGACCTGAAAACAGAGAGACTTTGAAAAAACTCTTATAAACCATAAAACAGTAATCACAACTCTGCTGTCTACCAGTCCCAAATGCTAATTAACCACACATAAAAAAGGACCGAAAACATGTTGATTCAGACAAGTAAAACATAGAACGTAGATGTCGACAGCGTATTACAGGCCCTTCGGCCCATAATGTTGTGCCGACCATGTAATCTGCTCCAGAAACTGCCTAGAGTTTCCCTAGCACATAGCCCTCTATTTTCCTAAGCTCCATGTATCTATCTAAGAATCTCTTAAAAGACCATTCAGACAAATCTGCAGGACAAGTGAGTTATAATCAAAACACACCAGAGAATAAAATTATATTATATCTACAGTGCCAAAGACTTTTGCACAGTACTGTAACAATTTTATGTATTGCATTGTCCTGCTGTCACAAAACCACGTGGGTGATGATCAGCCTCACCTGATATAGAATCTCTATGGTGGGCTGAATGGGAGAGGGGAATCCTAGTTGAAAAAAAATGGGAAGAGTGGGGAGGGAGCAGGAAGCATCAGGGTGACATTCTATAACGATCAATAGACCAGGTTTTTGGAATCTAATGATGCCACCTGGTACCTCAGGCTGGATGTGTCTGCCTCCCTCTGCCGCTGGCACTCCTCCACTGCCACCTATCCCACAACCCTCCTGTCGCATTCCACTCTTGCCATTCCCAACATGGTTTTCTCCCACTCTCCAGTCCACATTGACAATACAGTACTATGCATATGCCCTGAAATAACACAAATTCATTCACTGTAACCAACACAAGAAAAGATGGTATTTGTTTCCATTTGGGAGGAAAATGCATGGACGATTCATATGCAGAATACTTGTCACACAAAACAAAAGACAGCTGAAAAAAAAGAAATGATTAAAAAAAACTTCCATCAATGTATGGCTATGAATGTTCTGCAACTCAATGGAAGAATGGAACAAGAGCAACATGTTTAAATGATAACTTCTTTCCACAAGCCCTGGTAAACTAATCTCACCCTGAAAAGTTCAGGCCAATGTTGGCCAAACTTCCTTATTCAACAAATGTGTATTTTTTACTTTTTCTAGGTCTAGTGTAGTGGTCGCCAACCCGTCAATCGCGATTGACTGGTCTATCTTTGAGACTTTCCCAGCAGATCCCGAAAGAAAAAAAAGACAAATAAATACACAAATACTGTTGAGAGATTGTTTCTGGTTTGCGGGGCTTTAGTTCCGTTCTTTCTGCCCAGTGCGCGTGTGTGTAGCTCCCCCCCGCCACACACTACACTGCAACACCGACACAGTCTGGCTTTTTATACCAAAGCACATGCTTACATTCTCTCAGTGATTTGGTGCTCTCCCATCTATAGGTGGCTCAGACATCGATCACTATCTCATAACAATCAGTGGAACCTCATTAAATGGCTGGTGAAACCAAAACTACACTTTATATGATTGAATGGTCAGCCAATGTACAGGAGGCATTTGAATGAAACAAAGGTTCCCCAGCCATTCTGAGACAAAAAGTCTGTTCTGGAGAAAAGTGGAAAGGAGGCTTAGAAAAGGTATAGAAGGGAGGATTTTGAAACAAACTCTGTCACATTGTGACTGACTACTACTTCCTTCCTCCATTCTTCATAGGAACTTACCAGTGCCTTCTGTATGCAATTTAGTGACTGCTCAGTCATACTCTCTTGTTTCAACAACTCCTGAAGACCTTGTGATATGTCAGAAGACACCACAGCCTTCATCGCTGAATATGCAGCAGCCGTTGATGACATGACAGAATTTAATGCACGGGCATTTGAACCCACGAGGTCACCTGAAAATATTTTTTAAATACTTAAGCCAAGAAGGACAGAAGATTTATTTTGTAATAAGCAGCCACTTATGAATTAAGCAAAAAAAAATATTTGAAATCCAAAACTTACCTACTGACTTTGCATAGAAATCTAGCATTTGCCACTGCCTAACATGGGCTTTCTCAGTCTTCCTCTGCATTTCAGTGAACAGGTCATTCATCTGGTTTAGAAAGGCCTCCTGAACCTTATGGTTATGAAATTCGACATTTGTTTTACGGTCAAGTTTATCATGAAGACCAGACACATCTTTTGTACTCACTTCAACCACCTGCAACAACTGAAAGAAGAGAACAAATTTATTATAATAATAATAAAACATCCGGGGGAGAAAAAGAAAGTGAAGTGGCTAACAAAAGCACTCCATGTACTTATAAAGCATTTCACCTTGTCTCAGTGCTTAACCAGACTATAAATCAGACAAAGAAATGATTGACATAAGCCGAAGATGATATGAGGGTAGGTGATCAAAAAGGGCTCAAGACAAGTCCTGAGGTAAAACTTAATGACAGTAATCCAGTGCCTGTGTCAAATTGATAATACATAAATATCTCTTAAAATTTTAAAATCAAACAGTAACTTCTTCAATGTGGCAAACAGTAGCAGTATGTGTATCACACAAAAATACTGTAGCTGCAAGGAAACTTTAAAATAGTTATTAAAATGGATACCAACTTAATCATTGCATTTAATATGATGATAAAATACTCAAGGCCTTGCTCAGCCGGTGGTGTAGTCAGCCTCTGTTTTATCAAATTAATTCTGTTCATTGAACTACCAGCCAGAATAATGTAAAGACTCATAAATCAGAGGAGAGAATCTGTGCCCCAAACACAACACTAGTCATTCTGTTGTCATTGAAATCCAGATCATATAAATATACACAATAAGACTGAGGTCAGATGTCAACCTGTCGTGCTGAGGGAGGGAATGTAGAGGAGAACGGTGAGAGTGCGACACAGTGAACGGTGAAGTGCACGTTTCACTTCTCCCTGTACCAAATTTAAAACAGAATCTCACTGCTGAGTCTGTGGGACATTCCAGTTTCAGGCAGGATGTGAGCATCTCCAACCATCAGCACATTATGATAGTAATCTCCTTGTTTGCTGGAGAGATTGTGGAAATCAAAATGCAAACCATAAGCATATTTTCTGGCAACACACACAAAAATGCTGATGGGACACAGCAGGCCAGGCAGCATCGATAGGAAGAAGTACAGTCGACGTTTTGGGCCGAGACCCTTTGTCAGGACACCTCTCGGCCCGATACACCGACTGCACTTCTTCCTATTGATGCTGCCTGGCCTGTTGCGTTCCACCAGCATTTTGTGTGTGTTGCTTGAATTTCCAGCATCTGCAGATTTCCTCATGTTACCATATTTTCTGGGATTGCCCCGTTATCAAAGACTATTGGAGTGGGATACACAATGCCCAACAAGACATTTTTAAATGTGAAATACCCTTAGAAAGTAATGTGGCGACCCATTTCCTGGCACATCCAAACCGGCTCACAATTAGCCAGCGTTCCGGCTAAGGGAGATAGCCTATGGGGGTTTGCGAGCACAGAGCTTTGGAGCCTCTGCGCCACGGGGGGAGCAGGTTGAAGGAGGCTTAAAAGCAAGATTGGGTATTTCGAATAAAGTTTTTCTTCGACTGCAGTTACCGACTCCGTGTCGTAATTTTAGCGCTGTGTGTAGCACACCGCAACAATTGGTGACCCCGACGGTCCAAACGAATTTTGGATCAGAAATGACCGACGCCGCCTCTGTTCATGCGGTTTCGTTGAAACTGCCGGGTTTCTGGACACAGCGACCTCACCTATGGTTTCAGCAAGCTGAAGCCCAAGTCCACGTTCGTGCTGGACGTTGGGGGGAGAGAGGAGGTTTTCACGGTGGACCGACTCAAACCGGCCCATGTGGACCTGGCGCAACCGGTCAAGTTTCTGGCACCGTGGCGCAGAGGCCGACCTCCCAAACAGCTTCCAGCCCAGACTGTGGACATTGGGGGGTGTATCGCCGGTTCGGGGGGGGGGGGGGGGGGGGTTATGTGGCGACCCATTTCCTGGCACATCCGAACCGGCTCACAATTAGCCAGCGTTCCGGCTAAGGGAGATAGCCTACGGGGCTTTGCGAGCACAGAGCTTTGGAGCCTCTGCGCCGGGGGGGGGGGGGGAGGTTGAGGGAGGCTGAAAAGCAAGGCTGGGTATTTCGAATAAAGTTTTTTTTCGACTGCAGTTACCGACTCCGTGTCGTAATTTTAGTGTTGCGTGTAGCACACCGCTACAGTAAGACCATATATTTTGGGTATATACCTCAAGAATGGCTGAAAAGAGATAAATATTTAGAAACACAGAAAACTTACAGCACAATACAGGCCATTCAGCCCACTAAGTTGTCCTTAAACCTTAGAAATGTCTAGACTTCCCATAGCCCTCTATTTTTCTAAGCTCCATGTACCTATCCAAAAGTCTCTTAAAAGACCCTATCGTATCCGCCTCCACCACCGTTGCCGGCAGCCCATTCTACACACTCACCATTCTCTGATTAAAAATTTAACCCTGACATCTCCTCTGTACCTACTCCCCAGCACCTTAAACCTGTGTCCTCTTGTGGCAGCCATTTCAGCACTGGGAAAAAGCCTCTGACTATCCACACAATCAATGCCTCTTATCATCTTATACACCTTTATCAGGTCACCTCTCATCGTCCGTCGCTCCAAGGAGAAAAGGCTAAGTTCACTCAACCTATTCTCATAAGGTATGCTCCCCAATCCCAGCAACATCCTTGTAAATCTCCGCTGCACCCTTTCTATTGCTTCCACATCCCTCCTGTAGTGAGGCGACCAGAACTGAGCACAGTACTCCAAACGGGGTCTGACCAGGGTTCTAAATAGCTGCAACATTACCTTTCAGCTCCTAAATTCAATTCCACGATTGATGAAGGCCAATACACCACACACCTTCTTAACCACAACCTGCACAGCTGCTTTGAGCGTCCGATGGACTCAGACCCCAAGATCCCTCTGATCCTCCACACAGCATAACAGTCTTACCATTAATAATATATTCTGCCATCATATTTGACCTACCAAAATGAACCACTTCACACTTATCTGGGTTGAACTCCATCTACCACCTCTCAGCCCAGTTTTACATCCTATCAATGTCCCACTGTAACCTCTGACAGCCCTCCACACTATCCACAACACCTCCAACCTTTGTGTCAACAGCAAACTTACTAACCCATCCCTCCACTTCCTAATCCAGGTCATTTATAAAATCACAAAGAGTAAGGGTCCCAGAACAGATCCCTGAGGCACACCACTGGTCACCGACCTCCATGCAGAATATGACCCGTCTACAACGACTCTTTGCCTTCTGTGGCCAAGTCAGTTCTGGATCCACAAAACAATGTCCCCTTGGATCCCATGCCTCCTTACTTTCTCAATAAGCCTTGCATGGGGTACCTTATCAAAATGCCTTGCTGAAATCCATATACACTACATCTACTGCTCTTCCTTCATCAATGTGTTTAGTCACATCCTCAAAAAATTCAATCAGGCTCATAAGGCACAACCTGCCCTTGACTATTCCTAATCATATTATACCTCTCCAAATGTTCATAAATCCTGCCTCTCAGGATTTTCTCCATCAACTTACCAACCACGGAAGTAAGACTCACGGGTCTATAATTTCCTCGTCTATCTCTACTCCCTTTCTTGAATAATGAAACAACATCTGCAACCCTCCAGTCCTCCGGAACCTCTGCCATCTCCATTGGTGATACAAAGATCATCACCAGAAGCTCAGGAATCTCCTCCCTCACCTCCCACAGTAACCTGGGGTACATCTCGTCCTATCCCGGTGACTTATCCAACTTGATGCTTTCAAAAAGCTCCAGCACATCTGCTTTTTTAATATCCACATGCTCAAGCTTTTCAGTCCACTGTAAGTCATCCTTTTCCATAGTGGATACTAAAGCAAAGTACTCATTAAGTACCTTTGCTATCTCCTACAGTTCCATACCCATTTTTCCACTGTCACACTTGATTGGTTCTATTCTCTTGTATCTTATCCTCTTGCTATTCACATACTTGTAGAATGCCTTGGGGTTTTCTTTAATCCTGCCCGCCGAGGCCTTCTCATGGCCCCTTCTGGCCCTCCTAATTTCCTTCTTAAGCTCCTTCCTATTAGCCCTATAATCTTCTAGATCTTTAACATTACCTAGCTCTCTGAACCTTTTGTAAGCTTTTCTTTTCTTCTTGACTAGATTTATTACAGCCTTTGTATACCACAGTTCCTGTACCGTACACAACTTCCCCGTCTCATTGGAACGTACCTATGCAGAACTTCACACAAATATCCCCTGAACATTTGCCACATTTCTTCCGTACTTTTCCGAGAACAACTGTTTCCAATTGAAGCTTCCAATTTCCTGCCCGATAGCCTCATAATTCCCCTTACTCCAATTAAACGCCTTTCTAACTTGTCTGTCCCCATCTCTCTCCAATGCTATCGTAAAGGAGATAGTTTTGATCACCATCTCCAAAATGCTCTCCCACTGAGAGATCTGACACCTGACCGGGTTCATTTCCCAATACCAAATTTAATGAATATACTGGTGGTGGCTGGTAAAAAGACTCTTACCAGGAAATAATTATCAGAGGAGAGCCCAACTTTAAATGCATGAATGGAAATTACATTTACAAGATGGAGAAGATAACAGCATTTGTCAATCATAAATTGGAACAATTTGATTCATACTGGGAAAATGGTTTAATTATATAACACCCCATAGGCCTGATTTTATTTGCACAAATCAATGATTATGTTGTTAAAAGATCACTCCCTACTTGTACATAGTTTTCATTTTTGTTTTTTCTTTTCTATAAGTGTATACCTCAGATAAATACTATGTGGAGATTTGTGGCAGACATGAATATATGATATATACATACAGTATCTGAAATACATTTTATGGAAATGTTTGTATGATGCTGAACTTCAAACAAGATGATTTCAACATGCTCTGCATTGTGCATTGAGAGTAGAATAAGGACAATATGTAGAAAGCCCATTGATGACTAGAAGCAAGAAACTTCATTGTCACCCACCAACACCATTTGGAAGGTCATTTAATTCTTCAGTCAGCTGAGTTAGCTGCCACAGTTCAGCAGATCTGAAAGTAATAAGGAAGGAAAGATACACCGTAGACAGCTGGAAATCAAGCAGCTTCCTACCTCATTGGCTGTACTGTAGAGCTTTTGTTCAGTGTGAGCATGGGCACCACGGACAAATTCTTCCTCAGACAGCTTTCCTCTGGTCAGCTCCAAATCTTGACAAGTCTCCTGGAGTGCCTGCTCTCGCTGTTGCAGTTCAGACACACACTGTTCAAACTCTTTCTTGCCATCCAGAAATAGCTCTTTAACCTGAAGTTAAGCGGGGAGGAACAAAAAGGGGAATTATCGTCTGGATTCCACTTAGGATCAGTTAAAATGGTTAAATAAACATCCAACACTATGATACTAAAGTCATCCCCAGAGGTGGTGACTAATCAGCCAATTGCCATCAGCACTTGGCATTTTGATTTCAGATTTCAATATCTATGGAATTTTAATTCCTCAATCCAGAATCAATATGTTGGTATTCATAGCAAAAGGATTTGAGTACAGAAGCAGGGAGGTTCTACTGCAGTTGTACAAGGCCTTGGTGAGACCACATCTAGAAGATTGTGTGCAGTTTTGGTCCCCTAATCTGAGGAAAGACATTCTTGTCATAGAGGGAGTACAGAGAAGGTTCACCAGATTGATTCCTGGGATGGCAGGACTTTCCTATGAAGAAAGACTGGATCGACTAGGCTTATACTCACTGGAATTTAGAAGATTGAGGGGGGATCGGGGGTATGGAGAGAAAGCAGGTACAGGGTTCTGAGTTGGATGATCAGCCATGATCATACTGAATGGTGGTGCAGACTCGAAGGGCTGAATGGCCTACTCCTGTACCTATTTTCTATGTTTCTATTTTTTCACTCCTAGACAGGGCGATATGGCACAGATACAGGTTCCTGGGCTCAACCAATTCATGCCAGCCCAGCTAGACACAATCTCCAGCATTTGGTCTATATCCCACTAAACCCCACCCATCGAAGTATATATCCAAGTGCTTCTTAAATGATACGACTGCACCCGTTTCAACCACGTCCTCTGACAGCTTGTTCCATAAACTCACCGCCCTTTGCATGAAGTTGCCCCCTCAAGTCCCTTTTAAATCCTGGCCCCTTCACCTAAAACTTATACTCCCCTACTCTGGGGAAAAGGTTGCTACCCCCCCCCCCCCACTTTATCCATGCCTCTCATAAGTTTAAACATTTCTATAAAGATCGCCCATCATTATCCTATTTTCCAAGGACCTAGTCTGACCATCCTCTTGCTTGGCATCTCTACATTTCTCAACAGTTTCCTTTAAAATCCCAGGAGAGAAGAGCTAGTTTCAGAATATTTGTTACTCACTTTTGCTCTTTATCATCACTAAGTACATTAGTTTTAGCAAGACCCAACTCAGTCATTAGTTTTCTTGGGATACTAGCTCTTCCTTCAATTTAAATAGTTTTGCAAAGTACTCGGAATCAATTGTATTTCCATTACTTAAAGAAAAAAAAGCAGGTTACCCAGTTCCAATTACAACCTATCTCCTGTATTATAAAGCATGTGTATCATTTCTTTATAATGGGCACAGTTACCTCACCTATTTCTTTTTATTTATCCCTCTTCAGCTACCTGAATGTGTAGTAAATCTAATTTTATAAGTATGCCATTAACTTTACCACACCAATTTATTTTGGCAAATAAAGCTCCTATTCATTAAGAGTACACACTAGCTGTGTTACAAAAACCCATTTTAGAAGTTATCCCAGCACTCTGCTACATGTGTCCAAATTATAGACTTCCTGGTTTACTGAAGACAGTCTCTCTCATCACATACAAGTCAACTTTTCTCAGCTTTAGACCACCAATAGCTTTAACTATTGCCACTCAGTGTTCCTCTCTTCAATACACACATTGAATTTATTAAGAATGGTATTAGAAAAAAGTTCATATGACATTTAGCTAAATCATTCTCATCACCTACTCTGATAATGGCCCACACCTTTTTTGATGATTTGGATACATTTCTGCAAAAACCTATTTTACACCCAATCCAGAGATTAATTGCTTTGTGAATACAAGGCACCGCTTATCTTCATCTATATGAAAAGTTCTTCCAGCTAAGTACGGGGTGGACTGGTCAATGGCTAGAAATTAAGTTCATCCTTCCCTTTAGCAACCATCTGAGGTTGAGGCCAGATTCTTCAATAGCCTCTGTATGGAGCTTGATCCAAACTGATACAATCTATGACAAGACCCTTTTCCAATTCCGGAATATCATCCAATTTGCCCCTGCCTCAATTCAGCTACTACTGAACCAATAGCTTTGACTATTCCAGTGCTCACCCAGCATCCCACTTTCCACTCCGTAAAGTGAGTCCTCCCACAGTACCCTGCTGCCTGTCCCATAGTCAGCTCCCAGCCCAATAGCATGTCAACCACTTCCTCTATGGCCTCATCCCACCCAACCTCTGTCTTCTTCTAGTCTTCGATATTCTACCCGTTTTGACATCTACAAATTTATATTAGAGAACTATACTGTACCTCCAGCTTTCTTTGTCCCGGTCTGGAATTCCCACCCTCAAAGTCAAAAATGACTCCTTAAAATTTGTTAAGCAAATTTTGCCTTGATAACACATTCTGTGGCTAAACCTCAAATTTTAATTTACTTGGTAGTTCTGATATGCCAGGGGATATTTTGTGGTGTTAGAACTGCAATACAAATGCACATTGTTATCCTGAGGTAACAATTATTATGGTGGCCTCCTACCTGTTTCAATTCTTCCTCCATAGCAGTGATCTTTTCTACATAGTCATTAATCGTCTCTTCCTGAATGGTCACTTTACTCTGCATCAGTCTAAAAGAAAAAAAAATTGTTGTATTACCATAGTATAGAGTTCCATATTACACATCTAAATTTTGCACAATGGCTGGATTTTCCTTGTAAACAGTATCAAACCACTTATATTTATTATAAACAGTGTAAAAGAGCAGCTCAATCTCATTCTCATCATTTTATTTCTTGGCAAAAACTGGTAGAATTGTCACCTGCACAATAGTTATCACATGCCCAAACTTATCCCCTACAGCCCAGCTCGTAACACTTCTGTACGTGCTGCTAGTATCAGATTAGCTCTTAAATACATTCAACGTGAGAACATCTGGAGTCTGGAATCATTGTATCTCACATTTAAGTAGCCCCCTCTGCATTGAAAACAGTGGCAGGAGGGACTAGAAGCTGCAGACCACCATAATCGGGGAGTGTAAACATCCATACCCCTTATCAAGCAAAGCCCTATATCAGGAGCCTCACTGTTCAAAAGTTGCGTTCTACAAACAATAAGAAAGCAAAAAGAAACAGCTCAAAGGTTACACTGAAATCACCTTTTTGCTTCAATGGAAATTTAGACTCAACACTTATTTGTTCCTGAAATGTAAACTTACTCATAGTTTTCTACAGACAT
Organism: Hypanus sabinus; assembly: GCF_030144855.1. Lineage (NCBI taxonomy): Eukaryota > Metazoa > Chordata > Chondrichthyes > Myliobatiformes > Dasyatidae > Hypanus > Hypanus sabinus. Next base: position 40,887,147 of record NC_082727.1, read on the forward strand.
GAATACTCCATTTTTTTCACGTGCTGCAGCAAGATCCCGCTTTAGTCTCTCAATCTCCTCGGTGTACTCCTGCAATCAAATCAATTACCCAGTTGGACCACTTATGCCAAGTTGGACTTGAACTACAATCATTTGGAAGTACATTAAAAGAAACTAATTTGTTACATTGCATTCTCACTCAGAAATGCATCTAGCTGGATTGTAGAACTGTAATACAATAAATTTTAGGAAAATCATGGCTCTATTTCTACATATGCATTCAAAAAATAAAATATCAGAAAGAAAACACATGAATTGTCATTACTGGTGTCAGAAACAACAATCGTTACTGCTACAGTTTATTTCACGTTCTTGGTTCAGCTATGCAGCCACACAGTTTCTGGTGTGAATACACAAATAGTTGAACCACAGGTTTGAAAAGAAGAAAGGAAGTGAGAGATAATCAGTAACTTTAAGTGGAAAAGTTATATCAGCCTCTCTGCCTTTTGCAGATAGAAGCTGATCCAACTTATTCAGGATTTGTTTTTCTAAATCTTTGCAAAACAGAAGAGGCTGTGCCAGACTTTCAAAAGGTTACACCTAAATAATGATGACTCATGAATTGCTAAGGATTTTGATTTTATGGCTCGTTTCATAAACTTGTAGAGTATATCTTTTTTTTAAAACATTGACTGAAGCATCTTGAAATACCTTGATCAAGGCCCTCTTGGTGAGTTTCTGATTCACTTCGGGTTTATTCAAGATGTTCTTTGCACGATAGGCATAATCCAGAGTGCTCATGGTTTCCTGTAGTTAGGGGACATTGAACTGGATTAATTAACTCCAAGCAAATGTGGCAGCTCTACTTCAATGAACAATCAAACAACTGTTTCATAAATAGGCTTCTAAAACTATTTTGAGTGGCAAACAAGAAAGAACAGAACTGCCATTTTGGTCTCTATATTAACAGCTAGTTGCTCGCCTCAAGTTAGATCATACTGACTTCAAGATTCACGGAAGCAGGGGAAATGGTGGCAATAATTGAAGTTTTAGTCCGTCCTCCAAGGGAGTCCTGAAGAATCCTGGTAAGTTTTGATTCTCTACAAATGTAGAGAGAGAGAAAAAAAAACATCATGAGCAGGTTCCCAAATAATATAATGATCCATAAGTAGAAGAATTTTTTAAAAAAGTGTTGAATAGTTATTGAATTTTACCTGTATGGTATATGAGGGGCTCTCTCAACTAACGCTGTGATTACTCTTCCCAGAGTAAGCAATGACTGATTTATATTGCCAGCTTCACGAGCTCGTTTATCCACAGCTCCAGAACGGCCAATATTTTCGCTCCCAGCAAGATCCACCTTTAGGGGTTCAGAAAATAATTGGGTGCAATTAAAACCAGGTCTACTCGCACTAACTATAATTGAACAGAAGATTCTGAGTCACCAATTACCCCTTTTACCGAGGTGGACCATATCTTATGGTATCTTAATGAACAATGTTTTCAGCTACCTCAAATCTTTCTAAACATTTGTTTTAATAAAACAAACCATACATATAACAACACAAATTTGTCAAGATTACTCAAGTAGAGATCTCCTACAATCCAGTTCACAAAGTGTTTTGTTTCAAAACAAAGTTTTGATCATCTTTATAGTTTTAAAAAATTCCTTTAGTAGCTTTCAGCAACATACCTAATGTTTTAAAAAAATATATAAAATGAAAGCTTCAATGAGTATTGTAGGTTATTTGATCCAAGTAGTTATCATAAAACCATGAGATATAGGAGCAGAATTTGGCCCATTGCGTCTACTCCATTTCTCATCATGGCTGATCCATTTTACCCCAGTCCCAGTCGTCTGCCTTCTCCCCATTTTCTTTCACGCCCTGACTGATCAAGAATCTATCAATCTTCGTCTTAAATATACTCAATGACTTGGCTTCCACAGACACCTGTGGCCACAAATTCCACACATTCACCACCCTCCGTCTATAGAATCAAAAAAACTTGGCAGGAAGCAGGGATAAAACTGAAGGAAGAGAGCATGAAAAGGACCTTTAATTTATAAAGCACAAAGAGGATAATAGTTCCCAGTGTAGAACAGTAGACCACAGGATCAGGCCCTTCAGCTCACAAACACAATGCCAAACTAAAGCAAGTGCCTTCTCTTGCACGAGATCTGTATCCCTCTATAATCATGGGTTTATGGAACAGCTGTTGAACACCACTATTACATTTCTTCCACCACTTCTCCAGAGAGCATACCCCAGGTGTCAGGATCATTCTGGAGTTATGATATGATGGAGAGCATAACAACATATTAACTAAAAGAATCAGTCTTCAGGAAATAAAACTTGTACACACTACAATGGGACATTTTGATTCTATCCCACTGAAGTTACAGAGGGGAAGACAACAGATGAACAATCCTACTACTTAACACATTGTTAAAGATGCATCTTTGCCACTCAATCCATAGTGCAGGACAGATTTGTGTGTCTCTTAACTTTCTGGATAGCTGCATATTCATGGAGCTGCCCCTCAACACTGTAACAGAAGGGGTATATTTTGTGTGTCTACCTTTTGAATATTCTAAGGGGTTCTGCTAGCTGGGATGAGCTACCAATGTAATTAAGTAATTCTGTAAATTTATCTGACTATATTCAAAATGTTAAAGTGGGAGATTTAGACGAAGTGCTTTAAAACATTGCATCAGGAGAGTGAGTCTTTCGGGCTCTCTCTCCTGTAGATTCACCGTGTGAATAAATATTTTTATATTTCCCAGTTACAATTTAGATGTAACTCAGTTTTAGTTAGTCTCAGCACCAGGCACCTATAACCTGTAAGAAAACACTTGCCCACACAATTCCTTTAAACTTAGCCCACTTTTTGTTTTAAATGCGTGCCCTCAAGTGCTTGCCATTTAAAAACAAAAAGGTCTTCCTCTGAACGGGTTGCTTTACGGGGTTTTCTTTCCCAAAGCTTTGATCTGCTATGGTTTATGCAAAGTCAACAAATGGAGATAGAGTTTGCAGCTCCAACACCAGATGGAGGTCTAAATCAGATGTTTCATTTTGTATTTAAGACAAATTTACATAAAATGATACTTACCAAATTCAGTTTTCCAATTTTTACTAGCTCTTCCCCATCAAGGGTAGTCTCCTTCATATGTATTGTAACAGAAAAAACTGAATGCGAACGACTGGGAAAGAAATTTACGAGATATTAAATATCATTTAGAGTCTCTAATACCTTGGCCGGCAGATTAGTTTTCAGCAAGTATCCATAATGTTCGTTACGTTGAAATTCAATTGAAAAGGTGATCTATTTATTCTGTTCGTAAATAATACTTAAAATTTGTTTGAGAACATTAAAAAATGGTTTAATGGCACAGGAGTTAAATATTGTAGAAATGGTGCTGAAAGGACTCTAAATGCTTAAACGTCATGATTCAGTAAAAGTAACTACAGCTACCTAGAAGAACAAAATTGTTAAAACGCCAGGCTTTATTTTGTTAATGAATATCAAAAGATATTTTTACTGCAAAGCCATACCCCTGAATATTTAACTTAATCTCTTGTGCACACAGTTTATTTTAGAAATAGTTTTCGGAAGTTTTCAATAAGACCAGTTATCCATACCTTGAGTATGCGTTCATCAAAGTTGCTGCAGTTGTCCGCTTTGCTGCGCCCCTCTCCAGAATCTGATAAACTTCATCTTTATTATGGACAGAAATTTCTTCAAGTCCTTTAATTATAACTCCTCTCTGCAATGCAACACAAAAAAACAGAAAACTGCATTTTAGAGTTCTTCAAGCCAGAAAGAGATCCTGTAGTAGCGTAGTGGCTAGATGATGCTATAACTGCTTGGTGCGGAGTCTGGAGTTCAAATCTGACTTCGTCTGTGAGGCTGTACTTTCCCTCTCTGGAACATGTGGGTTTTCTCCGGATGCTCCGGTTTCCTCCCACAGTCTAAAGTTGTACTGGTTAGTAGGTTAATTGGTCATTGTATATTGTCCTGTGATTAGGCTAAGGTTAAGTTGAGAGTTGCTCGAAGCTCAGGCAGTACAGGATTACAGCGTTGTTTACCAGTAATGTTACCTTATTACGAGGGTCGTCAAACATTTGCAGCCTCTCACCAACATCAGCTGAGGGGCTCAGAAGGTCAAAAAGCTCCTCGTTATAGATTTCCAACAAAGAAACTTTCACAGAGAACTCAGCGCCTTGAGCGGCCAGTCTTTCAAAAATCTGATGCAGGGTACGTGGAATGATGCCTGCCAAAGGATCCTATGGAAGGCAAAAATCAATTCCAGTTTTTAAAACAGCTGAGGGTTTAAAAGAATGATTTTACATCACACCTTTCACATCTTCAGGACCAAGAGACTGCTATTATAGATAGTTACTGTAAGCATTATTGAAATAAAGTCACTCTGAGCAGCCAAAATGTTACCATAGTGTGACAAATCAATGATCCCTTTCTCTCAGACTGAAACATGAACTTTTTAATTCTACTTCATAGATGCTGCCTCACCTGCTGAGTTCCTCCAGTGCTTTGTATATAACTTTGGATTTTACTCTCATGTTTATGAAACAAGAAGCTACTGTCTGTGACCCAAAAGTGAATGATACTTATTATTCTGTCCCCTCATCAGCAACACTCGACTTTACTATTCATTTGATATCACTTTTTATGAAGTCTCAGTACATATTACCACATAGATAAATGCATTAGCCATTCTCTGCCATGGAAAAAAGCTGAAATTCCCTCAACAGATAACACACCCTAACAAAATCCATTGCGCACCCTGTCATGGAGAAAGATTAAATGTTCCTTTGCCACCATTTTTGTTTTAAAAAGGAGAGCGATGCTTACCAATTGACAAGTGTCACCCCTTTGCTTTATCAATTAACAAATTGGCAGGATTTAATTTAATCCTTATTACCAAGACAGGTCAGTTATGATTTACTCAGGTCTGTCCAACCCATACCACAGGGAAGAGTGAACCTTTTGGAAAAGTCACTGAATGTTCTCAGCTCCTATACCTTGAAATTTGTTTTCACAATTTAAATCATTTCTACTCTGCACTTGAACAGCTTCCATGCTATTTGACCACCTGACATTTTGTTCTTAAACTTGTTAGCATAATTTAGCTTCACAAGTACATCTCAGAAGTATATCAATTGGTTGTAAAGTGCTCAGGTAGACCAAATTTATGAAAAGTGCAAACTTTTGTCCTTGTGCACAATTTCATACAAAACTCCACTCAATTAGTTCACTTAGACGTTTGTAAACTCTCCAAATTCATTGATTTTTTTTTGCTCCAATGGGCTGACAAGTAGTGTATAATTAAAAATAAACCAAATTAGTTAACCATGTTGTCCATATGTGGCCAGTTTTAAATGGATGCAATAGCAACACAAATTCCCAAAATTACATGACGCACAACTGAGCAGACATAAAGAAAGGACTACCTCACAAAAACCATAATTAGCTACATAATTTCAAGCACAGTTTTTCTACGGTTAGAAGGGATAGAGGAATAAATACAAGACTTGTGACTTACTTCTTCCCAGGTGAATTGTTCACTTTGCGACCTTTCACCTTCCATTGTAAAGGTCTTCCCAGTACCAGTTTGGCCATATCTAATTCAAAATGGAGAAATTTAGGAAGCCCAATGAACAGTTCATTTGGCACAAACTTATACAGCAATTACAGGATTTAAAGAATGGACTTTTACAGCTCTTAGAAATCCTGCATGAGATCCTTGACGTACTGACTTCTCTTCTAATATTTGTACATCTGTGCACAGTAATGCTACTATGACACTGTATTTTACTTTGTAGTCAATGAAGTATCTATCTATTGCAGCAGCAGCTGAAAAACTACAAATGGACCCTAAATCCCATTCTCCCTGTCTCCCCTTTCACCTTTCCATTACCTTCTCTGACAAACATGTGCATGGTTAGTAAGGATCGATTCCAACTGGAAAAAGAGCATTTACAAGCTTTTAGCCTGGATCAAGGCCAGCAGTTACACCCTCAATGCAATGAAGGAAAAGGCAGCTGAAAACTGAAATGTTAAGCAATTCAGTTCGTCTGCTTTGTGATTGGCTTTTGAAGGAAAAGACGAGAGATATTGTTGGCCGTTTTTCTGATGATCTCTCACCTTTTAGGAATAAACTGAACAAAATTGCTTCTTCCTCGATATTTATTTTAGTCTGTTGGCAATGTACCAGACAGGAGTGTGTCTGATTAATCTTTTTCTCTCTTGAGGTTCAATTGTGAGATTTAAGAATGTGTAAGGACACTCAATGAAAATCTTGAATTATTTCAATTTGGATGCAGGCAGATGAGCAATTATGCTCTATTCTGGTCCCACCATATTGATGCAATCACAACATCAGGAGTTTGAGGAAATTTGGCATGTCACCAAAGACTCTAGCAAATTTCTGCAGCTATACTGTGGAGAGGATTCTGACTCGCTGGTAAGGAGGTGCTAGTGCACAAGATCATGAGAGACTTCAGAGAGTTGTAGACCCAGCCAGCTCCATCTCGGGAACAAACCTCCCCCCCACTGAGGACATCCTTAAAAGGCAGTATACGTCATTCTGCTTCTATGTCCTACCGTCTTATTAAGGACCACCATAATCCAGAGCATTCCCTGTTATTACTACCATCAGGGAGGTGGTACAGAAGCCTAACGACCCACAGCCAAAGGTGTTATGAACATTCCCCTCTGCCGTCAGATGTCTGAATGGTCCTTGAACACTATTGAGTTATTCCTCTTTCGCACTATTTATATTTTTATTGTAACTTGGAGTAATTTGGTATGCTTGCACTGCACTGCTGCCACAAAACAACAAATCTCATGACTAACATCAGCAATTATAAAACTGAATCTGACTGTGGGACGACAGATTGAACAGAAATAAAGAATCCTAGTTTTTAAAAAAGATAAAAAGGCCACATTCGAAGCAGGGAAATCTTATTTAACCATTTCTAGATGTTGGAAGGTTTGTCAACTTACGCAAAAATAGTACAGTTGTACCCCATGATTACTTCATCCAGGATGGGGTATACCACACTTTTGTAGACATCAATTTGCTTTGCTGTGGGTCCAAACACCTAAATTAAAACAAAGTATATTCAGGACTCAGTTTGACATTTCTTTTGATTTCTGTATGAGGCAAATATGAAGGTTCATACCATGTCAAATGTGTATCTTTTGGCACTCTTTTCAATTCCCAGTGCAAAGTTGCGCACTGCAACTTCTTTTCTGACTGGGTCACAGTCAACCACGTTGGAGGCATTTGACTTGCGTTCTGATGAACTAAGCGGCCTGTGAAGAACAGAATGTGTTGAATGACATTTTAGTGTTTGCATAAGAAATGCATACATCTTTAGAAAAAAAGCTGTGTTCATTTCCTGTCATAGCTGTCTAGACTTGTGGACAGAAGCCCAGTCACACAACAGAACATTGTGAAATGGATATTAAACAGAGACTGCTGAAAAAAAAACCATAATCGAATACCCAAGACCTTCTCCAGTTATCTGCTATTGAAAACAAATGTACTCTAATTCTATGCTCACAAAAGTGTTAGGATTTTTAAACTTGGCTTTAGAAAGCAGAAGTAAAAAGGAAGTGACCAAAATAGGTAACAGTTGGAATAATATTATGCTCCAAGAAGTGTATGATAAACTATTTTGTGGATAAACCACATATTACACCCAAACCCAGTCAATTTTACAAATATATGGATTTTCTTTTTTTAAGGAAAAATGCAGCTGTGGCAATATGCCCCTACCATCCATTAAAAAAGAAACTCGAAACTTATCTGCACATTGATTTGTACATGACATAGTCAAAAGAGTACCGCTCTAAAGGTTACATATCAGAAGTTGCAAATAAACATCCCACAACCTTTAAGCAAAAGTCAATTAAGATTATCATCTCCAAATGAAAATTTATTTTCTCTCCTAAAAAAAATCATGGGATTTTCAATTTATAATAATTGTAAATGTGTTACCCCTAGCACTAGATTAAGGAGATGGGTAAAATTGACTTTACAATGTGGCTCCATAGACTTTGGTCTCCACTGGTGTCCTGAGCAGAGGCAGAAACAGAATATCATTGATAATTAATAGTTATTTTAATCAGAAGGGGTTGTGCAATAAGGTAGCAAAATGTAGATTGGAGACCCACATAAAGAACAATACAGCACTTCCTGTTCATATGGCAATTCCACAAATTCACCTTAAGTTGCAAACCCATTATGTCTTTCTTAGAGGTCCTAAATATAAAACCTTTTTTTTGCTTTTTTGCCCCTAAAATATCCTGCTTCAAAGCCATTATTCCCATCTTCCCTTCACTTTCCACGCAATTTCCCTCATTCCTCGTAATTTCCTCGTAAGATCAGAACAATAAAACAAGAGCAGGAGTAAGCCAAATGACCCCGAGACCACTCTAGCACTGAACTCATGGCTAATATGATACCTGGCATCAACTGTTGAAATTGCAACCAAACCTCGCCAAATTGGCTGTAAAATACAATCAAACACTGCAATTTAGATACCACCATTTGCAGCAATTAATGAACACGATTAAAATTTGTTACTCTCATGATCCGCAGACACACAGCCCAAGTCTTACCGGCATCGTACAACCACTTGAATATTCTTGGTTTTTTCTTCTTTTTTAGCCGAAGAGTTTAGGGATGACATTTTGGTTTTGGTTTACAACAGCACCTGTTGAAGAGAGAAATTCATTAGAACCTATCTCCAAGTACCCACATTTCACAAATTCATACAATTTGGCGATGTTCCAAAACTTGGTCAATCCCCAAGCAGGCATGTTTTTAAACTGCAAACTAGATGTCTCTAAGTGAGACAAGATATTTTCAATATTGTTCTCTTGTATTTACAGTGATGGAACTGAAATGAGATTTTTAATCTGATGAGGAACAGAAATCACAGTCAAAAATGAAAGTATTTAGCTTGGGCTATATTGAGGGAAAACTTTCCACAGAAATCACAGTGGAAATTCAGAAATCATTCTATAAGACCATGAGAAATCATTCTATAAGACAAGAGCAGAATTAGGCCATTTGACCATCAAGTCTGCTCCACCATTTCATCTGCTCTGCCTCTCGGCCCCAATCTTTTGCCTTCTCCCTGTAACCCTTCAGGCTCTGACTAACCAAGAACCTATCAACCCCTGTCTTAACAATACCACAGCCACCTATCGCAATGAATACCACAGATTCACCACTCTATTGCTAAAGAAATTCCTTCTCTCCTTCCTAAATGGACATCCCTCTATTCTGAGACTGTGCCCCCAGGCCCGAGGCTCCCTCATCATAGGAAACATCCTCTCCACATCCACTCTATTGAGGCCTTTCAGCAGTCTATAGATTTCAATGAGATCTTCCCCCCCCCCGCCACCCCGCCCATTCTTCTGAATCCCAGTGAGTATAGACCCAGAGCCAATCTGTCCTCATAAGACAACCCATTCAATCTCAGAATTATTTTTGGGTACCTCCTCTGAACCCTCTCCAATGGCAGCACATCCTTTCTTAGTTGAGAGTCCAAAACTACTCAGTGCTCAAAATAAATGCTCACATTGCATTTGCCTTCCTAACAACATACTCAACCTGCAAATTACCCTCTTTAGGGAACCCTGCTCAAGGATTCCCAAGTACCTTTTGCACCTCAGATTTTTGAATTTTCTGTTCATCTAGAAAATAGTCTCTGCTTTTATTTCTTCTACGAAAGTGCATGATCATACACTTCCCGACACTGTATTCCATCTGCCATTACTTGCCCATTCTCCTAATCTGTATCAATTCTTCTGCAGCCTCTCTGCTTCCTCAAAACTATCTGCCCCTCCGCCCATCTTCGTATCGTCTGCAAACCTGGTCACAAAGTCGACAACTACATCATCCAAATGATTGCCATATAACAAAAAAAATGAAGCAGTCCCAACACAGACTCCTGTGGAACATCACTAGTCACCGGCAACCAACTAGAAAAGGCTCCATTTATTCCCACTCTTTGCCTCCTGCCAGTCAGCCAATGCTCTACTCATGCCAGTACCTTTCCTGTAATACCATGGGCTCGTGTGAAGCAGCTTCATTTGTGGCACTTTTGCCAGACAAAGGGGTGACGCATTTATATTTAAGTAATGTTTGAATAATTGTTTAAACAATTCATTACAGGATATATCCACAAGTATGTGATTTGCATACATTAACATGCTACCGTGTGATATGTGCGTGCCTCATTTAAAGTAAACATGAAATTCAACCTGCACTTCAGACTCATGTGTCTTCCATTGAATTAGTTTAATGTTTTGAAATTACAAAACATAACATTGGCAAAACTAATCTATAAGCTCCTTGACCACAATACCTCCTTGTGAAAAATTATCCTTTATTTCCTCACTTGCAGAACCCAGTCAGTTTGGATTGGCAACATCTCATCCTGCTCTACCTTTGCTCTACTCACTTTACACTTATGACTGGGTGTCTAAGCACGGCTCCAATGCCATATTCAGGTTTGTTGATGACACCACTGTCATTGGCTAAATCAAAGGTAGTGACGAATCAGCATACAGGAAGGAAATTGAAAATCTGGCTGAGTGGTGACATTACAACAATTTCTCACTCAATGTCAGCAAGACCAAGGAGCTGATTATTGACTTCAGGAAAAGGAAAACAAAGGTCCAGGAGCCAGTCCTCATTAGCAACTTTAAATTCATCGGTGTTATTATTTCAGAGGACCTGTTTTAGACCCAGCATGCAAGTGCAAACACAAAAAAAGCACACAGCGCCTCTACGTCATTAGGACGTTGTGAAGATTTGGTATGACATCTAAAACTTGTATAGATGTGTAGTTGTGTAGTGGAAAGTATAATGACTGCATCACAGCCTGGCATGGAAACACCAATGCCATTGAATGGAAAATCCTATCAAAACTAGTGGGTATGGCCCAGACCATCAAGGGTCAAGCACTTACCACCATTGTGCTCATTATATGAAACACTGCTGCAGGAAAGCAGTATCCATCATCAGGGGCACCCACAGACTAGGCCATGCTCTTTTCTTGTGCTGCCATCAGGAGTGAGGAACAGGACCCTCAGGACTCACACCACCAGGTTCAGGAACAGTTACTACCCCTCAACCATCAGACTCTTGAACCAGATGGGATAACTTCACTCAACTTCACTTGCCCCTCAATGAACTGTTCCCACAACAAATTGTCTCACTTTCAAGGACTCATCTCATGTTCTCGACATCTGTTGCTTATTTTTTTATACTTAATAATATTGCTTTATTTTGTATTTGCAGTTTGTTGTCTTTTGCATACTGGTTGGGGCACCCTATTTGGTGTGGTTTTTCATTGATTCTGTGATGGTTATTGTTCCATGGATTTATTGAGTACACCCACAAGAAAATGAATCTCAGGGTTGTATATGGTGACACATGTACTTTGATAATAAATTTACTTTTAACTTTGGAAATACTTTTATTTGCAGATAAGAGTAAATAGTCATTAAGACATCAATATAAATGTACGGACAGAAAGGTTGCAACACACACAAAATGCTGGAAGAACTCAGCAGGCCAGGCAGCATCTATGGAAATGAATAAACAGTTGACATTTCGGGCCGAAACCCTTTGGCAGGACTGGGAAAAAAGATGAAGAGTCAGAGTAAGAAATTGGGGAGGAAGAACCACAAGGTGATAGGAGAATCTGGCGGAGGGGATAGGGGAAGTAAAGAGCTGGGAAGTTAATTGGTGAAAGAGATACAAGGCTAGCAAAGGGGAAATCTGACAGGAGGACAGAAGGCCATGGAAGAAAGAAAGGGGAAGCAGCACCAGAGGGAGGTGAAGGGAAATGGGAATGGGGAATGGTTGGGGGGGGGGTGCATTACTGGAAGTTTGAGATATTAATGTTCATGCCATCAGGTTGGAGGCTACCCAGATGGAATACAAGGTGTTGCTCCTCCAACCCGAGTGTGGCCTCATCACGACAGTAGAGGAGGCCATGGATAGACATATCGGAATGGGAATGGGAAGTGGAATTAAAATGAGTGGCCACTGGGAGATCCTGCTTTTTCTGGCAGATAGAGCATAGGTGCTTGGCGAAGCGGGTCTCCCAATCTATGTCAGGTCTCACTGGTAAACAGGAGGCCACATCAGGAGCACCAGATACAGTTGATGACCCTGACAGACTCACAGGTGAAGTGTTGCCTCACCTGGAAGGACAGTTTGGGGCCCTGAATGGTAGTGTGGGAGGAGGTGTAGGTGCAGGTGTAGCACTTCTTCCACTTGCAAGGATAAGTGCCAGGAGGGAGATCAGTGGGGAGGGACAAACAGACAAGGGAGTCGCATAATTTTGCAGAAAGCAAAATGTGGTGGGCATAGGGGAAGATGCACTTTGTGGTGGGATCACATTGGAGATGGCAGAAGTTACAGAGAATTATGTGCTGCATGCGGAGGCTGGTGGGGTGGTAGGTGAGGATAAGAGGACCTATCCATGGTGGGGTGCTGTCGCCCCATCTTCCCACCACCCTAGGGCCAGAAGTGCCCATTCCATGCTGCATCTCAATCCATAAATAAATATCTGCAAATGCTAAAAATCTGATGGAAACGGAAAAGGCAGGAAGTGTTCAGCAAACCATGTTCAACCTCTGCTGTGAGGAAAACGAATGCTTCAGGATGACTTTCTACAGAACAAGGCGGTGAGAATTAAAATGTATCAATACAAGAGGCAGTAGATGCTGGAACCTGGAGCAACAAAAAATATCTGCTGGAGGAACTCAAGAGTCAAGAAATTTGGGAGTCGTCCATCTTCCAGTCAAAACCTTGCATTAGTTCGAAGCTGGGGTTTAAACCAGTAATGAATATGCAGAACTGCGTGGGAGGAGTCGTGGAGAAAATAGATTTACGACTAAAAGTTCGATTGAAAGGATTGATGTACTTGTCAAAAACAGGAACCAGGCAATTTAAATATACCTTGATTAGATTTTTTGATTAGTTTTAAATGTAGAGTTTATATCACGTTGGCACTCCGTAATAATTGTACAACGTTTGGGCAGAAAAGGACAAAGCATAAGCTAATTGAGTCGCAAGCTGCCAAGAAAGGGCATTTAACACTTCACTAAAGTGGAGGGTTTTTTTTCTCTAAAAGGAACTTTTATCATCATTGGGAAATAGTACAGTTATGAATGCCATATTTAAAACCCTCCGGTTCCAATTTCAGATCCTTGTATTATCCTGACAGACTCTTTACACCACTGCAAAATCTACCTATTGATACAAGTTATAGCTCATAAATCTATAACACGGAACAAAGGCGGCGGCAAGGTTTTATTTAACATTTGCTTTCTCGCCCAAAATGAGACCAAAAAAAAAACCTGTACATTTAAAAAGTTGTAGAAACCTGCACACCATCGTCACATTATCTTAAAACGGAGAGGAGAGAAGGTCAGAGACGATATTACAATCTATGAAAATCACTCCGTTGGTCTCAAACTTGGTACAAGTTCCCCAAAATTTTAAATACAAAAAGGCGGTCACAAACTCGATCTTTCTAGTCAGACAGAGAGGCTCCCTCCCTATCGGTTGCTTTAAGCAAACAATCAGAGCTAAGCTTACCAAAACGAAGGTTGCCAGATCCCTTGAAGAAATTGCGCAGAAATTAAATTCTCAGTAGCCGAAAATCCACATGAAGTTTCTCCGATCTATCGGTCATCCGATGCCAACCTGCCCCTCGCATTCAAAAATTGCGCTTCCGTCAGCTTTGTCCAATCAGAGCCCAGGGCTGACACCGTCCTTTAGGAACGCTGGGAAGTTCCGCTGCTGCGGCCGGCAGAGAGAATCAGGACCGGGTCTTCTGGTGGCCATGTTGATAAGGGCGTATTCACCCGGAAGTTCCTTGTAACAAAAAGTTCAAAGTAAGTTTTTAACCGAAGTACCTGTATGTCCCCATATACAACCCCGAGATTCATTTTCGTGTGAGCATACTCAGTAAATCCAATAACTATAATGGAATCAATGCAAGACTGCACTAACAGGTGGGCAACCAGTGTGCAAAAGACACAAACTGTGTGCATACAAAAAAATAATTATTCATTATTACAATAATCATTAATAAATAATTAAGCAGTAAATAACAAGAGGATGAGATGAAGCACCCTTGAAACCAAGTCTATAGCTTGTGGGAATATAGGGTAATGTAATTGGGAGAAACGTGCATAACTCACAACCACTGAATTGAGTTGGGGTTTCACTTTAAGGCTGGTCTGACAGGAGGACGTTGTTACGTAAGGATTTTTAGCACACTTTTGTGTTTCAGGTTTTGGAGTTCAATAAAAAGTGTTATGGGTTTCATTAGACATAAAACGCCTCACTTTGTTTATTTGTGGAAATCTACAGGAACAGTTCAGTGACGGGGCAAGTGCAGTTGAGTGAAGTTACCTCTTCTGGTTCAAAGGGCTAAAGGCTGAGGGATAAGAACTGTTCCTGAACCTGGTGGTGTAGGTCTTGATGCTCCTGTACCCCCTTCCTGATGGTAGGAGCAAGAAGAGAGCATGTCCTAGTTGCTGGCAGACCCCCGGTGATAGATGTTGCTTTCCTGCAACAACATTTCATGTAGATGTGCTCATTGGTGGGGAAGGTGTCTTCGGACTGAGCTGTATCCACTACATCTTGTAGAATTTTCCATCCAAGGGCATTGGTGTTTCCATGCCAGGCAATGATTCAACCAGTCAATGGACACTCCATTGCATATCTATAGTTGGCCAAATCTTCGCAACCGTGTATGAAATTACTGGCACTGCTGTGCTTTTTTTGTAATGGCACTTATGTGCTGGACCCAGCACAGATCCTCTGAAATGATAACACCGAGGAATTTAAAGTTGTTGATTCTCTCCATCTCTGATCCCCCGATGAGGAATGGCTCATGAACCTCTGGATTCCTGCTCCTCAAATCAATAATCAGTTCATTGGTCTTGCTGAAGTTAATTGGAGGGTTGCTTTTGAGCCACCACTCAGCCCGATTTTCAATTGCTCTCCTATATGCTGATTCATCACAAACCTTGATTCAGCCAGGAAACTTAAATATGAGTCCTGACGAAGGTCTTGGCCCGAAACATCAACTGTTTACTCTTTTCCATAGACGCTGCCTGATCAGCTGAGTTCCTCCAGCATCTTGTGTGTGTTGGTTTGGATTTCCAGCCTCTTCAGTTTTGTTTGTGCTGGTTTAAGATGACATTGGAGCTTAGCCTTGCAGTAATCCGTATCAAGTGGATAGTGCAAGGTGCTGAGTGCACAGATTGTGGTGCACCAGTGCCGATGGTGTTTGTGGAGATGTTGCTGCCAATCCCAACTGACTGGGGTTTGCAGGCGAGGACATGGAGGATCCGGTTGGACAAGGAGGTCTTGAGGCCTACGTCCTGGAGCTTATTGATTGGTTTTGAGGAAATGATAGTATTGAATGACAAGCTGTAGTCAATGAGGAGCATCCCATTGGCTGCATCATCATGGGCCAAATGTTTCAAAGTTGCGTGAATGAAATGGCAACTGCTGTTGACCTGTTGTGATGGTTGGCAAACTGGAGCAGATCCAAGTCAGTCAGGAGTTGATATGCCTTAACACCAACTTCTCAAAGCACTTCAGCACTTCGGATGTAAGTGCTACAGGACAACAGTCATCGAGGCAGGTTCCTGCGTTCACCTTAGGCACCGGTATAACTGAAGCCTGCTTGAACCAGGTGGGTGTCTCCGACTGCCGGAGAGAGAGGTGAACACACCAGCCAGTTGATCAGCACTGGTCTGTCGTATTTGGTCAGGTACTCCATTTTGGCTGAATGCTCTCTGTGGGTTCACCCTCCTGAATGATGCTCTGACATCAGCCTCAGAGACTGAAGTCTCAAGGTCACTGGTTGCTGTGGGAGTTTGTAAAGGTACCTCTGCGTTTTGACTGTCAAAGTGAGTTTACAATGCATTGAGCTCACCTGGGAGCAAAACCTTGTTCTCACCTGTGTCACCTGGTTTCATTTTGTAGGATGTAATAGCATTCAAGCCCTGCCATAACTATCAAGCGTCCTTTAGTGATGCACGTTTAGTCTGGAATTGCCACTTGGCATGTGAGATGGCTTTCTGGCAGTTATACCTGGAGCTCTTGTAGTTTACTTGGTAGCCATAAAAGAAGATAATAAGGGATATTTTAAAAGTATTGCTAATGATCAGCTTGATAGATCTGAGTGAGGAAAAAGAGGTTGTTCTTCCTCATTTAAACTCAAGGCAAAACTGGGTAGCATTGGGTGCACTGCAGGAACTACCCTCACAGGCCCTATTCAGCAATTATAATGCACAGGAACACAGGAGTGCTGAGACTAGTGGACACAGCCTGGGCCATCCCGCATTTACAGGAGGCACTGCCTCAAGCTTGCAGCATCTATCATTAAGGAACCCCGCCCATCCAGGTAATGCACCATCAATAACACACTCTGAGACGTAAAAGTGAGATTTCGGATTTTATTGACTGGAAGAAGGAACCAGCAGCGAGTGACCACCATACTACATCCTGGAGACTGAGGTCTGGCCCAGGCTAAGATCGTCTTTATACAGGGGGCTGTGGGAGGAGCCACAGGAGCAGTCGGCAGGGGGCGTGTCCAGACAGGCACACGTAGTTCACCACATTAGGCCTGTGCCCTCATCTTGCTGCCTAGAAAGGAGGTGCAAAAGCCTGATGTTGAACACCACGGAGTTAAGGAGCGGCTATTCCTTCCTATGACCATCAAGTCGTAGAATAACCTGAACCCCATCTCAGCGATGGGACACTCCAGGTTTCCTCTTGGACTACTATGGACTTTTCTCTAGCATTTTCTTTTTGCACTCACGTCCTACTGAGCACAGCCTTTTTTATCCATTGTCTGATATAATTTATGTTCTGTCGGGAGATGAAAGCTTACAAATGAGATGATGAATCAGGAAGGCTTGTATACAAGGATATTTAGTATGCAAAAAATAATGATCTGAAAATGAGGATAGTTAACAGGAGATTTAATTGTTTTGAAAGGTTTAAATCTGAAGGCAGTTACCACTAATGTTGAGGATTTACTGATTTAGAAATAGCAGCGAGATATGGAGGAAAGAGATAAAGAAAAGTTTCCTTATTCAAAGGTGAAAACAGAGGTGGAGAAAGTGAACTGTCTAGTCTTTCCAGTTTTTGGCTTTTCTTTTAACCCCTTGAAAAACACGGACTCAAATGTAAGACATTTTGCATATCCTAGGAACAACCAACTCATTATTTCTAACAATCCACAAACAGCAGAGTCAATGATCAACCATATACATATTTTTTTTTAAAACTTCAATTTGTTTTGCCACTTAAAACAGTGAAATCTGTTTAATGATATTGGTGTCTTGGGAATTACAGATGAAAAGAATGTAACTCGACCTCTGTTGTCATGAACAACAGTGTTTACTGCCTATTATTTTTAAGTTTGATTTTGCGCAAGTAACAATGTGAACCGGGGTTTTCAGGTTATTGGTCTGAAAAGTTAGATTATTGTATACATCTCCAACTGCAGTCGTCTAATCTTGCACAGTAGTATGCTGTGGCTCCAGCACTGAACTGAATAGACTTCAACAAGGGTCAGAAGGCATATTAATTGTCCATTCCTTACAGACTTCTCACCTGTCTATCTGCTATGTCTCAGGAGGTGAAAGTAGTCTTTCCTCATTGATGCAATGGGACGGAACAACTGTTGTGAAACTAATCATACTTAAGTCATTTAAAAACATTTTCCCACACCTTCTTAAGACCACCTTTAATTGCTTAATTTAATGATTTGTATTATATTAAGAATTTAGACATGTTTAACATTATCATTTAAGCTTTAAGTTTCTTTGAATGATACTGTATATACATTCAGAGATGTTGTCTTTTACAGCATGAAAGTGAACTCTAATTATGAGTATCTCCTGTGTTCTGATTTAACATTGTCTTGGATTTTTTTTCTCTGATTTTATGCATACACTCATTTGGTGTTTGTCTGATGCTCCTTTTCTGTCCAGTGAAGAGAATGGCATGTTACCATAGCTATGGAAAATCTTCCCAAGGTTTTCCTCATTGTTTAATGAGGAGAAGACCACTGAAGTTAAAGTCCTATTTCATTCACAGAATTCGATGGAATATCAGTGACCACATACGGTAACTGGGTTTTATTCTTGCCTGTGATCATTTTCATGTTTTTTTTGTGGTAATTTGGGAGTCAACATGATATACTGCCCCCAGCATGGTACGAATGAGACCAGTGATGTTGTTTCTCCTTGACTGAAAAATCCTTGTGAATCTGTGTGGAATCAAAGCCAGTAAGTGTTAGAATCAGTAATTTGATACCAGATCATAAACAGAAATCAAAATGAAGTGCAAGACAGATTAGATGAAAAGATGATAAATGAGAACAGGTTCTAACTTTAAATTTGCGAAAATAAATTAGGGCATGCTCTGAAAGATTGTAACTCTGCATCTGTAGTTTTAATATCCAGAAAATTTACATGGTAATAATTAACCTTATAGCACAATCAAGTCATCAAGTTTATTTTCATTTAACTATATACAGTACATGCATACTGCCAAATGAGACAATGTTTCTCTGGACCAGTGTGTAACACATAGTTGTACAGATAACGCACAATAACTTAGGGAAGTAAGAACTAAATCCACAAATTATTTATGCACAGATAAACAAAGTAAAGTGCATAATCTGAATATTGCAGGGTACAGTACAAATTATCTAGTGACACTTTGAATGCGATGCGGCAGGGAGTTCAGAAGCCTAATGGCCTGAGTGGAAGGAACGGTTTCCCATCCTGACCGTTCTTGTCTTTAAGCATTGGGGTCTCCTGCCTGATGGTAGAAAGTCAGAGGATGCTGGAAGGGTGGGTGCTTGAACATACACAGTGTTCCTGATAAATGTCCCTGATGGATGGTAGGGAGACCCCTGTGATCCTCTCAGCCAGGCTCACAGCCCTGTGTAGGGACATCCGGTCTAATGCTCAGCTGCTCCCATACCAGATGGAGATGCAACTTCAAAGGACACTCTCAATGGTCCTCCTGTAAAATTCTGTTAAGATAGGGGGTTAGGAGGTTCTGTGAGGAACCTCACTTGCCTCAGACTATTCAGGA
The DNA here is from genome assembly GCF_030144855.1 of Hypanus sabinus. Classification (NCBI taxonomy): domain Eukaryota; kingdom Metazoa; phylum Chordata; class Chondrichthyes; order Myliobatiformes; family Dasyatidae; genus Hypanus; species Hypanus sabinus. The sequence goes on from NC_082727.1 coordinate 40,906,324, forward strand.
AGTGGAGGCATTACTGTTCCTTCTTATTCAGGGACCAGGTGAGGTCGTCCATGATATAAACTCCCAGGAACTTGGCGCACTTAACTCTCTCTGCAGAGGAGCAACGTATGTGCAGCAGGGGATGGTTGATCTGCATCTTCCTAAAGTTCACATTCCATCTTCTCCACATTCAGATTTAGTTTACTGTTCTTACACCAGTCCACCACACTTCCTCTCTGTACTCTGACTCATCTTCATTGTCGGTGAGGCCAATAACTGTTGCGTCATCTGCAAACCAGATAACACGGTTTGAAATGAATCCTGCAACACAGTCGTGCGTCAGCAGCAGGGTGAGCACACAGCCTTGGGCAGCGCCGGTACTCAGCATAATGGGACTGGAGACATTGCTGCCCGAGCAATATGAGACTCCATTCTCCTGGGACAGGACAGAGTGGAGAGCAGAGGCTCTGATATCATCAGTGGATCGATTTGAGCAATAAGCGGCCTGGAAAGGATCCAGTGTAGCCAGAAGAAAGACTTTAATGTGCTCCATGACCAGCCACTCAAAGCATTTCATGACAGTTGATGCTAATGCCACTGGACAATAGTCATTTAGACAAGTTACTGATGCCTTCTTTGGCACTGAACTGATGGTTGCTGCCTTGAAAACCAAGGGGATGATGGACTGTTCCAGAGAGATGTTGAATATATCTGTCAGCACCTCAGAAACTTGAATGCTTACTGAATGTTTAGTGTTTGTTTCATCCTGTGGATAACAGGTAACTTACCTGCTGGCAGTGAGTGCCTTCTGTCGCCATTCACCAAAATCCCAAATCACACAACAATTGGCACTGCGAGCAGGGTTCAGTCATTGCACAGATTAATATATATTAATAAAGGCAAAAACAAGAGAGGGAATCTCCCACTCACACCCCAAACCTAACGTAATGAGTGCTCAGTTCCGGGGTAAGCTGACAATAGTGCCGGATTTGAGAGTCTGGCCTACCTCCTAGGGCACTATGGGATGCCAGTAGATTAGTCAGACATGATGGACTCCCACGGAGTGAAAATGGGACTCCGCAGCATGCCTGTACTTAATGAGGTAGAGGAGACCGTGGGATGCTTTTTGGCTGCTGGCAGCCTTAGGAAAGCAGCAGTAGGAGGGAATCTCACAGGAAGAGGGAGAGAGAGATAGTCTGAGAAACAAAGTGCAAGTGCTAAACCATGGGGTAGGTTTCCCAGTCAGCGCAGGCTCAGGTTAAGGAGTAGAAGATAGGAGAACAGAGGGAGTCAGCGGGAGACGCTCATGGAGTGAGTACTGTTTTGGATTCGCTCCATAACCTTTACTTTTTTTTAACCTTTGATCACCCTTATCCAGCTTATTTTTATCTACACCGAAAGTTTCTTTGTTATTTTTTTTGAACTTACTGTTAAGAGTTTGTCGTGAATTTTTGAAGATATGCAAACAGAAATGTCTCTCAGGTCTAAAGGACGAGAACCTGGGCGCAATCTAAACGGTAACGGAAAGAAGCAGGCTCCGCCACAACACACTCAATTAACTTATGAATTGTTTATGGAGGTTTTGGACAAAAAATTTGATGAACTACAACAATTTTTTAAACAAGATATAAAGGCTTTTCAAGATTACATGGTTAAGACGGATTCAGTAATTAACCAGCAGCAAGCTCTTATCGCATCTCTGCAAGAAGACGCTCAGAAACGAGATTTGACTATTGAAAAACTGCAACAGGATTTAATTTCGACCATTAAACTGGTGGAAGCACTTAAAGCCAAGAGTGTCAATTTTGAGAATCGGTCCAGAAGACAGAACCTACATATACTTGGTCTTCCAGACAGCATAGAAAAAGACGACCCTTCAAAATATTTTGCTCAACTATTAAAAGAAGCATTTCTGTCGATTTTCCCAAATAACACTCCATTATTGGATCGCGCACATAGAATTCGGCGTCGATCACCGAGTGCTACAGATAAACCTTCCGTTGTAATTGTCCGGTTTCATTATGTACACGACAAAGAACAACTTATTTGTGCAGCTCGGCGGGCAGGAATGGTAAATTTCAAGAGCATTACTTCCGTTTGGTTGAAGATTTTAGCCCTGATCTTATGAAAAAAAGGCTTCTTTTCAAACTGCTGATGGCTGAATGTTATGAGAAAAATCTGAAACCTGCGCCCCTATACCCTGTGAAGCTTCGAATCTCTCTGCCGAATGTTCCACGTCAGGTTTTCCTTTCTATATCCGAAGCGAGAAGTTATCTGGAGAAGAACTTCCCTACTGCTACAGACACCAGTCTCTAATAAATGAATGATTCTGATTGTGTAAGATGGTTCTCAATTTCTTAAACCAGAATTAACCTCTGGTTATTGGTGTAGGTTTATCCTATACTTTATATTTAAGTTAAAGTGTGTTTTCGTCATATCAATTGCTCTGTTTTATACAATTTAACCATTATACTATATTCTTGACTATTAATTTTGTTCCTTCGAAGGTATATTTTTAACCATTTGAAGGTGAATTCTTTTTGATTAAGATGGTGATTTTTGGAAAAAGATTTTTGGTTCTGTTTAAGATGGCGTTATTTTTTTTCTCTCGTCTTCTTCCTACAAAGCATCGCTTATCATAGCTTAAATATTTTTTGTTTTGTCTGGGCTATAGCCCAATTGATAAGTTTTTAGTGACTATATTCTTATTTTTTACAACTAACTATATTTAGAAGTATGGTTTTTAGTATAGCGATTTTAATTTTTAAAGTTGGGGTGGTTTTTTTAAATATATATATCCTTTATATATGGAGTGGTCTTCCGCTGACATGGGGGTAGAATTAGTCTTATTCTTTCCTTTTTCAAGCCATATTTTGGCTTTTTCTCTTTTTCTTGGGGGGGTGGGGGATGGTCTGTTTTCTAATTTTATTTTTTCTCCATCAGTTTGTTTTAGTTTTTTCATTTGGGCTGTTTTTGAACTTCAAATATGTCTGCGTTGTCATCACTTCCGGGTCCTCTCTTTACTTTTGTTCCTCTTCCGGGTGCATGAGTTTACAAGTTGGTTAACCCTTTCTATACCAAAGGGTTGATTTTAGAATTATGGCTCAGACCATTAATTTTGTGTCTTGGAATACTAATGGTTTAAATCATCCGGTTAAACGAAAGAAGATTTTCAAAGTATTCCAAAGACTTAATGCTCATATCATTTTTGTACAAGAAACTCATGTGAGGAAGGAGGACAAATTTCGCTTTTTTAGGTTTTGGCGGGGTCAACAGTATCATGCAAATTCGAACGCCAAAGTAAAAGGAGTTTCAATTTTTATTGACTCCTCTATTTCATTTGTTCAACATGATATCTTTTCGGATCTGAATGGTAGATTTTTGTTAATTATGGGTTTACTTTGTAATAAAAAGATTGCTTTGGTTAATGTTTATGCTCCAAATGTGGATTGTCCTGACTTTTTTTAAGTCCTTATTTACTTCTTTACCCAATCTAAATGAATATAAGTTAATAATGGGTGGTGACTTTAATTGTTGTTTAAATCCTTTGTTGGATAAATCTTCATCTATTCAGACTTTGCCTAATAAGTCGGCCACTTGTATTAACTCCTTTTTGACTGATAATGGAGTTTTTGATGTTTGGCGAGTTCGGCATCCTAACGACAAAGAGTTTTCTTTTTTCTCACATGTTTATCATTCTTATTCGAGAATTGATTTTTTTTGTAGATTCTTGTTTTATTCCATCGGTAATCGGTTGTAATTACGATATTATAGCTATCTCTGACCATGCTCCATTTATACTTTCTATTAAATTTACGGATACAGTTTCCAATGCCAGACAATGGCGATTTGACTCTACCTTATTGCAGGACTCGGACTTTATAAAATTTATGAAGGAGCAGATCGATTTCTTCTTTTCAACTAATTCCACAGATGATATCTCCTGCAGAACAATTTGGGACACTTTTAAAGGGTATATACGTGGACAGATTATCTCTTACTCCGTTGGTTTGAGAAAACACATTAAGAAGGAAACTCTTTTATTGGTCGATAAAATTAAAGAGATTGATAAGAAATATTCGATCACTCCTAGTAAGGAGCTTTACAAACAAAGGGTTGAACTTCAAATGGAACATAGTTTATTACTTACATCTCTGATTGAAAATCAATTAATGAAAACCAGATCTGATTTTTATATACATAGTGATAAATTTGGTAAACTGTGAGCTAGTCAATTGAAGAATGCTTTGGTTAAATGTCAAATCACTAAGATTCGTCAGCAGAATGGGAATCTGACAGTTAATCATGATGAGATAAATAAGGCATTTCAAGACTTCTATACCTCCCTGTATCAATCTGAATTCCCTCAGGATCGTAATATCATGTGTGATTTTCTTGGGAAATTTAATTTCCCAAGATTATCATCCGATGATCTTTCAATATTAGATACTCCTATTACGGATGTAGAAATTAAAGGGGCTATTTCCTCAATGAATTCTGGGAAAGCACCAGGTCCAGATGGGTATACAGTAGAATTTTTAAAAATTTTTTCCCACTACTCTTTCTCCTTGGTTATGTAAGGTTTTTGCAGAAGCAATTAGATTGGGGAATTTGCCACAATCTTTTTATAGAGCTTCCATTTCTCTAATATTGAAGAAAGATAAAGACCCTACTGACTGTGCATCCTATAGACCAATATCTTTATTGAATGTAGACTCCAAGATTTTTTCCAAATTACTGGCATCCAGATTGGAGAAGGTATTACCCAAAATTATTTCAGAAGATCAAACCAGTTTTATTAAAAATCGCTATTCTTTTTTCAACGTGAGGAGATTACTGAATATTGTTTATACTCCCTCACATGACACTTCAGAATGAGTGATTTCATTAGATGCAGAGAAAGCATTTGACAGAGTTGAATGGCCTTACTTATTTAATGTGTTGGAGAAGTTTAATTTTAGTCCAACATTCACTTCTTGGATTAAATTGATTTATCACACTCCAGTAGCCTCAGTGTTTACCAATAATCAAAGATCTCCCTTTTTTCACCTATTTCAGGGCACTAGACAAGGATGTCCTCTTAGTCCATTACTATTTAACATTGCCTTAGAATCTTTGGCAATTGCCATCAGAGAATCACAGGATATTTTGGGTATTAATCGTGGGATAGGCATTCATAAGTCATCTTTGTATGCGGATGATTTATTATTATTCATTTCTAACCCTGAGAAATCTATTCCAGCAGTTTTATCATTGTTGGCTCAATTTAGTGAGTTTTCTGGGTATAAGTTAAATCTTAATAAGAGTGAATTGTTTCCTTTGTATAGACAGGTCCCAATATATGGTAATTTACCTTTTAAATTAGTTAATGACTCTTATTTATTTAGGGATCAAAATCACAAAAAACCATAAAGATTTATTTAGGTTTAATTTTTTACCCTCAATTGATCAGATTAAAGGCTTGTTTACTAAATGGTCACCATTATCTTTATCTCTAATAGGTAGAATTAATGCTATTAAGATGGTTATTTTACCTAAGTTTTTATATATTTTTCAAGCGGTACCAATTTTTATTCCGAAATCTTTTTTTTACTAATGTTGATTCAAAAATTTCCTCATAGATATGGCAGAATAAAAATCCCAGGTTAGGTAAAATATATTTACAGAAGACAAAGAAGGAAGGCGGGTTAGCATTACCTAATTTCAGATTTTATTATTGGGCAGTTAATATTAGATATTTGTCATGTTGGTTGAAAAATTGGGGTGGATCTTTTGGCCCTCATTGGGTGAGTTTAGAAATTAAATCTATATCAGGTTATGCTTTGGGTTCTATTTTAGGGACCTCTCTCCCTTTTGCTCTCTCTAAATTGCCAAAACGAATTGACAACCCGATAGTTAAACATACTTTACGTATATGGTTTCAATTTCGGAAATTTTTCGGGTTGACTCAATTCGTTTTAAATAGTCCTATTGTATTTAATTGCTTTTTCCACCCTTCCATTATAGATCAAGCTTATTTGACTTGGAAAACTAAGGGATTGCTAAGATTTTCTGATTTATTTTTGGACAATTGTTTTATGTCTTTTGAGCAATTATCCAACAAATATAACTTGCCTAGATTTCATTTTTTTAGATATTTACAGATTAGACATTTTTTAAGTACTGCACTCCCTACGTTTCCAAATATTGTGCCTTCAGATATTTTGGAGAGTTTGTTTGAATTAGACCCTTTTCAAAAAGGGCTTATTTCAAAACTTTATAATATAATTATGAAGATACATTCAGAGCCCCTTTATAAGACCAAAAAGGATTGGGAAAGAGAGCTTAACCTTATTATTCCTAGTGAGAATTGGGATAGAATTCTTCAATTAGTTAATACATCATCGATATGTGCCAAACATTCATTAATACAATTTAAGGTCGTACATAGGGCCCATATGTCCAAGGATAAATTAGCTCATTTTTACTCTTATATAAATCCTATTTGTGTAGATGTCAATCTGAAATCACGTCTTTAACTCATATGTTTTGGTCATGTCCGCTTTTGAAAAAATATTGGAAAGATATTTTTGATATTATCTCTGCGGTTTTGAATATTGATTTACAACCTCATCCTATTACCGCAATTTTTGGTTTACCAATGTTAGACTCACTGCATTTATCTTCTTCCGCCCGTCGAATGATTGCATTTCTAACTCTGATGGCTAGAAGATCTATATTGTTGAATTGGAAGGAAATTAACCCTCCCACTGTTTTTAATTGGTTCTCTCAAACTATGTTATGTTTAAATTTAGAAAAAATTAGAAGTGGTGTTTTTGATGCTTCTATTAAATTTGAAAAGATATGGAGACCACTTATTCAATATTTTCATATGATGTAATATGACCCCGTTCCAAGTTCATTTGACTTTCCAGCTTTTAGCTTATGTATGTTGAGAGGACCGGAAGTGACGGCATTGATGATTATTTATTCTTGTGAGATATTATAAACAGCCCTTTTTTTTCTCTCCCAACGTTTCTTTTTTTTTTCCTTTTTTTTGCTTCTTTTTTCTTCTTTATTAGTCATTAGATTAGTAGATTAGATAATTTGGCATTATATATTTTTTTCTTTTTTCTGTTTTTTTTATATCATATATTATGAAATATCTAGACTTACCATGTTCATACATATACTATATGGTTTAAGTCTTGGTAAACCCATTTATACTGTAACTATTGTTTATGTCTTTTTTCATCTGTAATGGAATTTGTATGTTTGTAATTTTTTAAATAATATATCATTTGTATTTTGTCCACATTATTAATAATAATAAAAAGATTGAGAAAGAAAGGAGAACAGAGGTGGCCCGTCGGCTAATAAAGGCTCAGCAGTTGGAGGCTAACTGGTGACCGGAGACCCTGTTAAGATCAGAGCCCTGATGTTGTGGGAGGGGGGGGTGATCGCGTCATGTTGATGAGGGATAGGGACAGTTGGTTAGGTAGTGAGTATGGGGAAGGGAGGTTAGTAGAGAGGATGGGGGCTGCCTCTCTGAGTGATCACCCTTCCCCTTTTAAAGCCACAACAGTACAGGCTAGACCAGAGGCTACATGGTCCCACCCAGCAAGAGGGCCACTGTTCCATAGCCTTTCCAGGCTCCATGGCAGTGGACTGGGAGGTGGTGCAGGAGGAGGAGAGGGGCCTGGGGAGGGTAGCACATTGCGCCTCACCGAGATAACTACCCTCGGAGAGTTCTCCGCTAAGGTGGTGGCGGATTTGAGAGATAGGTACAGGCAGGAGCCAACGGAGTCTCTGCTCACGCATTTGCTGCATTTCTGGGATGAGGATGGGTGCTGGAGCGAGTTCACGCACTGGTGGACCTGTGGTAGCAGCAGGGATCGGGTGGTGGGTGACGGCTTCCCGCCCCACTCCCTGCGGGAAGCTCACCATTTGCTCCGCACACCCCCCAGAATAAAATATGAATCATTTGAGTTTAAAAAGTGTTGTGGGAGGTGTGGTCACATGAGTTTACCTGGGAGAGCGAGAACGCATGGGAGAGAATGCACGAGTGAGTGAGTGAGTGCAAAATCTATCATGTGCTTGTTAAATCTGTATTGGAGAGGTGTTGGAATTCATATAGAGCAGGGGTTCCCAACCTGGCAACAGCGGACCCCTTGCTTAATGGTATTGGTCCATGGCATAAGAAGGTTGGGAATCCCTTATTCAGAGAATGATTGTGTTACCTGATGTGCAATCAACTTGCAGGATGTCTTGTCTTAAGAAGAAATCGCAAAGAAATATTGTGAATGTGATGAGGGCCCTTCCATGCATCTTCTCTTTTTCTCTGTTCTTTGGAATGTGTTTGTTCTATATTAAATGTTTGTTCCAGGTATTTTTCAGTTTAGTTGTGAATCTTCAGAAGGAAGCAAAGTGCAAGCATCAATTGCTGTTATGTCTTTTCTGTGTGTTAAGTTTGTAATTGTTTATTTCTTTGCTTTGGAATGAAAGAAAGAAACCCTGATTCCACACTGGCTGTATGGAATCCAGGTTAAGGTGATGAAAATGTGAGAGTCTTTATTCCGGATATGAAATTCCCACATTCTAGAAAGATTTGGCATTTTGGGAAATTGGTGATTTGTGTTTACTCAGATTGGGATTTTGAAATTTATGTTGTAAGAGGAAAATTGGAACTCTTAGGGAGTGATCTGAACTATTGGTTTTCTTAACAAGAATGCTCAATAAGCTTATAACATACAGTATATTTTGGGTATTGCCAATGAAATGATGGAGTTTTAGTTCTTTTGGACAGACCTCTGCAAAGTTGAGACATAGTCAGTGTGTGTCTCATAAAATGCAGATAGGTAGCCAAGATTTAGGTTATCGCTATCTCCTAGGATGCAAATGTAGAATGTGTTTGCAGACCAGCATGTATGGGTAAAATGCAGGTAAGAATTCTCCATTGATGACCATAGAAAACCAAAGGGAGAAGGCAGACCAAGGGAGTCAGTTCAATGACAATCTCTTTACAATCTCTTTAAATAACGACCATCAACCTCCTGATTGAAGAGGACATGCAAATAAAAAGAAATACCAATGCAGAGGACGCAGAGAGAGCGTGACAGCAAACTGTGAATAATGTGTTAAAATATAATAGTGACAGTCCTTTATAATGAAGCCTGGTTTTGAAAGGAAGGTGGTTGGTTATATTGATCAGAATAGAAAGATACTGGGAAAATAGTCAGGAGGGATCGAAGTTATAGCAGAGACATCAATTTTCTCCCCTCATTCGTTCCAGAGCCTCGATCGCAAGGCAGACTGAAAGCAGACACCCCATCCTGGTTGTGGTAGTAATTGAAAGTGAGGTCTGTGAAGGGGAGCCAGCAGGACAAGGTCCTTGCAGCTATTCGAATAGAATCCATCCCAAACTCTCCTGGAAATCAATCAAAGAAGCTAAGAGATTGGTGGTCAGATCATTCCGATAATGTTTTGTTGTGGCATGGAATGTGAACTGCTGCCTGTGAACCAGAAACAAAGTCACCTTGCTGTGCGCCTGCCCACCGAGTAACCACTGACAACCACTGACTGATGGTTTTAGCCATCAGAGACTGAAGGGGCGAAGATAAGGATTTGCTCAGACTGTAATGGGCCAGTGGGGAAGGAAGCAACAAGCAAACGAATGACAAAGCTGAAGTTTAAAGTCTGCTTGGAATCGGGACGTGTGTCCAAGAAGAAGATGTGATCAAATTTCATGAACTTCTTATTGCATTCTTTGCTCAGTCTCGCAGATAGCCACTTAGGGATGTTAGATAATGTAGATGTCAGTACACATAGAGACATAATAATTGGGGAAGGGATCTGAAGTGAAGAGCATTTTTGCTGTCTTGCTTAGTTAGATCATCCTTAAAGTTTGGCCTTCCTTGGACAGATTTGTGTCCAAGGGTCAAGGGGAGGGAGTTAATGAGTTTTCTGGAGTTATGTGAATATAGCAGATATTAATTCAAGCAAGAACCAGTCTTCAGTTCCTGATATAGATTGTAAATTGCAAGCAGTAAATTGAAGTTAAAAACAGACCTTTGTAAGTTGGTGGACTACTGTAATAGACTGGGTAGCAACTTATGGCTTGATAATTCTTCATATCATAACAGGGAATAGACTCGTCTATGGACCGGTGTCACAGTGTTGCATTTTTTGAGGAGTAGATTGTGGAATGTGGTACTCCCCTGTGCTAGCTGTGGATTGGCCATATTAAGCGCATTGCAACCCTCCCTCTGGCTGCCAATTGGCACCTGCTGATGATGTCATGGCGCAGGTAAAACATAAATCTCGCGAGCTGAGAGCACCTGGTCTGTTTCGCTCTCTGGATCACCGTGAACCAGGCCACAGGTGGTGCCATGGAAACAGTGGAAATGTGCTGGAGTAAGAGGGCCAGGGTGCACGCTTTAAGTAAGTATTGTAACTGAGTGCAACTTGAAAGGTTTACCGCATGTTTGGTGTTTGTCTTGTCTGTAAATAAATAGGTAACTTATTTACTGGTAGTGAGTGTCTTCTGTCCCCACCCACTGAACATTTAAAATTTGAACAAGCACCATACTAGAAACAACCACGACTGCTGGATAGCTAACCTGAACTATTTGCAAACATAGACTCCTCCCTAACTTTGTATTATCCAATTTAGCAGAGTAATAACCATCAGGATGCTGCAGGTCTCCATGTTCTTGAGCGAAGACTGCCATGTTTCTCATTGACATACAGAGTAAATGGTCTACCTGTATCAGGGAATCCTAATGCAGGTGCAGTACACAATGCTGTCTTTAATGTTTGAGACACTTTTAGTTGTCCTTCATGAAGAGTCACAGGGTGTCTGAGCACTTATTGCCCTTATTGTCTCATCACTGTTATCTTCATGTAAGTCGCTAGGGGCCACTGTGGAGTCCATGTCATGTCCATCCTGTCATTCTTTGGAGTGTGGATGGTTGTGCTGTCTCAGAGACTGTTTGATCTAGAGTGGAAATTTAAAAGTAGCGTCTCTGGAAGCGTCACTAGCAAGACAGCCCATTTGAGAACCTGGCTGTGCTTTCTCACATTGTTTCAGTTTGTTTCTGAGCTCCATACAATACACTATGATTTCTTTCATTCTTTTTACCTCGTTTGGTTAATGAAAATTGGCTTTTAGACCTTTTACTGTCCCCATAACCTTTGATGCCCTTACTAAGCAAGATTCTATCAACCTTTGCTTAAATATCCAATAACTTGGGATCCACAGCTTTCTATAGCAACAAATTCCACAGTTTCACAACCTTCTGACTAAAGAAATTTCCCCTCATCTTTGTTCCTGTTATTCTGAGACTGTGCCCTCTGGTCTAGACTCTCACTATTAGAAACATCCTGTCCATGTCCACTCTATATAGGCCTTTCAATATTCAATAGGCTTCAGTGGGATTCCTCCATCTTTCCTCTAAACTCCAGCAGGTACAGGCCCAGAGCCACCGAATGCTTCTCACACATTAACCCTTTCATTCCCAGTATCATTCTCTGGACTCTCTCCGATACTAGCACAACTTTCTTAGGTAGGCATGGTGAATGTTGTGGTGAGGTTGTATAAGGCATTGGTGAGGCTGAATTTGGAGTATTGTGTCCAGTTTGGGTCACCGAATTACAGTAAGGATATTAATAAAGTTGAAAGAGTGGAGAGAAGGTTTACAAGGATGTTGCCGGGACTTGAGAAACTAAGTTACAGAGAAAGGTTGAATAGGTTAGGACTTTATTCCCTGGAGCATAGAAGAATGAGGGGAGATTTGATTGAGGTTTATGAAATTATGATGGGTATAGGTAGAGTGAATGCAAGCAGGTTTTTTCCACTGAGGCTAGCGGAGAAAAAAAACAGAGGACATGGGTTAACAGTGAAGGGGGAAAAGTTTAAAGGGAACATTGGGGGGGGGCTTCTTCACACAGAGAGTGGTGGGAGTGTGGAATGAACTGCCAGATGAAGTGGTAAAGGGCTTACTTTTAACATTTAAGAAAAACTTGGACAGGTACATGGATGAGAGGTGTATGGAGGGATATGGCCCAGGTGCAGGTCAGTGGGACTAGGCAGAAAAATGGTATGGGCACAGCCAAGAAGGGCCAAAAGGCCTGTTTCTGTGCTGTAATGTTCTATGGTTCTAGGCAACAAAAACTGCTCACAATTCTTCAAATGTGGACTGACCAATGCCTTTTAATGCTTCAGCAATAGACCTTTGGTTTATATTCTAGTTTCTACATTGCATTTGCCTTCTTTATTACCAACTCAACTTGCAAGTTAACTTTTAAGGAATCCTGTACCAGGACTTCCAAGTCCATTTGCACCTCTGATTTCTGAACTTGCTCCCCATTTAGAAAATTGCACCTTTACTCCTTCTAGCAAAGTATATAACCATACATAGCCCTGCATTGTATTCCATCTGCCACTTGTTTGCCCATTCTCCTAAGATGCTCAAGTCCAGGTAGAGGATAGAGACCAGTCCAGCACGAGAAAAGTCCTCCCCACCATTGAGCACATCTACAAAGAGCACTATTGCAAGAATGTAGCATCCATCAGCAAGGAACCTGCCATCTGGGTGGTCTTCTCTTCTTGCTGCTGCTCTCACGATGGAGGATAGGAGCCTACAAGCTTCAGGTTCATTTAACTCACCACAGCACTGAACTGATTCTACAACCTGCACACTCACTCTCAAGGACTCATGTGCTCAGTATTATTTATTTATTTGTACTTGCACAGTAAAGGCTGATTTATACTTGTGTGTCGCATCTATGCCGCAGGTATCGCGTATGCTACGCCGTACTATGCCGTAGGGTGACGTGCACCTCTCCAGTAAAGTTACTCATGTGTCGCGGCAACGCAGACCGCAACAACTGTGATTGGTCCACTTGGTAGCATCACATTTCCTCCTGCACACTTTCGGTTGCTTCTTCTCTGCCATGTCTGTAGGCTGTGCTAAACCAATACGAAATAGATGAACCAAATCGTCAAATTTACCTGCCGACATGCAGAAATGTTTGAAATGCATTTCCTCATCCATGTCTCTCATGAAGAAGCTCAGTGGCACAGAAACCCCACCGCCAACTAGCGTTTTGGCGCACACCAACACATGCTCGCTACAGCGTAGAGCAGTGGTCGGCAATCTGCGGCTCCGGAGCCGCATTCGGCTCTTTCAACTCTGTGCTGCGGCTCCCTGTGGCTTTGGAAAATAAATGATGAGTATTTAATTAAAATGTATTTTATGTTAGTTTGTTAGTTTTTGAAATGTAATTCTAAATTTGAAGATTATGGTGATCTTGTACAATCTAAATAAAACGTTGTGGTGACCCATTTCCTGGCACATCTGAACCGGCTCACAATTTGCCAGCGTTCCGGCTAAGGGTGATGGCCTACGGGGGTTTGTGAGTACGTGTCTTTTGGAGCATCCGCGCCCACGGGGGGCAGGTTGAGAGAGGCTTAAAAGCAAGGCTGTGTAGTTCGAATAAAGTTATCTTTGACTGCAGTTTACCCACTCCGTGTCGTTATTTTAGCGCTGCGTGTAGCACACCGCTACGTTTTTTTTTATCGCTATTAATATACGTCACCACTGCCAATGCCTGACACCCGCCAGTGCGCGATTTCTTTTAATTTTTCGATCCAAGGTAGGCTAACGATGTAGTAACCTTCAACCCAAAGTCTTTTTTTCGGAGTTCAAAATGTTTTTGTTGCATGCAGAAATGTAATTTCGTTTGCTCTGCAGGAGTTCATCGATTTCATAAATGCAACACATTATAGTTTGTTTATACACAGCATAAAGGCAAAAAAAAAACATTGTATGCAGTGTTATTTCATTTTAAATGTCAAACGGGTTTTGTGGCTCCCAGTGTTTTCTTTTCTGTGGGAAGCGGGTCCATATGGCTCTTTCAGTGGTAAAGGTTGCCGACTCCTGGCGTAGAGCGACGCAGAAGTGAAAATCAGGGCTACGGCATAGGCTGCGGCGTAGCCCGTATGCACAAGTATAAGTCAGCCTTTAGTCTTCCTTTGCACATTGGTTATTTGTCAGTCTGTTTGTGTGTAGTTTTTCATTGATTCTGTTGTATTTTTTTGTTCTAATGTCAATCATGAAAACGAACCTCAGGGTAGTAGATGGTAATAACACCTCCACCTCGCTGACAGTGTCCTGGTTTTTCGTGCCTCACAAATGACCAGGAGATGCAGAAGATCTTTCAAAAAGGGTTAAACTTAAATTTGCAAATCAAAGCTGAGACAGTCATTGAGCTAGTCGCTGATTGCCCACCAATCCTCCTACATGGCATCTTTTATAGCGAAATCCTGGTCTAGTTTCACACATACAGTTCTAACCTACATCTCTTTAGCTACCTCACATTTACACACCATTGTCTTTTACATTCCTAAGATTTCATTCTCTGGCAAATAGCAAGTTTACATTCTTAATACTTCTGACTTAATCAGGTTCTAATCTACATCTCTATAGCTACTTTCCATTAACACAACATTGACTTCTACATTCTTAATATTTCATTCTCTTGCTAAATTGGGTACATGCATAACAAATAGCAAGTTTCAAAGCTGACTACATCTCTTAGCTACCTCTCATTAACATATATTAACACACCATTGTCTTCTACTTTCCTAGGATTTCATCTTGGGTACATGCATAGCAAGCTGACTACATAGTTTTGGTTACACAGCAAATAATACAAGTTTTATACTTCATAATATTTTTATACTCCAATAACAGTCAACACTGACACACTTCAGGGAGGTGTGCTTAGCCCAGTGCTCTACTCTCTCTACACCCATGACTGTGTGGCTAGGTATAGCTCAAGTGCCATCTATAAATTTGCTGAGGATCCATTGTTGGCAGAATCTTGCAGCAAGTGGTCTTGCAGCAATAACCTTGCACTCAACATCAGTAAGAGCAAAAGGTGATTGAGGACTTCGTTGTTGTGTGAATGAAATCACTGGAGAAAAGTACTGGTAGTTATGAAGCAGCCTCTTTATTCGACACAACAAGATACAGCTGGCATCACATGGAGACTCTTTTGGTTGGAAAAAGGTCTGGCTAACCGAGCATTACCACACAGTTATATGCTGTAGATCAAACAAAGTTCAGGACAATTCAAGCAAATCCATACTGATTATGTCCACTTGAACTATATATGTAACAGATTAAAATGTTCTGATTTTCCTACCATCACACCCACAACAAGTGTTAATTATTGTCATATCCAAGCAATTGGATTCATGCATATGTAGACAATCAGTTAAGTGCCTGTTTCCTGGTCTGTCTGGACTGGGATTCAAGGCTTATAAGAATCCATTGTTCAGAGCTGCATTTTAAATTAAATCTACAATCCATATTCAAAATTGAAGATTGGCGATTGAAGTCCTTTGCTAAATCTGCTAAACCCAAAAATTGCTCTAACAGACTTCAAAAAGGGTAAGACTTGGGAACATACACCAGTCCTTATAGGTGGAGCAGAAGTGGAGAGAGCGAGCATATGCAAACATGCCATCGTTACTAATTTTCAAACTATATCTCTTAGAGCCAGTATTGTTTATTTTCAAAGGTGTGCTTTTAACTAAAATTTACTGCTTGCAATTTACAATTTGCATTAAGACCTGAAGACTGGTTCTTGTTTGAATTGATGTCTGCTATATTCACATAACTCCAGAATACTCCCTAACAGTCAGTATTATTTTTGATTATGCAGCATGCAGAGGGAATCATCACTGGGTCTTCAGGTAACTATATTGATAAGGGTGCATTTACCCGGAAATACTTTGCAATGTGTACCTACTATATATATAAAATGATAAACAACAAGACTAAATAATGCCGCTGGATTATGTGGGGTGATAATTCACTTGGTCAAATTTCTACCTATTGTTAACATTTATTTCCTTTTGGGAAAACATTTTATAAACAACACTGCTAACCTGTTTATCTCTGCATTCATTTGAGTTTTGTACGTGAAGGAATGCTACTTTACAAACTCATGTATGTGGTGTTAATCCATCCAAGAACATTAACAAAGATAAAACATCACAAGGAGCATTTTGAAAATTGAAAAATATTAAAAATTGCAAAATTAAAAAGGTGTCCTCTGGCAATATTGAAGTAAAATAAAAGAAGATAACGAGGGTTAGTTTAAAAAATACTGTTAATGGTTGTCTTGATAGGTCCTAAATGGGGAAGGAGAACTTGCTCTTCCTCACTTAAGCTCAAGGCAAAACTGGGTAGCATAAAATGGCAATGACATCACTTTCAGGTGAGCTCAATGCCATTTACACGCCATTTGAAGGGGAGAACAATGACGTTCCTACCCAAGCCCCAACAGCTCTTGATGACCTGTGATCTCAGTCTCCAGGACAGATTTAAAGTATCTTTCAGGAGGCTGAACCTTTGAAAAGTCTCTGGTCCAGACAGTGTACCTGGCCAAGTGCCTAAGATCTGTGTACAGCAACTGACAGTTGTATATAAGAACATTTTCAACATTTTCCTTCTCCAATCTAAGATTTCAATCTGCTTCAGAAGGGCATTTCTACCACCTGTAAGCAAGAAGGGCATGGTGACCTGACTCAGTGACTATTTTGTGAGACTGGCTAATGGCATGGATCAACACCTGCCTCAGATCCCCTTCAATTTGCCTAAAACCACATCATTCAACAACAGAATCTGTTTGACTGGCTCTCCACTCGGTTCTGAACCATCTGGACCAATTTATAGATCAGATTCCCATCCATTGACTGCAGTTCACCCTTCCTCACAATCTTCCCAATCAAATTTATCACCAAGTTTCAGGACCTGAGTCTCTGTACCTTGCTTTCCAACTCAATCCGTGACTTTCTCATGGCAGACAACAATCAGTATGGATTGGACACAACATCTCCTTCTCACTGGTCATCAACAGATTTGCACCTCAAGGCTGTGTGCCTAGGCCACTGCTCTACTCTTTATACCCACAACTACATAACCAAGTACAGCTACAATAGCATTTACAAATTTGCCAACACCACCATTATGGTTGGTCAAATCACAGGTGGTGATGAGTTAGCGTACAGGAGTGACAGAGACTAGATGGTTGGTGTCACTATAAAACAAAACCGTAACCAAGGAGCCAAACATTGACTTCTTAAAGGGAAGTTGGGGAGATGACCAGATCTCATTGGTGAGTCCAATTTTGGTCTTCTGGGATATCAATAATTTGGTTTCTAGTGTAAGACTGAAAGCAGTGCAGAAAAAAAAACATTGAAGCAAATATTGATGAAAAGAATGTCAAGCAATATTTGGATATTTTAAACTTTTTCATTAAGATGAATATTTGAACGTTTTTAAGAACAAATTTGGTTGCAGTGTCAGATTTGGTTATGGGAATCAATTTGAAGAATGAACACTCTGAAAACTCCATAATTTACTTGTCCATAATTCCCCATTTGCACCCTAATCCACACCTACGTTAGAACAACTCTTGACAAATAAAGTAAGTTATATTGAAGTCTTTCCAAATCAAAGATCTGAGAATATTCGTGATGAAGATTCCAAGTCGGCAGGACGATGGATGGTCAGGATGGCGCAGCTGGTAAAACACGCTGGTGTTTAAGTGAGGTTGTATCAACCTCTTAAAGATAACTGTAATCTATTTTCAATGGAAGAGTGCTGGGGGCTATATAACATGTGAAGCATTGTAAAATGTAGAGAGGCCATGGTTATACATTGTCAACACTTAAATCAGGTTTCAGTACTCTTACAAAAGAGATGGAGTACTAACTTCATGGAGTATTTTAACAAAACAAACAAAAACCTACCAATATAAACATCAATCTAAAATGATTTGTTTAAAACCTAATAGATACATGTAGTTTCCTGACTTATTCTCACTGAGGCTATATTGTTACAGTAAATCTAGTTCTGTGGAAAGTTCACAAGCCCCACTCAACGTTTTGTGACATGACGACATCTTGGTGTTCGCCAAGAACAGCGGTGAAGATAGATCTTTCCAGGTTGCGAAAACTCTATCGTAACAAAAATTAGTACAAGTACCATTAGAAGTGACTGGTGTGCAGACCTACAAGACCGAATTGCTGCGGCTAATGTGCAAGTGATGCTTTTTGGCTTGAGGGCGATAGATTGAACGAAGACTATCAGGCAACATCGTGGCAGTAAATTGGTGTGGATAAAATGGAATGAGTATCAGTGTAGTAAAATTGGGTATTTGATGATCTGCATGGGCTTGCTGGGCTGAACAACAATTTCTTCATTGGATTTATCAAAATGAAGCGTGGTTGGCTTTCAAGATGAAAGCGCAAATAGTTTACATTTGAATTGTTCCTGTTAAAAACCTCAAATGAACTTGTGGTATGAACAACTTGTTTGGCTGCACTCCAACTCAAAGTTCTAATTGGAATGCAGTGGCCCATGAGAGAGGGGTAAGAGGACATAAGATGAAGAAAGGTTGAAAGACTTGCATATTAGGACTGTGTGAGAAATAGTTTTAAACACTCAGTTTGGGACCATGGGATTCATAAGAGATCATTGTATATACCCTTGACTAAATACATTTGCAAGTGGAGTAGGAAGACTGGAATGGAAAATAAAAATACACTTGAAAGTTTGTGAAGATGTAATAATCACAAGGTTTTAACGATTAAGGAGGTCAACTTTCTATGAATTAAACCTGGAAATGATTGCAGTGCAGTTTGCTGGATTTAAATGAAACACTGCAGTGTAATTATTAAATCCCTCCTGAAATTTAAATACTAGGAATTTATAGTTATAGCTGAAAGGAGATGTCCCTCTTGTGCGTCAGTTGTTTCTTGGATATGAGTGTGCACTTATTGACAATGTTTCAATGATTTGGATATCAGTGAACAGTAGAACATGCATGTTTGAAACACATTGAAGTATATCTAGTATTAATGTGTCTAAGATACCTTGGAGAAAAAAATGTTTCCAAACATGAACATGTTTTAGTCTGTGCACCCTACACAGAATGATTAATTTGCACACTTCATCAGTGTAGGAATGGCTAATTATTTTAAGTAGCAACACCTCAACGTTTTCCAAAAACTGATTCTAAGCTACTGGCATCCATAGTGAAACATTTCATTTCAAAAGAGGCTATTAAGATATAATTAATTGAATATTTTAAAGCCCTGTAAAAATTCTGAAATGATGAGCGAAATTTGTTGATGCCAACTGAATCATTTTAAATGTGAAATGCAGCCCGTTTTAAGGGTCTGTTATCAATATTTGTATTCTTCAGGATGTAGTCTGCTGAGGGCTCGATCTGGGATGTTCAAGTCTGGCGACCTAGGTCTGTACAAGAAAACCATGTATGACTTGTGAGGGTTATATCAAGAGCCAAGAAACAATTCTGGGAGAGTTTGGAGGTGACAGCGGATATACATCAACTCTGGCAGGATTTGCAGGTTGTTGCTTCCCAACAGGTGAAACAAGTGAAATCCAGCAGCATGAATAGCAGCGATGCTTCACTACCAGATGAGCTCAATGCCTCCATGTCCACTTTGGAAGGGAGAATATAACTGCAGCTGTGAAGATCCCTGCTGCACCTGGTGACCCTGTGAAATCTGTCTCAGAGGCCGATGACAGGCTGTCCGTCAGTAGGGTGAACACTCGTAAGGTGGCAGGGTGGGATGGAGTACCCGGTAAGTCTCTGAAGACCTGTGCTTACTGACCGGCGGGGGTATTCAAAGGCATCTTTAATCTCTCGCTGCTATGGTTGGAGGTTCCCACCTGCTTCAAAAGGGCAACAATTAGACCAGTGCCCAAGAACAGCAGCATGAGCTGTCTTAATGACTATTGTTCAGTAGCACTCACATCTATGGTGATGAAATGCCTTGGTCATGGTGAGAATCAACATCTGTCTCAGGAAGGATCTGGAACAATTGCAATTTGCCTACCGCCACAATAGGTCTGTAGCAGATGTGATCTTAATGACTCTCCATGCAGCCTTCATCACCTGTACAATGCAAATACCTATGCCAGGATGCCGTTTATTGACAATAGCTCAGGGTTGAACACAGTCCTTCCTACAGTCCTGATTGGAGAACCACCAGAACCTGGGCCTCTGTACCTCCCTCTGCAGCCAGATCATTGGCTTTCTAACTGGAAGGTCACAATCTGTGTGGTTTGGAAATAACACCTCCACCTTGCTGACAATCAACACTGGCGGACCACAGGGATGTGTGCTTAGCCCGTTGCTTTACTCTCTCTACGCCCATGAATGTGTGGCTAGGCACAGCTCAAATGACTTCTGTAAATTTACTGATGATACAATCATTGTTGGCAGAATCTCAGATGGAGACGAGAAGGCCTAAAGGAGTGAAATGTACCAACAAGCTGAGTGGTGTTGCAGCAACAACCTTGCACTCAACATCAGCAAGACCAAAGAGCTGATTGAGAACTTCAGGAAAGGGTAAAATGAGGGAACACAAACCAATCTTCAGAGGGATCAGAAGAGGCGAGATTGAGCATTTTCAAGTTCCTGGGTGTCAATATCTTGAGAATCTAACCTGTATTCAACATATTGATGCAGCTATAAAGAAGGCAAGACTGCAGCTATATTTCATTAGGAGCTTGAGGAGATTTGGTTAGTCAACTAAAACACTCGAAAACTTCTACAAATATATTGGGGAGAGTATTCTTACAGGCTGTATCACTGTCTGGTATTGGGGGGGTGTTGTGGGCTACTGCACAGGATTGAAGTAAGCTGCAGAGTTTGTAAAATTAGTCAGCTCCATCTTGGGTACTAGCCTCCGTAGTATCCAAGAGTCTCAGGAAGGCGGCATCCATCATTAAGGATCCCCACCACCCAAAACATCCCCTCTTCCCAATGTTACCATTGGGAAGGGGGTACAGAAGCCTGAAGGCACACACTCAGTGATTCAGCAACTGCTTCTCCCCTCTGATCTCAAAATGGACATTGAACCCATGAACAGAACCTCACTTCCTTTCTTTAACACTATTTAATCAATTTAACTGTTGAATATATATACATATACCACAATTCCAATACTTTTTCTCTATTATCATGTATTGCATTGTACTGCTGCCACAAAGTTAACAAATTTCACAACACATACGGTGATATTAAACCTGATTCTGATTCTTCTCCAGAATATATTGGGAATTTGGAAATTAATTGAAAGATGGACTGAATTAGCTGATAGAAAGTGCCCCTTTATATCTGTCGTTCATTCAGCACCTCCTGCAACAGTGCAATTATTAGATAATAGATAAGCATTGTATTTGACAAAACAAAGCCAAGGACTATTTGATGGTTAGCACAAAGCTTTCAGGCAGAGAAATGAGCAGATAAACATTAAATTTGGAGATATTAAAGTCAAATAACCAATATTTACAAACAGCAGATCTATGAGTTAATCAGGGATGTGAGCAAGGATATCGTGTGGCTGGTCTGTCTCGGTGGTGGCAATGTTTTGAGTTTAAAAAATATATATAACATATGCATAAATGTTATTCTTACCCAGTGGAATGGGGGGGTCTAATTGGGAAAGTGACGGGGTTGTTAATCAAGCGGGTTGGTGGAGGCGGATATGATAGGGTCTTTTAAGAGGCTCCTCGATAGATACATGGAGCTCAGAAAAATAGAGGGCTATGGGTAACCCGAGGTAATTTCTAAAGTAAGTACGTTCGGCACAGCATTGTGGGCTGAAGGGCCTGTATTGTGCTGTAGGTTTTCTATGTTCGAAATTCATAAGATTAATAAGATTTTAAGACTTATTGTTCAAAATTGCTTACATTTTGTACTCTAATTTTAAGAATGATTCCAATTTTTGTTCTTTGACAGACACCATTTATTCCATTTCTTTTCCCTCAACTTTATCCTCTCTATTTGAAAAATACAGCATTGTGAGGACCAAGTTCAGCTTACCAGTCTCTTACATGTGACAACTGTCAACAGTATATTTAACAACATATGGAGAATACAATTTGCTTTATTACTTGCTATCAGGTCTATAAATGCAGGCACTTTTACAGCATTCTTAAGAAAATCTCTGTTAAAAAAGCTGGGAAAATCCTTGGTGTAGGAAAAATTAAAGGAAATGTTGTTTAAGACAGAGTTGGAGAAATTTGTTGAAAGTAAATGTTGGAAACAGGAAGACAGCAGATTTAAAGTAATTGGCAACAGAATCAGAGACTTTGATGACACAACACTTCATTTCAATATCCTGCAATTTATTTGAAATATATGTCTGTATTAAAAAATATGGTGGAAATAAGTTCATTAGTACTTTGTCAAAGAGCATCATTCAAAGTTCGAAGTAAATTTATTATCAAAGTATGCACGTCACCATAAACAACCTGAAGTTCAATTTTTTTGCAGGCATTCAGAGCAAATCCGAATAACAGAATAGAATCAATGAAAGACTGCACACACCATGTTAGATGAGTACTTGAATGAAAGTTAATATTCTAGGACATATTGGCTCCAATATTGTTTCAAATAATCTCCTGTACAAATACAATTGACTATGTACAGCGAAGTTTCACTCTGTTATAGGTGTACTTTTCAAACAAAAACAAATGAAGTAACAGGACTGGAGCGTCATTGTCTGTAACTCTACTGTGCAGCTCAGCTCAGCCAAAAGGAGAAGGACCATGCAGAGGAGATCTCAAAGGAGCATTGCCGTCTTGTCCAGCTACCTCCCTGGTCTCCGGGAGTGGCCAGAGATGTTCCAGGTTACAATTCCACATTTTGGAAATTATGTGAATAAAACTAGTGGACATAAATTTAGGGTAAGGGGCAAGAGGTGTTATCCCCCATGGAGTGGTGAGTAACTGGAATAGATCGGAGGAAGCAGCTGCTGACAGCATTTAAGAGGCATCATGATGAGAGCAGATCACTGCCGAGGATTTGAAGACTGTAGGCCAGGTGCTGGAAAATGGGATTAATACAAGTGGGTACCCACTAGTCATGGTGGGCTGAATGACCCGTACCCATGGACATTGACTCAGTCCATGTTGTGGCATTGATGTGTTTAAAGAGCAAAGGGATTTCATGAACTAATATGTGAATATTGGAGCATTTATTTCTTAACCAATGGGAAACAAGTGTGAACCTTGTTAGGGAGCATTCTGGAGTTATGTGAATATAGTAGATAATAATTCAAACAAGGAAGCTTCAGCTCTTACTGTAAATATAAATGTTTAGGAAGTTTGCAACTAACCAGTTTTCTTTTTTTGCAATTACAAGCAGTAAATGGAAATTAAAAGCACAGGCCGCTTCACAGGCTAAGAAATTGCATGTGCGACTGACACAAGTAAAACAATGAGATTGTGTTAATCGTCGCATCAAACCATGCAACCAGTCACTTGGTATAACAAACATGGTTGTATACTGTATACTCAGACACAGCTCTGACAACATTAGCTTCAGGTATCTGGCTCTCCGTCGTCTAAAGGCTTTAGAATATTTGTGTTAATTAGTTTCTCACAAAGGTGCTTGGACCTTCTGAGGTATGTCGTATCAATTACAATGTGCTTCCACGACATATCCCAAAGAAACCACTCGTCAACACAAAGCATAGAAATAAACAACGTCATTGTAACTATTGAAATTGTATTGAATCACCTGCTGTTACATTTGATATTAAGGGTATAAAAATATGATTTATCTTTGAGTTTGAGAGCCTCTACTGAGAGTGTCTCCAGAATGATTTCTGCTTGGTGTGCTGAATAAGGACTTCTACAGTGTGTAGATATATACATATACAAACACACACACACACACACACACACACAGAGGGGTAAATATGTATATACATACATAAAGATACATCCATATGCATACATTCTGTATGTATTCATATACATTTGCATGTATTCTGCCCAAGACTTTTGCACAGTTCTGTAGTAATATCATGTATTGTACTGGACTGCTTCCACAAAAAACGTGACATATGTGAGTGATGATAAACCTGATTCTGATATGGGTCTCTGATGTTGTGGACTGAGAGTGGGAAGGGGCAGTGAGAGGGGAATATGGCTGGAAAAAGGGGAAGGGAGAAGGGAGGGAGTAGGAACACCAGAGAAACATTCTGTAATGATCAATAAATCAATTGCTTGGAATCAAATGATCCTGCCTGATGACTCAGGGCAGCGTGTGTCTGCAACCATGTCACCTCCTGCCCCTGGCACTGCTTCTCTGTCACACCCGTCCCGTGGCACTCTACCCTCACCATTCCCAACATCCTTTGCTCCCACCACATTCACAAACTCACTCTCTATTCCACATTGACAAATACAGTACTGTGAAAATGTCTTTGGTGAATTTGATCACAGTCACAACACACCCATGTCCCATTAGGCCATTGCTCTTCTTACATCAGTGAATAACTACGTGCAAGCTCGGCACTACTTGGTGCTTGGATAATTTAAATGCTGGCCTAGACAGACTTGAAAGCCTGAGTGCAAAGGCCAGATATGGGCCAATTTCACTCGCTCTCCTCTCTCTCATTCCTCTCTCTGGTGGCTGTCATCTCTGCGGGTTTTGTAGTGTATTTGCCCCAATACGATGAGTGAGATCGAGGTTTGGGCCTACTACTCCACCTGCTCCAGGAGCGGATTTAAGGACTCAATCTGGTTCAGAACGCCGTTGTTTGCATATTGTGTGTTTTATCCCCTTTTTTCTCTGTGCAGTGGTTATGGTCTTTTTTTTAAAGTTCGGTTCTTCAGGTTTCTGTGAATGCCTGTAAGCAAACAAATCAAGGTTTATAATTTATACATTCTTTGATAATAAATGTACTTTAATTGAAACTAAACAAGAATTTTATTCTCAAACTCTATTCATCACTAATCAGAATATGCCTGAATTGCAATGAAGCGACTGAGCTAGACCTGTCAAAAAGTCACTTTATAAAACACTTTACATAAAAGCCACTTTCTAATAACACTTTCCCTGCATAATCAGAGTGTTGCAGACTATCAAAACGATTGAGTTTGAAGTAGTAACAGATCAAGATGACTTAGATTTGAAATACGTTATTTACAAAAAGCCAGAGTTGAATTGTCACTGAAATCAGTCAATATAATAAAGAGGATTTTTTTTTAACTACTAAATTTTCACAGAGCCTCCATCTGTTCTTGTTCTAATTTCCATAGTTCTTTTCTTAGTTCGTCGTTTTCATCTTGGATCACACCCAGAGAACTGCAAGTGCTATCTCTAAATTTATTACGTCTTTTTCTGTGTTGACTAAAGAATGCAATGGTTTCCATTTTCACAACTTCCATCTGAATCAAATGAAAACAAATAGAAACCAAAACAGTCAACATACACAAAGATAGACCACAGTTAAAAGCAGCATTGCATCATGATGCTCTTCATCGACTACAGCTCAGCATTCAACAGCATCACCCCCTCAAAACTAATCAATAAGCTCCAAGTCCTGGGCTGCAATACCACCTTGTGCAATTAGATCCTGGATTTCCTCACTTGCAGACCCGAGTCAGAATAGATTGATAACAACATCTCCTCCACAATCCCTGTCAGCACAGGCTTACCACAAGGCTCTGTGCCTAGTCCCTTGCTCTACTCACTTTACACTTATGACTGTGTGTCTAAGCACGGCTCCAATGCCATATTCAAGTTTGCTGATGACACCACAGCTACAGGCTAAATGGAAGGTGGTGACGAATCAGCGTATAGGAGGGGAATTGAAAATCTGGCTGAGTGGTGTCACAACAATAATCTCTCACTCAATGTTAGCAAGACCAAGAAGCTGATTATTGACTTCAGGAGAAGGAAACCAGACGTCCATGAGCCAGTTCTAATTGGAGGATCAGAGATGGAGAGGGTCAGCAAATTTAAATTCCTTGGTGTTTTTATTTTGGAGGACCTGTCCTGGGTCCAGCATGCAAGTGTCACTAATTCCTTATGAGTTTGCAGAGTTTCATCATGACATCTAAAACCTTGTCAAACTTCTATACATGTGTAGCAGAGAGTATATTAACTGGCTGCATCACAGACTGGAATGGAAACTCCAATGTCCTTGACTGGAAAATTCTACAAAAAGTAGTGGAAACGGCTCAGTCCATCACTGGTAAAGAATCTCACCTCCACTGAGCTCATCTACATGAAACACTGTCACAGGAAACCAGCATCCATCCTCAGGGACCCCAGCACCCAGAACATGTTCTCTTCACGCTGCTGCCATCAGGGAGAAGATACAAAAGTCTCAGATCTCACATCACCAGGTTCAGGAACAGTTATTATACTTCAGTCATCAGGCTCTTGAACCAAAGGGAATAACTTCACTCAACTCCACTTGCCCCATTATTGAAATGTTCCTACAACTCACATTCAAGGACTCTTCATCCCATGTTCTTGAGATTTATCATTGATTTATTTATTATTATTTCTTCTTTTTGCATTTGCACAGTTTGTTGTCTTCTGCACTCTGGTTGAAGTTGGTGTGGTCTTCCATTGATTTTGTTATGGCTATTATTCTATAGATTTATTGAGTACACCCACAAGAAAATACATCTCAGGGTTGTGAATGGTGACAGATACATACTTTGATAATAAATTTAATTTGAACTTTGTAGCAAAAATAGAAAATAAACTCAGTGGCATGACCTGGCTTCATTTTGGTTTTGGTCTGCCTTAACATTCAACTCTGGTAAATTAACCATACAAACAACATGAAGCTGTAACATTACATTGAATCTTAATCCATCAGTGTCCAGCAAAACACTAGTTTTATAGCAAATAATTGATTATTAATATAATGTACTCTATCATGTACTTTACAACTCATGTTCTCAGTGCGATATGTATTTTGCACCTTGGTTGTTTGTCAATCTTTATGTATAGTTTTCATAAGTTCTACTGCATCTCTTTATTCTCCTGTAAACTCCTGCAAGAACATGAATCTCAAGGTGGTATATGACGACATATATGCACTTTGATAATATATTTACCTTCACTTTGACATGTGAGTCAGCAGCCAGTATACTTCCAAAATGGGAAACTTACTTTCAGTACCTGCAATCTCATTTCAATAAACAGATGCAGAACAAAATATTAGTAACCTTCTTTGCCATGCCAGAATATGTCTCAAAGTTCAGCTTGAGACAATTCTTCAGTTCTAATATGCTGGTAATCATGGGCTTTAAATTCTGCTTGAACTACTTTTCCATTTCTTGCTTGTGGTCAGCCTGAAAACAAAGAGATACTTAAAAAGCTCTTATGAACCAGTACTCACAGCTCCATTAACTACCCACCCCACATGCAGCAGCCATAGATTTAAAAAATATAATAATTACCAAAAAAAATGTACTTATTCAGACATATAGCTTGGACTGCTGAGCCAAGTAGAACCATTCGGACAAATCTGCAGGGCAAGTGAGTTACAATCACAACACCATCATTCTACTACCTGCGTTCTGCAATAACACAAATTCATTCATTGTAACTAACAAAAGAAAAGATGGAATTTGGTTTCAGTTGGAAGCAGTCTCACAACATTCTGGGAAACATATGAAGGATCATATATGCAGGATATTTCTTACACAAAAGAAAGGCAGTTAAAGGAAAATGTTTAAATAGGTCTTAAAAGAACTTACACCAATGTATGGCAACTCGAATTAAAGAAGCTTGGAACAAGAGCAGCATATTTAGTTGATAACTACTGTCATAGACACCCACAAGCCCTGGCAATCTAATCTCATCCTGGAAACTTCAGGACAATGTTGCCCAAACTTCCTTATTCAGCAAATGTGTACCTTGACTTTTCCAGGTCTAGTGACTTGAAAAAGACTGCATTTAGTACCTTTGTATAATAGCAAATCTAAATATGTGCAAGGATACGATCCTTGGATAACCCCAATTTAGAGTATTCAAACAGGACAGAATCAAGTTTTAGGCACCTGAAACTTTCTAAGCAGTGAGATGAGTGGGGGAAAAGCCTTGTTTGTGTTTTAAAGTACTGGAAACAGGGCTGCACCACCAACACAGTCTGGCTTTTTATACCAAAGCACATGCTTACATTCTCTCAGTGATTTGGTGCTCTCCCATCTATAGGTGGCTCAGACATCGATCACTATCTCATAACAATCAGTGGAACCTCATTAAGGAGGCTGGTGAAACCAAAACTACACTTTATATGATTGAATGGTCAGCCAATGTACAGGGGGCATTTGAATGAAACAAAGGTTCCCCAGCCATTCTGGGACAAAAAGTCTGTTCTGGAGAAAAGTGGAAAGGAGGCTTAGAAAAGGTATAGAAGGGAGGATTTTGAAACAAACTTGGCCACATTGTAACTAAGTACTACTTCCTTCCTCCACTATTTGTAGGAACTTACCAGTGCCTTCTGTATGCAATTTAGTGACTGCTCAGTCATACTCTCTTGTTTCAACAAGTCCTGAAGACCTTGTGATATGTCAGAAATACCACATCCTTCACTGCTGAATATGCAGCAGCTGTTAATGACATGGCAGAATTTAATGCACGGGCATTTGCACCCACGAGGTCACCTGAAAAATAAAAAAAATTCTTAAGCCAAGAAGTCCAAGCATTGACAAAATTTGCAACCTGACACTTACAGAAGGATGCCACAAACATCAATGTGATTATGACCATAGAAGTTATTTTAGCTGGATAACTGAAGAATAAACAGGCTTGGCAGTACCCTTGGTGGTGCAATAGTAAGCCTTCTAAAAATTTACATACACAATTAAAATATTTACTTGGTCAAGACTGGAGTGAGAACTCAAATGCATAATATGCTAACTCATGTGGCCCCAAACGAGCACATCTGTGTACTGAACTTTACCGTGTTGCCATTTGCAAAATAGAAGTCCACAAGGACTAGAAAGGCGAGGGGAGTGGGACTCTGAACAGGTGTAAAGCAGCTGCCGGTGAGAGCAAGTTGGATAATAAGGATAGCCAGGGGCACAGTAAAGGCAGGGAAACAAATGCCCAGCAAATCTGCACGAGCTTTAACAGATAAGGTCAACAAACGCAGTGTGGCTTGGCACTGAGGATGGGGATGTTATAGCCATAAATGAAACATGGTCAAGAAAAGGGCAGGACTGGCAACTCAATATTGCAGGATACGAGTGGGACAGAGTGAGGAAAAGGTGATGGCTTTCTGATAAGGATGGACATAACGGTAGTATTTGAAGGTGACATTCTTGGGGAAATATTAATCAAACCAAATAACCACAAGCATTCTTCCACCAGAAGAAAATGAACTCATCAAATCTGTAGTCTAACAACTGAATAGGTTCAGGGAAGCCACACATAGAAACATGAAGGGGATGGTCACTCCAGCGAGGCTGTATAAAAGACCTCCCAATTGTCAGCAGGAATTTGAGGAGCAGATGTATAGATAAATTGCTCATAGTTGTAAGATTATTCGGGTTGTATTAATGAGAGATTTTGATTTCCCTGGTTTTGACTGGGCCACCCAGAGTGTTAAGAGACTGGATGGGTAGAATTTGTGAAATGTGTCTAGTAAAGTTTACTGAGTCAACATGCAGGGTGCCTTACTCAGGAGAGTGTTGTGCTGTCCTGCTAAGAATTGTGGACACAGTACATTGGCAAGATCTATGGGCTGTGCCCCAGCACGTCCATAGGTGTGTTGGTCGTTAATGCTAACGATGCACTTCACTGTATGTTAACATGTACATGTGATAAATAAACTGAATCTGATTTTGAATTGGACTTTATATTACAGTTGTATAATTAATTGGTGAGACACACTAGGAAGACAGTTTTAGTCACCCTGATTCAAGGGTAGATGTGGTTAAACTGGAAAGAGTGCAGAAAAGATTTATGAGGACGTTGCCAGGACCAGAGAGCATGAGTTATAGGAAGATGATGGTTGGTTAGGTCTTCATTCCCTGGAGTGCAGCAGATAACCTTAACGAGGTTTTTAAAACCATGTGGGGCATAGATTAGGAAGATGGTAGCAGCCATTTCTCCAGGGTGAGGGAGTCCAAACATGGGAGGATAGATTTAGATGAGAGGGGAACGATTTTAGAAAGAGACTTAAGGGGCAGCTTTTTCATGCATAGAGTGGCAAGCATATAGTGTAGGCTGCAAAGGGAAGTGGTTGAGCCAGGTACAATGATATCAGTTAGGGGCACATGTACTTGGAGGGATACACATGAAATTGGCACTAAATGTGGAGAGGGGAGGGTTGTTCCACAGCCAATGCAGACTAGCTGTGTTGAAGAGCCTGTTTTGATGTATGACTCTAAAAAGGAATAAAAAGGCTAATAGGATTCCTATTAGCTACAGAGTGAATTTGCAAATTAATTATTCCAAAATTTACCTATTGACTTTGCATAGAAATCCAGCATTCCACACTGCCTACCACGGGTTTAGTCACTTTTTTGTCTGTATTTCAGAGAACAGGTCATTTGTCTGTTTTGGGAAGGTGCCCTGAGCTTTATGGTTATGAAATTCCACATTTGTTTTATCACAAAGACCAGACACATGTCTTCTACTCACTTCCACCACCTGCAGCAACTGAAAGAAATGGAACGAATTTCAAAAGCACATTATAATAATGAAACACCTGGAGGAAGAAAATGAAAGTGAAGTGGGTAACAAAAACGCACCTTGTACTTATAAAGCATTTCACATTAAGCTTGTTTCACAGTGCTTAACCAGATGCGAAATCAGACAAAGAAATGACTGACGCAAGCCAAAGATGATATCAGAGCCGGCAATTAAAAGGTTAAAGGGATTTAAATGAGTCCTGAGAGAAAGGTTAGACTTAATGACAGAAATTCAGTGCCTGAGGAAAACGGATAAAACATAAACGTCTTGAGATTTTAATATCAAAATGCATCTCCCTCAATATGGCAAACAGTAATATACTTTAAAATTGTTATTAAAATGTATGCCAACTTAATCAATGAATTTAATATGATGATAAAATACTCAAGGCCTTGCTCAGCCGGTGGTTGTAGTCAGCCTCTGTTTTATGAAATTAATTCTGTTCATTGAACTGCCAGCCAGAATAATGTAAAGACTCAGAAATCAGAGGAAAGAATTTATTGTGATACATTATCTGGTCATTCTCTTGTCATTGAAAGCCAGATCACATAAATATACATGATAAGACTGAGGTCAGATGTCAACGTGTCATGCTGAGGGAGGGAATGTAGAGGAGAACGGTGAGAGTGCGACACAGTGAACGGTGAAGTGCACGTTTCACTTCTTCCTGTACCGAATTTAAAACAGAATCTCACTGCTGACTCTGTGGGACATTCCAGTTTCAGGCAGGATGTGAGCATCTCCGACCATCAGCACATGATTTCAAAGGCTGAACCCCGCAGGAATAAAAGCTGAAGCTGGTTATTAGCTGACAGGTAAAAGGTATCATGTTAACTATTTGAAGAGATCTTCATAATGTCAAAAGAGCACACACATCCCCAATGCCATTTGTGGCATACTCTTTGTGTGGTATAGATTTGGCAATGCCAAATGGATTCTTATTTTACAAAATGGTGAATGGGATTCTAACAAAACATCAGCACTTTAAAAGATATTATTTCATGGACTTCTGAACCTTCTGACCTGCAGAGCTTCTAAAACTGCGTACTTTTAAGTAAGTTGACAGCTTGGTCTTTCCATTCTAAATACATTTTACATATTGAGAACTTCCACCCTTTCAGACATTTTGCTCCAGGCCCTAACAAGCAACAGTCCCTCTTCCCCTATCACATCTCCAAGTCTCTCTTATTCATTCACCAATTGCTTTAACACTACACCTCCTCTTATTTGCTTCCCTGCTCATTCTTCCCTACCTGAATTGTCCATAACAGTATACGCCTCATTTAAATCTTCCCTCATCTTCCTACGTTCTGAAGAAACTAATACAGCTTCCCCAATCCTTGATCACCTGCTATCCTGGTAACAACCTTGGAAATCTTCTCCTGTATTTTCATATTACTTATAAATAGCAACTAGAACTTTGAACATTAACTCCAAAATCTTTGTCCTTCCTTTAAGACCATAAGATATAGGAGCGGAAGTCGGCCATTCAGCCAATCAAGTCTGCTCCGCCATTCAATTTTGGACTGATCCAATTTTTCCAGTCATCCCCACTCCTGTGCCTTCTCCCTATACTCTTTGATGCCCTGGCTAATCAAGAACCTATCTATCTTTGCCTTAGATACACCAAGTGACTTGGCTTCCACAGCCGCTCATTGCAACAAATTCCACAGATTTACCACCCTCTGATTAAAGTAATTTCTCCACATCTCTGTTCTAAATGGACATCCTTAAATCCTGAAGTCGTGCACTCTTGTCCTAGAATCCCCTACCATGGAAAATAACTTTGCCATATCTAAAGTGTTCGGGCCTTTTAACATTCGGAATGTTTCTATGAGATTTCCCCCCCCCCCCCACCCCATTCTCCTGAACTCCAGGGAATTCAGCCCAAGAGCTGCCAGACGTTCCTCATAGAGTAACCCTTCCATTCCTGGAATCATTCTTGTGAATCTTCTCTGAACCCTCTCCAATGTCAGTATATCCTTTCTAAATAAGGAGCCCAAAACTGCACACAATACTCCAAGTGTAGTCTCACAAGTGTCTTATAGAGCCTCAACATCATATCCCTGCCCTTATATTCGATACCTCTAGAAATGAATGCCAACATTGCATTTGCCTTCTTCACCACAGACTCAACCTGGAGGTTAACTTTTAGGGTATCTTGCACAAGGACTCCCAAGTCCCTTTGCACCTCTGCGTTTTGAATTCTCTCCTCATCTAAATAATAGTCTGCCCGCTTATTTCTTCCACCAAAATGCATGACCATACACTTACCAACATTGTATTTCATTTTCCACTTCTTTGCCCATTCCCCTAAACTAGCCAAATCTCTGTAGGCTCTCTGTTTCCTCAACACTACCCACTCCTCCACCTATCTTTGTATCATTGGAGAAAAAGGTGAGGTCAGAGTACTGGGGGGAGGGGAGGAAATACAAGGTGGTAGGTGATAGGTGAAACTGGGAGAGGGGTAGGGGTAAAGTAAAGAGCTGGGAAGTCAATTGGTGAAAAAGGTAAAGGCTGGAGGAGGGGGAATCTGATAGAAGAGGACAGAAGGCCCTGGTAGAAGGGGAAGGGCAAGTTTTCTATAGGTACATTTAATGTCAGAAATGTATACAAATATACATCCTGAAATTCTTTTTCTTCACAAACACCCATGAAAACAGAGGAGTGCCCAAAGAATGAATGATGTTTAAATGTAAGACCCCAAACCTCCCCCCCCAGCTTCCTTCTCCCATGCATAAGCAGCAGCAAGCAACAACCTTCCCTCCGCCACCAACGAAAAAGGATCCGCAACCCCCCCACCCACCCACCAAGCACTCAAAAGCGTGCAGCAAAGCATCAATAAAGACGCAAATTTGCAGTACCCCAAAGACTAATCGTTCACCAGGTATTCAACATACCACAGGCTCTCTCTGTATCCCTAATAAGGTAAAAAGGTGTCCCCGTTTCACAGTGAGAGGGAAGACATAACAAAGCAACTCGCTGATTTATGGTGGTGAAAGCACCAGAGGGAGATAATGTGCAGAGAACATGATAAGGTGAGATAGGAAAATGGGAAAGGGGAATTGTGAAAGGACGGGAGCACATTATCAGAAGTTCGAGAAATCGATGTTCATGCCATCAGATTGGAGGCTACACAGATGGAATATAAGGTGTTGCTCCTTCACCCTGAGTGTGGCCTCATCACAACAGTAGAGATGGCCATGAACTGACATGTCAGAATGGGAATAGGAAGTGGAACTAAAATGGGTGGTCACTGAGAGATCCGGCTTTTTCTGCAGACAGAGCATAGGTGCTCAGCAAAGCGGTCTCCCAATCTACGTCGGGTGTCACTAAGTTCTCATTTACAGGAGGCTGCATTGGGAGAATCCGATACAGGAGACGGCCCCGACAAATTCACAGGTGAAGTGACGCCTCACCTGGAAGGACTGTTTGGGCTGAATGGTAGTGAGGAAGGAGGTGTTGGGACAGGTGTATTGGATAGGGAAACTGGCCCCTCCCATTAGAGCTTCCCTCCAGTGTTCACTCCATGGAAGAACAAGGCAGACCAGGACAAGCACTATCAATCTCCAGGGCCATGCCACTCAGGGACTTTAGCTATATATCTTTTTGTGACCATAACCATATGTACTATAAGCTATGCACTCTATGTAATGTGTTTTACAGCTCGTCATGGATCATTCCAAGCACAATATAGTGTCTAATGGCCACGCAAGTGCACACAGCTGAAGAGCTAGAAACTGCTTGGCAACAGTTTCCTGCCCCAGTTAAGAGGCATATTGTCCCAAACAAATGAAGGAAATCCCAGCTATTTTCTCGACTTAAGTTTTATTCTTTAAGAATTGTCCTAAATAAATCTTTGCCCCAATAAGCCAATGGGCCAGTTAACCAGAATCCCTGTTAGGGAAGAAAATTTTTTTCAGGACATGTGGATGACTGTAGACTGATGCCATTAACACAATTGAACACGTATCACACAAGCTAGCTTATCACTGCAGGCTTGCAAAGGTTTGGGGTGCTTATGTTTCATGAATCATTGAAAATCATCATTCAGAATCAGATTTATTATCACCGGCATGTGTTGTGAAATTTGTTAATTTAGCAGCATTTCAATGCAATACATAATATAGAAGAAGAAAGAAATAATAAACAGATCGATCAATTCCAGTATACAGTTATTGAACAGATTAAAAATCATGCAAAAACAGAAATAATACATATTTAAAAAATTGAGGCAGTGTTCATGGGTTCAATGTCCATTTAGGAATCAAATGGCAGAGAGGAAGAAGCTGTTCCTGAATCGCCGAGTGTGTGCCTTCATGCTTCTGTATCTCCTACTTGATGGTAACAGTGAGAAAAGGGCATGCCCTGGGTGCTGGAGGTCTTTAATAATGGACGCTGCCTTTCTGAGACACTGCTCCTTGAAGACATCCTGGGTACGTTTTAGGCTTGAGCCCAAGATGGAGCTGACTAGATTTACAACCCTCTGCAGCTTCTTTTGGTCCTGTGCAGTAGCCCCTCCATACCAGACAGTGATGCAGCCCGTCAGAACGCCCTCCACAGTACAAATATAGAAGTTTTTGAGTCTGTTTGTTGACATACCAAATCTCTTCAAACTCCTAATGACCATAACACATTACAGATATTAAAAAACTTAGTAAAAGGTGAGGATTGTTAAAAAGTGAACTTCACATGGCTTAGGGATGTAATTGTTGTTTGGGGGCAAAGGATTTTTTTTAAAGGGAACAAGTTGACAAAAGGTAAGATTTTAAAAGGAAAATACAAATATGGAAATTAGCAATAACAATACTAAATATTACTTATTGCACATGTGGATATCATACTTGAGTTGTTATTGATAGGAAGTGTTAAAATTGCTGGACTTTAATGAGCTACACGATGTTATGTTCCTGATCAAATGAGAAATTTCTTTTTCCCTCCAGGCTTGACAAGAAGCTCAGAGACCTCAGCCTTCACCCTGCCTTGTGCAACTGGCTCCTGGACTTCCTATCAGATCGCCAGCAAGTGATAAGAGTGGGCTCCTTCACCTCTGCCCCTCTGACCCTCAACACAGGTGCCCCTCAGGGCTGCATACTAAGCCCCTCCTTTACTCTCTGTACACCCATGACTGTGTCGCCACCCACAGCTCTAATTTGCTAATTAAATTTGCTGACAATACACCAATTGGCCACATCTCAAATAATTATGAGGCAGCCTACAGAGAAGAAGTCATCACCCTAACACAGTGGTGTCAAGAAAACAACCTCTCCCTCAATGTCGCAAAAACACAGGAGCTGGTTGTGGACTACAGGAGCAATGGAGACGGGCTAATCCCTATAAACATCAATGCATCTGGGGTTGAGAGGATGAACAGCTTTTAATAGCTTTTAACTCAGCATAAACATCACTGAGGATCTCACGTAGTCTGTACATATCGGCTGTATGGTGAAAAAAGTACAACAGCACCTCTTTCACCTCAGACGGTTGAGGAAGTTTGGTATATACCCTCCTCCAAATTCTAAGAATTTTCTACAGGGGCACAATTGAGAGCATCCTGACTGGCTGCATCACTGCCTGGTATGGGAACTGTACTTCCCTCAATCGCAGGACTCTGCAGAGAGTGGTGCGGACAGCCCAGCGCATCTGTAGATATGAACTTCCCACTATTCAGGAAGCTTACAAAGACAGGTGTGTAAAAAGAGCCTGAAGGATCATTGGAAACTCAAGTCACCCCAGCCACAAACTGTTTCAGCTACTACCATCCAGGAAACAGTACCACAGCATAAAAGCCAGGACCAACAGGTTCTGGGACAGCTTCTTCCATCAGGCTATCAGACTGCTTAATTCATGCTCATGCAACTGTATTTCTGTGTTATATTGACTATCCTGTTCTGCATAATATTTATGAGAAATTACTAGAATTGCACATTTGAACAGAGACATAACATAAAATTTTTTACTCATGTTTATGAAGAATGTAAGTAATCACATCAATTCGATTCAACTGGATCCCAGACTTGGTCTTCAAAAATTACTCTGTTGGCAAAAATAAACCTTTTTCACTTGTACCTGCTCCACCATTGGGGCCAAATGAAGTTAGGACACCCGTGACTTCTCGTGCGTTAGCCAAAGGACTATCTTGCATGATATGGTACCAAACATCTTAAATTGTTTATGCTTCAGTTTAACAGTAGATAAAAAGGGTGAATGTGCAATTTACAATAGCCTGCTGCAAAGAAACAGCTGCTG
Organism: Hypanus sabinus; assembly: GCF_030144855.1. Classification (NCBI taxonomy): domain Eukaryota; kingdom Metazoa; phylum Chordata; class Chondrichthyes; order Myliobatiformes; family Dasyatidae; genus Hypanus; species Hypanus sabinus. The sequence goes on from NC_082727.1 coordinate 40,943,104, forward strand.
TCAGTGTTACTGAAAGAGGATGTAGTAAAGAAACTGGACAAGATAAAAACTGATGGAGAGTAGATAATACAACGTACTGATGGAGCTAAAAGTTGAAAAAAAAATTGAAATTATAAGCTCCCTATATCGAAAAGTTTACGCACCATGGAAGCAATGCAATGAAGATTGATTCCTGGGATGAGTGGATTGACATAACAGAATAGGTCCATATTTTGGAGTTCACAAAGTGAGACTAGCTCCTAGCGAAGCGTGGCATTAAGATGTTTGCCTTGGCTGGACAGACGCAATCTCATTCCAAAAGGCTGAACATCGGTTGATAAATCTCCTTACTCAGGGTTATTGTAATTTCTTGACCCAGAACAATATGCATTTTCATGTGTTGAGTACATTCAAGACTGAGATTGATGTGGTCCAGGGAACGTAGGGGGAAATAAAAAGCAGGTGGAAAATGAAAACTGCGATTCACAACTTTGTGAAATCACATAATTACCCAAACTCCTGTGTTTATTACTCACAATACAAGAAAGAGGAGTGAATTCAATTCAATTCACTCCTGTTCCTTGTGTTTTTTGGTCATTGAAAAATCACCATTGAGCACATCTACAAGGAGTGCTACCACAACAAAGCAGCATCCATCATCAAGGACCCCCACCATATAGACCATGCTCTTTTCTCACTGTTACTAACAGGAAGGAGCAACCGGAGTCTTCGATCCCACACTACATTCCCTGCATTTTTTTTTGAAAACGGTTGCACAAAGCAACCATTGCTCTGAGCAAGAATTTATTTATTTATACAGCCTGAAACCTGCACAGCACTTTAATAAAACATTATATAAAAGAAAATTCCAGTTACACAGCTACAAAAGCTAAGCGTGCAGGAGTATTACAGTTACTGCATGGACGCACACCCGTGGAGCCTAGAGGGAACACTACCAGGTTCAGAAACAGTTATTACCCTTCAGGCATCAGGCTGTTGAACCAGTGTGGATAACTTCACTCAGCTCAACACTGATCTGATCACTGTACTAAACCTATGGACTCATTTTCAAGGACTCCACAATTTTTATTATTTATTTATTAATTAATATTTGTTATTTTTTATATTTGCAGTTTGTCTTTGTTTGCACATTATGTGCTTGTCAGCCTTTGTGTGTAGTTGTTCATTGATTCTATGGTATTTCTTTATTCCGATGTCAATTCCTGCAGAGAGTGAATCTCAGGGTAGTATATGGTGATGTATATCCACTTTGATAATGAACTTACTGCTTCTCCTTGACTGATTAGACTGAATTTTGGACTTTGATGTATGAAGATGTGACTCAGACTCAGAGTATACTCTTGAAAGGACCTTGAGAATGAAGAGTTGCAAAATGTGGATTCCTAAAATAATGGGCAGAACAAATTTAGACCATAAGACATAGGAGCAGAATTAGGCCATTTGGCCCATCAAGTCTGCTCCGCCATTTCATCATGGCTGATCCTTTTTTTCTCCTCCTCAACCCCAGTTCCCAGCCTTCCCCCTGTAACCTTTGATGCCGTGTCCAATCAAAAACCTATCAATCTCTGCCTTAAATACACACAATGACCTGGCCTCCACAGCTGCACGTGGCAACAAATTCCACAAATTCACCACAATCTGGCTAAAGAAATTTCTCTGCATCTGTTTTGAATGGACACCCCTCTACTCTGAGGCTGTGCCCTCCTGTCCTTGACTCTCCCACCATGGGAAACATCGTTTCCACATCTACTCTGTCTTGGCCTTTCAACATTTGAAAAGGTCAATTAGATCCCCCCCAATTCTGAATTCCAGTGAGTACAGACCCAGAGCCATCAAATGTTCCTTGTATGATAACCCTTTCATTCCTGGAATCATCATTATGAACCCCCTCTGAACCCTCTCCAATACCAACACATCTCTTCTAAGATGAGGAGCCCACAACGGTTCACAATACTCAAGATGAGGCCTCACAAGTGCCTCATAAAGCCTCAGCATCACATCCCTGCTGTTGTATTCTAGACCTCTTGAAATGAATGCTAACATAGCATTTGCCTTCCTCACCACCCACTCAACCTGCAAGCTAACCTTTAGGTGTTCTGCACAAGGGCTCCCAAGTCCCTTTGCATCTCAGATTTTTGGATTTTCTCCCCATTTAGAAAATACTCCACACATTTATTTCTATTACCAAAGTGCATGACCATGCATTTTCCAACATTACATTTCATTTGCTACTTTCTTGCTCATTCTCCTAATCTGTCAAAATCCTTCTGCATCCTACCTGTTTCCTCAACACCACCTGCCCTCCTTTGTATCATCTGCAAACTTGGCAACTAAGTCATCTATTTCATCATCTAAATCATTTATATACAGCATAAAAAGTGGTGGTCCCAACACCGACCCCTGTGGAACATCACTAGTCACTGGCAGCAACCTGACAAGAATCCTTTTATTCCCACTCGCTGCCTTCTTCCAATCAGCCAATGCTCTAACCATGTTAGTAACTTCCCTGTAATACCACAGGCTCCTAACTTGGTAAGCAGCTTTATGTGTGGCACCTTGTCAAAGGCCTTCTGAAAGGCCAAATATACATCTGCTGCATTCTCTTTATCTATCCTACTTGTATACTCCTCATAGAATTCCAACAGGTTCATCAGGCAGGATTTTCCCTTAAGGAAACCCTGCTGATTTTGTACTATCTTGTCCTGTGTCACCAGGTACTCCATCACCTTGTCCTTAACAACTGACTCCAACATCTTGCCAACCACTGAGGTCAGGCTAACTGGTCTATAATTTCCTTTCTGCTGCCTTCCTCCTTTCTTAAACAGTGGAGTGAAAGCTGCAATTTTCTAGTACTCTGGCACCATGCCATAGTCCAATGATTTTTGAAAGATCATTTCTAATGCCGCCATAATCTCTAACACTACCTCTTTCAGAACACTAGGGTGCAGTTCATCTGGTTCGGGTGACTTATCTACTTTTAGGTCTTTCAGCTTTTTGACCACCTTCTCCCTTGTAATAGTAACTGCACTTACTTCTCTTCCTTCACACACTACAACATCTGGCACACTGCTAGTGTCTTGCATACTGAAGAGTGATGCCAAATACTCATTTATTTCATCTGCCATCCCCTTGTCCCCCATTATTTCTCCTGCCTCATTTTCTAGTGGTCCTATAATCCACTCTCATCTCTCTTATTTTTTTTTTACATACTTGAAAAAGCTTTTACTATCCACTTCGATATTATTTGCTAGCTTGCTTTCATATTTTCCCTTCTAATGATTATTTTAGTTGTTGTCTGTAGGATTTTAAAAACTTCCCAATCCTCTATTTTCCCACCAACTTTTGCTTTGTTGTATGCCCTCTCTTTTGTTTTTACATGAGCTTTAACTTCCCTTGTCAGCCATGGTTGTATTATTTTGCTATTTATGTCTTCCCTTTCGGAGTTCCCTATCCTGCACCTTTCTCATTTTCCCCAGAAACACACGCCATTGCTGCTGTGCTGACATCCCTGCCAGCAGCTTCTTCCAATTTACTTTGGCCAACTCCTGTCTCATGCCACTGTAATTTCCCCCTCCCTCTCCAAAACGTTGTGGACATGATCTGAGATGTCCCTATTCTGGCACCTGGGAGGCAACTTACCATCCGGGTATCCCATTCACGTCCACAGAATCTCCTGTCTGTTCCCCTCACTATCGAATCCCCTATCACTACCACTCCCTTCTTCTCTCTCTTACCCTTCTGCACCACGGACTCATGGTCGGTGCCTGAGACCCGGTCACCGTGACGTTCCCCAGGAGGTCATCCCCTCAAAAGTATCCAAAGTTATATTTTTGAGGGGAATGGCCACAGGTATGCTCTGTTCTAACTGACTATTTATATTTACATTCCTCCTGATGGTCACCCGGCTACTCGCAACTGCGGGGTGACTATCTCCCTGTAACTCCAATCAATTATATCCTTGCTCTTCCATACAAGCCGAAGGTCATCCAGGTGCTGCTCTAGATCCCTAACATGGTCTTCAAGGAGCTGCAGCTCCATGCACTTCATGCAGATGCAGTTCCCTGGGAGATTCTGGGTCTCCCAGGACTCCAACATCTGGCATGAAGAACACACACTGTCATTTCCTATACCAGCTACAGTAAGAGAAAAACAAAACTAAAACCTTAACAGAAGCCGATGCAGAGCCAATGCCTGATGCTTCTATTCTCACCACTAGCCTACTCCCAACAATGGCCACTCTGCTTGTCCCTCCTGTAGTTAGTTCTCAGTGCTCTGCTCCTACCGCTCAAAGGGCCTCTGCAATGACCAAACGCCTGCGACGCTCTCTTCTTAAATAAGCATTGCCAACCTGTGAGAAATCTCTTCACAATGCTCTGCTCCCACTGCTGATAGGGCCCCTGCAATTTGACAGGTGGGAAGTTGTGGTTGATCGATAAATAAATTTATGCAAATATTGAAAATCTTATAAAAACAGAAAATGCTGGAAATGTTCAGCAAACCATGCTCAGCCTTTGCTGTGAGAAAAACAGTTAATACTTCAGGATATCTTCAGAACAAGGCAGTGAGAACCAGAACATTGAGGCAGTGGATGCTGGAGTAATTTAGTCAGGAAATATGGGGGAAGGGGCCATCCATGCTCCAGTCAAAACCTTGCATCAGTTCTGAGCAAGGGTTTAAAGTGTAAAAATGTTTACAGGACAAATATCAAGTTCAAAGTTCGAAAAAATTTACTGCCAAAATACGAATACGTCACCAAAAACTACCCTTACATACAAGTGCCCACAATTTCAAAGTAAAATGCAGAAATATTTAAATAATGACATTGGCATCGCAGAAAAATGTCATTTTCAGATGTCCACCAACCGCTAGAAACTGCTTAAGGATTACGTTTAACCCTATTTTTAAAAAAAACTTTTGCTAGTCATTTGACTAGTGCGTTCATAAAGTAACGAATTAAAACTAAAGGGTCGATTGAAAGGAGTCAAGAACTTGTCAAAAACAGGAACCAGGCGATTTAAATTAAAATCTTGTTTCATTTTTTTTCATCTAGATTTAAATGTATATTTTATATTACGTGGGCACTCTGTAATTGTAAATTTAGGCAGAAAAGAGCAGAGCATAAGCTAAATGAGTCGCAAGCTGCCAAGAAAGGCATCTAACACCTCAAAGCGGCGTCGTTTTTTTGAAATGAACTTTAATAAATTTTACCAAAAAGTAGTTACAAATGACGTAATTAAAATCCTTTGATTTCAGTTCTAGATCTATGTATTATGCTGACTTTTTCCAACCATTGCAAATGCTACCAACTGATACAAGTTGTAGTTCACAAATGAGCTATAATTAATTAAAAAAAACAAAGGCGGTTTCATACACCAGTCAGATTTTATTAAACATTTGCTTTCTCGCCCAAAATGAGACTTTAAAAAAAACAAATTGTATATTTAAAAAGTTGAAGAAAGCTGCACAATGTGGTCACATTATCATTGTCACACGAGGAGGCGGGTAGGGCAGAGATCATCTTACAATATGAAAACCACTCCGTTGGTCTCAGACATTGTACAAGTTCCCCAAAACTTTAAACACAAAGACGGTCATAAACTCCCTATTTCTAGTCAGTCCGAGAGGCTACTCTAAGAGCGTAATCAGAACCTGATCAAAACAAAACTCTTTTAAAGAAAATTAAAGTCTCAGACGCCGAAAATTCCCATGAAGATTTTCCAGCTGGACAACGGAAGCTCACATTCAAAAATCGCGCCTACCGATGAAAATCCGTTCGGCCGTTTGGCATGCCGGGAGGTTTCACCAAGCAAAGAGAATCACGACCGGGTCTGCAAGCGGCCATGTTGATAAGGGCATATTTACCCGGAAGCACCTTATAAAGCACCTACAATTTATGTACATTTTTATCATGAAAAACAATGCGTCTAAATAATGCCGCTCGATTATGAGGTGCGGTAATTTACTGTCTTTTTTTTGCTATTGTGCAACTTTTATTTCCTTTTGGGGCAACATACATTTACTTGAGATTTGTACGTGAAAAATGCTTTTTAAACTTTACACGCTCATCTGTATGACATTTATCCATCTAAGGACATCAGCAAAGAGTAAAGATCACACACGGAGCACTGAACTTTTTTTTGAAAAATATAAAAATTGCAAGATTTAAGGTGTCATAGAAACATAGAAAACCTACAGCACAATACAGGCCCTTCTGGCTCTCCTAATTTCCTTATTATGCTCCTTCCTGTTAGCCTTATAATATTCTAGATGTCTAACATTACCTAGCTCTCTGAACCTTTTGTAAGCTTTTCTACTTGACTAGATTTACTACAGCCTTTGTACACGACAGTTCCTGTACCCTACCATAACCTCCCTGTCCTATTGGAGTGTACCTATGCAGAACTCCACACAAATATCCCCTGAACATTTGCCACATTTCTTCCATACTTTTCCCTGAGGACATCTGTTCCCAATTTAAGCTTCCAGTTTCCTGCCGAATAGCCTCATAATTCCCCTTACTCCAATTAAATGCTTTTCTAATGTCATGTCATTAAAAGATAATGAGCGTTAGTTTAAAAGCATTGTTAATGGTCCGCTTGGTCTTAAATGAGGAAGAAGAGGTTGCTCTCAAGGCGAAACTGGGTAACGTAATTGGCAATGACATCACTTCCAGGTGAGCTCAATGCCATTTACGCACTTTTTAAAGGGGAGAACAACAACATTCCTACCCAAGCCCCAACAGCTCCTCATGACCCTGTGATCTCAGTCTCCAGGACTGACTTAAAGTATCTTTCAAGAGGCTGAACCCTCGAAAAGTCTCTGGTACAGACAGTGTACCTGGCCAAGTGCTGGAAATTTGTGCAGAGTAACTGGGAGTTGTATACAAGGAGATTTTCAATATTTGCTTCTGCAGTCTTGAGGTTCCAGGCTGCTTCAGAAGTGCATCAAAAGTATCTGTATCCTAGAAGAGCATGGTAACCTGACGCACTGACTATTACTGGGTACCACTCACACTCACCATTATGAAGTGCTTTGTGAGACTGGCTAATGGCACGGATGAACTCCTGCCTCAGAAATTATCTGGATCCCCTTCAAGTTGCTTATCACCACACAGGTCAACCATAGAATCTATCTCACAGGCTCTCCACTCAGTTCTGGGCCATCTGGACAACAGTAATGCATAGACCTGTTCATAAACTACAGGTCAGCCTTCCACACAATTATCCCTATCAAACTTTTCACCAAGCTCCAATACATGAGTCTCTGTATCTTCCTTTGCAACTTGATGCATGACGTTCTCATTGACGTATGGAGTGGTAGCAACATCTCTTTCTCACTGATCATCAATAGATATGGGCCTAGGCCCATTTTCACTCGCAACTATGTAGCTAAAAACAGCTACGATACCATCTACAAATTCGCTGGCAACACTGCTATGGTTGGTTGAATCACAAGTGGTGACGAGTGAGAGAGAGCTACTGGTGAGAAATGGAATCAGGCTTCATATCACCAAAATATGTCATGAAATTTGTTAACTTTACTGTAACAGTAAAATGAAATACATGATAAATATAGAGGAAAAAAACTGAATTATATATATATATATATATATATATATATATATATATATATATATATATATATGTCTATTACATAGTTAAGTTAAAATAAGTTAAATTAAAATACAGCCCCACTCACCATTGCGAGTATTTACAGGAGGCACTGCTTTAAGCTTGTGGTGTCTGTCATCAAGGTACCCCACCCATCCTCTTCTCGCTGCTGCCGTCAGACAGAAGGTGCAAAAGCCTTAAGTCCTACACCATCAGGATAAGGAACAGCTATATTTTCCTACAACTGTTAAGCTCTTGAATAACCTTAACCCATTCTCAGCAATAGAACACTTTGGATTTCCTCTTGGACTACTATGGACGTCTCTGATGATTTTTTTTTGCACAAATGTCCTGTTTTGCACAATCCTTTTTTTTTCATTATCTGGTATAAGACCATAAGACAAAGGAGCAGAATTAGGCCATTTGGCCCATCCAGTCTGCTCCGCCATTTAATCATGGCTGATCCTTTCTTTCCCCTCCCCAGCCTTCTCCTTATAACTTTTGATGCCATGTCCAATCAAGCTTTGCCTTAAATACACCTAATGAACTGGCCTCCACAGCTGCCTGTGGTAATAAATTCCACAAATTCACCACCCTCTAACTAAAGAAATTTCTCTGCATCTCTGTTTTATATGGACGGACCTCTATTCTGAAGCTGTGCCCACTTGTCCTAGACTCCCCCACCATGGAAAACATCCTTTCCACATCTGCTCTGTCTTGGCTGTTCAACATTTGAAAGGTTTCAATGAAATCCCCCCCCCACCCCCGCCATCCAAATGCCAGTGAGTACAGACCCAGAGCTATCAAACGTTCCCCATATGATAACCCTTTCATTCCCGGAATCATCCTTGTGAACCTCCTCTGAACCCTCTCCAATGTCAGCACATCTTTTCATAGATGAGGAGCCCAAAGCTGTTCATGAGGTGAGGCCTCACAAGTGCCTTTTAAAGCCTCAGCATCACATCCTTGCTCTTGAATTCTAGATCTCTTGAACTGAATACTAACATGGCATTTGCTTTCCTCACCACTGACTCAACCTGCAACTTGACCTTTAGGTTGGTCTGCACAAGAACACCCAAGTCCCTTTGCATCTCAGATTTTCGGATTTTCTCCCCATTTAGGAAATAGTCTGCACATTTATGTCTACTATCAAAGTGCATGACCATGCATTTTCCAACATTGTATTTCATTTGTCACTCTCTTGCTCATTCTCTTAATCTGTCAAAATCCTTCTGCAGCCTACCTGTTTCCTCAACACTACCTGCCCCTCCACCAATCTTTGTATCATCTGCAAACTTGGCAACAAAGCCATCAATTCCATCATCTAAATTGTTGATATATAGCATAAAAAGAAGCAATCCCAACACCAACCCCTGCGGAACACCACTACTCACTAGCAACCAACCAGAAAAAGATCCTTTTATTCCCACTCACTGCCTCCTCCCAATCAGCCAACGTTCTAACCATGCCAGTAACTTTCCTGTAATACTGTTGCACTTAACTTGGTAGGCAGCTTCATGTGAGACACCTTGTCAAAGGCTTTCTGAAAGTCTAAATATACATCATCACTGCATCGCTTTTATCTATCCTATGTGTAATTAATAGGTTTCAATAGGTACATTTAATGTCAGAGAAACGTATACAATATACATCCTGAAATTCTTTTTCTTTGCAAACACCTATGAAAACAGAGGAGTGCCCCAAAGAATGAATGACAGTTAAATGCTACAACCCCCAGGTGCCCCCCAACTCCTCCCTCCCACGCATAAGCAACAGCAAAGCAAAGATACCTCCTCCCCCACCAGCAAAAAAGCATCGGCACCCCCCACTGTGCACTCAAGCAAAGCATCAATAAAGACACAGATTTGCAGTACTCCAAAAACTACTCGTTCACCCAGTATTTGACATAGCACGGGCTCTCTCGCTCTCCCTAATAAGGGGAAAAGAGGTGTCCCCATTTCACGGTGAGAGGGGAGATGTAACAAAACAACTCGCTGATTTATGGTGTTAATAGTCTGTTGCGTCGCTTTTTCCAAGCTCTGTGCCCAAAGAACTCAGGTCCCTGGGCACACAGTCAGCAGCCAGCTCACTGCTTTCAGTCCTCCATGTCCTCCCATGACACTTCAGGCAACAGTACTGCCTTGAATCAGCCCATTTCCAGAGCCACGAAAATCTGGCACCCTAAATGTGTGCTAGTCTTCCAGGCCATATCCTTGGAATCTTCTCAAAGAATTCCAATAGGTTCATCAGGCAAGATTTTCCCTGAAGGAGACCATGCTGACTTTGTCCTATCTTATCCTGTGTCACCAAGTACTCCATAACCTCATCCTTAACACCTGACTCCAACATCTTCCCAACCATTGAGGTCAGGCAACTGGTCTATAATTCCCCTTCTGTTGCCTTCCTCCTTTCTTAAAGAGTAGGATGACATTTGCAATTTTCCAGTCCTCTGGCACCATGCCAGAGTCCGATGACTTTTGAAAGATCATTGCTAATGTCTCCATAATCTTTATCGCTACTTCTTTCAGAACCCTAGGATGCAGTTCATCTGGTCTGGGTGGCTTATGTACCCTTAGGTCTTTCAGCTTTTTGAGCAGTTTCTCCCTTGCAATAGTAACTGCATTCACTTCTCGTCCCTCACACCCTTCGAGAATGCTAGTGTCTTCCACAGTGAAGAATGATGCAAGATACTAATTTAGTCCATCTGCCATCTCCTTGTCCCCCATTATTATTTCTCCAGTCTCATTTTCTAGCGGTCCTATATCCACTCTCATCTCTTTTTTTTTGGATACATTCTCACATGCTGCATTTTAGTCTCCAGACATCACATAGTATAAAGGTAGCTCAAGGGCCTTTAGCATTGTCAATGTTTCCTCTCATCTGTCACCCAATGTCTTTGACCCCCACCCCACCCACAATCTGGCAGGAGGTACCATTGCATTAGGACAAGGACCGTTAGGATGGGAAATAGCCATGGGCCATGGGACTGTTGAACTTCCTTCCACCACCCAGGTCTCATTACCTATTTAATTATTTATTTACTTACTTGCTTATTGAATTGTAGTGCTGAACAGGCCTTTTCGGCCCCTTGAGCTGTGCTGCCCAGCAAACCCCTGACTAACCCTAGCATAATCACGGGTCCATTTACAATGACCAATTAACACAGTATGTCTTTGGACTGTGGGAGGGAACCAGACAACCCATGAAAAACCCATGGTTTCCACAGGGAGGATATACAAAGGATGTGGAATTGAATTCCCAACTCTCATACCCTGTGCTGTAATAGCATTGTGCTGCCGTGGTGCCTCACATGGCAGGGACTAGTTTAGTCAGCGGCCAGCACAGTAAAAGTCAGCTGAAACTGTACGGACCCTTTCTTCCTCACCAGAGTTCCTGTCTGCATCGCCTGGAGGTGACGGAGCTCACTAGGTCAGGCAATGTAGACCAGAACAGAACCATGGCACATCAGAGACGGAAGATGCTGTAATCCGCAGCAAGACACTAGAGCAGAGGGACTCAGTGGGGCAGGCAGCATCTATACAAGGAAATATTTTGTGTTTAGACCCTTCACCTGAACCCTTGCAACAAATTGTCATTCAGGGGCCTGAATAAATCAGGGTGTGAGGTGTGGAAGGGTTTCTCCAGTCATAACTGGGCATGCAGGCAAATCAAACTTTTAAAAGGTAAATGTATGGGATTTATTTTTATGGGATCCCACCCCTGGTACTAAGTGAGGACTTGTTAGGTCTCCCAACAATGACCACCCCACAATAAAAGATAACACCATCCCAGAGATGCAAAGGAAACAACTTAATTTGAAACAATTCTGACAAGTCTGTTCTGCTTTCAGCCTGTTTGGGTTACTGTTGAAGGGATGCTGAGGAACGTGTGTCATCCGGTTAGGAAGGTGGAAGTGGGAAGTTTTGTGAGGGACACAAAGGTTGGTCTTGGGTTTTTTTTGTTCGGCGGGAGATGAAAAGAGAAGACACTGGAGAGAATTGGTCGGAGGATTCGACCCGGTGGAGGACCGTGATTCGATGAAGCAAGGTGCCGGGGTCTGCTGAGGATCGGTGAATATGACTTTTGGAAGAGTTGAGCTCCAACTTGTGCACATTTGACTGTTGAATTATAATGGGCCCTTTCTTTCTTTTCTTTACCAACCCTTTAGTTAAGATTCATAAATAGAAGTCCTGTAATCGTAAGCAGTGTGCAGTCTGTTATTTCTAGGCACTGAGTTGTAACGGGGTAGCAAATTACAGAGTATCCACACAAACTGGGGTTTGGGCTGGACGAGCCATCTCAAACTCACGGGTTTGGCAGGACAAGAGTGTGTATTCCCTAGACTAATTCAGCCAAGGAAACCAGCAGGGTTTCATGTAAAAATACATTACTTGCATATGTCATCATGCTACCGTATGATATGCATGTACTTCACTGAAAGTAAACATGAAGTTACAACCACACTCTTGGACTCTTGTGTCGTCCTTGGAATTAATTTAGTGTTTGAAGTTACAAAACATAACATGTAACTTCAGTCATCTAGCCTCCACAACTCTCTGGGCCAGAGAAGCACCATAATCCACAAGAAGAAATTCTAAGAACCCCAGTTTCAAATGACTATTCCCATACATTTAAACATGTCCTCTTGTCCTAGTCTCCTTCATTCTCAGCATGTTTTGAATCACATGATATTCTAACCAATAGAACCACGTGATCCCCTGCATTGGCTTCATTTTCCCTGACACATAAAGTCTTAATGATCGACAAGTTGCAAACTGCACAGCTCCAGGGAAGGATTTTGTATTGAAGGCAGCCAATTGTAAAATAGATATTGCACCCCTCCTCCCCAATCCCATTTAAACACCGTTTGCAATATTACAGTATGATGCACCATCAATAACTCTGAGACGTGAAGTGAGATACAGGCTTTTATTGGCTGGAAGAAAGCACAAGCAGCAAGTGACCACCACACAACATCCGGGAGACTGAGGAAGGGTCTGTGCCTCCAATCGCCTTTATACTGGGGTCTGTGGGAGGAGCCACAGGAGCAGTCAGTGGGGGGGGGGGGGCATGTCCAGACAGGTAAAAATAGTTCACCACACAGTATAATTTATGTTCTGTGTTTTATCTGCACTTTGTGCCGATGATGCCACTGAAAACAAGTTTTTTGTTGTGCCTGTACCTCACTGTACTTAAGCGAATTACTTGACTTTAGCTGGGGGGGGGGGTAGTAGTGACAAAGAACGTAAGTATTCAGGGTAGTTTGATCCTTGTTTCCTTTTCACACAGCAAGACAAGCCCTTTTCTTGGAGGTGGAAGCTTCAGAGGACCTCCTTACAAATATGCACAAGGTAAATGCAAGTCAATTGAATGTCTAAGTTTGCGAGTACAGGTGGTGACCTATACTCCGTAAATCCAGGCTATTGTAGTTCACTAAAGCATAAAATGATGAATGACCAGAGTCAGCATACAAGGATACAAAGAATAATAATTTTGAAAGGAGGACGGTTAAGAGGAGATGTAATTGTTTTGAAATTCTAAAGGCAATTTACATTAGTTGCCATTAATGATAAGGACTTAACAATTTTAAGTTAGCAACAAGATACCAAGGAAAGAGATAAGGAACAGCTTCCTTATTCAGAGGTTGAAACTGTGGTAGATAAAGTGAACTGTCTAGTTTTTCCAGTATTTGTTGTTTTTTAACTCTTTGAAAAATACCTACTCAAATGTAAGGCACTTTGCATATCCTATTGCACAGTGATTTACAAGGAACAACTTTGTCCATTCCTTACAAGATTTTTTTTAAATGATACTTAATGTACATTCAGAAATGTGTTTTTACAGCATGAAAGTGGACAGTAATCATGAATCAGTAATCCTGGTTTCTGATTTTGGAATTCTTTTCCCCTGATTTTAAGCATAAGCTAATTTTGGTGCCCCTTTTCTGTCCAGTGAAGCCACTGCTATGGAAAATCTTCCCAATGTCTTCCTTAAATTTCATGAGTAGAAGACTAGAGAAGTTAAAACCCCTTTTCATCTACAAGATTAGATTGATCATTCGTGACCACATATTGTAACATATTGGGTTTCATTCTTGTTTGTGATCCTTTTTTGTGGTAATTTGGGAGTCCAAATGATATGCTGCTCCCAGCATGGTATGAACAAAACCATCAATTATGTTTCTCCTTGACTGAGGAATCCTTGCTAACCTACAGTACTAGGCAAAACTCTTAGGCACTTATGTATAGCTCGGGTGCCTAAGACCTTTGCACTGTACTGTATTTGTTACATTGAACAGAGATCAAGTTTGTAAATCTGGTAGAAGCAAAGGGTGTTGCAAATTGTGAGGGTGGAGCGTCGTGACTAGTCATGGGACAGGTGGTAGAGAAGGAGTGTCAGGGGCGGTGGGTAGCGCGGGTGCAGACTCACACTGCTCTGAGACAACAGGCAAAGTCAACTGATTCCGAACAATTGGTTTATTGATCATTATAGAATGTTTTTATGGTGATTTCTGCTTCCTCTCCTCTCCCTTCCCCTGTCCTAACCATGATTCCTCTCTCTCTGCCCCCTTCCCTCTCTCAGTTCTCAATCCAGACTCATATCAGAATCAGGTTTATCATCATTCATATATGTAATGATATTTTTTAAGACAGCAGTGGAGTGCAGTACATAAAATTACTACAGTACTATGCAACAGTCTTAGGCACCCTAGCTATATACAGTGCCTTGAAAACACAATTATTTTCACATTTTACTATCTCATTTTCTAAATTTAAAACATATTGTAGGATTTTTGAGCTAATCTACAAAATATAGTGCAAAATGTCAAATCAAAAGAAAAATTCCAAGCCTGTTACTAATTTACTGAAAATTAAAAACCAAAATCATGAGGCTAAAGAAGTGTTCATCCCTTTTATAATGACTATGCTAACTTTGCTCAGTTGCAATATATTCTCTTACCAACTCACTCAAAGTGTTTATGTAGAAAATTGGAGGATCACCTATGTTCAAAGAATTCATAAGAACAAATATCCCTCTCTCTGGAAGGTCCAACACTATGGTAGATTTTCAACAGACCAAACCAAAATGAGGACAAAAAAGCATTCAAGACAAGTCAGGGAAATGATAATAGAGAAGCACAATCCTGGGGAAAGGTCAAGACCATCACAAAGGCATTAAATATACCTCAGAGTTCAGTGCAGTTTATTCTGAAAAAGTGGAAAAATATGAAACGCTGCCTAGGCCAGGCCACCCCTCTAATCTTAGTTGCTGGAGAAGAATGGCACTTGTAAGTGACACCAACAGGTCACTCTGAGTAGGCTACAACTGCCGATGAAGTTCATGACTCCACAATCCCTAAGGCCTTACACAAAAAAAGGCTATTTATGGAAGAGTGAAAACGAAGAAGCTCTGGCTACAAAACGAATAGTATAGACTTGCCTGTAAAGACTTTGCGAAGTGTCATTTAGAAGATAATGTAAAGATGTAGAAGAAGGTCTTGTGGTTGGATGAGATTAAAGTGGAACATTTTGGCCTCAACACTAAGTGGTAGGTGTGGCGTAAATCTAATATTGGGCATCAGCAAAGTAACACCATTCCTACGCTAAAGTAGGGAGGTAGCATCATGCTATGGGGTTGCTTTTCAGCAGCATGGACTGGAAATCTGGTCAGTATTGACAGGAAAATGAGTGTTGCTAAATACAGAGAGATCCTGGATAAAAACCTGCTAGCCTCTCCCAGAAAGCTTAAATCTGGGAAGAAGTTTGTCATTCAGTAAGGCACATTGCCAGAACAACCATGGCTTCAAATGAAGAAAATTCATGTATTTGAGTGGCCCAGTCCGAGACCTGACCTTAGCCCGATCAAACATCCCTGACAAGATCGCCAGATTGCTATCCACTGTTGCTCCCCAAATAACCTGGCACAGCTTGAGCAATTTTGCAAGGAGGAATAGGTAAAACTTGCTCCAGCATGTTGTGCAAACTAATAGAGACTTATCTAAAAAGGCTACTAGCTGTAATAGCTTGAGAGGTGATTCAACTAAGTATTGAGTAAAAGGTGTTGAGTACATTTAAACTGCTGACATTTCAGTTTTTGAATTTTTAGTTTTCCATGCTTTACAATTTTTCCTGTTTTTTGGCCTCAACTGTGAAAAAAAAGCATATGATTCACAAATAAAAATTTGTGACCACCCATTTTAATTCCACTTCCCATTCTGACATGTAGTCCATGGCCTCCTATACTGTCGTGATGAGGCCACGCTCAGATTGCAGGACAACTCCTTATATTCTGTATGGGTAGCCTCCAGCCTGATGGTATGAACATTCATTTTTCAAACTTCTGGTTATGTCCCCACTACCCTTCACCATTCCCCATTCCCATTTCCCTTCTCACCATATCACCTCCCTCTGATGCTCCTCCCCCTTCCCTTTCTCCCATGGTCTTCTATCCTCTCCTCTCAAATTTTCCTTCCTCCAGTCCTTTATCTCTTTCACCAATCAACTTCCCAGCTCTATCCTTCACCCTTCCCCCTCCCAGTTTCACCTATCACCATCTTGTACTTCTTCCTCCCCTCCCCCTACCTTCTTGCTCTCACTTCTCATTTTTTTATCCAATACTGTTGAAAGGTCTCAGCCCGAAATGTTGACTGTTTACTCTTTTCCATAGATGCTGTTTGGCCTGTTGAGTTCCTCCAGCATTTTGTGTGTGTTCATAACCCCCACATATGTAGATTTAATTTCCAGAAAATTTACATGGTCATAATTAGCCTTATTGCACATTAATAAAATCAAAGCACATCTGAGTATTTCAATCTTGTCGCGTGGCTCTCAGGTGAGTATGAGCAGTACTTCATCTATTTAAGTAGTGTTTGAATGTGCCACGTAAGGAACTGGTTAACTTGCACCATCTCATTGATTTCCCTATTGTACCTGTGCTAATGCTGAAAGCTCTATAAGAATGTATTGAGTAGGCCATTTGGACCCATGTACCTGCTCCTCCATTATATAATGCCATTACAGATCACTTACCTCCACTAATCCTGTATCACTTGATTCCCTTAAATTCCAAAAATCTGTTGATCTTTAGATAGGGAATTCCAAAAACTCGCTGCACTGTGAGTGAAGAGATAGCTACAACAGCAATACCTACATCAAGTGGCCGTTTATTGATTACAGCTCAGCGTTAAACACCATCATCTCCCCAATGCTAATCAACAACCTTCGAAGCCTGTACCTCCCTCTGCAACTGGATCCTTGACTTCTCATCAGAGACCACAGACCGTGCTGATTGGAAATAACATCTCCTCCTCGCTGACAATTGAAATAGGCGCACCTCAAGGATATGTGCTTAGCCAGCTGCTCAATTCTCTCAACACCCATGACAGTGTAGCTGAGTATACAGTTAAAACACTATCTTTAAATTCACTGATGACACAACTGTTGTTAGCAGAGTCACAATGGTGATGAAGTGGCATACAGGAGTGTATAGATTGGCAGGTTGAGTGGTGTCGCAACAACAACCTTGTAAACGTCAGTAAGTACTGATTGTGGACGTCGAAAGGGGAAGTCAGGAGAAGTTGCAATAATTGTCCATCTTACCTTTCGATCAAAAGCCGCTCCCTAGCTAGGGATTGGCATGTTTAAGTAGCATTGTAACCCTCCCACTGGCTGATACTTGGTGCCTACATTGTCTGTTGATGTCACGGTGCAGGTAGAATATAAACCTAGGGTATTTAAAGCACCTGGTCTCTTTCTATCTGGGCCACTGTGGACCAGGGCGTGGAGTGTGCCATGGAAAGTGTGGAAATGTGTTGCAGTGAGAGGGACCCGACACATGCTTTAGGTAAGTATTGATAACTGAATGTAACTTGCATTGTTATTGAATGCTTAGTGTTTGTCTTAACCTATGAACAAATGGGTAACTTACTTCCCAATAGTGAGTGTCTTTTCTCCCCACTCACCGAACCCGTGGAGCTGATTTCACACAACTGGCACCGCAAGCAGGGCTCAGTGATTGAAGATTTTAATATGTGTAAAGGCAAAAATAAGAATGCGAAACCCCTCCCCCTCCCCCTATGTGAGGAGTACTGAGTTCTGGGTGGGCCAACGACAGTGTGGGATTTGGGAATCTCTCCAACCTACTGTGGGGCCACGGGATGCCAGTCGACTGTTCAGACTCATTGGACTCCTGTAGGGTGAAAATGGGACACCACATCGTATCTGTACTTAAAGAGGTAGTGGAGCCTGTGGGATGCTTTCTAGCTTCTGGCAGCAGCATGAGACAATTTCACAGGAGGAAAAAGAGATAGATAGTTTGAGAAATAAAGTGAAAATTATGAAATAAAGAGGAATTAAGGGTTATGGGGAAAAGGAAGGTAGATGGAGATAAGTCCATGGCCAGATCAGCCATGATCTTACTGAATGGTGGAGCAGGCTCGATGGGCCAGATGGCCTCCTCCTGCTCCTATTTCTTATGTTCTTAAGTAAATGCTAAACCAGTGATCTGTTACCATGGGGGAGGCTGCCTGGTCAGTGCAGACTCAAAGTTCAAAGTAAATTTTATTGACAAAGCATATAGATGCCACTATATACAACCTTCAGATTCATTTTCCAGGGGGTATACTCAACAAATCTGATAGAATAATAATTATAACATAACCAACAAAAGACTGCCCTACTGGGGCATTCAACCAGAGTGCAGAAGACAATGAACTGTGAAAATGCAAAAAGAAGAAACAATAATACAAATAAATAAGCATCGAGAACATGAGATGAGGAGTCCTTGAAAGTGAGTCCATTGGCTGTGAGAACATTTCAATGTTAAGGCAAGTGAAGTTGAGTGTGGTTATTTCATTTGGTTCAAGAGCCTGATGGCTGAGGGGTTCCTAAAGCTGGTGATACTCCCAAAAGCTCTTGTTCCTTCTTCCTGTTGGCAGCAGTGACAGGAGACCTTGACCTGGTTGGTGGGGGTCCCTGATGGTGGATGCTGCTTTCCTGCATCAGTGCTCCCTATAGAATTGCTCAGTGGTGGGGAGGGCTTTACTCATAACAGAATGGGCTGAATCCACTTCTTTTTGGAGGATTTTCTGCTCAAGATCATTGCTGTTTCCATACCAGGCTGTGATACAACCAGTTAATATACTCTCCATCACTCATCTATAGAAGTTTGTACAAGTTTTAGATGTCATGCTGAATCTTTGCAAACTTCTTAGGAAGTAGAGGCAATGCTTCACTTTCTTCTTAATGGCACTTATGCTGGTCCCAGGAGAGATTCTCTGAAATGATAACACCGAGGAATTTAAAGTTGCTGACCCTCTCCACCTCTGACCCCCCCCCCCCCCCCCCCCCAATAAGGACTGGCTCATGGACATCTGTTTTTCTCCTACTGGTGTTAATAATCAGTTCCTTGGTCTTGCTGACACTAAGTGAGAGGTTGTTATTGTGATACCACTCAGTCAGGCTTTCAATCTCCCTCCCATAAGCTGATTCCTTATCACCTTTGATTTCCCTAAAGACTGGTGTCATCAGCAAACTTGAATATGGCATCGAAGCTGTGCTTAACCACACAGTCATAAATATAAAGGAAGTGGGGGGTGGGGGCAGAGCACAGCCTGGTGGTGCACCTGTACTGATGGAGGTTATGTTATTGCCAATCTGAACTGACTGGGGTCTGCAAGTGAGGAAACTCAGGACCTAATTGCACAGGAAGGTATAGAGGCCAAGGTCTTGAAGCTTATTGATTAGTTTTGAGGGGATGATACTATTGAATGCTGAGCTGTAGTTGATAAAGAGCATCCTGATGTATGCACCTTCACAGTCCAGTGTTCCAGGGTTGAGTGAAGAGCCAATGAAATGGCATCTGCTGTGAATTTATTACACCAGTAGACAAATTGGAGTGGATCAAAGCAACACACATTAAATTCTGGAGGAACTCAGCAGGTCAGGCAGCATCTAGGAAAAGAGCACAGTCAACCTTTCGGGCCAAAACCCTTCAGCAGGTCCATGAGCCAGTCCTCATTGGGGGATCAGAGGTGGAGAGGATCAGCAACTTTAAATTCCTCGGTGTTATCATTTCAGAGGATCTCTCCTAGGACCAGCATGTAAGTGCAATTACAAAGAAAGCACAGCATTGTCTCTGCTTCCTTAGAGGTTTGCAAAGATTCAGCATAACATCTAAAACTTATACAGACTTCTATTGTCGTTGTTGTGGTTATCCCTCGAGGTCAAGGATGATGGTCTTCGTTCCGTTGACCTATTTATGGGCTCTCAAGCAGACGTGGCCCACAGAGCAAAGATGCCTGTGTGCGTATTTGTTTAACGTGTACTTGATGTTGCACTCCAAGAAGCACATGATACTTCACAAATCAACCAACTGATTCCAATGGCATGGAAACCACGACGATTGGAGCTGATAGATTTGTTGCAGCTTTCATTCGCCTTCACAGCCATTGAGTTCGAAGTAACTTCGACAAATTTCTATAGATAAGTGATGGGGAGTATACTTTTTTCCTAGATGCTGCCTGGCCTGCTGAGATCCTCCAGCATTTTGTGTGTGTTGCTCAGATTTCCAGCATCTACAGATTTTCTCTTGTTTGGGATTGGAGTGGATCCAAATCGCTTCTCAGTCAGGAGGTGATATGTTTCATCATCAACCTCTGAAAGCACTTCATCACAGTGGATGTAAGCACGGCTGTGATTGAAGCCGGTGGGTACCTTGGATCTCAGTTTTATAGATCAGAATAAAAAGAGACTGGGAAAATAGTTGGGAGGGATCCAAGTTATGGCAGGACATCAGGTTCCAACCCCAGGTGGCAAGGCAGACTGAGAAAGAGAAGAAGTTTCACCGTGTTTGAAGGCAGCCACCTAATCTGAATGGGGGGGGGGGGTGGACGGTGAACACCAATGAGCTGGGACCCTTCAGAGGTTAGGCCAGCAATCAAAATGACAGTCTGGGAGCTGGTCCCACTGGGACAAGGTCTTTATGGCTATTTGAATAAAGACCACCACAATCACAACTCCTTCTGTAGATCAATCAAAGAGACTGAGAGACTGCATGTAAGGTGAACTACTGCCTATGAACCTGAGGCAAAGTCACCTTGCTCTGACCCTACCCACTGAGAAACTACTGATAACCACTACTGATAGTTTTAGCCATCAGAGATTGAAGGGGCGAAGATAAGGATGTGATCAAAGTGTAATAGGCCAGTGGGGAAGAGGCAACACGCAAATGACAAAAATACTGTTTAAAGACTGGTTGAAATCAGGAAGTAAAATGTGTCCAAGAAGAGGATGTGATCAAATTTCTGGAAAATTTTAATGCCCTCTCTGCTCAGTCTCATAGAAAGCTGTTTAGGGATATTAGATAATGTAGATGTGGGTACACATAGGAACATGAAACCATAAGTCATAGGAGCAGAATTTAGCCCATTGAGTCTGCCATTTAATTAGGCTAGTTTATTATCCTCCTCAAACCCACTCTCTTGCCTTCTCCCTACAACCTTTGACATTCTTACTGATCAAGAGCCTGTCAACCTCTGCTTTAAATATACCTAGTGACACAGCCATCTGTGGCAATGGATTCCACAGGTCCTCCACCCTCAGGCTAAAAATTCCTTACATGATAGGTTAGTAATTAGGGAAGGGATCTGAAGTGAAGGGCTAATGCTATTGTTATTGATCAGACCCCCTTTAAAGTTTGGCCTTCCAGATTTCTGTCCAGGGAACAAGAGGGGGATAAATAAGGGAGTATTCTGGAGTTATGTGAATATAGCAAGCAAGAACTAGTCTTCAGTTCCTAATGTATATTGTAAATTGCAAGCAGTAAATTGAAGTTCATAGCACATCTTTGAGAGATGGTGGCAATCAGACATTCACATATGCATCATCCAAACATTAAGGCAATGGGACCTGGAGGCACATGACAAGATAGGCTAAAGCCAGCATAGTTCCCTGAAAGGAAAATTCTGCCTGACTAACCTACTGCAATTTTTTGAGGAAATTATAAGCAGGGCAGACAAAGGAGATGTAGTAGATGTGATGTACTTGGATTTTCAGAAGGCCTTTGATAAGGTGCCGCACATGAGGCTGCTTAGCAAGACAAGAGCCCATGGAATTACAGGGAAGTTACTAGCATGGGTGCAGCATCAGCCGATAGGCAGAAAACAGAGATTGGGAATAAAGGGATCCTATTCTGGCTGGCTGCCGGTTACCAGTGGAGTTCCACAGGGGTCAGTGTAGGGACTGCTGCTTTTTACAATGTATGTCATTGATTTGGACTATGGGATTAATGGATTTGTGGCTAAATTTGCCATTGATACAAAGATAGGTGGAGGAGCGGGTAGTGTTGAGGAAACAGAGAGCCTGCAGAGGGACTTAGATGGTTTAGGGGAATGGGCAAAGAAGTGGCAAATGAAATACAATGTTGAAAAGTGTATAGTCATGCACTTTGGTGGAAGAAATGAATGGGCAGACTATTATTTAGATGGGCAGAGAATTCAAAATTCAGAGTTGCAAAGGGACTTTGGAGTCCTTGTGCAGGATACCTTAAAAGTTAACCTCCAGGCTGAGTTAGTGCTGAAGAAGACGAATGCAATGTTGGCATTCGTTTCTAGAGGTTTAGAATATAAGAGCAGGGATGCGATGTTTAGGTTCTATAAGGGACTCATGAGGTCACACTTGGAGTATTGTGTACAGTTTTGGGCTCCTTATTTTAGAAAAGATATATTGACGTTCAGAGAAGATTCACAAGAATGATTCCAGGAATGAAAGGGTTACTGTATGAGGAACGTCTGGCAGCTCTTGGGCTGTATTCCCTGGAGTTCAGGAGAATGAGGGGGGAGGGATCAGATGGAAACATTCCGAACATGAAAAGGCCTGAACAGATTAGATATGACAAAGTAATTTCCCCTGGTAGGGGTGTCTAGGGCAAGAGGGCACAACTTCAGGATTGAAGGACATCCATTTAGAACAGAGCTGTGGAGAAATTACTTTAGCCAGGGGGTGGTAGTTCTGTGGATTTTGTTGCCATGAGTGGCTGTGGAGGCCAAGTCATTGGGTGCATTTAAGGCAGAGATAGATAGGTTCTCGATTAGCCAGGGCATCAAAGGAGATGGGGTGAAAGCAGGGGAGTGGGGATGACTGGAAGAATTGGATCAGCCCATGATTGAATGATGGAGCAGACTTGATAGGCTGAAGGACCTACTTCTGCTCCTATATCTTATGGTCTTATAGGTTGATAGATTACAGTAGTATACTGGGTAGCAATTGATGGGCCGATAATTCCAGTATCATAGTGTTAAGACTTGCGCATAGCATAGTGGGCGTCCATGGGGATTACAGTCTACTAGTCTGTGGACTTGTAGTCATGGTGTCACGCTTTTGAGGGATGGAAAGTTGCAGTCCATTTTTCCTGTCTTTTTGAAAGCTGTTCCCCTGTGCTAACTAGAGATTGGCCTGTCTTGAGAGTATTACAGACCTCTCAGCTGCCAGCTGGTGCTTATGACTGCTGATGATGTCATGGTGCAGGTAGAAAATAAAAACATCTAGCGTGTTGCGAGCACCTGGTCTCTTTTGCTCTCTAGGTCACTGTGGACCAGGTCATAGGTGGTGCCATGGAAACAGTGGAAATGTGCTGCAGAAAGAGAGGGCCCAGGTGCACACTTTAAATAAGTATTTGTAACTAAGTGTAACTTGATTAGTGTGCTGAATGTTTAGTGTTTGTCTGGTCCTATAAATACATGGATATCTTACAGTACCAGACCTACTGTCCCCACACACTGAACCTGTGAACGTGATTTCACACAGCAGAACACACACAATTCCTCATCGAAGGGTCAGCAGTGAGGAGTAGCTTCAAGTTCTTAAGAATCAACTTCTCTGAAGATCTATCCTGGGCCTAACATATTGATGCAATTACAAAGAAGGCATATCAGTGGCTATATTTCATTAGGAGTTTGAGGAGTTGGTGTAGGAACGAGGGCATAAGTTCTTTGGATCAGGTAGGACCTCTACAAAATGGGACAGTTTGCACATGAACTGGAGAGGCACTAATATCCCAGCAGGAAGGTTTGTTGGTGCTGCACACTGGTGTTTAAATTAGAGTTTGCAGGAGGGTGCGAACAGTTAGTGGAGAGGCAGACCTCAGACAAAGTTACGAATCAAAAGGCTGAAGATGGTGTAACAAAATCGAAAAGGGTGAATGCAGGAATGAAGGTGTTGTATCTGAATATATGCAGTACACAGAATAAGGTAGATGAACTTGCAGCACAGTTGCGGATTGGCAGGTATGCTGTTGCAAACATCACGGAATCATGGCAGAAAGATTATAACTGGGAGCTTAATGTGCAAGGATACACATTATATCAAAAGGATAGGCAGGAAGGCAGAGGGGGCGGCATTGCTTGGTTGGTAAAAAGTTAAATCAAATCATTAGAAAGAGGTGACATAGAGTTGGAAGGTGTTGAATCATTGTGGATAGAGCTAAGGAAATGCAAGGGTAAAAAGACCCTGATGGGAATTGTGTACAGACCCCCAAACAGAACAAATTACAAACTGGAGATAGAAAATCATCCCAAAAGTGCAATGTTACAATCATCATGGGGGACTTCAAAATACAGGTAGATTGGGACAATCATGTTGGTGCTGGAAGGGGATTTCAGGAGGGGGAATTCTAGAGCGTCTACAAGGTGGCTTTTTAGAGCAGCTCGTGGCTAAGCCCACTAGAGCATCAGCTATTCTGGATTGAACCAAAGTTATTAGAGAGTTTAAGCTAATAGAACCCTTAGGAGAAAGAGATCATAGTATGATCGAATTCACCCTGAAATCTGAAAAGGTGGAGCTAAAGTCAGATGTATCAATGTCACAGTGGAGTAAAGGGAATTACAGAGGCATGAAAGAGGAGTTGGCCAGGACTGACTGGAAAAGAACACTGGCATGGATGACCACAGAGCAGCAATGGCTGGAATCTCTGGAAACAATTTAGAAGATACAGGATATATACAGTACATCCCAAAGAGGAAGAAGTATTCCAAAGGCAAGATGATATAACCATGGCTAACATGAGAAGGTAAAGTGAACATAAAAGCCAAAGAGGAATAGAAGAAAGATTAGTGGGAAGGTAAGGATTAGGAAGCTTTTAAAAACCAACAGAAGGCAACAAAAAAAGTCATTAAGATGGAATCTGAAAGTAGGCAAGCCAATAATATTAAAGAAGATGCCAAACGTTTCTTCAGATACATGAAGTGTAAAAGAGAGGCAAAAGTGGATATTGGACCGCTAGAAAACGATGCTGGAGAGGTGGTAATGGGGGACAACGAAATAGCGGTTGAACCGACTAAATATTTTGCATAAGTCTTCCCTGTGGAAGACACTAGCAGTATGGTGGAAGTTCAGGGGCTGTGAAGTATATGAAGTTTCCATAACTAAAGAGAAGGTTCTTGGGAAACTGAAAGATCTGAAGGTAGATAAGTGTACACTCCAGAGTTCCGAAAGAGGTAACTGAAGAGATCATGGAGGCATTTGTAATGATCTTTCAAGAATAACCTGATTCTGCAATGGTTCTGGAAGAGTGGAAAATTGCAAATGTCACTCACTATTCAAGAAGGGAGGGAGGCAGAAGAAAGGAAACTATAGGCCAGTTAGTCTGACCTCAGTGGTTGGGAAGATGTTGGAGTTGATTATTAAGGATGAGCTAACTTCTCAGCTAACTTGGAGGCATATCATAAAATATTGTGTTGGCCTGTGGCCTAGTGAATAAGGCATCAGTCTAGTGATCTGAAGGTCACTGGTTCGAGCCTCAGCTGAGGCAGTGTGTTGTGAGCAAGATACTTAACCATACATTGCTTTGAGACGACACTGGTGCCAAGCTGCTTGGGTCCTAGTGCCCTTCCCTTGGACAACATCGGTGGCGTGGAGAGGGGAAGACTTGCAGCTTGGGCAACTGCTGGTCTCCCATACAACCCTGCCCAGGCCTGCACCCTGGAAACCTTCCAAGGTGCAAATTCATGGTCTCACGAGACTAATGAATGCCTAAAAGATCATAAAGTAGGCAGTAGTCAGCATGGATTCCTCAAGGGAAAATTTTGTCTGACAAATCTGTTGCAATTCTTTGAAGAAATAACAGGCAGGATAGACAGAGGAGAATCAGTTGATATTGAATACTTGAATTTTGAGAAAGCCTTTGACAAGGTGTCACACATGAGGCTGCTTAACAAGCAAAGAGCCAGTGGTATTACAGGAAAGATTCTAGCATGGATAAAGCAGTGGCTGACTGGCAGGAGGCAGAGAGTGGGAGTAAAGGGAACTTTTTCTGGTTGGTTGCTGGTAACTAGCGGAATTCCACAGGGGTCTGTGTTGGGACTGATCCTTTTTATGTTATATGTCGATGAATTGGATGATGGATTTGATGGCTTTGTTGCTAAGTTTGCAGATGATATGAAGATAGGTGAAGGGGCAGGTAGTTTTGAGGAAGTAGAGAGGCTACAGAAGGATTTAGACAGATTAAGAGAATGGACAAAGAACTAGCAGATGGATTACAGTGTCAATAAGTGTATGGTTATGCACTTTGGTAGACGAAATGGAAGGGTTGACTGTTTTCTGAATGGAGATAAAATACAAAAATCTGAGATGCAAAAGGACTTTGGAGTCCTTGTGAAGGATTCCTTAAAAGTTAATTTGCTATTGTTTGTGTGGTGATGAAGGCAAATGCAATGTTATCATTCATTTCAAGAGGACTAGAAATTAAAAGAAAGGATGTAACATTGAAACTTTATAAAGCACTGGTGAGGCCACACTTGGACTATTGTGAGGAGGCTTGGGTATGTTATATTGGAAAGGATGTGCTGAAACTGGAGAGCATTCAAAGGAGGTTCACGGAAATGATTCTAGGATTGAATCATATGAAGAACATTTGATGGCTGTTAGCCTGTATTCACTAGAATTCAGAAGAATGAGTGTGTGACCTCACTGAAATCTATCAAATGGTGAAAGGCCTTGATAGAGTGGATGTGGAGAGGATATCTTCTATGGTGGGAGAGTCTAAGACCAGAGGACATAGCCTCAGAATAGAGGGCCGTCCTTTTAGAATGGAGATGAGGAGGAATTTCTTTAGCCAGAGAGTGGTGAATCTGTGGAATTATTTGCCATAGGCAGCTATGTCGGCCAAGTCTTTATGTATATTTAAGGCAGAGGTTGATACATTCTTGATTGGTCAGGGTATGAATGGATATGGGGAGAAGACAAGAGGTTGGGACTGAGAGGAAAATTGAATCAGTCATTTTTAAATTGTGGAGCAGATACTGTGGACTAAATGGCTTAATTCTACTCCTGTATCTTATGGTCTTTTGTCACCATAGACTTTAGCAAATTTCTACGAATGTATTATGGAGAGCATTGTGACTGGTTTCATCACTGTTTGGTATAGAGGCGCCAATGCACAGGATCGTAGAATGCTGCAGGGGGTTACCTGTCCAGTCAGCTCCATCATGGGCACTAGCCTCCCTAGCATCGAGGGTATATTCAAAAGGCAATACCTCAAGAAGGCTGCATCCATCTGTAATGACCCTCAGAATCCAGGGCATGCCCTCTTTTCTTTACTGCCATCAGGAAGGAGGTACAGGATCCTGAAGACACACTCAATGCTTTAGGAATGCTTCTTCCTCCTCCATGAACACTACCTCATTATTTTTGCACTTATAGAAATATTTCTTATTGTAACTTACAGTGATACTTTACATATTGGACTGTACTTCTGCCGCAAAACAACAAATTTCAACAGTTCAATACTTCCATTTAATATTAGGCTATGTCCACACCAGACTGAATAAATATGTAACCGAAGCTTTTTCTCTTTGTTTTGACTCTCTGCCCACACTGAAATGGCGTTTTCCTTCCCCCGAAAATGGAGCTTTTCTAAAACGCCCTCCTGCGTGAGTGCCAACAACTGTCCATCGTTTGGCAATTTCGTTTTAAGTTTTTCTAGACTGTAATTGCACAAACATACGCCAAACCTTTCACTGCAAGATTCGACACCAAACATGTCGCTTGTTTTCCGTAGATGTGTCCTGTGCATGCCCAGTAGGAGGAGATCCACCCAAATACCCGTTTTAATGTGGACGGAGGTATTTTCAAAAACAGCTGGTGTGGACACCTATTGTTTTTACGCAAAACCAGCGTTTTCAAAATTATCCAGTCTAGTGTGGACGTAGCCAACCTGAAATTCTTGATCTTCACAACATCCATGAAAACAGAAGAGTGCCCCAAAGAATGAGTCACAGTAAATGTTAGAATCTCAAGGACCCCCTACTCCCTCCTCCTACACACAAGCAGCAGTGAAGCAACAGCCACCCCTCCCCCCACTTATTTCAGCAAAAAAAAATTAGCACCAGTACCCTCCATCCACCAAGCAATCAATAGCAAAGTCCCAAAGAAAGACCATGCAGTACAACAAAAACTAGTCGTTCACCCAACATTTCAACATACCACAGGCTCTTTCTCTCTCACAAGGGGCAGAAAGATGTCACCCTTTCATAGTAAAAGGGGAGACATAAAGAAAACAACTTGCTGATTTACAGTGTTAAAGTCTGCTGTGTCACTTTTTTCCAAGTTCTCTGACTCAAGAATCATCGAGTCCCTCATCCACCAATGAGAGAAAGAGAGAGAGCATGTGATTTGCCGAGTACAGAGCCCCGACAGCTGATCTGCTGTTCCCAATATTCTGTTTTCTCACGTGAGGCTTTGGCTGGTGCACTGGCATAGAATCGGCTTATCCCCTGGGCCGCAAAATCTCGGAACCTCAAAGGCGCGTCTTCTCGGTTGCAGCCTTGGAATATCAAAAAACGGCCACAAAGCACAGAATTTTGAGTGTAGCTCTGGGCCAGGGTCTGTGACAGAACTCCATCCATCTTGAAAAGGAAAAAGAGAGATATTAAAGGTAGAAATTAAGCTGTATTCGCAGATGAGCTTGAAGAAGTTGCTGTTGAGAGCCATTGTAGCTCTG
Source organism: Hypanus sabinus (assembly GCF_030144855.1). Taxonomy (NCBI): domain Eukaryota; kingdom Metazoa; phylum Chordata; class Chondrichthyes; order Myliobatiformes; family Dasyatidae; genus Hypanus; species Hypanus sabinus. Next base: position 40,971,708 of record NC_082727.1, read on the forward strand.
GCCACAGATATGTCAATGATATTATTGTCCCAACATGTCAATGATAATAAACTGGATTCTGATTCTTTTCTTTGAGTCCTTATTGGCACTACTTTGAGATGACAACCTACGTTCTGGTTGCGAGCCAGAGAAAATGACATCCCTGAATCTATCTTTTTAAGCCTTGTAAAAGCTTTAAATCCTTCAATGAAACCAACTCCTACTGTTCAGAACATTTTTTAAATTCATTTTCTGGGATCTGGGCCCAACTGGTTAAGTCAACATTTATTGCCCATTCCAGTCTTCTCTCGAATAGTAGCAGTTACCTGTCTTTTTGAATTGCTGGAGTCTCTCTGGTGATGTTACTCTGACGATGCTGTTGGTAAGGAGTTCAGGATTTAGATCCAGTGATGCTGAAAGATTGGCCACTTATTTATAACAATGTAATTTAAAGAAGAATCTTCAGGTAGTGGTGATCCCTTCTACCTTGTGCTTTTTCTTTCTTGGCAGAGATCTTAGGTGTAGGAAATGGTGTCATGGTAACGTGGACAAATAAAACAATACAGTTTCATCATGCCACACACACTAAAGCTACTGTGCACCAGCAATGGCAGGATTGAATGTTTAGGATTGAAAGGGCGTCATTCAAGTGAACTTCAAGTTGTCGGAGCTGTATTTATCCAAACAAGGGGAGAATATTCCAGAGTTGTGATTCATAGATGTTGGAAAGCCTTTGGGGCGTTGGGAGGAAAGCTGCTTATTGCAGGATATACAACCTATGATCTAATTTAATGGTTACAATATTTATTTAGAACATAGAACACAGAACAGAACAGCACAGGAACAGGCCCTTCAGCCCACTATGTTGTGCCATACCAGCTAAAATATAAATTAAAATCCCACAGAAACTAACCCCTACTACCTACACAATGTCCATATCCCTCCATCTTCCTCATATTCATATGCCTATCTAAACGCCTCTTAAAAGCCTCTGATGTATTTGCCTCCACCATTATACCAGGCAGTGCATTAAAGACATCCACCACACTCTGAGTAGAAAACTTAACCCTCACATCCCCTTTAAACCTACCTGCTCTTACCTTCAATCCTTCAACACATGCCCTTTAGTATTAGACATTTCTACACTGGGAAAAAGATACTCCCTGTCTACTCTACATATGCCTCTCATTATCTTATAAACCTCTATCAGATCTCCCCTCAGCCTCCGCCGCTCCAAAGAAAACAACCCAAGTTTGTCCAGCCTCTCATGATAGCACACGTCCTCTAATACACGTAGCCACCCTGGTAAACCTCTTCTGCGCCCTCCCCAGAGCTTCAACATCCTCTCGATAGTGGGGCAATTAGAACTGTATGCGATACTCCAGAGTTTTATAAAGTTGCAACATAACCTCTTGATTTTTGAACTCAAGGCCTTGACCAATAAAAGCAAGCATTTCATAAGCCTTCTTAACTACCATATCAACCTGTGTAGCCACTTTCATGGAGCTATGAACTTGGACCCCAAGATCTCTCTGCTCAGCAACACTGTAAAGGGTGTTGCCCTACCAAGGTGCAACATTTCACATTTATCTGGTAAATCCCATCTGTCATTTCTCTGCTTGTATCTACAACTGATTGACATCATACTGAATTCTTTGCCAGTCTTCTACACTATCCACAACTCCACCAATCTTGGTATCATCTGCAAATTACTAACTCACCCATCTATATTTTCATTCAGGTCATTTATATACATCTCAAACAGCAGAGGTTCCAGCACAGGTCCCTACAGAATACCACGGGTTTCCAAATACGAGTGTATCCTGCTCCTAAGAATTATCTCCAGCAATTTCCCTACAACTTTATTTGGTTAGTTCAATTGAACTTCTGGCCAGTGGTGGCCTACAGGATGTTGATGATGAGAAACTAGGCAATAGTAATGCTATTGAATGTCAGGATTCAGTGGCCAGACATTATTTTGGTGGAAATGACCCTTGCATGGAGATGGTAAGACATTGTCTTGTTAGATATGGTCCTTGCAAGATGCTTTCTGACACAGTGTTTTTCCCACTTATTGGCCCATGTCTGAATGTTATCTAGCTCTTCCTGCATGCAAGCATAGTCTGATTTATTTGTGAGGGAGATGTGAATGAAATTGAATCTTGTGCAACCATCAGTAAACATCCCACTTCTGACCAAATGAATGGAAGAAAAGTCATTGAAAAATTAGTTGAAGATGGTCAGGCTTAAAATACTGTCCTGAGGAACCCCTGCAATGAAGATCTAGGGCTGAATAATGACAGCTAAGTTCCTTTATATGAGATACAGCTCCAACCATTGCCATATTTTTCCCTTGTTGCCGATTAACTGCACTTTTACCAGATTTCCTTGTTTCTACACTCAGTCAAATGCTACCTTCATGTAAGAAGTAAGTCATCCTAATCCCATTACTCAATTCTGCCTTTTGGTCCATGTTTTATAAGTAAGTAACAATATTTTTAGAAGAATAGATCTAAAATTGCACATTATTTATTATTATTATTATTACTAATAATATTTTTTGTATTTGCAGTTTGTCTTCCTTTCTACATTGAGTGTTTGTCAGTCTTGTTTGTGTGTAGTTTTTCATTGATTCTGTTGTGTTTCTTAGTTCTTCTGTCAACGTCTGCCAGAAAATGAATCTTAGGGTCGTATATGGTGACATATAGATAGATACTTTATTGATCCCAAAGTAAATTATAGTGTCACAGTATCATGACAAGTGCAAGATAGAAATATTAGAAGAGAAGTAGAAAGAATACAAAATAAATTACCATAGTCTAACAGGAGGGGATCATCACTTCCCTGGCTATAGGTTGACTCATTATAGAGCCTAATGGCTGAGGGTAAGAATGGCCTCATATAGCACTCTTTGGAGCAGTGCAGTTGTCTTAGTCTATTACTAAAAGTGTTCCTCTGTTCAGCCAAGATGGCACACAGAGGGTGAGAAACATTGTATTTTCTGTAGTGTCCTTTGTTTTACCACAGCCTCCAATGTGTCCAGTGTATATGCACTTTGATAATAAATGTGCTTTGAACTTTGAAGTAATTTTGCAGACTCCCTGCTTCAACACTGCCTGTGCTTCTATCTACCTTTGTATCACGTACAAATTTGGACATAATCCAGATCATTATCATAGAACATGAAAAGTAATGTCAATGTCAACCTTCATAGAACACCACTGGTCACTGGCCTACCCCTCTACACCCCAACCACCTTGACTTTATAATTTGCTGTCATTCACCTTATGCACAGACATTCCTATGCCTAGCGTCACTTTATGGACATACAATCAATCTATGTGTATCAGCCATCAACATAGCTGGAAGAACAGGCATACTAATTCCAGCATCCTGGAGGAAGCTAACATTAATTCCATAGCTACAATCGTGACTCAACACCAATTGCGATGGGTCAGCCACATCATCTGAATGCCTGATTCCGGCCTCCCTAAACAACTTCTGTTTGGCCAACTCAAGGAGAGCAGAAAAAGCAGTTCAAGGACCATATCAAGACCTACCTGAGGAAGTGTCACATCAATTTGAATGGATAGGAGAAATTATCACAGGATAAGATACGCTGGAGAAGGACTGTCTATGAGGGGACTCCATAGCTGAAGAATACCTCAACTGTGCTGCTGAGACTAAGTGGCTTCAATGTCAGGAGAGATTTGGGTAGGCCCAACCATCTACATCCACCACCACTTCAATGACCCACGCTTGCCAACACTGCAATAGGACTTGAGGATTATGGATGGGCCTCTTCAGTCATCTCAAGACCCACAAGTGTCCAGATCAACCACCTGGAGAAGAATCATACTTGAATATGAGTGGTTGCTGCTGCTGCTGCTGATGATGATAAGCTATCTTATGTATTTACTGTATATTTATTGTGTTTTTATTATTGTTTTTTATTCTTTTTATTGTTTTTTGTGCTGAATCTGATCTGGAGTAACAACAATCTTGAAGGATGAGGTAGGGTGTTTACACGATCATGGAACAGAGACTCTTGTAGTTGTTGGTACTGTAATTCTCCTCCCCAGATTTTACCCCTGCTTCATTCTTCAATCTATGTCTCGTTTCCAACGTCCCAGGTCCTGTCCTCAACTGTTAAGCCACTTTCAATTGCCCAAGGCAATGGTTTGAAAAGAACCAGTGCAAAGTTCTGCTTTCCCTGCGGTCCATGGACAATCCCAAGCGGGGTGGTGGGGAAGGAACCGGTCGTGGCGATGCTGACCGTGAACTCCCTGCGAGCGGAACAGAGATGACATCAGCACGTGCGGTGTGGCATGAGACTGTGATGTCACAGACGAGGCGATAAATCGCCCCTGGGCCGGCCCTACTCCCACGCGGCCCGGTCCAGTCCGTAGTCGAACCGCGAGGCCAGCGCGCTCCGGGCTGCTGACTGGGCCGCGCGCGCTGTGCTCGCTCACTGGCTGGCGGCGGGGCGCCGCAGACGGAAGGAGGGCCGCTCCGCTCGGCAGGACGCGCGGGGGAAGGACGCTCGCCGGTGGGGTTGAAGTGAGTAGAATTCGCGGCGACCGTATCTTTCCCCCTCGCCGGGTTCCGGTGACCCGCTCGCTCGCTCGGTCGGGGTGGGGAGGGGGGGTGGCGGGGCGGCTTTGAAATAGCAGTGGCGGCGGTCATGCGGCTGCTGCGGTGCCTCTTGCAGCTCTCCTGCCGGCCTCGACGGTAAGTGCGGGCTGCAGGCCCCTTTTAGCTTGTGTGAAAAGTGTGGTAGAGGGTGAAGGAGGAGAATGGCCGCCCGCGCTTGACTCTCCCGTAATCCAATACCTCGACGGCCGGTACAGAGTGAAAGGTGTTTCGAGGCCGCAGTCCACCATGTAGGGACGAACCGAGGGGTGAAGGTCATCCATTGGGTCGCGTATGTTGGACGGCAGTGCCGTGCGGCCGGTAACCGTGAACCCAGGCATCGTCGTTAATGTGTTACCAGCTCTGGGGGCCTATCCCGGGGAAGTGCCTGGTCGGTCACCGGGTCACTTTAGGGTTAGCTGCAGATGGAATAAAGGTCTTCCGAGGGCAACATGAGCTGGACTTGAATGGTAGTGATTGTTCTGTCTGGAGAGGGGTACTTCCAGAAGTCTGAACTAAGTGTGCAAATCTTTCCGAGGAAGTGATTCCTTGTTTTTAAATTACCTTTGCATTTCTTATAATTTTATAGTGTTAGAGTGCACAAAAACGGGCCGGACTCTCTCGGTGTAACTGAGCTACGTGAAAAGGAACTACCACTAAGTCTCGCAAATGCTCTTACTTCTGCAGTCAGTAGCGACAGGATCAAATGACACGTGGCCAACGGAGGTGAAACATGCAGTTTGCAGAAAAGGAATTTAAAGGCTTATTGCACCTGTCAGTCCTTAGCAAGGCTAATTAATCATAGCGTACTGAAGGCGCGCCATGGTCGTCGCTTAACGTGTTTATCCATAATTCCATTATAAGACTGTCTCTGCATTAACTGTTTCATGTGACAAAGGCTTGTATACTTTATCACTATTGCTTTGAAAAGTTTCTATTAATCAGACTTAAGTCCAAATGGGAGAATAGCCTTACAGACATGAGAAACTCTGCAGATGCTGCAAGTCCAAAGCAACACACATAAAATGCTGGAGGAACTCAGCAGGCCAGGCAGCATCGATGGAAAAGAGTAATCGGGTCGAGACCCTTCATCAGGACTGGAAAGAAAGAGAAGTCGGAGTAAGAAGGGGGAGGGGAGGAAGAAGTTCAAGATAGTAGGTGAAACGTGAAACTGGAAGAAGGGGAGGGGCTTGTGTCTGTACAACTACATATCAAATAAATAAGGACACAGAGAAGAAATGTATATTCACTTTGCAGGGAGAGCAACAAATTAATGTGCACGTGTAAGTTATCAATCAGTAATTAGTGCTGAGGCGTCATTGCACCAAAATAAATAGATCTATACGTTACACTTCCTCCCGTTAGATTAATGTAACATAAAATTGTATATGTAACAAAACAATTTCCCTTAAACAGACTGTGTTCAAATAAATACATTTTCACAATAACAGTCTGTAACTAGCTACTCTATACTGAAGGTTCAGTCTTTTGGGTGGCGCTTGGTTTCTTTCAGGATGGTGCCTCCGGACCTGTGGAGTGGCGTCAGGTTTGGCAGGTGTCTTGTCAAAGACAGCTTTCTCTGTTGCAGGTCTCATGTTGCTGTTGGTGACATGATCATCACCGGGAGGTAAGTCTGGTGGCTGTAATGTGTCCCTCTTGTCGGATGCACTTGACTCAGGTGTGTTCTTTGCCTGAGCGTCCAGTAGCTGGTCTACATGATGCCTCCATGTACGATCTCCAACATCCACTGTGTTTATCAGCGGTCCAGTTCTTGTAGCTATCCTACCGGGTGTCCTCTTGTTTTCTCGGTAATCACGTGCTAGGACTTCCTGTCCAACCTCGAAGCTCCTTGCTGATTTACTTGGCAATTGGCTGAACTGCTTATTCTGCACTTCCTTCTGTAGATCTGGTTTCAGGATGTCTATGTGAGATCCCAAATTCCTGCTCGTGAACAGCATTGCAGGTGTTTGGTTTCTTGCTGCAGGAACAGAGTTTCAATACACAAAAAGGAAGTTGTCCACCTCATGCTGTAGGGAAATTTCCATCTTGTCCACAGCTTTAATGGACTTCTTGAAGGTTTGGATTAACCTTTCACTTAACCCTTTCATTGCTGGATGGTGAGGAGCTGACTTGAAATGTTTGATGCCATTTTTCTTCATGAAAAATGATGTTATTCTGAACTCTTCTGATGTGTATTGTGGTCTGTTTTCACTTACAATTTGTTCTGGTAAGCAATTTTTGGAGAAGATAGTCCTCTGAGCAGGAACAGTCTTTTCTGATGTGATTGACTTCATTGGTATCACCTCAGGCCACTTTGAATGAGCATCCACAGCAATCAGAACCATGAAGTTCATGAATGGCCCAGCAAAGTCAATATGCATTCTTTGCCATGGTGAAGACCGCTGCTCTCATGGGTGTAATGGTGTCTGTGGGGATGTATTTTGAACTTTCTGGCATCCCAAACAGCTTTTGGTCAAGTCTTCATTCTGTCTATTTATTATCAACTACCACATGTAGTCAGGTCCTTGGAGAGTAGACCTTAGTAAGGATTCTGTCATTTAAATTTGCTCTAGTTTTTTGAATCTTTGTTGACTTAGTTAAACACTACTGTCTTTGACTATCATTTCTTTTGTTTAGTCACTCTTGTCTTCCATCCTGTGATTGAATTAATTTTTGGTTCTTTCCTTGCTTCATCATATTTCCTTACATCTGTACTTGTTTGAAACATTACATTTGTAGTACATTGCACTTAGGGCAAAAGTTAATTGATTGTGAATACAAAGCATTTTCTTATTGAATTGTGTTGAAAATTAGATTCAGATAGTTTATTCTCATTGGTGCAATGAACTTCATTGCAATTTTTCCCCACTCTGAGGCCAAAAAGAGCTTTGTAGGGGGATCAGGAGTGGAGAGGGTCGGGGATTTTAACTTCCATGATGTTGTCATTTCAGAGATTTGTCATGACACCATTACATAAGTGCCATTACAAAGTAGGCACTGCAGTGTCTCTACTTTCTTAAAAGTTTGCCCAGATTCAATAAGTCTTCCAAAACTTTGACAAACTTATGTAGATGCACATTGGGGATCATCCTGACTGGTTGCATCATGGTTCGGAATGGAAACGCCAATATTCCAATACCTGTGAATGTAAAACCCTACAAAAAGTAGTGAATGCAGTGCAGTTCATCACAATAAAAGCCCTTCCCACAATTAAACACATCTATAGGGAATGCTGCCATAAGAAAGCAATGTCCTTCATCAAGAATCTCCCCCATCCAAGCTATGCTTTCTTTTTGCCACTGCTGTAGGGAAGGAGGTACTGGAATCTTTGGTCCCACACTTTCAAGTTCAGGGACAAATATTACCCTTCAGTCATCAGGCTCCTGAACCATAGTGGATAACTCCATTCATCACAGAACTGAACTATTCCACAATCTATGGACTCACTTTCAAGGACTCTACAGCTCATGTTCTCAATATTATTTATTTACTTTATTATATAAATATTGCTATTATTTTGCAATTGCATAGTTTGTGTTATGCACTTCGGTTGTGTATCTGCATATGTTTTTCATTTATTTTTCCGTTTCTTTGTATCTACTGCGAATGCTTGTAAGAAAATGTCACCATTACAACCCCTCGGTAGTATATGGTGACATATAAGTATGCATTTTGATCATAAATGTAGTTTGAATTTTGAATCAATTTGTCCGTTACGTATCTTAAAATAGTTTGTGTCAGAGATATAGTTTGTCATGGGTATGTGATCCACGGGCAGAGATATAATCGTGGTACAAAATCAACTTAGACATTGGTGTCAAGGGTTATTCTGAATGGGAGTATTGCACCCAAGGAAATAGACTATTTGGGCCGCTGTGCCTGCTCTGCTGTTCAATAAATTCATGGTTGATCTTCTATCTGGGCTTCATTTTTATTCTGCAATTACTTCAAGGTTGACTTCAAATTTCAAGCTAAATTTATTATTGATTAATACATTACCCCATATGTTACCTTGAAATTAATTTTCCTAAAGGCATTTACAAAAAAAGGAATTACAGCAGAATTTTATGAAAAGCTATACATAAAGACTGAGAGACATGAATATGCAAAAGACTGTGATCTTGAGTTGTTAAGAGTCCTTGAAAGTAAATGTGTAGATTGTGGAATCAGTTCAGTGTAATGATGAATAAAGTTATCCATGCTGACTTAGGAGCCTTATGGTTGAAGTGTAATGCCTGTTCCTGAACTTGTGCTGTTTGACCTAAGCTCTTAATCAATTGTCAGAGTGAAAATGAGGCATGGCCTGGATGATTGGGGGCCTTTGATGAATGCTGCTTTCTTATGGCAGCGCACCATGTAAATGTACTCAGTTGTGGGGAGGGCTTTAAATGTGATGGACTGGGTCATATCCATCACCTTCTGTACCCCTTTCCATTCATGGGAATTGGTGTTTCCATACAAGGCCAGTTAGGTTACTTTCCACTATCTATAGTTTTGCCAAAGTTTTTGGTGTCATGTTGAATCTACACAAATCTGTAAGAAAGTAGAGGCATTGTTGTGGCTTCTTCATGCCTCTGCAAGGTTCGATGTTATTGTTTGTTCAGAAATGCTTGTCTGCATACCACTGTTGTAATGCATGGTTATCTGTGAACTGAGAGCATAGGACTTCATTTTATTTACTGCTGTGATAAAGGTTTTTAATGATTTGTGCTGCCAATCACTTGGGTTTTTATGCAACGAGATGTCTGTAAACTACACAGTAAATAGTATGTTAAGTACAGCTTTTTTAAATAAAGTAATAACCCCTGTCATTGATGCTTGATCTGTTGCACAAGCAAGAGTGTTGGTGAGCAGAATGTCCTACTATTCGAAAAATTGCTCAACAACCCAAAATATTGATTCTCCTTTTGTTTGTTTCTCATTCCCTTGCAAATAACAACTTTTGAACTATGCTATCATCTTTCGTGAAGTAAACATAACCAAGAAGCCAAGATTCATTGCCTGGCAAACTACAGAGGAAATTCTTTTGACCTAAGTATGTTACACAATGTGCCTTCCACATTTTTGGACATTTCATCTATTTGTCTTTGAACAGAGTTGACGCTGAGCAGAATCACTTTAATTATTTGGTCTAATGACTTATGCAAAGTTACATTCTGAATCTCCCTTACTGCTGGCAGTTCTCCAATTGTATGGGGCTTTCGAGATTTAGCAATAAGCATTGAAATGTTGTATGAAGCACACAAACACCCGTTTTGTTGTGAACTGCTGGCAAACATGTTTTGAAGTGTTTTCAGTTTCTGAAAGTTTTCACAAAGTGACTGAAAATAAGCCAAGTCCTTGTTTGATTTATCAGTGTATTCTCCTCAAATGTTCAAGGAGCCTGACTGGTTTCGTTGTCTGATTTGTGAAATTTTTTTCACACAACGGATACTTTTGCTGCATGGTTCTGGTATTTCAGATGCTACACACTATGCTGTCTACACTTTTCATTTGGCCTGCTTGTGCCATTTTCATTATGGAATCATGGTCAATCGCATTTAAATCCAACTGCAAGCACTGTGATCAACAAAGAGGAAAATTACGATGTCGTCATAGTTTAGGGAAAACCTGACTCTCTGCCTGAAAGTACGTAAAGTAGGGCAGCAATATTTCGATTGGCTCGTGGACTGGAGAAATGCGGTCAAGACCATTCAAAAGGCAGATTCTGCCCTTTGAGTGCCATTCCCTAATTCCCAGGATTAGCTTCACTGCTTGATTGCAGTATGTAAATCCTACTCGCTAACACTAACTACTACAATAGTGAATGGCAATAATGTGTGGGCTGGGCCCAGAAATAACATAATTTCTTCTGTCAAGATTTCTCATGATATGCTAAGTACAGAAGAGTCACATTGCTCTTCAAGACCATTAATGTTCATTAAAGTCTAAGAGAATGGTGGGTTAGCAAGTGATGATGTGATTATATGATCATTGTTATCAATTATGAGGCATTGAGTCAAATGCTTATAATAAGTTTCAGCTGCTCCCCTTGCTATTGAATGCCCCCCCAACACTGTCCCCTTTTCCCTTTTATCTTTATGTCTCCCCTTAAAAACTCAGCACACCCTGGGGGGGGGGGGGTGGTGGTATCACCCATTTTGGGAACCACTGCTCTAGAGACTGTTGTGCGTGAAAATCCCAGGAGATCCCAGGACTCTGAGCACCGGTGCCCCACGTGGCTGTGTACTCAGCCTCCTGCTGTACTCGCTGTACACCCATGATTGTGTACATAGAACATAGAATAGTACTGCACATTACAGGCCCTTCGGCCCACAATGTTGTGCCGACCCTCAAACACTGCCTCCCATATAAACCCCCACCTTAAATTCCTCCATATACCTGTCTAGTAGCCAAGTTTCCATCAAACTCAATATATAAGCTTGCTGATGACACCACAATTGTAGGCGGTATCTTGGGGAAGATTTGTACAACCAGATTTGGGAACAGCTTCTTTCCAACTGTGATAAGACTGCTGAACAGATCCTGATCCAGATCTGGGCCGTACCTTCCAAATATCTCGACCTGACTTGCACTACCTTGCTTTCCCCTTTCTATTTTCTAATTATGATTCATAAATTTTTAAAAATTATATTTACTTCGATTTGTACTTAAGGGAGCGCAAAACGCAGAAACAAGTATCACTGTGATGATTGTACGCTCTAGTATCAATTGTTTGGTGACAATTAAGTATTAAGTAAGTAAGATCAGCTTTTGAGATACTCAAGCCGCCCTGTCTGACACAAACAATCATTCCCCAATCAAAGTCACTTAGATGACATTTCTTCTTCATTCTGATGTTTGGTCTGAACAACAATTGGATCTCTTGACCATATCTGCATGTTTTTATGCAATGAGTGGCTGATTAGATATTTGCTTTAATTAGCAGGTCTACCTAACAAAGCTGCCCTCAGTATATGTCACTGTTCCTTCATCATTATTGGTCAAAAACTCTTCTTCATAACAGCCACTCACACCTCCAGGATTGTAGCAGTTTAAGAAGGCAGCTCAGCACCATCACCTTTACGCAATTATGGATGATCAATTAATTGTTGGCTTAGCCATGTTTCTTAAATTAATTAAAAAAAACTCCCCTGATTATCGTTAATATCATCAACTCTTTTCATTTTAATGTATGCAGTGACTAAGCTTCCACAGCCCTATTAAGTAGAAAATTCCCAAGATTTATTATCCTCTAGGTGGAGAAATTTCTTTACATTCTCTGCCTCAAATGGCTGACATACTAAATATGAGGTTAAAGTTCTAGACAACACAGCCAATGGAAACTTCACTCCAATTCTAGATGAAGGACCTTGAACTGAAACAGTCCATTTCATTGCATTGATGCTGCCTGACCTGGATTTCTCCAGCTTTTTGTGTGTTGCTCCAGATCTCCAGCATCTGCTGTCACTTGTATCTGCACAGAAATGATGTTTGTTTTTAATAGTCCTCAACCTTGTGCACTAGCAGAATATAGCCCAATCTGCTTAACGTCTCTATCTCAGGAATCAATTTGGTGAATAGGTCTGGGATCTCGAAGTTTGTAATGTTAAGTTGCACATTGCTTTCACAAACTTACATTTTTTGTTTCAGATCACACTGTCTGATTGGATTGGGTCTCTCCTTTGAATTTTGAAAAAGAAAGTTTGTAGATAGTTCTTTTGACAGCGGTCGTTCATTATTGGAGCAATGTATTGATTGATCTATGTTTCAGATTGGTGTGGTTTGTTATTTCAGTAAAGTTGCGGTGGAATGATAAATTTTTTGTAATTAAATAGAAATTGTCCTAGAGGGAATGCATCAAATAATCTATCTGCTGATGATGACGTTTTCATAGTGATACACGATTTGTGATATATCTGTTTGCCTTTCCTTCAGTACTATTTCTGCAGTTAATGCAGTAATTCAATGTTTATGATGAACTGTTCCCTGTTTGCAGCCTGCAGCCAACAAGAAACCTGAGAATGACTAACACTGCCATCAAGAGAATAGTGACCAATGTTGTGAAATCACCAGAGGATAAACGTGAATATCGTGGATTAGAACTCACCAATGGCATCCGTGTATTACTTATTCATGATCCCACCACTGACAAATCCTCTGCGGCTCTGGATGTTCACATTGGTATTTAAGAGTTTTTTAAAAAATTAAACGAAATGGTATTAAATGAAAACATTAATTAGTTTTATTTTTGTGCTTTCCATTTTGCTGAACATGGTATTGTCAACCAAACTAAACTCCTTATAACAATCAAATTACATTTGTGTTCATTATTTTTTTATATTTGCTGTCTACAAGGTAATTATTAATGGTGATTACATTATTTCTGGAGTTCAAGCAGTAGTAAATCAAAGCAACTGGACTTGCTGTGTTGTCTAGAAGATGTTTTGCCCCTCATCCGTGAGGCTTTTACAGTTCTGATCCATGGTGGGTAGTTTTCTGGCTTATAAACTCTGAGTTGTTTAAAGGTATAGCAATCACATGAGGGTTGTTGAGAGTCCTAGAAGTAATAAGAGAGTCATTAGTCTTATCTTCGCATGAATGGAGGTGTGAACTGTTGTGGAGATGCTGGGGTAGAGATGTTAGAGCTGCATTTTAAGAAGCTGATGGGTGATGTTGACCCCACTTTCTCTGTTCAGGGATGGGTTTTCCAGTTTGACAAAGATGGCTTCTTTCACCCGTCTTTCAAACCACCTGTCCTCCCTGTCCAAAATGTACACATTGTTATCATCAAAGGAGTGTCCCTTGTCCTTTAGGTGTAGGCATACAGCTGAGTCTTGACCCGAGGTGTTAGCCCTTCTGTATTGGGCCATCTGATTGTGAAGTGTTTGTTTTGTGTTACCGATATACAGATCTGTGCAGCTCTCATTGCATTGGATGGCATATAGAATATTGCTGTTTATGTTTGGCTGTAGGATCCTTGGGGTAGACGAGTTTCTGAGTGAGTGTGTTTGTAGGTTTGAAAAACAGGGATTTGATGTTTATTGAAGATCCTGAGTTTTTTTGAAACTTCAGCTACATATGGGATGACTGTTTTTCTGTCTGTCCTACCCAAGGATTCACAAGGATCCTACACCAAAGTATAAACAGAGCAATATTCTATAAAGAACATTTTTTCTCCATAGAGCATTTTTTCTGCTTAAGCTACAATGTATTTTTCGCATCTTTCATTTACTTTTACAAAAATACAAAAAAAAAACCCACAAAATGCTGGCAGAACTCAGCAGGCCAGACAGCATTTTGTGTTTTTATTTATTTCCAGCATCTGCAGATTCACTTGTGTTGCCTTTGTTTACAAAAAGACAATTTGTTTTGTATTTCTTTGCCAACAAGTTATTTTGCTTTGAGTTGAGCCCTGTCTTGTTGGCATTGTTCCAGTTTTAAAATGGTACAGGAGAATAATTTTGTGCTGTAATACTTTGTTCTCATTTAACCCAACCAGGGGCACTGAACAAAATTGTACGACCTGAGAATACCAATTTCAAATCAAATAGTCATAGAAAATTACAGCATTGAAACAGGTCATTCAGCCCATATAGTATGTGCCAAGCCATTTAAATTGCCTACTCCCAATGACCTGCATCCAGACCATAGCCCTCTATCCCACTACAATCCACGTACCTATCCAAATTTCTCGGAAACTTTGAAATCGAGCTTGCATGTATCACTTGCTCTGCAGCTTGTACCACACTCTTACGACCCTCTGAGTGAAGAAGTTTCTCTTCGTGTTCCCCTAAACATTTCACCTTTCACCCTTAAACCATGGCCTCTAGTTGTAGTTCTACCTAACCTCAGTGGAAAAAGCTTGCTTACATTTACCCTATCTATAGCACTCATAATTCTATATACCTCTATCAAATTTCCCATCAATCTTCTATGTTCCAAGGAATAAAGTTCTAACTTTTTCTTTCGTTCCTATAACTCAGGTCCTCCAGTCCCAGCAACATCCTTGTAAATTTTCTCTGTACTCGTTCAACCTTATTTACATCTTTCCTGTAGGTAGGTGACAAACTGCACACAATACTCCAAATTAGGCCTCACCTATGTCTTATACAACTTTAACATAACATTCCATCTCCTGTGCTTAGTACCTTGATTTACCAAGTCCAATGTGCCAAAATCTTTCTTTATGACTCCATCTACCTGTGCCTCCACGTTCAATGAATTATGGACCTTTTCTATCCCAGTCCACAGTGTCCTACCATTCACTGTAAAAGAACTACGTTTGGTTCTACTGCACTTGTCTACGATAAATTTCATTAGTCAATTTTTCTAGCCCATTTTTCCAAATTGGTTCAGATTCACTCCAAGCTCTGATAGCCTTCCTTGCTGTCCACTGCATCCCTGCGGCCCTCCATTATTCTTAGGCCTCCAGTCAGTGAGGGAATCATTTACTACCACTCTCTGGCTTTTCCCACAAAGCCATTGTCTAATTCAGTTTGCCACCTCATCTTGAATGCCAAGCAGCCAAACTTTCTTGACTAACCTCTCATGGGGAACCTTGTCAAAAACCTTGCTAAAGTCCATGTAGGCAACATCTGCTGCCTTGCCTTCATCAACTTTCCTGGTAACGTACTCGAAAAACTATAAAATTGCTTAGACATGACCTGTCTGGGCAAAGCCATGCTGACTATCCCTAATCAGGCCATGTCTTTGCAAAAACTCATATATCCAGTCCCTTAGAATACCTTTCTATAAATTTTCCACTACTGATGTCAGGCTCACTAGCCTAACATTTTCTTGTTAATTTTTAGAGCCTTTTTTAAACAACAGAACACCATTAGCTATCCTACAATCCTCCAGTACCTCACCAGTCGCTGAAGATGATCAAAATATTTCTGTAAAGGTTTGAGGGAACACCTTATCAGGTCCTAGGGATTTATGCACCCTTGTTTTACCTCGAAGACAGCAAACACCACCTTCTCTATTATCTGTATATGGTCTGTGACCTAGTTGTTGGTTTGTCTCAATTCTGTAGATTCTGCATCCGTCTCCTGAGTAAATACAGATGAAAAAATTTTATTTAATACCTCCTCTTCCCCCCCTCCGTCTCTATTGAGTCCATTCTGACCTTCCAGAGGACCAATTCTGCCCCTTGCAATCCTTTTGCTCTTAACATATCTGTAGATCCCCGAAGGAATCTCCTTCATCTGCCTGTTAGGGCAATCTCATGCCTTCTTTTAGCCCTCCTGATTTTTTTTTCTTGCAAGTTCTCTTGCATTTCTTGTACTCTTAAGTGTCTCATTTGTTCTTACCTGCCTATTCCTGCTATGCACCTTTTTTTTTCCCTAACCTGTGTCTAAACATCTCATGAAAACCAAAGCTCCCTAAACCTGTTAAATGTACTTTTTATTTTGGCAGGTACAGGCAAGCTTTGTACTCTCAACATTTCACTTTTGAAGGCAAATGCACCTTTGCTGGAAAACAGCCTGTCCCAATCCACATTTTCCAGATCTTTTTTGATACCATCACAATTGGCGTATCTCCAATTTAGAATCTCAACATGAGGACTGGACCTATCCTTTTCCATACTTACCTTGCGTCAATGATCATAATGCCGTTAGTTTCTAAGTGTTCTCCTACACAAACTTCTGTCTCTACCCTTTCTGATTCCATAACAGGAGATAAAGTATCACGCGCTTTCACATTGGGACTTGCAGGTGTTGATTTAGGAAACTTTTCCTGAACACATTTGGTGAACTCTATCCCATCTAGTCCTATTACAGTATGGCAGTCCCGGTCAATGTGCAGAAAGTTTAAATCATCTACTATTGCAACCTTATGTTTCTTGCAGCAGTGATCTCTCTACAAGTGTGTTACTCTAAATCCTGCAGATTGTTGGATGGTTTGTAGTACAGCCCCACTCATGTGGTCATGCCTTTCTTATTTCTCAGTTCCACCCATCAAGCCACACTAGATGAGTTCTTCAGTATGTCCTGACTGAGCACTGCCATGACATTTTCCCTGACTAGTACTGCCATCCCTGCTTTTAATTCCTCCTGCTCTGTCAGGTCTAAAACAGCGGAACCTTGAAATATTGAGTTGCAAGTCCTTTCCATCCTGCAACCAAGTCTCACTAATGGCTACAATGTCATAATTCCAAGTATTGATCCAAGTGCCTGAATTGATCTGACTTTCCTACAATACTTCTTGCATTGCAATATATGCAGCTCAGGACATTGGTCTTACCTTGCTCAACCTTTTGATTCCTGAGTAACAATTTCCTTAAATAGTTGAAAGGAACAAATAATCTTTCAGATCCACTTTTTAAATAAACAATGCATTCTTTATGTGATCATTATTTTGCAGACATATGAATGTTCAGGAGAGTAAGCTGATTTTGTATTTCCTACAAAATGACAGGATTTGAATTTTTCACCTGCACTTGAGTTACGACATGCTATAGTACTGAGATTTTTAGCATGAGTAGTTTGATCTCCGCAGAATAAACCCCATAATGCCTTTTCTACTATTCAATGTAAATTGTTGATAATATCTATATTTTAAACTGCTGCAATTTATTGTTTTGAGGACTTTCTGTTGTTATATTAAAAGGTCCAGGGACAATGGGGCTTGGGGGGTGGGGGGTGAGGTAGAAATTATATTTTGTACATTATTGATTAAGCTTATCATTGAGTTTACTCATTTGATCTTTTTTAAAACAAAGATCACAAGCTGTTTAGCTGATGTAACTTTTTTGTAACTTTGAAGAAAAATATTGTTAATGCAGCAAATTTGCTATATATCAGTAGTTTATGTTCTAGTGTTGGTGAAATCTCTATTATATATTTTAAGAGAAGCAGCAGCTTGCTAACTAATAATAGCATCCCATAAGCATGTTTCTTACCATGTGTTTATTTTGGAAAGAAAATGGATCATAATTTTTTGATAGGGTAAGGGAAAATTGATCAGGATTATTACAACATATTTTCACTTTCCATTTTAATTTACAGGCTCTTTGGCGGATCCCAAAGAAATACCAGGCCTAGCCCACTTCTGTGAACATATGCTTTTTTTGGGAACAGAAAAGTATCCAAAGGAGAATGAATATAATCAATTTCTCAGTGAACATGCAGGGAGCTCTAATGCATTCACCAGTGGAGAACATACCAATTTCTATTTTGATGTATCAAATGAGCATTTGGAGGGTGCACTTAATAGGTAAATAATGGTATAATAATGAATTTAAAGCTTCTTTATTTCTATTCATTATTCTTGTGCATTATGTCCCAGGGTTTTGCATGATGATGCCAGAAAGCTTTAGAAGAGGAGATCTGTTTCTTGTATGGGATCGCTTACAGGATGGACATAAGTTTATAAACCTGGAGTTAGCTTCACCTTGTATACTCACATTCTAAACTTTGGTTTTGCCAGGGTTTCCTGTTTCTGCTTTTGTCTAGTTTTGTGTAAAGAGCTGAGTTCCCTACAGAGATAAGAAGAAAATTACCATTCATGGTATCAAAATAACGTTTGATCCAGTACAGCATGAAGTAAGTCAGTATAAATAAATGAAAATTGAGGATAAAAATCCTTCTAGATATTACCATACTTGCATGAATCCCTCAAAATCAATCACGTTTGGTTGTTTCATTGCTGACTGTCCTTCCATCGTGTCGTGATGTCTGTTGGCATGGGCTCCTTATTGCACAAATGCCATTATCCAATAAGAGGACCCATCTCTCCTTTGCTGTTGAGGACAGTGCCAGCTTTGAGATATTTACCACCACCCTTATCCATTAAGGTTTTGGTCATTAAAACCCAATTAACATCTTGAGTGGCGTGGTTGGAAAAACAAACAGTCCTGGCAGGTAACCTTAAAAGCTTTTCCGCATTCTTAGTCAAGCGTAGATTTTTGTGTTTATTGGATGAGTTCTGACCAACAAACTCAAGAAATCCAACACAAACCATGACAAAGCAGTTTTGCATCATAATGCCATCAATCTGAGATTTTTGGAATGGGATTGTTTCAATATATTTGACCATTTTGAACAATCTAAGGAAGATGCAAAATGATATTGTGCAAGCTACGAAATGCCAGTTGGCCCCCAGCTTTGTACTTGTTGCTTTATTAAGCAGTGTTCCCATGTTGGTTGAAGAGCAAAATAACACAAGGTAAACCTGATGGTTAATAAACTTCAAAATATCATAAATCAATATCTAAATATTTTGTATAATATTCTAATGAATTTGAAGTATTGCTCTTTTTACTCTCATTATTTTATTTCAGGTTTGCCCAATTTTTCGTTTGCCCTTTATTTGATGCAAGCTGTAAAGACAGAGAAGTCAATGCTGTTGATTCAGAGCATGAGAAAAATCTAATGAATGATGCCTGGAGGCTGTTCCAATTGGAGAAATCTACAGGCAACCCAGAACATCCATTTAATTCTTTTGGAACAGGTCAGTGTTTTTATAGCCTCCTCCTTGAATAATATGCATTGCAGTTGTTGGATAACATCATGTGAGCAAAATTGTGCAGTTGCACAGTATAAGAAAAAAACATGAGAGCCAGGCGTTATCCAAAGATAGAAGTTCGTTATCCAATTCGTGACTCATTATGTCACATCAAAATTATGTTTTAAAAGCTTCATTGAGTTGTGAATGCTAATAACTTTAAAAATGAGTTCCCGACAGCTGTTTTTTTAAAAAAGATAAACATTTATACCATGCATTCAGTGCAGTGGAAATGGGCAATATTGGTAATTGATTTCTACTGCAGTGATTTTGCAATAATGTCACTACTCGGGGGGGGGGGGGGGGGGAAGCTACGGTTTTATTTCCATTATTCAATAATTGCATTAAATGCATGTTTTGCTAGTTATTTCTGTCACAGGACAAGAATGGCTGCTGCACAGATGTATGCAGAAGCTTTTTAAGTTGTCCTGTTAAGTTCAACACAATCTGCTTAGGAAGCACTATGTAATTAATTTGAAAGTTCTTATTAAAATCTACGAAGAGTGTAAGGAACATAAGAAAGTAATTTGGGAGTACTCTAATTCCCTGAACTTGCTGGTCCGTTCAGTAAGATTAGTGATTTTTCTTGGGAGTATGACAAATATTGCTTACCATATATCAATCACAATCATCCCTTATAATTGATCAACCATATGATCAAATCACGGGAAAGCAACTCTGCTACTACAGAATAAAACTTGCATATTTAAAAATTTATATGTTGTGAGTTAATTGCCTTCTGCTTGTGTCTAATGATGAAACCAATTGCTGTTGTATTTTATTTTGAATTAATAAGAGCTGCATTCAAGATCAAAATTAGTAATATCACATTTACAATATTAACAATATATTTAACCACTTAACCTGAAGTCCTGATCATGTGCCCTGTGAGTCATTGCTATGGGGTGATGCAGTTTGATTTCTATTTGACATTTGTCTGAGCTGTAATCCAATTTAAAATAAATGCACTTGAACAATGTTTTCTTTTGAGCCTTTATGCAGCAGATAATTTCAAAATAACATGAATGGGTTTAAGCTCTCATCCAGGTGTTTAATGAATATGATATGATTTAATTTAGAATGGCTAATCCACTGAGTCAGAGCACGTGTAGCTTATTTGCTGATAATTTGAAAGGAGCTTATAAACTTTGTAAAAATTCAGTGTAAATTGTGAAAAAGAGAATTCAATAAAATAGCTTCTGCATTTCATAGAGAAATACAGATTTGAAATAGGCTAATCAGCCGACCATATTCACACTAATCAGAGGTGTACATCTATATTAATCCCATCTTCTAATAATTAGCCCATAGGCCTCTAAGCCAAGGTCTTTCCAAGGCTTTGCCAGATCACTTAAGTGCTGTGGGTGACTTTGCTTTCTCCATTTCTCAGGCAGTGTATTCCAGATGCAGTCTTGAGTAGAAAAAAGTCCCTCTCAAAGCCCCTCTAAATCTCTTGCCCCTTATCCCAAATCTGTATCCTCCAGTTATCTCTGCCTCTGATACAGAGAAATATTTCTTCAGTCTATATATGTCAATCATGCCCCCCTCTTAATCACTTCTGCTCCATGGAAAACCGAGACACCTACTCTCTTCATAACTGGTTCATTCTGGGCAACATCCACTGCACCATCTCTGGTGCTATCATGTTCTTCCATGGTGACTGGCTGAGTTATGACTAATATTTTATAAAATTGGAGCTCCTTGTTCTTCTAGTCAATGCCCTGACCAGTGAAGGCCAGTATCTCATCTGCTGCTTCATCATGTTATCTATCAAACAAATGGCATGGGTGATACAGAAATTACTATTTTATTTTAATTTCTAAAAGTAGACCTATAAATTGTTTTTTGCTCAATTAGCTTTTTTCCTAATCAAAAAAAGTTGTAGACTGGCCCTTGAAAGAAAGCTCAGATAACTGCTATGAGTGAGTGAACATTACTTTTGAACAAAAATCACATTTCAAAGTTAGTTTATTATCAAAGTGTGTCACCAAGTAGTACTCTGAGATTTATTTTCTTGCAGGCATTCACAGTAGAACAAAGTACAATAGACTCAAAGGAAAACCACACAAAAACGGACAAATCATGCAAATAGAAAAAGAAACAATAATAAAGAAATAAGAGAAATAAATAAAATTGGGAATATAAGTTGTAAGCCCCTTGAAAGTGAGGCCAAAATTTGTGTTCAATGACCAGTTCAGTGTTGTGAGTAAAGATGTCTATGCTGGTTCAGTATTCTGATGATTGTAGATTATTGTTCCTGAACTTGGTGGTATGGGACCTAAGGCTCCTTTACCTCCTGATGGTAGCAGCGAGAAGAAAGCATGGCCTGGATGGTTGACACTGCTTTTTTGAGGCAGTGCTCTTTGTAGCTGTGCTCAATGGTGTGGAGAACTTTTCCTGCATTCATCACTTTTTATAGGCTTTTCTCTTCTTGGGCCCTGGTGTTTCTGTACCAGATTGTGATACAACCAGGCAGGATATGCTCCACTATGCATCAGTTTTAGATAACGTGCAAACTTCTAAGAAAGTAGAGGAGCTGCTGTGTTTTCTTTGAAATTGCATTTTATGTGCTTGTCCCAGGATGGATCCTCTGATAGGATAACATCCAGGAACAAAGTTACTGACCATCTTCACCTGTCCTCTAATGAACAATGGCTGATGGACCACAGATTTCTTCCTCCTATAGTCAATAGTCAGCTCTTTTTTGCTGGTGTTAAGTGAGAGTTTGTTGTGTGGATTTTCAGTTTCTTTTCTATTTACCTATTCGTCACCATCTTGTTTTGTTCAGCGACAGTGTTATCAGCAAACTTGAATATGGCATTGGAGCTGTACTTGGCCTCAAAGTTATAAGTTTAAAGTGAGTGGAATAGGTGCATCACAGGTGCCTTGTGGTGTACCTGTGATTGTGGAGGAGATGTTTCCAATCTTCATTGACTGGGATTTGCAACTGAAGAAATGGAGGATCCAATTGCACAAGTAGGTATAGTGGCCTAGGTCTTGGAGCATATTAATTAGTTTTGAGGGGATGATAGTGTTAAATTCTGTAGTCAATGAAGAGCATCCTGATGTATGTGTCTTCACTGAGAAGATGTTCCTGAGTTGAGTGGAGATCCAATAAAATGGCATTTGCTGATAACCTTTTGTGACAGTAGTCAAATTGGAGTGGATCCAGGTCACTCCTCACGCAAGAGTTGATATGCTTGATAACAGTCTCTCAAAACACTTGGTCACTACTGGTTGATGGTTATTGAGGCAAGTTGACACTTTCTTCTTGGGCACCGATATGATTGAAACCTGCTTGAATCAGGTGGGTACCTCAGACTACTGAAGTGAGAGGTCAGTAAACACTGCACTCCAGCCAATTGATTAGCACAGGTCTTCAGTACTTGGACAGCTACACCATCTTGGCCAGATGTTTTGGTGGGTTCATCCTCCTGAAGGGTGTTCTGACGATGACTTTGGAGACTGAAATCAGAGTTGTTGAGGGCTGTGGGAGCTTGTGAAGATGCCTGCATGTTTTTACCAGTCAAAATGAGCATAAAAGGCAGAGGTAATCTGAGTATAATCATATTGTTATTTGCGTCACCTAGGTTTGCTTTGTTGGAGGTGACGGCATTCAAGCCCTGCAACAGCTGTCGAGCATCCATTTAATCATCAGCATAGCAAGTTAACTGGCAAATAGTAAATTATACAAGTTCTAAATTAAGATCGTTTTAGAATGATTTATTGATTCTGAAATTAAAAACAAAGAAAAATGCTGCAGATGCTCATCTGTCACATCCTGCCAAATCTGCTGAGTTTCTTCATCAATTTTAATGTTTATTTCGGATTTCTGGCATCAACTGTGTTTTGCTCTACAAACTGTCATTGCAGATGATTCTTCATAGAGAAATAAGTAACATTCTTGCAACAAGCAGGCCATGAAAAATTATTTATATCCTAATGAGTAATACATTATAAAGACAATAGTTTGCACAACAGTCAGAAATAGTTGTGGCAGGGCTTGAATAATATCACCTCTTATAAAGTTAAATCAAACGACATTGGCGACAACAGGGCTTCACTTCCAGATGATCTCATTGCCTTCTGTGCTCTCTTTGACCGTCAAGACATGGAGAATCCATCACAAACTCTCCTACATCCCCCCGATGATTTTGTGATTTCAGTCTCTGAGGCCGATGTGCAAGGAACCTTTGGGAAGGTAAACCCACAAAAAATGTCCAGCCCAGATGGGGTACCTGGCCAATTACCAAGGGCCAGTGCTGATCAACTGGCTGAAATGTTCTCTGAGATCTTCACCCTCTCACTTTGGCAGTCTGAGATACCCACCTTCTTCAATTAGACTGGTGCCTAAGAGGAATGTGATAACCTGCCTTAATGATTATCATCCGGTAGCATTTTCATCCATAGTGATTAAGTGTTTCAACCCTTGCCCTACCTGTAACTTGAATTCACTCTAATTTGCCAACTAGAGTAATGGGTCCCCAACAGATGCAGTTCCATTCAACCTTGGGATATCTGGACAGCAAACATGCATACATCAGACTGCTCTTTATCGACTACAGTTCAGCATTCAATATCCCCGTTATCCTCTCAAAACTAATGAATGAGCTTCAAGACCTCAGCCTCAATATCTCCTTGTGCAATTCAAACCTTGATTTTTCTCACTTGCAGACCCCTGTCAGTTTGGATTGGCACCAAAATCTCCATGTTTTCCATCAGCACAAATGCACCTTAAGGCTGTGTGCTTAGCCCTCTGCTCTACTTGCTGTACACTTATGACTATATGGCTAAACATGACTCTAATGCCAAATCAAAGGTGGTAACATCAGCATATAGGAGGAAGATTGAAAATCTCACTAAGGTGTGCCGTAACAACCTCCTAATGTCAGCAAGATCAAGGAGCTGGTTATTGACTTCAGGAGGAGGAAACCAAAGGTCTATGGGCCAGTCCTCAGAGGTGGAGAGGGTCAGCAACTTTAAATTCCTCGGTGTTAATATTTCGGAGGGGCTGTCCTGTGCCCAGCACACACGTGCAATTATGAAAAAAACATGGCTGTGCCTCTACTTTGTTAGGAGTTTACGAAGATTTGGCATGACATCTAAAACTTTGACAAACTTCTGTAGATATGTAATGGAGAGTTTCTTGACTGGCTGCATCATGGCCTGGTATGGAAACACCAATGGCCTTAAATGGAAAATCCTATAGTACTGGATACAGCTCAGTCCATCACAGGTAAAGCCCTCTCCACCATTGGGCACATCTACACAAACAATAAAGGGGGAAAGCAGCATCCATCATCAGGGACACCCACCACCCAGGACATACTCTTTGTACTCAACTTTACTTGGCCTATCAATGAAATGTTTCCACAACCAATTAACTCGCTTTCAAAGGCTCATCTCATGTTCTTTATATTTATTGCTTATTTATTTACTATTATTTCTTTTTTATTCGTACATTTTGTCTTTTGCACACTTTGGTGTGGTCTTTCATTGATTCTATTATGATTGTCTTTGGATTTAGTCAGTATGCCTGCAAGAAAATAAATCACTGGGTTATTTACTTAGAGAAATTTACTTTAAACTTTGAAATAGCTGTTGTAAATTGAAAATGAAAAATTCATTCATAAGCTACATATTTTCACTGGGTCAAAATGGAATTCCCTCCCTAACAGTACTGTGGGTGTACCTACACCTCGGACTGCAGTGGTTCAAGAAGGCAGCTCATCAACACCTTGTTTAAGGGCAAGTAGGGATGGGCAACAAATGCTGGCTTAGCTGGTGACACCCACATCCCACCTCTGCTTCTAAGTTGGCTGTGACGAGAGCTAGTTAACCCCATATTTGGGAATCTCCAGTCTAAACCTTGGCATTTCTGTCTCCCTTTTAAAATGTCATTTAAATCTTGCCTCTTCAACCAAGTTTTTTGAGGAATCAATTTTAATTTGTTTACCCTTATGTGGCTTTGCATCAGATTTCCTGTGAATCTACTGGAAATTGCTGTAGATACATTACTATTTTGAAGGTGCAGAATAAGCTGATGACTGATACACGATATGTAAAATCTAATTTTTGTGTTTCTAGCTCAGAATTGCTAATGTTCTAATCGTTAGTAATGTTTGTAACAGAAATCACTTTTTTATTAAAACTGTTTATAATCTACAGTGTTACATCCACATAAAACAAAATGTATATTGACTCTAAATTCTTAATTGAACAATGTTGCATGCAATACTACCATAAATCTGGCTCTTTTTATGTGTCATTTATACTGAATTTTACTTTACTCATGAAAAATTACTTCCACAAAATTACAGATATTTGGCTTCTGCTTACTTTTTCATTGTCACTACATTTGAAATATTTTTTTAATTTTAATTTTAACTTTTATTCATAGTTGTCAATGTGGAATAATATTCTGCATGGGAAATAAAATATTTTTCACTTTTAAGAAACCAAAATAAAACAAACCCCATTGGAAAGAAACTTCACCTACTTTAGTAAATTAATCTCAGGGAATAAAAGAGATGTAATGTCTAGATGTAAAGAGAAGTAAAGAAATGTAAGAACAGCTCCTGTGTTACTAGGTTTCTTAAGCTGCAATTTATTTTTTTCAGTATTTCACATTAATTTATTCATTGTTTCAACTTGGGATCACTGACAAAGCCAATATTTTTGCCGTTACTTAACTGCCCTTGAAAGGAGAGGCTTTACTATTGCATGTCAGAGGACATTTGAGATCCAATCACTTTGGTAGGTCTAGACTCACATACAAGTCAAGCTGGGTGAGAATGACAGTTTTTCTTCTCTAAAAAGGCATTATCAAACTCGTCTCCATTCTTATGACAATCCAGTGGTTTCATGGACCCCATTGTGAAGACTTCACTGTTATTCCAGAATTATTTAATTTTCTGCACTTATTTTTTTGAAGTGATCCAGAAAGATTGGATCACTAAGTGGGGCTTGAATTTGTTGCTCAATCTGGTAATTTAACCAAGGTGCTGCTCCTTTTGAAATACAAACAAGTGCAAACTGAATGATGAGATGTAAAGCACAGAAAACAGCAGTTGTATTATTAAAAATGCAGTGCATATTGAGCTATGATCCACTTTATCATCTGTTTAAGACTAACTTTATTTTCAATGTTAGGCAACAAGTTGACCTTGGAAACTAGGCCAGCTGAGATGGGTATTGATGTACGACAAGAGCTCCTTAAATTTCACTCAGCAAACTATTCATCAAACTTGATGGCTCTCTGTGTGCTGGGGCGAGGCAAGTATTATATTGAGAAATACTTAAGCTAATATATAATTTTTCATTTTCCAATGCATTGCTTATTAGCTGCTTTACTGAAAGTTTTGAAATAACTGTCTTGGACTGTTAGGTTGCTCAGTATAATTGTCAACAATAAATGTATTTGGGTAACCTAGTTACTTTAATTACTTGATCATTCCTAGTTCCTAAATCTGCAAAGTGAATTTCTATTTTTATCTAGAGCCACGGTTGAAAATTGTATTTTTTTTTGTCTGATAAACTGATTTTCGCAAATTTTGTATGAACAGAAAAGTTGCATTAACTGTCTGTGAAATCTGTATGACAGATGAATGCAGATTTACATTTGTCAGAGCAGATGGAGGTGGGGAAGGAATACAGGGATGATTGGCCTGAATCATTCATAATTCAGCCCATTTACAGATGCTTCTTTGGCTGATGTCCCTTCTGCCCTTAAATGTTACTCTATCCAGACCTGTTGCCCGTTTCCAAATTTGTGACAAGTCCTCGTTCATCAGCTTGGTAGTTCTAGATCTGTATGGTTGTTGCTTGAAAATATTAACTTTTAAATTCTTATATTTATTTCCAAAAACCTTAATGACTTTGCTGCACCTTATATCTACCCCCTGAGGTTTGTGTTTTTCATTGTCTTGTACATACTCAATTTTTAATTCCTCTACATCTGGCATTTATGCGTTCAGTTGCTTCTGCTTTGTGTTGTAACTTTATCACCAGATTCCGAGACCTGGGAGTCAACATCTCCCTCTGCAATTGATTCCTCGGCTTCTTGGACCAAAAGATCACAATTAGTAAGGATAGGCAGCAACACCTCTGCCGTGATTATTCTCAGCGCTGGCACCTTGCAAGGCTGTCTCCTCATCCCCTGCTCAATTCGTTGCACACATGACTGTGTGGCCAGATTCTGCTCAAACTTGCAGATGATACCACTGTAATAGGCTGTATCTCAGGTAACTGAGGTACAGAAAGGAGATAGCACAATAATGTGGTGTCATGACAGCAACCTTTCCTTTAGTGTCAGCAAAACAGAAAAGCTGGCCATTATGAAAAGGAAGGGGGCTGTGCATGTGCTCCTGTCTACATCCATGGTGCTGAGACTGAGAGCTTCAATAACTCATGCTTAAATTGCCATGTAGAAGGCTCAGCCAAGAAAGCTCACCAATACATCTGCTTCCTCAGGAGGCTTAAGAAATTCGGCATGTTCCCATTGAGCATTACCAATTTTTGTCAATGCAGCATTGAAGACATCCTGTCTGGATGCATAATAGATTAGAATATCAACTGCTCTGTCCATGACCACAGGAAATTGCAGAGAATTGTGGACACAGTTTAGTACTTTGTGGAAACCAGCCTACCGCTATGGACTCTGTCTATACTTTGTGCTGCCTTGGTAAAGCACCCAGCAAGGACCCCATCCAGCCCAGACTTTCTCTCTCCTCACCTTTCCTATCGGGCAGCACATACAAAAGCCTGGAAGCGTACCTTAAGGTTTAATTGTAGCTTCTCTCTGTTGTATGATTATTGAATACTTTCATAGAACAATAATATGGTCTTTTTGCCCTCGCAGTCAACTGCGTTATGAACTTGCACCTTATTATCTACATACATTGCATTTTATTCTGCATTCTGTTATTGTTTTGTCTTGTAGCGCCTCGATGCATCATATAATGAATTGATCTGTATGAACAGTATACAAGACAAACTTTTCACTCTATGTTTGTACTTGTGACAATAATAAAATAATTCTGATTCTAATTCCAAAGCTTTTTAGGCTTATTTTTTTTTTGCAGTTTAAGGTTTATAATCTACCTCTTTCACTGGATGCTTGATCCATTGTCCTAATCTCTTCAGTGTATTGTTTTCAGGTTTTGTTGGATAATTCTGTTTAATAGTTTCTGGTTGATATAGTGTAAACTGTTTGAAATGGGAGTTTCAGCAGGAAAATAGTTAATGAAATTTACTTTGAAGTGCTCTAAAATACATCTTGTGTAAAATAGCCTACTTTTTTCTGCCATATAAGGTGGATTCCCAAAATGTGCTTCTGCTTTAAGGTCGCCAGGATCAGGTGGACATCCTGTATGATAAAATTTCAAATTTCACCATTTTTTTTCTTAGATGTTGTAGTTAATTTTGATTGGTTTCTGAACAGAAAGTTGGATGCTTTAGTACATTAAATATTAGATTACATTGACTTTAATACTGCAACCAATTTGAACAGATAGATAAAAGTTTATATTTCTATTTGTGGTCACTTGATTTTTGATTAATGACAAACATTTGGTCAATGTTTTGAGCATTGTAAGAAGAGGGTTACTTGTAGGTCATTTTAACAATTGTCCTTGCAATATTTGAATTAAAATTTTAGTGCATTGGTATTTACAATTGATTCTTAGAAACAATATAAATTGTTTTTAGCAATTTTATTCTTGAAAATGGACTGTTTAGAAATCAAAATTTATTTTTTACATACCCATGATATTCTAACCTAATTACTTACCCGACCTTAGAAAACATCAAAATTAGGAATAATTTGTTTTTAGAGTTCATTACAGCGGAATAGAGAGAAATTCTTTCTCTTCATATCCATCTCTGTTGTTCCCCTGTCAAAAAACAAAACTGAAAATGTAATAATGATTGCGATAATGTACAGTATTCCTGTGGTCTGCTTGGTGGGGAGCTGGTAGAATATGCATCATTGAGCAAAATGTAATTTGCACAGATGTATACTATATGGGTATGAAGACTGATCTTGTACTGCTTTTGAAGACTTTATTTGCTTAATCAGCACAATTAAAAACCACAGTTTTGGGCTGCAGAAAAATAAAGATTTTTCCCAAATAAAGATGTTGATATTTATAACCAATTGGGGAAAAAGCTGAAGAAGAGTACCTTTTGTTCAGAGCACTACCCCCTTGCTTACATTAAAGTAGCACCAAAGCAGATTTTTTTCAGGTTTTTGCATAAAATTTCAAATCTTAAATACTGTATACGCGATCAAATTATGTTCCCTGCTAGATACCCTGATGTTGTCTCTTGGAATATATATTAGAGTAACTACGCAGTAATTACTGAGAACTATAATTTTCGACAAACTTAGTGAAGAGATACTAGGAAATTAAAATGTTATGGTTACTTTTTTAAAGAAGAGGCTCTCTTGCTCAGGGATTTACTTATGCTGCTAATTATAGATAACCTTCAAAATGGAGTATGCCAGTAGTTGACCTGGATTTGTGCATGATATTACTTTGAGCTTAAAAATAACAATTATAATTTATTGTGTTTCAATTGATCTACATTGGTTCCAGAATCCCTGGATGAGATGACTGACCTGGTGGTAAAATTGTTTGCCGAGGTGGAGAACAAGTCTGTACCTGTACCTGAATATACTGAACATCCATTCAAGGCAGAGCACTTGAAGGTATTTGCATTATTCTAGTTGTATTGTATCTTGGTTTTTATTGTCCCCATTACAAAATTTTTTTAAAAGTACAATTAAGAAAAAAAAGTCCCGATGAAGGGTCTCAGCCCGAAACTTCGACTTTTTACTCTTTTCTATAGATGCTGCCTAGCCTGCTGAGTTCCTCCAGCATTTTGTATGTTGCTCAGGTTTCCAACATCTGCATATTTATTTCTTGTTTGTGATTAAAATCTGTTTGTTCACTTTAGCAAATTTTGAACATGGGCTTCCTTCAGTGATTAAAATTCTAACCATTTCTCATAGGTTGAAACTAGGAGTCTTGAGTTTGATTTGAACAGGAGTTTAAACATTAGTACTTTCTGTAGCAATGCATCAAGCGCTGGAGGAATTCAGTGGGGTCAGGCACCTAAGAGTGAAATAGGTAGTTGACATTTTAGTTCGAGACTCTTCATCTGCCTGGGAAGAGGGGCCAGCAAAAAAATGGTAGAGAAGAGTGGCATAAGAGCAGGTAGGTGATAGGTGCATCCACATGAGGGGGAGGGTGGAAATGATTTGCTTGATTTGAAAAGCAGGACCTCCAGAGTAGTAATCTCAGCCATGCGCTAGTGTGGGATAGGATAGGATGATTCGACAGATGAATGCGTGGCTGAGGAGCAGGTGGTGGGGGCAGGGCTTCAGATTTCTGAATTATTGGATGTCTTCTGGAGAAGGTATGACTTTCATGAAAGGGTGGGGTTACACCTAAATCCGAGAGGGATTTACTTGCTGGCAGGTTTGCTAGAGCTGTTGAGGTAGGTTTAAACTAAATTGGCATTGGGATGGGAATCATAGTGATAGGGCTGAGATTGGGGAGTTGGGAAGACTGTTAGGAAGGACAAGCAGATGTTGGGGCAAAATTGTAGTCAGTGATGTGAGTTGCAGTGTAACATGGGGACAGAATCTAAAAGGGTGACAAATATAGGACTAAAGGTGCTATATATATTTAAATGCATGCAGAATGTGGAATAAGTTAGATGATTTTGTAGCGTCATTAGAGACTAATAGGTATGACTGAAGATCACTGAGTTGAGGCTGAAAGAAGATAATTGAAAATTGTGTCACAGGTAGAGAGCTCATAAAGTTTTTGGCATATTGGCCTTCATAAGTATTGAATACAGAAGGGGGGATGTTATGTTGAAATGGTATAAGACATTGCAGAGGCCTAATTTGGACTATTATGTGCAGTTTTGGATGCCTACCTATAGGAAAAATGTAAATAAGGTTGAAAGAGTACAGAGAAAACTTACAAGGATGTTAATAGGCCTGGAGGGCCTGTTATAAGGAATGATTTAATAGGTTATGACTTCATTCCATAGAACATTGAGAGGAGATTTGATAGAGATATAGAGGTTAAATGTAAACAGGTTTTTTTCCACCAAGGTTGGGTGGGACTACAAAGAGAGATCATGGATTAAGGGTGAAAGGTGAAAAGTTTAAGGGGATCTTAAGTTTAAGGGTTCTGAGAGTGTGGAATGAGCTGCCAGTACAAGTAGTGCGTGCGAGTTTGATTTCAATTTTTAAGCAAAGTTTGAATAGGTATATGGATGGTAGGGGTATGGAGGGCTACAATCCAAGTGCAGGTTGATTGAAGTAGACATTTCAAATAGCTCGGCATGGACTTCATGGGCTGAAACGCCTGTTTCTGTACTGTACTTTTCTATGATCATAGTTGGAAGGTTAGGAAACCCATTGTTAAAAAAGACAGGTAGGTAAGCAGAGGTGGTGAGGTGGCTCTGTTGGTTTTAAAAAAAACAATGAAATCCAAACTTAGAGGTGACATATGGTAGGAACAGAAGATGAACTCAACCTTGTGGGTTGAGTTAAGCAAGTGCAAGGGTAAAAAGATCCTGTTGGGAGTTACATACAGTAGCTAGGATGTAGGCTACAAATTACAGTAGGAGATGGAAAAAGGGTAATGTTACAATAGTTAGTCATAAGGGATTTCAGTATGCAGGTAGATTGGGAAAATCAGGTTGGTGTTGGATCCCAAGCAATAGAATTTGTAAAAATGCCTATAAGATGACTTTTTAGAGCAGCTTGTGGTTGAGCCCATGAAGGGATTTGTTTAATTAACCGGATTTGGACTGTAGAATTGCAAATGTCTTTCCACTCTTTAAGAAAAGAGGGAGGCAGAAAAAAAGGAAATTATTAGCCAGTTAGCCTGATCTCAGTAGTTGAGAGGATATTGGGGTCGATTGTTAAGAATGAGGCCTCAGGGTACTTGGAGGCGCATGATAAAATAGGTCATAGTGAGTATGGTTTCCTTGAAGGAAAATCTTGCCTGACATAAAATATGTTGGAATACTTTGAGGGAATAATGAGCAGGATGGACAAAGGAGAATCGGATGTTGTGTCTTGGATTTTCAGAAAAGGCCTTTGACAAGGCGCCACACATGAAGTTGCTTAATGAGATAAGAGGCCATGATATTACAGGAAACGTACTAGCATGGATAGAGTAATGGCTGATTAGCAGGAAGCAAAGAGTGGGAATAAAGGGGGCCTTTTCTGGTTGGTTGCCGGTGACTAGCGGTGTTCCACAGGGGTCAGTGTTGGAACAGCTTCATTTTATGTTGTATGTCTGTGATATGGTGGGTGAAGTTGATGGCTCTGTGGCCAGTTTGAGGAGGATACCAAGATATCCAGAGGGGCAAGTAGTGCTGAGGAAGCAGTGAGGCTGCAAAAGGATTGAGAGAATGGGCAAAGTGGTGGCAGAAGTCAGAAAGTGCACGGTGATGCACTTTGGTAGAAGGAACAAACGTGTAGAGAGGCAGAAAATGTGAATATCTGAGGTGCAAGGGAACTTGAGAGTTCTCGTGCAGGACTCCCTGAAGATTGACTTGCAGCTTGAGTCGGAGGTGAGGAAGGCAAATGCGATATTAGCATTCATTTTATGAGGCGGAGAATATAAAAATAAGGATGTAATGCTAAGACTTTGTAAGGCACTGGTGAGGCCTCACTTGGAATATTTTGAGCAAGTTTGGGCCCATTGGAGAGGTTTCAGAGGAGGTTCACGAGAATAATTCCAGGAATGAAAGGGTTATTATATGAGGAGTGTTTGCTGGCTCTAGCTCTGTACCCATTGGAATTTAGAAGAATGAGGGGAAATCTCATTTAAGCATTGAATTTTGAAAAGTCTATATACAGTGGATGTGGCAAGGATGTTCCCTGTAGTGGGGGGAGCCTAGGATCAGAGGGCACACCCTCAGGTCATTGGGTATATTTAGGGCAGAGGTTGATAAGTTCTTAGTCAGGGTGTGAAAGGTTATGGGAAGAAGGCAGGCGAGTGAGATTGAAAGGGAAAATAAATCAGCCATGATGAAATGGCAAAGCAGACTAAATGGGCTAACTTGTTCCTGTATTTTATGGTCTTATGATTTGAAAATCTGGTGAATGATAGGTAGAAGTAACATAGAGCTGAAGATGGTGTAAACTGACAGGTGAGGACGTTGGATCGCGTAATAAAGGGATGGAGGTGGGGAGAGCAATCTTTTTGATGGAGTATGTGGGTTATGGGCAAATGGAGAATGTTGGTGATGGGGGCCAGGTGGATCAGGCAGAGAGAGAAAAGAAAAATGGAGGGGCAGACTGGGAGCAGTTCCCAGACGTCTGAGAGTTTGACATTCATGGATTCTGTCCAGGCAGAATATGAGATCCTGTTCCTTTAGTTTGTGTTTAACCTTTACCTGGCAGTGGGAATGGCCTTAGGCTGATATGTTGATGTGGAAATGTGCAGTAGGATTAAAATGACAGACTGGGGGATTTTACACTCTGTCTGCAATATCAGCTAGGATTTCCCAGTGACCAGCTATTTTAATTCCACTTCCGGTTCCCACACCAACATGCATGCCCACTTTGCAGCAATACCCCTCCATTATCCTGACCTGTGCAATTCTCCAATGTTGCTCATAATTTTGTGGTTTCTTACTCTTTTGATGTCCACTGATCTGTGGATTTTTTTTTAAACAAAACATCCTTGTTTCCTTGTGTTGTTGATCTTGCTTTCTCTTGTTTGCTTACCATTCCACAGAGGCTGTTGGTGGGGAGGGAGGTAATACCTGGTTTGAGATGCCCAATAAAGAGAAATCTCTCAAGTCGATTGACTTTGTATGCGTGTACTCGCAGTGCAAAATCTAGGCCATAGTAGAATTCAATTTGTGACTTTGACATCGGTACCCCAGTGCTGCAACTAGGAAACCACAGTACCTGTGCAAATGCTTTCTTCATCACCACTCACAAGTCTGGACATAACTGGAAAGATTTAGTTCTTACAAAGATACTTCATAACGGTGAAACTGTTTATCCGCTCAATATGCCAATTTACTGCATTCAAAAATGATCCACATGTTGAGAGTTGGCTATTTTGTAAGCTGAATCGTGCAAGCCACTCCATTTTGTACCTTAATTTTTCCAATTTATTTTATCATTTCAAGGCAAGAGAAATACATGGAGATGTTCTAATCTAATGTCATAAAGCAGAATAGTAAATTAAAATAATTTACTGTAATTTGTCTTCATGTGCAGAACAGGAATACATTACCAAAAAGGCTACTCAAGATTTTAAAATTCTGTTTTGGTCATAGCCTTGAATTTACCAGAAATTTTTATTACCAATATGTTATATGAAAAGATTGTTAATATTACCAGAATACAATTAATTTAGGAAAATTGTGTGTGCATTCTTGACTTGGTTTTTCCACATGCTTTGCAGAAAATACATAGAATCAGTGCCTTTTTGAAAAACATTGTCAACAAAATTATACATACAGTACATTGATCATATAAATTCAAATGGAATTTTTTTACATTGTAATAAAACCACTTAATTGTTTTTCAGCAACTGTATAAAGTGGTCCCTGTCAAGGATATCCGAAATCTTTATGTTACTTTTCCAATACCGGATCTACAGAAATATTACAAGTCAAATCCAGGTCATTATCTAGGACATTTGATTGGTCATGAAGGACCAGGGAGTCTCCTATCAGAACTCAAGTCGAAAGGTGATGATTGTGAAACTCTTCTTAATTTTCTTCTTTTTGATTTACGTTAGTGAAGTTCTTTTGTCAGCTCCACTGGGTCATTTGATTAATGTTCAGTAGCTTGTGAGAGAGATTTGGAGTGTCCAATACTCATTTCTCCTTTTTTCTTATCTTTTCCCATCTTTCCCATTCGCAAGAAGAGAAATGACCTCAAGATGGCATTTTGCGTATGTTGAAAATGCTCATTTCCTTTGGTAAATGTCCAACTAAATGTCATTATGATAATCTCCAAGTCTCTAATATTTTAAAGATTTGTTTCTCTCCGATTCCTTTTATCTGTGCTTACTTTTCACTTCCAGCATCCCAAAACCAAATTGGTACATTGCAATTCTTGTTGCTGAAATCTATTCTTACCTGGCTATTTGTTGCTGTACAGATGAGTCTGGAAGCTTTGCTCCTTATCCCTTTTTATTTTTTTGAAGCTTTGGTGAAATCAAGAACTAGCCATGTGACTGGAACTGTGTACAAACCCCATTTTATTGTACTGTAACATATTAGCATCTTTGAATATATTCTTTTGTGTAATAATATTTGTGAGCTATAATGTTGCTGTGAACCATAACTTGATACTTGAGAGTACTGTCAATACTCCACACTGTAACATCATTGTGTATTTAATGAAGCATGGCGTATGGTAGTGCTTTGGCATTTTGTTCCATTGCATAATATTGTTATTAGTTTCCAAACACTAAAGCCAAATGCTAATTTTTCAGTTCTTCTAATAGCCAGGATTTTTTTTTATTATTAGTCAATAAAGAATAACTATATTTTAAAAACATTTTAGAAATTATTAGCTTTTCAAAATCAAATTGCTCAACCAAACGCTTTCTGTATTTGTTATTAGGTTGGGTGAATACACTTGTTGGTGGACAAAAAGAAGGAGCGAAAGGCTTTATGTTTTTCATCATTAATGTAGATCTCACTGAAGAAGGGCTAGGTAAGTATGGTAAAATATTTTGTGAAGACGTTGATTTTATACTGCATAAATTTGTATTGAGCTGGGCAAAATCTATTACAGTACATTTCAAAGTTATAGCAGAAAGGTATTCCAGACTTTTTAAATATTGTAGGAAAGCAAAGCGTGTTGCAAGGCAAGAATATCACAAAGATATAATTGCTGGATTAAGGTGAAGCCTGAAATTAAAACTTAAAGTAATGAAATTGCTTAAAATGAGAAGGCATTAATGGAAAAAGAAAAGGTTTATCTTTCTGGTGGAAAACCCTTTGTCATTTCTGCTGGACTTGAAAGTTTCTACATTTACTGTACTTGCAAATACTGGAAATCTGAAGTAGTTTCTTCATTGTACCTTTTGTCTGTTGTACTTCAGAGTTTTCCACATGCTGCACATCTGTTCATTTATTGGTTTACAATGTAAATAGGTCATTTTTGCTGGACTTGAAGTTCCAGGACAATATTTTACAACAAGCAAATGCTAATTTACTAGAAGTAAAATCATGAATGAGTTGATATTCCATGCTGTAAGGTCTGTTTACTAACTACTGAGAAAGTAACTAATTCCATGTTTCTTTATTCATCCTTTGCAAATAATGTGTATGTTTTTTCTTGTCCCCCTTTTTTGCAGTGCACGTTGAAGATATAATTCTACACATGTTCCAGTATATTGCCAAACTACGAACTGAAGGGCCTCAGGAATGGGTTTTCCAGGAATGTAAGGTATGTATGAAATATGACTTTGATCCTTGAATTCTTTTGGGAATTATACTTTTATTTTTTATTTACTGATATTGTATGGAGTAGGCCCTTTCTAGTCCTTTGAGCAACCCCAGTACTCTGATTAATCCTAATCTAACTTATAACAACGATTTAACCTACCAGTTGCGTCATTGGACTGTGGGAGGAAATTGGAGCTTCCAAGGAAGACCTGTGCGTTCTGTGGGGGTGGGAACGTAGAGAGACTTCTTACAGAATGACACTAGAATTGAACTCCGAATTCTGGAACACTCCAAGCTGTAAAGTGTTGCACTAACTGCCATGCTGTCCCCCTTGAACTTTCCTCCCCTTACCTTAAAGCCATGTCCTCTTGTATTGAGGATTGCCCTGGGGAAGAGGAGCTGGCTATCCACTCTATCTATTCCTCTTAATATCTTGTATACCTTTATCGTGTCTCCTCTCATCCTCCTCCTTTCCAGAGAGTAAAGCCCTAGCTCCCTTTATCCCTGATCATAATGCATACTCTCTAAACCAGGCAGCATCCTAGTAAATCTCCTCTGTACCCTTTCCAATGCTTCTACATCCTTCCTATAGTGAGGCGACCAGAACTGGACACAGTACTCCAAGTGTGGCCTAACCAGAGTTTTTTAGAGCTGCATCAGTGCCCTGCGACTCCTTAAACTCTATCCCTCGACTTATGAAGCTAACACTCCATAAGCTTTCTTAGCTACCCTATCTACCTGTGAGGCAACTTTCAGGGATCTGTGGACATCTAAACCCAGATCCTTCTGCTCCTCCACACTCCCAAGTATCCTGCCATTTAATTTGTCCTTCCAAAGTGTACCACCTCACACTTCTCTGGGTGGACCTCCATTTGCCACTTCTCAGCCTCTTCTGCATCCTATAAATGTCTCTCTGCCATCCTCGACAATCCTCAACACGATCACAACACCACCAACCTTTGTGTCATCTGCAAACTTGCCACCCTTCTACCCCCACATCCAGGTTGTTAATAAATATCATGAAAAGTAGAGGTACCAGAACCGATCCTTGTGGGACACCACTAGTCACAACCATCCAATCCCAATGTACTCCCTCCACCATGACCCTCTGCTTTCTGCAGGCAAGCCAATTCTGAATCCACCTGGCCAAACTTCCCTGGATCCCATGCCTTCTGACTTTCTGAATAAGCCTACCATGTGGAAACTTGTCAAATGCTTTACTAAAATACATGTAGATCACATCCACTGCACTACCCTCATCTATATGCCTGGTCACCTCCTCAAAGAACTCTGTCAGGCTTGTTAGACACGATTCACAAAGCCATGCTGACTGTCCCTGATCAGACCATAATTGTCTAAATGCCCATAGATTCTAACTCTTAAGAATCTTTTCCAACAGCTTTCCCACCACAGACGTAAGGCTCACTGGTCTATAATTACCCGGACTATCCATACTACCTTTTTTGAACAAGGGGACAACATTCGCCACCCTCCAATCCTCCGGAAGAATTCCCATGGACAACAAGGACATAAAGATCCTAGCCAGAGGCTCAGCAATCTCTTTCCTTGCCTCGTGGAGCAGCCTGGGGAATATTCCATCAGGCTCTGGGGACTTATCCTTCCTAATGAATTTTAACAACTCCAACACCTCTTCTCCCTTAATCTCAAAATGCTCCTGAACATCAACCTTACTCATATTGTCAGCATTTCATAGTTTTGAAAGTATGGAAATACGTTACGTATTACTGAGTGGTAAAGCAAAGTGCTCCCAGACTTCTAGTAAGATTGCAATTAAATGGTAAAGAAATATATACATAATATAATATTTATATAACATAATACTGTATATAATATTTATTTCCTGCATTTAGGAAGGCAGGTTTGCATTGATTTTAATTTGATTTGCAATGTTTCCCCACTATTCATGAAGACCTTTTGCTGCAGTATGGTTCCAAAGTTGCAGATTGCCCTGTTCCATGGGTTGAGGCAGTGAATATTGATGGGCTATTCTACATTGGGATTTTACATTTAACCTGCTGCCAGCTAATTTATTTCTAGATGGGATTGCTCAGAGGCTGTAGTAATGCAAAACGTGTGAGATTTTGTTTCTTCTCTCATGTCATGCTTGCCTCAGGACCCTTCTGTTACCCCACCCAAGATCAGATAGTTTCTCATAGATTTGATTAGATTTTTTCTGGGTGATTGGACATATTCAATTTTGCCATTGGAACTTAAACCTGAATTTTTACTATTTTGAGTGCTCAAATCTAGATTATTGAAGTGGCATCATCTGTCATACTGTGTCTCATTTCGATGCTTGCAGCAACTTGAGAGCCAAGGATCCTTAAATTTCTTTCCAGAAACTGAAACAATAGCAACTCATGAATAACTTAATTTTTTTAGCATGCAATTAGTAAAAGCCTTTCTTTGTTTTAAATATAGGATTTAAATGCTATGGCATTCAGGTTCAAAGATAAAGAGCGACCAAGAGGATACACTTCAAAGCTTGCTGGATCATTACATGTATGTAAATATTTTTAAAAATTACTCTAATAGTATTCCCTTCATTATTATGTAAAAGTTGCATGCAAGCGAATGAGATAAAAAGCAACGCGAAGGGAAATAGCATTATAAAAGATGGCAAGGAAAGCAAAAGCCATCTGCAAAGTGCTAAACAAATCTTGCTACGTATTGATTTGCAGAACAGATTGAAATAAATTCAAGTCCTGTTAATGAAAGTGTTTTCAGAAAGAGTTGGTATTTAGCACTAAGTATTTTAGTTTTACTTTCAATGTAACATTTCAGAACTGTGTAATGTAGTTTTGCCTTGAATTGCAGGTACAATAAAGCTAAATTTTACACTTAAGGAACTAAATTATTGTCATAATATGAAAAACTCAAATGATTAGAAGGGAAGTATGTTGTCTAGTCCTTATGCTCCTTTGTCCAAATGGATATTTGTTGTGGTCAGCATGTGAATTGTGTCCAGAATAGTCTATTTGGGAATTGAGAGTACCTTCATTCACTCAATTGAATATAATTCACAGTGTCTTAATATTTCTACTAATTGCATTGTAGTAATTTGCCAGAAATTCTTTACATAATTTCCCAAGATCCTCCAACACCCAGTAGGACAGTTTGGAGAGGTCCCTGTCAGCAGTATTCTCCTCCAAGTGGCTCACCATTCTGACCTGGAAATTTTTGTAATTTCTCATTATCACTGAATATAAATTCTGAAACTCTGTAACCAAGTTGTAAGTACCCTTATCATCTCAGCTGCTGCTGTTCAGGAATTCAGCTTCTTGCTACTCTGTTAAAAGCTATTAAGGGGGAGCAATAATACAAAGGGAAGAGGAATAGAGAAAAAATAAAGCTGATGTTGCATCCGTTCCTTTTAAAGTAGACGTGGTTGAATGAATTCTCACCTGCAGACAAGGTTTCTCACTTTGATTTTTGCCCAGAGTAGCCAAAGAACAGAAACTGGGCACTGCACCCAATAAGTATAGTCGTGTGGGACCTAAATTCTTTAGGGTCTTGACAGTGCAGATACAGGAACAGTGTTTTCCTGACTGGAGTTTCTGAAACTGGGACCTTTTCTCAAAATAAGGAAAAGGCCATTCAGGACTGGGATGAATAGATACTGTCAGTCGCAGAGGGGAGTGAATCTGTAGAACTCTCAACTAAAGAGGATAGAGGAGATAGATCTGTAGACACTAATTCAATATCCTTTGATTTCATTAATGGAGGAAAACTGACGGGCCTGATCCTATTGAATGGAAGAGTAGACCTGGCAGAGGAGGAGGGAGGCAGATATTCTTATGCCAACAAAACCTCTCCATTTCATACTGGATGAAGAGAAGACAGTGGTTAAGATGGAAAAATTAAGAGATCATTTAATTTCTCATTCAGTTCATATTAATATGTTCACAACTGAAAACTGAATTCTAAACATTAAAGTTAATTAAACAGCATACTCTTTTAAGGTACCACATGGAACCATATAAGACCATTAGATATAGGAGCAGAGGTATGCCATTTGGCCCATCATAACACTATGATACTCAGAATTATCAAC
The DNA here is from genome assembly GCF_030144855.1 of Hypanus sabinus. Lineage (NCBI taxonomy): Eukaryota > Metazoa > Chordata > Chondrichthyes > Myliobatiformes > Dasyatidae > Hypanus > Hypanus sabinus. The sequence goes on from NC_082727.1 coordinate 41,012,344, forward strand.
CCATCAATTGCTACCCAGTGTACTACTGTAATCTATCAACCTATAAGACCATAAGATAAAGGAGAAGGCGGCCATTCAGCCCATCAAGGTTGCTCAGCTGTTCAATCATGGGCTGATCCAATTCTTCCGGTCATCCCCACTTCCCTGCCTTCTCCCCACACCCTTTGATGCCCTGGCTAATCAAGAACCTATCTATTTCTACCTTAAATACACCCATGACTTGGCCTCCACAGCCACTCGTGACAACAAATTCCACAGACTTATCACTCTCTGACTAAAGTAATTTCTCTGCATCTCTGTTCTAAATGGACGTCCTTCAATCATGAAGTTGTGTCCTCTTGTCCTAGACTCCCCTACCATGGAAAATAATTTTGCCATATCTAATCTGTTCAGGCCTTTCAGCATTTGAAATGTTTCTATGAGATCCCCCTCTCATTCTCCTGAACTCCAGGGAATAAAGCCCAAGAGCTCCCAGACATTCCTCATACGGTAAACCTTCATTCCTGGAATCATTCTTGTGAATCTTCTCTGAACCCTCTCCAATGTCAGTATATCCTTTCTAAATAAGGAGCCCAAAACTGCACACAATACTCCAAGTCTGGTCTCACGAATGTCTTACAGAGCCTCAACATCACATCACTGCTGTTATACTCTATACCTGTAGGAATGAATGACAACATTGCATTTACCTTCTTCACCACCGACTTAACCTGGGCGTTAACTTTTAGGGTATCCTACACAAGGAGTCCCAAGTCCCTTTGCATCTCTGCATTTTGAATTCTCTCCCATCTAAATAGTAGTCTGCCCATTTATTTCTTCCCCTAAAGTGCATGACCATACACTTTCCAACATTGTATTTCATTTGCCACTTCTTTGCCCATTCCCCTAAACTATCTAAGTCTCTCTGTAGGCTCTCTGTTTCCTCAACACTACCCGCTCCTCCACCTCTCTTTGTATAATCGGCAAATTTAGCCACAAATCCATGAATCCCATAGTCCAAATCATTGATATACATTGTAAAAAGCAGAGGTTCCAACACCAACCCCTGTGGAACTCCACCGGTAACTGGCAGCCAGACAGAATAGGATCCCTTTATTCCCGCTCTTTGTTTTCTGCCAGTCAGCCAGTGCTCCACCCATGCTAGCAAATTCCTTGTAATTGCATGGGCTCTTATATTGCTAAGTAGCCTCATGTGGCACCTTGTCAAAGGCCTTCTGAAAATCCAAGTACACCACACCTACTGCATCTCATTTGTCTACCCTGCTTGTAATTTCCTCAAAAAATTGCAGTAGGTTAGTCAGGCAGGAACTTCCTTCCAGGAAACCATGCTGGCTTTGGTCTATCTTGTCATGTGCCTCCAGGTACTCTGTAATCTCATCCCTAACAATAGATTCTAACAACTTCCCAACCACTGATGTCAGACTAACAGGTCTATAGTTTCTTTTCTACTGCTTCCCACCCTTCTTAAATAGCGGAGTAACATTTGCAATTTTCCATTCATCTGGTGCAATGCCAGAATCTTTCGATTCTTGAAAGATCATCGTTAATGCCTCCGCAATCTCTCCAGCTACTTCCTTCAGAACCCAATGGTGCATTCCGTCAGGTCCAGGAGATTTATCCACCCTCAGACCATTAAGCTTCCTGACTTCCTTCTCAGTTGTAATTTTCACTGCACATACTTCACTTCCCTGACTCTTGAATGTCTGTGTCTCTCATTACAATATCTCCAGCATCATTTTGTATTTGTCCTATATCTACCTGCAACTCTATTTTACCCTTCATATACCTAAAAAAGCTTTTAGTATGTTTTTTGATATTAGTTGCCAATTTCCTTTCATAATTCCTCTTTTCCTTCCTAATGACCTCCTTAGTTTCCTTCTGCAAGTTTTTAAAAGCTTCCTAATCCTCTATCTTACCACTAGCTTTGTCTTCCCTGTATGCCCTCTCTTTTGCTTTTACTTTGGCTCTGACTTCACTTGTCAGCCATGGTTTTGTCCTTCTTCCATTCAAAAATTTCTTCTTATTTGGAATATACCTGTCTTGCACTTCCCTCATTTTTCGCAGAAACTCCAGCTATTGTTGCTCTGCTGTCCTTCCTGCTGGTGTCTCTTTCAAGTCAACCTTGGCCAGTTCCCCTCTCATGCCATTGTAATTTCCTTTATCCCACTGAAATACAGACACATTGTAATTTTATTTTCTCCTTCTCAAATTTCAAAGTGAACTCGATCATATTGTGATCACTGTTTCCTAAGGGTTCCTTAACTATGAGCTCTCTTATCACCTCTGGATCATTGTACAACACCCAATTCAGCACAGCCGATCCCCTAGTGCAGAGGTCGGCAACCTGCGGCTCCAGAGCCACATACGGCTCTTTGATCTCTGTGATGCGGCTCCCCGTGGTTTGTTAGCTTTTGAAATGTAATTCGAAATTTGAAGATTATGGTGATCTTGTACAATCTGAAAACTTTGCGGAGACACCGTTTCCTGGCACATCCGAACCGGCTCACAATTAGCCACCGTTCCGACTAAGGGAGATAGCCTACGGGGGTTTGTGAGTACGTGTCTTTTGGAGCATCCGCGCCCACGGGGACGGGTTGAGGGAGGCTTTAAAGCAAGGCTGTTTAGTTCGAATAAAGTTACCTTTGACTGCAGTCTTTATTTTAGCGCTGCGTGTAGCACACCGCTACAACGTGTTTTTTATCGCTATTAATATACATCACAATTGCCAATGCCTGACACCCGCCAGTGCGCGCTTTCTTTTAATTCTTCGATCCAAGGTAGGCTACCTACGGAGTAACCTTCAACCCAACGTCTTTTTTTCGGAGTTCAAAATGTTTTTGTTGCATGCAGAAATGTAATTTCGTTTTCTCTGCAGGAGTTCATCAATTTCATAAATGCAACACATTATAGTTTGTTTATACATAGCATAAAGGCAAAAAAAACCCGTAGTATGCAGTGTTATTTCATTTTGTGGCTCCCAGTGTTTTCTTTTCTGTGGGAAATGGGTCCATATTGGCTCTTTCAGTGGTAAACGTTGCCGACCCCTGCCCTAGTGGGCTCAACAGCAAGCTGTTCTAAAAATTTCCCTTAGAAATTCAAGAAAATTCTCTCGAGATCCGGTACTGGCCTGGCTTTCCCAATCCACTTTCATGTTAAAATCCCCACCAATTATCATGACATTGCCCTTCTGACATGCCTTTTCCATCTCCTGCTGTAATTTGTAATCCATATCCCAGCTGCTGTTTGGAGGCCTGTGTGCAACTGCCATTAGGGTCTTTTTACCTTTGTTGTTTCTTAACTTAACCCATTGAGGCTCTACACCTTCTGATCCTATGTCATCCCTTTTAATTATTTAATATTTCTTATACACAGGGCCACACCACCTCTGCCTACTAACCTATCTTTCCGATATACCGTATATCCTTGGACGCTCAGCTCCCAAAGGGAGCTATCCTTTAGCCAAGTTTCAGAGATGGCCACAACGTCATACTTGTCAATTTGTAGCTGAATTTCAAGATCATCCATTTTATTTCTTATGCTGCATGCATTTAAATATAACACTTTCAGTTCACTATTTGTTGCTTTCTGTTTTAACTGCATTACGTCTCTATTGCCCTGTAACTCATCCCACTGGCTCTGATTGTTCCTCATCTTCTGCCTGTCCTTTCTATCATCTCTGTTGCAAGCTATCTTTGATCTATTTCTGTTTTCCCCTTCCTCAACCCTATCACTCCGGTTCCCACCCCCCTGCCAAATTAGTTTAAACCCTTTCTAACAGTTCTATTAAACTTGCCTGCTAGGATACTGGACCCCTTTGGGTTTAGGTGTAACCCATCCTTTTTGTACAGGTCTCCCCCAGAAGAGGCCCCAATGATTCAGGAACTCGAAGCCCTGCCCCTTACACTGGTGTCTCAGCCATGCATTAATATGCCTGATCATGCAATTCTTGTGTTCGTTAGCATGTGGCACAGGCAGCAATCCTAAGATTACTACCCTGGAGATCCTGTTTCTCAGCTTTCTACCCAACTCTGATTTCTCTCTTTATTTGGTGTATCAGAAATTTTCCATTAAAACAGTTGCATCACAATACTAATGCTGTCTAATACTAATCAAAATGTTGAATATAAACCTTATCAAAAGGATGTTGAAAAGGATTAAACAGCATGGAGTGGTCTGCATGTATTAAGATAAATCGTAATCTGGAATCTTTAGAGATCACATATTTTTGTTTTCTTGGTGCTGTGTAAAGTGCAACTTGCTGGCTTAGAACATGCTGCATGTTTATTACTTTTTTATTATTTATTCCCAGTACTATCCCATTGAAGAAGTTTTAGCGGCTGAATATCTACTAGAGGAGTTTAGAGCAGACCTAATAGAGATGGTACTGGAAAACCTGACACCAGAGACTGTGCGGTAAGTTATTTTTATTTGATTAGTGACTTATTTTACTTTGTTTTGAAATGTGAAATTGCTTAACTATTTATAATGAATCATCCAATCATGGTTGTTCGTAGTGATCTAGGGAGAGTTAAAGACGTTTTGTTAGTTTTCAGTTCACTTATTAATAATTACAACTTCAGATTTTATTGGTCTATGTGTCAAATGAATGCTATGAGCTATTCATTATGCTTGCACTTCAACAGAAATTGAAGTACTTTTCATTGTATGATTGTATTAGCTAATCGTTTAGAAAGCATAGAGAACCTGGTAAGGGAATGTTTAATGGGAATTGAACCTCATTTAGACCAGACTAGGAGTACAGCGTAAATACTGTGACAGCAAGAGTTAAAAGCTAGGTTTCCTGTGGTAAGTGCTCCATCCCATAGTGCTCAAGTATTTTCACTATCTACAAGACACGCATCAGGTCTATGATGGAATATACTCCATTTCTGCTGTGCACTTCTCAAAAGGCTCAGTACCATCCAGCACAAAGCAACCTTCTTGACTGGTACCCCATCTACCCTGAATATTCATCCCCTCCAACTCTGGCACATAAAGGCTCCAGTACATGCCAACCACATCATGCACAGCAATTATTCACCTACAGCAGCTCCTCTGAAACAGATTATCTCCACCATGAAGCAGGCACATCATCTGAAGTTTGTCCTTCAAGTGCACACCAACCTGACGTGGAAATGTTATCACTGGTCCTCCACTGTCACTGGATCCAAATCTTGTAACTCCTTACACAACAGCACTGTATCCACCAGAATGGCTGTGGTAATTCACAGTGGTGGTTTACCAGGGACTTTGGAGCAATTGGAGCTAGCCAACAATTAATGGCCTTGCCAGTTCTGTATAGATCCCAAAAAATGAATAAATGTTGAAAAAATGTTCTGGTCAGCATTATAGGAAAAAGGACAGAGGAGACAATAGAAGATGCAGAGAAGATTACAAGCACAATAACAAAAATACAAATAATGAGGGATGAGCATTGTGTCTTTTGAGAAAGGGTGACTATGTTGATGCTTAAAATTATTAAGAGTTTAGCTAGTAGATGTAGAAGGAAAATATATCCATGAAAATATAAAAGGCAATCTCCAAAAATCTTTAAGGAAATTCAGAGGAAAGTTCACTAAGGGCGTTGAAGATGTACAACTTGTTCCTAGGATTGATGAATGGGAAGGTTATAGATGCCGTTAAGGGGGTACTGGACAAGTACGTAATGGAGAATGGAACAGTGGGTTATGCTGAATTTTAGTAAGGAAAGGCCAAAGGAGATTTGCGCAGAATTGAAAAACAAGTATGAACTAATTAGACCAAATGGTCATTTCTCATTTATTAATAGAACATTTTGAAACTATTTTTGAGCATATCAAATAAGCTGTTGTTGGATTTGTGAAAAGTAAAGGAATAATATAAATTCTTTAAAAGCAATACTAATATCGTGTATTGTCTTCATAGAATTATTATATGCATTGGAGGAGATTATGATACATCTCGAGTCTGTTCTGCTCCAACTAAAGCAGTCTTTCAGTCCCATTTCTCTGCTTTTTTCCCTCTGGTCCTACAAATTACTTTGTCATGGGTAATTGTCCAATTCCCTTTTGAAAGCACTGATACAATTTCACCAGTTCCTCTGGACTGGTAGTGCTAAGATGCTAAATATCCATTCTTTGAAGACCAAACTTTTGCTTTATTCGACCATTTTAACTTTTGGATAGACCAGAAATTTAACTAAGCTAGCTGATATAAGCATGCTGAATGCAAAAGTAGGTTAGAAGCTGTTTTTGTTTTGTAATGAGATGAGAATGACAAGGAGACCTGATAGAAATGTTCAAAATCATTAAGGGTATAAATAAAATGGATGACACGTGCCACTTCAAAATTAATTTATCATCAAAGACACAGGGCAGTAGGTGGAGATTGGTTAACAGGAGATTTCAGACTAACATCAGGAAGCACTTCTTTACGTAGCTAGTTGTGTACACATGGAGCAAGCTACCTAGTTGTGTAGTTGAGAGTAGTACCTTAGAGACTTTCAAATCTGAACTCAATAGTTATTTCAACAGACTAGATAAATTGCATTTTAGCAAGCTTTCTTGGGCTGTACGGCCTGGTCTTGTCAAAAACTTTTTAATGGTCTAATAGTTGACATTTTTTTTATCCGCTGTGGCATAAAAAGCTGATGTTCACTGTTGTTGTTACACGGGTTGTCTTCATCATAAGCCCTACACTGGTTCAAGGTGACATTCACCAGCAACTTTCTTAAGAGCAGTTGTAAATGATCATGTGTTAAGAGGTAGAAGTATCTATATCCTATCCATGATGTCTTTATTGTGCAAGTCAGGAGCTACAGAAGTAATTTAAGTAAAGGCACAGATTTAACATATGTTAATAGCTAAAAGTGTTGGCTTCTGGATTTTCTTTTATTCTGTATGTATTTTAGCAATTGGAAAAATAGAAATAATAGTAAGGAATTTTTATTATTTAAATTCTACAATTTCTTTGTCAGTTGATATGATACTTAGTAATAGAGACTGTGTTTGGATGAACTTTTAAATTGTTAAGATGCTGTAACATGGAAGTTGGCACATGAATTTAATTTCCCCCCAGGCTTTAACTTCAGATATGTTATTTTAAGAAAGTATTTTGGACCAACTTGGTACATGAATTTGGGAATGAAAAGAATCAGAACATGTGCAGAGAAATTAGTAATTTTTCATAAACAGTTTTATCTTGCAAGCAAGAGAGGACTTGAGTAATCTGGGTTAAGAGTATCTGTAACTGCATCTATTCCTGTTGGTATTCAAACCTTTTGCCCATCAATATCAGTGGTTTAAAATGACTTATATACATTGATTTAACTGTGGTGTTACGTTAATATTACATAGCCAATCTTCATAGAGGGATCAGAAGTGGAGAGAGTGAGCAATTTCAAGTTCCTGGGTGTTAAGATCTCTGAGGATCAAATCTGGCTCCAATATATCGATGCAGCTATAAAGAAGGGAAGACAGCGGCTATATTTCATTAGGAGTTTGAAGAAATTTGGTTTGTCAGCTGAAACACTGAACTGCTGCTACTGCTAAGTTAACAAATTTCATAATACATGCTAGTGATTAAAAAACCTGATTCTGATTCATTGGTGCCCTCACCAACATGATTAACAGTAAAACTCCGCACCAGTGTACATACATACTACTTGAGGATACATTTACCTAATTTATCTGTGTGCCTTGGTCCAGACTTTAGTGCAATAATAAAAGTGTCTATTTAATGTCACAGTAAATATTGGATAAATTTATCAGCAGTTGGCATCCCACACCCTTAGCTGCAGAGGTCAAGTTCTTTTGTAGTCTACACTGTTTGACTCAACATTTAAATGTTTGGAATGGTGTAGGCTAGCTTTATTTCCACTTGGTTCCCATTAAAAACCAGCTAAGTAATAATTACTTTAGAATATTCTTCAGCTCTTGAAAATGGTTTTACAGCTGTCAAATCTCAATCCTTCAAAGAAAACGAATGCTAAAAATTTAGAAATGTTTTTCTCCCTTAAAATTTTATACTATCTTCTATCTCATATCCCTTCTGTCTTTGCGGCTTTTATTGTAGTTTGTTATATCATTTACATTTTGTTTCTGTTTTTATACAATTTTGTTTCTGCATGCTTGCAAAGAATCTTCAAACTAATTGAAAATTTTTAGTTGGTCATTCTCATAGCCCTGAATCCATTTTAGTACACATCACAGATCCTTTGTAGTATACTGAAGTGGACTTGAGGTTAGAAAACTGCACTGGAAAGTGCAGAAGTAAGTGAGAATGCATTAAGATTTAATTATTTTATCTACTTGTGTATCTTTGTATGTTCATCCCAGGGGTATCTGTTTGGAACGTAGTAGACTATCATTTAAATATCATTCAAAAGCACATATTTGCCATATCCATTGCTGAATTTTGATATCATAGAAATTTCTTAACCTCTAGCACTTAACTAGTTCGTACAGAGGGAAGTAAAGCCATTTATCACAGCCAGTAAACACATGAAGAAATGGTTTAATTAAATTACAGTGTCCAATGTTTCATCACATGAGTGGTTTTATATCAGAGACATTGAGTAGTATTCTCAAATGTCAAGGTATATAATATTTACGATCAATGATACTATTCACAAGCCCCTTAATTTCATTTGTGCTTTTGCTTTGTAGGGTAGCTGTGGTTTCTAAATCATTTGAAGGACAAACAGACAGAACTGAAAAATGGTATGGCACACAGTACATGCAAGAAGCCATTAGTGCTGATGTCATCCAGGTGGGTAAAATGTCTCCTACAACGGTGTTAACAAAAACTGTTTCAATTAAACTCTGATTCCTTTATAAGAAATTGTTTTGCATGCACTGGCTTTAGCTATTTATTTTGCATTGCCCATTTGTTGCAAATAAAATTGGTACAATAAATGCCAATATTAGAACAATAACTTGGTACATAGGTGGAATATCAGAGTATGCTGAATGCAGTTCTTTAGTTATGAATAGCTTGTAGATATATTAGTACACAAAACACATTAACTTATTTTGTGCTCTTTCTAACTATAAATTTGATGTTATTAAAGTGATTTATTTATTAGTAATCTTAAGACAGTTTTATCATTTGCTTTTAGATGTGGTGCATTTGGGCAACTTCCAGAATGTACAGTTCTTGGAAGAAAAGCCAGATGTTTTAATTTAAACTGAAATCTTGAAGAATTATTTAATGATAATTGCATATCAGTCTTGATATGGAGTGTCAGCCTGAATTGTTGGCTTGCACCTTTTGCCTCCACACCAGCTGCTTGACCTGAATTCTTCCAGCACTCTGTGTTTGTTCTAGTTGCAATATCTGTAGCCAGTTAGTTTATATGATTCCATCATTTCAAGAAAAATTAAAGAGCCCATTATATTTAGCACTTATAATGTGAGTTTTGCATTGCTTTAACTTTAAACCAACTTAGGATATTATGGGAGCTGTTGATTTCTGGCAGGAGCAGTGCGCTAGATCAGAGTGGTGGTGCCAGAGAATGGTCCTATATTATGTTTTTATTTCTTCTTCTAAAATGATACTGGAGTTTCCATTATGTTTATCCCACTAGTATCCTAATCTCCAAGATTAGCTCTTCATAAATGTTAGAGATTGCTAATTCACTGAAATCTCGCCTAACAAAAAGAATGACATTTGTATGCAGGATGAAACTAGAAAAATTATGATACATGATAAAGCGTCTGAACCTGGTCTTCCAGCATTTTGTCTGTTCCTCTCTACCTCCCTCTGCATCTGGATCCTTGACTTTCTCATCAGGAGATCACAATCAGTATGGATTAGTACCAACAACTCTCCTCGCTGGCAGTTAACACCTCAAGGATGTGTGCTGAGCTCATTGGTCTGCTTTCTCCACAGTCATGACTCAGTAGTTAAGCACAGCTCAAATGTCATTTATAAATTCGCAATTGACACCACTATTAGTATAATCTCGGGTGGCAACATGGAGACATACTCGAGTGAGGGAGATCAGCTGTAGAATGGTATTGCTGCAGTAACCTTGCATCCAGTGTTAGCAAGGTCAAGAAATTGATAATGGACGTAAGAGGAAGTTGGGAGAATAGACTGCAATCACAAAGAAGGCATGCCATTGCCTCTACTTGGAGTTTGAGGAGATTTGCTATATTATATTTCCATAGAAGTAAGTTGGTGAGCAATCTGTCTGGTTGCATCACAACCTGGAATGGAAGCTCCAATACACATGATCACAAGAGGTTGCAAAAAGTTATAGCCAGCTCCTTTTGGGGCACAGGAATTGATGGTGGACTTTAGGAAGGTGAAATTGAGAGAATACGCAGCAGTTCTTATCAAGGAGTCAACTGTGGAAAAAGTGTGCAGTTTCGAGGTCCTGGGTGTCATCACCCAATTAGCCAGAAACTGTGTAGATGTACACTGTTAACATAGTGGTTAGTATGACACTATTACACACCAGGGCATTCAGGAGTTAATTCCAGCACTGCTCTATAAGAAATCTCTGTAGGTCCTCCCTGTGAAATGTGTGATTCCTCAGAGTGCTCAGGTTTCCTCCCAAAGGCATACAGGGTAGATTAATTGGTCATTGTAAATTGTCCTGTGATTAGGTTAGGGTTAATCAGGATTGTGGAGTTGCTGGGGCCAGGTGGCTCAAAGGGCCAGAGGGTGCCGTATTGCTAAATAAATAAAACATCCCAGAAGGTCTATCCTGAGGTCAATATGTACTGATGCAGTTATGTAGAAGAAACACCAAAAGCTATACTTTATTAGGAGTTTGCAGAGAATTTGTATGTCATCAAAGACTAGCAAATTTCTGAAGATGTACTGTTGAGAGCATTCTGACTGGTTGCATCACAGCCTGGTATGGAGGTTCCAATGCATGGATCCAAAAAAGCAGCAAAAGCTTGGAGGCACAGCTAGCTCCATCATGGGCACTAATCTCCCCACCATTGAGGTGATTTTCAATAGTTAATGCCTCAGGAAGGTGCCATCCATTATTAAGGACCCTCACTTCATTCTTTGAGAAAGAGAAACAAGAACCTGAAAACCGCATCAACGATCAAGCTTGTCCCCTTGCCATCAAATTTCTGAAAGGTCCATGAACGCCAACTTGTTTTTCCATTTTTTTGCAGTATATATTTATTTTATAATTATAGTAATTTTATGTCTTTGCACTGTATTGCTGCAAAACAACAAATTTCATGTTATATAAGACAGTGATAATAAATCTGATTCTGAAATCAATAATAATAATGCCTGCCATTGATATGTTTGTCCACGCAAAAATGAGCTGTGAAATCCAATATGCGGTATAATATTCTGAAATAGGCAAGAATCCAAGATTATTTAGCAACAGGAGCTCTTGTAAGCATTTACCTGGCTGTAATCATCTTAGTTTTCTGTTTCTGGGGCCAAATCACAATTAAACAATTTGAGTCTGAAGCAAGCTTTTACAAAGTACATTGTACTTTGATTCATTTTTCACAGATGGATATTTGAATAATGACTCCATGTATGCATTTAGCAAATCACTGGAAGCTTGCATGCAGGTCACTTCCCATCTGTGGAGACTTAAGTTCAGATACTGGGAGATGGAGAAATTCTGAAGTGTCATTTTCAGTTTTGTAATCTAGCTCCTATCATTTCAGAAAGGTTAAAGGTTTGAAAGCACCATGGTTTTCAAGGGATATTAGAAACTTGGTTCGGAAAAAGAGGGGTGTCTACAATAGATATAGGCAGCATGGAGTAAAGGAATTGCTCGAGGAATATAAAGAATGTAAAAGGAATCTTAAAGAGATTAGAAAAGCTAAAAGAAGATACGAGGTTGGTTTGGCAAATAAGGTGAAAGTAAATCCAAAAGGTCTCTACAGTTATATTAAAAGCAAGAGGATAGTGAGGGATAAAATTGGTCCCTTAGAGAATCAGGGTGGTCAGCTATGTGTGGAGCCGAGGGAGATGGGAGAGATTTTGAACGATTTCTTCTCTTCAGTATTCACTAAGGAGAAGGATATTGAATTGTGTAAGGTGTGGGAAACAAGTAAGGAAGTTATGGAACCTATGACAATTAAAGAGGTGGAAGTACTGGTGCTTTTAAGAAATTTAAAAGTGGAAAAATCTCCGTGTCCTGACAGGATATTCCCCAGGACCTTGAGGGAAGTTTGTGTAGAGATAGCAGGAGCTCTGACAGTGATCTTTCAGATGTCATTAGAAACAGGGATTGTGCCGGAGGATTGGTGTATTGCTCATGTGGTTCCATTGTTTAAGAAGGGTTCTAGAAGTATGCCTAGCAATTATAGACCTGTCAGTTTGACATCAGTGGTGGGTAAATTAATGGAAAGTATTCTTAGAGATATAGTATTTATAATTATCTGGATAGACAGGATCTGATTAGGAGTAGCCAGCATGGATTTGTGCGTGGAAGGTCATATTTGACATACCTTATTGAATTTTTTGAAGAAGTTACGAGGAATGTTGACGAGGGTTAGGCAGTGGATGTAGTCTATATGGACTTCAGCAAGGCCTTTGACAAAGTTCCACATGGAAAGTTAGTTAAGAAGGTTCAGTCGTTAGGTATTAATGCTGGAGTAATAAATTGGATTCAATAGTGGCCAGATGGGAGATGCCAGAGAGTAGTGGTGGATAATTGTTTATCGGGATGGAGGCCGGTGACTAGCGGGGTGCCTCAGGGATCTGTTTTGGGCCCAATGTTGTTTGTAATTTACATAAATGATCTGGATGATGGGGTGGTAAATTGGATTAGTAAGTATGCCGATGATACTAAGGTAGGAGGTGTTGTTGATAATGAGGTGGGTTTTCAAAGCTTTCAGGGAGATTTATGCTGGTTAGAAGAATGGGCTGAGCATTGGCAGATGGAGTTTAATGCTGAGAAGTGTGAGGTTCTACATTTTGGCAGGAATAATCCAAATAGAACATACAGGGTAAATGGTAGAACATTGAGGAATGCAGTGGAACAGGGAGATCTAGGAATAACAGTGCATAATTCCCTGAAGGTGGAGTCTCATGTAGATAGGGTGGTGAAGAAAGCTTTTGGAACGCTGGCCTTTATAAATCAGAGCATTGAGTACAGAAGTTGGGATGTAATGTTAAAATTGCACAAGGCATTGGTAAGGCCAAATTTGGAATATTGTGTACAGTTCTGGTCACTGAATTATAGGAAAGATATCAATAAATTAGAGAGAGTGCAGAGACGATTTACTAGGATGTTACCTGGGTTTCAGCCCTTAAGTTGCAGATTAAGGTTGAACAAGTTAAGTCTCTATTCATTGGAGCGTAGAAGGTTGACGAGGGATTTGATTGAGGTATTTAAAATTTTGAGAGGGATAGATTGAGTTGACGTGAATAGGCTGCTTCCATTGAGAGTAGGGGAGATTCAAACGAGAGGACATGATTTGAGAGTTAGGGGGCAGAAGTTTAAGGGAAACACGAAGGGGTATTTCTTTACTCAGAGAGTGATAGCTATGTGGAATGAGCTTCCTGTAGAAGTAGTAGAGACCAGTTCAGTTGTGTCATTTAAGGTAAAATTGGATAGGTATATGGACAGGAAAGGAGTGGAAGGTTATGGGCTGAGTGCGGGTAGGTGGGACTAGGTGAGATTAAGAGTTTGGTACGGACTAGGAGGGCCGAGATGGCCTGTTTCTGTGCTGTGATTGTTAGATGGTTATATGATTATATGCCAAGAAAGCAAGGCAGTTAGGTGCTTTCATTCTGCTTTGTAACAAATTGTTTTTGTTTTTTTTTGTTAATCTGATATTGAAGTTCTAGATTGCCTTGAGAAAAAAATAAAAAATGTAGTGTAAATTATGTGTAGCTTCTAGCTGTAAGAGTACAGATAGTCCTCAAGTTACAAATGTCCGACTTATGAACCAAGGATGGAGAACGCCGTCCGCCATTTTAAGTCGTTGCTGTTGACACTTTGTTGAGTGTGTAACTTTGTATTTGGCTTAAATTTTTCTTAGCAAGATCCACCCTGAACCCCCCCCCCCCCCCCCCGTTCCAGTTGGCTGGTGGCGCAGTGAGATCAGCGCTGGGCTCGAGAATGGAGGTTCCCGTGTTCTATCCAGTGACAGACGCTCCCGTGCCGGGTTGATGTCAATCCAGTGACTCCATACCATCCGTGCCGGGTTGATGTCGAGCTCGCAAGTCGACCTTGTTAAAAACACTCCCACCTCCAGTTTGAATTCCCATGCGGAATATTGTGGAGGATGAAATACCCGAACCCAGCACAGCCCCCACTTGTCTCATTTAACCTGTCTCAGTGCGGTGGACTTTAGGACCCGGGGAGTCCAGTGCAGTGGTCCTTAGGACCCCACGGAGCTCAGGAGCTGGCAAAGCTCAGGACCCACCGCCTGCACTGTTTCTGTTCCGTTGACAAGAAGCGATCATGATTGAAAATAAAGTGGAAATAATGAAGTGTTTGGAAAGAGGTGAAATGTCATCGGTCATTGCAAAAGCGTTAGGCTATAGTCGATCAACGATCAGAACAATTTTAAAGGATAAAGTGAGAATAATGGAGCATGTGAAAGGCCCTACCCTGATGAAAGCTACAATTATTACTAGGCAACGCAGTGGTTTAATTATTGGAATACTTATGTTTCTTAAGTGTTTTATATGCATAGAAAGGTAAAATGTATACTATATACTATGACAGATGTTTGACTAAGTGACGCTAAATAATACCAGATGTACTTGTTCCGATTTACGTACAAGTCCGACTTAAAGACGGACTCGGGAACGGAACTCGTTCGTAACCTGGGTACTGCCTGTATGAAAAGTTCTAATAAGATCATGGCACATCATATTGTTACCTGAACAATATTCCATATCACATGGTTTTCTTTCAACCTTTTGCCTCTGTTAAAAAAATCTATACTTTACTTCCAGCACCATTTGAGAGTTCTGAAAACTAAACTCCTTTAGAGAAAAACTTAAGCTGCATCTCAAATTTAAAGGAGCCACTTTTTATTTTTGAACAATGGCTTCTATATTTTAGATTCTATATTCACCCATAAGAAGAAACAGTGTCATAACCCCTTTCGAACTGTGATTCCCAACAGGGATTGGTTATGTGTCCTAAGAGGGCACTAAGGGAAGTCGTCATGGAGTGTTCAAGATTCTTGGGGGTGGAGAGGGCAAGCAGCACCCTAATTATAATTATGAGACCTTGTGTTATTGGTCAGTTGCACTAACTGGAATAGTATAAAGGTAGTTTGCCGAACACCAGCGCTATCCCGACTGACATTCAGATTCTAATCTGAATTCTTTGTCAATGTAATTTTTGCTGTTGAGAGGATCTTCATTTTAGTCCCTCCATTCCTTTGCATGCTACTACCATCGTTCCACCTGTGTCAACTTGCTCCTGTCATCAACATCCGATAGGCATCTCCAATTTTTTTATTTTAATTTAGCCCTGTTAATGATTAATAAATATGTGTGGTGCAATCTCTGAATCTGAAGGCGGTGAAGCCTTGAATTCTCGTCTTGCTAGGAAACTACAGAAAGTGCGTCAATGCAACATTACATGCCTGGAGTATGGTTTTATTCTGTTCCTGTCAGATCAATTATGCCCCATGTGTCTTGTTTGTAATATTGTTCCGTGTAGTGAAGCTGTGAAACCATCAAGGTTGCAGGAACACTACCTTAAAAGACCCTGAAGAGGCTATTTATGGTATTACTCAGTTCCAGAAGATGAAAAAAGCATTTGAAAAGTGTTGCACACTCTAATTATTTGCTAAGAAAGCTAAAAATTACCTTGGTGGTCTTATTGCTTCTTACAACATTTCTTAAATGACAGCAAGGTGTGGAAAATCTCACACAATTGGTGGTGGATTAATAATGCCTGCTGTATCAGAAGTGCCCACCATTGTTCTCAAAATGGATATCTGTATTTTAAAATCAAGTCCTCTGAGTAATAACTCTGTAGCCCATAGTATTGAACGAAATGAGTAAAGCCATTGATTATCAGCTAGGCACAGAGCTACAAAAAACAGTACTTGGGATACAACTGGATTTGTCAACTGTGCAAGACAATGAGGCATTGCCTTTGGCATATATATGGTTTATCAAAAGTGGAATAGCTTATGAAGAGATTATCTTCATAAATTTGTTAAAAACAAATATCAAAGGGGAATCAATCTATGACAAGCTCAAAATGTATATTGAGGATAACAGTATTCCAATTAGGAACATGATTTCTTGTGGAACAGATGGAGCACCATATGGTTTAGTGGCATTTATGAAAAAAGAAATTCCAAGTCTGTTTGCAATCCATTGTGTAGCTCCTTGTCAGCATCTTGCAGCCAAGAACCTCAGCCTACAACTTTTTTCAAGCATGACTCTTGTAATATCTATCAACAAAATTAAAGCTCATCCGTTAAATAGTGGAATATTTCACTAGTTATGCCGAGATAACGATGAAGAATTTGAATGCTTCTTCACACTGAAGTGTGCTGTCTGTCAAAAGGCTACTGCTTAAAATACTTTGACCTTTTTGACACTGGTTGAATTTTTGCTCAAATTCGACAAGAGCTTGGGAAGCAAGATTGAACTTCTACATGGTGATGTGGCATACCTAGCTGATCTGTATGACAAACTGAACATTCTAAATATGAAACTGCAGAGTGAGAATTTCAATTTAATCCAGCCAAGAAATGCAGTGTCCACTCTTATTGGAAAACTGGAAATATATAAGCAAAACAATGAGAGAAGAATATTCTCCCAATTTCCGTGCAAGGAAAGTATAGAAGGCAAGGAAAGTATAGAAAGCACCTTCTTTCATAGAAGGTGCTTTTCAAGAGTACTGCTTACACCTGCAATCACTGAAGAAGGATTTTCAGAATCGATTTAAGGATTTGAACAACCTGGAAATTTAGGACTGAGTAATTTACTTATTTCTTTGCAAGGTGGAAGAACAGGAAGGGAGCTTGCAAGAAGAAATTATCAAAATTCAGAACAATGAAGAAGTAAAAATGCTTTTCAAAAATGTTGGCTTTTGTGATAAAGTGGCTACGCTGTCATGCAAAGTTTTCTGGTCTTTGGGGAAGAGTCAAACTGCTTCATTGCATTTCTATCATAATCACAAAATTACATAATCAGAAAAAAGCAGAAACGTTTGAACATTGTTACATGTGGGGACTTGAAACTTGTGCTGTCACAGCTTAAACCAAATATTTCAACTCTTACTAAAAACCATCAAGCCCAAGGAATACACTGATACTGAGGCTGCTGTACAGCACACAGGTATTCTGTAAGCTAGGTTTACAGACAAATAAAAAATTAAAACAGAATTTTTCTCATGTTAGCATATGGTAGACATATTTATACACTATGCGGACACCAGAAAGATTATGCCTAAGAGGGTCGTTGGGCTAAAAAGAGTTGGGAAACATTGCCTTAGAGTCTTGTTCAAAGTGGTGAATAGGAGAATATTTGTGTGTTCTTGTATAGATTTCCAGAAAATGTTATATACTTCACCTTGTGAGGTGGTTAGCTGAATTTAAAGCTCATCAAACCATTGATTATTCAAAATATTTTCCAAGTTGCAACAGCAGATTAAAAATAATATGCAGGTACTCAAGTTAGTATAATTGGTATTATGACATTCCTTCAGGAGCAGTGTTGGTGTGGCTACCGTTTGTAAAAGTTATAAGAGATTTAAGTATGAGCAATGTACATTAAATTACAAATGTATTAATAGATTAAATTGAAAGAACTGTTGCAAATAAATATCAGTTAAGTGCAAAATCATCTACATTTGACCCAAAAATATTTAGTCTGGCATATTTTCAAAATAGTGAAAAGCTGAAGCAAGGAAGTTTGTCAGAGATTTGGAAGTCCGTATTGGAAGACGATTAAAATTTTTAAAATATATATGTTAAAAAATGTTAATGTTTATCTTTTATCTATCAGGGACTAGAATTTGGAAGAGGATGTGGTAGAGGTTATACTATTTAGCTATGTTTATCTCTCACTGATTAGTATAAGCAGGTCTAGGCACTGTACTTTGAGAAGAGGAAGTATAGCATAGATTTACAAAAGGGTTATTGTGGATAATATGTAGGGAGAAATTCAAAATTTTTAACAATTCCATTATATTTGAGCATATAGTCTAAAAGTTAGAGCCAGGCTTTTAGGATATGTAGGAAAAATATTAAAACACAAAATTGCTGAATGTTTAGAACTCTATTCTGAAAATGGTAATTTTATCAGCCAAAGAATGGAGATGAATGGTATGTATGACTAGTAAAAAAAAGTTTATTAAACAGAAGACAAAGTCAATGCTTATTAAATACTGTAGTCTCTTATAAAGTGGAGACAATCTTTCCCAATTGAAGCAAGGTAATAAAGCATATGAATGAAATATAGCTACAGAATCTGCAGAATTGTATATATTGAGCTTGAAAGCTGGGAGTTGTGCTATTACCTCCACCTAGCTGCTTATACTATTGTCACCAAATTGGTCTAAATTTAAATCAGAAATAGGTTTAGTGTATGATATCCAAAGTTATTAAAAGAACAATGGCAAGTATGTGGCTCTCACTGCATCATAAAACAAACTTGAGAGGATAGATAGTTTATCATGTCTTTTTTTTTAATGCTCCCTATTTCGGGTTTTATTTCCGTCATACTGGAGCTATCTCAGTTTATCCAATAATGTACTTTGTCATTGTTAGAAAGTAGATGGTAGATTAAGTATTATGTCTGTTTTGTTGCTGCTAGACTTAGGCCAACAAAGGTAGAGTTTCCAGATCACCACCATTGTTATTTTCTTGACCAATTGCACAGCTTGGTTGTGAATTTGGGAGTGGTGAGAGGGGACATTGGATAATTATTATGAAATCTGTAGAAATGTTTTAACATATTTCAATTGATATTTTATAGAAGAAGGATTCTTTCACTGCAGAAAATGACAAAATCCTACTCCATGTGCAAAGCAGTAACAGGATTTCTCTGTTTATTTTTACAGAAATGGCTGAATGCAGACTTAAATGGAAAGTTCAAATTGCCTGTTAAAAATGAATTCATTCCTACGAATTTTGAGATTTTCCCCTTGGAAAATCATACTACAACTTTTCCAGCTCTCATTAAGGTAAACTATACTCAGTCTCCAGAAATGTGAATCGGCGATTAGAGTTGAAAAAAATGATATTAATGTGATAATGCATTTTTCATTTATATAAATATAGTTGATATTATTTTCAAATCAACCTTTCCAAAGGGTGCTGTAATAGCAGATGGTTGTTATAATTTAAATTTGCTTAGCTTTTTGTTAGAAAAATGCATTTAGATCAATAAAACGTTGATATACAAATGTACTCAAATTTGGTGGATTCATTAGGAATTAAAATGTTTTTTGTTGGAGGGGTGGGAAGTTGAAAGATTTTTTTGAGTTAATGCTGATGTGAATGAATATAATATTAGTCTGTGACTTTGTTTGTAAGGTACTTTGAATTTCCTGCACTACACTAATGCCAATTGAACAAAGGATTTTTTTTAGAAGTATCTGAAATACTCAAGTAATGTACTTAAAACTTTGTCCTGCCTCTTGTAATGGTGTTGTAACAATGTATACATGAGCCCACCATAGATGTATGATTTGCTTAATCAGTATACATGACTCTAAGGATAAATTAATAACTATAATTAAATTGTCTAAGATGGTATATATTTTTTATAATCTAGTTTGTGACATCATATCACAGGGACATATTCCGGCTGGTGGTATAGTAGCGTTTGCACTGAACTTTGAGGCAAATGGTCCTGGATTCGAATTTGACCAGCTCCTTACACTCTTTCCATCCATGCTGGGTTGAGCGTCAAGCTAGCAACTCAGCCTTGTATAATAACAACGTTGCTGCCCAATGTGCCACAAAGCACGCAAAGGAACAATACTATTCAAGATTTGTGTTTATTCTTCATTGCGTGGAAAATATATAGTTATCAGTTATGTAAGACTTTATAAATAGGTGCAATAGTAGACTTTTTTTTTCCCCTTTGAACCTGTTTTATATTCACCAAGGATGTGCTTTTTCCTGTACCCTTTTTAGAAACTATCTCCATATCAATTGATTTCCTTAATTTCCACTAACCTATTGATATGTATTTTAAAGAACTCGAAAACTAGCATAGCTCTCCAAATTAGAGAATTCCAAAGATTCTTCAGCATCTGAAGAAATTTCTTCTAATCCTGATTAATTTCAGATTTATTTATCACATCTGCACAAAACATACAGTGAAATGCAGTGAAACAACTGGGAGACCATTTCTCTGAACGACGCAGACTGGGAGACCGTTTTGCTGAACACCTATGCTCTGTCCGCTGGAGAAAGCAGGATCTCCCAGTCCCACACATTTTAATTCCACGTTCCATTCCCATTCTGATATGTCTATCCATGGCCTCCTCTACTGTCAAGATGAAGCCACACTCAGGTTGGAGGAACAACACCTTAGATACCGGTGGAGTAGCCTCCAACCTAATGGCATGAACATTGACTTCTCTAACTTCCGTTAATGCCCCTCCTCCCCTTCTTACCCCATCCCTGATATATTTAGTTTTCTCCCCCCTCTTTTTTTCTCTCTGCCTATCACTCTGACTGTTCTCCATCTCCCTCTGGTGCTCCCTTCCCCATTTCTTTCTCCCTAGGCCTCCCATCCCATGATCCTTTCCCTTCTCCAGCTCTGTATCCCTTTTGCCAATCACCATTCTGGCTTTCAGCTTCACCCTACCCCCTCCGGTCTTCTATCATTTCACATTTCCCTCTTCCCCCTCCTACTTTCGAATCTCTTACTATCTTTCAGTTAGTCCTGACAAAGGGTCTAGGCCCGAAATGTCGACAGTGCTTCTTCCTATAGATGCTGCCTGGCCTGCTGTGTTCCACCAGCATTTTGTGGGTGTTGAGTGAAATGCATCAATTAAATGAAATGCATCAATTAAATTAACAACCAACACATCTCAAGGATGTGCTGGGGGCAGACCTCATGTGTTGCTACACGTTGCTGAGCCATATCTCAGTGTTCAGTGGCTGCACTGCTTGTCCCAGCTACCCAACACCAGCAGTTAGTCATCACCATGGAAAAGTATAGCACAGAAACAGGCACTTTGGACCATCTAGTACACTGAACCATTTAAACTGCCTAGTCCCATCGACCTGCACCCAGACCATAGCCCTCCATACCCTGCCATCCATGTAATCCAAACTTCTCTTAAACATTGAAATTGAGCTTGCATGAACCACTTCTGCTGGCAGTTCATTCCACACTCTCACAATCCTCTGAGTGGAGAAGATTCCCTTCATGTTCACCTTTCACCCTTAATTCATGATCTCTAGTTGTAGTCCCACCCAACCTCAGTGGAAAAAGCTTGCTTGCATTTATCCTATCTGTACTCATAATTTTGTAAACTTTTATCAAATTTCCCCTCAATCTTCTACGTTCAGAGAAATATTCAATCTTTCATTATAATTCAGGTGTCCAACCTTGCAAACTGTCCTTGTAAGTTTTCTCTCTACTCTTTCTACCTTGTTTACATCTCTCCAGTGGGTAGATGACCAAGACTGCACACAATACTCCAAATTTGACCTCACCAATGTCTTATACAACTTCAACATATCAATACTTTGATTTAGGAAGGCTAATGTGCCAAAAGCTTTCTTTATGACCCTGTCTACCTATGTTGCCATTTTCAATGAACAATAGACTTGTATTCCCAGATCCCTTTTTTTCTTCTGCACTCCTCAGTGCCCCACCATTACTGTGATTCCTACCCTGGTTGGCCACACCTCACACTTGTCTGCATTAAATTTTATTTGCCTTTCTTCAGCCCATTTTTCCAGTTGATCCAGGTAAGTTCTTATAGCCTTCTTCGCTGTCCACTACACCTCCAATCTTGGTGTCATTTACAAATTTCCTGATCCAGTTACTCACAGTATCATCCAGATCATTGATATAGATGACAAACTGCAGCGGATGTAGCACCAATCCTTGCAGCAGACTGCTAATCACAGGCCTCCAGTCAGAGAGGCAACTCATTGGTCTGTTGCACTAATAGAGGGTAGGGATTTACATAAAGTTCCTGGCACAATACACTCCATAAAACTTCTCACATAATGTCATAGTTACCTTATTTAGTGTTGATTTCTTTACTATTGTTTCTAAACTTGCATCCTGTGCCCTAACAAGATACTACATGTTATGTGTAATGAAAATGTCTTTGAAATTCAGATTTATTTCATATGGTGATTTTGAGATCTTTAGTTAGAATCACAGCAATCAATTATTTTGTGTTTACCTCATCACGTCCCCTCAAAATTTCGAGCACTTAATCTCTTTTAATATCTTTTGTCTAATTTTTTCCAAATGGATGTGTTTTCACTTAGTCTCTGCTTGTACCCAAGCCCTCTCATTCCTAAATGATGTGTGAGTTACATTTCCTGATGCAGATATACCCAAAATAAATAACCAAATGTTTTAGTTCTCTGTTCCACTTTCCAAGGATTCTACCTGTCTATCTGTTAACTATCTCTGGCATTCTCTGTTTTCAGATTTCTGGAACCTGCAGCATTTTGCACTTCCATTAAGTACACACAACATTTGGCACAATAATCTAGCATTAGTCTAAATGATGCTTGGAAAAAAATTTAATATTAATTTCAGAGGACAACTAAATTTGTCAGTATGTCTGTTAAGTTGATTTCCTACTGACTGGGTTCCATTCTATAAGTGGCTCTTCCATGATCCAAGAAAGATTGGCAGAGTAATATCTATAGCTCATTTGATCATCTGTTCGTTTGACTTTTTAAATTTTGTTACATTTTTGTTAGATGGTTTGGCAGGTGAGTCTGTATACCAGAAGTTAGGATGCTTATTTTTAATAATGAAGTTGCAGTGCTCTATTTTCTGATTTGATCTTTTTATTGCAGGATACTGCCATGAGCAAAGTGTGGTTCAAGCAAGATGACAAGTTCTTTTTGCCAAAAGCATGCTTAAACTTCGAATTTTTTAGGTATGTTCTTCAAATGGTAATAAATTCCAGGAGTAGAAATAATGTGTAATTTTAAAATAGCAGTAGAGAAACTGTTGAAATTATACTTCATTCAGTTATTTGCTGAGAAAATAGATTGTACATTTATGTAACACTGATCAATTATAGATATTTGTCAATGAATGCTTGTTTTATTTGTTCTTTAGCATACTTGAGCCAAAAACCTTGTGACACAGTGCACGTACAGTATTTCAGGGCATATTGTGCACTCTCTAAAGAATGTGTGTACTATCTGGAAGATGAGTTTTTAAAATATGTACACTTCATTGAGTGAAAACAGAATAAAACAAAATAATTGCCTCAAAGTAGGCAGAACCCTAAATCACAGATGTGCATTTATTCAAAAATGAATAATATGTGCATTGGTAAAGTTTCAGTTTGCATACCAAATCCACCGACAAGAATTCAGTTACTATACCATGATTTTTAAAAATTCATTCAGACACCAAATTGATACCAGACATATCTAAGAACAGAAACGAAGTAAAATTTCTCAGATGGCAGACTTACTGGCTACAAATTTCACATCCTGTAGGAGCATGGGATAGTTCATAGGTCTTTGAGACAAGGAATGTAAGAAATAACTGAGCTTAAGCCAGCATCTCTGAGCTTGAGGGCATCTGGATTCATTGTGGAGCATAATGAAGTCAGAGAAATTCCTCGATCATGGGTTCCAAGAACAGGCCACCTGCACCGGGACCAGTTCTGGTTTAATGGGTTGTATTTCTGTGGAATGGGGCCAGATACAGTGGCATGCAAAAGTTTGGGCACCCCAGTCAAAATTTCTGTTACTGTGAATAGCGAAGCGATTAAAAGATGACCTGATTTCCAAAAGGCATAAAGGTAAAGATGACACATTTCTTTAATATTTTAAGCAAGATTGCTTTTTTATTTCCATTTTTTACAGTTTCAAAATAACAAAAAAGTGAAAGGGCCCAAAGCAAAAGTTTGGGCTCCAAGCATGGTCAGTAGTTAGTAACACCCCCTTTGGCAAGTATCACAGCTTGTAAGCACTTTCTGTAGCCAGCTAAGAATCTTTCAATTCTTGTTTGGGGGGTTTTCGCCCATTCTTCCTTGCAAAAGGCTTCTAGTTCTGTGAGATTCTTGGGCCGTCTTGCATGCACTGCTCTTTTGAAGTCTATCCACAGATTTTCGATGATGTTTTAGTTGGGGAACTGTGAGGGCCATGGCAAAACCTTCAGCTTGCGCCTCTTGAGGTAGTCCATTGTGGATTTTGAGGGGTGTTTCGGATCATTATCTTACTGTAGAAGCCATCCTCTTTTCATCTTCAGCTTTTTTTTTTACAGATGGTGTGATGTTTTGCTTCCAGAATTTGTTGGTATTTAATTGAATTCATTCTTCCCTCTACCAGTGAAATGTTCCCTGTGCCACTGGCTGCAACACAAGCCCAAAGCATGATTGATCCATCCCCGTGCTTAACAGTTGGAGAGGTGTTCTTTTCATGAATTTCTGCACCCTATTTTCTCCAAACACACTTTTGCACATTGCGGCCAAAAAGTTGTATTTTAACTTCATCAGTCAGCAGGACTTGTTTCCAAAATGCATCAGGCTTGTTTAGATGTTCCTTTGCAAACTTCTGATGCTGAACTTTGTGGTGAGGACGCAGGAAAAGTTTCTTCTGATGAATCGTCCATGAAGGTCATATTTGTGCAGGTGTTGCTGCACAGTAGAACAGTGCACCACCACTCCAGAGTCTGCTAAATCTTCCTGAAGGTCTTTTGCAGTCAAGACAGGGGTTTTAATTTGCCTTTCTAGCAATCCTATGAGCAGTTCTCTCGGAAAGTTTTCTTGGTCTTCCGGACCTCAACTTGACCTCCACCATCCCTGTTAACTGCCATTTCTTAATTACATTACGAACTGAGGACACGGCTACCTGAAAACACTTTGCTATCTTCTTATAGCCTTCTGCTTTGTGGGCATCATTTATTTTAATTTTCAGAATGCTAGGCAACTGCTTAGAGGAGTCCATGGCTGCTGATTGTTGGGACAAGGTTTGAGGAGTCAGGATATTTATAAAGCTTTGAAATTTGCATCACCTGGCCTTTCCTAACGATGACTGTGAACAAGCCATAGCCCTAACAAGCTAATTAAGGTTTGAGACCTTGGTAAAAGTTATCTGAGAGCTCAAATTTCTTGGGGTGCCCAAACTTTTGCATGCCACTGTATCCTAATGAGATTGAGAATGGTTTCATTAGAATGACAGATGGTACCAGAGAGAAGATTAAGAGATACCGAGGAGTTAAAAATTGGATTTAGAATCAATGTATATAGTCAAAGTGTAATGAAATACATGTGTTATTGACCATGTGGAACATGACACAGTCATATTAACTGATAAAAGACTCAGGACAAACTACTAGAGGAGCTCACAGGTCAGGCATCATCTGAGGAGAGAAACGGGCATTTTGGGTTGATGTCTTTATCTGGATTGATGTCGGGTTTCAACCTGAAATGTCAACAGATGTTGGATCTTGTTTAATTTCAGCAATTGATCCTAGTAGGATGGTAGTTGTTTGTGATCCCACTGTACATCTAACAGTAGTCAAAAATGAATGACTAAATTGCATATTTTATCTTTCACAAGCTCAAAACATCCCAAGAGGTTTTCAGTTAGTGAAATGCTGATAAAGTATAGCTTACTGATGTAATGGTAGAAGCCTAATAAATTGAGAAACAAATTCCATTGCATCTGAGTTCATACCATTGTTTTAAGAAATCCTTAAGGATATTACAGGGAAAGACTAACAAAGCACAAAATGTTGATATGGAGGCTTAACGATCTTTAGTAATCTTTAGTAAAAATATAATAGAATAAGAAAGAGGCTAAGAATCTTTTTGCTTTTAGAATAGGTGAGCTTAATTTGCAAACATTGAGATAATACTTCAATAAATATGGCAGTTGCAATTATATAAAATTCTATCATATGAATGAATTAATAGATTGTATGAAATAGTTTGATGTTTTTCACATTTATTCATTTCATTGCCTGTCATTGATGTGCTTCCCATTGCTCTTTATTGTAGAGTTTAAGCAGCTCTGTATTTTTCAGCTGTAATCAACTTTATTGTGCCTACCACAATTCATTGAACAGCTTGCTTCATTGTGGTAACATAATTGATGGCATGTGTTCTAAAACAATTAAACCTGCCCTCTATTGCTGTCCAACTTAGAGCAGATTCTTGAGCCTGTGTGCTTAAAGTGAATTTTCATCGCTGACTACAAAGGAAGAGAAAAATAAATGATAAGTAGGTCGTCTACAACCAGATACATCCAGCAGAGATTGTAACTTTTGAGGAGAACTGCGGAGGCATTACACAAAGATTTAAAGCTACAGAGTGATTTATTAGTGAAGTGTGATTTCACTAATTTTATAAATTTTTGCAAGACAGCGCTGTACACTCAGTGGCCACTTTATTAGGTGCACTTGCATGTTAATGCAAATATCTAATCAGCCAATCATGTCATAGCAACTTAATATATAAAAACATCCAGCCATGGTCAAGAGGTTCAGTTGTTGTTCATATCAAATATCAGAATGGGAAAGAAATATAATCTAAGTGACTTTAATTGTGGAATGATTGTTGGTGCCAGAGTGATTTGAGTATCTCAGAAACTGGTGATCTCCTGGGATTTTCACACACAGTAGTCTCCTAAATTTATAGAGAATGGCATGAAAATTTCAAAAGCATCCAATGAGTGCTAGGTCTGTGGACAAAAACCGGTTGTTAATGAGAGAATTCAGAGGAGAATAGCCAGATTTATTCAAGCTGACAGGAAGAGATCAGTAACTCAAATAACCACACATTACAACATTGGTGTGCAGAAGAGCATTTCTGAATCCACAAAACGTCGAACCATGAAGTGGATCGGCTACAGCAACGGAAGATCACAATCATGCACTCGATGGCCACTTTATTAGCTACTTTATTATCCAATTATCTCCTACTTTAAGTATATTACACAAAATGAGATGTTGCAATTTAAAATCCAAGGTTATTGAAATGATGAAAATTGGAACATCCTTTGTTTAATTATGCTATTGTCCACATTTTTGTTGCTAGGTGGAAGAAATCATGCTTTGAAACTGTTACCAGTTATTTATGTAATACAGTTAATCCTTTGCATAACACAAAGATTTAGTTATTTGGCGGAATGGAGAAAGATCCAAAATCTTCATTCATCATCTACATGGCTACATTTTCAGGTGATGGTAAATTTGATGGACTTGCAATATTTAAATTTTTAGAAAGAGATTTTAATATCTGGCATATTCTCTTTCAGCCCATTTGCTTATGTGGATCCATTACATTGTAATATGGCCTATTTGTATCTTGAACTGCTGAAAGATTCCCTCAATGAGTATGCATATGCAGCAGAGCTTGCTGGCTTGAACTATGACCTACAAAATACAATCTATGGAATGTATGTAAGTACCCAAATTCAGTGAAACAGCAAAGCTCTCTATCATCCTTAAATTTTTATTTTTGTGTGCACTTTTTTGTTAGCTCACTTCAACCTTACCCACCCCACTATTAATAATTACTCTTCCATCAAGTAAACATTGTATAGCCATGCGGCTGCATATACATACTCTACAGTCATTTTGCTTGAATTGTTTGTAATGTCACTTGAATATTAGCTGCTAAGAGGGAGATTGTTGCCACACTTATCATTTTTGTTTTCTTCTCGTTAGTCCTTACATTTATGCTGACCCTCTTCATTGCAACCTGACATACCTCTATATCAGGTTATTGAGGGATGATTTAAAAGAGTATACATATGCAGCACGCCTCACAGGCTTGGTATATACGCTAGTTCCAGCAATGAAATCAATTCTTGTAAGTAGAGCGGGAAGTGGTTCCTGCTTCAGATTAACCAAGCTGCTTGCAGTTTATGCGTGAGTTTTTAATTGCATGTTTAAATTTAATTACCATGCATGAAAGTTGAATTTGTGGTGGATCCACAAATATCCAGCGTGTGCCGAAGATGGAATTTTTTAATATAATCCATGTCACAAACTGTGCTTTGTTAATTCAACTGTCTTTGCATGTAATTTTATATTTTTGGCAAATTTGATATTCTAAATTATTTTTTAATTTAAGTGGTTTTAATTTGCATTAATCTGCAACAGTATAAGACTTTTTATCTACACCTGCATTAGTGTATTAAGCAACTGAGAATCATGCAGAAACTGTAAGCCAGTTGACAAATTTAGCATGACCACATTTAGCTCCCTAGTTGTCTGGCTTTATTCTTAGTGGCATCCAGTTTTCAACAGATTGGTAGGTATGTTTCCAAGGGTTGATGTGCCTAGGTTCTGTTCTCCAGATATCTTTTAAAGAGACATGTGTCCCGTATTTGTATCTTCAGCTACAATGGGATATATCAAACTACACACAACAGTAGTGGGTAGTAATGTTAGCATTCAGCCTTCACCTCTGCTCTTCCAGCTTTATATAATTTGAACTGTCTTGCAGTATGTCCTACATGAAGATATGAACTGTCTCAACATTTAAATCCTGGTATACTGTAGAAATGAATCACTCAGGCTATGGATGGTTATCATCATTTTGTCTAGTTTCCATGCACTTTTTATTTTCACTAATTGTAAGTACTAGGATACTTTGGACTCTTTAAACTCTTTTTATTTAAAACATCCTTGTATTATTTCTTGATGTCTGTACTCTTCTGCGTACTATAGTGTTTTTTCAAATTTATGCTTCTGTTGTAGTTCTTCCCAAAATGCTATAGCTGGCCCTTATCACATTGACTTGCCACTGTTTACAGTTGTCATTGTTTTCTGTGCTTCTTCAGTTTTTAAACACATTTTTGATTTATCCTCTAGATCTATTTGTCAAAAAATATAGCTGGGGAAACAGAGGATACTGTACTAATACTTGACATGACACTTCCAGCATTTATAAATAATAATCCTCCATATTTTGCTCCATTTCTTCTCAGTAACCCAGTTGAAAAGTATTTACAAAAGAAAAGTAAAATATACAACTTTAGAAAATCCATATAGGACATCCATGTTCATCCCATATCCTTTACCCTTGATTTGTCATATTAAAACCAATTGCTCCATAAATACTTGGTTCACTGCTTTCTTCCATCTTGAAGCTGTGGTATCACAATAAGGTGAACTGTAGGTAATCATGGTTTACCTCCATCATCTGATGGTGTGTTGTTTGTATTCACTTCTGTATTGTTATTCAAATTGACCATTTAAGGCTTTTGCTGCTATGTAACATTTTGTCATTCACAAAACGGCTAACAAAATGGTAACAGTGTTGTCCTGATGGATATTTTTGTATTCAAGTTGTTTTCAAAGTTCAAAGTAAATTTATTATTAAAGTATAGTTGCAAGAAAAATTTATGAACCCTTTGTAGTTACCTGATTTTCTGCATTAATTACTCATGAATGTGGTCCAATCTTCATCCAAGTCACAATAATAGACAAAACACAATCTGCTTAAACTAATAACACACAAGTAATTGTACTGCTTCTCATCAATATACCATTTAAGCAACCACACTGCTACGTTTGGAGGAAAAAGGTCCTACCTTTTCATCCTTGGGTTGAAAAAAAAATCAAAAAGTCATATCAAAAAGAATTTTTTGAATTTTGAGTCTGTGTGTAATAACAAAATGTAGTTGAATTTCCCAACTCCATATAGAAATTGCAGGTAGTATTTCCATGCCACTCTTATCCAAGTGAGAAGGTCATGGGTTGAGAGGTGATGCTAAAGAAACTGGGGAAATTGCTAGAATGCACCATATAGATAGAACATCAAAAATGAAATCATTACATAGGATGTATAAACCCCATTTCCAGAAAAGTTGGGATATTTTCCAAAATGCAATAAAAACAAAAATCTGTGATATGTTAATTCACATGAACCTTTATTTAACTGACAAAAGTACAAAGAAAAGATTTTTCAATAGTTTTACTGACCAACTTAATTGTATTTTGTAAATATACACACATTTAGAATTTGATGGCGGCAACACACTCAACAGAAGTTGGGATAGAGTTAAAATAAGATTAAAAAGTGCACAGAATATTCAAGTAACACCGGTTTGGAAGACTCCACATTAAACGGGCTAATTGGTAGCAGGTGAGGTATCATGACTGGGTATAAAAGTAGAGTCCATCAAAGGCTCAGTCTTTGCAAGCAAGGATGGGTCGTGGCTCACCCCTTTGTGCCAAAATTCGTGAGAGAATTGTTAGTCAGTTCAAAAGGAACATTTCTCAACGTAAGATTGCAGAGAATTTAGGTCTTTCAACATCTACAGTACATAATATTGTGAAAAGATTCAGAGAATTCAGGGACATCTCAGTGCGTAAAGGGCAAGGTCGGAAACCACTGTTGAATGCGCGTGATCTTCGAGCCCTCAGGTGGCACTGCCTAAGAAACCGTCATGCTACTGTGACAATTATAGCCACCTGGGCTCGGGAGTACTTCGGAAAACTATTGTCTCTTAACACAGTCCGTTGCTGCATCCAGAAATGCAACTTGAAACTGTATTACACAAGGAGGAAGCCATACATCAACTCTATGCAGAAACACTGGCAAGTTCTCTGGGCCCGAGCTCATCTCAGATGGTCCGAAGGACTGTGGAACCGTGTGCTGTGGTCTGATGAGTCCACATTTCAGCTAGTTTTCGGGAAAAACGGGCATTGAGTTCTCTGTGCCAAAGTTGAAAACGGCCATCCTGATTGTTATCAGCGAAAGGTGCAAAAGCCAGCATCTGTGATGGTATGGGGGTGCATCAGTGCCCACGGCATGGGTGAGTTGCATGTATGTGAAGGTACCATTGACTCTGAGGTGTGTATTAGGATTTTAGAGAGATATATGTTGCCATCAAGGCAACGTCTCTTCACGGGACGTCCATGCTTATTTCAGCAGGACAATGCCAGACCACATTCTGCACAGCCTACAACAGTGTGGCTTTGTAGACTCAGAGTTCGTGTGCTTAACTGGCCTGCTGCCAGTCCAGATCTATCTCCTATTGAAAATGTATGGCGCATCATGAAGAGAATCAGACAACAGAGACCAGGGACTGTTGAGCAGCTGAAGTCTTATATCATGCAGGAATAGACAAAATTTCCAATTGCATATGTACTACAATTAGTATCCTCAGTTCCAAAACAATTAAAAAGTGTTTTTAAAAGGAAAGGTGATGTAACACAATGGTAAACTTATCTCTGTCCCAACTTTTGTTGAGTGTGTTGCAGCCATCAAATTCTAAATTTGTGTATACTTACAAAATACAATTAAGTTGGTCAGTAAAACTATTGAAAATCTTTTCTTTGTACTTTTGTCAGTTAAATAAAAAGGTTCACGTGAATTAACATAGCACAGATTTTTGTTTTTAATGCATTTTGGAAAATATCCCAACTTTTCTGGAAATGGGTTTTGTACTTATACAGCCTGTTTTATACTCAATAACATGGATCTGCTTCTTGACAAATGGACAAATTTCCAAACATTCCTTTTTTGTGCAGCAAAGGTGATCTTGGAAATCGTAGGGCAAATCGTATCTTACATAATTGCCAGTCCATTATAATTTTAGTTAAGTTGTTACTCAAAATATATCGTTAGTGGAGAATTTCAGACATTTCTTTTATTCAGATTATGAGATTATGTCATTGCTGGTAGGGCCTGCGTAAATTGTCATTTTTTAATTGATTTTTGTAAAGATGATGATGAGGAACCATGGAACTTCGTGGTTCTCTTTTGTTAATTGTTGCATCGGGAGTTCCAGGTCTTTAACCTATCGTGAGGGAACTCTGATATATTTCTAACTGGGGATTGTGTTTGACATCGAGAATCTGCGTGGCATTATACCCTTGCCTTTTGTGGCTTGTAGATTTTGCCTTTGTGAAGCACTTGTCAGCTCATGCATCAGCATTGTACAGATCTTGTTGCGCGTAAGCATGGATTACTTCATTTCTGCGGAATTACCTGTGGATCTGAACATGATTTCTATTTCTGTGCTAATGAGATTTTTAAAAAAAAGGTGAAATGATTGGGCTTTTAACACTACCCTAAGGAACTCTATTGTGTGCGTTATGATAGAGCATTTTCCTCTCGATTCCCACTGACTTCAGTTTTCCCCGACGACTTTGACACCACGCTCAAATGCCGGCTTGAAGTAATGCATGGTCCCCTGACCTCGCTTTCATAATTGGGCTGTTAAATACTCTATATATTTGACTATGGCTGAACTGGAGCTGAGTGATCTTGATTTCTTCCAAACTTGGAATTGTTGAGTGAATGAGAGTAGATTGATCTTGAAGTCAGATTAGTCAGACCAGATGAATCCTTATTTTTTTTGTATAGGATGTATCAGCACAGTTTGCTGTGTTGCTGGGTTGTTGCCATTACTGCATCTTGGCTGGAGGCATGGCTATATTTATTGCAGAAGTCTTCAGCACTACAAATGTAATGTTGTCCAGTAGTCCAAGATATATATACAGAGAGAGAGAGAGAGAACTGTACAAAAGTCTTAAGCACTGAAGGCCAATGTATGTGATGGTGGCAATCCCGAGGAAAGCTGAGCTTGATTATCCTCTCCGTCATTCTGGCTGAAGCTGGCTACAAATCTTCAGCCCTGCCTTTGGCAGTTGTGTGCTTTCCCGTTAAATTAAGACTGAGAAGCCTTCTTGGATACTATTTTTCTCATTAGCTATTACCTGTTTGTTGCCATTGTGATTGTAAAAATGAAATTTTGATATGAGCAGTTGCTTTTGGGGTTGTTTAGTTCTGTATCTGGAATTCTTTTTCTGATAGTCAGCATACATGCATATCTCAAGATGGAAATGATCATCAATGGCCAATTGATGTGAATATTTCTTTCCTTTTTATAGTCAAGTCAGGATGTCAGCCAGGTTTTATTATGTATAAACCGTGATTGAAACTGGTTTATATGAGGAATTAAAGATGAGATTGGCATTTTATATTTATTTGTGAACTTCCTCATTTTGACCTTTTGATGGGATGTGGGTAATTAATGAAGCAGCTTAAAAAGTTTGGCTTTAAAACATTACCTTGAGGAACCTTGAATTTCAGAAACAATTATTGTAGACCCTTTCTGGGACAAACAACCAAGGATTATAATGAAGGAGACCAGTATCTTGGCTGAATAGCATGATTTAGTGTGTGTATTTATTCAAGGAATCTGTGACATAGTTCTCCCAACATAAGCATGTCTGTATCAGTTAGAGGTGAAATTTTTGAAGCTGTCTACACAAATTGTATTTATTGATTTTGAGTCCACTGTCTAGTTTAGTGCTAGATAGTTTAAAATGTTTGGTATTATTGAGAGAATTGATGGATCACTTTAGAGGGCATTTGGAAAGCAATCACATTGCTCAAGGTCTGAAGTCAAAACAGAAATCAGACTGGTTAAATATGAAATAGCTCCTCTCTTTTATTTCTGGAACAAACTAATTGTTTGACACCCCTGTCGTGACTGGAATTTATATTAATATAAATGGAGGAAACTCAGAATGCATGGTTTGAATTTTTAACAACAGTGTATTTTCAGCCTCAATGGTTATTTCCAAAAAGCCCATTCAAAAAGTGTCTTTGAATAACATTGTTTATGGTTTAAATACTACCTTTTAATCTGAAATGAATAAAGTTTCTGATTTTCTTGGATACTTTGCAATTTAGAATTACCGATTGTTTTTCCTCAACTTTGAATAAAAGCTTTCCTCACTTAATTATTTTGTGCAACATGACAAACTTCAGGCATATTCATCTAATTCGATTTTGTGATGTTTTCAGTGTTACTAAAGAGACAATCCTAATGTAATTCTGCTTCATTTATTTTAAGAGGAAATTATAAGTAAGATTACAAAACAACATTTGTGTTGCAATTCTCTTGTGGTACTGTAGGAGCTGAAGAAATTGGGTAGGTTATAATCAATTGACATTTGTAATATTGATAACAACAATCTGCTTGGAGAATTTGTTATTCAAGAGATCAGGTAAAGCAAAAGGGATAAAGGAAACTAGCATTGTTTGATGTGATTAGTTGAACATACCCTACAATATGACTTTTGTTAGAGATTTTGAGGTGAGATGCTATGTGCCATAGAGTCATATCTGGTAGAGCTGCTGTCTTGCATCACCAGCATCCCTGGTCATGTTATCTTGTAACATCTCTTGTGATGTTTGCATATTCCATCTGTGACTGTGTGGGATTCTTTTTGGTTGCTGCTATTTCCTCCTGCGTTTCAAGGATGTGGAGGTTGGTAGTTCAGTTGTCCTCTGTAAATTACCTTAAGTTTGAGGTGAGTGATAGAATCAAGAGAAATTCATTTAGAATAAAGAGAACATAAAATAATGTCAGGGCAAATGGTTGACACAGACTCAATGTGCTGAAGGGCCTGTTCCTGTTTATTCAACTCTATCAAAAGAAAGCAAAGCTTCTGTTCCGTTTAGTTTGGTCACATGAATTTTGTGCTTTTAAATAGAATTTGAAATCTAACATGGTTACAGGTACATTTCAGGCCATAACTTATAACCTTCAAAATGTCTTCTAATTATATAAATGAGAATAGCTTTAAATGTTTTGCACAAATAACTGGAAAAACTGCTGGGTATATATACTGAGCTTTTAGAATATTTTTGAATGTTAGTTGTTTGTTATTTATTGCTTGAAAAATCTCAATTATGTACTTGCCAACAGCTGTCTGTGAAAGGGTATAATGACAAGCAGCACATAATTCTCAAGAAGATAATAGAGAAGATGGCTACCTTTGAAATTGATGAGAAGCGATTCGAAATAATCAAAGAAGCAGTAAGTTGGCATTCATCAACTAACTTGTCGTTATTGTGAACAATCATTTATTTGTAATACTTGTTTTAAAAATTAAATTTAAAATGATACAGAACAGCCAAAGAGCAGTATGCATGAGAGATTTACTTAAAGCAGGTGTTCCCAAATTTTTATATGCTATGGACTCCCTATCATTAACTTGGGGGGGGTGGCTGTGGGCACCAGTTTGGGTACTATCTATTCTTTTAGGATGAATTGAAAGGGTAATAGAGCATTTGTGTCATGAAATTTGAATTCAGCCCAGAGGAAAGGAATGCACAGGAATTAAATATGAGATTCCATTTATTGATAGATCTGCAGTTATTTTATAAGAAATGTGAACTATCTGCAGAAGAGTATAATCCATACTAACATCTATGTTTATAAATTGTCAAAGGAAAGTTTAGTCGAAAGCAACTAGGTATATAATGATATACGTAATGAGCGTATTCTAATTTCTCTTTCGTAAATCAAAGTTGGAATATGCAAAATTTCAGCGCAGAGACCTGCCCAATGGCTGCCTCAAGGTGCTAGAGACTTGGGTTCAATCTCCTATAAATATTTTCTATATTATTTTGTAAGTGATACAATAGGCTTCTGTGCACATCAATAGCAAAAGTGCGAATGTACAAAATTGGAGACTCCCTTGTGATTTGGGTTGTACATGCTGATTGGTTTCAAGAAACAGATGCATAAGCATTCTTTTGTTGTAACACAATAAAGAGACTGTAAATAGGATGAGATAGGAATATATAAAGAGGTATACTTAATTAAGTGAGTGGAGAAAATATGAGGTCATCTGCTTTGGACCTAAATTGGAAATGAATTTTTGAATAATTAGGAATCGGTGAAGAACAAGGTTTGTGGGTCGACATAAGGCTGAAAGATCTGTATTGTGTTGTACTGTTGTATGTTCTAAAGATGTCCAGCAGTCTAAGAGCATCAATCATTACAACCTTAAAAACATTTACCAAAAAAAGATTTTATTGAATGATTTGATCTTTGTTATAATGTGATGGAGCGATGGTAAAGGATGTCAAGCATTTTTTTTAAAAATATCGTTTTGTTGGGCCTATATTTCTGAGAATCACATCTTACAATATATTAGCATTAGATAATAAGTGGTGCAAATTTACCAAGATGCAAATTGTTTGTGATTTTTAACTTACCCTATTGCATTTATTGTGGAATTCAGCTTCATCTGCAATTGTTGTTTTCTTAAATAGAAAAAAACTTCTGATTTTGTCTTGTCAAGTACTGATCTATGTCCATCTTGCAGACTCAGTAATTTAAAAATATCTGTAAACTGGTTAGATGGAGTTAAGATAAATCAAAGATAATTTGTTTAAATGCTATTCGAGTATTGTTTAATATTGTAACTTGTTTGATTTTATAACTTTGTGTAGCTATTAAACTCTCTGTACTTCCAAGTTCTAGTGACAGTATAACATGTAGTATCTGAAAGTATGCTCTACCCCACTTGTACAACATACTGTTTATTTGAACTGTGTTTTCACAATTAATTTTGATAACACAGTATTTCAGGTATGATGTTCTGCTCAATAAATGAAGACCATATTAAAACTATCTTTAGAGATAGTCAGCAATACTGGGTTGGCTGGGGGTTAGTGACTGTTCTTTATTTCTTTTAGTATATGCGATCTCTGAATAATTTTAGAGCAGAACAGCCTCACCAGCATGCAATGTATTATCTCAGACTGCTAATGACTGAGGTGGCATGGACCAAAGAGGAGCTTAAGGAAGCGTTGGAAGGTAGGTTCTTGGTAATGTGAATATTATGCATCAATGAGAAACTAAAGATCAACTTTTGGAATTAAGTTTATTTTAAAGCAGTATTGTGCAACATAACTAAGGGGTAGCAATAGTAATTATGATTGTATGCTCATCGGGATAAAACACCTACACCCATTGTAGTACACAGGATCTGCATGCAAGGACTGTGGCTTTGTGTAATGGGCCAAATTTAGAGTAAAGCTGTACTTTGTTCCAACAACATACCTTAACAGCAATTTCAGAAGCATGCTCCTTGTTGCATTTTATGACTTCTCTTTCACTCCATGCCAACACTTGTCACCCCATACCTGTCCACTATTGGATATGCATAAGGTGATCAAATTTCTCAGTGTTGCCTGCTTGCTGGGGATTTCCAGTCAACTTCTTAAAATCTAATTTTGGGTGAACATCCAAAATCAAATGCCTGTTACTTCACTGGTATTTAGGGCAGCAATGAAAGTCCTCCATGCAAGTGGAACAAGTGCTGACCCTGCCCCTATATGTCCTCCCTCACTGCCATTCAGGGCCCCAAACTATCCTTCCAGGTGAGGCATCACTTCTTCTGTGAGTCTTTTGGGGTCATCTTCTGTATCTGGAGCTCCTGGTGTGGCCTCCTGTACATCGGTAAGACTTGACGTAGATTGGGAGACTGCTTTGTCAAGCACATACACTCCGTCCGCCAGAAAAAGTGGGATCTCCCAACGGCCATTTCAATTCTGTCAAGTCAGCGCATGGCCTCCTCTACTGCTCCGATAAAGCCACACTCAGGTTGGAGGAGCAACACCTCCAACCTGATGGCATGAACATCGATTTTTCAAATTTCCCCATCCCCTTTTCCCTCTCTCACCTTATCTTCCTTGCCTGCCCATCATATCCCTCTGGTGCTCCTCCCGCTTCCCTTTCTTCCATGATCTTCTATGGTCTCCCATCTGATTCCCCCTTCTCCAGTTCTTCATCTCTTTCGTCTATCAGTTTCCCAGCTCTTTACTTCACCACCCCTCCATTTCACTTATCACTAACTATCTTGTACTTCTTTCTTCCCTCTCACCACCTTCTTAATCTAAATTCTCATCTTTTTTTTCCCCAGACCCTTGATGAAGGATCTCAGCCTGAAACGTCGACTGTTTACTCTTTTCCGTAGATGCTGCCTAGCCTGCTGAGTTCCTCTAGCATTTTGTGTTTGTTCCTCTATCTCTGTCTGTCCTTAGCTACCTTCTCTGTTCTGCTCCAGGTGTGGTTCAGTATCCTCATTTCTGCCTCAGTGGTATGGCACCAAGTTGGCTTTGGCCTGCTGTGTTTCCTCTGCCCTTCAGGAGTTCAGTGAGCTTGGAGATGGCCTTTCTTCTCATTACAGTCCATCTCCGAAGTTTCCTCATGATTGTGGCCATATCCTATTGGTGACACTGAAGGAATAGGGCGTGGTTGGAGATCTTTCTTGGCCAGAAAATAAGAAGGATCTTCCAGAGGCTCATGGTGCGGAATAACGACAGCTTGGCAAGGTGTTCTCTGTTATGCACCAGTGTTCTGACCTGTATAAGAGTGTAGACAGAACACGGCTCTGGTACAGCTTCACTTCGGTGTGGACGCTGTACTTGATTAACCTCCATATGTTGAAGCACTTCTCAATGCTTTTCTTCAAAATGATAGTTACACTATCATGATACTGACCATCTTCCCTTCCTGAGTATAAAACTGTTTCATCATTTGCTGCCTTTAGTCTGCCAGACCCTGTTCATCCTTTTTACTGACACCCAGTATATTTCTGCAGTTATTTGTGCTAGCTTGCCAATGTTGTACATGGTATGTACATTCCAAAAAACAATTTTGTTCTTGAGCTTGGCATTGAGCTTCTTTTCGTCATGCTGGTAGCTTCCTCTCAGTTTTCGCTACTGTCATGCAAATCTCGGTTGGAGACTCAGGAATACCGTCACACATGCTCAGAGATTCATTGCTGTTTCCATAACAAAATTTTTTTAGACCAGTCAGGGCTGTTAGCCCGAACCTGGTGGACCAGTGGAGCACTCTTAGTCTGGCCTTTACCCTTTGACTTGTTTGGCATGAGTGACTCTACCAGTAGTCAAAGCACAAAGCCTTGGCTCCAGGCACACAAACCTCAAAATTCTATGGCAAGATTGTGGTCCACTTGGAGGATTTAATCTTGAGTGAAGGAGGTGGAATACCAGTCTCGTGCTGTCCTGTTCCTCAGTTATACAGTACCTAACAACAGTTAGAAATCAACGCCATTTCCCCATGTAGACAGCGAACACAAAGGGACTTGTGAACCCCTAATCTGTCTTTAAATTATACGCCTGTCCCAAGGTAAAACACATGAGCAATATTCCAGTGAGCCAGGTCTCTATAAAATGAATGCTGATGAGGAAGCTCCTTTTAAGTGAAAAATACATAAGGAAATTAATTGTACTAGGACTTCAGTGCAGCAATATTCCTGACCCTTTAGTGAGGGAATATTGTTGATGAAGTAGTTGAGTATGATTTGATCCTGGACCAGCAACCATGGACTTAACCACTTTGACATTCTTGACACCTACAAGTTGGCAGAGGTTACTATTTTTGAGTTCTACAGGTAACCAACTAGTTAAATTACCATGTCTTACAATATATTTCTCCAATTGTCATTTTGTGATCCCCATCTGCCCTACAGCATATTATACATTTTTACAGATATTCAAACATAATTTTACTTTTTGATATAGTTTACTATGAGTCTCCGATAAGTTTATGTGCCCTTGAAGCAATACCTAAATCAGTAGCTTAAACCATTTAATTTCTGATTAAATAAATCACCATTTATTTAGTTCTGCTTTTGTTTAAGAATTTCAGTACCAATGCCACAGTATTATTACAGATTTTGTTACTTGTGTTGTTTCTTTCTGTGAGATTCCATAAAATGCTTTTACTTTTGCTGGTTGGGCTTGATGTTCTGTGCTGCCTCTGAATCTGGGTGAAGTGATGTATGAATCCAATACCATGTGAATAGAAGACAAAAGTCAAGTAAATTTGACTAAAATAAATTCACCTAGATTCACAATATTTACCTATTCTCACTTTCCTGGTTGAGCACTTAAGGCGTTCTAGTATGCTACATTAGTACTCTGCAGCAATAATGTAATTTTTTAATAATGCAATTGATTTAATTACTTAATTCTGTTCTAGATGTTACTCTCCTTCGTCTCAAGGCATTTATACCTCAACTATTATCAAGACTGCACATTGAAGCTCTTCTCCATGGCAATATTACCAAACAGGTTATTCAGTCTCTTGGTCAAGTGTACTAAAAATACAGCTAGTTGTTGCTAAGTTATTAATGCTCTTGGATCTTATAGAAAATGATGTCACTGAAGTTCACCAGCTTTTTCATAATTTTGAATATTTGCAGTCTTAAATCAAAAGGCACATTTGCTGAATATTTACTAGCAAGAGAATAGTCCCCGATTAAACAAAATTTAAATATGCAAGGATAAAATTAATAAAGTTATGCAATTCTTTGGTTTTTTTCAAGAATCTGTAATTTTAGGAATAAATCTTTCACTGAAATTTACTAAAATAAAACCTGCACAAACTTGATAATCTCTGCTCTGCAGATTTTGTATTTAATTTAACATTTAATATTCTCTCCTCATTCCAGACTTCTCTGAGTATTATACAGATGGTCGAAGACACACTGATTCAGCATGCTCATACTAAGCCTCTTCTTCCAAGTCAACTTACCCGATACAGAGAAGTGCAGCTGCCTGACCGTACGTTAAACTATTAATCTGTTCATACCTTTTTGCTTGATCATTTGTATGTCCTGAAATTCTCTCCTAAGTTTATTTGTGATAGTCGGATTCAAAATTGCATTGATTGCAATGCCTTTAAGGTAGCAGGTTAGGCTTCAGAATAATAATTAAAAGGACTTTTTCAGGATATGGTTTTTTAAATAACCTTGTGCTAGCCACACCAGCAGAATCATAACCAGCACAATTTCAAGCCAATTTTCATTATTTTATTCATTTTTAATACAGGTAGTAATTATGAAGGTTATACTAAAAACTTCTGTTTGGGTTACGTGCACTATATTCAGCAATATTTCTTCAAGTAATTTTTGAATTATTGTTTCTTATTCTTTCAGGGAGGTGAAGCAGGGGTGGGAACCAGAGCAGTAGGTCAGTGAGTAGAGAGGTTGAAGAGAAGGTAGAGGTTAGCTCAAAAATCTGAAAGCAAGACTCACCAGGACCAGGTTAATGGTGGGGCTGATGGGCTGGCATACATTCATTTCAATGTGAGGATTATTACAGGTAAAGCAGACAAACCTAGGGCCTGATTAGTACATTGAACTATGAAGCTGCAGCCATTATGGAGACATAGCTGAAGGAAGGGCAGGACTGGCAACTCAACATTCCTGGATTGATTGCCAAGGGAGAATTGCTTATTTGGGAAAAATTAAATGTTTAAAATTTGAACACATGAACATGATAAAGTATCAAATGATGTTTAAAAAGTTAGATTTCTTGTCCATCACTTTTAAGGATGGAAAGACAGACCTTAATTTGCTGTGATGGAATCCATTTTGATATGTGTATTCCCCCTGCAAATGTTAAGAAATCTGGATGTGTTAGTTTGAAATTAAGATAGAGCAAAAGGTTATATGACCTCATTGGCCAGTTTAATGACCTCTGAATGCCCTCATGCACTCTTTTTCCCAATGAAGTACTTTTGAAATTTAGTC
The DNA here is from genome assembly GCF_030144855.1 of Hypanus sabinus. Lineage (NCBI taxonomy): Eukaryota > Metazoa > Chordata > Chondrichthyes > Myliobatiformes > Dasyatidae > Hypanus > Hypanus sabinus. Next base: position 41,053,765 of record NC_082727.1, read on the forward strand.
ACTGTAATTATGTAAGCAACATATCAGCAATGTCCCACAATTAGCAGTGTGTAATGATCTGATAAAATGTATTAGTGATGTTATTGACTAATTAATATTGACCAGTTAATTGAGGTGACTCCTTTGCCCTTCAGAATAGTACCATGAGATCTTTTTTGTCTATGAAAGCCACCGGTAAGACCTTGGATTTAGCACCTCACTGGACATATGACATCTCTGAAACTGAGAGAATGTTGTACATATGCATCGTCAAGCTAGATTTTTTATTCTGTTTTTGGAGGGGTAATTGAACCAAAACCTATTGACCTGTTGAAAGAAATGATAACTTTGTTTAGGATAACTAGAGTTTGGAATTAAGTACTTTACCAACCACAAACTGTATGAAGATCTTAGTATTTAAGCCCATGTGATGTTGTTGACTATGTAAATTCAATTTTGTGCATTAATATGCAAGACTGAGCCAAATGCAGATTATTTTTAAGGCTGTTTCAGAGATCTTAAGACTTCCTACAAAGTAAACAAGACCATCTGAGCTTATTTTTGGCTTTTCTAATCTAGTATGTAGAACTATCCTTTTTTTCCTTATGGTTAAACATATTAATAATGTTAAGTGTTTTTGGCGCTAGTGTCTTTTTGGAAAAACGAAGCTTGCAATTCAATTCTTAGGTTAATGCTAAAAATTCTTTGTATAATTAAGGATGATATAAGTACGATTTCCTTAAAAACGAGCTTTCAGATGTTGTTACAAACATAATTGCTCTGTTCTTAAAAGACAGTTTATAAAAGGGAAGTGTTGTATCAGTATGTTGCTAATTAGTGGGACTTGAAAGATTGCTAATGTAGGTTTGGATTAGGTGTGGGTCTATTCATCAGGGTTGTAATGAAGTAATATGAACTAGGATGCTAAGGGAATAGTCTGCTGACTAACTCCAAGATTGCTTTTGTCCTATGCACTGTGTATAGGGGGATGGTTTGTGTACCAGCAGAGAAATGAGGTCCACAACAACTGTGGGATTGAAATCTACTACCAGACAGACATGCAAAACACCCATGAAAATATGCTGTTGGAGCTTTTCTGTCAAATTATATCAGAGCCATGTTTCAACACACTACGGACCAAAGAACAGTTGGGTGAGTCAAATAACTCAAATATAAGATGAAGCTCAAGACTGGCTCAATGAGCATGATGATAATGTTGTAGGAGTTTATCTGAAAGTTTAAGAACACTTTGCTGTTAATTTTGAAGCTGAATCCTTCAGTAATATGGAGACTTCATTATATTTTCAGTATGTGAACATATCAGGAGTTTCAAAGTTCAGCTTATGAATGTTTTCTGCTGTTTTGACATTTATACTTATAATAAATTTTGGTTTATCAGTACTGTTACTAGTGTTGTTATGTTTTCTCTACAAGCCATTTAAAGTTACTGTTCTGCAGTCAAGGTTTGCTAAGGGTACCAATGATCTTTTTGAACACAGTCTCACGTTAATGGTCATCCTCTGTAAGGGGGACTTCTATGAGCAAATGGATGAAATGGCCATGGGATCACCCTTGTCACTGGCTGTTCCTAATTTCTACATGGAGGGCTTTGAGGAGAGGGCTCTTACACTCCAAATACTTCGGAAATGACAATGACACCTTTGTAGTGTGGCCTCATGGACTCCAGGCACTCCCAACGGTTCCACAACCATCTGAACAGCGTACATTGAAACATTCAATTTACAATGGAGATGGAGAGGAATGGTTGCCTCCCATTTCTGGACATTTTCATATTACAGAAACTGGAATACGCACAACATTCCTACAGAATGACTACAAGCTGAAGGAAAGTAATTGGGTTCTTAAAAGGGCTGACACAAAAAGGCCTGGAAACCTAACAATGAGGAGAAACCTGTCGCTACTGCCTGTCTTCCCTTTTTTTCCGTGGATCCTTTCAAAACAAGATAGTAAGTCAGAGAATTTAGCACTCTGGTAATAGGCCCTGTGGGTACCCTCCTTAGGGAGTCTTGGTGGTACAGTCACCTGAAGGCTGCGGGCAGTCTGGTTTTTTCAGTAAAGCGCATATTGCTAATCTCTACGTGGAGGACTTTGAAAGGGAATGGACTTAAAGGAGTTTAATGTTTTTCGTAGCTTAGAAATTCCAGCTTTATGGGCAAAAAGCTATAAAAGATCTCTTCATCTGTAGGTTGCAACATTTTTATTTCTTTGGCTTCAGAGCTGGTGAACAGTTTGGCAGGGTGTTCAGAACAGTTGCTCTCTCAAGGAAGCCAGTAGGCACGGAAGAAGAAAATGGTGTGAGCATTGGTGCTGGATGTTCTCCCTTTGGCTTCATTGTATCCTCCAAAAATTTGGAAAAGCAGGAACACTCAAAAATGATATATCAGCCTTCAGTAAACCACGTCAAGGCTCTTCCAAAGTGTGATCAAGGCTTTGATCCTTTGTGAATTGAAGGGTACATGAGGAAATAGTGGTGCATGCCACAGATGTATTCCTCTAGATAATAAGTTTATATAAATTTCTCCCTGTACCCTTTATTATAACTTGCAGGCAAATTCCCTGTTTACTCTTTTTTAAAAATATGTATCTATTTTGTTTCAACTTTTCCAATTCATTTGACAGTCACCAGTGGCATTCACAAACTTTTAATTATCAATGTTGTACTGTAACTAAAAACTCTTAATAATTTCAGTATCTCAGAAATTCTGTCAGACTTCCAAGTAGTTCTGTCCAAGTGTTGTAAACCCGAAGTGTGTGGATCCTGTCCATCCATAGGAATACCAATGTTAACACAGTCCCTCATCTTCATTTACCAAGCACGATGCTAATATTTTAAATGAGTACCTTAAGTACCACAATGCAATGCAGATGAAAGCTAGCACTTGGTGCTACCAATAAATTTGTTACAGTTTCACAGAAAGGTTTTGTGTGAGGTGTCCATTGATGAGAATGCAAAGAGTTATCATCCATACTTAATTGTCCTTGAAAAGACATTGAGTTGCCATCTGGAGCTATTGCCGTGTCTGTTTCCACACTACTCCGTGTAGAAATTGTACTAGTAATGGGATTTGGAGAGGAATTTACACAAGATACTACTCCTATTCATATGCTGCCCCTGTTTCAATTGAATTTGGAAGGTGCAGACAATGATTCTTTGAAATTTTTGCATATTTCAGTGCTTCAAGGAGGGGTTGTAATATCAATTAATGGCATACCTTTATCCTGGCTGAAGTCAAGTTACTTCAGTGTAATTGCAGCTGTAGTCATCCATGAAAGTAGATGGTATTCTGTCCCAACACATACGTTGTAGATTATACATTGTATCACAAGTGGGAGCAGGAAGTTGAAAAAGTAGGGAGAAAAGGCAGAATGCATTTTTGAAAAAAAGTGGGAAACACTTGGACAGACTGTACAAGCAGACAAACTGAGAAATAGTAGCCAATATGGGAGAAGAGTGATGTTATCCAATTTTGATCCAAGAAGCAATGACACAAAATCAGGAGCAAAATACTTGTCCACAAAGAGAAATCATCAAAACCTATGAGGCAAGTATATAAAATAATCATGTACAAAAGCAATAAATAATGGAACATTGAAATATTGGTTTGGTTCCTCTGTTCAGATCCATTGAGTGTTGGGCTAACCACAATTTGACTAAAATGCTCAGTATTCGGCACTGCACCTGAGTAAGAAAATACTGATCTTAGTCAAACTGCAGTATAAATTTGCCAGCATGCTGCCAGGTTTCAGCGCACTGCATTTTGAAGACAAGTTGCATAAAGCTGATTTGCGTTCAGTTGAGTTTCGAAGACTAAGAAGTGATTTTCAAACTTGTCAGATTAAAGTGGTGGTAAGACTTTGACAGGGTATTGAAAATACTTGCTGTGGACAACTTATGAGTAATATCAGAATTGTTTGTTTTAGTTATCGTGTGTAGTAGTCACCTGAAACATTGCAAAATTGCTGTAAATGTAAGGTCAATTGAAATTTTCAAGATGGATTGAAGCTTGAGTAAAAATTAAGGAGTGGTTCAGCTAGTTTATTAGGACTGAGGGACTGAATGGCCAGCTTTTATTCCCTTTGTAATCCAGTTCACAACTCATCTACATCTAGATTGTGCTCTCTGGGAACAAATATAAGTTTACAAATGCAACTACATTGGACTGTTTCAGCAATTCTGCTGATAATGCAAGAAGTTTTATAGTTGTGCAACCTATGGTGTTAATTTGTGCAAGTTTCTACATTATATAAACAGTAACTAATTGCAATTAGATTCATACAAATTATTTTTACAATGATGCTAACTTGAATTTATCTTTCCTTTGTGGCAGGTTATATTGTGTTCAGTGGTCCTCGACGAGCAAATGGTGTTCAAGGACTGCGTTTTATCATCCAATCGGAAAAACCTCCTAACTACCTGGAAAGTAGAGTTGAGGCTTTTCTCAAGACTATGGAAAAGCATATTGAGGAGATGACAGAGGAAGCTTTTCAGAAACACGTTCAGGCTCTGGCTATAAGGCGTCTTGATAAACCAAAGAAACTCTCAGCTGAGTGCGCTAAGCACTGGAGTGAAATAATTTCACAACAATATAACTTTGACCGAGGTATTATAAAATAAATATTGCTAAAGCCATTGCTAGAAGTAAAATATGTGGTTTATAGGACTCAAACAATTACAGAATATAAAACTGGTTTTCACAAATAGGAGCAGCAAATACAAAATGCTGGAGGAACTCAGCAGGCCAGGCAGCACTGTTGATGTTTCAGTGCACAAATAGGAGGTCACTGTAGTTATTTGTGTAAATGTTGGATTGGGGTTGCAATTTATTTCCCATTTCTTCCCTGTGGATAAGGGAGAAGGGAGATATCCTTTCCCTTCAAGTCCTTGGTAATAATTTGTAATTGGCCAACAGCAAATTGGTTTGTTCTGATTTGGTGATAGTGATGCTCTTTTTGGGGGACGGGGAAAAGTGATAGTTAACAGTATTGGGAAGATGTTGCAACATTGGAGCAAATTGTAATAATACTGCCGATACACAGCTGTTGCTGAATTCATACAAACTTGAGCCATGATTCCAGCAGTTGACTTCTCAGTCCTGGATTACAGCTCTGTGGCTGTACTTGTTGTTTTGTAAAAAAAGCATATTTAAACTAACTTAGATTAGAATGAGAATCCTATAATAAAGCATACTTGTAATATGATTCCAGATAATATTGAAGTAGCACATCTGAAGACGCTGACTAAAGAGGACATAATAAATTTCTGCAAGGTAAGGTGCCATTCTTTTCTCACCATATAATAGCAGAAATTTGAGGAATTGTACATTTTACTTTTCTCACAGGTCACATGAAATTTGTCTTGTGTCCACTGAATTACAAGGTCCATTTGAAGTTCTTTTTTAACAGCTGTGCAGATGTTGGCATCTGCATCTTCTATAAAAAGCCCTCATCAACCTTGGATGTTTGTTGACTTTGCCTGTGATAGCTGGTATCTTTGTTCAAAAAGTAATCACACAAATAGTACACCAAGCTATAAATATGGATGTATAATTTTGTTTCTTTTCTTAGTCATAGAGTCGTAGTGCACTACAGCACAGAAGTAGGCCTTTCAAGCCACCTAGTCCGTGCCAAGCTGTTATCCTGCTTAGTCCCATTAACTTGCACCTGGACCATAGCTCTCCTTAACCCTCTCCATGTACTAATTGTTGCAATTGAACCCGTATCCACCACTTCTGCTGGCAGTTTGTTCCGCCCTCTGAGTGAAGAAGTTCTCTTCAGGTTCCCCTCAACTATTTTTACCTGTGATCCTGAACCTGTACCTTTGTTCTAGTTGCGCCTGACCTCAGTGGAAAAAAGCCTGCCTGCATTTACCTGTCTGTACCCCTTATAATTTTGCATACTTGTATCAAATCTCTGCTCGTTCTCCTGCATTCTAGAGAATAAAGTCCTAACCTATTCATCCTTTATAACTCAGGTCCTCGAGTCTCAGCAACATCCTTGTAACTTTTCTCTGTATACTTTCAATCTTATTGATAATTTTCCTGTAAGTAGGTGACTAGAACGGCACACAATACTCCAAATTTGGCCTCACCAGCGATTTATACAACTTCAACATAACATCATAACTCCTATGCTCACTCTGATTTACAAAAGTCAATATGCCAAAAGCTCTCTATGTCCCTATCTACCTGTTAGCCACATTCAAGGAGTTATGGATTTGTATTCCTAGATCTCTCTATTCTACCACACTCCTCAATGTCCCACCATTTACTGTGTAAATCCTGTTTGCCCTCCCAAAGTGCAGCATCTCATTTGGTATGCATTAAATTTCATCTGCCATTTTTCTAGCTGGTCCAGGATCCCGCTGCAAGCGTTGATAGCCTTGTAAATTGCACCTGCAGCCATGGTGTCATCTGCAGATTTGGTGATCCAGTTTACCACATTAGCATCCAGATCATTGATATAGATCTCAGACAACAATGGACTCAGCTCTATGCCTGCAGTAAACCACTAGTTTCAGGCCTCCTGTCAGAGAGGCCACTGTTTCGTTTCCTCCCATGAAGCCAGTGTTGAGTCTGATTTACTGTTTTATCTTAAATGCCAAGCAGCTGAACCTTCTTGACCAGCCTACCATTCAGGACGTTTTCAAAGGCAAAGTCCATGTAGGCAGCACCCACTGTCTTTTTTGCTTCATCAAGTTTCCTGGTAACCACCTCGGAAAAACTCCTCAGTCTTTTTTTCAGCATGAAAGCTTAAAAAGATGAAGATATTATAAATTATAAATATTGTTCATATTTATTCCTAATGCAATAATTGGGCAAAAAGGTTGGCATAGCCACAGGACAGCACAGTGGCACAGCTAGTACAGCCACAGCTTTGCAACCCCAGGTGCCTAGGTTCAATCCTGACCTTGGATGCTCTCTGGTCAGACTTCGCATGAATTCCATGTGACTGCTTGGGTTTTCGCCAGATACTCCTCCCACATCCTAAAGGTTGGAAGGTTAATTGGGCACTGCAATTTTCCCCTTGTATATAGGCATGTTGCAGAATCTGGGAAGAATTAAATGAGAATTAAAAAAATAAGATTGATATAAAGATCAGTGTAAATGGTGAAGGTCAATTTGGACTCAGTTGGCGAAAGAGCCTGTTTACTGGCTGTAAAACTATGCATTCCTTGAAAGGTAATCTTATAATAAGATAAGCAAGGTAATAGAAATATTTGAGACTAAAAGCAAATTACTTCAGATGCTAGAATTCTGAAATAACAGCAAAAGATGTTGTAAATACTTGGGAGATGAGAGAGAAGTTATGTAAAGAGCCAATGGTTTCTTATCGTAAAGAGCCAATGGTTTCTTAACAGAACAAAGAAAATTGATAGAATTAGTTTTAGAGTTGCACAGTGAAGGAGGTAGGTGAAGAGAGCAAAAGAGTGCGATAGCAATTAAATGTAAATTGTTTGCTATTAAAATTGGTACATCAACTTTAAAAGTAGGTTGCTTCTTCCCAGTAATGTTTTGAATTTATAGACATATCTTGAGGTGTAAAGGGAATAATTTTAGTTCAGAGAGCACAATCTATACAAAATCTCAGATGATTATTTATGAAAAATGTATTTATTTCATATTTTCCCAATGCATAGACAGTTTTTGTGAAAAATCATCCTCGAATCCAATCTGGCAACAGGAAGCAATGTCAATTCTTTCATAAGACAGTACCTATGGAGATTTTTGCAATAGTAAAAACATTGCATAAAACATTTTTTATGCTCAGTGTATTGTCTTTTTAGCTTCAAATTTACTCAAACTATTTTCTCCAGCGCTTCCATACTATAGTAATTTACTGAAAGATATTAAAGGCATCATTCTCATTAACTTTTTTCTTTCCCAGAATTTCACGTACAGCAGGAACTTGATGTCCATTTTCTCTCCCCGCCCAGCATATCTGTGTTACTGCTATGCCTCATCACCACTTTTCATATCTTACAAATCCCCTTTCAGCATTATCCAATCATTCTGTCCCATTTTCATTCTCTAACCTCACGTGTGCAGGTTCCTTTTATTTCCACTATAAATCTGCAGTTTGAAATCACTTTTGAGTGGCCAGAGCTTTGAAAGAAAAAGATAAATACCCTGTTGAACTACATTTTCAATTGTAATTGTAACTGGGTTGTAATAATACTAACTTAATATATTGAATTACCTCAAATCAATGATCTGTTGATTATTTTGTCTCATTGTGAAGAAAACTGCGAGGGGTCCATTTTACATTTTGAAATGTTACTCCAAGTGAAACCTCTATGTATAGGTTACCCTATACCAATTTGGAGTTTTCAAAAATAAACTCTGATTTCATTTCATAATTGTGCTTGGTGTGATTGAAAGACCTTCATAACATAAAATGTGAACCATTTGTAATGTTTCAAGTGGTGAATTAAATCTGCCGTTTTAAATCATGTCTGTATTAAAGTTCAAAGTTCAACTGTAACACCTGATATTTAGTAATTCCCAGTTCAAAAAAAGCCTCAGTAATTATTAATTCAGGAAGTAACCTTTGGAGTGTATTTTTGATATCTAAGCTAGATGTAGTTATCATGTAATTTTTTTGTACATTGTGCAGCGCAGCAGTATTTTGCCCAAACGATATAATCATTTCCAATTCATTCCTAGCAGGAATATGTATTCAGTATTCATATGCAAATGTAACATATTGCACATTAAAGAAAGATGAAAATATAAATGTGATTCAAGCCGTTACCTAGCAACAGCAAGGATCCTTGATGCAAATTGTTCTAATGTACATGTTCACATGGAGCTCATTATCCCCAGTGAGAAATAAGATTGTCCTTGAATGTAATTGTTTGCCTGTGTCATCAATGAGTAGTATCAAATTGTTTTGGTCACTTATTTTGAAGGCTTTAGATTCCACAGTATCTTGCAGAAAATGCATGTAGACTGAGTAATTGTAATTCTGAATCTGGGAGTGTTATTGTTCTTTTAATTCATACTTTCATTCTAAATGCAGCATCTTTTCTTTTCTCTCCAAATGTGATTCATCTCCAATCCAGAGATAATGCTGCTGTTTGGTAGAACACTGCAGAAACCCACCCATACAGCTGTTTTGCTTTGGGCATTGACCAGAATTATAGAAGAAATACAAACTTAATGCTTGCTTTTTAGAGATTCATGGCACAGCTCTGGCATAGTTTAGTAGTTCATATGCATCCTTAGTGATCTTAGTGAGATCTCCTCACTGCAGCATAACTGCTGCCATAAGCAAGGTTTCAGAATCTGGTGTTTGCCACATTCACAGTAGTTATCATTTCAAATCTTGGCCAATGTTCCCTGTAATTTTTTTTACAGCTACATAGACCAACCATTGCTTTGAGCAGGAAATTTTTACACTGCCTGAAAACTGCAAAGCACTTTAATAAGACGTTATATGAAAGGAAATTCCAGCCACACAGCAGCAAACGCTATGTGCATGGGAGCACTTCAGTTACTATGCAGCCATGCACCTGCACATGGGAACAGTGATCTTGGCTTTCACAGAAGGCCTATAGGTGTTTTTAAATTATTGCCAACTTCATTTAGTTGAAGGCACCCAAAGCTAAGGCATTTTTTAAATAATTTGAGGAAATTACAATGAAAAGGTGCTGATTGATTTGTACATAGTCGATTCTGCAAGGACAATTCACACAATAATAGAAATCTGAAATGAAAACAAGAATTCTGGAAATGGTCAGGCAAGGGAACATTTGTTGAAATTTTTCCGAATGATGACCTTTGATCAGAAATGATGACCTTTGATCAGAAATGCTTTAAGAGAGGGGAAAGGGGTGGAAAAAATTTAGGAAATATCTATGATGCAGAAACCACAGCAGATATGGCACAAAAAATGGAGAAGTAATTCACCTGATTAACAAAAGAAGTAAGATTGAGATAAAGTAACTGAAAAGCAGATTAAGAACAGCGTAGATTTCAGCAAAGGATAATAAAATTGAAAAGTAGCGTGGAAGAAGAAAAAGAAGACATACAGGAGTGAAATATGTCAATTAGTGGAGTGGTGCAGCAGCAACAACCTGGCACTCAACGTCAGTAAGACGAAAGAGCTGATTGTGGACTTCAGGAAGGGGAAGACAAAGGAACTCATCCTTATTGAGGGATCAGAAGTAGAGAGAGTGAGCACTTTTCAAGTTCCTGGATGTCACGATCTCTAAGGATCTAACCTGGTCCCAACATATCGATGTAGTTATAAAGAAAGGAAGACAGTGGCTGTACTTCATTAGGAGTTTGAAGAGATTTAGCATGTCAACAAATACATCCAAACACTTCTATAGATGTACGGTGGAGAGCATTCTGACGGGCTGCATAACTGTCTGGTATGGAGGGGCTATGGCACAGGACTGGAAGAAGCTGCAGAGGGTTGTAAATCTAGTCAGCTCCATCTTGGGTATTAGCCTACAAAGTACCCAGGACATCTTCAGGGAGCAATGTCTCAGAAAGGCAGCATCCATAATTAAGGACCTCCAGCACCCAGGGCATGCCCTTTTCTTACTGTTACCATCAGGTAGGGGATACAGAAGCCTGAAGGCACACAGTCAGCAATTCAGGAACAACTTCTTCCCCTCTACCATCCGATTCCTAAATGGTCATCAAACCCTTGGACACTACCTGACTTTTTAAAATATATAGTATTTCTGTTTTTTGTGTGTTTTTTAATCTATTCAATATACATATACTGTTATTGATTTACTTATTTATTATTATTTTTATTTTATTTTTCTCTTTTATATTATGAGTTGCATTGAACTGCTGCTGCTAAATTAACAAATTTTACATCACATGCAGGTGATAATAAACCTGATTCTGAAACTTAACCATAAAAATGGACATAAAACCTTTTAGAAATAGGTGAAAAAAATACTGGATCAAAGACTAGACTTATACAGGACCTTTGTGAGACTAATGGAGTACACAAGTTCACCAGACTTGGTGGAATTGTCTCATGAAGAATAATAGAGGATCTAATGGAAACTTGAAAAATCTTCAGGAGTAGACAGACTAAAAGAGCAAAGGATGTTTTCCCTGATGAGAGGGTCCAGAAGGAAGATTCACAGTCTTCAGGTGTGCAGCAGGACAATTAGGACTCAGATGAGAAGCAATTTCATAACTCAAAGTGAATCCGGAATTAGCTGCTGCAGAAGGCTGTAGAGGAAATGGATGTTTTTATATATGTAAAAGGCATAAAGGGGTGAGGGGCAAATTTGGAAATATGGTACTGAAAGAGATGATCAACCAGGATCATATTGTATGGTAGAGCAAGTTCGAATGTCTGAGTGCCTCCTACAACTCATTATTTCATTTTCCCAATATCAGAATCAGGTTTATTATCACTGATTTAAGTTGTAAAATTTGGTGTTTTGCAGCAGCAGTACAGTAAGACACGGACATTACTAATTTACTAAATAAATAGTGCGAAAGATAAGTATCAAGGTGGTGTTCATGGTATTTTTGGACTATTCAGAAATCTGATTGCGTAGAGTATTGAATATGCATCTTCAGGCTCCTATATCTTATCCCTGATGTAGAAATGTGAAGTGGGCATGAGGATCCTTAAAGATGGATGCTGCCTTCTTGAAGCACCACCTTTTGAAGATATCCTTGAAGGTGTCTTTATCTTTCCAAATCTACTGTACACTTTTGTCCCCAAGTTGTAAATGTGTTTTACTCCTTTCATTGTTATTAAGATATTCTTTTCTTGCTTCCTTTTATCACACTGAATGCTGTGCACACTCAGTATTTTAAAGCACTGCCTACCGCATTTGATTCTATTTGTCAGGGTAGTGGTGTCTTCCTGATTTTAAATGAAATTTGTTAGAGGAAACAACTTCCTTTTACATGTACTGATGCCAGCCCATCTTTCTCCCCCTCCCAGGAATTGAGATCTCTACCTCCCACTGAATTAGCTATAAAATTAGTGTTATGATGTCCCTATGCCAATCCTTGCTTGACTTAAGTACCAATATGACAGTTTTCTGTATTATTCTTGTAATTTCAATACCATATTTTCAAACACACTTGGCAGAACCTTATTCATGGATATAAGCTCCTGTATGAAAATTGGTAACTTTATCCTTGCCCTCCAACTTCAAAGACTCCAACTTTGACAATCTTGTTGTTTCCAGGTCCCAGCTGCAGCTAACATAATTTCCATAGGTGCAGAGTTAGTCTATTCAGCCCATTGAGTCTGTTCCACTATTTTATTATGGCTGATTTATTATCCTTCTCAACTCCATTCTCCTGCCTTCTCCCCATAACCTTTGACATCCTGACTAATCAAGAATCTATCAACCTCCACTTTAAATATATCCTATATCTTCCTCTCCACAGACATATCTGGCACTGAGTTTCACAGGTACACCACACTCTGGCTCAATAAATTCCAATCTTTTTTTTTAAATGGAGGCTCTCTATTCCATGGATTCCCAACCTGGGTCCAAGGACTCTTTGCATAATGGTGAGGGCACATGAATTAAAAAATGTTGGGAACCCTTGCTCTATTCTGATGCCGACGTCTCTGGTCCCAGACTCCCCAGCTATAAGAAACATCTTCTCCACATGCACTCTATCAAGGTCTTTCAATATTGGATAGGTTTTAATGAGATCCCACTTATTCTTCTAAGCGGGTACATCCCCTATGTTAACCTTTTCATTCCTGCATTAATTCTTGTGAACCTCCTCTTGTCCCTCACCAATGACAACACACAATACTCCAACTGTGGTCTGACCAATGCCTTGTAAATCCTAAGTATTTCATCCTTGCTCTTATATTTTAATTCTCTTGAAATGAATGCTTTCTTTTTCTTTTTACAATATTTTTATTCAGAAGAAAAAAAAAGATTTACAGAGTGCAACACATCGATACATCTCAACATAACTTGCGTACATTCATATATTGTAATAAAATTGATCAAAATGTTATAGCATAACACATAAAGGTATACCACTCTGTAATCAAAAATTTAAAGATAGGTCATACATCATAAAAGAAATTTTTTTATATACAAAAAAAGTCAACCCCCTACCAACTACCACAGTAAAAAGCTGATGGATGACAATGGATAATTAGAAAAAAAAACATATTCACTTAAGAAGAGAAGATAAAAATATACATAAAAGTCTGTGCACTGTTAAACTTTATAAATTGGAAAAGTAATTTAGGAAAGGTCCCCAAATATCATAATAAGATTGTTTCGAATTTAAGACTGAGCAGTGGATCTTTTCTAAATTTAAATACGACATAATATCACGTAGCCATTGAAGATGTGTAGGAGGGGTAGACTCCTTCCATTTAAGCAAGATTGCTTTTCTTGCTAAAAGAGAGGTAAAAACTAAAACCTGTAGGTTAGGAGTATTTAAAGTTTTATCTTCATTTGCAATAATACCAAACAAGGCAGTAAGGGGATTTGGGTCAAATTGGACCCTAAAAAGTTGAGAGAAGGTATGAAATACTTCCCACCAAAATTTTTCAATTGTAGGGCAAAACCAAAACATATGAATTAAAGAGGCAACAGCAGAGTTGCATTTATTACAAAGTGGAGAAACGTTCGGGTAAAAATTGGAGAGCTTCTGTTTAAAAATATAAGCTGTATGGACCACTTTAAATTGTAGAAGAGTGACGAGCACAGAAAGATGATTTATTAACCCGTTTAAGAATTTTATTCCATCTATCGTCAGAAATCTGACAATTTAGGTCATCCTCCCAAGCTTTTTTTATTTTATCTAAAAAGTCTTGTCTGGAATCAATCAACAAGTTATAGATACCGGTAATAGAACCATTAACAAAAGGTTTTAAATTTAAAAGATCGTCCAGTAAATTTTTATCAGAACCTATAGGAAAAGTAGCTAATTGGAAACGTAGAAAATTTCTAATTTGAAGGTACCTGTAAAAATGTGATTTTGGGAGTGCAAATTTATTTGACAGTTGGTCAAATGAAGCAAAAGATCCTGACATAAACAGGTCCCAAAAACACTTAATACCTAATTCATCCCAATCTTTAAAGACTTTATCAGTCATGGAAAGGTTAAAAAAATAATTAAGGAGAATGGGAGATGACAATGAAAAATTCGCTAAACCAAAAAATTTTCTAAATTGCGACCAGATTCTTAAAGTTTGCTTAACAATTATGTTATCTGTTGTTTTATTTGCTGAAAAGGAAGAGTATGATCAAAGAAGAGAGACAATGGAGGAATTTTTTACAGAATTAACTTCTAAGAGACCCATGATGGGCAATCTTTATGATAAATACAATAGGACCAGAAAGTAATATTCCTTATATTGGCAGTCCAATAGTAAAACCTAGAATTGGGTAGGGCTAGTCCACCCATCTCTTTATTTCTTTGTAAGTAAACTTTACTTAAACGAGCTTGTTTATTATTCCAAATATAAGAGGTTAAAATTGAATCAAAAGAATCAAAGTACGTCTTAGGAATAAAAATAGGTAAGGCCTGTAAAAGATATAAAAATTTAGGCAGAATCTTCATTTTAATCGAATTAATTCGGCCAATTAGGGATAAAGAAAGAGGGGATCATTTAGAAAGCGTCTTTTTCACATAATTCAATAAGAGGTTTAAGGTTTCTTTGAATAAATTCTTGTTTTTAGTAATTGTTACACCTAAATATGTAAATTGACTTGTAACAACTTTGAATGGAAATTTGGCATTTGATGACATTAGGTCATTTAAAGGAAATAGCTCACTTTTATGTAGGTTCAGCTTATATTCTGAAAAAGAACTAAACTGGGAGATTAAAGAAAGAACCAAAGGTAAAGAAGTTTCAGTGTTAGAGATAAAAAGTAAAATATCATCAGCGTCCTTCTCGAAGTGCTATTGCTAAGGGTTCTATAGCTAAAGCAAAAAGTAAAGGACTAAGAGGACATCCTTGTCTAGTTCCCCGCTGTAATTTAAAGGGCTTAGAAATTTGGGAGTTAATAATAACCTGAGCGGTAGGAGACAAGTAGATTAATTTAACCCAATGACTAAAATTAGGCCCAAAATTAAACTTTTCTAAGGTCTTAAAACGATAATTCGACTCAATCCTATCAAAGACTTTTTCTGCATCTAAGGATAATATACACTCTGATATTTTTTTTGGATGGTGAATATATCACATTCAATAACCAATGTATATTAAATGTGAGTAGCGATTTTTAATAAATCCTGTCTGGTCATGTGATATAATAGATGGTAGAATATTTTCAAGTCTTCGAGCTAAGATTTTGGCTAAAATTTTTGCATCAACATTTAATAAAGAAATTGGTCTGTATGAAGAACATTCAGCTGGATTTTTATTTTTTTTAAGAATAAGAGAAATAAAAGCTTCATAAAAAGATTGAGGGAGTTTACCTGATTTAAAGGACTCTGATAAAACAGAGGATAAATAAGGTGTAAGTAACGTAGTGAAAGTTTTATAAAACTCCCCAGGAAAGCCATCAGTTCCTGGGGTCTTACCAGAATGTAAAGCACATATAGCCTCAGCCACTTCTAACTGTGTTAGACGATCAGCAATGTAGGAATGTTGATATTACTAAAAAAAAAGCATTCATATAGGTATCATCTGAAGAAGAGTCAGACTGATACAACTTAAGGTAAAAGTCTTTAAATATGTTGTTAATTTCAGAATGGTCGGATGTCTTAGTTCCATTAACAAAAAATTTCTGTGATTTGACGATAAAAAGATTTTAAGCGATTGGCTAATAAACTACCAGTTCTATCCCCGTGAATGTAAAATTTAGTTTTATCTCTCAACAGTTGTCATTCAATTGGGTAAGTCAGCAGAAGATTATACTTGGATTGGATTTCAATACGCTTATTATATATACTTGGGTCTAGAGATAGGGCATACTTTCGATCAAGATCTTTTAATATCGCTGCTAGGTCAAGCCTTTCTTTGTCAGCTTTTTTCTTTATATAGGTAGAGTAAGAGATAATTTCTCCACGAATATATGCTTTAAAAGTATCCCAGACTATATTACCAGCAGTATCTCATTTTAAAATTTTCTTTAAAGGAAAAAATAATATGGTTTTCCAAAAACTTTAGAAAATTTTTATCAGATAACAATGATAAGTTAAAATGCCAACTTCTATTTGGTACAGAGTAAACAGGTAATCTTAAAGCCAGAAGCACAGGTGCATGATCAGACAAAGCAATCTCCTTATAATCACAGGATCGTACCAGTGGAAGCATGTTTCTATGTATAAAAAAAAATCAATCCGAGAGTACGTATGATGAACCTGAGAGAAATATGAATATTCCTTTTCTTGGGGGTGTAAAAAAATGCCACACGTCAAGAATTCCACATTGACAAAAAAAAAGATTTAAAAAATAAGACTGATTTATTATTGACGGGTTTTACTTGAAGAGCAATCTAATATAGGATCAAGCCAAAAATTAAAATCTCCACCTATCACTAAGGAATACCGATTCAAATCAGGCAGAAAAAAGACGTTCAAAGAACAAGGAGTCATCTGTATTTGGAGCGTATACATTCGCAAACATGATTAGTTTATTCCCAAAACTACCCGAAACAATAACAAATCGCCCATTTGTATCAGAAGTTAATTATGTTGAATAAAGGATAAATTCTGATCAAACAGGATAGAGACGCCTCTTGATCTAGATTGGGAGGGTGAGTGAAAATGTATACCCTTCCATCCTTTGAAAGAACATAAAACACAATCTTTATGAATATAGGTTTCTTGGAGAAAGATTATATGTTTAAAGTTTCCGGATATAAGAGAAAATCTTATTTCGTTTAACTGGGTTATTTAGACCTTTCACATTAAAACTGAGTATATTAATAAAAGTATCCATCAAGTATCCTTTAGTAATATATAAAAGATAATCACAGACATGTAGATAGTGAATAAGTAAAACAGTAAAAACATCCAATCAGCTTTATAGAAGAACCCATTTTCCCCCCTCCCTCCCCCCAAAGAGAGAAATCATCCAAAGGAGGCTGAAGACTAATTCTAACGTTCCCAACCCAAAACTCCAGTGGCTCCAGAAAATATGCATAGCTGCGCTGAATAAACTATTGTAAATATATAATACCAAAAAAAATCAAAGGAAATAAGTTTGCTAATTATGATTTTAAAAAACCATGGGGAAATATAAGTATTAGTCTCGGTAAAAAAGGAAAGACAGATAAGGAAAATCAAATATGGAAAATCAATAAGTAAAACAACATATACTTGCGGGTGCAAAAAAAGAGTAAAGAAACAAACAGAAGATAATTAAAAAGGGAAGCAGTTTAGATAGCTACCTACATAACACTGAGAGAATATAACGTATTGTTTAAAAAGAGCTGCGAAAAACAGCAAAAGAGAAAATGGATGCAGTCTGCCTGCATATTTTGCATAGTTTGAAAGATAACAAGGTGCCAGTTACTTAGTCAAACAAATGATTAAGACTTCATAAAACCAAGAAACCTTGTTATCAACAAAATGCCAATTACTTGATTGAACACCTGAAATTAAAACATTTAACATAAAACAACTCAAAGTTGAATTTAAGGATGGAGACTTTGTAAAAGTTTCTTAACTTCTTCAGGCTTCGTAAACCAAGAAACCTTATTATCAGAAGTAGTAACCTTGAGTTTACATGGATCTCTGAGAGAAAGGCGACAGCCAAGCTTAAAAAGATCAGACATGACCTCTTTAAAAGCCTGTCTAGCTCTTAGAACTTCCGGTGGATAATCTTGAACGATCCAAAATTGTTGATCACAAAATTGTAATACACATTTCTTCCTTGATTCACGAAGGATCCGTTCTTTAATCTGATAGTCATAAAAGCGAATGATAATAGAGCGAGGTTTGGCAAGATCCCAATTAGGCAGGGTAACTCGGTGAACGTGCTCAAATTTTGGTAGTTCTGATAATATATCAGGGAATAAATCTTTCAGCATTTGAGCACAAAAATCAGTAGGTTGATTACCCTCCAGTTTTTCAGGAAGTCCAAGAATTCTGATTTTGCACCTTCGGTTCCTGGTCTCCAAATCTGTAAGTTTCTTCAGTAACGCGTTGTATTTTTTAAGTTGTTCCTTAGAAATTCTCTTGAAACCTTCGATATCTTTCTGCAACACCGGCAGGGATTCTTCGTGTAGCTTAATACAAATTTCGTGGTCATTCACAGTCTGCTGTATACTTCCAAGTTTCCCATTAAGCGTTTTCAGTTCAGATTTAACCAGGTCGAAGGAATTCTGTACAAATCAAACTTGGATTCCAAGTCATCCAGTTTATCCAATTTTTCGAGTTTCTCTGACATTTGTTGAATCATTTCAGTCAAAGTCTCTAAAGTAGTCTCTTTTTTTTGACAACTTTCTACTCATGGTGCTCTCACCGAGAGGTTTAAACAGCAAAGTAAGCAATTAATTTCGGAGCATGTAGCTAGTGCAGCCTAGTCCATTACAGCCACCGGAAGTCTCCCCATGAATGCTAACAGTGCTATTCTCTTCCTTACCACTGACTCAATCTGCAAGTTAACCTTTAGGAAATTCGGCACAAGGACCCCCAAGTCCCTTTGCACTTCTGTTATTTTTTAAATTTTCACCCCATATAGAAAAACAGTCTCCACCTTTGTCCCTTCTACCAAAGTGTATGACCATACGCTTCCTATACTATATTCTGTCTGCAACTTCTTTACCATTTCTTCTAATCTAAGTTCTTCTGCAGATTCCCTGCTGCTTCATCACTACCTGCCCCTTTCTCTATCTTTATATTGTTCACAGAGTTGGCCAAAAATACCATCATCTACATCATTTACACATATTGTGAAAAGAAGCAGTCCCAACACCTGATAATGTTGTCCTTTAATGCCATACTGCTTTGTTCATCCACCTGACTGGGCTTTCTAGCTTGTTGCTATGGTCAGTTTGACTTTCACTTCTCACACTGCTGTGTCAGCTAAGACTACAAATAAAACAACTGAAGTTCTCCAGCAATACACAAGTGGCTTACGTATTGCTTGCCTTGGAGTCCTATCCTGACTGCTAATCAGATTACAATCCAACCTAATGCACGTGCCTGCCTACTAGATCAAAGTATTCACTCCCACTCCCCAACATCCTGTAACATCTGTATTTCAAACATCATCTCAATTACTCTCAGGTGGCCCAATAAAACTTCCACAGGCCTTCAGCTGTCTCTCTCCCCCCCCCCCCATAGTACTTGTTAAGTTATATTTAATGGACCAATTATTATTAAATAGTATTTTTCAAAAAAAAAACAAATCCTTGAATTACTTGAACATTAAATGTATGAAATTAAATATATTCTTGCAACTTACTCCCACCACCTTTCTGTGTGCTGTGATGTAACTGTGACTTTTCATTTATTTTTTGATAATATTTCTCAAAGTCCCCCTTTTTAAAAGTTTTGCTATTTAGTTTTGCCATTTTTGTGTATTCTAAAATTTGCCATAAAACTTAAATTCCTTTATGCCCTCTCGCCTTTTGCTGGTATTTGCAGATTCTTGTTCCAGGACCATGATTGTTTTTTTTATACAAGAAGTATATGATACATCAAGTAAGTTTTTCATTGCACCAGTGCCTGCATGTAATTATGGATATGACAATAAATTTGACTTTGACAGGAGGGTTCTGGAACCCAAACAAATGTCTTAAGTCGGGAAAGCAACTACAATCTGTGTTGCACTTGACAGAAGATGCTTACAGCTTCATGGCAGCCAGCAGATCATCATACTAGTCTCCCAAATGCTTATTCATATATACAGGCTGTACATTAGTTGAGTGTTCATACTTCCTTATGTTTATCCCAGTGAATCTATAACCATTTCTCAAACCATCAGTCCTATTTTTCCACTTACTTTCCTCTTGTCTATTTTGTTTTGCTTTCTTTTTCCCACAAGTCCTGACCCTCTTCAGTTCACATATCACTAGGTACTTACAGCACCTTGTTAACTTATGAATACATCTTTAGGATGTTGGAGGTAACCGGAGGGATGGGCAAAACTTGCTGAGCAGAGGGAGAATGTACACACATACACACACACACACTCTCTCTCTCTCACACTCACACTCTCACACTCTGAGGCTGCAACACACTCTACAGTGCTACTGTGTCACCCCAAATTAATGTGATCCACACGTGCAAGGGTAAATTTAAAAGCAGTAGGTAAATTGCTGCTGTTATATTATTTCTTTAACAACTTTGGTCTATACAATCTAATTTATAATTCCTAAAACAAAAATTAAAAAACAATCTCTGTTTCTACCAATGCTTATTTCCCCAGACTGCATCTTCTTGTGGCTTCTTTGGAGATCAGTAGAAGATGCCACATCAGATTTTGCCAGTGGAACCCACAATTGTAAATGAATAAATTACACAATAGTTAGGAGTTACTTACAGGGCCCTTGCAAGCAAGCAGTGTCAGCAGAAATCTTGTTAGAAAGTCATATGTAAATGAAGATAGAAAACTAAATAATTGAAAGCAAAAAATCCTTTTGATGAAATAAATTCTAATTTACTGCAATATAACAGGCAGTTGTTCTTCATTTACAGGAGCTCCTGTCAGTCGATGGTTCCAGGAGGCGCAAGGTCTCCGTGCACGTTCTGTCCCGAGACATGGATTCTTGTGAGTATATGCGACTCCTTTATTAACTGACTTATAGAAACTGGATTCCATTAAAAAAATTATCACAAATGTAAGAATTTTCTATGTAATTATTTATAGCATTCGGATTTGTTTTGTGTTCAGTAACATCCAGTGGCAAAATGCGTGGCTGTGTTTTATTTTTGTCTATTTTTGACAATGTTATGAGAATGCCCAACACAGGGAGTACTTAGCAAATACTAAGTGTTCCATCTAATAGTGCTGCTGTCTGCCATTGTATTATGCTGAAAAAATTATTAAAGAAAGTTAAACTAAAAGAAAATCCTATGAACGTTCAGTTGGTCTAATGGCCTCTAAAGAAAGGAAATCAGTTACCATTGAAAGAAGATATTCGATTGGCTTTATGTTGTCAATGCTATTTCATAATTTCTAATCTGCCTTCACAATTAATGATCTAACTAGTTCAGTAAATTGTCACTTATTTCCTTCCAAAAAGAATATGAAAAATAAGGGTTTAAAACAGATGTCAATTTAGTTCCTATGCTATCAAACACTAACACAAAAAATGAGTCCAGGTGCCCCCCTTACAAAGGTGTTCCTATGAAACCTTTCTTAAGCTGAAATGGCGTAAAGCGAAGAACAACTTATATGGGGAAAATGTTCATAAAAGCGAAAATCCTCGTAATGTGAAAACAGGTTACTAATGTAGGTCTTTTGTAAAAGCTAAGTGGCGTAAAGCAGGGGACAGCTGTATGTTCATGTATGAAATTCTATCTTGTGCATGCAGCTCACTTATAGTTGCTCGTTTTAATCAAATTCCAAATAAGAAAATCTGTACAGTAAGTGACATTAGATAATATTATTGTCTAGTTCACCATCTAATCATATTTTGGTTTGACTCAGTTAGGTTGTGATATTTTAACCTTTTTCAAATGCCTGGAAAGAATTTTTGCCTTTCTATTATGTTATAAATAAAAAATGAATCGGTTCACAGAAGTGATTTAACTGAGATTCCAGCTCTCTGGGTTGACCTGGGCCTCTGGGTCACCTGCCAAATTACTGTTTTTTTGAGAACCTTATCGGCTTAAGACAAAGGATGTGTGCAATATATACTAAAAATGTTTGCATCTTCAATAAATTTTGCAGTACACAGCAAAGGTCAAATTAATGTTTTATATTTGGTGCTCTTGAAAACAGTATCTCTTTGATTCTTTTTACTTACCACGTTATGAAGAATTTGAAGAGTTTGCATACCTAAATCTCTGTTTTGCTGCTGCACTATCTTGAGGAATGTTACTGCTTAATGTATACTTATACTTGCCTTTTTTATGTTTGCAAATTGTCCATGGCATTTCTGTAATTGCACATACTCCAGTAAACTGATCGCCCTCCTGAAGTCTGTTATTTTCCACTAGAAAGGTGTTACAAACCCACCAAACACTTTGGTAAACAAAGCCCATTCCAGCACAATTCATAGGGAAATAGAACACATGCATCATTCCCTGCTTACTAACCCCTGTCTGTGAAATATATTAATCTCATAGCTTTGTTTTATTTTCTGCCAGTTAACTTGCCAGGGAAAAGTATTGGTAACTAAGTATTTTTCACAATTGGAATTATGAAAAATTGAAGTTTAAACAAAACTTTTCTGACCAGTCAAATCGTCCTCCAGTTTTCTTTTTAAAATAAAGTGCTGTTAATGTGGAATTTTTCTAATCAAATTAAAATCAATTCCAAATGAAAGATGGTAAAAGTTTTCAATAATTGGGTGGTTGTCAATTGAAAGCTATGT
Source organism: Hypanus sabinus (assembly GCF_030144855.1). Classification (NCBI taxonomy): domain Eukaryota; kingdom Metazoa; phylum Chordata; class Chondrichthyes; order Myliobatiformes; family Dasyatidae; genus Hypanus; species Hypanus sabinus. Next base: position 41,076,185 of record NC_082727.1, read on the forward strand.
ATTACTAATCATGAAACATACTGCTTTTCCTTTGCAAAACATATAATTTTGACTAAACGTTCATTAAAATGTAACTATATCTTAGTTCTATACTTAGGCAATTGATTAGTTTATAAAATAAAAAAAACATTCTCTTGTATGTTTTAAAATAATCTAAACACTGGTTATTTACATATGATAACAAATGTAATTCTAGGCCCTGTTATTGAACATGCTCACTGCCAAAATGATGTCAATTTGACTCCTGCACCACCTTTGCCCCAGGTGAGTAATTTTTTTGATTTCATTTATCTTTTTCTGGACAATATCGTCATTGAAAATACCTTAAAGGTTTTGGCAACAACAGGTATAACCTTGGTAACTGCTACCTTATGAGTCTAACATTAATGGTAGAGAGGATATTGGAAAAAGATCCTGAGGGTCAGAATTAATCTACACTTGAAAGGCTGGGATTAGTGAAAGTTGAGCTTTTTTTTAAGGGAGATCCGGTCCATTCTATTAGATTGAATATTTGAAGATGTAACCAAATGTGTTGATGGGAGCTGTACATTGAAGTCCTTTACAAGGAATTCTTTAAGGTCCCACTTGAGAGACTAGACCAAAAAGTTCAATAGATCAATAGTTACATTTAATGTCAGAGATGTATACCATGTATAAGGGTATGGACCAAGTGCTGGTAAATGGGATTAGTGTAGATGGGGATTTGATGGTAAGCAGAGAAATTGTGTGCTGAAGAATCTGTTTCTCTGCTGTATGACTCTGATCGGATTCCTAAGTTGAAAATTAAAAAGAGCAATTAGTTTTGGTGTGTCTGACATTCTAATATTATTCTTTGAAATTTGGTTTTATTTATTTTACATTGTAATGTTACTTAAAGCAATGTTCCATCCCAAAGCTAACAGAATTCTTGAACTTTGACCACTCCAGATTAGTTTCACAGGAAAAACCGTGAAAATCAATAGAACTAAATATTTTACAGAAAAGCTTGGGTAATATTTTTCTGCATCAAACAGGAGTAATCATTTAGCCACTTGTGGTGAACTACATATACCTGTCTGGACACGCCCCTCTGCTGACTGCTCCTGTGGCTCCTCCCACAGACCCCTGTATAAAGGTGATCGGAGGCACTGCTCCTCCCTCAGTCTCCAGGATGTTGTGTGGTGGTCTCTTGCAGCTAATAAAAGCCTGTTGTTCACCTCCCGTCTCCGAGAGTTATTGATGGTGCATCACCACTACAAACCTGTCCCATCATTCTTTTACTTTGTAACTGATCTGTACCTCAGCTTTAACTTTCCCATTCTCTATATCCAAATCTTTGCAAAACAAAACTTATCAATCAAAAATTTTAATCGACTTGGAATCCACAGTTGATTGGAAAGGAAAGCTTTGAAATTTCTGTTTGTGGAAAATTTGCTTGCTTATTTCTACCCTAGTTGCAATATTAGGCATCCTTGTTCTAATTTCTCCATATCAATAGTTATACAGCATGTAAACAAGTCATTTGGCCCACTGCACCTGCAGTTACTGGACCAGTGGCCACCCTTCTGTGTTAATCCCATGTTGTAATGCTTGAACTGAAGTCTTCAATGTCTAGGCAATAAAAATAATTACTTGGATACTTCTTAAATGCCATCAGTGACTGTTTAGCCATCATTCTCTCAGGCAATTATTTCAGGAACTCATCCCTCTGGTTGAAACTATGCCCTCAGCTTTATCCTTTTTTAACAACCTCTTCTCCAAGGAAAACAGTCTAGCCTCTTCAGTTTCTTTTCATAATTGAAAAGTTCCATTCCAGGCAACATCCCGGTGAATCTTCTTTTGCACCTTGTCCAGAGCTATCACATCTTTCCACTAGTATATTGTATTGACCAGTGGGTGCAGTGCTCCAGCTGACCTTTGACTAATGTTTCATGAAGTTGTAGCACTTGCTTTACAAGCTGTTCTGAAGGATACATACTGATACAAATATCAGCTGCTGCTGGAAGACCTGTCAATTTATTGAAACAAAAACCCTTGGGTCTGCTGAAACACTACAGCTGTTACCCGATCTCAAGTTGTTATCTGATTTCTAAACTTGTGTTAGTTCTCCTTACTTGGCTCATGCCTTTCTACATGATTGCTCTCCAGGTCCTCAATACTTTAATTTATGTACCACTCACAAATTCAAAAGCTCATGTTGCTTTCTTTATTAAGTTAGTGACATTTGTTATCCATCTTATTGAATTTTCTTTAACTGCATTTTGCTTTGAAAAGTATCAAGAAGATATTTAATCCTCTTGATCGACTCAACTAGTACTCTTCACTATAGACCAAGGCATTCAACTTCGCTCACCCCCCCACCCGAGCTCCTCTGTTATATGGGTACCCATCACTGTCCTCCACAGATCCCTACTACCCCTTCACACATTCATGTGATTTTAGGGCCGAACTCCTATCTATGTTCTTTGCTCTGACATATTTAATTAAGTAATGGGCCCTCAATCTTTAAATTTTTTTGCTTATATGTAGGTCAAAATTCTTCCTGCTGATTGCAAGTTTTTTTGATCTTTGCCTGTTCTGACAAGTTGTCTATTTCGTCTTTCCTGTGCATTTTATTTTACCCTCCCCCTGCTATTTTTATCATACCAGTTTCATTATTAAATTATTTTGGAATCATCTGGTTTTAAAAAATGTGTAACTATTCTGTTTTATTTGTAAACCCTTCTTTAATAAGTCTTAAATGATGCACAAATTAAATAATATAATTTTCCCCAAATTCTAACTCCCTAAAATGCACTTCTTAATTCTCAGTGCAGCTTCTTCCCAAATGTTGTTTAATTTGGTTAGCTGTTGCCATCTTTTCCTTGTGTGTGCACAGTTTTGATGTTGCCTTCCCTTTGATTACAGCATTCAAGCAATTTTGATCTGTAGAATCTCATGTAAGATAGTAAGTGTAACAACCAATTTGCATATCTGCTTTTGTTATGTTCAGTGACAGATAAATATTGGCTGTGCAGTGGAGATAATGGCCTCTCCCTTTGAAATTGTATCATAGCATCCTTTTCAAAAAGCTTCTGAAGCAGATGGTGCTTCAGGTTAACGTCTCATGAGACCTTTGACAATACAGCAATCCATCACCAGTTTTTGGCCTGTATTTTCCCGATTGGGGCCTATTGCCAACATTTGCCACATGTGCCTAGTTCTCCTCTATTTGCTTTGTGAGGCCAGTCTTATTGGTTGAGATTACCCTGGAGCTGAGTGGAAAAGTGAAGAGAAAGACCATAGACAATGTATTTTCATGACATCAGAGAGTCAAAACAAACTAAGACTACAGTTACATGTTGGAACATTTATCTTTTTTGCAGCACCTTTTTGTCCTTGATGTTTAAGAACAATCTAAAAAATTAGAATAATTTTAAAACAAATAACTTTAAAAATAATGTAACTCAAGTTATGACCACTTTTAAATAATTAAAGATGTTAATAAAGGTAATTTAGCTTTATACATAATGCCTTGCTATCCTTATTCAAGTAAGAGCTCATGAATTCTGCACCAATATTCATATGACTGACATGAGATCCAAGAGATCTCCCAGTGTATCAGCAGGGGAGTCTTGAGATGCTGTTCAGTTTTGGACTTGTGTACCAAGTCTATCGGCAGATTGTAGCTGGGGATTTGCCAGAAGAATGTGGCCATAGTTTCGGCTCATAAAACCTACTGTCACTTCTTAGAAACAGGAAAAAGAGGATGATTAGGAGCAAGATTGACCCCTTTGAAAATTAGTAACAATGCTGTTGATATTGAAAATTAGGAAATAAACTTGTTATATAATTGCTTGCCACCATATTTACAAAAGGAAAATTATGAAATACTGGAAAATTACAAATTAGACTAATATTTATTCTCTGGAAAATTTTAATCTATATAATTGAAATAGGGACAGCAATACAAGATGTAGCCTCATGAACCAGTGATGGTGAAAACTTTTTCCTGTTTTAGTCAAAAACATGCATATTTCACCTAATCCCTCACTGAGGTAAAAATTAAATAGCCCTATAAACTGCAGATTATTTGAAAGACATTTGTTTTGTCTCATTCAAAACAAATTTATTAATTTGAGCTATTTTCAAGCTTGAGAATGCTCATGTTGATGGTTGGTATAGCTTGTAATGCTCTACCTCAGCAGTTGAAGCAGGGATCATCATGACTTGTAAGAGAAAATCTGACAAGTCAAAGGAAATAAAGATAGATTCAAGGTTATAGAGAAAGAGCAAGACATTACACAATTGGTTTTGACTTACTGCAGCTATTGAAATGGTGTAGACATCCTTGTGGTCTTCTTTTAACTCTTAATTATTAACCTAATAAACTATATTTTGTCTTCTAGCCAAGCATAATTGAGGATATGACCACATTCAAACGCAATTTACCACTCTTTCCATTGGCAAAGCCTCACATCAATTTCATGGCTGCAAAACTCTGAGATATGGAATACTGATCCAAAGGAAGGAAGATGTGACTGAAAAACATAAGTGACAGTATTCGTTCTGCTGGGAATTGGAGAAACATTCATAGGAGATCATTTTTTAAGTGAACTCTTTGTGATTAGGAGAGTACAAAGCTATATAGTTGTTCTACATATTTCTGCCTGTTAAAGGTTCAGCTACCTAAGTGGTGTTTTAAATATTGTCCATAGACGCTTCACACACAAGATTGGAAATCTACAAAACACTAATGTACAAAACAGTGAAATAACACTGTATAATATGAATCAAATTTCTTTTGTGATAGAGCCTTATAATTGAAATCCATACCATGTTTTTACCTTGTACACAAATTTTGTAGTTTTGAATTTTTGTGCTCATACATCTGGTAGTAAAATGATGGAAACTTTTTTTGGTCTCAAACTACTCTGTAATGTTGATATGCCAACCTGCAGTGAATTCATTTATTAAATCTTGTAAAAGTGACTTTGGGTGAATTTGGTTCTGTAGTTACCTGAAACAATGACTTGTGCAGTTAAGCATGTTTTTAAAATTCCAGTGAATATGTTTGCACAGCGCTGCTAAAGCAGAGCAGATAGAGAAACTGTTGATAGGATGAAAGACCAGATGATGCATTTATTCTGAGAACTTGTGGAAAGCCTGACTGTAAAATAGTCTGAAAATAAGCAAGAGTTTGGGTTTATCTGGAAAAACTGTAAAATTTTATAAATCATTCCTTTGCACTACTGAATTCTATTAGAGCAATTAATGCTTATAGATATTTTTGTTAAAGTAATAAAGGAATTGAGAAAAAGCACAAAAATTGGACCCTATTAAAAAGATTTTCTGTTTGCCCTCTTTTGTGAGCTTATGTAACTTAAATGTTTCATATCTAAGGACCGCATAATTCAAAAGCATCAGAAGATTTGAGTTCTGATGAAAGGTTTATCTCTGCAGATGTGCCGGCAGACCTGCTGGGCATTTTTAGCTTTAATTTATTTGATTTCCACAATCTGCGAGTCTTTTGGTTTTATATTGTTAGACCTGTTCTGTGTGCCAGTTCTTAATTCTTAGTTAAGTGACAATTGAAGACACAGTAGCAAATATCGAATTATCAGTAAGAGGGCATTAAAGGCAAGAACTAGAGATTTAGCCACTAGCTTAAAGCAGAACAGTGACAGTAAAAGTTACATAAATGCATCATTTGTATATAATCAGTGTATCAGGATGGTTGTAATCACTTGCATATATGATAGCACTGCATTAGTATCTCTGTGCTGTCAACAAGGGTATCAACCATGAGATTTACAATAAGACTTAGTAGAATAACTGATTATGGCTATCAAATATTGCATGATATTGAGTAACGTACCAGGAGTCAAAAGCAGAATTCATGAAGCAAAAAATAAACAAGGTAACAGGCCATTATAGCCAAATGAAATTGCACTGAAGGGCAAGTAGAAATGATTGTTGCTACATTGTGTGGTTTTGGGAGCAGTCAACAACTATGGAGTCTCCTCTTTAACATTTGGCAATAGTTACTCATGAAGTCCTGCCAGTTATTTCCAATTTTACTTGTGGAGATCATTTGATCAACTTTGTAAGATCACAGTTCCTAAATAAATTTGTGTTGCTGTGAACCTGACATTCAGTGCAAAGTCAGTTTTATACAAGGTGCCCTTGTTCTAAAGTATGTAAAGACATTTTAACAAGCTTTCCCTGTCAATTCTACTATGCTGCTACACTGAGCTGACTCTTATTTTTCCTTGTCACCCAGTATCACATCTTACCATGTAATAGTACAATTATTTCAAGAGATTTAAACATCTATTTGTACCAAGAATCTAGTTAGCAAAAGAAGAGTTGTCCATGGTAACACTGTGAGGCTTAAACACAGTGTGGTGAAACTAAGCATATCATATAGTCATTGATTTTACAAAATACTTTCAGAATAGATGTCTTTGATTATAACTATTTCTCTGAACACCCACCCACTCATCCTCTGCTATTGCAAGTAATTTCCTGAAATGTTTTGGTTTACTGAGAATAGTGATGCAGTATTTCAGAAATGGATATCACCTTGGAGTTGTGATCCTGCAGAATTTCAGAAGGTGTTTAGGAAATAATTTTTTCCTGTGAGATCATGGCTGACAGACTGGGGAAAGTCTTTTGAATTAGACTGTATGTTTGAATCACATTCAATCTAGCAGCAAAAGGTACAGAATGTAGTTTGACATTTCAAGTTTATAATATTAGATAAGGTTAGTAATAATAATTTTAAATAATTTTAAAAATATATTAGCATACAAACTTGTGTACAATTCTTTCACAAATTTCACTCTGCTGATGAGCTAAATGAAATATATATCCTATTTTCTGACGATGCAACATAGTTGTACATAGGCATCATTCTTGAGGCCAGTGATAATTTTTGCATTGTGGTACATACTGAATATCTATTATAAAGTCAGATTTGGAATTAATATGGTGCAATATATAGACCAGAAAATTAGATTAAAAGCTAATACTTGAAAGAGAATTTATTTTGGTGTGACACATGTTTTCTAGTGGTCTCAGATCCTTTGCTGCAGTGATAGTGTTCTCTATTATGTTTCCAACATTTTACTGACTTGTGTAGCAGTGCAGATTGACTCAGGCATATCCATGGATATCCATTTAGAGGAATCCAAAGATGCAGCTTTTTCCAAGCAATAACAGCCAACAGAGCATCTACAAATATTCACTCTGTTTTTATGGCTTGTGAATAGTTGATCAATTTTTGTTGACTGTGACATTAATTACTCAACAACTTGAATTTGAGTATTTTGGAACATTTGTTGTGGAACTGGATGTAAAAAAAAGTATAGCTACTGTACTGAAAAGGATGTTACTGTTCACAATAAAATAAACTCATGATCCTTCTCTGTCATCATTTGTTAATTGTCCAGTTTCCCAACTAGAAATACCTGGTACACAGTCAAATTTAAGTTTGAGCGTGCAATCTCTTGGCTCTATTTTGATCCTTTGTTCATGGTATTTCAAATTTGTATATTTTAAAAAAAAGACACCTACCAATGCAAATGTTACATTCACCGTCCCAGTAAGTAAATACCAATTTATTTGCCTTTATAAAGTGATTGGCATATCCAAATTAAATTGTATGTTGGAAGCCAAGGTGCTGAGAACTGCCAATCAGAAGGAAATTATCTGCCAATTTCAAAATAGTTTTCCACCCAGCTCCATTCAGATGTATTTTGAAAACGCATGTGTAAATTCCTTAATGTGTTAACAATAGGAGTTTGTCAGCTTTGGCTCTCCTTGCATCCTCATCTTAAATCTGAATATTATGACTTTGAGATTGGATCACTAAGCACAGCCATTCCAAATGCCTTGTTTAGTCTAGAAAATCTTGAATACCCAGCCACTGCTTGATGTGTTGTGTTTTTCTTTCAAACGTGGTCGTTAATAAAAAAGGCAAACAATAGATGTCCATGCTTTACTCCTCTGGAAGACAGGCACTGCAGTCTTGTGAAGGGACTCAGTTATTGGACAAAGTTCCAATATTTAAACACTATGCTTTCATGTCAGGCCAAAAGGTGGCTTGTAGAGATGGGCGGTGTCCTCACGTGCTTGCTTCCCTCATCTGCCATGGTGCTGATGGTTTTTTTAAAAAAAAGTGTGAGGAGTGGCACAGTAGCGGCGCACTTTACAGTGCTGGGGTTTGTGTACTCTCCCCATAACTACAGGGGATCCCCCCCATCTTCCAAAACTATACAGGTTACTAGTTAATTTGTCACATGAGTGTAATAGAGCAGCACAAGTTCATTACACTGGAAGGGCCTGTTATTTTGCTCAATAAAACAAAAAGTAACAAGCTTATTTTGTACTTGTGCTGGTCTGTCATTGGAAGGGAGTAAGTATATGGGGTGTCAGGCAAATCTGGTTACTTTCACTTAACATGATGCATGCCAGTGCATATCAAATGTGATGTATGATACATGCTGTGATATCATTGTCACACTGTTTTTATTTAAATTATTGCCAAGAGTAAATGGGTCATGTCTGATAAATTGCCTATCCCTGGAAAGCATGTTTTCCGTCTACTGTTTATTACAGCTTTGCTATTTAGTGTGTCTCTGGCATTAATCACGTACTCAGCTGCAGGGTATTCTTGAGGCTTGCCTGCCCATGTGGCAGGCTGCTACAGTTAACCATCTCCTAAGAACCATGCTCTCAATTCAAGTTTTCCAAAAAGCAATATATCCAGAAGCTGGCAGCAGCCACAAATCCTGTGAACACAGTAAATACCTGTGCCTGGACTACATTGGCACAAAGCTCTAGGTCATAGCCTTCCTGGACTTGCTAGCAGACAGATCTATCCAGACAAATGTTTGATTTCTGCTATATTCCACAGCCTGCTTTGCACTACAGTATTAAACTGGTACCCACTACTTACTGGAAAGTAAATGCTCAGACTAAAAAGTATGTCAATCTGTGGGCTGCTGGTTTCAGAGGATTATGGACTGCACTCACGTCACCTGGAATACTGCTTGAGAACTTTCAACTGACCAAGACCATCACAGCTTGAATATTCAACTCATAGTTGACCACAAAATAAAATTTCATATGAATTCAGTGTTCCTGAAGTTTTTGCAGATTTCTTAGGTGTTCCATGTTAAATGCTACTTAGCAGTGAGATAGCAAGTGCTATACCCTCCTGCTGCCTCCCCTCAAACCTGGACTTTTGGGGCAGTTTTCTCAGTTGGGATGAAGTCTGATGGAGAATGTCAATAGGATCTTTGGGGTATAACTGGAGTTTTCAATTAATGCTCATTCTGATAGAGTTTCACACCTGGTTATTCTGTGCAAACATTAGAGCCCAGGATTTTGAACCCTACTCCAGTGTTTATGCTCAAATTTCACAAGGGATTTAACTTGGGTTAGAGTCGAGGTGAAATTAAAAATTAACTAGATGCACTATTTATGTTAGTACATCTGAGTTTTTTCCTCATTGACTGTAGACTGAGTAACAGCACTACTTACAGAGTGTAGACTTCCCCCCCCCCCCACTCGAATAAAATAGGTTTAGGTGCAATGTTGAAATATTTGTCACTCAGAGGGATGATGTGCTGATATCAGGAGATTTAACTGGGCAGTTTCAAAACCAATTGCAGACTGTTCAAACATCTTCCAAATTTCAGAGAGGGCTATAACTAATGGTATTTCCTCCCCAATTTAGCTGCTGAAACAACGGGTCTGAGTACTGACACCACTGGTAGAAGTCATTACTGTAGACATGCCCATGGCAGTTATTGACCACACATGGGTTGAGGGTTGTGATAGCAAAAGGCAAAGGGATGCCCATTTCCAAAGAGCATTCTCCCACACAGAAGCCACGTCGTACCTAGATTTCTCTGAAGGTGTATCTGCAGGCACAGGTTTCTAAGGCTGAAATAAGTGAAAAGCTAGAGGAAACCCAGTGGCCATACTGTCCTAACCCCTGCTCAGTACGTGGGGTCAAAGTCATGCAGGCACTCAACTTTCTCACCTCAAGATCTTTCCAAGCAGCCACAGCATATCCCTGCCACAAATTGCTGCTCACCACTGCATCAGGAAGCTCACCTTGTCTCTGCGGCCATAGAGTTACACTTTCGTCTACTTTGATTTCAGCAATGAACCAAGCTGGCATCTAGGGCAGTGGGGTTGGACCACACTGACACCTTCCCACTAGTACAAGTTATCCCCGTCTTCTCCTCAGCACTAAAGGTGTTCACTCTCTTGACGGTTGGTTGTGGGTCATCGTGAGGGCTTCCTGATGATCAATGACATATTTCATGAAAGCATACATGTCACCTTTGTCACCTCAGGGAGCAAAATAGTGGCCAGCCATTTTTTCCACAACAGTAATGCTTAGAAGGATAAATTCTTCAAGAGAAGGGCTACGCCCTAATTCCCTAGCACCGCTAATTTAGCAGATTTACTACCATGGCCGAGGACTTGTACAAGGACTTTACAAATGGAAGAATTATGGAGAAGGCGGCTGGTTTTCTAAAAATGAGATTTTAGTTCATTCCTGCGGTAGGTGCTCAGTAGGAGACTTCATTGAGGTGTGTGTATGTTGCACAATCTCGTCAACCAACTAATCAGCTGGGCTGGACAAAGAGCAGAAGATAGGCCCAGAGCCTGAAGAACACAAGAGGATGACGAAGGCTACGGGGTCAAATCCCAGCAGAGCTGAGAGAAGCATTGACTGAATGGGCTAATAGCAGTAAAAGTCTTTCCATAGTGAACCAGCTACATCAATGTTCTCAATGCAGACACCCCATTAGAATGCTTAGCACCAATACAGTTCACTAATAACAAGCCATCGGAGTCTAGATAGCATAAAGTAAACCCACACATCCTCCTTTACACAAAATTATTTGTTTATATTTCTGGAGATACACCAAGGGACCCATTTACCTATCTAAATAGAGGCTGTCATATTATTGCCCCAGATTTGAGAATCTCTCATGTGTTTGAACAACATAGCAATGTATTTCATGTCCTTACAGGAGAATAAGCTGCTGATATTGAAGCCATTCATGGTGAATCATTTCAGTAAATGGATTATGGATTCATATGATCACAACGGATCAGCAAGTGAATCCCTAATTCAGTTATTGAAGTGGCTCACCATGAATGACTGGAGTGACAAAAGACTATTTGGACGGGCAAATGTGTGTCTTGGTGTATCTTCTGAAACATAAACAGATAATTCCCCATTGACTCTGTTCTGAGGACTCCCGTATCCTTTTGACTGAATCTTGGAACTGTCTTCCTCTCCCCTACAGTCTCCTTCCATGACATCCAGAAATATGTCAGGAGCTGATGTCTGGTTGCCATGGGAAGTATATCCATCAAACATTAATGTGCAGCAAATTGTTGTAAGTTAGATGCCACCTGGAGTATTGTATTCATTTCTGGCCACCCCACTACAGGAAGGATGTGGATACTATAGAGAGAGTGCGGAGGAGATTTACAAGGATGTTGCCTGGATTGGAGAGCATGCCTTATGAGAATAGCTTGGAGCAACGGAGGATGCAAGGTGCATAAGAATGATGAGAGGCATTGATTGTGTGAATAGCCAGAGGCTTTTTCCCAGGGCTGAAATGGTTAACATGATACTGCGTAGTTTTAAGGTGCTTAGGAATAGGTACAACGGGAACGTCAGAGGTAAGTTTTTCACACAGAGAGTCTTGGGTGTGTGGAATGCATGGCCAGTGATGTGGACAGAGGTGGATACAATAGGGCCTTTTAAGAGACTCTTAGATAGGTACATGGAGTTTAGAAAAGTAGAGGACTATGCAGTAGGGTAATTCGAGGCAGTTCCTAGAGACATGGTCAGCACAACATTGTGGGCCAAAGGGCCTGTAATGTGCTGTAAATTTCTATGTTTTATATTCTATATTATGTTCATTTTAGTCTTCCCCCATTTGGGAATGGAACAGTTCCTATTTAGCACATATTTCTGATTGTAAACCACCATTCTGATAACATTTTGGCCAAAGTCATGTTTTTTTTTGTGTGTAGGGTCTCTGCCTGGAAGTAAAAATATGGCATTTAGCCTTTGCTTGGGATGGTCCAGAAGGAGCAGAGAACAGGAGACAGCAAAGGTAGAGAGTCTAGGTAGGTGGAGAGAACAGAGACTAGCTCTGGATGTACTGTCTGGGCTAACCTGGAGATTCCTTTGAGGACCAAGCCACAGGGTCGAGACTTGGGCATGAAACAACTGTGGAAATCCCCACAGCACTAATTTTTAATATTCAGTCGTCGAAGTTCTGATTGGGAGAGTTTACTGGCTGACGTTCAGTCTGAAGGACAGTACATTGCTCTGCCACCTACACGGTGTGAATTAATACATTTAATACATTTCTGATTTCCAGCCAAGCAACATCATTTCTACCAGATCATTGTTACAAAGAAATTCAGTTCCATTAGAAGGATTTGTACTCATAATGATTTCTTAACAAACAAAAAAATATTCATAGAGATCTCAACAGAAAAGAATAGTAATCTTTAAGTTTCTACAGCTGAGGATTCTGTAAGTGAAAGAGAATTGCCGACATCGGTATTGAAACTTAGAAGGCAATGATTAAATGATGCTTGGTTGCATCATAACAGACTACTACAGCACGTAAAGCCTCATCAAATTGTCTCATGGGGCCCCATATGCTAAAATAATTTAAACATCTTTTTAAATGAATAGTAATGTTAAAACAAAACTGACAAGAGAATTTATTGACATGAAGTAAACAAAGGACTGACACACATTATGAGTGGCTCACACCTAAGGCTTGCTGTACTTCACGTGCAAGTCTGCTGGGCTTGCCTGCTGCTCCAACTTTGTCACGCACATTCATTGCCCGCCACGAAAGCTGGGTTTCCTGGAGGCCACCCATTTCAATTTGACTTCCCATTGCTGTTCTGACATGTTGTTTCATGGCCTCTTCTACTGCCACGAGGCCACTCTCAGGTTGGAGGAGCAACACCTCATATTCTGTCAGGGTAGCCGCCAACCTGATGGCGTGAGCATCGATTTCTACAACTTCCATTAATTTCTGACTTCTTCCCCCTTACCCTTCAGTCCTGACAAAGGCATTGACTGTTTAATTCTCGCTGCCTGACTGGCTGAACTCCTCCAGCACTTTGTGACCTACCACTGCTCCGTGGTGCCCCCACTATAGCTGTTGCCAGGCTGGAGAAAAGCTGGCATCGGTGCCAGCTGGAATGGGAGTTAGAATGCTTAGGTCCTAGTGAAGAACAGAACTTCCCTGCGACAAGGCAGAGCTGCTGTGATGCAATCCACAGAATTTGTACCAAGAAACAAAATTAAATCCAAACCTATTGAATATTGAAAGGCCTAGATAGAGTGGACATGCAGAGGATGTTTCCTATAGAGGGAGAGTCCAGAATCAGAGGGCACAGCCTCAGAGGGACATCCCTTTAGAACAGAGATTGAGGAATTTTAGTCAGAGGCAAGTGAATCTGTGGAATTCACAGACATTTGTGGAGGCCAAGACACTGGGTATATTTAAAGTGGAGGTTAATAAGGCATTTAATTAGTAAGGGTGACAAAGATCATGGGAGAAGACGAGAGAATGGGTTTGAGAGGGATAACAAATCACCCATGATCGAATAGCAAAGCAGACTCGATGGGCCAAATGGCCTAATTCTGCTCTAATATCTTATACTATTATGGTCAATTTTGCATGCAGCCACCAGCTCCTAGTTATCAGCTCCCTGCCTTTGCAGAGTGGTAAAAAATAAAAATCCTGGGAGGCAGGTTCTGCAGGGAGTATTTGAGGATTCTGTACTCCATGGAAACAGGCAACTCTACTGCACAATAGCAGCTGGGAGTGAGATTGCCAGCATGGTCAGACTGTAAAGGATATCCTCCTGGCTTTCCACAAACTCTTGCAGAGTCAGGGATTGATCCTCCATGTTCCTTACCACCCAATGCATCATGTCTGGTAGGCCAGTGTACCATGTATTTTGGCATGCTTCTGCATCAGGCTCTCCACGTCTGCCCCTCCATCATAGGCTTCATTAGATTCTCTGGAGCAGTACTGATGAGCAATAGGAACACGAGGTCCTTATATGGCATTGGCGTCACCACAGCTCATCAAAATGTGGTGTCTCTCCATAAAATGCACAGGTCTCTGGGCAAGTTTGGCTCCTGCAGTGCCAGAATCTGAGAGTGTGTTAGGTGATCAGTGGAACGAGACAGTGACTTCCTAATTCTCACCCACCTCCTCATTCTGCAGAATGATGCTCCTGCACTGAGGTGAGAAGGTACCTCCTGAAAATCTGCAAAAATGGTGTATGCAGTGGAATACAAAGGGGTCATTTGTGCAGTCATATACCCATTTATTGCTGTGAGGGAAGGATGTATGACAAAGATCAAGCAGATAATCATAGGCAAGCCCTCCGCATCACTGAGCAAGGAAGCAACATCTGTCATTAAGGATCCCCAGCATCCAGGCCTTGCTCTTTTCTCACTGCTGCCATCAGGAAGGAGGTACGGGAGCCTTAGATCTTACACCACCAGGTTCAGGAAAATTTATTACACTTCAACCATAAGTCTCCTGAACCAGCGTGAATAACTTCACTCACCTCAGCTCCAAGTTGTTTCCACAAACAACGGGCTCACTTTCAAGGACTCTGTGTTCTTGGTATTATTTACTTACTTTAATGGGTTCATATGAAAGGTTTGTCTTCTTTTGCACAATGTTTGTAAGTCTTTGTTTAAAGATTGAAAGTATACTTATTATCAAATTATGTATGCAGTATAAAACCCTGAGATTCAGCTTCCCCACAGGCAGCCTCCTCCCATAACCTTTGACATCCTTACTAATTAAATACCTTATCAACCTCCACCTTAAGTATACCCAATGACGTGGCCTTGACAGCTGTTTGTGGCAGTGAATTCCACAAATTCACCACCCTCTGTGTAAATTTTCATTATTTTTATTGTATTCCTTTGTTCTTCTGTGAATGCCTGCAGGAAACTGAATCTCAGGGTAGTACATGATGACACATATGTTCTTTGATAATAAATTTACTTTGAACTTTGGAACCTAGGACATATGTGACATCCTCAGCTGTGTCTTTGGCTAGTGTGTTATCAGAAGGTCGGGTCCCACCTTAAGCCACTACTATGATTCAATTTAAAGTGCTTTTAAAATTAATAAACTACTTGATTTTTTTTGGCACAGTCAAACAGAAGGAAAAATAGAATGTAAAATCTTAAAAGGAGATTCCTCTTTTAGAGCTTGTATCTGGAGCTTAGGTTATTTGTCTTTATAGTGTCAGAATTAAAAAATAGTGAGGGCATGGCAAATTATGCAATTAAATGAAATATTTGTATAAAATCCAGGTCTGAGGTACGCTGGACAGAGGAGTTTGTAGTAGGGCTTGTGATAGCCTGATGTCAATTAAATAATTGTCTACTTGACATGTATCAGCTGAAGCCAACAATAAATATAAGAAGGTGGATTATTCTTGGTACCTCCCATGCTGCTGTTTGCAAGGAAGGAATTTAACCCAATGACATGGGACTCTTATATTATCTATGTCTGTCTACCAGTTTTGGTATGAGAAAACTTAACAAATTTCTTGCTTCAACATGAGATTTTAACCTCCAGATTTGTACCAGATTACTATTTTCTGTTAAATGCTCACCTACATGGATATTGTGCCCCGCTCTTGAATGTATGACATAATTCAAAGATATTGGATCTAATGTTATTGCCAGTTTCAATAATTGGACACTAATGCTTTGACCACTGTCGTTCCAAGAGCTGAGGGAGAATAAGAGATTGGTGGTGAAAGATATTGTCATCAGGATGAAGGCAAGTTTGTCTCTTTGTGTTTGGAGTGAGGCCAAGGATCTGAAATATGAGTAGTTAACATCTTCAAAGTTAAAGTTTTTTATTGTCATATACATGTTTACAGGTGCAATGAAAAACTTACTTGCAGCAGCCTCACAAGCACATAGAGTCATAAATTGACATTGGTATACAATCTCTGGAAATATGGAGATTCTGAACATTTTCATGACTTCCACGTGTGCTGATTGATATCTGCATATATGCCTGGAAACACTTTTAACAATGAAATACCCCTTTCAATAATAGATTGCAGTGGTTCTTGATTGGTCAGAGTGTGAAAGGTTACAGGGAGACGGCAGGAGAATGGTGTTGAGAGGGGAACGGATCAGACATGATTAAATGACAGAGCAGAATCGATGAGCAAAATGGCTTCCTTGAGATGGCGTTGCATTCAGAAGCAGCAACCACTCCATCTCCAGGTGTAGTCGGTCACCCTGGTTCAGAGAAACATTGTCTCATTTGACTGTATACATATAGATAAATGACAGTAAACTTGGCTTGACACTAATTCTGCGCCTTTGTCTTATAGTCTTATGTTCTTGTACTTATAGTCTTCATACTGGAAGTACACAATTTGCTGAATGGAAACCTTAGAGAGACTCCAAAATATGTTTTCAAGGTTAGTGAAGACAACATATTGAAGATTCTGTAGTGGTGGATTTAGATTTCCAGTTATCTCTAACAGAGGGGTAACAGAAACCTGTCTTCTCATTCTGGTGTTCTGGATAATGAGACAGCTGGATAACATTTCTTTACCTGGTATCTTTGCCAGATCAGATTCCTCCATGAAGATCATATTTCAAGCAGTCTATTTTTTTTACAGTCAATAGTAGTAACACACCTAGTTTAGAGGAGCTACGTGGACTTTGTTCATAGATCTATCTCATATATTTTAAAATAAAAATTGGACAAAATTCACAATCAATTGCTATTGTCATAACCAAATTCTGACACAATCGTTCACCTATGGTTAATGGTATAAATTCATAGAAAATATCCAATAAATGCAAAGTGCTTTTTATCATTATCAAAGGCCTTACGTTAGATTAGACCATGAGAGTTTTATAAAGTACTACAGATTTGCAAGTGAAATTATTTTGTTTGGATAATCTGATAGGATGTATATCTCAACTATTGAAATTATCTACCTGCTAATATATTCATTAGTAGGTTGTGAGTTCCATTGTTTTAAATTAATGGGCATAAATCTAAATCTCATTTTGATCTAAGTTATCTTCCTCTGTCTAAATTAACATAGCCATCTAGTTATGGTATCTACACAGATCTCTAAAGTTAGAATCTGTAAAGTTGAGTGATTCCATTATGGTTTCTTGCATCAACAGCAAATTTAGCATAGAATTAACCTTACATTTTACATTATTAGAATACAAAAGGGATTATTGATAGTTTATATAAAATACATTAAACCTGTAGTAATTGTTGTTCAACTGTGTGATATGATTTTTCTCGATATTTGATTCTACATATATAAGGTCTGTTAATGGTTCATTAAATTCACCGAAGCTCATTCGGAACTAATAGAAATACAAAACTGGGTGGGGTGGGGGTGTGGAGGGAGGGGTAGAAACAGTCCAGTGTTATAACAGGTCATTATTTGACATAGCCAATAGATTATGTAATTAAAATTAGTCTTGACGGAAATTATAGCTCTTGTTTGAGACCACAAAAATGGACTGGATCATATTAGAGAATTATTGGATTTATATGAGCATTAATTGTTAAGACAGACATTCATGGCAAATGGAAAATGCTGGAGATATTCAGGAGGCCATGCAGCCTCTGTAGAGCGAGCAGCAGAGTTAACGATTCAAAGTTCAAGGTAAATTTATTATCAAAGTATGTATATGTCACCATAAACTACCCTGAGATTAATTTTCTTGCAGATACTCACAGTAGAATCGAGAAATACAATAGAATCAATTAAAAGTTACACACAAAGGAAGGCTAGCAAACAACCAATGTGCAAAAGAAGACAAACTGCGCAAAATATATATAAATAAATAATCCTGAGAACATTAGTTGTAGGGTCCTTGAAAGTGAGGCAGATTATTTTTATTAATGACAGATCACTAACCTGAAAGGTCACTTTCTCATCAAACCCTTGGCAATATAGGCTGACTTACTAATTCTAGTTAACTTCGATTCAATTTCAAAGTAACCCAATATTTACCAGCCAAATACCCTTCTTTTACATTCAGATATGCTGCCTTACCCTCCAGCAATTTTGATTTACAGTTAAGATTTCCACGATCTGTGGTTCTTTTTTCTTTTTGATTAGGGGTGAATGGTCTGGATTCAATCCTTAGCGAATTTCAAAATATTAATAACTCTAAAGGGTATGCAGTACCCCAGAGAGACCCTCAAAGTCAACAGGTGGCTTATTTTATTTTCAAATACTATGCATTCCAGGATCAGTCTATTGCAAGAAAATAGCTGGAAACAGAGGTTACAGTACATAAAGCAAAAAGTCAGTCAAAGTCGGGTTTATTGCCAAATGCACAAGTGCATGCATGCACAGGAATAATGAAAATCTTACTGTCACTTAGCAACATATAAGCAGCATTCACAAGAAAAGCATAAAGTAGACACAATTTTTACAAGCAACAACACAATTAGAACAATTAGAACAAAGTCCTTCATCGGTGTTGTTCAAGAATAAACATTTATTAAGGATCAGCAGGGACTGGGTACAAACAGGATGGATGTAAAAGATAGGCGGTGATCCGGATGAATCTTGGAATTGGCTGCAGGTGATATATGGCTTACAAGGGCCCTTGTGCTTACGCGCTGAGTCCAGTCTTGTTTTTATCAGCAATCACATTTCCCAGCTGTTGTGACGTGGCAACAAGCAAGAGTGAGAAGGGCAGCTGAACTTTATGCCCTTCAAATGAAAGGGAGCAGAATGCAACTATAACAGCTTACTTGCTTCCTCTGTAAAATAGAGTACTGTATCAATGCACACAATGAAACCTGGATCCTCACAGTCTTAGCTTTGCTTGCATTTAGAAATATATTTCCACATCAATGCATTTTTAAGATTCCTATTGAGATTGTTGGTAAAATTTGAAAATTTGGGTGTATTATTTTCATTATAAAGTATGGAGATTGATCCTTTTGAAGAAAGTTATTGACCACTTTCACTTAAATCACACTACAAACTCATTATGAAGATAGCTAATACAGTTAGTGACCACACTATCAGGTACATCCTGTACCTAATAAAGTGGCCACTGAGTTACAGTACTGAGCAAAAGTCTTAAACACAGGTAACAAATTATGTAAAGCGAAGATGCTTTCAAAAATATGAAATAGAAAGTTTGTAAATATCAAAAAAATTACTATAAAGAGCAGTAAACAGTGAAAAACTAAACTTTATTACATTGTGACCACCCTTTGCTTTTAAAACTGCATCAGTTCTCTTGAGTACACTGTCTTACAGTTTTATAAGCAAATCAGCTGGTAGGTTTCAACCATCTTGGAGAACTTGCCACAGTTCTGCAGACTTCAGCTGTCTCACTTGCTTCTGTCTCTAAAGGTAATTCCAGACAGCCTTGATAATGTTGAGATCAGGTGTCGGCCATACCATCTGATACCATTATAAAAGATCTAGGGTGCTTAAGACTTTTGCACAGTACTCTATGTTTATGGTCTACTGCCCATCCACCTCAAGCTTTGACATGTTGTACCTTTACAGATGCTCTTCTGCACACCACTATTGTAACTCATAGCTAATGGAGTTACTGTCGCTTTCCTGTCAGCCATTCTTCTCTGACGTTTCTCGTTAATAAGGCATTTTCACCTACAGAACTGCTGCTCACTGGGTATCTTTTGCTTTTCGCAACATTCTCCGTAAACTCTAGAGACTGTTGTGTGTGAAAATCCCAGGAGATCAGCAGCTTTTGAGATACTCAAACCAACCCATCTGGCACCAACAATCATTCTGCAGTTAAAGTCACTTAGATCACATTTCTTCCCCAGTCTGATGTATGCTTTGAACAACAACTGACCCTCTAGTCTGCATGCATTGAGTTGCTACCATGTGATTGGCTGATTATATATTTCTATTAGCGAGCAGGTGTACAGGTTTACCAAATAAAGTAACTACTGAGTGTATATTAAACCACAATAGTTACAATAATTATTACAGTTCTTTAACTTCACCTCATTACTGATAATTATGATAAATTCTGCTTGAGCACATCATTGTTGCATATTTACCTGAGTTTAAACTGCCTTTAAATAATATGTCATGTGTCTGTACTATCTTGAGGCAACACAAAAGGGTATAAAACTCAGAATCAGAATCAACGTCACCGGCATACGTCATGAAATTTGTTAACTTTACAGCAGTAGTACAATGAAATATATGACAAATAAATAGAGAAAAACCTGAATTACGGCAAGTATATATATGTCTATTAAATCTCCTGCGCAGTAGTTTCCCACCAGTGATGCAGACAGAATGCTCTCCACAGTACATTAGTAGTTTTTGAATGTTTTAGTTGACAAACCAAATCTCCTCAAACTCCTAATGAAATATAGCTGCTGTCTTGCCTTCTTTATAACTGCATCAATATAATGTGTCCAGGTTAGTTCTTCAGAGATATTGATAGCCAGGGACTTAAAATTGCTCACTCTCTCTCTCTCCACATCCGATCCCTCTATAGGGATTGGTGTGTGTTCCCTCGTCTTACCCTTCCTAAAGTCCACAATCAGCACTTTGGTCTTGCTGATGTTGAGTGTAAGGTTGTTGCTGCGACACCACTCAACTAACTGGTATAACTCGCTCCTGTCCTGCCTTTCATCACCATCTGAAATCCTGCAGACAATTCAGCATATTTATAGATGGCATTTGAGCTATGCATAGCCTCACAGTCATGGGTGAAGAGAGAGTAGAGCAGTGGGCTAAGCACACATCCCTGAGGTGCACCAGTGTTGATTGTCAGAGAGGTGGAGATGTTATTTCCAATCCGCACAGATTGTGGTTTTCCGGTTAGGAAGTTAGGGATCCAGCTGCAGAGAGATGTACAGAGGCCTAGGTTTTGGAGCTTTTCGTTCAGGGCTGTAGGAATCATGGTGTTAAATGCTGAGCTATTGTCAATAACAGCACCCTGACATAGTAGGCATACACTTAACCACACAGGATTTAATGAAGTCAGTGACAACTGTGCAAAGTAAACACTATTCTAGAGATTTTGAATTAATTTGACTATACTTAAATTATAAAAAATATTTAATAGAAATAATAAGCTGAGTGAACACAGAAGGTAGACATTCTACTGGCCAAGTTTAGAACCAGTTAAAGATGATTGAAACAAAAGAAATCTATCCAATAATGTAGAAAGCTGATTAGTAATTCAGTTTGATTCTAGAGTGACAATGGATCATGTTTCATTTGCTTATGTAATATGCATGAAGATGGAAAAGTTTGACATAATAAACATTCGCTTAGAACGGTTTTCAAAATAATGATCAAAAGAAGTTTTGAAGATACCTTCCTTGTGCAGTGGACTCTGGGGCGTTAGAAAGTGGTCTGACCTGCAGAAATATACTCAGACATTTACTGTTTTTAAAGTGCTTACATGTTGGATTATATTAGTGAATTTAAAACAGTAAGGCTGCCTTTCTTTTGATCTGACTTCTTGCAGATTAAATGAGATGTCATTGGGGCAGCGCGGTAGCATAATGGTTAGCACAATGCTTTAAAGTGCAGGCAACCAGGGTTCAATTCCTGCCACTGCCTGTAAGGAGTTTGTACATTCTTCAGTGACCGCGTGGGTTTCCTCCAGGTGCTCTAGTTTCCTCCCACATTCCAAAGACATACCTGTTGTAAATTGTCCCGTGATTAGGCTAGGGTTAAGTTGGGGGTTGCCTGGTTCGAAGGGCCAATTCCGCGCTGTATCCCAATAATAAAAAAATACAAACTTTTGCAGCAGTTTCTGTTTTCATTTCATTCAGGATTTCAACAGTTGCACTATTTTGCTCTACAAGGCAACGGAACTTACTTCTAATATTTATCTTTCTTGCTTTCTTCAGTTACTGGTGCAATTTTGCAAAGTTGTTCACAATTCAGTGGAACTGTATGGACACATTCCAGAACACCTTGAGAATTGTTAACTGTTATAGAGTTGTTACGATCTTGCTGAAGTCAGTTTTTTCAATGATAATTTACTTTCAAACATAGGTATGAATAGGAAAGGTTCAGGATTACTGAGTGTTTTGCTCAGAACATGAGCAGAGAATTGAAAGAATCTTTTACTTGTGATTACTGTTACTTTAATCAAATAAAATTGGCATTAAATTAATATAAATGCTAAAATGTATTTACTGAATGGAGTACAGGAGACTATTACAAAAATATATTGATTGAAATGGATAAATTCTACAGACTTTCCAGTCCCAACACAAATTCTGTGAATAACTATGGAAAATTAAGAATGTCCAAAGATAAAGTTGAGAAAAAAACATATTTAAAAACTAACTTTGAGAAGATGTGTTGAGTCTGTTTAAAGTTGATAATACTTCATGATATAGCAAGGAGAATGTCCTACAATACACACTGTTTACAAAATGAAAATATCTTTATATGTATGGTCAGTGTAATTATTATGGAGTTTGCCTTCTTCACAAAATGTAATTTGATTTAATCTGAGGATTTGGAAGTTTAAAGAGTAGATTACAAATCCTGAATCATTCTCATGCTCAAAATATCAAATGAACCCGTCATTTCACCTGATCTTAAAATAAAGACACATTTAAATGGAGGGCTCCTGATGACCACCTTCCTGTTGTATTTTATGTAAATATTTAAAGTGCACTTTAAATTATGGAAGAGGGTTTACACAACTTTATGCAACACCATAATCAACTGCTGATTCAGTTGGGAGATTATGACTCAGATTTTACTGTATGGCTATAGCATTTATTGTCAACACATGGCAAAAGTGACAGCAACTTTGGGATTCACAAGAGACACAGTTTAGCTCAGAGATCCAATACCCAGCTGACCCTCCCCCCACATTTTTATCCTGGCTTCGGCCTTTTCTTTCCAGTCCTGATGAAGGGTCCCGGCCCAAAACATTGACTCTTCCTTCCCCTCCAGAGATGCTGCCTGACCCGCAGTGTTCCTGCAGCATTTGTGGTTGCTGCTCTGGAGCTGCAGCATTTGCACTTTTGCCTTTTGTCCTCTAAGCTTGCATTGTGCTTCATTGTATCAGCACTGGAGAACACAGACAGAAAGGTCAGTGGGAGTGATGTGGACAATTAGAGTTTCTGTGGCACTGTAGCGTTTTATAACATCGCCCTGTAGTTGTAGACAACATAGTGAACACTAAATGCATTCGACCCACAGAAGTGCAAGTGAATTACTACTTCCCGTGGAAAGATCCACTGACCCAAACATTGTCTTTGTAACTTATTACACTTCTCTGTTGCCCTCTAATATCCCTCATTAACAATCCCATCTCTACTTTAGGGCTCAAACACGAGGAAATCTGCAGATGCTGGAAATTCAAGCAACACACACAAAATGTTGGTGGAACACAGCAGGCCAGGCAGCATCTATAGGAAGAAGTACAGTTGACGTTTTGGCCCAAGACCCTTCGTCCTGATGTCCGAAACATCGACAGTGTTTCTTCCAATAGATGCTGCCTGGCCTGCTGCGTTCCACCAGCATTTTGTGTGTGTTGCTGTACTTTAGGGCTATTTCCTCTGCCCTGTTCATTCCTCCTCCATTTCTCTGCATCTTCTCTGCATCTACATTCTTTCCCCTCTTTCTCAGTCCTGGAACAAACATAACTCTGTCTTGCCATAGGTGCTGCCTGACATTCCCAGTTTCCAGAACCTCCATCATCCCATTTTAAAAAGTTTTGATAATTTCTAACTAAAGATAGTAGGCTTTCCCGTTATGGGATTGTACATAGGATGTGTTAATTTACTTCAGTAAGAAGTAATTCTTTTTAAAAGTGATTTATTTAAAAGCCCCTTGTTTCAGGCGTTGTATTCTAATCTCATCTCCTTTCGGTGCTGATCATTAGATAAAACACTTCAAGTAATTTTACTTACCCTGACCTTTATTCTTTTGCACCTTCTTGTTCAGTTGAGTGTCAGACAGAGCCAGAGATCCCATTCTTTCCTGGGCTCACATTGAGTTGAGGAGGTGGGAGAGGGAGGTGAAGGCTTGCTGGACTTCTCAGCATTCAGTGGTTCTGAAAATTCTTGGTGAGCTTGTGGAACAGGACAGCACCTGCCAAAGCAAGGGCAGTAGTTTTAGTTCCCAGTGTGGTGGTGACAAACTTCTGAGGTGAAATGGTAGCCTCCTCAGCATTGAGGGCACTTTCAAAATGTGGTGCCTCAAAAAACCTACATCCATCACCCAGGACATGCCCTCTTCTCATTGCTACCATCAAGGAGGAGGTACAGGAGCTGGAAGATACATTTCAGGAACAGCTTCTTCCCCTCTGACATCAGATTTCTGAATGGGCAATGAACCCTTGATCCCATAACTGGAGCTGCACGTCAATGGCCTTCAATTCATATGGGAGAATGAGGTGACAGACAGAAGCTACAGAGAGGTCGTATCTCTAGGTTGTAGCAGACAGGTAACTGGGTGTCAGGAGAAGGAGGGGAAATGCACAGCCAGTGCAGAGTACACCTGTGGCCGCTCCCCTCAATAATATAAAACTTAGATACTATGGAGGAGGATGAGCTATCGGGGGGAGCCACAATGACCAGGTCTCTGGCACTGAGTCTGGTGCTGTGGCTCAGAAGAGCAGAGAGGTGAAGAGGACTGCAGTGTTGATGCGGGATTCCTTAGTCAGAGGAACAGAGATGAGGACCTGTGGGCACGGTAGGGACACCCAGATGGTATGTTCCTCCCTGCTGCCAGGATCAGGGATGTTCAGGGATGTCTCAGATTGTGTCCATGGCATTTTCAGGGTCAAGATATATGCACCAGATACCTTGGAAAATATTGGCATTAATGATATAGACTAGGTGATGAGGTCCAGAAAAGATATTTTAGAGAGGCAGGTAGAAAGCTGAGAAACAGGACCTCCAGGGTAATGATATCTGGATTTCTGCATGTGCCACATGCCAGTGAGGGTAAGAATAGAATAATAGACAATAGACAATAGGTGCAGAAGTAGACCATTCGGCCCCTCGAGTCTGCACGTCCATTCTGAGATCATGGCTGATCATTCACTATCAATACCCAGTCCCTGCCTTGTCCCCATATCCCTTGATTCCCCTATCCATCAGATATTTGGCAGGTGAATTCACCCCAACATTTGAGAAGGAGAAGCTAAAGTCAGATGTATCAGTATTACAGTGGAGTAAAGGGAATTGCAGAGGCATGAGGGAGGAGTTGGCTAAAGTTGATTGGAACAGAAATGGCAGGGACGACAGCAGTCCAGCAATGGCTGGAATTTCTGAAAGCAATTCAGAAGGCACAGGATGTATTCATCCCAAAGAGAAAGAAGTATTCTAAAGACAAGATGATACAACCATGGCTAATAAGAGAAGTCAAAGCCAACTTAAAAGCCAAAGAGAGGGCATATAATCGACCAAAAATTAGTGGGGTTAGAGGTTTGGGAAGCTTTCAAAAACCAACAGAAGGCAACTAAAATGTCATTAAGAAGTTAAAGATGGAATAAAAAAGTAAGCTAGCCAATAATATTAAAGAGGATACCAGAAGTTTCTTCAGATATAGAAAGTGTAAAAGAGAGGTGAGAGTGGATATTGGACCACTGGAAAATGATGGAGTGGTAGTAATGGGGGACAAGGAAATTGCAGATGAACTAAATAAGTATTTTGCATCAGTCTTCACTGTGGAAATACTAACAGTATGGTGGAAGTTGCAGGTGTCAAGGGTCATGAAGTGTGTGAAGTTACTATTACTAGAGAGAGGTTGCTTGGGAAACTGAGAAGTCTGAAGGTAGAAAAGTCACCTTGAAAAGATGGTATATACCCCAGAGTTCTGAAAGAGGTGAGTGAAGAAATTGTGGGGGCATTAGTAATGAACTTTCATGAATCACTAGATCCTGGAATGGTTCCAGAAGACTGGAAAATTGCAAATATCGCACCACTCTTCAAGAAGGGAGAGAAGCAGAAAAAATGAAATTATAGGCCATTTAGTCTGACTTCAGTGACTGGGAAGACAATGGAGTCAATCATTAAGGATGAAGTCTCAGGGTACTTGGAGGCACGTGATAAAATAGACAGCATGGTTTCCTCAAGGGAAAATCTTGCCTGAGCAATCTGATGGAATTCTTTGAAACAATAACAAGCAGGATAGACAAAGCAGATTCAGTTGATGTTGTGTATTCGGATTTTCAAGCGGCCTTTGACAAGATGCCACACATGAAGCTGCTTAACAAGCTACGAGCTCATAGTATTACGGGAAAGATTCTAACATGGATATATCAGTGGTTGATTGGCAGGAGTCAAATAGTGGGAATAAAGGGAACCTTTTCTGGTTGGCTGCTGCTGACTAGTGTTGTTCTGCAGATGTCTGTGTTGGGACCCATACTTTTTGTACTAAATGTCAATGATTTGGATGATGGAATTTATAGCTTTATTACAAAGTTTGCAGATGATACAAAGATAGGTGAAGGGGCATGTAATTTTGAGGAATTAGAGAGGGTATAGAAGGATTTAGACAGAGTAAAAGAATGGACAAAGAAGTGGCAATTGGAATACAGTATCGGGAAGTGTACGGTCATGCACTTTGGTAGAAGAAATGAAAGGTTTGACTATTTTCTAAGTGGAGTGAAAATACAAAAATCTGAGGCACAAAGGAATTTGGGAGTCTTTGTGCAGGAATCCCTAAGGGTTAATTTGCAGGTTGTGTCTGTGGTGAGGAAGGGAAATGTGATGTTTCGAGAGTACTAAAATATAAAAGCAGGGATGTAATGTTGGGGCTTTATAAAGCACTGGTGAGGCCTCACTTGGAGTATCGCGAGCAGTTTTGGGCCTCTTATCTTAGAAAGGATGTGCTGAAATTGGAGCAAAAAGGGGGTTCAAATGGCTTGTCACAAGAGGACCATTTGGTAGCACTGGGTCTGTATTCACTGGAATTCAGAAGAATGAAAGGTGACCTAATTGAAACCTATTGAATGGTGAAAGGCCTTGATAGAGTGGATGTGGAGAGGATATTCCTATGGTGGGAGAGTCTAAGACCAGAGGACACAGCCTCAGTATAGACCATAAGGCATAGGAGTGCCAAGGGTGCTCCGCCATTCCATCATGGTTGATCATGGATCACACTCAACCCCATACACCTGCCTTCTTGTCACATCCTTTGATGCCCTGACCAATCAGGAAATGATCAACTTCCACCTTAGGTATTCGCACAGACTTGGCCTCCTCCGCAGTCTGTTACAGAGCATTCCACAGACTCCCTACACTCTAGCTAAAAAAGTTCCCTCTTACCTCTGTTCTAAGGGTCACCTCTCAATATTGAGGCTGTGCCTTCTAGTTCTGAACACCCCCACCGTAGGAAACATTCTTTCCACATCCACCCTATCTAGTCCTTTCAACATTCGGTAGTTTCAAAGAGATCCCCCCTCGTACTTCTAAATTCCAATGAGTACAGGCCCAAAGCTGCCAAATGCTCCTCATATGTTAACCCTCCATTCCCGGAATCATCCTCGTGAACCTCCTCCGAACCCTCTCCAATGACAACACATCCTTTCTGAAACTGTTGACAATACTCCAAGTGCGGCCTGACTAGTGTCTTATAAAGGCTCAGCATTATGTGCTTGCTTTATATTTTATTCCCCTTGAAATAAATGCCAATTATTGCACTTGCCTTCTTTACCATAGACTGAACCTGTAAATTAACCTTCTGGGAGTCTTGCACAAGGACTTCTAAGTCCCTCTGCACCTCTGATGTTTGAATCTTCTACCCGTTTAGACAACAGTCCGCACTATTGTTCCCTTTACCAAAATACATTATCGTACATTTCCCAACCCTGTATTCCAACTGCCACCTTTTTTCCCATTCTTCCAACTTGTCTCTATCCTTTTGCAATCGCATTGCTTCCTCAGCCCAACCTACCTCTCCACTTATCTTCGTATCATCTGAAAACTGCCACAAAGCCATCAATTCCATTATCTAAATGATTGACAAACAATGTGAAAACTAGAGGTCCCAATACTGACCCCTGAGGAACACCACTAGTCACTAAGTCAACCAGAAAAGGCCCCTTTTATTCCACTCGTGGCCTCCTGCCTGTCAGCCATTCCTCTATCCATGCCAGTATCTTTCCTGTAAAACCATAGGATTTTATCTTATTAAGCAGCCTCACGTGTGACACCTTATCAAACGCTTTCTGAAAATCCAAGAAAATGACATCCACTGCCTCTCCTTTGTCCACCCTACCTGTTACTTCCTTGAAGAATTCTAATAGACTTGTCAGGCAAGATTTCCCATTACAGAAACCATACAGACTTTGACTTATTTTATCATTAGTCTCCAAGTACCTCGTAACCTCATCCTTAATAATAGACTCCAACACTTTCCCAACTACTGAGCTTAGGCTAGCTGGTGTATAATTTCCTTTCCTCCCTTTCTAAAGAGTGGACTGACATTTGCAATCTTCCATTCCTCCAGGACCA
The DNA here is from genome assembly GCF_030144855.1 of Hypanus sabinus. Taxonomy (NCBI): domain Eukaryota; kingdom Metazoa; phylum Chordata; class Chondrichthyes; order Myliobatiformes; family Dasyatidae; genus Hypanus; species Hypanus sabinus. The sequence goes on from NC_082727.1 coordinate 41,104,720, forward strand.
TGCCAGAATCAAGTGATTCTTGAAAGGTCATGACCAATGCATCCATTATCTCTTCAGCAACCTCTCTCAAGACTCTGGGATGTGGTCCATCTGGTCCCAGTGACTTATCCACCTTAAGACCTTTGGGTTTGCCTGTCACTTTTTCCTTTGTAATAGCAATGGCACTCACTCTTGCTCCCTGGCACTCACGGACCTCTGGCACACTGCTAGTGTCTTTCATAGTGAAGACAGATGCAAAATACCCATTAAGTTCATCTGCCATTTTTTTTGTCCCTCATTACTACCTCACCAGCCTCATTTTCCAGTCTTCCAATATCAACTTTCCTCCCTTTTACTCTTTATATAACTGAAAGTAGAGGTGCATTCTTTTAGAACAGAGATGAGGAGGAGTTTCTTTAGCCAGAGTAGTGAGTCTATGGAACTAGTCTTTATGTAAATTTAAGACAGAAGTTGATAGATTCTTGAATGGTCAGGGCGTAAAGGGATACAAGGAGAAGGCAGGAGATTGGGGCGGAGAGGAAAAACAGACTAGCCATGATGAAATGGCCTAATTCTCCTCTTACAGGTTATGCTCTTAGTACCTCACTTTTTCGCTCCCTTTTTACACTGCATCTTTAGTTTATTCTTCTATATATGCTTCTTAGTGTAACTTGTTATTATTATGTATTGCAGTGTACTGCTGCGCTAAACAACATTTCACAACATATGCCAGTGATATTAAAACTGATTCTGATTCTGACCAAACTCCAACCAACAGTGATGACTCAGTAAAGCCAGTGACAGCCTGCATGAGAACTGGATAACCTTAACTGTTAGAATTTGTCATACAAAATGGAAGTAGGGTGTAAATACATACAATGCCATAATTACAGCTTGGAAAATCAAACCCAAAACAAATAAAGGTACAATAATTTAAAATATTTTGTTTTTTTTTTGCTTGTTTTAAGATTGTTTTGCTTCGCTATAATCATGTGTGCTTGATGTATTTATTTAGCACTTTATAAAATATCAACTAACTGCTAAATCCTTGGCTCTTTCATTCCTGTTTTGCTCTTGTAAGATTTCATACATGATTAGTTCTGCTAGGTCATAGGTGTCAAACTCAAGGCCCGCAGGCCATATCCGGCCCGGTGTACAATTATATCCGGCCCGCGAGATCATTTTAGATAGATCTATTATTTTAATTATTAATGGCCCGGCGATATGAAGCCTATGATTGTAAGTTAATACCAATCATAAAAAAAATGCTTGCTCAGCAGTCTTCTTCATAAGAAACGGAATTTGTGAAGTGAAACACTTTGTAGTTAAAGCAGAGACTGAGACACATGAGAACAGGCTGAAAAAACGGAGGCAATGAAAGCTGCGTTCACACGCGCCCGACTGATCTGGCCCGCATGAAGCTGCATTTTGCCCAATCCGGCCCATGACCTAAAATGAGTTTGACACCCCTGTGCTAGGTCGATAACATCACTACAAAAGATACGCAAAATGTTGGTGGAACACAGCAGGCCAGGCAGCATCTATAAGGAGAAACACTGTCAACGTTTCGGGCCGAGACCCTTCGTCAGGACTAACTGAAGGGAAAGACAGTCGACAGTGCTTCTCCTTATAGATGCTGCCTGGCCTGCTGTGTTCCACCAGAATTTTGTGTGTGTTTGAATTTCCAGCATCTGCAGATTTCCTCATGTTTGCTCTTTAAATTTACTACAAGAAATTCTTTGTTGAATGCTTAGGAATGAGGACTTTGAGGAACTGGCACAGAACAAGAGGCCTGGGGGAAATCAGTCATAATTGAATGACAGGGTAAGCTTGAATAGTCTACTCCTGTTCCTGTTTCCTTATGCTAACCTCTCTCCTAAATCCTGAAGCCCAAATCTGGGCATAATACACCAGTGATTTGCAAAGACTTTTTAAGGCTTCCTTGACCAAGGTCTCCATTTACAATGTCAAATATTTTGCATAAAAATAGTTTGTATTGCAGGGTGTACTCTCGAATTACAAAGTAAACAACAGATACAGTACAGACTGTCTGCATTAAGTAAATTTTGAACATTATGAATGTTTTAAGACTCCTTATGAATATTTTACAACTGCCTTCAGGAGAGGTGGATACCATAGTTAAGATGCACATGTGTGAAATATTGAATTAAAATACATTAATAGCTCTAGCATCTTGAAAAATGGATACATCACCAGGACAACACATACAGAAGACTGTCATAGAGGTTCTGATCAACTCTTATAGGACGGTCCCAGAAGACTGGAGGACAGCTACCTTATGTTGTTTAAAAAGTAAAAAAAGGATGAACCAAGCAAGTAGTTATAGGCCAGCTAGTTAAACTGGTAATAACAAATATTTGAAATTGATTCCAAAGGACAGTCTAAACCTTCATTTAAAAAGGCACATATTAACATAGAATAGTACTGCACAGGAACAGGCCAATATTGTGCCAAGCTAATGAAATTGGTAATGAAGTATCCACTAAACTATTCCCTTCTGGCTACACATGTCCATATCCTTCCACTTCATGCACATTCATGTGCCTATCAAAGAGTCCCTAAAGGGTTTGCCTCCACCATCACCCCACACAGTGCATGCTAGGCTCCCACCACATTCTGTATAAACAAACTTATCCCGTTACTGTAAAAGCGTACTCTTTGGTACAAAGCATTTCAAACCTGTGAAAAAGATACTGGCTGTCTATCCACGTCGCTCATGGTCTTATAAACCTCTATCAGCTCACTCCCCCAGCCTCTGCCATTCTGGAGCAAACAACCCAAGTTTGTTCAAATTCTGCATATAGCATACACCCTCTAATCCCAGCAGCACCTTGGTAAAACTCTTCTGCAATTTCTCCAAAGCCTCCAAGTACTTCCTATAATGGGACAACCAGAGCTGAATGTCAAACTTCAGATTCAGCCTTACTAGTTTCATAAAAATGCAACGTAACTTCTTGTATCTTGAACTCAACTACTGTATTAAAATTAGCATGCATTATGCCTTTCTTTACCACCCATCAACTGGAGTGAACTTGGACCCCAAGATCATTTTACTCATCAATGCTATTTTGAGTCTTGCTATTAACAGTGTATTATTGCTTTACATTTGAACCAGGGTTAGCATGGACACAATAAATAGAAAGTCAAGACTAACTAATCATTGATGTTTTAGGAGTTAATAAAGAGGATCATCGTGGATAGTAAGTTTTATGTCATCTACATCGATTTTTAGCAAGTGCAGGTCCCCATCCGTTTGGATTAGCAACGTCTCCTCCAGGATTTCCAGCAGCACAGGTGAACCACAAGATGAGAACTTAGCCCCCTGCTCTCCTTACTTTACACTTATGACTGTGAGGCTAAGCATAGCTTCAGTACCATATTCAAGTTTGCTGAGGACACCACTGGCATGAGCCGATCAAAGGTGCTGGTGAATCAACCAGTGTGCAAATGGCAACTGTGAAAATATAAAAAGAAATAAGTAATAATAAATAAATAAGCAATTAATATTGTGAACTAGTCCTTCAAAGTGAGTCCATAGGTTGTGGGAATGTTTCAATGATGGGGCAAGTGAAGTTATTCCCTTTGGTTCAAGAGAGTGATGGTTGAGGTTGATTTAGAATCTGGATGAATGGGGCCACAGCAACAACTTCTTACTCAATGTCAGCAAGACCAAGGAGCTGATTATTGACTTCAGGAGGATGAAGTCAATAATCAGCTCCATGAGCCTGTCCTGATCAGTGGATCAGAGGCGATGAGGGTCAGCAATCATGGCAGTGCCTCTACTTCCTCAGGAGTTTGCAAAGATTCAGCATGACATCCAAAACTTTGATAAACTTCTCTGATGTGTGGTGGAGACTGGCTGCATCGCAACCTGGTATGGAAACACCAATGCCTTGAATGGAAAATCCTACAAAAAGTAGTGGATATGGTCCAGTCCATCATGGGTAAAGCCCTTCCCACCATTGATTATATCTACATGAAGCATTGTCACAGAAAAGCAGCATCCATTATCAGTGACCTGCTAGAATAACTTTTGGGTTTAGCACATTTACATTTAGCAAATGACTTTGGCTACTAGCCTTCACATCTGAATATGTATTGTGGATTCAACTTGGAATGCAGCTCTGAACAATGGGTTCCTGAAAGCTGTGAATCCCAGACCTGACAATACTGATTAAAATTCATTTGGAAGTCTGTGGTGTGTTTGCAAATCAGAAGGTGTGAAGTTTCTGTGTAGTTTCAAAGAAAGCATTGTCCATACTTAGTAAATATGGAATTGTTCTTTAATGTTTTGCACATAAAATACCAAAGTGTCATTTAAAGTAAAATTGGATAGGTATATGGACAGGAAAGGAATGGAGGGTTGCAGGCCAGTGGGACTAGGTGAGTGCAAGCGTTGGCATGGACTAGAAGGGCCGAGATGGCCTGTTTCTGTGCTGTAATTGTTATATGGTTATAAAACCCACGTTGGGCCAGCGGACCTTTTGACCAAAAGAGTCTGCATTTGATACCTGCTATACCTTGTTTTGTCGAATAAAGAAGCTGCTTTGTGTCTACTAGTACTTTTTTCTAGTAGCTTTACACAACAACCCCCACCACCCAAGACATGCTCTCTTCTTACTTCTGCCACCAGGGAAGTGGTATGAAAGCCTCAGGACTCACACCACCAGGTTCAAGAACAGTTATTACCCCTCAACCATCAGTATCTTGAACCAAAGGAGATAACTTCACTTGCCCCATCACTGAAATACTCCCACAACCTAAGGTCTCACTTTCAAGGACTGTTCAGCTCACATTCTCAATATTAATTGCTTATTTATATTTATTACTTTTCTTTTTATATTTTTACAGTTTGTTGCCTTTTGCACACTGGTTGATCATCCAAGTTGATGTGGTCTTTCAATGATTCTTTTATGGATTTATTGAGTATGCCCACAAGAAAATTCAATGAATCCAGGGTTGTATATGGTGACATATATATGCACTTTGATAATAAATTTATCCTGAACTTCCACATGTAGTTGATCATGAACTCAGATGTAACCAGGGTTGAAAGAAAAGTGGCAAATTGGCTTTATAACAGGGAGCAAAGAGTAATGATTGATAGGTGTTTTGATGACCAGAAGGGTTTTATCATTACGGACTCATGAGGTCCCGTATTCAGTCTTTCACTTGGGCCTAAAGAGAGAGGACAAACTAAACAAGTTTGAAGATTTTATAATAATTTGCTGTATCATTGGCAGTGGAGGAAAGCTTTACACAATAAGAAGGTATAGATGATCCAGACAGTTCAGTATTAAATCCAACATTTGGAATTCAATGCAATTGAGTACAAGATAATGCAAGAAGGCACAAGGCAGCAGGAAAATATACAATATTTATTACTAGGGAAGAACAAAAAATCTTTAAAAAGAAAAGCCAAGTAGATGTTAAGGATGTTTTACAGGATGCTTTACTCTATCAGCCAAGCAAAAGAATACAAGGGTAAGGATATTATACTTCAACCGTATACACACAGCTCACTTACTATACATACGGAACTGTTTAAGTGAAAAGGTGTGACTGCATTAGTGAAGCTGCATTAAATTCCCACAGCTGTATGTAGCTTTGAGGAAATAGTGGATATAGACCTGTTTTCTTTGGAACAGAAGAATCTTATATAAAATTTTGAAGGCCCAACACTATTGGAAAAGACTTTTCCCTTAGCAGGGGAGCAAAGATATAAAGTAATTGGCAGAAGGATCAGGGGAGAAAGAAGAGTGGCCAAGAACAGGCCAAGAATTCCTGTTAGTCAAAAATCAACAGCCTGCAGGGCTGCAGACCCACTGCCACAAGTTAGTCTCTGATTGGGAAGTTCTTTTTTTGACCAAGGGATCTAATGGCTTGCATTTAAGTAATACATTTCTATGACTTCAAACGTTTCAAAGGTACATTTAATGTCAGAGAAATGTATACAATATACATCCCGAAATTCTTTCTCTTTGCAGATATCCAAGAGAACAGAGGAGTGCCCCAAAGAATAAATGACAGTTAAATGTTAGAACCCCAGAAGTCCCCCCAACTCTTCCCTCCCACACATAAGTAGCAGCAAAGCAACAACCATCCCCCCACCAGCAAAATGAGCATCTATTTGTAATGAGAAAAGAAATGATAAATTAGCAGTTATGAAAGGTGGAGCAATAATTTACATCAAGATTAAGGTACCTTTTATCTTAAAGGGAACTGATGTGAAGTACTTCTGTGAGGTCAAATCGTTTATATATTGTCAAATTACTATTTCATAAACAGGGACAAATAAAGCCGTTCAATACAATACTTTATTACATCAAATAGCTCTACATCAAGAAACGAAATTAAAATTTGCAACTAGTAATTGACACTATACAGGCAATAATACACTAACTGGCTGTTGAACACAACAATCTCTTAGTAATATATTAGGCACAAAAAAAAGGAATCACTTTTACACTCAAATATAGGGGAAGACCATCTTAGACGATGAATGTGCATTAACAGCATATTTGTGAATTTTCTCTTAAATGATTCCAATGTTTTGGATTAATTACTAGCTTTAATCCCCAAAATACAAGTCTGTTTCTTGTAACACAGCCACTGTTGGACTTGTGCCCTTCTCCTCCACAAGTTGCATGGACTTCTTTTTAAAGACACAATTCTTCTGGATTTTAAAACCTAAATTTGATTACTAATTGCTACTGGATTTCACCTCTTTCTTTAGCTGCTTCTCTTTATCTCCTTCATTATCCCAAACTCATCATAGCATAGACGATGTTAAATAATTTCACCTTATAAAGAACTTGACACTATCAATTTGTCTTATACTAAATCCCATTCCTCTATCCCTGAGCTAATCATTTTTAGTGCCTCAGCACTTGGGAATTGCTTTGTTCTGTCTTGCACAAGTTTAAATCTGATTTTGTATCCACCATCCTTAACTGTTGTCTCCTTATTTGAACATCAGCTTTAGAGAACCTTTACTGTATTACAATTATTTATTCCTGAACTCTTCTTATTTATTATATCTCCCCATCTTAAAATTTCTTATTCTTTACCTTTTCCCAATTCCTATATAAAAATATTGGAAATATTCAGCAGGTCTGGAGGCAGCAGTAGAGAGAGAAATAGAGTGAAGTCTTCAGTTCAATTACCTTTCAACAACTCTCAACATTTTAACAATTTCCAAAGATGAGTGGTGGGGGGGGGGGGGGGAGGTAGAATTGACTTGGGTTCAGTTGTTTATGTAAAACAGATGCACACAGACTGAAATGAACAATTTCTATGCTGTATTATTATACTTTAACGGCTGTTCCCGTCTAGTCCTCAACTATGAATCATAATGATGTTAAAACCCTAAAGAAAATTTATATTATGACAAAAATATTATCCATAAAACTGTACATTATCATGGAAAAGAAAACATTTTTATTATAAATGGTTTATTTATCATATGTTTTGGCCAATGAAATCTACAGATTAATAGGGAATACTGTACAATCAATACATGTTCAAACAACTTCACTGTTACGGTAAGCTTACAAACAGATTTTACTGTTTTGCCACAATTGAAGACAGTAAAAGAAAATGTTGCAAAATGCAGCATATTGTTGGTGGTAGCTGTTGAAATGGGGGGAAAGGTTTGGAGCAAACAGAACCCAATTTAACTTGTTTCATCAATAATATGCAAAGGAAAACAAAGGAAAACATTTTCAACAAAGATTCAAAAGTAACAATACAAAATGTCCAGGAGATCATGTTTAGAACCAGAGACTACCTTAAAAATTGTCCTCAGCTGGTACAAAATTGAATAAATTATTTGTCAACCACGAAAATGCCATTAAATAATGTACTTATCTTGGTGTATGTAGATGTAGCGTAATTACTATATAAGAGAAACATTATTTAGCTGGGTTTTAATAAAGGAAAGATTGCAAAGAATGTACAGCTATGGTTTATTTAAAGGAAATAAAGCAGAATGAATACAATAGACATCTTACAATTTTTGAAAATAAACTGTACAGTCAGCAAAAGTTAAAATGCAAGGGTCTGAAAACTAACATTTGCTGCTTGGCCAAAAAGGTTATTCTAGATACAATACTAATTAAATATTTATGCCGCTAATGCATTCTCGGTTTCAATGATCACTGATAGCACTTGCTGCCAGTTTTAACCAAATGAAAGTGCTTTATTTTGCTCCTAAAAATGTGTAATTAGTCTGCACCAGCAGCATACCCACAATATCATAAAACAAAAGAATGGAACTGATAATGCTCAACTGCTAGGTAAGAATGATAGCACGTTAATCATACTTCAGTCAGACATCTCATGCTTCCTCTTCTGGAAAATTTAATATCTTGCGGTGGGCCTGACGCAAATACTGTTGCTGCTTGAAGTACACTTTAAAAGCCCCTTTGATAGCTACAAAGGCAATACCACCCTGTTAAATGAACAGACAAGAATAGTCAAAGTATTATCATGTTCCAAATAAGCTCTCTCTATTTCTGATGCTTTATAATTTAGTTAGTAATCTGCAAAAGCAAGAGGAGCATGTTCCTTCTGACTTTTCAGTCTTTAGATGATAGTTTAAAGTTCTGCATGCAACAAAACGATCAGAATAAGTTAAGGAACACGTAGTTCCAAATCCCTAATTTAAAAAAACCACATATTAGCAAGTCCGTAATTTGATATAAGAATCTGAACAAGATGATCTTTTCTATAGGTAGAACTGTGGGTTTGGTGTTAGCCAATAAATATTCAGTTAATTTGGTGTTTGCCAATAAATATTCAGTTAATTTGCTGTTTGTATTCTTGGTGAGTCAGAACACCATTTATAAAATGCAAATGCAGGTTTTTAATTTTTCTGGGGTTTTATGCTAATCAAAAGGGAAGCACGCAAACATTAGAGAACAGACTTCCTCCTTCACCTCAATTCTTATAGACACTCATGTTCAAGTCAAATATTTCCTGACCTAACATTTCTTACTTTCAATAGACTGCCACCAGCAGATCATCATTTTGAATACTCTACCCCTCTGCACCAATCTGGGATATTATAATGCATCAGTTACATTTGTGCCTGTGAAGGCTGAAGCTGAACTTGACTAAGTTCAACCCATACATAAAAAAAGTTCAAGTCTATAGAACACTGAGATCTATTTAATCTCCAAACAAGATCACACACAAACTTTTAGGAGCAACATATCTTTGAACCCTCCTCCCTAATTAACTGATGAGAACGCTGAGTGAGTAGCATGGTGGCACTAAAGGTAATGCAGTTGTCTCAGTTCCAGCAACATGTGTTCACTTCTAGCTTTCAATGCTGCTTAAATTTACACGTTATCCCTGTCAACACATAGGTCTCCCTCAGATGCTCCAAAGTCCTACATACCAAAGATGTGCTAGGTGGTTAGCTTAAATGCTTAATTTAAATTAGCCCCAGTGCAGGAAGTGGGAAGTTAATTGGGGAGAAAATTCAGCAAAATAATGGGGGAAATGTGATATTCCAAGAATGGCACAGGTTTCTTATCCAGATGGATTCCTCCTATGGTGTAAGGAAACATGAACTTGGAAGTATTAATGTTAACATTTCAAGTCAAGGTGTTCATTGTTATCCTGGTTCAATCCAAAGGTAGAATCTCTGGTGCCAATCAGGACATCAAGCATCAGAATATAGGTATATACTCAATATAAATCTTAATTCTATTTGAAACAAGATACTTGTTCATAATTTTTAAATCAATAAATGCTCCGTCAATTCATTCAAAAGATTATAAGAGAAAATATAATCCATAATCACTTTGAAATACATTTCTGGAGTTGTTAAATCTCTTCCTGTGCAAAATGAAGCCATTTATTCCATACCATGAATAAATGGCTTCTCTCCCAAGGAAGAGCCATTTATTCAATGTATAATCTATACTCCTTAACCTATTAAAATTAATATGGACATACCTTATTTAATCCGTACAATATATCTGCATTCCTTTCATTTATACTGGTCATCTTACCTGGATGCTCGGCTAGGCTTAATCTGAAAACTATCACATAAAGTTCATTTTTCTATGATATTCATGATTAGTGCAAATAGCAAGACATCTAGAACACACTACAGTAGATGTCAAAGGTCTCACAAGGATAAAACCTTGCACATTTACAAGTAATTTTGGCTTTAACTGCCCAAGACCCTTTTCATTCTAATTTTCTACTACACAATTTATTTCACAAGCTGGATTCTTCTTTAAAAGGTCTGCAAATATTAGCAAATAAATCCACATTAAACCTTCAACCTTACTCTACTTTTAAGTCAGGGTTGTAAATAAGAATCATGCACAGTAGATTAGCATCCTGTTCTCACTGTAGATCCATAATGATTAAATAGCAATTTAGTTACCATATAATGATATTGTATGATGTCATCCTCTCTTATTTCTTCGTAAAGGAAGGTAGTAACTCTAATGTTTAAGGTTGTTATAGCCAGAGGTGGTAATGGGGACAAACTTCTACTACCTATTAAATGCTCCCAATGGCCTGCATGTAAAATAGCCAAGTCCAGCCCCTGGTAGAATTTTTTCTACTGATAGGAGGGGTAAAGCTGGGCTACTGGCATCTTTAAACCAGTTGCTTTGGTTGGCAACTCATCTTGAAGCAGGAAAACTCTTGATCTCAAAGCTCCCATCATGCTACTATACCCAGTCAAGGGGAAGGCTGTGAAAGTAAACCCCCAGAAAAATTTGGAGCTGGAGTTCCTAAGGCAGCCCTGCACTGGGTTCAATGCAGAATGCCAACTCTTGTGATGCCAGCGGTGTCAAACTGTATCAGTTTCTGTTGTTCCTTTGGATTCTTTAGCTGATTGGAGGGAGGGGGGGCTTACTACATGGGCAATAGCTTGCTCTCCATATCGTACTGAGCTGGCTTGCATATCACATAGACAGCTGGTTCACAACATCTGAGGTTGACCCCAGCTGATGGAGAGCTTTAACTCTAATGTTTAAATGTTCATAATCTTGTTGACGCAACTTGAAAATTGGTGTATCCTTTTTGATAGATGTGCTATGTGTATTTAACTGAATATACATAGCCCATAAAAATCTCTACCTCTTTCCATATGCATCAACATTGAATTGAGAACATTTTAAAATTATAAAAATAAAATTTATAATACAATTGATCAGGACTTTATTCTGGGTAGTAATAAAGTATATGCCATCCTGGATTGGACGATGATACAAAATTATGTACAGCCAGGAAATAAAACTGGGGCCATAAAACTATTTACTTGGATCTAAACAAATTAATTTGCGCTTCAACCATTACTGCTACACTAAATATTGGATTTGGGGTCAACTGAATTTACATTTTGGACTATTTGACCTCACTGGCTTTCCTTCGGTCACCGGAGAACATTCATATTGCCTCCAAGTAATTTCGTGCACCCATCTGACTGACAAAAATGTTAGATACGAATTTCACATTAATCAAAAAGGAAACATCACATCAATCAAAAAGGAAGCATTAATTTTCAAGTGGCCTATGAATATATGATCTCAGGATGTTCCGAAGTGTTTTAATGGTCATGCAGTGGATGTAAAAATTAATCACAATGCAGATAAATGAAGCTGCAAATTTGCATGTTGTAGAATCCAAAGAAAAGCAACAAGATAATCAAGTACTCTGCTTTATATAGAGATAAATGTAGATCAGGATACTAGAAGGAGCATTTTGCTTTCCTTCAACTAAAACACTTTGTTGTCATCTACATCCACCTGTGAAGACAGATATGGCCTAAATTTAATGGCTCATCGAGGAAGTTCGCTTCTTTTCCAGAGCTGAACTTTCTTAGAATAGCCCTGAACCATCAATCCATATATTCCAGACACACCTCCAAAGAGAAAATGCATCCAGTTTTCTGACCCTGAGCTGGCCACCAACCCAACTATAGATAGTTGTATGTTTAGAAACATACATATATCCTTTTTCTGATAATGTTCATGTTAACAACTGAAGTCACTCCATCAGTAAAAATATCTGCAAGGGTTTTGAGCAGATAACGACATATATGGTTTAAAACTTATGCTAACAATTTAATGTGAGAATATGCTTCAAAACAAGCTTAAACTGTTTAATACTGCTCACCAAAATTGTCCTTTGCAAATTTGAGTTGACACTGCTGAACATTAATTTACCAACTATCGTAGCAATTGTAGGAAAAACCAAAGCACCACAAAGAATGCGAGTAGCTGACACATGGTCCGCTAAGGGGCTGGCCTCAGCTGGAACACGAGGAACTGGACAACCTATTCCTGAGAGAATAAAAAAGGAAAAGGATCAGCAAAGTTGCAAAACAGAGTAAACATTTCCTTTTTGTTTTGACAGGAGGACTGAAAGTATGCTACATTACTGGAAAATTACTAAATATCACTACTATGCACTAGATTGTAATGTACAATACAAAGCCAAATGGGCTTCACTGTAAGAAAGCCATGCTATATCATTCTAATATACTAAATTCCATAATCAAAATACTCAGTTATCACAGATTCAAGCAGCACAGAAACCGACCCATCATCCACACCAACCTTTGTCATCTTTCTTTTTTTAAGTCTGCAACATTCGTATCAACAACCCCAGAGATTTTATTACTCACCTACACACTAGTCACAATTTACAAAGCCAATTGAACTACCAACCAATATCTTTAGGATGTAGGGGGGAAACTAGAACACCTAGAGGAAGCTCATGTGGCCACAGGGAGAATGTGCAAACTCCATAGAAGATCAGGGTTGAGTCCAGGTTCCTTGGGAAGTGAAGCAGTGGGCCTGCTAGCACTGTCACTGCATCTGCAGTCCACTTAGTTATTTTTCTTTAAGTCTGCACATTCCACAATGTGATTAATATTTCCATGAAAGCTTTATATTTCCAAATTGCACGTTTTCTAAAAAATTAGTCTATTTTTACTCAATACAGTTTGGGAGTAAAGGTAACCATTTGAAGTGAAGCTAAAACCATCATCAAGATGGCCACTGTTTTACAGGACTCGTGCAGCATGAGCAGGTCCTGTAAAAGAGTGGCCATAAGCCACATGGGGGTTCAGATAAGTGCTTGGCTCTGCTCATCATCAGCTTTTACTTCTTTAGTGTACTGCCATTCAACCAATAGCTTAAAAGGAAAGCATATTGATCAGATTATTATACACAAGTGAAATTAATTCAACATTTAATGTACTGAAGTAAGATCCATCATTTGGCATTAATGGTTGTATGAGATTATTCCAATTTTGCACTAATTAGGCAACAAGACAAAAGGTTACTGCCAATTGCAATTCTCTACTGTGGAGTTATTAAAGAACGCATTTATTTGTAATTTTAAAAAGGCTCTTCACAAATAAAACACACACACACGTATGTATGCATATGACTGCATTTTTCAGGGTGTTCATATTCGACTAAAGACATGACAATTCTCCAACTTCCTTCGCCTCTATTGCACTGGAGGCAGCCTACCTAACCACTACATTCTAAATATTAAGAAATAAGAACTTACACGCTTTTAAAAAAATGATCAAAACTTAATCCTAGGCTTGAATACACACAAAGCTATACTTCATGGAACTTTTATTAAGAGATGATTTGAAAAATAGAAAATCAGGATATTAAAAGGGAACCAAGAGGAAGCTAGAAGAAACTATATTTGTTAGTTGGCAATTCTAGGACTAATTGGGAGAAGGTCAAAAAATTAGGGACAGGCCTTTGGATAAACCTCTAACTTTTGTTAACAAGAATCTAAAACAACCTGAAGCAAAGCTAAGAGTTCAATAATGAATGAGCTAAACTGAATAATGAAATAAGGTACAGAGGCTAAAAAGAATCTTACTACTTCATTTCCAGAATCCATGTTAAAAAGAAGGGGGAAAAAAAGACTTGTATAGCTCTTGGATATTATAAAGACTTAAGAGAATAGTTAAACAGAGGACACAGCCTCAGAATAGGAGGGTGTCTTTTTAAAATAGAGATGAGGAGGATTTTCTTCAGCCAGAGTGGTGAATCTGTGGAATTCTTTGCCACAGGCAGCTGTGGAAGCCAAGTCTTCATGTACATTTAAGGCAGAGGTTGATAGATTCTTGATTGGTCAGGGCATGGATACGGGGTGAGGGGTGGTGGGGAAGGTAGGGGATTGGAGCTGAGAGGAAAAGTGATAAGGCATGATGAAATGGCAGAGCAGACTTGATGGGCCAAATGGCCTAAGTCTGCTTCTAAGTCTATGGTCTTAATCTTTGAAGCCTACTTACCATTATTGTGAAAATAAAGTTGCAGATATGGCATTAATAGGTAATATGGAGTATCAAAGCAATAGCAGAAAATGACATGCTCCTATGCCCTTTTCAACAACACCGTCAGGACGTAGATGCATATTATTTTCTGCTAGTGTTTTAAATTCCTCCAGTTTTTACATTTATTAGATGTGTCTGGAATGTCTGGATATACAAAATTAGGAATGGAACAGAAACAGTAGCTGATTTCCTGTGTTTATTAATCCTCCTTGTATGCTGATGCAGTGTAACAGCAGTGAAAATCAAACAGCAGCAGCCTATCAATTTTTCTTTCATACCAAATGATGCAAAGTAATTCTGTCAAATATTAAATGTATAAACTTAAGTAGTTGGATAATACTCTCTCCACTGAGAAATTTGTGGTTTGAACATTGGTAACCCAGCAGTCTTTCACCTAACCTTTGTGGATCAAATATTTACCATGCTAAATGATTCACAAGACATGGCTTCATTAGAGGCTGACTGCAGCTGAATGTTTGGGATCATATTAAGGACCTTGCATTAGGAGTACAGAGGCCCTGTGCAAGAACAGCAGAAGTAGACCACCTCTCAAATACCCACAACTCACCCTTTCAAACCACTCAAGCTACCACAGAACTCGCGCAAGCTGAGTGGCTCCAAATCATCCCTTTGATCCCAAGGGCTGTCTAAGAAACACCTTGCTGACATTTCACCTTCAGTAGAAAATACTCGTAGCCATTTATTTAATGTGAACCAGAATTCTTTTATTTTACTGCTTAAAGATCAGTCACACTTTCTAATAATGAAGGCACACAATGCTACACAAAAGAATATACAGTAAATATATAAAAAAGTGTTTTTTGCACATATTTGTGAAGCACATCACAATGCACAGGAATATTGTGCATTCAGTTCAAAATTGTATTAACTTAGGAACCGGTTTTCTGGATGTAATTATCCCCACAAGAATCAGAGGAAAAAGGAATGAAAGGTTAGTGCTTATATCCATAACAAATAGGCAATATTGGAAATTTATGTTAATATTTTTAAGTAAGATTTGATGAGAATTTTTTAATAACTAGGAGAGATGAGTAATTTTTGATTTAGGTGGTTACAAAGCTTAATCACATTGCTTGGAAACACACTGCTAAATGCTTTTAAATTACCTGGAAATATACTATTTAAAATCTGCAACTTATTGGAGTATTTTCGCCAGAGTCTCAGAACGTAGTCTTCCCAACGAATCATCTTGCCCAAAATAAGCATAACTGGAATGGTTGGAAGTCCAATTAAGAGGAATAGTGGGTCAGCTCTCTCCATGACATCTAGACCTTCTTTATGTCCTACAACCTGAATGCAAAAGCCCACAGCATCCATTATGACAATTTAGTTGATAATTACAAACACTGAGATTGTTGACATTGACTATGTGACAGTAATTCAAAGGTCTACAACAGTAATCCTTATTTAGATATACTTTATATTTCACAAGTCCACTCAAACAGTTTCAATTTTACATATAACTGTATCCACGAGAATAAAAGTAAAAGTTAAACAGCTGACAGAATGCGTAAGTGACTTATTTGCTTCCGGTGCAATTTCCACTGTATTGGTGAGACCTGATGTAGATTGGGGAACCAGTTCGTCAAGTACCTTTGCTTTGTCTGCAACAAAAGGTGAGAATTTCCATTGGCCACCAATTTTGACTTCCCATTCCATTCAGACAGGTCTCTTCTACTGACATGATGAGGAGACACTCAGGTTGGAGGACCACCATCACATTTTCAGTATGGGCAGCCTCAAACCTGATGATACAAACATCAATTTCTCTAAACTAGTAATTTCACCCCATTTCTCATTTAGCTTCCCCTTTCATCCCTTTTCTCCTCACTTGCCCATCACCTCCCTCTGGTGCCTCTTTTTCTTCCCCTTTTTCCATCGCCCACTTTCACTTGTCAGATTCCTTCTTCAGCTCTTTATCTCTTCCAACCATCACCTCCCAGCTTCTTACTTCACTCCCTCTTCCCCACCCACCCTCTTTCCCTTTCTCCTGGCTTTACCACTTGTCAGCTTGTACTCCTTCCCTTCCCCATACCTCCTTATTCTAGTTTCTTCCCCTTAGCAATGAAGGGTCTCATCCCGAAATATTGACTGCTTATGTCCCTCCATAGATGCAGCCTGACTTGCTGAGCTCTTCCAGCATTTTATCTGTGTAACATGAACAGTGACCTTTCTCCTCAATGTTTAGAACTTAATTTGCCATACAGACGATAAATCTGTATCTACCATGTGTATTAATACAGAATGAGATGAAACTTTTGCAGACAGTAATAGTGCCCAAAGGACTTATTTACCTTAAGTTCAAACCTAATTTGCAATCAGATATCAACAACTATTGACATGCAATTAACCGAGGGGCTTTCTTAGTTACTTGCAACTGACTCCATTTTACCTGCATAACAGTCACAGCTCCGTAGGTGACTGCAGTCCAGTAGATAGAACCCACCATGATTCCAGCTGCTGCAAATGGGCATGCTTTTGAGATTAGACGGTCTGCAAGATCCAATACATAAACAACAGGACCTAAAAAAAGTAAAAAAAAACAAGTTTGAGAAAGTATACAAGAATATTAATTTGTATTAAACAATAATAATAAAATCTTTGATCCTAAATGATCAGAATTAATATCATGGACACATCATGAAATTTGTTGATTGTGGCAGCAGTACAATGCAACACATAATAGAGAAAACATGAAGCAATGAGATACTGTTTATGGGGGAAGTGGTTAATGTCCATTCAGAAATTGGATAGCAGCAGGGAAGAAGCTGCTCCTGAATTGTGGAGTGTGTGCCTTCAGGCTTCTATACCTCCACCAACTCAAAGCAGTCCTACAAGTACCCTGTCAATACCTCCGTGGTCCTCACTACTGGTGCTACAGTCTTCTGTCTCTGCCTATATGCAGAGAGTAGAAATATAACCAGGTGATCAGACTTTCCAAAGTATGGGCGTGGGATGGCACTGTAAGCGTTCTTGATGGTGGTTTAACAGTGCTCCAGTGTGTTGGCTCCTTTGATACAAAAGTAATTTGTTGGTAATAGAGATTTTTTTTCTAAAGCTGGTCTGGTTAAAATCCATCAAAATGATAGGAAGGCATCAGGATGCCACATTTCATGCCTGTTTATTATGTTGCTGAGTTCAACTGGAGTCTGACACAGGCATGTACACCACTACCAAGATGATGGCTAAAATCTCCCGTGGCGGATAAAATGGCTGGCACTTGATTGCAAAATGTTTTAGGTTGGGTAAGCAGAGCAGGGACAGCACTGCAATGTTTGTACGCAAGGAGATGATCATAAAGCATACTCCACCTCCTCTGCCTTTGAAAGGCTCAGCAGTCATATCTTGGTGGTGCATTGTGATTCTGTCATGCTGTATTGCTACATCTGGAATGGTGGGTGGGGGGGAACATGCAAGTCTCCGTAAAAATACAAAAGTTTTAATGTTCCTCTGGTACAGCAATCTAGCTGAGATCTTCAATGTTATTTATCAGAGACTACACTTGCCAGCAAGATGGTTGGTATTGGGAGTCAGAAGTTACATTTCCATAGATGAACTTTTAAACCAGAGCGGCATCCTCTTTTCTGCTGTCTTAAAAGGGGAAGTATGCCAGTGACCATTCGAATTCCATCGACTTTGAGTAGAGAGATATTTTTTTTAAAAATTGTCTTAAAACAATGTTTCCTTTACTTCAGACATTCTGGCCAAATGAAAAGACAATGTTCTAAATGTACTAATTTTAGCCCAACTGTTAAGGACACAGCTGCTGATAATTAATAAACATTGAATAGGCTTGTAGAAAATTTCCACTGTAATCATAGATGATTTGCCTTGACTTGATTGGCAAAGTGTAATAATTGAAAGAGCAATGATTCAACTACAGAGGCAGGCTTGTAAACAGATTTTGTGGTTGTAATAACAGTATGACTATGAGTATTTGTCATCACTACATTGTGAGCCTGACAATAACCTCCAGATTTCTACACAAATACTGTTTAATACAGAAACCTTGAAGCTGCTGTTTGTGAGTCGGTGTGCCTTCATTTGCTGCACTCAATACGACATCAGCCAACAGAATCAAGAAAGGTCACCAAAATAGATTTAAATTAAAATTATTTAAATTAGACCTGCTTTATTCTCTCACTTCCAATTATCTCAAAATAAGGCACATGTACTTTTAAAAAAAATATCTTTCAGCTTCTGCCCAAATCATTGTGTAAAGTTAACAGGAGTCCAGATAAAGGTTCTCAACCACCAACTGCCTATTTCCCCTCCTTTTTTAGGCTATTTCACCTCCAAAAGCCAATTGCAAGAGAGTACATTCCACAACCCCAATAACAGAAAGCTATTTCAGAACAGGTATATTATCAACCAAATTTCTTTTCCCTTCCCAATATGGTACAGTGTCTGAGTAGAGATTCAACTGGGAACTACTTCTGAATCTGGAAAGGGTGAGTGCACAAGGACAGTCTTCTGCAACAGGGTCTATCCCTGACAGTACACAAATAAAGAGATGGGCCTGAAGCAGTCCTTTAAACAGGTGGTTCCTGGGGTCCATGCTGAGGATCAAGGCTCAAGAGTCGAATCGGAAGTCAGGAAATTAAGGCCCATGGCCAGAGCCCTGAATTAACGAATCACTGTGAGTCTGCTGGAGAAATCAAAGCCCGATAGTCTATGGGCCCAAGTTCAAGTCCACTAAAGGCTGGAGGCCAAAAAATGACTGCCTACGTATGTGCAGGTGGGAGGGAGGAACATGGCTTGTTTTGCTGCTTGTTGTGTTCTGTGTTGTTTTGCCAAGCAGTGTGGCCATGCTAGATTGGTGCCAGGATTCATGGTGACACTTGCAGGTCAGAATCAGAATCAGGTTTTATTACCACTGGCATGTGACGTGAAATTTGTCAACTTGGCAGCAGCAGTTCAATGAGATACATAATGTAGCAGAGAGAAAAAATAATAAATAAAATTATACAAAATTAAACATAATAAACAAGTAAATCAATTACGTATATTGAATAGATATTAAAAATGCATAAAAACAGAAATACTGTATATTAAAAAAAGTGAGGTGGTGTCCAAAGCTTCAATGAACATTTAGGAATCGGATGGCAGAGGGGAAGAAGCTGTTCCTGAATCACTGATAGTGTGCCTTCAGGCTTCTGTGTCCCCTACCTGATGGGGACAGTGAGAAAAGGGCATGCCCTGGGTGCTGGAGGTCCTTAATGGACGCTGCTTTTCTGAGACACCGCTCCCTAAAGATTTTCTGAGTACTTTGTAGGCTAGTGCCCAAGATGGAGCTGACTAGATTTATAACCCTCTGCAGCTTCTTTCGTTCCTGTGCAGTAGCCCCTCCATACCAGACAGTGATGCAGCCTGTCCGAATGCTCTCCAGGGTGCAACTATAGAAGTTTTTGAGTGCATTTGTTGTCATGCCAAATCTCTTCAAGCTCCTAATAAAGTATAGCTGCTGCTTTGCCTTCTTTCGGACCAGGTTAGATCCTCAGAGATCTTGACACCCAGGAACTTGAAGCTGCTCACTCTCTCTACTATGAGGATAGGTATGTGTTCCTTCGTCTTACCCTTCCTGAAGTCCACAATCAGCTCTTTCGTTTTACTGACGTTGAGTGCCAGGTTGTTGCTGTGGCACCATTCCACTAGTTGGCATATCTCACTCCTGTACGCCCCCTCATTACCTTCCGAGATTCTACCAACAATGGTTGTATAGTCAGCAAATTTGTAGATGGTATTTGAGCTATGCCTAGCCACACAGTCATGTGTATACAGAGAGTAGAGCAGTGGGCTAAGCACACACCCCTGAGGTGTGCCAGTGTTGATTGCCAGAGAGCAGGATAAGTTATCACCGATCCACACAGACTGCGGTCTTCTGGTTAGGAAGTCGAGGATCCGTTGTTAACACAAACAACGCATTTCACTGTATGTTTCAATGTACATGTGATAAATAAACTTGAGTTTTGAACATATCATTGACTGTACAAATTTGCTAGTTCCGTTCTGCCCCCCCATAAAATAATAAAAACATGTTATAAAATAATACCTAATTTTCAAAAAATTTTTATTGAGATATAGCGTGGAATAAGCCCTTTGAGCTATGCCACCCCGCAATCTCCCAATTTAATCTAAGCCTAACCACAGGACAATTTACAATGACCAATTGCCCTATCAACTGTTAGGTCTTTGGTCTATGGGAGAAAACAGGAGCACCCAGAGGAAACCCATTAGGTCCTGTGGAGAACATACAAACTCCTTACAGGCAATGGCTGGGGTAGAACCTGGGTCGCCTGTACTGTAAAGCATTGTGCTAACTACTTCACTACCGTGTCAGAAACTGGTGCTGAGACCACTTCTGTTCATCATGCAACAAGGGGGACTTATTAGTTGGTTTTCTGGTTGGAGTAGAAGTCAGTGAAGGTGGTTGTGAAAGGATACAAAGGGGTATAAATCAACTGGGAAGTTGGGTGAAATAGTGGCAGATGGAATTTAATCCAGACAAGTCAGACATATATTTTAGGATGTCAAATACTAAAAGGACAAATGCGATAAATGCCACTTTGTATGCTTGCCATCAAAGATCAAGGTCATGAATATAACAGGATGTCATGTTGCAGCCTGACCAATGTTTTGTACAGTTGCACTTGCTGTGATGTATACAGCATCATGACATATGGCAGAGATAATAAACCTGATTCTGATAGTTCTGGTCATCACACTACAGCAGGGCTTCTTAACCTGGCTTAATGGCATCGGTCCATGGCATAAAAAAGGTTGGGAACCCCTGCACTGCAGGAAGGAGGTGGTAGCATTTAAAAAAAAGAGTACAGAAGAGATTCATCAGCATGTTGCTTAGAATAGAGGTCTTTACTGAAAAGCAGATATCAGATAGTCTGGATTTGTTCTCACTGGGACGTAGAAAGCTGATGGTGAAATTATGAGGGCACAGATGATCAGAGTTACTTTCCTTAGGTAGGACAGGAAGCTGGAGGGTGCAGGTTTAACAGAAGGGAGAAATTTACAGACACACAGCAGGTAGTGGTTACATGGTAAAACTGCTAGAGGAAGAGGTGCAGGCAGAAACAACTACATTTAAAAGGCATTTGAATAGACACTTGGATAAGAAAGGAGGGACATGGACTTCACGATGGGCCAAAGGGCCCATTTCTGTGCTGTGCGACTACTTCATTTCAGTACACTCAAAGAAAACAAATTGATGAGATCCACAAAAGGAATTAACTTCCCAGATAACTAAAAAGAGCATTGTAATAGCTCTAAATGTAAAAAGGCTAAAGCTTCACAAAATTAGAGACTGGGTGGAGTTTGAAGGGATCTAGGTGATCTTATGCAATGGTCACTGAAATCCAACACGCAAGTACACCAAGAGAATAGGAAGTTAAGTACTGTAGTTTGTTGGCCTTCAATATTCCCCTGCAACACAGATTCACTGGTCTGGTTCAGGGATTGTGGGGTTCCTACATCAAGAAAGGTTGAATAAATGAGGCCTGTAGTAGTTTATAAGAATGAGAACACATTACCATTACTGTAAAACCCACAAATTCTCAGAAGGATCAATAGACTAGGATGTACACCTAGCTAAGGAGTGCAGAATCTGAAAATGTGACTCCAAACAAGTAGACAATGAAAGACTACACCAAGGAGTTATGTAGTACATGAACTTCTGAATTCCTCTAGCTGGAGATCTGTGAAAGCTCAGTTGTTGAACTCAAAACAGAGATTAATGAATTTTTAAGTAATTAGGGATTCAAAGGATAACGGGAATAGTGTAGAAAAACAGCAAGGGATACAATGATCTTGATCAACAGCCGAAGGGACAGATGGCTTACTTTTGTTACTATTTCTTGTTCTTTAAAAAAAAACATGTTTTTGCAGAATGATAGAGTATCAGCCTGAAACATTGACTCTTATTTGCCTGCCACAGACACTGCATGACCTGCTGAGATCCCCCCCAGCATTTAATGAATTTGTACTATTCGTTGACTAATGTTGTCCACTTACACAAAAAAAAACGTGTTTACACTATTTTGTTACGTTGAGCCTTCAGGGCTAAATTTGAAACTTGTGAAGCTGCCTAATCGAGATTCAGTAGCAGGATGAAAGACCTACATTAGAACTAAAAAGTGACTGGCAAATAATATTATTCATGCATTAGGAAAAACAATCTCAGCAGAATAGGAGAAATTCTGAAACTTCTGTGCAGAGGGAAGAAGTTCTTCCCCAGCCAAGCTTCAGACCACGTTCCTTAACTAGGTTTCAGTAAATGCTTCTATCAACATCATGCAAGTTCTGTCATTTGTATTAACTAAATATTACAACAAAAGAAAATATGCATGAGGTTATATGTAGGAATTGGAGAATCAGGTATTAACTTTTAAGACAAAGGAGCATCTAAACTCAATGAATTAAATAATTGTGTGCCCAATTGACTGAAATGTGCCAAAGTGATAAAAACTATTACAGATTCATGCACTGCAGGTCTTCTCGAGTAAGATGCACGCATATTTTTGAAAGCGCCATTTGTTATTTAAGGAGAAGGCAACCAGGATAGACAGTAAATGGAAATTTTCCCATATGGATTTCATTCTAAAAATAAAAATGAAAATACAGCTGGGCAAGTACTCAAGTTTGGACAAAACCTTAAAAGCAAAGCAGCAACATAGAAGTTCACAACTTTTGCTAACAGCTGATCGAAACATCCAAGCTCAATCTTGGTAACTTGACCTTCGCTTTCAATGCCAAGGACATTTAATAGCACTGAAATCATTTGCCTAATTTTTGCGTGTATATTCAGCTAAAAAAATACATTTTGTGGAACAATCAAAAGGTGAGGAAGAAAAATCTATTTTGCTTAAGACAGGCATATGGCACCAGATTTAAGTGCACTAACAAGTTATGCAACAGAAGTGCCAACACTGAGCTTTTGATCTCAGTAGAGCCCTTTGGAGTCAGCTGCTATTTTCCACATAGGGAAAAATATCAGAAGGCAAGTCAAACCATCTACTGGCAAATGGTTAGGACCTGACTGGCTAGCTATCTTCTGAGTATGGAATGATAAACACCATGTCAGCCGAAAGTTCACAGAATGTTGGATTAAAATAAACATGCTATACTGAAGATTCATTCCCTAAGCAATGATTACACAGGCAGAAGTAATAACACATTGAAAACACAACTGATCATATAAGTGCGTGTCTCAAAAAATCAAGCTCGCTCTGGAGGAACATTAACAGCTCAATGGCACTTAAACTTGATAAGGTCACATTTCCTGCATTTGTTATTTCAGTAGAAGTTAATGATTTTTAAAAACCAAATAAATAAAGAATGACGGGTCAGCTCACAGTCATTGCTTCTGGACATTCAGTACACTAATTACTTAGGAAAATATGGTCATGTCTTAAATTTGGTTGGTATTTCGCAGGCAAGTTAAGAGCAAGTGGGGAACAGAAAACAAAAAGTTACAAAGAAACATGAAATTAAAAAGCTGACAGTTCTTGTTCCATTGGATGTTACACTGACTTTCCAGCACATCCAAGTCACATGTGCACTTGAACTTTAAGGAGCTAAAAATAACCTTGCTCCATACAAAAGGGGCATTTTGAAATTACATGCAGTGTAAATGATTTAGCTCAGGCCAGCAGGGGTCAGAAAGAGCAGCCGAAGCTAATATTGAATATTTTCTTCTTTTATAGCATAAATGCTAAAAACAGCAGATTTGTAAATACATTCTGACCATTAAGTTCTCATTAGAAACATAATGTGCAGAGAAAAAATAGAATCACATTTATGCCACCATAAAACAGAACCGTACAAGTTTTTTTTCAGAAGTTGCAAATATAAAATATATATATTATAATTTTTAATATATAAAATATTAAAACATATATATATATGTTTTAAGAATATGGGTATTAATTTTCTGTATAGATATTTTTGTACAAACAAATCATTGCAGGTAGATGGATATTGGAAATAGACATTGTGTACAGGAATCCAACTTATTTTATCTTGATATATGTTGCTGCATTATACCATCAAAGTGACTCTACCTACCTGGAATCCATCCAATTTGTTGCCTTTTCTTCAACAAGAATAAAAATTCCTGACATACATTTCCTTTGATCAACCTGAACTGGTGTCCCATGCTCCATTTTAATGAAGCGTCTGAGATTTACGCGATCAATGTCACTTAATACTTTACACAGGTCTATGAAAGTTCCTTTTCAGTTAATTACTTACAAAGATGAAAGGACAATTTTCCCCAAGCATTTTCATAAAAAAATTTGCAAGTACTAACATGCTGATCGCCTCGACTGTGAAAGTACCGTTAGGTTAAATTAAATCGTTGCTGTTAGGCTCCTGCCATTAACTGTATACTTTCCCCTTACATTTGACCTCTCAAAATGCAGTACCTCACAATCACAGTAGAAAGCACGTTTTGGGAATCTGATGTTAAGCAGGTAGTAACATAGTTAGCTTATGTCTATTAAAGTTCAAAGTACAAAGTACATACAGTCGGCCCTCCTTATCTGCGAGGGATTGGTTCCGGGACCCCTCGTGGATACCAAAATTTGCGGATGCTCAAATCCCTTATTCAACCTGTCTCAATGTGCTGGTTCTTAGGACCCTGCGGAACCCCAGACCTTATTTAACCTGTCTCATTGCGGTGGACATTAGGACCTGGCGCCAGAGCTCTAAATGCGCAGTGTTTCTGTTCATGAAAATAAAGTGGAAATAATAAAGTGATTAGAAAGAGGTGAAACGCCATCGGACGTCAGTCAATGATCGGAACAATTTTAACGGATAAAGTGAGAAAGGCTCTGCCCCGATGATAGCTACAATTATTACTAAGCAACGCAGTGGTTTAATTATTAGGTTTTGGGGTTTTGAGTTTTTGATCCTCCACATCAACCCGGCATGATGAGTGCGCACTCAAAAGTGGTCTGTCACTGGCTCACACTCGGGAATGGTTCCCAAGCCTGGCGCTGAAACATATGTTCTTAAGTGTTTTATATGCATAGAAAGGTAAAATATATACCATATACTAAGACAAATGTCTGACTAACTGACGCTTAATAATACTGGATGTACCTGTTCCGACTTACTTAGTAAGAGAACTTCTGATTTTTTTTCGATCCCGATCCATGATAACCCATGCATATCTTCCCATATACTTTAAATCATCTCTGGATTACATATAATACCTAATACAATGTAAATGCTATGTAAAATGGTTGTTATATTGCATTGTTTAGGGAAGAATGACAAGAAAAAAAAGTCTGTACATGCTCGAACAACAAGTGCTAGAAGAGCACTTCAGGGTTTTTGCGATTCACGGTTGGATGAATTCGCGGATAAGGAGAGCTGACAGTATATATCATTATATGCAACCATAAGATTCATTTCCTTGCAGGCATACACAGTAAATAAAGGAAATAAAATAGAATCTATGAAAGAATGCACTCCACAGGACAGACAAACAACTAATGTGGAAAAGGCAATAAATTGTACAAATACAAAAGATAATAATCAAAAACAAACAATAAACATTTCAAAGTACATGAATGAAGAGCCCTTAAAAGTGAATCCATAGGATGTGGGAACAGTTCAGTGATGGAGTGAGTGAAGTTGAAAGATGTTATCCTCTCTGATTCAAGAGCCTGTTGGCTGAGGGGTATTAAGTGACCCTGAAACTGATAGTGTGGGTCCTGAGATTCCTGTACTTTCTTCCTGATGGCAGCAGCAAGAAGAGAGCATGGCCTGGATGGTAGGGTCTTCTATGATCCATCAATCTCCCTCCTACATGTTGATTTTTCACCACCTTTGATTTGGCCAACAAATGTGCTGTTGTCTGCAAACTTAAATATGGTATTACAGCTGTGCTTAGCCTCACAGTCAGAAGTATAAAGCAAGTAGAGCAGGGGGCTAAACACACAGCCTTGTAGTGTACCTGTGTTGGAGTTTGTGTAGGAGATGACTTTGCCAATCTGAACTGACTGGGGTTTGCAAGTGAGAAAAACGAGAATCCAACTGCACAAGGAGATACTGAAGCCAAGTTCTTGAAGCTTATTGATTGCTTTTGAGGGGATAATAGCATTGAGTGATGAGCTGTGGTCAATGAAGAACATTCTGATGTATGCTTTTTTGCTGTCCAGATGTGCAGGATTGAGTTTACCATGCTCTTCTTAGGCACCAGAAAAGAAGAAGCCCATATGAAGCTGGTGGATACCTCAACCATAGCTCAATACTATCAAGACTACCAAAGTGAGAGGGTTCAGGATATTGGAGAGCATTCCAGACAGTTGATCAGCACAGATCTTTAGTACACACCCAGGTACCCCATCTGGGCTGGATGCTTTCTGTGGATTCACCCTCCTGAAGGATGCTCTCTGGTCGGTCTCAGAGACTGAAATCACAGGGTCATCGGGGGACATGGGTGGTTTGTGAAAGTTGCTCCACATTTTGACGGTCAAAGCGAGCATAGAAGGCATTGAGTTCATCTGGGAGCAAAGTCTTATTTGTCAGCTATGTTGGTTGGCTTCACTTTGTAAGAGCTGATAGCATTCAAGCTGTACTACAGCTGTCAAAAATCATTCAGTGATTCACGTTTGGTCCAGAATTGCTACTTCACATGAGATAGGTTTCTGGTGATTGTACCTGGACCTTTTCTATCTTACTTGGTTGCCAGACCTGAACACCACTGATCTGGCTCTCAGCAGATTGCAGATGTGATGTTTCATTCACGGCTTCTGGTTGGGGAAGAATGAATGATTTTGTGAAGACATACTCATCTACAACTGTTTTTATAAAGCTTGTGACAACCATGGTTGCATTCATTCAGATCCTCTGATTAGCCCTTAAACACAGCCCAGTCTATTGACTGATGCAATCCTGTAGCCACTCCTCTGCTTCTCACAACCACCTCTTTGCTGTCCTCATCTCTGGAGCCTTGCTCTTTAGCCCCTGCCCACATGTAGAAGGACAGCCTAGTGATCAGATTTACCAAAATATGCTCAAGGGATGGAATGGTAGGAATTCTTAATTGTAGTGCAACATTGATCGAGTGTGTTGGATCCCTGCTACTACAGGCTATATTATATTTTGATTATAATTGGACAGAGATTTCTCCAAACAAGCCTGATTGAAGTCCCTGACAATGATTTGAAAGCTATCAGAGTAAGCAGCTTCTTGTCTGCTGATGGCAGCATTTGATATTTTGAGTGCCTGTTTAACATCTGCTTTTGGCTGTATATAAACTGTGGTTGGGATAATGAAGGACAGTTCTCTTTGACAAGTAGAAAATGGTAGGCACTTAATTGCTAGATGTTCCATCCAGGTCTGGGGAACAAAGCTGGGAGAAGACTGCTGCATCCAAATGCCCACAAAGAGTTAGGTCCCCAGCTTTTGTCTTCTCCGAATCAGTAGTCTGGTCCATCCTGTGTATTGAGAAGCCCTCAAGTCTTACTGATGTAGTCGGAGAGTCTGGAATGAGCCATGTCTTCATGAAACACAAATTTCTCAACAATTTTTCACTTCCCCCTGACACAGCAATCTTGCCCTCAAGTCCTCAGTCTTGTTCTCTAGTGACTCTACATTTGCTAACAAGATCCAAGATCTCTTAAGTATATAGAAGGATAGAAATAATTGTTACTTAACAGAACCCAATCTCTCAGAGGTTTGAAATCAGGTTTTTAATTTCTTTCCTCATGGTAGGAGGCCTCTTTGTAAAACACTGAAACTCAGATATGTCTCCCTTCTTGAAGATGGTTGTGATTATGGGGCTTCTGAGCTCCCTTGGCGTAACTTCTTCCCAGAAGTCCAAGTAACGACTGTGCATTTTTGTTAGGTCCTTTCAAGCAAATTTTAGAATTTCAGGACGAATCAGCTCCTTGAGGCCCTGTCCTTTTTCATCTATCATGTGGCCTTGTCAACTTCATGTTGATCTTGGGATGCAGGGAGACCAGAGCCAATCCTGCGTTATGAAGTGGAGTCAAGGAGATTTTAACTCAAATGTTGGGTTTTGGCTGAAGTGATCAACCGAGTAGGTACTGGGGGTCTCTTAGTCTGCGATAAGCTTTTTGCCAAGCTTGGTTTTCGAGAGGTGGGGCCATGTGCGTCTGTGCCCTAGATAGTTTTGACAGATGCTGAAGAGCTGACATATTACGTAGCTGCCGTATCTCCTCTGTTCTATCTATCTGCCATCTATTCTTTAGATTAGGTCTTATTATGGTGTAGAATTTTCCTTACTTCCTTGACGCACAATGAAGTTTCCAAACTACATTCATGTTTGAAATTAATTATAGTTCATTCTCATCAAACTAGTCCTGTATTCTCTGATAGAGATGCTGAGTTCCTTTATAGGTGTTAATTATGTAGCCTTTAGGACCCTTTGTGGCCCAGTTGTTCTGGGATGTTAGATGTTTCTGTAGTACTGACCAAGAACAGCATTCTATCAGACTTTCAATATTGATCTTCATCCTGCAGAGTTTAATTGACATGTACGGGCCCCTTGGTGTTTTGCAAAACTATAATTATTTTATTCCCAGTTGACACATCACAACCTTACTTCCAGGGACATTACACCAATCTTAACTCACTGTGTACATATTTAACAGAACTTCTGCAAGTAGTAACATAAATGTTCCGAAGGATATCTGTAGCTATGCCGACAACCAAATTGAAAATGAACACTTTGCAATTTCTAACCAACAATTATGCTATCAAGATGGCACCTACAGGGAGTATTTCAATTCCTTGGGTAAGCTATTTATTCATCATGAGGCAGAGATCAGGGAATATGCCAACACTTATCGCACACCAACTGTGAGACGACTTGGCTGGAAGAATGTTGCTTATATGTGTCATGAAGGCTGGCTGCAGTGATAACACCTGCAAGGCTAAATGTCAGCAACTGCAAGAAATTGCAATAACTTAATGCAGGATATCACAAAGAAACTGACATGGACAGGTTTAGTGTGGCATTACACAGGAATCCAACAGCAGTTCCATTTTAAAAAAAAGCTGCACAGGGTTGTAGACTCAGTCAGCTCCATCATGGCACCGGCTTTCATCAAGGACGTCTTTAAAATACAGAGCCGCAAGAAGGTGGCATCTATAATTAAGGACCTTAACTATGCAGGAGTCTTCTCATTACTACCATCAGGGAGCCGGCACAGGATCCTGAAGATGCACACTCCAACATTTTAGGTACAGTTAATTCCCCTCCATCATCAGATTTCCGAACAGTCTATGACCCATCAACACTACCTCACTATTTTGCTCTCTTTTCACACTATTTTTGTATTTCTTGTTGTAACCCATAGTAATTTGTTTAATTTATTACACTGTACTGCTGTCATAAAGTGACAAATTTCACAACATATGTCTTAGATAATAAACCTAATTCTGATCAAGGTCTTGACCTTCATGTAATTCTTCCAAATATCTGGGCAATAAAATGTCAGTGAAATAGTTGTAAAGTGATTTCTAGCCCACACTGCTCCATCCCATCCATCTGCATCTCTCTGGGTTTCAGTCAGATGTTTGGAATGGGGTTACCACCTTCTCAAAACAGAATAGAGGACTTTAACAAGCAATGAGATAAGAAGCTGAGGTTATAGATAGGTGGCCATTGAATTGGAAATAGAAATACTGTATACACAATGGATAATAACAATTAACTATTTAGAATGGTCATTTGAGTGGAAACACAATATGCATTATTCAAAGGACAATGACAGAAATCATTAGTTATCATTTCCTTATAACCACCCAATATCATTTGATCTAATTATATAATAGCAAGAGCCATTTCTGCACAAATATTCTGTGGATACATTAAGAGTAAGTTAATTTTTTCAAAATGAAGTGTTGTCCAGAAAATGCATACCTGAAGTACTATAACTACAACAAATAAAGTACCCATATACACAAACTTTTCCTAAATAAATTAAACTGCAGGTCCCAGCTTTATGGTGTTAGTCTCCAGAATAACACAGATGGAGAGTAACAAATTCAATGACCCCAAATTATACGCATCTAGTTGCTTAAAGAAATTCATCACATATAGGTACAGAAATTTTTTTTCCTGTATTATTTAATCTTTATAAATTTGAAGCCTTGACTTAATCATAATACTTACATCTTCCAAGGCACGAGCCAGAAATTCAAATTCTGGTTCAGAGATCTGAATT
Source organism: Hypanus sabinus (assembly GCF_030144855.1). Taxonomy (NCBI): domain Eukaryota; kingdom Metazoa; phylum Chordata; class Chondrichthyes; order Myliobatiformes; family Dasyatidae; genus Hypanus; species Hypanus sabinus. Next base: position 41,135,299 of record NC_082727.1, read on the forward strand.
GGGGCTGCTGCACTAAGTAGAGATTTACCTCAACACAGGCAGAGATCAATAAAAACAAACCTAGGGAACCATGTTCAGATAAAAGAATGACATTTCCCAGAGCCCAGCCCAATATCTATTCTTTGTTAACATTACTTTTCAATTTAGGAATGCAAGGACTCCTAAGTTTAGCACAAACTAAATGCGGAACAGCCGCTGCATCATTGCGATATTTTCTTTTCCTATTTTACCCACCACAGCCACTCAGAATAAAATCAACAGGTGATTGGCAAGTTTTGCAATGTGGATTGCCAATTATTAAGCAAGAGTACCATGAAGACAAATCTCCAGATTAAAAAATATCCCATTCATTGACTTGAGTGGATCATCAACACAGAGGATATGTACAAGGGCCCGAGTCGCCTCTACTTCCCGAGGAGACTGAGGACCTTTGGGGTATGCAGGAGTCTCTTTCATGTGCTCTACCAATCTGTTGTCACCAGTACAATCTTCTATGCGGTGGTGTGCTGGGGGAATGGCAACAGTATGGGTGATGTCAACAGGCTCAATAAACCAATTAGAAAGGCTGGCTCTGTTATTAGGGGTCAAACTGGACACACTGAAGGCTGTGGAAGAACAAAGGACCCCAGAGAAAATCCTGGCAATTCTGTACAATGTTTCCCACTCTCTGCATGCCACCTTGGCTGAACAGAGGAGCACTTTTAGTAATACTTAAACAACTGCACTGCCCAAAGAGTGCTAGATGAAGTCATTCTTACCCTCGGCCATTACGCTTTATAATGGGTCAATGTATAGCCGGGGAAGTGATGCCCCCCCTCCTGTTAAGACTGTTTGAGGTAACTTTTTTTTATTCTTTCTTACTTCTCCTCAAATATTTGTATATCTATGCACTTGTAATGTTACTGTAACACTGTAATTTCCTTTGGGATCAATAAAGTATTTATCTAACTAAAGCTTGAGAATGAATAAAGACCCTATAGCAAATAAAAACTTCATTCTTTTGTTATACAAACAAGCGAGGAATGCTAACCTTATTTCACTGCATAACTGCAACATTAAAATTTGATTAAAAAGAACTTTACTCATACTTTGGACACAAATCATAAACAGTATCTTATGTAAACATGTAAAAGCATTGAAATACAAGGTAAATGGGGAGATACTCCACATAGGGAGAACGGGGAAAGCTGGCTCCATCATTGGCTTTTCTTCAATTGTTGTCCAGTTTTAGGAACCTAAAAGACATCAATAACTTTCCAGTCATTCAGCTGAAAGATTACACAAAAGATGTGTGGAAAAATAAGTTGCCAGAAGTCAAGTTTCTCTGAGTTTTGAAAAGAAGAATCAGGCCAAGGATCAAATTACATTATGGAAATTTTTGGACTCTAAATGGAAAGTTGGATTTTACAGATTAGAAGGCATGTAACCGATTTACTTGTCTAGTGAGTTGCTGATTCCGGTCAGGCCAGTCCAAGGAGGAGCAAAGATCAATGGGAACACACCCAAGACATACTTTGCTCTTGCTACACACCCCAGGCATCTACAACACGGAGTATTTAGGGCAAAACCACTTGCATACTTTCCATTGATACATACCTAATCCAGGACACAAAGTGATTAAATCATTTATCAGAATATATTCTGTAAGGGAACAGCAAAAAAAAACCTTGTTATTGGATCTGACTTAAACAAATATTGCCGCTATTTCAGACTGATTCATAACAATCTTAGAAAATAGAATGCAGTACAGATGCATTGGCCCACATTATGCTGACCTTTCAACTCTAAGATCAATCTAACCAGTTATTCCTGCATATAGCCCTCCATTTTTCTACTTTCCATGTGCCTCTCCCAGAGATTCATAAATGCCCATAATGTATCTATCTCTACCATCATCACTGTAAGGGTGCCCACACTCACCATTGTGTAAAAAAAACACTTAGCTTCAACACTCCCCTATAATTTCCTCCAATCACTTCAAAATTATGCCCCCTGGAAATAGCCAATTCAGCTCTGGGAAAAAGTCTCCGGCTATCCACTCAATATACGACTCTTATCATCACACAATGTATGTGGTCCAAGTTAAGTCAGGACCAGCCTCGCCAGCATCTTCATCATGTGAGATGTGTGGGCAATTAGTCTGCAGACATTAAGTCCAGATAGAGCCACCTTCATGGGTATAGGAATTAAGCAGGAAGTCTTCCATAGCACCAGTATCTTCTCCTGACTCAGACTCAGATTTTAAAATACCAGACAGCTGGCTCGCACGGGTCTTCAGTATCCCGGGGCTGATGCCATCTGGGCCAGCAGCCTCGCCTTGATGTAGTCTCTTTAGCTATCCCCTAACCTGAACGGCAGTCACAGTCAGACAGGGGAGGGTGGAGGGAGAAGGCTTCGGGAAGAGGGAGGGTGTGGGGTCTGGGTAACGGGGGAGGGGACAGCAGGAGATCCCATTCTGAATCCAATGGAAAACAAGTTCAATTCATTTGCTCTATCCAGGCAGCCCTCGATCTTTCCTTGCCTAACCTTGAAGCCAGCGATCTGCTTCCTGCCCGATCACACGTTCATTGTGCTATTCTGTTGGAAATTGTACACCAGCTTTCTCTTGCAGGAGTCATCCTCCTTCACTCCAAAGAGAAGTCCTCTAGCTCACTCAATCATCCTCACAAGATATGTTCTCTAATCCACACAGCATCCTGGTAAATCTTCTCTGTACCCTCGCTAAGTGTTTATATCTTACCCACGATGAAATGGTCAGAAATGAGCAGAATATTCCAAGGGTGGTCTAACCTGAGTTTTATTGAGCTGCAACATTGCAGCGTGGCTCTTGAACTCAAATGAAAGCCAACAAATTTAATTCTTATAAATTATTTTTATTATCCTAACCATGATCTAGTATCAACTTCTTCCTCCTGTACTCAATAATCAGCTCTTTGGTTTTGCTGGCATTGAGTAAGAGTTTTTAATCTGTGATTAAAAAAAGAGCTTTCAAACAGAACTTCATGGCAGGGAATCAAAATTTCACCTAGTACTACTGTAGGCAATGTACCCTCACTAGATATCCTGGCTTAATTCAGATCCAGAGAGAGATACAACAGGCCTTCTGTTAGTCGGTGAGTCTAGTGCCCAAGGGCAGAGCCTCAGAATAAAGGAACACCCCTTTAGAAGGGAGGAGAGGAGGAATTTGTTCAGCCAGTTTATGGTGAATCTGTGGAATTCATTGCCACAGTCAGCTATGGAGGCCGAGTAATTGAGTGTATCGGAAAGCAGTGAATAATAGGTTCTTGGCTGTTAAGGTTTGCGGAACAAGATGTGAAAATGAGGATCAAAGAGGGAGAAAGAAAAATCACTAATGACTGAATGGCAGAGCCGAATAGCCCAATTCAGTTCCTATCCTTGATGCTCTTGTACTACGGCATTCATGTCACTGGGAAGCAATTTCTGTGTGTTGTCAAATTTAAGTTGGGTGTTTCATGAGCCTTCTCAAATGACAGAATCAAAAGCTTTTAGTGAAGTTGAAAAAGGATGTCTATAGTGGCTGGTGTGCTTCCTACATCTTTGAATTGAAGGTCACATCCACTGTGCCTCTATATAACATTACATCTATAAATACAACCCATCTAATGACAGGCATGTTGTATCATACATTAAATAGCATTTCATTTTGAGTAATTACAGGAAGTTGTTTAATCTGACCAATATTTAATGTCACATGTGAAAGCAGGCTAACATTTACAGTGTTTAATCAATCTTTTTCAAAGAGACTTGAACATTGGGAAGTGCATTTATATTTTAATTACGCTTGAGAAAGTTGGGGGGGGGGGGGAAGGAGGTTTACACTCAGATCCAGATAATATTCTACACAAACAAACAAGCTGGATGAACTAAGCAGGTCAGGCAGCATCTGTGGAAACGAGCAGCCAACATTCATCCTGACGAAGGGTCTCGGCCCGAAATGTTGACTGCTCGTTTCAACGGATGCTGCCCGACCTGCTGAGTTCATCCAGCTTGTTTGTATGTGTTGATTTGACCACAGCATCTGCAGTATACTTTGTGTTTACAATTAATATTCTATCTTCTTAATATCTTGATCCAATATTTGGAAACTGAGTACATGTTAAATATTACAGATAGGATTTGTAAACAAATTACATTGAAGATTCTTAAGGTACACAGAGATAGACCGATTGTCTTAAAATTCTTCTGTAACAGAAACGCAAGTTAAAACATCAACACAGTAACCCCACCCATTTGATAACACAGCTTAGAGTTTGTAGTCAACAGCAAAGGAAAGTTTTTAAGCTGTTGACTGCAAAGAAAGCTGCCCACAAGACCATTGTGATGGAAGTACAGGAGCCTGAAAACCCACTCTCACTTTATCTGAACAGTCCATGACCAATCCCTCATCATTTCTCTGTTGCGTTAGTACTTTAACTTGCAGTAATTTTTATGTCTTGCACTTCACTGCTGCTGCAAAACAACAAATTTCACAACATACATGAATGATAGTAAACCTGATTCTAACTTAAAGCCTCACATTGCTCAGGACACTCGGCAAATCTGTGAATGACGCAAGGATTGGGGGAAGCAAGGAACTATATCAAAGCTTTCAGCAGGATCTGGAACAGGGGGAAAATGGACCAAAATGACAGAAGGAATTTAACGCAGACAAAGTGTAGGGTGTTGCACTTTTGGAGGACCAACCAAAGTAGGACTTACACAGTGAAAAATAGGGCAGTGAAGAGTACAGTCGGACAGAGGGATCAAGTCATAGAGTTACAGAATACAAGTCCACAATCCTTGAAAGTGTTGTTATAAGTATATTGTGTAGAGCTTTTGGAACACTGGCCTTCATAAATCAGCGTACTGGGTACAGTAGTTTGGATGTTATGTTTAAGTTGTACAAGTCATTGGTGAAGCAAATTTGGAGTATTTGGGTAATTCTGGTCCTACAGGAAAGTTATCAATAAAAAGTATGGAGAAAATTACAAGGATGCTGTCAGGACTTGAGGACCGGAGTTATAGGAAAGGTTGAATAGGTTTGGACTTTATTCCCTGGAGCATAGGAGAATTATGGAAGATTTAATAGAAGTATACAAAAAAATGAGAGGTACCAAAAGGGATAACATAAGCTAGCTTTTTCCATTGAGGTTATGTGAGACTAGAACTAGAGATCATAGGTTAAGGGAAGTGGCAGTGATGGATGCAGATTCAATTGCAATATTTAAGAGAAGCTTGTGAATAGGAGGGCTATGCTAGACTGTGGTCCAGGTGAGCATCAATGGACTTGGCAGACTAATAGCTTGACATGGACTACATCTGCTGATGTGTATACAAAATCCTCCAAATCCACTGGTGAGTTTGGCAAACCAAGAGGAAGCTAAAATCCCTAGCACTGAAGTCCAAATTATACTCAATCACCTCTGATAGGTAAGCAATGCCACTTCCATGCATTGTCATGAGATAGAAAACTCTAGTCTCAGTTCAGACACAGCAAGAAATTAATAGATATAGAATGGAAAAGACTGAAAAAAGTTCTGAGCCTCATTACAAAAGGAACAATATTTCCAGAAACTCATGATACTCACAATGGAGGAAAATTGAAAATAGAGTTCTAGAAGATGAACATTTGGATCAATTTATAGCAACCAAACAATTTAATAAAAAAAGTATTGTTATTCTTATTTTGCAATGTATGAATAATTTGTTTGTTACAATTGCGCTGCTGCAGAAGTTTAAGCATGCTTACAACTATAAACTTGAACATAACCTGACCTAATATCTGGTGGGAACAGACAAAGTTATTTTGTTCATTTAACAACTTGAAGCTACAAGCTTCATTGGTACACACATAATACTGGAATATTAATTTGAGCAAAAATGAGAGGTACAAGAATATTTATACCTGCCAAGTCATTACCAGCTTAACTGAAAGTCTTCTGGCATGAAATTGGAGATACAGTACATAAAAATCATTTGGAATTTTTTGTGGAGTTACAACAATACAAGTTTGCTTCCTTTTAAACTATCAAATCAGCAAAGAACAAACATAAAGTGTAGCTAAGTTTGCACATCATTTTTGGTGTTGCAATGTTACTGGAAAAAACCCAATTGAAAACTACATCATCGTTATTTTATCTAAGATGCACTAGCTTCTTGTGTTTTTAATTGGCTTAACTGTACTAGAGCATTTATTATTCCGCCTCCAGGAATAATGAGTGTATATGAATGTATTTTATAAATTACAACATGCAATACGCTCCATTGCAATGCCCCTAGATTACAACATCAAAGGGCTTCAAGCCTCATTGTTAACTTCAAACAGCAAGCAGAATCCAGTTATAAGTGTGTAACACCAATTTGATTAACTACTATAAAATATCAAGAACAAACTTTTGCCAAAATATGGCATAAAAATTGAGTTCTCATTTCATTCAGCATACTTTCTGGCTTTCTTTACCCTACTTCCCCACCCCAACAAAGGAGCATCTGTGTAAATATAACAGGTCAGAAAAACATAATTGAACATCAGAAGGCCCAAAATATCCTAATATGTAGCATACTGTTGTAACTGGAAAAATACAGCACGTTAAGATCTCCCTTTAAAATGGTTCAGCCAACTTCTTCATGAGGCCTCCAGCCAGCCTTAATTTTATAGATGAGATCGTGCTAATATATTGTAATTAATGCCATGTTACTCTACCCAAATATCTCAATGACAAAAATTGGTTGGAAAGAAAAGATAGCTAAAGATCTCCACATGTTAAACCATGGCATTGTTATAATGACCTTCAGCTTCAATAAAGCTCCAAACTGTTTTTTTTAAAATCAAAATACTGCACATTTAGTATGAAGACAAGAGAAACAATCAATGTTCCACTCCAGTCAAGAATGAAGATGGAAGAGAATGAAATCACAAGTAAATCTAGCTTGTATTATGGTTTCTTAAGTGAATCTTGTACTGCATTATTCTTCAGCAAGTAATTTTATTTGCAATATGTATCAGAAAGACTAGCCAAGATTGAGATGACCTTTCATAGTAAGGAAGGTCATCTTTTGTCTCAAACGCAGTGCCTATTTCTATCTCCTTTAGTATTGCAGCATGTCTCCTGAAAAGCTGAAAATAATTTTCATAGTTCTGCTAATCTTTTTCATCATTAGACTCACCTACTAATGATACATAATAATAGCAAACCTCCTAGCAACAGAGAACAAGACATCACATTTCAGGATCCAAATCATATAAAGCCTACAAAATGCTACAGGAACTCAGCAGGTCAGGCAGCATCCATGGAATAGAATAAACAGTAGATGTTTCAGGCTGAGATCCTTCATCAAGACTGGAAAGGAAGGGGGAAGAAGCCAGAATAAGAAATAATAACAAGAAGAGTGGAGAATCACCATTCGTGACTTCTGCAATCTGCAACAGTATCATACCACCAAACACATTGTAATCTCTCCTCCTCCCCCTCCCCCCACCATTTTCTATAGGGAATCACTCCCTCTGTGAGTCTCTTGTCCATTTGCCCCTCCTCACTAATCTCCATTGAGGTACTTAACCCTGAAAGCAGAAAAAGTGCTACACCCCTCCTCCCTCATCTCCATTCATGGCCCCAAATAGTCCTTCCAGCTGAGGCAACACTTCACCAGCAAATTTAACCTACAACCACCCAGCATGACGAGTTTCTCCTGCATTTTGTATGTGTTACTATGGTTTCCAGCATCTGCAGAACCTCTTGCTTTTTTTTTGTTCCGAAATGTTTCTAGGCAGTATATACATCCTGGGGTAAAACCCCTTTGGGTTTGCTGCCTGTTTATGTATCTCTACAATGAGCTCAAAATCAATTCCCAATTAAGCAGAAGAATTACTAAAACTATTTTCTAGCAAAGCAAGGGATATTAAAGGTCATTTCAATCTTGGCTAATCTTTCTGATAAATTACCAAGTATAATTAACTGTTGATAAATGATGCAAGGAAATTAGAAATTCAAATTAGACTGCTTAGGTATTACAATTCTTTAGCAGAATTTTTAGCTTTACGTTTCTTATTCTATTTTGACTCCATGATTAATGGAGTCAAAATGGCTCGCTCACCCTATTACAACTTGATCAGAAAAATAGTACAGGTGTTTATAGAGCAGCGCCCTAGTTTTCAGTAGAACAAAGATAATTTTGTTCTTACTAGTATATCTTTAGTTACATTGCTCGAGAATTCAAGGATGCATCTTTGTCTTCATTTGTGGAAAATCAGAAGTTAGAACAACTTAACCAAATAATACCATTAAAAAGTGATTCATTTCAAAACCCACTCTGAATTACAGCAAATCTAGTACCATTGCCACCACACCAGTTTGAAGAAGTAAATTCAGAATCCATTAAATTTTGGTACTTTATTAAAAATACACACTGGTGATTATTTTACATATGAGAACTGACATCAATGTAATGAATTTAGGAGCAATACTTAATGTTTCTTTGGCTAATTTGACAATACCTTCTGGAATATACAAGTGTCTCTGGGCAACAATACCTTGGATTCAACTGTAATGGATGGTCAGCCAAGTGCACAGATTAACACAGCACTAAAACATCAACCACTGATATCTACAGATACACACCCCGAGAGGAGCAGGGAGCAAAAAAAAAATGCTGCAGAATACATAGGGTTAACTCAAGTGAAGGTGCATGAAGAATTTTTATATTAATTGACCAAATTAGAATGAAGATATGCTGGAAGATGTTATGAATGGATGCAAAGTTAACACTCAAGAATGTATACAGAAAATTCAGTAATTGGTAAGAAAATAAATTGTTACTCATGCTGCCTCTACACAGGGAAATTAAGCATGTAATGTTGCCTCTATACATGTAAATTAAACACACATTTCCTTGCTTCCATTAAAAACAGAATCAAAAATCTCCAAATTATTTTTATATTTCCCCCTGCTTTTTCTGAGAAAATCACCTTATCCTTTCCACTTTGCAAATTAGATGATCTGTACAGCTCTTCATTCCGGACACACTCAGACTGGCTAGGACAATCGGCTAGAAACATGCAAATACACTGCCTTCAGAACATCCCCAGCAAATGTACCGATAGAACAGAGATCTTATTGGCCTCAGTGAAATCAACCAGGAAGAAGCACTAACAAATAACAGGTCTTCTAGGTCATCAACGCTAGGAAGATATTGGGCAAGTACATCTTATAGAATATAGAACAGACCAACATAGGGACATTCCTTCTGGTCCAATAAACAAATTCTATCTGCTTGCAAATGATCTATATGTATCCTTCCATTCCCTGGATTTTCATGTGTTTGTCCAATTGCCTCTTGAACATCATTGTAAGTTTCTCCACCTCTGCTAGCAGTGTGTTCTGGACACCTACAATTAAAAAAAAAATGCCTTGTACAACTGTTTTACATTTTTCACCTCACCTTAAAGCTATGCCCTTTAGTCCTTGACATTTCCACCACTGGGAAAAATCCCCATCAACCCTATCAATACCTCTCAGTTTTTAAAAGCTTCTATTAGGTCTCCCTTCTGCCTCTAAGATGCAAGAAAAAAAAGTCAAGTTTGTCTCTTTACAGGTAAATGTTCTCTAATCCAGGTAACATCCTGGTGAACCTCTTCTTCAGCCACTCCAAAATCTCTACATCTTCCTGTAATGTGGCAATCAGAACTACATACAACTCCATATAGGCCCTTCAGCCCACAATACTGTGCCAAACATGTACTTATCTTAGAAATTACTTAGGGTTACCCATAACCCTCTATTTTTCTAAGCTCCATATACCTATCCAGGGGTCTCTTAAAAGACCCTATTGTATCCGCCTACACCACCGTCAATAGCAGCATTCCCATGCACTCACTACTCTCCGTGTAAAAAAACTTACCCCTGACCTCTCCTCTGTATCTACTTCCAAGCACCTTAAAACTGTGCCCTCTCATGTTAGCCATTTCAGCCCTGGGGAAAAGCCTCTGACTATCCACATGATCCATGCCTCTCACCATCTTATACGCCTCCATCGACTCACTTCTCATCCTCTGCCGCTCCAAGGAGAAAAGGCTGAGTTCACTCAACCTATTCTTATAAGGCATGCTCCCCAATCCAGGCAACATCCTTGTAAATCCCCTCTGTATCCTTTCTATAGTTTCTACATCCTTCCTGTAGTGAGGGAACCAGAACTGAGCAGGGTCCTACTCCAAGCGGGGTCTGACCAGGATCCTACATAGCTGCAACATTACCTCTCGGCTCCTAAACTCAATCCCATGGTTGATGAAGGCCAATGCACTGCATGCCTTCTTAACTACAGAATCAAACTGTGCAGCAGATTCTTGACATTGCCAAGAGTCTTATCATTAATACCATCATATTTGACCTACCAAAATGAAAAACCTCACACTTATCTGGGTTAACTCCATCTGCCACTTCTCAGCCCAGTTTTGCATCCTATCGATGTCCCGCTGTAACCTCGGACAGCCCTCCACACTATCCACAACACCCCCAACCTTTGTGTCATCAGCAAATTTAGCAACCCATCCCTCAATTTCCTCATACACTTGTCACATTTAATATTCAGTGCTCTGACTAAAGATGCTGTATGCATTTTTTGCCAATTAATCTACTTGTATGCCCATTTCCAGGAAGCTATGGACCAGCACACCAAGATCAATCTGCACATCAATGATCCCAAGGATCCTGTCAATTACTGAATACTTACTCCTTAGGGTTGGCCTCCAAAGTTCAACAGCTCACACATAAATGGATTTAACTCTGTCTGCCATTTCTCAGCCCACATTTCTAACCTACATGCTGCTGAGTCCTTAGACAACTGGGGGCAGAGCCAAGTGACGATGGCGCTGAATGGCAACTCCTTTCTTTTGAAGACCCTGACCTGGAGTTACATGCTGACTATGGTTCTTTGTGGGAATGGGACCTGCTCTCAGGGTTTCACAACCGGCCATTGTTTGGCATGCCAAGGGCTCAGCCTAAGAGTTCGGCTCACCTTTGTAGCCTAAGGATCTCGGGGCTCTGGAGACAGGTGAATTGAAGGTCAGTGTCATGGCAGGAGATCCGTGTGTCGTCAGTGGAGGTGGAAGATCTATGGCTACGTGCCCAGAGACCCGAGGTCTTTGGGCACAGAGCTTGAGAAAATCAATGCATCGTAAACCAGTGAGTTGTTTGTTATGTCTCCGCTCTCGCTGTGAAAGGGAGACACCTCTTTCTCCCTTATTGGGGTGGGGGGGAGGAGGAGGAGAAGAGAGGGACACACACACACATAGTGGTATGTTGAATGCCAGGTGAACCATGTAGTCTTTGAAGTACTCCAAGTCTATGTCTTTACTGTTGCTTTGCTCATGCTTGAGTACTCAGTAGTGGGTGCTGATGTTTTTTTTTGCTAGAGGGTGGAGGGGGTTTGATGCTTAATGGCGCTTACACATGGCAGGGAGGGGAACTGGGGATGGCTTTGGGGTTCTAACATTTAACTCTTGTTCATTTTTTGGGCCACTCCTGTTTCAGTGGATAGTTGCGAAGGAAAAGCATTTCAGGATGTATATTGTATACATTTCTCTGACATTAAATGTACCTTTAAAACCTTCCTCACTGGCCACAACTCTGCCAATACTTGCATTGTCTGACCATTTCCATTTTCATCCAAATCATTATATACATCATAAACAACAGATGTCTCTGTGTAAAACAACTAGCCACCGAACATCAGTGGTCACAGACCTCCAAACAGAGAAACACTCCCCCACCATTATCCTCCTTTTAAAAAAAGCCAATTTTGAATCAACTTGACCAAGTCTCCATGAATCTTATATGACTTAATCCGTTGGTTCAGCCTACCATGAAGGACCCTGACAAATGCCATAATAAAGTATATAACATACGCCGCCCAACCATCAATCATCTCAAAAAAAAAACTCAATCAGGTTTGTAAGACATAATTTGCTCCACATATAGCCATGCTGACTGCTCTTAATAAGCCCATGTTTTTATAAATCCAAGTAAACCTTATCTCCAAGAATCCTCTCCAATTGCTTCCCTACCACTGATGCAAGGTTCAGTAGCCTATAATTTGCTGAATTATCTGACTGTTATCTGATAGGATAGTTCCCATCAGGACCTGGGGAATTATCCACCTTAAGATTTTTCAAGGGACTCAACACTTGCTCAGAGCCAACTACAGCATGCAGATTTTACACATTCATTATTCCTTTCCAATTTAGATTGTAAATTGGATATGTCAGTACACCACAAAACCAATGCTGATATACTCCTCAACCCTCAATTGATTTTTCTTAGTCGCTCTCTGGAAACTCTTGCAAGCAATTTCAATTATAACACTACTCTGATTCTGCTCGGCACCCAAATTTGGAATTGCTTGCTGAATCATTTAGTCAGAAGCTTGACAGAAAAGCAGCAATTCAAAGCTACTATTCTAAATCATCCCTTTGAATCTAGCTTCAGGCAAAGATCAACAGGAAGGGACATTCCTGTATGGGATTGTTTGGGGAACTCCAGTGACAACAAAGAGAAAGAAAGAAAATATCAAACAGATGACAGATAGCAGTTTCTAGGACCTTAAAAATATTGCTATACAAATTTCTATAAGGGTACATAGGGGAGGGGGCTTAACTGTGTTAGCCTCATTTAGATATTTAAGGAACTTAATTTATGAATTCATAAATACATAACACATTATTTTAAAATCCTTGGATAAGTATAAACATTTTGCCAAATTTGTTATGGAAAATAGGCAACAAAAATTCAATCAAAATCCACCCTTTAAGGGAAATGTCCTTTATTCTATTGTTTGGAAATTTGATGCTGTTTTACATATTGAAAATAAGTATTATCTGAAGTACCAACTGTATGAACCACATCACAGATGTTGACTATAACAGTGATTGTATTACAGTTTTCATCTATTTTTTTGTTTTTAAATTTATTGATTTTGGGGGATATGAGCATCGTTACCAAGACCAGTAGGTGGTGGTGGACTGTTAAGTAAAGCTACCTTTATCCTCCACCCCCCCCCCCCCCCACCACAGATATGGATATATCCAAATCAGATTAGATACATGAGATCATGGAAGAGATCTCTTCTGCCATTTATGAGGAAAATTTCTGAAGACCAGAGATTCCGGAGATGCTGAAAATCTTGAGCAACACACAAAGAGCTGGAGGAACTCAACAAGTCAAAGAATATTATGAACAAAGGAGATGAGCTTAGAGCATGGATCAGTACTTGGAGCTATGATGTTGTGGCCATCACAGAGACTTGAATGGCTTGGGGGCAGGAATGGTTACTTTGAGTGCCAGGCTTTAGATATTTCAGAAAGGACAGGGAGGGAGGCAAAAGAAATGTGGGCATGGCACTGTTGATCAGAGATAGTCAAGGCTGCAGAAAAGGAGGAAGTCACGGAGGGACTGTCTACGGAGTGTCTGTGAGTGTAAGTTAGGAACAGGAAGGGGTCAATAATTCTACTGGGTGATTTTTATAGACCACTCAATAGTAATAGGGATTTCGAGGAGCATATAGGAAGACAGATTCTGGAAAGGTGTAATAATAACAGGGTTGTCGTGGTGGGAGATTTTATATTCCCAAATATCGACTGGCATCTCCCTGGAGCGAGGGATTTAGATGGGGCGGAGTTTGTTAGCTGTGTTCAGGAGGGTTTGACACAATATGTAGATAAGCCTACAAGAGGAGAGGCTGTACTTGATCTGGTATTGGGAAATGAACCTGCTCAGGAGTCAGATCTCTCAGTGGGAGAGCATTTGGGAGATAATTATCACAATTCTATCCCCTTTACCATAGCATTGGAGAGGGATAGGAACAGAGAACTTAGGAAAGCATTTATTTGGAGTAAGGGGAAATATGAGGCTATCAGGAAGGAACTTGGAAGCATAAATTGGGAACAGATGCTCTCAGGGAAATGAGCAGAAGAAATGTGGCAAATGTTCAGGGGATAGGATGGTAGGGTACAGGAACCTTTGTGTACAAAAGCTGTTGTAAATCTAGTCAAGAAGAAAAAAAAGCTTACAAAAGATTAAAAAAAAACTAGGTAATGATAGAGATCTTGAAGATCATAAGGCTAGCAGGAAGGAGCTTAAGAAAGAAATTAGGAGAGCCAGAAGGGGCTATGAGAAGGCCTTGCAGACAGGATTAAGGAAGACCCCAAGGCATTCTACAAGTATGTGAAGAGCAACAGGATAAGACTTGAGAGAATAGGACCAATCAAGTGTGACACTGGAGAACTGTGTATGGAACCAGAGGAGACAGAGGTACTTAATGAGTACTTTGCTTCAGTATTCACGACAGAAAATGATCTTGGTGATTGTAGGGATGACTTAAAGTGGACTGATAAGCTTGAACATGTAGACAATTAAGAAAGAGGATGTGCTGGAGCTTTTAGAAGTCACTGGGATAGAACGAGATATACCCCAGGCTACTGTGGGAAGTAAGGAAGGAGATTGCTGAGCCTCTGACAATGATCTTTGCATGATCAATGGGGATGGCATAGGTTCCAGAGGATTGAAGGGTTGTGAATGTTTCATTATTCAAGAAAGGGAGTAGAGATAGCCCAGGAATCTATAGGCCAGTGAGTCTTCTGTGGTTGGTAAATTGATGGAGAAGATCCCGGGAGGCAGGATTTTTGAACATTTGGAGAGGCATAATATAATTAGAATAGTCAGCATGGCTTTGTCAAAGGCAGATTGTACCTTATGAGCCTGACTGAATTTTTTTGAGGATGTGACTAAACACATTGATGAAGGTAGAGCTGTAGATATAGTGTGCATGGATTTCAGCAAGGCATTTGACAAGGTACCCATACAAGGCTTATTGAGAAAGTAAGGAGGTATGGGATCCAAGGGGACACTGCTTTGTGGATTCAGAACTGGCTTGACCACACAAGGCAAAGAGGGGTTGTAGACAGGTCATATTCTGCATGAAGGTCGGTGACCAGTGGTGTGCCTCAGTGATCTGTTCTGGGACTCCCTACTCTTTGTAATTTTAATAAATGACCTGGATGAGGAAATGGAGGGATGGGTTAGTAAATTTGCTGATGACACAAAGGTTGGGGGTGTTGTGGATAGTGTGGAGGGCTGTCAGAGGTTACAGCAGGACACTGATAGGATACAAAACTGGGCTGTGAAGTGTCAGATGGAGTTCAACCCAGAGAAGTGTGAGGTGGTTCATTTTGGTAGGTCAAGTATGATGGCAGTATATATTATTAATGGTAAGACTCCTGGCAGTGTGGAGGATCAGAGGGATCTTGGGGTCTGAGTCCATAGCACACTTAAAGCTGCTGTGCAGGTTACTCTATGGTTAAGAAAGCATTTGGTGCATTGGCCTTCATCAATCATGGGATTGAGTTTAGGAGTCAATGTTGCAACTATATAGGACCCCTGGTCAGTCCCCACTTGGAGTACTGTGCTCAGTTCTGGTCGCCTCACTACAGGAAGGAAATGGAAATGATAGAAAGGGTGCAGAGGAGATTTACAAGAATGTTGCCTGGTTGGGGAGAATGCCTAATGAGAATAGGTTGAGAGGTAACCTGATAGAGGTGTATAACATGATGTGAAGCATTGATTGTGTGGACAGTCAAAGGCTTTTTCTCAGGACTGAAATGGCTGGCACGAGAGGGCACAGTTTTAAGGTGCTTGGAAGTAGGTACAGAGGAGATGTTAGGGATAAGTTGTTTTATGTAGAGGGTGGTGAGTGCGTGGAATACGCTACCAGCGACAGTGGTGGAGGCAGATACGATAGGGTCTTTTAAGAGACTCCTGGACAGGTACATGAAGCTCAGAAAAACAGAGGGCTATGGGTAACCCTAGATCATTTCTACGGCAAGGATATGTTTGACACAGCATTGTGGGCCGAAGGGCTTGTATTGTGCTGTAGGTTTTCTATGTTTGTATGTTAAGTCAGGCAGCACATATGAACAGTTTATGTTTTGGGGAGAGACCCTTCATGAATACTAGAAAGCCAGGAGGAAAAACCAGAAAAACAAGTTGAGAGAGGGGAAGTACAAGCTGGGAGGTGACTGGGTCAGGGAGAAGATATGTGGGTGGAGAAAGTGGGTTGATGCAAGACGCTGGGATGTAATAGGTGGAGAGGCAAACGGCCGATGAAGGAATCCGATAGGAGAGGAGAATGTATCAAGGAAGAAAGTGAAGGAGGTGGGGAAGCAGAAAGGCAATGGACAGGTAAGGAGAAGAGAAAGGGTGTGAAGGTAAACAGAGGAATGGAAAAAGAGGGGAGGGAATGGGTAGAAAATACTGAAAGTTGGAGAAATCTTTTTTCATGTCATTGGGTTGGACCCAGACATAATATAGTGTTGTTCTTCCAACCTGAGATTGACCTCATCATTGCAGTAGAGGAGACAACGGACATGCATGTTAGCATGGAAATTGGAAATTGAACTGAAATGAGAAGCCACCAAGAGGTACTGCCTTCTGCAGTGGACAGAGAGATACTTGACAAGGCAGTCACCAATCTGTGTAGTCTCTCACCGATGTGCAGCAGGTCATACTGGATAAAATAAATGACCCTGACAAACTCATAGTGCCACTTGACATCAGGTCCTGATGAAAGAGTTTGGTGCTGCCAAGACTTTTCATCAGGGTCTCGGCCTGAAATGTCCAGTCTTTATTCCCTTCCATAGATGCTACCTGACCTGCTGAGTTCCTCCAGCATTTTGTGTGTTTTGATCTGGATTTCTAGTACTTACAGAATGTCTTGTGGTTATGATTTCACATCAAAATTTATTTTCCAAATTGTATCCATATTCTTAATCTATTAGAGGTATACAGTGCAGAAGCAAGCCCTTTGGCCCATTGCATCTTTGCTGATCACCCTTCAATATACACCAACCCCATTTGTACGCATTAAATACATATCCCCCTTTTCCTTGCTCTTCCAAATACTTATCCAGATCCCTCTTAAAATGTTTGTGCTTTCCTGCCTCCACCTTCCCCAACAAATAAAAATTTACCCCTCAGTTCCCCTTTAAGCTCCTTCGGTCACCTTAATCCTATGCTTTCTAATTTTAGACATCTCTACCATGAGAAACAGTTGAATTTCTACCCAAATCTATGTGTCCCATAATTTTATTTTACATCAATTCTCTGCTTCCTTTGTTTCGGAGAAATGATATAACTCAAGCCCTCCAATCTTAATATATTTTTGCTTTAGCTTACACCAACTAAAATTGTGATCATCTTTTAACACTAACAACAACACACCCACACACTCTTCTTCGCCCAGAGACTGTTTTGCAGACACTGCAATTAGTAGCAACTGTAAACCCAAGGATTACAAGGTTAAATTATGTTTTAAAAAAATAGTGGTATCCGATGAGGACAAAGTCCATTCTCAGGAATAACTGTGATATTGTTTAAAGAATGTTGGAATGCAACACAGTTGATCTTTAAAAGCACACGCCAACCTACTAGATGTAATTTAAATATACTAAGTTTACTTGAAACACGCGTTGTAAGTTTACTTCACACACATTGGCTTCCCTCTACTTGGAGAGAAGGTTGTGGGCCCTGCTTGCATACATAAACCTAAAGGCTTTCATATTACAAAGTAAATAACCTCAGTCAAGCCAAATCCAAAACGAAGTCAACTCTTTCACAGAAGTGTGAACACAAATGAAACAGGATTCAGTTACACAAGCTCAAAAAAAGCATCAATATTTAAAAAGGCATTTCTGGCCTAAGTTTCTAAAATATCAGAAACATAATCTAATCTTGTCCCAAAGTATCTACAATACAACCTCAATTTAAATAACTTCGCAGTTCGCATAATCTGCTGTTATATAAAAAAGCATTTCACTTTATTGATTAAAAATTGCAGAAAAATTTGAATCCATTATTTTCTTAAGCTATTTAATGGAACAAGTATAATCATAATTTTTAAAATCACAATGATTTGCCTGCAGCAGATACTACGGAAGTATTTATAGAACAAAGCTCTGCATCTTTGACCTTGAAAATTATGTGACCGACAAGCTGGTTTATGTTCTTTGAAGTACAATTGAACAAAACCTTTGAATATTATACATAAATCATATTCAGGTTTACACCAATACCTTTAAAAGCAAAATTTATCAGAATGCAACGCAGTTTCAGAGAACTCTATATCAACATTGACTATGATGTTCCAGAAGCCAGGAGCAAACTCTTGGACACATCCTCTCACTTATCCCATGAAAAGGACCCTACTCTGGACCATGAGAAAATTGTCTCTGACACAATCGCTAGCCTCCAACTCGGGACTCTCATCCACTTCCATCAAACTTATAGTTACCTTACCCTGCTCTGAATGTTTCTACCTTCAACCCAAGATCCACAAACCTGACTGTCCAGGTAGGCCCACTGTCTGCATACATCGACTCCATTCGACTGCATACATCTTCCCACCTACATCTGTGACACATCACATGATCTCCAGCTCCTCAACACCTTTCAGTTCCCTGGCTCTGACCGTCTCATTTTCAGTCCCTATACACTTCTATCCCCCATCAAGAAGGCCTTAAAGTTCTCCGATTCTTTCTCAACAGAAGGCCTGACTAGTCCCCTCCACCATCTGGCAGCACTAGTTCTCACTCTCAACAACTTCTTTTTCAGCTCCTCTCAATTTCTCAAAACACAAGGGTTACCCACAGGCACCCATATGGCCCCCAGCTATGCCCACCTTTTCACTGACTACATAGAACAGTCCATGTTTCAAGCTTTCCCTGGCAATGCTCCCCAACTCCTTCTGCTATACTGACGACTGCAATGGTGCTGCTTCATGCATCCATACGGAGATTGTCAATTTCCTCAACTTTGCATCCAACTTCCACGCTGCCATTCAATTCACTTGGTCCATTTCTGACACCTCTCTCCCCTTCTCAATTCCACTGTCTCCATTTCTGGAAACAAACTGTTTTCCAATCTATTTTATGAGCAACCAATCACCATGGCTATCTTGACTACACCTCTTCCCACCATCTTCTCTAAAAGCGCCATTCCCTTTTCTCAATTTCTTTGTCTTTACCGCATTCGTTTCCAGAAGAGGCTGTCCTCCTTCAAAGGAGGGCGTTTCCCTTCCTCCACCATTGATGCTGCCCTCACCCACATCTCCTCCATTTCCTGGACATCCACACTTACTTCATCATCTTCCTGCCACCTAAACAGGGATAAAGTTCCTCTCGTCCTCAGCTACCACCCCATGAGTCTCTGCACCCAACACACCATTCTCTGCAACTTCTGTCATCTTCAACAGGATCCTACCAACACACACACATTTACCTCATCCCCCCACTCTCCACTTCTCACAGGGATCTGTGATTCCCTCTGGATTTCGTGTCCACAGAATCTCATGTGTTTGACTATGATTTTGCTTGCCATCGTTAAAAAAGTCATGTCTGCTATAATGAGAAGGGAGGAAGGGATTTGAACAGTGCTGTCAAGAATAAAATCAACTGTTCTTTTCACCTTTTGGCTACTGTGCAAAAACTAAACTATTCTGTAGAAATAGTTGCTTACAGCTACTCATTACGTGACAAATCATATCCTTCAACCATTTCAGATCGAGCAAATCTTACCAAGTACAAAGACAAGCAGCACAAAAACCACATTTAATCAGATAGTAAAATGCAATTTACAAGAAATATAACTGACCTTCTATAGGATGTTGCTGGGACTTGAGGATGTTACTGAGATTTGAGGACCCAAGTTATAGGGAAAGATTGAATAGTTTAGAACTTTATTCCTTGGAGCGTAGCAGAATGAGGGGAAATCTTACTGAGGTATATCAAATTATGAGGGATACAAATAGGGTAAATAAATGCAAGTCTTTTCCCCCATGAATTTAGGCGAGAGTAGAACTAGGCGTGATAGGTTTAGGATGAAAAGTGAAATATGTAATGGGAACCTGAGGGGGAGCTTCCTCACTGACAGAGTGCTGTGAGTGTGGAACGAGCTGCCAGTGGTAGCAGTGGGTCCAAGTTCAATTTCAACATTTAAGAGAAGTGCTGATGAGGACATGGATGATGGGAGTATAGAAAGTTAGAATCCAGGTATGGGTGGATGGGACTAAGCAGAAAAACAAGTTGGTATAACCCAGGTGGACTAAAGGGCCTATTTTTGTGCTGTAGTGTTCATGACTCCATGACTACCTCAAAAATGTTTGAAAACTAAAGGGAAACTGAAATTACCCACATAAATTTATTATGGTAGTGTACACCTGAATAGCAAAACTAAACGACTAAAAATTATATTTCTTTTATGACTATAGAAATCACAGCTGATTGTTTTATGAAGTTGCATTCCAACTTGTGATAGAAACAACTGGAGTAAAATACATAAATAACGGAGGTTGCCTATTAATAAAAAAATTGTTACACAGGTATTTCAAAGTCAAGAAACTGCTTAGTATCTGAATAGGTGCATACAGTAGAGAAAATTTTTAAATTGTAGAAGTTCAAACTATGAAAGTTTAGGAAGGTCCCATCTTGCATTTAACTAGTCTGGTCATAAACTGACAAAGTGAGAAATAATGGAGATTGCTGATGAAAGGATCATCATGCAGAAAAAGAAGAACCAAAATGGGCAAATAACAAAGAGGAGAACTTGTTGGCTTTTTCTAAGCCATTATGGGATGACTTGGGCAAGTTAAATGGTTGAGATCAAGGTCAATGAAAATAAGTGATCATAAAACTAAACAAATGCAAATATTATAAGGAAAATTAGACAACATTGGAACAATGGCTGAAAAAAAATGAATATATAAAAGGCCACACCGGGAGCACCGAATGCAGTATACCACACCAGCCAACTCACAGGTGAAGTGTCGCCTCACCTGGAAGGACTGTCTGGGGCCCTGAATGGTGGTGAGGGAGGAAGTTGTTCCGCTTACAAGGATAAGTGCCAGGAGGGAGATTGGTGGGGAGGAATGGGGGGGACAAGTGGACAAGGGAGAAGGGAGAATTTTATATATTGGTGAGACCCGATGCAGACTGGGAGACCGTTTTGCTGAACGCCTATGCTCGGTACGCCAGAGAAAGCAGGATCTCCTAGTGGCCACACATTTTAATTCTACATCCCATTCCCATTCTGATATGTCTATCCATGGCCTCCTCTACTGTCAAGATGAATCCAAACTCAGGTTGGAGGAACAACACCTTATATACTGGCTGGGTAGCCACCAACCTGATGGCATGAACATTGACTTCTCTAACTTCCGTTAATGCCCCTCCTCCGCTTCTTACCCCATCCCTGATATATTTAGTTTTCTCCCCCCTCTTTTTTCTCTCTCTGCCTGTTCTCCATCTCCCTCTGGTGCTCCCTTCCCCCTTTCTTTCTCCCTAGATCCTTTCCCTTCTCCAGCTCTGTATCACTTTCGCCAATCACCTTTCCAGCTCTTAGCTTCATTCCGGTCTTCTCCTATCATTTTGCATTTTCCCCTCCCCCCACTACTTTCAAATCTCTTACTATCTTCCCTTTCAGTTAGTCCTGACGAAGGGTCTCGGCCCGAAATGTCGATGTTGCCTGGCCTGCTGTGTTCCACCAGCATTTTGTGTGTGTTGTTTGAATTTCCAGCATCTGCAGATTTCCTCGTGGTTGGGCTAAATACCCTGGTTTCAATACAGATTGCCCCTGGTTGGCTTAAATTCTTGACAGTCAGCTGCATTTCTGACTTGTGAACTGTTCAGGTTATGAACAGTTCTCCGGAATGGAATATTGCTGCAACCAGGGGAGCACATGCCCTACAATTGTAAAATCAAGTTAACAAGAAGGAAAGAAAATATCCAGGTGCTAGGTTACAGGAAGGCTGCTGAGGCTGAAATTTTGCTGATCAGTAACTACTGCAGCTATTAAGCAATAAATAAATAAAATTTGGGAAACAAGGACAGGAGAACAAGAATGGTGGGACGGGTTTTGCATTGCTCTATCAGATGAACAATGGGTTGCTGGATAAAGTTCTGTGTAAATCTGTATAATATGGAAATACTTATCTGATGATCTAAGACCTGACAGATAAAGCAAAAGTTAAACATGTTACAAAAATTTAAAAAAACATGAAGATTTCATGTAATTGTAAAATCTACCAAGTCATTACCAGGCTTCTGGATTACTAGACTATTAACATAATTATTCCTCTACCAAATATACAATTCCTCTCCTTGAATCATAATTTCTAACTCACAATCTTTTTTTTAAGAATGGGTCTAGTGAAGTAGATGCAGATTACTGTGATCTTCAGAAATTATGCTGCAAGATGCCACACAAACTGCTGCTACACAAAATAAAGATACGAGTACCTTCGTTAAATATGAGCAAAGGAACATAAAACAGTCTATAAATAAATGAATTTTCAGGTTAGTAGATGCTATACATAGGCCATAATTAACCTATTTGTAGATACTGCGAATCTAAGAATATGCAAGGGGAGATAGGCAGGTTAAATGAGTGGGGAAAGCAGGGCAGATAGACTATAATAATTTGGGAAAATTATAGTCCATCTGCCGAGCCCAACTGTAGCATAGCAATATCTGAATAGCATAGCAATAAAATTACACTATTACAGCGTGGGATGTTCCAGAGTTTGGAGTTTAATTCTGGCACCGTCTGCAAGAGTCTGCACGTCCTCACGTGGGTTTCCTCTGGACCCTCTGGTTTCCTCCCCAGTCCAATGGCATAGCAGGTGGGTTAAATGGTCATAGTAAATTGTCCTGTGATGTCGGTCAGGGTTAAACAGGATCGAGTAGTTGCTGGGGTGATGCAGCTTGAAGGGTTGGAAGGGCCCACTCTGTGGTGTATTGCTAAAAAACATGTTATTTAGCTGGACAAAAATGAAGCAGAGCCATTTGGTAATTTTAAAATAAAGTCAACTGATTTGGGTATGATTTACATGAAATTTAGAAAGCTACTACTAAAGTTCAGCAAGCAATTAGGAAGATAAGTGTCTGCTGATCTTTATTTCGGATGAGTCTGTGAAGATTCCACAAGACATTGAAAACTTCAACGAACTTCTAAAGATGTGTAGTGGCTGGCTGCATCATAGCCTGGTTGGAAACATCAATGCCTTTGAATGGAAAATCATGGGTAAAACCCTCCCCACTATTGAGCTCATTAACGTGAAACACTGTCGCAGGAAAACTACATCCATCAAAGATCCCCACCACCCAGGCCATGCTCTTTTCTCTCTGCTGCCATCTAGTTGAAGGCAGAAGAGCCTCAGCACTCACACCACCAGGTTCAAGAACAGTTACTACCCTCAACCATCAGGCTCTTGAACAAAAGAGGCTAATTACACTCATCTGTTGAGATGTTCCCACAACCAATGATCTCACTTCAAGGATTCATTATTTTGTTATTTCATGCTCTCATTATTTATTGCTATTTATTTGTATTTACACAGTTTGGTGTCCTCTGTGCTCCACTTGATCTTACATTGATCCTGTTAAAGTTACTATTCTATAGATTAGCTGAGTATGTCTGCAGGAAAAAGAATCACAAGGTTGTATGTGGTGACATACATGTCATCTGATAATAAAACTTACTTTTCACCATATAGGAGTCAGAAAGTTTTACTTGAATTGTACAGTGCTTTGCTGAGATCACATCTTCAGTGTCATACAGAGTTTTGGTCTTCTTACACAAAACTATATTAACAAATAGGTGTCCACCGTAAATTTACTAAATGTTTAAATGAAAACTAATGTACAAAAGAGATTGTAAATGTGTAATATACCAATCTAAAGAACTCTAATAATTGCTAACATTAACCTGCTAACTCTGAAACAGTAACATTAACTGTCAGATAAAAGCAGCAGATAATTAAATCATACACTATTGGGAGATTATTACATCACAGTAAATAACATAATCAACAATGGCTCATTCAAGCAGACTGATACCCAAGAATCTGGAAGTACATGCAATAGTCACAAATGTAATTTGGACACAAACCACATAATCCAATATTATGTTTAGCTTTTGTATTATAGTCAGCTAGGGGATGGATGAACTTTAGTCTGAAAGGGCATCAAAAACATCAAAGGGATATTAAAAGACTGTTTATCTATCAAAGAGCACTTGCAGACTCCAGGACAAATCTAGTGGCATTTCTTATTTAGTCTGTGCATTGTGGTTAAATAAAGATTATCACAGAGAGACTGCCAAATGCCAACTCAAGCCCTCAAACCACATTCAATTTTAATTGTGAAAATGGAAGGTTTAATTCTTACAGTGGGAAATCTACTGCTGAATTTAGTTCATGTAAGAAGATGGGTGGCAGATCTTTTTGTCCCCATAATTTGTTTTGGTAATTTCTTGATTTACCAGAGAATTCTTTGCAATTCTCCATCATTCTCCATTTTAAATCTTTGTGGATTCTCTGTCTGAGCATATTGAAAGGTGAGGCTGACAAACTACAGCCCTCTGAGATGGAGGTGAGAAAACAGATGAGACACACGTGCAAACATAATCTAACAGGTGGCAGAACAAGTTTGAGGAACCATACAACTCCTCCTACTCATATTTATGAGCTTGTGCCAACTTTGGACTGGGTCAAAACTTAGAGCTGAGAACCTTCAGAGTTCTCAATTTCAGAGGAATGCCGATGCTCATTGAGCAATTTTAGTGTCCATGATGACAGATTTTCAACCAGGAATCAAAGGATTGACTGACAGTAGTTGACAAGTTGCAAGGAAAGTTGAAAATTAACTACAATGTTATCACAAGATAAAGCAAATTTGAGGATTTGTATGGACTACTGCTTTTGTTTCTTAAACAATTCATATAGTCTTTGAAATAAATTGTAATTTTAGAAATCCAAAAGTAGGTAGATACTGGAAATACAAAATGAAAAAAAATTGTTAGAAAATCGCTGAAGGTCAGGGAGCATCTGTAGCAAGAAAGTCAGTTAACATTTCAGTTCTCAGATCAGATCAGACAAATGAAGCGGAAGTTCTGATCAGAGATCGTTTTGTTGGGGGAGGGGAAGGTAGGGAAGAGAGAGAAGAGGACTGCAGCAGTGACAGGGGTTCCATACTTAGGCGAGTAGAAAATGAGATTCTGTGGACGTGACAGGCGCACACAGATGTTGCCTCCTAGGTGCCAAGTTTAGGGACGCCTCAGATCGGGGCCATAGCATCCTAAGGGGGAAGGTAGTCTTGGCAGCAATGACTGGTATGAAAAGCAAGGTTCTGAAGGCAGAATGTAGGGAGCCAGGTAGAAAGCTGAAAAGCAGGAACTCCAAGCTAGAAGATTATAGTTGGGAGCTTAACATCCAAGGATACACATTGAATCGAAAGAATAGGCAGGTAGGCAGAGGGGGAGGGTGGCTCTGTTGGAAAACAATGAAATTAAATCTTAAGAAAGAAGTGACATGGTTTCAGAAGATGTAAAATCACTGTGGGTAGAATTAAGGGACTGCAAGAGTAAAGAGAACCAGATGGGATTTATATATAGATCTCCGAACAGTAGCCAGGATGTGGGCTACAAAGTACAATGGGAGTTAGAAAAGGCAATGTTATGAGAATCATGGGGGATTTCAATATGCAGACAGAATGGGAAAATCAGGTTAGTGCTGGATTCCAAGAGGAGGAATTTGTAGAATGCCTATGTGACGACTTTTTAAATGCAGCCCGTGGTTGAGCCCACTAGGGGATTAGCTATTCTGGATTAGATGTTGTGTAATGAAACAGATTTGATATGGGAGCTCAAGGTAAAGAAACCCTTAAGAAGCAGTGATCATAATATGATAGAATTCACCCTGCAGTTTGAGGGGGAGAAGCAAAAGTCAGATGTATCAGTATTATAGTGGAGTAAAGGGAATTACAAGAGGCATGACAGAAGAGCTGACCAAACTAGATTGCAAGGGGACACTCGCAATGATGACGGCAGAGTACCAATGGCTGGAGTTTCTAGGAGCAATTTGGAAGATGCAGGATAGATACATCCCAAAGATAAATTAGTCATTTTGCCTTAGAATACACAACAGCAGCTGACAAGGGAAGTCAAATCCAACATTAAAGCAAAAGAGAGGGCATATAATAGAGAAAAAATTACTGGGCACTTAGAGGATAAGGAAGCTTTTAAAAACCAGCACAAGGGAACTAAAAAAAAAGCTAAAAGGAGCAATGAGATGAAAATTGAAGATAAGCTGGTCAATAAAAAAGATGATACCAAAAGTTTTTCAGATATATAAAAAGAGAGTAAAAGAGAGGCAGAAGTAGATATTGGACCACTGGAAAATGACGCTGCAGAGGTAGCAATGGAGGACAAGGAAATGGCAGATGAACTGCGTAAGAATTTTGCATCAATTTTCATTGCAACTATGAGCACTTTTGGGCCCCTTGTCCAAGAAAGGATTCCGGGACTGAAAACATTTTTTTTAGCCAGAGGGGGATGAAATCTGTGGTATTTGTAGCCACAGGCAACTGTGGAGACCAGGTCATTGAGTGTATTTAAGGCAGAGGTTGATAAGATTCTTGATAAGTCAAGGGGTGAAAGGTTATGGGAAGAAGGCAGGAAAATAGTGTTGAAAAGGAAATGGATGAGCCATGAGGCAGACTCGATGGGCCAAATGGCCTAATTCTGCTCCTATGTCTTATGGTCTGTGATCAGTGACCTGAAACATTAACCTTATCTCTTGCCACTGATGCTACCTGAGTTTTACCAGCATTATTTTTATTTTAATTTTGGAATATGATCACCTGGGAAGAGTCAGACGTTTTACATGTTGCTGAAGTGGCATTAGTTTAAAACTGTTTAGAATAGATTCTCCTAAAGTTCAAATAAATTGTGTAGCTAAACTTACATTACCATGCAAATAGCAAGTTATTCAATAATTCTTATTTACACAGAGGTTGGAAGACGATGAAGGTAGCAGAGCAGCGGTTAATCTTTTTACATAAAAATGGTAATGAAGGCTCTCTTTTAATTAAATCTAAATTTTCCCATTATCACCATGAAGTTTTATTCATGCATGTTGCAGATAATGATGCATATAATAAAAATATCAAATTTATGATAACTCTGCCATGGGGATTTATTATCTTTATTTACCTTACCTAGTTTTGTAAAGACAATTAAATATTCAGCATTGCACTGTGGACATGCCACTCTGGCTGTACTGTTGCCCCTTTGCTTCTCATCTACCCATCGTTGTAGACAAGCTTGATGAACCCATTTAGTGGAGCCCCTGCACTTGCAGGGTCTCACCCATTCTGCTGTCCGATCATCTTCATCTGTGGCAAAACACACCCAACAACTCCTAAAATGAAAACAGAAATTCCAGTGTCACCAAACTGTGCCAAACGTAGTTTTCTAACAGCAACAGTCTGAAATTATAAAGATGATCAAAAAGTAAAACTACAAACTTCAAAATCATAGAGTACTACAACACAGAAACAGTGCTTTCAGTCCATCTTGTCTGTGCCCACTTGATCTTCTGCCTAGATCCATTTACCTGCACTCTGATCATATCCCTCTGTATACCTCTCATCCATGTACATATCAAATGTAACAAATGAACTTGCATTTACCATTTCTGCTGGCAGGTCATTCCACACTCACACCAATAAACCTGTAACTTCTAGTTCTGGTCTCAATCTCAAGACAAGAAAGCATGCAAACATTCATCCTATCTATATCCCTCGTAATTTTGTGTACCTCAATAAAGATGCTCTCCACCCCCACCAACCCCAACTGTCTAAAGTCCTAATCCATTCAATCTGTCTTTATAACTTAGGTCTTGAAGACCTAGTAGTGTCTTTTAAAGTTTCTCAGTGTACTTACAAGTTTATTGATATCTGTTCTGTAGGTAGGTGACCAGAACTTCACACAATACCCCAAATTCCACCTCACCACCATTAACATAACATCCCAAAGTACACGATGCCCTGATTTATGAAGGCCAATATGCCAAAAGGGCTCTTTATAACCTTATCTTCCTGGGACACCACTTTCAAGGAATTAAGGATTTGTATCCCCAGGTCCTTTTGTTCTATCTCACACCTTAGTGCCCTACAATTCAATGTTCAAGTCTTACCCTGGTTTAGTGTAACACCGCACACTGCATTACATTCCATCTGCTATTTTTCAGCCCATTTCCCCAGTTAGTCCAAATCATTTTACAGGTTTTCACAGCCTTTCACAACACCCACTATACCCCTAATATTGGCGTCACCTGCAAATTTAATGATCCGGTTTACCACATTATCATGCAAATTATTAATCTAGATTATAAAAAACAATGGACCCAGCAGCAGTCCCTGTGGCACACCACTAGACACAGGATTCCAGTCAGAGTGAAAACCACACTCTGACTTCTACTAATCAAAGTTAAATCTAACTGACTACTTCATCCTGAATGCCAAGAGACTTAACTTTCTGGACCATGTGGGACTTTTGTAACCCATGTAGACAATGCCCACCACCATTCCTTTATAAACCTTTTTGCTAACCTCCTTGAAAAATTCAAAGGTTGGTTAGACATGACCTGCCACTTATGGAGCACTGTCTATCCAAATATTTAAATACCCTGTACCTTCATTAAAAAAAAAGCTTAATAATCTTGATATCTATTTTTTTCTCCTACATATCAAGTGGACTATTGCTCATCACTTGGTTCACAGGTTTACCTATGGACAGCTATATACAAGACTTTAAACAAGCTGCACAAAACGTTCATACCACAAAAAAATAAGCTGATAGAGGAAGCAGTGGATCTGGCAGCAAAGGGACAAGGATGAGGCAGGTGATGGGGGAGAAGACAGGTATCTAACTGGGAAAACCAGGTATAGTGTGGTGGTGATATGCAGATGGGACCAGGTGGAGGGAACAAAACAAGATGACATGGAGAAGTGATGGGAAAATGAAGGAGAGACCAAGGAACACAGAATGCAAGAGTTTAGTGTTCATAACACTGGAGACTACCGGAGTAGAACACTCGGTGGTCTTCCTTTCCAACTGGTTCCATCTACCATCCTTTCCTCTCTTATCAGTTTCCATTTATCTTCCTTACATAATAAATTCTACCATCTCCAGCCTCATGTTTCTACTCACCATTTATCAGCTTCTGTCTCTACCTCTACGCACCCCCCACCCAACCCCATCCACCCCTTTTGGTCTCCCCTTACCTGTCTTCCAACTCCAAGGTGTCTTCTCTGCAACTGGCTCCAGCTGCCCATCATCTCCCTAAGGTGGTTCCACATTGCCTACCAGCCCACTTCAGTCATCCCACTCATTCCTCTCTTAACGGCTATTTCTTCTCTATACTCTCAACCCAAAAATTCAACTATCATTTTTGCCTCCATAGATGTTACTTAATCAACTGAGATCCCGCAACACCTGCAGTCTCTTTCATCTCTCTATTCATTAAGCTTACTAAATTAGAAATTCATCATTCTGTATGTTCTTAAGGAAATGTGTGATAAAAAGTTCCAATTAACTCCCATGGTGCCTCAAGTAAAACTAATTCCAGTAAGATCTAAGTAGTGAAACATATTGAGATAATGCTTCACAGTGGTCATCTCCCACTTTCAGAGTCTGGCAAAGAAATTACTTGCATATGCACTGCATGATGCCATTTCAACCCAAGAGTTCTGCTTCTTGCAGAATTTTCTATTTTCTTGTATTGAATAAAATATGACCTTGATAAAACAATAGATTAGATCAGTAGGCAGATAAACTGAAACAGGAAAAACCCTGATAGGTGAAGCCTCTTGTGAAAACAGAACTTAATTTTTTATGGTAACTTGAGCCTCTTTTCTCGACAGGTTCACAAGTAGCAATCAATATTGCTAATGTATTTCTCTCTGCCGTATATTCACATGCATGGAGAACAAAAGACAGTATTTATACAGTTTGTCCCGGTTTTATTTTTGCAGGATGCCTTGTGCAAAACTTAAATATATGGTAGATATTTCCCAATCATTCTAAAGCAGATCCTTATGTTTGTTTTCATGAGAAATAGACATGAAAATTGTTCAGATACAGGAAATACCACTACATCTCTGACCTTGACAAAATAATGGGAATTTCAATAAAATATTTGATGATATTGCCAACACGCAATAATGGCATAATATTAACATACCTAAATAAAATGTGTTTGCAAAGGAGGTGCTCCCTCATGCATGTTGAGGAATAATACACAAGGAGAAACAACTAGCTAATTACCATTGGAGTTACAGTGCTGTAGGCAATAGAAACTTCCAAAATTTACTGTTTGTTACAATACCAGACTTAATGGCAATGCAGTTTTTTTTCAATAATTACAATGGTACTGTTTGCAGACTACAGTAATACAAATTTCAATTCTCCATGTATATTTACTGGAATAATGTTTTCTGGCATCCAGAAAGCTCTGATGCTTAAGTACTCATTGGCATGCAGAATAACTATTAAAATGTAAGCACGAATCTCGAGGAAAGAAACAAGACAGGGCATGAGCCGATGCTCGACTCCATTTCGTTGATTATAGCTTTTATTATTCACCGATTAATAAGGAAGGTTGAAACATCAAGAAAAATGTGGAAGACGAGAACTGATTGCTGATGGGATTGCTTTGCTGCTGAAGAGTAAGCCTGCGTGGCCTAATGCTGTGCCTGAAGTCTTGCTCTTTTGATAATGCTGATGAACATTACTGAGGTTTCCAAGTGTGGTTTTTGGACTATGGATTCCCCCCCACCCCAATCTTATGGTTTTATATTCTGTGTTTTCACCATTCTTTCTCAATTTCTGTGCAGGGGAGGGGACACGGGGGTCAATGTTCTTGTTGGGTTTTGTGCAGAGGGAGGGGGTTTAGAAGTCGATGCTTTTGTTGTGTTTCTTGCAGGGGAAAGGAGATTAATGTCGTGTTGGTGGGGTGCTGTTTCTCTCTGAACTGACTAGCATGTTTTTTCTTTGTTTTGTGGCTATACTGAATATACTTTAAAATGAACACCTGCGATTTCAATGACAAAATAAATCAGGAGAACCACTAAAAAGTTACATCGTACCATTTTTGGACTCTGGACTCTCTCAACCTCAAATATTATCAGTGGTTTCTGATGTATAAGACAGTGAAAATATGACAATACAGTATATCAAGGACAAATACTATCCAGAATACAAGGGAAAGCTTCTCTCCATACTTGCACGCAATCCTTGATATTTACTTGAGGGGACAGATGGAGCACTGGCTTAACATCTCATCTGAAAATCATCTTCAATCACTGTCAACTTCAACTCTGTACCTGTCCAGCTCAATCCCATCAGAGAGGAAGCCACATAACATTCACACCAGAAGCACCAGATTCAAAAACAGTTACTTCCCCCAAATATCAACATCTTCACTCACTAGCTAGGCACCATGGTAGTGGTTAGTGGTTAGCACGACATTATTACAGCTCTTGGGGCATTGAAGTTCGGAGTTCAATTCTGATGTCATCTGTAAGGAGACCGTACATCCCTGTGGAAAGTATCAGTTCCCTCCCACAGTCTAAAGACGTGCAACAGTTCATAGGTTGATTGGTAATTATAAACTGTGCTGTGATTTGGCAAAGGTTATATCAAAGGGTTAATATGAATCAATATATCTTATGTATTTATATTTTGCATGTTTAATTATATTCTATCTTTTGTGTTTTTTTGTGCTGCATCGGATTTAGAGTAACAATTATTTAATTCTTCTTATACTTGTGTACAGGAAATAACAATCTTTAATCGTTAAGATTCATGAATGGGATTTGAACCCATAACCTTACTATTTTGCATTCAGACTGCAATGCAAAAGTCTATTTAAATACCTGATTAATAAAACTAAACTACTTGAAGTTACTAATCTGCAAATTTATACATTAGAAAGTATTATTTATCACATAACAAAACCAATATACCAAATTTGACAATTAAAAGCAGAGAAATAGAACAAGAGTAATGGGATGAATAAAGAGCTTTGTTAAATTACCTTGATGGCAAAAACTAAACTCATTTACCAATTGCATTTC
This sequence comes from Hypanus sabinus, assembly GCF_030144855.1. Lineage (NCBI taxonomy): Eukaryota > Metazoa > Chordata > Chondrichthyes > Myliobatiformes > Dasyatidae > Hypanus > Hypanus sabinus. The sequence continues at coordinate 41,167,313 of NC_082727.1, forward strand.
CTGGGTAAAAGCATTAAATTAGATTAAGTATTTTCTTCCTTAATGTGAAGAAAAGGTTGTAACAAACTCCAAAATTTATTGCAAACACTGTAATGATCTAAGACTTTTTAAGCTTGTATCAATTACCAATTTTACTTGGCTCTTGATCAATAAGCAATTTTCACAAACTTACTACAAAGAAATGGGTGGTGGTGTGGAGACAAGTCTCTATCAAAGGAGGTGTAAGGTGCTCCTTCCCTCCGCTAGCCTGTAGGTCACCCTTGGGCAAGGTGTAGCACCTGCTTAGAACCCTCCCCCCCCCCCCCCCAATACCCGATCAGAATCACATGAAGCCATAGGAGCAGGTGGTGGATAGTCGTATGAGCAGCTAGTGCATAGCACAAGCCCTAGTAATGCGACCACTGACTCCAGGCAGACAATCTCTGAACAGTATTGATAATAGCTGGGGTCATCCATCTTGTAAAGACATTGCTCAGCAGAAGGCAATGGGAAAACAATTTTGTAGAAGAATTGGCCAAGAACTATCATGGTCATGGAAAGACTATGATTGCCCACATAATGTGACACAGCACATAATGAAAAACAATACTAAGAAAGATATCCCATCCTGATCCACCATGGCTTGGTACAATTGCTCTGCCCCCGACTGCAAAAATCTGCCACGTTGTGGATGCATCTCATCTCATCACAGCAAGCAGCCTCCTCTCCATGGACTCTGCTTATGCTGACTGCTTTACTAAAGTGGAGATAAGAACAAAGACTCCACCCACCCCAGATATTCTCCCTTCTCCCACTGGGTGGAAGATACACAAGCCTGAAAGCACATACTACCAGTCTCAATGACAACATCTATTAAATAGTGCTCTAATATAAAAAGATGGACTCAAGCTCACAATCTACCCTGTTATAACCTTGCACTTTATTGTCTACCTGCACTGCACCTTCGCTGCAACTGTAACATTTTATTCTGTGTTCTGTTTTTGGTTTTCCTTGAACTACCTCAATGTACTGCTGTAATGAAATGATCTGCATGGACAGCATGCAAGACAAGTTTTTCCACTGTACCTCTGTAAATGTGACTATAATAAACCAATTTAAAATGTCACTGTTAATGGTTTTAAAATAATAAAATTATAAATGGCATTGAAGGTTATCAAGTTTCCAAACAAAACCATGATGATACAATTCATCACATCCCATGGGTAAAATCAAAGAAGCAACTATGAAGAGGAATAAAAAGCTGATGTTTCAGGTGGAGACCCTTAATTCTGGAGACTCTCCAGCATTTTGTGTGTTATTCTTCATTTCCAGCATCTGCAGAACTCACATTTATTAAAAAGAAGTGTTTTCACAAAGTGCTCATATATTGGAGCAGCAGTTTGCTAAAATATTAGTATTAAATTTAGATGTCATCTCTCACAAATTCCTAATCAAATCATACAACTTCAATTCTTGTGGTTGAAAGGATATCAGACAACAGTGCGCAAGATCACTGGACAAACAAAATGTGATGGGAAATGGAGGGTTCAAGTCCTAATGGATATAGATTCAAAGTGATGGGGAAATGACAATAAATGGTGGAAAAGGGGGGGTTATATTTTTGCTTTAGAACACGTAGTGATAATGTTTTGAAATCCACTGTCCACAATGGTAATAAATATGAGAATTGCAAAAGGCTTTTTGGAGAGAATGGAATATAAACTAGAAGGAAATTCAGCTGCAAGGCTATGGGATACAGCTAAATAGCCATAAGTGAGCAGGCATGGACTTGGTGCTGAGTGATCTCCTTCCATGTCAGAGCAATTCTATGATTGTGATTAAGCAGGTTATTGAATTTTAGTCTTTAGAGAGATAATAGCTATGATGGGGGGGGGGGGGGAGAGAAACATAGGTTCTCAATGTTATTGTTAATGCAGACTTCAATGTCATGCCTCCTGCATTTCTCTGGTTCATTCATGTACAATCCCCTTCTGATCAACAAAAATATTTCCTCTTGTTGATGTGAACTATTTTTGCTCTTATTTTAAAATAACTCCAAAAGTTGATATTCTAACAAGAATGATTGCTACATTTTCCATTGAAACAGAAGTAAATAATATTCTCTGGAAATGTTTATTCCTCTTGTATACAACTAATTTTACTATTGTTTCCTACTTACAAGGACATAATCAAAACCAATTACTAGTTGAGCTGAAAATTTATTTACTCACTCTTCCACCCCCCACCCAATAATTGGCCATTTGGCAAAAAACAGGTACATTTTCAGGCAAACAATTCAAACTTTTTGCTTATAATAAATAAACTGACAACTTGAGGTATTGACTGTAAATAATGAATTCAACTCCATTCATTGTCATCTGCACTTCCACTAATCCAAGCTGCAACCTCTGTTCCTAGCCCTGTCACATTACTGAATGGAATTTTATTTTACACACACAAACATATGCAATGTATTATATCCACATTCTGAAAGCTGCATTTTAAAGCAAATTCACAGCTAACACCAGAAGATGAATAGCCAAAGTATATTTTTAATATGAGCTCTAACCATAGCAATTCAAAACTGTTCACCCACACAATGGCATCATGAATTTTGTGGAAACTAATTTACTTTACCAAATTTCTCAAGAGTTAGATCAAACAAAAACCTGACAGGAACTTAAGGAACTTATGAGATGCATGAGATGATCAAATAGAGTTCTATTGTAATGAGCATCTTAAAACAGAGTGAGCTTGGCAGGGTGAGAGCAGGGGAGAGAAGATTTCAGATCTTAATGCCAAAGCAGCTGAAAGAACAGATTCATCAAAAGGAGTACAATACAGACCAGATCTGAAAGAGCATAGGCATCTACAGAAAGTGGAAGTATCCAAAAGATTGCAGGCAGGGAAAGGTGGAGTGATGAGGTTTAAAATGGTATGGTGAAACTAATACAGTGGTCAGTCCTGAAAATAAAGCTAAAACAGAATTCAAAAGTGAAATACTGTCAAAGCAAATGTATAAATGCACGATGGATAAGACAGAACAAATTAAAAATCTGTGCATAGATTTAAGATTATAATTTAAAGTTGAGTAGAAGATTGGACATGGGATGTTTTAGGGGTGGGAAAGAAAAAAAAAATCACAAGGGGTTAAGAAGAAAGGATGCAAGGGGAACCAGAAGAGCCCTGCAATTGGAAAAAAAGTAAAAAGGTTCAGATCAGGGTTTCATCTGCTTTATCAGGTAGTAGAGTTCATACCTATACCTCAGACACGAGCTTCCCGAAGAGATGCCATCAGTACAATCCTCCTAAGATCTTCCAAATTCATCCTCAAGATAAGCAAATCAAATAGGTCACCTCTCCCAATTCAACATCCCCAGCACTGAGGTCCTAATCATACACAACTTGTTTCAATGGGCAGGTTATGTTACCAGACATCTAAAACACCACTCTTTTCCAAGCTATATAATGATGAGATTAGGTGGTGAAGAAAAGACGACAATTCATGGGATTATCAATGCCTTCCTAGGAAAAATAAACAGCATAATCACATGGAAAACCCTGGCCCATTGCTATGTCAGACTCCGGATTGAGTTGTCAACAGCAAATGTAAACAGCGAAGTGAGCAATTGTCTCCAAAAACTTGCCTACCATCAAGCATCTTCTGCTCCAACTGTGGCAGAGTCTACAGGCACCTCAAAACTGGAATGAAAGCAATTCATCTTCAACCAAGGGGAAGGATAAATTATTAGCAAATGCTCATCTCTTAAGTCAAATATGACACCAAGGTTCTCAGCTTCACACAATTTAGGACTACTGTTTAATTGCGTAAGGATTCCATTAATAGAATAAATGCTATATTCAATGGCTTTCCAACAATGACAATTAAAAGATAATTAATCAATGACATACTGTGACTTTATGGTCCTATCTATACCTCACAATAACCAATCTACTGCTGAATCAGAAAATTTAGACAATACAAAAAGTTAGATAATTACCTTTCTATATATAGTAAATAACTGAGTCAATGGCCTTCTGAAAATCCAAGTATACATGCACTAACTCTCTTTTATCTATCGGCTTCTTATTTCCTCAAAGAATTCCAACAGGTTTGTCAGGCAACATTTCCCCTTAAGGAAACCATGTTGACTTGGGCTTATTTTATCATGTACTTCCAAGTAGCCTGAAATATTCTTAATATTCAACTCTCATCTTGCAAACCACTGAAGTCAGGCTAACTGACCTACAACTTACATTCTTTTGCCCCCCTCCTTCCTTAAAGATTGGAGTGACAGTCGGTCCTTGGGAACCACCCCAGAATTTGCAAATATTGGAAGATCACTATTAATGCCCCCACTATCTCTTCAGCTACCTCTTTCCAAACCCTGGGGTGAAAGTCCATCTGGTCCAAGTCACTTATCTACCTCAAGACAATTCAGATTCCTAAGTACCTTCTCTTTAGTAATAGCAACGACATTCACTCCTGCCCTGACATTCAAATTTCAGGCATGCTTATGGTGTCTTCCATGATGAAGACTTTGACACACACACAAAAAAAAACTCGCCCCGATTTCTTTGTTCCCCATTCACTTCTCCAGTGTTATTTTCAGTGGTCTTGCATCTACTCTCACTTCTCTTGTACTCTTTAGATATCTGAAAAACTTCAGGTATCTTATATTATTAACTAGCTTACCTTTATATTTCATCTTATCATTCCTTGTTTTTTTCTTAAGTTACTTTATGTTGGGTTTTGCTATACTGTACATCCTCTCTTTTGCTTTCATGCTGCCTCTGACTTCCCCTGTCAGCCAAGGTTGCCTCATCCTACATTTAAATTACTTCTTTGGGATGAACAGATCTGCTGAAATACTCTCAGAAAATCCAGCCATTGCTGTTCTACTGTCTTCCCTCTAGTGTCCTCTTCTAATCAGCTTTGGCTAGCTCTTCTCTCATGCCTCTGTAGTTACCTTTACTCAATTGCATTTTTAATGTATTAACTGTATTATCAATTTAACTTCTCCCTTTCAAACTACAGGGTGAGTTCTAATCATATTAGGATCACTGCCCAAGGGCTCCTTAACTTAAGAACCCTAATCAAATATGGTTCATTACACAACACAGAATCCAGAATTCCCATTTCCCTAGTGGGCTCAATCACAAGATGCTCCAAAAGGCTATTGTATAGGCAAATTACTTCACTTCGCATGCAGCGCAAACCTGACTTCCCACCCAATCTACCTCCACATAAAATTCCTATAACCACTACCCTTTTTGCATGCCTTTTCTATCTCCCACTGTGATTTGTACTCCTCAGCCTGACTACTATTCAAAGGCCTGTATATAACTCCCATTAAGGTCTTTTTTTAAACTACGCAGTTCTCAACGCTATCCTCAAGGACTGTACATTTTCTAATCCTATGTCACCTCTTTCTAAAGATATTATTTCTTTTTTTAAAAAAACAAGAAAGTTACCTCACCCCCTCTGTCCAACTATCTGAACTTGAGGTTCTGTGTTCCTTTCTAAGTGTTTTCTTCCAATTTTGAGTGGTAAAGGAGATAGCAATTCTCATGTGTTGATGGAGATGTAACACTCTCCCCACTCCCCCACACCCCACCAAGAGGCTTTGAGAATATAATTAATCTCTTCCACTGCACACCTGTAACATTTTTGCAGACCAGAGGGCACAGATTCAAGGTGAGAGGGGGAATATTTAAAAGGGATTCAAAGGGCAAAACCACACAGAAGGTGGTGGGTATGTTGCAAAAGCTGACAGAGGAACTGGTAAAGGTAGGTATAATTGTAATGCTTAAAATGCAATTAGACAGGTACATGAATAGCTTGGAGGGACCTGGACCAAATATGGGAAACTACGTCTAGCTAAAATGGACAAGTCAGTATGGATAAGTAAGGCCATAAGGCCTACTTTTCTGCTGCAAAATTAGGACTATGCTACAATCTAACAGACTATTGTTCCCCCCCCCCCCAGGTTGTTTCATCTAGAATTACCTAGAAAATACAAAGTTCAAAATAAATTAAAGTATGTATATGTCACCACATAATATCCCAAGATTTTTTTTCTTGCAGGCATTCACAATGGAACGGAGGAATACAACAGACTCAATGAAAAACTATGCACAAAGGCCATCAAACAACCAATGGGCCAAAGATGACAAACTGTCTGAATACACACAAAATAATTGAGAACGTGAGTTGCACAGTCCTTGAAAGTTGAGGATGAATTTTGCAAATTCAGCCACAAACTGAAATTCAAGATGAGTATATGACACAAAATGTCCAGAATAAACAGTACTGTACAAGGAGCAGAAAATACTGTCAAAAGATTCAAAAATTCGAAGTATGTATGCCATATACAACCCGGAGATTCTTCTTCCCATAGTCAGCCATGAAACAAAGAAACACCATGGAACCTGTTTAAAGAACGCATCAAACACCCAATGCACTAAAAAAAAAGAACAAGTTGCATAAACATAAAAAAGCAAGCAAAAAAAAAGACAAGAATATTAAATATCAAACCACAGTACTTGAAACAGTCTAGGAATGTTCAGTTTAATTCAGTTCAATTGTGCCACGTGGATAGCTAATCTCAGATTCCAAAATCACCATCCACTCTCCTAATACCTACAATATTCTCCCTCAATTCTATTTGTGCCGACTGACACAATGTGTCATCCTCTGCATAATATTATGCTAATAACAACTCTCAGGTTGGAAGTGTGTCAGCACCACATTAGGAAGCAGACCATCTTCCTTGAGCTTTCATTTAAAAAAAAACTTCAACTTCTAAATGCCTCGTAATGGAGAAACTGCTTGGTCACTCTTAGTATTCCAAATGTGATGTCACTAGTATCTTAAGCAGATTAATTCATCCCTAGCTTCTGGGAACTAAAGTGCAAATAGCTAATTTATTCCACTAGGAGATACTTAAGGAAATAATCCACTAGTAAATACTTTGTGTTCAGGAAATTCACATTGGCCGATAAAAAGAAACACCAAATTTGCAGGAAAGTGAAAGAGATGAGCAGTAGGTATTCTGTGTAGTGTTATGCGATCTGTATTTTAGAAAATACAATGCTGATTACTTGGAATAGTGACAAAGAAATTGAACTGTCAGTGTGAACAGCAAATACAATATACTCTACAACTTCACCTAGTGAAATTACTGTTGAAATATTTATTGACTGATCAGTAATGATATACAAAACAATTAACAGCAATTAAACAGTGATAACTCTCACAAAACTAGAAAATTACATATCAGGAATAAGCTCCAGACCAAGTTCCATTAATGGGATAACCTCTATCATAATAAATATTTACATTAACCTACAATTCACCATTTATGAGCATCAAACTAACAGAAAAAAAATAGTATTTCAATAAATCAGCCCCACCCAGAAAAATTCAAGATATATATCAGGCTGCAGCTTACTGATTACAACTTAGGAGTCAATGACATCTTTCTGTCAGTCCTGATAATCAGCCTCCAAAACCTAGGCCGCTGTACCTTTCTTTGTGACAAGTTTCTTGACTTTGTTGTTAGGAACCACAGTGAGTGCAAATCTATAATACCTTCTCCTCACTATCAACACAGGTGCACCCCAATGCTCTACTCTCTCTACACTCATGAACCTGTGGCTAAGCACAACTCAAATGCAATCTAGAAATTCATTATTGCTGTTGCCAGAATCTCAGATGGTGGTGAAGAACCTAGCTGAATTGAGACAGGTTGGCTAGCTGAGTGCTCTCACAACAAATTCATACTCAATGTCAGCAAAACTGAGGAATGGATTGTGGAAGGGGAAGTCTGGAGAAAGTGCACCAGTCCTCAATGAGGGCTCAGCAGTGGAAATCATAAAAGACTAAGTTCTTGGGTATCAACATCTCAGAGGATATATCGTGGGCCCAACACATTAATGCAATCACAAAGCAGGCTTGGCAACAGATCTAATTCACTTGGAGCTTGAGGAGAATTTCACCGAAGAATCTAACAAATTTGTATGGATGTACAGTGGAGAGCATTATAACTGTAATTATACTACCTCTGCTCATAATCTCTGCTACAATCTGAAGAATCCATGCAGAAGGCTGCACCAATCATCTTTCTACTCATTGTGCAGCCTATGTATTCTGGTCACCATGTAATTAGATTGCAAAAGACTTGGGAACTTCTGAAGTTATTTGCGATTGATTAACATCACAAAACTGAAACCAGATTTCAGAGTAGGAAAAAAATAAAAACACAAAATGCTGGCAGAACTCAGCAGGCCAGACAGCATCTATGGGAGGAAGTAGTGATGACGTTTCGGGCCTTGACCATCCCATGTTACTTCACTCCTGATGAAGGGTGAAAACCTTTCATAACCTGAATCTGTTATGATGATAAATCATAACCTGATCTGGAGCCTCCAGAGCACTGGATTGCACGAGGATCCAGAGGGTTAGCCGTTCAGCCAGCGCCATTCTCCACACCATTGATGATATTTTCGAGTAGCGTTGCTTCAGGAAGTCAGCATTCACCATGAAGGACCTGCACCATCCAGGACATGCTCTCTTATTACGTACTGTCAGGGTAGAGGAACAGGAGCCTGAAGCTTAATAAATCAGGAACTGCTCCTTTCCCTCACCATCAGATTTCTGAACAATCACTATCTTGTGATTCCTTTTGTTTTGAACTATTTATTTTTGTGACCTATAGATTTCTATGTCTACACTGTTGTGCTGCTGCAGAAAAACAGATTTCACATCATAGGTCAGTAATAATAAATCTGATTCTGATCTAGCTGCAAGTTGATGACAACTTTGGAATGATCAGTTATTTAGGGCAGGATGTGAAGTATTCAGGGGCAACTGTTTATAGACACACACTCACTAGGCAAGTCCAATGCCATCAGAATACTGTACTTCAACTTCTTACTTTAGGGGGATGGTCACCAATGGTGTAAATTTTCCAACATACAAATACTCAAAAGAAAAGTTCCTACACTGAAAACAACATGTGTTTTCACCCTTCATCAGGAGTGAAGTAACATGGGATGGTCAAGGCCCGAAACGTCATCACTACTTCCTCCCATAGATGCTGTCTGGCCTGCTGAGTTCTGCCAGCATTTTGTGTTTTTATTTTTTTCCTACTCTGAAATCTGGTTTCAGTTCTGTGATGTTAATCAGTCGCAAATAACTTCAGAAGTTCCCAAGTCTTTTGCAATCTAATTACATGGTGACCAGAATACATAGGCTGCACAATGAGTAGAAAGATGATTGGTGCAGCCTTCTACATGGATTCTTCAGATTGTAGCAGAGATTATGAGCAGAGGTAGTATAGATCAAAGATCATAGGAGATGAACTAAATTTAACCAGTAGTTGTGGAGTAAAATACTGAGTGAGGAACTATATGTCTTCTGGGGCTGTAAAGAAATCTGCACAATAATTTTCCAAGTTGTAGAATGCACACATGCAACCCAGTTATCCATAAAGCAACTCAGAAGGACAAGCACAGTCCCCAGTGATTAGTTTTTTTTTAAACCATTGGACCCATTCCTCTTCACCACTTAGCAAGATATTTCACCATGTAACTAGAAAAGGAAGGAAAGAAAAAAAAACAAAGAAATATGCAGATGGGACAAAGAATTATTTAGCCTTGCAAAAACGAGGAAATCTGCAGATGCTGGAAATTCAAGCAACACACACAAAATGCTGGTGGAACACAGCAGGCCAGGCAGCATCTAAAGGAAGAATCACAGTCGACATTTCGGGCCGAGACCCTTCGTCAGGACTAACTGAAAGAAAAGATAGTAAGAGATTTGAAAGTAGGAGGGGGAGGGGGAAATCCAAAATAATAGGAGACTGGAGGGGGTGGGGTGAAGCTAAGAGCTGGAAAGGTGATTGGCAAAAGGAATACAGAGCTGAAGAAGGGAAAGGATCATGGGATGGGAGGCCTAGGGAGAAAGAAAGGAGGAGGGGAGCACCAGAGGGAGATGGAGAACAATGATTGTGAGAGGGGTGGAGAGAGAAAAAAAGGGTAGGGGAATACACACACACACACACACAAATAAATAAATAAGGGATGGGTTAAGAAGGGGTGGAGGGGCATTAACAGAAGTTAGACAAATCGATGTTCATGCCATCAGGTTGGAGGCTACCCAGATGGAATACAAGGTTGTTCCTCCAACCTGAGAGTGGCTTCATCTTGACAGTAGAGGAGGCCATGGATAGACATATCAGAACGGGAATGGGATGTGGAATTAAAATGTGTGGCCACCGGGAGATCCTGCTTTCTCTAGCGGACAGAACGTAGGTGTTCAGTGAAACAGTCTCCCAGTCTGCATTGGGTCTCAATTATTTAGCCTGATTATTTGAGCAACCCCAAGTTACTGTGTTGTAAAACAAAGATTTGGAGAAAAGCTGTGAAGTATTTTCTAAGTTTTCAGAAATATTTTCCCTCAAATACTAGCAAATTTGAAAGCTAGTTGTAAAAACTTGCTCATTAAACTTGCTCTCAAAAACATCTTGTATAGCTTTCTGTAACATTAAGTTACTACTAAATATCATTCCAAAATTTCTGTTCAAACAATAAACCATATAGCCATTCAAGAATCTGTCAATGTTTATAATATAGGTGACCCCCCCTTTACAAAGGTAGAGCATTCCTATGAAACCTTTAAGCCGAAACGGCGTAAAACGAAGAACCATTAATTTATATGGGAAAATTTTTTGTAAAAGCGAAAATCCTCTTTGTAATGCAAAAACAGATTACTAATGTAGGTTTTTTGTAAAAGCAAAGCGGCGTAAAGCAGGGGACACCTGTAATTATTTAAATAGAGAGGACAAGATCAAAGCATGAAGAGGACATTTGACTCATGGACATATTCTGATTCTTTGAAAGACCTATTACTGTACCCTATTCTCAATTTTTCCTAATATGCATCTTTTGAGTCTACACTTCTTGTTGAATATTCCAAACATCACAAAAAGTCTAATTTTTCCTTTTTGTACTCATTACCTTAAAATTCCTCAAATAGAAAGGCTATTGGTGAAGAACTAGTAATTAAAAATATGAATAACTTCTTAACATATTGCCTATGCAAACATACAGGCTTCCAGAGGTTAACAAACCTATTGTGTGAAAAAATGTAAGAAATTATAAACTATTCCTAGATACCAGTCATCATAGATAAGTCAGAAGCTGAATCCATCTCCTCGCAGAAGGAATGCAGTAAATCAAAACCGAAATGCCTTTGTGTTTTAGCAAGCCAAAACTTACAAGTCATTCACGTAATCACCATGTTTCAAAGGCATGTTACCAAAATCCACACCAGCCATTCTACACTCTCCCATTGGGCAGAAGATACAAAAGCCTGAAAGTGTGTACTCCCAGGCTCATGGATAGCTTCTATCTCGCTGTTTTTAGACTCCAGAATGGACCTCTTGCAGATAAGAAACTCTTCCACTCACTACCTACTTCATTATGATCTTGCATTTGGTCCATCTGCATTGCACTCTGTAGCTTTTACATTTTATTCTGCATTATTGATTTACTTTGTTCCACTTCAATGCACTGTTTAATGATGTCATCTGTAGGAACAGTGTGCAAGACAAGCTTTTCACTTAATACATGACAATAATAAACCAATACTCTTCATTGTCACAAACAAAACCGGTAATCCACAAGTTAAATAACACACTTTAATGAAGACTTTTTTAAAGAGTTATGTTTGCTCATGATGGGAGGCCTGTTGAATACATCTATTTTGTGACAATAAGAGGAACAGTCAGTCAAGGTTGGGAATTTGTTAGAACAATGTACACATAATTTTACTGTTAATTCTTCAGCATTGTTAATAAATCATTTCAGTATTGATATTCATTGTGCCCACTTGCAAGCATTAATTCTGTAGCATTAATAGTGGCAATAATCAGCTGTGGAGTTACAAACTTTCCGACTAAAAGGAGGGTAGTTCTGTTTTGTAATTCCAAGTGAAGCCCTGGCTTCCTTTGAGGAGTTTGTATGTTCTCCCCATGACCATGAGGGTTTCCTCTGGGTGTTCCAGTTTCCTGTCACACTCCAAAGACGTATCAGTTAATAGGTTAACTGGTCATTGTAAACTGTCCCATGATTGGTGGCATCCATCAGTCTCGAGAGACCATGGATCTGCTCCTGGAATTTCCAGGGCACAGGCCTGGGCAGGGTTGTATGGGAGACCAGCAGTTGCCCGAGCTGCAGGCCTACCCCTCTCCACACCACCGATGTTGTCCAAGGGAAGGGCACTAGGACCCATGCAGCTTGGCACCAGTGATTTCGCAGAGCAATGTGTTTTTAAGTGCCTTGCTCAAGGACACAAACACGCTGCCTCAGCTGAGGCTCGAACCAGTGACCTTCAGGTTACTAGTCTGATGCCTTGCCCACTAGGCCACGCGACATGATTAGGCTCGTATTAAATCGGAGGCTGCTGGGGGTGCAGCTCGAAGGGCCAGTTCCACACTGTATCGCAATAATAAATAAAAACGAACACCAATGGTGCAAAATAATCTTTTGTACCTTTTCTTTTCCTACCTGCATACAGGCAGAGACCAAAGAGCAAGGCTCCACAGGTAAGGACAACAAAGAAATAGTTGTGGGAGGCAGAGGAATGGCTACACATTGCTTCGAGATGTTCAAGGATCTTTATAGTCAGTTTTAGGCAAGTGTGTCCCTACAAGATCATTCAGTCTTCCTCAACCGTAAGCCATGGTTGAAAAGTGACCCGCAATCTGTTAGGGGACAAATCAGTGGCATTCAGGTCTGGCAACCATATAAGATACAAGAGGTACAGGTATCTCACATGCAAAGTGCCAATTGTGGACCAAACATGAATCACAGAAGGATGCTTGACAGCGATGGCAAAAGTTGAATACCATCACCTCCTACAAATCCAAGCTCGCAGGTGAGCTCAATGCATTTCATGCCTGCTTCGACTAAGAAAACAGATAGGCATTTTCACAAATTTCCACAGCCAACAACCCTGTGATTTCAGTTGGAGGCTGACACGAGAAGGTGAGCCCATGGAAAGCATCTGGGCCACCTGCCGAGTACTGAAGACCTGTGCTAATCGTGGCTGGAGTGCTTACTGATATCTTCAGCCTCTCACTTCAGCAGTCTGTGGTACCCATCTGCTTCAAGCAGGGTTCAATCATACCCAAGCCCAGGAAGAACATGGCAACCTGCCTCAATGACTACTGTCCAGTGACACCTACATCCACAGTGATGAAATGCTTTGAAAGGTTGGTGATGAAGCACATCAATTCCTGCCCAAGGAACAATTTGGATCTACTCCAAATTGCCTACCATCACAACAGGTCAAGAGCAGATGTCATTTCCTTGGCTCTTCATCCAGGCCATGCTCCTTTCTCACTGCTGGCATCAGGAAGGTCTCACACCACAAGGCTGAGGTACAGTTATAACTGTCACTGTTAAGCTCTTCAACCAGAGGGAATAACTTCACTCCCCCACCATTGAACTTTTTCCACACAATATGGATTCATTTCATGGACTCTTGTTTTTTTTCCCCCTTTTAGTATTTGCACAGTTTATTGTCGTTTGTACACTGGCTGTTTTTCTGTCTTTACGTGCGCTTTTATATCAATTCTGACGTGTTTCTCTGCTAGAAAATGAATCTTGGGGTAGTATATAGTGACATATATGTAGTCTGATCTGCACTGGTCAGGTTATTAACAAAACCAGAAAGCATGATTTAACATTTTGGATTCAAAGAGAAACAGAAATATGAAACTGATATAGTAAATATATAGTAAAATGTATTTTAATATATTTACACATTTTCCATGTAACAAAAATATTAAAACATAAAAAGATAAACTATCAACAATGGGTAGTTAAAACTGTCCAACACATCATTGGCACCAGCCCTACCTGCCAATGAGGGCATAGATACAGAATGGTGCCAGGAATAGGCTACCAATATTGTGAAGGATCCCATTCTCCCAGCGAACTGACTGTTTGTCCCACTCCCATCAGGGAAAAGGCTACACTGCATTCATGCCAGGACCACTAGTCTCAAAACCAGTTACTTCCCCAAGCTGTTCAGATGATCGAGACCTCTATCCATTAACCCATCCCACCACCATATCCACAGCAGCCACTCTTCCATAACTCCTCAGCACCCTTCATGGACCCCATGCATTGCCCCTTTACAGTTACTTGTACATATTTATAATACTATTCATACTATTTATGTTTTTTATGCATATTGCTGCATCGGATGTGGAGTAAAAATCTTTTTGATCCCTTTACACTAGTGACCTAAAGAATTGCATAAACTATCTTGAATAGAAATACATAGTGCTTTTCTCAAAAAATATCCCAAAACACTTCACAACCTTTTAATTCTGATGAATACCCTTAAGTTGGAAACACTGTAATGGACCAACAAACAAGATTTCATGAACAATTCAATACTTCTAGTCAACTTGAAGTTAAGTTTCTTTCCTGTTTAGTTTCTAACCAATCAACTAGCAAGATTTCCTTGCTCTCAAAAACCTTTGGCGTCAGAAAACTATAAATGAAATGCAAAAATTTCTTTACTATAACCCCACATAATTAGCATTACACTAAAGTATATTCATATGAGAACAATAAAAAACCCCCTGCAGATTCTATATCCAAAATCAAAACAGAAAATACCGGAAACATTCAGCAAAGCAAACAGTGCAAGTGAAAAGAGAAACCTCTATAAACTATACTTCCAAAATATTTTAATTGGATATTGTTCAATAATCTATACTCAATGAAAACCAGTATGAACAATCAGTGATAACTCATTACTTAGGTTTACCTAAAGAAATTGGCATTATTTCATAAACACAATGTCAACACTAAATGTTAAATGCTCTTATGGAATTGTACTCATTCTTTAGTGCCATGAAAAGAAAAGTAACTCTCTATATTTAAAATGTCACCTCTAATTTATTTTTAAATGTAAATAATATATTGGATAATAAAAGGTTATCAATAGAAATAGGATTATGAAATTTAAGACAAGATC
Organism: Hypanus sabinus; assembly: GCF_030144855.1. Classification (NCBI taxonomy): domain Eukaryota; kingdom Metazoa; phylum Chordata; class Chondrichthyes; order Myliobatiformes; family Dasyatidae; genus Hypanus; species Hypanus sabinus. The sequence goes on from NC_082727.1 coordinate 41,182,353, forward strand.
CAACAATTTAACTTCTTCCATTGACTATATTAAGGATTACTTTAAAAATTGTTCGTTAAAATTGGATGTGATGCTGATGTTAGTAGAAGTTTATATACTAACCCCCCATACAAGAACCCAATACAGTACTTCAACCAATAAAATATTTGAAATACAACAAAATTTTAAGTTTTACTGCTAAAGTAAAACTAGAAATGAGTACCAACATTTTAAATACAAATAATAACAAGCTTCTCCATCTAGATACTATGATTATACCCGTGAGCAGGGCCACGGGCGATTAAGTAACAACATAAATGCAGCCTTCCTAGACTAAAGAGACCCTTTAACTTGCTTTCTTACCACAAACTATACAGCCGGCTTTTCGAATACAAGAGCGACCATCGGAAGAAATCGGAATGAAAAAGCTTTCTGAAGCGAAAACCCAGAGAATGTGAGCGAGTTTTCTGAGCCGTTGGCGGGCCACAAGTGCCAGAACTACTCACCTATCGAGCGGCTGCGACGGGGCTGTTGTTAGATCCTGGCCATCCGACATTTTCCAGGAATTCGTGACTGTTGCTGGCGCTTCCCCTCTCTCTTATCCGAGGAGATTCATGTGAATGCTTTGCAGTAGGCCTCAACCCCACCGCGATCCGCTGGGAATGCTTTCAGACGAACAACAACAAAAAAAATCCCTGGCTCCCAACAAACCTGAATGGGAGGAGAGGGGCAGATGAACAGCAGCCTCAGCTGCCACGCTCACACCTACAGCCTCAAGCCCTGACGCACACCACTCTAGTTTTAAAGCTCCTCCGTACGAAATGTGCCGATCGTTTTACACAAACGCCTGTTATTTTCTAAACAGAAATTGCGACTTCCAAACCACGGCCTCCATTCACTGACTGTGAGGAAATAATAGCGCTGAGCGAAGCGGAAATGCGCGCTCTGCCACTCACAAGCGGAGGAGACCGTGTCGCTGCGCATGCTGGGAAATGTAGTTCCACACCCTCCCGGTCGCAGTACCGCCGCTCGAGTCTGGCGGGGCGAGAACTGCATTTGCCGCAATGCATTGCTTCGCCCATTCAGGCGTACGAATGGGTTCCTACAGTCTGGGTTTGTTGGGTCCACGGTTAGTTGGGTAAACCATCTGGAAGTTTGCGCTGCGCACCAGAACAGAATTGGCACAATTTTTCTTACAAACTAGTTCAAAGGTTCATACTAAGGTAACTCGTATTAGTCGTCACGAGAAGAATGGAAATCTACAGAAATTAACTGCGAAATTCAGAATTACTTTTAAGGATGTAACATAAAATATAAGCATGCTATATCTAAATGTTAATTATAGTATAGAGCAATGTTATGATATCGTTTGTTAGTTGTCCATTATCCAAACAATAAATCCAATCATGTGCTTTAATGATAAGATACGTTTCTTGTGACCTTGACCATTACAAGCGTCCAAATCGGCCTTTTGAATTACAAAGCAACGCTGCATTACAGGCTGTGAATCGGGTAAATAAGGGAATCTATTAATGTCATATTTTTTCTTATGAATTACTGTTTAACATCGTTTGTCAGTTATCTTGGATTAATATTTTATTTGTAAAGATGACCCTCTGTTGTTAGAATTTAAACATTGCCCACGTTTAAGAGAACATTTTATTTACAAAAGCGCTTGTCATCTACGCCCTGTTGGAGATAACTCATTTTTATTCTTCTCGCGTTTGGTATTTAGAACAATAAACGTATCTAATGCTGAATTTCTGGGGGAAATGCCATTTCGCTTTTTTTTGATAAACTCTGTACGTCATCAATTAAAACGAAACTAGCAACATTAAACATGAATGTTGATACGAGTTGACAATGACCTTGAGGGTCCAGCGTTGCTGACGATAAATAATTATTCTGATTAAAAATGCACGTGCATGTTAATTTGGCGACGTTTTGATTTGATTGCTGATTTGCATAGTACGCGGATTAAAAATTTCGATTGAATAAAATGCCGAAGATCATATCTTACAGATCGTCACTTTGATATCAGTCTTTTTTTGGATATAATTTGTCCTTAAGAAAGTAGAAATAAGAGTTGTCCAATCGTCGCTTGGCGTGCAATAACATGCCAACCAAGGAGCCATTTTATATATTTTAAAAAAAACATTAGTTAGTGTGGGTAAATATACTGTACGAGAAACGGCAATATGCGGGAGATTTTGAGACATTGTAAAATCTCATCGGCTTGGGGTTGGAAATCTAATTCGTGTCAATCATATGTAGAAATGAATAAAATGGACAAGGTCATAAGTTACGTGTCAAAAGAGGTTTTGCTGTTTTAAGAGCGGATTGTTCCATTTATTTTATTGTGAATTCGTATTTTCAAAGATCAGCTTATTCTTTTAACGTTCCGAGATAATTTTGGTGCAAAACAGGCTGTTGTTTGCCCGATTTAGGCAGGTTTTTCTTTCGGCATCTCTTCTTCCCCACCCCCTTCCAGTTGGTCAGGGAGTTTAAATAAAATGCAGTATAGTGCCTACAGCTGTAACTTCGGATATTTATTTTAGATTGCCTATGCGCCAGTGACAAAAATACACCCACTGGATTTAGCTGGATCGTAAATTTAATGTTAGGTCTTGAAAGCGATCGGGCGATTTAAATTTTAAAATGCATTTTAACCTTCTGAAGGACGCAGTACTATTTATTGACGTATGTAAATTAGCAAAGGGCTTTGAAAGCTCTTGAACAGGAACAAGAATCAGTTTCACATTGCGGGTGAGAGCTGAAGTTCCGGTGTAAAGAAAGACGTGGCGAAATTGGTGAATATCTGTGCCCGCATCCCAAATCTCTCATTCCGAGGACAATCCAGAATACGAAAGGGTGAAGCCGCTCCTCCTTCTTTCAAAAAGGGAACTATTAATATTGTCCCCACCCCCACCGCCCCTCTGCTAAATGGGGGATTACAGATTTGCTTTACAGTCACCTAGCAATAATACAGGATTTTCGCCGGCGCTGGAGTACCAGAACACAGCTAATAATAACGCGTCTTTGTTTTTTCCTGTTTCAGCTCCGCAAACCATGCAGGATGATTTACTGATGGACAAAAGCAAACCCCAACAGCTTTCACCAAGGTCAGAGCAAAGCACCGAAGCCGCAGAAACCCCCAAATCAGAAGAGAGCCCCGTGAGTATAAACGTCCCGGTTTCTGCCCAGAATAAAGAGAAGGCGCAGATGGAATCGCCAATTTTGCCCGGCTTGAGCTTTCAACCGCAGGAGCCCGGTAACTCCTTGTCCCCTTCGTTCAGTACATGGTCCACTGGCACCACCAACACCGTAGATGATAGCTTTTTCCAAGGGATCCCACCAGTGAACGGGACGATGCTGTTCCAAAATTTCACTCACGTCAACCCGGTTTTCGGTGGCACTTTCTCGCCGCAGATCGGTCTGGCTCAACAGACACAGCACCACCAAGCCGCCCAACAGCAACAGCAGCAGAGGAGGTCGCCGGTCAGCCCGCAGGCTCCCTTTGCCCAGCGCAGCGCCTACAGCCACCAGCCCATCATGACAAGCAAACCTTCCTCGGCTTGGAACAACCATCAGAACACTACCTGGAGCACTGCCCCCAACCCTTGGAGCGGGCTGCAAGCCAGGGATCCCCGGCGAGCTGTTGGGGTGCCATCCCCACTTAACCCCATCTCTCCGCTCAAAAAACCCTTTTCCAGCAATGTGATCGCCCCTCCTAAGTTCCCTCGAACTGCACCCACACTGAACCCCAAGTCTTGGATGGACGACAACGCCTTTAGGACGGACAACAACAACGGCATGTTGCAATTTCAGGTACTGTAATGCGTCCTCGAATATTTTCTTCATTACCAGATGTACAAAAGACGCGTTAGGACATGACCTTCACAGCCATATTGTCGTGTCATCTTTAATGGGACATGACATTGCAGTGAAAATACCGCATCTGTTCTTTTCAGCTATTCAGTTACATAGATCAGCTCACATACACCCTCAGTTCATATGATCATGCTCTTGTCACTGTCTAACACCAGGGTTCTTTGTGAACCCCTATTGCCCCCCCCCCCAAAATCTGGCTGAAAAGCAATGGGCCCGCTTTCAGCACTTGTTTTATTTATGTTGCGTTTTCATGTTGCCAGCATTTTTTGATTCGTATATAAAATTGAGATTATCATTGTTCATGAGCTGTATAAAGTATAAGAAATAAATTTCATAGTACAATATGTTAATTTAGGAAAAATCTAACAACCGGCTGTTTGCAAGAATTAACAGTAGCCAAGACTGTTATCCGGTAGGCCCTGTTGCGGTTAGTGAAGATTACATTTATTGAAGAATCCTGAACGGGTTTATTTTTTCTCTAATTCATTATTGCATTATGGCGACAGATGACCCTTTTTTTTAAAGGCCGCTTTGTTTGGACAATTGTTTTGACGTCAAACATTTGGGGGCGGAGCAAATCCCTGACCATAAAGTATTTCAATTGTTGTAAAGCAAAGACACTCGTTTCTCAGAGCTTCTCACGTATTTGCTGTAGTGCTTGTAGCATGCAAAGAAAATGCTGAGTATTAGTTACACATTTGAAGAATTTTTTTAAAAAACCAAGAAGCTTTCTATTTATCCTATATTACTGTGGTTGGACTTCTTGTATCACAGATGTCCTTAGGTATATAGAGCATCTATTCACATATTTGCACACTATTTAAAAGAAGGAGGTACAACAATTGGGTCAGAAGTTTGACATTTTGCTGGGAGGATATCCTTTATTGTTAAGAGTAGAAATTAATTACCATATGGGAGAGAATGACACTATTGCGCAGAATGTGAACAAATATGTCAGATTTGACATAGCATTTACATGTTAATGGAGCATTCAGAAGGCAAAGGGCCTGAAGAATGTAATGTTGTATGCCATTGGAGATAGTAACTACTGCTTATTATGATGCTTTGTGATAAAGTATTATCTGGTGGCAAGATGCATCCAATTCCTAGCTGCTGGTGTATGTTTCATAGCTTGGATATGATCTTTGTGAGCAGAGAATGACAAACCCATTATTTTCATTGATTTCAAATTACAATGCTGTTTTCCTCATTTTTTAAAATGAGTCCAAAACCTTCAGTTAGAGGTTTAAGTGTGTTCAGTTTCGGAATAGCAAGCTGACCCTGACAAAATGACATTACAGATTGTAGTAATGGAGTTTGCTGTACGGCTGACCTCAATAAATTATTTTTGACGATTTTCATCACTTTTACTGTATTTCATCAGGGTAATCTGAAACGTTTTTGCATATTTACTGAAAACAGTGTGCCCAGCAAGTGGTGTTATATTGATATACAAAGCCAGTTCTGCTCAGTGATGTGAAATGGAGGCTGAGGAAATGGAAATGGAGACCATGTATCAGTGTTACAGTTGCATAGAAGTTTACCACATGCTGATTAATTTTTATAATTAAATGTAGTGCAGGGTCTGGTTTACTGTTTTTTAATTCATCTATGGTAACCCATGCTCAATTTAAAAGCCTAGCTAATCGAACGTTATATGCATTGAAATACATGCATTGTGTGCAAGATTAAGATAATTTCTAGACAAGTTTTAGTTGAATTCATTCATTAATGAGATAAAAATGCATATTTGTTAAGATATACACCTTGATTTGTTTATAATATTACATATAGAAATAATTTAAAGTGAGATTACTTTTAAGTCAATACATAAAATTTTTACTCATAAGATTGTATAAATCAGGGTGTTGACTGTAACCATTTTTTGTTGGAACAGGACTGGAATAGTAAGATGAAATACAGTATTTTTGCTTTAATGCACTGATCTGATGCAGTAAATGCTTATCTTTGGTATATCTGATAACCTACGAAAGCATTGAGGTTAGCAATCAGATATAAGTTACGAATACTTTGTTTTGTAATAATGTGCTTGTGCATCAAAGGAAAATGTAAGTGTTATGAAAACTTCAACTAGTATACACAGAGTGTATAGATATCTTTTGTCAACATATATAAATGTAAATTGAGTGAAAGACGGTGTGTGTACGCTCAATCAATTCACTGTAAAGGTTTTTAATAAGCTTGATTCAAAAGCCTGCTGCATTGATCCAGTTAGCAGCTATAGATCGGAGCAACATTAGTGCAGATAGTTGTGAAATTTTAATGTATATTGCAATGTCAAAATTTCCCAATATAAAGCCGTTGTCATTGAATTATGAACAAAGCAGGTGACTATAACAAGATGAGAAATGTATGCCCTAGTCATTTGGGGAAAAACTCAATTTTGCTGCACCGTCAATCAATGTGGGCGCTAATATATCAATAGATCTTTGCCTTTGGTCACAATGATTTGGAGGTAGGGTAAATTTATTATTTCTAGGTATATTAACTTAAATTGGCTGCAAACCTGAGCAAGAGAGCAAGGATTAGAATGTAATAATTTGCAATCTGAAGTAGATGCATGTCGCTGCATCTAATTACACTGAGTGGAGGCGACTACAATACAGTGCCAATGGATGTAGGATATTTGAGGAATCGAAGGGAGTCTTACAATTGGGGAGAGAGCTGAGGAAGGATGATACTTGATCTAGCAGGACCAAGGAGGGGAAATGGGAATTTGGTAGTCTCACTCAAATGAAGATTCCAAGGATGTAGTAAATGTGGGTTGCAAAAATCAGCCATTGTGGATTTGAAAGCAAAATAAATAAGTTGGTTTATTATTGCCACGTGTATCAAGGTACTGTGAAAAACTTGTTTTGCATGCTGACTATTTGGATCATTTCATTACAACAATGCATTGAGGTAGTGCAGGGGGAAAACAATAACAGGATACAGAGTAAAGTGCAGACAGGAAGTGAAGTGCAAGGTCATAATGAAGTAGATCGAGAGCCCCAGAGTCCAAACTGATCTAACTGGGGAACTGTTCAATAGCCTTATAACACTGGGGTAAAAGCTATCCTTAAGCCTGATCGTATGTACTTACAGGCTTTCACATCTTTTTGTATGGGTGGGGGGGGTTTGATTATCTTGGTTGCTTTATCAAGGCAGCAAGGGATACAGAGGGAATTCATGGAGGGGAATCTGGCTTCCGAGATGTGTTGAACTGTGTCCACAACTTTCTGCAGTTTCCTGGGGTCACGGGCAGCGCAGTTGCCATCCCAAGCTGTGATGCATCAGGGTAGGGTTCTTTCTAAGGTGCACTGATAGCAATTGGTGAGGGTCGGGGAGGTCATGCCAAATCTCTTTCACCTCCTGAGGAGACGGGCACTTGGCTGTGGCATCAATGTAGCTGGATCAGGACAGGCTATTGGGAATGTTCACTATGTTGGAAATCTGAAATAAAAAGAAAACCAAAAAAAAAACAGTGATGCTCAGTAGGTTAAGCAGCATTTCTGAGATGAGGAACTGTGTTAATACTTCAGGTTGTTTATCATTCATCAGAATTGCAAAACTGAGAAAGTTAAGTTCCAGGGAGGAGGCAGGGTGGAGTAAACAAAAGGAATGTCAGTGACAGGGTGGAACCAAGGTTGTCTTGGTGATCACATTGCCATCTGGGAGAGCTGGAAACTTTTTTTGTAGGAAGGAGATGTGGATGTTGGTAACAAAAACATGAGAAACAAAGGGTGAGCAAGTTAAAAGGGCTGGAAGGAAATATTATTAAGGAAAGGAGCAGACCGAGTTCAAGATCCTGGAAGAGGGCAAAGAGGGTGCAAAGGGGAAGGGACTTGAGAATAAAAGGGGCCCATTCAAGGAAATGAATTTAATTGAGAGGTGGATGCTACCACTGACCGGTAGATGAAGATAAAAGATGAGGTGCTTTAACAAGAGCAAGAGCCGCATAAACAAAATGGAAAAGCATCAGCCTTTGCTTATTAAGCTTCAACATCAAAGAGTTCCTGATCCACCCACAGCCCCCTTTTGAACTTTGCTCTGCTCATTCTCTTCCCTTGCAATCTGTCTGTGCACTTAATGGGTGTTTATGTTCATATAGGATGCCACTAGAACAAAATGGCAAGTGTTGTCTGACTGGTGAATTATAATGCCTTGAGTCAGGCTGCCTAAGTATTAAATGCTGAATATAGTAAAAATAGTACACTATCATTTTTTTAATATCCTCTTGAAACTAATTCCTCTGTGATCCTTTTAATGTGATTTTCTCCAGCAGTTTAAAACCCTGTCTTAGACACTATTATTATTGTCATGTTTTTAAGTTTCTTTCCGTGTGCCAAGCACAACCTCTCAGTTATAATTTCCATCCCTACTTTTTGCTGACTCCTTTCTAATCTTTCTCGACTTTACTTTTTTTCATTGCTCTCCTTCCTAAATTCTAGGCTCCTGCTTTTCCTACCACACCCTTTCCTAGTCTATTGATAGTGATTCTCGGATTCTGTAGACTGTTCTTGTTTTTTCATTACCCGCTTTTTCCTTTGATACTTGACATCTCTTCTTGCCCTTGGTCTTCCCTTTTTCCCTCTTGGCGTAATTGCAGCCTTTTTAATATCTGCACACAAAATTCTGCAGGAGCTCAGCAGGTCAGGCAGCATCTATGGAGAGGAATAAGCAGTCAACATTTTGGGCAGAGACCCTTCACCAGTCCTTTTGAAAGGTCTTAGCCTGAACTATTGACTGTTTATTCTTCTAAATAGATACGGCCTGACATGCTGAGTTTCTCAGCATATTGTGTGTGTTGCTCTGTATTTCCAGCATCTGCAGAATCTCCTGTTTCTAATACCCATCCTTACACATGCCCGTGTCTCTAATTTTACGGGTGTGATCACTCATGGACTTGATTTGACCTTTGTTTTTTAAAAAAAATTTTATCACTAATTTTTATTGCAACACCAGCAAATTACATTCAATACAACCAGTTGCCGATTATATTTTGACTGTTTAACCCAGCCACCCCCCAACCTTTGATTTGTCTCTATTCTTTGTTCTATGTGCCCTCTCGCTCTTATCTTGAAGTTTCCTTACTCTGTAGGCTCCGTCAAAGCCAGCCAAGTGTGCCTACGCATTTTCCATTATTTTGCTACGTTATCCCTCTCTGATGGGTAATGACAGGGTAAATTCAAGTCGGCTTTTTCCACTGAGGTTGGATGAGACTCATGGGGATAGGTTAAAGGTGAAATATTTAATGGGAATCTTAGGAGGAACTTCTTCACTCAGAAGGTTGTGCAAGTGTGGAGTGGGCTGCAGCAGAATTGGTAGGTATGGGTTTGATTGCAGTACTTTGGAGAAGTTTGGATAAGTACATGGATGGGAGGGGTATGGAGGGCTATGGTCCAGTTGTAGGTTGATGGGACTAGGAAGAATAACAGATGGGCCAAAGGGCTTGTCTCTGTGCTGTAGTATTCTACAACTCTATTCTTGCCCTCTGTGCATACTTTGTCTCTTCCTCTCACATATAAAAATCTTTTCCTATGTTTCTGAAATGCTGATTTCCACACCTTTACTCTCTGCTCAGTCTCACTCTCTTCCATCAATATTTCATCTCTAATCCTCCTCTGCACTAAGGTTTTTATGAACTCATTTCCTTGTTCTCCCTCACTTCTATATATATCTCTTTCTCATTTAGATGGTTTTTGGTACTCTCCTGCTGAACTCCCATTCGTTTTCTGATATGCACCCACCAACGCTTGTGGGTCCTTTGCTACCCCGCCCTTCTATTTTCTTTTTTGCTTTGACAACTTCTCTGTCATGTCTCTTTTTTTGTTACCTTGCATGCATGCTTTGTGGGGAATACTCTGGATAACGCGGGAACGTGGGCATGGAAATCACAACAAGCACTTGCTGCAAGCAGTGTGCAAACTTTAATCGCCTGCTCAATGCTGTGATTGAAGTATTGGGTGAACATTGTTCATGCTCTTCAGGTAATTAGTAGCCTAGAAGGGAGCAAAATTTGAGAGTGAGTACTGCAAATTGAGAATAGTCTGCACAAACTTAACCTCCACCAGGGCAGATGCATAGCATCCTTTATGGAATTGTCAAATGGGAAAGTGGAATCCACAACTTTGTGAGGATGGCCTTGGTGGAGGAGAGAGAAAGACGAGCAGAGTTGCAGATGCAAGGGACGTTCTCCTGCCATAGAATTGCAAGTGCAATGGGAGAAAGAGCTTAGAATGTAATTCCCTAAAGCCAAGAATTGAGTACTACAGTATAGTGCTATAACAATTACAATCACCTCTTGTACTCTAGCTCATCTTCTTACTTGCTGCCTGTTATGTCACTGGCATTTGGGATGAAGGTCCTCCGTCACTGGCGGTGTTCAAAGCTTCCTTCGTTGTTTCCATAGCTTTTCTCTCGGTTTTCACTACTGTCCCAGGTGGAGACTCAGGAATGCTGTTGTACTCAGATGTCGGACTCTTCATTTGTTTCCAGTTTTGATTTACCGGTCAGGGTCATTAGCCCTGAGCTGAACCCCCGAACCTGAAGGACTGGTAGACCACTCTTAGAGTGGCCTCTACCCTTTGACCTGTTTGGCGTGCCCTTTGACCCTACCAAATCATAACATTTTGACTCCAGCCAACATAGCTCTCCGGGTCATTGAGGCATGCATGCTTCCAAACCATGACAAGGTTGTGGTACTCTTGGAGGATTAATGTGATATTCTGGGATTTCTTTGCACAGTACTCCATACACCACACCCCAATCATTTACAGTATATACCAACAACCTATCAGAATAATACTTTATATCTAATGTTCATATAGTGTACCACACCCACACACATTTAGTACAACTGCAAACTTCACTTTTCAGACTCCCAGTTGCTCAACAATGACTGCCACGTACCCAGGTGCATTGCACAATGCTTACCCACGTACTTCCCCGTTTGGCAGAACAAAATGTTGTAAAGTCACTGGCTGGAATAGCCGGTCAGCTGGGATCAGATCCAGTTGGGTAACTTTAAGGAGAATATGCTGTCCAAAATTAGAATGGTTGTAACTAAGGCTAAGATGGCACCAAGGGTGAATTCATACTGGTGCTTAGCTGCTGTCTTCCACTTAGATTATGGCTCAGATTTGGTTATTTTTTAAAGTTTGTACGGAGTCTTTTAGGGACAGAGAGTGGAATTAGGGATCAAGTTAATGTTTACGGACACAGATGTGGAAGAGTTAGAGGTCAGGCCTCTGCTCTGCACTTGAAATCCAGTGATGTAGACGGGTGATGAAGGACCTCCACGGTCTAGGCCTCCACTCTATGTTTGCAGCGACATAGGATCTCTGGAATCCAGCTCTCCACTAGAATGTGGGTCGATACCAAAGATGAAAGCCTGAAGGTCAATCAGAAATCTGGAAGTCAAAGCCCAGTGGCCGGAGATGAGATCTGGAGGCAATTCCTGGAGCTGGAGGACCTCCGGGTGAGTGTGGATGGTTTGGAGGGAGAAAAGGGGTTTGTTTTGCTGTTTTGTTGCTTGTTGTCTTTTGTGTTGTTCTGCTGAGCATTGTGAGCATGCTCTGTGTGGTGACACTTGGGGGCTGCCGCCAGCTCATCCTTGGGTGTGTTTGTTAACACAAATGGTGCACTTCATTGTATTTTAAAATGTGCACGTGACAAATAAACCAGGAAGTTGCAGACAGTGAAGCAATTAAAAACTCTTCTTTCACCATGTGTTGTACACCCCACTTTATTCCAAAATCTCTTACTAGCTGCATGTGATGCAAATGTACACATCTCAACAGAACTTTGCCCAGTTATTTTTTTAAGTAGATAAACAGGTTGGTGTGTGGTGACTTGGCAGCAAAAACAATGAAGGTGGAGAAACAACAACACATACAAAATGCTGGTAGGGAGAAGCGTTGTCGACGTTTCGGGTCGACTCTATTTGGTCTGGACTCTCAACCAGCAGCTCAGAAATATTCTGGCAGTCTGGGGAAAAAAGACGTGTCAACACTGAGTGAAGTCACAGTTAAGTTCTGCAGTCATAATACAGGATTCTGTTGAGCACATCTACGAGGAGCACTGCCACAAGCAAGCAGCATTGGTTGTCAGGGACCCCTACCATCCAGGCCGTGCTCTTTTCTTACTGCAGGAGCTACAGGAACCTTAGATCCTGCGCTATCAGGTTCAGAACCAGTTGATTCCCTGCAATCTCCTAGCTCCTGATAACTTCAGTCGTTCATCAGTGACCTGATTCTCCAACCTCTGCTCTCACTTTCTTGGACTCTACAACTCATGTTCTCAGCATTACTTATTTGTATTGCAGTTTGCTTTCTTTTGCACCTTAGTTGTTTGTCGGTCTTTGTGTGTAGTGTTTCATTGATTTTATTGTATTTCTTTGTTCTGTTGTGAACGTCTGCAAGAAAATGAATCTTGGGAGTATATGGTGATGATTTACTTTCAACATTGAACATAATTTCAGTGGGGCAGTCAGTAGTAGCAAAAGACTGATGAGCACCTACAATGAAATACTTGGGACATGGGCATGGATACATGAAAGCAGCTTGGGAATCTGGAGCCAACTTTGCCTGGAGTTTGGATCTCCTCTTTTCAGAATGAAGGTGAATAATTTTACATGCATACTTGTGCCATGGCCATGATACAATACAGTATAGCAGCAGATATAAGTTGTTGGGTATCTCCTGCAGTGAAAAGTTCAGGCAATGTCCAAAGGGTTTTGAGTGTCTAACACTGCCTTATAGTCCTACAACTTGAGTTGCAACCAGTTACAGGGATTGCTGAGATGCTGCCCAAGGGGTGACAATGGCTCTGGGCTGTAGCATGTACTGGCTACTTTCTTGGGCTGATCCCAGTTGCCTGTCTTACAAGAGATAAAAAGCATTCACCATCTGTTGTTCTAGCATTAATTCTCTTGCTATTTGCAGGTCAGCAGCTAACCCAGTTTCTGGCAATCATGTCAAGAAGGGACCACATGAAGCTGAGTTTCCTGGGCCACTGGTTGCTCAGAGGCATCCCACAAATCCATCTGCAGCCTTCGCTGCAAACCTGTTCTTCTCCTAGTTGTGCTGCAATTTTTGCAGGAGCTTTGGTTAGGAGCACTAGGTAAGGAAACGACATAGAGAAGTAGGCTTCAAGTATACATAGGGCTCATTAGTTGAAACAGTCATGATGTTTCACAAACTTCAATAGACAAAGTTGATTTGGTTTGAAACTTAATTATGTACTTTTCTTTGGAAATCCAAAACAGCTACAGGCCCTTCGAGCCCACGCTGCTTATTACACCTATGTGAACAATTAATCCGTTAACCCAGGGGTGGGCAAACTTTTTGACTTGTGGGCCACAAAGGGTTCTAAAATTTGACAGGGGGGCCGGACCAGGAGCAGATGGACGGAGTGTTTTGGTAATACACCTCATAAGAGAAAATAAAATATCATGGGATATGTAGAAAACATGTGCTTTAATTTCAATTGAAAATGAACAAATGCATTACAACAAAATATCTGTCTTTGAAGTCCCATGGTATTTAGCTATTTATTGAAATGACTTTTAAAACACTGAAAATTAAATGAATAAAATACAACTTTTTAAAATAGTAACAGTTATTATTTTAAAGCACTGAAAATTCTGTTATCCTTCAAGATATTATCATCATCCCTCTCCTCCTGACTGTCTTTATTTCAAAGACGGTAGGAGATGCAGGTCTACTTGTCCTGCTCCTTCTTATTCAATTGTCCCCTGTGCCAAAACTCAACAACGACCAGCCAGTATGCGGAGCGCGTTATTTGATCTGGAGCGCATTTTTTATTTTGAGAACGTACGTGCACCTGCGCACTACTCATGTCCATCACTTAACAGAAATGACATGTAACGTAAGGCTTATTGAAAAAAATATTTTCAAATGCATTTTTTACATAACACAATGAAGAAACTTATTTTTAATTTCAGTGGGAACAGTGTTGTTGGTCTCCCTTTTTAGCCAGCGCATCAAAGTCTGGATTTAGTTTTGTTGTGGCGATTCTCAGGATGGATCTGAGGTGTTGGTGAGTTAACTTGGATCTATGGCTGGCTTTGTTGATGTTCATGACGCTGAACGCCTGTTCACACAAACAGGTTGAGCCGAACAAAGAGTAAAGCGCAAATGTGGAGTAATACGCTGCACCTCAACAAAGGTCAATGTGTAGCGAGGTCAATGTGTAGCGGTGTGCTACATGCAGCGCTAAAGTTACGACATGGACTCGGTAACTGCAGTCGAAGAAAAAAACTTTATTTGAAATCCCCAGCCTCACTTTTAAACCTCCCTCAACCTGCCCCACCTGCGCAGAGGCTCCAAAGCTCTGTGCTCGCAAATCCCCGCAGGCTATCTCCCGTAGCCGGAACGCTGGCTAATTGTGAGCCGGTTCGGATGTGCCAGGAAATGGGTCGCCACAAATGTATATAGAGTGCGTCATCTATTGGGAAAACACCAGAATTGCGGGGAAAAAACGTTAACAAGGTTTATTAATATAATTTCATCAAGTTCTGCGAGCCGGATTAAAAAGCTTAATGGGCCGCATATGGCCCGCGGGCCGTAGTTTGCCCATGCCTGCATTAACCCGTACATCTTTCGAACGTGGAAGGAAATCAGAGCCCCCAGAGGAACTTGATGTGATCTCACATAGAACATACAAACTCCTTACAGAGAGCGGCAGAATTGAACCTGCATCACTGGGGCTGTGATAGCATTACACTATCATGCCCAATGTTTTGTTTTGATTTACGTATTTTGAAGTCTGGACAATATGATACTCTGGTGATCAGCAATAGACAGAGACAGACATGGGGAATTGGGTTAATGTTCCTTGTTGTTCATAAGAGCTCTTTGGTCTCTTCCTCTTCCTTGTCTTTGTTCTGTTTACAATAGAGGTTCTGCACCATATAGAAGAAGGGTAGTTCTACCGAGCTACTGTGCCGTACAAGGAGTAAATCCTTGGTTTAGGATGACAGTGCGTTTGTGTAGCAGTATATCTTTTATTGTACGTATTGCATCCACAAAGCGATTAGCTTTCATTCAATGTCAGTATGTTGTATCAGGAAGCCTGCCATGTCTGCTTGCTTTGCCCATTGGTCTTTTGCGTGGAAATGTAACACGTACTCTGCTGTCTTAATTCAGAGAGGATCTGAGACACTCCTGAAACAATGGTGTGCAGGAAACTCCATTCTGGAAGGAGTTGGATGTGTAGATGTTCATTGTCATTGTGATCCTGGTTGCCACAGGCAACACAATGTTCATGACAATGCAGTTTTAGTTCCTATTGGGCCATATGGTATATCTTATTATTGTTCTCCTTGCTAAATCTCAGGTATTTAATGCATTGTTCCTTGTTGAGGTAGACTTGGTAGTTAATTTCTTTTAAGGATCCTTCTATCCCTCGCTTAGAAGGTCTTACAGTCCTCTATGTTCACTGTATTCTGCAATTATCCTCCATATTTGCCCTCTCTGAAGAACAGCCATTTGAAATACCTGAGACAAAGAGCAACGTTACAGAAGCTTTTAAATCAAAAATCAGCACTGACTTTAAACTTGTTCACTTCCTGTAACTTGAAAAGAAATTTAGCAGCATCAAGGGCTAATTGAAAGGAATAAATCAGCAACAGCAACAGCAACAACCAGCATGATCCTTTTAAAGCAGCACGAGTAGAGTCCTTTTTTGCTGAAAGCTTGATCTTGAGCAGGTGGACTATACGTGGCGTTGAGGGTTATTTTGAACATGTAGCTCTGTTATTGTTACCTGCTGAATGCTGCCGTAATCTTTCCAGAAGGTCAGAGCTGCTTGCAGCACAGTCCTATGCTTCCCAAAATGGCAGATGGCATGCTTCATGGCAGGAATATTTACATGTGCATTGCATGTCAAATAGGACGCAAATCTGCAGCTGCAGCACCCATGGGCATATGCATGCAAATTTTGCAGCTACTGCTATTTCCTCTTTCTCTCTCTTCCAATCAAGCACATGCCCTCTTACCTTGTGCTCTCATTTTCAATGCTCTTGATTGTACATTCATTCATTCTTGTTAAGGGAGAAATAGTGAGTTACCAATAATTTATTTTAAAGAATAATCGTAAGCCATTTGATAAGCACAGTGCAGTTAATTCCATCGGCAGTATGTTGATTGGGGTGAAATCACTTGAATCTTGGGAAGATGTTGACTTGAGTAATTCTGGCTGACAAACTGCCAGATTTTAATTGTCGACTCAATTGATCACCTTACAGTTTTTCCAAAATGGGGTTTGAGCAAATCATTGTCCATTTTGTTATCGCGTGGTAAGCAACATCATCAGCAGTGAAAGAGTACCAAAACAAAGTTTATGTTGATCATCATGGCTTGGAAAGAAAGTGTTAATAAGTTGTGTAGAATTATTAATGTATTGGAAAGATAGTCGACCTGTGTCTAATTCTATTGGCAGGATTTTTTAAATTAAATAATTGAACATTGCAGAATACAAGCAACAAAAAAGGGTGTCTTTTACTTCACTGGAGTTGATACCAAGCTTGGGTTCATAGTAAGAGACTGTTGCATAATGGCTGTAATGCAGTTTTGAAATCTCATAAATCCTTTTCACCTTTGGAATTGTTCGGTCGTTATGTATTGCTGTGAAACATTTGGAGGACAGTGTTCAATGATTAAATCATGCTTCTTTAACATCTGATTTTTGTTGATGTTTTATCTCTATCCTGGCATTTTCTGCTGTTGTTTGCATGCGTTTTGGCCATTGGTTAATATTTTCAGATTTAGATTCAGTTTATTGTCATTTAGAAACCACAAATGCAATGCAGTTAAAAAAATGAGACAACGTTCCTCCAGAATGATATCACAAAAGCATATGACAAAACAGACTACACTAGAAAATCCACATAACGTTTGGCAATCCCCAATCCAGAGTCCAGAGAAGCTGCTGCGTATTAATATCGCGCTACCGTCTGAGCGAGTTCCCCAGAAAGGAGCTCCACATCCACCAGACAAACAAGACCAAAAACTAAAGCTACAAGACCTGCACAAAACCATATAGTTACAACAGTGCAAACAATAGTATAACTGATTTAAAAAAAACAGACTATGGGCACAGTAAAAATAGTCCAAAGATGTTAAAGGACTATAAGTTCAAAAGAAATCACTACACAGTTTCCACAAGTCCCCAGGGTCTTGAATATTTTCTTGACAATTCCTCACGTGCACTATGTTATCTAGAAAGAAAAATAGCTGTTCTTATTTGGAAAGAGGTTCTGAAAAAATGTCTGAATTCAATTATTGCTTAAGCAGACCTTTTAAGCAACAATTGTTATTTGTAGGTACCTTGAGGGAGGGGTTAATATAAATTGTATAATATTACAGATGTGGATTATCAACTAAACTCAAAACCCACATTTTTCTTTGCCATTTTAATGGTCTAAGTGTGAAATTCTCATTGCTTGGGCCAGTAAGAATGTCATTGTTGAAACAGGAACTGCTATCATTAGCAATGTATTCAGGTTGGTTTAAGTTGGACGAATATAAATACCCTACTGTGTGTGCATTTCTAAAGATGCTTTTTTTTCTTTTTTAAAAAAAATGCAAATATTACTGAACATGAAACTACATCTTATGGAAAGTGTTCTATATTTCTGGTTCTGAATGAAGGTGGGCTAGTTCAATTCTTGCAGCAAGTACCTTGTTCAGATATCACTGAACTTTGAAAGTCCTTCCCATGTTGTGTCCTGCTTGTTGATGCTGACTGATGTCGTGGGAAATCATTTATGCTTGGTGACTACTGGATCCCTTATGGTAGTACTTCAGAATAGGTGAGACAATATTTGGAATATTTGATGCGAGCATAAATTCACATTTCCTTTAACTGCTGAGGCCAGCAAAATTGTAGGATCCAGATCAGAACCATTTTTGTAAGATATTTTGTTTTGCATTGTTTCCATAAGTTTGTCATAGCTGGGGGTGGTAGTGGGGATAAGCTCCCTCTACCTAGTAAATGCTCCCAATGGTGTCCATCTCAAATAGCTTCTGACAACCAAGCCCAGCTCCTGGCCTTCACGTGACTCACCTACTAAGAATGGCAGAATTGTTTCTGCTGGCAGGAAATGGGGCAAAGGCAGGTTACTGCCACCTTAAAACTCGTCATTTTGGGCATATGGTGCTTGTCAGCCATGGTTGGTAGCTCATCTAGGAGAAGTGAAACTCTGATCTCAAATCTCCTCGGTCTTGTGGCTATAACCGCCCATGGGGAAGGCTTTGGGAGTAAACACTGAGGAAGAATTTGTTACTGGAGTCACTAATGTTGAGTTCAATGCTGACTGGCAACTCTTGCAACACCGCTGGTGGTGAACTGCATTGGTTTCTGAACTTCCTTGGGATACATCCGCTGCATGGAGAGGGGGAGCTTGCTCTCCATATCATACTGCCCTGGCCTGTGAACCAACATGGACAGATAGGATGTAATAACCGTAATCAACATGGATCAGTGGAGGGCCTTGCATTGTTTTGGGTCCTATTGTTTTTGGAACAGATCAATGAGCCAGTGTTCACTGAATACAAAAAGATAAATAATATCTGTTACATGCCTGTTAATTTATTGTATTCAGTTTTCTCCCTGTCATTGCTGGTCTCTTAAATCCTCAGGCCTAGTCTGAGCTTTATTTTTGTTTTCTCCATGCTTTTAAAGCCATGGATCCATTCATTTGTAATTTTTCTTGCTTTGTGTGTGAAAACCTTTGGTGTGAATTTAAAAAAATTAGATGGATGTGAGTAAGTGTAGCTGTGTCTCATTTATTTCATCCTGGTTCTCGTGGAGCAAAGTGCAAAGTTATGAAGTGCAATGAAAATTATTTCATCAGGCCGTTGAAGTAGGTAATGCAAGTGCGTAAATAGTATTCTGGGAACTTTTACCTTTGCTTTATGTATCATGTTCGGCAGTGTTGCCCAAGTCAAGTTGAACAGTTGACATTTGTTCTGGAGCCAGGAATGCATTTTGCATTAAAATACACACAGTTAAAAATGCTGTTGCCAAACAGAGCTATGCAAAAGGCAACAGGAGTTGAAAGGTCAGAAGGATTGTTCTGGTGAAACGCTAGGTAAAAATACCAAACTTCGGACCCGTGAAACGTAGTCCTGACATTTAGGACCACTGTGATATTATTTTATTTTCTCCCTTATCATGGCAAAGAAGGACTGGTTTCAAGTGGTAACACTACACAGACAGGATTCAGGATTTGGCAGCAAGTGCAAGATGTGGTTTAACTGCTGAAAGATTTCTAAGATCTTTCAGCAGTGGGAAGTCGGCTTGGAGGTTCAACCTTGTAAATGCACAGGATCACTGTTGAGCTGATGAATTAAGTGACCTTTGCTACAGGAAAGTGTAATAATCGTTTCCTTAGATCCTATAAAACCACCCCACTTTGTCAATATTTCTGTAGAGTGGTAAAAGAACACATAGCTGGTTCAGTAACAACTTGGATAACTTTAAAAATGGCATTTAAAAATTACCAGTCCAAGAAGTTCATGCTGTCTGTTAAGAAAATCTTACTTTTTATTTGAGTTACCATACTGCTTTCACCAATTTTTACATCTGCTGTGAATAGGGCTGTAACACTCCATGAATGCCAGTATTGCTATAAAAAAAATTTAACCTTGTCCTTGATGAAAGCTCTACTTGTTCATATTTGGATAAAATACCCCCAGATTATCTGGGTTTACATGCACATTCAATTCTTAAATGTTTTTGAATTGTAAGGAGACAAGTCTCATAGCAAAACACAAGTGTGGCATTGGAAAAGCACAGCTAACCATTTCGACCTTTTTTGAGTCCATGGTGATTTCAAGAGTAAAGCAACCATTGACTTCCTCTTAAACGATTGGCAAAGATGGAATAGCTAAGGGTCTCTATCTGTGATTTGTCGTTCTGATTCTACAATATCATCTTGTTCAAAATGTCATTTGGCCTAATGAAGTTTTAGTCTGGAATGCATGCTTATCATCTTGTGTGGGCCCTGAGCCCAGAGCAGATGTGATTTCAGGCAAGAATTAGTGTGCCAGGGGAAGTTATTTATACATTTGTAATTTTTATCTTGGAAGGGAAACCTGAGATGACAGGCCCAAAATTAATGTTTAATACGGCACCCAATTATTTAAAGTGTTGCGATGTTGAGATTAATTCTTGCTTGTTACCCACATGGGCAGAACCCCTTATATATTGCAGGATTTCCCTTTATCCTTTTTTCAAACATTATCAAATCTATATAAAGAGGGGATGAACTTATATCCAAGTCTCTTCATGAGAACAAATAACAGTAAACAAATAACAGTTTTTAAAAAAAAAACAAGGAGTACAAGAATTACTACATGGAGCAAAACAGTCTTCCTTGTGCAAATACAGTGGATTCTCATTAATTGGGACACATTGGGACCAGTATGTTTTGACCCAATTAACCAAAGTTTCATGGAAATAGTTAAAAACCTTTTTTTTAAAAAATAGGCAAACTACCATTTAACTGAGTTTTTAAAAATTATGTATTTAATTGAGATGCAGAACAAATGAGACCAGAACCAAAACTACTACAGTACTGTAAAACTGTGTGTTAGATCCTAATAGTTATTGATGGAGGAATTCATCTGGTGTACCTGTTCTGTTGATTGACCATAAATGAACAAAATTAGGTGGGTGGCAGATGGAGTTCATTCCAGACAAGTGTGAAGTGGCACACTTTGGGAGGCAAACATGAAGGCAAGGTTAACGGCAGAATTATTAGCAGTGTAGAAGAACATGGGGATCTTGGGGTCCCGCATAAGTAGATTCCTCAAAGTTCCATGCAAGTTGATAGGGTGGGTAAGAAGGCGTTGGTGTAATGGCCTTCATTTGTCGGGGGATTGAGTTCAAGGGCCGCAAAGTAATGTTGCAGCTCTATTAGACTCTGGATAGACCATGCTTGGAGTATTCCGCTCGGCTGTGGCCACCTCACTATAGGAAGGACGTGGAAGCTTTGGAAAGGATGCAGAGGAGATTTACCAGGATGCTGCCTGAATTGGAGAGCATATTTTATGAGGATGGGTTGAGCAAGCTAGAACTTGTCTCTTTGTAATGAAGGAGAATGAGATCTGGCTTGATAGAGGTGTACTAGATGATACGAGGTATAGATTAAGTAGACAACCAGAGACTTTTTCAAGGGTGGAAATAGCTTGTGTGAGGGAGATTAATTTGAAGGTGTTTGGAGAGAAGTCTAGGGGAAATGTAAGAAATAAGTTTTTTTGCTCAAAGGGTAGTAGATACATGCACTGCCAAGGGTGGTGGTAGAGACAGATACACTAGGGATATTTTCAATTATTAAATAGGCACATAAATATAAGAAAAATGGAGGACTATATAAAGGTGAGGGTAAGTAGGTTACAAGGCTGGCATAATATGATGAGGCTAAAGGTCTATATGGTGCTGGACTGTTATGTTCTTCTGTGTTCTACGGTATGGCGTGGCTACTTGTGCTAATCACTTAATTAGGTTAATTATGACTGCAAAATGATTTTCAGCCAATCAACTGGAATAAATCTGGACCCAAGCATAACAAAAGAAAGTGTTTCAACACAGGCTGTGGTGTTGAATAGTCCAGATTACTCCTAGCATTGTTTGGAGTGAGCTATTAATTGTACTGTTTCACAACAATAAGTGTATTGTGCAATAATTTACAAGGGGCCAATGACTTGCATGTATGGCATGTGTCATACTTTGTTGCTTCTGAGATAGAGTTCATATTGGATATAGGAACGTTGCGGAGATGTTAATTTTCAGAACCAGAGGTGGACTTCTTTGGGGCTAGTGGGCACCATGGCACCTTTAAAAATAAGGTTGGCGACACCAGCATCGGCATTTGGGAATGTAAAATTTGGGTCCAGACTCTGCAGGATGGGGGATTGCTGAGCTTCTGGGACGGTATAATAATTATCCTTGAGGCGGAGTATTGCTTGTCTTTGTCACTCTGGCAGATTAAGTGTTGCATGGAATTTTTGAGGATTTAAAATTCCCAGATATTGGCTGAATTATGGTTTAGATTAATGCAGGTTGGCGTTGGCGGTATGAGCAGCAGTATTCTGCATGGTAGGATGGCAAGGGGAAAAGAGAAGGTCATATGTGTGATCTCCCGAGAGAAAGCAAGTTGTGTTTTTAATTCGATTCTTACAGGAAGAGAATACAAAAGCAAATAAAACTGCAATTAATGTTTCTCTTAGCAGCAACAGGTGAATAAACAGTTGTTAATTGAACAGTAATTCCAAGTCCTAAAACGGCAGGTGTCCTAATTATTTTCTCTTTGTGTTTGCCATCGTCTCTTTCTGCCTCGCCTTTTCCTGATTGCCTCCTTTTCTTTGGGATTAAAAAGTAATTTGCAGATCAGTTGTGAAACCGCAGTTCAGAATATAATCTTCGAGATGAGGCTGCCACCGGCAGCAGGCACCCATGTTTGCTGCTTCTCTGATCTTTCCCCGATCTGCCAATGGCTGACTCGCTCTCCGAAGCCATCCGCAGTCTGAGCTGTCGAGTCCTTGTGCTCCTGGTAAGCCGGCACAATGTTATTGCTGTTATGTGCGCAGGCCGGGACAAGCTCCACCTATGGAGTGGTAGAAGAACACCAGACACCGAGCAAACCTGTGCTCTTTGTTGCAGCCGCCAGGGACTTCACATACACCTGATGGTCAGAAGTATTGAAAACGACATTAGAAAAAAAATCTAATTATGGATAAATTCATTCTATAAAGCTCAATCTATTATAAGTTTTCAAAGAAACTCAGTTAAAACAAAATGTTTTAAAATGACTAATAATGAACCCAGCTTCACAGCTTTTATTGGCGTGGACTTGCTGGTACTAACCCTCCTCTGCCTGGCAGGATTGGTTCTTGTGCTCAACAATTCCTCCTTCAGCTTCTCCCACTTTCTCCAAACTCAGGGTGGGTAGCCATGGGCACCTGCATGAACCCCAGCTATGCCTGCCTTTTCGTTGGCTATGTAGAACAGTCCACGTTCTAAGCCTTCTTCTGTAATACTCCCCAACTCCTCCTCCACTACATTGATGCTGCTTCATGCACCCACGTTGAGCTCGTCAATTTTATGAACTTTGCCTCCAACCTCCACCTTGCCCTTAAATTTACGGTGCATTTCTGACACCTTCCTCCCCATTCTTGATCTCTCTGCCTCCATCTCTGGAGACTAACTGTCTACCGATATCTTTTATAAAAACAACCAATTCCTGTGGCTATCTTGACTATACCTCTTCCCACTCTGTCTCCTGTAAGACTGCTATTCCCCTTTCTCAGTTCCTTCACCTCCACTGCATCTATTCTTAGGGTGAGGCTGTCCTTTCCAGGACATCAGAGATGTCTTCCTCCTTTAAAGAACAGGGTTTCCTTTCCTCCACCATTGCAGCCCTCAGACATTTGTGCTCACCCTATCTTCCCGCCACCT
This sequence comes from Hypanus sabinus, assembly GCF_030144855.1. NCBI lineage: Eukaryota > Metazoa > Chordata > Chondrichthyes > Myliobatiformes > Dasyatidae > Hypanus > Hypanus sabinus. The sequence continues at coordinate 41,205,711 of NC_082727.1, forward strand.
TAACAGTGATAGGATTTCTCATCCTTACCAATGCCCCACGAACCTCCACATCCAACGCATCATTCTCTGCAACTTTCACTCCTCCAAAGTGGTCCTACCACCAACTACATCTTTACCTCAACCCCCACTCTCTGCTTTCCCCAGGGATCGCTCCCCCGTGATTCCCTTGTCCTAACTGTTCCTCCCCACTAATCTCCCATGCAGCATTTATCCCCACAAGTACTACATTTGCCTTTTACCTCCTCCCTCACCTTCATTCAGGACCCCAAACAGTCCTTCAGTTTGCAAATCAGTTGTACCCCCTCCTGATGCGGCCTCCTCTACATTGGTGGGACCCAGTGTAAATTAGGGGGGGGGGGCAGCTTTGTTGAAAACTTCCACTCCATCCACCAAAAAATGGAACTTCCCAGTGGTAAAGCATTTTAATTCTGATTCCCATTCCCATTCTGACAGTTTGGTCCATGGCCTTCTCTTGTACCATGACGAGGCCACCCTCAGGGTGGAGGAGCAACGCCTTATATTCCATCTGGGTAGCCTCCAACCTGATGGCATGAACATCGATTTCTGCTTCTGTTAAAAAAAAATTACCTTCCCTTCCTCTCTTCTTCTATTCCCCATTATGGTCTCTTACACCTTCTCACCTGCCTATTACCTCTCCTGGGTCCCCTCCTCCTTCCCTTTCTCCTATGGTCCACTCTCCTCTCCTGTCAGAGTTCTTCCTCTCCAGCCCTTTACCTTTCCCACCTACCTGGCTTCACCTGTCACCTTCTAGCTCATTCTCCTTACCCTCCTGTCACCTTTTTATTCTGGCATCTTCCCCCTTCCTTTTGAGTTGTGAAGAAGGCTCTTGGCCCGAAACATCGACTGTAAATGAATTTTCGTAGATGCTGCCTGACCTGTTGAGTTCCTCCAGCACTTTGTGTATGTTACTGATCCTATGGCTGATAGGACATTGCAGCTATTCAATAGCATGATGTGGGGCCCAGTGGGGAATCCAAATCTAGATGCCTGGTCAGAAAATCCCCAATACAGAGCAGGCAGGAACCTTGGACAGAGGTGCTGAACTTCCCTGGCATTTGTAAACACCAGCAGCTTGCTAAGAGATTGCCATCATTTCCCGGCAAGTTGCAGTTGATGTTTTCATATAAAATGGAAAAACTAGTAGCTGCACCTGAGTAAAGATGTGGTTTAACAGTACGTTGGATAAACAATAATTGTTTGACTTAGAAACAAAGTCCAGTAGGTTCAGTAACATCCTTGTTCCTTTTAGAAAAAAAAAACACATTCTAAATGTATTTTGTAACTTGTTTCCGCAATGTTCAGAGTAGTAAGGCTGGTGTAAGTTAATTGTTTGCTTCATCAGATCATTCCAGAAGAATTTAATTTAACTTCCAATTTATATGCTAGAGAGGGGGTGAGGGGAACAAGAGGGTAGCACATGAGAGTGCTTTTTATCGGCAGCTACTTTCACTCTAAGATTAATTTTTGCATTATTGTTTCACATAAAAACTTCTGTTTTTAAACAAAAAAAAATTAAGAAAAAATGATAGACATTTCTAATGCTTTGAAAGACCACTTCAGATTATTAGACATTTTATTTACATGGAGAATTTCAATTGCTACAACGTTCAATGTCAAGGTCAATTTAACATCAAAATATGTATATGTTACCATATGCTACTTTAAGAATTATTTGTTTTTTGCTGGTATTTTGCAGGAAAATAAAGAAATGTAATAGAATTTATGAAAAACAACCAATTTGTAAAAGAAGTCAAGTTGTGCAAAGAAAAAGTAATACTGAGGACATGAGTTGTAGAGTCCTTGAAGTTGCGCCTGTAGTTTGTGGGATCTTTAGTTTAGAGTTCTGATGAGTGAAGGTATATGTGATGCCTTTTTCTTAAATGTTTCAGAAGCGGATTTCAGGTGGTTTTATGTGGCAAAAGCTGTTCATCCAGAGAGTATGGAGTGGTGAATTGCCAAAGGTGTTGTCTTCCATTTTTCCTGCTTTCAAAGTGTGTAATAGCCTGGCCAGAGTTTTTTGCCTGTAACCAAGATCACCAAATTCTGAAAATAAATTTACTTTTGTGGGTTGTTACTATGTGAAGACTACGAACGTAAAGGCAGTGTTGGCACTAGAAAAGCTGTTCATTAGTTGCAAAAAGACTGGGACATCCAAGACGCTGAGATGATAACTGCATAAATGCTTCTCCTTCCTCTGTGTCCAACTTACGCTCTATGCTAATTATTGCACCAGATCTTGCTGGTGGTTCCAAACACAACCACTGGCATTTAGCTGTTCAAACAGTGGGTAGTCCCAGATTCAGTGTAGGCATTGACAAATTTAGTAGTCTGGGGATACAGCTGCTGAGTCCAGTCATCTTGGCATACCCTGCTTAGTGGTTCAATCTAGATAGCATCGGAGATTATAGAGAAGTAGGAGGCTGGTTCTTCTTAAATATTTTGTTTGTACTTTAATATTTATAAAAGCTTTTTTAGTTAACTCCAGCTTTTCTATTTTAAAGATGTTTAGCTTTTAACTTTTAAATGGCTTTTAAATGGTTCTGAATGTCTGATGTGAAGTGGAATTGGCTCGGCTCTGCTCTCCACTTCTTGGTGAAATAAGAATGGGGTGTTGTGGTGGTGGTGGAGCCTACCACGATCATCAGCTCTGAGCAGGTGGGCTGGGCCAGCAAGATCAGGCCATATAAATTTCCATGCATCTATAACTAATGTAACCAAGACGGTGTTTGTTTGGTTATTCTATTTCCACTGCAAAATATTTGTGGCATAGATTTGGGACCAGAAAAAGCTCTGAAAGAAATGAGTAAGTGAAGAAATTGTAACTGAGGAATCCTGCAATGTCCTTCCTTTAACTGTTAATTTACTTGGTCATCACAGTGGTCAGAAACCAATAAACTCCTCATTAATTTGTGTCTGTGATGATGCAGTCTTACTTATAAATGCATTTACATAAACTTAAAAATAGCACTTGAAATCCGATTCATCATTTTGATTTTGTGGGAACATAATAGAAATCTGCTCTGACAGGTAGACTAAAATGGATTATTATTCATGGAAGCAATACACACACAATACTGAAGGAACTCAGGGGGCCTCTACCTTCCAGTTCTGCCGAAGGGTCTCGGCCCAGAACGTCGCCCGTACTTTTTTCCATAGATGCTTGCTGAGTTCCTCCAGCATTTTATGTGTGTTTCTTGGATTTTCAGCATCTGCAGAGTTTCTCATTTATTATTCATGGAAGAAATTTTGACATGATCAAAGAGAGATGCTTGCAAATTGTTTGGGTAATATATTAAAATCAGTTGATACAAGGTCTGTGTTTTAAGAAATGATTTCTTCTGCAAAATATATTTAGCAAAGCAAATTGGAATTGAATCCAAGGAGACTGATTCTGTAAACATTTTTTTAAATGTGTAACTACTAGATCCGTAGTTTTCTGGAAAACCACCAGTTCTTCCATTTCAGTTGAACTGACTGGGTGATATTTTTAAGTACTGGATTCTAAAATCCAATGCATTACTTGATCAGGTAACCCAATTGTAGGAACGTAAGATCTTTCCAAATATAACCAATTGTAGGAACGTAAGATCTTTCCAAATATAACCATGTTCTTGCAGCATTCTATTCAGTATAGTTGATACAGTTTTCTGTTTTATCATAATGAGTAGCATTATTTTTACATTTCTCAGAATTCCAGTTTTTAATGCATCTATAACTAATGAATACCATTCATTTGGAAGAAAGATGGTCCTTTCTTGCCAACCTTGATTACAAATAGAAAGTGATTAAATAAAAATATCTTGAAGTGAAAATATGCAAGAATTCTTGATGATAGGTAAAGATGAAGCTGACTCTTGGGTCATAATATAAAGTGTTATAGCTAAATAACATGCTTTTTTACAAATTCAATAACACCTGCTGATGCTGGAAATCCAAAGCAACATACACAAATGTTGGAGGAACTCAGCAGGCCAGGCGACATCTATAGGAAAGAGTAAGCAGTCGATATTTTGGGCCAAGACCCTTCATCAGCACTGGAAAGAAAGCTGAGAAGTCCGATGAAGAAGGTGGGGGGGAGGGGAGGAAGGACATGCTCTATTACTTCTGTTTGTTTCCGTCATAATAAACAGCCAATGAAAATGAAGGATTAAATCATGCATCTTTTCATGTTGAATGGTAAGTCCCTTCCTTCATGTCTGCTCAACTACAAAGCAAAATCTTGGAAGCATCAGAGTAAAGCTAGTTGTTGGATTCCAGCTGAATAATGAAAATTGTTAAACCTATGCTTGGATAACGCTTAGGGGAAAATGAAAGTGTTTGTCATGGGAGGTTCAGAAGTTGTTGACAGCATTGTATGTAACTCTAAAATGCTGAAAGGTCCATTGACGTTCTGCAACCTCTCAAAAATACCACAGCAGGTTTCCCTGACTCCCCTGATTCAGCGATGTATTGGAAACTATTTGATATGAAGCTCTTCCAACAGTCTCTCCCTCTTCAATTACAGGACCGGAATCGGCCCTATGATGCATTTAACTTGCACTCTTTGGAGAATTCCTTAATGGATATTATGAGAAGTGACCACGAACCAATGAAAGGTAAACACTATCCCCCCAGTGGCCCACCAATGACTATTGCTGACATAATGTGGAGGAATCATTTTGCAGGTTAGCAAATTTCTTATTTATGATATGGATACTATATAAAGTTTAAGTGATGCTTTGGTTTTGCATGTTGTATATTTGTTATTGATCGATTTTCTAAATGATTTGCCATTGTTCAATATTCCACATTCTTTTTCTGTTTCTAACTGCAAAATGGGGAAGATTTTTGCAGCTGTTTTTTTTTGAGAATAAACTTCATAAAAACCTTCATAACTGCTAATTTATTCCAAGTTAATCCATATGTATCTTTGTAAAACAATGCCTCCGTATTGACAAAATATTTGGTTAGGAGAGTTGTTAACATTTTTATTTTGTTCATAGATCAAAACTATCATGCTTTTTTAAAATTTTCAAAGCTCAAAGACAATTTATTAACAAAGTACATATATGTCACCATTTGCAACCCGGAGGTTCACTCTCTTTTTGCAAGTTTTGCAAGATTCCCTCCCTCTCCATACATTAACTCTTAAATTTCTGGTTTTAAATTTCAATGAGTTTAAAAAAAACAAATGTAAGCCAGTTTTCAGCTGCAAATTCTGTTAAAGAGCAAACACGAGGAAATCTGCAGATGCTGGAAATTCAAACAACACACACAAAATGCTTGTGGAACACAGCAGGCCAGGCAGCATTTATAAGGAGAAGCGCTGTCGGCGTTTTGGGCCGAGACCCTTCTTTTAAAATTCAGTTTAATTCTTGGATAACATTAAAAGCAATTTAGGAATAACACAATATTATTTCTGCTTTTGCATTTAGCCAGTACCTTTCTATTACTCCATTAGCTGGTAAATGCAAGAATTTTTTTCTCAGCTCTTCATCAGGGAATTCAGTATGAAGTTCTTGAGGAATCAGAGTTCTTGAAAGCCAATGTGTGAAAACAAGCTATTTTTCTTTTCCAATTACTTTCTTGCTAAGATCTGAATAAATATATTTACTACCACTTTTCAAAGTTAAAGATGGAGTTTGTTGTAATATGTACAAGGTATGCAAGGTTTTTATGATTATTTTTGGTATGCAGTTCATAAAAAACAATTATTTTGCATGCAGAATAACTGCAACAAGAGTTGAAATTCCTTTACTTAAGTAATTTTGAACATTGCAAAAGTTAACTGCTGTAGTTGATAAAGTTCACAATTTTCACTGAATATAATTGTCTTGATACATGCAGTTTGCATTCAGTTTTTAGAAAATGGCATTTCATTTTGGGAAAACTTAGTTAAGCAAGGGATTTGTTGGTAAAACTCAAGTTAACAAACAACCGCCCTATCTATCCCTCTGATGAAATCAGTTTGTTGCTCAAGCTGCAATTGTAAATGGTTACCAGTTAAAATTTGTCTTTGCTGCTCTCTTTCTTAAAAAAATATTGACAGAAGGCTAACATGTGTTGCCAACACTGTTTAAAGGTCTTTTGAGCAATACTAAATGTAAAACTGTAGAAATGATGTGATTGTATGAAATGCCATTGAAAAAATAAAGCAGGAATGGTTCAATTATTCAGATTTACTAGATTGCATTTATATATTCTGGGGGGGGGGGTCCGCTAACAATTACTTTAGAAAGAATTTCTGCAGTTTAAACACTACATTTTATTGTGTGAACCACTGAATAGAGTTGGTGAGAAGCAAGTACACCGATTGCCACTAGTTCCATAGTTGTTATAAAGATATGGGTCAAACTCAGTGGATTTAAAATGACCACATTGAAACCATGTGTGCTAGATTCAGAGGTTTAAAAATGATTGTATCTAAAAGAGGTGTGGCAATTTTAGAGGATTAATTTTTAGTGTTTTTAGTGTTTTAGGTTGGAGTTATAGATCTCTCTACTAACGACAGGCTTGGGATTTCTGATTGCAGGTGGGGAGGGCGCAGGTTAATAAACGTTAGAGGTTTTCATCTTTCAACATAACATTACTTGGAGAACAAAAAATGATTTGAAATAATACAAGGATGGGGAGATTAATTTTTTTGTTTTCTAGAAGAAAGCATTTTATAAAAGAAAGAAGCTTTTAAAAAAATATATACAGCTGAAAGTTCCATCCATATTTGTGTCAGCTCTTGCTTCGACATAGGATATACTATGCAGAATCAAGCCACTTGGCCTAACCCTTAATTTCTGGCTTCTGTGCTCCACTTGAGTACAGTCGGCCCTCCTTATCCGTGAATTCCGCATGCGTAAATCCAACCAACCACGAATTGTGAAAACCCGGAAGTGCTCTTCCAGCACATGTTGTTCGAGCATGTACAGACTTTTTTTGTCATTATTCCCTAAACAATGCAGTATAACAACCATTTTACATAGCATTTACATTGTATTAGGTATTATAAGTTACCTAGAGATGATTTAAAGTATACGAGAGGATGTGCGTGGGTTATCATGGATCGGGATTGAAAAATATCCGAAGTTCTCTTACTAGGAGAACTAAGTTGGAACAGGTACATCCAGTATTATTTAGCGTCAGTTAGTCAAACGTTTGCCTTAGTGTATAGTATATATTTTGCCTTTCTATGCATATAAAACACTTAAGAACGTATGTTTCAACGCCGGGCTCGGGAACGGAAATTCTCGGGACTTGGGACGGATTGTCCCCAAGCGTGCTCTCCACCGTGTCGGGTTGATGTGGAGGATCAAAAACCCAAAACCCCAAAACCCAATAATTAAACGACTGTGTTGCTTAGTAATAATTGTATCTTTCATTGGAGTAGAGCCTTCCTCACTTTATCCTTTAAGATTGTTCTGATCGTTGACCGACATAGCCTAACACTTCTCCAATCACCGATGGCGTTTCACCTCTTTCCAATCACTTTATTATTTCTACTTTATTTTCAATTGTGTTTGTGATTATTTTCGCGAACAGAAACACTGTGGATTCAGAGTTCTACCACCAGGTCTTAGTGTCCACCGCAGTGAGACAGGTTAAATCAGGTCTGGGGTTCCACTGGGTCCTAAGGTCCACTGGATTGCGACAGGTTGAATAAGGGACTTGAGCATCTGCGAATTTTGGTAACCGCGAGGGCTCTTGGAACCAATCCCCCGTGGACAAGGAGGGCCAACTGTATATAAATTTGACAGCCTTCTGAATCCTTCTCTCTGTCATGCTTGTCTAGCATCCCCTCAAATGTATCTGTTCACTTCACTTTGCCGTCCCTAGTATTTCCAACACAGTCCTGAGTGGCAATTAGAGTCCCATTCAAAGTCCAATTTTTGGTGTTCATTGACCTTTTAAGGACACCCCTCAGGATTATCTGCTCCCTTCTGGTAGTCACCTATAGTCATATAAACATATAGTCTTACTGGGCTCGCCATGCGGACATTGTGCCAAAGTTTCTCTCTCTGACGGACCATTGGCATCGCAGATTGGCCTTTGGTGAATGTAAATCCTCACCCCCCCCCCCGCTGGGTTTTTGACACGTCTAACAGTTAGTATTGTGGAACATTCCTCCTTCATCTGTAACTCTTGTTAAAAATTTCCCCAGGGACAAAAAGGTAACAGTAGCATAATTAGCAGAATGCTGTCACAGTTTGGGTGTTGTAGTTCTGAGTTAAATTCTATGAGGAGTTTGTTGAGTCTACCCATGACTGCATAGCTTTCCTCCGGGTGCTCTGGTTTCCTCCCACAGTGGTTAGTAGATCATTGTAAATTGTCCTGCTTATAGGCTAGTGCGAAATAGATGAGGTGCTGGGTGACACAGCTCGCTGGAGGGGCCTGTTCCATGCTACATCTCTAAATAAATAAATCACACTTAATCAGGGCATTCAAAAACAGGTTTCCTGTAACTGACTGTGAAGCTAAGTACTTTTGAAAAGTATTCCTGTAATGATGGGAAGTGTGAAAGGCAATTTGCACCACAATTAGTCCCACAATTAGGAAAGAGATAAAATGCTGCAATGTGTTGTCTGAAGGATTATCATGAGCCAGATGATGACTTTCAGAATAATGTCATGAGATTCTTTATAATCCTTTATGAGAATATAAGGGAAATGGGTTGACCTTAAAACCCTCCTCCATGATCATCTACCTTCATTATTCAGCCTACATGATGTGTTCAAGTCTGCAGAGCCTTCTGATGTGGAGGCTGGAGTGATAGTCTCGAGTGTTGGTCTCTTTTGGTCCTCCTTTCAGTGTGCAACAATTAATGGTTAGAGGATAGCATTTGAATTTATTCTTCTAGTCAAAGAGGAACTTAAATTTCTCATAACGTAAGCAATTGAACAGTTATCAACATGATTTCTCTAACTTTTGGTAATCACTCCCCTCGATTTTCATCAACCACCCTTTTTGTGTTCCTTCATTCCTGTGACCCCCCCCCCTTTTTTACCCACCTTCATAACATGGCCATTACCTCCTCTGGTTTCCCATCTCCTCTTTATTCTGCTGTCTACTGTCCTGTCATGTCGGATTCTTCTTTTTGCCCTTTGCCCCTACACCTGTCACCTTCTAGCTTTTCACAGCATTCCCTTCCACTCCTTTCCCTCACCCATCTCCCTCCGCCCCTCCACCTGAGCTTACTAATTATCTGCCAGCTTGTGCTCCACCCCCTCTCCCCACCTTTTACTCTGGCTCTGCTCACCTCACTTCCACTCCCAACGAAGGCCCTCAACCCAAAACAGTGACAATCCTTCTCCCTTCATAGATGCTGCCTAACTTGCTGAGATACCCCTGCATTTTGTGTGTGTTGTTCAAATATGGGACAGTCGTGAAATAAGGTTAATACCAACATAAAATGTTGATAATATTTTTCTCTCCCAGACACAATGGATACATAAAGCTCTTTCTAAAATGGTATGGGGTATATTTTCTTTAAATATGTATGTACCCAATAACTTAAACTGATGATCTTTCTGAATGGTAAGAAGCAGATCTGGAAAATAGCCATCTTATATAATTTGCTGCTTTACATACAATTTCACCACCAGAAGAGTTCATAATGTTTAAATTCCCCACTGATTCCTCAACTGGATGAGTGACACTATTATTCAATATCCTTGAATTTCCTTCAAGGAGTCCAGCCTTTTATTATTTTGTAGTAAGGGTTAAATTCACTTTTTTTTTTCTCTTACAACATTTGTTCATACCAGACATCTAAGGTTTTCTATCATTAATCTGGGATAATTTGATCATAAAAGTTATCAGACCTTTGTACCTAACTCTTTCACCAAATATGCACAAAGCAGAAATGGAGGCTATTAGAGTTTATTTTTCTATACACAGTTGTGATAGTCTTCTTTCATTAACTGAACTTCTAACACTTAATATCTCAAACCTTTTTGCAGCTGGAGAGAGAGAGAGAGGAAAATGAAGTAATTGATGTTGAGCAATAGTGGGACAATTAAAGGATGTGGATGAATGCTTAGTCAATCAAAATGAGCTCTCTGGCATTTTCTGGGTGGTGGGGCAGAGATACGTCTCTTCCAAAGGAGGTATAAGGTGCTCCTTCCCGCCACTAGCCCACAGATCACACTTGGATAAGGTATAATACCTACTTAGCCCCCGGTCAGGGTCACGTAAAGCCATGGGAGAAAGTGGTGGATGGTTGTATGAGCAGCTGGTGGATATCACAAGTCCTGGTTTTGTGGCCACTGACGCCAACCAAGCGATATCTAAAGAGTATTGACAATGGCTGGGGTCACCCAAATTGTAAAGACACCGCCCAGAAGAATGCAAAATTCTAGAAAATTTGCCAAGAACGATCATGGTCATGAGGACATGATCACCCATATCATATGACACAGCAGATCATTATGATGAATGATGGCAGCTTATTCAAAAGGTGCAGCAGGAAGAATGTGTTTGGGATAAAATTCCAGGAAATGGGAGAGAGAGTAGAATTGGCTGATTACAAATAATTCAGCATCAAATACAATTTTAATGGAATAAGCTTTTGAACAGTGGTCAAGATACTTGATTTTGAAATTTACTGACATGTGTTTATTTAAATTGTGTATCAAGAAGGCTATTTGGATTCAAAATGATGGTGACAAGGAATGGATTTTTGTGACGGATTCAAAATGGACTGCCATTTAGTCAACTGAAGTCAACTGTAACGTTATAGCTTGGGCTGCAAACTATAATGCTTTTTGCAAATCTGAATTTCCAGCTGGAAAAGCAAACAGTTCTGTGTAGGGGAGAGCAATGCAAATTTGCCAAGTTAATCCCATTGCCATATCACAAATACTCACAACGCATAAAATTGAGGTTGAATGCTTCGTTCTGTGGTCATTATTTCTATGGGTTCATGATGCAATTTTTTTGTTTGCCCAAAGCAAAGAACAATCTGTCACTAAACCATAGACAATAAAGCTGAAGGTTTTTAAGTTAGTGCAGGAATATTTACATACTGATCTTGTTTTACCTGCACAAAGTAGCAAATCAATTTCCTTCATCTGATGTACTCTATATTCTGCATGTGCATTATCAATAGATTTTTAAACAGACAATTTTGTAAATCATGTTTTGTAAACTATAATTTGTTCTGTTTACTCTGTGACTTTCAATTTTATTTCTGGTTGCTTAGCAGATAGAGACATCTTTGGAATTTTGAGTTTGTGTTGTTTTTTGCAACTCTAGTATATAAAATAAAATGGCTGTAAGATGATAAGTAAATATTTTGCATTGTAAGTTAGATGTAGATGGGATTATTATCCAAACATTTTATCATATCGTCATTAAAGTGATGGGCAGTAATCTCTCTTTAGAGACCGTGTATATATAACTGCTTTAATATTAGCAATTTTATTTTAAAGCGGGTTTGGTTTCTCACGCAGAGGTTTTGGATTATGATGATATAAGTTCTTTGACTTAATTAATATTTACCATCTATTTTTCCAAGTTAATTTTTATTGGATGCTGTCAAGATAACTGATGTGCTTCTTGGCCTTGAACTAATGTCTTTCAAAGGCTTAGTGAGAAGAATGGTAACTTAAATAATTTAGGGAATATATGTTTCTGAATCTCAGGAACTGTTTTATTTTACAGGACGCTTGGGCCTTAATTTTCCTCACCCTGGGACAGATAATCTTGTGGCACTAAATAATAGTAAGTACTATTATTTTTTTTCTTGTACCTTTTTGTGTTGTGCAAGATAACACATTTACCTTTACTCAAAATGTTTTAGGTAATACAATCTTCTTGGCACTGAGAGTTCTGATTTATTATATTTTATTATAGGCAAAGGTATACTCTTATAAAATTTAATCCACGCATATATTTTAATATGCATGATTACTGAATCATGTTGTATAAAGTAAATTAAGTTAGTTTAACCAGAAATATCCATGTGTCTAATTCTGGCAAGGAGTAAATTCAGAGTGTTGCTCTATATTGTATGTACAATCCATCTCAATTGAACAATTTTGTACAGCAAGTTGTGGATATGAAAAAGAACCTTTTTTTAAAAAAAATTGCTTGCGACCGGTTGGTGCAAATTCATTTGTAGGTCAATTGTATTTTTTATTAGTAGCTATTGTATTTTTTTCTGCCCAATTTTGAGCTTGCATTTGTAACTACATTATAATAGTATACCATACAAAGCAAGGGTGCGCATGGTAAAGTGGTCTGAGGAAAGTTGTATGTCTGTATTTTTACAGGTTTTCATGTGAATGAGTACATCATGAAAGAATATAGAGCTTTTCGTACCAATGTGGCAGGAGTTTTATTAAAATATGCAAAAAGATATCTCAAGAGTTTTGTTAACCAGTCTATATGCAATTGATCTTCAAGGGTGTGTTTACTTTCTCCTTTCAAATTGCATTCCAACATTATAAATAAAAGCTCACATTAATAAATTTTATACAAGAAATCATCTGTTCCTTTCTGCCCTATGATGAATCTATATGATAAATTTTAATCATTTTTATTACTTTGGTTACTATAAAGCTGCTTTGGTTATGCCAATGTCCCCTCAATCTGCTCTAGGAATGACTTAATACGTCAGCTGGTGGAATCTATTATCTGGCGCAATAAATCAAGTCCCATATAAGCAGCAGTAGTTTCAGTCACGAAAAGATATCAATCTTTGTCCCACTCCTAGTTAGCTAGGTGAAGATCCTTGAAGGAGATAGTAAGACAGAGTAATTTAACAAGACTAGAGTTTGGAGTCTTGATGGAGAAAGATAAAGCTTTCTCCTTTTATTCCATATAAATAAAATAAAAGCTACAAAAAGATTCCATCTAAGTTTCAGAGTTAATCAGGGTGCACAACAATTCCAATTAATATTAGTCATACTTTTCCACAACCATTGCAAGTTTGATTTTCTAACAGAAACCATCTAGTTTTTAGAGCAGTGTTTGAAACTTCAGTTACTAGGAGGAGGAGGCTATCATGTCCTTCAAGTCTGCTGAATCATTCAGTAAGATCACATTTGATTTTTTACCTCCCATCCATAATCCTGTTCCGTTTCCCTTTTCGCTTGACCCCCTTTGGATTCTATGAACTATTTTCATGCTGAATAAATTCAACTAGTGAGAATTGAAAAGCTTCACAATTCACTGAAGAAATTCTCCTCATTCCTTTATCCTGATACTAGACTTGGGAGTCCAGTCAGAGAAAATAACCTCTCACCCTCTAACAATGGGTAATGGTGTCTTTCAGAATCTTTTTTTATTATCAGTAATAGTACTCCTCCAATTGATTGTGTTTCTCAGGATAACATCATCGGCTTCCTGATCATGAGCTTGTTCATTTACCTCTAACTAGCATCTTTTGACTAGCATTCAGGAATTTTAAAGGCAATCCTTTTTCTATTCTGTTCAATTAAACTTAATTCTGCTTGCATGCTGTATGATCTGTGTAAAAACTTTGAATATCCAAGTGAACACTGCACTGGGTGAGGTTATTAATTTTAATTAATTCCTCTTAATTCCTTCAGTTTCTTGATATCAATATAATTAGTCATTCAAAATACTTGGAGAAAATATAATAATATTTACATCCATTTTTTCCTTGGTTTAAAATTTCACTTTTACTCTAGCCCACACTGGACCTTTATTTTCTTCTGAAGAATCTGTTGAAAGATTGATTGGAACCATGCTGAAAATTTTAAATGAATACTGCAAGTAGCAATTTCTGATCTGTCCCAAGGGAATGTGTCTTGATTTTAGACTCATCTACTTTCTTTCACATAAAAGTTAATTTTTTTAATAGTAATAGGACTTTTCATCTTTCACTTCAAATGCACATTAAGTTAACTGCAACTGGTCTAAAAGAAAAGTAATCATCTACAGATTTAATGGGATTTCTTGTGCTTTATTGCTGAACTTGCTCATGGAGGTCACTTTATTTCACAGAAGTAATGAGATTAGAGAGAATATATTTTCCTGGACAATTTGTAATGGTAATTGTGACAAGGTTATTTGATTCCGATGAAGTACTGTATGTATTGTGTCGAAGAAGAGAAAGCTTTAAATGCATGTTGTATTCCTGCTGGTGAAATTCCTTCTTGAGGATAAGTATTAAAATAGTAACACTTCCATTCAAGTTATATTCGTTGAAGTCTGATTGCTATAAAACTTCTGTTCTTTGGAAAGATAATAATCCCCAATGAATGTATTGATTCTACAATGAGCCTCAAACCTCAGCAAAAGTGTCTTCCCCTTTAGCTATAAGTTTGGAACCATTCTTAAGTCCTGACTCATCATGCTAAAGCATCTGTGAAGCTTTATCATTCTTCATCAAGGCTCCAAACCCTGGTCTTGTTAAATTACTGTCTTACTATCTCCTTCAAGGATCTTTTCATTGTACACTCCATTAAGTTAAATTTGTGGTTACCTTTTCTCTGACTCGTTGCGTATGTTTGTCTGAATATCCCTCTGGGATATATCTCACATTATAATAAATGAAGTTGTCAACCTTTCTCAGATGTACAGTATCTCATTGTAGTTCATTAACTGAAAAAAAAGGTGCCAAACAAATTAAGTATTTTCACATATGGTTTATTTCGCTTTGTGATAAAATGATATAAATGTAGTTTTCTTCCCAAGCTCAAGAGTCAAATTCAATGTTAATTGTACTCAGAACCTTGGCATTAGAATGGAGCAAACCTCAAGGCATACTACTAGATTTAGGTCTCTTGCTGGAATCAATTGAACCTCCTTTGACATTAAATCTGCATTTGAACCACCTTTTATGTTGTTTTCATGCATTCATCTAATATTGTTCAATAAAAGTGGAAGCATAGTTTGGATAAAACTACGAAAAGAGTAGTTTGGACAAAATCATAGATTAGTGTCATCAATCTGATATGCTTAATGAATTATTAATTTATTGTAATTGTACTAAGGAAAGGTGTGCACATTCCCATTTTAGTATTGAGTTCCAAGCAATATTGCTAAACTGTTGAGACTCAGACTAGAAACAAATTCAAACTAATGGTTTGGATCCTAATTTATCTGTGTTAAATCCTTGTGCTATGATCCAGGGTGTGCTATCTTATTTGCTTAGGACTTCAACAATGTAATACAGAGGCTTGATGCAGCCACATTGCCAGATTTAATTTACTAGATATCATATCTGTATCTAAATCTGAAATTGTGCTGATCTTGTCACATTATTGCTTCATGTTGATTGAATACAATGAAAGACAATTGCCAGTTTAGTTGTTTTGATTCAGACAATGATCCAGTAAAAATCCAGTAAACAAAGTGATAGAACAACTAGCCATTGACTAGACTGAGATGAGTTGCTCCAGCTGACTCTGTACTGTGGTCAAAGAGCAACATATTGGGGCATGATAACATAAAGCCATTGTGCCTTAGGCTTCAATTGTTTAAGCTCAATAACTTGGGTCTCTGGTGTTCCATTTCATTTGAAGTATTAAGATAGGAAAAATATTATTTCATTTCTTGTTCTGTCTCTTAATCTGGAATCCTGGATATTTGGTTTCGTGATGGGGAGTATTTTATATTCTCCATATTCATTAGAAAGTCCCAAACTTTTTTTTTGGACTTCAATATTCCCTTTTCAGGTTTTAGCTTCATTTATATGTCTGAGCTTTTCTTTTGTTCTGATCTTTAGAATAATGGATTTTATTTCCTGTACAGCCAAGCAGAAGGAGATTGAGTGAATGCTATAATCCGTGTATTGAGGCCATCAAGAGATCTATTATTCATAAATGTCTACCTCTCTGCAATCAACAAAGCTTCTTGCATTTGCTTTCTGTTATGGTTTGTAACTCCAGAACATAACAAACTAAATGCGAGAAAAAGGTGGGAGCCTAGGAGAATGAGACTTAATTTTGTTTTTACTTTAAGTGAGATGCACCTGTAATACACAGTGGCGGAGGATGTGTGCTAATCATGCACTTCGTACATATAACCATAATGAATTATTTAAACAACAAAGAGTGCTTAATCAAACAATATAATTATAATATTACTCAAGTAATTCTTACATGCTAAATACACAGCATGAAAGATCTGATAATAATGAGAGAGATGGAGGACTAGGTAGCCTTGAGATTTACAATGTGAAAATCGACAAGCAATATGGCTTACACCAGAAATGAGCAGCAAATTAGTTAAAATGGAATTGGACACTGGCTAGGCTGTTTCAGTCATTCTACAAAATGAGTTTGAATCAAACTGAGGTCTGTAGATATCCAACTAAGGATATCTTAGTTTTAATATCTAAGGATTTCTTCTACTGAAGAAATGATAACTCCTGTGGGAATGGCATCTGTAACCATGAAACAGTAACAACCAACAAGTCATATTGGGCTTGTATGTGGTTGAAAACAGGAGGTCCAGCATTGTGGAGACATGATCAGCTGAATCAAATACAACTTGATTGGAGATCCATCCATAATTTGCATGTCACATCCCTTGTAATAGTCTTGTAATATAAGACTTGGGAGCAAAATTAGATCATTCAGCCCATTGAGTCTGCTCTGCCATTATATCAAAGCTGATCCCGGATCCCACTCAACTTCATACACCAGCCTTCTTACCATAACCTTTGATGCCCTGACCAATCAGGAAACTATGAATTTTTGTTTTAAATATACTCATGGTCTTAGCCTCCACAGCTGTCTGTGGCAGGGCTTTCCACAGATTCACTCTTCTCTGGCTAAAAAAAAAATCCTCCTTGCCTGTTCTAAAGGGTCACCCCTCAAAATTGAGGCTGTGCCCTCTAGTTCTGGACACCTCCACCACAGGAAACATCCTTTCTACATCCACCTTATCTAGTCCTTTCAACATTCAGTAGATTTCAATGAGATCCCCATGGATTCTTCTAAATTCCAGGGAGTACAGGCCAAAGCTGCCAAATGCTGCTCATATGTCAACAAAGTGAACTAAGAAAGCACCTGATGACGCCACAACTGTCTCTATTCTGTATATCATAAACTATTTCCCAATGAAGGGCAAATAGGTGTTGGTGCCAACATCTGTGCCTCTGGTTGGAAAGCGTAATGGACCAAGGACGGACCATGCTGTTCAAAAGAATCATGAAATTAATGAAAGCAGTGATTCCGACTACAACAGATTTTGTAGGCAGCGTATCTGAGACAGCTTCTGATATGTTAATTAGGCAGTTACTTGCAGAATGTGGCTTGGTTTAAGCTGGAAGAGAGTTCAAGGAGCTTCAGGCTCTGGTGAGTATAAAGAACCCGAATCTGCGTGCATTAAGGTTATTGCATGAACTTCATGTGGGAGACAACAAGCTGCTTGCAAAAGTAGATGCAAAGGCCAAAAAGAAAGGAGTTAATGGAGATATGAAAACGGAGGATTTGTCAGATGATGTTGTGGATGAGGAAACCAAGAGGAGATGATAGCTTGCTATGTCCACCATGCATGGTGTTACCTAGCGGATACACAGTATTACCGGTAGATTTATGCCACACATACAGCTTAATGTTGAGGGCCAAAGAGCTCCTCTTTAGTCTCATCTGACCACAAAACCTTCTTCCATATCCTTACAGGTTCTGCTAAGTAATGTTTTGCAAAGTCTTCATGGGCAAAGATGTATTTTTTTTTAGCCAGGTTTCATCCTTGTCACTCTTCCTTTTGTGCAAAGCTTTAGAGATTGTGGAGCCATGAGCTTCATCTGCAGTTGCAGCCATTAACTTCTGCATCTCACTCAGAGTGACAGTAGCTTCTCTTACAAATGCCAACCTTCTCTGGCGATTAGATTTAGAGGGTCAGCCTGACCTATGCAGTGTGGCTGTGCTTTCATATTTAATCTACGTTTTCACGATGGACTGCACTGATCTCTGAGGTATGTTCAGTGCCTTTGAGATGGTCTTGTACTCTTCCCCAGATTTGTGCTTCACTATTATTATTTCCCTGACTTGCCCTGAATGTCCTTTTGTCTCCATTTTGGTTTGGTCTGTTGAAAATCTACCATACTGTTGGACCTTCCAGAGAGAGGGTGCGTTTATTTAAGCGATCCTCCAATTTTCTACAACAAATTGGGTGAGTTGGTAAGGTAATATACAGTATTGCATCTGAGGAAAGTTAGCACAGTGATTACAAAGGGAATGAATACTTCTTCATTTCACAACTTTGGTGTACAATTTTTAGTAAATTGTGACAGGTTATGGAATTTCTCTTTTGATTTGACATGTTTTGCAGATGAGCTCAAAATCCTACTTCAATATATTTTAAATTTAGAAAATGAGATAGTGATGCATGAAAGCAGTTGTGGGGGCTGAATACTTCTTCAAGGCACCGTATATAGTATTTGAACTGTGCGTAGTCGCACTGTCATGAATGTTGAGAGCATAGGGTAGTGGGCTAAGCATGAGTCTTTGAGTCATGAGTCTTGTATGTCTGTGTTGATCGTGAGGAGGAGATGCTAATCCACACAGAACGTGTTCTCTAATAAGAAAGTTGATAATCCAGTGGTGGAGGGTGTTGCGGAGATCCAGGCTCAGATTGGTTAGTAGTACTGAGGGAATGATGGCGTTGAATGCTGAGGTGTAATTGATAAATGTATGCCTTGTAGTTGTTCAGGTGGTGCAGAGTTAGAGTGGAGTTGCTGTAGTTTGTAGATGAACCTATGAGGCAATTTGGCTGCTGTGACCTAATTCAAGCTTAAATTAATACCTCCTTTTCTTGGAGAGTTGCCTTTGTTTTTATTTCCCCTTAGTTTAGTTTATGTTTATTAGTTGACTTGCATTCTCTATTGATTCGGAGTTTATAGCTAAGCAGGAAGAAGTGTTGTGTATTTAATATATCAGTAATATTTGAGTAATATTGTAAATTCTTTGATTAAGCATTCTTTGTTGTTTAACTAATTTGTTATGGTTATATGTATGAACTAAGTGAATAGCTTACATCATCTCAGCACCATGTCATCTACTCACACCTCGCTTAAAATAAAAATGAAACTAAGACCCACTTTCGTGGGGTCCTGTCTTTTTCTTGCAATTAGTTGAATGTTTTGGAGTTGCAAAAGATAATATTTTCTGTCTTGTCTTTTGCTTATTTTCTTCCCATTTCATTTAATTTTCCTCTTTATAAGCTTGAATAAGACATTATTTGTTTATGAAGTTTGATCTTCCAGAGAATGACTAAACTAATCCACAATTTCTAATTGTGGTGATATTGTTGTCATCATGTGTTGCCGTGGCTGTCTTTGGATGTTGGAGTTCATTCACTTTATAGAAACCCACAACACTTGCATTACATTACAACTGTGGAGGCCATCTCCTATTTAATATAGTAATGAGTACGTCTCTGCTTTTTTTTAGCTTTGGGATAAGTTGTTATTGTTCACCTAATTTGTTTTTTGAAAGGACTTTTGATTTTGGAAATTGGTAATCCTGAACCCTAAAACAAAGAATTAGCTGACATTGAATGAAATGACAAGATCTCAAATAGAACCAAAGTCATTACAGATGCAGAGAAATGCTCCAGTAGATGAGACAGGGAATTGAATGTCCTTATGTCTATGATCCTTGAATCATAATTAATGAAGGAGGAAAGTACTATAAATAATTCAGCAACTCCTCATTAATGAGTTACCGTTAGCTAGCTCTGATTATAAACCGCTGCTGACAGAGTCCTCCAATTCCCTTGTCTTTCAAATACCCTCTTTTAAGTAATTGTAAGTTACGATAATGGTTTAAATGCTTGTTAGCAATTCAGTGTGGTTAGAAAGAATGGTTACAAAAATGACAATCCTTAAATTTTGATGAATATATTTTTCAACAGTATAATTAAATGGATAATATAATGAAGGAAATGTCCACATTCTGTCTACAAAATGTTTTAAAATAAATTCTTCCCATCATCATCATGATACCTCTTCTCCACAGGCCACACCACATCACTGAGGTGGTATTTCACTGAGGCAAGCAGAATAGAAATGACCCATTTGGATCTTGCACTAATCTATGTCAGTGCTGCTGGAATTGTGAGAATTAAGTTTGTATGGTTAGTCATCTTTAGTCTATATCAGTGGAAAAATTGCACACAATCCCTCTGAAATGACTTGTATATTCAGGTTCTTCTTCAGTCCTCCATCTTTTGAAACGAGAAATACATTCTGTGTGTATGTATCGAGAGGCAGTACAGTTCTGTAGCAGATAGTACATCACTTTACAGCACCGTCTGTAAGTGTAGGGTTTGATTCCTGCCACTGTCTGTAAGAAGTTTGTACATTCTCATAACTGCTGGGCTTCCTCTGGGAGCTCCAGTTTCCTCCTACGTTCCAAGGATGTGCTGTACATTTAGGGTTAGTGAGTCTCAGGCATACTGTGATGAGACTGGAAATGCCCAGAATTTGATTTGATGTAAATGGTGCATTTCACTGTATGCTTCTGTGTGACAAGTAAAGCTAATCTTTCTTTCTTTCAAATTTGCCTCAAACAAAATAAAGATGCAAAGTATAAAATACTGAATTAAAGATAATATATTTGCATAGAACGTGTTTCCAAATGTGTTTATACAATTATTTGGACATATAGTGATATTACACTTAATTTCAAACTAGTGGCAAACATGGTGTATTGATGTGCTCTAGTTAAAGATGTCTTCTTTTTGGGCTTTTAGCTCCCAGTGGAGCATGGGTCATTGATGACCTGCTGTCCCATTGTCCTCTGTTCTGAGCCAGTTTCTCGAGGGTAGACCAGCAGTGTCCCTGTCGTCTAATTTCAGCCATGATGTCTCTCCTCCATGTGTTCTTTGGACATCTCTTTTTCCTCCTTCCTTGGAGATTCCATTTTAATGCCTGCCTGATGATGTTGTTGGTTGGCTTCCTTGAGGTGTGGCCAATCCACCTCCATTTCTGTTTGCATATTTGTATCTCTATGGATTCCTGGTTGGTGCTTTCCCACAGTGTCTCGTTGGAGTCGAGCCTCTTTAGATGACATCCATTTTGTCTCACTCAGTCCAAGAAATGACAGTTTGTACCTTTTCTTCTTGTTTACTATGATGGTGGATTTTCCTGCCTGGTACATGGCTCTCACATTCCAGGTACTCAAGGTAGATATGGTGACAAAAGAGTTGTCGCTGTGCAGGATCCTGATGACTTTCCCTGTGCTTCATCATGTGCTCATGTCTCACAAAGTCGATGGTACGGTTGAATCCATCAATGTTTCTGCAATCTGTTGTATCCACTGTACAGGGGATTGACCGATACAGCTTCACCAGAGCCCTGTTGGCTGGCCTTGCCCGTTTCCTCCTCTCAGGATGGAGACATAGGGTTGGACTTTGAGAGGTAGTTAAAGATATACTAGTTAATTTTGTATGTGCACAGCAAATTGATCATTTGGCCCTGCAATTTGCAAATCTCATCAAGCAGGTTCCTTAGATGCCATTCATTTTGTATATATATTTTAGAAACATTTGATTCCTTAAACTTTTGGTTGCTTGAGGATAGATTTATGGGCTCTATTAAATTGAGTATCAAAATTTTCTGTAGAAACAAAACTTGTCAAGGTGATGTGACTGTGAAGTGCAGCTTCAGGGAAGGAAATTAAAGTTGCAATTTATATTGAAGTAGTGTGAAAGAATGTAGCTTGGGAGGAAACAATGAAATAGAAAAATATACTTAATGGTAAACCAGGAACCTTGGGTTTCAGTGCATAACACTCTTGAGTGCATATGTACTTAGGTTAAAAACTGCAAGTTCAGGGGTTTATAAGGCCTTGAGTAAAATAAAATAGCAACAATAAGTTTCAAATGCTCCATTGTATGATAACCATTGGGCTGATCTTGTTGGCTATTGCCGGTGCTTCTGACTGGAAATGCTGGTCATCAAGCCTGTCAAACATGGAAGCCTAGGGCTGGCTGCTAGATTAAGAACACCAAATCTGGTTTTGATGCTGGACTGAGTGTCAGGTAGGTTTAAAAATGATTAAACTCAGTGACAGCACTTGTAAGTGGTGTAGTTTGGTTCCTTCCTTCGTTAGCTGGCAGAATGTTTCCAGAAATGGGAAATTCACCCTCCACTCTCTGTTGGCCCCTTGCCTCTTCAAAACATGGTGCTGAGCTTTTGGGTCATCGAATGCCAGCAGGATTGACCTTCTCTGTCCACGTCAGTTAAGTGTAGATGTGCTGTAAGGTATCGGAACAGAATTAGACCATTCCGCTCATCAAGTCTGCCCTGTCATTCAATCAGGCTGATTTTTTTTACCCCTTTCTCCTCCCTTCTCCCCATACCACTTTACCAAACAAAACCTATCAGTTTCTGTCATAAGTACCCAGTGACTTGGCCTCCACTATTCTCAGTGGCAATGAATTTAACAGTTTCAACACCTTCAGCCTGAAGAAGTTCTTTTTCATCTCAGAACAAAGTGTGTCTCATTATTCTGAGGCTGTGCACTCAGATCCTAGCTTATCTTACAAAAATAAATCTCCTTTTGACTTGTGTTCTATCCAGTGTCTTCAGTATTCGGTAGTCTTCAATAAGATTCACCCCTCATGCTTCTGAGCCCATCAGGTACAGATCCAGAGCCCTCAAACGTTATGAAGTTTCTCAATCATTAGAATTTTCCATACCCAGAGTCAATTCTTGTGAACCTCACCTGGACCATCTCCACTGCCAGCACATCTTTGCTTAAATATAAAGCTCAAAATTGTTCAAAATATTCCAAATGCAGTCTGACTAGTGTTTTATAAAGCATCAGCAGTACATTTTTATATGCTTACTTTTATACTCTACTCTTTTCCAAATGAATGCCCAGCTTGCATTTGCCTTCCTTATCACAAACTCAAACCTAAATGGAATTCTGTACTAAACTCCTCAAATCCTGTTGTATCTCTGATTACTAAATTTTCTCCTCCCCTACACCTTTATATTTCCTACTAACTCCATACTTTCTGAATATGTAGTAATGACTATGGAAGCTGATTCTGAGAAGGGATTGATAAATGAGATTTGGCCAATTAAAGCTGCTGTAAAGGTTACATTCGATGGAACGATACCAAGGGTGGGAACAGTTTCAATATGGGAAATACATTGTTGTGGTTTTGGAGTCCTGGAGGAGAAACAATCAGTTTAAAGTTATTGAGAGCAAGGTGAGAAGATTGGAAATGAAGTACATAAGATTTTGCAATATAGATTTTTTTTATTTTAACCACATAGTGGCTTATATAGTGAGATTTGTTTAGTATTGCTAACTCTCAGCACAAACATGCACTGTTTTTATGCTGTAATAATGTATGGTTTCTGTAGCTGTTTACCATTGAAACTTGTGTCTTGAAACTTTTTCCATATTTTGCATTCATCCCAAGGATGAATTGCAGACTCAGTGTGATTTAACTCATTCATTTGGCCCCTGGAATTTTGTTTTTCTTTTATATTTTCATTTCTTATTTTAATTGAAGCACTTTTTCTGTTAGTCGTGTTTTGTTGATGTATTATAGAGAAATCTTGTTTTTTTTTTGTTTTGATTTTGCTATCAGGAAGTGCTACCACTTATGGCTACTGAAATCTAGATAGCAAATTTGATAATCCTATCGTGTACAGTATTTTGCACATGATCCAGTAGCTATAATGTATCCGCCATGGAGCCTTCTTCTAGATATTTCCCTCTTCTGTGTTACTCTTTCTTGGCAACACTGTGCTGAATTTATGCAGTGTGTTCTCTGTAACATCAGTCTCCTTTCTATAATGGGTCACTAATTGCTGATCCTGGATAAACTATAATTGTGGCGTGACTGCTGCTTTGTACAAATTAATCATTACTGCCTTCAATTTGTGTATCTGTTCCCCTAAACAAAAAAAAAAATCCCATTGCTTTTTTCCACAGATAGCTTTGCTCATGTGGAATAACTGAAAGATGTACTTCAACCCTTAGGTCAATTTGTTTAATCTTGTCACTCTTTTCTGCCTGCCACCTAAACTTCCTTGCTTCATTGCTTTTAGTGTTGTTTTTCTTTGTTTCTCCCAGGAGGCCTTACCCAACATCTTCTTATTTGTGTCTCCTCTCCATCCCTGCCATTAAAATAAAATCTTTAACACTCCTTGTATACCAACTTTATGTTTTAGTGTCATCAGCAAGTTTCACATATATGTGGGAATAGAGTACGTGGAGGTCAATAGTTGGTTGTATTTTTACAGATTAGAGATAGCACTGAGCCCAGAAGAAACCTACAGTACGTCCAACATGTCTTTCCAGTTCCAACAGGGCCCATTTAATGTAACTCCTCTGTCAAACAACTTATCTAAAGCAACACACATAAAATGCTGGAGGAACTCAGCAGGTCAGGCAGCATCTGTGGAAATGAATTTACACTCCATGTTTCGGCCTGAGATCCTCCTTCAGGACTGGAAAGGAAGGGGGAGGATACCAGTTGAGAAAGGTGGGGGGGGGGGAGGGGAGGAGAAGGAGAATAGCTAGAAGGTGATAGGTGAAGCTGGGTGGGTAGGAAGGGTAAAGGGCTAGAGAAGAAGGAATCTGATAGGACCACAGGAGAAAGGGAAGAAGGAGGGGACCCAGTGGGAGGTGATAGGCAAGTGAGAAGAGGTAAGAGGTCAGAGTGAGGAATAGAAGAAGAGGGGAGGTGGAGGGAAAGATTTTTTTTTACCAGAAGAAGGAGAAATTGATGTTCATGCCATCAGGTTGGAGGTACCCAGCTGGAATATAATGTGGTGCTCCTGCACCCTATAGTTGGCCTTTTTGTGAGACAAGAGGAGGCCATGGACCGACATGTCAGAATGGGAATGGGAATCGGAATTAGAATGTTTGGCCACATATTAAAATGTTCTGCATTCTCATGTTTATAACTCTTTATCTAGCTACAATATTTCATGTACTGTATGTCCAAATATTTCCTCAGAATCTCATGGTGACTGTTTTAAAGTGGACGTCTGTACAGAATATATGCCACAGTATTATCTTTTTCAAGCTATTTGACTTGTATTCGAATTATTGGAATCAGACCTTCTAGTGATTTTCCAGAAATTTCCAGTTGTGGTCAGCCCTTTAGAAATTTTACATTAAGAGTGCTGCACCAGTGGGTTGGCGAGGCACAGTGCAACTCTGAATCTTGATCCATGCAAGATGTCACCCAGTCTCCAGAATGATTTTGACAGTGAGTGAGACCCAGTCCCCAGGCTTATGAGCTGTCAATGCTGTGACTTTCACAAACATTCAAAGATCAGAATCAGGTTAAAATATTAAGGTACTTTAAAATTTAACATCACTTTGAGTTTTTTAAATAAAGATGAAGAACACAAACACTGTTGTACACTTGAAAACAATCGATAGAAATAAATCAAATGAAAAGATCAGCAATGTTTTCTGTGGCCAGTTGGTTTTTTCCATGGATCTCAATGGACTTGCCATGCTTGTATCAGCTTTGGAGCTGGGGTATTTTCCACTGGTGCAGCTGACATCTGTGGCCATTATCTACCTGGAGAGTAAGGCTGGAACTTCAGTCAGCAATTGTGTGTCTTAACCTTCTGCCCAGTTAAGTGACTGAAGGTCAACAGATCTGAGCAGATTTCATAAACATGAGCCTGCATAACTTGAATGTTAGGTTGAGTTTGCCCACAAATGATATCATTTGACTGATGTATAATTAGGTTCCTTCTTGGATAGTGGTGTTACCTTGGCTAATCTCTTGCATCATTTTTCTAAGAATTGAAAATTGTAGCTATTAAGTCTAGTCTATCGTTTTCTTTGTCCATAACTTCTGTGCAACCTCAGACATGATGAGTTATCTTTTCCTTTGGTTAGGGAACTTCTCTCTTTGCAATATAATGGCATAATTTTCAGTAATTCAAGTGTGATTTGCTGATTCTGTCAATCACTTTCCTCTTCTTATTCAAAATCATTAAAGGTTATCATGTCAGAGTCGAGTATGTAATTTCATGAAGCATGGTCAAGTTTTCCCCTCCGAACAACACACAATAGTACCTTCTGGAATGGCCAGGGGGACATGGCCAAAGTTTAACTGAGCCCCCTTGCACAATAGATAAACGGACCAGTATCAATACCTTTAGTGGCTGTTTGTCTTTTAAACCGGTAAGGATCATGGAAACCTATCGTTGCTAGAGGAGCACCACCACCAGGGCCATGAATTATATTCTTGATAATTTCCTCGATGTAACCATACGTTTAGCAAAGTCCACTGACCTCAACTTTGCCGGACCATTTCTGGGTTTCACATGGGCTCTGAAGAGGGAGCCTGCGTCCTTTTTCCTTCCTCCCTCCGATTACGTGGCCCATTCTGCACTACGAGAGCAGGAGTCTCTGCAAACAGAATGTTACGGTTAGCGTGATGCTATTACAGCTCAAGGCATTAGAGTGCAGAGTTCAGTTCCGAGGTAATCTGTAAAGGGTTTGTTCCCCCTGCCCCTGTGAACACATGGATTTCCTCCAGCTGCTCCAGTTTCCTCCCACAGTCCAAAGATGTACCGGTTCATAGGTTAATTGATCATTGAAAATTGTCCCATGATTAGGTTATGGTTAAATAGATGGGTTGATGGTATATGGCTTGAAGGGCTTATTCTGCACTGCATTGCTACATAAAACTAAAGTGACGATAAGCACAGGCTCTCCATTGCCTGTGTTCTTTCACCCCTCCTTTTCTCACTTTAGACAAACGACTGTACCTCCACAGACAAATCCATTAATTTGCGAATGATATGACTGAAGGTGGTCTCATCTCTAATAATGACGTGACCTGCTATCAGAGGTGAACTGACTTGCAACATGGTGTGGTCGTAACAACTTGGAACTTAATGCCATCAAGACAGTGGAAGTGAGGATTGACTTCTGCCAAAATCCACCCCCTCCCCACCCCAGCTGTCTTCTCTTTGCAAATTAATGATCAGCTGTGTCCGTGGTTCAGTCACTCAAATTCCTGGGGACTACCATTGAAGTGGGACCAGCACGTCACTAGGAAAGACCAACAGGGATTGTTCTTCCTACACCAGCTTAGGAAACTCAACATCTCAGGGTGTATCGTGATGAATTTTTATTCAGTCTTTATTGAGTGTTGTGACCACCTCTATCACCATTTGGTTTCCCACCACCTCCAGGTCCAGGTTACAGCGAGTGGTCCAGTCAGCAGAGATCATTGGCTGCCAGCTACCAACAATAAAAATCCTGTTCACCACCAAAGCAAAGAGCTGAAAATTCTACTGCAGTCACCTCTTCACCAAATTGCAATCAGGGAAGACTCTACACGTCCATCACCACATGTAATCTCTGAAGCTCTTTCCGGTAGCTCTCCAGCTTCTCAGCAAAACACACTCAGGTGTAATACCCTAAATGTCCCTGCACAACACTGGTTCAACATTTTTCCTGCTTTCCTTGTTCTGTTGATAATTATTGAGTGTGTTCATATGTTCACATTTATTTAAGTTTGATTATTGATGCTTGGACATGTGATCTTTCTACTAACTGTTGATTGCTTATGGTTGTTTGCACTATGGCCTTGTTAATTGTTGTGTTGTCTGTTATGGTATTGTCCTGTGTTTTCTGCTTGGCACCGGACCACAATCAACTCTGTTTCAGATACTGGTAATAAAGTGATTCTGATTCTCATTCTTAAAATAAAAAGTATGTACAGGAGCATCACAGGCATATTGCATCATAAAAGTAGCATTCTCAAGAAAAACATAATCCTAATTATGCGCAATTTTTTCCAAACAGAGCACATTTGGATTAAAAGTTTATTTTAATGCAAAGCTCATCGTGTTGCTAAAGTGTAGTAATCAGGAGTGTGCCAGTTGGTTCAAGAACTGAATGACTGAAGGGAAGTAGCTGTTTGTGAACCTGGTAGTGCAAGTCAGGTGTCTGTACCTCCTCCCTGATGGCAGTTGTAAGAAGATCCCCTTCTCCCTCAAATCAGTATACATACCTATCCAGACTGGTTTCCATTGTCACTGACATTCTTTGCAGTGGTCACCATAATGATGCTCATACCTCTCCCTCTTTCCCATGGTCATTTTGGTATGTGGTTCCACCTCTATGGGTCAGCATACACTTAGCAAATGGCTTGCCTCTAGCTTTCACATAATCAGCTCCAAAGTCTACCAGGAATTAATTTTAGATTTCTTTCCTCATCTATATGACTGATTGCATCTCTGACAGAGAATGAACTTCCACAAGGATGCTGCCAACATCGAGCTTTTCCAAACTCTGTCTCGTGACCTGTAAATGAGTCCAGATATCCCACATTGGAACAGAGAAGGGACTGAGCAAAGCTATTTTCTAGTTTGTTTTGGAACTGAAGGGTAGCTGCCAAAAAAAAAACCTTTTGCCAATTGTTAAGGGTCAGCCAATCCTTTAGCTAAGATCCTGTGGAACATAACTCGTGCCTCTTAGCTAACTTTGGAGTTTAATTTCAGATTCAGCAGAGAGCATTTCTTAGTCCTTATTCAGTTGGCACCTGTTTTATGAATCAGGTCCATTCCTCACTGCTGAGGTCCCGCTTGTTGATAAAGGGTATTCAGGAAGTAGTGCTATTCAAATTGGCAGCCTGAACAAACTACATAAATGAAACACACATTTTTGATGTGTCAACCATGGCTTGTATTGGGGAAAAAAACTGTCAAGGCCATCAAATAATTAAAACAATCAAAATGATTCTGAATACCATAAACACCAAAGAGTTGTTGGTGGGGGAGAGCTAAGATAATTAAATGCTAAAATCGAAATTTTTTGGGTGCTTTTCAATTGAATTTAATCTTAGTCCTTTGTAAGCGTTGCTCTTCACTTCAAATGAATGGCAAAACACACATTCCTCATCAAATCAGTGCAGACTGTTTAGGTGATTTCCCAGCCATAACTCCATGGGGATTACTGTAGCTTTACTCGCTTGCTCTGAATTCCAGCAGAGAATGTATTAAAAAAAAACTAGTGAACTGTTGAACCCAACTGTGAGGGCAGTGTTTGTGTTGAAATACCAAAGTTGTAGTTAACAGGATCAGGTTTAATATCACCACCATATGTCATGGAATTTGTTAACTTAGTGGCAGCAGAAATATAGAAAAAATAAATAAGTAAATCAATTCCAGTAAGTATATATGTATGTATGTATATTAAATACAAATTAAAAATAGTGTAAAAACAAATATAGTTAAAAAAGTGAGGTAGTGTTCATGGGTTCAGTATCCATTTAGGAATCGGATGGCCGGGCGAGAAGCTGTTCCTGAATCACTGAGTGTGCACCGTCAGGCTTCTGTACCTCCTTCCTGATGGTAACAATGAGAAAAGGGCATGCCCTGGGTGATGGGGGAACTTAATAATGGCTGCCGCCTTTCTGAGGCACCGCTCCTTGAAGATGTCTTGGATACTATAGAGGGTAGTACCCAAGATGGAGCTGACTAATTTTACAACTTTCTGTAACTTCCTTTAATGCTGTGCAGTAGACCAAACTCTCATACCAGACAGTTTTTGCAGTCTGTCAGAATGCTCTCCACAGTACATCTGTAGAAGTTTTTAAGCCATTCAGGTGACAGACAAAATCTTCTCAAACTCCTAATGAAATATAGCTGCCTTCTTTATAGCTGCATCAATGTGTTGGGACTAGGTTAGATCCTCAGAGATCTTGACACCCAGGAACTTCAAATTGCTCCCTCTCTCCACTTATCCCTGAGGATTGGTTCGTGTTCCCTCGTCCTCCCCTTTCTGAAGTCCTCAATTAGCTCTTTGGTCTTACTAATGTTGAGTACAAGATTGTTGCTGTGACACCACTCAACTAGCTGGTATAGGTCACTCCTGTCTGCACTCTTATCTCCATCTGAGATTCTGCCAACAATGGTTGTATATCATCAGCAAATTTGTAGATGGCATTTGAGCTATGCCTAGCCATACAATCGTGGTCTTAGAGAGAGTAGAGCAGTGGGGTAAGCATACACTCCTGAGGTGTGCCAGTGTTGAATGTCAGCAAGGAGGAGATATTATTACCAATCTGCACAGATTGTGGTCTTCTGGTTAAGAAGTTGAGGATCAAATTGCAGAGGGAAGCCCAGGTGCTGTAGCTTATTGATCAGGACTGTAAGAATGATGGTGTTAAACACTGAGCTGTAGTCAATGAACAGCATCCTGACATAGGTGTTTGTGTTGTTCTGGCCATGACCAACCTCTCAAAGCATTTCATCACCATAGATCTGAGTGCTATTGGATGATGATCATTAAGGCAGCTCACACTGCTCGTCTTGGGCGCTGGTATGATTGTTGCCTTTTGAAGCGGGTGGGAATTTCTGACTGTAGCAGTCAGAAGATAAAAGTTGTGTAGAGAGTCAGCTGAGTATTCTCAAAATATATAACTAGTATCTAAATGAAAACTAAAAATGCCAAAGCAAGGAAGACTATGGACTAATAGTAGGTAAATTAGTACTTAATGGTTGGTATGGACATGGTGAGTCAGAGGCAATTACAGTTGTAAATGTTTCCTTGCGACATTTGTGCTATTGTGTCCTCCTTTGGATGTTCAATTAAACTGCACTGATTGGCATGAAAATTTGACATTCTGCGTTCAACCTAAAACATCAATTACAGTGCTCATCTCAACTTTATATAACAGTTTCCACCTCCATACTTGCCTTGTCCTGTTGCTGCTAAAATCCTTATACACTTTCTTCTTATCTAGACATTGTTTCCAAATCCTCCCAACCTGAAAATCATCTATACCTCTTGTGCTCTAATCCTTGTTGATCCACCTACCTTAGTTTAACGTCTCCCTAAGAGCATAATACTTTTAATCTTCAAATCCAAGTTTCTTCACATTCTCCCTGCATACTCCTCAACAACCATCAATATGCTTACACCATTCAAATATTCCCAGCCATTGGCCTGGAAGTGTTGTCATGTTTGCTGTTGTGTGCTGGGGCAGCAGGCTGAGGGTAGCAGACACCAACAGAATCAACAAACTCATTCCTAAGGCCAGTGATGTTGTGGGGGTGGAACTGGACTCTCTGACGGTGGTGTCTGAAAAGAGGATGCTGTCCAAGTTGCATGCCATGTTGGACAATGTCACCCATCCACTCCATAATGTACTGGTTAGGCACAGGAGTACATTCAGCCAGAGACTCGTTCCACCGAGACGCAACACTGAGCATCATAGGAAGTCATTCCTGCCTGTGGCCATCAAACGTTACAACTCCTCCCTCATTGTGTCAGACACCCTGAGCCAATAGGCTGGTCCTGGACTTATTTCCACTTGGAGTAATTTACTTATTATTTAATTATTTATGGTTTTATGTTGCTATATTTCTACATGATTCTTGGTTGGTGCGACTGTAACGAAACCCAATTTCCCTCGGGATCAATAAAGTGTGCCTGCCTGCCTGCCTGCCTGTCTGTCTGCCTGTCTGCATCCTAACCTCTTCTGTTGTCCTTTGGTGGCAAGGCTTCAGTTCTATTCAATTGCTTCATAATTCCCTTTACACAATTCATTGCTTCTTTAAAGGCCATCTTCTGCAGTTGTTCTTTCAGTGCCTCTGCAAATCCCCCCATGAAATATTGGGCTTAATTCTTTGTTGAAGTGCTTTGGGACACTTTAATGATGCTTTGTTGACTCAATGTCTGCTCCCTGTGGACCACCCCACTGGAGGCAGCATCTTCTCACAGTCAGATTTGCTCAGGTAGACGATTTTAATATGAAGAAAGCTGACGTTTGCTTTGAATATTATTAATCCAAATAAAAGTTGTTTTGGCAATATTCAACTGTATCGTGAACAGAGGTTAATACATGATCAGTGCAGACAGATCTACAAAAACAAGAGTTTCTACTTTCAGGTGTCTGTGATGGATGGAACTTGGGAATATGTGACAAAAGGGATATGAATGCAGAGTAAACTGGATTGACAATGAGACAAGTAATGAGAAAATAGGGAAATCCAAAGGAAAGGTTAATGGAAATAGAATCGTACTCGTGTATATTTAACAATTTGAGATGATCATTCCATTACCCCAATCAGACTTCAGTGAAATGAAATGTAAGTTAACTGTCTTTTCAACTTTAAGCACAGATTTCCTTTGTTTTTTTCTCTTGTTTTTGAACTACCAAAATTGGTCTCTGATGTCCGTACATTCATCACGGTTACTGTATCAGCCAGGTGGTCAAGGGTAATAAAACACTTTATGGGACAGTCACAATTCTGCTTCTATGTTGATTATAGAATTAAATCAATACAAAGCTTATAGCCCAAGGAAGTCTTGTATAATGAGTCTGAGATTGAATTAATTATTTTCTGCAAAGCAGAAACCTGCAGGAAAAAATCAGGTTTTGGCAATACACATTAACCTTTCCTACAGATCACTGCTAATAGGATTTTAAATATTTAATAATATGTTAAGTTTATCTTTGAATATACTTTATAATAAAAAGAACATTTTTTTTTAAAACTCAGGGCTTGGTGTTTTACTTGAGCTAACCTGGATTATTGTGATGAATCGCATTTAACTATGTGAAATCAAGTTGTTGTGGGCTTCTCACTTAGTAAATTGTTTGTGCTTCAGTTATGAATTACAAGATTTAAATTCCCTTCTATTAATTTTCACTTTGCTGAAGCCCTTTCTGGATTACCTTAAAGATTTGACAACTGTGTTCACAAAATCAAAAGTTTATGTTTAATTAAGTGAAATCAAGTATACTTTAAACACTCAGAAATGGAGCGTTGTGGTTCATATAGATACCAACAACTTGGAAGGTATTAGTAATGTTAGGGAGCATTTAAACTATTTGCCCTTTTTTATACATAGTATGGTTATGAATGGTTACAAAATAGTCTTAATCAAAGTATGTGCTCATTATTTTTTTCCAAGTAAATCAAGCTGTCTTAATTCTGTTGTAGGGTTAAAAGTTAATTCCTCAGTTAGAAAAGTTCATTGCACAAAACTAATATAATTTCACTGTTTAGTTATGTATAAGATGATAGGCTGTTTCAAAGAAGTATGACTGAAATGTTTTAGTAGAAGAAAAATTGGAACCTGTTGGCAGCTTCTTCCAACCAAGTTTATTTGTGCGTTTGTCAAAGCAATGGAGATGGTAGTTAAAAAATTCAAAGCTAATTTGGTGAGAACAGATCAAAAAAGATCAGGAAAATTACATGTTTTTTCAGTATTTCTAAAACACCTCCACAGGTAGATTTGACAATGAATTGCTTCATGTCGTGATTTTTGTACACATTTCATAAATAGATTACAATGTTTAATAGGTGACAGGACTACCCAATTTTTCTTTGTTTACATGCAGCAAGGACATTTGGGCGACGAAGAGGTAAAGTAACTTTTAATACTCAAGCGTTTGCTTTTCCAATCGAATAACATTTCAATGCTACACTGGAGTGATTAACATTTTCCAGTTGCTTTTATTAACTTCTGGTTAATTACCACAATTTTAATTTACTTTCTTATTTTTTGGGATTACCACAAATACGCAAGTGGTTTTGAAATTAGGTGTTTCCAGTTTGTTGATTTGAAAAATCTTTCAGAAGTTCACACAAAATCAGTTTGTATTTTTAAAGATTCAGGAATCTAATGGGGTTTTAATTGTGACTCAAATATTGTTCATGAGCAGTTAGTTTGGTAAAATTTCTCAGCTCTCTTTTGAATCTAGTATTTTGTTTCATAAAATGTACTTGCTTTTGTTGCTTAAGTGTTTTTTATACATTTGATTTATGGTGTTCAGAGGGAAGTGTTTCCCCACAGAAGAGAGACAGGGTCTATAATAGAATATCCCATGTTTTCACTTGAGACTTTAATGCCTTCTCGCTGTATCCATGTGGACAGTGTGAGTAGCAGAAAGAAATTAGGAAAAGGATATTTCAAACCTGGGGAGGAACCAATATAAATATTCCTAGTATTTCCTTATAACTTCCACTTGATTTCCATTTAATTGGGTAGCATGAAGGTTTGCAAGATGCACTTTCAGTTGCTACAGTCAAAACCATTCAGGAACACATTCCTTGTCTCCTTCAGTAATCCAGAAGTCTACACATATTCCCTTGTAGTTCATTCAGAGCAAGCCACCAAAATTGAAACATCTATGTGCTTCTATTTAAATGCACTTATCCAAATGATTTAATTGAGATACTTAACTGTTGTCTTCAATTTGTTTATCTTAATTGAAGGTATATGGAATTTACATTAAATATATACTAATTTAAATTTAAAAGTCATGCATAGACTATAGAGTATGTTAAGGCATGTAACTTGGGTCAAGAATCTGTGCTTGATGCTGTATTTATAAAAAGATAAAAGAATCATGGTAAGTTAATGATTTAGTTTGGGCATTTTAACTCATTTATGGTGTCAGAAATAATGTTTGATAATAATCTTTTGTTTTCTTCTGGACTGGAGATGAGACTAATGGGCATAAACAATAGTGACAGAAGCAAATTTAGGAAACACTTCCAAACACACAGGGTAATAGCAATTCGGAAAACTACCACAACTAACAGCTGATTCTTGGTCAGTTATTAAATTTAAGTGTGAGAGTGATTTATTATAAATCAAAGTCATAGGGATTTGGTATCAGGTCACAGAACAGTCAAGATCTTAATGGAGAAGCAGCCTTGAGGGGCTAAACAAACAAAATCTGTTTCCCCTGTTCCTATGTTGCCAGATCAATAGATGGCCTGCATTTTTGAAATTTGTGCTTTGGTGAGTTTTATTCTATTGTTTAAAAACTTTGTCTTCTAGCAATTTCCATGAAAGGCAGCAATTTTGCTTAAGGAAGGTTCTTAAAAAGCTCCCAATGGAACTTAACTCTAATACCATGTTAGCAGCATTCACTTGATAGAAGACAAAGTGTTCAAACTGTATCTCAGGCATTGGTAAATTTATTGAGTATTGGTCAATGTCATATTGAATCTCCTTGCAGAGGTTTATTCTACCTGAAGCAACATTGCTGCACAAAATTCTACATGGAAACCTAGCTAAGATCTGTCCACTTAACCAAGTAAATATTGATGAGATTTGCGACTTAAACACTATAGGGCAGTATTTATCTACCTTTTAAACATCTTGGCTATTCTAAAATGGTTAATCTTCCATTGCCTACATAATAGGCACATCCTGTTAAAATATTAATTTCTGAATAAATTAATTTCAGATATTATTTGTGAAAGAACTGTCCACAGAATATTCACAGCTATCTAGTTTCTCGCCTAAAGTGACTCCTCGGCTTAATACTTTAACAATCAGAACAAATTTGGGAATGCCTATCAAGGCCTGCTAAACCTCTATAACATTAGCAAGTGTTTGTTAGCACAATTTGCTTATGGTTCCTTGAATGAGATGCTGGAAATGCAACAATTGCTGCTTGTGGAGCCTTGCAATTGATATGTTGCAATTGAAACTGGTGCAAAGGGAAGCAATTGGATTGACATTTCTTTCTACCCTGAATTAATTGTTAATTCTTATTTTTTTTTAAATTACTGCAACGAATTTATAAATTTTTTGAAGATAACTTCTAAAATTACATTATTACGTGGGCTGGCTGGAATTAAACAGTTGAAACTGTTGATGTTTATATTGCTATTTCTCCATTCAGATACATGAATGCTGTTTGCTTGACGTGGGAATGTTTGACTTTAAAATAGATTTACATGCATATTTTGAATATTTTAGTCAGCAGATTTTTTTTATTTTCAGTGCAAACATAATGTCAACAAGCTTTTAATGACCATTTTAATATAATCTTTTAATACACTTTCAGTATGGATCCAACAGTTAATTGGAATTGAGCAATTCATTAACTGTGCATTGCTACAAGGATACTTGTCTTCTTCCAAAGAGTTCGTTGCAAATCGCCACACTTTTAAATTGGTGTTGAACTTTAAGCAGACTAGAATCCAGAGATTTTCAATTAAACGTTCATACAACACCGAAGTTTAGGTTCTCCTCAGGTTTTATGTGCTTCCTTTTTGTGACAAACAGCTGTTTGTTTTGAACTTTTTTAACTTACTTCACCAGTATCACCATTTAGACACTGAGAAACAATGTATTAATATGACCTGTAATTAAAGAAAATATATTTTTCCTCAGTTGCATCTTCATGCACAATGTGGTGACGATGCAAAGTTTAGGCCTGTGGGAGAGATGGGAAACATCAGCTGAACTTTCAGAGTAATTTTCAGGCTTGTTTTCACTAGATAGAAGTGTAATCTGTTTTTCAGGTCGTTCTTCACTCTTTCCTATTGAAGATGGTTTTCTTGATGATGGTCACGGTGACCAGTCTCTGACATCAGGTTTAAACTCTCCAACCCGCTGTCAGAATGGTGAAAGGGTGGAACGTTATTCACGAAAAGTCTTTGTGGGAGGTCTACCTCCAGATATTGATGAAGGTAATTTTAACTCTTGGTGTTATTGTGTGGAAGTAATTTTGGTAGATTTAATTTTTTTTTGTAAAATCCTGTTCATGGTGTCTCCTGTAGATGAAATCACAGCTAGTTTTCGTCGATTTGGACCTCTGGTAGTGGATTGGCCTCACAAAGCTGAAAGCAAATCATATTTCCCACCTAAAGGTAATGAACTAATTAAGCTCTTGAAGAGACATGGATTTGTATTTGAAACTTGTACATTGATTACAATATATTGTTATATCTGCTATTATTAATTTAATTAGCAAAATATCTATGCTGGATGTATATTATAAATTAGAGTCTATTAGAATAATTGTAGAAGGAAAGCTGTATTTCTGGTGTTATATTGGGGAAATGCATTTTGATGTGTGCTTCATCTTTGTAAAGGAACCATGTGTCACATTTTGTGCAGTGAGCCAGAACCAGTATGATAACGACAATTGTTTCCAGATGTAAATTTGTGTACTGTGTATTAGCTGTGTGTTTTAGTGTGCCTTTCATGTTCTCTTTAATATAAGCATACTATTTCTTGTTTTTACTATTTTCTTTTGCTTTTTATTTTTCTCCTTTCTGTGTCTCAGGCTGTCTCATTATCTTCTCTTCACTCACACACACACACACAAGCACACTCACATTCTATTTTTGTGTTCCCCCCCGCCCCTTTTATCGAAATCCTGATGAAAACTGTTCTTTATTCATGAAAGGTGGCCGTTGTGCAGGTCATGTTCTTTACAGCATTTATCAGCATTAGTCTGGTGGAGGAGGAAAAGTGGCAGAAAGTGCATATGTAAGATGTGGTTGACAGTTTTAATAATGTTTTTCTTTTTCCACAATATTCTGAATTCCAAATTGGTTTTGGTTGCTTGGAAACCACTTCTAAATAAGATTTATCTGTTGACCATTGCAATTTGCTCTTTATCATGCATCCAGGTCTTGAAATATGTTGGGGAATTGGATGTAAATCATTTGTAATGGAGCAGAGTAATTATTTGCTGGTGCGCATTTCCAGTAGATGATTTGAACTCTTTGCAAAATATTCTTAGACATGGAAAGCATTGGACGAGGATTTACGTTTCGCAGCCTGTGATTGAATTACAATGTGGTATGTTATTCTGGTGATGAATGTGATGTGGAAAGCAATTTCCACCCCAGTTACCAGTTGCTAGTGCTGCTAATTTAAAATAGAAGGTATGAATAGACAGTAATAAACAATCTGGGTTATTTATAACTAGGTTCAGTTGCTGTTGGAGTCCATTAAAAGATTCAGTAGTCTGGTCTTGGTATTTTATTAGCATAGTTGTATGTATTCATTCAGAAAGCTCACTGATCAAGAGTAATATTTTAAAAAAGATGATGACCTGTAATAAAGAAAATGTTGCAAAAAACTTAAGCAATTCTGCTCAATAAAAACTGGTGCTGAAGGGCTTGAACATTATTGACTATGATGGAATTTTGTGAAAAAGTGATAGCAGTAGTTTAGATGCCCTTGCATCTCCCAAATCTGACTTTAAAATTAATAAATACCTATAGTGCATCCAGCTGGTGCCTTTAAGAATTTCATGGACAAGCAACCTATTATCTACCAAGCAAAAGCTCTTGGATGTGTTATTAGAATTTGTGTTCAGTATGCATAAATATGTATGTAATAATTTTTCATTAATACCACATTAGCACTGCAGTCAAGTTATGTCACTGCGTTGGGTTATTTGTGGTTGAGTATAACTATTCATAGGCTATCAATATGGCTGGAGGGTGCAGAATTGCTTGCGTGCTTACAACCATATTTGACACATCATGTTGAAAGAGCTTGAGCTTTGAAGCTTCTGTCAAGTCACATGCCAACATAATTTGCAATGCAGGCACGCAAGTTACCAACTGAATAACAAATTCTTCTCCAATACAGTAGAAAAATTTAAATAGAAATAGATGATTTTCAAAGTGTTATGCACAGGAGTATTTAAATAGTAATTTAATTAAGTTAGGAAGACCAAATTATTTTAATTATTTTTGCAAATTTAATTTTTCACTTCTGATATTATCACAAATACTTTGTATTTCATTTTAGAATGGAACCAACCAACCTTACAGAGGGGATATTAAATATTATTTTTATAACACTAGCTATACTGCAGAGCATCAGGCTGGTTGGTGGTAGATGATATGTGGACTCCAGACCATTCAAGGCTAATCACACAGATTTAGGGGAGCAAGACATCAGGAAGTCTTACATGCTCTTTTAAAGAGCTGCCACAGATCTGACTTGCAAATAATCTCTTCCTTTAGTATTTTTGCATAAATGTTCAGTTAGTATCGGTTGTAGTGCCCATACACTTTGAAAAGGTTTAGTTCTGCCAAACTTGACCCTTCCAGTTGCCTGAAAAACCAAGTTCGTTTTAAATAGCTGCAAGCTAGCAGACAAGGAAAATAATTCCTTAAAGAAAGGGATGAAATCTGTATTTTCAGCCCAAAATGTCAACTGTTTATTTCCCACCATAGATGATGGCTGACCTGCTGAGTTCCTCCAGCATTTTGTGTATGTTGCTCAATTCAATCTGTAACACTGATCAGAAATAAGATGATGAGCAGTTTAATAAGGGCAAGCACATTTATAGCATGTAACATGTCGCTCTGTGTTCCATTTAAGGCTATTAAGTAATCACAGGGATCATATGTCAATTAAGGAGTTGCTACTATTAATGCTGGGTGAGTGCATTAAGCACGTCATTTCGGAGTCTGAAGCCATCCTGAGACCAGCCTTTGATATTAGACTGAGTGAAGTTTGTTCAAAGTGTTTTTTTAATATGATAAAAAGAAAC
Source organism: Hypanus sabinus (assembly GCF_030144855.1). NCBI lineage: Eukaryota > Metazoa > Chordata > Chondrichthyes > Myliobatiformes > Dasyatidae > Hypanus > Hypanus sabinus. The sequence goes on from NC_082727.1 coordinate 41,244,915, forward strand.
ATGGTATGAATGTATTATGAGATTTTAGAAGACCTATTTGTTCACAGTGTTAGATGGTATTGAATGTTTTGGCATCTCAGTTATGTTTTAATCCAGAATATTTAGAAAATGAGCTGAAGATAGGGAAATCTAGTCAACGAAGACACCTTCTGTTTTTAAATATTCTTCGTAAATAAAAACACAAATTGTGAAGGTAATTGAAGGAGAATTTTAATGGCACAGGAGGGGAGAGTGATTTTCCAGGCTTTGGCCAAATGCGACAGAATGGGGCTGACTAGATTGCTGCACAGAGAGCTGAAACAGTCTTAATGGGCTGATTGGTCCCCTCCTGATTCTATTCTATATTCAGTGGTCACTTAGATACCTCCTGTGTCTAATAAAATGGACACTGATTGTGTGTTCATGGTCTTCTGCTGTTGCAGCCCATTGTTCAGAGATGCTATTAGGCATGCCACTGTGATAACACATGGATTATTTGAGTTAGTGTTACCTTCCTGTCCGCTTGAACCAATATGGCCATTCTTCTCTGATTTCTCTCATTAACAAGGTCACCTACTGGATTTTTTTTGTTTTCTTGCACCATTCTCTGTAAACTCTAGCAACCATTGTGTATGAAAATCCCAGGAGATCAGCAGTCTCTGACATACTCAAACCACCCTGTCTGGCACCAACAGTCAAAGTTACTTGCATCACATTTCTTCCCTGTTCGGATGCTTGATCTGAAGAACAATACAACCTCTTGACCATGTCTGCATGCTTTTATGTATTGAGGTGCTGCCACATGATTGGCTGATTATTTGTTTGCATTAACGGACAGGTGCACCTAATAAAGTGGCCACTGAGTGTATATTCAAAACTGTATGTATTGAGGAGTGAATTAAACCAGCAGGGCCAAACAGCATATAGCAAAGAGCCAAGAGTAATGCAGTGAGACAACTTTGGAACAGGGGCGTGTGTCTGCGACTACAAAGAGATGCATTAGCAATGCAGAAGCTGGTATATACTCAGAGAATGGGACTGCTGGGGAGGAAGAACCAACACTTGCAAACAGTGTGGAGTGGCTGCTATCCATTGTGAGATGGAGCCTATTATTGAACGGCAATGTTATGCCTTGTAAATCAAACAGGATTGGAATTCAAAGCAGTAGTCAGAGTTGAGAGGAAGGAGAATAGTAAGACCAGGACTTTATTAATCATTCTTCTGCTCAGCCCTAATAATCAATAAAGCTGGATTTACAATTGTGAGCTGGGAAACAGATGTTAATAAATTATTGACACTAATTAGTGTCTGTGTACTTTCATTGCTTATTAGTGGGCATCATTGCTTATTGGGGCACCATAGTAGCGTACCAGTTCGCACAATGCTATTGCACTCAAGGCGTTGGAATTTGGAGTTCAAGTTCAATTCCAGCTCCATCACTGAGCAGTTTGTACATTTTCACTGAGAATGTGTGGGTTTCCTAGTTTCCTTTCCAACTGGTGCTTGCAAATTGCCCTGTAATTTGCCTAGGGTTAGAAATGGTTGGGTCGTTGGGCTGGAAGAGCCTGTCCTGTGTTGTACCTCTAAATAAAAAAAATAAATTATTAAACTTGCTCATGTAAAGTATTAAAAGCAGCTTTTCATTCTGTGCTGGAAGTTGAACGGAACTTGACTGAGTAGTTTTGGGTTCAGACGACATACCAAATGGTTGTGATTCTAAGAGCTCTGGAAGTTAATGGGCAGATTGGATGTTTAATTAGATACAAACTAGAGAAAGTAATATCTAATGTTTTAACTCTCATTTGCATCAGTAGCAAATATGCCTGTTTAACAGTTAGTTAATGGAGCATATTCTTTGCAGCTTAGGTGAATTACATTTAAAACAGAGGTTGATAGGTTCATGATTAGTAAGGGTGTCGAAGATTATGGGGAGAAGGCAGGTGAATGAAGTTGAGAGGGAAACTATAGAATGCAGAGAATACTTGATGGGCCAAATGGCTTAATCTTCTCCCATGTCTTAGGATCTGCTGATGAGATGGTGAGATCTGTGTTTTTTGATCAAAACCATTATTGAAAAACTACTTTAATGCTGAGGCATATGTACGCCTAGTTTTATTAAGCCTTGTTTGGACACAGCCAAGTGAAGGTCTTATTTGCAATATATGTACTTTGGCCAAATGTTTTCCCAGATTATCTGGGTTGAAGGTAAGAATTTGAAAAATTTAAACAAAACAACTTTAAGGATCAGGACTGACTGGAGAAGGGTCTTGGCCCAAAATGTCGACTGTTTATTTTCTTAGATGCTGCCTGACCTACTAAGCTACCCCAGCATTTTGTGTGCATGGTGTTTTAGGATCAGATTCTGCATTCATTTATTGGTTGCCCAAAGTATGCCTGTCTTGTTTGCTGATATTTCAAACAAACTATTACAAATTTGCTATCCTCGTTCGTACTCCTAGAGGTCCAGAATGAGCCCAGAATTCCTGGGAAAGGCCAGGGTCTCGGTCAGCTGGAGTGTGTGCCCTCTTTATCTGTGCATTTGCACCAAAGCATCTTGTTGGAGTGGCCATTTGTTGAATGGAGGCTGATTCAACACTTCTCTGATGATCTGACCCACTGCAGGGAAGGAGGACGTAAATAGGAATGACAGCTGGAGAAAAAAGGGGCAGAATTAGAAATAATACTTTAGGGTGGGAGAAAAAGGAGCATTCCAGCATTGATAGAAGGGCAGTCAGCAGAGAGAGATAGAGAGAAGTCTTTGTTTAAACCAAGGGAGGAGATTGCTAGAATAAGCCAGAAGAAGAAAATTAGGAAAAAGAAAAATTGGGTTGGTTTCAATATCCTTGAAGACCAGAAATTAGGCAGCTTCTGAACTAAACAGAATGGAATGATTTATGGCATCTCTTGGAGAAGCTGTTGAAAATCCCAGGAGCAATTTATTCTCCAATGTAAATGAAAAAATAAGCCAACAATGATATTTAAAAATTAACCAATGTCTCAAAGTAAGGTACTAAAAGTGGAATTAATTTATAACATGAAATTTAATGTTTAATCTTTGAACTAATACCTGTAATTCTTTTTACATAAGAACATAAGAAATAGGAGCAGGAGTAGGCCATCCGGCCCATCGAGCCTGCCCTGCCATGCATAAGATCATGGCTGATCTGTCCATAAACTTAGCTCCATCTACCTGCCTTTTCCCCATAACCCTTAATTCCCTTACTATGAAACTTGAAAATTGTACAACTAATTTTATGTGTGTTTTAACATCTACTTCCAATTGGGTTATTACTTGCTTTTATTCACTAATATGATTGAACAGGGTGATGCCATAACTTGGCTACAAATATCCCATTTTGCATATTGACAATTTTGTTAAGAGGCTAGAAATCAAAATCAAGTATATTTTCCAATGTACGTATAGTGCAAATAAAAGCTCATTTTGCAGCAACATCGCAGGCACATAATTGTTAGATAAGCAGTGTTTACCAGAAAAATAAAATTGAATTGAATTGACTTTATTTTTCATACCCTTCACATACAGGAGGAGTAAAATCTTTACTTTAAATTAGCAACATAAATTAAACAAAATGAAACAAGAAAGTACACAAGTAGAACAAATAGTAGTGCAAAGTGGTCAAAGTTCTGAGGAGAGTTTGAGCACCCAGAGTGCAGTGGAAACTCAGTGACGAGCTTACAAAGCTATGCAACACAAGCATCATTTTCCTTGGTTTCATTTGTTATAGTGCAGCATGTTGTATTCTGTCTCCAAAGTAAAATACAATCTTTAAAAAAGCAATTAAATTTCCAGAATGCAATCCACTGACTCTCATTAAATGCTACTTACTGATGTGGCTTTCCAACTAAATTTGTTCAACTTAGTCAAAGTCTCTGCAAGCAGAGTGTCAGATGCAAGAAGGTGAAATGAGGGTTCAGATTTGTCTGCTTAATGTGAAAATGATGTCCACGTGTGTGAACTTGCCAAAGGGGACAACAGAAATCGATTGTATCAGTCAATCTGAGAAAGCCCATCGAGGAAGAATGATTGGAATGGGGCCATGGGAGGGAAGAAGATTGTGGGGCACCATATCAAGAGGGTGGGCAGACAGAAAATTCACTTTCCTGGTCATTTGTTCCTGAGTTGTCCATTTTTATTTGTGAATCACATGCTCCTTTTTTCACAGTAGAACCAAAAAAGAAAATAGAAAACTAAAAGTTCAAAAATCTGAAATGGCTTTACTCAGTACATAGCTGAACCACCTCTCACAGTGATTATGGCCTGTAGTCTTTTTGAATCAGTCTCTATTAGCTTTACACAACATGATGGAGCAAGATTTGCCCATTCCTGCTTGCAAAATTGCCAGCCTAGTTGGGGAGTGGAGGTGGATAGCAATCTTGAGATCTTGCTAGAGTTGCTCGATCGGGTTAAGGTCAGGGCTTTGACTGGGCCACTCGAGGACATCAATTTTCCTCATTTGAAACCACTCCAAGGTTACTCTGGCAATGTGCTTTGGTTCGTGGTCTTGCTGAAAGATGAATTTTCTCCTCAGTTTAAGCTTTCTGGAAGAGGTTATCAGGTTCTGTTTGTATTTAGCAGCATTCATCTTCCCAACAAACCTGATCAGATTTCCAGTCCCTGCTGTTGCAAAGGATCCCCATAGTATGATGCTACCACCACCATACTTTACAGTCGGGATGATGTTACCTGTCTGATGTGTGGTATTAGATTTACGTCACATGAACCACTTAGTGTTGAGGCCTAAGAGTTCCACTTTAGTCTAATCTGACCACAAAGCCTTCTTCCACATCTTTACAGTATATTCTAAGTGATGCTTTGCAAAAAGTTTATGTGCAAGGGTATGCTTTTTTTTCCCAGCCATGTCTCCTTCATTGCCATTCTTCCATATATACCCTTTTTGTGCAAGACCTTGGCGATTGTGGAGCCCTGAACTTCATCTCCAATTGCAACTCACTCAGAAAGACCGTTAGCATTATAGTAGCCTCTCTTACAAGTGCCGTTCTTTTCCAGTGACTAAGTTTAGAGGGGCGGCCTGACCTAGGCAGTGTGGCTGTGGTTTGATATTTTTTCCATGTTTTCACGATGGACTGCACTGAGCTCTGAGGTAATTTCTTTGAGATGGTCTTCTTGTACTCTTCCCCGGATTTGTGCTTCACTATTATAATTTCCCTGACTTGCCTTGAATGTCCTTTTGTCTCCATTTTGGTTTGGTCTGTTGAAAATCCACCATACTGTTGGACCTTCCAGAGAGAGGGTGCATTTATTCAAGTGATCAATTCAATTCCATTTTCTACAACAAATTGGGTGAGTTGGTGAGGTAATATACAGAATTGCATCTGAGGAAAGTTAGCACAATGATTACAAAGGGAATGAATATTTCATCTCACAACTTTGGTTTACAATTTGTAGTAAATTGTTGACAGGTTATGGAATTTCTCTTTTGATTTGACATGTTTTGCAGATTAGCTCAAAATCCTGCTTCAATATATTTTAAACTTAGAAAATGAGATAGTGATGCATGAAAGCAGTTGTGGGGGCTGAATACTTCTTCAAGGCACCGTATATAGTATTTGAACTGTGCGTAGTCGCACTGTCATGAATGTTGAGAGCATAGGGTAGTCGGCTAAGCACGAGTCTTTGAGTCATGAGTCTTGTATGTCTGTGTTGATCGTGAGGAGGAGATGCTAATCCACACAGAACGTGTTCTCTAACAAGAAAGTTGATAATCCATTTGTGGAGGGTGTTGCGGAGATCCAGGCTCAGATTGGTTAGTAGTACTGAGGGAATGATGGTGTTGAATGCTGAGGTGTAATTGATAAATGTATGCCTTGTAGTTGTTCAGGTGGTGCAGAGTTAGAGTGGAGTTGCTGTAGTTTGTAGATGAACCTATGAGGCAATTTGGCTGCTGTGATCTAATTCAAGCTTAAATGAATACACCCTTTTCTTGAAGAGTTGCCTTTGTTTTTATTTTCCCTCTTAAACATTATAAAGGTTAAATGTACAGCCATATCACCATAAAGACTGAGAGTGGCTCCCCGAGTACAAACTCAGGGTCCAGTCTGCAACATCCTCATTTGAAAAAGAAATGGAGAGCCCTCATTAGGCCAAGCAGCATTCATAAATGGAAACAAAAAATCTGACAGAGATTTGTCAGAAGAGTCCATTTCTGAAATGTTAATGTGTTTCTTTCTCCATAATGCTACTTGAACCCCTCTGTATCTCCAACACGTTGAGTGTTTTTTTTTGAAGCTCAGCATCTATAGTTTTCTCTTCTGCTTTGATCTTCCTACTTCATGCTTCAATCACCCAGTAGATTAATGTGGCCAGCTGCCCGAAAGACTCTAGACTTTGCATTTCTAAAAAAATGGAGATTAGTAAGGCCTAGAGTAGAAACAAATGCTGTTTTTATATTTTATATTCCTGTGTGTCATTCACTGTGGAAGTGAGATTTTTCATAAAGAAAAGCAGTAAGTATCATCTTCATAGGAAGTTGCTTAACTCTTGCTGTCGACACTAACAAGTTACCAATATTTCATTGACATAAGAAGTTGTTTATTTCCTTTCAGCATTGATTGAATATTACTCTTCTGTTCATAAGTGGAAAGAGTGTAGATTGCTATATTTATCCACCCTTATATTGATGGAATACTATACAGAACTGATGCTATTGAGGATGATTGAACTGATCACCAGCTTTTTGGAAACGGGAAATTCATCTGTTTCTCATTAAAATTTTGTTTAGTAAATTCACTTTTGAATTAGCATTAGTAAAAGCTCTAGTGACACCCCCATTGAATATAATTCACTAAAGACTTATTTCTTTTGTTAACCTAAAAAATCTTTTACTGATGTCCTCTGAGTATTTTCAAGGCTATCCGTCTTTGGCCGATCATCAGCCCTGGATGAAGCATGAGATCCACAATCTGCTAAGGGCAGATCAGTGGCATTCAGGTCCAGCAAGCAAGTAAAGTACAAGAGGTCTGAGTATGATCTTTGGATTGCGTAGTGGCAATTCTGGACCAAGCCTAAACTGAAGGCTGCTTGACAGCTGTGGCCGGGTTTGAATGCTATCATTACCTATGAAGTGAAACCAAGCAACATATTTGACAACAAGGTTTCACTCCCAGATGGGCTCAATGCCTTTTATGCTCTCTTTGACCATCAAAGTATGGAGGCAGCTTCACAAATTCTCACAGCGCTGATGACCCAGTCACTGAGGATGATGTGAGAGCATCCATCAGGATGGTGAAGCCATGCAAAGGATCCACCCCAGATGAGGCAGCTGGCTGAGTACTAAAGCCCTGTGCTAATCAACTGGCTGGAGGGTTCACTGAGATCTTCAACCTCTCACTTAGGCAGTCTGAAGTACCCACCTGCTTCAAGCAGGCTTCAATTATTCCAGTGCCTAAGAAGAATGCGGTAACCTGCCTCAATGACTGTTGTCCAGTAGATTTTACATCCAGTGTGATGAAGTGCTTTGAAAGGTTGGTGATGAGACATATCAACTCCTGCCTGCAAGTCAACTTGGATGCAGTCCAATGTTCTTACCAATACAACAGGTCAACAGCAGATGCCAATTCATTGGTTCCTCACTCAACTCTGGAACATCTGGACAGCAAGGATGCATAGACCAAGATGCTCTTCATTGACTACAGCTCAGCATCCCCTCAAGACTCATCAATAAGCTTCAAGACCTAGGTCTCAATACCTCTTTGCGCAACTGGATCCTTGATTTCCTCACTTTCAGATCCCGGTCAGTTTGAATTGGCAATAACATCTCCTCCACAATCTCCATCAGCACAGGTGCACCACAAGGCTGCGTGCTTAACCCCCTGCTTACGTCTGTAAGGCTAAGCACAGTTTCAATGCCATAGCTTGCTGATGACATCACTGTCATTAGCTGAATCAAAAGTGATGGGGAATCAGCATATAGGAGGGAGACAAAATTTGGCTGAGTGGTGCCACAACAACCTCTTACTCAACGTAGCAAGACCAAGGAGCTGATTATCAGCCAGTCCTCATTGGGGGATCAGAGGTGGAGGGGGTCACCAACTTTAAATTCCTTGGTGTTATTTCAGAGGATCTGTCCTCGGTCCTGCATGTAAGTGCCACTATGAAGAAGGCAAGGCAGCTCCTCCGCTTCCTTAGGAGTTTGTGAAGATTTGGCAGGTCACATAAAACTTTTGACCTACTTCTATAGATGTGTGGTGGAGAGTATATTGAATGGTTGCAAGATGGCCTGATGTGGAAACACAAATGCCCTTGAATGGAAAAGCCTACAAAAAGTACGTTCTGGTCCATCATGAGTAAGGCCCTCCCCACCACTGAGCTCATCTACAGAGAGTGCTGTCACAGGAAATTAGCATCCTCATCAAAGACCCCACCACCCGGGACATGCTCTCTTCTCGCTGCTGCCAACAGCATAAAGGTACAGGAGCCTCAGGACCCACATCATCAGGTTCAGGGACAGCTATTATCCCTCGAGCATCAAGCCCTTGAACCCTAGAGGTTAGCTTTACTCACCCCATCACTGAACTGTTCCTGCAACCCAAGGATTCACTTTCAAGGACTCTGCGTTTCCTGATCTCAATATATATCTTGCTTAGCTATTAATTAATTGTTATTATTATTTCTTTATTTTCTCCTTTTGTATTTGCAGAGTTTTTTGCATATTGATTGTTTGTCCATCCTGTTGAGTGGAGAGTTTCATTGATTCTGTTATGTTTTTTTGTACTTATTGCAAATGATTTAAAGAAAATAAATCTCAAGGTTTTGGTCTGACTGTCAAGTTGACAGATGCCATCACTCCACCATACATTTGCCTTGGGATGTGGTGATGAACTTCTGTCTTCCACATACATTGATTTGGAACCACATTTTTAGCTTATGAACAAGACCAGGGAAAAGATTAGCATTATTCACCTCATGACGGTGATAACTTCCCCAAATAATTATCTTTTTGTCTGAGAAATTATTTGATAAGAGATTATTTGCTATGCCTCTTGCGTTTTTTTCTATTAGGCTGTCTCTTTATTCATCATGTACTGTGGTAAATTAATTTTTATCCAGCACTGAGCATGTTTAAAACAGATGAAGCCTGCATATTTACTGTGTTTTGGATATTTCAGGGTAGGAGGAACCAAAGGTGGGGTTATATCTATTTAGAACATTTTATTTTGAATGAAGTAATTCCACATCCAAATTATGAAAGGACACCCATTTCCCTATAAAGTGCATTTCTGTTCCAATTAGTTATCTGAATGACATGAAGGCAAGGCAATGTATCAAGGAGAAGATAAACCCTAATTGTGAGTTAGACATTGGAGAAGAAGTACTCTGGAGGCATGGTTGTAGCTCACAAAGTCATTTCTTTACTCCCTGTAAGTGAAGGTGGAGGTTGGCAGCCTCCATAGCAATTCCAATCTTAACCCAAGCAGTTCACAGGTTGGAAAACGTGGCCACAAACTGAGTTCCCACATGGCAGAAGATGCTGGTACTTATCGGCAAGTCCATCCTGCTGGTGTTCCAAACACTCCTTCATATGTATTGTATGCACTGTGTATAAGTTGGGTGTCTTAAAGCTGGAATGGATCTGTAATTTGTTCTGGGATGAATCCAGGAGTATTCTGTAAATTACTGAGCCATAGAGCTCTTTATACCTATCTGAGCCTTCTGTCTCCTGTCAGCCGTATCTCGCGCATATGAACGAAAAAGAATTCTTGAGCTTGGTACTTTTTTCCATAGATGCTGCCTGGCTTGCTGAGTTCCTCCAGCACATTTTGCAAGTTTTGCTTGGATTTCCAGCATCTGCAGATTTTTTCTTGTTTTTGTTTAATTCACTGTTTGCTTTTAAACTGCTAATGTTAAATAATAAAGTGTTATTTGTCATAATTGTGCAAAATTTTCGAATGTTGGGAATGCATCTTTTCATCGACGTCATTTGGAAATGATGAGAAGGCTGTCAGAGATATCTGCAGAGGACATCCTGTAATCTTTTCCCTCTTGAGTTTGACAAGAATTTGTCTGCCTCTTCTTTAGAAATATGCAAAGGCTCTCCTTCTCACCAAGCTGCCTAGTGGTGTAGCGGCATCTACACTGGGCTTCGTGGTGGATGTCCTGGCTTCAAATCCGGCCAGCTCCTTGCATGCTTTCCATTGTGCTGGGTTGAGCGTCGAGTTAGCAACTTGGCCTCCAATGCTAAAGAAACAGCAAGGTTGCCATCCAATGCACCACAAAGAAGGGAATTTCAATATTTCATGACGCTCTGAAAGAAAGAAAGGAAAATTGCCTCACTGATCATAAATAAGCGACAGGTTTTATTAAAAACTGTGATCCCCAGACTCTACCACTTGCCAAACACCGGGGACAATTTACAGTGGATCATTGTGGTCACAGGGAGGCCATGTAAAGTCTACAGCATGCAGGGTCAGAGGTCAGGATCAAGACCAGGTTGCTGGAGCTTTAAGACATCGGCTTTACTGGCTATATAGCCTCTTTTATTTACAAATGGACATATTTTGTATCTACTCTTTTAAATGTTTAATAAGAAGCTTCTATTCTATTTATCCATTTCATATGTAAGTGAAAAGAGATGTAATCCCCTTGTTCTTTCCTGAGATATGTACGTTGCAGACTTGCAGCAGCTAGAACCGTGTACGGTGCCACATATCTGACCTTACCAAGGTTTATTGCAATTTTAGCATGGTTACTCTACATGTAAATTTAGTCACATTAGAAATAAACCTAATTGTCTTGCGAGTCACTGACGTAACTTCTACTGATCATGTTCTGTGTTCCTTTGTCCCTCTGTCCCAACTAAAAATAGCATCTTGCTAGCAATAAATGACTTCCCTGTTCTTTATCCAAAAGCGCTACCTCACGCTCAGCTTCACTTACTAATTCTGCAAGTTTGTTAGTGGTCTCCTGCAATTTGTATTGACATCTTCCCCAGTGTCATATGTAAATTGTGAACAGCAATGGTCCTGCACTAACCCTTGAGGAAAACTTCTACCCACCTTCCTCCACCCCACCTTCTTTCCCCATTAATCCATTTTGTTTCTAGTCCCCTGCCTTCTCTGACCTAATTTCATCAAGGAAGTTTTTAATAACCTTGTCTAACTCCTCCCATGACAGATCTGGGACCAACTCTATCCACAGTTTTCTGGGATTACATTTCTTTCAAATAAACAATCACCCATGATGCAGTATTACCTCTGCTGTATCTTCACTTGATTCCTCTGAAATGTGTGGCTCTCTTATCCACAAGTTTCATTAATCTATTTAATATATCTCTCTTTTTCTGTTGAAAGGCCCCTACTTCATTATTAATCTCTTCATCTAATTTCATGCCTATCCTGTTCTAACTCCCAGCTAAATATTTTGATTTAAAGCATTTGTCACCCTCCCATTTACTCTTTCTACTGAACCTGTATTTCATCCCATTTCAAGTGGAGGTTGTGCCTTTGATATTGTTCTTCCCTGCCCCAGAACTGGTGCTACAGTTTCTGAAAAGAAGTCCCTTTCCTGGACCGGCGCTTTAGCCATGCTGTTATTATCCAGGTTTGTCAGTATTCCAGAGGTTGGCACTTCCGGTTCTACTTTTTAATAAGGATTTCCTTTGGCACAGTGGTTTCCAACCTGGGGTCCATGGACCCTTTACTTAATGATATCGAGTCTAGCAGATGGTTTGTTGCTTCAGATTCCAGCATCTGCGGTTTCTCTTCACCAGTTTAACTCCTAACTCCTTGAAGTCTTTGCAGCAGGACTTCCTCTCTTTCCCTGCCTGTGATTATACAGTTCAAACGCCTCAAGACAGTTTTGCATATGCACAATGTAAATCAAAGTTCAGTTATATCAGATCAAACCTAAGTGTCGTTTTGCTAGCTCTATTACAGAAAAGATATGAAATGATTTATAATCTACTGTCATGTCACCATCCGAGATATCTGTAGATGATATCTGTATGATCTACAGTCACGTCAATAAGCAACATTCTTCAAAATCATTGGACTCCAGGCTATCGAGATAGGGAATGCAGTTTCCCTTTAAGAAATTGTGGCCACCAGTTTGGATTTATTGCAGTATCAGGGAGCCCTGGTGAGACTGATGTCAATGAGTCCCAAGAGGAAAAAGCTTTCCTTCATCTGATAGTCACAAGACAGGAGAATGGGGTGAATACCACCCTTGCCTGAATGGACGCAACTCTGGCGACACTTATAAATTAGTGGATGACATCACATGACTGGCACCACCCACCACCCTAAACACTCATTCCCTCCATCACCAAAGCACACTGGCTATAACATGAATCATCTATTGAATGTCTTAATCTTGGAGCTTGCTACTTTTACCAGCAGGAAAATGGTGGTCCAAGAGGTGGGTCTCTGCCAGCACCTCATCAGCAGTAGAGTGTGAGTTTGTCATACACTGGCTTTTTCAGCAATGCACAGATCCTGAAAAGTAATAAAATAAACAAAGCTGTTCTCAGTAATACTTCACAATGAGCACAAAAATGTTAAAGATAATTGCAAGGGAATGCATCATAACAATGTGTGAAGGTGCTGCTCTGCAGTTTAACGACAAATTAGGTAAAAAGTGATCTCAAGATGTGCAAATTGTTGAAAGTGTTGAACATTTTGCAAGGTACCAAATGAACCCAAGGTACTAGGAAATTTTAGGTTAATGTCCTCAAATTTAGTGTGTAATATTTATACCTTTTTTGTATTTACTTCTCTCAAACCTGGTGCTGGATATAATGTTAGGCAGCTGCAGTGCTTTTCTTTAGAATAATCATTTACTGTTGATTTTTCTCTTCTGTATTTTGTGCCAATATCTTCAGTGTCCCCTGTTCTAGATCTTTTACGTGTCCAGTTCCCCACTCCTTAAGACACTTCTTTAAACAATGGGGTGTTTAATTTTTTCAATAGTTCTTCCAAGCCTCTGAAATATGTTGTCCTCTTTATTTTGAAGGTACTCAATGACCATATAAAAGATGTATTTTTGATGAGTGACAATCTGAAGTTGTAGGAAAAAGGCTTTGGGTGGATTGGAAATTGGGACTGATATCATCTAGTTATCACTGATATTCAGCAAGCGTTCATATTTTCACTGTAGAATTCTTAAGCTTGGGCTCAATCCCTTTCCTTCCCTTTGCCAGGTCCGCTATTTTCTGTTTTGCCCAGGGTGTTCCTCAGCCTATCTGAAACCCAAATGATGTGCTGGATGAAGATGCGTGTTGGAAGTCTTGTTGTATGTCAGCTAAATAATGAGGTGGAGGGAGAAGTTGAATAGTCATAGAATAAGCAAAGAGATCAACACTTTCAGAAGACTGTCTCACAACAATTTTGGGCCCTTTATTTAAGAAAAGATGCGTTGCCACTGGAAAAAGTCCAGAGAAGATTCATGAGAATGATCCCAGAATGAAAGGGTTAACAGATGAGGAGCCTTTGATGGTGCTAGGCCTGTACTCTCTGGAGTTTTGAAGAATGACGGGAGAGTATCTCATTGAAACCTATCGAATATTGAAATGTCTAGATAGAGTGGATGTGGAGAGATGCTTCCTGTAGTGGCCGGGGTGGGGGTGGGGTGTAGGAACAGAGGGCATAGTCTCAGAATACATGGATGTCCATTTAGAACTGAGATGTGGAGAAATTTCATTCACCAGAGGATGGTGAATCTGTGGAATTCATTGCTGCAGATGGCTGTGCAGGTTAAGAAATTGGGTATACTTAAATGGAGATTGACAAGTTCTTGATTTGTAAGGATGCCAAAGATTACAGGGAGAAGGCAGGAGAATAAATCAGTCATGATAGAATGGTGGAGCAGTTTTGATGGGCCAAATAGCCTAATTTTGCTTTTATGTCTTATGGTCTAACAGCTTTCTTACAAAAAGGTTGGTCGAGCCCTCAGAGCTTAAGTGGGTCAAGTAATACTTTGCCATAATGACCCTGCAGCTGGCCTGGATCCATGTCCTTCTTCCCAGCTACTGGCCTCCCTCAGGAGTTTTAGTGCATTAATTTGAACTGTAGGTGTATGCTGGAGAAGGAAAAGAGAATTTTGCTAAGTCATCTTTTTCTGTAGTGGCAGAAAATTAATTTAAGGCATTTCAAATATTTATTAAGAGCACTGGTACTCCTATTTATGGAATGAACAGCCAGATGGCCGGCTTCATCTCTGGTTGTGTAATTTTAAAAGTCAGTTTTAATTAAGTGATTTGCTATTTGTCAAGCTGTTATTAAGCAGTTGCAAGTATGCATTAAAATTTGGAGAACACTTCATCATTGTGTCAACCGTGGCTCAGTTGGTGGCGCACTCATCTCCACCCCCTCCCCCTGCATACTTCAGTTCCATTGCACAGCTTCACAGTTTGCCGCTCCTCTGCGGCAAGAGAGGGCACTGCAGCCTCAGAGGTGTTGATATTTGGCTGAGAAGCCCAGTTTACTTCTCGGGTTTAGTTAAGATATCCTGAAGAATTACTCTGGAGAATTATCTGTGGTCTTCTTCCCAACATCTGTCCCTCAACCCGACCACATACCTGACCTGCGTCGCAGTGCAGTTTCTCCGCATACTTCCAAAGTAATTCCTTAGCTGTGGAATTTACTGGAATGTTCTGAGATGGTGAAAGGTGCTTTTTAAATACAAATCTGTTATTTTGTTAATTTGGCTAAATTCTGTGTATCACCTCTTTTTAACGTTTGTGAACATTCTGGGTGCAAGCCACTTGATTGGCCGTTGAAATGATATGTCTTGTTCTGCACAGTGCGGCCAGAACGAGCTCCTGATACAAATGTGCCTTATTTAGCTATCGTTCTTCTCCTCGCTAGCCTCCTTTGCCTTCACTCCTCCCAATGCAAATCCTTGCCGTCATCTGAATCTGCCTATTTTTGCCTCGCACAACCTCTGCCACTTTCTCTAACTCCCCTTTTCCTACAAGTGTCTAGGATCCTGTGGATCTTTCCCTCTTGATTTTAGTCGTAATCGGAGAGCTTTCCGTGCTTTAGATCTAAAAAAAAATACAAAAGCAAAATGTTGGAAACACCCAGAAAGAGTGTTCTGCAAGATGAAGCGTTAACTGTTTCATTTCCCATTCCACTGACGTTGTCTGACCCGCTTTCCAGCACTTTAGTTCTTAAAAAAAATTTCTAGAATCTGCAATTTTGATATTAATAATGTCACGTTAAATCTCTTTGGCCCTCTATCTTTTGCCGTATCAAACCCAGTGTGCTGGACTGCGTCACACCTTGAATTTGTCACCTGTCACCTTCTCTTCTGGTTAAAGCCCTTGGGGCTGCTTTTATGTTATACATTGTAAATGCAAGTTGCTGTAATTTTATGACTTCTACATTGGCTTCATCTTTTACATGTCATTTTAAAAAAAAATTCTCTAAGGTTATGCCTTCCTGCTGTTTCAAGAGGAAAGCTCTGTACAAGCTCTGATCGACGCATGTATCGAGGAAGATGGAAAGTTATACCTGTGTGTTTCAAGCCCCACTATCAAGGACAAACCGGTAAATGGATCTCCAGCTTAGTTATGCACGCCATCTGTTCTCTTTGTCATTTGCTGAGGCACTTAACCTGGGAATTATTCAACTGTCTGCAGCCCCTCCCTAATGAATTAAGATTCACACTATTATTTTGATTATCCATTTACTGATGTATGATTTTACTTTTGGTAAAATTCGAAGATTGGGTCTTGAAAATTTATTAATCAATATTCAGCTGCTTAATTAAGCTTTTGTTTGTAGTTTCCAGAACAATAAGTATGCAAAAAAATACCTATTATTATTTGTTCTTCATAGGTGATCATTGTATCAACACTGTTGTTGTCTAAATGCATCATACTCCCGGAAACTATATAAAATAAAAGGAAATGCATAATAATCTCTATTAGTTAGAAAATTACCCCAGCAATTTTCTAACAGTTTGAAGTCTCTTAGCTTTGTAGAAAAATGAATCTTAGCAATTTAAAATTTTAGAAAGAAAGTTTCCAATTTCTTTTGTACAGTTGATGTTCTTTTGAAGGACCAGGCAAATATTCATTTGGGTTTTCTGACTTAACTGTGCGTGTAACAAAATCATACTAAAATTGAATTATGCTATACTGCATATCCTAGTTGTCCAAGATGTTTGAAATTCCTGTATTTAAAACAGACTTTTCATCATTTCCGAAGTTCATTTAACAAAATCCTGTTTCCTTGAAGGTACAAATTCGACCCTGGAACCTGAGTGACAGTGATTTTGTGATGGATGGTTCTCAGCCTCTGGATCCAAGGAAGACTATCTTTGTGGGAGGAGTACCTAGACCTCTTCGAGCTGGTGAGTACAGCTAAAATAAGTGAACTGATGATGTTAAATGTGAATGTGAAGCAATTTTCAAAAGCTTTTTTGAGTATGTGTGAGTAGAATTTACAGAGCTGATTACAGCTGTATATTCATACCTTTATATATAATGGAGCTATTTTAGAATCTGGTTGGATATTAATACAAAATCTAATATTGGTTTATCTGGCATGAGATAGGAATGTTTAAAGATATTGTAGCATTGGTTACATTTAGCATTTGTCCTTCATGAATATGAACTGATGAAACACAATTCATTTGTTTCCTCAAAGGATCTGTCAGCTCTCTTGCTCATTATCATGGTTTATTTCCTTCAAAATGGCTTGCAGCCACACTTGAGATAATGTTGTTTCTACCTGTGAATGTATTGATCAGACAAATTTCTTTCATATTATTCCCTAGATTTTTAAAGATCAGAATTGAGAATTTGATTTGAAAACTTGGTGTCTACTAGAATATTGTATTTTAATTACTGTAATTATTATGATTGTACAATGGATGAATTGTGAGTTCCTGTTGTATTCTTCACATCTGAAGGCAATTTTCCATTTTACACACACATGGTAGAGATCTTTCTGTTGTGGTGTCAGCCAGCACAGTCCATATTTGAGCTTAAACAGTCACAAGATAATAAAGAGTTGCATTTTGAAGCAATAAAAATAAATAATATATTTTTCAAGTGCTGGAGCAGAGATTTTGGCTCAAGAATATCTGTGGACATAAGATTTAGATATTAGTGCCTGTTCTATTAAGAGTCAAGGTCACAAGTACAACATGGGAAAATGCCAATTGGTTCATAAGTATGCAAAAAGAAAACTAATCCCACTCCCATGCATTTGACCCATACTACTTTCTGTGGCAGCTGCTTCCATGTATGCACCCTCTATTATGTGTAAAGAAAAAACCCTCAAATTCTTATTAAACCTTTCATCTTTAACTTTAAAACTATATACTCTGGTTTTTGATTTCCCTTCCTTGAAAAAATGACTGCTCATCCTACCTCTGCCCCTCATGATTTTGTATACCTCTCAGTCTCCTATGCTCCAAGGAGTATAGGACCAGCTGTCTAACCTTTCCCAATAACTCTGGCCCTCAGATTTCGGCAACATTCTTGTAAATCTTTTTTGCACTCTTTTAAGTTTAATCACATCCTTCCTATGACATTGTGAGGAAAACTGAACATAATTCTTCAAGTGTGGCGTCACCAACATCTTGTACAATTGCACTATTGCTTCCCAGCCTCTGTGTTCAGTGGCCTGATTGATGAAAGCCAGGATGCCAAAAGCATTCACTGTCCTTTCAATTGTATCTCAACTTCAAGGTCCCTCAAGGTCCTTCTGTTCAACAACAGTACCCAAGGCTCTTCTGTTCATCCTAAAAATTCTGCCTTGATTTGTCCTTCCAAAATGTAATACTACACACTTAACTGAACTAAATTCCATTTGCCTTGCCTCAGCCGAAGCCAGTGAAGATCGTACCGTAATTCTTGATATTCCACTGTCCATGATACCATCTATTTTGGTGTCAACTGCAAACTTACTAACCAATCCTTATATATTCTCATGTAAATGATTAATATAGATGACAAATAACAATGGGCCCAGCACCAGCCTTAGGGGCATCACACTAGTCACATGCCTCCAGTCCATGAAACATTCGTTCTCCATCACCCTCCATTTCTTAACCCTCATCCAATTTTGTATCTGGTTTGCTAGCTCTCCTTGGATACCATATGATCTAACCCGCCATGTCAAACCTTACTGACGTCCATACGTACATCCTTGTCATTTCATAAAAAAGATCATGTTTCTAAGAGAAGCTTTTCCATGCACGAAGCCATGCTGCCTGCACGTAATCAACCCCACCTTTCTAAATACGGGTATATCTTATCCCTCATAATGTTTTCCATCAGCTTACCTTCCACAGATGCCAGGCTAACAGGACTATGATTGTCAGGTAATTCCTTACAGCCCTTTATGAGTAAAGGCCCCTGTTTTCCAGCAGCTCACCAGAGAATACTTATGTTAACAGAATGCAGTCGATAGGAATGAAATGGAAGTGGAGAACTTTGGGAATGGGAAAAGGGGAAAAACAGAAAGCAGGGAAATGATAAAACTAAAACTACCAGGCTGTCAATAACGATTTACTGAGATAGTATTGAGTTTGCTGACCACAAAGTTCTAAACTCAAATAAAGACCTTAAGCCCCATCTGATGTAAATCATCACAGGTACCCTCACTAAAAGGAGTTTATACTGTAACTACCCAGCCTTTGAAGACTAACTTCCCTGTTTATCCTCCATGCAGGTTTAGCTGCCAGGGCCAGCTATTTGAGTGATGGGTCCCTTCCCCCCCACCTACCAAGGGAAGATACTTCCAGCAAACAAAGTTGTTTCAACACAGTTCATTTATTTTCAGTGATATACATATTAAATCCAAACAACGCTCTTAATAAACTCTCAGAGTATTTCTATCTTATAAGTCTTCCAAATTATGAACTATTTCTAAAAGGATTTCCATATAATTCCTGTAAGCTAAAAAGACAAACCCACAAGCCACAGATGAATCAGTTGTCTGTAGCAGACATCAAAGGCAGAAGAATAGATTATAATTCACCCTGTGTTTCTATCATTCTTGTTGATGTTCTTTATCTCATTCCTAATAAGACTGGACTGCTCTCTAAATTGATATTGTTTCTTTGCCTCTTGCATGATTTCACACACGTTATATGGTTTTAGATATCTTTTAACACAAAAGTTCTAAAAACTTCTGGAGACAGAGTTCCCAGGTACTCACAATTAATGCTGTGTGGCTGACTCCATGAATACACAAGTCATCCAACTATTAACAAATCAGTTATTTATAATGCTAAATGGTAATATAATTCTGGTCTGTAAGCTTCTTTTGAACTAAAGAACTTAGCTGGCGTTGTCTAGTTTGAAACATGCCAAATTAAGTAATGCAGTGGCCTATACTGCATCTCTTCGGCAGGTGCTGTGGTGCCAGCAAGTCTATAGACAGTGCTTGTTTCCAAAGTTATCTTTTCAAATAGTCTGCCTGCCATTTACATTTTAAGAACTGAAGATTGTCTCCCATTTATGACCAGAAGCTAAACAAAGAATATTGGTTAGAAGTTTAACTTAATCAAAAACAACACTTTGATCTTTGGAACTCACAACTGCTCATGTTTAGAAAGCTGAAAGTGGGGTGGGGGCAGGAATGCAAAGCCTCTTGGCCCAACGACAGTGAATATCTGTCACATTACTGGGCAAATCTAAAATGTGAAAGTACTGTTTGTAGTCGTAATAAATTCAGAAATTATTAATAGGAGAATGTGTAGACAGGATGGAAACAAGATTTTTTAGCCCATTGAGTCTAAATAACAGTCCGGCACCAATGGCTGATAATTATAAAGTGTCATTTATTCTTTGTGGGAGAATCTAGCACCCATGTTAACTTCATAATGATACTTTGCTTGTTCCACTTACATTTTCAAGTCTATTATCATTTTGCTTTCAAACCAAAACTATAAGAGCCATGGACAAATCTAATATGAAAATAAATGCAGTTTGTGGACAGAATCTGCTTGATACTTTTATGATCCAAATCTTATATTCAACACAAGCAAACGGTGGATTGGCACAGTTTTTGTGGACTCTGGAAGAGAGAAGATTAGAGTGGAATGAAATGCTGGGATTGTCAGAATCAGTTCCCGAAATGAAAATAATGAACTGTTGATTGCAGACACTCCCACATCTGTCATCAGTGTCAGTTGGGCAGACCTTTTCCATTACTAAGTCATTAAAAATGGATTCTTGGCTGGATGGGCTCCAAATTCGCTCTGCAGAGAAATAATGATTCTTGCAGACTGATTTTTCTTTATTCAGAAAATTGCATATTATGTTATTTGTAGCAGTGATTAAAAGGTGAACAGACAAGTGAAAGCAAGTAATTGATTATGGGATTATGCCGTCCTACTGTAAACAAGTTATTTATAATGATTCAAATAACATCTTTGTTTTGTTTTCCATTCTCAGCAAAGTAACCCTTGATATTTTCCCTATGTTCTGCTTAATCAATTAATAAATATGCTAGTTTTAGAAACCAGTTATCAAATGTGTCTGTAGGAAGTTTAGAGTTTATTTCACAGAAAAGTACTAGCATATCAATTCTGCATCTACACCTTATCTGAGACTTTTATATTAATATTCTTAATAATATATTTGTAATTTTAAAAAAAATCTCTTATTGGATGTGTATTCTGAAGATGCACACTTACAGCTTAACTTGAATAATTTTTTTTTATAATTAAGAATAAATGTTTGCTAAAAGCAAGTACCATTTGTTTTACCAAATTGAAAGAGATCAGCAGCCAGGGTTATTATTTTTACATATCCTTTCCTTCTGACTTCTATTACCCAATCTTAAAACATTAAAAGCCGACATTAGTGTGCTTCAGGAAACTAGAGAAAATAGTCTAGTCTGTGGACATATCCATCTGTTTATTCATGGTGGTACTTGGGATGCTTGTTTGGACAGTGTGGATAATGGTTCCCAACCAAATATTTTTCCACTCACTATCTTATTTCCATAGAGCCAGCTGAACTTGTGTCCTGAGGGAAAGCAAATGCATAGAATAAACAAGACTACGGATTGGACTTTGAGATTTTTTTGTTGATAGTGCTTCTGTTTCATTACTGCAGAGTCGTGGAGATGAGGCCTGGCAAACCTTGTCTGAGATGTGAAACCCTTTGCTTTGAACTCAGATTTGTTAATTTTGGTGCTCAAAAGCTAATTTTTATGGAACTTTTTGGGAGTATGCAAACATTTTTTAAACAATGGTTGTTTACAACTTTGCACCACCTTTTCCATTTCATTTTGGCATATATCTTGACTGATTATTAATCCAATATAGAATTAGGAAGAAAATATTCAACCAAAATAATAATTAGCTGTATTAAGCAAAGAAGAGAATTTTAATTCTATAGATTGGGTGCCACGGTAGTAGAGTAGTTCTTCTTCTTGGGCCCTTAGTTCCCAGTGGATCACAGGCCATTAGACCATAAGACATAGGAGCAGAATGAGGCCATTCAGCCCATTGAGTCCATTCCACCATGGCTGATCCAAGATTCTATTCAACCCTGTACACCTGCTCCCTCACCGTATCCCTTGATACCCTGACCAATCATGAATTTATCAACTTCTGTTTTGAATATATGCATGGACTTGGCCTCCACTGTAGTCTGTGGCAGAGCATTTCACAGATTCACCACCCTTTGGCTAAAAAAAAAATTCCTCCTTACTTCTGTTCTAAAAGGTCGACCTTCGATTTTGAGGCTGTGCCCCCTAGTTCTGGATACCCCCATCATAGGAAACAACCTCTTCTGCATGCACCTTATCTAGTCCTCTCAATATTTGGTAGGTTTCAATGAGATCCCCCAGCATTCTTAATTCCAGTAGATATAAGTCAAATGCTCCTCATACGTTAACTCCTTCATTCCCGGAATCATCCTCATCAACCTTCTCTGGACTCTCTCCAATGACAATACATCCTTTCTGAGATAAGGGGCCCAAAACTGTTGACAATGCTCCATGTGCCATTGATGACCCATCGTCCAAAGTCGATGCTAAGATTGGAGTTCATCGATGTTTATGTAATCTGTTGCAGCCATGGTACAGGGGATTGGCCAGTACAGCTTCACCAGAGCCTTGGTGGCTTGCTTACCCATTTCCACCTCTCTTGGTGGGGACGTAGGATCAAACTTCGAGAGGCAGTGTAGCAGTTAGGGCAATGCTTTTGCAGCTTGGGCTCTTCTGCAGTTCAATTCCGGCGCCATTCTGTAAGGAGTCTCTGTACGTCTTCCACGTAGGATTACGGGGTATTTCCAGGTGCTCTGGTTTCCTCCTGCACTCTGAAGACGTACCGGATAGGTTAATTGGTCATTGTAAATTGGGTTGTGGGGTGGCTCAAAGAGCCAGTAGGACCTACTCCACACTGTATCCCTCAACAAATTTATTTGTTGGTCAATCAGAACAAAGAAAACAGCATTATTTGGAAGTGTTTTTGTAATGGTGGGGAAGTGGTCTAAGCACAGGCTTTGTTTTCTTGCAGTTGAGTTGGCTATGATCATGGATCGGTTGTATGGAGGGGTCTGCTATGCAGGCATTGACACAGATCCTGAGTTGAAGTATCCGAAAGGTGCTGGTAGAGTGGCTTTCTCCAATCAGCAGAGTTACATTGCTGCTATTAGTGCTCGCTTTGTGCAACTCCAGCACGGAGACATTGATAAACGGGTGAGTGAACTGCTCATTGTAGACATATTTGATTCATTGCTGTGATTGTTATCGATGTGGGAGAGATCTCCGAGCAGTGAGACTGTGTAATATTACTGCATCTGCTGGTAAATATCTTACAGTTCAATGGTCCACTGTATAGATGAGTAGCACAACAATTCATGTAAAGGTTCTGCTGCTTCTCACATTTCTTAATATTTTCTTTCAATGCACTTCTAAATAACTTTGCAAGTATTTTTGAATAGAATTCCACACTTGAATTAAATATTAATAGTTACAAAATTTGGGAATGTCCTTGAAAATTTCCAGGGTCTCGCAGTACTTCAGTACCAATTCATTGAGTTCAGTTTGCTCTACATCTATAATGTGATGATGTAACTAAGAGATCATCGGGATCCTTATGATCTTGACTGACTTTTGCTAACCTTTGTACGCTTACCTTGACTTTCAGCAAACAGACTCTGAACATTGTAGTGAAACCAAGATGCATTTTTATTGTTTAGATACATTTTTTTTCATTTTATGGGCAACAGGTGAACCTGCGGTCAAATTCTCACTTTCTTCATTCAAAGGATATGGTGAGAAAGCATGTGTATGAGGTTGAGTGGGATCCGGGGTCAGCCATGATGGAATGGTGGAGCAGACTTGATGGGCTGAATGGCCTAATTCTGCTCCTAGTCTTATGGTCTCTGGTCTATGGTCTTATGTTCTTACTATATTTATGAATTAAAAAATAATAAACTAAAGCTTTTCCATTGGCAGCACATTGATTAACATGCTTTGGTTACCTTAACATGTTGATCCAAACTTAAATAGGACTGTATGAGCATACTTGATCATTTACTCATGAACATTCTTGACTGACTGACATTGAACTTGAGTTTTTCTCTCTTCTGGCCACAGAAATCCATCATTTAATTCTCTGCCTTCGTCATTCTGTAATTTTCACAAGTTTAAACTGAATATTCCAAAATATCCAATAGGTCAGTAGACATCAGTGGAGAGAGAAATACATTTAACAATTTGTGTTGATGGTCCTTCATCAGAATGTGTTAAAAATGCAACCACTTTTCAACAAGTATTAGAGAAAGCAGTGAACAAAGAGAAAACTAAAGGGAAGGCCAATAATAGGATGGAATGTTGGTGAGATGAGGTGAGGACAAAGTCAAAATGGCAATTGAGCAGGAAAGGAAACAAAATATGGATCTGCAGTAGTTGTTAATGGAAAAAGCTGATTGTCTGAACTTGTTATAATGGAGCAACATTGAATCCAGAATTGAGTATCCAAGCAAAATGGGTTACCTAGTCCTACTTCCTTCCTGTTCTCAACAGACAGCTTATGTGACAAATCCACGCGACTAGTTTCAGTCCCGTTAAACTCCTGATATTGTGTTTTTGTTTTGTCATTCATCATGGTAACTTGTGGTATCTGCGCCACAGAATAAACTGCTGATCAGTGCTCATTGGATTTTGCCAGGGCCAGCCCATGTTCCATGCCTGGATCAACAGCCCCAATCCAAATAGTAACCGAAGAGTTGAATTCTTGGTGTAAATGAGAGTGACTGCCCTTGGCTTTAAAATAACATTTGACCAAGTGTAGCATTAATTAATTCTAGTAAAACTTAATAAAATACTATATAATAATAATACTTTCCAATAGCTGGAAGCAATTTACACAAAGGAAAATGGTTGTGGTTGTCATTGGCCAATTACCTTGGACATCACTGCAGGATTTCCTTGAAGCAGTCTCCTGGGCTGAATACACTTACTAATGTCCTCACTTTAGAAGTGGGGATTTTTGCCAACTGATTCCACTTGCAATGCTTCAGATAAAGCAGCAGTTCCTGCCTGCATGCACTAGCTCAGGAAAACATTCAGGCCTGGGTTGAAAGTGGCGAGGAAAGTTCAGTTCACATAATTGCCAGCTAATGACCATCTTTGACAGAAAGGAAAATTGAATTATGCTCCTTGATGTTTAATGACATATTCACCAAATCCCATATCAATGGCACACAAGAAGTCACTGTTGATCAAAATCACAACATATAAGGCAGGTCAGAGGATGGTGCAGTGGTTTATTGAGAAAGAGAGTGTATCGATTGCTTATAGTAGGATAAAATAGCTGTTATTTCTGGGGTGTGTTAATTTTTGCTACTTAATTTTCCAAATGCTCAGTTCAATATATGCCACAAAATATCACAAATCTTAGAATTATAAAATTAATTTGAAATAGAGTGAATATTTTGCATGCATGTAGAGAGTCAGAGACTCAGAAAGGTCCTTCAGCCCATCTGATCCACAATGACCACTATTCCCATCCATTTGCTCCTGTTTGGCCCACATTCTTCTAAAACAGGGGTTCCCAACCTTTTTCTTTTATGTCATGGACCCCTACCATTAACTGAGGGATCTGTGGACCCTATGTTGGGAGCCCCTGCTCTAAATCTTCCTGTCCACGTACTCGTTTAAGTACTTCCTCTAGCCTCAACTACTTCTTCAAGCACAAGGGTTCCCAACCTGACGTCCATGGACCTCTCGGTTAATGGTAAAGCTCCATGGCATAAAAAAAGATCGGGAACCTCTGCACAGGCAGCTCATTTCATATACTGGCCATCCCCTGATTGAAAAAGTTGCCCTTAGATTCCTATTAGATCTCTCCCCTCTCACCTTAAAGCTATGTCACCCAGTTCTTCCTGGGGAAAAAGGTTGCATACATTAGGAGATAAACTGTTTGCACACATAAGCAATAACGTGATGATTTGGAAAGTTTATAATACAGAAGGCTATTTGGCCCATTAAGCGCATGGCAATTACTAAGGACTCCTTCCTAAATCCCACCTTTCAGTATCAAGTCTGTAAGACTGTAGGTCTCTGCTTTCCAAGTTCAGTTTAAACATGACCTTCAACCCTCTTAGGCAGTGAATTCCAGACTCCTCCCACCCTCTGGTTGAAAAAAAATCATCATTTGCCCTCTGCTACTTCTGCCAATTTCTCTAAATCCATGGCCCCTGAATTTTGACCCATATTCAGAATTTACTGCTCTGCCTTTCTTCTATGGGAACTAGTGATCTTTCCCTGCCTTTTGGTATCAGAGCTTTTGGCTGTCTGGCACTCTGTTTGGCAGACATTATCATGTATTAATTACTCTGCTTGAATTAAGTTTGAATTAAGTTTCTCCTTGCATTTGTCCCAGATTTTCCCCCCAATTTTGTCAGTTTCTACTTCTTTGTACTTGCACTTAATGACTTGAATGGTGCTAAAGATGAACATTTTCTATTTAAGTTACTGCCCTACATTCCTCCGAGTTTATTTTTAAACGTGTGTCCGTGTTTGATGGACATTTCCCTGCAATTCACATCCCATTACATGATGCCTCTCTGTACTGTTGTCTAGATAATTCTCTTCACTTTCAGTGATCAGGAATGTATGTGGTGGTTGAGCTGTGACCAGTACACGGGGAGTATTGTAATTGTGATAAATGACCTTCGACTTGGTCCTGCATTTTGTTCAATATTTTGTTTGTTTTATACAGATTTGTACTTTAATCTTGGTTCTTTTGCCATCTCTACCTACTTAGTCAAATTTTCTTCTGCTTTGATTTGTAGAAATGTTGCCATTTAAGTATTCCTTTTTGGTGATGGGGGTAAGAGGCATTTGTAATGATCGCTGGAATAGATCAGCCTAAAATTTCTAGTGTACTTGGGTAGGGTAAGAGACGAGGTTGTGATGGTTTGGGATGATAGAGAGGGATCGGTACCTCATCATTGGGTAGGTTAAAGGGGAAGAGTGGTTGGGTTAGGAGAGGGATGAGGTCCATGCTGTGGTTAGAAAGGGTTAAAGTTGGGAAGGATTAGTCTGTTTGTTGGGTGGCTGGGCTGGGAAGCAGGGATTGGAGTCTATGCCTTGTGGTGGGATGCAAGAAGAATTGGGGTGGACGCTTGGAGAGAAGTATCTGACCTCGTACCTTGGATTGCGGGTTTGGAAGACAGCGAGAGCTGCATGAGCAACAGATAATGATTAGCCAAAGGCCATGGAGTGCAGTCCAGGATTGTGTTTGAGTTTTCAGGGCAGCAGTGAGGAAATGGATAGAAGTGTTGTGCTGGAGATCAAGGTCTCCACTGGGAGCCTGGATAGATCCCCAAGATGTGTTCAGAAGTTGGGGCAACATCACCGGTTGTTGGGGCAGGGGTATCAGGAATCACGTTTGAGGATAGGGATCCAGGTGCAGTGTAATCAGGGACGAGAGAGTTGACCACACCTGGGGAAACTTGGTGTTACTTCCAACATTGTGCTCCACAACACAGATTTGTAGGGGGAAGGACATGATCTTGTGTGCTCTTCCTGCTGCCCAAATTCTGCCTCGTTCCTGAAGCTATCTGGTTGAATTTTCAGGTTAATTATATATATATAAAAAAACTGGAAATCGTTATTATCATGTTTCACACTCAGAGTTGTGTTGCATAGGGAGACTAATTTTCAATTGTACGGTTCTGGAAAAAAAACCAGCAATGTGATTGAATTTCTAGGAACTATACGGTGTTTTGTACCGTGGCTAATACAGGTAAATTCAAGCTGTACTGCTTTTGTTTAAAATACTTCCTTCAGGCAGCTTATTGTAGATGACAATATTTTGTTTCCATTTTAAAAGAAGTCAAACAAAATGTATCAGGAGAGATGGTATGGTAACTATTTCAGTAATTCATTGGGAAACATTGGGAGTATCAGATAATTTTTGTACATGCTTGGCACTGATTAACAATCTTGCTGGAGAGGTGATGGGCAAGATCTTACAGGCTGAGAAGGAGTAGTTTGTTTGCTATTATGTATAGATGCAGCAAATAATTTTGAGAAAATTATTCTGTTCGAAATGAATTTGTGACAAAAATGTAGTCAGAATTCTTGACAGCTTTTCTTGATTTGGATGTTTCAGCCAAAAGTGACTAAGTAATATTGCAGATTTGGAGCATTGTGCAGTTTATAGAACTGTGTGTGACTCAGGAAATGCAATTTCCAATTGGCAGCTTTTATTTTCAGGGCATCTGTGTGAATATAAATAAACAGTGTTTTTGGCCCAAACCGTCGACTGTTTATTCAGTTTCAAAGATATTGTCTGACCTGTTGAACTCCTCCAACATTTTGTGTGTTTTTTGCTTTGGATTTCCAGCATCTGCAGACTTCCTTGTGTTTGTGATTATACTGTGTGAATACCCTATTGCATAGAGTCATAGAAAACCTGCAGCACAATCACAGGCCCTTTGGCCCATCCAGCCCATTCTGAAACATTTACGTTGCCTAGTCTCATCGACCTGCACCCAGATCATTGCCTTAGATACACCTCACATCTGTGTACCTAAACACATTTCTCTTAAATGTTGAAATCAAAGTTGTATCCTCCACTTGCACAGGCAGCTCATTCCACACTCTCACCACCCTCTGAGTGAAGAAGTTCCCCTCATGTTCTCCTTAAACCTTTCACCTTACACCTTTAACTCATGAGATGTAGTTGTCTCAGCCAACCTCTGGGGTAAAAAAACTGCTTGCATTTACCCTATCTATACCCCTCATAATTTTGTATGCCTCTACCAAACCTCCCCTCGATCTTCTACATTCTAGGGAATAAAGTCCTAACCTGTTCAATCTTTCCTTATAACTCAGGTCCTCCAGACCTGGCAACATCCTTATATATTTTATTTACATCACTCTTGTAGCTAGGTGACCAAAGCTGCACACAATACTCCAAATTAACCTTCAACAATGTTTTATACAACTTCAGCATAACATCCCATCTCCTGTACTCAATACTTTGATTTATGAAGGCCATTGTGTCAGAACTTTCTTTACTTCTGTCTGCCTGTGGTCCACTTTCAATGAATTATGGACCTGTATTCCCAGATCCCTTTGCTCTACCACACTCCACAGTACTCTACTGTATTAAGAACCACCCTGGTTGGTCCTCCCAAAGTGCAACATCTCACACTTGTCTACGTTAAATTCCATCTGCCATTTTTCAGCCCATTATTCCAGTTGGTCCGGATTCCACTGCAAGCTTTGATGGTCTTCCTCACTGCCCACTGCCCCCCCCCCCCAATCTTGGTGTCATCCGCAAATTTGCTGATCCAGTTAACCATGTTATCATCCAGATCATTGATAAAGATGACAAACAACAATGAACCCAGCACTGATCCCTGCAGCACTCTACTAGTTACTGGCCACCATCTATTACCACTCTCTCGCTTTTCCCACAAAGCCAATGTCTAATCAAATTTGCTATCTCATCTTAAATGCCAAACGATTGAACCTTCTTGACCAAACTCCCATGTGGGACCTTATCAAATGCCTTGCTGAAGTCCATGTAGACAACATTCATTGCCTTGCCTTCATCTACTTCCCTTGGAAACTTGCTCAAAAATGTCCATAACATTGGTTAGACATGACCTACCAAGCAGAAAGCCATGCTGACTCTCCCTGTCTGTCCAAAAGAATACCTTCCAATAACTTTCCCACTACTGATGTCAGGCTCACCAGCCTTTAGTTTACTAGCTTATTCTTAGAGCCTTTCTTAAACACTAGAACAATGTTAGCTATCCTCCAATTCTCTGGTACTTTACCTGTCACTAAGGATGATTTAAATATGCTTGGGTCCCTGGAATTTCTGCACTTGCCTCCCACAAAGTCCAAGGGAGCATCTTGTCAGGCCCTGGGGATTTGTACACATCCTCCTCCTTAATCTGTATAGGGTCCATGATCTTGCTACTGCTTTGCCTCACTTCTATGTACTCTGACCTTCTCCCGAGTAAAGCCAGATGCAAAAAAATCCCATTTAAGAACTCCATCTCTTTTGGCTCCATGCTTAGGTTACCATTCTGATCTTCCAGAGGACTAATTTTGTCCCTTGCAATCCTTTAGCTCATAACATATATATATATATATGTATGTAGGAGCCCCTAGCGTTCTCCTTCATCTTTTCTGTTACAGCAACAACATGCCTTCTTATAGCCCTCCTGTTTTCTTTAAGTGTTCTCTTGCATTTCTTATACATCTCAAGTACCTCATTTTGTTCCCGCCTGCCTTTACCTGCCGTGCAATTCCTTTTTTTTTCTTAACGGGGACCTCAATATCTCTTGAGAAACAAGGTTCCCTAAAACTGTTGTCTGTGCCTTTTATTCTGACAGGCTTTGTACTCTCAAAAATTCGCTTTTGAAGGCCTCCCACTTACCAAGTGCACCTTTGTCAGAAAACCATTGCAAGCTTCTTTCTGATTGCAGTGGGATTTCATAAAATATTTTCTAGCTTTTTGTTTTGTAATACACAATCAATAGTAAAATTATCTCTTTTAAAGCATTGTGATAGTTGAGTTGAACTTAGGGATTTTTTTTGATGTGGTATGTAAGAATTCACGCTCCTATTTATTCTGATATAATTAATAGGTTTATGGGATCTGCTGGTAACAAAATCAGCTGGTAACACAACTTCAGGATTGAAGGACATCCTTTTAGAACGGAGATGTGGAGAAATTACTTTAGTCAGAGGGTGGTAAGTCTGTGGAATTTGTTGCCACGAGTGGCTGTGGAGGCCAAGTCATTGGGTGCATTTAAGGCAGAGATAGGTTCTTGATTAGCCGGGACATCAAAGGGTATGGGGAGAAGGCAGGGGAATGGGGATGACTGGAAGAATTGGATCAGCCCATGATTGAATGGTGGAGCAGATTTGATGGGCCGAATGGCCTATTTCTGCTCCAATGTCTTAAGGTCTAACCTCTAACAAATAGTATGTTGTTATCATTAAGTAACTGTTGAAACTTGTTAGATTTAACATTTCTCATTCCTTTATGCTTTGCTTCTCATAATGTTTTAAAACAATGAAAAATACTTCTAAAATGAATAAAAGTGCTAGAGTTTTGTTGCAATTCACAACGTGCGATTCTTACTGATTAACCAATTGTGGATATTACTAAGAATATCCATCTGCTTATAGGAATGCTCAAACCATGCGATTACAAACACTTAAGTATTGCAGGACATATTAATTAAAAGGTACCAGATAGATCTTTAACCCATTTAACTTCACAGCAAATCAGAGAAGCATCTGGAGGTTTGCTGTTCACTTCTTGTGCTTATTAAATGCCTAAATTGTATTGGGTTTAAATCATCTTACATCTACCATCACAAATTGAATTAAGAGTGGACCTAATCGTTTTATGATGGACTAATAAATATTATGTGACTAAGACAGTTTCATTGCCTAATCATCAAAGAGGAAATCAGAAAATGCATCATGTCTATATTAGCAGTCCTGAAATAACAAACACAACAACAATTAATAATGAAAAATGAGTTGACTGAGTTTGACTGATGTTATTAACTACCAATCATTAGTCCTGTGGTGTGAATATTCTGCAGATGCTGGAAATCTTCAGCAACACACACAAAATGCTGGAGGCAACACTTATGGTGGGTAATATTAATCTTACTGTTCAAATATTGATGTGTATTTCCCTCCATAGAATCTTCCTGACCATTTGTGTGTGACTATTTCAATGACTTCCTCTGAAGTTCTTTCACATTTGACACATTAAAAGGTATTCGCTTTTGCAGGGATCTACCCTGTCTGTTACAGTGCAATTAGGTTGTTGAAGGCATTGTGCATTTTTGGTAATGACAGATTGGAAAGTCATCATTACTCTCCTCCCAGATTATTTCTGTAGCTTTAGCTCTCTCATGTCTGTTGCAATTGTGAACAAAGTCCTGGGGACACAAAGAAGCTAGTGGAGATAGAAGTGTCTTATTCTGCAAAATGAGCAATGGACATCATATTGAGAAGTCTTCTGAAGAAGAGGCATGCTCAATCCAAGATTACTTGACATTTTTATATGCTAAAGATCAAAGGTAACAGCAGGACAATTCTATAGTTACAGTGTATCTCCAATGCTTCCTTTGAATTACACATAGTTTTCAAATTCCTTTGCACCCTCGCTCCAGACACCCAAAATGAATGTTAATCCCCACTGACTCCATCTGCAATCTTGCATATGCCAACATCTGAGGTCTAATTGTTCTGAGCTGTGTTTTATATTCAATCTGAAAACCACATTCAGATCTGAAAAGTGGTGAATCTGTGGAATTCTTTGCCACAGGCGGCTGGGAAGGCCAAGTCTTTATGCATATTTAAGGCAGAGGTTGATAGATTCTTGATGGGATAGGGGGAGAAGGCAGGAGATTAGGGCCGAGAGGAAAACGTGATCAGACATAATAAAATGGGCCTAAATGGACTCAATGGGCCAAATGGCCTAATTCAGCTCCTATATTTTATGGTCTAGTGAAGATTGGTTGCTGGTGAAGTTAATATTTGCTATATACCCTAACTCTAGAATACGCTCTACCAATGTCGGATGATTGATGGACTAGATCAGATAATAAATTCCTAACAGCTAGCATTTGCTTCTCTCACCCTTGCATTCACACTTTCAAGGACGTGAGAAATACAATAACACTAAGCCATTTGTCTCCTCGTGTCTGCTGCATTATTCAATAAAATCATGGCTGACCTTTTGCCACACCGCCCCTTTCCTATACCAACCCTGTACCCCTTGATTCCTTTTGTATTTAATCCCTAGCTGGCCCATGTTTGATGACTGAACCTCTGCATTTCTCTTAGGCAGAAAATTTCAAACATTTCAAAGAATGGCTGACTTTACTTTAAGGCCAATCCCTGATTTTTTTGCACACCCCAGCCGTGGGAAGGCCACACATGTAGTTTGAAGGCCATTTGATACTCAATCAAATTGCAACATCATATCTTTACGCTTGTATTCAAATTCTCTCACAACAAAGACCAGCAAACTTTGTAATTGTTTGTTGTACTGGAACATCTACTTTCCGTGATTGGTATACAAGGACACCCATCTGTCCGTGAATAAAGAATCCTTTCATTTTTCACTAGGCGAAAAATATTCCACATTTCCAGGTTTGTTTTTTTTTACCATGACTTAATCTTTTTTCCAGTTATATTCCTATGACCTCCTCCAATCTTTTACCACGTCCTTGTGTCGTCTTTGCATGCTCCATGTCACCCGCTTGTGTGTCCTCAGCAAACTAGTTTATTTTCTCTTACAGGAAACAGATTGTGAACTGTTTGGGAGTACATCCAACTTCCCATAGCTCCCACCCAAAATGACCATTCAACTCATCATGTTTCTTTTGACTGAGCCAATATATTGCTCCCAGTCCCGAGTAAGGAAGGGCAAAGAAGGCAGAATAAGAAGGTGGGAGGGTGGAAGGACTACAAGCTGGAAGATGATAGGTGAAGCCAGGTGGCTGAGGAGGGGAGAGGGGGATGAAGAAACTGAGGTGATAGTGAAAACGTAAAGGGCTGGTGGACCATGGGAGAGGGAGGTGCGATAGGTAGGCGAGGACAAGAGGTAAGAAGGTGGTCAGAGTGGGGAATTGAAGAAGAAGAGGAGGGGAAAATTACCAGAAATTGGAGAAATCTATGTTCATCCCATTAGATTGGAGGCTAGCCAGATAGAATATGAGGTATTTCTCCTCCAACCTGAGAGTGGCCTCATCGTGGCAGTAGAGGAGACCGTGGATCAACGTGTTGGAATGGGAATGGGGATTTGACTTAAAACAATTGGCCATCAGGAAATCCTTCACTGTGCACCTTAGAACATGGAATGAAGGTGTTCGACAGAGCGGCCCTCCAATCTACATTGGGTCTCACCATTGTAGAGTGGCCACATCGGTGGAATCAGATACAGTAGACGACCCCAACAGATTCACTAGTGAAGTGTTGCTTCACCTGAAAGGTGAGTTCGGTACCCTGAATGGAGGTGAGGAAGGAAGTGAATGGGACGTGCAGCATTTCTGTTGCTTGCAGGGATATGTGCCAGGAAGGAGATTAGTGTGGAGAAACAAATAGACAAGAAAGTCATGGAGGGAATGATCCCTTTGGAAAGTGGAGAATGGGGGGTGGGGAATGTGGTTGGTGGTCGGATCCCATTGAAAATGACAGAAGCTGTGGAGAATGATGTGCTGGATGCAGAGGCTCATGGGCTGGTAGGTGAGGACAAGAGGAACTCTATCCCTGTTCAAATGGCGGGAAGATGGGGTCAGTGGGGATGTCTAGGAAATGGGGGAGATGCAGGTAAGGGCAGCATCAAAGGTGGAGAAAGGGAAACACCATTCTTTGAAGTAAAAGGACATCACTGATGTTCTGGAAAGGAAAGCCTCATTTTGGGATCAGAGTGGCGGAGACGAAGGATCTGAGAAAATGAATTGGCATTTTTGCAGAAGTGTAGTCAAGCTAACAGTGGGAGTTGGTAGATTTATAAAAGATATCAGTGAACAGTTTGTCTCCAAAGATGGGGACAGAGAGAATGAGAAAGTGAAGAGAGGGGTCAGAAATGGACCAAATGAATTTATGGGCATGGTGGAAGTTGGAGGTAAAATTGATGAAATTGATCAGCTCAGCATGGGTGAATAAAGCAGCATCAATGCAGTTGTGAGTGTAGCACAGATAAAGCTGGGGGGGCATTATCACAGGGAGGGCTTGGAACATGGGGTGCTCTATGTCACCAACAAAAAGGGCAGGTGTAGCTGGGGCCCCATGCGAGTGCACATGGCTGCACATTGAGTTTTGACAATGTGGGAGGAACCGAAAGAGAAATTGTTGAGTGTGTGACAACCAGTTCTGTCAAATAGAGAAGGGTGTTGATGGAGGGGAACTGGTTGGGTCTGTTGTCCATTAAGAAGAGGAGAGCTTTAAGACCTTCTTAATAGGGGATAGAAGTGTGTTTAGGGACTGGACATCCATGATGGAAATGAGGTAATCAGGGCCAGCGAATTGAAAGTAGTGGAGATCAAAAGGATTTGAGGTTTAACCCTCATCTGCAAAATTCTGGGGTCTTCTACTGCCACTGGTGCTCCTGATGCAGCCAACTCTATGCTGGTGAGATCTGATGTAGATCGGGGGATCGCTTTTTTGAACACTTTGGCTGTACACACTCAAAGCAGGACTTATCATTTTAATTCCTATCCCCATTCCAATTCTGATGTGTCAGTCTCTGGCCACCTCTACTGCCACAATGAGGCCACTCTCAGGATGGAGGAGCAACACCTCATATTCCATCTGGCTAACCTCCAACCTTGATAGCATAGACATTGATTTCTCCAATGTCCAGTAATTCCCCCCTCCCCCTTCTCTCTTCCTCAATTCTCCACTCTTACCTCTTCTCCTTACCTGCCTATCACCTCTACTGGTGACGCTCCTTTCCTTTCTCCCATGGTCCGCTCTACTCCCCTATCAGATTCCTTCATCTCCAGCCCTTTACACATCACCTCCTGGCTTCTTACTTCATCCCCCCTCCCCTCAACCATTCTAGATAGTATTCCTTCCCTTCCCCTCACCTTACTCTGGCATCTTTCCCCTTCTTTCTAGTCCTGATAAAGGGTCTTGGGCCAAAATAATTTCCATGGGTGCTGCTTGACCTGCTGAGTTCCTTTAGTGTTTTGTATATGTTGCTCTAGATCTGCAGAGTCTCTTGTTTCTATAGCACCCACTATCACCTTTTATCTGCTTTGATAGTTGCTAAAAAGACTAGGTCATTTTCCAACATGATTTCCCTTTCATAAATTCCTTTTGATTCTGCCCATCCCTTTTTGTGTTTTTCTGCTTGTCTACCACTTCCTTAATAGAAGATTCAAACAATTGCCCCACTGCTGATGTTGGCTAGCTGTCCTGTAAGTCTTTGTGTTCTCACCCCTTCCTTCCTTGAATAGATTGGCTAGCTTTAAATCAATAGATCTTTGCACAATGTGAACCAGGACAACTATTGATCCTGAACCAGTTACCATAGTCACTTCTCCTAAAACTATTTGGAATGCAGGTTATCTGGTTCCTGGAACTTGCTGATTTTCTGTCATTGATCTGGGTTGCGTAATTAGTATTACTGACACCAGTACTTTTGTTGTTGTCATTTTCATTCAACTCCTCGTTTGCTCCAACACCTCCTGATCTCCTTTACTTCCAGGAGTTGCTCTGATTTGTGTTTTTGGGAAAATCGGCAAAAAATAATCTCTCTTATTTTTATTTTTTAAATGTTTTAATTCAATATATTTATTTCAGTCTCTATGTATAATAGCCTGAATTTGCTTTTTCTAAGTTTTTTTTTCACATGTACTCTCCTATGTAAACTTTGTCTGTTCTTTGTATGATTACTTTCTTCTCTTAACAGCTTCTTGATCCACTTTGTTGAACTCAGAACAGTTGTCAAATGAGCAATAAGCCTGAGGATTGGGAACATTTCAAAGCCTTCTCCTTTTACTTAATTAGTGAGGGCTTCTCGAAGGATCATCATGGTGGAGAGGCTTGAGAGTCCCCAAGGTTCCAAGAGTGGTGCTGTCTGAAGTTTATCTCCTGGTAAGGTCACCCAGGACAGTAAGGTCAAGGGGGACGATCCAGACAGAGCAATCCCACCAAGACTTCCAAGGCAGAGTTGGCAGAAGATGATGACACATCACAATGACAGGGAAGACGGAGGAAGACTGCAGCCGTGATAAGTCCCCAGTCGTCTTGCATTGCATACCACTGGACCCTGACCCTGATATGTTAAGAAATGTATGGTGGCTGTCTGTGCAACAACCTCCCTATGTGGAAACTTTGGTACGGCAAGGGTTAAAGGCAACCTGCAGATGAGGTTGACTGTGTGGTGTGTGGTCAAACCTCGATAAGGGGGACCTTTGAAGTGAGACCACCAGAGGAAATCTTGCTTACTGCAGACAGATAGGTGAGAATGACTCTGGCAGTGTTTAATCAACCTAGAAGAATACACTGTAGCTTCCCTTTATACAGTAGTTGGTGCCAGAGACAGACAGCATAGCTTGCTAAATGATGCTTTAAAAAGTCAAGTTTCCAAATATCAGTCGACTTCTTCCCACTTACACCTTATCCAGCAACTTTTGCATCGTTGCAATAGACAATAGGTGCAGAAGTAGACCATTCGGCCCTTTGAGCCTGCACCGCCATTTTGAGATCATGGCTGATCAACTACTATCAATACCCGGTTCCTGCCTTGTCCCCATATCCCTTGATTCCCCTATCCATAAGATACCTATCTAGCTCCTTCTTGAAAGCATCCAGAGAATTGGCCTCCACTACCTTCCGAGGCAGTGCATTCCAGACCCCCACAACTCTCTGGGAGAAGAAGTTTTTCCTTAACTCTATCCTAAATGACCTACCCCTTATTCTCAAACCATATCCTCTGGTACTGGACTCTCCCAGCATCTGGAACATATTTCCTGCCTCTATCTTGTCCAATCCCTTAATAATCTTATATGTTTCAATCAGATCCCCTCTCAATCTCCTTAATTCCAGCGTATACAAGCCCAGTCTCTCTAACCTCTCTGCGTAAGACATCCCAGGAATTAACCTCGTGAATCTACGCTGCACTTCCTCTACAGCCAGGATGTCCTTCTTTAACCCTGGAGACCAAAACTGTACACAATACTCCAGGTGTGGTCTCACCAGACTCTGTACAAATGCAAGAGGATTTCCTTGCTCTTGTACTCAATTCCCTTTGTAATAGAGGCCAACATTCCATTAGCCTTCTTCACTGTCTGCTGCACTTGCTCATTCACCTTCAGTGACTGACGAACAAGGACTCCTAGATCTCTTTGTATTTCTCTCTTACCTAACTCTACACCGTTCAGATAATAATCTGCCTTCCTGTTCTTACTCCCAAAGTGGATAACCTCACACTTATTCACATACAACGTCATCTGCCAAGTATCTGCCCACTCACCCAGCCTATCCAAGTCACCCTGAATTCTCCTAACAACCTCATCACATGTCACACTGCCACCCAGCTTAGTATCATCAGCAAATTTGCTGATGTTATTCTCAATGCCTTCATCCAAATCGTTGAGGTTGGCAGGTAACACCAGTTTCTGTATTGTACATAAATATTTCTCGAAGCTGCATGCTCCTGACCTCATGAGCTTTCAGTATAGCACTTTCTGCTGTTCCATTAGACCATTCCAGTTTAAATGAACTAGCAGTTCTTTGGCACTTCACGCCCTTCTGCTTCTTTGGAATTCAACATAGTGCATCAGTAATTTCTTCAATAAGAACGGTATAAAGAAGCCAGTTCTAAAATCTGCAGACAAATCATCGGAAACTCCCTGTTGTTATCACCGTCCACATCAGAAATTGGAAAAGGAACTGTGATTGTGTACGATCATGAAATATACAAAACATATCAACGAGGCAGAGGGTGACAACCTTCTGTGCACAGTTTAAATTCTTTTGTGTGCTAGTAGCATGCCCACACATGCACACACTTTTGAGGGAACATTGATCGAAAGAATGTTTGTGTCGTGGGTCCAGGTATTTTAATTAGCTTATTATCAGTGTCAACACCCACTTAAAAAAAAGTCACTGACAGTCATTCTCCATTAAGGAAATCTGCCCGAATATGCTGGATTAAGTCCTGTAGCAGTCAGCAAGTAGTGAAAAGGGTATGATTGTGAGGTCAAGAAGCCACTGAGAATGTGTGGATCTCGGACCAACCTCTACAGCCATCTGAAGACCCACCAATAGACAGTCCTTCAGGATTCAGCTTGAGTGATCTCACTACCAGTGGGTGCTGGGCCACCTTTTCTGTTGGGATTTTGTGGAGGGATATATATTTGCTGTAAACGATGTATTTTTTAATTTAAATGTTATGAATAGTTTCTGGTGCTTCCACATGCAGCTCCCTCCTGATGATTCCCATTCATTTAAAATTTTAAGTAGATTCAATTAAGAATAAAAACAACAATTTTTCCATGTACTTTATGACCAGAGTTTTATATCACATTTTTAGCCCTTTATTTATTCTGAGCCTGTCAATCTTTTTAGCTAGTTTTGTTCTGAATGTCTTGTGTAGTTTTGTACTTGTAAATCAAGAAAGATGTGCCCTGACTTGTTGATCAGTAAGTGGCGGCTAACCAAATTGACATTATAATCTGTGTTGCATCAGATAGGTGGAGATGGTAGAACAATGCTATTTGTTTGTGGAGATGTTTAAAAATATGGTACCCAGTAGAATTGGTGATTGAGCTGTGCCATTTGATGCAAAGTGGCACAACCAACTTACTGATTGACAATAGGACTGTGGAGATTAATATTTAGCTTCAATGCTATCAAATCTCCAGGTGCCTGTTGCAAGGATTAATCCTTCTTGACTTCACAGCTGAATGAGACATGGACGAAGAGGGTGGGCTTGACTGCTAACTAATATTTCAATGTCATCTATTCATATTAATAGAAAGAGACTTGAAGCAGAGAAAGCTGATGTTACAACCTGTCGATTTTATTAATTATTTTTTGAGATACAGGACAATTAGACTACTTCCCATCTTTGCCATGTGGAGTCTGTGTATCCATGGGGAGGAAGCACAGACTCCTTATGGTTAGTGTCGGAATGCTCTGAGCTATAGTAGCACAGTGCTAACCACTGTGCTAACGCAGTGCTCCATTTGGCTAGCTGTCTGGTTGGGTTGGGCCCTATTTTTAGCAAATGGAGTATACTGTCATGGAAAATTGACTTAAAAAAATGAACATATTGTTCCCTTTAATCAGGGCCTCATATCCTCTCCATGGAAGTTTTGCTCTAGTGAACAAAGAAAGTTTCATATTAGAGCAATGTATGGTAGATTAATATCGAACCATCCATACCAAATTGACATTTGTCTAAGATGACAACTAAACAAAGTTCAAGGTGAATTTATTATCAAAATGTTTATATGGTACAGTATACTACCTTAAATCTCATTTTTTGTAGGCATTTACAAGGAAGAAAAGTAATAAAATAGAATTTTACAAAAAATCGTTATATAATCAAAGACTGACCAACACCAATGTGCAAAAAGAAAACAAACTGTGCAAATAAAAATAATACTGAAAACATGAGTTTTCAAAGAAAAGAGTCCTTGAAAGTGAGTCTGTAGATCATAGAATCAGTTCAGAGTATTAGTGAGTAAAGTTGTCCATGCCTGTTCAGGAGCTGTTCCTGAACCTGATACTGTGAGACCTAAGATTTTCATATCTCTTACCTGATGGTAATAGCAGGAAGAGGGCGGGGTTTTTTGATGGACATTGCTGAATGGATCAACTTGAAAGGCAGTAGACTGTATCAGGTTGTGGCTTGCCATACAACCAGCAACGTTCCGGTATCCAGTGAACCAGCATTGTATCTCAGGAGCCTGGCTGGAGGACATTCTACATCCTATCAAAGTACTGGTTCTTGTGGGGTCAGGTAGCTCATATTTCACTTTCATTCTTAAAATACACTGTTTTGAAATTCTGCCTCTGATCATTGAATTAATTGCATTGTAAACAGTGAAACAAATCATTCAGTTAGTTCAGAATTTAGCATGCCACTTATCCAGATTTTGGGTATGTGTGTGATTGAATGGCTTAATTAAACTGTTGAGCAATCTGATTATCTGAATGCAAAATAATGGTTTCGTGGTAGAAGACAAGCTGAGTGCTTTAGCAGTGTGTCCTCCAGGCATTGAGCAAATTGGATCTTTTCACAAGACAGATTTTTTTGTTAAATCTAATATTATATGAAAATTAATATGTAAAACTCCTATATGCATGTACATTCATACAATGATTAGTATTTTGTCATTGAAAGATTCACGAATCTAATTGAGGTGTCATTGTTCCACAGGTTTTTAAAGTCATAATTTGTAGATGTATTGTATGTCTAATAATTGATGTCCATTTTCTCGATTTTGATAATTTATCAACAGCAACTTTGGCATCATTGAAAGGATAACGTGACCAATCTCAGCACGACAAAGGCATTCTCAGTAATATTTAGAGGCCAGTTGCTAGATTGGGTGATCTGCTCTATGGATTAGTCAGTGATATTTAACTAATAGTGTGAAGTTGTATCTATTATCCAGCAATGTATCTTTTGCCAGGATGTCTTCCTTGGTTTTGATCCATTGTCAGGGCAAGAATTGGGAGAACAATGGTATGTGGGACAAATTAATATTCTGTTTCATGGAACTTTGCTTGGAGGAAGCAAGGGCACGTGTTAACATAGAGGTAATAGTAAATGCCTATGAAAATAATGCCAAATAATTTTATTGTTCTTGCTCAAAGTTGAGCTAAGAGTTGTATATATACTCAGTGGTCATTGTATTAGGTACCTCCTTTACCTAATAAATTGGCCACTGACTGTAAGTTTGTGATCTTCTGCTGCTGTAGCTCATCTACTTTAAGGTTTGACATGTCGTGCTTTCAGAGATGCTCTTCTGCACACCACTGTTGAATGCCTGATTATTTGGGTTACTGTCACCTTCCTCGCAGCTTGACCCAGTCTGGACATTCTCCTATGATCTCTCTCATTAACAAGGCATTTTTGTCCACAGAAATGCCACTCACTGGATTTTTTTTTTGTTTTTCACAACATTCTCTGTAATATCTAGAGACTGTTATGTCAGGATACACCAGTTTCTGAGATGCTTAACCCATCCCATCTGGCACCAGATATCATTCCACAGTCAAAGTCAACTCTTCCCCATTCTGATGTTTGCTCTGCACAACTGAACCTCTTGATCCTGTCTGCATGCTTTTATGCATTGAATTACTGCCACATGATTGACTGATTAGATGTTTGCATTTATGAGCCGATGCACAGGTATTACCTAATGAATAGACCATAGAGTGTATATCAAAAATCTGACAGAAAAAGGCATAAATGATATCTAAATGAGCACCCCATGCCATATATTTTGTGGTGCATCATGGAACATGATATTCAGGAAAGAATTTTGGTCCTAAATGAATCAGGGGGAGAAACTGCTTTTAATTGTTCCATGAACTAAACATTCTGGGAGTTTGTGGGTAGT
Source organism: Hypanus sabinus (assembly GCF_030144855.1). Taxonomy (NCBI): domain Eukaryota; kingdom Metazoa; phylum Chordata; class Chondrichthyes; order Myliobatiformes; family Dasyatidae; genus Hypanus; species Hypanus sabinus. The sequence continues at coordinate 41,286,446 of NC_082727.1, forward strand.
GGACTTTCATAAATATTCAGGGACTTACTCTTCCATATTCTGATGGTAGATTTGAAATGTGCATTGTGCCAGCTATTGTACATATAATAAATACAGGAATATGTTCATATTTAGCTTTCTAAAGATTGCTTTATTATTCAGTAAATAAAAACATTCTTTACCCTTCTGTCACAGGTGGAAGTTAAGCCATATGTCCTTGATGATCAGATGTGTGATGAATGCCAGGGTGCCCGTTGTGGAGGGAAGTTTGCTCCTTTCTTCTGTGCCAACGTTACCTGTTTGCAGTATTACTGTGAATACTGCTGGGCAAGCATACATTCACGTGCTGGTAGGGAATTTCACAAGCCTCTTGTGAAGGAAGGAGGCGATCGCCCACGTCACGTCCCATTCCGCTGGAGCTGAAGCGTGTTAAAGTCTGCGAACACGTACTGGAGAGGAGAGCGTGGCCTCAGGGCTGAGAGGGTTCTGGAAATTGGTGCATTCTTCCTCGGATAAAGAATGTTTGTTTTTGTTTTTTTTTTGAAGTCACATTACTGAACTTGTCCAAGGTTGTCTGGTATATAAAAATTTCAGAGTATCTGTACTGAATCTGCACTTTGGCTCTCAAACATTTGCTTGGTACCTTTTTTTTTGTTTTGTATGGAACTTTGCATTGTGATTTAGGAGTTGTAGCTGATAAAACATCAGCCACTGTCAGGTTGACGCTCACGTAACTGTTTCCCATGACAGGAGCATGCACTTATTTTCAGAAACTTAGACTTGCCCCTAGAAGACTTACCAAAGGTAACACACTGTAGGTGGCATATGTAGCAAAGCATTCTTCTCAAATATTCAGCAATTACACATTTTGGATCATTTAGTATACTAGTTACCCTAAAACAAGCCTTTTTTTGCTCTCCATTTTGACTTGCAAGAATAATACCTCATAAGCTCAATTTGATTTTGCTGGGGTTTTTGGTTAGGTCTTTCTTAGTGTTATGTAAATGTATGCTGCAATAGCTTTTGCTGCTAAATAAACGGTATTGCAGATATCATAGTACTTTATCAGGCTAGGGTTATAAATAATTGTGGAGCATAATGCTGTCAGGAAAAAATGCAGTATAGCATGGAGAAAGCTCCAGAGGAAGGTCAGTAGTTTTGACTGCATGTTTACTTAACCAGGTTGCTGCATGCAATAAATTTTGTGTATCATGTCTCTTATATCTGCTGACAACCTGCCCACCAGTGCACAAAATAATAGTGTAGGCTACAAAGAAATTTCAATGTGAGAGAATTGGTTAATAACTGGAGGAAGGCATGCCTCAATGTAAATGCTTACGGAGCTTGAATCTGTGTCCATCAAAGCATTAAGGATATCACAAATACTTATAGATGTAGGATATCTTGAAGTTATGTTGATGGTAGGTGAAGTACTCTGCGGTGATCACTTATAGTGCAATTTTTATATAGTAAGGTGATTATGTATAGTACTGTGATTTAAAAGTAACCGTTGTAATGTCTGACATAGAAGTGATGCTTCATAATCAGTGTATTAAACAAAGTGAGCTCAGTTTAAAAAAATATTCTGCTGCTTGCACCATTTATATAGCTTCAGACCTGGTCCAGAAAACCAAAGAGCTCATACACTACCAATATATTTGTCAGACTGACAAGTAGGCACATTAGGAAAGGAAACTAATGCTAAAGAATTGTCTGCACAAAAGTCAAAATGGAGATGTCTGCTTTCTGGTTCAGAATAAACTCCCCAAATCCCTGAGTATATCCTGCAAAGCTTGAATTCTAATAAGATCTGCTAACTAGTGGACATTTTTTAGCATGTACAGTGGGGCTGCAGATTTCAACCAAACACAGGCTAAGTGTACCAATAGTGGGGGTTTGTACACAGTGACCTTCAGCAGCTCTGGGGACAATCTGACTGGATATGACACCGCATAGTAGATTTGATACTAATTGTTGAGTCATTTGTGTGTTGTGATGTCTGTTTGTGTCCAGTAAGTCTTTATTTTCTTTTTTTAGTTTATTTTTTTTCAGTGTTTAGTTGCAAGTATTGGCATTGAAATTGATTTTTTTTCGAAAAAGAAGAAATTACTTTTTTACTGGTAAATTGCTTATTATCCCTTTGGAGGTTAACTTCTGGGCTTTTTGTGATATTGCTTTCTTGCCCAGGTATGTTTTTCTATATGTTTTTTCATTATCTGTATAAGACATTTGTTATGCACTACTTTTTGTATCTGGACAGTTTTCAACAGTCAGCTGATTTTTTAAGGCGTGCTTTCTGACTGACATGATCTTTTGCAATACCTCAATTTTGAAATATAGGAAAGAAATTGATATTTTCTAAGTAAGTTTATTCTAAAAATATATATTAATTTAATTCTGCAAGGAAATGATTTAACAGATGGGTAATTTTATTTTTTTCATGCTTATTTGCTTTTTTGGAAACTGAAGGAGCTAGAGCTTTATAACTTTAATATGGAGAATTGTAGTTAGCTACAGTACATGACTTTAAAGAAATTCTACCTAAATGTGGAAAAGTGAACATTTATAAACCATTTTCCCCTTCTTAATATAATTTAATGTATGAATTTGAAAGCTGGAATGTAAAGAAATAGTTTAAAAATGGCTTAGAATAGACACATCTCCATTGGTGCTGGAAGCTGTTAGAAGAAAGTGAAATAAAAAAAAATCACTTAATTTGTATATTTATCATTAATCCTTTAAGTACGACTGACCAGAATTGTGAAAGAATTCTTCTGTTCATGTTATTTTTGTATGGATATCTTTTTATGTTAAGTTATAACATGCCCCGATTTGTTTACTTGTTAATGAATATAAATGAGGTCCTTCAGATTGAGAATGTTATTTCTAAGGTGTTCAAATTGTAACTTGATTAAGAGCCCCTTGGTGCAACAGGTCCATGTGTGGCCTTCTCTTGATATTGGAGACTTGAATTAGTCAATTTTGAAGGCTAACTTAACCTCAACTCTTTGTTGTAATGTGCAATACTGTTTGTACTGTTTGTAAAAAAAAAATCAAAAGCATAAATCTTTATTGAAGATTTATTTTCATTGCAAACTTTAGACATTGCGATTCACTAAATCATTTTTCTACTGTCAAATGTGTAACTTTTCTTCATGCTAGTATTTTTTCAATAGTAATGTAGCCTTTGTACTGATACAGATATTCATTGTTATTTTTAGAGAGATTTTTGCTAAAACCAGAGGATTTAAACATATTTACATATTTTTCATTTTTATTTTAGTTATTTTTCTTTACAGACTGCTTTTCTCACCATAATAGTCATTTCTGGGAGAGACTTTCATATCTGGTCAATGTCCAATATTATTTTGTATTTTTACTTGGAATAAATTAATTTTATGATGCTAATTCTTTAAAGTTTTATTTTCAGTTTTGTTATTTTTTGGAGCTGAAACATTTGTAATATTGTTACTAAAGTGTCTAGTTTTGAAATGCAAAGCTTCATGTATTAACTTGCTGAAGTGGTTTACAGTAGTGTGGTAATGACAAACGGCTGACAATGTAGAGTGATTGATGTAATTGAATGAATGGGCAATAAAGCGATCAGAATGGAGCAGACAAAATGTTGTGCTATTGTCAAAGGAGACTGGGGCAGGGGGTGGGGAGGGGGCGTGTGGGCATTGGTGGTCGTGTGCGAAACCTTTAGTTGTATGTGGGGAGTCTATCTGTCTTGCTGAGTGATAAGGCATGGATTTTTGGAGATGGGAAATGCCTTTTTTTTTGTAAGGCTGGATTTTTTGCAGCAACCACTTTTTGTACTGCTTTGTAGATCCACTTGATCTTCTTTCTGTTACTAACCTATCTTTTCCTCTCATTCTCAGTTAGTTGCTACAGAGTTGAAAATATGCCACCAAGTATTTATAAGTGCAAGTGATTACTATATACCCCAAATGGGTAGCTAGCCAGAAATTGTAGGTAAATGTGAAAATTCTGCAATTTTTTTTGCACAAAATTCATAGCTAATGCACCACTTTTGGTATTGAGTACATTCACGAAGGTGCTACTATTAAAAAAAATATAGCCAAACTTTTCTGGATGTAGTTGTATTGGGGTATACAGTACAAGTATTTGTAACTTTGCTGTTAAATAATGGAAAACATTTTTAGAGTGTTCAAAGCTAGGATGTCTGTTTGTTTCTAAACAAACTACTAATTTTAAATGTATCTTTTACTGTTCTCCTAGATTGTTTAGCTAGTACTCTTAACACAGCATATACATTTTGGCTTGGACTAATGCTTGTACGGAACTGCAGTACTGTGACTAAACATGGAGCTCAATCAATGCTGCTACTGCTTACCAATGCTTAAGTTTGTAGTTTGGACTTTAATTTTTCTGTACTAACAAGTAAACATTATTAAACTTAGTTGTATGAAGCATAACATTTGTCATGATTTTGCATGATCATTGACGAGTGTTAGAATGATCTGCAGCTGTTATTAAAACCACAAAAGCCTCTTATAGCCTAATTGGCTGAAAGCTCTTGTGTGCAAAATATCTTGGGTCCGTGAACATTGAACTTGCAAAACAGCACCATCTACAGGCAGTACTCAAATATTGAATTCTCTGCGTTGATTATAGTTCTGCTGTGCTTATATATGGAATTTATTCGGAACATCAAATTTAAACTGGCTAGTTTAATAGACAATTGTTAATAAACTATCAAGCACAATGGCAAACTTATAATTTCTCAATAAAGTGACTGACCATATTGCTTACAAATACTGTTTTCAGTTCCAGTAAATGCTAGTGGCTTAATTGGCTCTGCACAGGTCATTCTTTCCTTGTGTAATGGTTATTTTTCTCAAATTCATCACCTTCCTGCAATTATAAAGTTGTGAACTTGAACAAACTTGCATAATACACGGTCCTTGAGAAATGGTATAGACATTACTATCACATTTTCAATGTCATTAATTGTCACCTAGCATTTACATTGTAAAAATTCACATATTGAAGTTTGCATACTAAGGACCAGAAACAGTAATTTTAAAAACTACACTAACTACACATTTCTGCTATACTTTGTTAGTTGTTTCATCAGTGTCCTCATGATTACTGCAGAGTGTAATGCTTTTGCTGGCCACTTTCAAACTCAAAGGACATATTTAAGACATAATGTGAATTTAGTTAGAGGTAGGTCTACTGGATTGAGGCCATAAGTATACAGCCCATACAAATAATCTAAACCAAACTTGTAGTATTGGATTATTTCCTTCACTTTTCTGCTCTAATTTCTCTGCCCTCCCTACCTCAAATGAAACCTCTGAACTGTGAGCATCAGTGCAAAATACTTCTATCCAGGGCTGGCACTTCTGAGTAATCAATTCCAACAACAAATGAAAAATAATGTTAAAAATTGATTATGTTTGCGTGTGATTGAATAGCACAAATGTACTTTGGCTGTACCGAACTGTGTACTATATTCAGACATTCATAATAAAAGTCCACCTGAAGGACTTGAGCTGTGGTCATTTCCTTCTATCAATACCTCATTGTAAATTCCCTTTGTTTTGAATAGTTGCCCTTCATTACTGAACTATATTGGATGCAAAGTTTAGATATTAGTTTCTAAGCACCTGTTTCTTTCAATAATTATTTTGCTATTTTTGATTTCCTCTTAGTAACCTTTGTATTCCTATTCTTCTACATGCAAAAAAACCCCCATCAAACTGCTAAACTGTTCCTTCCCAATTGAGAAGCCATTAGGTTATTTGGGCTTGGCAATACCAATGATTATTAAGTGGTAACTGCTATCCATTAACTCCTGAACTGACATTACAGCCCAAAATATTTCAGGTATTAAAGAAAACACACAATCCTTCACAAAATTATTATTTTTAATTCACCTTTATCCTTGGTTCTGTTACCAATTCTCCCATCTGTGTATTTTGACCTATCTCTGAATTTCATCTCTCAGATATAGTATATGATGAATTGGACTTGCCCATTCAGGGGTAGATTTTGTACATTTCCTATTCAAAGAATTTGTGTTCACTAATTGGTGACTGTATAATCAATTGGTAATACCCACATAATTTCAGAACATTTTTGCACAAATTTTAAGAATAATCTGAGTGGTAGAAATGTGACCTCATTATCTTGGGACTTCCATGGAATAGGGTCCCCTACAAAGATCTGTAATGTAGGGAGCTGAAGACCAAATGTGAACGACTGGAATGAGGTAAGAATAATGGATACATTTTCAAAAGAATTAGTGTTGCCCTTTTTTGGTTGAATGATAATTAAATATTGCTACAAGACAGCATTTTTCCATTAAATCAAATTCCACATTCTTATGACTTGCAATCTTCCTTTTCCAAAATACCATTCCAATTATTTTTTATTGTTGGTACAAGTCCAGTAATCTGAATGAACTCTAGTGCTTTGTGATTGTGTATTGGTTATTTTTTGAGTCAAAATTAAATGTAGATGAATTTCTTCCCATTTAAAAGATATATATTGTTCATTCTTCAATCTAATATTGACTTTATATTGTTTAGCTAATGGCAATTCCAGAAATAATAAGGCTGAATTTGACAGAGCAGTTTAAAAAAAACAATAGCACAAATTAAAGAGTGGGACAACGGAGGAATAATAGATACCAGCAGGATGAAGTCATAATTTGCAAACTCAATTTAAATACCTATACAGGAACAAGGTTGACATAAAGTGATCAGATGTAATTTTCTTAAATGTGTGTGTAAAAAAAACAGCACCTTAGACAACAAGATAAACTGTAGTTGAAACAGAATTTAAATAAAATATAAAAAAATTAGCTGATAAGGTAATAGATCATTTATAGCACAAAAAAATTGTCTGACGAAGTCTACTGTTCAGGTAGCATCTGTGAAGGGGTCTCATTTCAGGTCAGGACATTCATCTGGATAGAGTACAGGGGAAAGATGGGCAATATAAAGAGGTACGAGTGGAGCAAGAACTGGCAAGTAATTGGTGGATCCAAATAAAGAGGAGTTGATTTTATTGTTTTTGTCAAATCCTGTGATATGGAGATATTCAACCAACAGTATTTTCAGAACATAGGTAACTCCAATCTGTTGAAGGTTTGTTTATAAATAAGTCTTTTATCGTACATTAGGCATGGACTTTGAAACCCCTTATGATCTCATTGGATCTAAAACATTCAACAACAGAAAATTGTTTACTTATCTGTCACTCCCTCTGTTGTACATTTTCAAACCCAAAAACAAAAGGGTAATTTAAAGGCTGTTTATTTAAAAATTCACAGGTACCAATTAAAAGCACTTTCCTTTCTGGCATATTGCTTATAGTAAAATTTAATTTGAAATTATAACAATTTAAATTTTGTTCCTTCCCACACATCCAGAGAGAACAAGCAATTTAAATCTTGAAGAGTGAAGCTACAGCTTTGCACTCATTGTTTAAAACAAACACACCGATCCTGCCAAAGCACTTAATAGGATTGTTTTTTTCCGTTTTATGAAATTTGACTTTTAAGCAACCTTCTAAGCTTTTTTAAATGTAAAGTTGTTGTTTAAAGCACTTATGTAACTAAACCCTTCATCAATGTGCAAAATAGAGCCAAGGAAAGTGGAATGTAGTTTTGAGAAGTTGAACAGTATGTGGATTCTACCACTATAAGACATATGTTGTCAAGATCAGCACATTAAAAAATATTCCAGCTCATAGGGAGTTACAGAACCAGATTGCATTAAAACTATTATAAATTAATGTCTTGAATGAAAGCAGTGGAGGAAGATGGTGGGCAAATGACAGTATCAACAGCTTTGCTCTTCATTAACTTTAGAGATCTCAGAATATAGACATATGATGAGTTTTAATTTAATAATGTTCCCCAGGAAAACTCTTAATTTATCAAGATTACAGTTGGGAAAGACAGCAGAGCACCACACCCTATTTCAAGTCTATCTTTGAAGGGGGAAGGAAGGACATGAAAATATGTAAAAGAGTGATCTAAAATAAATAAAGATTAAAAATAAGAAATGTTCCACAAAGTCTAAAATCATCAATAGTAGCCTCCCTTTAATTTTGTTTGAATGCACTAATAACAGAATTACATTGGACTGCCCAAAGATTAAGGCTTAAGGATTTTGAAATTAATAACTACCAAAAGGAATGTTTGTGAATGTATATTAAAGACTTTTGAAAATTGTAGCATCCTGATCTAGAATATCATGAATTTAGGCGATTTCTTCAAATTGTACATTCAGCACTAAAGCAAGTTGCCGCATCACAGCTTCTGAACTGCTTTAACATCAGATGGATATCCCCTGCACTGCATTAATCAGTGTTCTAATCATGCCTGTTCAATTCCCACACTTCTATTCTGGTTTCCTTCTTCAGAACCATACCCTCAATCTTTTCCTTTCCTGTGCGGTTTCCATTTTCAAAGCAAAGCTGTAAGTACTGCATGTTACGTTTTCAGGATTCATTAGGCTTTAAACTATAACTTTCTCTCTGGAGCTGTTGCCTGAATATTAGCATTCTGTTTTATACTCAGCTTCTCCCATTCCAAATTATAATAAATATAACAGAATGCAAAACAGTTATAATGAAAATAGAAACAGCTGGTAAAACAAAGGTTATGTGGGTGAAATATTTGCTTATACTAGTTCCAGTCTGTCATCTTATAAGAGTGTAATAGGAGCTGGGTAAGCCACCTGGCCCATTGAGACTGCTCTGCCATTTCAAGAAGATCATGGCTGATATGGTCCTAGACAGAATTCCAGAGATTCACTACTCTCTGGGAAAGGCCATTTCTTCTCATCTGTCCTGAATATATTCCCTCAAATCTTAAACTATGTCCCATAGTTCTAGTCTGACTTGCCAGTGAAAACAGGTTTATAGCCTCTATTTTTATCCCTTTCATAATTTTATATGTAAAAGATCCCTCTCATTCTTCTGATTTCCAGCACTAATAGTCCCAAGTGACACAATTTCTTCTCATGGGCTAACCTTTTGTCTCCGGAATCAACCTCTACACTCCCTCCAAAGTCAATGTATTTTTCATTAAATAAGGAGTCCAGAATTACAAATCCCCAATACCCTGATAAATATAACATTCAGTTTAGTTGCAACTGAAATTTGGATTCTGTCCTTGATCCATTACAGTTGATACAAAGCTCATGATACTGGATCTTCTTGATAAGATCCTTAGCTTGAAGAGCTTTGATTCTCTCTTCACAGATACTGTCTAACCTTGTATTTTCTGCATTTTATTTCTTCTAACCTTAAAGGAAGTTGGTGTCACAATCTTCCTCACTGAATGATGAATGAGAGCACAAGTTTATTATTTCCACCATAGGCTCTCTTAAGTAATAATGTAAATTACTTAAACATTAGAGAATGACCAACACATTGAAAAATTCACAGAATTAAATCTTTCAATTGATTTTTATTTTTGACCCAAGGAATGCCATGAATTATAGAGGTTTCAGAAATTTTATTTCAACTCAAGTACAAAGTTATTTCTATTTAACATCTACAGTTATAGATCTGCAAGTAAACTGAAAGCCATCACTAATAGGCAGCAAAAAAATCAGTCAATTTCCACTATGGAAAAAGTGGAGGTGGTCTACATTTTAAATCGATTCTGGTTGTGCACTTGTGTACAGCAAATTGCTGTATCGTACTATGTAACAATGTCATATTTTCCTTACTACAGGAAAATGTTTTCCTTAAGAACATTTTTTTCTGTACCCTAAGACACTGAAAAATGTTGCTTCAAGTATAACTGCGCTGGATAAATGTCTAATGCAAAACTGTACAAACTAAGCAGGGATAACTATTTGCTCTACCTTTTCTGAGCCATTGGTTTCCAAAATATCCTTATGCTTGCTCTTTTCAATTGCCTGTATTTACACATTATTCTCAACATTTCATTGTCTCCAAAACTTGCTGAATATCAGCAGAAAAATTTATGAAAGGCTCATGGTTTAGTTGAGATTATCCAAGTAATTTTACTTCAGAGAATGCATGAAATTATCTAAATTATATTCTGTGTCATATTGTTGTTGATCCCAAAGTTCTCCAAGGTTTTCCAAGATTGCCTTCACAGATGACTTCTCTGTGGAACCAGATCCCTTATTTTCTTGGCCATCCTTAAAGTAAAAAGTATAAACAGAAATAGAGGCATTTTGCATAATCACAAATCAACCCTAACATAAGCAATAACCTGCATTTCTCCAATCAGCCGAGGTGATGAAATTAAAAACAATAACTATTAATTATGTTCCATAAGAAATCTTAGCTGGAACTGAAGCACTTGCTACAAACAGTATGCTGACCACCAGCTTGCAATTTAGATATCAGTCACTAGTCTGACAGTTATGTGCGTAATACTGTCTCTGAGCAAGTGGCAACTGATGAGAGTAGTAGATTTTCTACATAGAAGTATACCATCTTTTGTGATTCACATAATATTGAGACATTCTCATGATTATATTAATTCAAAACTGTCCAATGCCTTTGAGGAAAGTGCCCAAATTTTTCCCACACACAATAAACCAATATTTTCTCTAAATGTACAATTTATGACATTTCTACTCATGTTCATTTGAGAGAGAATGAATAAGAGTGCGATTTTAAAATTACACATTCTTAATGGTTTTAGATGGTGAATATTTTGGAAAAGCTGCTACTTTGGCTTTATTAAAAATGGTGATAAAATACAAGAACACTAAAGCTGTAGTTAACTGCCTTGTCAGAGGTTCAGAGTCTCCATCAGGGTAACACTATCATTTTCTGGATTTTAACCCCTTTCCAAATTTACAACAGATAGATCAATGGAAAAGGAAAACAGATATTCCTTTCACTTGAACCAAATCATTAGGGGAAAAAACAGTAAAGATACAGCTCATCCTGGTGGAGACTAGAATTTACAGGCTCCTCAATATAAAGACCTTGAGTGATGTCATTAATGGGAATATTAAGGATGGGAGTTGGCCCATAACTCCAACATGCATTGCAGACCATTGTATGCACAAAAACTTACTTAACTAAATGGAAGGATTTGATGTTAGTTTCATTTGAATTCAATGAGTACACAGACATTAAAGAAAGACAGCATTAAACTAGTATATAGGTAACAATGTCAACAGCTTAAAAGATCGAGCTTCTGTGTTTTTGAGTGATTTTGTTTTGGAAATTTCTACTCTTGAATGAGTGGTTGATTAGGATTAAGTGCAAACACATTATAGACCAAAGTGAAATTACAGCACTTGCCTTTCTAGAACTGCTTCATTATGCAATGGGAACAACACTAAAGCACAAGCTAATATGACAGATCTCCATACCAGTGGTAAAATTAATTTTGATACAAGACTGATACTACAAAAAAATTTAATAATTCTGGACAAGTTTTCTTTTGCCTTTAAACTAATAAAAGTAAAAGATATGTTTGGAGAAAATTTAATAATTTTTCAACTTTACCTTATCAAGTGTGAATAAATCCAAAAGCTGATCTGTTCCCATGCTCTGCAAACTTGCATTCTCTTGACTAATAATGGTATTTGCAATGCTCATTTTAAACTTCTGCAATCCCATAATTTTTTCCTCTAATGTTCCTCTTGTTATTAATCGGTAAATATTAACAACACGTTTCTAGGGAGATAAAGAAAAATGTTTAAATTATCAAGTTAATCACTTTTCATCCTACACTGATGTGCACCATGTCTTCAATGCTTCATTTCTATTTGCTTTCCACCCTCATTTCCCTCAGCCTAACTTCCTTCTTCAAAACCAGCGTTTTGTAGATGTTGAATTTCTCTTATGTTTGTATTGTCTGATGTACATCATTTCAACAATTAAACCAACTGTTTTCCACCTGAGCACTTTACATGTTGTTCAGCTGCTTCCTTCAATTGTACTCAACTTACCATTTCTCTTCTTCCCTTTATTTGTTTTATGTTGGTCACCTGAAATATCTTAAAATATTGGAGATTACACCCTGAAGTACTGCCTGTTCTTCACAGATCCAAAACAGCATGAGCGTAGTTTTTAAATGTTACAAATCTTTCAAAACAGGGCAATGTCAGTGTATAAAACTGCATGCAAGTGAAACGACACAACAAATTACTTTTAGTCTGAATCAGTCAAACAGTAGGCCACAATAATTCTAGTAACAAATGATTGTAGGCTGAAGCCAAGTCATCAGATGTCCTCTGAAAACTATTACCATTGTTGGATTAGATTCTTTACTTTGTCATTAACAATTTATGCTCGCTAGTATTTTTTATACCTACTCATATACAGGTTTCCCCCACTATCTGAAGGTAGAGCGTTCCTATGAAACGGTTTGTAAGCTGAAATGTCGTAAAGCGAAGAAGCAATTACCATTAACTTATATGGGAAAAATTTTTGAGTGTTCCGACCCAAAAAATAACCTACCAAATCATACCAAATAACACATAAAACCTAAAATAACATTGACATATAGTAAAAGCAGGAATGGTATGATAAATATACAGCCTATATAAATTAGAAATACTGTATGTACGGTGTAGTTTCACTTACCAAAATTGGGAAGACAGCAAGCAAAGATCAATTCAGAGAGAGAGCGAGCGAGAGAAGAAAAAAAAAATCGGCACGTACATGCATGCACACACAACTTGCCCGCACAAGGCTTCACAGTCATGGTAGTCTTTCTTGGAGTAAGCACATGCATAAAGCAGGTGTCTTTTTTTTGTAAAAGCAAAAATCCTCTTTGGTTAGCGAAAACAGGTACTAATGTAGGTCTTTCGTAACAGCGAGCTATCTTAAAGTGAACGTTCGAAAAACGGGCCGCCTGTACATGTAACTGTTACGTATGTTTCCTAGTGGCCACAGTGTGTAGGGTTCCTTAAGATTGTCATTGGTTGGGGGAGGGGGGGGGGAGAGATGGGAGGGGAGTACTGAATAAGCTCCCAGCAATATGCATCTCAAATAGCCTCTGACAACCAAGTCCAGCTCCTGGCCTTTACATGAGGTTTGTTACTAGGCCCAGTGGAATTGTTCTGACAAGAGAAAGGTCGAAGGATGAAGGAGGGTTGCCGACGCCTTAAAACCAGTCGCATCAGGCAGATGGGACCCATTAGCTGTGGTTGGGAGTCATCTAAGAAAAGGAAAACTTCTCAAACCTCTGCTGCCTAGCAGCTCTACTCAATCATGAGTAAACTCTGAGAAAAAATTTGGGGTTGGATTCTCTAATGCAGTCCTATGTTGAGTCCAATGGTGCTGGCAATTCCTGTGACATCACTGGTGTCAAAAGGTATCAGTCTCTGCCATTCCTTTGGATTTGCCAGCTGCGTGGAGGGGGTAGCCTGCATGGGCAACAGCTTAATCTCCATATTATACTGTCCTAGCTTGCGCATGACAGCTAGGACACAACATCCTTAGTCAACCCTGACTAAAGGAGGCCTACTTATCTACAGTATGCATATGCAGCTTTTCAGTGTGTCCTCTTTGATTTCAGTTCTTTGTAAAGCTTATCCAATTTTGTGTTATTTGAATAGGGACTAACTGATTGGTTGATTCTTATCTATGATCTTGAATGGAATGTTTCTTAGTTATTGGGTATAAAAAGAGCTGACCACGAGGCCCCACCAACTTCTGCTTCTCTCCCTCCACTTACTAGAACTTGTCACTATGAGTTTTCAATTTTTTTCTGTTCTATAGCATTTAATAAAATAATTGTGAAGCAAAACATTTAATGCCTTTCCTGACTTCCGAAAGAATCTTAAGATTAAAATCAAAATGCAGCCCTGTACTAATCATCTGATATAAAATAATGTTCTGCAGTTAAGAACAGGAAAATTTATATCAAATTGCAAAAATTTTAGGGAACTTTGGTGCCAGTTCACTTCATACTTAGGAAAGAAATGTGATTTTCTTTTCTGACCTACAAGTTGAGTTGGAATTCAATCTTGACCTATAAAAATGGCACATTGTTCGTCCGTCAAAATTTATTTTAAGCTTTGATATTGTCCAGTACAAAAAAAATACACTTCTGTATGCTCTTGAACTAACTTATAGAAAAGCTCCATCTTTGGGGGAGGAAAACACCGTTTCAGGGTGGACGGAGGGTCAAAACGAAGAGAAAAAGCTTCGGTTACCGATTTATCCGGTCTAGTATGCACAAGCATGCACACATAAAATGTCATTTACAGTCAAGTTACAGTGTTCTTGGTTCTGGAATGGAGTTGATGTAGAAACACAGAAAACCTACAGCACAATACAGGCCCTTTGGCCCACAATGCTGTGCTGAACATATACTTACTTTAGAAATTACCTAGGGTTACCCATAACCCTCTACTTTTCCAAGTTCCATGTACCTATCTAGTAGTCTTTTAAAGACCCTATTGTATCTGCCTCCACCATCATTGCCGGCAGCCCGTTCCATGCACTCACCACTCTCTGCGTAAAAAACTTGCCCCTGACATCTCCTCTGTACCTACTTCCAAGCACCTGTCTGATGGTGCTGTTTTGCTGAGAGAAAGTTTACAAAGTGTCTTGGAGAACATCCAAGATAAAGGAACCCATTCAATTATTTTGCACCATACAAGACTGCAACGAGATTAGAACTCCAGAAACTAAAGAATCATGTACATTCATTTAGAAAGGCTTCCATCACAAGACTGCACGAATTCAAAACAGTAGAGCACATTCTTGTTTACCAGAACAAGTTATAAATTAATCCTCATCAATGCCCTCTCCTTTAAAATATGGTCCTCAGAATTAATTATTCTCAACTTGGACATAAAAATTAATTCTCACAACTTAAAACCATGTTGTGGTGAATGTTCATGGGATAGCATTTGCACACAGTTTGAAGTGATGACTAAGCATTAAAAGAAATTTGGAAAGTGTTAAAATTCTAGATAAAAACCCAACCACTTCCAAACAGGTCAGAAAGTGCTTTACCTGTCCAATACGATGAGCTCGATCCATTGCTTGCAAATCTCGCATAGGGTTCCAGTCGTGTTCAACAAACACCACTGTATCTGCACCAGTAAGATTAAGACCAAGGCCGCCAACATGGGTGGTTAACAGCAAAACATCTATTGAGGGGTCATTATTAAACCTAACAAAAATGCAAATAATTAATATATAATTCAAAATGCCATATTCAAAACCTACGCTTAAACTTTGCACAATTTGTTGGTTACAGGCAAAAAGTAATATAATCTTAGGAATATACTAGGCCTGATGTTGGGGTAAAATGTTGACAATTCCACATGAGATTGCCAGGAATTTTCCACATAAATGTCAGCATCTGGAAACTTGCGCTCAGCTACTTATCAACTATTATTCACTGAGCTCACCAGTTATTTAAACAAGGTCTCAGCTAGGTAGCTCCGACTTTAAAAAAAAGTTTAGTTAAATATTTATTAGTGCATGTTAACAGCTCCAGCTTTTATTTAAACACTTCGTTTTTTAAAAAAAAACCTTTAAACATTTCCAAATGTCAGATATTCATAAAATTATTTTCTTGACTGTCAAAACTTTCTTCAGCTGCTTCATGGCGAATGTTTGTCACATTACTCCAACAAGCCATGACATACAAAGATTTACATGTGTGCATTAGAAGGAGGAATAGGTCACTCAGCTGCTCAATCCTACTCTGCCATTTATTTCATAAGGTCATGGCTAATCTGTTTGCAAACTTAGCACCATTAGAAGGTTATATGAACTTAACTTATCTACCTTAAAAACATGCAAATGCCACACAGAACATATGATCAACTTGAATCACTTAAGCAGTTAGGCAGGAGCATTACCAGTATGGCCATTATTATTTTTGTGTACAAAATTGTTCATCATGCTTTAAGGATTCAACATTTTATAAATATTTGTAGTACAATGCTAATGGTCTAACAAGTTAATTTTAAAATATAGTAACTTTAACTGGTGTGACAGTTGTTGCACACAGAATACCCTAAACCTCCACTGGTCAACCTAGCAACATTTGAAAACTGCTGTAAGAACTCAGCATGTCAAGCAGCATTGAAATATAAAAAGCTGGGAGAGGGAAAGGACAAGCTAGAAAGCGATAGGTGAAGCCAGGTGGGTGGGGAAGGGGGGGGAGGGATTGAAATAAGAAGCTGGGAGGCAATAGCTGGAAGAAGCAAATGGCTGGAGGAGAAGGAACCTGATATTAGAGAAGAGTGGACCGTGGGAGAAAGGGAAGATGGGCACCAGTAGAAGATAGGCAGGTGAGGGAAGAAAAATAACCTGGAGATATCAATGTTCATGCCATCAAATGAGTAGCCTCCAACTTGATGGCATGAACAGTGATTTCCCAAACTTCTGGTAATTTTCTCCCCTTCTCCTTCCCCTCTTCTACAACTCCCCATGCTGCCTCTCTCCCATTCACTTCTTCTCAAGTACCTATCACATCCCCCTGGTGCCCCTTCTCCTATGGTCCTATCTCTTCTCCTATTAGCTCTTTCCCTCTTCCAACTATCATCTCCCAGCTTCTTACCATCCCCCTTTCCCACCCATCCACATTTCCCCCCACCTGGCTTCACGCATCACTTTCTAGCTTGTCTTCCTTCCCCTCCTCCCACATTTTTATTCTGGCATTTTGCCCCTTCCTTTCCAGTCCTGATGAAGAGTCACAAGCCAAACGCTGACTCTTTATTCATATCCATAGATGCTGCCTGACCTGCTGAGTTCCTCTAACATTTTGGGTGTTTTGCTAGATTTCCAGCATCTACAGAATTTCTTGTCAAAGACTAGTCATTCTATGTAAACCATCGAATGAAACACTTTGTTCCATGTATCCTACAGGAGATATAATCCAGGGTCTGGACAACAGACTCCACACACATAATATTGCTGATGTAATTAAATGGTCTGTCAGATTGCTAGAGATGAACTGATTCCAAACACTTATGTATTTAGTGATTCTTTTTTGTAACAAGGCTCAAGAATGCTATGCCTTGCTCCTGAGAAACACACACTCTTTTCCAATTAGGAAGCACAGATTATAAATGCAAAATATTCTTCCTTTGCTGAAACCAAATGCAATAACCTAGGTCAAAATCATGACCAAATCTTCCATGGACAAGGTAGCAAATTCTTTTCATCAATGTTGTCTCCTGTGGGGCACATGGAACTTAAATCACCAAGTCATGGAAGCCCTTGGACACATTCTTAGTGCAATCATTAGCTGTTTGGTAACTTGCCTACCTTGCCACAATGGAATGTCGTTGGCCTGCAGGAACACTACCATCTAACCTTAAATAGGTGATACTTGGCATCTGAGGTTTGAGCAAGTCATGTTCCACAATGTCCAACATGCTCTTCAGTTGACAGAAAATGAGAACTCTGTGTTGAGCTACAACTGATTCAGTGCCATTTTCTGAGGCTGCACTGTTGCCAAGTCCACAGTCAAGAAGCAGCTTGAAGGATGGGGGGGAGAGAGAAGAAAAGGATTAAAAGAATATTCAACTTGGTCTCAGAAGTAATTACTTGCTAAGAGTTTGAACTCAAAGTATGAAATAAAATAAATGTCAACACAGGGGAGCAGAATCTTTAATCTTTTAAATTCATTTGACTTGGGCAGTAAATTCTTAATGGATTTTATTTCATGTTTAGTTTTCAAAGTAATAATGTGAGCTTGGTGCTACTTAGAGAGAAGTACCCGATGATCAATCAAACAATTTTTGGAACACCAAATACCAGTTTCACAAATATTTGTGTTGGCAGGTGGTATACATATTAAATTTGAAGAGAACTATGGGAAATAGTCCAATATTCCAATGCACCACTCAAATTTCAGTAAAAGCTGTTATAATCAAGGAGTCTACATTTTTCCTCCTCTTAAATGATAACTTAAAGATTATACAGTTATTATTGACATTAGGTGTACAACAGCAAAGTGTATTTTCCATACACCTTCCTCTTGATGTTCAAGCCTTCCCTCACTCATCAACAAATTAACCTGCGAGGGAGAAACCAATTTTATATCCAGCTATTGTTACTTAGATTTTAAAACAATCTGTATATGCTTAAGTTTTAAAATCAACAAATATGACCTGATATTTATAATTGCAAATGTAATGTTACGTGTGTAAAGGGGGGTTTCTTTTTTTTCATTGTTACTGTTGGGAAAGGGTTTCCTTTTGTTAACTAGCAGGAATGCTAATTTACTGATAACGAGAATGGTATTCCTTTGTAAACCAAATGGGGATTAATGTTCTTTCTTCTGAGTCTGTAAGCTTTTGTTGACGGGCTTTTGGGCAGAACGGCGCGAGGGGGTCAAGAGAGAGGACGCAATGCTCTAAGCTGGGCGAGGATCGGACCCCAAAGGGGGGTCCGAGGCCGGGAGATTCTCCGGGGTGGGGGATGAAGCTAGATGTGCTTGGTTGACCACTCGGAGGGTCCTGAGCTGTTTGGAGAGTCGAGGGGTTCAGAGGGTCCTGAGCTGCGAGTCGAGGAGTTCGGAGGGGATCGAATGGTGGCCAGAAGACTTCAGTAATTGAGCTCCAACGGCTGTGCACGAAGTGGTTTGGACTTTGATAAGTTTGGCGCCTTTTCTTTAATTTTCTCTTTATATATACTGTATCGTTATTAATCACTTAGTTATAGTAACCTTTATAAATTGTACTCATTTAATCGCATATGGTGTACTGTCTGTTTTTGGGCGAGGCGGGGACATCACACAGCATCCACACCAGCTGATTACCCAGTTTGGCGGGGCCGAAGGCTGCTCCCCCTAGACGAGAACGAGCTGAGCGAGCCTGAGGCGACCCAGGGGGTTACACGTAACTTATATTGCTGTAGACCGATAAGTGTCTCCAAGAACAATGAAATAAATGGAAAAGAAAAATGTATTAAATTTGAAAGAGTACCTGCTTTAAGGCAGAGAGCTTTGGAGCATGCTGGATATCATGCAGAGATGAATTTTGAGCAGCAAGTTGCTCCTTAATATGCTGGAATTCTGGATGCTGTGAAGTCAGTACTAGTGCAGGATGATTGCAAAGTTTCCTCAAATATTGTAACGCCTGGAAGCAAAGGAATAACAAGAGTATCACCTGATTTCCACTGACTGAAAATTTCCATGCACTTCTTTGTCTTCATCATCTAGATAACAGTTTCCCTTTAATGGAAGACATTTCCTCTGCTTAAAGGGGATATAATATTACAGCTAGTTTTTAAAGAGTAAACTATAGTGAGTTTATGGTTTTCTTACAGTTTATGAATTAGGTAATATTAAAGTCTAATATTGTACAGCACATGAATCCATGTGGACACAAGGTTTACGTACAATTTCACTTGATTGTTCTCACCTTATCAGTAGTTTATACTACACGTACAGTTTATGTTTATTATCACATTTTGGCACCTATTCTACAGTGTTTTTTTGAAAACAGTAGAACTATAAATCTTCTTTTAAAATTTAGATACAGTGTGGAACATGCACTTCCAGCCCAACAAGCCCCACCACACAGCAGCCTATCAACTTAACTCAAGCCTAATCAGAGGACAATTGACAACGACTAATTAACCAACTAACCGGTACGTCTTTGGAATGTGGGAGGAAATTGGGGCACCCAGAGGAACCCTGTGTGCTGACAGGAAGGACGTACCAACTACTTACAGATGGGGATGGAATTAAACTCGGGGGTGGAGTTTCAAGATGGCGACGTAAGCATCTGCCTTTTAGGCGCTCTTTATTTTTTTAACTATAATCACCCTTTAATTAGATCTTTTCGAACTTAATCATATGAGTTGCTACCTTTGATTGACCCTTTTTTCCTAAAATAATAGTTGATCTAATCTTGTCAAACTTAAAATGGCTACAAGTAAGAAATCGGCTAAGGATCCTGTATCCATCGACGCAATTTCTGGTCTTTTGGACATTAAACTGGATGTTAAATTTGCGGGTATGGAAGGTAAATTGGACAATAAACTGGATGCTAAATTTGCGGGTCTGGAAGGCAGACTAGAAGGTAAATTGGACAGTAAATTGTTAAGTTTGGAAAGGAGGATCACTACGAAAATATCCGATTTTGAAGGAGTTGTTAAATCGCTTGAAACTAAGTTTCAGTCGCAGGCGTTAGTGGTTCAGCAGCTTGGAAATAAGATCACGACTCTTGAACAATCAATTTGTGAAAAAGCACGTACAATTGAAGTGTTAGAGAAGAAGATAGAGTCGACTGCTAAAACTTTAGATCAGTATAAGTTTAAAATTACTGATCTTGAAAATCGTTCTCGCAGACAGAATTTGCGCATCATCGGAATTCCCGAAAAAGTTGAGTCCGGTGATTTAACTGAATTTTTCTCTAAATTACTGTGGGAAATTTTCGGTGGTGAAGGTTTGAAAAATGAACCTGTTATTGACCGTGCTCACAGAGTTGCGAGGCTTTCGTCTGTGTCTGATAAACCACGAGCGGTGATTGTTCGCCTTCATTATCCTCGTGAGAAAGAGCTTCTAATTCGGTTAGCTCGTAAAAAAGGTATGATCTCCTACAAAAATTACTCATTTCGAATTGTTGAGGACTATTCGTATGAAGTAATGAAAGCCAGGATCGCTTTTAAACCAGTGATGGCAGAGATTCATTCGATTGGATTTAAACAAGCTTTAATGTATCCAGCGAAGCTTAGAATTGTGCTGCCCGACAACAGTCTACACTTTTTTAACACTCCTGAAGAAGTGAAGAAATTTGTTGAAGAATATCGATCCTCTAGTGCAGAGGTCGGCAACCTGCGGCTCCAGAGCCACGTGCGGCTCTTTGATCTCTGTGATGCGGCTCCCCGTGGTTTGTTAGCTTTTGAAAAGTAATTCGAAATTTGAAGATTATGGTGATCTTGTACAATATGAAAACTTTGCGGAGACCTCATCTCCTGGCACATCCGAACCGGCTCACAATTAGCCACCGTTCCGACTAAGGGAGATAGCCTACGGGGGTTTGTGAGTACGTGTCTTTTGGAGCATCCGCGCCCACGGGGACGGGTTGAGCGAGGCTTTAAAGCAAGGCTGTTTAGTTCGAATAAAGTTACCTTTGACTGCAGTCTTTATTTTAGCGCTGCGTGTAGCGCTACACCGCTACAACGTGTTTTTATCGCTATTAATATACATCACCACTGCCAATGCCTGACACCCGCCAGTGCGCGCATTCTTTTAATTCTTCGATCCAAGGTAGGCTAACTATGTAGTAACCTTCAACCCGACGTCTTTTTTTCGGAGTTCAAAATGTTTTTGTTGCATGCAGAAATGTAATTTCGTTTTCTCTGCAGGAGTTCATCAATTTCAAAAATGCAACACATTATAGTTTGTTTATACATAGCATAAAGGCAAAAAAAAAAACCCGTTGTATGCAGTGTTATTTCATTTTGTGGCTCCCAGTGTTTTCTTTTCTATGGGAAATGGGTCCATATTGGCTCTTTTAGTGGTAAACGTTGCCGACCCCTGCTCTAGTGCAACTTGAACTATGAGTTACATTGAAGATTTTTTTTTTGGAGAGAGGATGCCATTTCATTTTAAGTTTTAACCCTGGAAGTTGGGTTATAACTTTTTATTTTGAACTATGGGTCTGGGTCTTTTTTTTTACTATTATTATTGCTTATAGATGCTGTTTTAATTTTTATAATATCCTTTTTTATACACGTTTGTATTTTGTAATAATGAATTATTTTTTCAAAATGTCGTTTCTTCTTCCCATAAGTCTTTACTTTTTATAAGCGTTTATTTGCTTGCCTGTATTTAGAAATGGAACAAAGGTTTTGAATTCTTTTTTTTAGTCTTTTTTTTTATATATGTTGTAGTGTCTATTAAATCTTTTTTTTTAAAAAAAATTCTATTTTGATAACTTTTTTTTTACTAAATTTTCTTATTAGATTGCTGAATTTATATTCATATTTTGTAATATGGCTTTCTCAAAATGTCGTTTCTTCTTCCCATAAGTCTTGGCTTGTGAAACGTCATCTTTGTATCTGAATATGGAATTTCTTTTTTAAAGGTGTATCACATTTTTAAACTTTAATGTTCATTTTTTTTTATTAATGATTTTTCTGGTTTTACTATTTTAGTTTTTTTTGACTTGTCTGATATGTGTGTGTATGTGTATGTATATATATATATGTAGGTATATATATATATATATATATATATATATATATATATATATATATTTTTTTGCAACTCTATATTTTAATTAGGGTGTTATATAGTTTTTTCTTAAAAAAATTTTCTTATGGAGCTGCCATCTTGAAATGGGGGTAATATTAGTATTAGTTTATGCGCCTGCCGCTTGGCTTTCTTTCAAAGGGTGGGGGGAGGGGGGAGGGATCTTTTTTCATGCTTTTGCTTTTTATTTTTTTGCTTTTAGTTTATGGGCTGACTTTAAATTGTTAATATTGTTGAGGTGTCAGGATCTCCGGTTGCTCCTGAATCAATTTTCCTTCTTCCTAAATTGTGGGTTATGTGTCTTTTTAACCTTTTATGATACACACAATTAATATTGGTATGATGGATAAATCTATTAACTTTATCTCGTGGAATACCAATGGTTTAAATCATCCGATTAAACGTAAAAAAATATTTAAAGTATTCCATAGATTGAACGCTAATATTATTTTTGCACAGGAGACCCATATTAGGAGGGAGGATAATCAACGTTTTTTTAGGTTCTGGAAAGGGCAACAATTTCACTCAAATTGTACCGCTAAAATTAGGGGTGTGTCTATTTTTATAGACGCCTCAATTTCGTTTACACATTATGAAATTATTTCTGATCCACAGGGTAGATTTTTGTTGATAACTGGTTCACTTTTTAATCGGAAAGTTGTTTTAGTTAATATTTATGCTCCAAACTTTGATTGTCCTGAATTTTTTAAACGTTTATTTACTTCTCTTCCTAATTTGAATGAATATATGTTGATTATGGGTGGAGACTTTAATTGTTGTTTGAATCCTTCGATGGATAGATCTAAACCTATTCGAACTCTTCCGAATAGATCAGCTTTACTTATTAATTCTTTTATGGTTGATTCTGGAATTACTGAAATATGGCGGTTTTTGAACCCTAAAGATAAAGAATTTTCATTTTTTTCACATGTATATCATAGTTATTCTAGAATTGATTATTTCCTTATTGATCATCGTTTATTAACAGATGTTATTGATTGTAAATACGATTCTATTGCTATTTCGGATCATGCGCCTTTGAAGTTATCTATTAAGATTCTGGACTCTTCTATCAATACTAGATCTTGGAGACTTAATGTTACTTTGCTTCAAGATCCAGAATTTATTACCTTCATAAAACAACAAATTGACTTATTTTTTTCAACAAACTATAATGAAGAGATTGACAAAGGAATACTTTGGGACTCTTTCAAGGCTTTTATTCGTGGACAAATTATTTCATATTCCGCTGGTAAAAGAAAACAAAGATATTCAGATATAGCTTTATTGGTGGATAAAATTAAAGAAATTGATAAGATTTATTCCGTTACTTCTACCAAAGAACTTTATAAGAAGAGAGTTGAGCTTCAAATGGAACATAGTTTATTATTATCTTCTTCAATTGAGAATCAATTAATTAAGACTAGGGCTCAATTTTATATTCATAGTGATCGAACTGGTAAATTGTTAGCTAATCAATTAAAAGCTATTTCGACTAAGCGACAAATTATTAAAATTCGTAAACAAGACGGTAATTTAACTACTGATTATAAAGAAATCAATAACACTTTTCAAGATTTTTATAAATCTTTATATCAATCAGAATTTGACGGTGACCGGTTTACGATGGATAATTTTTTTAATAACTTGAATATTCCTAAACTGATAGATGAAGATTGTAGCTTGCTTGATGCTCCTATTTCTATGGATGAAATAAGAGAGGCTATCTCATCAATGAATTCAGGGAAAGCTCCTGGTCCTGATGGTTTTATTGTAGAATTTTTTAAAACTTTTTCTTTATTGCTTTCTCCTTGGCTATGTGAAATCTTTAATGATGCGTTTGTTAAGAAGAGATTACCTCAATCGTTTTATGAAGCTACTATCTCTCTAATTCTTAAAAAAGATAAAGATCCTACTTTATGTGCATCTTATCGCCCTATATCATTATTAAATGTAGACTCTAAGATTCTTACAAAAATTTTAGCCATTAGATTAGAAAAGGTATTACCACAGATTATTTCAGAAGATCAAACTGGTTTTATTAGGAATCGGTATTCCTTTTTTAATATTAGAAAATTGATTAACATAATTTATACTTCATCACCTACAACCCCAGAATGTGTTATCTCATTAGATGCTGAAAAAGCCTTTGATAGAGTTGAATGGACATATTTATTTAATGCATTGAGAAACTTTAATTTTAGTCCTAATTTTATATCATGGATTAAATTAATATATTATAAACCTGTTGCTTCTGTTCTTACAAATAATTATAGATCCTCTTTTTTTCAATTATCTCGTGGTACGAGACAAGGTTGTCCTTTAAGTCCTTTATTATTTAATATTGCATTAGAACCTTTAGCTATTGCTATTCGTGAGTCTCCTAATATTTTTGGTATTACCCGTAATGAGAAGTTATACAAATTATCGCTTTATGCTGATGATTTGTTGTTATATATTTCTAATCCTAGTAGGTCTATTCCTGCTATTTTATCCTTGTTGGCTCAATTTGGTAGCTTTTCTGGTTATAAGTTAAACTTAGATAAGAGTGAGTTATTCCCTTTAAACGCGCAAACTTTATTGAGTGATAGGATGCCATTTAAAGTTGTTACTGATAACTTTATCTATTTAGGTATAAAAATCACCAAGAAATATAAAGATTTATTTGGACTGAATTTTTTACCTATGCTTCATCAAATTCAGCAACTTACTACAAGATGGTCTCCCTTATTTTTATCATTAGTTGGTCGGATTAATGCTATTAAAATGATGATTTTACCGAAATTTTTATATTTATTCCAAGCTTTACCAATTTTTATTCCTAAATCTTTTTTTGATAATATTGATTCAAAAATTTCCTCATTTGTGTGGCAAAATAAAAATCCTAGGTTAAGCAAAAGGCAATTACAAAAGTCTAAAAAAGATGGTGGTCTAGCTTTACCTAACTTTAGATTTTATTATTGGGCGAATAATATTCGTAACCTAATGTACTGGAAACTAGATTTGGATTCACCTGTGTGCCCACAGTGGGTAAATTTGGAATGTAGTGAGGTTAAGGGATATTCTATATTTTCCGTTCTTGGTTCTTTTCTTCCTATTGATTTAGCCAAATTCAATAAACAGATATCTAACCCTGTTGTTAAACATACACTACGAATTTGGTTTCAATTTCGCAAATTCTTTAATCTGAAAAACTTTGCTCTGGACAGCCCTATTTTATGTAATTTTTTTTTTAAACCTTCATTGACAGATCAAGCTTTTAGTATATGGAAAAGGAAAGGTATAAAATGTTTTCATGATCTTTTTTTTGAAGGTACTTTGATGTCTTTTGATCAACTATCCAACAAATTTGAATTACCTAAATCTAATTTTTTTAGATACTTACAAATTAGAAATTTCTTACATAAAATTCTTCCATCTTTTCCTAATTCAACTCCATCGGATTTTTCAGATTTGATTTTTACTTTTAATCCTTGTCAGAAGGGATTAGTAGCTTTTATTTATAACATGATTATGAAGATACAGCCAGAAATATCGGATAGAATTAGACAAGAATGGGAAAAAGAACTTCGATGTAATATATCAACAGATAAATGGGAAAAAATTTTACAAATGGTTAATTCCTCCTCTATTTGTGCTAAACATGCTTTAATACAATTTAAAATTGTACATAGAGCTTATATGTCTAAAGATAAGCTTGCCCGATTTTATTCGCATATTAATCCTCAATGTGACAGATGTCACTTAGAAGTGGCTTCATTGACTCACATGTTTTGGACATGTCCCACTTTACATAACTATTGGAAGGACATTTTTGATGTCATTTCCTCAGTATGGAATATCGATTTACAACCCCATTTTATTACTGCAATTTTCGGTATACCAAATGAAGATGGCAATCAGCTTTCCCCTTCAATCAGACGAATGATTGCCTTTGTAACATTAATGGCCAGAAGGTCTATATTACAAAACTGGAAAGAAGTAAATCCTCCTACTACATTTCAGTGGTTCTCCCAAACTATTTCTTATTTGAGTTTGGAAAAAATCAGAAGCATTATCTTTGATTCTTCAATTAAATTTGAAGAAACCTGGGGACCATTTATTCGACACTTTCATATGAATTAATTTGGCCTATTTCAGATCCTTTTCTCTACTTATCCTTGTTCAGGTATGGAGTTCCGGAGTTCTTTTCTTGACACCTTCATATATTTATAAAGTACTATTATTGCCCATGTTAGTTATAGTTTAGTATTTTTTTTTCAATATATATTTTTTCTCATATATAATCTCAATTTTTTTTTCTTTTTTTGATGATTATTTTTGTTTTTTTTTCATATATATTTATATAGACTTGATTGATTTATGTACCTTTTGTTGATGGATGTTTTAATAGGATATTATTATCCTATTACTAATGTAATCTCAAGTTTATTGAATCTGTAATCTATTCATTATTATGTGTTGTTTTTTTTTATATATGAAATTTAATAAAAAGATTGAAAAAGAAAGGAATTAAACTCTGAACTCTGATGCCCTGAGCTGTAAAGCATCGTGCTAACTGCTACGGTACCATGATGGCTCGCTAAGCTACCATAGCGCCCAGGTCTGTCTGCCAGGCCTTGAGCAATTGAATTGCCTAGGATCAATACTAGGACAAAATAGAAATTACCTTGCTTTCTCCTTTAACACTCACATTGTGCACAAGTTTTATACAGCTAGAAACAATTACCATGCTCAAAACTTCAAACTATTTCCTCTCTATTAAACTTAGATTCAAAGCACTTTTATATCACCTTTAAGTAAAAAAAAAACCCTAGTCACTTTGTAAGTAAGCAAGAAAACAAATAGATCAAACTGAGAAGACAGAGCTTGGTCAAAGAGTCATGCTTACAGGAGAATCTCAAAGGAACAGAAAATTGCAGGAACATTTAGAAAGAACTTTGGTGTCATGGTTAAATGTCTGCTGAAAACAGAAGTGTGTACAATAGGATTAGAGTCATAAGAATGGCAAGTACAGCAATATGAACTTTGGCATCAGAGAAGGTTACAGAGATGAAGAGTAGAGACTCTATATTGTGATTTAAACAGAAGAATGAGAACTTTAAATTTGAAGGCGCTGATAGAACATGCAAAGTGAAATTCTAGCCAAGACTCTGCTGAGCTCACAAATGGTGGAGGGTAAGAGCCAGCTTGATGAAGACAGCCAAGATACGGTCAAGGGAGTATAAGGACTGTTTACAGGACTGCTTTGAATAGGTGGACTGAACCATATTTAGGGATTCATGTTCAGATTTGAATATGCCACAGCTATCGCAGGCTGACCAGTGATGATGAGTGTATGCCATCAAGAATATACCAAACCAGAAGTCCTGGTTGAACCATAAGGTTCTCAGTTTAGTTGGGTGTTCAAAATCAGGTGATCCAGAATCCTACAAGAAAGTCCAAGTATGACTTATGGAAGGCCATCATGAAAGTGAAAAGTCAATTTCGAGTGAAGTTAGAAACACATGTAGATAAGATGCATTACTTCCTATTATGCAAAATCTCAAGAGCATAAATGGCTGTAAAGCTTCACTCCCTCATGAGCTCAACATCTTTTGTACGTGCTTTGAAAGGGAAAATGACACTAGACCCATGCAAATTCTCACAGCATTCAGCAACCCTGTAATCTTCTGTTTCAGAGGCTGATACCCAAACATACTTCAAGGTGTCAAGCCCCAACTACTATATGTACCTAGATAGGTACTGAAAACCCATGCTGACCAGCATTCAAGAACATCTTCAACCTCTCACTGCTGTTCCCATCTGCTTCAAAAGGGCAGCTAACTTTCCTGTGTTTAAGAAGAGCAGGTGAGCTATCTCAACGACCATTGCCTGTAACACTCACATCTACCATAATTAAGTGCTTTAAGAGGTTGGTTATAGCTAGAATTTATTTCTGCCTGAGCACTGTTGTTGATAGAATCTCAGATACTGACAAAGTGGCTTACATGAGTGACAGGTTGGCTGGTTAAGCAGTGTCACAACAACCTCACATTCAATGTCAGCAAGACTGAGAACTGAATTTGAATTTCAGGAGGGAGGAGTTGGGGAAGCACAGGCCAGTCCTGATTGAGTGGTCAGCAATGAAAAGGGAGAGCAGCATCAGCATTTCGGAGAATCCATCCCAGGCCCAAAATACACTTGCAGCCACAAAGACAACACCTAGAGGCTCTACCTCATTAGGAGTTGGAGGAAATTTGGTATGTCATGAAAGACTTACAAATTTATATTGATGTACGATGGAGAGCATTCTGATTGGTTGATTCAGAGCCTGGTATGGAGCCTCCAATATACAGGATCACAAGAGGTTGCAGAGTTGTAGACTTGGGCAAAACCCTCCATACTATCAAGGACACCTTTAGAAGCAGTGCCTCAAGGAGACGGCATTCATCAGTAAGAACCCTCACCATCCAGGACATGCCCTCTTCTTGTTATTACCATCCAGAATGTGGTTCAGGGTCAAGTTCTTTGCCTTGGATATTAGATATCTAAACGATCTATGAACCTACAAACACTAACCTATTATTCCTTTATTTCTTCATTACTTACTTAATTTATAGATTTTTATACCTTTACACTTATTGCTTCTGCAAAACAAATTTCATGTCATACATCAGTGCTAATAAGTCTGTTTCTGAAATGGCAGAATACATAGACAAAGGAATAGATGAAAGTATCAGCAGCAGATAAGTGGAGAGGGATGGAGACAGATAGTGCTATGAAAATAGAAGCCAGTCCTGCTCATGAAAGGCAATGGAGACAGAAACCAAGATTGAGTTTGGATAGGATTCTGAAGTAATGATGTCTTATTCAGCTAGACACTGATTAGTGAGTGCAGTGATCTATTTTCCCCAACATCAGAAGAAACACTAAATGCCAACATCATTAGCAATGGGTTCAGCCCTAAAAATGCACCTGATTCCATCACAACCAGTTGAACCAGTTCGGCTTCTGCCTCGTCTTCAAAATGACTAGCCACAAGCACTCTGAGAGTAGTATTTTACCATCGTACTTTGCTTCCCTTTAGCAACCTAATCATCTTATGCGTATATGTGAGTTACATAGCTTACCTTGAGTCCAAGCCTGTCTGGTAGTACTTTTCAAAAATGAAATAAAATTTGAATGTGCAAATTCATTATTTATAATAAGATCTAATACCTCATCTTTTAAATCATAAATACATCACACGTGGTTATCAGATGTCAGGACATTAAAACCTTTGATACGTAATGTCAAACCTTTTGAGCTTCTACAATTTCCAGTGATTTAGTAATCCAGAACTAATCAATAAAAAAAAACTGGCAAAACTTTAAGCAAACATTTAGCTTTCTTTCAAAAAATGGAGCAATCTCATATTAACGTCAAACACAACTGGTGTCAAGAGCTTTACAAAAATCTCAGAAAATATATTTACCTGAAATACATGCCCAGTGGCTTTGAGTTTAGGTTTCTCATTTTCTTCTGCGACTGTACTTGATGATATAGTGTCTTCAACATCACACTTAGCACGAGATTTAGCAAAATCTTCATACAGTTGTATCTAGAATTTAAAAAATCAGCCGCCTCAATAATCACAATAAGAAACAAAATCTTTCATCCATCAAATTAATTTGTCCATTGGAAATTTTTCAGTCAGAAGGTAATTTCAAGGGAATGCATATATTTTTAAAAAGATTTAATTTACTTTATAAAATATTTGTGATTTATTAAAGTTGATTAATATTAAAATTGTTAAAAGGAAATGATAGATTATGCAATGCCTCCAAAGGAGTATTAAGAAAACTGTGCATGAATATCCCAGACTAAATTTGTGCAATCCTCAAAGCAATAAAAAAAAGGCCACTGACACTGTCTTTTGTCCTCCGATGTAGAGGAAGTCAGTCAAAATGCAAACCACACAGAAGCAGAGGTGAAGAAAGGCTCAATGGGTAGTAGAGTTGGGGGATGATGAGGGAAAGGAGGTGCATACATAGAGGCAAATAGGGGTATCTGATCACATCACCTAACAGCATTACTATTGCGATGGTTTGGATAAGGAGAGTGGAGACTGCAAAGGGCAGAAAAAGATGGTGGAAGGAAAAGACCAATCCCTCATTTGGCCAAACTGTACTCCCCAGGGTAAATGTTGAATACATACTATCTTCATGACTTCTTAACTTGAATCCAAACCTAGTTAGAAAGTTGCTCATCGAAGAATTTTGTGCAACGCCTAAATGTTGTTGCAACATCTTTCAGTGAAAGTATAAGTTCCCATTGCCATGTGAAAAAAGGCCAGAAGAAAATTGCTGATACACTACTTCTATTCTAAATGCCTGAACACTTAGTCACTGCATTTCTGCAAGTTCCAATTACAAAACACGCAAATATCATTACACTGTCAGTTTCAGGGATTTTGTTGGAGCTTTCTTCATGATATTACAACATACCTGTAAAGTACTGAGATTACAATAATAATCTTGTATTATCTTAGGTGGAAGATCTTGAAGGACATCTTCCTTCATTCTGCGTAGTAGGAAAGGAAGTACTTGTCGATGCAATGCTTCCATTGCAAGAACACCTATGGCATGAGAACAAGGATTTTCTGAATTTTTACTTTATAAGAAAATTGCAAACTAAAACTTTATGCGCTGACACATTTTGAATTTTTAAATATAAAAACTTTAATTCTAATGACATAATTTTTTTACAACTGTATCAACATGTAGATAATTGAATGATGAAACAAGTAACCCACCTTTTCTTTTAAAGTTTGCTTTTAGAAGCTTACTGACTGACCTGATCATTTAGTGCAGAATTTTACTGTGAATGGCAACTTAGGCAATTTAAAAGTGTCAAGAAGTCTTCAAGACTGCAATTTCAAACTATATATGCATCTTGGACTATGATATATCCATGAAATTTGAGCTAATAGCATATTATTACTTTGTTTTGATGCAGAATACAAGTTGATTATCCACATTGAAAATAAAACATCTATGAACTCAAGTTAATCAGAACAAGGTGCACAGATGAAAAATATCAACGACTCAGCACCTCTACTTTCTTAGAAGTTTGCAAAGATTCAGCATGACATCTATAGATGTATGGTGGAGAGTATACTGACTGGTTGCATCATGGCCTGGTATGGAAACACCAATGCCATTGAACAGAAAATGCCAGCCCACCACAGATAAAGGCCACTGAGCACATCTACACGAAGTGATGTCGCAGGAAATAACGTCCATCACTAAGGACCTCCACCATCCAGGCCATGCTCTCTTCTTGCTTCTGCCATCAGAAAAGTGATACAGGAGCCTCGAGACCCACACCACCAAGTTCAGGAACAGTTATTACCCCTCAACCATCGCGTTCTTGAACCAGAGGGGATAACTTCACTCGCCCCATCATTGAAATATTCCCTCAACCGATGGACTCACTTTCAAGAAAACTTCAATCTCATGTTCTCGATATTTATTGCTTATTTCGTATTATTTTTTTCTCTTTTGTAATTGGCAATTTGTTGTCTTTTGCACACTGGTTTGCCCATTCTGTTGGGTGCAGCCTTTTATTGTGTTTCTTGGATTTACTGTGTATGTAAAACAGTAATACCCAAGAAAATGAAACACAGGTTTGTCACATGGTGACATATACATACCATGGTAATAATTTACTTTGAAATTAGGAACACTTATATGAACATGAACACTTAGCTCCTCAAATCAACGCCAATATTTAACAAGATCAAGGCTGATCTGACTGTAATTTCACACTTCCATTTCTCCATGGTATCAAAAATCTACATTTTCCTTAAAAATAGACAAAGACCCTATACTCATCAATCTCTGACAAACAGTGTTCCAGACTCCTAATCTTCCAACAGAAAAGAAATTTTGTCTCATTCGCATCCAAAATGAGCAACTATATTTTTATAACAGTAGCCCTAATTCAGGATTCTCCCATAAGACTATCCTCTCAAGACACTTTATATTCATATATGATCTTATGGACCTGGTGATGCAGAGGTTAAATTACTGAACTAGTAATCCAGATGCCTGGATTGACAATCTAGAGGCTCAAGTTCAAACAATGTCTGGTAAGGATTTCATATTCAGACAATACTTAAAAAAAATTGGTACAACAATCACCGGTCCACAGCACCTACTAGACTGTATAAAAAAAAAAGATTTATTAGTAGGGAGAAAGTCTGCCACCTTACTTGGTCTGGCCTAGATGTGAATTTAAACTGATTCTGAGTGGTTGATTCTTAAATTTCTAGCAAACTAGTTGTATTAGTTACCATTATTTGAAATGAAATAATAGAACTCGATGGACTATGCAGTTCAGATAGTTCAAAAATACTTCCAGCCTAGTTGGCTTTGCAAAGTCCTCCTCACCAATATTTGAGACTGGTGTCTAAACTGAACAAGCAGACCTAGACAGGTAATGTGACAGCCTCTCAGAATTACACCCTACAGGTACAAAATATCATCTTACCTGCCTCCTGCTCCTTTGAAGAACTCCTAGCATCTCTGCTAGCTAATATTGGCTTTCCATAACGAGCTGCAAACTGCCGCTCAGTACCCAAAAATCCTGGCATCAGGAAGTCAAACAATGACCAGAGTTCCAAGACATTGTTCTGCATTATCACAAAATGAATTTAAAATTAAACATCTTAAATGTTTACAGGAAACTTCCAGTGTATCAATTTTTCAAGTGTTTACTTCCAATTCATCTCATGATCTGAGATTAAATTACACATTCTAATTCAATGACAACACATTATCTAGTGATAAGCATATTTAAGATTAAATGATAGAGCAAAGTATCTGAAGCCCATGTGCTCTGTAGAAATAATTTTAAAACTGAAGCTTTAAGTTTTATTGCACTCTATAAATTGGATTAAAAGATGGGCATCCATCATCCAAATTCATTTTTATTGAATCATCTTACCTTTCTTTTGGCTTTGCATTTCTTCTGTTACAATCAAATATTTTTATTATAGTAAATATCCTTTTATTTAGGTTATTCTGAATGTCATTTTTTTCATTTCTTTTAAAACTCTAACCATTTTAGTATCTGTAGCATGTAAATGGGATAACTTGCAGGATTTCAAAAGAATGTCTAAAAGCTAAAACATGACTGACCTTTTTTCCCTCTCTTCTCCAGTTCTTAATTACACTACCCTTGAAGATAGATTTATTCTTTTTAACCATTCAACGTACTTCTTCTATTTACATGAAATAACTGTTTCATTAGAGACGCTCTAATTATGAGCAGCAACCATAGTAAATAATGAAGGGTTGCAAACATCATTCACTCTCATTTGAGAGTAATATTTGCCTTTTTTATGTCAAAATTATGCCTTTAAGTACTTATAATTTCTAATTGTCCTACAACTGCATGAAACAATGATAATGCCTGTTTTTTCTATTATACATAGATGGCGCATCACTTCAGTTTAAAAGTCAAACTGTATTTTATACCACTTCTTAAACCATTAATATTGACCTGCTTCAACCCTTTTGTTTCTTTCATTATTTGCCTTTTAAACATTCTATCTGCATCATACCTCCTTTAAAGGTTTTAGCATGTACTCCATATATTTTATACTCCTCTGTTCTTAAACTCTGATATTTATTTTGTTTCTTAGTCACAAAATTATCAAATGTAATTTCTTAACTTTTGTTTTTAATCTGGCCAATAATGTACCATCACATCCACCAAAAAAAAAGCACAGCATATTTCTTACTTTGAAGGGGTAGATTTTCTACTTCTTCAACTGTTTGAAGTAAATTCTATTTAATATTTAAAATGAATCCAAATGAAGTAGTTTCCACATCACTATGTAGGGATACACAACAATAATGTTTCATTCTGATCATAATTAACCGTTTAGTGAGGTTAATACTTTGGACTGCAGTCAGTAATGAGTCATTCCTGACTTAATGGAAAGGAGTAAAGCTCCATACAATCATAAAAAAAAATTTAGTAACAGACAGAGCACTGCACCTGAGCTTTTAAATAACAATTATTTCTATTAATGACTTTTTGGTACTAAAAGAAATCAAGGTCCTCAAAACAGTAGCTACCAAATCCTTTTAAATTTTAGTTCAATCATTCTAGGGAAAAACTGAATGAGCCAATTCTCAGCCTACAATAATTTAAAAAAAACAATATTTCAGTTCATTGAATCCTACATATAAAGTATTTACTTCATGCTACCTGGCTATGGCAACATTTGCATTTGCAACTTGCATCAAGTAGCTCTAGTGACAAATTCCTTCTCATTTTACATCGTCTGTTTGAAGTTTTCCCTTTAACCAACTCAATGGACTGTGCCATTATTCGACTAAACCCTGTAACACTACAAAGATAAATACCTGTATTGGTGTTCCAGAAAGTATTAATCTGTAGCTTGCAGTTAGTTGCTTAACTGCCTTTGAAAGTTTTGTCTTACCGTTCTTGATGATGTGCCCTTCATCAAGAATACAATAGTTCCACTTAATATTTCTGAAAATAGAAGGAAAGTTCAAATGTTTCATGCGAAGTGAACATTCCACTAGAAATAATGACAACCAATCTAGATTGTTAATTAAGACAGAATACACACTAAATAGTCAACAAAGAACACCTGCTATTTTGAGTAGAAATGTATACCTACTTGAAAAAATCAATGTCATTTCGAACAACATCATATGATGCTACAACAAGGTTGTGATTTTTCACAAGGTGCTGTAACCTGAAACCCAATGTAACATAAATATATTACAGATAAAGTGTCTTTTAAATGCACAATTTATAAATGAATAAATTATAAATGAAATTTTGTTCATAAAAGAATAAAAGTTGATGATTTATATACAAAAAATATGCCACAGAACTTATAAAATGGATTAATAACTACTGCATCTGTGAACACAGTGATAATGGCATAACAAATTAAAATGCACCTTGCCCGCTCAGTGGGAGGTCCAGTATAGTGCAATGGATATAGTATTTCTTTAGAACAGAACTTTCCCACTTCATCTATCCAATGTCCCGTTAGGGTTGGAGGACATACTACCAATGATGGTAGTGGTGAGTTATCTTCTGCCTGAGTTTTTGTATACTCCTGAACTCTGTGAACACACAAAAAACTGACTGTTACTCCTTCAATGATGGAGTTTTAACAAAATATATTGTGAATCATTTTCTTCAAATTACCTGAGGTAATGATCCCCTGCAAGAATGCAAATTGATTGCAACGTCTTTCCCAGACCCATATCGTCACACAAAATTCCATGAAGCTTATATTTGTTCAGAAATGCCAACCAGTTTACACCATCCTTCAATGATAAAATGCACAACAACCCATTAATATAAGTTATCTTAGTAACATATCAAACCAGAGGTCACTGTTATTAGCTACCATAAGTTTACAAATCAATCTTGTATAATACAATAAAAATGCCTTCATGATAACTGCTCACAGAGGGAAAAAAGTATCACAAATAACTTTTGTTCTCAAGAATAACACAGGAATACAGGGGTTTCCTACCTGCTGATATTTCCTGAGTTCTGCTTTGATAGAAACAGGAATTTTGTAATTTTCCAACTTTGTCCCATCTAATAACTGTTCCAAAAAATGGCGTTCTCTGGCCTTTTGGTTAATCAATTCTTCTGACATATTTGGTGGATCTGGAATACCAGCCTGTAAAACAGACTGTAATTTAGAACTTGTATCATGTATTCCAATGTGAAACTGAAATTATATATCTATCATTCCTCCAGTTACGTGGGGAAAATCTGGGGAATCGAATAATGCAATGGATCATATCCTGAATCCTCTTTGGATTTTTTGGAATTGATAAAGTAAAAGACTCTAGTGCTTGCTGGCTGAAAGAATCCAATAAGTATGTGCCTCAGTGGTAGTACAGACTTGCCCTTGAGTTGAAGACACCCGGACACAATCATCAGTGTAGTCCTGAGAATATGCTGGGTACCTTCACAGGCTATGGTGTTACTGTTCACAAACAGGCTTTCACATTTTTCTACATTAAATTGTGAATTGAATTTCCCAGAGGTAGTACTTTTCATTATTTCTCCAAGAACGAGGTAAAAATTTGTAAACTATGTTTAAAAGAAGAATTTCAAGTTGTACAAAATCATGATATTGTTGATAATGTACATAGAAGTGTATTCCTGTGTAAAAATCAATAATTAAAAGACTTAGGAAAGGAAACAGGACAATACGATTTAAAATCAATCCCACAATGCTATAGTCCAAGTGCAGGACAATTGGACCAGGCAGAATAGTTTGGCACAGACTTGATGGGCTGAAGGGCCTGTTTCCAAGATTTAGTGCATAATGACTAAGATACAATCAGAACAACTGCCTTAAAGTTCATTGGATTTAGTCTCAATAGTTGAGTGGTTGGTCAGACCACAATGAACCAAAGGACATTCTGTATTCACGTTGCATGCAGCTGGATAGCTAAGCTGCCAAAATACAACCTTTCAAAACTTACCTCTAGTGGCATTAATCTAATCAATGTTGCAAAGCACTGTGTAGCCATAAATCGCACACTATCTGTTTGGTCACTCATCCTGCCCAGTACAGGGACTACCAACAGAACAATATATGGGATGATATCTACATCAAGTTGCTCCATAATACCTGTATATTGCTGTTAAGGAATTATTTGTGTGATTGCTCTCATTAAATATTTGTAAAATAATTTATTTCAAATCATTCTACTATAATTCTAAGACACAGAAGACTTGCCAAAAGTACTCATTTTTATTTTAAACTTTAATTATGAAATGTGGAGAGTACCTAGTTAAAACTTTGTGTATTTTCTCCCCTATACAGTATTGTGCAAAAGTCTTCAGCGCATCTTAAGACTTTAGCACAGTACTATGGCAATTTTATGCACTGCACCATACAGCTGCTGCTTTAAAAAAAATCATGACATATGTGAGTCTGATAAACCTGAATTTGAGATGGGGCTCTATGGCTGACTGAGAGTGGGTAGAGTGCAGGCTGAGGGAATCATGATTGGGAAATGGGGAATGGAGAAGGGAGGCGACAGGAAGCATCGAAGAATATGAACACTAACAATGTAATTCAAAACTTTCACTGTGGTTTTCCAACATTACACGTGAAGTTAAGAGTATTTTTCTTAGAACCAAATGTATTCTAAAATTAGTTAACAGTATGAATAGTAAAAGATGAATTCAGTTAGTTTTATTTAAATTGGATGATTAATTGTTTTTCAATCACTATGCAGGCCTATTACTCTTGGGACATCTTAATGACTGGTGACTTTGCTTCCACATCATTTAAGTGGACCAACATACAAGTAACCACATCTGCCTCTATGAAAGCCTCAGTTATCGTGAAAATGAAAGTCAGTAAAACTTTTGAAAATCATGTGTATGTTGGAAGGTGCAGAAGACACATAAAGAGAATACAAGATTTGGATTTGTATATTAAGGATACAGGCTAGAGCTTCAATTGCTCCCTCTTGCTTTGTATTATCATCAATGGCTCCTAACCAAGGAAGAACTTTCTCCAGGAAAATGCTCATTGTTTCCATTGTAGCTATTTTGCTCATTACACCTACACATCTCGCAGCCATATGTCTCACTGCAGTGTATGGGTGTCGCAGACAAGTGCAAAGGTGTGGAAGATGTTGCAATAACTGAAAAAGA
Source organism: Hypanus sabinus (assembly GCF_030144855.1). Taxonomy (NCBI): domain Eukaryota; kingdom Metazoa; phylum Chordata; class Chondrichthyes; order Myliobatiformes; family Dasyatidae; genus Hypanus; species Hypanus sabinus. Next base: position 41,324,310 of record NC_082727.1, read on the forward strand.
AAGAATTAAATTGCTTTTCATTATTTTACATTAAACTCAAGAATTTAAAAGTACATTTTTTTATTAGTAAAACCATCAAAAATTACAGATAGGATCATAAAGATCATAAATTAGCAACAGGAACTTAACTTCAAAATTGACAAATGCGTGCAACTTACATTGATCTAGGCAACTTCAAGCAAATGTGCTATGAAAACTATTTCATCAATGCACACATCTTTAATTAATTTTGCCAGCAATTAAACATGAATTCTAAATGTACAAGGTTGAGTATTTTGAGATTTTTTGATAAAAGTTAGTTGCAAATACTTTTTGTTTTAGATTTCATGTTTAACAAACCTGGGCATGGATGTCAGAGCCCATTGCTGCTGCTGTGATTTCCAGCACCTGTAATGAGTTAACTAATTCTTGGGCAGCAATATCTCCCTTTTCAAGTACCACATTTCCATCTGTTAAAAAAAAGCATAAATAAGCTATTTTCTCACTATATCATATAGTATATAGAACAAAATTATATAACAATGATACAGGGAAAATTTACATACTGAAATTTTGAACATCTACATGAGTTTTTAGGAGTCCAACCATAGAGTCCCAGAGATAAGGCAGAGTTGTAGCCATTTCTGCACCAAAGTGCTTTCCAATTGTGGTAAGTGCATATTCAGCTCCTCTTCTCTGAATTAGGTTTGACTTCTGGGTCTGCAACAGATACAGGGGTTGTTCCTTAAATATTGAAAACAAATCCCAAATATTTTGGGTTCTCTAAAGTTGACATAATCTGAAATGATAGTGCAAGAGAAACAGCAACCCATAATGTGCTGCTCCTCCCCAGTTCAGATAATGACCTATTACTGTAATTGATTAGTTTAATGAATAGATTAAACTAGAATCTTTACGTACTCACTGAACAACCACTTAGGAGCTAAAATTTCACCTATTCAATGTCAATGGAAAAAAAGTCTAGACCAGTGATCCACTGAAGGAAATGACCATCAATGATGTACATTTCTTAGATTTAATGATGAAAGAACACAGACACATCAATAATTCAATTTCTATCAATTAACACAAATCAGAGTATATGGAAAAGAATATCCAATTATTTGGCCTGCTAGCATGTAATCAGCCAAGAAATATACACTTGACTAGTTTAAACTGGATTACATCACATCTGTAATTAGTCATTTACCTCATCATGTTCGTTCAAACTAATCCCCACACTCCCTTGAGGAATGTCTGCAGATGAGCCTTTGAGAGCTTTGGGCGTTGGCCCTCTTCTACTAGTTAGAGCAAAAGCAGCTTGTTGATGCCTGTAGAGTGTGATGATTCCCTTGGTCTTGTTTACTGCATGATGCATTCCATCTTTTTCAGAATTTGGTCCTTAAATGAAAACACACAATTGATGTGCTAGTATATTTTTAAATTAGATTCTAAACACTGAATATCTAAATCTTAAATTATCAGTATATACTATTCAGTTCTTTACACCAGTACAATTGATATTTAAGTATTCATTTTAAAAGGTTTATATTATTAAACATGTATATATTTAGACAAGCATATTTATCAACAGCAAATTCTTATTAGAATGACTAAATCATGCAGACACAATAACATCATGATGCATGAAGACTGACACAATATTTAATGCACAAAATTGTACAAAGCTGTGGGGTACAATTGATCACCCAGTTACACAAGAGCTTGGACAAGAAGTGAAAATATAGAAGTTGCTAAATGTTAACATTTAACTAATTCAATTTGAAATGAATATCTCTACACATTGACATGATGTGACCCTTCTTCATATATTATTACCTTTAGTGTTATCCACACTGTTAGATGTGGGTACTGGAGAGGTTGCTGAAGGAGTTACTGTACAATCCACGCAAACAGAGTTGCAAAGGTTTTTCACAATTTTGGGATTGGGACAAGGACATCTTGCTGTACATTGTTGGAGCAATTTAGCAATGCAAGAAGCTGCATAATTCTGAACAAGTATATTTTCCTCTTTTTTCACTCCTTCCATTAATGGTTTAATGATAGGATTCAGTTTTTCTGGAAGTTGCTGCAAGTTAATAACTGCACAAGCAGAAAATATATGAACCCTCAGATGAAGAGTTTGCCATTCTTGATTTGTTTCTGCCACAGTCATCTGTACCTGCTGGCGCTTGCTATCCAATTGTTGGATAACACTGGGCTTCAAATGATGGGACGATGTCACTTCATTGAATGTTGTAGTGATCTTCGATTAAAAAGAATCAAGGGCATTAATTTATATTTTACACTGAAGAGAATGAGCACCAACATTATACAAAAACTGTTAAAAATTGTTAACTTTAGTGATCTGGCATTTACAACACACCCTATTCTCATTATATGCATCTTCAGACTATGCGGATTCACAGTTTTGCGAGGAACCTATTTCTACCAACGTCTCCTTACATGCATCCAAAAATCACAGTTATGAAAGGAGCACTGCTTTCCTGCGAATACAAGGCACGTGCGCGCGCCTCACAACCTCACTCTCGCCAGTCTCGCTTTGGTCTTGGCAAGGTGTGGATGTGTGGTCTTGCGCTCTTAAACTTTTGTTGTTTTTACCTATGGTGCAGTGATTTTGTGCTTGAAATATTTAACTATGCCCCCAAAGCATCCGATATCATGTCCTGGGCCATCAGCCGAGCGGCAGAGAACCATTCTAACACCTTTGAAAAAAGTTGGAAATTATAAATAGCATGGCATCAGCTGTAACACAGCTCTGGGGCACTACTGCTGGGAACAGGATCTTGCTTTTAAAGTTCTTTTGTTGCTTGACAATGCGCCAGCCCATCCTAAACATTTGGACAGCATTCATCCTAACATAACAATGCGTTTCCTGCCACCTAACACAAACATCGCTGATTCAGCCACTTAACCAAGGTGTGATCCATATTCAAGGCATATTTTTTTTTACGGCGAACTATCTCTCAGATGCTGCAAGCAACAAATGATTTTGAAAATCCCGGGAGTTTACCAACGGTGAGGGAATGGTGGAAGTCGGAAAACTTGGCACAAATGGTGATGGACATGGACCCAAGTTTAGAACAGAGTCAGCATTTCAGTCATTCCCTGCCGTCAACCCTTCTTCCCTACAAAGCAAATTTATGCTGAAAAACAAATAACCCTCACCACTTTATTCAAACCGGTGTCATCTCCTGCTGCCGGGAGTTCTAAGAGTTCTGTGATATGATCCCGACGCCACAACCACCACTCATCTCCTGGAGCGAACACACCTAGCACTGTTGGTGAGTATTGGACACCCTAGTATGTTAACTTTCTATGACTTATTACATTATTACCTTAAATTGATGAAATATAATACGAATATTGCCTTGTGGTACTGCTTTGATGTCGCATTGGTATGAAAATGTGAATAAATTACAGATAAAACATACTTAGGAAGCCCTCTGGAACGCATCCCTATTTTCTCTATTTAAATAATTATTCACATTATGCGTCGACTGCAAGGAACATATCCCTCACATATAATGAGGATAGGGTGTACTTCCATTTGAATATTCTCAATGCACTTTAAGTCAGGCCTGGCCAAAAAAAAAGTTTTATTACATATCTTTGAACTTCAAAGTGTCATCACTCTCTCTGCTTATATCTACTTACTTAGGTAGTTTTATATAGGGATATTTTTAGTTAAGCAAATAGCCTGTGGTTTTCCTGTGCACGTTTAATGTATGCACCTCCAACCTAACCACTAAAATTTGCATCTTTCCTTTAATTTACAAAATGCGGAGTTCTGTTTTAGATAAAATTTATATAGGAATTGCTCACAAATTTTGATACATGGGAAAACAAAAAAAAACATGACAATATGCAAATGACAAATATCTTAAATATTCTAAAATATTGAATTTAAAATGCTACATTTTTATAAAATAAAAACATTAGCTAACTGCTAGACAACTATCATGCTCAGAATTTGTTTAGATTAAATCTCACAAGCTTGGAGATGGAAAACTGTGCAGTCTTTGACAATTATATCTTTCAGTCTAGTTCACACTTCTCACTGCTGCTTCTCTGTTTAAACAAACTTACCAGTTCACTTGCTTGATCTATGGTAAAGACACTGTTGTTCACACTGCTCCTGACATCACAGTTGGCTTCAACTAATGATGCAATCAGTTGCTTACATTCATTCTGCATTCGCGTAAATGGAATAGCTATCTCATCGTAATAAAGATGTTCAGACAATATAGCCATCAATCGTGGCTGTACAGCATTAGATACAACCACACAGTCCTAGAATTAAATCAAAGCCCAGATTCAGTCATTATCATAAAGTTAAAATTGCTCACAAAATGTACAATATGCTAAATGCTTCAACTTGCATATTGAATAAACGAGCTTGACAGTTTAAATGTTACATTAACTATCAAGTATCCAGGGTTCTCAGAAAGATAAAAAGACAGGTTCTAAATGAAACATGATTCTAACAATTCTGAATTTTTACATGTATAAAATTTTCTGAACTTTAGTAAACAGACACAATATAAAACACTTAATACACAAATGAGTATAGCTGGTTAAACTCCAAGAGCGAGAGACATGTAAACAAAATTTCAAGATTATTAAATGAAAATGCTTTCCGTCAAATTATTCTGTCGTGTGGTAAAAGTAAAATGAAACTGAGACAAGTTAATACTTCAAGCACATAATCTTAATGAGATACAATCCAAATTTCTAGCATACCACATCTTAACAATTTGCTCAGACTCAAAACAGCTTGGTTAAGTGTTCAATAGTGAATTGTAACACACATCATTCAAGATGTAGGCTTAAAATTCAGCATCCTTTTAAAAGGGTCAAGCAACAAATGAAGAAATCACAACAACTTAAAACCATTAATAGTTCTAATAAACTCAATACCTTTTTGAGGTTTGCCCATTCAGAAATGACTAATGCAACAGCAATTCTCTGCAGTGCAGACTTGGAGTTCAAATGGAACAATAAAAGTTGAGCAAGAGACTCAGCAGGTTTCACTTCTTGATTGATGGAATTGACACTTGGCTCACACATGGAACAGCAGAGTGCTCCTAGCAACCTTTGGACAAGAAGGTATAAATTTTACTACCTTAATTAGATGTAGAACAACAGTAAAACAGTACAATTTGGGTAAAATTATCACAAGTTCAAAGGACTTCATACTTTGGCCACACTTCAGCTGTGACTAAAGTAATCATTACATTGTTAACTTAGTGAAGTTAACCTGTTATCCAGAAGTATCAACACAAAATCTAAAGAATAAGAGTGTAATTCTTCTGAGTCATGGGTGCTTTATTGCAACAGGAGCTTCAGTGTTCAGAGGTGTCTGTGAGGGCCAGTATTAGGGAAGCCTTTGGGGAGAGGAGCAGCTGGTCAGTGCTGAGATGCAAAGCTCAGGGTTGCATTCTGCCAGCCACTTGCAACACTTGCTACAAGTTGACAGGGCTACCTGAGGTACCTGTACAGACTGTTTTTATTTCAGGAAAAGATGAGTATTATGCAAATTTGATTAACTTTTGCAGAGATAAGTAGTTTAGCACAACTCTGAATTGAATATTACATCCAAAGCAAAACTCTCAATTTCTACCTAAATATGGTTGAGTGGTGCCATAACAACCTCTTACTCAATGTCAGCAAGACCAAATAGCTGATTATTGACTTCAGGAGGAGGAAACCAGAGGTCCATGAGCAAGTCCTCATCAGAGGATCAGAGGTGGAGAGGATCAGCAACTTTAAATTCCTCAGTGTAATCACTTTGGAGGACCTGTTCTGGACCCAGCATGCAAGTGCAAATTACAAAGAAAGCATGGCAGCGCTTCTACTTCGTTTGGAGTTTGCGAAGATTTGGCACAGTGTAGTGGAGAGCATATTGTCTGGATGGATCACAACCTGGTATGGAAATACCAATGGTCTTGAATGGAAAACCTTTCAAAAAGTAGTGAATACCCCAGTCCATCATGGGTAAAATACTCCCCACCATTGAGCATATCTACACAAAATATTGCCACGGGACTCTCACCATCAAGTTCATGAACTATCATTACCCTCAACTATCAGGCGCTTAATCAAAGGGGATATTTCACTTCACTTGCCCCATCATTGAAATATTCCAACCACCTCTGGACACATTTTCAAGGACTCTTCATCTCATATTCTTGATATTTATTGTGTGTGTGTATATATAAAATGAAAGCAATTTTGTGAATCTCAGTACAAATTATTTTTAAAAAAGTCAACATACCTGGCTGCCTTTAGGCGTGTTCGCGTTACTACATAATCTCTGGTAGCTTGATCCTCATTAATGGTGTCTAAACCAGCAACATATTCTTGCTTCACTTCTTTTGCTGGAGCTTGCCCTTGTCGGTGCTTAGTACAAGATTTTTCCTAAATTAAAATAAGAATGGTTACATACAGCTGGTCTGGATGAGTTGCATCATACATATTTCAAATTTTATGATTATAACTATATTCCTACCAAAGAAATGGATGAATTATTGATCAATTTGTAGGCACTTTCCAATTCAATAATGCATTAATTTCAGTTCAAATCTGTTTAATCTACTCATACCTGGACTGTAAGGAAATGGGACTATGATTAAATCATAAGATACTGGAGTAGAATTAGGCCATTCAAGCCTGCTCCAGCATTTCATCATGGCCAATCCATTTTTTTCTCAACCCCATTCTCCTACGTTCTCAATGTAACCTTTCAAGCCCTGACATATGAAGAATCTATCAAACTCAGTCTTAAATGCACTCAATGACCTAGCTTCCACAGCCACCTGTGGAAATGAATTCCACAGAATCACCGACCTTGGCTAAAGAAATTCCTCCTCATCTCTGTTCTAAATGGACGTACCTCTATTCTGAGGTAATGTCTGCTGGTCCTAGGTTCCCCCACTATAGGAAACGTTCCCTCCACATCCACTCCATCCAGGTCTTTCAACATTAGATGGGTTTCAATGAGATCCCCTTCATTTATTCTTATTGGTTGCTTAAGTGAAAAATTATTTTCTCACGACACAAATTTAAAACATCATTACAGAATGTTCTTTTAATATCATAGCTTCCCATCCAACTTCATGTGAAAAGGCCTTCCTTATTCCCTGCACCTCCATCCTCCAATTCTAGTTGTTCTTCACCGTTCGGTGATTTTTCTTCTTTGGAGTCATACCCATGAGGCTCAGTCTGTTGTACTCACGAGGTTGTGTATGTGCATGACCTAGAAATTCCGGTTAAGTGTATCATGAGTTTTATCAGTGCCATCATTGACCTGACAATAGTTCTAGACCAGAAGATATAGGAGCAGAAGCAGGCCATTCTGCCCATCAAGTCTGCTCTGCCATTCAATCATGGGCTGATCCAATTCCTCCAGTCATCCCCACTCCCTTGCCTTTTCCCATACCCTCTGATACCCTGGCTAATCAAGAAATTATCTATCTCTGCCTTAAATGCACCCAATGACTTGGCCTCACAGACACTTGTGGCAACAAAGTCCAGATTTACCACCCTCTGACTAAAGTAATTTCTCCCCATCTCTGTTCTAAACAGACTTCCTTCAATCCTGAAGTCATGCCCTCTTGTTCTAGACTCCCCTAACATGGGAAGTAACTTTGCCATATCTTATCTGTTCAGGCCTTTTAACATTCTGAATGTTTCTATGAGATCCCCCCCACTCCCTCATTCTCCTGAACTCCAGGAAATACAGCCCTAGAGCTGCCAGACATTCCTCATACAGTAACCCTTTCATTCCTGGAATCATTCTTGTGGATCTTCACTGAACCCTCTCCAATGTTAGTATATCCTTTCTAAACTTAGGAGTCCAAAACTGCACACAATACTTCAAGTGTGGTCTCACGAGTGCCTTATAGAGCCTCAACATCCCATAGGCTCTTAAGCAGCCTCAAGTGTAGCACCTTGTCAAAGGCCTTCTGAAAATCCAAGTGCACTACATCTACTGCATCTCCTTTGTCTACTCTGCAGGAGGTTAGTCAGGCAGGATTTTCCTTTCAGGAAACCATGTTGGCTTTGGCCTATCTTGTCACGTGTTTCCAGGTACTCCATAATCTCATCCCCAACAACTTCCCAACCACTAATGTTAGGCTAACAGGGCTATAGTTTTCTTTCTGCTGCCTCCCACCCTTCTTAAATTGTGGAATAACATTTGTAATTTTCCAGGCATCCGGTGCAATGCCAGAATCTATTGATTCTTGAAAGATCATTGTTAATGTCTCCACAATCTCTCCAGCTACTTCCTTCAGAACCCAATGGTGCATTCCATCAGGTCCAAGAGCTTTATCCACCCTCAGACCATTAAGCTTCCTGAGCACCTTCTCTGTTAATTTTCACGCATATTCTTCACTTCACTGACACTCTTGAATGTCCAGTATACTGCAGATGTCTTCCACTGTGAAGACTGATGCAAAATATGCATTCAGTTCCTCTGCCATCTCTGTCTCTCATTACAATATCTCCAGCGTCATTTTCTATTGGTCCTATATCTACCCTCAACTCTTTTGCCCTTTATATACACTTAAAAAAGCTTTTAGTATCTTTTTTGATATTAGTCGCCAGTTTCCTTTCATAATTCTTTTCCTTCCTAATGACCTTCTTAGTTTCCTTCTGCAACTTTTTAAAAGCTTCCCAATCCTCTGTCTTCCCACTTGCCTTGGCTTCCTCATATGCCCTCTCTTTTCCTTTTACTTTGGGTCTAACTTCACTTGTCAGCCACAGTAGTGTCCTTCTCCCATTTGAAAATTTCTTATTTGGAATATATCTATCTCACACTTCCATCATTTTTCACAGAAATTCCAGCCATTGCTGCTCTGCTGTCCTTCCTGCTAGTGTCCATTTCCAATCAACTTTGGCCAGTTCCCCTCTCATGCCATTGTAATTTCCTTCATTCCACTGAAATACAGATGCACTGGAATTTAGTTTCTCCTTCTCAAATTTTGCAGATACAGTTCTGGTGGTATCTCTTATGTGCATAACTCTGAACTGGATGCGAGGGACAATGCCAGGATCGATGCTGACGAGCTTTGTGGCAGGTTTTAGATCTTCTTCCTTGAACATGACCAAAGGTTCTGCTGATGCACTGGAGGTTGTGATGAATTTCATCATCACTGAGAGGAGGATGTGGAAAGCATTTCATGTTTTCTTGAGTGTTGTCATTGGCCCTAATTGTTATGAATAGTGCTGTGTAATAGGAAATGGCTGACAGAGAATCTACATCTGCAGATATTTTAGAATAAGACTCATGATGTTACATGCTTCAGGGAAGGGAAGAATGACATGAAGCCCAGTTTCCTAATGTACAGACGTGCAGTGCACCCTTAAAGTAAGGGAAATGAACATCATCTAATACCAATAAAAATTACCTTTGATTTGGCTTTAACCTCTAGAAGCATATTTGAATCGATAGGCAAATGAGAAGGCTGCATCATTAAACATAACCAAGCTCCCATCCAAGGGCAAGCAGCAGCAACCACATATTGAAGAGGGGCCTTATTCAACAATTCCAACCACACCTAAATACAAGAGGAAAATAATGCTTTATTGATGTGTTAAATATATGAAGACTAATTTACATAGTCATAATTTTATTTCTAATCATACACTGAAGAGGGTACACAGAATTTAAAAGGATTTGTGAGGACAGGAGAATTTTAACCTAAGTGTAAAGACAGAATAGGCCTGTTTCCTCTAGAATAGTGAAGGCTGAAGAACAACCTAAATGAAATTTAAAAAAAAAATTGTGGAGGTTTGGTTAAATAGTAAATATTGTATTTCCAACAGCTTGAAGATAAAAAAGCAAAGGACATTGATTTAAAGTAATTGGTAGAAGGACTGAAGGGAGATATGAAAATCTATTGCATCTGCACGATGAGGACAACTGGAACACTGTAAATGGATGGGGCCAACAGTACCCTATACCTTGCATGTTTACCTGAAGAAACATTAATATACTGGGCAAAATGGCTTCTCTGCATTGTAAATGTTGACATACAATTGAAATGAAAACATATTTCTAGATATACATTATAGGATACAGAAATGAGCAATCTAGAAGATTAACATATTCACTGAATTCCATTAAATTTGTAAAGGTACTTGTGTAAAAATAAAATGGTCTTTTCACATTAAATTCTTTGATAAATGGTATGTGAGATATAAATTATCCTAAATGGTACTCACAACCTTTCATTGTTTTTTGCCTGTTAAGATTATAAAGGGTCCCTTAATAGCCCCTTTAAGTATTTGATTGCAACTGGCCTGCAATATCCATACAAATGCCAACTACTGTCATCAATGTGAAATAGGACGGGAAAAACAATTTGATTCACCAGATCACAGTTCCTGCTAACCAAGCAATAGTAATTAATGAAACACATACATATATATGGACCAATAGTTACACAGCAATAATTTTTGTTAATGCATCTTAACCAGTAAGTCAGGTAAGCTGCTTCATGCCTACGCTCGGTCCGCCAGAAAAAGCAGGATCTCCCAGTGGCCACACATTTTAATTCCACGTCCCATTCCCATTCTGATATGTCTATCCATGGCCTCCTCTACTGTCAAAATGAATCCAAACTCAGGTTGGAAGAACAACACCTTATATACTGGCTGGGTAGCCTCCAACCTGATGGCATGAACACTGACTTCTCTAACTTCCGTTAATGCCCCTCCTCCCCTTCTTACCCCATCCCTGACATATTTAGTTGTTTGCCTGTTCTCCATCTCCCTCTGGTGCTCCCCCTCCCCACACTTTCTTTCTCCTGAGGCCTCCCGTCCCATGATCCTTTCCCTTCTCCAGCTCTGTATCACTTTCGCCAATCACCTTTCCAGCTCTTAGCTTCATCCCACCCCCTCCAGTCTTCCTCTATCATTTCGCATTTCCCCCTCTCCCCACTACTTTCAAATCTCTATCTTTCCTTTCGGTTAGTCCTGACGAGGGGTCTCGGCCCAAAACGTCGACAACGCTTCTCCCTATAGATGCTGCCTAGCCTGCTGTGTTCTACCAGCATTTTGTGTGTGTTGTTGTTTGAATTTCCAGCATCTGCAGATTTCCTCGTGTTTGCTCATGCAATAGGATTATTGTTTCCCTTATCTACTAAGCTGAGTTTGTAACTTTTCCATGAAATTTTGCAATAGCAAACTGATATTAAACTGACACAAGCATAAACAAAACTAATAAATAGCATTTCAATGCACTCCCTGAACTATTTGCTGCTCCTGGGGAATTTGCTCCACACTTGGAATCCCTAGATTTAAACAAAAATACTATTTGAAATAAACTGCTGATAAAACTTTGTAACACCTCAAGTATTTTATCTAATCAAGCACACATTAAATGGCCAATTGATTCTACAATTAGCAAAGAATGAAATGAAATAAAATAACTAAATCAAATGCAAAAGATTCAATAACAGAATCATTTAAAGCAATCTATTTAAATACAATTTATTAAATTTTCTGCATTATGATATCATTAAATACAAGGAAAAGTTACCTTCTGAATAAGTTCCAAAATTTCTTGATTACTTTCCAAGATACACGATTGATATATATGTCTCAATATATCCTGTAGAATTGGCGTTAACCACATTACACAGGACTGAAAAGAAAATAGTTACATTGTAAATATACTGTGTAAAAGTAATCACACTCTGAAAGTATTTATAAAATCAATGCAAGCAGGTAAGCAGTTCCACAGTATATCATACATACTTGGTCTTGTGTAGACAGAAGAGTGAATAAAGTTTCCAAAGCTGCTTTCCGAACAGAAGAAATAGTATGTCGTAAAAATGGCCAAACACGAGGCACCAAAACTGTGAGTGATTGCTGGATACTGTTAATAAAAATGTGTAGTGTTATACTAGAGTAAAGGAAAAAAAATGTACTTAAACAGATACAATATTGAGCTTGTAAGGTGAGTACATATAATGTAATAATTAACCTGTTATAGCACAAAACAGCTTGTTTAGCCAATTCAGTGCATGCTTTTTTTAGTGGTCTGTACCTCTATTTCAGAATGCCTCAACTGTATGATCACAACATGCTCTTCTACCTCCATGGATTTATGAATACATGTGCCTAGACATCCTACAGAACCTCATCATCAGTTTTGTAAACCTGACTGGAGCAAAGGATGTTGGGAATGACAAGTATGGAGTACCGTAGGAGGGGTGGGACAGGTAGCAGAAACGGAGTGGCAAGGGTGGGAAGGCAGTACGGGTGCAGACACACCCAGCCCTGAGACACCATGCAAGGCCATTTGAATCCAAACAATTTGTTTATTGATCACTACAGAATGTCTCTCTGGTGCTTTCTCCTCCCTTCCCCGCAAGCTTTATCCATAACAGAGACCCATATCAGAATCAGGTTAATCATCACTCATATATGTAATGAAATTTATTTCTTTCGTGGTAGTAGTACAGTGCAATACATAAAATCAGTATAGTACTGTGCAAAGGCAAGGCACCCTAATACTTTTGCACAGTACTGTATAAATATGAAATGTTTGATATTCCATTATTCTGCAGTGTTCAGGAGAGACTGAAGTTCATATTTATAATTTGACCCATGACAATTCCTGAACTCGGACTCCCGAAGATTTTTGTCATAAAAAAGTAAGGCTATTCCAAAATTATTAAATACATTAACTGTATCCTTCAGTGATACTGCATGATTAATATAGCTCCAACTACTCTTCAGAGTCCCCTCACAACAAAATAATTTTATTCCTATCATTGTATCTTCTTCGCAGTCAGAGGGTTTATTTAATTGCTGAAGTCATCAGGAAATGAAATGTCTGATCAAAAATTCCTTTTCAATGCAGAAGGTATAATGGCTCTTAAGCAGAAAGTAAATAACCATATAGGATAAAGAGATATCAAATCAATGTGTAAAAGCAAAACAGAATTAGATTAAGCTTAAAATTTGAGAACGCACACTGGGCTGAAATATCCAATTTTAAAATAACATTCTGTAATTTTTTTTGTCAGTCAAAATATTGTAAACATGAACAATAACTGGTAAACAAGGAAGAAATAAATCAAAATTAAAAGGGTCAAATTTTAAACAGCACATCTAACCCAAAAGTCCCTTTTCACAAGATACTTCAAGATTATTCTACTGAAGCCATTAAGATCTCTTAAAACAGTCACCTATACTGTTGAATTTGACGATAAGTCAATAGTGAAGCAAGTAGAGTCATAATGCTATTAGTAGAAGCTGTAAGATCATCCAAGTCTAGAAGAGCATCCCATAAAGTATTGACAATAAATGGCACCTAGAAAAATGAGAACAAAAAAGTGAGCAAAGGAAATAGCAAATCATGATTCAATGTTACCAAGAGTTGGTGATGAAATCATAAAACAAATATACGCATCAAGAAAAGTACACGCTTTGTGAATAGCTGGGCGGCATACACTTTGCATTGCCTAATTCAGAAGGCATCTGGATGTGTTGTGGTGATAATGTATTGCTCAAAGTAATATTAAAAGCGACTAAATCGCATGGTAGAAGGTGCAGCTAAAGACAAATCTTCAGTTTAAATCTTTTGATGTTCATGTATGCACATATACCGACAAGAGGTAATAAGATAAAGAAAGCCCATTCTGATTAAAGTGTTTATTTAGCTAGGCAGCCTACTATATATCACCACTAATTAGATATGAGCCGTTGCCTCACTTAAGTATCAAGAAGAAAGAGAAACACTGTTAGCAAAGCTTATGATCAATCTTCTGCAACATATTTTTTTCTGAATATGATCAAATTGTGTATTTCTTAGTAGGCAAAAATTCTTACTGAGAAATAAGCTGTCAAATTAAACGGAACTGCTCTCAAATTCCGTGAGAACCTTTAAAGCTGTACTGTACTTGCCGAAATTAAAATATCCATGAAAGATACCAAAAGTTAAAATGTCTCAGTTTGTGAAAAAACTGGTAAACTTGCAGAAAGGAGGTATTATACAAAAAAAATGTACAAATCCAAAAGGAAAAATAAAACCACAACTTCAGCTTTAACATGTGCAGGTTCTCAGATAGCAAAAATTGTTCAACTCTGTAAGTTGGGAAAAGAGTAAGGGATGCTAAATGGCAAGGGCATCTGTCAAAGAATACATCAATTAATGGACTTTAACTCAGCCAATTCTTTTTAAAACTTGCTTTATTCTACTAACAATTTATTGTGCAATTCACAGCCTTCATATGAAGGTACATAATGATGCTTATGTAATGTAGAGTAGATGAATCTTAGTTCAAAAATACCATTCTGTCTCCAAGTTGTTAGCGCTATTCCAGACAGCCTGAGGTCGAAGCACTGGATAGGCTAACAGACACTTATGATTGACGAAAATGAAAAGTAGTTCTCACTTCCAAACATTTTACTGTTTAGCAAGTATTATTCAAAGAAGGTTGCATGATTTACTAATTGTATATCCATGTAAAAATAGTTCTTTACAACCACAACAATCCAAAACACATTTTGTTGTATTGAAAGTAGCAATGAATAAAATGGCTTGAGACACGTGCCACTTGACAAAGTAAAAGATGTCACATAGGGTGTAATATGCCAGATCTACAACATCATACTTGTGGCTTTAATTGGTACTTGGAGGATGAAATTTCACAAATCTTGTCAGGCGTTGTATGGTTGGTTCATGGAAATATTTGTCCACATCTCTGGAATTCAGGATTTTAAAAAATTACAAAATCTGTAATTATTATGAATTACTGTAGCTCATAATTCAGCCATTCCTTGGAAACAAGTCTTACAGCATTATATAATTGAGACAAAAGATGATGATGGCTGAGGGGAAGGGGTAATCAAGTCAGTAACGCAGATGATATTCAGTTCCATTTTATAGTCTAGCATCTATTCTTACTTTGTTTTCCCTCAGTTAGGTGAACTCAGTATTCAGGCTTTCAACCTCCATAAAACATTTCTAACTTTCAATGAAATTTCATTCTTCTAAACTCTAGAGTAGTGGTCGCCAACCCGTCGATCGCAATCGACTAGTCAATCTTTGAGACTTGCCCAGTTGATCCCGAAAAAAAAAGAAAAATAAGTACACAAATACTGTTGAGAGATTGTCTCTGGGTTGCGGGGTTTTAGTTCCGTTCTTTCTGTCCAGTGTGCATGCGTATAGCTTTCCTGCACTACACAGTGTAATTCACAGGTCCCCAACCACTGGGCCACGAGAAAACGCTATGAGTCAGCTGCACTTTTCTTCATTCCCTGTCAGCCCACTGTTGAACTTGAACCCATGCGAAGTCATCAGGTGACTAAACGCAGTGATACCCTCGCGCCAGGGATCACTGGTTGCCCTCGGGTGGCTGGTGGGAAGTGCTCTCACTACTGGCCCGGAGCGCTGCCTTTGAACCTGTTTAGCACACCGAATGTTCGTGGGGAACCTGGTGCTAAAATATTCACAGACGACCTAATTCGGACTCAGCGTTTCATAGGTATCAGAGCAGCTACTACGCTGCGATCTACTGAAACAAACATTTGTCGGCCAATAGATCCTACAAGGGGGGCGGGCGGGCTCTCTGTCACATTCCCCGCTTGGTTGGCCGTGCTCTCCAGACTGTGACCGCCGTGGCCCCGGTACGGGGACTTCCAGCCCTGACCTTGTCCTCTCACCCCACCCACAACCAGCCGCACCTGGCCAAAGTGTCTGGAGGCGGGTGGGCGGGAGGCTGAGTTCGGGCTCAGAGGCAATGTCTCAAAACTGCTTCAGTACCCTGAGTCCAAGCACCAGCACTTAAAGACGAACCCACTGAGTTTTCTCAGCAGAAAAAACATGAGCAAGTGGGACGGAAGCCGAGAGCCGCGAAAACTAGAATAGATTGGACATAAGGAACCTGCTTTGAGGATCACTGTATTCCGGCCGTGTTTACCACCATCCACCCCCCCCCGCACCCCCGTCGGCCGGTCTGCAAGAATATTATCAACATTAAACCGGTCTGCGGTGCAAAAAAAAGGGGTGGGTACCCCTGGTGTTTATATTTTATTTCTACTTCCGGGTCGTAGGGTTTTACTTCTGGTCTTTTCTGCCCTGGTGCGCATGCGTGTAACTAATTGATGTGGGGTCGATCTTGCCTTTTACTAAGGCCGAGGTAGGGGATCTTGGGCTTAAAAAGGTTGGTTGACCACTACTCTAGAGAATACAGTCCAGGTCTCCTCAATCTCTTTTCATATGGGAAATCCTTTCTTTCTTTTTCAATCTTTTTATTGATTTTCATATATACACATAAAAAAAAACATAACATAATAATGAGTAAATTATGAATACAATAGACTTGAAATCACGTTGATAAGATAACAATATCCTATTAAACATCAGCAGAAAAAAATACCTTAATCAATCAAGTCCATATGATTATATATGAAAAAAAACAAAAATAACCATTAAAAGAGAGAAAAAAAAATTGAAAATATGTGAAAAAAAGTATATATTAAGAAAAATAAAACACTAAACTAAACTAACATGGGCAATAATAACAGTCTACAAGTATATGATAGTGTCAACAAACTCCGGAACTCCATACCTGAACATGAATAAGCAGAAAGAAGGTCTGGAAAAGGCCAAATTAATTCATATGAAAATGTCGAATAAACGGTCTCCAAGTTTCTTCAAATTTAATTGATGAGTCAAAAATAGTGCTTCTAATTTTTTCCAGGCTCAGATAAGAAATAGTTTGAGAAAGCCATTGAAACGTGGTAGGAGGATTTACTTCTTTCCAATTTTGTAATATAGACCTTCTGGCCATTAATGTTACAAAAGCAATCATTCGTCTGATTGAAGGGGAAAACTGATTACCATCTTCATTTGGTATGCCAAAAATTGCAGTAATAAAATGAGGTTGTAAATCTATATTCCAAATTGAGGAAATAGTAGTAAATATGTCCTTCCAGTAATTATGTAAAGTGGGACATGACCAAAACATATGGGTCAATGAGGCCACTTCTGAATGACATCTGTCACATTGAGGGTTAATATAAGAATAGAATCGAGCAAGTTTATCTTTAGACATATGAGCTCTATGTACAATTTTAAATTGTATTAAAGCATGTTTAGCACATATAGAAGAAGAATTAACCATTTGCAAAATTTTTTCCCATTTATCTGTTGATATATTATATCGAAGTTCTTTTTCCCATTCTTGTTTAATTCTAACTGATATTTCTGGTTGTATCTTCATAATCATATTATAAATAAAAGCTACTAATCCCTTCTGACAAGGATTTAAGGTAAAAATCAAATCTGTAAAGTCCACCAAAGTTGAATTAGGAGAAGATGGTAAAACTTTATGTAAGAAATTTCTAATTTGTAAATATCTGAAAAAATTAGATTTAGGTAATTCAAATTTGTTGGAAAGTTGGTCAAATGACATCAAAGTATCTTCAAAAAAGAGATCACAAAAACATTTTATACCTTTCCTTTTCCATATGTTAAAAGCTTGATCTGTCCAAGAGGGTTTGAAAAAGAAATTAAGTAAGATAGGGCTATCAAGAACAAAGTTTTTCAAAGTAAAAAACTTACGAAATTGAAACCAAATTCGTAATGTATGTTTAATAACAGGATTAGATATTTGTTTATTAAATTTAACTAAATCAGCAGGAAGACAAGAACCAAGAACAGAGAATAGAGAATATCCCTTTACCTCATTACATTCCAAATTTACCCACTGTGGGCACAGTGGTGAATCCAAATCTAGTTTCCAATACATTAAATTACGAATATTATTTGCCCAATAATAAAATCTAAAATTAGGTAAAGCTAAACCACCATCTTTTTTAGATTTTTGTAATTGCTTTTTACTTAACCTAGGGTTTTTATTTTGCCACACAAATGAGGAAATTTTTGAATCAATGTTATCAAAAAAAGATTTAGAAATAAAAACTGGTAAGGCTTGAAATAAGTATAAAAATTTCGGTAAAATCATCATTTTAATAGCATTAATCCGACCAATTAATGATAAAACAAAGGAGACCATCTTGTAGTAAGTTGATGAATTTGATGAAGCATAGGTAAAAAATTCAGTCTAAATAAATCTTTATATTTCTTGGTAATTTTTATACCTAAATAGGTAAAGTTATCAGTAACAACTTTAAATGGTATCCTATCACTCAATAAAGTTTGTGCATTTAAAGGAAATAATTCACTCTTATCTAAATTTAGTTTATAACCAGAAAAAGTACCAAATTGAACCAACAAGGATAAAATAGCGGGAATAGACCTATCAGGGTCAGAAATATATAACAGCAAATCATCAGCATAAAGTGATAATTTGTATAACTTCTCATTACGGGTAATACCAAAAATATTAGGAGATTCACGAATAGCAATAGCTAAAGGTTCTAATGCAATATTAAATAATAAAGGACTTAAGGGACAGCCTTGTCTCGTACCACGAGATAATTGAAAAAAAGAGGATCTATAATTATTTGTAAGAACAGAAGCAACGGGTTTATGATATATTAATTTAATCCATGATATAAAGTTAGGACTAAAATTAAAATTTCTCAATGTATTAAATAAATATATCCATTCAACTCTATCAAAAGCTTTTTCAGCATCTAATGAAATAACACATTCTGGGATTGTGGGTGGTGAAGTATGAATTATATTAATCAATTTTCTAACATTAAAAAAGGAATACCGATTCCTCATAAAACCAGTTTGATCTTCTGAAATAATCTGTGATAGTACTTTTTCTAATCTAATAGCTAAAATTTTTGTAAGAATCTTAGAATCTACATTTAATAGTGATATAGGGCGATAAGATGTACATAAAGTAGGATCTTTATCTTTTTTAAGAATTAGAGAGATATTAGCTTCATAAAAGATTGAGGTAATCTCTTCTTAGCAAACGCATCATTAAAAATTTCACATAACCAAGGAGAGAGCAAAGAAGAAAAAGTTTTAAAAAATTCTACTATATAACCATCAGAACCAGGAGCTTTCCCTGAATTCATTGATGAGATAGCCTCTCCTATTTCCACCATAGAAATAGGAGCATCTAACAGGCTATGGTCTTCATCAATCAGTTTAGGAATATTCAAATTGTTAAAAAAATTATCTATCATGGACTGGTCACCATCAAATTCTGATTGATATAGAGATTTATAAAAATCTTGAAAGGTATTATTAATTTCTTTATGATCAGTAGTTAAATTACCGTCTTGTTTGCGAATTTTAATAATTTGTCGCTTAGTCGAGATAGCTTTTAATTGATTAGCTAACAGTTTACCAGTACGATCACTGTGAATATAAAATTGAGCCCTGGTCCTAATTAATTGATTTTCAATTGAAGAAGATAATAGTAAACTATGTTCCATTTGAAGCTCAACTCTCTTCTTATAAAGTTCTTTGGTAGGAGTCACGGAATAAATCTTATCAATTTCCTTGATTTTATCCACTAATAAAGCAATATCTAAATATCTTTGTTTTCTTTTACCAGCAGAATATGAGATAATTTGTCCACGAATAAAAGCCTTAAAAGAGTCCCAAAGTATTCCTCTGTCGATTTCTTCAGTACAGTTTGTTGAGAAGAACAAGTCAATTTGCTGTTTTATATAGGTGATAAATTCTGGGTCTTGAAGCAAAGTAGCGTTAAGCCTCCAAGATCTGATATTATTGGAATAGTCCGAAATCTTAATAGATAACTTCAAAGGTGCATGATCCGAAATAGTAATAGAATCATATTTACAATCAATAACATCCGTTAATAACCGATGATCAATAAGAAAGTAGTCAATTCTAGAATAGCTATGATATACATGTGAAAAAAATGAAAATTCTTTATCTTTAGGGTTCAAAAACCGCCATATTTCTGTAATTCCCGAATCAACCATAAACGAATTAATAAGTAGGGCTGATCTGTTCGGAAGAGTACGAATAGGTTTAGATCTATCCATCGAAGGATTCAAACAACAATTAAAATCTCCACCCATTATCAACATATATTCATTTAGATTAGGAAGGGAAGTAAATAAACGTTTAAAAAATTCAGGGCAGTCAAAGTTTGGAGCATAAATATTAACTAGAACAACTTTCCGATGAAAAAGTAAGCCAGTTATCAACAAAAATCTACCCTGTGGGTCAGAAATAATTTCATGATGTGTAAACGATATTGAGGGGTCTATAAAAATAGACACACCCCTAATTTTAGCGGTACAATTCGAGTGAAATTGTTGACCCTTCCAGAACCTAAAAAAACGTTGATTATCCTCCCTCCTGATATGGGTCTCCTGTGCAAAGATAATATTAGCATTCAGTCTATGGAATACTTTAAATATTTTTTTACGTTTAATCGGATGATTTAAACCATTAGTATTCCAGGAGATAAAGTTAACAGATTTATCCATCATACTAATATTAGTTGTGTGTATCATAAAAGGTTAAAAAGACACATAACCCACAATTCAGGAAGGAGGAAAATTGATTCAGGAGCAACCGGAGAACATGACACCTCAACAATAATTTAAAGTCGGCCCATAAACTAAAAGCAAAAAAATAAAGAGCAAAAGCGTGAAAAAAGATCCCTACCCCCTCCCCCCACCCTTCGAAAAAAAGCCAAGCGGCAGGCGCATAATCTAATACTAATATTACCCCCATTTCAAGATGGCAGCTCTATAAAAAGATTAAAAGAAAACTATATAACACCCAAATTAAGATATAGAGTTGCAAAAAAAAATATATCAGAATAAAAGAAAACTAATATAATAAAACAATCATTAATTAAAAAAAAGTATAAACATCAAAATTTAAAAGTGTAATATACCTTTAAAAAAAAAATCCCGTGTACAAATACAAGATGACGTTTCAAAAACAAAGACTTATGGGAAGAAGAAACGCCATTTTGAAAAAGCCATATTACTAAATACAAATGTGAGTTCAGCAATCTGTTAAAAGACAAAATAAGATTTTAAAAAAAGGGATATAAGAAACAGTACAATATATATAAAAAAAAGACCAAAAATCCAAAACATTCGTCCCATTTCTGAGTACAGGCAAACAAATAAATGCTTACAAAAAACAGAATCTTACGGGAAAAAGAAACGACATCTTAAAAAAAAAGTAAATCATTATTGCAAAATATAAACGTATATAACCAAAACAGAAAGAAAAAAAAAGATATTATAAAAATTAAAATGAACATCTATAAACAATGATGATAGTAAAAAAAACCAGACCCATAGATCAAAATAAGAAGTTATAACCCAGCTTCATAGGTTAAAACTTAAAATAGAAAGATATCCTCTCTCCGAAAAATCTTCCACATAACACATAGTTCAAGTTGCAGTAGAAGATCGAAATTCTTCAACAAATTTCTTCGCTTCTTCCGGAGTGTTAAAAATTTGCTGACTGTTGTCGCTCAGCGTAATTCTAAGCTTCGCTGGATACATTAAAACTTGTTTAAGTCCAATCGAATAAATCTCTGCCATCACTGGTTTAAAAGCGATTCTGGCTCTCATAACCTCATAAGAATAATCCTCAACAATTCGAAATTTGAAGTTATTGTAAGAAATCATACCTTTTTTACGAGCTAATCGAATTAAAAGCTCTTTCTCACGAGGATAATGAAGGCGAACAATCACCGCTCGTGGTTTATCAGACATAGACGAAAACCTCGCAACTCTGTGAGCACGGTCAATAACAGGTTTAGTTTGCAAACCTTCATCACCGAAAATTTCCCACAGTAATTTAGAGAAAAATTCAGTTAAATCACCGGACTCAACTTTTTCGGAAAACCCGATAATTCGCAAATTCTGTCTGCGAGATCGATTTTCGAGATCAGTAATTTTAAACTTATGCTGATTTACAGCTTTAAGAGTCGATTGTACCTTCTTATCCAACTCCTCAAGTGTACGTGCTTTTTCAACAATTAATTTTTCAAAAGTCTCCAACTTATCTTCATGCCGCTGACTATCCGTTGCCTGCGACTGAAACTTAGTATCAAGCGATTTAACAGCTCCTTCAAGTTCAGACATTTTCGTGGTAAGCTTGTTTTCCAAACTTGCCATTTTACTTTCCAGCTTGCTTTCCAAACTTGCAAGTTTAGCGTCCAGAAGATTAGAAATTACATCGATAGATAAAGGCTCCTTAGACGATTTCTTACTTGTAGCCATTTTAAGTTCGGCAAAGTTAGATCAAATATAGTTTTAGGGAAAAAAAAGTCAATCGAAAATACCAACTCATTTGATTAAATTCGAAAAGATTTGATTAAAGGGTGATTATAGTTAGAAAAGTAAAGAGCGCCTAAAAGGCAGATGTTTACGTCGCCATCTTGAAACTCCACCCCCCCATCTCATATGAGAAATCCTTGGCCTCCTAAATGTTCCATTATGCTCCTTCCATGGAAGTACATTCTTTCTGGGGTAAGGAGACCAAAACAATGGCTCAGGGACTTCTGAAATTGCAATAATAAAAAAAAGTTCTTGCAACACACACAAAATGCTGGAGGAACTCAGCAGGCCAGGCAGCATCTATGGAAAAGAATATAGTCAACATTTTGGGCTGAAACCCTTCAGCAGGATTGGACAAAAAATATTTCTGTAGTCAAACCCCCTAACAATAAAGGCCAATTCCA
This sequence comes from Hypanus sabinus, assembly GCF_030144855.1. Lineage (NCBI taxonomy): Eukaryota > Metazoa > Chordata > Chondrichthyes > Myliobatiformes > Dasyatidae > Hypanus > Hypanus sabinus. The sequence continues at coordinate 41,346,950 of NC_082727.1, forward strand.
TTTTCACTCCTGAAGGTTTACTGTACCTGCATGTTGGCCTTCACTGACCTCAGATCAAGCACACCTAATGTATATCCCCTTAAACATTAAAATGACCCACTCTCATCATTTCACCAATGTTTTTATTATTTAAAGCAAAGTGAATGACATTTTTGTACACTATATGCCACCATTCATGTTCTTGCCCAGTCACACAGCTCGTGACTATCTACTTCAAGCCTTATACCTCACTTCATATTCACAATCCTACTTAGTTTAGCTCTATCACCAAACTTGGAAGCAAGATATTTAGTCTCCTTAGCAAAATCATTGAAAATAATTATGAACTGCCGCCAGGCACAAGCACTGATACCTTTGGTACCACACTAATCAAAGTTTGCCACCCAAGGAGGATCCATTCATCCCCACTATTTGATTTCTTCCAATAACCAATTCTCAGTCCATGTCTATTCAATATCCCCAATTTCCATGTGATGCAACCTTGTTAATTAACCTCCTGTATGGTAACTCTTTGAAAGCCTTCTGGAAACCAGAATACACAATATCCACTTGTGTTACCTTATCTATTCTACTGTTCTTTAAGGATCTGAGCAGATTAGTTAAAGTGATTTTCCCTTCATAAATGCATGTTGACTCTGCAATTCTGTTATTCTTTTCAAGTTGCTATTAAATCCTTTATTGTGTTCTACATCATTCTTATGACCACTGATGTTAAGCCAACAGGTTGGCACTTTCCTGTTTTTGCTCTCCCTCTTTTATTATATAGTGGGGTCACATTTTCAGTACATACAGAACCTTGGATTATAACAAGAGTGCCCGCTATGTCTCAAGCCACTTCTTTGAAAACATTGCAAAGTAGATTTCAATGCCTTTAAGAATGATCAGCTTTCAAGGTCATCAGCTTCTCTAGACTATTTTAGCACATAGCAGATGCTACTTAGTTTCTTCAGTGCCTCATTCCTAATCATATTTGATTCCCTAATACATCTGGCAAGAAGCAGGATGTAGAATTATTGTTTAATTCCTCTATTTTTTTTCTTCCCATTATAAATTCATCTGTCTCTAATGTGCCCACATTTCCCCTCTCTAGCTTTTTCCTTTTTAAGGAATCTATATAAAAAAAGACTTGAACGAGTTGTCTTGCCTTTATCAGTTTTTTGATTCTCCCTCCGAGTTCTCAGATGCTCCCAATCCTCAGGGTCACTGCTATTTCTTGGCAACTTTGTAAACCCTTTCTTTTGATTTAATATTATCTTTAATTTCTCTGGTCAGCCTCTTTCCCTTCTGGGCTTTCATGCATTAATTTATTTTTGCTATTTGTGCATTGTTCCTTTAAATCTTCACCATTGCTTGCCTGTGCATTCTTCCAATCAACTATTCCCAACTCTCCACTGAAACCTTCAGTTTTCTTTGTTTGGAATTGAGAGCCTAGTTCTACATTGGATTTGAAAGTTATATAGATCAATTTAAGAATTGATTATGGTTACTCATTCCAAAGGTCCCATTGGCAATCAACTACTTTCCATTGCACAAAATGGGATCTAGAATAACCCTTTTCCTTGTTGGAAACCGCCTTGAATTAATTTCATAAAATCACCTTTACTTTATTAAAGCAAATTTGATTTGTCCAATGTATATCTAGGCATAATTACAGTATTATTCCATTAAATGGATCTCTGATTTCCATTTTTCTGACTCACCCAACATTACATCCATTACTTGGTGGCCTATAAATAACTCGCACCATATTTTCTGCTCTTTGCTTCTTGTCATCTCAACCAAACTAATTCTATGAACTGACATGCCAAGGTAATTTGTTACCACTGTATGAATTTTCTCCCATTTAGAGGTGCTACAACACTAAATTTTGTCAGTCCTTTCCAAAAGTCAATTACCCTGGAATATTCTCTTCTCATTAACACACCCCGCAACTATGATTTCATCATTGCAATGAGATCATCTCTGTACACTTCAGTTCGAGTAATTAACTTAACATTCAGCTACAAGGCCCTAAAATTTTAATTTTTAAAAAAAAAACATTTCTCTGTAGTTCACTACTTATTGTTGCTCAGCTATGTTTATGCTGCCATTTATAGCAGTTATGTTTCTAGTCTCTCTTCTTGCTTTGCCTCTCACCTTCCTGAAAAAAAAAGAAACTATTTGAGGATAATTTGATTGGAAGTATACAAAATGATGAAGGGTTCTAGGTAAAATGAATTGACAGGGCTGATCCCTTTGGTGAAGGGCTAAAGACCAGTGGTTACAGGTATGAAGTAAGTGGCACGGAACTTAAGAATGACAAGAGGAAATTCGCCTTATTATAAACTGAGCATGGGGGTTGGAATCTAGAAAGTAACTTGTGAATATGTGGTAGAGGTTTGCTCCATTGTGGAATGCGAGAGAAATGGCTAAATATACAGTGAAGAACAAAATTACAAAGCCATTTTGGAAGAGTTGGTAAACAGAACCAGAGAGAGTTGCTCTATAGCTGACACACACACACGTTAGGTTGAATGGCTTCCTATATTGTAAATATTCTATGATTTGCAATAATCCATGGCTCTCTGCAAGATAAAATTTCAACAGCTACTAGTTACAAGTAGGTTAAGTACCACCACAGCAGGAAGGTCGAATTACAAATAAGTTAACAGAAGCCATTTTCATTACAAGAACATAGAAAAGTAAAAGGTGCATGACTAAAACAGGACAAATGAAAGTTAGTTTCTGAAGAAAAATTATTATATTGACAGATACACTTATTTGATAGATCTATTCTCTCTATGGGTAGATTCAACCACTCACATCACTTCATGATGGGTTAGTACAGCACATTAATTGCAGAGTATCTTTCTGAAGTAATAGCCAATGAAGAAAACAGAAACTTGACTGAGTTAAATCAATTGGAATGTTGACTTTTCAAAGACAACTATATTCTAAAGCACTCATTGTTACTTTTTTTCCTTTAGATCCTCACAATCAAAGCTTGCATGTAATGAAAAAAGATTAAAAATGCACCAGGTTGGTAGCTCCTCTAGATGCCATAACCTAAACCAGATCTGAACATTTTTAAGTTATTTTACTTCATTTTGCTTTTAAAAACTAGTAAATGAGATCCTTGGCTGTTCCTATCTTAATATTCACTTCTCACTTGAAAGATCTGGAACTAACCTCAGATGCCTGGAGTTGTACAAGATTTTCCACAACTGGTACAAGTGCAGCTGCTGCTACAGCACGAACATCATCATCCAGGTCCTGCAGGCCATCAATTATAGTGGGAAGTACTTTTGGCAGCAATGTATCAATCAAGTCCTAGAGCAAATTACAAATAATTTCATTGCTGCACGAGTAAAAACGTATCAATTACTACAAATGCAAAGAATATTGCAACTTACTCGCCGGATTGCCAAAGCATACTTGATTCCCAGAAGTCCACCGTGTCTGACTTCCCACTGTTCTTGTTCCAACAATTTTAATAAGACAACCACTGTTCCATGCACACCCCTCTCATTCATGTACTTCAACACAACTCCAAGTGTTTGAGCACAGGTTTCCCGAACAGGTGCCACAACCTATAGATGAAAATATTATTCTTTACATGTTGCAGAAATTCTGTCACCATATTACCTGCCCACTTGTATCCATCTAATTCAATGCTAATGCAGGCAGAGAGATGATTAAGCCCTAGGACATGACCAGGAAAATAGATATTATTAGTCCTAAATTTTGTCAACTGATTTCCTTGATCAAAAAGGGAATAGATCCCTTTCTGGTCAAATTCCTTTCCTTTAACCATTTTTTTTTTTGCTCTTTTAGATTCATTCATGACACTGAATGATACATAGGGATCATTTTCAAAGTTAGCATTTATTGCCCTGAACCAAATGGCTTGCTGGATGTTATCACTGGCCACTTAAGATTCAGCCATGTAGCCATAGCCACATTTTAGGCTACTGCCAGCAGAAGTTAAATATTCTTTCCCTGATGGACACTAGTGAACTGAAAGGGTTTTTAGGACATTTTGATGATTTCATTATCACCACAACTGCTGATGACAGATCTTTATTCCTGACCCAACTCAAAATTTTAACTCAAGTGAGCAGATTATTAATTCAGGTTTTGAAAGGATTGCAGATGCAAAGAAATTGACTTCTCTTTCCACAGGTGTTGGAAATTAAAGTAATACATGCAAAATGCTGGAGGAACTCAGCAGACCAGGCAGCATCTATGTGTAATGCCCTAGTTAAGATTTCTACTGCCATACTGTGAGGTATTTTTATTTTAGTGGTTTTCTGCAAAAGCAGTATGTCCTGCTAGTAAGAGTGTTTTGGCTTTGGCTGAAGATAAGGAGTCATGTTGTCCAACTTAGGAATGTTGTGTCATCCAGTTGAGGCTGTCTTGTATGGGTTGTAACCTTCTGCCCAGTGGGATGCCATGGAACCTTTGAGGGCTGGGCAGGATCACTTTTCAGAAGGACAGTAGTCTGGTTTGGCGTCTTTTGGCGGGAGCTGTCAGGCGCGCCATAAGGGAAGATGCCTGCCGTATGCCGCTCGAAGGAGGGACCCCATTGTAAGAAGTGCTTTGTGCAGATGAATGGTTCAAAGGAGGAAGTGCTAATACTCTTGAATTAGCCAGTTCGTTCAAGATGGTCCTCCGGGAAGTTTGAACTGTGACTGGTGTCTTTCACGTAGAACATGGGTTCAGCACGCGAGTAAAAGTGATACACCCGACTACTCCAGATGAGTTCCAACATTTATGTGAGTATTGGGTTGGTTTAACAGCAATGGGTCCTTTAACTTAATTTTTTTCTTTTCCTGTTAACTGTTTGAGTAAGTTGAAAAATTGGTAAATACACTTGTTTATAACTTTATCCAGGTGTACGATCTGTCATTTCTTGGCGAATGATAACTTTGCATGGGCAGTATTTACACAACATTTCCTGCATTCAATGCTCCTTAATCTGAACATGATGGCTTTTAATCAGGTCTGATTAATAAATAGCTATCTTAACAATTACTTAAAATAATAGACACCACATTACTCAACTCTTTTAGAATACCAATGGAAAATAACCATATCAGAAGTTACTTTGATATGTATTCATTCCTTGCCTCTGAAATTATATTGCACCTACTTCATCAGATACAAAATCTCCAAATCTATCCAGGGCAAACACACAAAGAAGACGGATAGCCAAGTCCTCAAGCCATTCCTGGTGCTGTTGTTCAATCTGAAAAAATACATATTAAAAATACTGTTTCATAGAGAAGCAACAAAATACTATTTCACAGAGAAGCAGAAAGACTGCTAAAAAGCTGTATGGTGTACTTCAAGGCCTGAACAAGACTGTATAAATAGTTTTTTTAAATATCGCAAGTCTAGCATTATTAGTAAAAAAAATTCTTGATACTACAATTAAGATTTATTCATGAATATTTCCAAATATGCCACCATAATAATAATTTTGTTTTGTAACTTAGTTCAGGTCTTTCCTAGGATCACACTGAATTTTCTTGAACTACTGGCATAGATTTAATGAAATTATGCACCAGCTTTTATTACCTTGATACCATTAGTGAACTAGTCAGACATTTGTGATATTCCGGTAGCTTTAAAGTTACAGTTAGAGTTTACAGTTAGTTACAAAAAGGAATACCTTTTAAAATATATTTCACATTTTAAAAGCAAAAATCAAATTTTCCAATAGCCAAAGCTTACAGTAATGCTAATATGGTAACTGCATTTTAACAATAAAATCTTTTAATAACTTACTAATCACAACCATCCACCAAGTGGCAGAAATATGAGAAAGAACAAAAGAAATAAACAATACAGATGTAGAGAAGGCAAGAGATAAGCAGAGGAAATTCTAATTTAACCAGACATTAGCAATCTTGAGAGAAAAACAAATGCTCTGCAGTTCTTTCAGTAATATTTTAATTATTAGTCATAATTACTGCCAATTTCAATAATTTTATGTCCCTAATGTCACACTAGAATTCCATAATTTAAAGGTTCACTTCTAGAAATTTATTTATTCATTTAGATAATGTTTTTACATCAACCCCTATATTCTTAAGCTACCCTTATCCCTAGTACTGATTAAAAGACCTTTCTTCTGCAGCATATTCCAAAACATCTTTTCTACTATGGTACATAACAACTCTACCCTTGGAATTGGGTACTATATCAAACTACCAGCATTAGACAACTTGAGCACAACCTTGTGTATTATAAGGCACACATTATGAATGGTCACATTAAAGCTCAATTTTAATTATGTTACGTTACATCTAGAATGTCAGTTGCTGTTAAAAAGATAATTAACATAAGCAGTTTGCAGAAAGCAAGATCCCCAAAAATGCTAATGATGTAATGATGAGTAATTTTTTTTTAATGGTGTTTTATTTAAAAAATAGGCTTGAATAGTAACCTTGCATTTGCTAAAGTACTACCACACAATCATTTCCCCACGTCAAACTACATAGTATTTTGTGTTAGGAGCACGTGACACAAAAAGCTTTAAATACAATAATATACACAAACTTCAAAATCATGGCCTAGCAAAAAACTTAATTAACAAAATGTGCAAATTATATCCATAGTGAGAAACAAGAAAATGCAAATGCTGGAATTTAGAAATAAAAACAAGCTGCTGAAGAACTCAAGATGAGCAGCATCACTGGGAGCCTGATATCAGGTCAGTTCCTTGACCGGAAACGTCGGCATTTTTTTTCCTTCATGGATGCTACTTGACTTGCTAAGTTCCTTCAGCATTTTTTGCTCCCCATTTCTTACCTCTTCTAAAGTGCTGTCTCCAATTTTACCTCCACTTTTCCCATGTGCTTTCAAAATCTCTCTCAGCCCAGTTCCTGCACCATGACGAACCTGATAGCAAAAAGAACAAAACAGATGCATCATGATCCAATGATTCATTTTTCAATTTATTGCACATATTAATGATGAGTAATAATAACCCCCTCAAAACTAATCAGTAACCTTGAAGAACTGGGTCTTATTACCCTCTTGTACAATTGGAACCTGGATTTCCTCACTTGTAGACCCTAGTCAAAACATCTCCTCCATAATCTCTATCAGCACAAGAGTACCACAGAGCTGTGTACTTAACTCCCTGCTCTACTCGCTTTATATCTATTATAGTGTGGCTAGGCAAAACTCAACACCATATACAAGCTTGCTGATGGCACCATGGTTGTGGGCTGTATCAAAGAGGGTGATGAAACAGCATACAGGAGGGAGATTGAAAACTTGGCTGAGTGGTGTAATAACAACAGCTTCTCACTCAATGTCAGTAAGACCAAGGAGACTTCAGGAGAGGGAAACCAGAGGCCCATGACCCAGTAATCATCAGAGGATCAGAGGTGGAGAGGGTGAGAAACTTCAAATTCCTGGGTGTCACTATTTTACAGGACCTGTCCTGGACCCATCATACAAGTATTATTGTAAAGAAAGCATGACAGCACCTCCAGTTCCTCAGGAGTCTGCAGAGGTCTGGTATGTCATTGAAAAGCATGGCAAACTTCTACAGATGAGTGGTGGAAAGCACGCTGACTGGCTGCACTGGGAACACCTACATCTGAGTGGAAAATCCTACAAAAGGTAGTGGATTTGGCCCAGTATCACATGGGTAAAACCCTCCTAAACACTGAGGACATCAACATGAAATGTTACCATAGAAAAGTGCATCAATCAAAGATGTTCACCACCCAGGTCATGCCCTTTTCTCGCTGCTGCCATCAGAAGGTGGTACAGGTACCTCAGGAGTTGCACCACAAGGTTCAAGAAAACATACTGCCCCTCAACCCATCAGGCTCTTGAACAAAAGGGGATAACTACACTCATTCAAGAACTCTGTTATATTGTTATTTCATGCTCGTTATTTATTGCTATTTATTTATAACAGTATTTACATAGTTTGTTTACAGTAACAGTTCTTGATGTTTATTTACAGTTGTTCCATAGATTTGCTAAGTATGCCTGCAGAAAAAAGAATGAGGGTTGAACTTTGAACTTTAATGCTGTTGGAACAGATTATGTACAGGTTTCTAACATAACTAGGTAGCAGTTAAACACAAAGGGCAGTTCTGTAATCTCTGGAAACCAATGAAATTATTCCAAAATGGAGAAAAGATTATAAAATGCTCTTGGACATTATAAAAGGCTTTTTAAAATGCTCTTGGACACTGAACGATTTCAGCTCCCGTGAGTCATTTTGTTATGACACAAAGTACCTGAAATGTAGTGAAAGAATGAGGCTGGGCATTTACACTCTAACAGCTGAATATGCTCAAAAATCTTCATCCTAATATTTTTACATGAAGTGACATTATTTTTTAAAAATTCTGTAATTTCACAAACTATGTATTTAAAATTTTAGTTAAATAATAAAGCTTTAAAATTAATCTTTAAAATCACATTTTAACTTCATGCATACAGTTGGAAATTCCCACTTTTAACATAGATCAATTAATTTCACGCTCCATATACAACAATGACTTAACATAGCATTCTAGTGTCAGCTGTAATAAACAGGGCCATCTGCAATTAACTGACATTGCGCAAACAATCTTAATACCTCACGAGGTATACAAGCATGTAAACAGCATTTTTCCAACCCATTTTTGGCTGCTGCACCTGCTTCATTGGGTATTTATTACTTATGATCCTGCTGGTATTACTTCCTGCAACTAACAAGAAAAATGTAATGCACTATTTGATGGCAAATTAGAATAATAGTTTCTGTTTTGAGTTTAAAGTGATTTATACAAATAAACTAGTACAGTGCTTGATTGTGAATAAATCTACAAGACTGATCACAAGAATGATCTTACCTCCCATGAAGGGTTGAAAAGATCGTTGCAAAGTTCTTCACAAAAGCTTTCTAATGGCCATTCATTTGACTGAGAGGGAAAATTATGTGTTAATACACAACATTTATCATGATTGGCAAATCATTAATCATTCATATTTAAACTATCTTAACAATACATTATTTAAGCAAATAAAAGGGTTTTAAAACCTTTCCTTTTTTTCTAGCATTATGAATCAGAAACACCAAATTAGAAAAATGTATCCAGTGTTGAATCACTACACATAATTCTAAATATCAGAAATTTTCATCTCACCTCATCAAATGAGGAAGAATTGTCAAGAACATTGTCAATCAACACTTTAGATTCAGTTGCTGCTTGTTCAATAACAACATTTGCAAGTTTTCTACGTTTTTCTTCTGGCTCCACTTCAACATTATCATTGCTGTAAAATAAAGATTGGCAAAACTCTTGTGGTTGATTTTTTTAAATTTCAGTTAGGTATATTTTTTTCTATAGTTTCAGAAAATATAATGTACTCATGGAACAACCTATTGTTTGAATATAGAATTGGAAATGTTGAGTAGATGGGTTCAGTCTTCATAAAGGTGTAGTTATGAGTCTAACTGGATAACACCAGGAACTAATACTTGCATAATTGTTAATGAAAATTCTGAAATACAATATTGAATTGGTATGTGGTATTAACTGAATCAGCATAATGCTTTAATTAGGCATTACAGGTGCTAATATTGGTTCCAGAATGTAGCACATATTTATGTATCAGAGGGCAAACTGCTGTGAGCCTGTTTTGAAGGGTTGGACATGAGGATAAAAAATAGGGAGAGGATCTGTATAGATGACATGAAAAACAAAGCGTTTCACTACACGTATGACAATAATACACCAGTTACCAGTTTCATTCAACATGAAGATCTTTGTTCCTACATTGGAATCAACGAGGTAATTTAGTCCCACATCAGTATCAAATTTATATGAAAGATGGTCAAGTGGCATCAGTCTTGCCATTCTTAAAATGATTTTGGTTATATTAGACTTTATTGTACAAATACCAACATTGCAAAATTCCTGCAATATGACACAAGTTTAAATGTATTACTGGATAAAATTCTAAATCCAACAAAGAAAATGAAATGTGCAATCTATATAAGTTACAAGAAGTCTGCAAATAAGTTGAAAAAAACTCAAAGAATAATGCATCCACTTACAGGGATAATCAATGAACAGAACAGAATTAGGTGGGATAAAAAAAATTCTGGTTTAAAAAATCTATTGAAGTCATCAAAACGCAAGGCTAATGTGTGATGGAGAGCACCTTTCTAATGCTGCTGCAGAAGATGCCCCATCTAGTTTTTTTTCCATTTTCACTTTCCACTACTCAAAACCCGAAACTTCCTCGATGAAAAAACAATTTGCATGAGAGCCTCTACAATTCAGAGGGCAAACACTTTACAGAGTACCCCATTTAGTTCACAAGTATGACTGCGCATCTGGATGTCTATTCCTTATGTTCTCCTTTGCACCTTCTGGCTCTTTCTCTTTTCCAAGAAAAAAAAATGACACAAGTTCAAGAAAAAGCACTCCATCTTCAGCTTGGATACTCTGCTAACTTTTTCATTCACCAGTTTAAGTGGATTTTCAATTTTTTTGTTTCATTTCATTCACTCCATTTCATTTTCTTCACTCCATATCTGGCTTCGGTTAATTAATCATCTTACATTAATATCAGCCTTGATAGAATGGATGTGGAGAAGATGTTTCGTATGGTGGGAGAGTCTAAGACCAGAGGACACAGCCTCAGAATAGAGGGACATCCTTTTAGAACGGAGATGAGGAGGAAATTTCCTTAGCCAGTGAGTGATGAATTAGTAGAATTCTTTGCCTCAGGCAGCTGTGGAGGCCAAGTCTCCATATATATTTAAGGCAGAGGTTGATAGATTCTTGATTGGTCAGGGCATGAAGGGATAAGGAGAGAAGGCAGGAGATTGGGTCAGAGAGAAAAGTTGGACTAGCCACGACAAAATGGTTGAGCAGACTCGATGGGCCAAATAGCCTAATTATGCACCTATATCTTCTGCTCTTAAGGTTTCTTATCCTATTACTACTCTCTCACTCTGCCCTGTTGTTCTTTCAGTCACTCAACCTTTCCTGCAATTTATCCTTTCAGAGACCTTTCCATTTTCTCCCCTTCTACTTTCTCTTCATTTTTCAAACTGCTTAGCTCTAATTCCTCCCAGAAAAGTCACACTAGGTTGAAATGAGAACTCTGGACTAAATCCAAGGTAAACTAGCAGTTCTTCAAAATGTCATCAGTTCTATAAACAGCAAGCATTGACCTTTGTAAATGTAGGCAAATTTGGGACTTTAGTATGTGTTTATTTACATGCAAAATTGATGTTTTGTTAGCAATGGAATCTCATCAGCTATTCTGCTCACCAGCTTGCTGGCATTTCCCAGCAATTACTCTAGGGTAGATGTGAGAAAGAAAGGCAAGTTCCATGTGTTTATTTATTGAAAATAACTTAATTTTAGGAGATTGTTTTTGAAAACAAAAGAGTTCATTTACTTTCTTTTCAAACCACTCATTTCATTTTAATAAGCATCTCAATATTCCAGGTATAAATAAATTGCAATCTGGTTATAAAACAAAACATCTTTTCTCTTTGTTATCAAAGAAATACAGTAATTAAATTTGAATAATGAGTGATTCAATTGTAAGCAAGATATTTTAGTTTACAAGGACTATCAGTGACTACTCCCTTGTAATTAAAAAGTCAGTTAAAATGAATTCTCATCATCTAGCTTTTTACCAAATATAATTTTGCCCACTTGCAGTACTTAAAATACACATTCAGTTACTCAACTAGACCATGTATAAACACATTTACCTTCTGGTTTTCTTCCTAATCTACTGCTACTGAATTCCTTCCAAACCAATATTGACACGTCTGCTCTTGTACAACAGAAATAATTGTATCATAATGAATGCTAAAAGAAATCTTAAGTTCTACTGTATAGCTGAACTATTACCATTTTACCTCACAGATTGGCAGAGCTTTACAAGCACTTCAAATTGGTTCTCTCCAAATATCCTTCCTCTGCTTTGCCAGAAGATATCACATGTTTATCATGGCTCCTGAATAACCTTTCATACTCTCATGGCCATTCTTTATACAAATTCTGACACTGACTTTTGGCAGTTTATTTGAATGATTTAGCTACTGGAAAAAAGACAACAACTGCAATTCTGACCTCTTACTAACTAGGTGCACACGTTCTTTACAGCTGGAACCAATGCAAAAGTCACAAGTTAATTTTGGCTTTTACCGACTGGGTAATTCTGGCTATCTGCTCCCCCCCCCCACCTCCCAAACCATCTAGCTTCAGAACAGTTTCTAACATTAGCAAGATGAAATTAAACCCATCTGAATCTGTATTCTTCATACAAATCCTGGCTTTTAATCAAGTGAAACACAGATATTGGTTCAATTTTTGCTATTTTTGAATTAAGTTTCCCATTTAATGTAATCTCCCATTAGCTTTTCCACATTAATTGAGTAATTAAAGAATGCCTCCCCCTCCCAAATCAAATTGCAGTTGTAACAAATAGTAGTGCAATATACTTTCTAAAGTTGTGGGTTTAAATTAAAGAACACCTAAAAGTTTGTCAGAAAAATGTGTTCAGATAACTAGTGTGTATGGTTCAAGTAGAATACCTTACATTATAAAGCAGGAAATTTCCAACACAGCATATACAGATCGATTAGTAATGTGCTTTCCATAATGAAACAAAATTCATAATATTGTTTCACTATTTGAAAATGTGCTCTAGTTTCTATTATGAACAAAAACGTATTGCTATAAAATTGAGAATTCTACAATGGAATTTTGTCAGTGCAAAATCACGAAATTAAAACTTGAACTATAATGTCATACTATAGGATCAATCTATGGCTTTTCCATTTATTATTAACTTTTAGTATTATTCAGCACAATTTAAAACATAAGCAAATCTTGTACATACCATTTTTCATTGTTTGCATTTCCTTCTGTGGTATCTCTGGATCGTTGCTTAGCAAACAGCTTAGCCATCCTCTTTGCTTTATTTTTCTGCCTACTGCTCATTCCAGGTTGAAATTCAGCTTCTATTAGATCAGCAGCCTGAACAAGCTGCAAAAAGCAGGGGAAACATGTTAACCAGCATGATAGTCAAAATGCCAAGGTATACAGTGCTGTCAAACAAAGCATCCTACATAACATTGCACAGCAAGCTATTTTCAGCCTGGTGTCGTTATAATGTCAAATTGATAGTTATTCCCCCCCCCCAAATATAAATCAAAGGATATATTGCCAGGACAATAAAATTCTGATCTCAGCACACACTCTGATTTCCCTACAGATGGCCAAAGAAAAACAATCTGGTGTTAAAACCACACAAATTATAACACTGATTGAAAATGGTTGCAGAAATCTAAGTGGCACACTGACACTTAGTTAAGTCACACAGCCTATAAAGTCTCAGTTATTTTTTTCTGAGAGAGCAGATGGCAAGCACACTTGACAGTACTAGAGCTAAAGAGAATATATATCAACGGAATTTCTTGCCTCATGACTATTATGCAACAATTTAAGCTACCTGCAGGTTTTTTGAGCGAGAACATAGTTTTCTTGCCAAACAATTCAGAGGGTGGAATAAAAAGCCCTCTCAAATCCATATGCAAAATCTAGTTACGAATGAACAGAGAATTCATGTTTGCAATTTTTCCGTAACTTTCCAGAAAGTTTAAAAAAAAATTAAGAAAGTAGTTGACAATTTACATTCCTTTAACATTATAAACTTCTAGCAAATCGATTAGATTTTGTCCAGTAGGTGCATTCCAGGAACTTCCAAAAGTTTCTTCTTCTTGGATTAAAGAAGAACAACAAATAAAATAAAACATTGTATTATTTATAGAAATTAAATTCTGTATCTGGTTTACTTGCCAATATCCTAACTAATTCAAATTTATTCTATTATTGTAAAGCTGTCTCCAAATGTAAATAGCAGAATCCATATTCCTTCTTCAACCCAAAAGCAATAGAGTAGAATAAGCATGGAATAAGTAACCTATATTTTTGCACACTTGGGCACACTGTGCACAGACTGTGAAATCTCAGCCAAGAGTACAGAGACACTGGACACCATCGCCACGTCTTCCTAAAGGGAATGCTGCCTTAAAATACCCACAACTACTTCCTAACAACAGCTCATACAGGCACTAGTACAAACCTTGCATAATATAACTACCAATGATGTGAAGGTAATATACCTAATTAAGTTGAAAACTAAAACTGAAAATACAAAATTATATTTTTTGGAATGTCTTATTAAAAAAATCATATTCAAGTTAATTAAAATACTACGGCATCAGTATTGACTGTTAAAACTATATTCCATTGAGAATCTAGCAATAGAAGACAGAAAAGGAAGGATCCAAAAGCTAGCTAGTCTTGTATGGATCTTTATCTTTCTGTCTTCAGTTTCTTTTTCCTTCTACTGGACTGCAGAAGTAGAAAAATATTCAAAAAACAGGAGATCATAATTGAAGGTAGTCAAAAATGCCACATGAATGGTTTCCAAAATTGGAAAATGGTGGAAGTTGAAGTGGCCATGACCAATAAAAACTCAGTGACTAGATACTTGTGTGTGTCCACAATTAAATTCAATATCATCAGAAATCATTTGGTGAAAGTTCTGGATAGAAATGATGCTGAAAACCAAATGTGTGTGTTATTGGCACCAAACTTCTAGATTTATGAGTAGTTATCAAAAGCAAACTCAAGAGTGTTCAAAATGCACACATCAAAAAATAATTGTTGTTAGAAAACAATATTGGAAATGCTACTGGGGTTCTTCGATTTCTCAAACTTCTTCTATGTTAATTTTCATCCATCTTTAAATCTAATTATAGAAATTACTTTGGGCAAGTGTTGCTTTCTTAAAAGTATAACTAAATGAGCAATTCAAGATCAGATAATGGACACCACAAAAATATAGGCCATAGGACTTTTATTGCAATAAGAACATTTATAAATTCTATTCCCACTACAGCAATGGAAACTAGGAGATGGCCAATCACTCTTAGCAAATGAATTATAAACTATGATTCCACAGTCAGATGGACCAATCAAAACTTAATGGCACTTTATTTCATTTTTGTAACATTTTTCCTTGAATTAGTAACTTGAAGGCAGGCAGACAAATGTATCCTACTGATCTCAGCAGGATATTAGGTAACCATATAACCATAACCATATAACAATCACAGCACGGAAACAGGCCATCTCGGCCCTCCTAGTCTGTGCCGAACTCTTAATCTCACCTAGTCCCACCTATCCACAGTCAGCCCATAACCCTCCACTCCTTTCCTGTCCATATACATATCCAATTTTACCTTAAATGACACAACTGAACTGGCCTCTACTACTTCAACAGGAAGCTCATTCCACACAGCTATCACTCTCTGAGTAAAGAAATACCCCCCGTGTTTCCCTTAAACTTCTGCCCCCTAACTCTCAAATCATGTCCTCTCGTTTGAATCGCCCCTACTCTCAATGGAAACAGCCTATTCACGTCAACTCTATCTATCCCTCTCAAAATTTTAAATACCTTGATCAAATCCCCCCTCAACCTTCTACACTCCAATGAATAGAGACCTATCTTGTTCAACCTTTCTCTGTAACTTAAGTGCTGAAACCCAGGTAACATCCTAGTAAATCGTCTCTGCACTCTAATTTATTGATATCTTTCCTATAATTCGGTGACCAGAACTGCACACAATATTCCAAATTTGACCTTACCAATGCCTTGTACAATTTTAACACTACATCCCAACTTCTGTACTCAATGCTTTGATTTATAAAGGCCAGCGTTCCAAAAGCCTTCTTCACCACCCTCCACGCAATCTACATGAGACTCCACCTTCAGGGAACTATGCACTGTTATTCCTAGATCTCTCTGTTCCTCTGCATTCCTCAATGCCCTACCATACCCTGTATGTTCTATTTGAATTATTCCTGCCAAAATGTAGAACCTCACACTTCTCAGCATTAAACTCCATCTGCCAACATTCAGCACATTCTTTTAACCGGCAAAAATCTCCCTGCAAGCTTTGATAACCCACCTCATTATCCACAACACCTCCTACCTTAGTATCATCGGCATACTTACTAATCCAATTTACCACCCCATCATCCAGATCATTTATGTATATTACAAACAACATTGGGCCCAAAACAGATCCCTGAGGCACCCCGCTAGTCACCGGCCTCCATCCCGATAAACAATTATCCGCCACTACTCTCTGGCATCTCCCATCTAGCCACTGTTGAATCCATTTTATTACTCCAGCATTAATACCTAATGCCTGAACCTTCTTAACTAACCTTCCATGTGGAACTTTGTCAAAGGCTTTGCTGAAGTCCATATAGACTACATCCACTGCCTTATCCTCGTCAACATTCCTCATAACTTCTTCAAAAAATTTCAATAAGGTTCGTCAAACATGACCTTCCACGCACAAATCCATGCTGGCTACTCCTAATCAGATCCTGTCTATCCAGATAATTATTAATACTATCTCTAAGAATACTTTCCATTAATTTACCCACCACTGATGTCAAACTGACAGGTCTATAATTGCTAGGCTTACTTCTAGAACCCTTTTTAAACAATGGAACCACATGAGCAATACGCCAATCCTCCGGCACAATCCCCGTTTCTAATGACATCTTAAAAATCTCCGTCAGAGCTCCTGCTATTTCTACACAAACTTCCCTCAAGGTCCTGGGGAATATCCTGTCAGGACCTGGAGATTTATCCACTTTTAAATTTCTTAAAAGCGCCAGTACTTCCACCTCTAATTGTCATAGGTTCCATAACTTCCTTACTTGTTTCCCACACCTTACACAATTCAATATCCTTCTCCTTAGTGAATACCAAAGAGAAGAAATCGTTCAAAATCTCTCCCATCTCCCTCGGCTCCACACATAGCTGACCACTCTGATTCTCTAAGGGGCCAATTTTATCCCTCACTATCCTCTTGCTTTTAATATAACTGTAGAAACCTTTTGGATTTACTTTCAGTTTATTTGCCAAACCAACCTTGTATCTTCTTTTAGCTTTTCTAATCTCTTTAAGATTCCTTTTACATTCTTTATATTCCTCGAGCAATTCCTTTACTCCATGCTGTCTATATCTATTGTAGACATCCCACTTTTTCCGAACCAAATTTCTAATATCCCTTGAAAACCATGGTGCTTTCAAACCTTTAACCTTTCCTTTCAACCTAACAGGAACATAAAGATTCTGTACCCTCATAATTTCACCCTTAAATGACCTCCATTTCTCTATTACATCCTTCCCATAAAACAACTTGACCCAATCCACTCTCTCTAAATCCCTTCGCATCTCCTCAAAGTTAGCCTTTCTCCAAACAAAAATCTCAACTCTAGGTTCTGTCCTGTCCTTCTCCATAATTATATTGAAGCTAATGCTATTGTGATCACTGGACCCAAAATGCTCCCCAACACATACATCTGTCAGCTGACCTATCGCATTCCCTAACAGGAGATCCAACACTGCCCCATCTCTAGTCGGTACTTCTATGTATTGTTGTAAAAAACTATCCTGCACACATTTCACAAACTCTAAACCATCCAGCCCTTTTACAGAATGAGCTTCCCAGTCTATGTGTGGAAAATTAAAATCTCCCACAATTACCACCTTGTGTTTACTACAAATATCTGCTATCTTCTTACACATTTGCTCTTCCAACTCACGCTCCCCATTAGGTGGCCTATAATACACTCCTATCAGTGTTACTACACCTTTCCCATTCCTCAATTCCACCCAAATAGCCTCCCTAGAGCAGCTCTCTAACCTATCCTTCCAAAGCACCGCCATAAGATTTTCTCGGACAAGCAATGCAACACCTCCTCCTCTGGCCCCTCCTACCCTATCACAACTGAAACAACTAAATCCAGGAATATTTAGTTGCCAATCACACCCTTCCTGCAACCATGTTTCACTAATAGCTACAACATCATAATTCCAGGTATCAATCCACACTTTAAGCTCATCCACCTTTCTTACAATACTCCTAGCATTAAAATAGATACATTTAAGATACTCTCCACCTCCTCCTCTCTTTTCATCTCTAAGAATGCATTCAAATTTATTATCCTTTTCTTTCTTCTCCCCTACATCTTCGGGCTGAGCGCATCCCTTCTCCATCATCTGCCTTTCCTCCCTCACACACTATTTACTTGCTCTACTGGTGAACTAACCTCCTCTCCCATAGATTCCTCAAATTGATTCCCGCCCCCCCCCCCCCCCCATCTTACTAGTTTAAAGTCTGCCCTGTAGCCCTAGCAAACCTCCCCGCTAGGATATTGGTCCCCCCAGGATTCAAGTGTAACCCGTCCTTCTTGAACAGGTCACGCCTGCCCCAGAAGAGGTCCCAATGATCCAGAAACTTGAATCCCTGCCCCCTGCTCCAATCCCACAGCCATGCATTCATCCTCCACCTAATTCCATTCCTACTCTCACTGTCGCGTGGCACAGGCAGTAATCCCGAGATTACTACCTTTGCGGTCCTTCTTCTTAACTGCATTCCTAACTCCCTATACTCTCGTTTCAGGACCTCTTCCCCTTTCCTACCTATGTCATTGGTACCTACATGTACAACGACCTCTGGCTCCTCACCCTCCCACTTCAGGATATCTTGGACGTGATCAGAAACGTTCCGAACCCTGGCACCAGGGAGGCAAATTACCATCCGGGACTCCCGATCACCTCCACAGAACCGCCTGTCTGAACCCCTGACTATCGAGTCCCCTATTACTATGGTCCTCTTTCTTCTATCACTACCCTTCTGAGCTACAGGGCCGTCCTCTGACTCTTTCTCCAACTCTTTAAAGTCCCTTCAGAATCTGGTATAATTGCATGGTCACTTCATATATTGTTTCTGAAAGCCAATGAATAAAGGTCCGATCTTCTCATTTGTTCCTCAACAATTCCATCCCTGGAATCAACCTAGTGAATCCTCTCTCAACTACCTCTGATGTAAGAACATCCCTCATTGAGTAAAGGAGGTCAGCTCCTGCAGCTGTAGCACAATTTCATTACTTACTCTATTCCTTCTTGCAATAAGTAGCAGCCTTTCAGATGGAGATGCTATTAACTTGAGATCATTATTAACCTACACAAGTTCCAAACCATAACCAGAAGCTTGGCTTCATTTTGATAGATCGCTCCACAAAGAAAATACATATACATTGCAAAGAAAAAAAACATAAGGACAGACAGACTAAACTACAAGAAGCACAAAAGAAGCCAAACCCACTGCATGATTCCTTGAGCTCAAACAACCTGAGGTTCTACCTACAGGCTGCTTCAGTACTGTTGGAGTTGGAGAGGGATTATAAATGAGATCTTCATCATTAAACAGCTCTTCAGTGTTCATTCCTAGAGCTGCTCCCATGTCAAGGCCCAATTTCTTTTGCAACAACTTTCTCTGGTGAGCTATTCTTTCTTTATGATCAATATCTCCTGGAACAAAGCACAAAGTGAATTAATTAAAAGCTGCATGGGTAAAATTCAAATCCCAGGTCTGATACACTATGACATCCTGGAGCCTCTTTTTGATTTTCAGTCTCAGTTATCAATGAGCATGTATTATTTTTCACTAATGTCTATACAGTGATTCTGATGTAAAATAGCTTTCAGGCAGTTTACAAGTACTAAGAAAACAAAATAAAGTCTGAAGAATAGAAAGTTCAGTTCAAGAGATTGCAGAAAGAGATGGTTCACCCACATGCAAAGCTGCAAGTTCAATGCTCTGCAGATAATTTATCAATTACACTTAATCTCAAACACTGTTTAATTTACTGATTACCCACATCATTCTAAATTCACAGTTTTCAGCTTGCAGACTACCAGCTATTTGACCATTATTGCCACATCAAACAATGGAAAACTCTCACATGCAATGATCTTTTTCCACTGTAGAAGTGTGCACACATAATTTAGTGCAGCAGCAATTAACTGAGGAGGCTATGACTACAAGTTGTAGGAAACTGTAATACCAAGAAAGCAGACTAAAAGAAAGTGGCAAACTTATATATAATCCTCCTATACCCATTTTGCCCCTAAACATAGTCTGATTTACAGATGGTACAAGCATGCACTTTTTGCCATTATTCCTTGTTCTACAATATTTGGACATTTTTATTTTAGATAGGAGAACAGTAATCTGATTAGGCAGTACCAAAAGGCAACTACCAATTCCAAGTTTCACACTTATAAGCAACAGCTCAGATAAGTAAATCTGCATCTAAAATAGGGAAAAGTAAAATGGATGACCAAGAAAGTCAGACAAGGACTGTGAAAGGACAGTCCATAGGCTGTAATGCATGTTGTATTGGGAAGCTTAACTGAAAGTCTGCTTTTAGTACATCAAGGAACATGGAGGAGTTCAGCATCTTTTGGATAAAATAATCAGCATGAAACAGTCTAATCTATAAAAAGTATTAATAATATTACTTTTAAGAAATAGTGCTGATTTATTGGATATCACTAAATATTTTGCAGAACATTCCTTATTCTTAAAATTTTTTTAGTTTAGTTCTTGAATTTTTTTATTTGCTGCTCAGGTGGCCCACTGACCTCAAGCCCTATTAATGCACATCACTGTAGGGAACCAGATGAGACTAAATTGAGAATTACTTCAATTTGTTTTGGTAGCCTCAGCTCAGTGGCTGTGGCGTACAACCATCAGGCTGTGCTCCTGGAATGGTTGCAGCACTGAACTGGTTCTGTGGCTGAGGAGTCACTTTTGGGAATTCTGTGGTTCTGTGTGTTTGTTTACTTTTAAAAAAAATTGTTCGTTGAGCTGCTACATCTGTCCCAAATCTATCCCCTCGCTACAAAGCACAATGGAGAGCAACCACTGCTGTGCGGTGATATTTCTATACTACTTGATGTGACTCCTAATAATACTCAAAACACACAGAACAGGGAGATACAAGAACTCCAGATACAAACCTACCCCCCAATTCTAATGGCTGGATGCCTGGACCCCAATACAGCCACACATCCAACCAACGCAGATCTTCACTCTGGCTGACCTCAGCTCAAATTCTGGACGAACAAATCAGCCAGATGTAAGACCATCAGGATTTTCAAATAACTGGATACTGCATTATCAGTGTTATTCTGTACTAGCATGGACAATGCATCTGCAATGAGGGTATTGATCGGAATAGGGAGCAAGCTTTTCTTTCCTTGGTGGTTAACTACAGGTGCAGACTAACTTGATTGGCTCTAATCAGTTGTTCTACCAAGCCTCTTAATAAAATCCACTTAAGGTATCCCACTCTCACACACACACCATGCTTCTACTATCCACTGTGCTTCTTCCAAGAGATATCCAACATGGAACAGTACTGATTATTCATTAGCAAGAAGCAACTGATAATTACTATCAGGTTTCCATGTCTGTATTTGACCAGACTTCATTTTATCTGCAATAATATTTAGAATTCCCAGTATCTTGTCTGGACTGAATGACACTATGCTATCTAATGCTATCATCTACAATTCCCTGACCGATCGCTAGTGCAGGATATGCAGAATAATGACAGAACAGTCTCTAGTATTTGCTGAAAAAAAAGTGGATTATGCCAGTATGGCAATGCAAAGCAGTACTGATACTTGTCTCTTGACATCTCCAAAGCCAAAAGGGTGACTTTGGAGTGCAATTTGGGAAGGACAGACTTTTAACACGTCTGAATCAATTCAAGGCTGTTTCATGTTGGGTGGAATGCACAGCTTATATTTATTACATCTTATCATAGCAGTTTGGTACAAAAAGGAAGCATGCAGGGTATCAATCCAACTGGTCAGAAAATACTGAATATAATAATTCCAACAGGTATCCTGCCCTAAGCATGGATAAGAGAATTGCATTCTGGATTAGATGAGAAGTATAAAGATATCAAGAGTGCATTAGAAATGGTGCAGTCAAAATAAAAATAGAAAATATATGGCAATCACTAACTGTGAATTAAGAATGTAGAATGGACTGTCATCAGTTTGAAATTCCATATATGCTGATTTACCTATTGAATGGTTTTAATTTAGCATCTTAGCATTATCAGCATTTTGCTTTAGGATGGTTGCAGTTATTGAAGGCCACGGTCAATCTCAGTTCATCTTAAGACAGCATCATAATCACATGCAGCTTAATGACCACCCCTCTAGAAGTGGGTATGTTTGCTATTCACTGCAATACTTGAATAGATTCATAGATCCCAGTGCAGAACACCATATATTCACATGCAACAATATACAGATAATAATCAGATGCTGATAAATGGCAGGTAACACACAAGTTGAGGGTGATGGCCAACAAATAAGAATTTAGCTATTTGTGTTAGCAAATCTTCTGTCAGTCTTACTTTGGTAAGCACCTTATTAGCCAGAAACTTACTCAACCAGCTATAAATCTGACAACAACAACAGATCAGAAGCTGACTGATTCCTCAAAAACTTTCTACAATTCTTGAGTCACAGAAATGTGTACAAATACTTTCCACTTGCATAAATAATGATACTACAACACTTATCCAGCCTAATTAACTCTCCATTTTCCCCAGGTTTTAGACAAGAAATTAGCTTTATTTGTCACAAGTACATCAAAACATATAGTGAAATGTGTCACTTGCAGCAACATCAACACAGTCCAACGATTAAGGGCAGCCTGCAAATGTTGCCATGCTTCTTGTGCCAATATAATGTAAACACAACTCATCATCCATAACCTGTGCTTCTTTGGAATGTGGGAAGAAACCAAAGCATCCAGAGGAAACCAGGGTCGTCTTGGGGAGAACGTGCAAACCCCTTACAGACAGCAGCAGGAGTTGAATCCCAATCACTGGTACTGTAAAGCGTTATGCTAATCAGTAAGATTATGTGCTGCCCTACACTACCCTGTCATATCATGTCACTTTAAGCATTCACATTCTCAATCACTCACTTATGTAGTTAGCCAAAACCATGACATTCCCCAATAAAAGGAACTGCTGGTGCTCCTATATAGTTAACTCCAAGCTGCACATCATTAAGACCTGAAAATAGACTGCAGTTCCTATATAGTCATCTGTTCAACATCATGGATTTCTTCGCTAATAGCATGAGCATCATGTGGATTTCATGTGGTTAATGATTAATCATTACACTTTCTCAATGGATGAACAACAGATGTTAACAATGTCCATGTTTCATGGACAAATAATAAAAATTGAAGATTAAATGATCAAAAACAGCATGTTCCAAGGATAGAGTAAAAACAACAGTGGTTGCAATTGATGTAAATTTCAAATCAACAAGTACATTATTCATATAAAACTTATCTTCTAATTAAGTAAACTGAATTAGTAACATACCTGTTTTTTCATGTTGGATTTCAAATTCTGCGCCAGCAGAGCCAAGCAGGGATGCTCCATGTTTCAAAAGTCGTGATATATCAAATCTATCAAAACTCAAACGATCCAAAGACGTTTCATCTGTTGGAATTTCTGAAACTGGCTCTAAAATTTAAATTCCACAACAATTGGTCATCATTGCACAAAACATTTCTGCATTTGCAGATTTTGACTTCTGACACATCTGGCAATTCTGCATTTGAGAGGTTACTTTCTGATAATTAATTCTAGACTGAGCATAATTAGATGCAAATACAATAAACAAATAAACCCTACATTAGCTATGTGAACAATCAAGTTTGAATTTCACAAAAGGAGTTTTTTGTAAAGCAAATATTACATCTGATTTATTCTTTTTTTTAGCTATGCATACTCTGTGGTAATCATGTGCAAGTAAGATAGTCAATTTTTACATAAGATGGATGAGATACCAAATCAACCAAACTATTTTGTAGAGAATGATGACAAGCCTCTTTCGTAGCTAGTACACCTCATATGCTTTGTGTCAAGAAAAGAGTCCCTCGTTGCGAGGTATCAAGCTTCTGGCCTCCACTGCTTATGGGGCTGATTAAATTGAAAGTCACATTACTGGATCTTCTAGAACATTGACTGCAAAGCTTTAGCTCATCTGCAGATTTAAGCTGTGTCTGCTGCATGTTGCTTTTATTGTTTAACATTGTTACATCATTGTCATAGTGGTATCTAATACATCTGACCTTGTTTCCAATTTGCTCTTCTGCACGTTATGTACTAATGTTATTCTCCTCAAAGTTAAAAGTAAAAAAGTACATGTATGTCACCATATACTACCCAGAGATCAATTTTCTTTTAGGACATTCACAGTAAATACAAACACAACAATATCAATGAAAAACTGCACATCCCAAAGAAGGGCAAGCAACCAATGTGCAAAAAACAAATTATGCAAGTACAAAAAAAGAAAATAAAACAAAATCATCTTAATAAATAAGTATACTGAGAACACAAGTTCTAGAGTCCTTGAAAGTGAGTCCATAGATTGTGGAATCAGTTAAGTGTTGGAGTGAGTGAATGAGCATTATAGTTGAGTGGTAATATCTGATCCTGAACTGCATGATGCGGGAACTATTCTCCTGCATCTCCTTGGCATCAGTGAGAAAAGAGTATGGCCTAGATGGTAGGGATCTTTGATAATGGATGCTGCTTCACTGTGACAGCACTCCTTGCTCAATAGTGGTGAGGGCTTTACCTGTGATGAACTGGGCTGTATCCACCATTTTTTGTACATTCTCTGCTCAAGGTATTGGAGTATAAAAATATGATGGAGTATAAAAGTTGTATTATTTGCTGTGTAACCAAAACTATGTAGTCAGCTTGCTATGCATGTATCCAAAATGAAATCCAAGGAATGTAGAAGACAATGGTGTGTTAAAGGTAGCTAAAGAGATGTAGATTAGAACATTGGTCAGTTCTGAGTTTGCTATTTGCTATGCATGTACCCAATTTAGCAGGAGAATGAAATATTAAGAATGTTAATGAAAGGTAGCTAAGAGATGTAGACTCGAACATGATTAAGTCACGAAGTATTAAGAATGTAAACTTACTATTTGCTAGAGAATGAAATCTTAGGAATGTAAAAGACAATGGTGTGTTAATGAGAGGTAGCTAAGAGATGTAGACTAGAACATGATTAAGTCAATGGTTAGTACGTGATTAGTATGTGTGGTACGTGTGAAACTGGACCAGGAGATTGCTATAAAAAATGTTATGTCCATAGATCGGTGGACAATCAGCGACTAGCTCAATGACTGTCTCAGCTTTGATTTGCAAATTAAAGTTTAACCCTTCTTGAAGAATCTTCTGCATCTCCTGGTCATTTGTGAGGCACAAAAAACCACGACAAAATTGGCGACCGCGGCAGGACTGGAAAGAGACCCGCAGAAAGGATACAGCAGATTGGGGACACTTCCCATTCCTCCGGGACCCACACAAGGCTAACAGAATTAAGGGTGCACCCAAACAAAAGGTAAGCGCTTTTTGCGACAATTTGGACTAAGAATTCTGTTGGCTTTGGGGAGGTCTTGGGAGTCTCAGAAGTGTGGAACCACTGCCGAAGGGTCTGTCCGGTCCAAAGAATCTGGCAGAATTGGGGGTTAACAGAGGATGTTCAGAGGATTGATCAAGAACACTGCAGTGAGGGTAAGTACAAATAAGTTAAGAAAAAGTCCACATGGTGTTGGTAAATCCTTGTGGGTATCGCTTCGTATGAAACGAAGGGCTGAACGGGCAGGGAAAGGAAAATAGAGAAAATCCTCGTGGATACTGCCTTAAGAGATAAGGGTCTGAACAGACAAGGTGCAAAGAGCAAGTTCTGTGGGTACCGCTCTGAATAGAGGTCTGCACGGGCAGAACAGGATAGGAAACAAGGACAGTCCAATATATAGTTTAAAGCGCTGGTAAATAGACAATAGACTAGGCATAGAATTAGAGTAAATAATATTATCCAGTAAACGAACTGTGAATCTCTGAAATACCTTAAAATGAGAGAATAACATGACAGGTAAAGGAACGGCAGTAGAGATTCTGAGCAAAAAATTCCCGATAAATAAAAATGAGATCGTAAAAACTTCAGAAAAATGGGAAAAAAGAACCAATAACCTGGTCACAAAGTGGCCAAGAGAAGGAACGTCTGATGTAAGTTTGTGCGAAGAAATGGAGGGACCAATTAAAAATTACAAACCAAAAGATAAATCTAAGAGGGCAAAAAAAAACCAACGAGAAATGGAAGTGCTAAAACTCTTCAGAACGGAGGGAGAAAGGCCGAGGAGGACAGGTAAAATATTAATTACAAGCGAGGAAGACACTCAGGTGCTGGAAAAACAGCCTGTTAGAGACAGAGGAGGGTACGGTGAGAAGCTGGCTTCGGCTCCGTACCTGGATGCGAAAGAAACAGAAAAACCCCCTTCCTACAATGAGGAAGAAACCCCTAAGCAATGCCCCCTGCTGACGGGGACAGTAAACATGCAGGGAGAAGTACAAGTTTGGGATAATGAGGAAGAAAAAAAACAATACGTGAAGGAAAAAGCGGCGATATGGAAGGAGATACAGGCAGAAAAGATAAAGGTGGAACAGGCACAGAGAGAAATGGAAGAAGGGATTGAACGGATGAAATACTTAAGAGAGGAAAAGGAATATGAGGAGTATCGGTTATACCATAGAAATAAACAGACTAGAAAAGAAGGTGACTCATTGGAGGAGCCAGAGTTAAGTGGAGAGACAGAGAATGTGAGAATTTGTGGGGAAGAGGTAGGAGGCAGAAGCCTAGAAGAGCAGAAGGAGGCAGTAGGGGAGCGACTTGCGGAGATAGAGAGAGAGAGCCAGATAAGTTACTGAGAGGGGATTGCCAGAAGAGATGCGAAAAATACTCCAGGGGCCAACCAAGTATTGAATCAAGACAGAAAGGAAGGACTCCACAAGGAGACCGAGGGAAGAAGAGAACCCCGGAGGCATTTGTGTGGGAGGCAGTAAAGACATACCCTGAGACAGATTGGGAGTCAGGTGAGGAGGAGAGCCAGGGCAGATGGGAAGAAGGAGGAAGAATGATGCCGTTGTTAGTAAAAGGATCAGGACAAGTGCAGTATATCCCTTGGGGATCCCAGGACCTAGAAGGGCTGAAAAACACTCTGCCCAATCTACATGAAGGAGCAGGGAAATGGATTAGAGCATTTGAAGAAGAAATGGTGGGACGATTATTGGCTATGGGAGATTTGAAGGCACTATTGATAAGGTTGATGGGAACCTCCAAATTTAACAAACTAATGGAAATGGCTGGCATAGTAAACTCGAATGACCCAAGAACTGATGGAGACGGGTTTGACAGAGTGAGGCAGAGGGTATGGCAGGCCCTCAGAAAGCTTTATCCACCCAAAGTGGACCCCAAAGCCTTAAAGGGGGATCCACTGGGAGACACTGAAAACCCAGCAGCCTATGTAGAAAACCAGTTGAAAAGGTGGAGACTGGAGACTGAACAAGAGGTGGAGAATAGCTTATTTATGACCTCACTGTTCCAACATAGCATTTTGGATGCAATGCCTCCACAAGAATTTAGAGACCACGTAGTCCAAGCGGTTGAGAAATACCGGAAAGACAAACAAAGGTTGGCTGAGCAGCAGGAAGAGGTGCAAAGAAAGTTAATACAAATGCAGCTCGAAGAGCTCAAAAAGAAGGAA
Source organism: Hypanus sabinus (assembly GCF_030144855.1). Taxonomy (NCBI): domain Eukaryota; kingdom Metazoa; phylum Chordata; class Chondrichthyes; order Myliobatiformes; family Dasyatidae; genus Hypanus; species Hypanus sabinus. The sequence goes on from NC_082727.1 coordinate 41,374,533, forward strand.
AAAGAGAAAAACAAAAAGATGCTGCCAGCAACCACCGGTCCGAGTACAGCCATTGAACTGGACAAAGCACTGCTATATGGAGGAACCGATCATACTGTAAGACAAGGGCTGGAAAACCCCATGCCAATAATCGTCTTTGGGGGAGCATTCCCACAAATGCCCTATCAGGAACAGACTAAATTCAAACAGCCCAGACAGGGCTGGAAGTCCCAAGGAGGGGGACAGAGGGGACCAGTGAGGAAACAGGGGGAAAGAGAGGTAGGGAGATTGTGCTGGGGATGTAATTAGCCAGGTCACATGAGAAGAGATTGTCCGTTTACACTATGGCCTGTCACACACCAGCAGGAACCGATAAGAAGGGAACTAAAGTTTAGCTGAGGACCAGCCCCCACAGGCCCAAGCGGACCTGTGAACCCCTATGCGAGGTATTAGGGGTGCCCCAAGAACTTGAGTGGGAAGGGACATTACCCAATGATAACAAGGGAGGCAGACGAGGAACCCATTGTTCAGGTTACGTTAGAAGGGCAACTGACACCAATGATGATAGATACTGGAGCCACGTACACTTGTGTACAGCCACAGTATGCCCTTCACCTTCCCATGTCAGGAAAGTTTATTAAGACGGTAGGGTTCTCGGGGAAAACACAGTTGACACAGTGCACGGCTCCAGTGCGGTTGAGAATGGGAAATAAAGGAATTGTTTTGCCGGTGCTAGTATTTAAAGGAACTCCGATTAATTTGTTAGGCAGAGATGCCTTATTGAAACTGGAATTAAAATCAGAATGCACCAGAAATGGGCTGAGTGTGGAAAGAGCAGAGGCTCAATTGATAGTGCAAGAAGACAAGAAGGCTAATGTCTTTTGGACAGGAGACATCGCAGATCAGATTCAGGGAACCTGGGAAAAATGGAAAAAGGGCGTGCAGGCTGTATTACCCAGGGCTGTAATGCCCAAATCTGAGCTACATTGTACAGTGATTTTTGACGAGACTCAGAACAGGGAATTAGAGGAGAGATGGCACCTGGAGGTATGTACCCAACAGCACCTGGAAGGGGAGGCTGTGATAATTGGAAAGCAAGGGGCAGCTTTACAAGTTAAGTGGAACACCTTTTTAGAAAAATGGTACAGGATACCAGAGGCTGCGCCCCATGTAACATTGTTGGTAAACAAGGGATATCAGTCTAAAGACTTAGGACCCTTAGTTAAGAGTGTTGAAACCATAACAGTGTGGAGGAAAATTACGCCAGAGGTGTGGATATCAGAAGACAACAATTGTATTAAAATAATGGTAAGTGTAGATATGGTAGGGACAGTGAGAGAGGTTGAAATAACTCCCCAACCACTCCTGCCCTTGCTGGGAAAGGAAAGAGGCCAGCAGAACGATAAAAGGTTAGATATCTGAGTTGCCGTCTATTCTGTGGTCATAGCATGACACGGACGTAGGGAAAATAAAAAACAGCTAGTCCAGTGGAAATAAGGCTAAGAAGGGGAGCAATTCCACCCAGGAGACCACAATACCCTCTAAGACAAGAAGCAGAAGAGGGAATAGCATCAACAGTGCAGGGGTTGCTTGAAATAGGGGTGCTTAAAAGAACAAACAGTCCATGCAATACCCCGTTGCTGCCGGTCTTAAAAGCAGATAAATCTAAGTGGAGATTGGTGCATGATTTGCGAGCGGTAAATGATGTGGTAGAGGTCTGGCCAGCGGTAGTCCCCAACCCACACACACTTTTCACTAATGTTCCACCAGAAGCAAGTTACTTTTCAGTGATTGATTTGTGTTCGGCTTTCTTCAGCATTCCTCTAGCCGATCAGTGTCAGTATCTGTTTGCATTTACTTACAGAGGTGCTCAGTATACCTATACCAGAATGTCACAAGGATTTAAACATTCACCACACGTTTTTAATCAGGTGTTGAAGGCAGACCTAGAGGCTACAGCATTGGAAAGTACATTGTTACAATATGTGGATGACCTGATTTGCTCCCACAGTAAGGAACAGTGTGAGCAGGCCACTGTGTCTCTGTTAGAGAAGCTGGCGCACGGAGGACATAAAGTATCCAAAAAGAAACTGCAATTTTGCACGCAGCAAGTGGAGTACTTAGGCAGGGTAATATCCAAGGGAGTGAAGGCGATAGCACCAGATGAGATTGAGGCAATAACTAAGGCCCCAAAACCCCAGATTGTAGGGCAGATGATGGCGTTTTTGGGAGTGGCAGGGTACAGCTCAGATTGGATAGGAGAATATGCTGAGATTGTGGCACCTTTGAGAAAGATAATGAAAAAAGCAGGACATACAAATTTGAAGAACGGCTTACAGTGGAATGGAGAGGCGGAGATAGTTTTCAATACTATTAAGCAGGAATTGCAGTCAGCACCAGCATTAGCTTTGCCTGACCACGAGAAGGTTTTTCATTTGTATGTATCCAACCAACAGGAGGGTTATGTCACAGCGGTTCTAACACAAAAGACAGGCACAGGAAAAGCAAAGCAGCCGATAGCATACTACAGTACGACACTAGATGAGGTGGCTCAGGGATATCCATCCTGTTATCAGGGATTGGCGGCGCTGTACTATGCATATGAAAAGGCATCATCTGTAACCCTGGGCTATCCTGTGACTCTGTACACACACCACAAAGTAGCAGAATTGCTGGAAAGAGGGAAATTTGTGTTGACGCCAGCCAGGATAGCAGCATATCAGATGCTATTGACATTTCCAGATATAACTATACAGAGATGCACTACCAGTAATATAGCCGATTTTGTCCCTTTGGGCTATGAAGGAGAACCACATGATTGTGTAGGGAAGACGATGGCATTTGCCAAATTGAGAGCAGATTTACGGTCAGAACCACTAGAGGATGCAGATAAAAAGGTTCTGTTCGTAGATGGCTCTTGTTATAGGGACTATGATGGAAATCATGCAGGGTTCTCAGTAGTACAGCAGGATCAGTTGAGCTATAAGATTATTAGGATGGAGTCCTGTCCCCAACCGTGTTCCGCCCAACTAGCGGAAATCAAAGCCCTGACAGCTGCGTGTGAAATGATGGAAGGTGAGAAAGTAGATATCTATACTGATTCGGCATATGCTCATGGAGTATGCCATTTGTTCGGGGCAGTGTGGAAGCAGAGAGGTTTACAAAAAAAAAGTAATGGAGATCCCATATAACATTGTCAGCAAATTCTAGACTTAATCAAAGTCATAACGAAACCTAAAGCATTGGCTATAGTAAAATGCCAGGCACATAAAAAGGGAAATGATATAATAACAAAGGGAAATCAAGCTGCGGACGAGGCAGCCAGAAAAGCGTCTGGGTGTACATCAGCTGTCATTGCCCCCCAGGTAAGCCTAACTCCAGAACCGGAGGTAAAGGACCTGATTGAAATACAAGGTAAGGCAACTTTGGCAGAACAGACAATGTGGAGAAAAAGGGGGGCCAAGCAGAACCCGGAAGGCTTGTGGAGCACGGAAGACGGCTTGTTGGTAGCGCCCACCCCTCTACTGACGATTCTGATTTCAGAAGCGCATGAGATGGACCATTGTGCAAGGGGGGAGGTGATAAAGAAAATAAAGAAGGATGGTTTTTGGTCACCTTATTTACAGGCTTCAGTGGACTTTGTCTTGTCACAGTGCGAGGTATGCGCACAGAATAATGTTCGGAAGGGAATTACAACCCCAATAGGTCACATTCCTGTACCTGAAGGACCATTTAAACATCTGGTGATCGATTACGTAGACATGATAAAGACAGTGAGAGGGAAAAGATACATGCTGGTAGTAATTGATCGATTTAGCAGATGGGTGGGATCTTCAAGAGATCAAGGGGCAAAGACAGTGGTAAAATTTCTGACAAATGAAGTGATCCCAAGGTTTGGAATACCTACAGAAGTTAGCTCAAACAATGGTTCAGCTTTTATCCAGAAAGTGGTCAAACTGGTACTACAGGCGCTGAGGATAAAGCAAAGATTTGGATGTGTACACCAACCTCAGTCGCAGGGCATGGTAGAGAGAATTAAGCCAAACGAAACAAAATTTGTGCAGACACTAAACTTAATTGGGTCGATGCTTTACCGTTAGCATTGATGAGTTACCGCATGCAAACTAATCGAATGACATGCCTGACACCACATGAGATGCTCACTGGGAAGCTATCATACCTGTGATAGGAGAAAGCAAAAATGTTGAATGGATAAACTATATATACTACAATCAACAGAGATTCATCAACTACATGAATGATGCACTGGAGGCCTTGGGGCAACAGCTGGATGCAACTAGCAGGGTGGCGTGGCGAAACAGACAGGTACTAGATTGGCTTTTGGCAGAAAAAGGGTGTGTGTGTGTGTAATGTTTGGAGAACAATGCTGCACTTTCATACCGAACAATACTAGCCCAGAAGGGTCTTTCACCAGAGCAATGAATAAATTAAAGTATCTGCGAATGGAGGTCAAACAGAATGCAGGGTTCGGACATCAGTTTTTTGATTGGTTAGAAAGTAGACTCGGAGGATGGGGAGCATGGCTGACTAAAATAGCAATAACTGTCAGTATTGTATTGTTGAGCTGTGCGCTTGTGCTGTGCTGTTTTCTTCCTTGTCTCAAGTCTCTTGTAGTGCGTGCTGCAACCAAACAATTTCCGATGCTTGTGGCAATTACTGAAGCAAGCTTAGTGGAGGAAGAAACACAGAAAATGTATCATTACAGCCTACAACACCTGCAGGATGAACAAGAGCAAAACGATAGTGTGGGAGTAGATTGTAAGGGCTTATGAGTCTTTTTCCCTGTCTCAGGTACAAAGGGACAGGTTTTTGACTCAGCGGCCCAGGGTAACAGGGAGAGGATACTTCGAGGTCTTGGCGCAGAAAATTATAGTTTAACCCGAGATTTGGGAATAAGTGCTTGAGTTTATTGGGGCTTTTGTGCGCGGACTCTTAGTCTTCTTTCTCTGTGTAAAACCCTCTGGGTCTCAAAGGGGGGATATATTGGAGTATAAAAATATTATGGAGTATAAAAGCTGTATTATTTGCTGTGTAACCAAAACTATGTAGTCAGCTTGCTATGCATGTATCCAAAATGAAATCCTAGGAATGTAGAAGACAATGGTGTGTTAAAGGAAGCTAAAGAGATGTAGATTAGAACATTGGTCAGTTCTGAGTTTGCTATTTGCTATGCATGTACCCAATTTAGCAGGAGAATGAAATATTAAGAATGTTAATGAAAGGTAGCTAAGAGATGTAGATTCGAACATGATTAAGTTACAAAGTATTAAGAATGTAAACTTGCTATTTGCTAGAGAATGAAATCTTAGGAATGTAAAAGACAATGGTGTGTTAATGAGAGGTAGCTAAGAGATGTAGACTAGAACATGATTAAGTCAATGGGACGTACGTGTGGTATGTGTGAAACTGGACCAGGACATTGCTATAAAAAATGTTATGTCCATAGATCGGTGGGCAATCAGCGACTAGCTCAATGACTGTCTCAGCTTTGATTTGCAAATTAAAGTTTAACCCTTCTTGAAGAATCTTCTGCGTCTCCTGGTCATTTGTGAGGCACGAAAAACCACGACAAAGGGCATGGATGTTTCCATACCAGACTATGATGCAACCAGTCAGTATACTCTCCACCATGCATCTATAGAAGTTAGTCAAAGTTTGGGATGGCATGCTGAATTTTCACAAAATTCTAAGAAAGGTGTTGCTGTGGCTTCTTTCTAATGGTTTTCATTTCAGAGGATCTAACCCCAGGATAGAATCTCTGAAATGAAAACACCAAGGAGTTTAAAGCTCCGCTTCTGATCCCCTGATGAGAACTGGCTCATGGACCTTTGGTTTCCTCCACCTGTAGTCAATAATTTTGGCGTGTGGCCTTGTGAATAAGGCATCAGTCTACTGATCTGAAGGTCACTGGTTCGAGCCTCAGCTAAGGCAGCATGTTGTGTCCTTAAGCAAGGCACTTAACAACATATTGCTCTGCAACAACACCGGTGCCAAGCTGCTTGGGTCCTAGTGCTCTTCCCTTGGACAACATCGGTGGCATGGAGAGGGGAAGGCTTGCAGCTTGGGCAACTGCCAGTCTCCCATACAACCCTGCCCAGGCCTGCGCCCTGGAAACCTTCCAAGGCACAAATCCATGGTCTCACTAGACTAACGGATGTCTATTAAAAGTCAATAATCAGCCCTTTGGTTTTGCTGATGTTGAGAGGTTGTCGTTGTGGCACCATTCAGCTGGATTTTCAATCACCCTCCTGCATGCTGATTTGTCACCACCTTAGATTCGGACATCAACAGTAGTGTCATTGGTATACCTAAATATGGCACTGGAGCTCACAATCATAAATATAAAGAGGAGGGTTGACAGCCATGACTTGACTATAACAGTAGAGTGAAGTTAGGCCAGGCCTTATGGTTAGTTTCTCATTGAATGCATTTCTGCCACCTACATCACTTCACAGATGCCAATTTTGATCTGCAGATATTCTGAGTCTATCCCATTTAGCCTAACGATAACGTCTGTCCAACAGCATGATGGATGATGGTGCCATTCACATGAAAACTTGACTAATTTCCAACAAGGAGTTTGGCAGACTGCTGAAGAGCCTAAGAAGGTTTCATTCCTTGCCACAGGGCTGATTTGATAGCCACATTGTTAAGGAATCACTTAGCTTAGTCAGTGGTCAATATTATCAGGCAACCTTGGTGACGTAAAATGAAGTCTCTTTTAACATGGCATATTCTGTGCTCTTGCTACTTTTAGTCTTTATTCTGGTGTTACTTAACACAGAGGAGCACTGAGTCATTAACTGATGGATGACACTTGTTAGTACTCCTTACCCATGTTTGATCTGATGCTTTGGACTCTGTAGGTTTCTAGAATTAATACTGAGGACAGCTAGAGATGCTCTCATACCTATATATCAGTATACTGTCTTCTCCAGTGGATATGACCTACTGCTGGGACAGGATGTAACTGGTCATTATAGAGGAGGAATCCAGTAGGTCGTCTGTAAGTTATGATTTTTGTGAGTAAGTCCATTTAAAGCTATTGCTTGACCAATCTATGGGATCTCTCTCACAAAATTGAGATTGGAATCCGACTGTGTGGAGAACTGGTCTGGAGCAACTCTGCCATCCTTAAATTTGTTGCATCGGTTCATAGAAGATGGCTTGCCCAATTTGTTGGAACATAAAGGCATTAAAAATGAAAAAGACTGATGAGGAATTGTAGTGCAAAGAAATATCCAGGCTTTAAAAAAATTCAATAAGAACATGGCATGGAATAAGTTATAACGATCTTATGTTAACAAACTAGAATAATCTCAAAAGTGAATATACAAGAATCAAGAAAGAAAGCACAGTGCCACAAAAACTGAATATGATCGCTTTCCATGCTGTTACTAGATCTGTACATCTATCACAAAGTAATTAGATGTAATGAAGAAATTTATAATTTGAAAGCCTATATGGCAATCACCCATTTAACACAAGCAGCATTAAACAGAATGTTTCAGAAAGTCTTCATGGACAGACTCATTTCAGTAGATTACTTATAATTGCATCAGTTTTGTATTGCATTTGTCTCAATTCAGTATTATTAACCTGGTTAGAAATGGTTATTGGAATTGTATACAAAGCCAATACCTTGTTTTAGCTTTGGAGTAGGGTTCCATTCATTTACATTCTTCACAATAGCTTCTACTGCTTGGCCAGCTGCAATGCGAGTGTCCCAATTAGGACTGCGTAAATATGTTAAAACCTAGTTTTTGTTAAGAAGGGAAAAAAAGTCCCGTTTATACGTATTTACAAAATAAAGCTGACATGAAGGCTAGTTTGATTTCATTACCATGATTAACAATGCAGTAAAAAGAAACAAAGCATATCTGCATTTATACGCCATTGAGAATCCCCCCCCCCCCCATTTTTCTTAGCCACAAAGCCATTGTCATCCCACTGACATACAACATAAAAAACATTCCCAACACTGACCCTGCAGAACACCACTACTCACTGGCAGCCAATCAGAAAAGGCTCCCTTTATTCCCACTCTTTGCCTTCTTGCCAATCAGCCAATGTTCTATCCATGCTAGTGTCTTTCCTTAATATCACAGGTTGTTAGCTTGTTAAGCAGCCTCATGTGTGGCCCCTTGTCAAAGCTTTCTGAAAATCCAAGTACACTACATCCACTAATTCTCCTTTGTCTGTCTTGCTTGTTATTTCTTCAAGGAATTTCGGATTTGTCAGGCAAGGTTTTCCCTCAAAAACATGCTGACTTTGGTCTATTTTATCATATGCTTCCTTACCCTAAAACTTCGTCCTTAACAATCGACTCCAACATCTTTCAAACCACTGAGCTCAAGCTAACTGACCTATATTTCCTTTCTTCTGCCTCCCTCCCTTCAAGGGTAGAGAGATATTTGCAATTTTGCAGTCCTCCAGGATCATTACTAATGCCCCCACAATCTCCTCAGTTACCTCTTTCAGAACCCTGAGGTGCAAGTTCATCTGGTCCAGGTGACTTATCTACCTTCAGTGTTTTCAACTCCCCAAGCACCTTCTCCCTAGTAAAAGCAACTGCACTTACTTCTGCACCATGACACTCTTAAACTTCTAAAATACTGTTAGTGTCTTCCACAGTGAGGACTGATGCAAAATACTTATTCAGTTAATCCACCCTATGATATTATTGGGTAGCTTCTTTCAGTTAATCCTGACGAAGGGTCTCAGCCCAAAATGTCGACTGTACTTCTTCCTATAGATGCTGCTTGGCCTGCTGCTGCATTCCACCAGCATTTTGTGTGTGTTGCTAATATTAATCTTTTCTCTCCTTACAGCTTTTTTTTTAAGTTGCCTTCTGCTGGTTGTTAAAAACTTTCCGTTCCTCCAACTTTCCACTAAATTTTGCTCTTTTATCTGCTTTCTCTTTTATTTTTATGTTGGCTTCCCTTGTCAGCCATGGTTGCGTCATCTATATACTACTCTTTCTTTGGGACATATCTATCCTGCACCTTCTGAATTGCTCACAGAATCTCCAGCCACTACTGCCCCGCCGTCATTCCTGCTACTGTCCCTTTTCAATCAACTTCAGCCAGTCCATCTTTCATGCCTCTGTAGTTCTCATTACTCCACTTTAATACTGATACACTTGACTGTGGCTTCTCCCTATCAAATTGCAAGGTGAATTCAATCACATTATGATCAGTGTCTCCCAAGGGTTCCTTTACCTTCAGCTCCCTAATCATATCTGGTTCTTAGCACAACACCAATCCAGAATAGTTGACCCCTAGTAGGCTCAACAACAAGCTGCATTTAAAATCCATCTTGTAGACATTCTATGAATTCAATCTGAAGGTCAAAGAATTTCAAAAAAAGAGAAAAAAAATAACAGACGAAATTTGCCTTACTTACAATTGACAGTCTGTGGTTTAAGAATCTATTTGCTAGACCCTCAGAGGTTTCCAAAATGGACTACTTATCTTCAGCACTTGGTTACAGATTGATAAAGGACTTCCACCAAACTTAGAAATATACACTATTCAGAAGTTAAAGCCAAAAAAGACTAACCAAGTTTTTGTTTTCAAGAAATTGAACACAATAGTTATGAATATATGATAGAGTAAATTTGAGAGGCCATCTAAATTTCTTCTGGATTTCTAATTAAAAATCAATTTTCCTTTAAAATAAATTTTAATTCACTGCAGTTATGTTTATATATTTTAATCCTTCTTCAAACCTCATCAAATGAACTCTCCAAAACAATCCTTTGTGAATGAAGCAAAATCTTTATTGTAATTTGCAGCAATGATGGGAAGGTCCTTTCATATCTTCCCTATTACAATTGCACACAATAAAATATGAAACAGTCGAACAGACGGTATCATATGCACAAACATTTGCTATCAAAAGAGAAATTAAACAAAGACCCTGCCTGGTTTCTCAAGTAAATGTAATAATCCCTTTAGAAAATTTTGAAGGGAGATAATTTGACTTTCTAATTCTTCATATAATCACAGTCAGAGACTCTGGTTATTTATGGTACCTTTTTATTTCATAGCACTTCAATAAATACTTAATGAGCTGCAAAATACTTAGCATCTGTCAGATAATTAAGGTTAAATTCAAATACTTCTTTCTCCACATCTATTTTCCCCCTTTTCCTCCCTACAAGCTACAGTTGCTTTTCTGAAGCCTCTCATCTTCCTCTTTCTTTTTTGTTTTTGCAACCATTTTGTTTGTTTTTTATTATCTCCCAAAGCTGTGTGGGAAGGTTTGTGTGCTTAGCTTTAGGAAGTGCATTCCAGGCCTTTGGAGGTTTGATCAAATCTATGTCCCTATTAATTTGCTGATAACACTGATATTTTATAGATTTCAGCATCATGATTTATCTGCAGAAACAAAGCAATACATCAAAAATATCTTTATCAAAACAACCCTCTTAACTATGAGATTTAAACAGGAGGGACACTCAAAAAAGAGACTAAAGTCCAAAATAATTCACAAGAAATTAAATCATTCCAAATCATATTGACGAAGCAGCAGATTTAACTCATTGTGCTTATGCTGCTTCTTTATACAAAAGTTCTATCAGTTCCATTGTCTACTCATATTTCACAACCAATTTTTTTCCAGGTACACAGCAATTTCATTTAGAAGCATGACTGATTCCCTTCCCATCACTCATAAAGCAAGAAACTTTCTGTTGGGGATTTGGAATGTGTGTGAATCAGTCAAGCATTTGTTTAAGCAAACTTGACAAAGAATACACCACTTTGCCTGAACTAGGAAATTAGAATACAGTGATTAGATTCCAGTTAATCAGGGCAACTGCTTATTTGGGCCAACTTTTGAAAGAACAAAAACTATTTGAGAAGATAGCTGGAATTCCCTTTCTTTATTTGGGATACTATGGTGCTTAATTTGGACAGGAGACTGTTTCTTAACAGTTTCTAACTACCGTTAGTCACGTGTACTTGAGTGGCCGTCAACACTCCACCATGCTCAATTGGTGTCACTTTTGTGTTTCTGTTCAAAGAAACCTGTGATTTTTGATAATTGGTGAGAAATAACCAGCAAGTCAATTTAGAACTGTTTTACTAATGCAGCTTCAAGCACTTAGGCTTAGAGAGGCCAGAAACTGCCGGGAGTGAAAACGAAAACTTCAACAATTTAGGAACTACAAAGAATATCAACAATAACCTTGAAAGTTACAATGAACATGAAAATTTGAAGGATGCAATCAGCGAAAGCATTGTATGAAAGCAGTCTGTTATCTATACTGGGTGTCTGTGTTGATTTTGTTTATATACAGTCGACCAAAAGAACACTACAGCACAGATTGAATGAATTCCTCCATTGACAACTATTAGGAACTAATATAGTTTTATAGTTCTGTTGTAGTATTAGTAGCATTCCAATTTGTTCTGTATTTGATTTAAATACATAATTTGTTACTCAGTTAAAGAGTAGTTTGTTTTAAATATATACATTTTTGACAATTTCCATGAAACTAGCTAATTGAGACAGCCGCTTCATTGGGCCAAAATGTACTGGTCCTGATGTGTTCCAATGAACTGGAATCCATTGTAGTTCCTTTACTTTGATTTTTAAATGTTTTGACAATGAATTAAGAAAATGTCAAGGAAGAGAAGCAACAAAGGAAAAATCAATGTTTGTTTGTAAAACTGAAGTCTCTGTCCCAGCAAGATCAACTGCAAAATGAACACATTACATGCAAAGTGCTTAAGGGTAAACAGGGCCATTTGCAACAGCTTTCTAATATCTACATTTATTTGCAACAGTAGACTCTATAAAATGCTATCTGATGCATGAATTCCACAAAATCCTGGTAAAACCTGCAACTGATATACAACATCATTTTCTCAAATAAAAAAAGAAACAACTCAAAACCTTTTTCCTCTCGTCTGATATTAAAACATGACCTATGGTCTCATTCAGATAAATGAATACTCTTTTTATATGGTATTAGGGCATCTACTTTCACTGCAAGATACTGAATGCAACTGGCAGCAAATCAAGTTTGAAGTATGTGATTTGGAGAGCCTTCGACAGGTGGACGTAACGAGGGCGCTTCCTTTTGCAGGAGAGTCAGAACAAGAGGTTAAGATTTAAAAGACATTGCCTATTTAAGATAAAGAAAGCAATTTTATTTTCTCTTAAGCACTCTAAGTCATTAGAACTTTCTTTTTGAAGGGTGGCTGAAGCAGAGTCTTTGAATATCTTTAGATGTATTGACAGTATGCAAGGACATGAAAGGTTACAAAGGTAGGCTGGATTACAGAATTTAGATTAGTTTGTTGAGCCATTTTATTAAATGGGGGAAGAAATTTAAGAGGTTGAGTGCCCCACATCTGCTATCAATAAGTAGAAATTAACTATGTTCAATAATGTTACAAAATACCCAACTGCAGTCTAAGGCACATCTAACACTCTTCCTAGATTCACTGCCATGGAGTCAGAGACTTACAGTACAGAAACAGGCCTTTCAGTATATCATAAGCATCAAGGGACCCAACAACATCCATGGACCAAACAATTCTCTGTCTCCCACTACAAACTCCATAACAACCATTCCTTTCAGATTTCCCAAAATCATTTGCCCAGAATCTGTAGACAATGAAGTGACTGCAATTCCCACTGTCATTGTAAAAATGTTCTCCACGAAGGATAATCAATGTCATCAGTTCAACAGGATTCCTGGCACCCAACAATATAGTAATTGAATGCAGAAGCCAATCACACAAAAAAATCCTCAGAATGGAAGCATCTCCTCATTAAAATTTTCAAAAGCTTGAAGCATACAGGATTGAAGAAAGAAATAACAAAAAAATTAACACTTTTTTTCTTAAAGCAGTAAGGTTGGATTATGGTATTTAAAGTTTAATAATGATTAGAAATTCATGTAGAACTCAAGCATGCAAAATAAGTACACAAATTTCAGAGGGACCAGAGAAAAACTCATCTATTCACATCAGCTCAAATGATTTCAGATTGACTTCAGGCACACAAACTGGATCACTGATTTACTTCTGTATAAAGTGAGACATATGCAAATATCACAGGTTGCTGAGTACTGAAACTCAAAATCACCACAAAATTGGGGTAATAGAAAAATCTGTGACTTTTACCTTTACATATAATTATCAATGAAATTCAAATGTTATTAATTTATTGTTATTTTTAAAGAAGTATGCTTCTTACTCTCTGCAGGTCAACCAAATACTGTACATTTTAAAAAGTTGCAACTCCTAAATCAGATGTGTACACACATTTTAGTCAATTAGTTTTATTCTATCTACTTACTCTGGATAACAGGTTATGCAGTTCATGAGGATGGAGTTTAACAACTTCACCCAATTGTTGAGCTGCTGCTTTTCTAGTTACTGGCGTAGTGCCAGTATCAAGTAAAATAAAGAGACGATCAAGCCTATAGAAAAGAAAAAATAATGGCTTTTAGTACTTCGATGCAATATTATTGTACATGAAAATTATTTACTGCAAAACATTTGAACTTTTGCTAATGCTGAATATTTAAATAGTAATAGCATTGTACAAATTCTAGTGTAAGTTTCAAAAGACCAGTTTTATTGGAGTTGATTTAGTTATTTTCCTCGTCTTTACGACAAATAGGCCTTCTAGACCCAAACATCTGGAGTCTAGTCACTTAGCATAAATTTCTATAAAAGAAATGGCAAAGAACACAATTAGGCACTTATATTAATTGCAGCTATTTATGAGGGTGTTAGTTATACCTTTCAACTTAAACTTGTAATTAGATATTGCTGAAGCAATTACCTTGTGTGGTTCACCTGGCAGCAATGGGGACTTTAAGCCCTTAGGTCAAAATGTTGACTTTTCAATTGAACACATTTCAAGAACAATTTTTTCCCCCCAACATGATACACATTAGCTAGTCCATTTAATAATTTAATAAATACATTTTGTTAGTTGAGTTTATATACAAGCACCAACTCCCACAGATGTGCTAAACTGTAGGCAGCATCGTGACTTTATAGACAAGCAACTCTATTTACCAGGTACAGTGGAATCTGGTTAATTTAGGACACATCAGGACCAGTACATTTTGGCCTAATTACACCACTGTCCCAATTAGTTGAAGTTTCACAGAAATAGTTAAAAAAGGTATAGATTAATAAAAATACTACCCGAGTAACAAAATATGTAACAGAGTACAGGCCCAGAGCCATGAAATGCTCCTCATACATTAACCCTTTCGTTCTCCCAATCATTCTCATGAACTTCCTTGAGACCTTTTCCAATACGAGTACATCTTTTGCTGACAGCCAACAATGGCACACTTCAGGGATGTGTGCTTAGCCCACTACTCTACTCTCTCTACACCTGTGACTGTATTGCTAGGCATAGATCAAATGCAATCTATAAATTTGCTGATGATACAACCATTGTTGGAAGAATATCAGATGGAGACGAGAGGACACGCAGGAGCAAGATATACCAGTTAGTTAGTGGTGTTGCATTAACAACCTTACACTCAATGTCAGTAAGACCAAATAACTGATTGTGGACTTCAGAAAGGGTAGGACAAGGGAACACAAACCACTGCTCAGAGAGATCAAAAGAGGAGTAAGCAACTTCAAGTTCCTGGGTGTTAATATCTCTGAGAACCTAACTTATCGATGCAGCTATAAAGGCAAGACAGAGGCCAAATTTCATTAGGAGTTTGAGGAGATTTATGTTTTGTCACCTGACACACTCAAAAACCTCTATAGATGCAATGTGGAGAGCGTTCTGACTGGCTGCATTACCATCTGGTATGGGGGGAGGGTGCGTGGGCTGCCACACAGGATCAAAGTAAGCTGCAGAGTTGTAAAATTAGCCAGCTCCATTATGGATACTAGCCTCTGTAGTATTCAAGACATCTTCAAAAAGCTGTGCCTCAGAAAGGCAGCCTTCATCACTAAGGACCCCCACCACCCAGGACACATCCCTGCCTCTCATTGTTACAATCAGAAAGAAGGTACAGAAGCCAGAGGACCACACTCAGGAATTCAGTTTCTTCCCCTCTGCCATCTGATTTCTAAATGGACATTGAACCCATAAACACTACCTTATTACTTTTTAATTTCTGTTTTTGCACTACCTATTGAACTATATACACACACACTCACTCACTCATTCTCTTCGGCTGTCCATCGATTTTCAATGACAACTGGGGCCTGGGCAAGGTTGTATGGAAGACCTGCAGTTGTCCATTCTGTAAGTCTCTCTTCTTCACGCCAGCGATGTTGTCCAAGGGAAGGGCATTAGGACCCATACAACTTGGCACCAGTGTTGTCACAGAGCAATGTGTGGTTAAGTGTGCACGTACACACACACACACACACACACAGAGTAATTAAGCTTTTTTTCTATAATCATCATGTGATGTACCGCTGCCACAAAGTTAACAAATTTCATGAAATAAGCTGGTGATATTAGACCCGATTCCAATCCTGAAAAGGGCCCAAAACCACTCACAATACTCCAAGAGCTGTCTGACCAATGCCTTACAAGCTTCAGGATCACATCCTTGCTCTTATATTCTAATTCTCTCAAAATGAATGCTAACAATGCATTGGTTTTCCTTACCACTGACTCAACCTGCAAGTCACCGGCAGCCAACCAGAATAGCCAACCCCTCCTTAATTCTGACTCTCCGCCTCCTGTCAGCCAATTTTCTATCCATGCTAGTATCTTTCCTGTAATACCATGAGCTCTTACCTTGATAAGAAGCCTCAGGTATGGCACCTTGTCAAAGGCCTTCTGATAATACAAGTAAACAACATCCAACAGCCAGGACGAAGGAGATGTCTTCCTTTTTTAAACAGGGGCTTCCCTTCTTCTACCATCAACTCTGCTCTCAAACGCATCGCTCCCATTCCCCGGACATCAGCCCTCACCCCATCCGCCCACCACCCCACTCAGGTGTCCTCACATACCACCCCACCAGCCTCCGGATCCAATGTATAACTCTCTGTAACTTCCGCCACCTCCAATGGGATCCCACTACCAAGCACATCTTTCCCTCTCCCCCCCTTCTGCTTTCTGCAGGGTTCACTCCCTACATGACTCCCTTGTCCATTCATCCCCCCCATTCCTTCCCACCGATCTCCCTCCTGGCACTTATCCTTGCAAGTGGATCAAGTGCTACACCTGCCCTTACACTTCCTCCCTCACCACCATTCAGGGCCCCCAGACAATCCTTCCAGGTGAGGCGACACTTCACCTGTGAGTCGGCTGGTGTGGTATACTGCGTCTGGTGCTCCCGGTGTGACCTTTTATATATTGGTAAGACCCGACGCAGACTGGGAGACCGTTTCGCTGAACACCTATGCTATCCGCCAGAGAAAACAGGATCTCCCAATGGCCACACATTTTAATTCCATGTCCCATTCCCGTTCTGATATGTCTATCCATGGCCTCCTCTACTGTCAAGATGAAGCCACACTCAGGCTGGGGGAACAACACCTTATATACTGGCTGGGTAGCCTCCAACCTGATGGCATGAACATTGACTTATCTAACTTCCATTAATGCCCTTCCCCTTCTTACCTCACCCCTGATATATTTAGCTTTTTCCCCCTCTCTCTGCCCATCACTCTGCCTGTTCTCCATCTCCCTCTGGTGCTCCCCTCTCCCTTTCTTTCTCCTGAGGTCTCTCGCCCCATGATCCTTTCCCTTCTCTAGCTCAGTATCCCTTTTGCCAATCACCTGTCTGGCTCTCAGCCAACTCTTATGCCAACTGGTTCTAATTTTTGGGTCTAGATTAACCAAAGACTGTCTCAGTCAAGGCAACAATTGTTCAATATCAACTTGAATAAAGTTATGAAAGAGTCAAAAGTGCCATCTATTGTAAAGTGTTTTACTATTAGGAATCTCCTTTATTACAAAGGTGGTAAGAAAGGTAAGGAATTTCAAACAAGAGAAAATCTGCAGATGGTGAAAGTTTACAGTCACAGATTTAACTATGCCCAATGCCTGGGACTGGGGTAATGCTCGTCCCATCTAACTCTGAGCAAGCATCACTTACAGCAAAGCAAAGCTTTTATTTAAAGTACAAGATGGCTTTATATTCCATGATGTCACCCCACCTTATCTTACACCTACAGTGACCCATAGGCCAGTGGCCCAAAGCATTTAGTTCTCTTATTTTTCAGTATCCTGCAATTTATTTTCTATCACACATGACCTTCAATCTCCCCTTGATTCTCTAGCTTACACAAAAGGATAATTTACAGTTATCAATTAATCTACCAGCATGTCACTGTCCTAACATTGTAGAGTGTAGAAACAGGCTCTTTAGTCCAATACACCATAATGACCAAAATACAACCCAAATAATCCCATTTGCCTGCATTTAGCTTGGATCCCTTTAGACCAGGAGTTCCCAACTTTTTTTATGCTACGGATCCCTGAGGTGATTAACTGAGGTGCCTGTGGATCCTAGATGGGAACCTCTGCAGCTTTCCTACCCACATACATGTCCAAATGTCTTTTGAATGTTCTAAGTACACCCAACTCTCCCACTTCCTTTAGCAGCTTGTTCTGTATACTCAGTG
The DNA here is from genome assembly GCF_030144855.1 of Hypanus sabinus. NCBI lineage: Eukaryota > Metazoa > Chordata > Chondrichthyes > Myliobatiformes > Dasyatidae > Hypanus > Hypanus sabinus. The sequence continues at coordinate 41,392,127 of NC_082727.1, forward strand.
CTCACTGTAGAAAACTTGACTCTCAGGTCCCCTTAAAAATCTCCCCAACCCTCTCACCTTCAACCTATGCCCCTAATTTTAGTATCTTGTATCTCAGGGGAAAATATTGTGACCATCCACCTTTTCTGATTTAGAGGACTGTGCCTTATGCCTTCTTCCCCACTTTCAGGAAGTACATATTTGCACCCTTTGAATCATAAACAAGAAAAAATCTGCGGATGCTGGAAATCCAAGCAACACACACAAAATGCTGGAAGAACTCTCAGCATGCCAGGCAGCATCTATAGAAAAAAAGCACAGTCCATGTTCCAGGCCAGGACTCTTCAGCAAGTCCTGCCCAAAATCTTGACTGTACATTTTTCCCATAGATGCTGCCTGGCCTGCTGAATTCCTTCAGCATTTTGTGTGTGTTGCTTGGATTTCCAGCATCCACAGATTTTCTCTTGTTTATGATTCTAAGGGTGCAAAGATATACCAGCTAGTTGAGAGGCGTCACTAACAACCTTGCACTCAATGTCAGTAAGACCAAACAGCTGACTGTGGACTTTAGGAAGGTTAAGGCAAGGGAACACAAACCAATCCTCAGAGGGATCAGAAGTGGAGAGAGTGAGCAATTTCAAGTTCCTGGGTATCAAGATCTCTGAGGATCTAACCTGGTCACAACTATATGATCACAATGCAGCTATAAGAGAGCAACACAACAGCTATATTTCATTAAGAGTTTGAAGAGATTTAGTTTTCTCAACTAAAACACTAAAATGCTTCTATCGATGTAACGTGGAGAGCATTCTCCCTATTAGGTTTGAGATTCTCCCTATTAGGGGCATGGGCTATGACACAAGACCAAAAGAAGCTAAAGAAAGTTGTAAAATTAGTCAGCTCCATTTTGGGTACAAGCCTCCGCAGCAGAAAGGTGCCGTCCATTATTAAGTACCCCCGTTACCAGGGCATGCCCGCTTCTCATTGTTACCATCAAGGAGGTACTGAAGCCTGAAGGCACACACTCAACGATTCAGGAACAGCTTCTTCCCCTCTGCCATACTATTCCTAAATGGACATCAAACTCGTGAGCACAACTTCATTGAAAAAAATATTATTTGTTTCTGTACTATTTTTAATACTGTAAATGATTTATTTTTTCTTTCTATGTTATCATGTATTGCATTATAGTGCTGCCAAGTTAACAAATTTCACAACACAGCCAGTGATAATAAACTTGATTCTGAATTCTGATTCTAAATGCTTTGCTAAAGTCCACATGAACAATAACTTTGCCGACATTCTCGCTAATCCTCTTGATTATCTCTTCAAAAAATTCAAATTCACAAGACATGATTTCCCATACATAAAGCCATGTTATCCCCAACAGTCTTTTCCTTTCCAAATGCTGTTATATCCTGCCTCTCAGAATCTTCTCCAGCAACTTTCCCAGCACTGGGTCCAATGTTACATCATTCGTAACCCTCCCATCTTGCACCTGTGGATAAGGAACATATAATAAGTTTGCTAGGCCCCCAGCAATTTCTTCTTTTGCTTCCCACAATGCTCTATGATACCCTTGGTCAGGTCTGGGGATTTATCAACCTCTTGTACCACATCATTAATATCCCTTTCATTATGTCAATACTGTTTTAGGACATTACTGTTTTCTTCCATGAACTCCCTATCTTCCACAATCTTCTCCACAGTAAATATAAATGGGAGATATTGAGTTAAGACTTTATCTCCCATGATTCCATACTGAGAACCAAACTGATCTTAAGGAAAAACAATTTTTCTCCCTGGTTCCCCTTTACTTTTTATATACTTGTAGAAACTTTTAGGATTTTCCTTTATCTTCTCTATCAAGGACATCTCATGTCACCTTTTGCCCTCCCTAAATGTATTTTTTCCTCAAAGGGTTCACTTGATCCAACCTCCCTATAACTGATATATGCCTTCTCCTTTTTCCCTGACCAGAGCTTCAGTATTATTGGGACTTGGAAGATAACCAAAAACCTGAGGACACCCATCCCATTCCAGAGTGTACCAATTCTGCAAACCGTATCTGAAGTCGGGATTGAACACTGGACCAAGCTGTGAACAAACTGCAGAAAAGATGAGCAGACTGACGAATAGCTTGTCTACATTTTCCTGATCAAGCCTGGAGTGAAGTTTAAACTCAAATGAGCAAATAACATAGGCAAACATTTCAGTTTTGACATGTCACGTGATTCACTAAAGCCAGTGAGTGCACTGTTTACATGATCAAAAGGCCGGAAGAAGATCCCACAGAACTGTTAAAATCACTCAACAAACATTACCAAAGCAGATTGGGAAAACTACCAAATTGTAATTTGTAGAATTATCTAGTGGCTGCCAGACTCAATTTAAAAATGGTGATGACTGTATAAAACTCATTCATCTGTGTGTTACCATACAACTGCTTAAGATTTCATGAAATTATGTGATTTCCCTGGGCCCAATATTATAATGACTGAAATACTTTTCCAATGACTTTTGGCAGCAGATTGCAACTTCAGTCACAATATGGTTTTTAAAAAAAAAATTAAGGGGAATAGGTATCCACCAAAGAGTAAAGATTTTCAACTATCTTTTGTGAAATTTAGAACTCTACTGGTAAATGCCACTGATAAAACTGGAGAAGTACAGAACAGACTGCTGATTTTGAGTGCTATTTGTACTTCTCAAATTCAAAAATCAAACGAAGCAAGAACTTTATACTAAATAGCTTAAAAATGTCTGATACAAAATGTCTCTATTCTATCTCCCACCCCAACACTCCCATACTTTTTCTCTAAGCCACTCACCGCAGAAGTTAAAACAAAAATTATGGAAATCTATTCTGAAAGTTGCAAGAATTTAAAATCAATCACAACAATGAATACATCACTGGGGTTGGTCATGAAAAGGCAAGTAATTTCTTGCCAAGGATAGGACCAAATTTCTAGAAATATAAGTGACAGAAATATTGTATAGATCAGGAAGCATTTTCTGAAATAAAAACAGTTCAGGGCTCAATTCTATGACCATTGGTTAGAAGAGTGTTTTTTTTAAATCATTATGGTGTAAGGAGTACAAGGAAGTGAATAAACAAGAATGCACGTTTGGGATTACTATAATTTTTAAATCTCATATTGTTTGCGATCTAACTTAAATGCAATTTACAGGTCACAAGAGAGGAAATGCAAATACAGTACTATATCCAATGTTTGAAGTTAATATATATATGACTTTTTAAAGCAATGAGCAGAGGGCACACATGGCTGTGGTTGAAACAAAGTTATTGATAGACAGTAAAGAATTTTAGATGACTCAACACATCCAACCAAGAGGGAGTTGCAAGACAACCAAAATGCGCAAAATTCAGACATCAAGCGCATGGTCATATCACACCTCAAAAGCTGATGATGAAAGATTAGCTTCTCTGGGTGTAAACTGATCTACTGTGCCTTCAGCATTGTCTTTTTTAAAATCACTCTGAGGGCTGTGGCTGATTCTACTCACGAATCACAGAAGTAATAAGGTTATTCGCTGGTTCCGAGTTACGTGGAAATTACAGGAAATTACGTTTTAGAGGCATTCTTAGGGTTTGGATTAAGATAAACCAAATTTATTCCAGTACTATTCACAGCATAATTCTATTCCAATTTAGAAAATAATTTACATGTTACAAAATCCTTTATTAAGGGACAATATTAGATTACGAATATTAACTTTCGGAATGCACTGTAATCTGTATGTGAATAATAGAAGGCGACTGGTGATTCAGTACGTGTCAATACGAACTAGATTAATCTATTGTGCCTATCTGACGATCAAGAATTTCTACATAACATCAGTAATTTAAAACCCACTCCTGGGCGTTTATCCTGTAAATAATTGTAGCTTTGACTTCGCTGGCCCAACCATCACTTGCCATTAGGCCTCAATGTCCAACATTATAAGTATTTACAACCACACTAAGATGGCAAACAAGTTTCACAGACATTTGCTAGCACGAGCTCAGTTTACTGCGAGATTTATAATTTACTATCAATAGGCGGACCTCGTTGGCTTGGATCGAATCAGAGGCCTTTCCTTCCATACTCTTTTCGTTTAATGTCAATGGAGGGGCTAAAACACTAACCTCGAAACCGCCATTAAAGATCTGTAGCACACAATAAGTCGCCGTCCCGCTTATGCCCAATACTCGCGGCTTTACTGCAGCATTTGCAGCTCACAGGCGGCCCATGCAGGGCTCGTCTCAGCAGCAACGCCGGAGGCCGCGCCGCAATAAACCTCAGAGCCGGCAGAAGGGCTTTAATTCATCTCCTCCACGCAGAAGATCAAAACAGTTAAACCCCACACAGCATCGATTGCCCAGTGATCGCTGATTTATGGCTCGATAACATGCAACAGCCGGTTAGCCCTCCGGACAGGGTCGAGAAACGTATCGCATAAATATGTGAAGAAAAACGATTTTTTTGCGAACGGGGAAGCCGCTCTCGGCGCGTGGATTTATATGAGGAGCCATCTTGCATTTATTGTCATCTCCATGTATCCCCCCATTTGATTGGCTGTAGTGGCTTCAGACGGCCAATCGCAATCGAGGTCTTTGAGAAAACAGGCTATCCGTGCGGGTGGAGAAGCGCTTCCTGCAGCGGGAGTCGGCGGAGTTCCTGGCAGAGGAGGAACACTTACTGTTTAGGCCTTATCCACGCCGCCTTGGGGAAAATGGAACAACAACTTTGTTAGACGATGTGCTTGAGAAATTGTCTTCCAATGATGGAACGTAATAATATTTCAACCACTGATAAAATTAACTGGAGTACCACGGTGTGCAATTTCAGTAGAAATATTTAGATTTGGATCTGGATGTTCAAATCGAATTATTCTTCATCGCGGCTTCACTTATAGACCATATTTAGTTATGACTATCACTGGAGAGGCACAGAAAAATAAAGTTTGCATCCGAATGTAAACTTCCGTTATCAAGTACGATCAAATGCCGGTGTAATTTTCTATGGCCCAGTTTAAGCATTTATATTTATTCACATAGCCGGTAACCTGCTATAATACATTTATATCTTAATGACGGTGGCGGCATTACAATCAACCCAGAGGTAACCTTGTGAAGTTCACATTTCAAATTTTCCTAATCGGTCCCATAATGACGGTAATATGAAATGTATAAATTGATATCAAAAGGGCAGCTTAACAAAATGCTGAAAATGCTTGCAGACGGAGTGATATTCGTGGAGGGAAACAGTTGATATTTCAGGTCAATAACAATTCCCCGCCCTAATACACGATTTAAGAGTAAACAATAGGAAAGAACAGTAATATTTTGGTCTCTAATCTCATTCAATTTGAGGAGTATACATTACATGCACGATGCACAATTAAGCATTTTACAAACTCGGATACATTCTTTCATATGCATACTGCAAGTTTCATTTATTTCGTCAAACTTTCCCTTTTCCTTGTTGAACGCCAACCATTTAGAACTGTAGCAATTTGTAATCAAGGGGATACCTAGAAAATTACAATTAGAATCTGCAGCCGAATTTAAAGATTTTTCAATAGTTAGGAAAAAACCTATCAAAAGCGTATCACAAAAGACATTTATCAACCACCCAAAGTGACACTCCAGGAGGAAGGTTGTGTAGCATTTATCATCCAGTAAAAACCCAGTGCTATGCAACACAGACAAAAACGTCCCTGGGAGAGGCAATTATTTTCATCTGGAAGTCACAAGATGGATTACACCTGGGGTCAACTTGTAAGACTGGCCCATGCAGAGGATTCTTGCAAGCTACAGTTGGCAGTTTATGACCCAATAGGGGTGATGGACTTAAGTAATAGAACATAGAATAGTACAGCACATTACAGGCCCTTCGGCCGACAATGTTGTGCTGACCCTCAAACCCTGCCTCTCATGTAACCCCCTCCATCTTAAATTCCTCCATATACCTGTCTAGTAGTCTCTTAAAATTCACTAGTGTATCTGCCTCCACCACTGACTCAGGCAGTGCATTCCAAGCATCAACCACTCTGAGTGAAAAACCTTCCTCTAATATCCCCCTTGAACTTCCCTCCTCTTACCTGAAAGCCATGTCCTCTTGTACTGAGCAGTGGTGCCCTGGGGAAGAGGCGCTGGCTGTCCACTCTGTCTATTCCTCTTAATATCTTGTACACCTCTATCATGTCTCCTCTCATCCTCCTTCTCTCCAAAGAGTAAAGCCCTAGCTCCCTTAATCTCTGATCATAATGCATACTCTCTAAACCAGGGAGCATCCTGGTAAATCTCCTCTGTACCCTTTCCAATGCTTCCACATCCTTCCTATAGTGAGGTGACCAGAACTGGACACAGTACTCCAAGTGTGGCCTAACTAGAGTTTTATAGAGCTGCATCATTACATTGTGTCTCTTAAACTCTATCCCTCGACTTATGAAAGCTAACACCCCATAAGCTTTCTTAACTACCCTATCTACCTGTGAGGCAGCTTTCAGGGATCTGAATGGTCTTAATTAAAATTTAGCCTCATTTTGAAACATTAAACATACAAAATAAATGCTACAGGCCTCAGGTAAAAATCTTCCCAGGGCGTGTGTGGAAGATTTATTACCAACTATATTTATGGTTTCTGAGAATGTCTAATTTATAGGACTTCAGTGTAATAAATAGTTCTCAAAATTGAATACTACCTGACTTAATGATGTTCCTATAAGTGTTTTTGTAAGAAACTGAATTTCAAGACAGTAGTGGAGTTTTAGAACTACCACATAATAGCCACAGACCCAAGGTTAAATACAGCGACCCCAAATAGGGAATTGAAAGGGGAGCATTGAGTGAGAAGAGCTAGAGTGGATCAAAAGAACAGGGAAATCAATCAGGTAGGGTAGACCAAATGAAAAATAGGTTGCTATCCTACACATCTACAGATGGTTCCAAACTCAGTTTCAAATGTCATACCAATATTCACAAATTTGACATCGACTGATTACATCCAATCTATTAGGTCGCAGTAAAAGCTGACCAAATTGATTGTACTATTTCTAAAATGATCTTAATTTTTTTTGTCAATTTTGAAATTATTCATGATTTTCTAAAACAAATCAGTTTTACAGGACCTTTGTACTCAAAGTATTTAGTTTCCATTCACCAAACTTATTCAAGTTTCAAAACTTAATTTTTTTCAAAATACATTTGGTTTCTTGAATGCTACATTTAGATTTTTCAATTTTCAACCAGTTTCAGTATCTCTGATAATTTTGAAATGCAATAGGAACATCTGGAATTCAAAAGCAAGCCATTAACAAAAACAAAGCCCTGGAAACGCTAGTCATGGAGATACAGAAAAACAAGTTAATGTTTCAGATCAATATAATATCTCTTTACGGAAGCATTATCTTCCTTTCCATATGCCAGCTAATGCATCACCCGCTCCAACTGAAATGTGTTGCTTCTTTATCAGCAGTTAAATATTAATCTAATATGATGTGCTGCTAGGTAATTGCAAAAAGCTTCTATAAAATTGGCTTCTGATAGAGCAAAAATCAAACATCTCAACACATTTTAAAACACAAAACATTTATTTTTATTACTATTTGACTGAACATGGTTCTGTGAACTCAGCAGGTAGAACCTGGGCCATCTGACCGAATTTTACAACTTAGTCAGCAAGTTCCAAATCACAGAAGTTAGCTTATTTGGAGAAAGAAACGACCAAGATTTAAAAAAAAATTATTTCCTGATGCAATTTGTATTTCTCAACATGTGCAGAACATTTAAAAAAAGGACATTTCTGATGGTAAATTATAGGAGGCAACCTGTGCAATTCACTTTTAGGTTACATTTAAGGTCTCTAACTTTATTTTAAAAAAGTTATCTACAGTCTGTTGTGCTCAGAAATTTATCTTTAAAAAAACTTTTGAACCAAGACAATAAGCATATCTTCATACTAATTTATACAGAAAGAAATGACCAACTATTTCTGTTTGCATCATATTACATACTGCTAAAAATAGCAGCTTTCGTTAAGTATATGGTGCCAACTCAACAGAAATAAATAAAGTCTGGAGTGGGAAAGGGGTGAGGTTTGTGGTCCCTCAGTATTAAAATTTTGGAAAAAGCAAACTTCTAATGAAAAATACAAGTGCTTGCTTACCACCCCAAAAATAAAAACAAATGAATATACATTAAATATAGTGGTTAGTTAGTTCCACTCATAGTCACGGAAGTTATCAAAATTATCATAGAATCCACCACCTAATTTACTCAAACTAGGACCACGTTCTGGTGGCTGACCATGATTATAATCACGTGTAAATATTGCATTTGGGGCAGTGCTCTGTGGTTCTAATTCTCTTCTGCCTGATATGGAATAAGGTTTTCTTTCAAAATCCTCCCTGTAGCGATCCTGAGGCGCTGGCAGCCTTGTAGAATACGGAGCATATCTACTATGCAGACGTGAATTTTCTTCCAGATTACGCATCCCTCGATGCTCGTTGAAATGGTTAAACCTAGGTTTAAAAAGAACACACATCTGTCAAATTTGCTAGTGGGAATACACCTTTATCATGTTTCTTTAAATAAATGAGCTATTTTAAGCCTCCAAAACGGAAGTTCTTTCATTTAATGTATGGGTCTATTTTCTTCCAATTCCTTGTTGAGCTTCACTGGTCCCAAGCAAACTGATGCCAAAAATTGTACATGTGTATGTTTATACAATTTGTACAGATATACACAGCTCTTCACTAATACATCTGTCCATAATAGACAGGTAAGTTCAGAAAAAGTTTTAGACATTCACTCAATACATACTAGGAGAATGGGAATTCAGAATTGAAGAGCTGATCTGATGAAAATTCACTTATTTTATAATTTTGAGTATTCATCATTAACCAATGGAAATAGATATTTACCTTGAACGCCCAATGTATTCCTCTGGACCGTAGTCATCAAAACGGGAAAGCTGTCTGTGTTCACCATAAAGAAGTGACTGTGGAGGTGGAGGAAGTGGAGGTGGAAGCGGTCGCGGTCTAAACGAAAAGATGAGTGCAAGGTTTTGTATACCATTACAATGGCCATAATTTCTTCTATAGGAATATATTTAAATAATCCAGTCTCATTTCCTTGCCTACACTTAATACTCAGGGAAGCAATACTGAATAAGTGACCTAGGACAAAGATCATACACTCCTAAAATAAACTGACAGATGATTAATAAAAGAAAATTTTTACTTTAAAAGATAGCAAATGTTAGAGCAGCACTTTGGAAAATGGAGATCCTTTCTCACTAACCTGGTACAATCCTTCAAGGATAGTTGTGCTAATATGTGAATCAAAATAAAATTTGTAGTGTTGTATAATATATTTAAGAAACATTTCAAGGAAGTGCTGCATAATGATATAGCAAAAATATCATGTGGAGTTTGGTACCTTCACACAAGGCTGAAAAAAGTGGAGATTACATCCTCATTAGCCTTATAAGCAGCTGAGTATGGAAGGTACAAGTTCCTTCAGGATGAACTTTACTATTCATGTTCATAAATGAATTGGATGAAGCATACACAAATCTGCAGGTAACATTTTAAAAAGGAATTACTACTACAAATCAGCTATATTGATTGTCATTGCAGCTGTTTGTCTGGAGCTTGCCATCACATTCAGGTCTGCTGTCCCGCTAATGTTGTGAGTACTGACTTTAGACTTGTTCCCATCTGTTCATTGTTCGGCCACATGTCTAAATGCTTCTTAGCCTGAATACCAAACTATGATTTGTCTACCTTCCAAGCAGGACTTGCTTGTTGCCAAAGAGCTACTCTTCATAAACCCAGCAGACAATGAGAGCAATTCAAGCCACAAATGTGAGGTAGCTTGACAAAAAAAAAAACAAAAATTAAACCAGGATTATTTGGCATGCAAAATTTGCATGAATTCTTAAAAATTGGTAAAAGTTGCATTCTGCTCCATTATCTTGTGCAAGAAGCTTATTGTCAGAATATAAAAGGAGGGTAAAAGACATGATAACAGAAAGGAACATGATAGGGGAGATGGTAATTCCACATTGATTGATGGTATAAGATGAGAAATACAGGAGAAATGTTAACACAAGAAAGATTGTAAATGCTTGAAATCTGGAACAACACAAAATGCTGGAGGAACTCAGCAGTTCAGGCAACATCTATGCAAGGAAATGGACAGTTGATGTTTCATTTTTAGACATGGGAAAAAAAAGGGAGATAGGCAGTATAAAAAGGTGCTGAGAGGATATGGAGTAGGAGCTGGCAAGTGATAAGTGAATCCAGGTGAAAGAGAAGATGACAGGCAGATAGGGGATTGATACAAGAAGCTGGGATGTGATAAGTGGAAGTAACAAAGGGCTGAAGATAGAATCTGATAGGAGAGGACAGTGGACCATGGAATAGAGGGAAGGAGGTGAGGAAAGGAACCAGAAGAAAGATCGAGCAAGTGGGGGGAAGAAATAGAAGTGGTGAAAAGAGTGGGGATAAGGAAAAATTATGGGACAGAGGATAGCAGTCACCAGGTTAGAGAATTGGAGACTACAATGCAAAATGAGGTATGGTTCTTCTAATCTGCATCTAACCTCATTTTAGCAGTAGAAAAGATTGTGGATAGACATGTTGGTGTTGGAATGGTAAGTGGAATTAAAATGGCTAGCCACCAGGTCCTGACTATTATGGCAGACAGAGTAAAGTTGCTTGGCAAAATGATCTCCCAATCTGTAACAAGTCTCATTACAGGAGGCTGCTCTGGGAGCAATAAATGACACTGAAGGATTCATGTTGGATATTTGATCTTTGGAGGAAGTTATGGCCTGGCTTGGATCAGTGACCTGAACTGATGCCACATTGCACTCTAAAAATGCAATTCTTTTGTAGAATTCTTTGATAACAAAACAACTGTTATTTTTATGGCACTTTGAATATTATAAGGCATTTTACTGAAGTCCATTCAGCCAAATGTGACACCTGGCTACAGATTTCCAGCAAATAACCAAAACCTTGGTCCAAAAACCTTAAGAGGGCTGCTAAGGTTAAGGGAGGGAACCCTGAAGCTTAAAGCCATGGTAGCAAAAAGTATAGTATTTATGGTGGAATGACTAAAATTGGGGCTGTGCAATTGTGGTTTTATGGACTGGAGGTTCCCATGATGGAGGGGAGTTAGCACAAGTCAAAAGTAATGAGTAAATGTGTCAATATACCCAGGAGTATGGACAGCATCTTACAGATCTGCAGAAGGCAGTGCATCTTTGCATCTTGTGAAACAGGATATCCATCCCATGATCTCAGTGATTGCCTGAACAAAATGCTGGGAATTGGAACTACAATATTATAAAGCAAGACAAATTTGATTCAGCACTAGAACAGTGATCAAGCATTACACTTTGAGATTGGAGCAAGATGTAGAACTGTACTTCTATAGAGATAATCTTATGCAATTGTGGCAATGGTTTCAGCTTAATTAGTGATAACTCTGAAAAGATGTTTCAAAAGTTTTGACATGGTTACATGACACAAATGACACAAGTGAGTGGCCTTCAATGATTATTTTGCAACAGCAATACTTTTTTTGGTAACATTTAGCATCTAAGATTTTTTTTGGCAACATTCATATAATTGCTGTTGAAAGCTCCACATCAGTCCATATCCAGCATGGCAGCGGTGGGATGAAATGTTTGTGGGTAAAGAAAACACAGGCTCTTTTAAGGGGAGTATTAAAGTCACTATCAGATCAAGTACTTTAATGAACTTTTGTATCATGTTGCTATGTACAAAACAAAAAGTCCAGGGACTTTTTGACTCATGTGCAAAATTAAAGGGGTTGTAAGTTCCTGCACAATAGGAAAAGACATGACAGGAATGAAAAATTTGAAAACAACTCAGCCAAGTCATGCTCAATTAGAGCAGTCTTGCTGCATCCCATGCGATTGCTGTGACATAGTGCATTGGAGTCATTTGCCAATGGAGTCAAACTTTAACTACTTTGCTATGGTAGCCATCCCTGCAAAGTAGTTCATGATTGGCAACAAATCCTCAGGTAGCAGACTGAAGCCCCACCTCCAGACTTCCAAGGCTGCTTTTTAATTTTCCCAATTACCACATACCTGTATCTGACTAGCTTATTCCTGATGTTTGCATCGCAATGCATTCATATAAAAGAAACATGCTACAACTAGCCAGCAATTTTTCCACGGAACAACTAGCTACCTAAAGTGCAGAACTCGAATGGATAAAATAAAATCTCACTATTTACCTCACTCCTTTGTAGTAATTCATGCACACAATCAAGATTTGGCCATTATGTAAAGACACTTAAGGAAATATTACAAAGATTTTGTGACCATTGATAAAACAATTTCCACCCCTGGTTCTAAGCCCTGTCTATCCTCATTCTATTAATAGTTTTTCAATTACATTGACCAAGGTTTTGCTACAAGACCCAAATAACATAAGTATAGAAATTAAACTGAAATTATATACAAGCATCAGTTCCTGTCAAAGGTCAATTACATAGACTAAAAGCATTTACCCGCAGAACCTAGAAACCAAAAGGAGTAGTAACAAAGAATTTAGGGAACAATTCTTTTCAAAGAAAATAAAATTCATAATTAGGGTAAAAAAGGAATGTCAGAGACAATATCAATTAATTCACTTAAAAATTATATGCACAAGTAAAAGTTCCCAGTGCAAGTAGAGCATTTGAGCATGATTTCAACATCCAAGAGAAGTTTGGATAAGTATATAGATGGGAGGGCTATGCAGGGCTGTGGTCCAGCTGCAGGTCAATGGGACTAGGCAGCTTAAATGGTTCAGCATGGACTACATGGATCAAAGGCCTGTTTTGGTGCTGTACTTTTCTATGACTCTATATTTAACATTAATGAAAATTAATGTAGCTTTTCTTTTAATTCTTGTTATGCATACTGTGAAAGATGTAACATGATGGATGAAGTAGAAATTGCCCCCCCACTAAAAAAATCATTGAAAATAAAACAATGACTCCAGATCCATTGTTGCAGGTTAATGGCAATAAAACTGTCAGCATTTATCATAATTTCCTTGTATTATCTGACAAACCTTAGCATTTTTGCAAATACATACGTAAGCAGGGTAACACAAAAGTGCTACAAAAACCTAGTACTTAGAAGTATTTTTGAAAATAGATATTAAGTTTGCGAATTTTTTTTTTTAAAAGAAGTATCAGTTCTGGAAAAACCTCTGAAATGCAATTGGGAATAGATTCGTACACTTTTTAGCACATTCCAAACAGGACACAATTTAGTTTGTTGTTGTTCTTTATCATGCCTTCTGGCACATTGGATAGACACTTTGCCATTTCTTTAGCATTTTTGTCTGCCTTTTTTGTGAGGCTGAGTTACTAGCTTGATGCTCAAGTCAGCCCAGCACAGATGTAAAGTGTGAAAGCGTACTAAGAACCAGCTGGATTTGAACCCGAGAGCACTTGCCTCAAAGTCCGGTGAGGATGCCACTACACTACCGGCCAGCATTACTGTGTTTGTGCTTTAGCATTTATGGTGTAAAAGGCTCTTTCCACATGCAGGGCCTGGTCAGGGTGCACCTTTATAATAGGAAGACTACTGAAGGCTTATAGCAAGCAACAAGTTTAAGTAGCTGCGAACATTCCACTTTATAAAGAATATTAAAAACAGTAATTTACCTGTCATGCCACCTATTATATGGGGGAACGTCAAAGTCTCTTGCTGGAAGAGGTAATGCTCCATATGATGGACCACGCCGTGAATCAGGCCTATATTGGGATGGAGGTGATTGAGTGAGATAAGAAACGCAGTTATTTATATTATACAAGTATCAAATCCAATAAACGTATCAAGTGCATTTTAGAAAACATCTTCAGAGATGCATAATAGAAAAAAAATCAAAAGAGGATGGGGCAAAGATTCAAATGCAACTTGGTTTGAGATTAAAAGAACTGCCACAGGTCATAATGAGTAAATACTCAAGTTTGAAGCATTCATTTCTTAAAATTGGAAGTGATTTTGGTGAGACTCTGCAAACAAATCTTGTACACAATGCACTTAGCTGAAACATACAGAACGTTCAAGCTGTATGATTAGATGCAAATCAGATGTTTGGTGTCGATTTACAGGAATACCCTTGTATTTTTTCTAACAAATTTATGCATATAGAGTTATTTGGGCTCATAAAAATTTATGACATAAAAGACAGCCATTCAACCTAATATATTTGAGCAAGTTAAAAGATAGATACCCAATCAAATCTCACTCAACACAAGATCCATTGCCCTCCAAGTCACAGCTCTTCAAGTAAACATCCACGTATTTTAAGTTTAACGAGTGTCTCTTTTAGGCAGCAAGTTCCAAGGTTCTAACGTCCTGTGGGTAGAAAGAATTTTTCCTGAACTCTCTCTTAATCCTTCTACCAGTAATGGTTAAAGACTTTTTTTTTTAAACTTCGCTGCAAAACTTGCAGTTGGTTTTTCCTACTTACTTGGTCTAGACCCCTCAATTTTAAATACTTCAATTATTTATTTCTTAGCCTTTCTGGTCTAAGGAACTCAAACCCAGCCAATTCCATCTTGGTTCATAAATTAGACATGCCAAATCCTAGCAAAATATTTATAAAGCTCTACAACACATTCTCCAGCAAAATCATATTTTCTGCCTAAATCTTCTTGGAAAAACCCAGAAATATAGGCACTTTTCAAGCTGTAGTCAAGTCTTCTTTACAACCTACTACAACCTCCCTGCTCTTACATCTTCTGATCATTGGCTAAGAAAAGAAAATATTCTGAATACTTTTCGGACATATATTCCAAGGTTTATAAGTTTCACCTTTCCTCTCATTGCACAAAGCAGTAAAACACAAGAACAGACCAAATACAGAGTACTTTGATAACTTTCTCTGATTCCAAACATAAATTCCATCCTTTATCCTTGAGTAGTCTTACTCTGTCCCGAGTCCCCCTCTTGTTTTTAAATACAGGTAGAAATTGTTTAGTTCATTGCAAAATATATTTCTGCTTTAGAGAACTTCCTCTTGTTCAAAATATATGCCAAGAGATCATCATTCAGTTTTAATGTAGTTATGCAAAATTTTATGTATCGTTGACAGTGAAAGGAAATAATGCTTGTGACTAAAGAGGGGGTCAGTTAGGTGTTAGAGTGGCAAATTAAATACACAATAAATGGAAGGATAGCAAGATGTACTTTTAATATATGTGTTGTACTTTTCTATGACTCTATGAGTGGAAGAAAATGTAACAAAACAGGTCAATACAATGGTTAGAAAGGCAAATAAAACGTTTGCCTTATTATCCAAGGCACAGTGCCTGATCTGATGTGTTCCTCCAGCATTTTATGTGCAGTAGTCAGGATCCATTTTCCTTAGCAGTGAGATCAATAGTGAAAATACATGGTACAGGATCAAAAGAAAGAAGGAAAATTTCAGTTGAGAGTAGCAAAGGGCTTGGAACTCACTGCCTGAAAAGAATGGTAAAGGCAGAATTCATAGCATTTTTGAATCAATACTTGGATATACACTTTGAGAGCAGTAGCCTACAATGACGCAGGGCTAATATGCTGGAAGGTAAGATGAATCTGGCTATCTCTTTTTCAACTGACATAAACATAATGGACTAAATTGCCCTTTATCTCAAGTCTGTGATGATTCTCCATCTGAAATACCATTAATATTCTGAAGATTTTCATCTCTGTCTGGAATAGTTCAGTGACCATATAAAAAATAACTTCTTTCCTTACTCTGGAAAATCATCAAGCATAGGCCTACGGCCATGTGGTCTTAAAGAGTACGAGGGGTAAGGTTCCAATATTTCTGGCTCCGGTTCTGGCTCCGGCTCCGGCTCCGCATCAAACACATCAATTCCTAAATTACTGTAAAACAAAAAAAAAGTAAAACAAGCTTTATACAAATATAAATAGTAATTCTGGTAACTTTATTTGGATATGATAATTTTGTTCAATATTTGATTCATTGTCCTTCAATTACTTATTTGGCTCTCATGAATAAACAGCTTATGTTCATCACTGTATCAGCCAGACCTACCCCAAGGTAAAAAGAATGGTGACAAAAGTTACACAGTGAAGCTGGCAAGGAAGTATCTTTTATGGGTTAGCTTCTAAACCTAATTAGAAGGACTATGTGGAGTCTGAAAAACAAAAGTAGGACTTAGCAGATACGACTACAGAACCAAGGTGTCATTGCGTATCTGATAATGCTATGGCATTGTGATCACAAGATGCAAAGTATACCCTACACAAACTTCTGTTAACTACCCTAACGATTAGTTTCAAAATATGCAAAAAGATAAGTCTAGTTTGCAGCTTCAGATTCTAAATTAGAGAAAAGCCAATTTTTATGGTATCAGAAAGGATCTGGAAAGTGAGGATTGGGACAGGCAGTTTTCTGGCAAAGGTGTACTTTGTAAGTAGTAGGTCTTCAAAAGTGAAAATTTGAGAGTACAAAACTTGTATGTACCTGTCAGAATAAAAGATAAAGATAACAGGTGTGGGAATTTTGGTTTTCAAGAGATACAAGGTGGTGCATAGCAGGTATAAGCATGTAGGAACAAACAAGATGCTTATGGAGTGAGTATAAGAAATGCAAGACAATACTTAAGGACGTCAGGAGGGATAAAAAATAAGGCACAAGTTGCCATAGCAGACAAGGTGAAGGAGAACCCCAAGGGCTTCTACAGAATTCAAAATTGGTCCTCTGGAAGATCAGAATGGCAATCCATGCATGGAGCCAAAACAGATGGGGGAGATATTAAATGAATTTTTTGCAACTGTATTTGCTCAGGAGACAGACACAGAGTATATAACAGTGAGGGAAAGTGGCATCAATTTCATGGACCCTATACAGATTCAAGAGGATGTATTTACTGTCCTAAGGCAAGCTAGGGTGGATAAATTCCCAGACACTGACAAGGTGTTCCCTCAGACTCTGTGGGAGGCAAATGCAGAAATTGCTGGGGCCCTAACAGAGATTTTAAATCATCTTTAGCAAAAGATGAGGTACCAGAGGGTTGGAGGATAGCCAGTGTTGTTCCACTGTTTAAGAAATGCTCCTGGAATAAACAAGGAAATTATATAGGCCGGTGAATTTGAGATCAGTAGAGGGAAAGTTTATTCTAAGGGACTGGATATATACATTTGCAAGAAAAAGTTTGCGAACCCTTTGCAATGACCTGGTTTTCTGCATTAATTACTCATAAAACGTCAGATCTTCATCTAAGTTACAATAATAGACAAACACAATCTACCTAAACTGATAACACACAACTATACTTTTTATGTCTTTGTTGAATACACTGCTTAATTATGCCAGTCCAAGCTAAAAAAAAGTAGGTGAACCCTTGTATTTAATAACTAGTAGAACCTTCTTTAGCAGCAATAACCTCCAAGCATTTCTTGTAGCTGCTGCTTAGACTTGCACAATGGCGAGGAGGAATTTTAGACCATTTCTCCATACAAAACTGTTTTAGTTCATCAATATTTTTGGGAGACCTTGCATGAACAGCCCTCTTCAGGTCATGCCACAGCATCTCAATTGGGTTAAGCTCTGGACAGTGACTTGGCCATTCCAAAACATAAATTTTCTTCTTTTTAAACTATTCTGTTGTTGATTTACTCATGTTTCAGATCATTGTCTTGTTACACCATCCAACTTCCCTGAAGCTTCAGGTGACAGACCGATATCCTGATATTCTCCTGTAAAATGTATTGATACAATTTTGAATTTATTATTCCCTCAAAGATTGCAAGCTGTCCAGATCCTTGAGGCAACAAATCAGCCCCAAACCATGATGCTCCATCCACCATGCCTCACAGCTGGGATGAGATTTTGGTGTTGGTGTGTAGTGCCCTATTTCCTCCAAACATAGAAGCATTTCTGCCAAACAGATCAAAATTTCCTCATCTGTCCACAAAACATTGTCCCAATAGCATTGTGGAACATCTTTTGCAAATTTGAGACATCCAGCAATGTCTTTTTTTGGAGAGAAGTGGTTTCCATTGTGGTGCCTTCCATGAACACCATTCTTGCACACTGTCTTTCTTATAGTGGGCAGATGAACAGAGACTTGAGTAATTCTAGAGATTTCTGCAGCCTTCTGCTGTTACCCTTGGGCTCTTTATCGCCTCCTTCAGCATTGCATATAGTATTGCTCGTGATGTGATCTTTGCAGGATGCCCACTCCTAGGGAGAGTAGCCACAGTACTGAATTTCGTCCATTTGTAGAAAATTTCTCTTACTGAGGAATGACGAACACATAGGTCTTTAGAAATGCTTTTGTAGCCTTTTCCAGCTTCTTGCATCTCTACAATTCTTCTTCCAAGTTTTGGCAGATGTGTTTGTCTATATTGTGACTTAGATGAAGATTAGGCCGTATTTTATGAGTAATTAATGCAGAAAACCAGGTAATATGCAAAGGGTTCACAAACTTTTTCTCACAGCTGTAAGTACTTGCATAGACATAAACTGATTAAGGATAATCAGCATGGCTTTATGTGTGGTACGTCACGTCTAACCAATCTTATACTATTTTTCAATCAAGTTACCAGGAAAGTGGATGAAACCAAGTAAGTGGATGTTGTCTACATGGACTTTAGCAAGATATTTGATAAGGTCCTACATGGGAGGCTGGTTAAGAAGGTTCAATTCCTTGGCATTCCAGATGCGGTAGTAACTTCAATTAGGTATTAGCTATGTCGGAGAAATCAGAGAGTGGTAGTAGATGCCACTCTGACTAGAAGTCTGCGACTAGTGTAATGTCACAGGGATTGATGCTGGATCTGTTGTTGCTTGTCATCCAGATTGACAATCTGGACAATAATGTGGTTAACTGGATCAGCAAATTTGCGGATGACACCAAGGCATTGCACTTTAGCAGGACCACCCAGGGTAGTTCTTACACAGTGAACGGTAGGGCACTGAGGAATGTGGTCGACCAAAGGGATCTGGGAATACAGGTCCATAATTCATTAAAAGTGGTGTTACAGGTTGATAAGGTTGCAAAGAAAGCTTTAGGCACATTGGCCTTCATAAGTCGAAGTACTGAGTACAGGAGATGGGATGTTTTGTTGAAGTAGTATAAGACATTGGTGAGGCCTAATTTGGAGAATTGTGTGCAGTCTTGGTCACCTACCTGCAGGAAAGGTTGAAAGAGTAGAGAAAAAATTTAGAAGGATTTTGCTGGGTCAAGTTATAGGGAAAGACTGAATAGGTTAGGACTGCATTCCTTAGAACTTAGAAGACTGAGAGGAGATTTGATAGAAGTTTTCAAAATTATCTGGGGTATAGATGGGGTAAATGCAAGCAGGCATTGTTCACTGAGATTGGGTGGGACTACAACCAGAAGTCATAGGTTAAGGATGAAAGGTAGAAAGTTTAAGGGAAATATCATGGGAAACTTTGTCACTCAAGAGTTGTGAGTGTGGAACAAGCTGCCAATACAAGTGGTTCATGTGAGCTCAATTTCAATGCTTAAGAGAAGTTTGGATTGGTGCATAGATGGTAGGTGTATGGAGGGTTATGGTCCAGGTGCACGTTGATGGGAATAGACAGTGTAATTGTTTCAGCATAGACTAGATGGACTGAAGGGCCTGTTACTGTACCATGTGAACTGAATTTGAAATTTCTTGATGTGAACGGCCCATATAACAATCAAATAATGTGTTAAATTGCTTTTATAATTTCATAATAAAGCAAACATTAAAAAAAAGAACTCACCTTCTCATCGGTCCACAACGAAGGTCAGCCAGATATACAGCACCATCCATTTTGTGACCCCGGGCAGTGTTGAAAACTTTAAATTTAAAGAAGAGCATTAAAAAAGGTAATCAAGAATGGCTCATTTTTTAAATAGGGAAATGAATGCCTTCCGCATAAATAACCACATACGTTCTATTGTTGTCTCAGGGTCCACTTCTTCTACGTCAATTAGGTATCTAATTTGTAAACAAAACACATTAATATAATCTTACACAACAGAAAATCTGCAGATGCTGTACAGTGATTTGGCCATTCCAAAACACAATTTTTCTTCTTTTTAAACTATTCTGTGGTTGATTTACTCTTGTGTTTTGGATCATTGCCTTGTTACTTAATATAATCATACTAATTTTTAGCTGAATCTTTCCACAAAGTTACTATGTCCAGAGAGAAGTAATTAACATATTCCATTCATGCTGAATAACTATCAAGTAGACACTTGAAAAATATTAGGAACAATAATTGTAATCCAAAATTTGCACTAATTTCCTCATTAAGGACAATCTTAGGATGATTAGAAACAGTGAAATAATTTAGATTTAAACAGTATTTACCTGCAGATAAGGTATCCAGTTCTATTAATCCCACCTGTACAGTGAACTCCAATAATTTTATCTAAAGTTAAATTGAAATGAATTGAAACTTTACCAATGTGCAAAAATATTACAGAATAATTTTAATACATGACATTCGACGGAGCTTGCAGAGCTCAAGGGA
Source organism: Hypanus sabinus (assembly GCF_030144855.1). NCBI lineage: Eukaryota > Metazoa > Chordata > Chondrichthyes > Myliobatiformes > Dasyatidae > Hypanus > Hypanus sabinus. The sequence continues at coordinate 41,412,650 of NC_082727.1, forward strand.
CAGTAATCAAAATGCTTATTCTTCAACTTTGTGAAAACTGAAGATTTGAAAACCAGGTCTCCATTAACTTCAATCCAAGGCTATAAAATGTCATCTTCATTTTAACTGATGGTTTTGGTTATCAATTATTTTCTTCACTTGCAAAATCAGAAACTTACATGGCTGTTTCTCACAATCCCTCATTTCCCTAAGTTTAGCATATGAATTGGCACTTCAATGTAGAACATCTTTCAGTTCAGTTCTAGTTTTTGCATACTTACATGAAAGTGGTTTGTGAAAACTATGAAGATTTGCAAGTTGCAAGATTAATTCCATTATTCAAACAAATCAATACAGAGAAGGAATGCAGAAGAGCTGATTGTTGGAAGACGACACTGAGTGGTAGGAATGAATTTGGAAAGGTCAAATCGTATGTCTCATTTTAATGATATACAGTATATTACTGGATGAAGTAGAAAGTAGAACATAGAGCTGTACAGCACAGGAACAAACCAATCAGTCCACAATGTCTGTGCTGTGCATGAAGACAAATTAAAAGTGATGAGCTATTCTCCGCCAACAATAGGAAGGTAACTATTGCCACAAATAGGAGGAGCTCAAAAAGTGAATGAGTGCAGTGCTGTGGTAGAACTTTGGATTCTGTACAGGCAGGCTTTAAATGGCTGAAATAGATTAGGAAGGGCAAATAGAGAATACATTTGTTATGTGTGGTACAATGAATTGTCATTTCTATTTTGTGTTTTCATCTCATTACCCTTTGCAGCACTTGCTTTGTAAGCGTGTCTATCCTTCTCAAGTTGTTGCTCACATGCCAATTTAACCAAACGTCCATTGTCCCTCAAATTTTAAATTATGCTTTAAATTTTCACTTAGTCACTACTAACAAGTGCACTCTATCCATCAGACAAGCAGTGATTAGGCTTCCTCCCTTTGGTAAGAATGTAAAATAGAAGGGAAAATACAACTAGAGATGTGCCTCCACGTATTACTACTCCAGCATCAGAGGTAGAGAGGTCCTACCCCAGTTATGAACATGTCATGTAAAATTACCATTGAATAAGTGCTTGGGAGATTGGCAGTTGTATGTCAACTGCTGCAGGCACATTCTCCCAGGAGGGAACATGGCATTTCCATCAACCTTTTCTATGCACCACTGACTCCCCCGCCCCCCCCCCCCCCGGTCCCCTCAAAAGACACAACTATCACCCCTAAAAGACAACTATCAGGAGTTGGATTAAGCAGAGCAGAAATAGGAGCACTGAATGGACTGAGTTAGTAAGACTGGTTGGTGACTGTTCTTCCCACACGGGCTTCCTCTCCCATCACAACCATTTCTGTGATCCTCTCCCACGTTTTGTTCATTTCCGATTTATACACAGTTCTCAGGAATAGAACGGTAATATAGTTTGGGGACGGCTTGTATTGGAAACCATTACAAAGTTCATTCCAGAGAAATTTGATGACAGAATCAAATATAACACAATACCCAGTCGTGCTGAGAACATCTTCAGGGACTGAAATATGATTTTTCATGAGTAATTTATCTTTCATAAGTTTTATCTTTGATAAGAGCGTCACATGTACAACAAAATATCATGAAAACTGTGAGTATCGAATTCTCAGATGATTCTCCCTGTGCTTGCACTGTCACAGGAACTGTGTCTTCCCACAAAGACACGCTTTAGGTACCTAAAGCTTGGTGGGACTGGTTAAACAGATAATCAGGTTTCTGTTTGATGATGCACAAAATCTCTGTGGGAAAGTAAGCTCCCAGTAAGATTAGCTTGAATGTTTCACATCTTCAGTGCATAGTTTAAAACTCGCTGTATGAAAATAATCAACTTACTGTAATATCTCATGATTTTTAAATCTCCCCAGTTTCCATTATATTCCATCTCTTGCTTTTGGCAGCTAGATGCCAAATGCCAGGAAATCTGCATGCGATGTTAAACTTGTGATGAAATATTACTCCAATTCATAAGTATCAGGGAGAGGTTAGGGGTAGCATGAAATCAGAAGGGAGGAGCTATACAGAATAAAAATGCATCAGCACAAATTAACGTTGGCACACTAGAAGCAACTTTTAAATGTGCTATTGCTGAATGACTTGTTGATCTATCATTATTCTCACCGTATTTCACATCCAGAGTCTATTAATATCTCACAAATGCTTAAGAGGACAACTGGCAGGTTGGTTCTCACAAGTATCTAGCCATTTGCTAGAATGTTTTTTGCCTAGACTTGGGGTTTGTGTTACAAGAGGAGGTTGCATACATTAGTACTTTATTCCCTGGAATGTAGGGGATTGAGGGGTGATCTGATAAGAGGTATACAAGATCATGAGGAATGACAGGATGAAATAGCACCTAGTATTTTTATCTTAGGGAGGTGTTATAGCAAGGAGGTTTAAGATCACAGATGAGCGATTTTGAAGGGGCATCAGAGGCATATTCTTTATACAAAGGGTGATGCATATTTGGATTGAGATACCCGAAATAGTGGGGATGCAGGTACATTAGCAACATTTAAAAGCCATATAAATAAATACATGTTCAGGAGAGGTTTAGAGAACTATAGGCCAAAGTGGGCAGATGAGTCTAGCTCACTGGGTTACATGATTGGCATGGAAGAGTTAGGCCACAGGGCCCATTTCCATTCTGTAAAACTTTGATTCTGCAAATTCAGTGTTATAAAACCATGGCTGAATAAAAGGTGCAATAGGTTTACTACCCAGGATCCAATCAAATGAATTATAAGAATCTCAGTTATAATGCATAAATTAAATAGGGATTGAACACTTCTCTGAGTATAAATCAGTTAAATAACCATAATTAACAAGAGTAGCACATTACTTACCATTGTCAGCATTTTCCCATAAAAATTTTCTGACTCTTCGCTTAAACTGAAGAATTGTAGCATCATCTGGTACTTCATGCCCAACTGTATACAGCTTTTGATACTGCACACTTTTAGGCAAATCCTAAATAAAATAATGCATTATGTGGGCACCCAAGTTGACCATTCAATTTCAATGAAAGCCAAAACTAAAGTTGAATTAGAGATTATTTATATACCTTTTCAGTATAATAGCGAGTTGTATATGTTAAGTCAATTATTAAACCAAGTTCTTCATTTTGCTCTTTAATTTTTGCTATAAGATCCTTTGGAGAAAACTTCTGATTAGCTGTGAGCCTTTGACTTATTGCCTGCAAAGAGAAAAAATATAAACATATTTACTATAGTTTTAGGTCATATCTTACAAGAAAAGACGAAACAGTCATAAACTTAGTTCCAAGAAATGCAGCAAGGCAAATACATAAATTAAGAATCTTCCAAGAAAGCAGGATAAGGTTTCAGTGGTCAGAGAGTTAAAAGCAAAGAAAGTTTAAAAAAAGATTCTTGACTGAAAAGGAAATCAACCAGGAAACTTACTCAGATAAGCAAGTTGTTAAGAGAAGCAAGAATGGTATATAAAAGTGGATATGATGAAACAAAATCTTCAATAAATAAGGATGCCATGCAAATGGAAAGATTTCATTGATCAAGTATGGCAGCTGTAAGCAGCCCAGGTTTGCCCATGTATCTATCAAGTCCATAGTTAACTGATTTAGATCTTTTGGCAACAAATTTTCTTACAGAACCTTGTTACAAGTTGGTCGGTTATACAGGAACTTCAGTCATAAGTACATCACATGACATACCTTTAACAAGCCTCATAAACATAAATACTTTGACAACCAGTTGAGTTATATCTCTCAAACTTAGCTAGCTGCTGAATTATGTGGCTGTTTCTGTTTAAAGTTACTGAAAGACAATTTTTAACTCTTAATTTAAAGAAAATACAAAGAACCAAAAACACCTCCATATTGTAACTATTTCCTTCCACTGAAATGAATGGAGTTGCTGAAACAAGGGAAGTCCAACCAGGAATAAATTACCCTTGTGAAAATATAGGATGTCGCAACAGAAAATGATAGCTAAAGATAGAAAACAAATCAAATTAAATAAATCCTTTTATTTAGATTGAAGGAATAAGGGGAAAATTAAAATGCCATTCAATGCAGAAGTGCAAGGCTATGTAATTTGGCTGAACAATTATAGAAATGATGTAAATTCAAATGCATAAATGAAAGTGGGAAGACCAGTGGAAAAATGGTATTTTAAAAGAAATGGGAAATTTTGTTTTCATAAGATAGAATGCAAAAACGAGGAGTTGGCACTAATCTCATACAAATCATCAGTCAGGCTGTCACCGGAATATAACGACTGGTTTACAGTTTTAGTACATTAGGGTTTCCCACAATACGTTCTAATTTGGGCAGGGTATGAGTAGGATTCAGATTTTCCTCAGAGTACAGAATGAGATTTATCATAAGACAAAGGAAGTGACTGAAGTTGGAAAGTGTTTAAACATTTTCCTCCAACAAGTTGCGCAACTGTTAGGTTATATTTTCACCATCAATTCACCAAAGAAAATGTGCTTACTCCTTTCAAAGGGACTTTGAAAGCAATGAATCTCGTTCTTGGTATGCGTCGACCAACGGGTATAATGCCTCTCCATCTATATTATAATTAGATGAAAAAAGTTTTCAGTAAATAATAATACCAGATTTGTTAAGTTGTCATAGGCTACACTTAGAAATACAGATAGTAAGTTTTACGTTATTTTGTTAAGACTTATCATTTAAATTAGTTTTAAAAAACTATAGATTCAGATCAGAGAACACTGCATGCATCACCATGAAAACCTTGGCCTTGCTTTATTAAAGATATTCTTTATCCTATCCATTATGACCCCATCCTCTAAAACCGAACAATTTTCTCCTGTATACTCGGTTCCAAAGAAGGGTCCACAACTTGTAACATGAAATGTTTTGCTTCCCACAGATGCTGCCTGAAGTGCTGAATGATTACATCATTTTCTGTCTTATTATTAGCAAATTTCAAAGCTTACTTGAACATTTAGTTGCAGTTCACCAAATTGCACATTTACTACAATGAAACAAGACATTGGCACCTGCAGCTAAATAAACAACAGATGTTAGAATGCAAAAGTTAAACTGAAAATGATGGAAGAAAGTCTGACAGCACTAATTATTATAGCTATACAAAACCCGGTTAGCAAAAGTCTGATTGCGACCTTGCAGGGTTATCAACAACAGATAATGGAATGACAATGGGCTTCTCAGGATAAATTCTGATGAAAGACTCCATTCACTACAGTAGTTTTTTTTCTAAATTTAGATACTAAAGGTAATTCAGAGAATTGAAAGTCCTGAGCACTACCGACAGTGCCCGACCAGCTGTATCCTATCTAGTATGGGAATTGCAAGGCATCGGACAGCAAGACCCAACAACTGAATGGAGGGCTGGTGAGAGAATTATTATTCTCCATCACCACCACCTTCAACCCCTCCCTCCTCCAAATCCAGGATATATTCCAAAAGCACCGTGGTTGCAGGGTCCTCAGGACTGTTAGGGACTTCTCAAATCCATAACATAATCTCTGACCTCCTACCCTGAGGCAGGACGTATTGCTGAATCTGAACAAGGACTGTTAAGACTGGGTAACAGATTTTTCACCAGGCTTCTGAACACCCTGCTACCACCTGGTACACATCACCTATGACAGCGCAAGTTGCATTGTGCTGTTGTATATTTAACTATATGGTATATATACACTTTATCTACTTGTACATCTACAGAAATTTATTTAATATTATCCTAATACTATTATTTTATGAGCTGTATGTGATATATGTACTACGTATTGCAGCTTGATCTCAGAGGAACGTTGTTTTGTTTAGCTGTATACAACTGTATGGTTGAATGATAAAGAACTTGAAGGAAGCTATTTCTACTTATTTGGAAGCTGAAGATCAGCGAGCATAATAAAATTAGTGAGACCTTTTAGAACTAAAGTTGGAATGTACTTTCACAAAACAGGACTGAGATAAATCGAGTGCGTGTCACAACAAGCTTGCACTAAACATAAGACCAAGAAATATATAGTCGACTCAGGAAGGGGAAATTCAGGGAATACATAATGGAGCTCACCAAGGGGCAGCAGTGGAAAGGGTGAGCAGTTTCAAGTTCCTAGTTGTCAAATCTCGGAAGATCTATCCTGGGCCCAAAATATTGATGTAATTATGAAGAAGACATGCCAGGAGAATTGCTACGTCACCAAAGACTCCAACAAATTTTGAGATATACCACAGAGAGTATTCTAACCGATTGCATTACCGTCTGGTTGGAGGGACCAATGCACGAGGTCAGAAAAAGCTGTAGAGGATTGTAAGCTCAGTGAGCACCATCATGGGCATTAGTCTCCTCAGCATGAAGGATATTTTCAAAAGCCTATCCCTCAAAAAGGTACCAAGCATCATTAAAGATCCCCGCCATCCTGGACATAACTTCTTATTACTGCCACCATTGAGGAAGTACAGTATCACGAAATTGCAGATTCAACATTTCAGTAACAACTTCTTCCTTTCCACCATCAGATCTCTGAATGGTCTATGACCCATTATTATTGCATTGCTTATTTTTCATTGCACTGTACTGCTACCACAAAATAGCAATCTTCACAACACGTCAGTGATAATAAATCTGATTCTGTTAAAACAAAGCTGGAATACACTAGTGGAAAGTTGCGAACAAGGGGACGGAACTACAAAATAAGAGGTAATTTTTGTCTGCCAGGGTTGTGAATTTCAGAAATTGTCCACCACAAAGGATAGTAGAGGACAGATCATTAGACACACTTACAGTGTTGATGGACATACAATGCATTCCAGATAATTGGGACACACCAGCACCAGTACATTTTAGCCCAATTAAGCTGCTACCCCCAATTAGTCAAACTTTCATAGAAATTGTTAAATTGTTAAAGTATAAAAAACAAACTACCGTTTAACAGAATTCTTAAAAAATGTATTTACGTATGGAACAAATTAGAATTCTACTAATGTTACTACAGTGCTATAAAACTGTATTAATTCCTAATAGTTATCGATGTTGGAGTTCATCCAGTCTATGCTGCCATGTATGTGGTGTCCAGGGAGGGGTAGCATCTCTGGTGAAGGGTCGTCACGTCCATTCTGGGGCAGCTCACTCAACTTTAGTCCCCAGCAGACACCCAGCTCTCACCTGTAGCTCCAAATAGCTGTTTGCATGCAAAAGCAGTAACACCACTTCAACCAGGTGAGGGTAGTCGGTAGGCCTTCATACCCCAGTAAAATAGGGACATACTTATTCTAACACATGAAGTCAGCTCTGGCAGACTGGGTAGATGAATCAACAGCGGGATCTGGTGATCAAGAAGGCAGGTCTGCAATGCTTTGTGGAAAGCGAAGGACATAATAAGGCACTGAAGTAATCAGTCATCCATTGCAACCAAGGAAGACCCCAGTTTGTGACAACTACTCATACCACTGGATCCAGACTTCCAAAGCTGAGGGAGTGGAACTGTCCCAGAGCAACATATTTTCTATTTTAAAATCTCTCCCCACAGATTTTAATTGTCATTGTCCGATTCGACAAATTACCAATAAGCTGCCATGTTGTCTTGACTGACTGTAAATGCACAAAAATCAGCACAGACACCTAGTGCAGATAATGGACTGCTTTCATACAATGCTGTCGACGACTGTATCCTCCAAATCTTGTCATTGTAACATTCAAGATGACTGTTGATGTTTTCAAATCCTTTGTAGGTCCAAACTTTTTGAAGTTAAGAAAATAGTTTTTACTCCGGCCTGTTTCTAGCATCTACAAGTTTGAATGCTTGAAACCGCAGGAAACAAAACAATTCTAAATTGTTTTATTGCTTAGTTTTCCCTCACCAGCTATCATTAACAAAAATCATAGCTTCTTGACCACAAACACCGGTACTACTTAAAAACTTTGCTACGAGCACGGTGTGCTGCTGAACGGCAACACAAATTCACTCGACTGACACTAGTTAGAAACAGTTTGGCAATAGTTTCTGTACCAACTAAATGAAGGGAATCCTTATTACTTTCTTGATCATTTTCTGTTATTTAAGAGTTGTCCTAAATAAGCAACTGCCCTGATTAACTGATAGCATAATTAACCACTATCCACTGTAGACTTGAAAGATCAAGGAACTGAGTTACGGTGAACTGACATAGAAGCAGAGTTGAAGTCAGCATAGATTAAGAATTATCATAGAATTAGAGTGTACCCATTTAAAACAGAGATGAGGAGAAATTTTTTTAGCCAGAGGGTCATGGATTTATGGAATTCGTTGCCACATACAGCTGTGGAGGCCCAATCCATTGAGGGTTTTTGAGGAGGAGATTGACAGGTATCTAATTAGTCAGGGTATCAAGGAATAAGGGGAAAAAGCCGGAAATTGGAACTAGATGGGAGAATAGCTTAGCTCATGGTGGAGTGGCGGAGCAGACTCGATGGGCCGAATGGCCTACCTCTGCTCCTTTGTCTTGTGATCTTGTGATATGAAATGATCAGGCAGATTTGAGGGGCTTGGTAGCCTGTTCCTATTTTCTTATATTACTGCAAATAGTGACTAATGTTGGGAAAATTATGGATTTCATATCAGAAACATTGATTTAAAAGGCATTAAAAGGGTTATAATACAAAGGTAGGTATACCAATTAAAAACAGACTAGCTACAATCTCATTAAATGATTTAAGTCTTTAAGGATTGAATGGTTTTGCAATTGTTCTCTGTGTAGGTCATTTCTAAGGTTTTGTTATAACATTTTATTTTCTCATATAAACTGAAAGAATGATTTGCTTTCACAAAAGCTTCTAATTAATAATATCAGCTCACATTCTTAAAACCAAACTATTTTATTTTATAATTTCTTTTATTGAGTCAGATTTGTACAACACAGGAATAAACCCATCAGCTACTCACGTCCATACTGACCTTTTCACCCATCATCACTGATCCGATTTGACCATATTAGGTCTACATCATTTTATGCATTATTTGTGTCTTTCTAAACCTCTTAAACAAAGTAATTATATCTGGCTCCACAATCTCCTTCAGCAGCAAGTCCCAGATATCAGCCACTGTGTTAACAACTTTACCCTCAAATCTTCTTCATCTCTCCTTACATTTATGCCCTCTATTTTTTAATACCCCTACTGTGGACATAGTCATCAGTATCAATCTTAGCCATTTTATTTCCCCCCATGAATCTTCAAGATGTGGTATGTGGTTGGGGAAGAGGGGTAAGAGACAGAAAGAAAAAGTTTTAATGGTTTGTTCTCCTTTAATTTATGCAAATCTTTGGATGTACCAGGACATGATCCACAAGAGAATATCAAGATTATGGGAATTTATATGAGAGTCAGCATGGAAACAGGTCTTTCTGCCCACTAAGACAGTGGTGACCAACCATTTTACAATACTGCTACATCAATCCTTAATGTGTCATTTACCCACACAAATACACTTCCAGATTTTAAAGTTTACAACATACACACTTAACTACTAGACTTTGATATCTTTCCACAGTCCTCCTGACTGGCATAAGCAAAAATAGTGTTCACCTACAGAAGTAGTCTTGAATGTTGATATTCTGCTTACAAGTGTGGCTATCAAATAATTACAAAGTCTAGTGTCTAGGGAAGAGTAGAGCTGAAATTTTTCTTCATCGGTCATAAATTGCACATTTTCTTCCACAATCTCAATAATTATCCATTGTGCACAACAGGTAGTATCAGAAATTCTGGCAATGAATATTGCTATATATAGTTTTGAATGTCTACTACTCAAATCCCAATTAAAGACAGAAAATCTAGAGAATTATACCTTAAACTACCTGCTGGATTCTTTTCTGCTGAAAATCTACCTCTTTTCACCAAGATCTACAAACACATTAAAGCCTTTAGGTAAACATGGTATTTAAAACCCTTCAAATTAGTTGAGTGGGAATCTTTCTTACTGTGAACATAGGTTTTACAAAATTACTTATTTGCAATGTTTCATGCTCCTTCAGGTTATTTTTACATGCCCTAGTGAGGGATCCACAAGGAACATCAAAGCTATGGGAACACACAAACAGGCTCTTCTGCTCACTGAATTGACACGCCATAAACCACTCATTTTAAACTATCTCTACATTAATTCTCTTTAACAACCCCCATCCCTCAGGTTCTACCATGATGCATTTTACAGTGCACAAGTAATATAACATCCAACGTGCCTTTAGTATGTGAGAAGCTAGGGCATCTGGAAGAAGCAAATGTGGCCACAGCGTGAATGTGTAAACCTCACATAGCATTCAAGGTCAGGATCTCTGAGGTTGAGAGGTGGTGACTCTACTGGCTGTGCCACGGTGCAATCCATGACTACCTTTGAGAATGGCCAAAGGAATTTTAAAAAATTCTCAAGTTTTCTACCACTAAGACCACAGCACAGAGTAAGCAGCAGCTACTGAAACAATTCTAAATTACCCTATTATTTTCTTCCTGGAACATATGTGCCACTCTAAGGATCAATTTTTTTAAACATATGACTATACATACATACATATGAAATGCACACAATAGATGTGCATTTAGTTACCCGACAATCTATATATTGTACGTTGACATTGAAATATCATTTGAGAACATGAACTCAAATTGTGTCCCTGCTTTACAATTTTGACAACTGCTGTAGGTTGATGTGTGGGTTGTCATTTAATAACTTTCAAGAGCTCAAGTAAGTATTATGAATGAGGAAACAACATAGCCTTGAAATCTGAATATTTTGAACTTCAGTCAATACAATTAACCATGTAAATTATTGAAAATGATTAATATCAGAAAAAAGTATAGTATCATATTTATCTCCTGTAGAGCCTTTCTGAAAGATTTAAGAAATTTTGCATGCATTTTAATAATTCAAATTTATCCAGATTTTAAAAATATGGATACAATTACTTATATTCAATGTATAGGACACCCTCCCAACACAGTTGTAGCAGGGTTTGTTTTGGTGAACTGCTCATAACCCAAACTGTTTGCAATGCAATTCAGGAATGTGTTGCAAACCAAGTTCCCACGTGGCATGCAGCTCCACAGCATAGGCAAATCACTAGTCTCCCAAATGCTCAAATGTCCAGGCAGTACCAAGATGGACATTTGAATACTGTGTTATAACTTACCTAGCTATTCCAGAACCCATAAACTGCACGTGCTACTATTGCCAACAATCAATGTATGTGAAAAGAGTGCGCCAGTTTTAAGATTCATAGTTACTAGATTACTGATCCTGACATACAGGTGTATTGAGAAATGGTCAATAAATATTTAGTGGTTCCCTGGGACAATTTTATTAAGATTTTTCCAACGGTGTTTTGTAACATACACAGTAGGATATTCACTGGTTTGTACTAGGTGTCATTACAACTTGCCTTTTGCTTTTAATGTTTGTCTTCCTCTAATGAATGCAGTTACAACTTCAAAACTACAATGAGGAATTTGGACTCTACCACACCTGATTAACTGTTCTAGATTTAAAAACTTATTATTTATAATAAACTTACCAATTGATGAGAAGCATTCTTTACTATTTAATGAAATTCTGATCCAGTCATCAAACCACAGGATTTTAGCACCTGGCAGCAGCAAATCACAAAGATTTTCATCCATGAGATAGATGTGAAAATGAAATAAGTGGCCCTACCTTTAAAAACTTAAAAATATAATAGGATAAGGATAAAAGGTATCATCAAAACCAGTTAAGTTTCAAAAATAAGTGACTATTGCTCGGTATGTATAATAAATGCCTGAAGGCCAAAATAAAACATTTTCAAAGGTTCAACAGTTTATCCCCCATAAGGCAACAGTGTCACATGGAGTAGAAAGGTATGAGATGCATTTTCAAACTTGGGCCTATTTACTCATTCAAACAATCTGAGCCTCATTACTATTCTGAGTGGTCAAATAGCATGGGTATAAGTGATTCAAAACGTCCAAGCTTCCCATTATTGACAAACTACTTATTAGAAATAGAGCTTCATTTAATGGAAGATAGAATGATACAAAGTTCATCATACAGGGATTTCTGCATAATCCTTACATTTTAGTAGTCCATCCCTAAATTTAAGCTTTATGGATTGAATTAATTTTAGAAATAATCTTGTAAAAAATCATTCGAAAGTGCAGATTTTCCAAATCTTTAATGCCTTCAGTTTTCTAGTACATTTTACAATGACTGAAACTAGCTGTTTCAATGGAAACAGACCAACCATTCTTGTGCCAAATCACTGACTTATCTTTATGTAAGACTCAGTCCATTTATATTTCCCCAATTACAAACCTTGCACTGTAACTTGATTTATAAAAGTACCATTCCTCAAACTAAAAACTTCCTCAGAAATGTAAACAAGTTAGATTTTGCACAAGTAGATGTTAAGTAGCAACACTAATAAGACCTCTGGAGTCCAGGACTAATATATTTGCAATCATAGTTGCTTAAGTGTAATGACATGAGTGGGGATGGGCCAAGAATCAACAGAAAATGTAAGCAGTTAAATGTGAAATATTGGAAAACTTTCAGAATTATAGAATGTGTGAAAATGTCACATACCAGGTTTTGCTGAATTGCATGCCAATAAACTGAAATACAAAGACCTAGCATGAACTAGAAAACAAAGCACTAGTATTTGGACTTCCTCTTTACAGAAAGTTGTACAACTTCAGGGTCATTCCCAATTTCTACTTTTTTGTCCTGTTTGATTTCATGTTTCTCTTTGCTTCCTTCTCCAAATTCTGCATACATTTAGTGTTTTCATTGGTCATTAATCCTAATGCCTCTGGTGGATTTACTCCACTTTAAGATTTCAAAACTAGGCAAATATGAAAGAGTCCATCACCAATCCTTGAACTAGTTAAATTAGAATGTATACATCTACTGGAAAGTTTTATTTCCGCTTTTCTTTATGCATATTAGCATTGCTTTCAATGCTGAATGCCTTGAGCTTCTAATCTCAAATGTCCAAATATGTAGAGTTGCAAGTTTGTGAACCCTTTGCAATTACCCAGTTTCCTACAATAATTACTCAAAATGTGGGTGATCTTCATCTAAGTTACAATAATATACAAACACAATCTGCCTAAACTAGTAATATACAAACAGTTGTATTTCTCGTGAATACTGAATACACTATTTTAACGATCAGTCTAGGTTCACAGTAGTACGTGAACCTCTAGGTTAATGCCTTCTACAAAAGCTATTTGGAGTTAGGTGTTCCAATCAGTGAGATGAGATTGGAAGAGGTGTCCTGCCCTTTAAAGAGACAAAGTCAGGCTACTGACAGAACCTACTCTTCAAAAAAGATCTGTATGTGCACCATGCCACGATCAAAACAACTTTCAGAGGACCTTAAAAGAATAATTGTAGAGCTGCATGAAGCTGGAAAAGGTGACAAAAACATTTCTAAAGACCTGAGTGTTCGTTAGTCCACAGTATGAGAAATTGCCTACGAATGGAGGAAATTCAGTACTATTCCTTTCCCTAGGAGTGGGTGCCCTGTAAAGATCCCACCAAGAGCACAATGTACAATGCTGAAGGTGAAAAAGAACCCAAGGCTAACAGAAAAGACCTTTAGAAATCTCTAGAACTTGCTAAAGACTTTGTTCATGTGTCCACTATAAGAAAAGACGTGAGCAAGAATGGTATTCATGGAAGGACACCACAGAGGAACCCACTCTCAAAAAACAAAAAATAATTGTAGTTCATCTCAGGTTTGCTAAAGACCATTTGGATGTTCCACAACATTTCTGGGACAATGTTCTGTGGACAGATGAGACAGAAGTTGAGCTTTTTGGCATAAATTCACCCCACGATGTTGGGGGGAAAAGGCACTGCACACCAACACCTCTTCCCAACCGTGAAGCATGGTTCGGGGCTGTTTTTCTGCCTCAAGGGCCTGGACAGCTTGCAATTGCTGAGGGAAGAATTAACTCAAGTGTATCAAGTCATTTTACGAAGTAAAATGCAAGCACGGTAGCAGTCCATCACCTGAAGCTTAATAGAAGTTGGATGCTGTAACAAGACAATGATCCTGAAACAGAAGAGTAATCAACAGAATAGTTTAAAAAGAAAATTAGTGTTTTGGAATTGCCAACTCAGTATCCAGAGCTTAACCCAATTGAGATGCTGTGGCATGACCTGAAGAGGACTGTTCATCCAAGTATCCCAAAAATATTGATGAACGGAAATAATTTGTATGGAGGAATAGTCTAAAATTCCCCCTCGTTGTTGTGCAAGTCTAATCAGCAAATACAGGAAGCATTTGGTGGAGGCTATTGCTGCAAAAGGAGGTTCTACTAGTTATTAAATACTGTGTTCACATACTTTTTCCAGCCTGGACTGTGAATAATTAAACAATGTGTTCAATAAAGACATGAGAAGTACAAATGTTTGTGTTATTAGTTTAGGTAGATTGTGTTTGTCTAGTATTGTGACTTAGATGAAGGTCAGACCACATTTTATGAGTAATTAATGCAGAAAACCAGGTAATCACAATGGGTTCACCAACTTCTTTCTTGCAACTAGGTTTGATAATTTCACAAGAGAACTTGATATAGCAAAATGACATCCTTTGCAATACACACTGAAGAGCTCCCTACTATGATAGACATTTGTAGATATTAACTTCATACTGTGAACAAGCCTGTTGACATTTCTATTTCCAAATAAGGCTTTCTTTTGCTTACTTTGTAATTAAGTGCTCAAATACTGGTTACTTCCCATTCCTTGGCATAATGCCAAAGAATTCTGCAAATTTGATTCATTCCACTACATTTATAAGGCTAAGTAAAATGGAAATATCACATTTTTAAAAACAGCTCAATATTTTCTTTCCTAATTAAAGGTTCTATCACCTTACTATTCTTCCTTGGACTTTAAATATATCAAACAGTTAAACATGTCAAATCTTCACTCTCCAAAACTGTTTCAATTCTTGGCTACATCTCTTTGATAATTAAACAGTGTGTGAGATCACTATATTTTAATCATTACCCCAGCTACCAACATTCCATATCTCTATCACTTCAGTCCTAAAAATGAATGACACTGGAAAATGATGATCAACCAAAGAATAACCTCCATGAAAATCTTAACACCATTTGAAGGGAGCAAAACCAACCCTAAAGACAAAGTTTAAAAAAAATGCAATTTTCTTTAACCAGAAGCCGGTTTAGGGCCATCTTTGTAATTTAAGGTACTGCTGTATTTCTTCCTATTCCCCACTAAAAAGTAAATTACATTCAATGAAGGAATCTTTAAAAGTTACATTTTACTAATTATAAAAGTCTAAGTTAGACTTGCAGTGTAAGATGTCTGCAGTTGATCCATAATCGAAATCAACAAGTTACATTCCTCCAGATACTTTAAATATGTCAAATCCTTCAACTGTACCAAGTTATCTCATTTTTGTGCATGTTACAACCCGATTGTATCTACAATATCAACATAACCCTGGAATTGCCCATCCTGAGGAAGCCAGATACTACACAAAAACTGCTCTTTTACTCTAAAATTTTCTCTACTTAGTAGAGGCTGCAGATTACTATATATTGGGTGCTAGCTTAACAACTCTCTGTACTGTCAGGTTCTAAAGATAGCAACTTTACAAACCTTAAGGTTGCATAAAAAAAGCTTTATTTAAAAAAATGAGACAATCACAACTTTGCTCTGTAAAATTCATTGAATGGTAAATGCAGTGGACCCAATAACTTTACAATGCTTTCCATGAAGATGAATATAAATGATCACATTAGGTTACACATCCTTTTACATCATTACCCAATAAATGAAATTTATTAACTTTTATCTTGTATTAAAAGCTGTAAAATAAGGCATCTTGGGCACTGCAATATAAACAAACTACTTGCAGGCTTCACTTCAATGCACCAATTCTCTCTTCAGGCTCTTCATTTTCAAGTTTAGTATCAGCAGTTCTTCATTTATGGAGTCGATCCATTTAAAATTTCTCTCAAAATACTTCAACAATAAAAAAAACTGAGAAGGCATGTTATTTGCTTTAAATTTTTCCTCAATCAGCCACATTGTTCCATCTTTAGAAGAAACAATCTTAATCTCTTCAAAGCCAAATTGCCAGGTATTCAATGCACTTCTCTCTCAAATTTTAAGGAAGTCTTCCAGAGATTTAGTAACTGATCAGTCGTGAGAATGAGAAGAGGAATGGGGGCGATGATAAGAGTTTACAAGATTTAAAAAAAATCCTTCACATTAACAAATAATAATTGTTTGATTTGTTAATTACTTTAATCTTAACCACTTAACCAAACAGAAATCAGTCTTGGCTTCCCCATTTCTTTTTCTATTTCTGGTGATTATTCAAGTAAAAAGGATAAATTAAGTGTTGAAAAAGCCTGTGATAATGCATTCCATTTGCAAACCAAATTCCATTTCACAATGGAATCATTATGACAACTAAACTGCATATTTAAATAATTATATAAGTGGATAAGCTACACAAAAAAATCAGTGAACACATAAGTATAATTGTTCAAAGAACCATGAAGCCAAATTTCAATCCAGAACCACTTTTTGATTTTTTACAATATTTTAAGCTATAAACAATTCAGAAAATTTTTAGCAACATAAATGAGATGGCAACACAACTCTACAAAGAACATGAGGTACAATTTTAAATAAAAGTTACATGAAGTCAAAAAAAAAAGCAGTATCAAATCAACTCAAACTGCTTAGAAAAAAATAGTTAAGGTTGTGGACCTTTGGAGTCTCGATTATCCTGGCTTCGGGATAATCAAAGGCAATATCCCAAATTCCAAAGAGACTCAAACAAAAAGGTTTTTGCATACAATTATTGTAAACAAATACTGTTTTAAATAAATGGCAAAATTAAAATCACAGAAGATCCATTTTGGTTGATATGCTACCACATATTTAAAAATGTAATTTGCACCAGGTTAAAACGATAATATGCCTGACAGTTATTGCAAGTACCATGCTTACAGCTAGACATTTAAATAACACCAAAGCATACAATTTTTAAAATTTAAAAATCTACAAGTGCGTAACGGTGCTGCAGCAAGTAGTGCCAGTGCCACAAGCATTAGGAGCTGTGATAGCAATGCTTTTTTAAAATAAACTACCTCAACTTGTGTTTCTGGAAAAATTAGTTAATAGGTTAATCCAATACAAACAGTACTAGCTCCAGTCCAATGTACAAATGCTTTTTCTTAACTATTTGACAATTAAGCACAAATAGTATTTATGCTATTTTCAATAAATTCCTTTCTAAACATTTTTGTACATATAATACAAAACTTGTTCTGCAGTTAATTGGACTGGAACCTCAACTTCAAACATGATCTAACTGGTATTCCTACATTTTCAGTGTGTCACAAGTCAGCAGACTGGGAGAAAAAAACCCCCTATAAATCTGTGTCAACAAATAGGATTTTAGGTGTCATCTCCGATTTATTCATTTTGACAGTCAATGCTATCCATATTTAAGTCACGTCCATCAGCTAATGAACATGACCATTCTAGGGAAATATTTGTTCTCACAAATTCTCAACCAAATCAATACTTGGATGTTTTGATAATTATTATTTAACAGCGGTATTTCACCTAATGTGTCTTTCACCTCTGCTTCCTTAAAAATGCAGAAAATCACAAATGCTGGACAAATGGATCCAGTTTAGTCATTCAGTTCCTGACCTGGCTGAACTACAGATTATCAGGCCCTGTTCTCTTGTGGAAACTCCAGTTTCTGCTCATATTGGAATATATGTGTTCTTTTTTTCAACAAAAAGTGCAAACTGTTATTTGTAACTCTTCTTCCTTCACCCCAATTTTGTCACAGACTGAAAATATTTAATTTACTTCCTTTGCCACTTATTTCTCCAGTCCTTAACTCCCGCTAAAGAAACAAACTCATCTTCATATAATTGTGCCGATTTCCCCAAACCAAACTGTAATGCCTTTAAAATGAAATATGATTTTACTAAACTGCTAACTTCCAACTTGCCTTCCTTGTACCGTTGACATTGATGGTTATTTGTTTCAATTAATTATTGTTCTTCCCTTTCAGATGTCATTTACTGCCATTGAATCTCCAACTTCTCTTTGTACTTCATGTTTTCAATTCTGACTTTTGCAAAATTAATTTGAATCACATTTCCTTAGAATACGCAAATTGGCCCATGAAGGCTATGGTGGCTCTCAGGGTAATCCCACTTCTCCAATTGTTTTCCTGTAACCTTTCATGTCTCTCATATCCATGAATTTTACCATAATTCTCCAATTCTACCTGAACCAAGGGTAATTAACCTACCAATTTGGTGTTTCGCATCTGCGGTGAAACCAAAACATCCAAGAGAACACACAAAGAAAGCCAACAGCAGAGGTCAAGATCTAACCCAGAGAAATTGTAGCAGGAGGACTACCTACTGCTGCTACTCCAAGCTCTCACATGGGAATAGATCCAAAAGTAGCCTATATTCTATGACAATGTAACAAGGTAAAGACCCTCAGTAGTGTAGTGGTAGCACAATGCTATTACAGCTCAGGATGTTCTGGATTTCGATGTTCAACATTGACGCTATACTGCAAGGAGTCCCTGTACATCATTCTCCTCCCCCCCCATGGAATGTGGCTTTTCTTCCAAGTCCTCTGGTTTTCTCCCACACTCTAAAAGCGTACCAGGTAGGCTGATTGGTTACCGTAAAATGTTCTGTTATTAAGTTAGGACTAATCGTGTTTGCTGAGGTGGTATGACTCAAAAAGGTCATAAGTGACTACTCCACACTGTATCGCTAAATAAATTAAATCTCTCAGCCTAGCCCATTTGTGTTTTTTTTTAAAAATTTAGTTTAGAGGTACTGTATTACAGGTATCCTGTAATACATCAAAAAAAAATGCTGGATCTACTCTTACGAAAGTTTTCACTTATGATGTATCAGTGTACAAAACACTTGGATGTTTCTTCCTGCAAACCAGAATCTATTCTACTACCTCTCATTTCTCATCTAAAATGAGACCCACAAGATTGAAACTGTGTATTTATATGGAGGTGACACCACAATAAACTCTCATCTCCAAATGCAGAAACTTAAATGTCCACATTCAGTAGAGGATATACTCCATCAAAACCACTGTTTTCAATCTCTGTAAGTTTCTTAACTATCAATTTTAAAACCAAATTCAGATTGTTGGCAAACTTGGCATATGACCTTCAGACTATTATTTAACTCGGTTCAACTGACATGTAATTCAAGATATATTGTTTTGTCATTAGGGGTTTCCCTCTTACTACCCAAAGTAGACACTTTGGCTTCTGATTAAAAAGCAACTCAAAATGTAAAATTCTTCTTTGATTCATGGTTTGGTCTCCTCCCTACACTTCAACTCACTTTCTCCACTGAGATACTTTTGCTTTTTCTAGCTCTCAATTTAGTAAATTAAGCATAGAATATTCTTTAATCAAAAAGATAAAGAGATCTCCATTATTCCTTCACTGTCTGCTACTATAAAGATTCGCTCAAGAAATTCTACAATAATCACCCACAAAGACAGGATGGGTCAATTCCTTGTCAAGCTCAAATTGAAGTTATTTCACCATCATTATATGCAGACACCAAATTGATGAAATGGAAAATAAACTACCAGAATTAACCATTGCTCATATATTCCATTGTATCTTAATCTGAAAATCCCCACTTTGCCATTAGGGATTTAATCAGATTTTTTCAGGCTGTACTCAATGCTACTTTCAGCTTTCAAGCTTCAACCAACATCTTTTAAACTTTTGCTTAGGGCATAAAATACATTACTCTGAAAAATCTTTAGTTATATGAAGTCTGACATTTTTGGCATAATTATTGATTAGTATTATAGGGCTGGGTTGTTTAGCAAGTGGCTCAGATGCCTCCTCCTGAAAAACACTGGTAGTTCCACTTGCTCAATATTCCTCAGCAAATTTGGAGTTTATGCATAAACACACATCTGAAGTCCTGAATTTCAGAACCACCATTGATTTCAAACACAAGTGCAACTAGAGAGCACAAAGTTCTCACAATTACTCAGCACTTGGTTGGTAAATCAGCAAGGTCTCCAATGGATTTCTAATGCAAAGGGAAGTCTATAAAACATAAGAAACAGAATTCAATTTAAGGTTGAAATGAAAATGTTATTTTAAGAAAATGGCAGCTGCTCTAATAGCTCCAGAATGCTTCCAATTGTCAATGTTCAATCTCTGTCAGTCAACTATGTCACAGTGTGGCTTAAGTTTCCCACCCTTTCACATTCACATACACACAAGTTGCCAGTTCTACAACATAGAAAATGACCTTTCAGCCCACCATGCTCATTGCACCAATCACTCTCATTTACTCACAACAGGTTTGGAGCTTTGTATGCCTCAACTACTAAATACTCATTTCTTCAAATGTTGTGGGAGAAACTGCCTCCATCACCACTATGGTTCTGTTACCAAGTACCATTAATGAAGCTTTAGCAAAGATGTGACCACTAGGAGATCCATCAAAATTAAATGGGGGTTTGTGTACAAGCAACCACAAGTGGATCATTGCTGACAAATTCTGAGGCAGATTAAGTTTCCTTATAATGTTTTCATGTTTCAACTTCAAAATTAAATTTGTGTACCTCCAACATTTAGCATATGGACTGCAAGTCAAACATTGCTTCCTTGCTTGGATTGTTTATTATGATCCATCGATCAACCAACTTGGTTGCTGTTGCTGCAAATTGCTTGATCTTCATGCCAATACTTTCCATGTCAGAGAGCAAGTATCAAAAAATTGCCAACGGTAAATTCTGAGCAAATGCTTCCTTCTTCATTGAAGTTGAAATCACTGATACAGAATAGTTTTGACTGCATCCCAAAAAGCATTTTTTTCATTTTGATGCTTCATTTCTTCCTCCAATAATCAAGACAATCAAAATTACTTTACCCTATTTGTAAACCTAAACTGTCTGCAAAGCATTTCCCAATGTTTAAAAAAAATCTTAAGTTGTGCAGTGTATGTCAAAAGTGGAAAACTGCCCTTTTATTCCTTTAGCAATTGAATAAGACTTGAACATTTTCCAATCCACAAAATAGTTCAATTCTCCTGAACATCAACGCAATAACTTTTCCTTGTCCTTTGTTTGCCAAAATGTGAAATTAAGATCCTCGGATCAAAATTTACTTTCAGATGTGGCTAATTCAAGTATTTCACTGAATGTGACTGCTTCTTCCACATTTTCTACTTCAATCCACTAAACAGAAGTTCGTTCTGGTTGTTTGGTAACCCAATGATATTAAATTCTCTTGACAATGGTTCCAAGTTTGCCATAATGATTTGAATCCAGGTGTATATTCACTTACGAAATGTTCCTCTTTGCAGATATTGCCTTTTGAACCAGAAAAATCAAAAAGGCAGAAGACCCTTGGCTCGTCTCAGTGTTGGTCCAGCACATGAACTTGTCCCCAATTTGCTAGAAAGCAGAACAGATATGGTACACGATCTGCAAGCAGATCAGCAATGCATTTTTTGAAATAGCAAGATTGTGTGTGACAACCAAGGAATATCCCTTGTCAAAAATGTAAGTATTTCAACATGTGACTGAATGTGTTGTTCTACTTCACTATTGAAATGTATTTTCATTCAGTGCTCAAAGGTAAGGATCAGTTTGGAAATTATATTACATTTTATGGTTTACACATTTGATTGAATTTCAGTTGATTTGTAATGAAGTAGATGCAATTTATATTTACAAAAGTGAAAATTCACATTCTTTTTTTGCTCCAATGGTTGTAACAGGGTTTTAGTCAAAATATAATGTAAGTCATCATACTATTCTTAAATCAAACAGCAGAGAATATTCTGGTGATGATATTGCAAAATGTACAAGGTCCTGAAGATGGAGTGGATGTGCACAAAATACGTGAGGAATCCCAGCTAGGGATCTAAGTTTAAAAATCAGAGGTCAAACATTCAAGACAGGCAAGTTGAAACTTTCTCTTTGAAACTCTTCCTCACAGGAGAGAAGTAGAATCTCCCAATATATTTTAGACAGAAGTAGAACGATTGCTATGAAATACAAGATGAAAGACTACTGGAGGGGCAAGTAAAAAAAATGTAGAGCTGAGATTACAATCATGACCACACAAATGGCAGAGCAGCTCAAAGGGCTAGGTAACCACTTGTAAGTACATTCATGTCCTCTGATGCATTTTACTAACATCCATTTATAAATATTTATGTTTGTGATTCAAAATGACCCATTTATTGGAATTATTTTCATCCAAAAAAAATCAAGAACCTGTTGTGTACAATGCTTTTCAACAACACAAATATTCATTACACTAAGAATCACAACAATAGTTTTAAAGTTATAAGTAACTTGCCTTGCAAATGGCACCAATATACAGATTAAACAATTCTAATTGCATACATCTTCCAAAACAAGGAAGTGGCATTGACTTAAAAGTCAGTGCAAAGTTAAAACAGTTACAGAACTTTTCCAGGTTCTCCTTTCTTCCATTACTCTTGGCAGAGATCCTGAATGCCTGGAAAAGATTCTCCTGGTACAAAATCCTTCTGTAAAAAGGCCAAAATACAAACTATGTAAAGATGAAGATATGACACAACAGTAGCAGAGGTTCCTAAAGTTCTAATGCTCCTGCCTTAAAGTTTAAATATCTACATAATGTATAACTGAATTTTCCCTCCAAAATTTAAAGATTATCATAACATTCAACTAGACAGCTTGTGTGAAACTAATGCTGGTTTGCTTGCCTCCACTCAAACTACAGCAATAAATTTGACTCCTTTAACAGTATCCTATTATTGTTTTAGCCTTAAGCCTTTACTAAATCTGTATGTAATTTTAAAAATCAGAGCACAACAAAGATGTTCACTTGCAAAGATGTACAATCTTATCCTTCAAGTCCAATTGAGTCTTTTTTACTTCAAACTTTGAAGATAAATATTTGAAACACAAATGCAGTTGCAAATTTACAAGGCAAGCATAAATCATGAAAGCTCCACACTTCTTCAACCCACTCTGCCCAGACTAGAATGGATCATTTCTCCATGCATAAATATAATTAAACTCAAATATCACTGTTTAGCCCAAAAGCTTGACTGAGCTTATAACTTGAATTTCCTATTCCACTCATTATCAGTCTTTTTCAGTTCCAAAACAGAACCTAATCCTCTGGCAGGATACAATGAAGCCCTCAGTATAGGCATTAAAATTTAACAATGTAATATACTTATCTCTTCATATTCTCCTCCATCCCACTGTATCAGCACCTCTTCTCAGTTTCCCTCCTTATACGAGATTGTGTATTTGTTTCAATATTTCCCCCCTCGTCTTTGACAGTTTTAAAAGTTACGGTCACCTAGGCCATACCTATACCAGTGGTCTACAGACATCGCCTCAGTTTTTTTTTCCCTCTTACACACAGGCTAATTTGTTCCAGTTCAGAAGGTTCCTCAATCTCAAGTCTCTCTCCCTCCCAACAGCTACCTAACTGGTAGAATGCATGGAGCTTCTTTTTGTTCTTCGATAATATTCAAGCAGAGTGAAACAAGATCCTAGAACAAGATCCTGCAATCAAAAAATTCCATTAAAAAGTCTTTGAATTTCACAGGGTTCAGAAGATTGGCTTGCATTCTAAAAAGATCAATTGCCTTGTTTTTAAACTAATTATTACAGAAAGTAGACGTTACTTCTGGGAAGTAATGAGGAATATAGAAGTATCAGGCATTAGTATTTCCTATGTGCTTACTGCAAGACAATTTATTAGAAGTTGTGGATATCCAAATGAAATGAGTGAAAAATTTTAAAATCAGAAAAATTAATGAGACTAAAAACTTGCAAAATAGCTTTGACAAGCATTTACCTATTGCTGATGAATTTGTTAACTTTTAAAGTTCTCCAAATTTTATGAAAACCAGACATCAGTACTCAGATCTCAGCTACCCAGTTATGTCTAAATTTATCTACAATATAAACATGGTAGAGCCGAAACAATGACATTTAGATGGTTTTGTAGAGAATCCTTCCTCTCAACCCAAAGAATATTAGCAATCAGGTACCCAAAATCAAAAGACAACAGGTGGAATGTTAGCTTCTACTGATAAGGATTTGGTTAAAATCAAGAAAACTTTGTTGTAATTCAAGAGAATTTTGACATGTGCACATCTTGTTAATGACTGGCCTCCTACAGAAATAAAACAATTTGTTGATGAGAAAAAGTAAAAAGTAAATCAGAATTTTCCCAAGAAAAAATGAAGGTATTAACCTTCTGAAAATTACTATATCTAAGTCTACATCTGCCCCCAAGAAATATATTACTCAATGTAGCAAATTTTATTGTTCAACAAATTTGATTCTTGTATCTTGCCTGCAGACAGTATTGACTTAAGCTGCACGATGTACAAGTATCAATTATAATTGATCAAATCATGCTTAACCATGAAAGTCCTTTCATGACCACAGAAACCTTTTGTGGCCATGGAGTTTCCAACAAAGGTCTTAGCCCTGCAGCTATGTGCTGTTGCTGATAAAGGTCTGCTTCACTGTTTCCAAATGTCTGTTAATCAGAGACATTTAAAGTGAAATCAATTTAAAAATTAAACTACCTTTAAGAACAACAAATGAAATGATAAACACTTAACTATACTTACCTTGCTTTCAAACTTAGGTCATAAAACCTCTGAATTAACAGTATCATGTTAGATATGGCAGATTTGGGCACCTCAGCTTTAAGCCAGCTGAATATGAAGTACATCCAGCTCCCAAGCCAAGTAACAGAATGTCCCCTGGATTCCAGCACATTCCACACTTCCACGATGCTGCGTGGATCACTGAAATCCAGAAAAAATGCACTCCAGGCAGCCAAATGCTTTATACACAGAAATGCTGACGAGCTGCCAGAGCAAAACAGATCAATATTTCTCTCCAGATTCAACTGAAATTGTTTGAGTGTTGATAACTTGAAGAAGCAATATTACCTGAAACCTGAAGTGATTGATTTCTACAAAACCTAAACTATAAAAATTTAGATTAAGCCATTGTGTTTCATGAAATTATTGCCGGCCTACTACTTAGGTGTAATTCAAATCAAAAAAATAAGAATGCAGTCAATTTCTGTACTAAGACTGTAACTTGTTGATTTCATATTAATGACAATTACATTGGGATGCAAGAAGCACTTATTACTGCAATGCAAGCAATATTCCAAATTAAGATAATGCAACTTTTGCTCTGCTTTAATCACTTCTTGCCCATCCACCCTTTCAAGTGTCATAAATGAAAATTTCTTTCAATTTTAATTTAGACATTCTTCAATATATTTAATCTGAACTTCAGTTTTTTTAAAGCTCACACAAACTCAATTTTGATTTGATACAATAGCACAGCAATGGAAGCAGGCAAATAAAAATTAATTATGGCTGCATTTGGCTAAGTTTTGACAATTATTTTGGGCAGTGATTCTGCACATCAGTAATTGCAACACACACAAATGCTGGCGGAACAGCAAGACAGAAACCATCTATGAAACGGATAAACAATCAATTTTTCAGGCCAAGACCGTTCTTCAGGATGGAAAGGAAGGGGAAGATGCCAGAATAAAAAGATGGGGAGGGGAAGGAGGATGGCTAGGTGATAGGTGAAGCCAGTTGGGTAGGAAAGATGAAGGGCTGGAGAGGAAGGAATCCGACAGGAAAGGAGAGTGGACCACAGGAGAAAGGCAGACAGGTGAGAAGAGGTAAGAGGCCAGAGAAGGGAATTGTGGGGGGGGGGGGGGGGGAAAGAGAGAGAGATAGGATTTTTAAAAAAAAACTGAAAGGAGAAATTGATATCATATCATCAGGTTGGAGGCTACCCAAATGGGAGGGTGTTCTCATCTTGGCACAGAAGGAGACCATGAACCAACATGTCATAAAGGGAAATGGAATTAAAATGTTTGGCCACTGTAAAGTTCTGCTTTGGTGGATGGAGCAGAGGGTCTCAGCAAAGCGGTCCCCAATTTACGACAAATCTCACTGATGTAGAGGAGGCTGCATCAGGAGCGCTGGATACTATAGATGACCCCTGCAGATTCACAGATGAAATACTACCTCACCTGGAAGGACCGTTTTGGGCCTTGAATGGAGGCAATGGAGGAAGTGAATAGGCAGGTGCAGTACTTTGGCCGCTTGCAGGGATAAGTGCTGGGAGGGAGATTTGTAGGGAGGAATAAATGGACAAGACAATCATAGAGGAAGGAGGCGATCCCTGCAGGGGCAAGGTAAATAAATGTTTGGTGGTAGGATCCCTTTGGAGATGGCAGAAGTTTGGGAGGATGATGTGTTGAGTGGAAAGGCTCATGGGGTAGTAACTATCACTGTTAAGGCAGTGGGAAGATGAGATGAGCACAGATGTTCAGGAAATGGAGGTGTGACTGAGGGCAGGATCTATAGTGGAGGAAAGAAAGCTTTTTTTTGAATGAGGACATATAATGTTCTGGAAATCAGTAAATGTTCCTCTGCATGTAATCAATTTCCAATCTGGATCAAGTAACACATATATAGGTACCAGTTGCTATACATTCCAAGTTTACTAGAAAAATGAGGTACTAGAACTGGGTATCAGGTACTAATACTTTTCACCCTTAAAAAAAAAGCCACTTTCTATTTTGAACATAAATAAATTCAACTTAAAATCAAATGTGAAGAATCAAACTAATAGCTGGAAGAACCAGTGGAAAAAACTTGAACTCACTACTTTAATTAATGTTATTTTACAAAATTTGTTAAATAGTACAAACTAAAGGACTTGCATTTCTATTTCATGGTACTTCAAAGTGCTTCAAAACCAAAGCATCTTAGAAATGGTGACTGTAATTTATAAAGTACACAAATTTGCACACAGACATTAATTACTTTAGAAGCCCAACATGATCAAACAGGAGGTAGCTGTGGAAAACTTAATGTGTTTTAGCAATACTGAATCCTGCAATCCTGAATCTACTCAAGACTCTAAATTCCAAACAAATCTAAAAATGTGCAACATGAGCTAACTATAACCAATGATGCTTACTAAATGCAGGTAACAGTACTAATCAATGCCTAGATCTAATTAAAATTGCTTATGTATAAGAATGCATTCAAATCTAGAACAGCACTTCTGATCACCAACTTTTATTGATTCAAAAGCACGTCTGGATGTCCAAACACACTACAGCAATTATTGCAACAATGCTAATAACATTTGTAAATGTAGCTAAGTCTTATTAGAAAACCCAGCTGAAAACTACAAATACTATGTTTAAAATTGTCATATAATAATTTGGCCTCTTAAAGATGTCTTTTATTAACTTTTTGACAAAACAGCAACAGTATTTGGAACCAAAAGATATAATTTTTAAGGGCACATTTGGAATACGATGGAATACCCAATTCATCAGCTGAAGTTGATCTATTGTTAAAAAAAATAGGAAAATAGGTTTAGCCCTCTGTGGCCACAAGAACCTGTCTCTGGGGGGGGGGGGGGGGGGGAGAGAAAAGGCTACTATCCAAGGACACTGGCTTACAATTCCAGGTCAGCATGAAGTATTTAAATAAAACAAATATGCCTGTACAACAGTGATGCATTTCAAAGCTATATTAAAAAAATACAATTTTCTCAAGCGATCGTGTTATCCTAATTTAGTCTTATACAAAGTAATAAACACTGTGATAGCCACAGTAAAGAAAACTCATTGCTCATTGTTTAGCCAACTTCAGATTCAAATGCAGTGCAGACTGAAGGAGTTCTGTACTATCCAGCAGAGTTGCAAAAGCAATAAACAGATGCTCAGTTGATTGCTATGAAAAAAAATTGTTGTATTTTTTGCAATCAAATGTAACCTATTAAAAATGTAAAATTATCAAATCTAAATATATTGAAAGAGCAGGCTAATTCAGGATTATATGCCATGAAGTTTACGTTGCCGCTGATTATGATGCATTGATGACAGCATTGTTTTAGAAGAAAAATCACTGTTTGTACTATTAAACCATGAGTATGTAATTCTACTGAAACTCAAAGCAGATCATACTAGTGAATAAGTATTGAAAACAATGAAAAGATAAAAAACTTTAAACTAGCCTCAATATCACATTTAAAAATATTGTCAATAGCAATGCCAAAATTTTAAGGTGGGTCAGAGACAATTTTGAGATCTATATTCTTGTTGGTATTAATGAATTTCCATGCATTTAGTGAGGATAGTTTATGAAGGCACAAAGAGAAGGCCTGGTTTCATTTATTTGTAATTTCAGACCAAGTTTAGATCAGTAACTTCCATTGAGTCACTTGGCATTACTCTGTCTGTATAATTATTTTTAGATATTGTTTTGTGAAACTATATATGGATAAAACATACCTCAATCTGATTTTTCAACAGAGACTAGACCGCCTACCTCTTAGGTTGCTGCATTCATTGAAATTAATTGACTTAATCATGTGAATTGTTTGCCTAGATTTCCACCTCACACTTAAATGCAAGAAGTCAGAGTATTTCTCATCCCATCATTAAAACTCGTGAAAATAGTGCTGTGTATACATGCCATATGATATATACAAGCAGTACGCAATTTTTTTTTGTAAGTCAAAGCTACATTATTAAATAATGAGTATACTGATTTATGCTCAGGATTTAATGACAACAGCTTCAGAATTTATCAGATTACGGCTTATCAAAGCACTTTTCAGATCCCTATTTTGGATATCATCATTTTGTACTGTGTCATATGACGTAGGAAATCATGGTCTAATCATGACCATGATTACCCTGACAGACTGTTCTACAGAAGCAGTTTGCCATTGCCATCTTCTGATATTTTTGGATATAACAAAACATTAAAACTTTTTACTGACTTCTACATTCACATCCATATTTAGTTCCATTCATGTGCAAGAGAACTACATGATGCACATGACAATTAGATTCATTTTAAGGATGCAAAGCCAGTATAGTTAAAGGAAATGATCAAGTTACTAAATGTGCTGCCTGTCAGATGTGGGACACAAAATAATTTTGACCGACAATTCATAGAATGAAAGATTTATTTTGTAAAAGCAAGCTTTGAATTTTCCATGGAATGAAACCACAGCACTTGCACAGAACCAAGAGCAAATTTAATGAGTGGACTCCCAAAGTTCATTGGACATGAAGTGTCATTTTCATTAGCCAAAAGTGCAAAACAAATCTCTCAAACAACTTTTAAACTTGTCTCTACTATTAAGTATTCATCTGATTTATTAATCAAATGTTTACTTTATTCCCACAAGTTTACATGCAAATAACACTGGTCTGAATGCTGAAGCAAATTGTGCCTTCATAATAGAACAGGTATGCATCAGCTAGGACACACGCATTGGTAAGTACTTTTACAGCTCATTTCCATACAGTTTACCACAGGAGTTCCGAGACTTGATCTGATTTTTTGTCACCAGTTCTATTTTATTGTTCAATTTCATTAATTACTCATTTCCCATTTAGCCTCTAAACACTTTCTTGTATACCATTACTGTCTGACACACTATAATTGATTGCTTATTTAGAATTTTCCCCACTTTCGAATTTATTTCCCACATTTCAATTTTAAACAGTATTAAGTATACATTTTTATTAAGACTATCCCCGACTACAGGCTTTAGATATCAATTATTATTGCTCCTAGATACAAATATCAAACTCAATAGACTGCAAATCCAATTCTGTTTTCACTGTCCCACTGGACAGTAACACAGAGACGAAACTGATGGCTGCATCGTTTCTTGGTTGTCAAGCCGTAGGAATTTATTGATTATAATTCAACCTTAGTTTTCAATTACCTAAGAACGCATGAAATGGATCAAACCTCCTGAAAAAGGCACATTGCCTTAGGAAACAAACACGCCGAGTTTTGCTGGTGTGTGATCTCTCGCCGCCTATTTCACAGCCTATTTTGTGTCATTCGCCAACCCCACCACCGAAGCCGCCGCGACCGAAGTTAAATTTTAACATACGCAGAATCTAGCAGTTGCTACATTCAATGTTTCTTGCAGATCCAAAGTTCCCGGACTTGCGCTACTTCTCGACACCTGAAGTGCCTAGGCGTCATGTAAATGGAAAGGATCAGCGGTCCAGTCTTCAGCGCACAGAACGTATAAACCAGGAATGAATACACACCTAAATATACCACCTTGTACGATTTATCCTCCAAAAACGTGAAACTCGTAAGCGTGATACTTACAGTTGTGAAGGGGTTGTTTACTTACCAAAAGATGTACTAAAGCGCTGCTTAACATGGCTGCGGATTTTCTCCTACTTACCCGTAGGCCGACATTTTAGACAAGGACTCACCTATATTTAGTCCTGTAACTAAATCCGTCTAAAGTCAGTCTGATTATACTTACCCATCGGGAACCGTATTCTTCTTCACCATGGCTTATAGGAGCCGATGGAATCACTGCAGCAAATAGAAAAATTATGCTGTTAAACGTTTTAACTTCGATTTGATTCAGTCAACAGGCACCAGAGACCAGGCCTCGATCCTTTCATACTAAAATTAACTGCGTGACTGCGCTTAGCCTCCGAGGTTCAAAAGTAGGATGTTTATGCCTCAATTTAGTGTCTTTTAATTAGTGGAAATATAATAGAAAACCTACCCCAGCTTTTTAATATGTTTGCAGTAATAAACAACTATTCGACCTGATCTATTCCCTACAATCAACAACTGGGCCGAGAAATTTCCAGAACATAGTAACGCGCATGTGTAGGATGACGCTTTGGCTTTCAATAGAGGGCGCAGACTCGGCGCATTCGGCTGAAGCGGTTGGATTGTGGTTGCAGTAGGTGAGAAATGCGTGAATAGAAAACAAAAATCCCAAATTGTTTGCTTCGCAGATGCCGAACAGCAAATAAGTGGCCGATCAATAGACCCCAGAAAGATAAGAGCACACCATCTTTGAATAAAATGTGCTTCGAGGCAAATTAGAAAACGAGATAAAGGTGTAAACTTACTCTACGGACAACATAAATTCAAGCAAATTGTTGTTCATTCGGTACTCTGATTTGTGCCAATTCCTTTGGAATATTACATTTATTCTGTAATGTTAAGATATCTGGGGTTAGTATTACCTGAAGAAGTGGTTAATATAAAATGGACTGCAATAATCAGCCTTAAGCAGAAAACTTGGCTTCCGTTCTTATCTCAACGAATTTTGAGTTTGATGTGATATTGATCTTTTGCTCAATCATTTTTTTGTTCTTTTTTAAAAAAACTTGGCTAGTATTCTTCATCCTAGGGTGGACTTTTTCTCTCATCTTCCGATACTCAGATCTACATGGACCTCACTGTCTATCTACCCTCATACCCTCTAGATCTTTTCACACAAAAATCTTCCTCCACTCACTAGGACCAACCCAACATTTTTAATAAACCTGTAACAAGCACAGTGCTATTGTTTGGTAACTAATGCCCTCTTTACAGAGACTGAATGACAGTTCTCTTTGTCATTTCTTAATACCATGGCTCCACTATTAAACATCAAACTACCATTTCCCAAACAGTTACAGACCTAATTTTCTCTAGGGATATTTTTTCCACAGCCCCAAAACTCATGGTTTAATTCTACTTCCTCTCTTAGGTTTATAAATATCAGTTAATCCACTATTTCTGTCTTTTTCTGCCTCAAGAATTTTTTTTTGTCATGACTAGTTTTTTGCCCAGTTCATTTTCTTCAGTTTTCATCCATAACACTTCTAAGGAGATTGAGGCAAGTGAGGCTCCCTCCCCCACCCCACATCTTAACTGGCTTATAGGAACAGCATTGAGAGTATCCTGACAAGTTCCATCTCCAGCTGGTATGGAAGCAGCTGAGCATTGGACCAGAAGTCCCTACAGAAGACTGAGAATGGTTGAGAGGGTCATACGGGTCTCCCTACCATCCATAAGAGACATTTATCAGGAGAGCTGCATACGCAGGGCCCTTAATATTATTTAGGATCCCACCCATCCATCCAGCATCCTCCTTGACTTTTAACCTTCAGGCAGGAAACGCTGATGCATAAAAACAAGGACAATCAGGATGAGAAACAGTTTCTTCCCTCAGGCCATTAGGCTTCTGAACTCCCTGCTGCCTCACATTTGAAATGTCACTGGTTAATCTGTTCTGTACCTTACAACATTTAATTTATGCAGTTTATTTATTTTTGCATAATTCATTTGTAGACTTTATCCTTACTTCCATAAATTACTGTGTGTTGTGTGTACTTTTGTGCTTTACACCCTGGTTCAGAGAAACATTGTCTTGTTTGACAGTATACATGGATACTGACTTGACTTCTGATATCCATTGTCATTTTGATGGTTGTCTCTTCTCACCAAAATACTCCTCTCATGTGAAACAACAATTCAGTTACTCTGCTTCCAAACTAGTGAACTGATGTATTGATAATAATGTGATATCTACAATGGAGTGACCAAACATAGATTAGGTATCTGCTTTGCAGAGCTCCTCTATTCAATCTGCAATTTGCCTAAGCTTCATATTTCATTAAGTCATTGAGTAATGCAGCACAGAAGCTGACCATCTGACCCAGCTCATCCATGTAAAACGCACAGAATTATTTTTAACTGTTATCAGAGTAGTTGCAATTACTGAATCTGCCAATGTCTTCTCAATTTACTGGAAGTGTGGTTGGAATAAACCATGATGCTGTGCTGAGATGCTATGATGTGGAGCTTGCAAGTTTGTTCAGTTTCTTACAGACAAGGCTACACAAAGAATCCAAGGACTACACTTCTGGAATACAATGAAAATTTCAGATAATCAAAAATGAAGTTGGAGACACAAGAGACTGCGGATGCTAGAATACAACATATCCTGGAGGAGCTCAGTGGGTCAGGTGGCATCTTTGCAAATACTGCATCAAGGCTGAGATCAAAGGGGTAGTGGAGAGATGGGCCAATATGGGTGGACTGGGGAGGGGTGAAAGATGATGGTTGGGTGGAGTTGGGAGAAATTAGCATGTGGAATTTGATAGTAAAAGAGGTTTAACAGGAACTATTAGGTGAGAAAGGAGTAAAGGAGTGGCAGATGGAACAGGTTTGGGGGGGGGTGTTAGGTGATTAGGCAGTGAAATCCTGTGGATGGACTATGTGCATGTACTAGATGGATGGAACCAAGAGGGGGAGGGGAACAAAAATGAGTGAAGTGGGGTGGGTGCTGGAAGGGCAGAGGATGGGTTGGGGGACATAAATGAATAAATTAGAAGGGGGTGGGAATAAAGATGAGTGATGGGGGGGCTGGAAAGGCAGATGGTAGGATGGATGCATTGGAGGGTGGGGGTGACCTAAAATAGCAAAACTCAAAATTTGTGCCATTGGACTGGATGACAGAACACTAATTTCACTGCAATGCTCTTGAATCAGAACAAGCTCAAAACCTCTCACAATCGCTTTTGTTGAAGTTGCTTGTACACCTTTGTTATGTATGAATAAGGAAGAAACCATTGATACTGCATTAACATAAGGGAAAACAAACAGATATGGAAGAGAAAGCAGTGATAAACTGAATGAATGAAAGCTGTGAAGGAACAGGCAGCAATCTCTTAGGGCAAAGGGCAAACATTTAGCAAACATACATTTTTGCTGTTGCTGGAAAGCTGAGTTTTGTAACAATGTATGAGCAACAAAAAGGAAGATCTACGTTGTTAACTTACAAATTGGTCCTAACAAGAATTTACTCATGTAAGCTTTAAAACTGAAGAGCATTTGGAATGGGATTGGAAATCAAATGGGAGCCAACTGTTTAGTTATGCAGAAAATGTTGATAAGTCATGCAGCAAGGAAGTAATGATGCTAACAGAAAACACAGAAATTGAAGATCAGTTTTGTCAAGAACCTTACAAGATAATGCAGGGTCTCAAGTTCATGGAAATGCTATATGGAAGCAAAGAGACTGCAGAAACAACTTTAAAATTGAGCACTGAGGTTGTCTCTGGTTGGTAATGTCATCAGCAACAAAGGTCCATCCAACATTAAGAGGGGAACAAAATGACACAACCCCAAAACTTACATGATGAACAATCCAGCATGAGATCTACCGTAGAAATATTTATAAAGTATATTCTTAGACAGCTGACACTTTTCTCCTCTGGCATTTTTCTTTGCTCTAGTATTCAGCTGGATGTCAAACATTTTGTTGAGTATGTTGGGTATTTTTCTGGATTAATTCTGTTTCCTCTTCTCATTCCCTATCCTTGCTTTGTAACATTTCTATGTCATTGCAAATTGCAGATGGGCATATTAAAGATTCCATGACAGAGTCCATTATTGAAAGGCAGCTTCCAAAATAATAATGAAAGCAACTATTTCTTCCCTTTCCACAATGTTAAGCCCCAAAAAGGTCCTACACCAAGTGAAGGGACAATTCACTCATACATCCAATCTAGTACATTGCTTTCTGTCCTGACAATGTGATCTTCTACGATGAAAAACTAAAAGCACATGGAATGATTGTTTTGCAGAGGACCTTCATTCAGTCTATAGTGGTGAGCTCAAACTTACAATTGCATCCTACTTAATTCTCCATCCCACTTCCACTCTGACTTGCCTGTCTGTGGTATCCTGTACTATTTCAATGATGCTCAAATAACCTTGAAGAACAGTACCTCATTTTCCATTGGGTATATTGCAGCCTTCAGGAATGAATACTAAGTTCAACAATTTCAAGTGCCTTGCTGTTCTATCTATAATGCAACTGTCCAGTTCTTTTGGAGGTTTATCCATCTGGAATATTAAGTCATTTATTTCCTTCTGTGCATGAACTGCATGATCATTTGATCAATACCAACATTCTCCTTTTGGGTTCAGTTCCTTGTAACAGCTCTGATCTGAATTTCACAACTTTTACTTGTTCCTGTTCACCCATCCCTGCCACTCTTCTTATGTGTGGATAAGGAAGAGACCATTGATACTGACTTTCTTTTATAAATTGCCAGACTCCTTGTTAGTGGAAGAATTGAATTTGGAAGCATCTGTGGAAATAGGTTTAGTGAGTAACTCCATTACTCGTTGTGATATATGCTGCACCCACAGTATCATGGCGGAATAAGGAATGAATGATTAGGTGGTAGATGTCAATCAAGCCGACTGCTTTGTCCAAGGAGGTGCTGGGTTTCATGAATGTTGTTTCAGTTACACTTATCCAAAAAGGTTAACAGTTTCAATCCACACAACGTTTGGGTGAGCAGGGATGGGTGTAAGATGGAAAAGTCTTAACTTGCACATGTACATAGTGGAAAAACTTTGAAGTGCCAGGAGATGAGCCATGACACTGATTCCGAGCCTCTGATTTTCTCTGGTGGACGCAGTATTTGTATGGCTGTACTTAATCCAATTAAGTTTTTGATCAACTGCAACCCCTCAAAAATGTTGATGCTGAGAAATTTAGCAATAGTAATGCTTTGAATTTCAAAGGTAGGTGGCTATATTATTTTTTGTTGGAGTTATCTATTTCTTGCTATAAATGTGTCACTAAGCCAGATATGATGGTTTATTTGCCTGATCTGCTGGGTATCAGCACTGTCTATTTGTTACTTTAAGAGTACATTTGCTGCATCTTTTCTACAAAATGAGTAGTGCTTGCAAAAATAAAACATAAATTAACGGTTATTATGAAAGAAGTATGGATTATGTAGATGATTTAAGCCAGTATAATGGATTTGGCTCTGGATCTGAGTAGCCATTGACTATGGACACTTGATAGCATCAGTCAGAGCCTACAGATCCTGAAAGATGATATATAGAATCTCTTAAAGATGGTTGCCATATTATTTCCTTGGCATGAACAGCAATAATTAAACTCATGTAATGGGGGCATTAACTTGCTTGGAAACTTCTCTACTAGTGAATCTGATGAAGGTGATGCAACCTACTCTATGCTCATGGAAACACACAACTTGAAAATTTCATCCCCATCTTGATATCATGGGATTGTGAATAAGAAATATTGCACCAATAATTGACAACTGTGGTTTGAGTGTATAGTAATAGAATCCATTCTCAATTGTGTCAGCAAGAAATAATTGCACATTACACAATTGAAGATTATACCCAAATAGGTCTTAATGGTTGACCAAAGCAGTAAATTCCTATGGACACATAGGCTTCTGCCAGAAGTCATGTAGTCTGATAGGACTATCATGAAGTTTGGATTGATGACTTCAGCAAAGATTGTGCTACTATACAGTAGGATTACTGAAGAGACCTGGGAGGGCATATTCAATGGTCGAATGAGAAAGCAGGCATAGTTTAATTAATTTACAATTAATAAGTAGGCTTGAACTCGCATTGAAAATGTGATAGGTGTTAAATGACATGTAAGTGATGTTCCACTAGTTTGAGTTGATGAAAGATTATGTTGCCATGCTTGTATATTGTTTAAATTTGGATCACATGAATTGCATTTGTCACTTTTGAGTCTTCTAACTTTTTAAAGAATAGAAAAACACTTCATCTTTTTAAACATTTCTTAATCCTTGATTTTTAGATTTGTATCAGAAAAAAAATCTTACTGAATGAGCATATAACAGGCTCATCAATATTATAATTAATGTAAGTTTGAATATGATTTGTTACATTGTTTTGCTTTCAGAGCCATTATAAATATCCATTCAAGGACCATTTCTCAAGTTTGATAAAATGGCACAGTAAGTATGGTTACTTTTATTTGGAAGCCGAACTGTCCCAAACTGAATTTATTGCAATGCATTGAAAGGTTTGGAGACAATGGTGTTAAGGATGTATTCAATATTGATATGAAATAACTAGAATTGTTTGAAGGGCTAGGACACATAATACATGTGTTAGATGTACAGATCATCATGACCCCATATTGGAGGATAGGAAGTGTTAGAAATAAAGCTGATTTTTAAGTCTGTTAAGAGCATGGGTAGATTTAGAGTGATAAATGAGAAGACAGTAGAGAGGAATTTATTGTACCTTTTTCATGAGTAACCGCCCTCCTCACCATGTAGAAATTGTATAACTAAAAGCTGTTTTTTTCAGTGATACACAATCTAAAATTGATTTGATCAGGAATACACCATGTTTATTTCTGTGTATAAACACTGGTTGCAACCTGCAGTAGTGTCTCTAATGACTTAAATGACATCAGCAGTTAAGAAGCACCCCCTTTTCAGGCTTTGTGATATACATTGGAGCTTGCAGGCCCAGAAAATGTTTTTCTTTGAACAGTCATCAAAAAAGTGTTCTTTATTTAGGTGCCAGTTAAAGGGTCACTAAGGACATTGAAATACTTCATCAGTCATTTTACAGCTCCAACCAAAACTTACTGAAGTTTGTATGTACAAATTGCGACGTGTTCAGCCTCTGCTTGGATGAATTTTCCATTTGTGTCTGTACGTGATGTTGTAATTCCTGTACCTGTACATGTATGGAGCATTTCTGTGAGAAATTAATCCATATATTGACAAACTGAGCCTGTTGTTGAACATTCACAGACCAAACAGATTTTAAAAGTGTTGCTTTCGCTGGAGCAACTTAAGTTAAATCTTGTTGCTGTAAATACAATGAAAAAGTTTCTTTTTAATTTATTTACTCATCTACTCTTTTATAGACCCCAAGTTCCATCCTCGCAGGTACTGGCACATGCCCCTCCTCTGATCTTCCGGTCTTTCTAATTGATTGCTGATCATGGACTCATTAATCAGCATATCTTCTTCGATCTTTATTTAATTCTCCCACTATTTTCCAGTGTGCATTCAATCATAACAACCCTTATCAGGCTTGCAGATTACCTCTCCCCTCAATTGTGATGCTTGTCTGAAAGACCACTTGTTTGAACTCCTCCTCCAAATCAATGCCCCCATGCTACCCACTTCTAAATGATACTTTCTTTTGGCTATATCATGGACATAGAAACCTTTCAGCCCCCTCCAAGCACACTATTGCCTCTCGTTCAACCCCCAACACTACCACCAATTTCCTTTAGACTTGTCATCCTGCAACCCAGTTGTCTTGGTTTCTGAGTTACTTGTGTTTTCCATTGTGCTATCTACATGTGAAAAAGGAACCATCATGTAAGGCCCATTCAGTAATTTCTGTTGCCTACTTTATATCATTCTTATATATTAGCATCAACAGTGTAAAACTTTACTAAAACTCATAGATGCTTTTACTCTTCAGACAGGAAGTTCCGACTGAAGCACAAAATTCTCAAAGTGACAGTGATGAATTGTGGGTAGGTGACATGTTTTACTAGTAACTTTTCTATTGTTGATAACTAAATCTTACTTTCAACCAGAGCTCTCATATTTGCTTTTATAATTTAACAGAAAAACCTGACATTCAGCAAATATCCTAATAGTTAATAATTGAAAAAAGTCTAATGATGCAGTTCTAACAGTAACAACATTGTACATTATCTTTCAGTAGATATTTGTTATTAGATATTCATTAACATTTGTCAGTTTTTTTTGGAGATGGAATAGTTGACTGAAAGCATGTTTGGAAGAACAGGCTTTGGCATGGTTGTTTTTTAGACCAGGAATAGAGGGAAGAAAGTAGGATGAAGCCATGATGCAGACAGATTTGCAATTCTATTTAGCAAACATACTATCTTTTTATTAATTAACCTGGAAATTTGTTTCACCAGGATGAGAATGCACAAGAAGAACACATAAGGCGACGAATTTCAATTAGAAGAGAAAACATAAGAAAAAGGGTATTGTGTTTCGTATTTTGTCACTCTAAGAGGCTCAATTTCTTTACATCAAAGTCTTCATCTTTGTTTATCTCTCTCCTTAGAGCCATTTGCAGCTTCCTTATTCACCTGTTTTTCTATCCTCCAACGTAGCTTATGCTTAAGTGCGACTCAGTTCTCTCAATTTCAACCACCAAATGACCTTGTCTAACTTTTCTTCAATATCATCACACTGATTTACCTTCATGATCAGATAAAACCTTGCCATTTCAAAGGAATTTGTCACCTGCTGTTGGCAACTGCAATTATTTACTCATCACACTCCAAGCCTTCATTTTGGTATTTGATTCTAGTTGTACTTAAAAACAATGTCTCTCTGGAAGAACAAGATGTTTTGCTGGGTCCCCTTCTTATTCTCTTCCTTTATTCTCCTGCTTTGATTTGTTCCTTGTCAAATTCTGAAGCAAAAAAAAATCCTAAAGTTTCAGAAACTACCCAAACTATCTTTTTCATTTTTTGTAAACTTTATTTTTATCCTTGGTACTTACTTACTTGGGTCCTTGGCTCCCAGTGAAGCATTGGCCATTGATGACCTCCAGTCTCCATCATCCTCTGAAATTGATGTTATGGATGGAGTTCATCAATGTTTTTGCAATCCACTGTATCCACTGTAGAGGAGATTGGCCTATACAGCTTTACCAAGCCCTGTTGGCCAGCCTTACCCGTTTCCACCTCACGTGATGGGGATGAAAGGTTGGACTTTGAGAGGCTTTTATCCTTGTAGCTTAACTTGCAAAGAATTTGTGGATTTCTTTTTGGTTCATGGAAAACTGTCAGCTCAGTCATATCTTAGACGATTAGACATAGGAGTAGAATTAGGTCTGCTCTGCCATTCAATCATGGCTGATTCTTTTTTCCTTTCCTCAGCCTCACTCCCCAGCCTTCTCCCCATTACCTTTGATGCCATTTTCAATCAAGAACTGATCAAGCTGTGCCTTAAATACACCCAACGAACTAACCCCCACAGCTGCCTGTGGTAATAAATTCCAAAATTCACCACTCTCTGGCCAAAGAAATTTTTCCACATCTCTGTTTTAAATGGACACCCTTCTATCCTGAGGCTATACCCTCTTGTCCCAGACTCCTTCACCATGGAAAACATACTTTCCACATCTACTCTGCCTAGGCCTTTCAACAATGAGATGCACCACCCCCATCTTTCTAAATTCCAGCCAGTGCAGTTCCAGACACATCAAACATTCCTCGTATGATAACCCTTTCATTCCCAAAATCATCCTTGTGAACCTCCTCTGAGCCCTCTCTAAAGCCAGCACATCTTTTGTTAGATGAGGAGCCCAAAACTGTTCATAATTCTCAAGGTAAGACCTCACCAGTGCCTTATAAAACCTCAATACACATCCCTGATTTTGTATTCTAGTTCTCTTGAAATGAATGCTAACATTGCGTTTTTCTTCTTCATCACCGACTCTACCTGCAAGTTAACCTTTTGGGTGTTCTACACAAGGGCTCACAAACCCCTTTGCATCTCGGATTTTTGGATTTTCTCCTGTTTAGAAAATAGTCTGCACATTTATTTCTACTAGCAGAGTGCATAATCATGCATTTTCCAACATTGTATTTCATTTGTTACTCTTTTGCCCATCCTCCTAATCTGTCTAAGTCCTTCTGCAGCCTAACTGTTTTCTCAACACTGCCTGCCCCTCCATGAAACTTGGCACAAAGCCATCTATTCAATCCTCTAAATCATTGATATACAGCATAAAAAAAGCGGTTCCAACACTGACCACTGTGTCACCAAGTACTGCATGATCTTATCCTTAACAATTGATTCCAACATCTTCCTAACCACTGAGGTCAGGGTAACTGGTCTTTAATTACCCTTCTGTTGCCTTCCTCCCTTCCTAAAGAGTGGAGTGACATTTGCAGTTTTCCAGTCCTCTGATATTATTCCAGAGCTCAATGATATTTGAAAGATCATTACTAACATCTCCACAATCTCTACCACTACTCTTTCAGAACCCTAGGGTGCAGTTCATCTGGCCTAAGTGACTTATGTGCCCTTAGGTCTTTCAGGATTTTGAGCACCTTCTCCCTTGTAATAGTAACTGCACTCACTTTTCTTCCCTCACACCCTTCAACATCTTGTACATTGCTAGTATCTTCCACAGTGCAGACTGATGCAAAATATTTAATTAATCTGCTATCACCTTGGGCCCTGTTATGATTTCTCTGGCCTCATTTTCTAGCGGCCCTATATCCACTCTCATGTCTCTTTTATTTTTTGAAAAAGTTTTTACTATCCGCTTTGATATTGTTTGCTAGCTTGCATTCATATTTCAATTTTTCCCTCCTAATGAGTTTTTTAGTTGGTCTCTGTGGGGTTTTAAAAGTTTCCCAATCCTCTGTCTTCCCACTAATTTTTGCTTTGTTTTTATGCCCTCTCTTTTGCTTTTACATTAGACTGGAGAAGTTTTTTCCCTACTGTGGTCACTTTGCTGAATAGTTAACTGCCGGTTAACTGTCGGCTAACTATTACTTGGATTGCACTACTTGTATGTATACTCTATATTTTCATTTATATTTATCATCTGTTATGAGCAGAGAGACAACATCTGCCGGAAGTAAATTCCTTGGTGTACAGGTACAGGTACTTGGCGATTAAAGTCTGATTCTGATTCTGATTTAACTTTCCTTGTCAGCCACGGCTGTACTATTTTGCCATTTGCGTATTTCTTCATTTTTGGAATACATCCTTCATCCACCTTAAGCATATATCTTTCCTTTCCTTCTACTTATCAATGGTTCCTTTACTCAGGTGTGTGCCCTTGATAGCTTCCACCAGCTATCATTTAGTGTTCCTTACTAATAATTAATTTCAAATTCTCTGCAACATCTATATGCAGTGTCATTGCTTACCACCCAAATCCTTGAAATCAATTTTTCTCATGTCATCAGAAGTTTATTTTTAATTCTGGCTGGCATTTATTGATCTTCAGCAGGAAAATTATCCCCAATGTTAATCCATCAAACAACAAAATGATTATGTGTCGTTACATTAGTTTATGGTTGCTTGCTGTGCATAAATGTTATGTACTGTATTTCCTACTAAGCAATAATGATAGCAGATGAACAGAATTTAATTGGCTCTAAGGCACGTAGTATATCTTCTTACTTTTATGATTTATCTAATATTGCCTTCAGCTTCCCATTACACCCCTTTACAACACACTGTTTAATGACTAATATTTTAAGCAAAGTTTTAGAGAACGTACATATAGACCTTTTATCATTTAAGTATGTTTTCTTTTTAGCTTGCAGAAGGATCTGAACATTCATTGTTACTTGACCAAATTGGGGATGACAGCAGTTCCAAGATAGAGAAACGTACGTTTATACTTAGACCATTCACAATAAGACAACAAATATGTATATCAACACAAAATACAGTAATTTGTTTAATAATTATAAATAATGACACTTACAACATGCTACTCTGTTCTAGTTACCTTTCCAGGACAGGTATATGAGTCATTAAAGTGCTTCTGAATATTGGTGTGCTACCATCCAAAAATAAGTTGATGAAAAGAACCAAAACAATTATTAAGGCTGTTCTGTGGTGAAAATTGACATCGTAACTTTTATTGCCCTAACAAGTTCATCCATCAACAATTATGTAAAAAATCAAAAATTTGAATAAAATTCAGAGTGACATCAATATAGAAGGTGATCAAGCATATTACAAGCCATAGTGACTTTGAAGTAATTTTTAATTCCCAACCCATTTGATGTGAAGATATGTTAGCTGCACATAGAAAGTTCATGCCTATTACCTGAAGAATGAGTAACATATATCTATTATAATTCTATACTTACCCAAAAAACATGAATATTACTGAACCTCCTACAATCTATTTCAAGAGACCCATTCTTATAAACCATTCAACAATTAAACATACAGATGTTTCCTTTCCTAGAATATAACTAGTTTCAGTCTTTCATGGTAACTAGGGGTAACTTCTGTAGTTTTCAGCTGAACTGTTTTCAAGATTTCTTTCATTGGTCTCCACAAAATGTATCTTTTGGCATATTTTTTCCTATCAGATAGATTTGTTTGTAACTAGTTCTCATAAAAGGTATAATGCACCAACATTGTTGCACCTCTTTAGTTCCTTTAATATCCAAAGCATGCCATCTAAACATAATAAATTTTCATGCAAAAGATATTAGGCAAAATATCAAAAATCTATGTGGTTGAGGGAGGAAAGAGATAGGTTTATAGGTCTAACAAGAGAATTCCAGAGCTTAGGGTTTTGGGTGCTGAAAGCGAGGAGAACTGTAAACAATTAAGTTTGGGAATAACCAAGCTTGCAAGATTGTAGACACACATTTATGTCAGAGTCCATCTAGAAAGTGCACCACAGCTACTTGTCTAGACTACATTCAAAGCATTTCCTTTCCTTAATTACTTTGTGAGAACACATTCACCAGAGGGACAGCATGCTTCAAGAAGGATCAACAGCTTCTGAAGCCCACTTAAGCATGATAATTAAATATTGGTGTTATTAATGACAGCCAAAAATGAATAAATGAAATAGACCAGGCAGAGATAGTTTGGAATAATCAATCTCAAAGCAACATGAGGTTTTCGGCAGAGGGTGATCTGAGACAGAAGTGGAGTCAGATAATATTAATCATTCTGAAATCAATAGTTATAGGATTTCTTAGAATTGTGATCCAAGTCTCATCTCAGAGTTAAAAAAATTAGGGGTTGCAAAATTTCTGGCTTGGTCAGATGGGTACAAGGAAGAAGGTTGCTGTCAGCAAGGGAGGAAAGTTAATGAGCAGATTGTCGACTGTGGTTGCAATTTCTGATCATTCGGAACAGAATATCAATCATTTTGGCAGTAGAGTGGATGTGAATGGTAGTGGTGAGATATAGCATAGTTATATGTCATCTGCATAGATACAGAAACAAATGGAATGTTCCTGGTTGATGTTGCAAAAAACAGTCAGTAGATGAGATATAGAATGGTTTCGACTATAGATCCTTGTGGGACGCTCGAAGGAAAACAACATGTGAAGAGAATGTATGGTAGATGACTGTTTATGAATGAAACCAGGTGATTGTGACCTCATCTTGGCAGACAAGTGTGGAAGGGCATCAAAGGAAGGTAATAAGGTCAGATGGTTCAAAAGAAGTAGGAAGATTAAGAAGAACAAAGGGGAATGAGTTAACTCTTTAATAATTATCATGTTTCATAATCATAATGTTCCCTGATCAGCTTTATATTTATAGCTGTTTCCGTTGATAGTTGAAGATGGCTCTTGAGAATTCAGACATTTTACTCTTATTGCAGTTTATTTCTTCCAATAAATGTTTGGCTGCATGATTATAACTTTTATTATCTTTACCTGAGTAGTTGCCCCTTTGGCCTGAGAACTATTTTCTTCACTGGAAAAAAATAGTTAAGCCTGATAGTGTATGCATTCAACTCTTCAAACAATTTAAAATTTGTCATACCATGACTCTTCTAAGTTTTGGGGCATAAATGACTTTATCTTTTAACAGCTTGTTTTGACTTTTTGTTTCAGGTATCATTGCCCTATTCCACTGAATTAAACCCTTGGTTAAAAAAAAAGTAC
This sequence comes from Hypanus sabinus, assembly GCF_030144855.1. NCBI lineage: Eukaryota > Metazoa > Chordata > Chondrichthyes > Myliobatiformes > Dasyatidae > Hypanus > Hypanus sabinus. The sequence continues at coordinate 41,457,063 of NC_082727.1, forward strand.
TTCTCCTAAAGATCATATCCAATAATATATTTTCAGTTTTGGTCCAAATCAAATCTAATACTGTAGTTAAGAACCAAGGAACTTATAAAGCATCTATTGAGATTGAGACCAGAAACTTCAAGTATCAATTGGTCCTCTGATATATAACTATCTCCCAAGACAACAGAGAACTAAATAATAATGTGAATTCATTTGTCATAAAGAAAAGTATTGCATCTTTACTTTACTCAACTTATTCCCTTTTTCCAATATTTTTATTGAATTTCATATATACAAGTACAGAGTTCATAAGGATACTTATTATAAATCAAAATAAGATAGCACAAAATGCACTATATATAAATCATAGTGATACAATCACAGTAACCCATATTGATGATCTATCAAATAAAATAAATTGAATGATGAAATACATTTGATTATATTATAAAAATAAATCTATACCCCCTACCAAGTCAAAGCTGGTTAAAGAAAGAAAAACAAGAAGAAAACAAAAGAGTACTTTACCATAGAGTATTTTATAATAATAGCTGAGGTCTATATTATAATAACAATTCAAAGATTTTTAAAATAGTTCAGAAAGGGTCCCATAATGTTTGAAAATCTTGGTTAGAATCGGAAATAGAACAACGAATCTTCTCTAGATTTAAACATGACATAACATCACATAACCATTGCGCATGTGTGGGGGAGAAGCAATCTCCTTTCATTTAAGCAAGCTCGCCCTCCTAGCCATAAGAGAAATAAAAGTCAGTACCCACGATTGAGAAGGCTCTAAAATTATAGTTCTTTCCTCAGCAATACCAAATAAGGCAGTTAAAGGATTGGGCTTAAAACTAACATTAAAAAGTACAGAAAAAGTTTGGAATACATTTTTCCAATATTTTTTAAGGCTTGAACATGACCAAAACATATGAATTAATGAAGCCTCTCCATTATTGCATCTGTCACAATAAGGAGATATATCTGCAACATAGCGAGAGAGCTTGCCTTTAAACATATGAGCCCTATGTACTACTTAAAATTGCAGGAGGGAATGACGAGCACATAATGATGAAGAATTAACCATTTTAAAAATAACCCTCCAGGTCTCATCAGATAATACAGTCTGTAAGTCGTTTACCCAATCTTTTCTAATTTTATCTAAAGGAGCCATTCTCAATCCCAATAACAGACCATAAATATAAGAAATTGAGCCATTTTCAAATGGTTTCAAATTAAAAATTTCATCTATTATGTTCTTATCCAGGCTAGTAGGAAATATATGTAATTTAGATCTTAAAAAATCTCTAATCTGTAGATATCGAAAAAAGTGGGTATTAGATAGATTATACTTCACTGAGAGCTGTTCAAGAGAAGAAAGATTCCCTCCAACAAATGGATTCTGAAATTGTTTAATGCCTAATCTATCCCATTCTCTAAAAATACAGATCGGTAGTAGATGGTTATTAAAAAATTAGAAAAAATAGGACTGGAAAGAGAAAATCTCAATACACCAAACTGTTTTCTAAACTGTAGCCAGAGAACTAAATAAAAATGTGAAGTCATTTGTCATAAAGAAAAGTTTTGCAGCTTTACTTTCCTCAACTTATTCCCAAGTATTTTTAATTCCAGCTACATTTTGGAACTTGTATTATTTCAGAACATTGTTGACAATGCAAGGAAGAAGAAATGAGATGAACCATATTTTGTATTAATTCTTAATGTGTTTGAGCAATCAATAGAACTTCTATAACTTTTCAAAAATTCAGGAAGTTCTGTGTGGGTTTTCAAGTTTTCATGATTTTAACCTACAGTGAGAATGCTGTAAATATTGTCTGATATTAAAACAATTACTTTGGATGGTTAGAGTAAATCATGTTAATTTTGCAACATATAAATTGGTAAGCATTTTGCCTCTATGAACTATTTCTATTTTAGGTGAAAGACAACTGGCTGATAAGATACGAAGCAGAATTAAGAATAAACTGAAAACTCTAAAGGTGAGAATATATTAACATATCTGTTGAAGATGTTCACATTCTTGCTATTTATAAAAATACTGTTCAGTGAAAAATTTATGAGCCATTTCTTTCCTTAGCTGGAATTGCAAGTTCATTTGTACATAATTTACCTGTTTCTTCACAGCATCTGCAGCAGATAAAAGATGATGAACTAATCACGAAGTTTGATAAGGCAATAGTAAGTACATATTTACATATAATTATTTATTTAAGCAATTTTATAAAGTTTAACATGGAGCTTCTCAGAAAATGACTTAAAATTGCTCACGTGATGAATTAAACTAACAAAAAAATGGAATATTGGATTGTTGTATAAACCAACCTTGAATTGATTAATTCAGAATTGAAGATGACTTTTCTAATCTTTATAGGCCAGTTGTTCACAGGAAAACTAATAGTTCATCAGGGAGTTTATGCAATGTCATATTTAGGTGTTAAAGGTTGCTTTGTGGTATTTGTCCTTCACAAGTATCACAACATAGAAATATATTTTTTTTAAAAGCTCTGTTCTTTTAAAAATTATCCCAATGATGGCCAACAGAGGGAGGTAAATGCAATTTTCATGGGCTAAAAACGGAGCAAAAACTTATAAATTGTAAGTAACACTTAAGGAGAAACAGGATAAATACTTCAGGTCAATAACCTTTCATCAGTGTACCTTTACAACATTTCTGTTAAAATTTTATTGCACATTGATAGAATTTTTAACACTTAAGGGTTACTGGAGCATGGAGAGAAGCATAGCATGGTAGCATGGTAGCAAGTTAGAGAAAAAAACATTTTAAACTTGGCTTATTCATACTTTTTGTAAGACAAAAGGATTATGGCATAGACATGAACAGGGCATTCTGAAGTATAATATACGCTGTTTGCTCACTCATGGCAATAACAATGTGTTTCAGGCCATCACCACAAAAAATTGTTGTAAAAACTTTCATGTTCTTAGCAATGCACATTTATATCTTTCCTTCTGTTTTCATCCCCATAACCTGCTAAATATTCATGCAGTTAGTGCATTACCCACGCTATCAATTTTTCATAGTGACCTCTTCATTAAATAGACTCTAAATTAGCATTGTGCAGGAATAATATCAAAAAGCACACAGAAAATTCTTTCCTTCATTTCAACAGAGTTCTTTAAATCTTTGTATTTGTCAAGTGATTTGTTGTACTCACCGGCTTAAGTTTGATATATGTTTCTTTCTTCTTTACCAGAGCTTCGATATCTCTTGTGAGTTAAGGTTCTCTGAACTTGGTGTGTCCCTCCTTCACCTAACAGGAGCATACTACCCTTGACTCTTGATATTGCCTTTTTAAAAGCCTCCAACTTGCCAACTATTCCTTTGCCTTTAAATAGAGTCACCCAGTTGTCCCCAGCTAGATGCTGCTTAATGCCCTCTAAGTAGTCTTTTTTATGACTATTTCTAAACTCTAACCCTTCTGAAGTAATACTTAAGAAGTAAGACTATATATCAGTTGACTTCCTAATCACATGCTGCATCTGTCTGCTAACTTTGTGCACAAGACCCCTCTATATTTCTTTCATTTGTGATCTTTCTCTGCTTTTAATATCATTAGTTAATCCAATATGTGGTCTCTCATGATGTTACAAGTTCTTCCATACTGTTTAAAAGTAGCCATCGGAATCTATGGGATATTTGTAGTTGCCTCCACCATAAAGACTGATGCAAAAGTATTGATTTACTCTACATTTTCTTATTTCTTGTTATAAATTTACCAGTCTGGCTCTCTCTGGTTCGAACAGAGTTACCAGGCTACCCCCTTCCTCATTATGCAAGCCCTTGAGGTTAATTTTGACATTATTTGCCAGTTTTCTCTCATCAATGTTCTCCCTCCTTATTAGCTTTTTTTTGGTCGCTGCTACTGATTCTTGTAAAATTCCCAGTTCTCTGGTCTACCACTAGCCTCTGCCAATTTTCTCCTTCTCCTTCTGTTCAAGTTGGAAATAATTTTACCATTCAAATCTCTACATGTTAGTCCTCCAGCTTTTTAAATTATTTATGTTTACTGGGTTTTTCAACTGTTGTTAGCATTTTTAGTTCTGATAAGGGTTGCAGACTTGAAATGTTTTTTCTTCCCCAAATGTTGCCTTGACCTGCTCAGTATTCACAGTAATTTTTGATTTGTTTTAATCTTCCATCTCTTTCCTGTCCAGTTAGCTTTGACATGGCCCTCCCATTACAAATAGAGGTAATGCTGATTCCTGAATCTTTATCGTGTATTTCCCTTTCTCCCTTCTATCGGTCTTCATTTTCCTTATCTCCCTAACTGCCATTGCTTGTCAATTTCATTTCATCCATGGACCCTGTGCAATGCCCAACATGACCCTCAATTTGTTTCACCTAAAGAACTTCGGAAGGAACAGAAATACAGTTTCATGTTCAAAGTTCAAAGTTCAAAGTAAATTTATTATCAAAGTACATGTTTGTTACCATATATATCCTGAGATTCATTTTCTTGAAAGCATTTACTGGGAGAAAGTGAAATACAATGAAATGAAAAGAAATATAATATAATTTTTGAAAAAAACTATACATGAATAGACAAAGATTGACAAATAAATAACTACTGTTGAAAAGAAGACAATCTGTGTAAATAAAAAATAATACTGAGAAAATGAGTTATAGAGAGCATTGAAAGTGAGTCTGTAGGTTGTAGAATCAGTTCAGAGTAACAGTGATTGAAGTTATCAAAACAGGTTCAAGAACTTGTTGGTTATATGTGATAACTGTTCTTGAAACATGGGTGGTGTGGGACCTAAGACATTTGTACCTCCTTCCTGATGGTAGTAGTGAGGAGAGGGAATAACTTGGATAAATGCAAGTTGAGAGCTTTTGCTAGTTGGTTCTTTCGCCAGAAAATGGTAGCCTGCTGATTTGTGCAGTATATATTGATTCATTGAATTTATTGTAGAGAGAACTGTAAGTATTTCTGACTAATGGTGATCATGTGAGTTATATACAAATAGATCAATATTTTGGCTAGTTCAGTCTATAATACCATAAGACCATTAGACATGGTAGCAGAAGTAGGCCATTCGGCCCATTGAGTCTACTCCGCCATTCAATCATGGGCTGATCCAATTCTTCCAGTCATCCCCACTCCCCTGCCTTCACCCCATACCCCCTGATGCCCTGGCTAATTAAGAACCTATCTATCTATCTCTGCCTTAAATACACCCAATGACTTGGTCTCCACAGCTGCTCGTGGCAACAATTTCCACAGATTTACCACCCTCTGACTAAAATAATTTTTCCGCATCTCAGTTCTAAATGGACGTCCTTCAATCCTGAAATTGTGCCCTCTTGTCCTACAATTCCCTACTATGGGAAATAACTTTGCTGTATCTAATCTGTTCAGGCCTTTTAACATTCGGAATGTTTCTGTGAGATCCCCCCTCATTCTCCTGAACTCCAGGGAATACAGCCCAAGAGCTGCCAGACATTCCTCTTATGGTAACCCTTTCATTCATGGTATCATTCTTGTGAATCTTCTCTGAACCCTCTCCAATATCAGTACATCCTTTCTAAACTAAGGAGCCTAAAACTACACACAGTACTCCAAATGTGGTCTCACGAGTGCCTTATAGAGCCTCAACATCACATGCTTGCTCTTATATTCTATACCTCTCGAAATGAATGCCAACATTGCATTTGCCTTCTTCACAACTGACTCAACCCGGAGGTTAACCTTAGGGTATCTTGCACAAGGACTCCCAAGTCGCTTTGCATCACTACATTTTGAATTCTCTCCCCACCTAAATAACAGTTTTCCCATTTATTTCTTCCACGAAAGCGCATGACCATACACTTTCCAACATTGTATTTTATTTGCCACTCTTTTGCCCATTCCGCTAAACTATCTAAGTCTCTCTGCAGGGTCTCTGTTTCCTCAACACTATCTGCTCCTCCACCTATCTTTGTATCACCTGTAAATTTAGCCACAAATACATTAATACCATAGTCCAAATCATTGACGTCCATTGTAAAAAGCAGTGGTCCCAACAGCGAACTCTGTGGAACTCCACTGGTAGCTGGCAGCCAGCCAGAATAGGCTCCCTTTATTCCCACTCTCTGTTTTCTGCTGACCAGCCAATGCTCCATCAATGCTAGTAACTTCCCTGTAATTCCATGGGCTCTTATCTTGCTAAGCAGCCGCATATGTGGCACCTTGTCAAAGATCTTCTGAAAATCCAAGTACATAAAGTCTACTGCATCTCCTTTGTCTCCCCTGCTTGTAATTTCCTCAAAGAATTGCAGTAGTTTTGTCAGGCAGGGTTTTCCTTTCAGAAAACCATGCTGGCTTTAGCCTATCGTGTCATGTGCCTCCAGGTATTCCATAATCTCATCCCAATAATCAATTCCAACCACTGATATCAGGCTAACAGGTCTATAGTTTCCTTTCTGCTGCCTCCCACCCTTCTTAAATAGCGGAGTAACTTTTGCAATTTTCCAGTCGTCCGGTACAATGTCAGAATCGATTCTTGAAAGATCATCGTTAATGCCTCCGCAATCTTTCCAGCTACTTCCTTCAGAATCCAAGGGGCCATTCTTAAGACCATTAAGCTTCCTGAGCACCTTCTCAGTCATAATTTTCACTGCACAAACTTCACTTCCCTGACACTCTTAAATGTCCCATATACTGCAGACATCTTCCACTGTGAAGACTGATGCAAAATACATATTCAGGTCCTCTGCCATCTCTGCATCTCTCATTACAATATCTCCAGCGTCATTTTGTATTGGTCCTATATCTACCCTTGACTCTCTTTTACCCTTCATATACTTAAAGAAGCTTTCAGTATCTTCTTTGATATTTGTCACCAACTTCCTTTCATAATTCATCTTTTCCTTCCTAATGACCTTCTTAGTTTTCTTCTGCAAGTTTTTAAGAGCTACCGAATCCTCTATCTTCCCAGTAGCTCTGGTTTCCTTGTATTTCCTCTCTTTTGCTTTTATGTGTGGAGAAATTTTCCATGGAACTGATTTTTGGAGAGTACAAAATGCCATCATTCGTTTACTAGTACTGAAAGATGAGCTTCAAAACATATCCAGTATGTTGATTTTGGTAAGACATAATAATCACGACAGATTGGATGCTTTTATTTGCAATTATTGTTTTTGGATCCCCATGCAAGTTCCATTTTCGCTTTTATGCGTTGTGAGATTATCACTGTAAATTCACTCTGGTGGAGGGAAGTACTGTTTCTCGATTAGTTTGTAGAGTAAAATAGGAGCATAACAGATCTGCATTGTCTGATTCCATCATGAATGCTGCCGTTAGAATCTAATAGAAATCATAGAAAATGTGAATTTAAAGAAGTAATTGAATTCGGTTAGTACCCCCTCATCTAATTTTTTTGTGTAGTACCCCTGAATAATCCATCTGAAGACTGCATTGAACTGGACATTTTATGTATCAAGCTAATAAAAGTTCTATTTGTGTATTTAGAAATCTCGTATGTATTTCTTCCATATTTTCAATTGATTTGTAGGACTAAAAATCTATTGTGTTTAATTTTCCCTTTTAATTATTTCTCCCTATCTCCAATTTATTCTAGAACATTTATGAGATATTTTGTATTGAAGAATGATGGTGAACCTAAATTTGAGAAAAATCTATAGCAATTACAAAACACAATTATGGTTTTACATATTTTATTGTTTTTCATTTATATCAAATTTCAGACTATACAGAGGGATGAAGGAAATCAGTTTTTCACTTCTGCTTTGGATGAGTCACCTGATTCACTGATGCAAGAACATAAAAATACACCACTGCAAGATTTACCCCTTGAATTTTATCTCACTGGATTGGAGGTAACTAGAAGTTAACAAGAAAACAAAAGATGAAAATGTAGGCTTTAATATTGAATGCTGCAATGATTTAGTGTGAGGAAATGGGATGAGAAAAGATACATTCAGGACTAATGGGGCTCATCCGATCTTCTGATGAAATATTGATTTTTTCTGATTTTATAATTCACCTTCACACCTGATGCAAGGGTAATAGGCCAGTGCAGAATGAAGTACTTCAGGAGATCTCTTGAGAAATATGCTTGAAGCCTTTTCAAATGGTGACTCAAGTTTGACCTTCTAATGTTATAATAGGTTTTTTTGAGTTTGTGATACCTCAGTGCCAATATTCATTAAAATTTTGCTCCTGAAACCAATGACGTAAAGTTACTTTAATTGTACCAGCTATACATATGGAATATTGTCAGCAGTCTTAAGTGACTTGTTACTTGATACAGTTGATGGAGCACATTACTCTAAAATAACCCTTTGTTCTTTTGCAACACACACAATATTCTGGAGGAACTCAACAGGTCAGGCATCATCTATGGAAAAGACTAAGCTGTCGACGTTTCTGGCTGAGACCCTTCCTCAGGATTGAGAAAGAAGGGGGAAGATGCCTGAATTAAAAGGTGTTGTCATAATGTTTCAATTAAAAAACACACTTTTTGATTGAGTAACACTGAAAAAAGCATGATGTGTTAAATATCTTGTCTGATATCAGTCACTTCTATTAAACCTCACAGCAAGTTTCAATATGTGTCCCTTTCTTCCTTTTACCTTTCTATTTCCTCTCCCTCCAATTCCCATTGCTATTCTGATAATCCAACATTTTTTAATGAACTTTTTTTGGATGTTACACAGAATTATAATACATTTCCTAGTGAACCAAATAAGTTTAAAGGAAACTCAGAAAATGGGTCCCTGGTCAGTTTAAAGAGAATGTGAGAACTGGCAGCCCAGTGAGTTGGAGGGAACACAAAAATGGTTCCCATGGCAATCAGGAGGGAGTATGGGTACTGACTTTGGTGAGGTAGAAGAAAGTATAGGAACAAGGTCCTTCGTGGGTTGAAAGAGAGTGCAGGAACCAGAACCCTGGTAGATCAGGTGGGAACTAGTGCTCTGGTAAGTGGGAAAGGAGTGCAAAAACTGAGACTGATTTTACAGTATAAATAAATGGGGATATTTTCTGCACTAAAGGGCAAAGTAAAATTTATCTAATTGTACCTTAGCTAGAGAAGTAAATGCTTTAGTCAAGTCAAGTCAGGTCAAGTCAAGTTGCTTTTTATTGTCATTTTGACCATAACTGCTGGTACAGTACACAGTAAAAATGAGACAGTGTTTTTCAGGACCATGGTGTTACATGAAACAGTACAAAAACTACACTGAACTACATAAAAACAACACAGAAAAAAACTACACTAAACTACAGACCCACCCAGGACTGCATAAAGTGCGCAAAACAGTACAGGCATTACAATAAATAATAAACAAGACATTAGGCACAGTAGAGGGCAGTAAGTTGGTGTCTGGGTATTGAGGAGGCTGATGGCTTATGGGAAGAAGCTGTTTCGTAGTCTGGTCGTGAGAGCCCAAATGCTTCGGTGCCTTTTCCCAGATGGCAGGAGGGAGAAGGGTTTGTATGAGGGGTGCGTGAGCTCCTTCATAATGCTGTTTGCTTTGTGGATCCAGTATGTAGTGTAAATGTCTGTAACGGCGGGCGGGAAGCGAGACCCCAGTGATCTTCTCAGCTGACCTCACTATCCGCTGCAGGGTCTTGCGATCCGAGATGGTGCAATTTCCGAACCAGGCAGTGATGTAGCTGCTCAGGATGCTCTCAATACAACCTCTGTAGAATGTGATGAGGATGGGGGGGGGCGGGGGGTGGTGGTGGAAGATGGACTTTCCTCAGCCTTCGCAAAAAGTAGAGATGCTGCTGGGCTTTCTTTGCTATGGAGCTGGCATTGAGGGACCAGGTGAGATTCTCCGCCAGGTGAACACCAAGAAATTTGGTGCTCTTAGCAATCTCAACCGAGGAGCTGTCGATGTTCAGCGGAGAGTGGTCGCTCTGTGTAAGCTACTTACAGGTCCATTGCTATTTCAGTGAAGAATAGCCTCAACATCTGTATTTACAGATTATGGAGCAAGATCAGAAGACTCCTAACAGAAATTTGAATTTCCTATGCCCTGTTACTATCTGCTTTTCTCTTCTAGCCATATATGCAATTTACCTATGCAAATATCTGCACAGGTATATGCAGAGACATTGTTTATGGAGACCAAGAGTATAAACAAAGGAAATTTTATGATCAGAATAAATGTTATTTTGTCAGAGCTAGTATCCAAAATAATCTTTTATGCCCTTTGCTCTAGAACAGGGGTTCCCAACCCTTTTAATGTCATGGACCAATATCATTAAGCAAGAGGTCTCTGAACCCCAGGTTGGGAACTTCAGCTCCAGAATAATATTTTCGATAATGAATATCATTTAACACAATATAGACCTGACTTGACATGCACGACGATGCCAACTCTTTCATTTTTATTCAACAGTAACACACATCCAAAACAAAAGTCAAATGCTGTGGCTGCTATCAGTTTATGAATAAATACTGTCAATATATGAGAAGCATCAGGGGTCATCAGTGACTTGTAAACTCTGTTAATGATCTCTCAGCAGAATTGGAAGAAGCCCATCTAATATTGCCCATCTAATATCTAATTATGCCTCGGAAGACGGTGGAGGCCAATTCTCTGGATGCTTTCAAGAAGGAGCTAGATAGATATCTGATGGATAGGGGAATCCGGGGATATGGGGACAAGGCAGGGACTGGGTATTGATAGTGAATGATCAGCCATGATCTCAGAATGGCGGTGCAGACTCGAGGGGCTGAATGGTCTACTTCTGCACCTATTGTCTATTGTCTATTTCTTAGCAATTGTTGAGGTAGGTATGTATGACAGGTTAAAAATCAAATAGGAAATTTTTGATAGGGTGAAGGACTATCGTAAGTTTGGTAAGTTAGAAATAAGTGTGAGAACAAGTCCTTGGTGGTTGAAGGGGAGTGCAGAAACCATGTCCCTGGTGAATCAGAAGAGAGGGTGAAAACCAGTACTCCGGTGAATGGGAAAGGAGTGCAAAAGCAGAGACTGCTGAGTGGAAGGTTTATAGAGGCTCGCTGTAGAGTCATAGAGCCCTAGAGTAGCAAGAGGCCCTTTGGCTCATCTAACCCATGCTATTCTACATAGTCCCATCGACTCACACCTGGACCATACATACCTAATAGGAATTGGAGGGAAGTGGGTAAATTATGAAGGGATGATTGTCCAAATTGAATTCAAGGAAGACTAAAGTAGTCAATTAGCGACATCAAACTTTGAAGGAGAGGCACTGTGGTGAATTTAGTGAAAGAAGTTTGGAATGGAGCAAGTAAGTAATTTACATCCAGACCTTTGCATCAGAAAATATGTATACAACCTAACCCCATATTCTGTTCATTTGGATAATAGAAATTCACCCTCATAGAATTCACAAATTACTACCCAAAAGTTTGTTACAGAACAAATTTTGTTGTCTAGAATTTATGTTGAAACAGTAAATAAATAAACACAAAATTATTTCTTATTTCTACTCATTTTTCATCAGCATACACACATGACAGTTCTGTGTTATAGAAGTTCGTAAGTTGGATCCTCTCCTAAGAACGTGCTGCCCTCATAATGTAAGGGTCGCATGTATAGCTGCAGCAAAACTGCTGTCATTATCACCCATACATTAATACAGAGATTTATTATTTATTTATTTAGCGATACCGTGTGGAATAGGCCCTTCTGGCCCAATGAGTTGCACTGCCTAGCAACCTACCCATTTAACCTTAGCTACTAATTGGTATGTCTTTGGACTATTGGAGCACTCAGAGGAAACACATACATTCATGGGAGTTAGCACAAACTTCTCACCGAGGACAGTAGAATTGAACTCTGAACTCAGAACTCTGACGCCCCCAAAGCCATAATAGCATCGCACTAAGGGCATATTATAAAATTGAACTGGGTATTAGTTAGGGCTAAAAGATTGTGAAGTGTCTAATCAAAGGCTGTGTTCCTCAAGCTTATGTTGAGCAACATTCATCCTCTGCAAATGCATCACCTTGCCTCTGGAACAGAGGTCTTAATGGAAGTTATTTATCAAGTGCCGTCTCTATTCCTGCTGTCCTCTACATTGGTCCATCAGTCTGTTTATGCACCTGGCAGTTTAGTCCATTTTCATTAATTTTAGCCAATGTGGTTCACAAGACAGATGAAACAACGTTACTTACTTTTACTTTACTTTATTGTCACCACACAATTGATACTAGAGCGTACAGTCATCACAGTGATATTTGTTTCTGCGCTTCGTGCTCCCTGAAGTACAAATCGAAGTAAATATAATAAAAATTTAAATTGTAAATCATTATTAGAAAATAGAAAAGGGAAAGTAAGGTAGTGCAAGTCAGGTCCAGATATTTGGAAGGTACGGCCCAGATCCAGGTCAGGATCTGTTCAGCAGTCTTATCACAGTTGGAAAGAAGCTGTTCCCAAATCTGACTGTACTAATCTTCATGCTCCTGATCCTTCTCCCAGAGGGAAGTGGGACAAAAAGTGGGTTGGCTGAGTGGGTCTTGTCCTTGATTATCCTAGCAGCACTGCTCCGACAGCATGTGGTGTAAAGTGAGTCCAAGGATTGAAGATAGGTTTGTGTCATGCGCTGGGCTATGTTCACGATCTTCTGCAGCTTCTTCCGGTCTTGGACAGGACAACTTCCATACCAGGTTGTGATGCACCCTCGAAGAATGCTTTCTGTGGTGCACCTATTAAAATTAGGGTTTTAGGGGACAGGCCAAATTTCTTCAGCTTTCTCAGGAAGTAAAGGCGCTGGTGGGCCTTCTTGGCAGTGGACTCTACTTGGTTAGACCAAGTCAGGTCACTTGTGATATTCACCCCGAGGAACTTAAAGCTTTTGACCTGTTCCACCTGCGCACCACCGATGTAGATGGGGTTGTCCGGTCCACTACTCCTTCTGAAGTCAACAACCGATTCCTTCACCTTGCTGACATTGAGGGATAGGTTATTGTCTTCGCACCATGCCGCCAGGTTCTTAATTTCCTCTCTGTACTCAGACTCATCATTACCCAAGATATGGCCTACAATTGTAGCTAAGGCTATTACAGTGCCAGCAACACTAGTTCATTTACCATCGCTGTACGTAAGGAGTTTGTATGTTCTTCCCATGTCAGCGTGGGTTTCCTCCCAGTGCTAGGTTTCCTTCAATATTCAAAAGGTGTATGGGTTAGTTGGTTAATTAGTCACAGAAGAGTAATTGGGCAGTGCAGGCTTATTGGGCCCAAAGAGCTTGTTACCATGCTGTATCTCTAAAGAAAATAAATAAAAATAAAATTTATGTAAACGGATAAAAGTACAAACGATGAGATCACTTTCTTACTCGATTTGGATTTCCAGCACTCTTTGCCTAAATAATCTGCCACTTATTAAAATAAAGCAACAGATGTAAGGAAGTTGACTTGAATGAAGTCCACCTTGTTTGGTGGTGTAAAACAGACTCTGAGTCTCTATGAAAGCTAGTGTACAGGCAAATGTTTTCAGTGGGTGCTCTGGGCAATATATGTTGAAGGAAGATATTATAGATAAGAATTCAGGTGGAAAGTAAAATCTGGTAACCATGAGAATAAAGAGATTGTGAAGAAAGAACAGTTATGCAAAAAAAAATGTAGGTTCAATGGATAAAGGTCTCCTTAACTGATGTTCTTTCCTGCTTTGGGCATATATACAAAGAAAAACACACATAAACTCACTAAAAATGTGAGTACAATGATATCATTCTAATTATTTTCGGCACATCCCATTTCTTTTGAACTTAGTTGGTGACTGTAGAGGAAGAACAACTCCATTCTCTTCAGGAGTTTATCTGAATTGGACAAATATTTATGTCTGAACTGAATATATTACAAATTGCATTATATTCTTTACGTTAGCTATTTCTTTTATCCAGTTTATTACTAAGTTGATTGAGTTTTAGCAATAGGAGCATATTTTAATTGTCCCAGATTTTAAAAATTGGTTTTACTTAGGAAGCTCATTCATGTACTTTCTGTTTTATTTTAGAAAGAATCAGAGAATGAAAATGACATTAGCAGCACTATATTAGAAGAAAAGGCCAAATTTGACTTTTGCACAAGTGAACAGATAATTGAAAGGTTTCCCGCTGAATATGAGAGTGAAAAATTATGGAAGGAAAAGAATAAAAGTATTTTCATCCCTAGCACGTCACAAGGTATCAAACAAAGATTGTTTAAAATTTGTACGGTATTGTTGTGTTTTTCATACAATCATTTATCTTGAGAAATAATTATCAGTGTTCATCAAATAAATCTTTTTTGAAAAATTGACAGAGACAACATTACATTTTTATTTTCTTTAGTTGCTTTAAGTAGTAAGCTTTCAAGAAACCTTGCACCTCGCATCTTGAAGGATGAAGGCTTTTACGTCAGTCGGAAACCAAAAGTTTTGAAAAAAAATATTAACAGAATGGAGAATCGCTTTGTTGTGCAAAAAGAGGTAACTTGATAAACATGTCCACATTATCTATTTCTGTAGAGAGGACTCAGGTGAGTCGATGGAATACAACAAGCTAAACTGCAAATTTTTCCCAGGAGCAAGGAAAATAAGTTGTTATACAATTCACTGTATAATATGGTTGGCAACAATTTGTAGCTATTTAGGAGATAAAATTCAGAAAATATAGTGTAATCTGTTCATTACTTGAGCCAGTTCCCTCATTCACTCAGTTCAAGGTTGATTTCTACTTCAGTTTCATTTGCCCATTTTTGTCTCTTAATCATATGATTTTAAAAAAACCTTTTAATCTCAGACCGGAGAATTTCAATTGACTGAGCAATATTGGAGCAACAAAATATCTGCTGGAGGAATACAGCAGGTCAGTGGGAGGAAATAAATGTTCAGTGTTTTGTGTTAAAACCTTGTATCAGGACTGAGAGTACAGGGGCAAGATAGTCAACTCTCTTTAGGAGAAAGGACATGCGAGAAAGAATTCAGAGGCATTTGATAGACTGAGAAGGGAGATAATTTAGATAGTGGAGGTGAAGTTTGAAGACTGTGGTAGGTGAATGATAGATGGAGACATAAAGACCGGAACAAAAAGAACTGAGGGAGCAAGATGGGGGAGGGGAGTGTGAAGATGGGAGACAGTTGCTGGAGCAAGATGAGCAGGAACACAAAGCTCTGGAATTGGAGAGGTAAAGGAGGTGAGAATGAGAACCCTTAGAGGAGAAGGGAGAGTTGACAGTTGGAACTGGATGGAGATTGGGTGTGGGAATCGTCTGTGTTTATAGAGGGAAGGGGGACTAGCCTTAATATGAGGCTTATAAGTGAATAGGTTCTAAATTTCTAATATTCCCCAAATGAACATCTGCTTAATATTTCACTCTAAGTAACCTAGCTAATTTTAAAATGATCTCATTCTCCCTGTACTCCCTCATTGGGGGAAATAGTTCCTCTTTATCTATTCTAATCATTCTGCGTGCCTCATTTGGATTGCCCCAAAAGCATCTTACCTGAAGCGATAGATAACCTGTCCAAGGGATAGGTGGTTTAACCTCATAGTTGATAACTGTGTAGGGCTTCAATGCCATCACCTCCTACAATACAAAACCAAGCAACATAAATGACAAGGTTTCACTCCCAAATAAGTTCAATGCCTTTTATGCTCACTTTGACTAACAGAACATGGAATCACCTTCATGAACCCCACAACGCTTAAGAACCCTGTGATTTCAGTTTCTGAAGCTAACGTGAGAGCATCCTTCAGGAGGATGAATCCACAGAAAACATCTGGCCTAGATGTTGTACCTGGCTGGGTACTGAAGACCTGTGCTAATCAATTGCTGGAGTGTTTACTGATATCTTCAACCTCTCACTTTGGTAGATTGAGGTACCCATTTGCTTTAAGTAGGCTTCAATCATACTAGGACCCAAGAACATGGTAACCTGACTATTGTCCAGTATCACTTACATCCACTGTGAGGTTGGTCTGGAGCATAACAACTGCCTGAGATATTACCTGAATCTGCTCTAATTTGCCTACCACCACAACAGGACAACAGCAGATGCCATTTCATTAACTCTTCACTCTCTCTAGAACAACTGGACAATGAAGATGCATACATCAGGGTCCTCTTCATTGACTACAGTTCAGTATTTAACACTATAATCCCCTCAACTCATCACTAAGCTTCAAGACCTGGGCTTTGATACCTCCTGTGCAGTTAGATCTTGGAATGGCAGACTGCAGTTAATACAGATTGGCAACCACATTTTTTCCATACTCATCATCAGAAAAGGTACACTACAGGGCTGGGAGATTAGCTCCAATTTATACCTATGATTGTATGGCTAAGAACAGTTCCAGTGCAGTATTTAAGTTTGCTGATGACACCACTGGCTTTGGTTGAAACAAAGGTGGTGATGAATCAGAAAATAGGATTGAAGTCTGGTTGAATGGTGCCACAACAACAATCTCCCATTCAACAACAGCAAAACCAAAGAGCTGATTATCAACTACAGGAGGAAGAAGCTGGAGGTCCTTACACCAGTCTGCATTAGAGGATTAGAGGTGGAGAGGACCAGTAGCTTTAAATTCATTCCTTGGCATTAACATATCAAAGGACCTGTCCTAGGATTGTCATGTACAGTAAGTCCGATCACAGTGGTAGCATGACAGCACCTCTACTTTCTTAGAAGTTTGCGCGGATTCTGCATGTCACCAAAAACTGACAAACTTCTATAGAGGCACAATGGAGTATATCCTAATTGGTTGAATCACAGCTTGATATGTAAATACTAATGCTCAGGAATGGAAAAGACTACTGAAAATGATGTATACTGCTCAGTCCATCACAGGTAAAGCTTTCTTCACCATTGATCACTTTACATGGAGTGCTGCCACAAGAAAGCAGCATTTATTATCGAAGACTCCCACCATACAGCCCATGCTCTTTTCTCATTTCTACCATTTTTCTGGAGGTATAGACGGCTTATGTCCCATATCATCACGAACAGTTATTACCCTAAAACCATCACTCTTCCAAACTGACATGCACAATTTCACTCACTGTGATGCTGACCTGATTCTATGACCTACAGACTTACTTTCAATGACTCTTTACATATTCTCAATATTAATTTTTATTTACACATTTTGTCTTCTTTTGCACATTGTTTGTCAGTCTTTGTTTATGTATAGTCTTTCATAGATTCTACTGTGCTTTAATTTTACTGTAAATGTCTTGAAGAAAATGAATCTTGAGGTAGTATATGGTAACATATATGCACTTTGATAATAAATTTATTTTGAATTTTTAAACTTGGCATATCTACATTGTTGGCCTTCTCAGATAACATATCTTCCTCATGTTTTGGATCACTAAATTAAATACAATACAATTTTGAATCTGACTCAGATTTTGAGTTCACTGACTAGGATTTGACCAATATTTCGTTTAACAATCATATCATTCTCAACTTGAATTTCAACTTGTTTGTGATAAGGAGAAATATGTCATTATATTTGAACCCATTAGTTTTTAACAATTTACAAGGAAAGATTCATAAATCTCTTTGCTCCTGGTCCCTTGGAATTAAGGATAAAATCTAGACTGATGAAGGGTCCCAACCCAAAGTGTGGACCATTTATTTCCCTCCATAGATACTGAGTTCCACTGGCATTTTGTGTGTTGCTCCAAATTTCAACACCTGCAGTCTCTTCTTGTCTCCATTTGGGTTACTAATATTTTCTGATGATTTGTACCTGTTCCAATCACATGATTGATAATGATTGCCTGCCTTCAGGTCTGGATCATTGTTGGTAGAGTTATGACAGCTGGGAGAGTGAATGCTCAACCATGACTCAACTGAGCAAATGACTGGTTCCTCCCTGACTGCAACTGAGCTATAGGATGGGCAATCTGTACATGTGTACCAGAGCTCCAGTTGGTAGAGTTATGACTTGCTCTGGAGGTCCTGCTGGGAGAGGGAATGCTGATGCATGACTCAGCAGAGCAATTGACTGCTTCCTCCCTGACTGCGACTGAGCTCTAGGATGGGTAATGTTCCTCAACACTTGAGCTGGGATATTAATATTCTATATGTGGTCTTCAGCCTGGAGTTCAGCTTGAATGCTCAGGTCTGGGAAAATAATTTCTGGGTGTATGATGGAAAAAGCTATCTTTTTAAAATTAGTGACTGAAGATTCAGAGTATAAAACATAAGTTGATTTCATTTAGCACTTTTAAAGACAATTGGAAGTTATGATTATGTATCGAATGGACAAAATTCTTTCTCCTACTTTTATTACCTTGTAACAGAATAGATCCTGGTTTGGAGAAGATGGAAATATAATCGCATTACCAGATCCAATTAAGTTTCCCTGGAATTGTCGACTGCCATCATCAAATTGTATTGTAGACGAATCTGAACCAGGTCTGGAGACAGTATACAGGAAGGCATGTAATTATTTCCATTTCTGACAGTACATCTATAAAAATAAAGCACGTAAACTGAACATGAATATTATTCTGAAAATTAATTTAATTTACTGCTTGAAATCAGTGATCATGTTGGTCAGGGTTTGTGGTTCTTATGAGTGGGTGGATTGATATACTGAAGGGATAGTTTGGATATGTTATTCAGCTTAGCTCAATGGTATTTTATGCTGGAATGTCCCATGTAGGAATTTTGTGACTTGTAAGTAATAACAAAGTCCATCTGAACATTTCAATTCAACTTGAGGTGGATACCTTGCCCTCCAAATTTCTGGTGAATGTGAGTCATAGTAATATAAAAATTGTGCCAAGCACATTTTCCTTTCACATCTTTGGTAATTTACTGAAATGCAAATCAATTCTGTACAGAATTAAGGAAAAGATACAGTTATTCTTCTGTCCTCAAGTAGATGTGCTAAACCAGCATGCTATAATAATGCTTGTTTATCCTGGTGCAGCTAGCATCTGGTGTTCATTCTCAGTTCTCACATAACTGCAGAGATGATAGATAGGAGCCACAGGGAGATAGTCACCCCTAGGTTGCAGGAGGCAAGTGAATAGTTGACTGTCAGGAGATGGAAGGGAAATAGGCAGCTGGTACAGTGTACCCCTGTGGCCATTCCCCTCAATAACAAGTATAACATTTTGGATACTGCTGGGAAAGACAACCTACCAGGGAGGACTGCAGTGACTGGGTCTCTGGCATTGAGTCTGGTGCTGTGGCTCAGAAGGGAAAGGGCCAGAATAGAAATGCAGTGGTGATCAGAGATTCCTTAGTTAGAGGAATAGATAGGAGTCTGGGGTCACAATAGACAAACTCAGATGTTATGTTTCACCCAGGGTGCTATGGTCAGGGACATCTCAGATTGTGTCCATGACATTCTACAGGGTGAGGGGGAGCAGCCAGAAGTCTTGGTACATATTGATACCAATGACATAGGAAGGAAAAGAGAGGAGGTTCAAAAGAGAGAATTTAGAGTGCTAGGTAGAAAGCTAAAAAACAGGACCTCCAGGATAACAACTTCTGGATTACTACCTGTGCAACTCTCCAGTGAAGGCAAGCATCAGATGATTTGGCAGATGAATACATGGCTGAGGAACTGGTGCAAGTGGCATAGTTTCTTGTTTATGGATCATTGAGATCTCTTCTAGGGAAGATATGACCTGTACAAAGGGACAGGCTGCACCTAAACCCAAGAGGGACCAATAATCTTGTGGGCAGGTTTGCTAGAGCTGTTGGGGAATTTGGCAGGGAGATGAAGACTGGAATATTAGGGCTGAGGATAGGGATATTGGTTTACAAGCAGAGGTAGTGTATAGTGAGACTGTGAGAACTGAAGGTGGTATATTTGAATGAATGCAGTGTACAAAATAAGGTAGATAATCTTGCAGTGCAGTTAGAGATTGGCAGGCATGACGTTATGGGTATCACAGAGTCATGAATGAAAGATAATTGTAGTTGAGTGCTTAATATCCCCAAGGAGACACGATCTATCAAAAGGACAGGCAGGTAGGCTGTGTAGGATGAGTGGATCTGCTGGTAAAGATGAAATCAAATCTTTAGAATGAGGTGATGGGAGTTACTGGGCCACAGAATGCCACACTAGAGAGTTTCAACCTGTTTAATGGTGGAGCAGGCTTGATGGGCCAAATGGCCTAATTCAGATCCTATATCTTATGGTCTTACATCGGGTAGGAAGATGTAGAATCATTGTGGAAATTGCAAGGGTAAGAAGACTCTGATGAGAGTCACTTACAGGCTTCCAGACAGTAGCCAGGATGTGGGCTACACGTTGCAGTGGGAGATAGAAAAAGCATTTCATAAAAGCAATGTTTTGTTACTCATGGAAGAAAGCAATGTTTTGTTAGTCATGGCAGATAAATTGAGAAAATTTAGTTGATATTGGATCCCAAGAGAAAGAATTTGTGGAATGCCTCTAAGGTGGCCTTTTGGAGCAGCTTGTGGTTGAGCCCACTACAGGATCAGCAATTCTGGATTGGGTGTTGTGTAATGAACCAATATGATTAGGGAGCTTAAGGTAAAGGAACCCTTAGTAAACAGAGCTCATAATATGACAGAATTCACCCTGCAATTTGAGGGGGAGAAGCTAAAATCAGATTTTTTAGTGTTACAGTGGAGTAAAGGGAATTACAGAGGCATGAAAGAGGAACTGGCTAAAATTGATTAGAAGGGGCTACTAGGAGGGATGATGGCAGAATAGCAACAGCTGGTGTATTGAAAGCAATTTGGAAGGCACAGGATAGATACATCTCAAAGAAGAGGAAGTATTCTAAAGGCAAGATGATGCTACTGTGGCTGACAAGGGAAGTCAAAGCCAACATGAAAGCAAAAGAGAGCCAAAATTAGTGGAAATGAGATGATTGGGAAATTCTTAAAGACCAACTGAAGGCAACTAAAAAAAACCATTAAGGGGGTGGAAGATGAAATATAAAGGTAAGCTAGTCAAAAATATCAAAAGATTTTTCCAGATATATAAAGAGTAAAACAGAGAAGAGTGTAGATATTGGACCACAGGAAAATGATGCTGGAGAGATAGTAATGGGGGACAAGGAAATGGCAGATGAAATGAATAAATATTTTAGTTTAGTCTTCACTGTGGGAGACACAATGGAATGGTGGAGGTCTGAGAATGTCAATGGAGCAAAAGTGAGAGTAGTTGCTATTACTAGAGAGATAGTGCTTGGGAAATTGAAAGGTCTGAAGGTAGTTAAGTCACCTGAACCAGATGGACTACACTCCCATCATTCTAAAAGAGATTGTGGAGACATTAGTAATGATCTTTCAAGAATCAATAGATTCTGTCATGGTCCCAAAAGACAGGAAAATTGCAAATTTCATTCCTTTCTTCAAGAAGGGAAGGAGGCAGAAGAAAAGAAATGCAGTGCCCTGGTTCACATCTTTACTGTTAGGCTGCATTTATTTCATTTTGCAGCTCTGTAAGAGCTGTTCGTTCTGCTTTCAGACTGTTTATGTTACTGTTGAAGATAAGGGATGAAGTGGAATGTGTGCCATCCAATTAGTGGGAGGTTTTTCTTGGTGAGGAACAATAAAGTTGGTCTTGGGCTTTTGTTCGAGAGGAGATGAAAAGAGAAGATGCTGGGGAGAACTGGTCGTAGTATATGATCCTGTGGGATACCTGTTTGTTCAAGGATTGCGAGTGACATTCGGAAGGTGGTATGCGCTTTCACGTTGACTGAGGGCGCAGGGCGTGAGTGATAGAAAAGTTCAAGATGAGCTCCAACTTCTGCACATTTGGCTGTTTAATTAGAATGGGCTCTTTTGTTTTTGTTATTCTTTACTAACCCTTCAGTTAAGATTCATAAATATAATTCCTTTAACTGTAAGCAGTGTACTGTCTGTAATTTCATGGTATTAATTTGTATCAGGGTAGTGAATCACATTGCATCCACACAAACAGGGGGTTTGAGAGAGGGGGACTCACACCTCAATCTCACATGTTTGGTGGGGCTGGAGATTATCTTCCCTAGACTTAGGCAGTTGAGGAAGCCAGAGTGTTTCAGAAATGATAAACATGAGAAATTATAGGTCAGTTAACCTGACTTCAGTGGTTTTGAAGTTTTTGGAGTTGATTGCTAAGGATGTATTTTCAAGGTACTTAAAGATACATGACAAATAAAGGCCATAGTCAGTACAGTTTCCTTAAGGGAAAATCTTGCCTGACAAATATCTTGGAATTCTTTGAAGAAATAACAAGCAGGATAGGCAAAGGAGAATTGGTGGATATTGTGTACTTGGATTTTCAGACAGCCTTTGACAACATGCTTCACATGAGGCTGCTAAATAAGATAACAGCCCAGTGTACTACAGGAAAAGTACTGGCATGGATAGAGCATTGGCTGATTGGCAGGAGGCAAAGAATGAGAATAAAGAGATCCTTTTCAGGTTGTCTGCCAGTGACTAATGGTGTACCACAGGAGTCTGTGTTGTGACTACTTCTTTTTGCATTGCATATTAATGATTTGGAGGATGAAATTGATGGTTTTGTGGTCAAGTTTGCGAATGATACAAAGATGGGTGGAGGGTAGGTAGTGCTGAGAAAGCAGAAAGGCTGCAGAAGGACTTAGAATGGGCAAAGAAGTTGCAGATGGAATACAATGAGAGACAACATATGGTCATGCTCTTTGGTGGAATGAGTAAAAGCATAGACTATTTTTAAAAATCCAATCTGCAAAGAGATTTGGAATTCTTGTGCAGGATTCTCTAAAGGTCAAAATTTGCAGGTTGAATCAGTGAGTGAGGAAGGTGAATGCAATGTTATAATTCATCTCAAGAAGACTAGAATATGCTGGCAGTGAGCATGGGTCCATGGTGCAGCAGGGAAGGAGAGAGAAGAGGGGACCTGTACTGATAGGGGACTCAATAGTCAGAGGAACAGATGGGAAATTCTGTGGACATGAACAGGCCACCCGGATGGTATGTTGCCTCCCAGTTGCCAGGGTCAGGTTTGTCTCATGTTGCATCCACAGCATTTTGATGGTGGAGGGAGAGTAAGTAGCCGGATAAATTAGTACATATTGGTACCAATGACATAGGAAGGAAAAGCAAAGAAGTCCTGAAAAGAGAATTTGGAGAGCTAGGCAGAAAGTTGTGTAGCAGGTCCTCCAGTGTAGTAATTCCTGGATTGTTGCCTGTACTATGTGCCAGTGAGGGTAGAAATGGAATGATTTGACAAATAAATGCTGGTTGAAAAGTTGGTGCAGTGAGCAGGGTTTCAGAGGCTTGGATCATTAGGATCTCTTCTGGGGGAGGTATGATCTGAACAAAAAGGATAGGTTGCACCTGAACCTGAAGGGGTCCAATATTCTTGCAGGCAGGTTTGTTAGAGCTGTTGGTGAGAGTTTAAGCTAATTTGGCATGGGGATGGGAATCAGGGTGAAGGGACTCAGGATAGGACAGATGGGAAAAAAGCAAAGATAGAATGCAGTGACACGATCAGGAAGGGCAGGTAGACGATTGGACAAAATTGCAATCTGCAGGGTGAGTACCAGTGTATTAGGGATGCAGAATCAACAAGGATAGCAAATACAGTACTCTATCTCAATGCACAGAGTATAAGAAATAAAGTGGATGATCTTGTTGCATTATTACAGATTATCAGGTATGATGTTGCGGCCATCACTGTATTGTGGCTGAAGGATGGTTGCAGTTGGGAGCTGAATGTCCGAGGTTACACATTGTATTGGAGGTTTAAGAAAGTAGGCAGAGGAGGTGCTGTGGCTCTGCTGGTAATGAATGGCATCAGATTATTAGAAAATGTGACATAGCATCGGAAGATGTTGAATCTTTGTGGATGGAGCTGAGAAACTGCAAGGGTAAAAGGACCCTGATGGCAGTTATATACAGGTCTCCAAAGAGCAGCTGGGATGTGGACTACAGATCACAAAAGGAAATAGAAAAGGTGTGTCAAAAGGGAAATGTTATGATAGTCATGATAGATTTTAACATGCAGGTAGATTGGGAAAATCAGGTTGGTAATGGATCTAAAGAGAGTGAATTTGTTGAATGCCTATGAGATGACTCTTTAGAGCAGCTTGTCATTCAGTTTACTAGGGGATCAGCTACACTGGATTGGGTGTAATGAACTGGAGGTGATTAGGGAGCTGAAGGTAAAGGAATCCTGTGGAGGCAGTGGTCACAATATGATTGAGTTCAACTTGAAATTTGATAGGGCGAAAGTTAAGTCTGATGTAGCAGTATTTTCAGTGGAGTAAAGGAAGTTACAGTGGTATGACAGAGGAGATGGCCAAAGTAAAGTGGAAGGAGATGCTGGCAAGGATGATAGCACAGCAGCAATGGCTTGAGTTTCTGGGAAAAAATAGGAAGGTGCAGGATAGATGTATTCTAAAAACAAAGAATTACTCAAATAACAAAATAGTACAACTGTGGCTGACAAGATAAGTCAAAGCTAATGTAAAAGTGAAAAAGAGGGCATGCAACATAACAAAAATTAATGGGAAGATAGAGAATTGGGAAGCTTTTAAAAACCAACAGAAAGCTACCAAAGGAATCATTAGGAGAAAAAAGATGAAATGTGAAAGCAAGCTAGCAAACAATATCAAGGTGGATAGAAAAAAATTTAAAGTATATAACAAATAGAAGAGAGATGAGAGTGGCTATAGGACTGTTAGAAAATGAGGCTGGAGAAATAATAATGGGGGACAAAGTGATGGCAGGTGACTAAATGAGTCTAAATCAGTCTTCACTATAGAAGGTGCCAGTAGTGTGTCAGGTGTTGAAGGGTGTGAGGGATGAGAAATGAGTGTATTTTCTATTACAAGGGAGGGTGCTCAAAAAGCTGAAAGAACTAAAGATACGTATGTTACCTGGACCTGATGAACTGCACGCTAGGGTTCTGAAAGAGGTAGCGATAGAGGTTGTGGAGGCCTTAGTAATGATCTTTCAAGAATCATTGGAGTCTGGCATGGTGCCAGAGGACAGGAAAATTGCAAATGTCACTCCACTCTTTAGGAAAGGAGGGAAGCAGCAAAAAGTAAGTTATAGAACAGTTGCCTGACCTTAGCAGTTGGGAAGATGTTGGATTCAACTGTTAAGAATGACATTATGGAGTACTTGGTGACAAAGGACAAAATAGGACAAAGTCAGCATGGTTTCCTTAAGGGAAAATCTTCCCTGTAGGAATTCTTTGAGAACATCACAAGCAGGATAGATAACGGGGATGCAGTGGGTGTTGTATATTTGGATTTTCAGAAGGCCTTTGACAAGGTGCCCCACATGAAGCTGTTTACCAAGTTAAAAGCCCATGGTATTACAGGAAAGTTACTTGCATGGGTAGAGTATTGGCTGATTGGTAGGAGGCAGCAACTGGGAATAAAAGGATCTTTTTCTGGTTGGCTGCCAGTGACTAGTGGTGTTCTGCAGGGCTTAGTGTTGGGACTGCTTCGTCTGAGCCAGGGGTGTCAAACTCATTTTAGGTCACGGGTGGGATTGGGCAAAAAGCGACTTCATGCGGGCTGGATCAGTTGTGCATGCATGAACGCATGCACAGCGTGCTCCCACAGCTTTTGTTGCCTTAGTTTTTTCAACCTGCTCTCATGTGTCTCAGTCTCTGCTATAACTACAAAGTGTTTACAAATTTCATGAAGAAGATTGCCTAGCAAGCATTATTTTTATGATTGGTATTAACTTAACAGTTGTAGGCTACAAGAAAGTTGTGATGAGTGAGAGAAAAAACGATGTTATTTTGGCTAAGATTGTTTTGGGAGCTACACCCTTTCCATTAATAAACCATTTGAAGTCGAACATTAGCTGACACAAATGTAGACTTAACAAAACAAATTGTAAATGTAGGCTACACAACTGCACCTAATTTTCACTACCTTGTTTCCAGCAATTAAACTCAGACAATGAACACAGTTAGCCTTTAATTTTTATTGAAGTGATCACATTTACAATAACAGAATAGTCAGAAAATGAATGAATCACAATATTATGACACTCAATATTTCATAATGCATTTTGCTTACATGTCGCCGTGCATTGAACAGTGTCACTAATTTTTCACTTGCTGCTTCCAGACACTTGACATCTCTTGGCTTTAACCGTCTGTCAACATCAGAGACCAGTTTCTGGGCAGTTGTGATTTTCATAATGTCATTTAGATGTCTGTGTGTCAGCTGCGAGGGCAATTTGGATTTGTTAATGTTCATTATGGAGAACGCCTGCTCACAGAGATATGTTGTCCCGAACATGCAAAGGATCTTTGAGGCAAAGTCTGTCATCTTGGGGTACATCGGTCCCAGGTGTTCATAGAATGAGTCCAGACCCAAGGTCTCAAATTTATATTTCAAAGCCGAGTTACACTGAATTTCAATTAGTTCCATATGGAGTTCTTCTGGCACATCTGATGCTGCGTTAACAGCAAACGGTGAGCAAAATAGTGAGAATTCCTTCTCGAGCTGAGTGAAGACTTGGAAATGATTCTGAAACTCACTTTTCAGCTGTGATACTTTGTCCTTGTACTTGTCCATGTTGTCATTCTTTCCATGAGCGACATGCACAGACTGCAAAGAGGGGAAATGAACTGGGTTGCTCTGGGATAGTTGCATCTCCCACAGGCCTAATTTAATTTGAAAGGTATGAATGCTGTCGTAGTATTCCATGACAAGTTTGTTGCAGCCTTGCATGTTAACATTAAGCACATTTAAGTGCTCTGTTATTTCCACCAGAAATGCAAGATCACGAAGCCAGTCTGGGTTATCCAACTCTGCCACATGGCTTCCCTTTCTCGTTCATGATAGTCCAATTTCCACACGTAATTGAAGAAAACATTTGAGCACAACCCCTCTGCTCAACCAGCGGACTTCAGTGTGGTAGGGTTGCCGTGTCCAAAACACAAAAGAGTGTCAAATTGCCGATGGTTGAGTCCCTTGGCTCTAATAAAATAAACTGTTTTGATTACTACATCCATGACATTGTCTATTTTCAGGCTCCTGCTACATAATGCCTCTTACAATGAAAATTCCAGAATTCCTGCTCTGGATTCTCTATATGAACTTTCTCCGAGTTTCACAACAACACCTGCCTTTTTCCCATCCATGGACATTACGCTATCTGCTGCCATGCTGACAGCAGGACTCCAGTCAATCCCCAGTCTGTCCAAGGCCTTGACGAGGCTGGAGAAAACGTCATTCGCCATTGTGGTGTTTGTCATGGGCACCATCTCCACAAACTCCTCGGTGGCGGTCAAAGATGCATCAACACCACAAATAAATATTCCCAGTTGAACTACATCAGTCACGTCGGTGCTCCTGTCAATTGCAATAGAGAAGGCAATAATTGACTTCACTTTGATTTTAGTTGACTATTCAAATCTCCTGCAAGGTCCCCGATTCTCTCTGCCACAATATTTCTTGACAAGCTGATATTACCAAAAGCTTGTCTTTTCTCAGGGCACACCAGCTCAGCCGCTGTCAGCACGCATGCTTTGATGAATTCTCCCTCTGAGTATGACGTTGACGCAGCAGCTATTTTGTTGGCCATAATATAGCTGGCCTTGACAGCTCCGTCATGAGTCTCTCAACTTTTGGTGAACACTGATTGCTGTTTTTTTCAGAGCTGCTTCAAGCTCATTTACCTTTTGCGTTCTGAGTCGTCCTGCATACTTGTCATATTTTTCTCCGTGTGATGTTTCATAGTATCGTTTAATATTGTACTCTTTTGCCACAGCCACTTGTTGCGAGCATATCAGACACACAGGTCTGCCGTTGACCTCACAGAAGAAAAAACGATCTTTCCAATTATCATTGAATATCTGACCTTCGATGTCAACTTTTCTTTTCTTGGATAGTGTTTTGAACCATGGCAACAAACAGTCTCAGCCTTGCTACAGGTGTTACTTACCTGAGTACTCTGTGTGTTTATACTGTGTCTGACGACATACTAAGTGGGGCCCTAGTGGTCTTCAGTGCAGGGTGGTAGCTGCTTATGCACAGTGGGTGGTTAACTGCCGCCTTTTGTACGGCTGCTGTACAGATACATAATAAATGGTCGTGAATATACTTTTCTCCCCCCAAATCATCCTGCGGGCTGGTTTGGACCCCTCCGCAGGCCGGTAGTTTGACAAACCTGTTCTAAGCTGTACATCAATGATTTAGTTGAGGGAATAGATGGCTTTGTTGCTAAGTTTGCAGAGATATGAAGGTTGGTGGAGGGGCAAGTAATATTGAGGATACAGGTGGGCTGCAGAAGGACTTAGACAGATTGGGAGAATGGGCAAGAAATTGGCAAGTTAAATATATTGTTGGAAAATGCAGGTCATGCACTTTGGTAGAAGAAATAAATGTGCAGACTACTTTCTAAATGGGGAGAAAACCTAAAAATCTGAGATGCGAAGGGACTTGGGAGTCCTTGTGCAGAACACCCTGAAGGTTAACTTGCTAGTTGAGTCAGTGGTGAGGAAGAAAAAAGGCAAATTTAGCTGTGGAGGCCAGGTTGTTTCATGTATTTAAGGCGGTAGTTGATAGGTTCTTGATTGGCCATGGCATCAAAGGTTACAGGGAGAAGGCTGGGAAGTGGGGCTGAGAAGGGAAAAAAGGGATCAGCATGATTGAATGGTGGAGCAGAGTCAATGGGCCAAATGGCCTAATTCTGCTCCTATGTCTTGTGGTCTTATGATCTAATATTGAAGCAATGATGTAATGCTGAGGCTGTTTAAAGCACTGGTGAGGCCTCAGTTTGAGCATTGTGAGAAGTATGGGCTCCTTACTTAAGAAAGGATTTGCTAACTTTGGAGAGGGTACAGAGGAAGTTCACGAGAATGAGTCTGCGAATGAAAGGGTTATATGAGCAGTGTTGAACGCTCTGGACCTATACTCACTGGAATTTATAAGTTTTGTATATTTTTCATTGTATTTCTTAATTTTTCCTTGCTAATGACAATGGGTCAGATGCTTAAGCTAAGCAATAGCAAGCACCTGGGAAAGTGATTCTGCTTTGGAACTCCATATCATAATACTCATATGATCACTAAAGCTCATCACTGCTGGGAGCTATTCTGGACCTTTATAGTTACTTTATGGTGATGAACATTATGAAATATGTCACATATAGTGCCTTCTACCAGACTGTATGGCCATCAGATTTTGATCCCAGGAAAATACCAGTACCTTCAAGAGGAAGAAAGTGCTGTCATCTGACTGGGTCATCTTTTAACCCAGCATCACTTTCCAGTATTAACCAATAATGTGACAAGGTATGGAGATAAATGGTCTGGCACTATTCTACCTTTTTCCTGCATTTAGTTTTTCAAGATCACTATTTTTTTGAAGCCTGGAGAGTATAGCCTCAGCCTGCAAAATCTCTTCATGTAGGGCAAATTCCTCAAATCCAGGAATCAATCTGGTGATTCTTTCCTGCAGTTTCTCTTTCGCAAATAGATCCTTACTTAGGTAGAGGGAGTGTCCTGCGCATAATATTTCAGCTACAGTCTTCACAGGGCTCCATATAATTGCAGCAAGAGGTGTTCTTTCTTGTGATAAAGGCCAACACATCACAACTTTCCTAATTGTTTGAATCACCTGCACATTAACTTCCAGTCATTTATTTGCTATGTCTTTGCTCATTCACTTACCTACTACTTATATCCCCTTGAAACCACTTTCTTTCCTCACAACAGAGACTGCCACACAGCTACTTTTCCCAAGATTGTGCTGGTGACACATGGTGATGTTTTGTGGTTAACTTACCTTACTTCTAAAGGGAAGTATAAGATCATTTGATCTTACTGTAATTTTTCAATATGTAAATTTTCCATTCATTGATAAAAAATTATTTTTGTTAGGCTATCAGCTTTAAAGGAGTCTAAAAGATTGGACATGAGCTAGTCTTGGAAGGGTGGAGCTCAAAATGATACTCTTATAATTGTGTAGGTACCTTTAGCCTTTAGACAATTTGTACCTGTAATCATAGCTGAATTTAGTGGTGAGCTTTCTGTGATAATATTTCAATCAACGTTTATGACACTTTCGGCATTTAGCAATGTTGTTGAATGCATTGAAGGTAAAATAATTAGTAGTGTATGGTGCTTGAGAGACATCAGGTACGAAGTCCAAGACCTCAAGTTAAAGATAAAGCATATACACCCTCTGTACCTAATAAAGTGGACACCTGTGTATGTTTTTGGTCTTCTGCCCATTGACTTGTTATGTGTTCAGGGATGCTGTCTGAGTACCACTATTATAATGCATGGTTATTGGAGTTACTGTTGTCTTCCTGTCAGCCTGAAGCAGTCTGGCCATTCTCCTCTGATCTTTTTCATTAACATGGCATTTCACCCACAGAACTGCTGCTTACTGAGTGTTTTTTTTTGTTTTTCACTGCATTCTCTGTAAACTCTTGAGCAGGATTTCCTATCAAAGGGTCCATGGATCCCTTGGTTTATGGCAGGGGTCCATGGCATAAAATAGGTTGGGAATGCTTGCTCTAGAGAAAACCCCAGGAGATCAGCAGTTTCTGAGATACACAAACCACCCTGTATGGCACCAACAATCATTCCATGATCAAAATCACTTAGATCACATTTCTTTCCCATTCTGACCTTTGGTCTGAACCTCATCATCATGTCTGCTTGCTTTTATGCATTGAGTTACTGCCACATGATTGGCTGATATTTCCTTTAATGAGCAGGTGTTCAGATGTACCTAATAAAGAAGCCATGAGGTGTAGCTCAACCTAGACCAGGGGTCAGCAACCTTTACCACTGAAAGAGCCACTTGGACCCGTTTCCCACAGAAAAGAAAACACTGGGAGCCGCAAAACCCGTTTGACATTTAAAATGAAATAACACTGCATACAACGTTTTTTTTGCCTTTATGCTATGTATAAACAAACTATAATGTGTTGCATTTATGAAATTGATGAACTCCTGCAGAGAAAACGAAATTACATTTCTGCATGCAACAAAAACATTTTGAACTCCGAAAAAAAGACGTTGGGTTGAAGGTTACTTTTAAGTAAAATACTCAACGTCTATTTGAGTCCTTCTTGTATTTATGAAAAACGCCAAACTTAAATTTGCCGCCAGCAGCAAACCAAAAATAACATCAGCCAGCTGTCAGCCTGAAAAATAAAAGGACTATTTCACTGAACAATGAAAAAATATGAATATACATAAAATAATAGGCAATTAAAATATTTATCATACTTGGTTAATGGGATTTCTGCTCCTGGATCTCAGCGCACAGCGTCTGCACATCAGGGCTGTATGACGTCACCTTCATCTTTACACAGGATCGCAAGCTGTCATCTGTGAGGCGTGCGCGATGTTTGTTTTTAATAAAGTTCATGTTGGAGAACACCTGCTCACATACATATGTGGATCCAAAGATCGACAGGACTCCAAGTGCATACTTTTTCATGTTTACATAAATGTCGGGCATAGCATTCCATGTTTCGAACACAAGTTTGTCTGGTTTTAGAAGGTTTTCAATATCACTCCATTTGTGATTCTGAGCAAGAACGGCCTTCTGACGGGCAACATCTTCAAGGTCTGCTGTCAAGCGTCTAAACTTGGACACCCATATGTCTTTGTCGGCTATGTCGGCCAGTTCCATCTCAAGATCAGGTTGACTCACACCTGCCAATGCAGTCGTATTCAGTAGGGAAGGATCGATGCTTAAGGGAGTGACCGGGAAGGATAATGTGTTTTTTTCCTCTCTGAACTCACAGAAGCGTTTCCCAAACGATGTTTGCATTGCGATGATTGCAGAATGTAAATACTCCGAAATTATCATGTCGTGACCTTGTTTGAACTCTCTCAAATTGGGGAAGTGAGACAAAGTGCCTTTCTGTAAATCTCTGGCAAGCACTGTCAACTTGCGCTCGAATGCCAAAACATCCTCCAACATGTGCAGGGCTGTGCGTCCTTTCCCCTGAAGAGCTGTGTTCAGCGTGTTCAGGTGCGCTGTCATGTCTACCATGAAGTGTAGCTTTTCCAGCCACTCTGGCTGTTCCAGCTCAGGAAAGGTGAGCCCTTTGCTGCCCAGGAAAGTTTTCACTTCTTCCAGACACGCGACAAAGCGTTTCAGCACCTCCCCTTTGGACAGCCACCGGACTTTGTTGTGCAGCAGGAGATCAGAATATGCGCTTTCCATCTCGTCCAGTAACAAACGGAATTGACGGTGATTTAAACTTTTTGCCATTATTTTATTGACAATCTGAATGACAACATCCATTACTTCTGTGCATTCCGGAGGAAATGTTTGAGCGCACAGTGCCTCTTGGTGCAAGATGCAGTGAAAAGTCAGCAGCTTTCTGTCCAGCGACTTCTGCAGTAAAGCCACAAATCCCTTGTGCGTTCCCATCATATTCGGAGCCCCATCAGTAGCTACTGACACCAGATGGGTGGTCTTTATTCCTTTGGCTCTTAAACAATTCAAGACAGCCTCACAGATGTCCTCCCCCCGTGTTTGGTCTTTTAGAGGTATCAACTCAATCAGTTCTTCCTGTGGCCCGGCAGAGTTTACATACCGGCAGAACAACGCTATTTGTTCAATATCACCTTTGTCTTTAGACTCATCACAGGCAATCGAGTAGGCCACAGCTGAATTGATGTCTTTAATTTGCTGTCTTGTGATGTCTTCTGCCATTTTTATGGTTCTGTCTTTGACAGTCTTTGCAGAGAGGGGCATATCCCTGATTTTCTGCACAATTTCACTCTTGTTTTTAAAGTCCGTGAATAGATGTTCTGAAATCTTAATGAAAGATTCTTTTATATATTCACCATCTGTAAACTGCTTCCCGTGCCTGACTATTTCCTGAGCGGCAATATAACTGGCGTATGTCGTTGATTTTCCAGACTTCATCCATTTCTGGAAATGATTTTTGCTCAGATCAACCTTCCGCATCAGTTCCGAAACGGCTTTTTTTCTCTCATCTCCATCCGGATATTTTTGAGCAAAGGCTGCGTGTTTACTCTGGAAATGCCTTGCGACATTTGACTTTTTGTTGTTTGCTAGTTTCTCATTGCATATTAAGCATACCGGTAAACCAGTCTCGTCAACAGTGAAAGCAAATGAATCTGTCCACGTATCATTAAACGTTCTGTTTTCTTCAGTCACTTTTCTTTTTTTAGAATTCTCCATAGTTGGCTTACCTTGGATCGAAAAATTAAAGAAATCGCGCACTGGCGGGTGTCAGGTATTGGCAGTGGTGACGTATATTAATAGCGATAAAAACACGTTGTAGCGGTGTGCTCACGCAGTCAGTAAACTGCAGTCGAATAACTTTATTCGAACTAAACAGCCTTGCTTTTAAGCCTCCCTCAACCCAGCCCCCATGGACGCAGATGCTGCAAAAGACGCGTACTCACAAACCCCCGTAGGCTATCTCCCTTAGCCGGAATGCTGGCTAATTGTGAGCCGTTTCGGATGTGCCAGGAAATGTGTCGCCACACTTAGATTGTACAAGATCACCATAATCTTCAAATTTAGAATTACATTTCAAAAGCTAACAAACTAACATAAAATACATTTTAATTAAATACTGACCAATTATTTGCCAAAGCCACAGGGAGCCGCAGCACAGAGGTGAAAGAGCCACAAATGGCTCGGGAGCCGCAGGTTGCCGACCCCCGACCTAGACCATAAGAATGTTTCGTATCAAAAAAGCTTACTTAACATAGTTTCCCTTTGTCATGTATGCAGATGTAGTATATTCAGTTGATTGTAGACTTGGTGGTGACATGATTTGTGGCTGCCTGTAAGCCAATCTCAAGGTTGTATAATTTATACATTCTTTGATAATAAATGTACTTTGACTTCAGCATGGTCTTGGGCTGCTGTTTGTTTAGACAATCAATTTGCCACTGAGAAAGTAAATTCAATAGCTTTGCAGAGGAAAATAAATTAGGACATTTTGACAAGAGTCTAATTGCTGTGGTGCTGATGCTCTGTTTGTAAACTGGCTCTGTTGATCCTTCACAAAGAAAAATTAACTGGTAATTTGTTTCAGCATTTTTGAGATGAGAGAGAACATCAAAAGCCTTTAAACTGAAGTACAGTAGCATTAATTAATCTTAAATATCTACAGGCTTAATCTGCTATTGCCAGGACCAGACAAAAGGGCGTAGGTTTCTCTAAGGGTTAGCACATTGTGGCACAACTGGAGACTTTCCTATCACCTGCTAGCTTCTATCCTCCCTCTCCCCCCACCTTTTTATTCTGGCTCCTGCCCCCTCCTTTCCCGTCCTGATGAAGGATCTTGGTCCACAATGGGAACTGTTTATTTCCCTCCATAGATGCTGTCTGATCTACTGATTTTTGCCAGTACTTTATGCGTGTAAAACAACTGGAGATGGGTCTTTTGGCAAGGAGTTATTTCCAGGCTGAATTTGCAAAACTGGAACTCTGTTCACATGATTTATCAGTGTAAATCTATGCAAGAGTGATTTCCAGATAGGCTGTCTGGATTTTGGTTTGATAAGCTTCATTGAAGAAAACATGATCATGAATGATCATATGCTGGACATTGAGCAATCTTGAGGCAATATTCCCAGTTTATAATTTTCAGGATATTCTTCAGATATTACTGAAATTAATATCATTACTCCAATAATTTTTAAATTCCACATTTGACAAACATAAATTGATGTCTTGAAAGATTTCATTTGCCATTCAATTGTTTAATGAGTATCTCACGGCTGTTTCCTCAAGAACAGGAAATATAATTGATCTCAGAAAATGCATAAGTTCAATGGCCTTGGGAAATCTGAAGTCTGGGTTGATGAAAGCTGCAGCATTTTGCACATAGCTGTAACTAAAATAAGTGAGTAGCCTAATGTGGTGAAATTGTGTCTAGGACATTGGAATGCAAGACAGTGTCATTACCTGTTGCTGAATCCAAGACAGTTAAAAGTTTCACCATTCATACTTTTTGATGAAATGATCAACAAGCATTTCTTTGCCTTTGCATGTCTCCTTATTTCTCTGCCACCAAACTCAAGTCAGAATATACTCTGTGTACTATCACCCTCTGCCTTTTGTGGGCAAGACAATTGTGAATGCACACTGCCAAGTTTCCCTGGCACCCATGTCTCCTGATTTTCTGAATGAGACTATCATATGGTATCTTGTCAGATGCTATACTAAAATCCATGATCAAAATCCTTATCCATCTCAGTGTTTTTCAGAAGTTCCAGCACATACTCCTTCTTAATGTCAACATGTTTCAGCATATCAGCTTGTCCTACTCTGACAACACATTTGTCAAAGTCCCTCTTACTGGTGAATGGTGAAACAAAGTATTTATCAAGGACCTCCCCTGCCTCCTCCAGGCTTATTTCCTCTTTTATCCCTGATTGGTTCTACCCTTACTCTAGTTATCCTCCTGATCTTCGCATATATGTAGAATACTTTGCAGTTTTCCTTAATTCTATTTGCCAAGGCCTTCTCATGTCCCCTTCTATTTTCCTATGTCTATTCTACCTAGTTTCTTCCTAGCTACCTTGTAACTCTTAAGAACTCTGTCAGATATTTGCTTTTTAAACCTCTTTGGTCCTCTTAACAAGATATTTCACAGGCACTAGATCAGCTGCAGAATTGTATTTTTAATTCTTCACAGGAGTAGGAACTAAGTATGTTTCGTTGTGTAACTGGTAGTCTATTTATTAATTTATTTTATGTAAAAGAAACCAGTTTTTTAAAGTTCATCCTTATCTCACTATAGTGCTTTTAACCCACCCTTCTAAACCAGTGGAAGTTGCAGAAAACATCAATAAGACTACACATACAAGTATGTACAAACAAGCTGGATGAACTCAGCAGGTCAGGCAGCATCCGTTGAAATGAGCAGTCAACGTTTCAGGCTGAGACCCTTCGTCAGGACCAAAGAAGGAGGGGGCAGGGGCACTCTACAGAAGGTGGGGGGGAGGGTGGAAGGTGCCAGATGAAAAACCAATCAGAGGAAAGATCAAAGGGTGGGGGAGGGGAAGCAGGGAGGGAATAGGCAGGAGAGGTGAAGAAGGAATCTAAGGGGAAAGCACTATGGGTAGTAGAAGAAGGGAGAATCATGAGAGAGGTGATAGGCAGCTGGAAGAGGAGGCAGAGTAAAAGTGGGATGGGGAAGGATGCCCCTCCTTCTTCAGTCCTGACGAAGGGTCTCGGCCCAAAATATGGACTGTTTGTTTCAACAGATGCTGCCCGACCTGCTGAGTTCAACCAGCTTGTTTGTATGTGTTGATTTGACTACAGCATCTGCAGTGTACTTTTTGTTTAAATACAAGTATTCACAGCAGGGTTCTATGTTATAATTGCCTGGCATTATAATTTAGATGGCTTTTGGATAGGAACTTTGTTTTTGGATTGCAGTGATGCATGATGACTTTTGAGACTGATTTAAAAACCTTTGTTATCTAAGGTGGTATACTATAATTATCTGCTTAGCCAAAATATTTTGTGTTGACTAAAACACTGTTGAAATACATTTAGGTACTATTATTATATATGAAAATGTGAAGATGACACTCAAGTACAGTGAAAGATCAAAATTTGTTTTTGCATCATTGGAGAGTGGAATATTGGGTAGGGCATGAAAAACGTTTCCTGTCTTTTGAAAATTTTCATGTTTGATTGGCACTTCCAAACATATAACACAAAATTTCCATGGTTGAATATGCCTATAGAATTCCAGACGCTGATTCAAATCAAAGTTCAAAGTACAGAGTAACATTTATTATCAGTGTATATGCATGTCACCACAAACAACCCTGAGTTTCTTTTTTTGTGGACATACCTAGCAAACAGTAACTGCAAACAGGATCAATGGACAACAAACTGTGATAATGCGGGTGTAAATAAATAGCAATAAATAATGAGCATGAAATTATAAGTTGAAAGAGTCCTTAAATAGGTGTAGTTATCCTTTTTTGTTCAAGAGCTTGATGATTGAAGGGTCGTAACTTCAATGGTGGTGTGAGTTCTGATGGCAGCAACTTGAAAAGAGCATGGCCTGGGTGGTGAGGATCTTTGATGATGGATGCTGTTTTCCAGTGGCAATGTTTCATGTAGATATGCTCAAGGTTGGAAGGATTTTACCCATGATGTACTGGGTCAAGTCCACTACGTTTTGTAGGATTTTCCACTCAAGTGCAGGTGACAACATAGACAGTCAGTACACTTTCCACCACATAAACATAGGTTTGCCAAGGTGTTTGAAGACATGTCATATCTCCACAGACTCCTAAGGAAGTAGAAATGCTGTTGTGCTTTCTTTGCAATTATATTTATATGATGGGCCCATGATAGGTCTTCTGAGATAGTGACACCCAGGAATTTACAGTTACTGACCCTCTCCACCTCGGATCCTCTGATGATTACTGCCACATGGACCTTTGGTTTCTCTCTTCTGAAGTCTATAATCAGTTTCTTGATCTTACTGACTTTGAATGAGAGTTTGTTATTACATCACTAAGCCAGAGTTTTTATCACCCTCCTGTATGCTGGTTCATCACCACTTTTGATACAGTCCCCAACAGTGGTGTCATTAGCAAACTTGTATATGGTGTTGGAGCTGTGCTTAGGCACACAGTCATAGGGATAAAGCGAGTAAAGCAGGGGGCTAAGTACACATCCCTGTGATGCTCCTGTGCTGATGGAGATTGTGGAGGAGATGTTTTTACCAGTCTGGACTGACTGGGGTTTACAAGTAAGGAAATCCAGGATCCAATTGCACAAGGGGGTATTGAGTCCCAGATCTTGGAGTTTACTGATTAGTTTTGAGAGGATGAGCTGCTGAAATTTGTTCATTTGACATCCAGAATTTGGAAATCAATCAAGATTCCTACTGTGTGGATTTAATAACAATGGATTGCACACTAAGTCCCTGGACTCAGGATGCAACTCACAACTTGCTGACTCAATTTGAAATGTTGCCAAATGAACTTAGCACTTCAGAAGATCACAAGGAATCTTCCACTTAGTCTAATGATATTTGAAATACTTTATTTAATATTCCTTAGTATGATTACAGTACTTCCATGTTTAGCATCCTGACTCTTGATTGCTCTATTTTGTATTGTTTTTACAGGCAATAGTAAATGAGTTTGTGACTGATATAGCTGACAATTTTAAGGAGATTTCTCAAATTTATCGGCTGGACATTAACATTGCAAATTTGCGGTTTGTTCACCATCCACTATTCAGCAGAGAACATGTCTTGGCTGCAAAGCTAATACAGCTTCATGACAATTACCAAGAGAGACAAAGAAAAAATATTAGCCAACTCTTGTTTGAAAAAGTAAGTGGTGATATTATGATACTATTTATGAGTTACTTAATATACATTCAGTGACCATTTTATTTGGTAAAAGACTGGTCCGCTGCTGCTGTAGTCCATCCACCAAGGTTCACCATGTTGAGCACTCATAGATGCTCTTCTGCACACTGCTGTTGTAATGTGTGGCTACTTGATTTCCTGTCACCTTCCTGTCATCTTGAACCAGTCTGACCATTCTCTGATTCTCTCATAAACAGGGCATTTTCACCCACAGAACTGCCACTCACTGGATATTTTTTGTTTCTCACAGCATTCTCTGTGAATTCTTTAGACTGTTGTGCATGAAAATCCCAGGAGCTCAGCATTATCTGAGATACTCACACCATCCTGTCTGGCACCAACAATCATTCCATGGTCAACATCACTTAGATCACATTTCTTTACCATTCTGCTGTTTGGTCTGAACAACAACTGAACCTCTTGACCCTGTCTGCATGCTTTCATGCATTGTGCTGCTTCCACATGATTGACTGATTAGTTATTTGCATTAATGAACAGGAGTACCTAATAAAGTAGCCACCGAGTATATCTTCTATTAACTCCAACATTGAAAACAACTGAGAAAGACTGGTCATAATTACTGAGGTTTTAGAAGTAATCATAATTCCATTAGTAAATGACATTCCAACATACAAAACTAAGTTGCTTCATTTGATATTGTGATATTAACTGTGTAAAGGCTACACTTTCATAGCATTTTTAACTACAGTTATGATTAGTAAAGCTTACTCAGGATATATTTTGCAGACTGGATGTATATAAAGGTGTTATTGAACAGCGGTTGGAAAGCACCTGTTGTAATAGTGATATTACTCCATATCTATGGTATTCACCAATGAGAGGGAACTTGATGACGGTGAGGACAATATGAGTGAGGTTGAAGTTCTGGAGCATGTTGATATTAAGGGAGAGGAGATGTTGGAGTTGTTAAAATCCATTAGGACGGATAAGTCCCCGGGGCTTGATGGAATATTCCCCAGGCTGATCCATAAGGTGAGGGAAGAGGTTGCTGAGCCTCTGGCTAGGATCTTTCTGTCCTTGTTATTCACAGGAATGGTACCGGAGGATTGGAGGGAGGCGAATGTAGTCCCCTTG
This sequence comes from Hypanus sabinus, assembly GCF_030144855.1. NCBI lineage: Eukaryota > Metazoa > Chordata > Chondrichthyes > Myliobatiformes > Dasyatidae > Hypanus > Hypanus sabinus. Next base: position 41,496,424 of record NC_082727.1, read on the forward strand.
TTTAAAAAAGGTAGTGGGGATAGTCCGGGTAATTATAGACCAGTGAGCATTACTTCTGTGGTGGGAAAGCTGTTGGAAAAGATTCTTAGAGATAGGGTCTATAGGCATTTAGAGAATCATGGTCTGATCAGGGACAGTCAGCATGGCTTTGTGAAGGGCAGATCGTGTCTAACAAGCCTGTTAGAGTTCTTTGAGAAGGTAACCAGGCATTTAGATGAGGGTAGTGCAGTGGATGAGATCTAAATGGATTTTAGTAAGACATTTGATAAGGTTCAAAAAGGTAGGCTTATTCAGAGAGTCAGAAAGCATGGGATCCAGGGAAGTTTGGCGAGTTGGCTTCAGAATTGGCTTGCCTGCAGAAAGCAGAGGGTCGTGGTGGAGGGAGTACATTCGGATTGGAGGGTTGTGACTAGTGGTGTCTCACAAGGATCGGTTTTAGGACTTTTCATGATTTTTATTAATGACCTGGATGAGGGGTTAGAAGGCTGGGTTGGCAAGTTTTCAGATGACAAAAAGGTTGGTGGTGTTGTGGATAGTGTTGAGGGTTGTCGAAGATTGCAGAGAGACATTGATAGGATGCAGAAGTGGGCTGAGAAGTGGCAGATGGAGTTCAACCCAGAGAAGTGTGAGGTGGTACTCTTTGGAAGGACAAACAAAGTTAATGGCAGGATACTTGGTAGTGAGAAGGAGCAGAGGGATCTGGTACATATCCACAGATCCCTGAAAGTTGCCTCACAGGGAGATCGGATAGTTAAGAAAGCTTATGGGGTGTTAGCTTTCATAAGTTGAGGGTTAGAGTTTAAGAGATGCGATGTAATGATGCAGCTCTATAAAACTCTGGTTAGGACACACTTGGAGTACTGTGTCCAGTTCTGGTCACCTCACTATAGGAAGGATCTGGAAGCATTGAAAAGGGTACAGCGGAGATTTACCAGGATGCTGCCTGGTTTAGAGGGTATGCATTATGATCAGAGATTAGGGGAGCTAGGGCTTTACTCTTTGGAGAGAAGGAGGATGAGAGGAGACATGATAGAGGCATACAAGATATTAAGAGGAATAGATAGAGTGGACAGCCAGCACCTCTTCCCCAGGGCACCACTGCTCAATACAAGAGGACATGGCTTTAGGGTAAGGGGTGGGAAGTTCAAGCGGAATATTAGAGGAAATTTTTTTACTCAGAGAGTGGTTGGTGTGTGGAATGCACTGCCTGAGTCTGTGATGGGGGCAGCTACGCTAGTGAAATTTAAGAGACTACTGGACAGGTATATGGAGGAATTTAAGGTGGGGGGATATATGGGAGGCAGGGTTTACGGGTTGGCATAACATTGTGGGCCAAAGGGCCTGTATTGTGCTGTACTATTCTATGTTCTATTACTTAAATTATTATGCCATCAATGTAAAGTCAAAATGCGTCCTTCTAAGTTTGAAGTGAACCAATCATAGCACTGATGGAGAAGTCAAAGGATGGAAAGGTCCCCACTTCATGAAGAAATACCTTCTAATATGTAGGCCTTGTCCAGATGTTTAACAGAGACAACAAATAAATATTAGGGTTGATCTAAAGAAAAAAGTAGGAAATTTGTAGGTTGGAAATAATGGACAGAAATTGTTCAGATTATGGAATTCTTAATGTCTAATTGAACAAGAATACCTCATTATCTCTTTGGTTCTTGAATGCATGTGAGCATACAGGATTCACACTTTACCTCAGCTTGATTGTTGAGCCAGATGGGTCACCAGATTATTCCTTAGACATGTTCATCCTCACCCATCATTTAGTTTCAATGTACTTTCTTATTTCCGGGTTTCTTGATCATGTTCTGCCACTGCAGTTCTTAAGAAAAGCATTTGAAAGTGCAGTGAACTCACAGGCATGCCAGTGCCTGTTATGATGCACTTGCTGATAGTCCTCCTCAAAAGCATGATTTTTAATTTTTGCAAACAGTGTTTCCTCAGTAAACATTTACATTAAGAAATGAAGATTGGCTCCTGTTTATGACAAGTAAATGAACAAAGAATATCATTTGAAAGTTTAACTTAGTAGAACACAACACGTTGATACTTAGAAGCTCATGGCTGTTGTGTATAAAAAGCTGAGAAAAAAATAGCTCCTGGCCCTGGATAGTGAATATCCATCACAGACAGGCTGGACTTGTTTGCCTTGAAGTGAAGGATGCTAAGGTTTGACCTGATAGACACTTATACAGTGGTAAGAAATGGAAATAGGTAGATAATCAGAATCTTTTTCTTGTTGTTGTGGTATCAAAATTATGAGGGCATAGATTTAAAGTAGGAGGAAGGAGTTTTTAAGAAGGATTTAAGGAAAAGTTTTTTTTACACATAGTAGTTGATGTCTGGAATGTGTTTCCAAAGAAGGTTGTGGAACTAAATACAATCATTGTATTTAAGAGGTGTGTAGACGAGGAAAAGATGGGTACAAGTCTAATGTGGCAAATGGGATAAGTGTAGAAGGGCAAAATGATGGGCCAAAGGATCTGTTTCTGTGTTGTTTAGTTCTATGGATATTAGCATCCCGGGGATTTAGGTCTAAATGTCTTTAATATGCCTGTTACAAATAGGGTGTCTAGTGTCATTAAAAACGCTGTAATTCTAGTCCAAATTTTTGCCTGGCATAACATGCTATGTTAATTTTCATTGGTTGCTTCTAAATCTTAACTTACATGCACGTTTTTCTTTTCAAATTAATATCTATTTGAAATCATTTTAAAGTTTTCCTACAAATTTACACCTTTCCATTAAGTTTACCCTTCAATAAAGCATTGATATAAATTTCTCTATATTGTACTGCAGTTTTCTATGCATCTCCCAAGAGTTTGACGTGTGTTTTTTCTTTTTTGCTGCTAGAATTTTGTGCTATTCAAAAGTGTTCAAGTCACCTATACAAATTATGACAAATGCTCACCTATCAATTAATCTTAGGAATTAATAAGGCTCCAATTCAAAGTTTTCCAAATAACTCTCAGCCTGTTTGCTGTTCACTAAATAACATTCTCATTGTTCTGCTACATTCACTCTCATGGTATGAATATAATTTTTTTTCCAGGAGCCTATAACACAACAACTTATTGACTGGAGTATGCAAATTGTTAATGATGTATCTATTACTGCATCAAAACCATATTTTCCTTTTCTATAGCTTCATATTTGAATCTCTTCAATTGGAACTCTGTACCTACCACTGATCTCAATAAACTTGAAATCTTGTGTGACTATGCGGTGGTGCATTGTTGCTTCTCATCGTTCTCAATTTTTACTTTAACTTTGTTGACTAAATTATTTTGCTTCAATTACTTGCTGTTGCCTATCTATGTGCACTGCACTAATTTTCTTTTACCAATGGATTGTAAATCAAAATCTCCTGCAATTATCATCAGTCATTAGGCTCTAAAATGAGTCAACTTGTAGCTGGGGAAGTGATGACCCCCTCCTGTTAGACTGTTTGTAGTAAATTATTTTTTATTCTTTCTACTTCTCTTCTAATATTTATATCTGTGCACTTGTAATGCTACTGTGACACGGTAATTTCCCTTGGGATCAATAAAGTATCTATTTATCTACCAATGACTGATTTTTATTCAGAATCTTAAAGAATGTAAAGGATCTGTCCTTTGATCTTTATTTCTCATATACTCTATGTTCCACAGTAAAACAGAAGTAAAAACACATTGGGGTTTAATAGTTACACCGTTAACATAAAATATATCATCATGATAATCATCATCTCTTTCAACATTCCCATCTTAGTTGTCAGGCTTTCAGATATTGAGCCAAACGATATCTAAGTTAAGCTTTGAGAAATGATGCAAAGTGTGCAGAGATATGAAAGGCTGAGATTTTCTAAAATATTCGCAGGAGGACATGAGAAAAGGTTAATGGATGTTGCCCACACAAAGTGCTGGAGGAACTCTGCAAGTCAGGCAGTATCTCTGGAGGGGAATAGGCAGTCCATATTTGAAGAATTTCTTGTGTTAATAGGCATAACGTTAACCTAGCTTGCATAGCAGGAAACAAATCATGTTAAATCAGTCACCAGTTAATATGATTTAATTAACTTCAGCATACTATGTACAATTGGACTGATGTATTGAAACATCATGCTTACCAAGATAATGTGGTGAAGTAACCCTTAACAGAAAATAAAATTGTGTAGAATGCAAAGTGGTGAATGATTTTATCTAATCAGTCTCTTGCTTGAATGGCTAGATAAAATTACATCTCATATTTGAAGAATAAATGTTTTTCATTTAGGATTTTGTATTATAACTTGCCATATAATAAGTTATAATACAAAATCCTACAAAGTACTACTCACTTTGATTTGAAGGATAGATGTTATGCTTATGATACCACCTTTTTTATGAAAACAAAATAAATAGAACAAATTATATTTACCTCTGTCAGCTATTTGCCGTCCCAAGTCTACTCTGCCTCTGCATTGAAAAGTGGGGAACTGTAATGAGTTGGAATTTAAATTAATTTTAGAATGAGAAAATGTTTTGTGAAACTACATAATTAATTAATTTTGAGCTACTGTATATACAATTTACATACCCATCTGCTTCTCCGTAGCTTCAAACATTTCATAATGTATTAATAAACTTGGAAGAAAGTTCTATAAATCTCAGTAGAATTGAAAATATAAAGAAAGAAATAAGGTAGGTACCTAGATGACTTGTGTTCTTTTCCTTAAGAATATTTAATTTCACTGTTGACTTCTCCTTCCAAAATCCATCATTAACTGCAAGTGTGTTTATTAATATTCTGGAACATAATCAAATAAACATTTAGCTTTTGAAACTAAGCAGAAAATTTAATTTCTTGAGGGTCTCTTCTGTTCCTGGTCCTTCTCTGTATTCAAGATTGTTTATTGTCATTCTTCTGTACACAAGTGTAAAGGAGAATGAAATAATTGTTATTCAGAATCCGATGCAGCATATAAAAACACAATAAGCATAAAGATCACAATAAAAATACAAGAAATATAATCTGATTTTATATTGACATTGTATATACATAAAGTGATGTTTGGTACAGCAGTATCTGTACATAAAGTGATTCTGACAGAAAATCAAGTCAAGACAAGTCACTTTTTATTGTCATTTTGACCATAACTGCTGGTACAGTACACAGTAAAAATGAGACAACATTTTTCAGGACCACGGTGCTGCATGAAATAGTACAAAAACTACACTGAACTATATAAAAACAACACAGACAAAAAAAACTACACTAGACTACAGACTACACAGGACTGTATAAAGTACACAAAACAGTGCAGGCATTCCAATAAATAATAAACAAGACAATAGGCACAGTAGAGAGTAGTAAGTTGGTGTCAGTCCAGGCTCTGGGTATTGAGGAGTCTGATGGCTTGGGGGAAGAAACTGTTACATAGTCTGGTCATGAGAGCTCGAATGCTTCAGTGCCTTTTCCCAGATGGCAGGATGGAGAAGAGTTTGTATGAGTAAAATGATAAAGTAGTGATGGTGGGGTAGGTTAGTGCTGGCCTTTTACAGGTACTTTTCTGTATATATGTCCTTGACAGCAACTAGGCTGGTGCTGGTGATATGTTGAGCAGTTTTATTTACTCTTGGTAGAGCTCTTTTGTCCACCACAGTGTAATTACTGTACCATGCAGTGATGCAGTATATTAGGATGGTCTGAACTGGTACCATCTGGTATATTAATTTTTCCATTTCCTGTGCTTCACATATTGATGAGTCTTAACTACATATCTCAGAATTTTTGACCATTTCTTACTTTAGCTGAAATGGGAAAGTTTACGGAAGCCATGACTAAAAATTTCACAAAGCTTTACAGTACCAGCGATCTGGGTTCATTTCTTGCTGCTGTTTGTAAGGAGTTTGTATGTTCTCTTCGTGATCATGTGGGTTTCCTCTGGGTGCTCTGGTTTCCTCCCACAGTCCAAAGACATACTGGTTGGTAGGTTAATTGGTCTTTGTAAATTGTCCCGTGATTAGCCTAGGGTTAAATTAGAGTTTGCAAGGCAGCATAGCTTGAAGGGCCGGAAGAGGCTATTCCATGCTGCATTTCAACAAATAAATAAAAAATGTAGTAAAAATTAGTGAGAAGTTAGAGGATTGTGAAGCTTTTAAAAACAATGGCTTACCTATGGTCTTAACTCTCGATTCTTCTAATATCCAAAAATCTGTTTGTTTTAATACTTTAATGAAATTGGTATTTCATTACAGCCCAAGGAGTTAGAGATTTCTAAAGAATTGCCACCTTTTACATTTTGAAATTGCTTATCAACAATATTAAAATAGATAATCTGTTCATTGTCACAATGTTGTTTTTTGGGTGGGCACTTGTGTAGATTGGCTGCCACGTTTCCTGTTACAATAGGATCTACATTTGAAAAGTACTTTTCTAACCGAAGAGCATTTTGACATGTTCAGAAAATGATTTACAATTCTTTACAGATATTTCTTCTTTTTTTCTTGTAAAATCTTATTTTTCTATTTGGGACTATCTTCAGTGATACACGTTATTCAATTCACCCCTCCTTTTCGAATTTTCATTTGAAGGACTGAGTTATTTTGCAGCTTGGCTGATTTATCTGGATGAGATACAAGAACAAATCTGGTTGAATTGTCCAGCATCTCCAAACCAACTACTATTTGTTTGTTCCTAACTTATGCCTGTTTAAGAAATGAAGACATTTAGACAATGTGATTTTCATTATTGTAGTTTTAATTCATCTGCTTGGATAAGAAAGAAAATAGTTAACCAATATAGAAAAGTCATAAAAAAGAAAGACAACTAAGAATGGACTAATAAATAAATGAGTAGAACAAACAGGAGCTCGCAATACTTCAGGAATTTATGAGTCATAGGTTGGGCACTTATACTGTATGAGCTATTCATACCCTTTATGTATTTTAGAGAAACAAAAAGGCTTTTGAATGTGGAAAAGGAAAAAGACATTACCCTTCTTACAAACATTTTGACTGTTTGGAAACAAATAAAATCCTTAAGAATATTTAAAAAGTGCATCTGTACACCAATAAAGCTCCAAGTCAAAAAGTAAGCTAATTTTGATATGTTTATATTAATTTATGTCTTTACATTTTTCCCATTATGAATAAATAAATTATTAATTGAAAGGGTGCTGAATTTACTACATGCAATTATTTTAAAGAAACCAGTTTACACTAATTATTGTATTAAATTATTTTGCTTTAATTTATTGGGCTAAAATCAAACAATAAAAAGCAATATAGCATTCTTGTTTTCCTTGTTCTAAATGTAAATTTTTAGTTTCTTGTCAGGCTAATAAGTATTTACAAAACTTATCCTCGGAAGCAATTTTGTTTCAGCCTCCTATTGTTGACAGAATTACAGTTGTTTTCTCTTCTGTCCGGTTTTTCCCACCGCCTTATCAAAGCTCCTCTCTTGGGATATTTTGAATGTTACTTGTTCCTATCCTACTCTGAAGCTCTCCCTCACTTATTTGCTGCTGCTGTTCTCAACCGTAACATCCCATTAACTTTGTTTCTGAAATGTTCGCCCTTCAACTTCATGTATCCGTTTGTTCACTATCTTCTTTTACTATCTCAATTTCTGAGAATGTCAAGCAAACAGTACGTACCGTATGTGAAATACTTCAACTTCTTTTCAGTGCTCTATTCCATTTTTACCTTCTACCTTGCATCTATATCGAAAATGCCATCTTCCACACCAACACTTCTGATGTATCTTCCATTTCTTCATATAAGAATTCCCCTAAATTGTTGCTGGCAGGACTCTTCTTTGTGCCAGTTCTATTTCCAGCACTACTGCTATCAATGTTCCCATCCCACACAGAGTCAAACCACTACACTCCATCAGGTTTCACATTGATATAGTCACCCCAAGAACACAAAATTAGAGGAACAACACCTGATATCCAGCCTTTGTTGTTTACAAACCAAGGTATGAAGAATCAGCTTCCCATTTTACATCATCCTATTTAGTTCCCCTCTCCCATCTGGTTCCATCTGCCTATAATTCTACCTACACGTTTTGCCTGGTGGTTCTCCTATACTCCACTCCTTTTCCTAAATGGTTCCATCTGACCATCATTTCTTCACTTCTCTCCTTCCTTACTTTTCAGATTCCAGCATTGCAACACCTTATATCACCACTTATTACTTTTCAGCCCCTCTCTCTGTTCTACCCTCCCCTAACCCACTCCCAACCTTTCTCCATCTGCTACTTAATTTTCTTCACTGCTTGTTTGTTTCTTCTTATTATCTACCGGTTTTTGTCTCCCAACTTTACCCCTCACCCACCTGATATGATCTGCCCATCATCCCCCTGATTACCTGGTTCTACCTTTCACCTGCTAGCCCCTTCTCTCTCAGCTCTTTATACTGGCTAATTCCCCTCTATATCTCTCAGTCCTGATGTAGGATATCATCCCAAAAAGTCCACCATCCTTTTGACACCACAGATGCTGCTTGACCCTTTGAGTTCTTCCAGCTGTTTGTTATTTTAGTTCTAGAACACTACATTAGCATTGTCTTGTACTTTCACATCAAGAATTATGCCATCTCCAAACTAAGCCTACAGAGCCATTTAAAATGTTGACATTAATTATATTAATACCTGTAGTTGAACCAAAATATGCAAATATTTGCACTGTAGAACACTAACTGAAAGAAATAGTATTTTTAGAACTATTTTTGTTACTGTGCATGATTTATGCAAATTAATATATAATGCTTTGTAATACAAGAACAGTCAAGATTTAAAAATCATGTACATATCAAAAATGGATTAAAATCACTTCACTACAGTAAAGAATCCGAATGTAAAAAATTACATCTGCTGCTATTCAGCACAAAACCATGACCCATATCAGCATCTTGCAGCTGTTCATTCTTGTCCACTTTTCAGCCAGGTTCCTACTAATGTAAGCAACACACACAAAATGCAGGCCAGGCAGCTATGGAAAAGAGTAAACAGTCAACGTTTTGGGTTGAGACCCTTCATTAGGACTGGGAAAAAAGGTGAAAGTCAGAGTAAGAAGGTAGGGAAAGGGGGAAGAAGAAGTACAAATTGGTTGGTGATAGGTGAAACTGGGAGAGGGGGAGGGATGAAGTAAAGAGATGGAAAGTTGATTGGTGAAAGAGGTACAGGGCTGGAGAAGGGATAATCTGATAGGAGATGACAGAAGGCCACGAAAGAAAAGGAAGGAGGAGGAGCACCAGAAGGAAGTGGTGGGCAGATAAGGAGATAAGGTAAGAGAGGGAAATGGAAACGGGGAATGGTGAAGGGGGGGGGCAATTTCCATGAGTTTGAGAAATTGATGTTTAATGCCACTAGGTTGGAGGCTACCCTGATGGAATATAAAGTGTTGTTCCTACCATCTGAGTGTGGCCTCATCATAGCAGTAGCAGAGTCCATGGGCTGTCATGTTGGAATGGGAATGGGAAGCAGAATTGAAATGGATGGCCACCAGGAGATCCCGCTTTTTTTGCTGCCATCCTGTTAATATAATTAAGTTTAAATCATCCTGTAAAAGAATTGCCAGAGTCCCTCCAGGTCATTCTTCCCATATTAAAGGTTTTAATGTATAAGTTTCTCACTCTGAATATAGCAGCAATTAATTCATAATTTTCTTAATGCTTTTAATAAAACTTTATTTTTTATTCATTTTGATAGCCTGCTAAAAGCTTATCAGTCCCAGCTTACCTAATTTTATTGCTCTATTCCTGTTTTATATTTGACTATTAGTCTCATTCATCTTTTCCTTTTAACCACACTTAAGTGTAAAGATGACTATGTAATCCCTTTGTTGACAGCTTTAATCCACATCTTCCTGCCCACCTTTACAAAATATGTTCAATCTGCCCCTGGCTTACAGAAAAAGTCAACGAACTTCTTTTCCAACATCAAGTATTTAGCTATATCATCATTTTCCTAATCCTCCAAAAATTGTCTTTTATTCTTTGCATCTGGAGAAATAATTCTATGGTTGTCATTTGCAGTGTACATTGATTAATTTCCAAGCAGTCTTTCAGAACAATGAAATTCAATTTGTCTTCTGTCTGCCTGAGAAAGCAGGATCTCCCAGTGGCCACACATTTTAATTCCACGTCCCATTCCCATTCTGATATGTCTATCCATGGCCTCCTCTACTGTCAAGATGAAGCCACATTCAGGTTGGAGGAACAACATCTTATATACCGTTTGGGTAGCCTCCAATTGATGGCATGAACATTGACTTCTCTAACTTCTGTTAATGCCCCTCCTCCCTGTCTTACCCCATCCCTGATTTATTTTCCCCCCTCTTTTTTTCTCTCTCTGCCCATCACTCTTTGCCTGTTCTCCATCTCCCTCTGGTTTTCCCCTCCCCCTTTCTTTCTCCCTAGGCCTCCCATCCCATGAACCTTTCCCTTCTCCAGCTCTGTATTCCTTTTGCTAATCTCCTTTCAAGCTCTTAGCTTCACCCCACCTCCTCCAGTCTTCTCCTTTCGTTTTGGATTTCCCCCTCCACCTCCTACTTTCAAATCTCTCACTATCTTTTCTCTCAGTTAGTCCTGACGAAGGGTCTTGGCCCGAAACATCGACAGTGCTTCTTCATATAGATGCTGCCTGACCTGCTGCGATCCACCAGCATTGTGTGTGTGTTGCTTGAATTTCCAGCATCTGCAGATATCCTCGTGTTTGCTTTTTAAACTCAATTTGTATCCTTCTTGAAAGTAAACTTGACAAGAATATGTGTTTCTGAGTAATGAAATAAAAACGCTTAACATTTGTTGAAAACATTCAAAATTCAACATATGGTGATTGAACACTTCTGTTGCAAACAGATTGGAAGTGAATCATAAAGTATTTGGAAAGCAATGTGAAGTGGAGTACTTTGCAGAAGTTATTGAACTAGAACAAAAATTTGAAGAAGATTTCCAGAAAGAATTGGAAATGTACAATGAAAAATTGGAAATTTGGAAAAGAAAACAGGTATGTAAGTACACCCTAGAATTAATATTGATCACATTCCAGTTTATCTTCACCAAAAAAAGATGCAATAAATCTAAGTTGATTTGCTTTATAATAATTCTTAAAGTTTGGAAGTTGTAACCCTCCTAGGTCAAATTTCCATGTCAATTTTTCCAATGATATTCTTGACATCTTACCTTTCCAAAGGAACTTTCTCATACATTTATTTAACTCTTGAAAAATCTTCTGCGGTAATTGTATTGGTAGTGTTTGGAATAAATATTGTAATCTTGGCAATATATTCATTTTTTACAGCATTTACTCTGCCTACTAATGTTATTGGTAACGTCATCCACTTATCAAGATCTTTTTGAATTTTTTTCAATAATGGTAAATAATTTAATTTATATAAATTCTTTATATCATTATCACCTCCCTTACCTAAATATTTTATACCATTTATCGGCCATCTAAATTGAGTTATTAGTCGACATTGACTATAATCTCCTTTAGTAAGGGGTAGAATTTCACTTTTATCCCTATTCATTTTGTAGCCTGATATTTTCCCATATTCTTCCAATCTAGAAGATAATTTACTCAGCGAATACAATGGGTTTGTTAAATAAAGCAAAACATCATCAGCAAATAAATTAATCTTATATTCTCCCTGGTTAACTCTGAAACCCATAATATCTGGGTCTGTTCTAATTAATTCAGCTAATGGTTCTATCACCAACACAAATAAAGCAGGTGATAATGGACAACCTTGTCTAGTTGACCTTGTTAACTGAAATGATGTTGAAATTTGACCATTTGTCACTACTTTAGTTTTGGAATTAGTATTTAAGGTTTTAATTCATTTTATAAAAGATACTCCTAATCTATATTTTTCCAATATCTTAAATAAAAAATCCCATTCCAATCTATCAAATGCTTTTTCTGCATCTAAAGCAACTGCCACACTCATTTCCTCCCTCTTTTGTGCCAAATGAATTATGCTAAGTAACCGAGTTACATTATCTGCTGATTGTCTATTTTTGATAAATCCTGTTTGATTCATATGTATTAATTTTAGTAAGTATTTAGATAATCTATTAGATAAAATTTTTGCTATTATTTTATAGTCAGTATTCAACAAAGAAATAGGTCTATATGATGTTGGTTTTAAAAGATCTCTATCTTTTTTTGGCAATACTATTAAAATAGCTGTCGAAAAAGATTCTGGAAGTTTATGCGTTCTTTCCGCTTGGTATATAACTCCATAAAAGGAGGAATTAGTAAATCTTTAAACTTCTTATAAAATTCAGGCGGAAAACCATCTTCTCCTGGAGATTTATTACTCTGAGGTGATCCTAGAGCTTCTTTGACATCTTTTAATGTAAAGGGTATATCTAATCCCTTCTGTTCTTCCGAATTCAATTTTGGAAGAGTTATTTGTGATAAAAACCTTTCTATCTCGACATTATCATTTTGTGATTCTGATTGATACAGTTCAGAATAAAAATTCTTAAAAGTTTCGTTAATTTCTAAAGGTTTATAAGTAATTTTATTTATACTTATTCTAATTGCATTTATTGTTTTGGAAATTTGGTCTTTTTTAACTGCCAAGCAAGAATCTTGTGTGATCTTTCACCTAGTTCGTAATATCTCTGTTTAGTTCTCATAATTGCTTTTTCTGTTCAATATGTCTGAAGTGTATTATATTGTCACTTCTTGTTAACAAGTTGTCTTTGTTTTTTTTCTGTCATATATCTTTGAGATTCTTTTTCTAATTTTGTAATCTCTTTTTCCAATTGATCTATTTCTACCATATATTCCTTCTTAATTTTAGAAGTATAACTTATTATGATTAGAATAGAATTAGGTAAAATAGGAGAAAATATACCAGAAGATTTTATATATAAGTGGGAATCTAAATGGATACAGGAAAAGAAAGAATCTCCTATATTAAGACATTTGATTGATTTATGGGATAAGATAAATGTTGATGATGAGATAAAGAAATCTTTATTAGCAAAGAGACCTTTAATTCAAAATAAACTTATTCCTTTTACAATGGATAACCAACTTTTATACAATTGGTTTCAAAAAGGGATTAGATATATAGGACATTGTTTTGAAGGAGGTATATTAATGTCATTTAATCAATTAAAGAATAAATAAAAATATCAAACGACACTCTTTTTTGTTATTTCTAATTAAGGGCTTATTTAAGAGATAAATTGGGTCAAATAATGTTATTGCCGAAACCTACTGAAATAGAAACTTTAATTCATAAAGGAAAAATTAAAAAAATTATTTCTTGTATGTATAGTTTGATTCAAAATCAGGCAATTAAACAAGGAGTTCATAAGTCAATACAAAAATGGGAAACTGATTTGAATATTAATATTGAAGAAACAAGGTCAAGACTATGTCTTGACAGTATGACAAATACAAGAAATATCTGGATAAGATTAGTGCAATATAATTTTTTACATCAATTATATATTACGCCACAAAAAATAAATAAATTAAACCCAAATTTATCTGATCGATGTTTCCGATGTAATCAAGAAATTGGTACTTTTTTACACTCTACTTGGTCTTGTTTTAAAATTCAACCTTTTTGGACAAATTTAAGAATTTTATTGGAACAAATTATTGGAACACAACTTCCACATAATCGAACATTATTTTTACTAGGCGATATTGAAGGGATAAAACTGAAATCCAAACTGAATAAGTATCAGAAAGAATTCATAAAAATTGCATTGGCAGTAGCCAAATAGGCTATTGCAGTTACTTGGAAATCAGATTCATACTTAAGTATAGATCGTTGGAAGAATGAAATTTTTAGCTGCATTCCACTTGAAAAAATTACTTATAATTTAAGAGATAAATATGAAATATTTCTGAAAATTTGGCACCCTTATTTACAAAAGATAGGATTAAATATATAGGTGCTCCGAAGATAAAATTATTGGTTATCTGGGGAAAGAAATAAATATATATGCTAAAGCTATTATGAACTCTATGGAGCATGTGAGGATCTTCCGATATCCAGGCATTCTTTCTTTCTTTCTTTTTTCTTCTCTCTTTTTTTCTCTTTCTATAGGGATATGCTAGGGGGGAGGGGGGAAGGGTTGATAATTTTTTATATCATTTTTTTCCCTTCTGTAACCTGTTTGAAAATTCAATAAAAAATTTATTAAAAAAAATTGATCACATACAATGTATGGCTGATCAATGGTATTGTGGCATCTGCACCAGACTTCATGGCACTGATTTGAATTGGGCTGGCTCTTTGAATGCCTTCCATCCATGCTTGGTTGAGCATCAAGCTAGTTTTACCTGTACTTGCATGTAATCAGTTCTTACTTAACAGTTTCCCCTAGCTTACAGAATTAATACTTCATACATTGTATACTAATGGAAATATGTTTCCACATGGCTGATATTCTGACTTAGGCATCAGAATTAACTTCTACTTTGGTTGAACTGGTCAATTTCTAAGATTAGATGTATACCTAATTCCGTCAATGCAATCATGCTAAATGTTAACTAAACCAAATATAAAGTAAAATAAGTTCAAATATTCACATACACACTGGGATAAACTGGCATCCCAATTATTGGCCAGGACTTTACTGAGTCTGCCCACTGTCTTCCCTATTTTCAATGTTTCTGAATATGTTATTCATTTATGTTTGTTAATTTAGATTAATATTTATTTCCAGCTATTAAAAAGATTCAACCTCTTGCAGTATGAGATACCCAACTACTTCAAGCAGGCTTCAATCATACCAATATCCAAGAAGAATATGGCAACTTACCTCAACCATCCAGTAGCACTTATATCCTCTGTGACGAAGTGTTTTGTGAGGTTGGTCATGAAGCATATCAACTGTTGCCTGAGGAATTACCTTGATCTGTTCCAATTTGCTGACCATCAAAACGGGTCAACAGTAGATGGAAGCATTTCATTAGTTCTTCACTCAGCTCTGGAATACCTGGACCATGAAGATACACACATCAGGATACTCTTCATTGAATACCGCTCAGTATTCATCCCATCAAAGCTCATCACAAAGTACCAAGGTCTGGGTCCTCACTTTCCTCACTGGCAAACCCTGGTTAGTATGGTTGGCAATATCTCCTCCACACTCACCCTCAACTTCGTAGCTGTGTGCTTAGTCCCCTGCTTTACTCATTTTATGCCCATGGTTGTGCGGCTAAGTACAGATCTTTCTCAGTGTCAGCAGAACCAAAGAGCTGATTATCGACTGCAGGAGGAAGAAGTCAGAGGACCATCAACCATAGTCTTTGTTAGGGGATTGGTGACTGGAGATGGAGTGGGTCAGTAGGTTTAAATTCCTTGCCATTATCATATTGGAAGATCTGTCCTGGGACCAACACAGAATTACCATCATAAAGAAGAAATCTACAGTACATCTACTTTCTTAGAAGTTTGTGTAGATTGGCTTGTGACCAAAAACAGTCAAACCTCTTGATGCACAGTGGAGAGTATCCTAGCTGGTTACATGATGGACTGGTATGAAAACACCAAAGCCCAGGAATGGAAAAGACTATAGAAATTGGTGTCCACAGCCCTGTCCATCACAGGTAAAGCCCTCCTCATCATTAATTACATTTACACAGAACACTGCCGCAAAAAAGCAGCATCCATCATCAAAGACCCACACCATCCAGGCATTGCTCTCTTCTCACTTCTACCATTAGGCAGGAGATATAGAAGCTATAGGTTCGACACGACCAGTTTCAGGAACAGTTTTTTATTTTGCAAATATCAGGCTCCTGAACTGGCATGGATAGCTTCACTCACTACAACTCTGAACTGATCCCACAACCTACAGACTCACTTTCAAAAGATACTTTACTACATATTTGAACAATTTGTTTTCTTTTGCACATTGGCTGTTTGTCAGTCTTAGTTAATGTATATTTTTTCATAACTTCAATTGTATTTCTTTATTTTTCCTGTAAATACCTTCAAGAAATTGAATCTCATGGTAGTATATTGTAATATAAATGTACTTTGTTAATAAATTTACTTAGAACTTTGAAAAGAAAATATATAAAATATGTTTTATGTACCAGCATAAATGCAAAATATTGACCTTGGAGTTTTAAAACAGTATCTAAGGACATGGTCAGGGATAATTTCAGTGATACCTGATAGAGCACCAATAAAAGACATAGCAGCACAGTGGGTTCATTCTCTGGTAGACTGATCTCGTGTCAGCAATGGTTATTGCTGTCAGGCAGATAGCACCCTAACTCAATCCCCTTCTGTTTAAAATGAGCATAGAATGCTCACTTAAACTCATTGGGAAAGGTTATGTTGCTATCGGTGAAGCTACCCTACCTTTAGATTTTAAAAGATCCGACAAATAAAGTAAGACCAAGTTTAATGATGTCATTCCAATAACAAGGTAACCAAAACTGTACAGAATACTTCCAAGTGTCTTGTACATCAAAAATTTGAGAATCTTTGGAAATTCTTATTTGAAAGTTTAGAGGCTGAATCCTTGACTATATTCAAAACGTTGATGGATAATTTTTTTAATCAGCAAAGGGATTGAGAATTATAGACAAAGGGCAGAAGGAGAAGTTGAGGAAAATTAGATCAACATGAGCATACTGAAATAGTGGAGCAAATGCAAGAAGCAGAATGGCCTATTCCTGAGCCTTTATGCTGTGGTCTTATGTTGAACTTGTTAATGATCATGTGTTACATTCCACATGTATTCTTGCATGAAACAGATATATTAGCCACATGTTCTCACATGTATGATCTAAAATACTATATCACACTATTATAACTAGGAGTCACTTAGCTCTACTCAATTTTGTCCACTTTGGTCAAACTGACCTCAGAATTTCACAATCTTATCATTTGATGGAAGTAAAAAGTGTTGTTCTAAATAACCAGATGAATTTTATCCAAAAATGAAGTGTTTCTCTTTGTGCAGATTGCATGGTTCTGTTGGGAAAAAGGCTGAAGTCCTAATCTTCTGCACTTCTCATGGCACAGCATTGCAGGTGCAATATCTGAAGGTTTGATTCTGTTTAGGCCAATACAAAAATTGAGAATAACAGTATTTACATTAGGAAACTTCAATATGAGTGCAAAAAAGCAGAAAATATTCAATTCACCCATTTTGGATAGTTTTATACTTACTGATGGTCTAATGATAAGTTCTCTCCATGCACGGAAATAATTCCCATTAAGAAATTCAGTTGTATCCAAGTGTTTCATACCATGACGTGATTCTCAGTATGGGTTCTGGTTTTATATGTACTACATCTGCTTTAATTTGAAGACAGATTTGTAGCATTACACTTTAACTTCCCATAGTTAAGTTATTCAGTGCTGTTGCTCCTTCTAATATATTTGGTCACTGCTTAATATGTAGTTAAAGTTTCAGTCATAAGACAACTAAACTTCATTTATAAGTCTTATTTTTGAATGTTACCAGAAAGCCAAGGAAAGTAAAGCTACAGAAGAACAAGAATCATTCAATGAATATACTGATGATGATGTAGAAGAGCCTCCAAAACTTCCTGTGCCACCTGATAGGGCAATAATAGAAGACATAGCAAAAAAAAGAATTGCATTAACTTGCAGTCAACAAAAGAAGCCTATTGTGATTCCTAAACTGTCACCAAATATGCTGATAACAGCAGACTCAAATTGCTCTGAGTAAGATTTGTACTCTTAATAGAATGTTTACTTGAATGTAAAAAATTTACAGTGTATTAAATAGGGTGTATTAAATACAGTGTATTAAATAGGGTGCTAATGTAAAATGTAACAGGATAATTTTTTTATGCACCTTGCAATAGAATTTCAATAAAAATTTTGTTATTTTATGTATTTTCCATTATGCTCTCCTTATGATTTTCACTGGCATGGAGATTGCTGACTGCAGAAGTCATCCATCCGCTGGACTGCAAATTCTTGCCTTTTGTAATGATCAGGTTCTTTATCACCCCCGTGCTCAATGAGGTATGAGCTGCTACAGTCTTTTGGGGTTTGAATCAGTCTCAGAAGCCTCTAAATTTTGACACATATGAACCTGTTTTATGAATGCAATATGCTTTGCTTTACCTACTTCCAGTGAACACAAATAATTTTGCCTTTCAGGATATGGACATACATTAAATTCAAATGAACACAGTTAAGTGCAGATTCAAATGTTGATCCCAGCTTTAAATCTCCAAACAGATTACCAGTGAATATGTTATTTTCTTCAAAATTTTGATTATCTTTTACCTTGTCCGTTTCCCCTGTTTCTATTCAATTAAAATCTATTTATCCGAGCTTTGGCTTTATGAGGTATAGCATTTCATAGATTTTCTTTATTTATTATTTTCTTAATTTCCCAGTTTTGATGCTGACAGAAAGGTTGCCTTTCACTTGCAATGAGCAATGTGAGACAATGAAATGGAAGTTTAGTTATTTTCAGGCCTTGTATTAGTTAATCATTGAGATGGGACTGGTGGGGGAAAGTAATGGTGAATCTTTGCAAAATGGAGCAGCACCATAGTGTAGCCATTAGCATAACATTTTACAACACCAGCTGTAAGATTGGGCTTCATTTCCTGCTACTGTCTGTGAGGAGTTTATACATTCTCTCTGTGACCACATAGATTTCCTTTGGATGCTCTGATGTCATCCCTCATTCCAAAGATGTACGAGTTAGGGTATGTAATGTTGGCACCAGAAGCATGGTGACGCTTATGGGCTGCCCCCAAGACAACCTCGGACTGTGTTAGCTGTACATGTATTTGAAATTGACACATTTCACTGTATGTTTTGATGTGACAAATAAAGCTAATCTTAGATCTTATCTTAATCAATGATGAGGACATCCTACACAGCAATGTGTGCCTTAGTTGGATGTATCATACTTGCTTTTCAGAATCACTGAAAGATTCTGTCTCAGCATCTTGCTCCTCCAATATGCTTAAAACTCATTGAATCATAGTATTCTGCATAGTGCAACATACTCAAAACTTTGTGGAGATCCTTACTGATGCACAGTGAAAATACCTCCAGACTTGTCCACAATTAGAGTACTTTAAGAAGTTATACTATTTAGGAAACAGCAGAAAATGAAATGGATGAAAATGGGCAGAGGCCAGCTCAGCAAGTACAGTGGATTCCAGTTAATTGGGCAATCAGTTAATAAGGACAGCCACTTATTTGGGACAACTTTTAAAGAACAAAAAATAATCAACAAAAACGCCAGGATTCCCTTCATTTATTTGGGACTGTACACCTCTTAATTGGTACAGGACACTGTACCAAACAGCTTCTAACTAACATCAGACATGTGCACTTTTGTGGCTGTTAAACACCATAACCTGCTTGCAGCGAACAGTTTTTAAATAGCATTAGTTGTGTGTGCTTCTGTTCAAGAAGCAGTGATTTTTATCACTGATAGTTGGTAAGAAGTAAGCATTAAGACAATTCAGAAATGTTTTGCACACTGCTGTTTCAAACATTCAGGGTTGGAGATGACAAACACAACTGGGAGTGAAAATGACATGATTTCACTACTTCAATAAGTTAGGACAATTTTGAAGGTAGCAGTGTAATTCCTCTGTTGATAACTATTAGGAACCAACACAGATTTATAGTACTGTAGTATTGATAGTTCTAATTTGTTCTGTATTTCATTTATATACAGTTAAATGGTAGTTTGTCTTTTTTTAATAACTTTTTATTATTTGCATGAAACTTTGGCTAATTGGGACAGTTGCTTAATCGGGCCTAAATGTACTGGTCCCGATGTGCCTCAATTAACCAGAATCCACTACATTTTGCTCAGTAAACAAGCTGGAGAATGTAACTTAGCTGTCAGAAATGTAACCTTAAATTAAACTGGATGTATATTTTTTAAATTATTGAATATGTCTTGAAATGATTTCAGACTACTTCAGGAACTTTAACCAACATGATAGGCACTCTGACCATAAGCATTGTAATGTCCTAGGAGAGGTTTCAACCTTTCTTCAGCAAACAATTATATGCTGACAGCTTTTATCTGAAAACCTAAACAACCTTTTGTTTAATACTCCCTTCCTGGGTTACTTAGCACGTATATAAAAGATCTTATCCTTATAATTTTGGCAAAGCAATAGCATACATCACACTTTGACTTAAAATCTGGTGCATCATTCTATGAAGAACCAAATCTCAAGGTTAAGTAACAGTTTCTTTTTTTCCCACTGCTATGGTGTTCTTGAACTGACCTGAAATGCTAATTCTATCTCTGAATGTACTTCCCTCAACTTGCATAAATGTTTTATGTTTATTGTCAGTTAGGTATAATTTATGTTAATTAAGTTTATGTAATTTATGTTTGTATTGTACTGTGCTGCTGCTACGTAAAGCTGATTTACATGGCATTTATACCCTGGATATGTATTCCCATGACAATAAATGTAAAACTGAAACCCAAGCTTGAGATTTGGCAGGCACCAGGTGCATTATGCTTTAAACCCAGACAGTCAGACCGTCAATTAAGTTTGTATATTAAGTTATTTATTAACAGCCAAAAAATCAGGGTTCAATTCCCTCCGCTGTGTGTAAGGAGTTTGTACTTTCACCCTGTGGCCATATGGGTTTCCTCCAGGTGCTCCTGTTTCCTCCCACGTTCCAAACACGTATGAATTAGCAAGCTGCAGACGTGCCATGTTCAGTGCTGGAAGCATGCTGACATTATGGACTGCCCTGGCAAATACGCGGACTGTGTTGGTTGTTGACCAACATGTTTCGATGTTTCAATGTATATATGATAAGTAAAGCTAATCTTGAATCTCTTTAAGACATTTAATCTGACAATAAGTGGGTTATTACATGGTAATTTTCAATACAAAGTAAAATAATTTACTTACAGGCTAGTTTTGACTATGATAGTAGTTAAGTTACAGGACTAAAATGCAGCAATATAGACTAAAGATCTGGAGACTTATTAAAGTTTCACTGTGGCAATTTATTTTAATTTGGAACATTAAATTCAAGCACTGAAATAAATGTAGAATTAAAAGTTTATTATTATATTGATAATCTTAAAACCACAGGACTGGTTTACAAATACCCTGCAGGGAAGAAAATTTGTCCTTGTGTTACTAATGGCTCGTTAATGGTTCACCTACTTAATCAATGCAAGGGTAATTCGGGATGGTTAATAAAATTTGGACTTAACATGCTTCATTAATTAATACCAAATTATGTAATTAATGGAATACATGCTAAAATTTTCTTCTTAATGTTACAAAATGTTGCAGTAACAATGAAATGGTTTTCTTGTATCTCATTTGTATCTAAATGGTATTCTTGTATCTAATTTTAGGGGTGAACTACATAGAAGAATGGAAATACAAAACCATAAATTCTTCATTAGTATTTTGTATAATGACAAATTTGTTTCACACACTGTTACTTCACAACTACAATCAGATTTTACTGTACAATTTGGACAAATATTCAGCATTCAGATTATTCACAAGCCTGAAAACATTAGATTGGAGGTAACTACTATTCAATATTATTATTCATTACCCATGATTATTGTTATCTTTTTGAGCAGCAACTGATTACTGCACAATGGAGGCCAGGTAATGTAACTTAGGTTTTTTAAACAGCGGACTGACATATATATTTGCTGTTGTTGAGATGCTCCAGAGTGGAGAACCAATGAAAATGCATCTGCTGTAGACCTGTTGCAGTGGGTCTAAATCCTTGCTCAGGCAGCAGTTAATTCTAGCCCTAACCAAGCTCTTGAAGCATTTCCTTACAATAGGTGTGAGCTGTTGAGGCAGTTCACTCTGCACTTCTTGGGCACTGGTATGATTGCTGCCCTTTTGAAGCAGCAGGGAAACTTGGAATGCAGTAGTGAAAGTAGTGGAGTTCTAATATTTTTCTGTCATTCATCCTTTGGGGTTTCTTCTGTTTTGAGGGTGTCTGTGAAGAGTAAGAATTTCAAGTTGTATACTTTATACATCCTCGGATATTAAATGGAACTGTTGAAAATAACCTTGAACACTCAGATTTTCAATACCCAAATAAGTCAGGGCCTGATGCTTTGCAAGGGTTCATCCCTTTGAAGGATGTTCTGACATTGACTTCTAAAACAGATTACAGGTTCACTGGATACTGTGGAGATTCGCACAAGTATAGTATTATCCTCTCTTTCAAAGTATGCATAAAAGGCATTGATCTCACTCTGGAGATAAGCATCACTGCCAGATATGCTGTTAGATTTCATCTTATAGGAAATGGTGAATTTGTGGAATTTGTTACCACATGCAGCTGTGGAGGCCAGGTCATTGGGTGTATTTAAGGTAGAGATTAATACGTTCTAGATTGGACATAGCATTAAAGGTCACGGAGAGAAGGCCAGGGAATGGGGCAGAGGAGGGGGAAAAAAGGATCAGCCATGATAGAATGGTGAAGCAGACTTGATATACCAAATGGCCTAATTCTGCTCCTATGTCTTATGTCCTATGGTAAAGGAATGCACAGCACAGTTGCCTCCATTGGAATAGTATTTCATATAAACCAATCCCCTATGGATTTTTGTTTTTGCCACATTTCATTGTTCACAAATATGTCTGACAAGTGACTGGGGAATGTGTCACTGAGTGTTGTATAATCAGACTAATCTATCACAGTTCAATTGCTGATTTTGTGCAAGCTAGAAGATGCGAGGCTGGAGTGTGGAACATTTCCTATGTGTGTAAGCATGATAGATGCAAGGCCTGAGTTTAAAGATTGTTGTTAGATGAAGGATGTGTATGGTACATTATTAGTGTTCCCTGTTCACAATTATTCAAAAACATTTAAGAATCAATGAAACAATTAGAAATTGTAAAAATGGTTAAAACTTACTAACAAACAAAACACAAAAATGAATACATTTTAACAAACTTCCTAAGCTCCCTCCAGATTTTGGACTGTACAAAGAATATAGAACAATCCCGTACAGGAACAGGTTCTTTAATCCACTATTTCAGTACCAACCACGATGACAATCTAACAAATCTCAGCTGCCTGCATGTGATCAATATCCCTCTCCTCCCTGTTCATGTGTCTGTCTAAGTGCCTCTTAAACATTGCTATCATACCTGTTTCACGTTATGGTGAGCTTCTTTGTAACAGTACAGGACTTCAAAGACCAATCAAGGTATCCTGAATTTCTTTCAGTAGTTATTTAGATAAATGCTGGTAGTCAGCGCTGAACTGCCAGCATTTCCCACCAGTTCTGATATTATGGCATAAAATACTTCCATTTTCCATGTGCAGAAGGTGTTAAACAAACTACAAAATGCAACCATTGATTTAAATTTTAATCTCTTACCACAGCAGCATAATTCTAGTTCATCTCAGAGAACTGAGCATCGAAAGTCACATAATTGTGACCTATAAAGCTTATATTGTAATCTTGAAATACAGGTAACATATTTTTGGAGATCTCTGCTAAATAACTTACACAAATATCAAATTTGTCTGCTTTTTGCAGCCACACCATCGGTATATAACATTTCAGACACCTAAGGCTGTAGGAGAAACAGTTTGGATCCAATACTGTTTTAATTTCCGTTAGAAGGTTGCTATGCTAAATATGCTACCAGACATACCCAAACCAGATGCAATAAATGAACCCGGAGATTCGCAGTCTACTAAGGGCTAGATCTGTGGTGTTCAAGATCAGTAATCCAGAACTATACAAGAAATTCAGTTACAATCTGTGGAAGACTAAGAGTGAGAAGGCAATTCTGATTGAAGTTAGAGATGGAATCTGATGCACGTCAGCTCTGGTAGGACTTGCAGGTGATTATTTCCTACAAGGCATAATGTAACATCATAAATGGCTGTGAGCTTATGAGCTCAAGACCTTTCATGAATGCTTTGAAAGGGGGAATAAAGTTGCACGTGTGTGAATCCCAGTAGCATTTGGCAATCCTGTGACGTCTGTCTCAGAAGTCTATGTCAGAACATTTTTCAAGAGGGTGAATGAATTTTTGCAATGTATCAGGATCCTGATGGTGCACCTGATAGGGCACTGAAAACCCATGCCATCCAACTGGAGTGTTCAAGGACATCTTTAATCTCTCTCTACTGTAGTTTGAGGTTCCCACTTGCTTCAAAAAGGCATCAATCATACCAGTGGTAAAGAAGAACAGGGTGAGTCACCTCAATGCCTATCACCTATATGTACTCACATGAAGTGCCTTGATGTGCTTTGAGAGATTGATCATGACCAAAATGATGAACTCACACCTCAGCAAAAATTGAACCTGTTGCAATTTGCCTTCTGTCACGATAGGCCTACAGCAGATGTAATCTCATTGGTTCTCCATTTGCTTTTGGACCAGCTGGAGAACAGCAATACATTCGTCAGGGTGCTGTTTATTGATTACAGTTCAGATGCCATCATGCCACCTGTGTTAAATTTCTACGGATGTACCATGGAGAGCATTCTAACTGGTTGCATCACCATCTGGCATGGAGGGACCTCTGCACAGTATCAGAGAAATCTGCAAAGGGTTGCAAACTGAGTCAGCCCCATCATGGACACTTGCCTCTGCAACATCAAAGACATCTTCAAAGGGCATTGCTTCAAAAAGGCGGGATCTATCATTTAGTGCCCTACCCCCCCATCACCCAGGACATGTTAAGGATGATGGGAGTCTGAAGACACACACTCAGTGCTTTAGGAATAGCTTCTTTCCCTCCACCATCAAATTTCTGAATGAATGATGAAATAGCCGCTGAACACTACTTCACTACTTTTGCTTCCAATTTGCACTACTTATTTAATTTAAATTTTAAGTATGAATTGTTACTATAATTTATAGCATTTTGTGTATTGCAATGTACTGCTGCTGCAAAACAACAGATTTAATGACCTATGCCAGTGATATTAAACCTGATTCTGATTCTGGTTCTGAATGTAGAATTTGTGGGTATTATGGTATCTAGTTTGCAATTTTTGTTATTACCAATTTTTTAAGCGTACAGCTAGCTGTGTTTTGGATGTGCCTTATGGAATAGTGCAAAAACTTGATTAGAAATTCATCCTTCACTCACACCGTGATCACAGGCATTACATACACAATTTAGTAGCCCATACTAGATTCTCTTTCTCATTCAGTGTACCATATGCATACATTATTTAATCATAGGATCAAGGCCAAACTTCTACCCTTATATAGCCATACTATTTTACATATATTACCATCAATTTTTTCAGCAATTGTGTAAACTAATCTGAGACTGATTTACAATGCTTACATTGTGGATAGTGTCAAGGGATGTTGATGATTAATAAAAGCAAAGAGCATACCATGTGACAATTATGTCTTTCTATTTTGTAGATTTATGAATTAGTAAACACAAAGGTGAACATGTTGGCAAAACTATACATACCTATTCCTGAAGTAACCATGACTACCAATACAGCTGTTTTGGAAGAGATAGAATTCAGTAGTGATGAAATAGTTCTAACTCACCATGAAGGAGTTGGAAGCAGTAAGTAAAATAGCAAAAATTGAAATATCACAGATGTAAATTCATAGTCTTCCATTATGAAATACAGAGCAAAGAATTTGATATTTAATTTCTTCTAATATTTCATTTAACTTATTTATTACTTGGCATTATATTTGAGCACAGACTGTGCTGTAGATTCACCTCAGAATTTTAACTAGCAAAATGAAAAACATTCATGGATGCTGTGACAATAATCTGCTTAAAATAACTGCACTTATTCTTTTAGTAAAGAGACAAAAATAAGAATATTTTTAAGGACCACCAGAAATCACAACTTATAAATTGAATCAACATTTACATATTATTGATTTCCATGGCTAATTTAACTGTATCTTTTCCCACCCTATCATCTGTAAAAATACTATTCCTTTATATCCACCACATCTGTTCCCAGGATGAGGCTTTCCTTTCCACGACATCGGAGATGTCCTCCTTCAAAGATCGGGGTTTCCTTTCCTCCATCACTGATGTTGCCCACATTTGTTTCTCTTCTATTTCTTGGACATCTCTACTGACTCAATCCTCCTGCTGCCTGAACAGGGATAGAGTTCCTCTTGTCCTCACCTACTAACCCATTAGCCTCCATGTCCAATACATCATTCTCCCGAACTCCCAACATCTTCAACAGGATCCAACCACCAAACACATCTTTATGTAACCACCTCGCCCCAACTCTCCACAGGAGTTTCTCCCTCTGTGATTCCTTTGTCCATTCGTTTCTTCCCACCAATCTCCTTCCTGGCATATATCCCTTCAAATGACAGAAATTCTACACCTGCCCATTCTCCTCCTCTCTCACCTCCATTCAGGGCTAAAACAGTCCTTTAAGATGAGGTAACACTTCATCTGTGAATCTTTTGGGGTTGTCTATTGTATCCAATGCTCCTGATGTGGTCTCCTCTACAGTGACTCAATGTAAATTGGGAGACAGCTTTGTAGAGCACCTTTAGTCCATCCACAAAATGCAGAATTTCCTGGTGACCAACTATTCTAATTTCTATCCACATTCCCTTTCCCACATGTTGCTCCATGACTTCCTCTTCTGCCATGATGAGGCCACTGTCAGGCTGAAGGAGTATCACCTCATATTTTGTGTAGGTGGCCTACAACCTTATGGCATGACATTGATTTCTCCTTCTGGTAATTTTTTCCCTACCCCTTCTCCTTTCTAATCACCACTGCGGCATCTTACCTCTTCTCCTCAACTGACTATCACTTCCCCAGGTGCCTTTTCTCCCTTTCTCTATTGGCCCACTCTCCTCTAACTATCAGATTCCTTCTCCAGCCTTTTCCCATTTTCTAATTACTGCCTTCCAGCTTCTTATTTCAAATCCCCCCCCCCCCTTCCAATCACCTGGTTTCACCTATCACCTTCTAGTTTTCCCTCCTTTCCCTCCGCCCACTTATCTTGCCAGTCCTGATGAAGGGGTTTCCTACCCCTTCCTTTCCAGTCCTGATAAAGGGTCTTGTACCTAAATATCGAATGTTTATTCATATCCATAAATGCTGCCTGGCCTACTGAGTTTCTCTAGCATTTTGTGTGTTGTTGCATATTTCGCCTTTCACGAGCCCATTACACATGTTCCCATATATGTTGTAGGCAGAATAATTTAATCTTTGTAAATGTGTCTCTTCCTGCTTCTTTTCTACCAACAAAACAATACATAACAAAAAGCTGATGTTCAGAATCTATGCGGTCTTGTCCTTCAGATATGAGATAAAATCAAGGAATCATCAAATTGTTAGAGGCAGTAAGGAGACCATGCCATTCATTGAGCCAATACCAGTACTCTGTAAAAGTTGGTTCCATTTCTCTGCTCTTTCCCTAGTGCTTTGGAGATGTAGCTCCTTCAAACTTCTATACAATTCTATTTTGAAGGTGAGGACTAAATCTTATACTACCTGTCAGGTATCAATTCCTAGATTATGACCATGCATTGTGTAAAGTGGTTCTTTTCTAATTTTCTCACCCAGTTACTTAATATATTTCTTCTGGTTCTTAAACCTTCCACCATATGAGAGTTTTTATTTTGTCCAGTGGGGTGGGATTTGTATATTGTGTTAAAAAATAGAACAGTGGGAGACTTAATGACTTCAAAGGGCTTTGGAACTTTTACTGCTGCTTCCTAAACACTCTCATCTCATTAACATACAGATTGACTAACATTAGGTGTGATTTATCTGCTGAATGCTAAAGACAGCTATCCCATAGTTGCACCTGAGAATTTCCTTCACACAGTGATGTTTTTCAACTATTGGAGTTATTGCAGAGATACTGTAATTAGACTTGGAAGAATAACCAAAACTTTTACTTGAACTTTTACTTATAGATGTGATATTCTGGGAAACAGATGCACAGATAACCCACCAGAGAGTTAGATAATCAGATGCAGGATGACTTGTAATGTATACAGCACAAGTTGGCAGGATTAATCAGATATGGATAAAAAAGGAAGAGATAGCATCTTATTAAAGGATGATGTTACCTTTCTCCAGATTTAATGGAAGTAAGGAAAAAGACAGGACCTCAGCACAAAACATTGACAATTTGTTCATTCACAAACAAGAGAAAGTCTGCAGATGCTGGAAACCCAAGGAATACACACAAATTGCCAGGCAGCATCTCTGGAAAAGAAGTCCTGCTGAAGGGTCTTGGCCTGAAACATTGACTGTACTTTGTTCCCATAGATGCTGCTTGGCCTGCTGAGTTACTCCAGCATTTTGTATATGTTACACAGTTTGTTCATTTTCATAGATGCTGCCTGATCTGCTGATTTCTGCCAGCATTTTATATGTGTTGCTCCCAAAGTTATCTGCGTTCCAAATTCTGAATGGCAAATAATTCTATTGTTGAAGCAACAGGTTGACTTGTATTGAGTATTTTAATATATAGTGGCATGTACAAAGTATTCTACAATTCACAGCATGGAAATATGGGAACCCAAATGCTGGAAACTCTTTGCCCTCTCCTGTTAAGTCCGATGCAGACTGTTTGCAATATTATATATAATTATGTAAGATTTACTGTACTACAGAAATGAGACACTCAGTTTGACTACTGTGTTGGCACTCATTCACAGTATAAGCCTCCTTCCATCCTATTTACCCATTGCAGTCTTTCAATGTATCTTCCTAGACATTCTCTTTTGAAAGCACCTCAATTATTTGTCACATTCACATCTTGTAACAATGAATTCTGCATTCTAACAATGAATACAAAAACATTCTTCTTTCTTGTTGAATTTACTGTAACTGTATGTTATTAGGCCTCTCAATTTGGAGTCTTAACAAGTAGAGATTCCCTCAACATCAATCTTGATCAAATCTTTCCCAAGTCCCCTCACTTAAGAAATAAAGCCCAACCACACCTCCCAGGTATCTTCTGCTGCCTTCAAAATTGGCCTTTCCCCAATTTAGAATCTCATCTCAAGACCAGTCCTATCCTTCTCCATAATTATCTTGGAACTAATGGAATTAAGATCACTAGATCCAAAGAGTTGACCTATACATATTTACTGTATGTCAACAGCCCTATGAAATTCCCTAAGAGGAGATCCAATATTATGCCCTCTCTAGTTGAGACCTCTACATATTGATTAAGGGAACTTTCCTGAATACAATTGACAAACTCTATCTCATCCAGCCCTTTTATAGTATGGGAGTCTGAAGAATATGCAGAAAGTTAACATTACATTCTATCATAATGTTCCTTTTCTTGCAGATATCTGCTATCTTTCTATGTGTGCTCCTCTAAATGTCACTGACTTTTCAGAGGTCTATAATATAAACCCATTAATGTGGTCATCCCTTTAATATTCCTCTTCTATTTATATTGCCTCAATAAAGGAGCTTTCCAGTATATTTTCTCTGAGCTCTACTTTGACATTTTCCCTGATGGGTAATGCCACCTCACCCCCTTTCTATCATGTCTAAAATCATGGAAATCCCAAACATTGAGCTGCTAGTATTGCTCCTCATGCAACAAAGTATTATTAATGGCTGCAATGTCATAAGGCTTATCAATTCTCTAAGTACATCTACCTTGCCTACAATATGCCTTGCATTGAAAGATACACAACTTAGCATGTTAGCTCTACCATGCTCAGCATTTCAGTTTCTGTTTTAACAAGCACTTTCACCACAACCACTCCACTTGGTTTCCATTCCCTGCAACTCTAGTTTAACCCCTCCCAAGAATGTGCTAGCAAGCCTTCCTACAAAGATATCAGTCACTCTTCACTTCAGGAGCAAACTGTCCCATTTGTACGGGTCCCACCTTCCCTGGAAGAGAACCCAATGATCCAAATGTCTGAAGCTCTCCCACTTGTTCTATTTCCTTAGCGAGATGTTTAACTGTATCATCTTCCTATTTTTGACCTCACTAGTATGTGGCATGGGTGGTAATCCTGAAACCACTATCCTATCCTATAAATTAACACCCAAACTTACTTCACGGGGACTCATCAGCCTTCCTACTAATGTTATTGATACCAATCTAGACAACAGCCTCTGGATGCTCAAACTCGGAACCAGAATCGGTTAATATCACCAGCATATGTTGTGAAATTTTTTGTTACATGGCAGCAGTGAAGAAGAGATTTTAGATCATTCTTGCAATTCCTTAAATATTTCTGGAGAATTGAAATTTCTGAAGAAAATCCCATTGATAGAAGAGAGCAATGCATATACTTTAGTGCAATGATTACATCTGTTTCAATAAGTCTCTCCCTTCTCTTCATTGATCATTTCATTTAATACCACAGAGGAGTGACATATGTTAAATTACATGACAATTAAGGTTAATGTGGCCATCAGACTCTTCTTTCTGCAACTAAAAGAGTTTAACTTCAGTGGACTCTTGTCAAAAACAAAAGAAACTGAACTCCAGTCCAATTACAGTAAAAAATAAGTTGCACAAATTTTAAAAATGAAGTTCCTTGGCTACAATTCCTCTGGACCTTTGGTGTGTGGCAAGAGTAAAGGAAACACAACAAAATGCAATGTAAGAGAGGGAAAAAGAACCCTACCAGGACACCCTTTATAACAAGGGTATCAAGTCAGCAGCTCTCCTAACTGCGCCATATTGAAGAGTATTGTTTGTAAAACCTGAAAAAGTTGATAATGTTGCATGCAACAATCATTTAAGAGTTGTTTCCCCTTAAGGCTCCCAAAGTGACACTGTGCACATATTTCTTCACCTGTGCAGTTTTTCAGGCTGGTGTCTGAAAATATGACGACATGTTCTGACATACAACATGCATTTGTTTTTGGAAGGTCATTGATGCGCTTCGTGTAAAAAGATCTGAATTCATTTCTTACTTGCACTGAGCTTTGAGTATTTGGTATGTGTATTGAGATTTGCCAGAATTCAAGGAAACACAGCACCAAAATAGACACAGACACAGATCTGCAGATGCTGGACTGCTTACTCTTTTCCTGGCCTGCTGAGTTCCTCCAGCATCTTGCGTGTTACAAAAATAGGCACATTACCTCCTTTTCTTACATTCAAACTGTTATCTCTTTCTATCAATTTTGTTCCTTCAGATCTGTTTTTTCTTAAATTATATGTAAGGGATCAAGCATGATCAAAGGGCTTAAACTTGCAACATTTCCTTCCAGGCAAAGAGAAGTTCTCATGTGGATTATGATGCTGGAATACTTTCCCCTGCATATGTTGAAGGCATTTCAAAATTTGTTGATTTCTGAGGAATAATCAATGCAAAGATATTATCATAAATCCGATATACTGAAGTCAATAAGTTTAATATTTTGCTCAATCTAACAATTGACTTATTTTCTGTGTATAGATACTCCATTTGTTTTAGATGAAAGGAGACCTGAAAAATGTTTGTTACTGACATCTGGAAAATTACTGTATGCGATATCATGGGGAGTAGATAAGAATGGCACTGCCCTTGCACCCCCTGCCCCAAAGCCAAAAATTTATAAAGAAAGGTAAGGAGACATGGGCCATAAATACCTTAATTTAAATGAAGAGCAATATTTAAAATTTAAATGCATTTTTGAAAGATTATTGACTCTGTATCACTGAATTAGTTTCCAATTCTTTTTGAATTGGACTGGTTAAAGAACACACTGAGGCTGTCTACAAGAATGTTCAGAGCAGTCTCTATTTCCTGAGGAGACTGAGGTCCTTTAGCATCTGCCGGACGATGCTGAGGATATTCTATGAGGCTGTGGTGGCCAGTGCTATCATGTTTGCTGATGTGTGCTGGGGTAGCAGACACCAACAGAATCAACAAACTCATTCGTAAGGCCAGTGATGTTGTGGGGGTGGAACTGAACTCTCTGACGGTGGTGTCTGAAAAGAAGATGCTGTCCAAGTTGCATGCCATCCATTCCATAATGTACTGGGTAGGCACAGGAGTACATTCAGCCAGAGACTCATTCCACCGAGATGTAACACTGAGTGTCATAGGAAGTCATTCCTACCTGTGGCCATCAAACTTTACAACTCCTCCCTCAGCGTGTCAGACACCCTGAGCCAATAGGCTGGTCCTGGACTTATTTCCACTTGGCATGATTAACTTATTATTATTTAATTATTTATGGTTTTATATTGCTATATTTCTTCACTATTCTTGGATGGTGCGGCTGTAATGAAACCCAGTTTCCCTCGGGATCAATAAAGTATGTCTGTCTGTCTATTCACGGTTTTTCCTGCATTACTATCCTTCGATAGATCCATCCTTGGTTTCAATCTAATTAATGCTCTATCCATTTCATGTTTGACAATTCCTGAATTGTGGCTCAGAAGTCCTTTTTGAGAACTGTCTTCCGCGATTAATTTACTTGTCTAATAATTACCTATAAAGGAAATTGTATTATGATAACAATGGAATAGTGGATAAGTATAAGAAATGAGGGAATAAAAGAGTGACTAAATTAGGCAAGCGGAAGTCTTGCAGGTTTAAATCAATATCAGTAAATTTGTATTCTATTCACTCCTATCAGACTTCCCCCTCCTCCAGTCCTTTTCCTCTTTCACCAATCAACTTCCCAGCTCTTTACTTTACCCCTCCCCTCTCCCAGTTTCACCTATCACTTGTATTTCTTCCTCCCCTCTCTCTACCTTCTTATTCTGACTTCCCATCTTTTTCTCCAGCCTTGATGAAGGGTCTCGGCCTGGAACAACAATTTTTTTTCCTTTCCATAGATGCTGCCTGACCTGCTGAGTTCCTCCAGCATTTTGTGTGTGAAGGCTCAGTTTATTTGGCAGCTTTCTTAGCTAAATATTGGAGAATGTTCACAGGAGAGGTTCATATAAAAATTGATTTAGAACTGGAAAATGAGAGACTGAAAACAAAATTAAGATGCCAAACATCTGAATTAAAACTGAAAGTTACTGAGCACAGTCAACAGGTCAGGCAACATCTGAAGAGAGATAAACAGTTAACATTCCAGATTTCATCAGTGACTAAAAGATAGAAATCAAATATCCCTTAATTTGAAGAGAAGACAGAGAATTAAGGAGAACAAAAGGAATATCTTTGATAGACCAGAGACTAATTGAATAATCATACGACACAAGTGAAATGGTGCTATTCTATCTGAAGGAAATGTAAAGAAGGAGGAATTAAATGGTAACAGAAAAGACAGACTGAGAAAATAAACATTTCTGGAGCTGTAAGGTTCAGACCAAAGCAATTCTGAATTTGTAAAATAAAAGAGAATCCTGTGAAAACTTACACATCAGGAACATTTGTAAAGAGAAGAAAAGAACTGGACAACAATTAAGTCACTTAATCTGTATTGGAACTGATCAGTTTTGGAACAATTTGGAGCATCTGGTGATCTTTAAATTTATTGAGCCCTGAGGCATATAATTTTCACAGTTGGAAAATGTGACACAGTTCTTCAAACTTATGTATATTGGGTTGAAAGGAATCATGTTGAGAGGAACAAATAATTTAATTTTTTTAGGACGTGTTTTGAGAAAGAGGACCTGCTGTGGAAGTCAGTGCAGTATTAAATATACTTGATAGACTACTAATTAATGTGTATCCACACCATGGTTTCTATTACCATAGAAGGCGTGTCTGTATTTGTAAGCAATATCTAAGAGAGTTATAACTTAAAAATACAGAAATTATGGTATGATGTATCAACAATTGAATTTATCCTGATTAGTTGCATCACCACCTGGTATGAAAGCACAGGAAAAACCCTCTCCAGCATTGAGCATGTCAACAGGGTGTGTTAGCATCCATCATCAAAGACTGCCAATGTCCAAGCGATGCACTCTTCTCGTTGCTGCTATCGGGAGAAGGTACAGAAACATAAGGTGCCACACCACTATATTCGGGAACAGTTATTACTCCTCAACCATGAGACTCCTGAACCAACATGGAGAACTTCACTAAAATGATTCCAAAGTCTACAGAGTCACTTTCAAAGACTTCACAACTCATGTTCTCAGTATTATTTGTTTTTGTTGTATTTGCAGTTTGTGTTCTTTTGCACATTGGCTGTCTGTCAGTGTAGTGTAGTTTTTCATTGATTCTGTTGTACTTCTTTGTCTGTAAATGCCGGTAAGAAAATGAATCTCACGATAGTATATGGTGATATATACATATTGTGTCAATAACAAACATGTGAACTTCTGCAGATGTTAGAAATCCAAAGACACACTCTCTCTCTCTCTCTCTCTCTCTCTCACACACACACACACACACACACACACACACACACACAGTGCTGGAGGAGCTCAGCAGACCAGATGAAGTGTCCTTGGCCTGAAACGTTGACTGATTGCTCTTTAACATAGATGCTGCCTGGCCAGCTGACTTCATCCAGCATTTTGTGTGTGTTACTGAGAGAGTTAATTTACCTCAAACTTTGAATTGCAGTTGTTTTCATCCATAGCCTAGCCAGTCACTGTGAGAGTGATTACAGCTTAATTTTTTGATGGAATCTTGTAATTTTTTACAAGTTATTTCTAATGGCATTATTCACAATAGTCAACAAACGCCATGTCAGTCCATTATTCAGATGCTAAATGTCCTCTGAGTTTATAAGGCTTTACATAAGTTTAATAAAAGAATAGGATATCAATTTCTTTCAAATGTCCAGTTTCCTTCCAGTTGAGGGTGATGCCAATGCCAAAATGAAATTCACTTGAAAATACCACCAGTTTCATGAAAAAAATAAATTAGTTGAACATGCTAATAATGAATGAGTAAAACTACCTTACACAACATGCTTCCAAAATGTTGTGTTTGATATTTACATTAGGGTTCAGTCTTTCCAGATTTTTCAGGGATTTTTCCTCAACTTTTGCCCTTCTATTTTGGAGCAAGGCAGCTATATTTCCTCTGAACCTTCAATATGACAAGAATAAGAGAAACACAACAAAATGTGAAGCTGCTTTTCCTGGAAGACTTCCAGTCATTGGCTTGTAGGAATGAAAGAGGTAAAAGTTAGATATTGCATACTTAAATGAATGTGAAGGCTTGTGAGGTGAATGATGAAGTTCCCTATCTTGGCTCAGGTTGGTAGGTGGGAAGAAAGAGCAAGGAGTTGGAAATGGGACTGTCACATCGGTGAACCTTGTAAGGAAATCTCGGGGTAAGGAAAAATCCTGGAAGCTTGCTCTTAAAGATACAATAATCAGAACAGATAAATGGAGTAAAAAACTGGATGAGCAAAAACATTGCCTTATAGGAAGTTGAGTGGGAGGAAATATTTGACTAGATCGAATCATCCAGAGTTCAGTGACAAAGCTCAGTAAACTGAGGAAATCTGCAGATGGTAAGAATTCAAGCAACACACACACACACACACACACACACACACACACACAAGAAGTACAGTTGACGTATCAGGCTGTGATCCTTCGTCAGGACAACTTCATCAGTACATTGACTGTACTTCCTCCTATAGATGCTGCCTGGCCTGCTGTGATCCACCAGCATTTTGTGTGTGTTGTCTGATTTTATTTGATTTAAGTCACTGTCTAAGGTGAAAAAATTCAGGGAATGTAGGTGATTTGTTATAGCAGATTTACTTCAGTAAAATACATTTTAAGGATCCTTTAAGTTTTTAAAAAATACTTTTGATGAATTTAATTACTTAAATATATTCCAACCATTTTTAAATGTCTCATTATTGAGTTATTGAGGCAAAGTACACAATTTACAAATAGGTTTGGCATATGTGGAACCTGAATTATTTTCTGAATCTTACACTTTCTACTTGTGTTAGCGAGTGACTGTTCAAAAAGGGCATTGATTTCAGCTCCAGATCTTTTTTTTTTAAATTTTGCTAGAAACAATACACAAAGGAAACTTTCATGCTGTAAAAACTGAAATATTTTAAAACAATATCCAAGGTATTCCGTAAGTTTATCAGACTGTGTGTATGCAATGAAACAAATATGACAAACTAGCCCTCTTTTGCATTTAATTTCAGCATGGATGCCATTACTTCAATAGGGATGTCTCGGATAAATGATCTGCAGAAACTTGCCAAATGGGCAAAAGAAGCTAGAATTGATCCTAATGATCCCCAGAATTTAGAGTTGATGCATGTAATTAAGGTTAGTATAAAATTGGTTGTGTTGGTTGACAAAGTAGAATACCTTCAAAAGATGTTATACATCATTGTCCAGAAATTCTAGACACCTTAAAGGGTGTACAGACTTGCATGAATGCAGATGAACTGAAGCTACTTAGGCTGATGTCCAACTGATTTGAAATCACTTACCATAGAGGCCTATGTCCTAGATTGACAGCCTCTTCACATTCTTGTATTTGAAAATGTGCCTCCTTGGGAGGTCAATCCAATCCTGTTTGAGCTAGTGGTCTGTGACACTTGATGGAACAGGGAATGATGGGATTGGTCCAATCAGCCAATGCTGATCACCAGTTTGTTAACACTGTAGTTCAGGAAATTTCATATTGTGCTTATGCTAAATGCCAAGTAGTGCCAGAGACCCTTGTTTGGTCCTGACCTTGGGTGCTCCCTGAGTGGAATTCACGTATTCTTTCTGGGACCATGGCGATTTCCTCAGGATGCTCAGATTTTTCCCACATCCTCAGGACATGTGGATCAATGGGCTGCTTGATAGCCGTAGATTACTGGTATGTGTGGTATCTAAGAGGAGCAGAGGAGACTGTGAGGGAAGGAAAAATTCAATTTGTTGAAGGGCCTTTTCTCATTCTGTATCTCCCTATGACATTGCAAATGTGTTGAGCATATGAATGAATGTTTAGGAATTACACTAACCATAGATGTAAAAGGTTTAGGGTGGCTACCAATTGTTAACAGGTTTAAACAAACCCAGGATTGGGATTATCTTTGGTAAGGCCAAAATCAGGTTGGCCTTGGAATGAGAGAGGGTTATATGGTGGAGGGAGTTCAAAATTAGAGCAGAAAGGAGGGGAATTGTGAACTGAAACCACAACTTATTGGATTGGGGACATTCGGCAAAGTTGGTGAGTTGTGGGGATGCATTTGGTGTGGGAGGTAGAGTTCAGTAGGTTTCACACTTCTCTGCAGGTATTATAATTCTTCACTCTAGGATTAAGACTACATTATGCCCATAGCCCTATAACAGGCACCCCCAGGCAATGTTATCCAAGGAATCCTGTTATGTTCCAAAAGTTTCAAGCACCATAGCACTGAAATGACTTCGCGGTTGTAAAAGTGACTTTGCCTGGAAGTGCTGACTGAATTTTATGACACTGTGGTACAGTTAGTAAAGCTGCTACCTCACAGCTTTAGCAACCCATATTTAATCCTGACCTTTGGTTCTATCTGTATTGAGACTACATGGAGTCATACAGCATGGAAAGAGGTCCTTTGATTCACTAAGTCCGTGCCAACCACCAGTGACTCAATTCCATTAACCCTACATTAACTTCATTTAAATTTGGCCCACATTCTTATCAGAAGCACATGTGACACTATGTGAATCCTCCAGATTCTCTGGATTCCTTCAAAATCCCAAAGACACGAGCATTGATAGGTTTATTGGCCAGAGTAACTTGCCCCTGGTGCGTGAGTGAGTACTGAAATCTGGGAGAGTTGATGAGAGTGTGGAAGGAATAAAAATTAGGATTAGCGTAGGATTAATGTAGGATTAATTAGCGTAGGATTAGCGTAGGATTAATGTACATACATTTGTTGGCACAAATGGTGGGCTCAAGGACATGTAGTAAAATTGGTATGAGTTGATTGGAAGTGGTAGGTAAATGTATGATGTATGCTAAATTAATTTCAGTTAGCATTGTGTGATTGAATTTATGGAAAATTATTTTAATTGTTAAACAAAATAATGTGTAAACTTTTCAATGGGTCAGAGCTGTCAGATATTATTGTTTTTCTGTAAAACAGAAATAGATTCTAAGGTATTATTTAAACTTATGCCCTTTCTGACAGTATGCGACTAAGGAAGGTGAAAGGTTCCCCAAGTATTTTAGATTGCACCAAATGGAAGATGATTTTAACTTTATAACAGATGAAAAACTGGAGATGTCTAAACGTTTTCGTTTGCTGGTGCATAGAAATTCTGGAGTTCCTCAATATTGTTGCTATAAGCAAGTGCCACCATATGAAAGAGAAGTACCAGAACATATTTTTGAGGTTAGTATCTGCATTGCCTTACAAAACTGATGTATCTGTGTAAAAAAATACTAACGTAATAATCTAGTGGTGCAAAATGTGAAGGATTAGGAGAGTTGGAAATATTAATTATATTACAGAGAATATAGCAGAAAATTTGATCACCAAGTTTAAAATTTTGTCAAATTCTATCAGTGAAATCAATTAATGCTATAGGGTCAAATATACAGTACAAAACTAGAAGCAACGATAGTGCAAAGAGATTTGGGTCTATGTAAATGGAACATGAAGATGTCGTGAACATATTCCGAAATAATAAAAAATGTTAGTGGAATGTTGATCTTTATGTGTAGAGGAGCTGCAATACAAGGAAGAAAATTATGTTACAGCCAAATGTGAACCTGGTTAGCCTCTGCCTCGAGAACTGTCATTTGTTTGGGGCACAACAACTTATATAGACCACTGGGGAGCATAGATGTACCAGGATAATAGTCCAAGGGTTAAATTCTAAAAGTGATTATGCAAATGAGGGTTACATTGCCTACAACAAAGAAAATTAATCTGTTTATCAATATTTTCAAGCTATTAAGGGGAACTGATAGCATTTATCTTGAAATTCATGCTGCTCTGTGGCATTAAATGCAATACATCATAGTGACTGCAACTTCTATTCTTCTTCCAAAATATAGTCCTACAAAAGTTAAGAGTAGAGACATAGCCATAGAACTATAAAAAACAGGCCCTTCAGCCCATCATACCAATGCTAATTATCAAACATCCATTAATTCCTATTCCTATTCCCACATTAATCCCAGTATATATCTCTTAGCTTCTCCCAAATTCCACCATTTACCTAAGGGTAATCTGCAAGTACAATTTACCCAACAATTTGATGCCTTTGGACTAAAAATTAGTATCAAGCATTTTGAAAATGAATGAATGAGTGGGTGGTAGTAATTTATAACTTTGCAAATGGCAGCTGATACTGGATCAGTGTTTAATTTTAAGTTTCATGTTACTAGATATTGCTAAGCAAATGTAGTAAGCATATGAAAAAATAAGTTCAGATTAAATTAGAACGAAGATCACCCATGTGACAGAAAAAGTCTGCAAGTGTGAATAGTTTGCTTCTGTTCATATCTTTTTATATTGAAGGTGATGCTGGTGCCTGCTTCTCTAAAGGTTTGCAAGTTTAACAAGTAATTAGAAGGTCAATTTTTAATGAGGAATGATTGACTTTCCTCTGTTAGAGTATGGAGGGCTCATGATAACAATCTTCTTCGATTACCAGTCAGTGCCCAAGGAGAAGAGAACTGAGAAACTGCAAATGTGACATCAGGTCATTGTAATAGGCTGGGTTGGTTGGACCCTATTATTCAAGTATCCAGGAGATGTGGCAATAAGTGTACAAGCACAACGTAGTAACTTAGCATAGTTTATTATCTCAA
Organism: Hypanus sabinus; assembly: GCF_030144855.1. Lineage (NCBI taxonomy): Eukaryota > Metazoa > Chordata > Chondrichthyes > Myliobatiformes > Dasyatidae > Hypanus > Hypanus sabinus. Next base: position 41,535,994 of record NC_082727.1, read on the forward strand.
AATAGATAGCACAAAAAGATCACATAAAATCTTTATGGGGTTTGTAATTCATGACTGCCATGACTGTAAAGATTTCTGGTCTCAGACTTCCTGATCACCACATGGTTGTTGTTGGAGGAACTTAGATTCCACTGCCGCAGATACAGATTTAGTAGTAAATAAGCAAGTTTATTTGTATAGCACTTTACAAACACAAGACAATTTAAAGTGATTCACATAGAACAAGATATAAAAATCAACCATCAAATTTCAGACAATATATAAGAGAATAAAATTACACAAAAATAGATATGATAAATAGAAGTTACAGTGCAGGAGATTCTAATTAAAAGCTACAGCAAAAAGAAAAGTTCCAGGCCTCGATTTAAGAGCTTAAAGTTGGGGTGGACTTTACATCGTCTGGAAGGTTATTCCAGATCTGTGGAGCATAGTATCTAAAAGTAGTGTTCAAAGGGGAGATGGATAAATTTAGGAAAGGAAAGAATTTGCAAAGCTGAGGGAAATGACCAGTGGCAAATTTAGAGTTTGTTTGCAATCATTTTATTTTCCCACAAGATTTTGCTATTTTGTGCTCTATCTTTCATAAAGCAATAGTTTTTTTGTCTTTTTCTAGGAATTTGAAATTCAAAAGGATGATGTTTTTATAATTATGGGCGAAGATTCACTAACAGAACAGAGAATGATGGCACTTAAGTATCTTGAGAAGGTAGTTAAGTGTTATGAAAATTATGAAAATTAGTTCAGCAAAAATATATAAACCTGGCAACTCTGCCAAAGTTACTTTATTCTAATCCGTGTTTCCTGCCAGAAAATCTGGCAACTATCCAGTCTTTGCGAACTGGGTATTTGAAATATTCAACCTTATCGTGAGGTTCCTTTGAGCTTACCTAGCGTGACAACATAAGTAAGCAAGCCCAAGTCAATAGAGAAACATTTTTTATTTCAAAAATCATGGTTGCTTTCAAACATCTTGTTTTACCATTATTAAATGTTCACTTTAATCTAGAGGGTTGAGCATTTCTTTTTATTTGGTTATCTAGACTCCATTAAAAACTCATTAGGGAATCAGGATCTTTCAGTACATGGAGTCTCTGTATCACCTTTTCAAACCACATTTGAAGATGGTAGGTGCTTGTGTGCTCTTACCAAGTGATATTAAAAACAATGACTGCTGCCTGACTCTGTTTCTGTACTTCCTGAATGTCTCCTTCAGCGCCTACCCAGATGCTCTTCTAAATCAAGCTTTTAGACCTTTTCTTCTGAATTTCTCCTAATTTCAGTTCTCAAGAAAATAAAGGTTATGGGCTTAGGATCAAGAATTTTTGTGTCCATTGTCTTTTTAGATGCTTTAATTCCTGATATGACTTTTGCTTTATACTAATGCATGATCCATATTATCAAAGTTTTCCAAAAGGCCTGTCCCAGAGGATATTGCAGTAGTTTGTTAAGGTTGTCAATTTTTGTATTGTTTTGAAGACACTTTAGAATTGGCCTGCAAAAAGAACTTTCAACTGAAAAGTTCATACAAGGTTAGTGACTCCATTGTATCCCAGGTAATGAAGCTACAAATGAAAGATGTTCTCCTACCATTTAGCCAGCTTTTCCTTGAGATCTTTATCTGAAGGGGACATGACATACATCCATGGGCATGTGAATGACTGGAAAATGTAGTCAGTCAGAATGTTATAGTAAATTAAAATTTAAAACATAACTGCAGATAATGGAAATCTATAATAAAGAGATTAAATGTACACGTGACACTTTATTTTCAAGAAAATGTGACTCTAAGTATGAGCATATTGTGACAATGATTTAGTGTTAACATGTTATATATATTACTCAGTTTACTAGATTGATATCATTTAAATCTATAAGTGAATAATTTCAGCAAAACTTTACAATTAAATGTGCACACTATGCTGTTGAAGCCATCACGGGAGAAACTGAATTTGCTTTTTACACCAACAAAACTATTTCAATCAAAACAGTTTTTGTACATGATTCTTTAACATGTTGTTTGGAAGGTGAAAACTTCTGTGCTGAAAAGACTATTGAAGGTCAAGCATCAGTTTACACTGCCAGATGTTGTTGTTGAATGTGAAGATATCACTACCATAAGGTGAGCTAATTAATATACTTGTTCAGTCATGAAATAATAGCTGAAATGATTTTAGCTTAATTTATTTCCTCCTTTAAAAAGTTTACTAAAAATGAGACGCACAAATAGTATATAAGGAACACTAGAAATAATGTTACATTATATGTTACATGAAATTAAAAATACTGCACAGTGCCATTCTCTAAATTGGTCTCTATGTTCTGTTCTTTTGCAGCTTTAATGGTTAACTGTAACCTATGGCATACATGTATACATATACTCTTTTTTAGCCTTCTTGAGTGGTCATTTCTGGTTTTAGTTCCCTTGCAAGCAATTCTTTAAATTGAACTATTACACTGGACAACAAAGATTTTGCTTCCTGAATATTTTTTGGTGTATCTTATTGATTTTGGGCTGCTGATGATAAAAATCACCATGAAATTTCCTTATCATACACAATTTTTTTTAAAAAAGCCTATATTTACTATTTAAATTCATAATTCAAGTCAAGCTATCTGATGCCAAATATAAGGGAGGCTTTTTTGTGGTCCACAAATCAAACAGGTCATCAATGACAGGCAATTCGAAAAACTTCTAGTGGGACTGGAGAAATTGTATGGAAGGCATTCAAGGATGTTGTTGAACGTATTCTTAGCAACTACAGAGCACCAAACTGTGTGCAGGTGGTTGACAACATGCTTCAAGCATGCAAAACCATGAAGTGCGACATGTTACTGAAGATTCATTTTCTGCATTTTTATTTAGACCTCTTCCCTGCAAATCTTGTTACTGCCAGTGTTGAGCATGGTGAAGCATTTCACCAGAACATTGCGCTCATGGTGAAACAGTATCAGAGCAACTGGAATCCATCAGTGTTGGCTGATTATTGTTGGACATTTAAGCAAGAAACCTCAGACTGAGTACAAACAGAAATTATCAACAAAACATTTTAGCTTAGTTGAAATATTGGCGAAGCATCTGCAATTATGCAATTAAATGCAATATATTCAAGAAAAGTTAATTTCTTGTTTCTCCAAATTCCTACATGATACAAGTAGTATGAAATTATATTTGTTTTCAGCTTCAGTTTGTCTAACATTAGCCAAAAAGAAAAATTCTGAGGAAGCAACACATTCAAAAAAATTTGTTGTCCAGTGTTATCTGTCCTCAAACTTTATCTGATCCTTAGGTAACAGAACTCACCTTTGCTATTACTCAGAATGTGAAACATTTTTGTCCATAACTGAGAATTGCTCCCAAAAATCTTCCCTGACATCTGCTTATCTTATAATCTGAGTTCACACCTATGACATTTTGATTGATTCAAATTTGTCTGTTGATTGTGTCATCCTCCTGTGCTTATGTTGTAAGACCATGAATTTAAGTAAGTTTGATATCTAACCAAAAGTACAATAAAGGTGATTTGATGGAGGAAAAGTTGGAGTTATCCACATTCCCTCATGTTTACACATTCAAATGTCTCTAAAGGGCAGATCCAGCGGTGCTGGAACCTTTTGTGATGACATATAACTATGCTGCATTGTCACATATCATGGATGAGGAAGCATAGTTTGTTCATACATTAACAAATATTTCAGGATTTCCATTTGAAATTCAGCATTGACACCACCTCCACAAAGCATCTTGGGACAGGATTCAGTTGACCCTTAAGTCAGTTTTGGTTCACCATGAGTTATGCTTTCTTGCTGAAAATGTGACTACAAGTTTGTGGCTAATTGAGGGAAGGAAGCAGATGGGGAAGGATGGCGGACAATGGAAGATTAGCAGACCTGACTACTGGGAAATAAAAATCAACAAAATTAATCTTTTGTATTACATTGGAATTGAAAGATAATATAACTGAATAACTTATTATTATTGACTATTATATCAAAGCCAAATAAGCATTGCCTTGTTTGAATTGATTTCACCTCGAAAAACACTGAGGCCTCAGCGTAAGGAGAGAAAGAAAATACCTGCCCAGACTTTGTCTGATGGAGATATTAAACTGTTTATGAATGTAATTGGAGCATACAACATACCAATGAGAAAATGTATTGCCAGGTATGAAATGTATAAAATCTTGTGAAGCTTTGTAAGAAATAATGCTTCATGTTAATCTTTCTACCTTAGTATTACATTGCTATAGTTATTGAAGTCAAAAGGCTCATCACTGAACTGATTTTCCAATTTACTACCCTTTTCCTTTCAAAGGGCCTCTAATTTAGAAATTTGTAGTCTTCTCGCAATACAAATAAAATAATATTCTCCGAACACATACACCAGTTTTCTGCAGAGAGATTACCCTACATATATGACTTACAGGATCTTCCAAGCCTTCCACATGTTTACCCGGACTTCTCTGCACCCTTTCACCTCATCCATGATGGTCGTTTAGTCGGTATCCTTGCCCAGCTAAATATCCTTTGCAGCCATTTCACCACAATAATTTAGACATACTTCTAGAAAAGTTGTGCTAATCTTGATCTTGACCAAGGTTAACATGATTAGGTCCACTACTAGTAACACTAGCAAGTGCCTAGTTATTGGAATATTAATGTACTATGTGCAATTTTACATGAGAAAGTGATTGTAAACTGGATGCTAGCAAAGTTTATTGCAATTACTTGTATGTGGAAGCATGTGCAAGGCTCGGTATTTTCTAGCCAGCAGTTTCTAATACCTCAAACAGGCCCCTTTCCTATGTGCTTGATTAGCAGATCAATTGACTGTGATAGTAATCTGTCCTTCCACATTCCTTTTCATGGCATAATTTTCTAACCATTCACTCAGTTTATTGTAAGGGGTCTAAGTTGGTGGATAAAAATACTTTTCCTTAAATCTATGTGTTTAGAGAGACTCAACCTACAGCACTCAGTTTCAATGTTTCTTACCACAGCTATCCTAAGGGGTGCAAAGATTAGTGCTGCAAGTGCTTTGAAATCAATAGGTCAAGAAATTGAGAGGATGCCAACAGAAGACAGGCAGTTAATGCAGGGAGGACAGAGCTTAGATAACAATTCGTTTTATGGAAAGACAGAAGAATGCTGTTTCTCATTTACTGGCTAAAGTTCCCCCAACTACTTCTCCATGATGCTGTTGTAATTTCGATCCAATCCTGTCTCACAATATTAGCAAAGGCAATTTCAAAACTCAGTAACACTTATTTCATTGACAGAATTAATTTTTATGCACAAAAGATCCTGTGAAAGAAGTTACTTCCACCAGATATGGGAGTTTCTTTTTTAAAGCTTTAGCTATGACAAAGGAGCTCTATCTACTGTATTAATGATGGGGTTGCAGTTAAGTGGGAGTAATGCATGAATCAGGGAATTTTAAATTTCAGACTTAAATTGGTAAAGCTTCTCTATTTCTTGAAGTCCATATGCCTGCAATCTCCTAGTATTGCAGAGTGGAATTCTGGAGGAATTTGCTGATGGGTTTTGGGATGGGAAAGTTGGATGATAGGGAAGACAGGATGTAAAACATTATGCAATTTAATAAGATTTCGGGACCTTTTTGTTGCTGAATGTGTTCCTGGATATTTTCATTTTCCTAGTTGCAGGTAATCATTGTAAATTATGGAAAAATTATATCCTTAGGACACACCCACTATTTGGCTTAACATCTCCTGTGTCTGGAATGACAAGCAATATGCATTATAGGAAAACTGAAGGTCAAGAGGATTCTTTTAACCAGGTAGCAAAGCAGTATCATTAGTGAAATGTTATATAATTTTCTTGTGAAATTATCTATAAATGAATATATAGTCCTTGTTGTGCATTTTAACAATGTCAATACATGCCAAATAGTTTGCAGCTAAAGTTATAACTAAACTTAACAAAATGATAATTTCATAGCTATTTTTCCCAATTTAGAAAGGTAGAAATCAATTATGTTATACTACTTCAACATTGTTGTTGTGCATTAGGTATAGAATATCTGCATTTACCAAATATAGATGACTAAAATCTCTGCACATTGGCTGAATAATGTAATGGGACAGAGGGCCACAAGTAAAATCTCAAATCAATATAGTTCTTTACATAAAATAATTGTTTAATGTATGTTTTATAGAGCTGTGTTGGTTGCCACTCATAAACAAGCCTTTCTGCCCATTATGTCTATGTTGACTATCAATTATCACATCTAACTAATTCCAATTGTTAGCACTTGATCTGTAGTGGTCTATGTTTTAATAATTCAAGTACATCTGTAGCTACTTCTTAAATATCTGTTTCCATTAACCACACACTATCAGGATTGAAAAAATTCTTTATCTCCTCTCTAAATCTCTTCACCCTTACTCTGGGCCCATGTTATTATTTGTGCTCTATTATAATTTATTGAACAAATTGGCCTTTGCCATCAACAGTAAAGGAGAAGTGGCTGTTTTGCAGTCATATAAGAAGACAATAGGAGATTTGATGACTCTCTCCCGAGAAAGATGACTCTCCCTTCTCCTTCTGGTAACAGAAAGTTTCCCTCCCCCTCCCCTCTTCTTCTGTTCCACACCCTGGTCTCTGACCTCTTTACCTGCCTATCACCTGCCACTGGGACCCCTCCTTCTTCCCTTTCTCCTGTGGTCCTCTCTCTTTTCCTATCAGATTCCTTCCTCTTCCCCTTTATCTTTCCTACCCGCCTTGATACTAAATTCTTTTTAAAACAGCTATGATTTGAAAAATAAAGTTGTTGCAGTTCTTCTTGGAGAGAATCATGTAGATATATGAACATAAAATGTATTTTAATCTTGTGTAGATCCAAGTGCAGCCTTTTGTGCAAGTTACCTTCCAGCAATCAATATATCAGACAAGTATTGCTGATGGATCCCAGCCATGTTGGAATGAAAAACTCGAAATGGATTTCAAGTAATTTATGTAAAATCATATATTCTAAATAATATAGGCAATTTATAATGATTAAATCTGCATATTTTTTCAGTAAGCATTTGAGAATTCACAGGTTATTAAATAGCCGCATACAGAATACATGCATCTTCTTTACCTTTTAAATTTGAGGCAATTGTGCTTTGAATTCAAAATTTCTTTTTAATGTTGAAGACTTATTAATGTTGAAGATCAAAGCTTTTACTGAATAAGCGGAAATACATGTGCACAGCAGTTTTCAAAATTCATATTGTAGAGATGTCTTATTTTCAATTTATCCTTCAAAGATTAAGTAAAGATTAATGAGATTCCTTACAACATAAGGAGTTAGTAAGCATAATGATTGTCTCCAATTCATGCTCATGTTAAGAAAATATATTTCTTCCCAAACAATAATTTGCAATATAAAAGAATCGCTAGAGTTACAACAAAATTGTATGATAAAAATTGTTAATTACTACAATTTTAATGTAACCAATTTTGAAAAATGTTGATTGTGTCTTAATTTTTGGGAAAATTCCAAACTTCTTTTATAGATCGCCCAATGGAGCTTATAGCAGTGAAGCATTATGCAAAATGGAGGACAAAATATTAATTAATGTATTTGATAACTTAATTGTTGCAACTCCAGAGGTAATTTACTATGCAGTAAAATTCAGAAACTCAACTATGTTAGCACACATTGTGGTGTCAGGGTATCAGGTTTTCTGGGCTATTGGATGTTATTCCTCTTAGTACTCCAACATACTTTTATTTTTTAAAAACACGTTACATGGTATTATATAACATTTCCCAGTAAACCCTGCAAGTTTAAGGGTGCATTGGAATCAGGATGCTCCTAAATTCCATGAGTGATTGGGGACCAAGTCCCTGCTAAGTTTCAAGACAGTGCAGGAACTAGGACCCTGGTATAAAAAGATCTTCATGTTATTTATACTCCTCTACAATTTGGGAATTTATTCTGTGAATTTGCTATTTATTCTGTGAATATCTCTGATGATACTCCTATCAAATGCCCTTGCAAAGGACTTTGTTCCATGGAGAACAACTTTAGTTTCTCCAGTTTACCAACAGAACAACAATCTTTTATCCATTTTCTTAAATCTTTTCTCTGCACTCTCCAAAGAATACACATCTTCCTCAACATATAGAATTCAGAACTGAATATGATACTTCACATATGGTTGAACTAAGGTTCACCATGACTTCTCTGCACCTATTCTTCCTGCATGATAATAAAACTCAGGATTCCAATTGCATAAATACTTTCTTAATCTGTGCTGCCACCTTCAATAAACTAATGTGAACATAGAAACAGGAGGAGGAATCAAATATGTATGCTACAATGCTATTCCATGAGTTTTGTTCAGTACATTGTGGGCCAAAGGTCCTGTCTCTTTGCTGCGCTGTTCTGTGTTCAAAGCTCTAATCGTTTACTTTACCTCCACTTCCCTCCATTAATCCCTTATCCCTTTATTCCATATAGAAAAGTTATCAATTTGTTTTGAACATACTCAGCAATAATCTTTCTGAGGTCTCTTGCACTCCAAGCATTCACTGCCCCCTAGGGAGTCTCTCATCTTTGCCTTGAATGGGCAATTACTTATATTAGGCAGAACCTCTTTCTGACAGGAATATTTCACTCTAGCCCTCATGAACAAAAACCTGCAACCTATGGTCTCTGTTTTATACTGGTTAATAAGAAGTCCCTCAAACCCCTCCACCTCATCATTGAGGTATAAATTCATTCAGAGTTTATATTAATTAAGGCATAGCAGATGTGCGGTGGTTGCTGTACCTCGAAGAACATTGCTTGTATTATGGTATACACCAAAGGAACTACAACGTGACAGAGGGCTTATGACATATCTACAGGTAATACTGTACTGAAAGTAACAGGGAAAAAATTAATGCTTTTCTGTGAACTTTGCAATTACATTTCTTGTATTTCATGTAACTTTCACAGAGAAGAAAATGGTGATCAAAAATGCAGTCTGAATGCCCAACACTCTTTAGTTATAGCTGCTAGCTTTTGATTCTGCTACACATGCGGCGTCTTCTCTATAGTAACCCTATCAAATAATTTCAAAGACCTCTATCAGATCATGTCCTAGTATCCTGTTTTCTCAACCCTAACCTCTTAACTCTGGTATCATCCTCAAACATTTCAAAGTCCTTGCATTTTATGATAAATCATTTTTCAATTGTTTGAATCTAACTGTACCACGTTACTACTCTTAAATATATGACATCATTTAAAAAATAGAAACATGACATGGTTGGGTTGATTCGTGGCAGATTGTTCACTCGATGATATGCAAGTATGGTTGAGCAGTAATTTATGAATGAGCTCTATTTTGTTTGTAATTTGTGCACCAATTCCACAAAAAAAATCTGAAATTATGCGCATTGATGATTTTGCACAAGAGTGATATATCTAGATAGATACTTCATTCACCCCAAAGGAAATTACAGTGTCACAGTAGCATTACAAGTGCATAATCAATCTTCAATTTAATTTCATTTTGATATCCTCCTGTGAAAAAAATATAACAAAATTGAATTGGGAAAAGATTATCCATGTATTGTGATTTCTGGAAAGTCAGGTCCACACTGCATGAACTATTTGTTTAGATATTTTAATACGTACAGTAAATAAATAATTTAATTAACACCTTTCATCATAGAATGACTGCCCTGAGGCATGCGTAATTAAACCACATATCAGGAATTGGCTAGGATCCATTTCTATCCCTTTTCGTACTATCCTGGAACAATCAAAGGTATTCGTTAAAGTTGAATCATTATAAAGTAGCCATGGTCTATACTGATGTCAATTTGAAAATGTCTTTCTTTTTTGGTAATGTTTACTTAGATCAGTGGAACTTTCAGACTAGACACCCCAGCAATGTTACTAGGATACACATGGAAGAAAATAGAGACAGGCTCTTGTGAGCAATTTTATGAATTCGGACTTGCAGAAAGTTCCCTCCTAACAATTTTTATCACTCTGGACCCTCAGGTTTCATGTTCAGACAATGTAAGTCTGCATTTCATTGCAATTGATTTAAATTAGAAATAATTATTATTCAGTTCATCAATCATTAAAAACAATAACCAATAATAAAATAATCATTAATACTTGAGTTGATTGGGGCATTTTAGATGTATCTTACCGAACAACTATATTTTTTTCTAAATTTGTAATTCTTTCCTTTAGGAAGATAAACAACCCCCTCTATGGCAGGTTAGTAATCTATTTAGAAAATATCTACCACTAAGTACATTGAACCAATAATGTAGCTTTTTACAGGGAGATTTAATGGTATTTTGTTTACTTTTTTAGTTAGATACAATGGAAGATGAGGAGATTTTGTACATGGCATACACCTTTCAAAAGGAAATTTATAATTACTTCCCAAAGAGAAGAGTTGTTGTCAATGTTATTGACAGTGAATGCAGAGTCGGCATTGCTACAAGATATATCAAGCCACTTTGTCCACCCCGAGAACTGCTTGATGTATTTCCAGAAAATCCAGAGGCAACCTTTGTACGTTATATTTAATTAATTAAATATGAAGCCAACAACTGAAGCTAACACAATGTGGAAACAATGCTAAAAAAAAGCCGTCCACCATTCTAGGCAAAATAACCCACTGTCACCCTGACCAACTCTTTCTCTACAACTCGGATGTGTAATACCAGAAAAGATCAACAAGTTTTAGGTCTTATCCAATTACTCTCAGCTGAAACACTGGCTCCCACATCCTTCATGCTGGCATGTTTTAATATCCTCAGAAAATCTGAATATTCTTAACGACATTATTTGATACCAACATTTGTTCAAATATAGGTATCAAGTAACACGGATAGAGTGTGCCCAATAAAGCGTAACAACAGATTTATAAGGGGTATTGTATTATTTTATATTTTGCTGCATTATTCTAAATAAATTGCCATACCACAATAACCCAATTAAATTATTTTTAATCTTTTTTTATTTGGGGATACAGCACAGTAACAGGCCCTTCTGGCCCAAAGAGCTTGCATCTCCTAATTACACCCATGTGATCAATTAACCTACCAACCCATACATCTTTGGAATGTGGGAGTGTACATAGTACTTTAAATGTAGACCCACAAATGACTTATTGAGAGGAATCACTGTAGGAGAACTCTGCAATGACTGCCTACTCATCTTACCTTTCCTGGTGGTCACCCTCTATATGAAGCATGTACCTTGAGTGTGACCACATCAGTAAAAGTTTCACCTGTGAGGTGAAACACTCCCTGAGAATATCAAATTCAAACTTGTTTTGTTTTACCTCCAATGCCCACAGCCACACCTGGGTGCACTTCACACATCTTCCAGGAGGAAGATTCCACTGCCTTAACTGGTATTTTGCCTACAATGACTCAAGTACTGAAGATGAACAGCAAAAATAAAACTGTATCTGCTCTTACCTAGAGGCCTTCACCAACACCTCAACTTCGCAATCTGCCATTTCTGCTCTAAATAGCTGGTTAATCTTACCTTATTTTTATTGGATAAAGCACCCTTCTATAGCCAAATCCACAAGGCTTGCCTTTTTAAAGTTCCTGCACTCACTTGAAGTTCCCAGACCTCAACCTCTTGACTTCCTATGCTAGCTCTTCTTCTTGTTTTATGGCGGTTGGCACCCAGCTTAATGGTGCATTGCTGCCACCTCCTGCTCTGCAGTGTGGATTAGATGATAGACTTACATTCTAAATCCCTTCACCCATTCCCACACATAGACATACCCTAATCTACACCTTCCTTCCTTCTTTGGCCATCCTAGTACCCTGTTCCTGCTTATCCATCATATCCTATATAAAAAATCTCTGTATCCCTTAAGAAAGCTAAAAGTACCCTGACCTATGCTCTTTCACCCATGCCCAGTAACCCTTTTAATGTGAATTCCTGCACCCCCAATTCCCTTAGATTAATTCTCATCCTCATCATCTCTCTCTGTATCCCATACTTACTGCAACTCAGAATTACATGTTCTACTGACTCCTCTTCCTGACACTCCTCACAAATCCTGTCTGGTGTTTCCCTATCATTTTCAATGTTCTGTTTAGTGCACAGTGCCCCAGCCTTAACCTAGTCCACGGTTTCCTCTCTTCTGTATCCACTGCCTACCTGTAACACTCTTTTGTATTTGATATAAATGCCTCCCTTTCCTCTCTCTGTCCCATCTTTCTTGCCACATTTGGATGATTTTTTTCCCAGATTACATACTTAGCCTCTGCTTTACTGATTCTAATGTGCATTTCTATATTTTCTTTCTTTAATACCCTGTTTGCCAACTCATCCACCCTCTCTTTCCCCTTCACCCCTACATGAGCTGGAACCCAAAGAAATTTTACCTGACCTCCCTGATGTGCAACTCTTGTGACTGACTGGAGGACTTCATAAAGTACATCTTGCCAGCTGTTTGAGTGAAAAGACCTTAAACTTGCTAGAACTGAGGATGTGTCTGAGCATATCAACGCTTTGACTTGTCTAGCTTTCTCCACCGAACGCAACGCAACCAACACTGCCAGCATCTCTACTGTATACACTCCTAACTGATTAGATGTTCTTCTGCTGATTCCAATTTCTTTTGCTGGTATAGCCACCCCAAACCCTGTCATTCCTGTTTCAGGTTCCTTAGCACCATCCATATGAATCTGAGTATAATCACTATACTTTTCCATCACATGATAGTTAAATGCACCTACCAAATCAGTTTTATATTTTTCTTTCCTTTTTACCTCTAACATATGTCAGTCTATGTCAGGCCATACAATCTTCCATTGAGCTACAACCGGATAAACTACTGAAGGACTTATCCTTAGATCAAACACTCCACATTCTTTAGCAATATCAGTCCCTACCCAACTAAAGTTATCCCTCTGAAACCTCCCATTCTCCCAGCACCCCTGCAACACTCCTTTTGTGGGGTGAGAATCATTGTGCCCCTGCAAATTAGTCCAGTAGTTTGCCATCAATTGCATCCTTCTTAGTTCCAAAGGCATTACACCCAATTCTACCTATAGGGCTGATACTGGTGATATTTTAAAAGCCCCACCACACATTCTCAAAGCCTGAGCCTGAATCACATCCAGTTTCCTTAAAAGAGACCTAGCTGCTGATCCATATGCTACACTTCCATAGTCCAACACAGATCTTACTAAAGCCATATACATTTTCTTCAACACTAAACAACTTGCTCCCCATTCCCTACCGGTCAAACACCTCATCACATTCGTAACTTTTTTACATTTCCCCTCAACTTTCCTGATATGTTCTGCCCATGTTAACCGTGAATCACATATAACTCGCAGAAATTTAAATGATCCAACCCTTTATAATTCTATCCCATACATCCTTTCCTACCTCAATTCTTTTCCTGGTGAAACATACAGTTTGAGTTTTTTCTACTAAAAATCTATATCCCCAGTCATAACCCCACTCCACCACTTCATCAATTGCTCCTTGTAGCTTCCTGATTATATGCTCCATGTTCCTGCTTCTTTACCACAAGGCCCCATCATCCGCAAACAGTGACCTACCTATATCCACTAGTACCTTTGTGAAGACATCATTGATCATAATGATGAAAAGTAACAGACTAATCACACTACCTTGAGGTGTGCCATTTCGCACTATGTACTGATTTGATAATTCTGACCCAATCTGAACTTCAATTTTCCTACCAAACAAAAAATCTTTTATCCAATTAAAAACTCTCCCACCAACCCCCATCTTGTGCAGTTTAATTAACAATCCTTCCTTCCACATCATGTCATAGGCTTTATCTATGTCAAAGAAACACTGCAACTACTGACTCTTTATTTGCCTGGGCCTTTCTTATTTCAGTCTCTAACCTTATCACTGAGTCCACGGAATTTCTTCCCTTCCTAAAATCACTCTGATAACTTGCCAGCATTCCCCTCTTCTCAAGCTCATACTATAACCTGTCTGTTATCGTCCTTTCCATTATCTTGCATATATTTGATGTTAATGCTATTGGCCTGTAGCTTGTGGGTTTTGACAGATCATTGCAAGGTTTCCTTATTGGATTTACTACTGCTTCTTTCCATGCATTTTGTAATCTTCCCTCCTCCCACATTCTGTTACAAAGATGCAGCAACTTCAAGAGCGCTCCTTCTCCTAGGTTTTTTAGCATAACATAGCATATCAGATCTTTCCCTGGGGAAGATGGTCTCGATCTCTTTATTGCTCTCACCATCTCCGCCAACGTAAATGATTCATCAATTATATCATCAGTTTCTTCCCTCCCGTTTAACACACCTGGGTGTTGACTCATCGTCCTTTCCATTCTCCTTCTCCATTCTTCAGCCAAATTTTCTGAACTATATACCTTTACAAACGACTTGGCCATGATCTCAGCCTTATCCCTACTGGAGACTGTTGTTTCCTCCTCAGATATCATTACTGGATATTCCCATTCCCTTCTATCTCCCCCCCCCATTCTCTTAATCCTTCCCCATACCTCTCCCACAGGTGTTGTTCCTCCTATTTTGTTGCAAAAATTCCTCCAACTTGCCCTTTTAGCTTGACGTATTGTTCTTCTCACTACTGCCTGTGCCTTCTTATATTGAATCAAATGCTGCATATTATGGGTTCTTTTAACTAGTCTGAATGCTCAATTTCTGTTTTTATAGCCTGATAACAATCCTCTGTCCACCATGGTACCAGTTTTCTATTCATCCTATTTTTACTCCTGAGTATAGATCCTTCTGTTGCCATAATAATTGCTGAAGTCACCAGACTGTTTAATTAATTTATATTTCCAGAAATGTCAATCCTTGTCAATGCTACTTCACTCAACTTCGGGAACTTACCCCAATCTGCTTTTCCAAACACCCACTTTGGGATTCCACCACCTGATCTTACTTCAACTCTTTCACCCACTGAACATGAAACTGGGTAGTGATCGCTGCCTACTGTTGAAGCAGTCTAAACTCCCCAGTTACTAACTCCAGCCAAGGTATTAGACACCAATGTAATATCTAATACTGACTCAGTTCTTGTTGTTATGTTGATTCTGGTTCTTCTATCATTCATACACACCAAATCCTTTTCTTCCATCAAATCTTCAATTACCTTTCTATTTGAATCTGTAACTGTGCTGCGAGCATTGAAATCTGCACACCACACTACTTAATGTCTGTTTTGTCCTTGTATCCCTAGTAGACTATACAAATCCAACCTTTTACATGGATTATTGTAGTTAATTATAACCACTTCCTTCCCACTCTCCCACACTTCCACCACTATGTATTCCTGATCATCTCCCTTTCCCAGTACCCTATATGGTATACCTTGTTTGATTAATATAGCACAACCCCTTCCTCTTCCTAGATTTCTATCTTTCCTTATCATTGTATATCCATATACCACAAAGTCTAAAGTTGGTTTCAACCATGTCTCGTGAATACACACTACATCTGATTTTACAACCATTTCTTTTTATCATTGTATATCCATATACCACAAAGTCTAAAGTTGCTTTCAACCATGTCTCGTGAATACACACTACATCTGGTTTTACAACCATTTCTTTAATAAACTTTATTGAATTCCTGGCTATTGGCCAGTAAGCTCCTTGCATTCCATTGCAAAAGAATCACCATAATTAGTATTAACTAACCCATGACACTTACTGGTTTGACTGAATAGTGAGGTTCTCCCTCACTTCTTCCCATGTCAATCCTACTAACCCTAAATAGTTCATTGCTGCTTTGACAACCAGCTGAATTTTTTCACTTTTTGACTTTACCTCAGCTGTACTATTAATCACTCCTGCAATGAATGTTACTGGAGCCTTTTTGTCTACATAAATTCTGTCATTTGTTCTTTGTTGCATCTCTCGCACCCCTCTTCTCCCTGTTCATTAGGAGCATTATTCTGTTCTCTTAACATTCTTACAGCTTCTGCATAAGTGATCTTCCTTTTCACTTTTATTTCTTGAATTTTATTCTCCCGTCTCATAACCTTACACCCACCATATGACACATTATGAGCTCCTCCACAATTACAGCATTTTGGTTGTTCTCCTGTTCCGCACTTTTCATATTCATGATCACCTCCACATCGAGCACATCTCCTCTGCCTATTACAGTTTTAGCTATGTGTCCAAACCTTTGACAATTATAGCACCTCAATGGCTTTGGCACATACACTCTTACTGGGTAACTCATGAAATCCAGGAACACCTTCCCTGGCACTCTTTCTTCTTCAAATTCAATCAATACTGTTTCACTTTCCTTTTTCACTCCCTCCTTTGTTGTTTCAGTCTTTGAACATCCATTACTTTTCCTCCTTTGATATTCCTCTTTAACTCCTCCATATGTATACTCATTGGTACCCCCGTGATCGCTCCTTTACATCCACCACCATTTCATGCTCCTACCCTCCCTGTGTATTCCACCTTACATTTTCCTATCTCTCTTAATTTGAGTGCTTTCTCAATCTGTTCCTCCTTCGCACATCTTACCAATAGGTTGCCATCATTAAGGACTTCTGCAAATACTATTTCCCCTATCTTATTTACCAGTGTCGTTGTTAACACAAACAGGTAAATTTTCTTCATGTTTCCTTGAACCTTCTCATTAAACCTCATTATGATGACACCTCTCTGAACTTGTTCATCTTCCTCACTTTCAGAGCACTCTTCACTACCTTTTCTTATTCTTTTACTCCCTTTGTCTCAGTTTTCATTCATCTCTGCCCTCACTACCTCCTCATTCCCTTTATTTCTCCCCAGCTCCAGCCCCCTTCAATCTCTCGCCGGGAGCTTTTACTAGCTCCTGCTCACAATAGCCACTTTACTTAACCCAACTCTCTTTTTATTGGCTATTCATCATTAGTTAATTAGATATCTTATAGTACCTCATTTAAGTTGCTCTAAAGTCCAACTCATAAGTAAACCCTGAGACTCACATCTTTTATGCTCTCTGCTCCTAAGTTTTATAAAGTAGGGTAGCTAGTTGGCTCAGAGGATTCTGAGCTGTTGATTTGGGTTTGGGACAAAGGATTGAACCTACTGTTGGGGGTTTTCTGTCAGGCAGGAAGAGGGGCGTAGAGATGGCAGGAAATGACGGAGAAGACAGAGGTAGATGGTGGTATTGGGTGATAGGAGTTGTATGGAGGAAAGCAAATGGCAGGTTTCTAGGAAATGAAAAAAAATAAGTGGTGGGCTGAGGGTTGTAGTGGCTTATCATCCAGTGATGAAGGCAGTAGACAGGATTTGAATAGCAGAAGGAAGGAAGAGTGTAAAGTTTTGTTGAGTTTTGAATGTGGACCTGTTTCTGGTATCAATACAATTATATTATCTGAGGATTTGAAAATAGCAGTAGGAGATGTGGATGCAAAACCTTTAGGAGGTGGGGCACACTTAGTATTTTGTAAAGGTAGTAAACAATATGAGAACATTTTGGGGTTAAAAGCTGTGGGAGGAAGGACAGTAACATCAAGGTATTATATTGAATGACAGTGGCTTTGAGGAGTAATCTCTGGAATACCTCTAGATGTATCCATGGACCAAGTTAAAAATAATTTAGTTTAAAGTTGTTCATTCAATACTGGCAACAGTAATAGAGTGTTGGAAACACAGTAATTGTAATGTTATCAGTTTTGGGTGGATTGGTAATAAATGGACTCAAAATCTTGGGTTGCTTAAAGTGATTATGGTCCCAGTGTACCCATTCTGTAACTCCTCCAAAATTTTTCTCTTTGCCTGTTGTTGATTTCAGCCTTCAGGAAAAAAAGTCAAGATGAGGTCTGATTGTTTATCAATGGCACAGGAAGTTCAGCAAATTATGCAAGGCAGATATGGAGTCTTGCATATCTACATAGCTGGTTCAAAAGATCTAGTGACAGGTTATTCAGCTGTTTCTGTTTATGTTCCAAAGTTTCAGGTGACTATTAAGAAAAGATTTTCAGACAAAGTATCAGTATTCACGCCTGAGATGGTTGCTGTCATTTTAGTCTTGGAATAGGTTGAAGAAGATTGTTTGATTATGTATTTCTGTGCTCTGATATATTCTTGATCTTGACATCTATTTAAGCAGATTATTTCAAACTGTAGGTCAGACATTCTTTTTGAGATTGGACAACATCGGCTGAAGCTTCAGAGTCTAGGCCTGGGGTATACATTTCACATGGATTCCTGCCCATGTTGGGGTTGAGGAAACAAGGTGGCAGGCATTCTTGCCAAGCAAACACTTAAAATTAAGGATCTAAATGTAGTGTTGCCTTTGAGTAAAGTGGAGATGGAAGCCATAATTAAAAAGGTCTGTTCAATCACTGTGGCAACAAAATTGGGATAAGGTAAAGAATGGATGACATTTACATAAAATTCAGAGAATAGTGAGAACTCAGATAGGAGATGGGTATAAAAGGAGGAAAGAAGTTATACTTTCATGTTTATGCATTGGACATACTAGGTTGAATAATTACTCATTCAGAATCAATATGCATGATATGGGCATTTGTAGGAAGTGCATTTCTCAAGAAATGATGCAGCACATATTGTTTGAATACAGTTCCTATGAGGAGCAAAGGAAACACTAATATCTAAATTGAGATCTTTGGGACAGACACAGTTTATCAAGGGATGCTTGTTAGGATATCACTGCCATCCCAATGTATATACAGTAAATGCATATTTAACTTTCTGAAAAGCTTTAGACTTATTGATATTGTTTGAGGTTTTTTTTGAGAGAGGGAGTTTTGTGGGTATACTTCCTGTCTCTTTGCTCTACATTCTAGCTCAGAAAGTGGTGGTAATGTGTCTTATTTAGCTTTGCCAACTGCTATAAAACTTTCCAAGAAGAAGAAAAAGTTCTGTGAAGTGAAATTCACTTACTTAATAGGGAAATTATTGGAGACTTTGACAAGAAGAGCAAATAGCTTTAGAAAGATGAAATAGAAGCCTTCGTAGCTAATACAGATGGAAGGGGATTACTTTCAAATGCAAAAGGGAATGCTCTACTAAATACAGTTCTGCTTGTATATGTACATGTACCTGTACATATCTGTGATGCTTTACTAGGTCATGGAAAAGGTATTTGTCATTCTGCTTAAGAAAGCATATATGCAAAAATACAAAGGCTGTGGTCATCCCCCAGACAAATTGGTTAAATCGTCATGAATGAAGTGCCACTTTGTACATGTGTGACATTTACACAATTACACATGACACAAGTATTTGAGGCTGTCTCTATCATTGCCTTTCCCATTATGACAAATATCACATGATATTATGTATCTTCTGTGGTCCCTCAGTGATTCGGTTTTGCACCCTAGGTGCACAGCTGAGCAAAGCTGGAAGTCATGACCTCTGACTTGAACTCCTTACATTGTTCCTGGCACCAGTATCTGGTCATGTTCACTTACAAATTGTGAAGCACCAGATGAAATCCAGTTGTCTAGTGAAGCACAAGTTTGCATTTATTCCTCGAGGTATGTCCTTTGAAACCAGAAACATGTTTTGCGTTGGGGACATCATGAGAAGGCAGAGGACATTTGTTAACAGTGATTATTTGGGTAAGTGAAGCCAATAGTTGGGTAAATTAGAACATCAAGATAATTCTGATGAAGTAAATTAACAGTAATTCTCGAGCTTGGGGTTCTGAGAAGACAGTTGATGAAGTACACTTGAAGTGATAGTTTGAATGTGGAAAAGTGTGCAAGATAAAATGCAAGTTAATCTGCAAATGCATTGACATTTCCTGACAAGGTTAAGTCACTCAAACATAGGTTTAAGCCAATAATATGCATGAAATTAATCACAACCCTGCACCACCCCTCCCCACATGCAGCTCTGTCACTGGCAGCACACTCATAACAAAAACGTATTTTTTCTTTCTTCTCTTGACAAGGAAAATGCTTTCTTCTTAGCTTCCTACTACATTCCACAAAATATCACTTGGTTTGTTAAACCAGGTTTTTAACTTAAATTATTCCGGATTCAGTTCAGACTTGCTACCTCTTTACTTAAGTCCCCTAATGCCATCTTTAAATTTGTTCTTTATAAGTCATTTTGTCATTCAATTTTACTGCTGTACAACATGCTTGCTATTGAGACATGAAAGCTAAAAATAATATTATACAGTAATTATGCAGATGTACTGATCTTGGTTACTCAAACATACAGAAATTACTTTCAGGTTTCTTGTCTGTTATTGTTCCTGCTGAATTTTACTGTGAGAATATATTAAGTATTTAAATTAATGAAACCATAGCAATCATTTGGACGTTTTTAAAGTAAATTATCTTATCTATTTATAAATGTACAATTGAATCAATATACAAGTAATTAGTATATATTTTTCCATTTCAGAATCTTATAGCTAGATTTGTGTCCTTGATTCCGTACTTTACAGATAATCTAGAATTTTCAGATGGATGCAATATTTGGTTGACATCACAGGTAAGTGGGTCACTGGAGATTATGATATACTTCAAGAAGTATTATAAATTGGTCATTTACATCATTGATACTTCTGAGATAGGTTTATAGGTGTGATAGCTTACAAGATGATTAACGGTGATGGTCTGTTGATGCTTTCCCATATAAGCAGTGAGAAATGAATTTTCCCATTAACAATGAAGAAAGTTAACAGAAATTAGAACAGGATCTTGGTCAGTGGGCCAAGGAATGGCAAATGGAGTTTAATTCAGATAAAGATAAAGATAGGACAGGCAAATGGGACTAGTTAAATGGATATCTTAGTTGGCACAGGCAAGTTGAGTCAGAAGGTCTGTCTGCCCGCCATATAACTCTAACCATGATAAGCATCTTTGCAATTTATTCATGATCATCTTTCACTGTAATGTGACTATACATGTTTTAAGTTACACTGGTGATATCTATATGAATGAAGCTTACTTAAGGATTACTGATTAATGCCCCAACTCACATTGTTTTTCTTCAGCAATTTCTTAATCTGGTACTTGGAAGTAAAGAGGATCATGCTGTCCTTCTTTGTAACTATTTCTTGTACATGAAGATGAATGCTTTTGTACTTTTAGGAACCTCAATTCTTGAAGTAAGTTTAACTTTTATAATGATTTATTTATTCTGCAATCTATGTGTTTGCTATTTATATGGAAATTTTTATATTCAAGGTGATGAAAAGTTACAACTAGGAAGACAAAGAAGAGGGCACATGGACAATCTCCGCATTCAAATTTAATCTATAGTTTAAAAATGTTACTTGTTTGAAAGTAATGGCAAAGGAATGAGGATTGATGGGTGAATGTAGGAACAAAATTAGCAGACCTAATTGATTTCTACAGATATGTGTGTGGAGAGCGTTTTGACATTACTTCGCAGCCTGGCATGAAGTCTCCAATATACAGGATTGGAAGCTGCAGAGAGCTGTAGACTCAGCCACCTCCACCATGGGTACAGAATCCTGAAGACTCACACTCAACAATTCAGAAACAGATTCTTCCTCTTTGCTATCTAGATTCTTAATGCTGAAACTATTGGCCTGGTAATTAATGGTGACATTAATTTGCTGACCCTTGCAGTGAAGTTAAAAGATTAAGACAAAACATTGTTGGGAAGCCTATAAATCATGTGGATGGAGGATTAAACAAATGGATATGGGGGGGGGGGGAGTAAGGGAAGGGAAGATAAAAGCATTGAATAATTAGTTCAAAGGCAAAGAGGCATTGTTCGTGAACATCAAAAGAGATGTTGATGCGGAAAAATATGTAACAAGAACAGAAAATTCTGGAAGCACTCAACAGGTCAGAGAGCATTCACAGATGCTTTTATTTGAGATGTGGCT
The DNA here is from genome assembly GCF_030144855.1 of Hypanus sabinus. Lineage (NCBI taxonomy): Eukaryota > Metazoa > Chordata > Chondrichthyes > Myliobatiformes > Dasyatidae > Hypanus > Hypanus sabinus. The sequence continues at coordinate 41,557,816 of NC_082727.1, forward strand.
TGTAATTGGGGTGGGAGTTTGCAAATTGTTGCTTCCTCTTGTCACATGATCATAAAGAAAATTGCCAACATTAATTTGGCACTGAAATTATACTCTCTCAACTGCAGTAATTCCCTTACATCCCAATAGCCTATAGTTGCAGTGGGTTTTCTTGGGCATGAAATTAATCTTGACTTGATCTAATCACAGTTGAATAGAAAGACCTTTGATGCCAACCATCTTGGGATCATGAGTCAGTGAAATGGGATTTAAGAGAATTAGTCACCTTATGGGCAGTCCCAGGTATTATTGAGAAAGAGGTTTAGAATTTTGATTAAGTCTGGGCATAGTTAGATATAGTATCAAAGAACAAGAGATGCAGTTTTGATGTTGTTGATTAGAAAAGGAAGAATAGTTTGGAGAAGCAAGCAGGAAAGTAAGAGTGATCATGACAGAAGTGTTGATATAGGAAAGGGGCAGATGACCAATTAGGGTTAGGGTTTCCCTCAATACAAATAGTTTCAGGAAATCAGCCTCATCCAAACACCTCATGCAATTCTAGAATGCCTATTTCCAAAGAGATTCCAATTCCATTCCCTATGCAACACATGCCAGAGGAGAGACCTAGATCCACTCCAATTTGCCTTCTGTCACAACAGGTCAAAAGCAGACTCTATTTCATTGTCCCTTCACTTGTCACTGAAACATTTGAACATATAAGATGCATACACCAGGATGCACTTCATTGACTGCAGCTCAGCACTCAACACTATCATCCCCTTGAAATTCATCACTAGGTTCAAGACCTGGGCTTCAATACCTCCCTGTGCAACTGGATCCTCTATTTCCTCACTTGAAGACAGCAGTCAGTGTGCATTGGGAACAACGTCTTCTCCACACTCACCATCAACACAGGTGTGTACTTAGCCCCTTGCTTTGCTCACATTATACCTATGATTTTGTGCCTAAGTACAACTCTAATGCAGTATTTACATTTGCTGACAGCACCACTGTTATTGGCCAACTCAAAAGAGGTGATGAAACAGCATATAGGAGGGAGAGTGAAAGATTGGTTGAGTGGTACCACACCAAGAACCTCTTAGTCAATGTCAGCAACATCAAAGAACTGATTATTGACTACAGGAGGAAGAAGCTGGAGATCCAAGAACCAGTCCTCATTAAGAGATCAGAGGTGGAGAGGGTCAGTAGGTTTAAAGTTTCTTGATATTGCCATATCAGAGGATCTGTGCTGGGACTACTGTGTAAGTGCCATTAGAAAGAAGGCACAACAGTGTTTCTATCTTCTTAGAAGTCAATGTAGTTTTGACATGTCAACAAAAATTTCAACAAACTTCTCTAGCTGCGGAGTGGACAGTATCCTGACTGGTTGTATTACAGCCTGGCATGGCAACACCAATGAACAGGAATGGAAAAGTCTCCAGAAAGTAGTGGATACAGCCCTGTCCAACACAAGCAAACCCCTCTCCACCATTGATCATATTTACATGGAGCGCAGCCTCAAGGAAGCAGCATCCATCATCAAAGACCCCTGCCGTCCAGGCCAAGCTCTCTTCCAGCTAAAACCATTGAGTAGGAGGTGCAGAAACCTTAGCTGCCATGCACCAGTTTCAGGAAGTTATTACCCTACAATGATCAGACCTGAATCAGCATGGGTAACTTCTCTCCCTACAAGTCTGAACTGATTCTATAATCCACAGATTTGCTTTCAAGGACTAATTACAACTCATGTCTTAAGTGTTTTTTTTAACTTGCATTAGTTGTGTTCATTTACACATTAGTTTATAATAACAAACTATATATCAGATTCTGAATCAGGTTTAATATCACCGGAATATGTTGTGAAATTTGTAAACTTTGCTGCAGCAATGCAATGCAATGCATACTAATAGCGAAAGGATAAAAACTTAATGATGGATGTCACCTTTTTGGGGCATTGCTCCTTGAAGATGTCCTGGATACTACAGAGGCTGGTGCCCATGATGGAGCTGACTAATTTTACAAGTCTCTGCAGCTTTCTTTGACCCTGTGTGGTAGTCATCCCCGACCACCCCCCCCCCCCACCCACCATATTAGAAGGTGATGCAGCCAGTTAGATAATAATGTAGTTTGATAAATCTTATTTTGACTTTGAGTATGATATGCAGTATAGAGCACTTGGAATATCTGCAAACTTTATGAGAGAGGGAGAAATTTATTTATTGGCATTCAGCACTGAGTAGCCTTTCTGGTGCTTTGAGCTGTGCTGCCAAGTATCCCCCCAATTTAATCCTAGCCTGATCATGGGACAATTTATAATGACCAATTAACCTACCAGCCAGTGTCATGGTTTGTCGTGCCCCACAATTGACCAAGAGACACAGAAGATTCTTCAAGAAGTATTAAACTTTAATTTGCAAATCAAAGCTGAGGCAGTCAGTGAGCTAGTCGCTGATTGCCCGCTGATCCTTGTACATGGCATTTTTTATAGCAATCTTCTACCCTAGTTGCATTAGCATACCCAATCAGTCTACAGTTGCATATCACCAATACATTAGCTCTTGACTTGCAACTATTGCTTCTACCCATTAACTTAATCATGTTCTAATCTACTTTTTAGATCATGTGTTACCTCATGTCTGGCCACAGTTACCTCTTAGCTAGCCTCTCATTAACATACAATCGCATGTTTCATCCTCCTGTCTGCCACCATTATCTCTTTATTTGGCTACATGATGAAGTCACTGTATTTGGCTACATTCCAAAGTCGTTAATAAGTCAATAGTACACAGGTTACGTTCTAGCTAATAAGCCAATAGTTACATAGTAAATTCCATAGGAAATACAATGTGTACCTAGTAAATCAATAATGCTTAGTAAGCAGTGTTTCATAGCAAATGATACATTTTGTTTTCCAATTTTCCAATACCAGTATGTCTTTGGACTGTGGGAGAAAACTGGAGCACCTGGAATAAGCTCACGTGGTCACAGGGAGGAGATACAAACTATTTTTGCTGGGTCTAAACATGTTTCAAAATTTTGGTGTTGTGCTTACTTCTGCACATTTGGTCCAACTGTGAAGTGCTGTTAACATCAAAACTAAAAATTTACAGCATTGTTTTTCAAATGGACATATGTTTTAGACTTGCCAAATTTGCAAGTTTGCTATACTGAATTGGACATTATTTAATTGCTTTTATCTTCTGCATAAAGTGAATGGATAATCAATATTTTCCAGAATGAAATACAATTATGACCATTTCTAGGTAATTTTACATCATTCCAGAAATGTAACCAAGAATTTCCCAGTGATTGTCACTTGTGCAGATGACACTTTTACAGCGTAGAACTTTCATGCATTGTCATCACTACCTGCAGTATGTATGTGGTTCTCAAGCCTAAGCATACATTTTGATGGTGAAATGGAAAACCAATATAGCACAAAGTCCTTGCCTCTATCTTTAAGTCATCCTATGTATTCATTGTCATTAAGCATTGAACTATTTAAGGAATCAGTATTTCCCATTAGGCCTCTTTCAACTGACTGAGCAACATTCCTTCCTTTGACCATCACTTCACTTCTAGATTGGACAAGAGCTAAAGTTCCCTAGAAATATTATTGAATGAATAAAGGCAAAGGACTGAGCTGTCTGCCATCACATCATCAGTCAGCTAGTCAAAATTAAATGCAGCCTTGAATTTCAAGAAACTATTGCAGAGAAAGGCATGGTGCTTGGAGATCATATTGAGTCAGCACATTCTAATTATTCCTATGTAAGGCTGTCATGTAGCTTTTATGCTCTTTATTGGAAGCAACACATTGGCAATGGTGATTTCAATAATATCTTTCAGAAGCATACTTGAGAGTAGAGTTGCCATAGCATGGAGGAATATTACAGAATCCTTGAGGTGTTGCCCAAGGCTTTTGTCAGTAAAATAAACATGGTTATAATAGTTGATGAGTGGACTACAAATAACCTGCAAACTACTAAACTGTTCCGGACTGCACATCCAGATTGGGTGTTCCTTCTGTACCAATTCTCTTTGGGCTCTTCCACTTACTCATGATCACTCATGATGACTCAAATATCCCTCTTCCTCCCTTGTCTCCCTAATTCTTCCCTTTGATGACTTAGAGCCTGCATTGGAAATTTAATTAAATTTATGTTCAGTCCTCCAGTTGTAGGTTCCTATTGAATTGACTTACCTAGATGTTCATACCATTGTTATTTCACATATTTAATTTAATGGGTCATTCATAACCTCACCTGGATTTTTGCCAGTTTGTTTCATGATACTGTTGTGGCTGTCTGCATGTTATAAAACATGTTCTGCTTCACTAATAATGTTAACATTGAATTCTAGTTCCATTTTTGACCTCAGAAATTAGTTGCAAAATGTGCTTGTGTTGTTCTAAAGGTGTTGTTGTTGAAAGACACACAAAAAGATGCATGCATGATCCAGAATCCTAAGGGAGATGGTAATGAAGGGCTCATGACAGAAGAACTGATCATCTGCAGAACTATTGGGAATTATATTTCTTTTGAGAGCCCCCAAAAAGTAGCACCTATGGAGGATAAATATCTGCATTTCCCAGGTCCAGGTCATTGTATATTCAATCTTCTAAACTCTGGATCAGACCAAGCACAGTTCATAATCTCTGCCATGTCTGACAATTGTACTGCAGCATTACTGAAATAACCATTGCTCAGAAGTATTGTGTTATTTTATTCACCTATCAGATTCCTCCTTCTTCAGTACTTTACCTCCCCCTCCTATCACCTCACCTCTCCGCTTCTCCCCTTTCCACCCTCTCCTTCATCTGGTTTCATCTATTACTTACCAGCTTGTAGTTCTTCTCCTCCCTGCACCTTATTCTTCCCCCTTTCTTTGATGAAGGGTCTCAGTCTGAAATGCCAACTGTTTATTCCTGCCCATAGATGCTGCCTGACTTGTGAGTCCTTCTAGCATTTTGCATATGCTACTCAGGTTACATTATTGTTCTTTAGTCCAGAAATTGAAATAGAGCTGACATAGGGATTTTCCAGCATTGTTGGCTTCTGTGAAGTTCAAACACTCATGATTTGAGTGTTGAGTTTTACTCAAGATTTGAGTAAAATTTGATGATTTACTTCAGGATCTACCTCAGAGTCCATAACTCTCCATAAATATCAAGAGCTTCTGTTCACTCAGTGACTGTTTTTAAAGGCCATTATCTCCTTGAATGGAATTTGATTTCTGCCTACTTTCCAGTTATGTAAAGGTGCTGTTATAATGAAGGCTATAACTGCTCAAGGAGTTTATGATATATCAATCATGACTTTCTTAAAAGATGGTTCACGTTGCTACATTCCTCTAGGATAGTCCTCTGGTACTAGTGCACAGAATCTCCTACTTCATTGTCATTGTGGCATACTTCTCAAATAGACAAGCACAACCCTTAGATAAGAGTTAAGGGTTTTTAGGATGGAAGCTGTGAGCAAAGAGAAAGGGAAGAATTAGGGAGACGACGGAAGGTGAGGGAAATCTCAGTCATTATGAGCATCTGTATGTGGAACAGCCCAAAGAGAGTTGGTATCGAAGGAACACCCAATCCGGATATGTAATCGAGAACAGTTTAGTAGTTTGCAGGTTATTTGTAGTCCACTCATCAACTATAATAATCATGTTTATTTCAGACATTTGTATATGGGATATTAGGTGATGAACCAGAGGGATGGTAGAGCCATTTCTCTATTTTCCCTTTCTAAAAACTAGGCACCAGAGCTAAGTACTAGTACTAAGTACTAAGGTCTAGCTAAGTGCTCTCAGTATGTATCCATTTCAGTAGGGTTTCTTCAAATTTAGTTTCAGTACTTTCAACCTCTTGTCCCCATATTTGTTTACATCTTGCATTTATGTTTTATCTTTAGATGTTATATAGGTAGTTTCAAAAGATAATCTGACTCATAATCTCAAATGTTCTATCTAAAGGGAGCGACTGTTTGTGTGCTTACTCAAGATAAAGTGAACACCATGATTTGGAATCCAGAAACTGGGGAGTGTTATGAACAATTTAATGCCTTTTGTCCATTGCAAAGTGCTGATTGTTTGATCAATAATGAAAATGTGAGTTTTTAAAATAATCTATATACTACTAAAACTCTCTTGCTCTGTGACCTCCAATTAGCGCAAACAGTGCATTACAGCGGCACTATTTTTGGCTAAGCCGACTTAAAATGTGCTAATTTACAGAATACAGGCAAAGTTCAGGGTTATATATTCGAATAAAATTGTTCATTCCCCAAAATCAGCAGCCCCGTATTCATCCGAGAGCCGATCCGCTATCATGGAAATCGGGACGCGGCACCAAGACGCATGCGCATGGCCAGCCTCAGCAGCGTCTCCCGCTGCTCACAGAGCCGATTCCACCTTTGAGTGATTAGGCAATTTTTGCAGTGAATAGAGAAGAAAATCACACAGTATTTGACAGGCAGATATATCGGGCCCTTTGAAGCTGTCGGATCGATACTTGGATTTCCAATTCATGAGCGGGAACCAGCCGTTGTTCGCCTTCAAGTGCACCTTCCCCAACAGCATGAAGTATTTTTTCGAGATAATGCTGCTGTGCAACTGAATAATGATATGGCAAGAACCACTTTTACGGAATTCATGGATCTTTGCACTCGCGGTCCATTTGCAAGAACCCTAACTATGTGGATATTCCCAGATTCTACATTTGGACTAATAAGAAATGGGAAAGAAGGAGAATGGGGAAGAGAGTGGAGGAATTCTCCGGGATTTTTGAAGCAAATGTTCTGGGTTGTGTATACCGTTTCTCCACGAAGTGGTGACCCTACTATATGAGACTTCTTCTTCATCACATAAAGGGACCAGTATTTTTCGAATCATTGAAAACACATGATGGAGATATCCTTCCACCATTCAAAGACGGCTGCAGAGAGAGAAGAGTGTTGCAAGCTGATGATCATTGGCAACAAACTATGGAAGAAGCAAAGTGAGCAAGAATGAGAGAGCAATGAGAGATTTTTTTGTTGTCTTCCTAACGAACACTGAAATCAACAATCCACAGCAATTATGAAGCCAGTTCAAGAATGCAATGTCTGAAGATTTCTTACAAATGGAGAGGAGAACAAGGAGAGAGAGCAATGAGAGATTTTTTTGTTGTCTTCCTAACGAACACTGAAATCAACAATCCACAGCAATTATGAAGCCAGTTCAAGAATGCAATGTCTGAAGATTTCTTACAAATGGAGAGGAGAACTATCAATGATCCTATTCTCATGATGGATGAGAGGCATCATGGACAAGCTCTTCTGTATTTCCTGGAGAAACTTCAGAACTTGGGCAAAACACTTGAAGAATATAACTTGCCAACACCAAAACACGGTATAATTACTCAAAGTGCTGGCAATCTGGAATTATTGCATGAACTGCAATACCTCAGAGCTGAACAGCAGGAACTTGTTTCACAGATGCAGCCTCTATTGAATAATGAGCAAAGAGAAGTATATGAAAATGTGTGCGACTGCTTGGAAAGGAATCTCTCTTCAAAGATTTTCATTGATGAACCAAGAGGAACGGGCAAGACATTTATCATCAACTTGATCCTTGCTAAAGTTAGGGGAGATGGAGGTGTTGCTATTGCTGTAACATCATCAAGTATTGCAGCAATATTGATGCCTGGTGGTAGGACAGTGCATTCAAAATTCAAAATACCCCTCAAAGTCAATGAACATTTGTTCATTGTCCTTTGTAACATCAATAAAAACACCAATACTGCAAATTTACTCCAAAATGCGAGGCTTTTGTGTCTGAGATGAGTGCCCCATGATTAGGAGGGAGAGCTTCGAAGCTGTGGACCGGACTCTTCGTGATGTATGCGGCAAGAATGAGGCCTTCGGGGGTATTTTAACCATTTGCTGTGGCGATTTCCATCAGCTTCTACCAGTTGTGAAATGTGCAAATGATGATGCTGTGGAGAATTCATGCATAAAAAAATCCTACTTATGGAGAAGCTTCATCAATTTTCAATGGAAGAGAAACATACGATTGAGTGAGGGAGAAGGACGGTATTCTGAGTTCTTTTTGGATGTTGGAGAAGACAAAATTGAGAAAAATGAAAATGATGAAATCGAATTACCTGAAGATATGATTCTGCCAGCAAAAACAATGGAAGAATGCATTGATTTCATCTACCCAACATTCAATAATCCTGCAGAACTGTTCGAGGAATTCTATCTTGGTTCCTCTCAATGAAATGATGCGAAAAATAAACTTCACATGCATTAGATGCTTCCCTAGAATTATGAAAGAATACTTTTCCTTCAATGCCATAAGTGAAGGAGGTAACTCCACTCATTTTCCACCAGAATTCCTTGATTCAGTTGAACTCTCTGGATTGCCGCCACATAAACTGGAATTGAAGAGGGGATCTCCCATCAATGAGGAACTTGGATCCACCAGGGCTTTTCAATGTAACGTGAATGATGGCGGAAGAACTGCACGACAATCTCATTGTAGCATAGATAAACATTGGTGTGTTCAATAATGACATTGTCATGATCCCAAGAATTACTCTCAATTTATCAGAAGGGGAAGTTGTCCCTCTTCAGCAGAGCCAGTTCCTGATACAGTCATGCTTTGCTATGACTATACATAAGGCACAAGGTCAAACCATGGAGAATATGTTGATTTATCTGAAGAAACCGGTATTCCAGCATGGTCAGCTGTATGGGGCTTTAAGCCAGGGACAAACAAATGCAAACATTAGAGTATTCTTGAAGAGTGGCAGATCAACCAGAAATGCTGTCATCAAAAGTGTCCTTTGTTAAATGAGGAGGAGCTACATTTGTCTTACTACGCGTCTTTATTCTTTAATAAACTGAGTTTTTCTTCTTTAATTTCCAAAGCACATCACATCAGACTGCACTACCTTTCTCTCAAAGGATGCCCCAATGGGTCACCCAGTTGTCTAGAATCAAATAAAAAGCATGAGGGATCTTTGCCAACTCTATTTTTTATAATAATTTGCAAATTGAACTGTGAACATTGGAAATTTCATCTGCATGTTGCACCTGCAAATGATAGTAGGAATCGTGCACATATATGGTATGTGTCTACTGGGAATGGCCAAAATGAACATTAAGTGGAGGATAAATGAACAGCTAAAATCTCTGCAGAAAAGAGGTTTGCAAAAACAGCATAAAGAGAATACAATTGAGATAAGTAAAATAAAATATTTTAAGTTCTATATCCATGTTAGTTGTTCTATAAATATTTCAAACTAATACATTAATTAAGATAATGGACACCACAAAAGAAAATCAAAATACTTGGTTGTTTGATATTCAAATTTCCTGGTTATATCAGTCATTGGCTAGTTTTTTTTTTACTTTTAAAACATTATTGTGTAACAGGGAGTGGTTATTTGCTGTGATATCAATTACCCAACCCACTTGCTCTCTCTTGATATAATAAACACTTGTTTTGCCTTTCTTTCCTACCTTCATAAGATTTAAGCTTACCCTTAAGGTACTGATTATTGCATTATATACTTTTAATTATTACATAATAGAAAAATTAAATTCCATAATGAATTTGCAAATATATTCTTATAGATCTGGTTTAATATTCAAAAGAATAGTAGCCCTATGAGTACACGGTTTGACTTCACAAATGAACAGAATTGGAAGCCATTCTTCAGAGGTTCCCAGAATCATGCATTGTCTTCTGTGCAGGTAATTTATTATTATTCATTTGCAGGGTTACATATATGACACTTGCCTAGAACTTTATCTCTAGTATAAGTACCAAATATGAACAGAGAACATAGAACAATACAGTACTTTTATATGCCTTTTGATCCATGATGTTGTCCTGATTTTTAATCTAGTCCAAGATCAATGTAAAGCTTCCTTTCCCTATCTCATTTTTCTTTCATAAATGTGCCTACCTAAGAGTCCCCATATGTTTGTAATGTATCTCCTTCTATCACTGTCCCTGGTAGTGACATTGTATGCACCCATCTCTCTCTCTGTAAAAAAAAACTACCTCTGGCATCTTGCCTATACTTTCTTCAAATCACCTTAAAATTAGGGCTTCTCATATTAGCCATTTCCAACCTGGGAAGAAAAGGTACTGGCTGTCCATTCTATTTATTTCTCTTTTTACACTTCTATCAAGTCAATTCTTGTCCTCCTTCAGTCCAAAGGGACAAGTTCTAGTACTCACTCAACCTGTCCTCATAAGATATGCCTCTAATTGAGGCAGCATCTTGGTAAATCTCCTCTGCATCTTCACTAAAGCTTTCACATCTTTCTATAGTGAGGCGACCAGAACTGAACACAGTACTTAAAGTGTGATCTAACCAGAGTTTTACTGCATGGATCTTGAACTCAGTCCTCCAACTAATAAAGGCCAACACACCATATGCCACCTTAACCACCCTATCAACATGTACAGCAACTTAGAGGGACCTATAGATGTGGACCCCAAGATCCCTCAAATACTAAATAGTAGATGCTGTGAATAGCTATCCACTTCTGAAACTTAGTTGTTAACCTCAACAATTTTGAAGTAACATTTATTTGCAAATAATTGTAATAAAAATGAAGTTTTTCATAGAATATTTCAAATAGTTTGATTTAATAAACATTTTTACAAGAATTAGAACTTAACAAAGCTGCAACATGTAATGCAAAAATATTCTCTAGCCACAAGAATTAATCTACTCTCCCACTGAAAGAAGCCTGGTGAATAAATTACAGAAGAGGTAGGAACCTTTTTTACTAACATATATTTAGAAATGATAAACAACTTGGCGATTATGTAATTACACAAATTTGAGGTATGTAGTTTTGGTAAAACAAAGCAAAATACAGAATGAAGTTAGAAGTATCTTACAGAAATGAAGTAGAAATACCATGGACAGTGAGAAATACAAACATTATTCATTGTGAAAATGTTAAGTCAAGTCAATTTGTATCAAGTTTTTTGGCATGTTCATCAGTATGGTAAGATAAAATGGAAAACTTGTTTGTAGCAACATTATAGGCATGAGTTGTAGGTACAGACAACATGCAGAATATAAATTATATATAACATTATCGTGCACAGAAAAAAAACAAAGATATGCTAAAAAGCAAAATCAGTGTAAAAAGTAAATGAAGACAAAAGGCAACTCCATGGTACTGCAAGAGATGGTTCATAGTGGTCATTGCTGAGGAAGGATTAGGGTTGTGCAGGTAGGCTCAAGAACCTGGCAGTTTCAAGAAAGTAGCTGTTTCTCAACCTGGTAGCATTGTTGACCATTGCGTCAACAGAACTAGGTTAGGGAATGCGGTATTTTCTTCTCCCAGCCCCTGGCACTGATGAATCTCTGGAGTTATTTTGGCCTGAAACATCGCCTTTACTCTTTTCCATAGATGCTGCCTGGCCTTCTGAGTTCTTCCAGCATTTTATATGTTGCTATCTTCTATCTGACAGCTGAGAATTTATGGCTTTTTGTTTTAAATCAGTTACCAAACCAGTACCAGTATGAATTACACAGGGTGGACAAAGTCTCAACAGTAACAAACCTGCATGTTACATCTAACCAAAGAACACCTCACAAATAACTTCTTATTTGGAAATTATCTCTAACCAGCAGATTACCTGGAGCATCATCATGTCTGCTTTAAAACAATTATCAAGCCAAGTAACTTTAATTCAAAAAATGGAGGACATAGAGCAGTGTCCATTCCTTCAACCTTATGGCAAGAACAAAAAAAAACTGGTTTGTCTTCTTCCTTGATCCATTCAAGTTCGATGTTTCCTTCCATATTTTATTTCCTGCATAGCGAATAGCATGAGATTTCAGGCTTTAGTACCTCCTGCTTGGCAGTAACAGCAAGAAGAGGGCATGACGATGATAAGGGCTGACTTCTTCAGGCAGCACATCCTGTAGATGCTGCCACTGATGGGGAGGGATGTGCTGTGAGGGATATGTGTTTGCTATGCTCTGCAGCCTCTTGAGTTCCTATATATTGAAATTGCCATACCACAGGATACTGTTGAAGTTAGAGTATTTGGTAACATGCTAAAATTCCTTAAGCCTCTAAAAAATTATAGTCACTGGCATGCTTTATTCATCAACGTGCTGGGTTCAGAACAGGTCATTTGAGATGTTAATGCCCAGGAATTTGAAGCTGCTTGCTTTGTCTACCCATCATTGAGAACTGGTAATTAGTCCCTTGATTTCCTCTTCCTATAGAATTCATTAGTTTTGTGATTTCATTGACCTTGAGCTAGAGGTTGTTATTGCAATACCAGTCACCAGATGGTCTTTCTCACTCCTGACTCATCACCTCCCATGAGTCATACTACACAGCAGTATCACCAGCAAATTTATAGACAGATTTGGAAGCCATACTTTGCCATGGGTGTAATGAAGTGAGTGCAGAGTTTAAGCAGGAATGGTTAAAGTGTATCCGTGTTTATAATCAGTGAGGAGGAGCTGTTTTTTTGAGCTATGCTGATTGAGTTCTGCATTGAAGTAGCTAGAATGGTTTGCACTTAACTACCAAATGTTCCAGATCAGGGGACCAGGAATGGGACAAGACCATCATTTCCAAGAACCATGAGGAGTTTATCATGAAGCATACACTCCTGCCCCTTGCTTTTCCTATTGCTGCTATCCCATTCATACAGTGAATGGAGTACTGTGCTTGGAGAGTTGGGAGATAAGCCATGTCTCTGTGAAGCAGAGCACACTGCAGATCCTCATATTCCCCTGATAACGAAGTTCAGCTCTTGGGTCTTTCTCCTAGTTCTCCAGTGATTGTATATCAATCTAAATGATGTTAGAGAAGTTTCATGCTTCTATGTTCCAGTTTTACCCGAAGTCCTCCTCAGTGACCATAAATTGTGCCAAAATTTTACGAGCTTCAATGCTTCCAGGTGCTGTATGGTGTTCTGGAAGGTCACGTCTGCCAAGTCCATTGAGTCCATAGAATGATCCTAAGATTGCTAATACAGTTAAATGGCTTTAAAGACCATTTGTAATGCAGTATTCCTGACTGAAGATTTGAGGTTTAAAAGTTCAATGCATAATTATAAAGGTCCTTTACTTCTTGCTGCCTGCATTGTGTCATCTCTTGCTGGCAACATCTTAACAGGGTCAACGAAAAGTGCAGAAGGTATGGACAACAACAAAAAAATGAGAAGCATGTTTGCAAAGGATTACCAGGTTAACAGTAAAAGTTTCTTTAAAGATACTTAAGAGAAACAAAGTGGCCAAGGGAACATATAACTGGCATCAGGAAATGGCAACAAATGAATACTTTGCTTCTGTCTTTAAAGAACAGAAAGATATCTAGGTACCATGAGTTCAAAGAAAATCGAAATTAATTATCATTAGAACTTACTGGATTTAACATACTCAAAGAAAGGGCTAATGGTGAAATCCATTATGCTTAAGTAAAGCAAATCTCCAAAGCTTCATGGTTTCCTCATCAGAATAATAAAAGAAGTGAGCAAGGAAATTTCAAATACATTAATAGTTGCTTTTGATCATCTCTTGATGCATGTTAGATACTGTTAGATTGGAAACATTCAAATCTATTATTTAAAATGGTGCCCCCCCCCCCCCCCCGACTACTGTCAGTTCTGAGAAAATTCTTGAAACTCTCTCTCAAGATTTACCGAGCATCAACTGATTATTATCAGTACTTACGTGTGAACACTGAGTAACATCTGTCTAACTTGGTTACTTGTTGGAGGATGATAGAGTGGTAAATAAATGGTTATTAGGAATATCATCTATGTTTTCTTCCAAAATTCATCTGGTAAGTTCACATGAAATGAAAGAAGACAGAGGAAGGATAAAGTTAAATATTGCATTGGATCTCTCTGAGAGATCGGTATTACAGCCACAGCTTTTTAATCAAACTTATTAATGATTTCAATGAAGGTATAATCAATATTTATAAATTAACCCCAATTAGAAAGCACAGTAAATGATTTAGATATAAACAGCAAAATACAAAGGGACGTGAATAGCCTTCTCAGTGATGTATATAAACTGCAAATGAATAAAAACTGTGCATAAACACTTCTGTGGTAAATTGAGCTCAAAGCAGGAAATGAGTCATTCCGTTTCCAAGAAAGAGAAAACAATTGCCTGAAAACTGAATTGCAGAACACTTGTCTTTTTTCAACATTGTGCTATTAAAATTGATATAACTGCAATTAAGTTGTGCACAGGACTATTTCATGATCAAATTAAGCCCAATGAAGAAATTTCATTGGGCACTTCTGATGATAATCCACCAATGTAACTCCAATGCAATTTACTGTTGGGCTATAATGCAATGATCTTTCTTGCAACACTCCTTTCTGAAACATCACAGGTGCCCTTTATTTATTTATTTGTTTGTTTGTTTGTTTATTATCCATTCATTCATAAGGAAATACTGGGAGAACATAATTGTAATCCTGGGGCAGAGGCCTGAGAGGTCTGAAAGTAAAGGATTTGAAAAATCAAAAAAAGTAGTGATAATGGAAATTTGAAATAAAAACAAAAGATGCTGATGCTGTAAAATAGCAGACCAGGAGGCATCTATAGAAAGAAAAACTATGGTAAAGATTAGAAGCCCTTCATTATTCCCCATTGAATAGTTGTTGATCTGAAACATTTGATCTGTTTCTTTTTCAGTTGATCTGTCTGACTTGCTAAGTGCTTACAGCATCTCCTGTACTTTTCTTGAATCATCATGCTACTCTCCCTTTGCATTTAAGTAAAACTTCCACTGTAACCTGTACTCCCAAATTTTGCCTTGCAAGCCCATGACATTACCATTGCTACTGTTCCCACACACTCAACTCCATTTACATCTTAGCTCTGCTCTTGATTGTCCTATTCAAATAGGATGACATGATCACCCTCCTAATAATTAGGCTAATCTTCTTCCTCCAACATCAACCTAAATACTGGACAGGTCTCCCTGTACTCCTGGTCACAGACCTGCAATTTCCTGTTCCTGTCTTTCCTCTCTGAAGGGCTATAAAAGTAATCCTCCCCTTTGCCCTCAAACACTAACAGTGTGCCTGATTGCTCTCTCCTATCTAACATTAACAGCATTACCACAAATCCTTCTCTCCAGCAACTGCTTTCTTGTCACTCAAATCCTTGGCAAAACATTGGTAATATCTTCAGTCCATATTCTTTAAGCAGTTCATCTCCAACAGAAGCACAACACAAATCCTTAGCTACAGACTAGTTTGGAAGAGATGACACATTTTGATAATGAAAAAGGCCAAAATATAATTTCCCCTTGATCATTGTAGGCTGAATGGCCTATTTATTTGCCTCATTACACTCTCTCTTGTGACTAAAAGCTCAGGATTTGAGCATGTGTAAATTTTGTTGAAGTCGCACAAACACCAAAATAGTCATTGTTTTATTGCTTAACTGCTCTACTGAAGTCGTTCAGGTGGACTAGTATTTTGAGCCATGTGTTTTTCAAAATGCAGCAAAAAAGGAACTGTAGTGGCCGAAGAAATTTACATGTATGCAGATTGCTAAAAGCTAATTGCCTTTCTGACAAACCAAAGTTCACAGTAAATTTTATCATCAAAGTACATGTATGTCACCATATACAAGCCTGAGATTCATTTTCTTGTAGGCATGCTCAATAAATCTATTGAATGATAGCCATAACAAAATCAATGAAAGATCGTCCAACTAAGGCTTTAGTCCAGAGTGCAGAAGTCATCAAACTGTGCGAATACAAAAGAAGAAATAATTAATAAAGAAAGAAAGATTAAAAACATAAGATGAAGGGTCCTTAGAAGTGAGTCCATTAGTTGTGGGAACATTTCAATGATGGAGTAAATGAAATTGAATGAAGTTATACCCTTTGATCCTAGAACCTGATGGTTAAGGGGTAGAAACAGTTCCTGAACCTGGTGGTGTGAGTCCTGAAGCTCTTGTACCTTCTTTCTGATGGCAGCAGCACGTCATAAGGTCAAATAAAATATTGCCTATTATCTCATAGGGTTAATATAGATAGAAGAAGTTATGCTCCAGTTGTATACAACCTTGGCTAAATCATAATTCCTGGCACCCAATCTTGCAGGAGATTTAAAGCATATTCATTAGAATAAATGCAGGACTGAGAAAGTAAAAGTACCAGGGCAGCATGTATCTGCTTGATGTGACATCAACATTCTTAGATTCTGTCATTGTTCCTTTTGCTTGTTTACAAGGAAATCACACTATCTATTGTGACACCCAGATCTAACTTCCTTCTGCTGATTTAGAATATAATGGAAACAAGGAAAGAAGTTTCTGAGGCTCTGGCAGAGGCTTTTGTATCTTCATTGGCCATGGGTAGGGTACCAGAACATTGAAAGGTGTCTATTGTTGTGCCTATTATTATGTGAGGACCAGCAGCGAATCACAGGTGAGACTAAAATCAGTGGCAGGAAAGTTACTGGAGGGGATTCTGAGAAACAGGATCTATCTGCACTTGGGAAGACAAGGACTGATTAGGGATAGTTGGGATGGTTTTATGTGTGGGGAATCATGTTTCATGTATTTGTTTGAGTTTTTTGTTGAGGTGACCAAAAAGATTGACTAGGGCAAGATGGTATATGTTGTCCACATGGATTTTTGCAAAGCCTATGGCAAGGTCTTGTATGGTGTGCTGGTTTGGATGATCATATCACATGTGATCCTGGGTGAGCTAGCCAATTGGATAAAAATTTGTCTTCTTGGAATAAATTAGGGAATGGTAGTGAAGGGTTGTTTTTCAAATTGGAGGCTTGTGATCAGCGATGTGGCACAGGGATCAGCATTGAGTTCTTTATTGCATACCCTATATTTGTACATTAAAGACTTGGATGAGAATGTAGGTGACATGATTAATTTGCAGATAGTACAAAAATTGGCAATGTTGTGTACAGTGAGAAAGATTTTCTAAGGTTCCAATAGGATCTCAATCAACTGGAAAAATAGACAATAGAATGGCACAGGGGATTTAACTCAGGCATGTGCAGTGTTGTTCATTTTGGGAAGTTAGTACTGTGCAGGACTTACACAGTAAATAGTAGTGCTCCAGGGATGTGTTGCAGAACTGGGAAACCTAGGGATACAAGTACACAGTTTCCCGAAAGTGGTCGCACAGTTAGATAAGGTGGTAAAGAAAGAACATGGCCCACTTGCCTTCGTCAGTCAATGTACTAAGTACAAGGGTTGGGACATCATGTCATAGCTGTAAAAGATGTTGATAAAATTGCACCCATCTAAGAGTACAGTCTAAGAGTACAGTCAACATTTCAGGCTGAGACACTTCAGCAGCTGAAGGGTCTCAGCCCAAAATGTCAGCTATATTCTTTTTCATAGATGCTGCCTGACCAGCTGAGTTCAACCAGCATTTTGTGTGTGTTGCTTGGATTTCCAGCATCTGCAGATTTTCTCGTTTGTGATGGCTACAAAGAAAGGTTTAATGGGATATTTTCCAAATACAGGCAAACGTGGTTAGCTCAGTTAAGTGCCGTGGTTAGCATGGATGTTTTTAAAATTCATCATAGAAAGGTCTGTAAAAATATTAAAGTTCCTAAATTATTAATAGTCCCTCTCCCCAGTGCATAAACAATTTACAAATTGGACTATTTCCTTGCTGTACAAGTCTATGACTCACATGGGTTTGGGAATATCTTACTGGCATGGATCAAAAGTTGCTTGATAGGAAATACAAAGTAGTGATAATGGGTATCAGAATGGCAGGCATTAATCACAGGGAACTGATCTTGGTTCCTAGCTATTCATAATATACAGTATATCAATAAACCTGTTGAGAAAGTAGAATTAATATTTCTGAGTTTGCTTATGACAAGAAACTGGATTGTGAAATGAGGTTTCAAAGTGATTTAGAAGTTGAGTGAATGGTCAATTATAGGGCAGGTGCATGAAATAGCATTTTCTGTATTTTTTGCTTTGTATTCCCAGCATTGGAGTTTGATGCTGCAACATTGTTTCCTGTAGTTGGGAATCAGTAATGAGACCAAATCAAAGAATGAAGGTTTCCTTTACTTAGCAACACACGCAACATGCTGGCGGAACTCAGCAGGCCAGGCAGCATCCACAGAAAAGAGTAAAGAGTCGATGTTTTGGGGTGAGACCCCAATTCTGATGAAGGGTCTCTGCTGGAAATGCCAACTGTTTACTCTTTTCTATGGATGCTGCCTGGCCTGCTGAGTTCCTTCAGCATTTTGTGTGTGTGTGTTACTTTGGGTTTCCAACACCTGAAGATTTTCTTTACTTAACAGATTGTTGGAGAATGAAGTGCTTTGTTACATGGACTAAGTGAGAAGAGACCATTACATCTCATTGTAGTTGTTTCATAAAGCAATGGGTTGTTTCTCACACAAAAAAGATACAGGGTTAAAATAGCAAATTATTCCAGTTCTCACTTTCAGAAAGTGGTCATGTGTTTTACTCTTTTCTTATTCACTGTGATTTAGAATTGAATGGGCACTGAAGAATAAATTTATGGAATGGAGAGCACAGCGTCCCACTCGATGGAATCGTTACTGTACCGGAGTGTTTCAAAATTTTCTTCCTCTGCTGGAACGAAACCTTGGTCGCTCAGTAAGTGAAGAGCAGAGTGCAGGTTTAGAGAATCTTTTAAAGGAATACAAGGTTTGTTATCCCTTAAGGAAATAAAAGCACTTCCAATTAAATTATTCTTAATATTAATTTTTCAGAAGTTTGATATAGCCCATGTACTAAAATCTGGAAAGCAGATAATTGTAAATTTAAAATAAATGTATCCACTTCTTATTTTTAGCTACCCACCATCAATATGAGTAGGTGTGATATTTGAGCTTTCTCTTCTGACCATTCAGTTTCCAAGTGCTAACAGCAATTTGTAGTGCAGTAGTATTGTGGCGACCCATTTCCTAGCGTATCCGAACCAACTCACAATTAGATAGCCTACGGGGGTTTGCGAGCACAGAGCTTTGGAGCCTCTGCGCCATGGGGGGCCGGTTGACAGAGGCTTAAAAGTGAGGCTGAAATTTTCAAATAAAGTTTTTTCCTTCGACTGCAGTTACCGACTCCGTGTCGTAATTTTAGCGCTGCGTGTAGCACACAGTGTAGCATACAGTATCACATTTTTATGTTACCGATCCTGTGATCTCAAACTGATGGTTTGGGAAGTTTTTATTCATATGTGGGCAAGCATTTGTTGTCTTCATAACTGCTTAAGGCAATATGTTGGATTGTAAGTCACCTTACAGAATCATTACATTCCTTCTTGGTGGAAGTACTCCCAAAATTCTACAATGTTTAGGGTGTCACAACTAGGGGTAATTTTTAGAAAAAAGAAAAGATTCCTTTCAGTGAGTATGTCGATTGTATTTTCTCTGTGTAGCTTCGTGGATGTCCACTGTCTCTTGGATTGTTTGTCTTTGGACTACTCTAGGTTTTCATTTTGTGTTGTAGGTGTCTTATTTGGTATCATGGAGATTGTTTGTATTTATCATTTTTATTCAATTTGAGGTATTTGCATTAGCATGGGGATTTTCAATGTCTTGCATTGTAGTTGTCTCTGTGGGTTATTGCTTTGTCTGGATGATTGATCCTGAATTCCTCTGTACCCCAGGGTGTGTTTTAGGAGGGTTTGCCAACCCTTTTTTGCTTGGTTGTTGTAGATCCTTATCTGGTGAAACTTTGACTGAGTTCTTCTGCGTATCATGAGTGATTTCAGATTCTGTAGAATTTGCCTGACTTCTTGGTAATTTTGCTGGTTAATTTCTGTAACAAATCTTTTATTTTGTTTGAATTGCTGCAAGTCTCTATGATTCCTGCACTTCAGTTTACTACTGCCCCTGACAGAGTTTCTTGAGTTAGATACAGTGATTGTAAAGGAGCAGTGATATATTTTGATATATAGGAATTGTATATGACATGAGGTGATCCTGCAGGCTTTATTTCTGTATTTCCATAAACTTGTTGCATTTATCCTTTTATGTTATTGAAGATATGGATTTGAGAGGTGCTGTCAGACAGGCTAGATTACATAGCTTTTACTAGAGTATACATACTAGCCTTTGTGTACCAATAATGGAGGGAAAGTGTTGATGTAGTGCCAGTCAAATGGCATGTATGTTCCTGAAATATGTTAATTTCTTGAGTGTTGTTGAAATTGCACAAAACCAGAAATCTAAACAAATGGATTTTAGCTCATTCCTGGTGTATGCCATGTAGGTGAGGAAGTTAGTTGTCTCAAGATATTCAAACTCTGCCTTGCTAATGTAGCCATGACATTTATTTAGCTGGTCCAGTTAGTTTCCTGGTCATTGGTGGTTCCTAAGATCCATATGGTGAGCTATTCAAGCACAGTAATGCATTTGACTAGCATGGTTATACTGTCCTGTTGGTAAAAGTCATTGCCTAGCACTTGGATGGTGCTAGTCTTCCCCCTGTTTGAATGTTGTCTAGGTCATGCTGAATGCAAGTGAGAATTGCTTCTTTTTCTGAGGAGATGGAATGAAATGTCAACGATTTAGATGAGGGCATTGAAAACTATATCAGCAAGTTTGCTGACAATACTAAACTGGGTGGCAGTGTGACATGCGAAGAGGACGTTAGGAGAATACAGGGAGACTTGGATAGGCTGGGTGAGTGGGCAGATACGTGGCAGATGTCATTCAATGTGAATAAATGTGAAGTTATCCACTTTGGAAGCAGGAATAAGAGGGCAGAGTATTGCCTGAACGGTGTAGAGTTAGGTAAGGGAGAAATGCAAAGAGACCTAGGAGTTCTAGTTCACCAGTCAATGAACGTGAATGAGCAAGTGCAACAGGCAGTGAAGAGGGCAAATGGAATGTTGGCCTTTGTTACAAGGGGAATTGAGTACAAGAGCAAGGATGTCCTTTTGCATTTGTACAGGGCCCTGGTAAGACCACACCTGGAATAATGTGTACAGTTTTGGTCTCCAGGTTTAAGGAAGGACATTCTGGCAATTGAGGAAGTGCAGCATAGATTCACTAGGTTGATTCTTGGGATGGCAGGGCTGTCTTATGCAGAGAGATTGGAGAGATTGGGCTTGTACACGCTGGAATTGAGGAGATTGAGAGGGGATCTGATTGAAACGTTTAAGATAATTAAAGGATTTGATAGGATTGAGGCAGGAAATATGTTCCAGATGTTGGGAGAGCCCAGTACCAGAGGGCATGGATTGAGAATAAGAGGTCAGTTATTTAAAACAGAGTTGAGGAAGAGCTTCTTCTCCCAGAGAGTTGTGGAGGTGTGGAATGCACTGCCTCGGAAGACGGTGGAGGCCAATTCGCTGGATGCTTTCAAGAAGGAGCTAGATAGATATCTGATGGATAGGGGAATCAAGGGATATGGGGACAAGGCAGGGACTGGGTATTGATAGTGAATGATCAGCCATGATCTCAGAATGGCGGTGCAGACTTGAGGGGTGGAATGGTCTACTTCTGCACCTATTGTCTATTGAAATCAAAGATGATGCTGTCATCAGCACACATCCCTGTTCCTGACAGATGATGGAACCGCTGAAATTGCTGGGCCTACCTAGGCACTCACACAATGAGATGCTGGAGCTCACTTTACATAATTATTGGAAGGATATATTTACTACTATTTCCTCAATTTGGAATATAGATTTACAACCTCATTTTATTACTGCAATTTTTGGCATACCAAATGAAGATGGCAATCAGTTTTCCCCCTCAATCAGACGAATGATTGCTTTTGTAACATTAATGGCCAGAAGGTCTATACTACAAAATTGGAAAGAAGTAAATCCTCCTACTACATTTCAGTGGCTTTCTCAAACTATTTCTTATCTGAGTTTGGAAAAAATTAGAAGCACTATTTTTGACTCATCAATTAAATTTGAAGAAACTTGGAGACCGTTTATTCGACATTTTCATATGAATTAATTTGGCCTTCTCCAGACCTTTCTGCTTATTCATGTTCAGGTATGGAGTTCCGGAGTTCTTTGACACTATCTTATACTTGTAAACTGTTATTATTGCCTATGTTAGTTTAGTTTAGTGTTTTATTTTTTTTAATATATATTTTTTCTCACATATTTTTTAATATTTTTTTTTTCTTTTTTAATGGTTATTTGTTTTTTTTTCATATAATCATGTGGACTTGATTAAGGTATTTTCTTTTGTTGATGTTTAGTAGGATATTATTATCTTATTATCAATGTGATTTCAAGTCTATTGTATTTATAATTTACTTATTACTATGTTATTTTTTTTGTGTATATGTGAAAATCAATAAAAAGATTGAAAAAGAAAGAGATGCTGGAGCTAGGATGGGTGAACTATAACCTTGAAGCCCACTGACCTAGTTTATATCACTTACTATCACGCTTGTTGAATACTTTTGTTGTTGGGAGCAGTCACTTTCACTTTATCTCTGAATTAACTCTGAGCCAAGACCTGGAGCTAAGTTCAAAGTTCAATGTAAATTTATTTTCAAAGTATATATATGCCACCATATTCAACCCTGGTTCATCTTCTTGTGGACATACTCAATCCGTAATAGAATAATAACCATTATAGAGTCAATGAAAGACCGCACCAACCAGTGCGCAAAAGATGACAAGCTGTGCAAATACATAAAGAACGAAATAATAACAATAAATAAAAAAATAAACATCGAGGACATCAGATGAAGAGTTTTTGAAAGTGAGTCCATAGTTTGTGGGAACATTTCAATGATGGGACAAGTGAAGTTGAGTGAAGTTATCTTCTCTGGTTCAAAAGCCTGATGGTTGAGGAGTAATAACTGTTCCTGAACCTAGTGATGTGAGTCCTGAGGCTCTTGTACCTTCTTCCTGATGGTAACAGTGAGAACAGAACCTGTCCTGGGTAGTGGGGAATCCCTGATGATGGAAGCTGCTTTCCTGTCACAACGCTTTGTGTAGATGTGCTCAAAGGTGGGAAGGGCTTTACCTGTGATGGACAGGACTGTATCCACTATTTTTTCTAAGATTTTTTGTTCAAGAGGAATGGTATTTCTTTACCAGGCTGTGATGCAGCCAGTCAATATACTCTCCACTGTATAACGATAGAAGTTTGCCAAGTTTTAGATGTCATGTCAAATCTTCGCAAACACCTAAGGAAGTAGAGGCACTGCTGTGTATCCTTTACATGATTGCATTTATGTGCTGGGCTCAGGACGGGCCTTCCAAAATAAGTGGTTCTGAATAAACCAAAAACTGTGCATCAGTGAGGAGGTTATTGATGATTGAATGCCATTGACGGTTACCTGTTGTTAACAGGAAAAAGATTAATTAGGCACCAATGAACTAAATTGGAATTATACTGTTATTTTGTGATACTATGTATCTTATACTGTCTCACATTGACATTTGTATCATTGCTGTAATGAAAGAGCTTAAATAGAGATATGGCTAGTTTTGGGGTGCATGTCTTTCTTTAATGCAACAGGCAAGATGCTGTCTGGTCTCATATCATTTGTGTTATACAGTGCTATTGCCATTTTTTGATATTAGGTGAATCATATTGGTTATAGCCTAGCTCAATGATGAAGGAAATCTTGGTACAAAACCTAGACATTTCACCCACTTGATATTTCTTAACATTGATGAAAATAGTTGCAAATGCTTTTCCCTTACCTTCGCAGTGACAGGTTGGCCTCAACAGGGGATGGGATTTTGTTGGAGCCTCCTCCTCCAACTCACTGTTAAATTGTCCATCACCATTTATGAACTGTGTCAGAAATGCAGAACTTCGATCTGATGCTTCACTTTTGGGGTTTCTTAGCTCTATCTTTTGCATGGTGTTTTTGTTTTACATGTCTCCCCAATTATGACTTGCTAGATTTGAATCTACTCCATTTAGCATAATGGTAAAGCTCTACAGCACGGTAAAAAATAAAAGCAGGAGACAGTCAAAGGGCCTTTCACATCCATGAGGAAACATCATCTCTCCATTGTGAATTCCTTTAAGCATATGATAAAGATTGATAAGACCATCTCTCACCCTTCTAAACAAAGAATATAGTCCCAGTGTGTTCAATTTCTCTTTGTACTGCAAACCTGCCATCATTGGAACTGCCAATGAATCTTCACTGTCCTCTCTTTATGTTGTCATCAAGGTGTTATACATATGAAGTACGATTTACATACTCTTGTAACCCTGTAGTTAAAAGCTAAAATACTATTTGTCCCTTAGATACACATGCCCGTTGGTCTTTGGCAACTTGCATAAACACACACCAAGGACCTTTTGACCACCAACTTCACCCTGTTTCTCACTCCTTAACAAATACTTTTCTTCTCTGTTATTTGCATTAAAGAAGATCATCTTACATTTCCTTCATTGTATTTAATTTGCCATTCTCTCATTTACTCACTCAGTTTGTCCATATTCCCCTGAAGCTTTTTAACCATCCTTCTCAGTATTCACAATCCCACACAGAGGCATACTTCTCTATGAAATTGCCCCTAATCAAAGCTGCTATTGTGACCATCAGTGAAGTCATGGAAGAGACACTGAACCTGGTGATATACATCTTTATTCAGCACAACAAGCAGGAATAATTCTGAAGACACTCTTGGTAAAGGCTCACAAGCTCAATGTTCATCACATTTTTTATATCCTTAAGATCAATGGTGACAGTAGGTGATTCAATGCAGTTTCAATAGTTACATTAACATTGTTTATTTCAATACTTTGGGTTGGGTTGGGTTGACCTTTTGAACACTAAATTCAAACTTCCTTTGAATTGCATATCTACAGTGAGAGACACCTCTGAATGTTTAGATACCTTGGCTGGGACACTTCCCTGAACTTACACAATGGTGCAAATTACTTAAACCCATTGTTGATGCAGGACAATTAACACAACCACATTGTCTGAACATATGGCTGTGAAGCACTTGTAACTTCAATTTACAAAAAAATCTGAAGGCTAATTGCAATCTTCCTGAAATTATTTACATTTGCCATAAAAAATGAAGCTTGATTCTTGTTTGAATTAATATTTGCTGTATTCACATAACTGCAGAATACCCCCTAGCAGCTGCAACGTGCAAATGATCTATCGGCGATGATGAGGATAAGAGTTCCTCATGTTGGTTCACTGATTTCAGCTGTAGACCCAGTCTGGCAAGTTTTTGTTTTGACACATTCTGTAGCTATTATATAATGCAAGTAAGCCCATTCTTGGAGAAATCCCAAGAGTACCTTTTGTGCTCTTGCCAATTTCAGTATTTAAGGACTTTCAAATTTTGAACACAGAGTAACACTGATCAGGAGTAGGTCTGGTGATATTCAGCAGGATGTTGCTATGTCCATGCTCTACCAGACACCAAGTGGCCTTGAGCCAGTGGTGAGGACCAACACAGCTATTCTCTCATCCATGTACCAGTGTATTGCTAGTTGAAAAAATAATACTCAAGGATTGTGGTAGAAGAATCTGAAGCATTGTAAGGCATGTTTCTGTGAGCATGACTATGTACGGTTATTATTTCACCTGCCTCTGGGACAGAGCCTTTCAGTTTCAACCCCATTCCCCAGATGACTTTGTAAGATCGACAGAACTGGGAATGATTGTGACATTTCCAAATTCAGTTTCTAGCTGCCTAGGAGTCCTTACCTCTGAGGGAGTATCATGTATTTTTATCTTTAAAATTATTAAGGAATGTAATAGGGTAATGGTTAAAAATGTTTTTATGGGGGAAGCAATGAAAACATGGTCATGGAGAAACAAAAAAATCTATTAAACAATTCAAGAAAATCATATTTATTCAGGTAACTGTTCAAATGTAGAACGTGCTTCCATAATAACGATGATAAACAGCTTGGTTGTAATTAAAGAAAAACTATAGGTGAAAGGGGAAGGGATAAAAAAGGGTTAAATTTAAAATTGCTGACAGAAACTCAGAGTATAAAGAGTTGCAAAATGGCATTTATAGTATTTTCCTGATTTGTAATTTCTATGTGATTGTATGGATGTCAGAATCATTTGCAACATATTCTCAGTGGTCACTTTATTAGGTACAGGATTGGAACCCAATGTGGTCTTCTGTTGCTGTAGCCCATCCATTTGAAGGTTCAATGTGTTGTGTGTTCAGAAATGCTTTTCTATACACCACGAATGTATAATGTGGTCATTTGAGTTACTGTCGCCTTCCTGTCAGCTTAAACCATTCTTCAGCTGTCATTAATAAGACATTATTGCCCACAGAACTACTGCTCACTGGATTTTTTTTTTTCTTTTTTACACCATTTTCTGGAAACTCTAGGGACTATTGTACGTGAAAATTCCAGCAGATCAGCAGTTTCTGAGATACTCAAGCTACACTGTCAGGCACCAATAACCATTCCACAGTCAATGTCACTTAGTTTACATTTCTTCCCCATTCTGATGTTTGGTCAAACTTCTATAGATGCATGGTGGAAAGTGTGCTGAAAGGCTGCATTATGGCCTGGTAAGGGAGCTCCAATGCCTTTGAGTGGAAATTCCTACAAAGGTAGTGGATTTGACTAAGTTCATCACAGGTAAAGCCCTCTCAACCATTGAGCACACCTACATGAAACATTGCTGTAGAAAAATAGCATCCATCAGCAAAGATCCTCACCACCCAGGCCACACTCTTTTCTCACTGCTGAAATCAACCAGAAGGTACAAGTGCCTCAGGACTCACACCACCAGGTACAAGAACTGGTATTACCTCTCAACCATCAGGCTCTTGAACAAAAGGGGATAACTGCACATATTTAAGGACTCTTTAATCATGATTTTTCATGCTCGCTATTTATTGCTATTTATTATCTGAATTTGCACAGTTGTTTACAGTTTACAGATCATGTTTACAGTTACTGTTCCATAGTATGCCTGCAGAAAAAGAATCTCAGTGTTGTATGTGGTGACATGTATGTACTCTGATAATAAAATTTACTTTGAACTTCGAACTGAATAACAACTGAACCTCTTGATCATGCCTGCATGTTTTAAGTCAGTCAATTATAACACTTTTTTTTATCTCAACAGGTTTCAGGATTTCCTATTCAAATGTGCTATTCAAAGTTGGAGACAATATTTGATAAAGTCTACAGTACTGGTATTCATAAAATTGACATCCCCAATGTGGAGTTTGCTGTTGCAGTATATATTTATCCATACCCTGGCAATGTATTATCAGTGTGGATCTTTATAGCATCTCTGGTTCGCAATGCATAAAAAATCAAACTTGCCATTGTTTAATATTTTTGACCTAGATCTCTTATGTTTGTTCTACTGTTTTCTGTGCTATACATTTTATTGATGTGATTATCCATTTTTAGTAACTTTGAAGTTCATTCGCCCAATGAGCTGTATATTTTTAATAAATTAACTTCATTTAATTTTCAAAGAATCCAATCTCAATCTTTTCTGTTTTCTAGAAAGAAAAACATAACTCTTCTAACTATTTCGTACCCTGCTTCAATAGTTTTCTGTTATTATTTTACCAGATTCATGTAATCTTCTATTCTCACAAAGATATGTTTACAACTCTAATATCATAAAAGAATATTTACACCAGAATAGTTGATTTGACTAATTCAGTAAGAGACAATCACCTCCTCTCTTTCAAAAAATGTTTTGATTGATTTTCGATACTTGCATTCGTGTTTATAAAAATAAGGAGATGGAAACCTTTTCTTCGGTACAAATAAAGCCACAATTTTTCACTTTGGAAATCAACTTTTGTGTCCAGTGGTGAATAGAGATTAAAAACACTGCTGATATTGAATCTCTTGTAAGCCAGGCTGACCAATAATGCAGCTGTTCCAATCTTTCATAAACTGTCAGCTCATTGCATTCCACTATAATCAGACCGGTTTCCAGCCCGCCCCACCCCCCTACCTTTGTCTCCACCACTTTCCAGAATAGATTCATCAGTATCACCACAGCTGCTTTTATCTGAGTAGGAATAGTAGGAACTGTACATTTTGACTTCATGATTGTAATGGTTTCAGTGATCTGGCCAACCTATAGTGGGCAGGCCCTGACGCTCAGAATTTACCAGTGCAAAATCCTCTAAGTTCACTGGTTGGATAAGAAAACTAAAGTTAGTGCCCTGTCTCAGACCAACATCCCCTACAGTCCTAATTGCACTTAGATGGTTACATTGGGCAACACAAGATTCCTGAAATAAACACTCCTTTCTTTATTGGGAAGCAGTTACCACTTGGATGAAGGAAAGAGTTCAAGGATATGCTCAAAGGCTATTTGAAGAAACTCCTTAAAAAACTAGCCCTTAATTACTTATATCTTACCCTATGTAAGATGACAATAAAGTTAAAAACAAATTATTTAAACTACCATAACTTGTAAATCAGTTATATTTGTAGGCACAAAGAATAGGTAATATTCTACAAGTATTTCATTTTAGATTCAAAATACAATCCAAAAATTAGTAATCAAATAATATCATTTAAAGATTATTTCATTTTTCAGGTACACTGCGAATTGAAGTGACAGAATACTGAAGTATACACGTTGCTGAAGTTTTGGTTGATAGTGGAACTAGGAGGGTGAAGGGAGAGCTTATACCCACAGCAACCATGCTTTCATCTTATCAGAGACATAAGAGAATTTTATTTTTGTTATCTTCTGATGTTTGGATAACATAAACCAGCTTTAGAACTTTCTTGTAAGGCTATACTGATGGATCTCCTATTAGATTTCTCCTTTTAATTATGGAGCTAGAAAAATCTGTAATTGGAAGAGCAATGTCTTATATCTCTGTCATTGATCATTGGAGATGAGGTTGTATATTCTTTTTAGATTTGGTAAGCATTAGGTGAATTAAATAGGTTGAGGAAACAAACACTAATGATGAACAAATCTAAATTTAAAACTAGTGGAAAGAAGACTGAGAGAAAAATAGAAAAAGAAGAAAAAAGAGGGAAAGAAGAAAAAAAATTGAAACCAATTATAAATAGTAAAAAGGAATCAACACAAATAATAAATTCAAGAAATAAAGCAAATAAATACAAATGACAGGAAAGTACAAGAGTAGATTTCCAAAACATAAAGGAAAGGGGAGCTACGGAAAAGTTCTAACAATTCACTCAAGAGAAGAGTTAAAAGTTATTACAGAAAATAAAAGTTTATAAAGTAAGAGAAAACAAATTGAGATGGAGAGAAGATTGACTAGTGAACAAAAGTTGTGTGCATAAATGTTTTCTTTACTTATATAGTGCAATGTATTGAGTATTGTACTGCAGAGATTGGTGCAGTGATCTCGTTGATGGGAGTAGGCAGCTTAAATGGTTTAGCATGGACTGGACAGGCCAAAGGGCCTGTTTCTGTTTAGTACTTTTCTACGACTTTATGACTATTTTATGAGTATTTTAAAAACTATCTAAATAATGAGGTTGAAAAGACTGAAGGTATAGTTAGTTGCTTAATTGTCTAATGACAGAAGACAGGTTGGAAAGTTACCAGTGAAGTGAGTATAAGAATGTAACAAAGGGTGATTGGGTTTACAATGAGATGAACTATGATCTAATTAAATGGCAGAGCATGTTTGTGGGGATCAGTGGGCTTACTCTTAATTTGTATGTTCATATATTCTTAACGAGCTTGTGGTATAGTATCATTTTTAAAGAGTCACGAGAATTGGTGTTTAAGCTCTACAGACATTTTAAATAAAGTGAGTGACAGAAACAAAAAGAAATAAACCAGGTAATTACAGACCAGTGAATCTTATGTCAATGGTAGGAAAGTTATTGGGGGAAAAGATCTGAGGCAAAGAATCAATCTATACTTAGAAGGACAGTAACTGATCATGGACAGTCAGCTTTTGATTTTGTCTGACTAAATTGAATGAACTTTTCAAAGACTTGTCTAAGTATAGAGGAGGTGTTGTAGTTCATATAGTCTATATGGAGTTTGATAAGGCATTTGACAAGTACCACGTGGAAGGCTGGACCAAAGGTTTAGAGCCTGTGGATGATACAGGAGGTATACAAGATGCTAGCCTTCATTAGTCAGTGTTTCGAATATGCAAGTAGAGAAATTACAGAATAGGTTTGTAAAATATTGGTGAACTACATCTGGAACATTGTGCATAGTTTTGCTCATCACAGGATAGAAAGGACAAAGTTAGTTTGAGAGGGTGCAGCGATGATCAAGCAGGATATTGCCTGGGATTGAGCATCGAAAAGAAGGTGGATTGATTTTCCACAGAGCAAAAGAAGTCTGAGAAGTACCTAATGCGAATTATGAGAGGAACAGATAGGGTGGTAAGCTTTTCCTCATATTGGATATTTCTATAACTAGGAGATATAGGATCGGCATAAGGTTTAGAGGACATAAAAGGAAGAATGATTTTCATCCTGAACAGCGTTAGCATTTGGAATGATCTGCCTAAGATGATGATGGAAGCAGAGACCAAGATGGCCCAAGGCAAGATGTAACCAAGATGGTGCTGGTGAAACATGGTGATGCATTCCAGCTAACTTACAAAGCTAAATATATTTCTTCTGAACTACTCTCACTGCAATCTGCAACCTGTAATTTCCCTTTAAATTGCATACTTCTGAACTGTCTTGATGAACTAGCGATTTCACATTCTTCTGACGGACTCAGCGCACAACTCTCAAGATTGCAGGTACCTTTCAGCAAACAAAGGAACAAAGGAACAGCTGGAAGAGAGGGAGGATGGGAGGGCTCCAAGCCAGACTCAAATGTTGGGGTATGAAAATTTTTCTACCCAGTATCTTGTAAGCAAGTATACAGTACCTGGAGAACAAGATTGTGATCTAAGGACAACATTGGAGGAAAATTAGGGATTTTTGCGTTCTGTTTCAAGGAGACACGGCAGATATGTCGGTAAGGCCAGAGGGCTTTTCGAATCAATGGATGAACCAGACTGCTGATTTGAAGAAGGCAAAAGGTGGGTGTCTGTTTTTCATGATAAACTCTCCGTGGTGTTCAGACATAGCAGCGTTGTTGCACTCCTGTTCTCCCGACATGCAAAGTCTAATGATTAATTGCTGACCCAAGGGAGTTCTCCTCTATGATCCTGACTGCAGTTTACATACTGCCAATGGCTGATGTAAAGCAAGCATTCAATGTATTGAGTGCAATGATCAGCAAACAAGAAACAGCCTTCCCCAACATATTTCAAATCATTGCCTGAGACTTCAATCAGGCTTGTTTGAAGAAATCTCTGCCAAATTATCATCAACATGTGACCTGCAGCATAGAAGGTCCCAATGCATTCGACCACTGTTAAGCTACGATTAGGAATACCTACTGTATGATCCCTAGATTGCACTTCAGGATATCAGTTGTCTGACTGTCCTCATTATTCCTGGCTACAGGCAGAGGAGTGGAGCTTATTGTGTTAAAGAGCTGAGCAAACAACAGCAACACGTTGCTGATCAGAGCGAGTCAAAGATAGAGAAGATAATTCTCCCACAGCCAGGAGACCAAGTCATATTAAGGGAGCTGCCAGAAAAGGCAGAGGTCATTCCCAGGTGGGGAGGACCACAGGTGGTGCTTCTGACAAAAGACACTTATGTTTGTGTACAGACTCGGCGAGGCAGCCAGTGCAAAGAATGGATTCAGGTTGAACGATACCATTCACCTTTTTGTTGCCGTCACAGGCAGAACAAAGGATCAGAGCTATCCATTAACAGTGTCACCACAGAGCATCTAAATGATGAACACCAGCCCACTGCATCACATCTGACCGCTCCTGATAGAAGTAAGCCCACATAAGTAAGAGAATGGAAATATAAATGCAAAAGACAGAGAGTGAGGGAATGTCACTGAACTGTGAATAAACTTTGAAGTATAATGGTAACTATAATTTATAATGAAGGCAAATTCTTGGATTTAGATGATTAGTTCTATTGATCAGAATAGCAAAATATTGGGGAAAATAGATGGGAAGGGATCTGAGTTAAGGCAGAGACATCAAGTTCCACAACCTTGATGGCAAGGCACCACTGAGAAAGAGAGAAGGAATTGCACACAGCACTGGAAGGCAACCACCCCTACCTGAATGGGGAGTGAACACAAAACATCTGGGCCATTTCAACAGCAGAGCCAGTGATCAAAATGGCAGTCTGTGAGAGGTGCCACTGAGGCAAGATACTTGCAATGATTTGAATAGAGACCTTCCCAAATCCAATTATAGATGAATCAAAAAGACTGATTGTCAAGATCATTCTGATAAACTTCTGTCATGGCATGGAATGTGAGCTGTTGCCTGTGAACCTGAAACAAAGATGGGGTACCTAAAGACCTGTTCTGATCAACTGGCTGGAGTGTGCACTGAAATCTTCCATGTCTCACTTTGGCAGTCTGAGGTCTCACCTGCTTCAAGCAGCTTCTAAGAAGACCGTGGTAACCTGCCTCAATGAGTATCATCCAGTAGCACTTACATCCACTGTGATGAAGTGCTTTTAGAGGTTGGTGATGAAGCATATCAATACCTGCCTGAGAAGAGACTTGGATCTGCCCCTGTTTGCCTACTATCATAATGTATCAAGAACAGATGCCATTTCATTGGCTCTTCACTCAACCCTGGAACAACTGGACAGTGAAGATGCATACATCAGGATGCTCTTCATTGACTACAGCTCGGCATTCAATACTACCATTCCCTCAAAACTATTCAATAAGCTTCAAGACCTAGGCCCCAATATCTTCTTGTGCAACCAGATCCTCAACGTCCTCACGTGCAGACCCCAATCAGTTTGGATTGTCAATAATATCTCCTCCGCAACATTTCCTCAGCACAGGAGCACCACACATTTGTGTGCTCAGCCCCCTGCTCTACTTACTTTATACTTATGACTGTGAGACTAAGCACAGCTCCAATGCTTTATTTAAGCTTGCTGATAACACTGCCGTCATTGGGCCATATCAAAAGTGGTGATGAATCATCATATAGATTGAAAATCTGGCTGAGTGGTGCCACAACAATAAACTCTCATTTAATGTCAGCAAGATCACCTAGCCGATTATAGAGTACAGGACGAGGAAGCCAGAGATCCATGAGCCAGTTCTCATCGGGGGATCAGAGGTGGAGAAGGTCAGAAACTTTTAATTCTTCATTGTTACCATTTCAGAGGATCTGTCCTGGGTCCCCTACGTAACTGTCATTACAAAGAAAGTACAATAGTGCCTCTACTTTCTTAGAAGTTTGCAAAAATTCGACATGTGACTTACAACTTTGACATACTTCAATAGATGTGAAGTGGAGAGTATACTGACTGGTTGCATCATGGCCTCTTATGGAAACATGAGATGAAGAGTCCTTGAAAGTTAGTTCATAGGTTGTGTGAACAGTTCAGTGATAGGATGAGTGAATTTGAATGAAGTTATC
The DNA here is from genome assembly GCF_030144855.1 of Hypanus sabinus. Taxonomy (NCBI): domain Eukaryota; kingdom Metazoa; phylum Chordata; class Chondrichthyes; order Myliobatiformes; family Dasyatidae; genus Hypanus; species Hypanus sabinus. The sequence continues at coordinate 41,591,187 of NC_082727.1, forward strand.
TCTTCTGGTTCAAAAACCTAGTGGTTGAGGGCCAATAAACATTCCTGAACCTGGTGGTGTGGGTCTTGAATGCCCTTGAATGAAAAGCCTACAAATAGGACTGGATATGGCCCAGTCCATCATGGGTAAAGCCCTCCTCACCACTGAACACATCTACACAGAGCACTGTTGCAGGAAAGCAGTATCCATCATCTAGGACTCCCACTTTCCGATATAGGAGGTATAGGAGCTGCAAGACCTAAACCACCAGGTTGAGGACTGGTTATTACCCTTCAGCCGTCAGGCTCTTGAATCAGAGGGGAAAATGTCACTCACCTGATCACTGAACTGTTCCCACAACCTATGGACTCACTTTCACAGACTCTTCAGCTCATGTTCTTGATATTTATAGATTTTTTATTAATATTATTTCTCTTTTGTATTTGCACACTTTGCATTTGGCAGATGGTGTGGAGGTGTTAGACACTCCCCCAATTTACGACAAGTCTCACTAATGCAGAGGCATTTGCATCAGGAGCACCGGGCACAATAGAGTGCCTAGATTCACAAGTGATCTGTTGCCTCACCTGGAAGGACTGTTTGGAGCCCTGAATGGAGGTGGGGGAAGTAGATGTATGGGCAGGTGTAGCATTTAGCCTGCTTGCAGGGATAAGTGCCTGGTGGGATGTTAGTGACGAGGGATGAATGGACAAGGGAATTGCAGAGGGAGTGATCGCTGCGGAAAGCAGGATGGGGGTGGATAAAGATATATCCCTTTGGAGATGGCAGAAGTTGTGGAGGATAATGTGTTTGAGGTGGAGGCTAATGGGGTGGTAGGTAAGCACGAGTTGGATTCTCATATTAAGGCGGTGGGAAGGTGGGGTGAGCATGGATGTACAGGAAATGGAGGAGATGTGGGTGAGGACAGCATCAATAGTAGAGGGATGGAACCCTGTTCTCCTGGAAGGGAAAGCCATATTGCAATGGAGGTGGAAAAACTGAGATAAGCGAATAGCATTTTTACAGGAGATCAGGCGGGAAGAAATATTGTCAAGATAATCATGCAATTCAGTATGTTTATAAAAGATGTCAGTTGACAAGTTTGTCTCCAGAGATGGAAACAGAGAGATTGAGAAAAGGGGTGGGAGAGGTGTTAGAAATGGACCAAGTGAATTTAAGGGGAGGGTGCAAGTCAGAGGCAAAGTTGATAAAATTGATGAACTCAGCATGGGTGCATGGGGCAGCACCAGTGCAGTGGTCAGTGTAGCAGAGGAAGAGCTGGGGAGCATAACCGAGGAAAGCTTCAAACATAGACTGTTCTACATAGCCAACGAGGAGGCAGAACATAGTCTGTTCTATATAGCCTGCTGAGTTCCTTCATTATTATGTGTGTGTTGTTTTGAATTTCCAGAACCCGCAAACTTTCTCTGCTTTATAAAGGCAAATGCAGCTATGTGAAGAACGCAAGGGTTGAGAGTGGAAGTTGAGCTGCTGTCAGCTTAATCAAACAGAACAAAAAATTTAAATTCCTGCTACATGTTGACAATACAGTGAAGTCTTTGATTTTATCTCAGCAAATTCCAAGATTAGATATCAAATTATTTACTGCTCAAAAACGTAAACAGATTTCGGAATATCAGTCAAATCAAGTCGAAGGAAATTGAGTTTACTGTCAAGTGCACAAGTCACAGTGAAATTCTTGCTTGTATCTTACAGGTATAGGCAACACACAGAATATGAGTCAAGCATAAATTATACTAGAAGGTGAAGAGAAAGGAAAAAAAGGATGGTGCAAAACAAGATATAGTGCAAAAAAGAAGGCACAAGTACACCAGTGCAATAGGTGGTCATTGGTGATTGAACCTGCTTGTTCTAGGAAATTGCTGTTCCTGACCTGGTGGTATGGGGTTTAAAACTTTTGTACCTCCTACCTGATGGGAGCGGCAAGAAGAGGGCATGGTGTCCCTGATGATAGGTGCTGCCTTCCAGGTGTGTTGGGATAGTAGTTTTTCAATGTGGCAGGACCTGATATTTTAAATAAACTTCTCAATTAAGTTGCAGGTCTCCTGGGCCTACATTTATGAATTGTATTGCAGATGCCTCTAGGATTTGCTTCTAATTTTCCTGCTTGTCGAATTTCCATCACTACTTGTATGATGCAAATTGTGGCAGGGCTACAAAGTTAATTCATGATCAAATCACTCAGTTGAATTTAATTATTAATGTGAAATGGTAAAATGACTATAAATTTGAGTTACTTAAGGTGAAATCAATTTTCAGTTGTATAAATTGGAAAAGCAGCACTAAACAATTAAACTTCTGAAATCCAACAAAGTCATCTGTACTAATCTCATAAATAGCTGTTTACATGATAAATTTAAGTTGTGGTCTGGATTTTGATCTTTTCTAAGGAAAGATGACTTCCATCAGATCTAGATATTTCAAAACTGAAGTTAAAGAGATGTTTCCTACTTTGCCATATTCTGCCTAATTCTAAAGGCCATTACTTTAAGATGCTACATACATAGGAACAGCGAGTCAGTGATCTTCCTAAGCCAATCTTTTCGGAAAAATATTGATAGGTTCATTTTAAAGTACTCCATTTTGTAGAACATTTTCTGACAAATATCTTCTCTTTGCTGTTTCTGCCACTTGTACTTAATTATAGTAATTGAAGCACCATCAATAACTCTCGGAGACGTGAGGCGAGATATAGGCTTTTATTGGCTGGAAGAAAGTACAAGCAGCAATTGACCACCACACTACATCCTGGAGACTGAGGCCGGGCTCAGGCCTCAATCGCCTTTATACCTTTAATCGCCTTTAATCGTCTGTGGGAGGAGCCACAGGAGCAGTCAGCGGGGGGGGGGGGGGGGGGAGCATCTCCAGACACGTATATGTAGTTCACCACAGTAATGTTCTTAGCCAGACATTGGTTACCAAATTAGTCAACTTGTCTTCTCTAAGGACAAAGCCATATGTAACCAGGTTGAATTGTCCTCATTGTTTTCTATGTGCACAGCCTGATCTAATCTTATCAACCTCATCAGCGGATGCTGTTTATTTGGATTTTCAGAAGGCCATTGAAAGGGTGCTGCACATGAGGTTTTTTAAACAAAATAAGAGCCCATTGTATTTCAGAAGATTGGCTGACTGGAGGCAAAGAGTAGAACTAAAGGGGGACTTTTTTGGTTGGTTGCTGGTGACTAGTGAGGTGCCACAGGAGTCGGTGTTGGGACCCACTTCTTTTTACGTTATATGTCAGTGATTTGGATGAAGAAATTGATGGCCTTGTGGCCAAGATTGTGGATGATATAAAGATAGGTGGAGGGGCAGATAGTGTTGAGGAAGCAGGGTATCTGTAGAAGGACTTAGACAGGTTGGGAGAATGGTCTAAAAAGTGGCAGATGGAGTACAGTGTCAGGAATTGCATGGTCAATGTACCTTGGTAGAAGGAATAAAGATGTGGACTATTTTCTAAATGGGGAGAAAATTTAAAAAATCAGAGGTGCAAAGGGACTTGGGAGACCTTGTGCAGGATCCCTAAAGGTTAACTTGCAGGTTAAGTTGGTGATAAGGAAGGCAAATGCATTCATTAACCTTCATTTTGAGAGGACTGGAGTACAAAGGCTAAGATGTAATGCTGAGGGTTTATAAGACTGCATTTGGAGTGTTGTGAGGAATTTAGAGCCCATTCTCTAAGAAAGAATGAGCTGGCATTGGAGAGTGAATGGAGGAGATAGATGAGAATGATTCCAGGAGTGAAAGGGTTAACATACAAGGAGTGTTTCATGGCTCCAGGCCCTTTATTTGTGTTGTGAACAAAGAATATACCTAAAATTACTGGCAGGAATACTGTTTTACTCATAATATGCATGTAACTAGTTGAATTGCTTCTGATCAATGATGACTGTCCAATCTGTTGGTGCTTAGGTATTCAACAATGGTGGTAATGGATTAGGGTCCAGGTTGTTTTTCTTACTCTGTTATTAGCATTATTTAACTTTCTTGTACATTTGTATAATCACATATTTATAAACTTGTATATATGGCTCTGTACTTCTGTAGTTCCTCTGTCTGTAAAGCATGAGTCAGTTAACACCTGTTAAACAGGTTTCTTATCTAAAATGGATCAAAATTCCAAGTACTGTACATTAATTACCAAAGTACATATATGTCATCATATGCCTGCCTGAGATTCATTGTCTTACGGGCATTCACAGTAAGCACAATCAATTCAGTGTTGGGGTGAGTGAAGCTTTCTCCTCTGGTTCAAGAATCTGATGGTGAGAGAAAATAACTTTTCCTGAACCCTCTGGTATGGGACCGAGGTTCCTGTACATCCCTCCTGATGGAAGAGAGTATGGCATGGTTTGTGTGGGATCCTTGGTGATGGATGCTGCTTTCCTGTGATAGAACATAGAACATGGAAATTTACAGCACATTACAGATCCTTCAGCCCACAATGTTGTGCTGACCGTGTAACCTACTCTAGAAGCTGCCTAGAATTTCCCTACCCCATAGCCCCCTATTTTTCTAAGCTCCATGTACCTATCTAAGAGGCTCGAAAAAGACCCTATTGTATCTACTTCCAGTCCACCTTGTAAATGTATTCAATGGTGGGGGAGGCTTTACCTGTGATGGACTGGGACATATCCACTTCTTTTTGTAGACTTTTCCATTAAAGGGCTTTGGTGTTTCCATACAAGCCATGTGTATTGTTCTTACTGTTTTTCTTGTACTTTTAGCTTTCTTTAAAATTTCTTGTACATTTGTATAATCATCTGTTTATAAACTTATTGTAACTTGTAGTATATCTGGTTCTATACTTAGGTAGTTTCTTTGTTTTCAAAGCTGGACTGTGAAAATGTGTGGTGAGAAAATGGTGGCGTGACGGCAGCATGCGCGGCCACTCCAGGAATGAATATCTGTTATCTGAAAGTAGGGGCTGTGCACAATCCTGATTTGATGGGGACGGACGTGAGAAGCACAGAAGAACGTCTGGTGAAACTTCTGACATGCCTGTTTCGCTGCCGCTGCTACTGTGCAATCGAGAAATCTCCAGAGAGGAAGGCCCCGAATCCTCGGCTTTGCCTGTTGCTTGGTGGCCAGGGCTGAGGTCGAAGCGTTCGGCAGAGATGGTGCTCGGTGCTTGGTGTCGGAGGGCTGGTCGGAGGTTCAAAGTTTTTCGGACGGACTCAGTTGGCTGTGGTTGGATGCTTCCAGAGGCTGCATCGGGAAGCTTTATGGTGCTGGAGGTTCATGGCAGGAAGAGTTTTTCTTCCTTCTACCATCTATGTGAGATGATGGGCTATCGAGGACTTTGAGACTTTCTTTTACTGTGTCCATAACCCTTATCAAATTACAGCATTGATTTGCACTGTTGTAACTATATGTTATAATTATGTGGTTTTTGTAAGTTAGTCTTGGTCTGTCTTGTGTTTTTGTGATATCATACTGGAGGAACATTGTATTATTTCTTAATGCATGCATTACTAAATGACAATAAACGAGGACTGAGTGTCCTCACAATCTAATCTAAACCTGTGTTAAACTGATTTCTTATCTAAAGCGGTTCAGACTAGATTGCAGTATAAAAGGAAAGCAGTGCTCATATTCCTTAGTTATAGTTATTGTCCCTTCTTTGCCTTGTTTGCTTATACAGACTGACCCTCTTTAATTTGTACTATGATGAACACTGAATAAAATGGCTATAACCATAATGGCTATAACCTCATTCTTGACTTCTGAGAAACCTTTTGGACAACATCATCTCCAGATCCAACAGTAACATAATTAAATATACTGGCTTGCTGTTTAACCAGTCATTTGCTTGGGGTTTTTTTTTAGTGAGATCCAAGCTGAGATGACTGACTTTGAACAGGCATTTCCCTATCTGAAGCATGGCTTGTACCATAGTAGAGTCTTCTCCCTGAACATCAGTGCCTGTGCACCTAACTACCTTAACAATTCAAGCCAGAATTATTACCTGTAGGAACTTCCTATTCTCCCTATAGGCAACCACTTGATTCCGTTTGGCAACTCTCTCAAGCAGCTAAAAAATAGTGAAATAGAGGTACATGAGATGTGGTGAATAAAAATCTTTGCTCTCATGCACAATATTGTCATATTGAATATACTCATGAACATTATGTCAATATTTAACATTTTATCCCAGTCCTCTTAAGTTGGTATGTAACTCTTCAAAGTAAAGGGCATTAATTTTGTATTGGGTAAAAAAGATTACAGTTAATTGAGCAAGATTGGTGAGGTACTATGGAAATTGCTCTAAACTATCTGTTGATCCAGAAGTGATCATACTATATCTTTCATTTAAGTGATTTGGAAAGTGAGGACTTGCAAAAATTAAAATTAGGTGGCATTTGAATTATTCAAGAAAAATTAAGACAGCCTATCCTCATTGAAGCAATATTTAATTAGCTTGTTCTTGTATGCAATTATTTATGTTAAGTGGCTGTAGATCAATTTTACACCATCTTTGATCTGTTCAACAGCGTGATAAACCTATTTTTATCCAAAGAGAAGAAAAACTGTTTGATGAAATCCAGAATGAATTATAATAGATATGAGCACATGGCAATGAATTCCATAAAGGCTTCACATTGGTCTTTCCACCATTTTATACAATTGAGAAACCCCTTTTGCAGAGGAAGCAATTGCAGAGAAATCTTTACTTCAGAGTGACCTCTTCAAAGTCCTCTTGCAGACCTGTACTTATCAAAAATAATCTCTTAAAATTTTTTTGTTGAATTTCATTTGTCCAGTGTCTGTTTATCTTACTAGAGCGCCAATATCCTTCTGTGAAACATGGTGTCCTTTTCATATTTTACTGCATGACTGAGTTTTGAATCATCAGTAAACTTCGAAATTATTCCCAGCATGCTCATCTAGATCATCATATCAAAAAGTGCAATAGATTCTAATACATGCCATTTATGCAAAAATATACATTCTGTTCTATTCCAAAAAAATCTGTACGGTAGTTATTTTATGTCTGGTCATTTCATATACATATGGCCATTTCCCCATCAATTCCATTGCTTTAATTTAGCTAACAAGTGTCGTAGTTTGTTTAGTGCCTTTAAAAATACCCATCAATCACATCATATTAATTTTACTTTATCCTGATGCAGAGTCTTGATCTAAAACATTAACCACGACCTCAACTGTCGCTGATTGACCTGTTAAGTTCATCTAGGAGTTTGTTTTTTTTTTATCATTCCAGATACAACATCTGCAGTCCCTCATATCTCCATTTAGATATTGGAGATACTTTGTTGTCTCAAAGGTTCATCTTGTATAACAAACTCACATGAGCTTTCATTACAGAGCTGATCCTTCGGTGACCATGGAGGGGAGATATTTCATCATTTCATCTGTAGACACATCAGTTCTTATCTAAGGTTCTTAATCCAAGTTTTTTAAAAAAAATAAATAGGTGATTAAAAATTGCTTAATTTTCACGTTACCTTCCTTTTTTTATTTCAGATTATTTTGAAGGATTTTTTTTAATAAATAGTACAGTTTTGAAAAGGCTGCAAAATTAAATAAAAGAGTGACCTTATGTAGATTTCTCCAAAAATAATTTATTGTATTTTGATCTATGTAACTAAATTTGCAAGGTGCTGGTGTTGAGAAGGAAGTATAGTTACCCTAAAACTAGAGTTTTGGAGATTATTATTTCATATTTACATTTTGGTTGTATAAAGTTACTATCAGCTTTTAAATTTGTTTTAAGCAAATGTATTAAGAATCAGAAACAAAACACATTCGTGAAGAATTTTAACACAACAAAATTGTATTGCAAATTTTAAAAAAGAGTATCTGGTATTGCAAAACTTCTAAATACATTATAGATGCTCTAATAGTCTGTTAACATTGAAGTGAAGTCATGTAAAATGAGGTTTCACATAGAATGTATTATTTTGTTGCTGAAATATCATACAGGTTGACCACCGATTTTCTAGCACCCTTGGTTCCTGAACCTTACTGGATTAATGTCTGCCAGATCAAAAAAGGTCAGACAATAATAATGGTAAAAATAGACAGTAGATGCTTAAAAAGGATTATTAAATAAAAAATAAATGTAAATTTATTAATTACTGTGCTTACAAAAATGTTGCTTTTTAGTTATCCATTTAAACATTTCATCCAGGTGAAGTTATTTCATGTGTTTTGATCTCTCCCTGTGTAATTTTTCTTGCATCATATAAAAATTCATTAGCTCTTGTCCCACCACAAAGGTACATTTTTCTAACTTTTTGATAAAATCACACAATAACTCAACTAACTTATCAATAGTAAACCTTTCAATTTCATCATCATCGTTACCATCTTCATCACTTGCAGTGTTTTTAACCAGCATTCAGGACACTATCATTTCCAAGTCCGTAAGGTGATCCACAACATGTGTTTCATCATCGACAATTATCTACTCATCTAGATTTTCTTCATTTAGACTACTTGCTATATCTTAGAAAGCAGGTCCTGTAACACTTTTTACATACACAAGCAAATCATGAACAACAACTTTATCCTTTGGTACGCAAAATCCTGTAAAATTATCGTCAAGCTTTTCTTCAGGCACATTACCAAACATCAAGGCAGGCCACAACTTATGTCAGTTATTCTTTAGTGTTCAGGGGTCTATCTTCTCCCACCCTTGAGCAATGAACCAAAGAATGTTCTTCATGCTAAATTCTTTAGTAAATGTCTGTACAAAGTTGCCAGCGTTCACCTCATCTAATAGACGTATCATGAAAAGTGAGCGATACTTGGACTTGTAATTTCATCTGAATTAAAAGAGGTGCTGAACTATCAGTTTCCAGAAAATCTGTGCTCAACCTGTATTAAGCTCAATCTTAAGAGTATTGATCACTACTTTCTGTTCTATAACTGATTAAACAGCTTCATAATTCAGTGTCATTGTGGCTAATTTTTTTAACCTGCTATTATCAAAATCTGAACTCATAGCCATTTTTCTTAAACATCCCATAATCTCTCTGCAATTACCTATCTCAAAGAGAATTAGTAATGCTTTTATATATTTTCAAAGGTTCAAACTCCCTCAATTATTTTCTCCTTTCTTTTCTCAATGATCAACCACTTATGGTGTGGCACTCTTTCTTGAGGAAAAAGCCTTTCAACATTTATCCAGACATTGCTTCCCATAATTAACTATTTCAATGAGATCTCCCCGAATGCTCGTGATTATAGACCCACCGTTTAAAAAGGTTATGCAGGTTACTTTGTTCGATGAGAATGACAAGCATATTTCACCACTTCCAATTTTTCATTCTACATCTTCCTCACATGTCAACTGTCCATCTAATCTTGTATTATTAACTTGCTTGGATACTTAGAGACTCTATTTATCAAAATGATGAACAGAAATTGTGCATAACATGTGGCACCCAGCTTGAGTAATGGTACATTTGATATTTTGCTCATAAACCAAACAGTAAGTTTGTTACTGTCTTATAGTTCTCATTTCATTTAGTAACCTTTCGTGTGGTACTCATCAAAAACCTTCTATCAAATCTAGCTGGACTGCTTCCCCCTTCGGACCCTGCTAGTTATACCCTCAAAAGTTATTAAATTGTAAAAAAATGAGATCCCTTACAAAAAGTCTGCTGATACTGCCTTCAACACCATTTATTTCATTACTGATTCGCACATTTTTCTTGACAGATGATGCAAGGCTAGCCAAGCTCCAGTCACCCACATGCTTCCTTTCCATCTTTGGATGGCAGTTTTATATTTGTTACCTTCAAATCAATGAAATGTTTCAGTCAGAGCAATTCAACTTGTGTTACACAATGCAAATTGGATATTTTTTGTTGACATATAGTATGCACATTCTACAATGAAATTTTGAATATGACTTAAACGTTTTTTAAAAGATCTGCTCTCTTCAGTTATCCCTTTTAGTAGCCTCTGAGATGCACATAGTCCAAGAAACTTGTAGGCTTTTAGTCCCCGATTTTCTCACAAAATATTTTTTTAAGAAAAATTTATTTTAGCCTTTGTTCATCAAATCCTAGATAACCTACAATCTTATTGTGGTCATTATTTTATTCCCAACTTACAAACCATCCCCATTAGATTCTACATTAGAATCATAAATATTTCAAAGGTATTAGCAAAGAAATGTGAACAAATCCAGTTGAAAGTATTTTAATTAAAATCAGAAACAACTGCAGAATTGCATAGAACCTAGTTCTCCATTCTGGGATTCTTGTTCTGGTGACATAAAATATTCCATTGATATGCTATTCTAGTAACCCGAAGATCACATTTATACCACTTTAATTGACAAAGTATGGCTTAATCTTTGAAAAAAAAAGAAAATATTGTTCCGCTAATGCTTAAGATTAAAATTCACTTCCCTCAAAAATAACAAAAAATGATTACAATATGAACATTCAGAATCATCTACAGAAAATAGGAGTTGCCAAAACAAAAGTAAATGAGTTTAGGAAACTTCTAACTTTGAGTTTAATAGTAGGTCAAGTATTTGCAATAGCTTTCAGTTTTTAATCTATATAAAAAAAATGGATTTAAGCATCTGAAAAATAGGAAACTTAATTAGAACACAGTTACACATTACACAAACCATCCATCATATTTGAAACAGGACAGAAAAGTTCTCATTTAACATTGAAGTTGCCCATATTCTTACATTGCTCTACTTCATCAATCCTGACCATGATTATGCAGAAACAAATCAAATATAACTAATGAGGTAGGAGGTATCAGTTATTGAAAGTGGTTTCCCCTTCTTTAGGTATCAATATATTTATAAAAAAAGATTACAATACACAATCAATTAACATTCAACCTTTGTGTCAGAAATAATGATTACACCAGAAAATGCTGCTTTAAAATTGAAATTAGTTATTATTTAGTAAAGTTGTACATAAGAGAACAGCATTAGTAATCTGTTTGAAATCTGGGCCAATTCAAAGTAAAGGATCAAGCCTTCCAAATTAGCATCCTGCCTTGTTGATCTGTCAGCCTTTCACCATCTCACTTCAACTGACTGCCAGATTAAACGGAAGTTCTATTTTAATGAAATATATCTCTAAACACAAATTTAGTTAATTTTGTGACTATTCGTGCTCAATAATCCCAATGTCAACAAAATAAGCAATTGTTTCTTTAATTGACATGTAGAAAATAAGTGCTTTTCCAAATTATAATTACGTTAATAAAATTGATCTCACATTTTGTATTGTATTTTAATAACAGGATTGGATTATTGCAGTTAGCTTTTAATGGATGTTACTATTCAGGTTAAAGTGACCATTAATTTTATAGACCTGATTACAAGGAATATTAATAGAAGATTTAACTTCTACATTTGTAGCTAAGGGTACTGCAGCATTAGTTTGCATGTGTCCATGAGATGGAGGATTAGCCTGGATATTTGAAGGATGTGATGGCACTGTGCATCTTGATATCTGCCCAGTTGGAAAGGTACCTTGGCAATTCAGTTGCAATGGCTGTTGATGGGAATACTGCAGCAGGTTTGGGTGCAAGTACGATGGAGCATGCAGCTCATTCCGGGTTTCTGGGGAAACTATGGAGTGAGTTGATAAAGTTGCCTGTCCAATTTCCAAAACTGATTGATCATCTTTCTGTTTACTGGCTTCTTTTACATCATTGTCATGAGCACTATAATCAACAAAAAAAAACTGATGAGTATAGAGGCATCAACTGCAGTTTCAGATAACTATTCAATTTTGCAAGACCCAATTGGAACTTACATTAACAGATGCTCAACACAAGGTAACAGCGTTTCCCATGTGTAAGCTGTAAGATGATGCAGCCGGACTGGCCATAAAGGAGAGAGCCTGAGAACAGCACGAGATGCTGCTATGCAAGCAGCAGCAACTACTGAAGGGAAATAACTTAGAAAGCCATGATCTGCAAATATAAAACCAGTAATTCCATTGAAAGCTCATGTATTATTTAATGTTACATCAGTCCAATCTCATCCAATAATGTTTGATCAACCAAAGCAAAATGCTGTTAACACTTGAAATCTAACAAATGCTGGGAATAACCAACTTGTTCAGTAGCATCTGTGGAGAGATCAAAACAGTTCAATTAAAGTCACTGACTTTTCTCTCTTCACCACTGCTGCCCGAGTATTTCTAGTATCCTCTGAATTTTTTCACTATCTTTGCAGTGCAGATAAATAGTACTCAAGATATAGAATCTCAGGTCAGACTGGGCTCAATACAGCTCATTCCCTGCATTCCCGCACCCACCACCTCCTCCTAGCCATACTATCCTTTGGCAATCCCAGAGGACAAATGTGGATCCTGCATAGATACTGCCTGGCCTGCTGAGTTCCTCCAGCATTTGTGCTGCTTTGACTTTCTAGCATCTGGTGATTTTCTTGTGTTTGTGACACTAGCTATGCCAACAGTCAGCATCATTGAGCTTCAGTTCTTGAACTCTGGGCCAAGTCCAGCAGTGGAGTAGAAGGTCAAAAGTACCAACATCCAATGTATTCCAATTTCACACACGCACACACACGTGCACACACACACAGTGATTTTCTCAATCCTGTTAGAAGTTTTCTACAAAACCAGCACCCAATAAAATGTACAGTCCAAACTATTGTAGAAAACCTGTATATACACATTTATATCAATGTGTCTATAAAAAGGATCAAAATTCAGCTTCTCATCAAAAAGTCATCTTTTGAAAGACCACAGTACTTTGAGAGAAAATGGAGCTAAATATTTATTCTAATAAGTTTCATCTCAATTAGTCTTCTTTAAATGTAATCATCCTACCATAGGAGATTCCAGACAAGTGGGTTGGATTTTGCATTAAATGGTGAAATAATAGTGCTTAATTCAGTGTTGTTTTTCCTAGCAGATTTTTTTTTTTTATAAAGAAAATACATTTTTTTTTAAACTGTAGCATTCTATGGTTTTGTTTACTTTTTGGGCCAAAGGGATTAATAAACCTTAACACGCCATTAAGACTCATTCATAACACTTGCACAAATGGTCACCTATTCAAGCTGTTAAACACAGTGTTGTAAATAAAATTCTCTTCTGATCAGATTTCTGCAGTTTATAATGGAGCAGATTGAAAAATAAGCTGTACAAAAAAAGAACCAGGAATCATTTCTAGATTTCCTGATGTAACCATGCATGTATATACTCCTGTTCTCATAATGGGATGACTGTCTGATATTTCATGGTAGGCTTAATAATTAACCCATTATACCATTATCATCCAGCATGCATAAATATTTCACATCTTAAAAAGACTCGTTTTGTTTTTGCTTGCAATGTACAACAATCAGAGATTTATGGTTGAAAACCAGGGCCATTCATCCAATCACATCCATAGCAGCTAAGTAGTTTTACAACACTTTTCATTTCCTGGACTGAAAACTTGTAGCTTTTGAAACAAGTATCCAAGTACTTAAAAAAAAAGACAGGATTTTCTTCTGTTATCACTGAATAGAAAAATCCTCAACTCATCTCCAATCCTAGTTCAGAATTGCACACAAGGTGCCCTGAAAACCAATAGAAGTGCAGTGATTTGCTTGTCAGTTCTATCAATGAAGCTTGGACCTCACACTGTTGCAAGTGAGGGAGATCAATTTTGTGCACAACTATTCCTAGATGCAAAGAATAATTCATACTTTTCCAACTAATATTGATTGTTAGTTTTTTTTTTGCAATATTTTGTCAATGGTTGGACTAACTGGCCTGCTGAACTTTAGCAATGATCCTCACATCAGGAATAGCCAAGTATAGCTATAATTTTTAGATTATGCTGCAAGGACTAAAATGGTATTTAAAAACAAATTCAACCAAGAAATATGAATTTTGTAAGGGATGGAATAACTATGTTTACAAATTCTCCTGACTACCCACCCCCATGAAGGCCATATTGGTAAGAGTCTGCATACTTAGATGAACAAAAATATTTTGCATATTGTTCCATATACCTACTGAAACATTTTTGTTCATTCACTCATTTCCCTCCCTAAATGACAATATGCTAACATCATACAAAATTTCATTAGTGATGTAGACGAGATATTTGGGTGAGGCGAAAGTTGCATGAAGAATAAATACCCTGTAAAGACACTTCTAGAAAGTAGCCAGAGTACTTTTCAGTGTATAACTTGGTCTTCTCAAAGTAAAGCATAGGCCATCCATCATGAAGATCAGTTTCGTGGACAGCAATGGAGAGGTAGTAATCGATGAAGTGGGCAGCAGTTGGTAGGCAGAGATTCCACTGAAAGGATTCCAGTAACTGTAGCTCCATATGCAACAAGGTCTGTTTGTTTAACACCAAGTTCACACTGGTTATACAACTGAGGCTGTTGAGTTGCTCAAGTTTGGGTACGCGATCCTCTTTTTCCTCAAACTTGCCTGAATTAAAGGAAACAAGTTTACCTTAGTCACATTTATAGTACTAAAGGTATACCAGAGTGAATACACTAATCAATGTTATAATCTTAAATTTCATGACCTTGTTTTTAAAAAGTCAACAGAACAATTGCATTTGCAGCTGAGTAACAACAAATTTAAAGTACCAACAAAAAGTATCAGGCAATAAAGTCTAAGTTTTTGTGTATGTTGCTTGGATTTCTGGCATCTGTCAATTTTCTCTTCTTTGTGATTGGGTCCTGCCAAAGGGTTTCAGCCCAAAACGTATGATGTCATCTTTTCCTTGATGCTGCCTGGCCTCCAGCATTTTGTGTGTAGCATAGACTATTTTCTACTTGCAGAAAAGATTCGGGAATCTGGGGTGCAAGGGGACTTGGGAGTCCTTGTGTGGGATTCCCTAGAGTTTAGGTTGTGGTTGCAGCTGGTGGTGAGGTGGGTGGGTGCAGTGTTGGTGTTCAGTTCAAGAGGACGAGAATATAAAAGAGACTCTTGGATGGATACATGGAGCTTAGAAAAATAGAGGGTTATAGGTAAGCCTAGGTAGTTCTAAGGTAAGGACATGTTCGGCGCAGCTTTGTGGGTCGAAGGACTTATATTATGCTGTAGGTTTTCTATGTTTCTATAAAAAGTTCCTTCCTTTGATATTCAATGAAATTATCAGCACCAAGTCTTCATTCATTAACATTTGAAGAGGAGGATGGGAGTTGTCACAACCATTCAGAAATTCATCTGCATTAACCATACAGAAACTCAAAGAGAGAAATACAAAAGTCAGGAGGGGCCATGAAAAATCTTTGGCAAATAGGATTAGAAAGAATTCAAAGACATTCTATGCATACATCAAGAGCAATAGGATAACTAGGGTGAGGGTAGGGCCTCTCAAGGATAAAGTGGGGAGCATTTGCTTGGATGTGGTGGATGTGGGTGCAGTCCTTAATGAAGGCATGGAGGATAGGGAAATCAGTGCCAAAGCATATTAACATGCTAGGGCATTTCAAAGTAGGAGGTAGTGTTGGGTCTTTTAAAGAGCATTAATTTTTAATAATCACCTGGGACTGATGGAATATACCCCAGGTTATTGAGAGATGCAAGAGAAGACCTTGACTAATATCCTCTCTAGCCACTGTTGACTGGAAATAGCTAATGTTATTCCATTGTTCAAGAAGGGAACCAGGGATTATCTTGGAAACTATAAGACTAGTGAGTCTCATGTCAGTGGTAGAGAAGTTACTGGAACGAATTCTTAGGGATAAGGTTCATGAGCATTTGAAAAACTATGCAGGGTGAGTCATGTTTTACTAATTTGATGAAGTTTTTTTTGATGAAGTGACGAGAATGATCGATGAAGGTAGAGTTGTGGATGTTATCTACTTAGATTTTATAAAATCCTTTGACAAGGTCCCTCATGGGAGGCTCATCCAGAAGACTGAGATCCGTGGGATTCATGGTTAATTGGCTGTTTGGATTCAGAACTGGCTTGCCATAGGAGACAGAGGGTAGTTGTCGAAAAGACGTATTCTAGTTGGTGGTTTAAGATTAGTGATGTTCTGCAGGGACCTGTACTGAGACTTTTGTTGTGTGTATATAAATGACCTGGATGGAATGTGTTAGTGAGTTTGCAGATGATACAAAAATTTGTGGCATTGGGGAAAGCATAGAGAACTAGCAAATAATACAGTAGGATGTAGATCATTTGTGGATATGGGTAGAGATATGGCAGATGGTGTTTAACCCAGCTCAATGTTGCACTTAAGTAGATCAAATGCAAATACACAGTATACTGCTAAGAACAGTATTGATGAGTGGAGGGTTTGTGGGGTCCAAGTTCATAGCTCTCCGAAAGGGGTTACACAGACAGATGGGGTGATTAAGAAGGCACATGAAATGTTTGTATTTATTAGTTAAGGTATAAGAGTTCAAAGCTCGGGAAGTTGTGTTGCAGTTTTATAAAACTCTGAAGTATTTCATACTACTCCGGTTACCCCATTATAGGGAGGATGTTGAGGGTGCAGAAGAGTTTCACCAGGATGGAGCCTGGATTAGAGAGTGTGTGTTATAAATAGAAGTTGGACAAACTTGTGTTGTTTTCTCTGGAGTGGCAGAGGTTGAGGGGAGATCTTATAAGACGCATAAACAGTAGAGACAGTATTTTTTTTTCCCAGGGATGAAATGTCTAATACCAGAGGGGACATGCATTTAAGTTGGAGGGGGGGGGGGAAATTTCAAAGATGGGAGGGCAAGTTTTTTTTCTTCACACTAAGAGTGGGGGGTACCTGGAATTCTTTGCTTGGGGTGCTGGTAAATACTGATACAATCATTCCTTAAATGTCCTAATTGTATAAGCACATGAATGTGAGGAAAATGGAAGGATATGGACATTGTGTAGGCAGAAAGGTTTAGTTTAGTTGGCCATTATAGAACTAAATAATTGGTTCAGCATAACATTGTAGGCCAAAGGGCCTGTTCTTGTGTTGTTGTGTACTGTCCCAAGTTCTATGTTCTATATACAATGTACAAAGGGAGGCCAGAGGTGGGTACCCTGCTACATATAGCACCCATCACAGTCAAGCCTTTTAACAATCGCCAGTTTATAAATACCACAGAAGTGGAACTTTGCTCTCAGGCCAATAGTAACTGGCACACAAATGATGGAGAACTTCTGGAAAAAGAGTTTTTGCCAATATTTCCTAAAAGCACTCAAGGGCAAAATGTATGTGTGCTGCATCTGTTTAATACAATGGGGACTAAGCTTACCAACATATCAGTGAAAGAACCTGCACCACACTCCTGGATAGAGTCCTAAAACAAAGAGTAATGAGGAACCCAACACTTGAAGGACTTCCTTCCTATGATTGTCCTATGTGTGGAGACCAGTCAGGTCTACACCCAGCTGTAAAGGCAGTCAATGATAGGGCAAAGTTCTTTAAATGTTTTTATCCAATTATAAAAACCAGAAAAAGGTGTACTACGTCCAACCTCTGAGCCAGTTTTGAATTATTAATAGCCATCAAATTGTAGATTAAGGACAAAAATTAGAATAGAAACCCATTTAGTGAATTTGCCTACTCCAAAAACTAATTTTGGCCATTCACTACCTTTTAGCTTTGAATATTAAAAAATACATTTATTAATTTATGTAGTTGTTAATTTCACTATTTATTATACACCTCTAATTACCTCTGAGATGGTGACTAGGCAGCCACCCTCATGAACAGGTACCTTCTAATGAAGATACTCCCACTGTAGAGTTCCTGGAATTAGATCCAGCAACAACAAGGGAGTGGCATGCATTTCTATGATAGATGGCATGCAACACAAAGGGGAACCTGTAGCTGTTGGTGATCCCATGCACCCGTTGCTTTTGACTTTCTTGATGCTAATTGGTTTATTATTGTTACATGCACCAAGATACAGTGAAAGACATGACTGTTTTACATGTCATCCTGAGATAATAGAGAAAAAAAAATGCAGAATACCAGTATAGTCAGAGAAAGTACAATACATGTAGACAAATAAAATGCACAAGTCACGACTGGGAGATCAAGAGTTCATCTTTAGTGTATCAGAGGTCCACAGAGATCAAGTTTGGGAAGAGCTGTTGGAATTAGCTTGGACAACTAATTCCAGAAGAGAGACAGGATTTAACGTAGTCATTGCTTGATACTTCTGTGGTATGGATGTTTATTGGTATTTATATGGCACAAATTAAGGTCTGGACCAAAGCTGTTTTAAGATCTGGAGTGGAGTCTTTCTACAAAACCAAATAAGTGAGCAAGTAATTGGTTGTTTAAGTGCTACTTCAGCCAGTAATTATACTTTTGGCGTATACCATTATTCCACATTCGCAATCATGCAGATCTTCCCTTATAAATTTTAGTTTGTCGTAAAACAAATGAATCAAAAACACAAGATGCAAGATTCAGTTTTCTTGTGCCTAATAGTAACACTGCCAAACAAATCTTCCAAAAATATGAACACATTTGGAAAACCAACTTGCTTTTCAGAAAAACTACTTAGATGTTGTTTACACATCAGTGTACTTACTTGCTAAAAGTAAACAGGAGAGTGCTACCAGATGCAACTGCTGCACGGAAATATCATAGCAGTCCATGAACAAGTCTAGAAGATAAACAGCCAGGTGACGAGCAGTGGGGCAAAGACGAAAACGATTGCTGATGATTGCAAGAAGATCTGCAAAATATCGTCTGACATTCAGCTGAGGGGACCGACACTTGTAGGGAAGTAGTTTCAGCTCCTGAATAAAATAGAATTAGAATAATGATGATGCGACGAATTAAAGCTCAACAGTTTTAAAATGTGTGAAAAAGTAAGAAAAAGTTGCACATTTGAGGCAACTTGCCTTCATGAAATAGAGATTTGCATTTTACATCATAGAACAGGGAAGGCCCTTTGGCCCATTGTTTTGTATTGATCTTTTCAAAGTAAATTTATTATTGATGTAAACATTACACAGCCCTGAGATTTTTCTCCTTACAGGCAACCACAAAACAAAGAAACCTCAGAAGAACCCATCATCAAAAAAAGACTGTTAAACACCTAATGTGCAGAGAAAAAGTAAAAAACCAATGCGAACAACAAGAGCAAGCAAATAGCTTCAGAACTGATGTTTTACATGAAGCCAGGCATTTCTGCAGCAGGCCACAGCTTCAGTTCAGCATAGAGCTGAGAGAACATTGTGGAGAAGGAAGCAGAATCATGCAGAAATGGGTAGAACCAGCCCTCTCCTCCAGTCCCAACACCCTGACCTTTTCAAATTTGGCCCAGAACTTAAATTGGCCAAACATCGGGTCATTCCTTGCTCTTGAACCACTTAAGGATCTGAATCCCACTGTGACAATTAAGCCCGTACCTGGCCTTTCCAGTTCAGCCCAGCTCTTAAGAATCAATTGGGCATCGGGACCTTACTTACTCTTGGGGATGCCATGACTCTGCTTTGACCCTGCCTCTGCCTTCGCTCACCTCAACCAAGCCTTCCCTGTGCCTTTGCCACCACTCACCTTCACTTTACTCCACCATTTCTCACCTGCATCCCTGCTCCCCTCTCCATTGTTAGCGTTGATTGTCATTAATAAAATGTTATTAAAAAGGCATTTAGTACCTTTCTTAGTTTTGTTTTTTATTTGCCACCAATAAGTAGAGGCTGGGCATCACCAGTTCCATCTTAAACCTACTCTAAGACCTATCTACCCCTTCCTTTCCACATATCTCTCCGTTTTTCTTTCACCCATGTCCCTCATGTTTCTATGTTTACTACAACCCCTGGCAGCATGCTTCACAGTTACCACTCTGTGGGAAAGAAACTAGCGCTGAGATTACACCCCCGCCCCCATACTTTCTTTGGATCACCTTAACATTATGCCCTGTCATATTAGTTATAGCCACACTGAAAAAAGGAAATGTCTGTTCACTCTGTCTATGTCTTTTATCATCTTGTACAAATCGATCAAGTCACCTCTTCTCCAAAGAGAAAAGCCCCAACTCACTCAACCTTTCTTTTTAAGGCATGCTGTCCAATCCAGGCAGAATCCTGGTACTGCCATTATTTGATGGTTATCATTTTTTGGTCTGACCAGTTGAGAATGCTTTAAGGCAAGAAAAGACAACAGGGGAAGAAACACATTTTAGCAGTCAGAGTTCTCCATGGTAAATTAAAATGTGGTTCCAAGTGACGCCTGTACCATTATAATTGACAAGCAGCAGTACAGTGGACAAATAGTGCAAAAGGAAAATAACTGTATGTCTGATACCACTGTCACAGGTAAACGAGTGGGATTTATACTTTTACACATCATCTTCTAAGGCAGAACACATAAATGCTGCAAAGGGTACTATGCCAATATAAACCAACACTGTTCCAAATTTGATCTATGGGCTGTGACAGATGATAAAAGAGACCATTTTGCTTCAAATTGTTTTGGTGAAAGAAAAAAAGGGGCAAACAGCAACTTTTTCCTTCACTATCCCTTGACTACAATGGGAAAGTCCTTATGGACACCAATTGATACGTGACAATGATTCTCTCTATGTTGAACTGTCAGCAATCATATTTAAATGCAGACTCTTAAGCAAATTACTGGGGGCATGGCAATATATCTGTCAAGAAGAAGGAAGTATGGGACAAACACATTGTTAGAGCATATAAAGACCAGTATGATAAATGTCCCCTGCTTTGAAAAATAGAGTTATTTGATGCTTTAAGAGAAAGATAACTGATACCTACATGTAACTAAAGTGTACAAAGCATAGGACTTTATTTCAGGAAAATTATCCTCATTAGTTATTACGTAGCAACAGAATATGAGAGCATAAAGAAAAAAGGCCTTCTGAAGAAAAATCAGATAATACTCAATTTCTTTCTCCACATACCTGCTAGTTTTATTTCCCCTCAAGTACCTATCATTCCCTTTTGGTTGCATTGCAACAACCTGGTGCAAATGTCATTGAATTCCATCAAAGTTGAAAATTAAACCTACAGAGGTGGAATCTGAATTAAATAGCTTAATTAATCACCTCACTTTACAAGAGAAGCTTCATGAAACAGCAGCTGCAAGTACTCAGCAAAACAAATAAAAGGTAGTCAAAGTTGAGAACAAACATTTGAGAAATAGCTTTCTATGCTTACTCCCAATTGTGAAGGATCAAGATAAGGCCAGAGAACTGATCGCAAGTTAAAGACAAATAGATCCTAATTGAATTAGTGTGGTTAGCATATTCCTGCTCCATCCAAAATCTTTACCATTCAGATTAACTGCAGCACAAGATTGTATTTGTTGATTTAAAAAACAATTAAAATGTTTAAATACACAGAGGAGTATTTATACATCATGTTGTTATTAGTTTAAAGCCATCATCTATGGGTGTGTAACTTTAAACAAGTTTGTAATTTGAGACTTTCCAAATTTGATCTTGTTAAATCCTGTACAGCAGCAGAATTATTGGGGTGGGAAAATGTACTATGCTAGGTCAAATATATACATTCTACATGGATTGGATTCAATTTTGAATCAGATTTTGAGTTGCTTCCTTCACTTGATCTATCAAGTTTATATAGAGTGAGCAAATAGCCTACAAAACCTGTTTAATAATTTATCATTTTGCAAATTCAGTTAGACAAAATGTCATGTAGCTATCCAAAGCAGACTGTCATAGACTTCATTGCATTTTCTTGTAGAGTAGTAGGTTATGGAAATATGATGCATTTTAAATTAAACCTACTGTATATGTCAAGCAAATAATTCCATCTTGTGCAAACTGATCATGCTTTCTTTTCCTATGGAAATTAAAATCTTAAAGGGAACAATGGACAGGTTACACAACAACTGTAGAAGTTATTTATTTCATACAATCAACCACTTAACTCAAAACTGAAGCATTTAGATAATTAACATTTAGCTGCAGAGTCAATGTTATAAGCCAGTCCAGGTTGCAGAATTGCACAAAGTAATTGTTACCATTGTTTGTAGCAATCAAAACCTTCAGCATAAAAGCAGTTTTCTTTAGAATTAGATATGTTCCTACCATTAAAAAAAGTTTGCTGTGAAATGCATGCCTGTTTGATTTATAATGATAAAGATTAAACTTCCAAATGAATCCTTATTTTCTATAAAATTGTATAACTCTAAACGTTTTTTTCTTATTTAAGAAGTGCTGTGGATGTTAAACAGTAAAGACTGAAAAGAATGTTGATCAAGTAGCATCTGTGGTTAAAATTACAGCTAAGATTTCAGATCTCTGATGCTTTAGCCTGAATATTTCCAAATCTTTGCATCAGTTAAATGTTCCGGTAGGAATGTAGATCTGCGCTAAAATGCTGTTCAGAAGATCAAGAATTTAGAAGGATACACACCAATAAACGCCAGCGATCAAGCGCATTTTGATTGATGAGGTATTCAATAATGTGAAATATATATTCACAAACAATGGAAAGAAGTCCCAGCTGCTCTCGGCCAACTTTAATCCATGAGTAAATTATAGCTTTACTTTTAAAGTAAAATACTTAAAGTTATTCATCCTAAAAGTGTAAAGCGATGTAAAACTCGAAATTACCAACTGGAAGCTTGTTATTTAAGGTAAACCTACAGAGGATTCTCGCGTCCTGTCATATTGATGGAGGAAAATTACGCAGTAGCCTTACAAAGTATCGTAAGGAGTCAGCTTTTACAAAGTTACTTCTTGGAAGTTAAGATGGACTTCCGCTTCTACACAGAGTATATGACAGAATGTAACAGCTTTAATGTAGAGATGTACCTTATTGCGGAGAGCCTGGTGGATATCTGTAGCGACTTGTCCTTTCCACCACTGGTCCTCCAGCTCCATCAGGAACAACAATTCTCATCAAACTTCGAAGCGAGGTAGAATCGGCAAATAACCTATCCGAAAACACACGCCATCGCCTCGGCGTTTAGAATGAACAGCTCACAACTTCCCTTTGCCCTTATCAACCCAACAAATTAACGCCAATCAATTGCTACCACTCACCCTGGCAAACTCGACATCTTCTGATCAGAACTGTTGAATCTGCCTAATAGCCAGTTTCAAATGCGATTGCAGAACCATTCTTCAGCTGGAAGTTGTATGTGCTTGTCTCCGCGCTGTTGACAGCACAGTAGGTTTTCGGTTTCAAGACACCTTGGAGTCTCGGGGTCAATTGGGAAGAGAACATAGCAGGAGCTATCAGCTCCACAGCGAAATGTACCATCTTTTTGGGGACAGGAGTACTTCCGGGACGTTGTTTCCCAGCGGTCTGATTTGTAATGCATTGTTGCTTTTATTCGTTTAGTTTACATGAGGATTGAATGACCATAGCTTCTCGGAAATGAACTGTCGTTCTTTAAAGCACGAACCCTGTTGGAAATTTATCTTTCACGCTGAACGTTATTTAGAGTTTCCCACTCGTTACCGCAACGGATGTCATTTACAAAGTAACTGTTCCCAGGTCTGCTTTGATTCGGAAGTCCTCAAACTCTGATGCGGGGTGGGGGTGGGGAAGCTCACGTCTACCATATTCTCACTTCACCTGCTCAAGAGTTAGTGGAGTCAGATGTCGTGATCCTTCATGGAACATTTATGGGATTGAATTTCATTCCTGTTAATCAGTTTCTGTGCGCCGCGACAGTCGTCACTCTCCTAAAGAAGTCCGTTGCTTCTTGGTATTGGTTTATTATTGTACAATGCGACGAAATACGATGGGAAAAAACGTGCGCGTGCCATACAGTCTGATCAGTCCATGGTACTGTACATCCATGTGGTAACAATAAAACAGAAAATGCAACAGCATCAGGAGGTACACGGGGAGATCAAAGGTACATCGCTTAGTGTATTAGAGAGAGTGGATATCAGAAACGAGCAAAGAGGGAAAACAAATTAGCCCAGCATATAGATCACAATATAGACAAAAAACAAAAGTAAAGCGATAAAAAAGACTCAGCAAAATAAGAACAGAATGCTTAATATGCTTAGTTGTGCAAAGGTGCAAGCAAACAAGAATATAAAAACGCAGAAGCTCAGTGATTACAGAACTACAGCACTTAAATAAATGATTACACCTATAAATAAATTCGGAAATGATTGAAACGAAAATGTGGCTTCAGTAGTAGAAAGGTGGCTGCAGTTGGCAGTTAACCATCGGGGGTCTGGACATTTCTGAAGCAGCTGGTTATATTGTCAGGGATGTTCTTCAATAATTGCAATGTTCAATTGCATTTACAACATGAAGCAGCCCATGCCTGTATAGAAGAAGTCCAAGCTTCCATTTCAGGCTTGGCCTGGTAAATGGCAAGTAGCGCCTTTGCCGCAAAGATCTCAGGTAATGACTATTTCCAACATGGGAGAGAATCTAATCAAATACTGTTCTTCACTGAATCCACAAGCAACAACATCCCAAGGATTATCATTAACTTTGAAATCACTTCAAAAGCTGCATCACTACAGTCAGAGTATAGGAATCCAAAGGAAAGTCATTCACATAATAAGTCACTAAACACTTCACACAATTTGAAAAGACACTTCATAAACTTCATAATTCCATTTACCTGGAATGTGAGCATTGATACATGCAGGAAAAAGCAGCCGATTTACGACCCAAAATATTCCCTTGTTTCTTCTAGTGTGCAGCATCCACAAAATTCACTATTCATTGCCAAGATTGCTTTTAGAACACCTTGCAAACCAGCACTCTGTATCGCCAACACACACAAAATGGTGGTGGAACACAGCAGGTCAGGCAGCATCTATAAGGAGAAGCACTGTCGACGTTTTCCACCAGCATTTTGTGTGTGTTGTTGTTTGAATTTCCAGCATCTGCAGATTTCCTCGTGTTTGCTCTGTATCACTGATTAGGACAAGGATTGCAGGCGCATTAGAACACTTTGCCTGCAATCTTGCCTTGAAAATGAATAGTTCATTGATCATCATTGGATCATCACTGGAAGTAAATCCCAGAATTCCTATCCAGTAGCAGTATGGTGGATCTTCAACCGAAAAACTGCAATCAATTTCAAAAGGCAGCAACTAGGGATGGACAGTAATGCTGGCTTTGCTTCTGGTAGGTGGATTTGCATTTGCAAGGATAATCCCCAAAGAATTATACTGCTCTGCAAATTCTTGATCACTTCCAGAAATGGCTGGAAATCCAAGTAACGCACACAAAATGCATATATACCATAGTTTAATCCAAAAAAAATCTATTGTTATTAATGCACTGACACAATCAATGTAGTTATCAACAAAGCAGAAAGTGTTAAGGCCAATGACCAATTGCAAATTTGTGCACTGGAGGATTTTAACCTAGGACCGAGTAGGCAGAAGGAGGCTACTTTTCATTAGTATATTAATGAGTTATCAGAGTTTTATAGATGGTACTCACAAAGAATGTGTCTGAGATCCAGGTACTGAGTTTTCTATGGCTTTTTATATTAAAACATGCCATATATCAATGTCTTCTTATCCTTCTTATAGTTAAATTTAAGAATTTATTCACTGTTCAAATCTATGTAATATTTATTTTATGTGTGTTGCTTAAAGTCAAAGTTTTCTGGAGAAAACACTTTCTGAAATTGACTCCAACTTGGGGCAGAAAAATGGAGAGTTGGGCAACTTGATGGAATTTTGTAATATCATATGGGTAGATTACCATTTGGTGGTCAAATGGATTCTGAGGTGTGCTGTATGAGGTATCCTTTGATTGGACAGAGATGAGTTCCCAATACTTAATAACCAAGATAAAATATTGAGGATGTTGCTGTGGTTATGTTTCATAGATCAGCATTGAGGCTATCTGCAAACAACTGTTAGTGCAATAATATAATGATAAAAGTAGTAAGATATTTCATATCCACCTTTGTTCCCTAAAGATATGCAGAAGAGACATTGTTGAAATTTTATTGAAGCAGACCACTGTGGTGCTGGTTGATAGAACACTTTACATAAACAATTGGAGTCTTAGTGAAAGACTCTGAATAATAATTGATTTAATAAGCTACTTGCAAATTTGTAAAGAATTATGTCAGCAAATAATTACAAAAATATGAAAGTGCTATTATACATCAATCTGAAAATTTAGTGATGATATCATTAGATATTAATAAATCATAACAGAATTTCAATAATAACATATATTAGGCAAGCCACAGACATGCTTCCTTACACATAACTGAAAGTCAATGCAACAAGCTGTAAAGTAAAACAGGTGGACTCTATAAATAATCGTAGTCAGCTGCTTCACCCTGTCCTGTGACCTGAGTCTTCTACCTCAGGAATGGGACCTCTATGATCATATGCTGGGATGTAGTTGCTTAGAGAATTCTTTTGTGGATGCATCTGCTGCTGACTGATACATCTGAGAACTGGAGACAGTCATGACTTGGATGTCATCAGTTTATATCTAATGGAGATTACAGAAAATTTAATTTGGCAATTTAGTTGGATATTTCCTAAAATTAGCAAAACCAATGGAAAATTTATGAATGATAAGGGCTAATTGATAAAAGGTAAGTAAGGGTGGGGACATTCTCATCAATAAGACTCAACCAATTGTTTATAAAGGCAATCTGGGTTCATATCATTTGATTAATAAAGTAGCTGCTTCTTATGAAGTTTTTTTAACCTGAAATGTTAGTTGTTTCTCTTTCTACAGATGCTGCCTGAGCTGCTGAGTATCTCCACCACTTCATTTTCTCCATATAGATCAACTATGCTAGCAAATAATTTTTTTGTATTCTCTGATAGAATGAACAAAATTCAGTCTTGGCAGGTTGAATGGCAATGCAAGCTTGACAGCTCAAATGGCCCATTTCTGCTTCTATATTTCATATTCTAAGAATGGGAATATTTCAAGAATATTCTAAGAATATTCCAAGAAGGGATAAATTCATCAGTTCTGATGGAAGGTCATTGATTTGGAATATTAACTTTCTCCCTCTGCACATGCTGCCATTAAACATATCCAGCTGTTTCTACTTTACTTTCTTACGAGTCTGCCTGCATGATTTGGAAGGCTCAATACAGGATCTTGGCTATTTCTTTACTGATCCTAAGGCAGCATAATGAATATTATTCATTGTTTAGTCTAAAGACAATTCCAATTAGGTCCAAGGTGGTATTTTTAGGGGGAGGTAGGGTACCTGGGTAAAAAGTCCCACTCTGAAATAACTGGATCTAAGGTGAGATGAATTAATTTTATGCTTTTTTTCCCCACTTCTATTTTGTCTCCCCTCTGACCCAACATTTGTTTTCTCATAAATCAGAATACTTATTATTAATTTAAGTCATGCAGTAATACTATTTTTAAAAATTTAACTATAGCCTGGCACCCAATCACCAGGGGTTGTGTGAGTTTATAATGCTGGAAACCCAAATGAAGGTAGTGTTATGGAAGAACACTTGAGTTTGACAATTTTGGTTAGAAAATGGTACATTTGACAGTTCACTTAAATAGCATAGTTCAACAATTTTTTTTCTCTTCGACTACAAAATAATCCTCCTTCCTTTATAGGACACCTCAAGGTAACATTTTGCCTTATAGCATTGGAAATCAATTAGTTTCTAGGAAATTAGTTGATTTCTTAGGAAGAACATAAAATAATGCACAGCAGATGCAACACCTTTAAAGCAAATTGCAATCTAGAACATGAAGTATGTTTCCCTAATATAAGTCACATGTGCTTAGGAATTGACAGCAGTAGAATGCTTTTATTCTCAGGAACTTTGCTTTAGTGCAGTGTTGATTTAAAGCTTGCAGTTTTGGTGCTTTGTACTGGCCTCATTTAAAACAAAATCAATCTAATCCTATTTTGTCGCAGCTAGTCAGGAGAAAAGAAAACAAATAGAAGCACACAAGCATGCCTTTAGATAATAGTATGCTCTAATTAATGATAACAATTTTAAGATGTAATAGATTCTTATTGCTAGAAAATCATTTATTTTACTGGCTATCATTCCACTTAAAGAACTAAAAGCAGAATAGTGCTGGAAATTTTGAATAAAGAACTGAAAGCACAGCGGGTCAGACAACAATTGTTGAAAGACAATCAGTGTTAATGACTCAGGCTGATAATTTTCCATGATCACTAAACATTTTCAGCATTTCAGTGCTTAGAATTGTTTTTCTCCCAGCAAGTTGTGAGTTTATGAAAATCTCTTTCTTAAAGGAAGTCTTTAAATATTTTGAAACCAATGATACTTCTTAAAAATATTCAAATATGGTGTGTATCACTGCAGGTGGATGGAAATGTGAAGTTCAGGTTATACGACTTTGTGATCTTAATCAGCTGTGATCTTATTTAAGGCACAGAAGGACTGAGTGGGTAAGTATCAACCACTTTTAATTTGAATGTTTGTATGCTCATATGTATTCATATTCATTGGATATAACATCACTTTGATATTGATGTTAGTTAAATGACCTCAGTTTATGGCAGACAACCTTTCCTTATTCTGAGAAATCTGCTAATCAATCAATCAACAAAGGAATCACATTTCCATGAAAATTAAAGAACACTTTGAAATTTGCCCAGGGATTACTAAATCATCACAATCAAGGCCCATGTGGGCATCCTAGTCTTCTGAAATATCCCAAACTTGCTCAGAGACTAAGAAACAGATAAACTTGATATCTACTTCCAAAAAAAAAAACACCCACAAAAGGCTGAAAGACCAGGTGCAAAAAATGGGAAGACAACAGGAGGTGGCCAAAAGAAGAAAGATACAATACTATTGCAGAGGTACCAATAACTTTCTGTGTTTTGGAGTTTGATTAGTGAAAAAGTCTACATCAGACTGAAGCCAGGTGTAGTGAAAAATCAGTCACAATTGTCTTCCAGATGTGGTGGATCACACCACTGATTAAATGAACTCACGATTGAGGATCCTGTCTTATATCAGAAGAATGGCCACCATCTTAATAACACAAGCACAAAGGCTTGATTGATGGAAGCAAATGTGAACTCATTGGAAGTTACACCAGTAGCCCTACAGCGTGAGAGCACTACAATTCAATAATAAATTCCTGGAGAACAGTAACCCATTAGGACCTTCTCAATCAAACCAAGCATTTGCCAAAGTAAATGACATCAAGACTAGACCTTTATGTTAGATAGAAGATGAAAATGCTGTTAAACTGAAATAAAACTGAAACCCCTAGTCATACTTAGCAGATCTGAAGAGATATATTTAACATTTCATGTTGATGCACTTAGGTTTGCTATTTTTACAAAAATGCTTATAAATCTCATTAAGCCAGGGTAACTGTTATAAAGCAACACAAAAATACAATAATCGGGCATAATAAAAGAAAATGCTTGAGTAGGTCAGGCAGCCTCTGTGGGTGAAGAAAGGAACAGGGTTAATGTTTTAGGTTGATGATCTTTCATCATACATTGAATGTTGTGAACAATCTTTGCTTTTTTAAGTCTCTACACTCATTTGACTTCCTGTAGGTAAGTTTTTCTCCTTTCTAATATAGTATTCTCATTATTATTGAATTACCTTCCTGTCTCCTAGAGGGTATGGTTCAGAGAACAATTTAAAATTTCAAAGGAATGTATATATGGAATATTGTGTAAGATATCCTGAACTGCTAGTATCATAACAAGTATTTCTAAAGGAAAGCAATGAATGTGTAATATGGTTTTGTAAAGTTATTTGCAGTTTTGTTTGACGTGTCTCTTACAGATTTTCCTGATGAACTATGGTCCTAAAATGGTGTTGCAGGTTACTAGGATGTTTATCTAAAAAATTCTCTCTACCATTTCGATGTCAGGATATTAATACAAAATGAGTCCACCATCTTTTTAATAAGATTTTGCAACCTTGTTAAAGGCTAACTTTAAAATGTGTAAAGTGAGAAAGTTCTGTACTTAGTAGAAGAGGAATGAGAAAGAAGGATGAAGTTGAAAGAAAAAGACAATTAGTATATAGTTTATTTAGCTTAATTAAGGATGGATTTTGTCTCAGGAGAACTTTGATGTCTCATCCCTACTGAAACAACCTCTTGTCTGCAGACCAGCTGACAGATCTGATTAGAGCTGACCTTGCATAAATATGAATTGCGTTTGGTGGATGATAACCTATTTATTCCATAAGTGCATCCTCTGATTTGGATTGTCTGGGGTAATCAAACAAATAAATAATGATCTTTATAAAAATGGTAGTATGATTGTGTATGTTGGGAACAACATTTTCCAGATGTTATCTTAGATTATAGTTTAATGTGAGACAAAATTAAGACTTACATAATTATGGCAATGGCCACTTTCTTTAAGGACTTTTTATGAATAGTTTACAATATAGTATTTATTCCACAACATTTCATTGGTAATTTAATTAACCAATTCAGAGGATGGATCTTGTTTTGATTTTTCTGACGAAAAGGTGGACAGGAGTTGATCATTTTTTTTTGAATGAAAGGTATATACTTATCTGTTTGTTTGAATATGGTTAATATGGAATAATTTTAAAAAGAGGTATATTTAGATTTTTTTTTGTACATAGCCCGCAGAATGTCACCATGGTCCATTGGTACCATCTTGTAAAAGATGGTAACAGATCAGCACATAGGTGCCACGCCAACAACCTCTTACTCAATGTCAGAAAGACCAAGGAGCTGATTATTGACTTCAGGAAGAGGAAACTGGAGATCCATGAGGAAGTCTTCATTGGGGGAATCAGAGGAAGAGAGGTTAAGAGCAATTTTAAATTCCTCAGGCCCTGGGACCTGCATGTTCATGCAATTATGAAGAAAGCACAGTAATTCCTCTTCTTCCTTAGATGTTTGTGAAAATTTGACATGACGTTTAAAACTTTGACCAACTTCTATAGATATGCTCATCACAGCCAGGTATGGAAACACCAATGCTCGTGAACTGAATGGAAATGGAAAATCCTACAAAAAGTAGTGGATCCAGCCCAGTCCATCATGGGTAAAGCCCTCAAGCAGCATCAGTCATCAGGGATCCCCACCATCCAGGATATACTCACTTATCACAAGTATCATCAGGAAGAAGGTATAAGAGCCTCAGGACTCACACCAACAGATTGAGAAACGGTTATTACAGTTAACAATTAGGTTCTTGAATCAGAGGAGATAACTTCATTCAACTTCACTAGCTCCATCAGTGAACTGTTTCCACAACCACTTTCAAGGACTCTTCATCTCATGTCCTTGGTATTTATATGTTTTATCCATAATAAATTTACTTTGAACTTTGGAGAGGAAATGATATAATTTAGTCCTGTTCATATTGGGTGACATTGAGTAACTACATCCTCTTTATCAAAAGTATCCGACACTTGTTCATTGCTTAGTTAATTGATTATCCAAAATTGTTCTGATAACACAGTGATTGTTTATTTGAGCTGTTGAGATCCTTATGGTGATGGTACTTCTGATGATGTTAAGTAGAGAATTACATAACATTGCCTCAGGATCAAGACTTGGACAAAAAATTGTGCTGGTGACATTTCCACAACTTAGCTACTCTATCTTTTTGAGAAGCAGGTCAAGTTCAAGTTTAATTATCATTCAATCATACATGAATACCCATGAATAACACACAGCATGAGGCACATACAAGGAAGCAAGTAAGCATACAGTCACACAAAGAGTAAAATGTAAATAGTAAGTTATTGCACTTTTTAACATGGAGAAGTGTGGCACTTGTGCAATCACTCAATGTACCTTGTAGAAAGAAAATCTGCTGGAAGAAGGAAGGAGAGGGGTAAAAGGGCAGGAGAAAAGGAGAAATGCTGCCCACCATATATTGCAATGTATATTATCTTTGTGCAATTGTTTCATCAATATTTCATAGATTACTTCAAATACTATTTGAATCATTCACTTTATGGTTAATATGATTTTCTGGATTTTTAAAATCTGCAACAATTGGTACACAATTTTAAAAAATGTACACTTAGTGATATTTTAGAAACATATTTATATTGGCTCATTAATTTGGCTTTGGAAAGAAAATTCTCTTCAATAATGTTCCTCAACTTTGCCCTTTAATTCATCTCTCATTCTCTTCACTCAAATATTAGGAGCTGTGCATCCAGCTGGATAGAGTTCAAGGTTTCAAATTCTTTTCCTTGACCTCTTTCTACATTTCTTAATAGTTATTAGGCTTTCAAAGATTTATTACAGTACTTTCAAAATGTTCGTTGTGCAGTACATGTTATTCTGATTTTGCACCATGCTTAATGTGGAAGGGAGTCTCATTTTAGTTTCATCAAATATTTACTTTTCATTAACTTTGTATAACTTCCAATCTATGTATTTTCAGCACAATCTAAGGATATTTGCTTCATGAGTACAAGCCACTCTGAGGTGGAAGGGTGCTAAATTATGGCCCTTAGGCATGGAGTCTATGGGCAGTTACAATTAGTTTCAATGCCTCTCCATTTAGTACTGGACTTTGAAAAGTCACTGTTAGAAGTACTTGGCTATGTTCAGTTGGCCAGGCTGAGGCAGACAGTTTCATCTGGTTGATGTTTGTTACAGTGCTCAGTCCTTAGACTGACCCCCAGCAAATGGAGACTTGTGTGATGCAATTCCTTGATCACCATTGCTTTTCCTTTGCAAACTTAACAAATATTCTTCCTGTAGTAAATGATGGTGGTCTTAGCCTTGCAACTGCTACCTCAATGGCAGAATACAGTGGTGCTGAAATGTTGCTGATGCCTGAAGAATCTTCAGGAGACAGTTCAACTCATAACCACTTTCATCTTAGCACTTGTTTGAGAATTTTGCAACAAGGTATTTGTAAATTGACTTTGACATTCTGCTCAGGAAACCATCTGAACTATCCACCATCATCATCTGTGAAGTCTTAAGGACATTCTATGCAGACCTCATTCTGGTTGATGTGGCCTTTGCTTACATATTTCATTGGGAGGGGCATGTAGTTTAGAACAATTCAACAGACATTGCCTTTTTATTTTTATTGTACTTCAGCATTCCAGGTTCTGCCTGAATTTAGATGGTGTCACGTGATTTCTGAGCACACTAAAACATGAAGAATATTTTGGCTCAGCCAGGAGTTATCTACAGATTTAATCACAAGTCAGGTATGAGAACTAATTTGTTTTTTTAGTACTTTGTAGAATTTATACCTGTAACTGATTTTGAATGTTGGAGAAAATTAGTTGATAATGTAGTACAGTAACATGGATTATAAAATGTTGGTTTTATGAGTTTGTTATACAAGGATTTCAACATTTTGAAAACAAAGAAGCACCAAAAGCTAGAATGAATAGGTATTATTTGGATTGAAGAAAGATAAGAGATGGTATTGATTAATACTATTCCTCTTGTTAAATATAACTGTTTTGATCCAGACAAACTGAATAGGATCTACTGAATGTAGACAATTTAGCATTTGACAGTTACAGTTAATTGCATTTATAAATCTCCCAATGTGATATGACAGGTTGCATAAACTTGAGGAAGTAGCCATCTTGCTTTGTCTCCCTGAATTAATCAACAAATTTTGTGTCCTTCCCTTCAATATTCCAGTGATTCAAGCGCAAGACTCCAACTTGTCCTTTTGGCTCCAAAACAAATACAGTCAATGAAGAACAAGGAAATGGGGAAGTAATCATAGAGCTCATCTGTGGTAACGTAATTATGTGATTGGGTAGGTAGTTATTGGAAATAAGCGATGTGAATTAGGTTGAACTGGATCAAGGATCAGTTTGCTCACCACCTCATAATCTTGCCTGGTACCTTAATCAAAAAGAAAATCAATACGTCATAAATTCTCTGATGTTTAAAGCAATATTACATAGTTGGAAAAATCTTCCAAATATTCTCCCATTATTTCTGCTATGTTAAAGGAGATATTAATCTTCTCTGTTCCTTTATCTTACAACTGTATCAACTGCTCTGCTTGTGAACTAGTAAATTCATTTACTTAAAAATCCACTCAGTCCCACTCTCATGTTTTTGTTCCAAGGTCTACGAGTTTCTCTTCAATTCCCCTTTGAATCTGACTGAAACTGTTTCTAACATTTTGAACAGGCAATAAATTTCATGTCTCACCAGCTCTGTGTGAATAATTTTGACTTCACATTTCCCTTCTATTCATTGTTCTTCATTCCGGTTGAGTTTTCCCAAGACCTTGAAATGTTTGCCATGTGAGTAGTTTAATTCCATTTACCCTGTTAAATTAGTCATAGTTCTTGAATCAAATATTCTTTCAAACTTCCTTACTAAGAACAAACTCAATTTCTCCAGTCTAATCTTATAGCAGAAATGCCTCATTTCTGGAACTGAATCAGTTCTACATCCTCCCTAGGACCTTCCAATCCTCTCAAAGGTATCGGAACTAGAACTGGATATGAATTAATACAATAATTCCTTCAATAATTGATGTTCAACAACACCCACACTCGTGGTATATCCTGTTAAAGACAGGAGACCGAGTGAAGAGCAATCAATGAAAAAGATCTTTCTTGCCACTAGTAGTAAGGATGTTAATACTCCAGAAAGTGGTGATGGACAGGGAGTGTGTCTGTGTTTGTGTCCGTGTGTGTCAGAAGGGCTTTTGCTGCAGGATTCTAGGATCACAATGACAAACATAGGGCAATAAAAGAGAAGGAAGCTGAGCGGAGGTAATTCAGTGAAATGTGAAGTGGGGGAGAGTAATATGGAGTATCATTTTACTATATGCAATACAACATTAAAAGGTCTGCTTGAGCAATGGTACTTTTATGGTCTAATTAAAATCCTTAATGGCAAGCTTATAAAGTCATAGTTATAGAGCACAGAATCAGACACTTTGACTCAGAGTCCAATACTGTCCATCAAGCATCTATTTATTCTTTTTTAAAAGAATTCCCTCCATTCTTCCATCAATTTTTCGTAGATTCTGCCACTCCCCTGAAAACTTGGACACTTACAGTGGGCAATTAACCCACCAGCTTTTTATTCTACAGTAGCAAGAGGAAACCAAATAAGGTAATTTTATACTAAATAAAACATAAAATGTGCTGATTTATGGGAGAGAATTTTTTACAAATTGGTAAAAATAACTACAATTGGAAAGTAACTGAGATGAGAAAGAAATAAAATATGGTATCTGATTGTCTGAGCTTAATTACTTCATTTATACATATATTCAAAAAGATAAGTTATAAAAAAAAGTTGGTGTTTGACAGTAAGGTACATCACCAACCATGCACTATACAACAGAAATGATAGAAATACTTACACAGCTTAATTAAAGCAAGCTCTGAATTTGTGAAAATACACCTCAAATATTACACTGATTTTTTTTGTTTTTGTTACTTATATGGGGCTCTGCACACCCATTCCTGAAGGGTCCTAGAAAGAGAAACTTCACTTAAATGCTTTAATGAAAGCAGTTTTGGCCTCAGAGTGGAGAGTGTTAGCTAGATTAAAGATAAGTACAAGTGATTATAAAGATATTGTATTTGTCCAATATATGCACAGATGTAACCAATAATACTAGATTCCTGCAAGAAAGTGAGCTTGCTTTCAACAGCTGTGCAACACTTCCTGGGGACTTATTGTGCAATATATTTATATTGGTTCAATTCCTTTTCTGTTTGCATTCATTATTTGGAAATGAACAACACTGGTAAAACCAACATTTTTCTGATTGGCTATGAGAATGGAAAGGCAATCCATATTTTGGGGCTGCTGTGATCCTTGCAGTGAAGATATTCCATCAGGATTTTGAACCAGCGATGATTAAATATTTCCAAGTTATGAAGGTGCATGACTTGAGGGGAACTCTGCAAGAGCTTTTGTCCCTTGTTCATCTGAGATTGACAGATGTGTTTGTCAATTATTGTCAAAGCAAGGTGAAATAAATAAAGAGCACATTGTAGATGGCATCCATTGCAACCATGGTATGCCAGTAGTAGAAAGACTAAATGACTGTGTGCCAATCAAGGGGTCTGATTTATCCTAAATGAAATTGGGCTTCAGCATCTTGAGTGTTTTTGGGAACTGTACTCAACCAGGCAGGTTGAGACTATACAATTTCACTTCTGATCTGCTCTGTGATGGACATTCTTTACAGTGTCATGAGATTGCATGAAACCCGTCTGCCTAATTCACATCTTTTAAGTGATTGGCCCGGTTGTGTTCTGGTCAATAATGATTCATCAAAATATTGACCGAGGAAAACTCAACAAGGGCAATTCTACTTCTTGTTAGGGAATGGCAGACTCATGTGATCAGTCAATGATCATTGACTGTCATTTTGTGGTTTGAGTATTACCTATCAGGTTATCAGTCTATGCCAATGTGGGTCTTGCTGAAGTATCTACCTGTCATTTTACAGTTCCTTTTATTGGGAATATTTATGATTTGGTAGAGTAAAACTGACCCTATATCTTAAGAACCCCTATATTTAAACACACAAAACTCTACTCATTATTATAATTCAAGAAACAAGCTGCAATTGAAAATCAAGGTAAACTTCTATTGTAGTTTATTCCCACTGAAATAGAAACGAGGTATTTAAACAAAATGGAAATGTAGGACACCGAGGCCTGGTGAGATATCATTGTCACCCAATGCTTTGAGGTTTAAGAAGGACACACGGAAGGTGTTTAAGAACTAAGCAGACAAAAGAATTGCAATGGTGATTTGACTACAAGGTACCACTGCCCTCGGCGTTGCTCCGCGCCCGGCCCGGCCCGGCCCAGCCCACCCACCGGAAACCGGTTTCCTTCCCTGAGGCAGCGGTAGCAGCAGCACCACAATGCCCGGATGTCACTGTCATGGCGGCTCGTAGTGACCGGCACACTACTTTCACAAAACGACATCGGTAAGGATTTTTCTCCATATATTTACACAAGGAAGCCCCTCGCCGACATTCGGCGGGAGGAGTTCCTCCAATTTCACGCTCGGTTCGGCGCGTCACTCGGGAGGGCGGGAGGGGAAGGTAGGAAAATGTCCGCCGCTGTCAGGTGGGCGGAGGACGGTTCGGCGCTTAGAGTAAACAGTGCGGCGGTTTGACGCCGGTGGTTCTATCAATGTCTCGGAGCTCTCGCCGTTCTTGCCTTTCAAGGCGCTCGTCTGTGATCTCAAGGTGCTGGCTGTAAATAAATTACACGAGGCTGCTTTAAACACGGGTGGGTGTATCCGTCGGCCATTTTGATGGCGAAGAAATAGATTTCTATTCGATCGCGGCCTGGGGTCCAGTACCGACACACGGCTGGATTCCTGCTTCAGGGTGATGGCTGGAGTACAGTGCTTTCCTTTTCTCTGTAGATCGGTAGAATACCACCTGAGCAGCCACGGACCTATAGTCTCATTGCCTTGTAAGTGGACGAGTCTGAATTGCACTTCAGCAGGACATCTTGTCAGTTTAAAATCTGCTTGTTGGTTCTTTGCCCAAGACTTATCTCGAAGTCCGATTGTACACTTTGGGCAGTGGTTTTAGGCAGTTGAACTGTGGTTTTATTTCTTCCGTGAACTTTAGTTGAGTTTTAACGAAATTTAATTTTTTGTAACTTCTGTTGTAAAGTCAGAGTTTTGTAATTTCGTTAGTTTGCGGCAGGAAATCCGAGTTCGGCTCTATGGCAATGAGGCATTTATCCCGTGTTTAAAAATATCCAGATTACCTGTGGCAATAATGTAAATAAGTAATTTTGATGACATCATGTCGTCTAAAACTAGTAGTTTAAGGTGTTTAAGTGCTGTGCGTTTATATTGTTATTGCAGTGTTTTATGAATTTTGACATAGTGAAATGAATGGATTTATGTTACCCTTCAGTTTTTTTTCTAAAAGGAAAATGGTTGACATACCTGGTTGCGTTTACTGTATGCACAAGTTTATGTCAATTTATGTGACAGTTTCAAGTTAAAACTGTCCTGGTGCACCCTATTGAGCATCACTTTAATTTCCTAATGGCAAGTACCCCCTTTTTTTCCATTTGATATTTAGTGGAGATCAATAATTATGCAAAGGATATCATCTCCAAGTTATTCTTCACTTTAGAACTCTTCTAGTGTGCTGCTTGTCACCCTGTATTTTCATAAAATTATCAGGGAAATTCAGTTACCTTGCTCCATGGGTGATTGGAACTTGACCTACAATAATTCCTGATTGAGTGGTAGGAACCACCAAAAGTTAAAGGGCAAAATAGATATTAAGAGTAAATTAAGAAATGAAAGAATGGACTCTACA
Organism: Hypanus sabinus; assembly: GCF_030144855.1. Lineage (NCBI taxonomy): Eukaryota > Metazoa > Chordata > Chondrichthyes > Myliobatiformes > Dasyatidae > Hypanus > Hypanus sabinus. The sequence goes on from NC_082727.1 coordinate 41,629,297, forward strand.
GATACAACACAAAAAGCTGAAGCAGCAAAGATGAGTGTTCTTAGAATATAAGTCAAGGAAATTGGTAATCAGGAAGTGGCTTTGACTTTAAGCAAATATTTTGAATCTGTCTTTATGGTATATATCATTAAAGTGACCCATTAATAGAGAATCCAGAACCAAATCAGAGGAAAGGCTGATAAATCTGCATCTGGTAGTTAACATTCTAGGGTCTTAGGATCGTGGGTGGAGACAATGCAATTGATAGTTCAGAGTTCTCTATTGTTTGGAAAGCTGGAGTGGTTTGGAAATTGTGAGTATATTCAAAAAAAGCTAGTTAACCCAATAGGCATATTTAGGATTATGCTAATTTTCATTTTTAGGGAAGTAGTAGTAGAATTGTGTCAGCATGGTTTTATGAGAGGAAGATGGTGATTGAGAGATTTAATAGCCCTCTTTTGAAGATGTAATGAAGAAGGAGGATAAGAGAAGCAGTAGAAGGAATGTATTTAGATTTACAAAGACATTTGATAAGAGGCCACAATAGATTATTGTACATAGCAAGAGCTAGTCAGATTTGGGATAACTTGATACCATAGATAGAGGTTGTTTAAATATCATTGTTAGCCCATTCATATGAATGAGTCAGATCCAGGGAGGCAAGCTGTAACAACTGTAGTACCACAGGAATTAGTGGTACAGCCTTGGCTATTTGCAATCTGTACTTGTGCATTGCATATGAAACAAATGTATGGTTTTTAAATTGTCAGTTAAAGAATTGTGGGGAAGCAAGTGGCGAGCATAATGTAACCTACAAGAAGGTTAAGGTAGGAGCCAAAGATTAAGCAGTAGTTTTGGTTGGGAAATGTGAGGTTAACCACCTGAGTGTAGAAATTGAAAAATAGAATATGGAAATGCTGCTGCATGCAGAAATCTGGGTGTCCTTGTACAAGAAGCACAAAATTAATATAGAAATACAGTGCCTTTTTTTCTCGCATGGCACTGTCTCGCATGGCACTGAGGGCATAATTTTAAGATGATTAGAGGAAAATAAAATGAGTGTGTTAGGTAGGTCTTCTACTCGGTGTTAATTACTCGGTGCTGGGGTGTTGGTTGAGGCAGACACATTAGGGACATCTAAGAGACTTAGGCACATGGATGAAAGAAAAATGGAAGGCTATATTGGAGGGAAAGGTTAGATTGATCTTGGAGTGGGTTAAAATATCAGCAAAATCATGGGCAGAAGGGCCTGTGCTGTACTTTTCTATGTAAATATAGAAAGTAAATTGAATATTAGTCTTTAACGTAGTGCAATCTTGTTGCAACTGTATAGGATGTTGATAAGACTACACCAGGAGAAATGTGTAGTTTTTCCTCCTTTAAGAAGAAAATATACTTGCATTAGAGAGTAGTTGTCCAGGGAAGGTTCGTCAAATAGATGTTTGGGATGAGGAGGTTATCTTGTGAGTAAAAGCTATACAAGTTGCACCTCTGCTCATTGCAATTAATAAGGAGAGGGCATCTTTGTGAAAAACGTGACATTCTATTTTTCAGTCCACAAAATCCTTTGTAGAATTGGGATCATCAATCCAAAAAAAGTCAGTTGCTGATTTAAGATTTGGAAGAACTGCTTTTTTGAGATTTCTTTTGTAGATGTTTTTACTCTGGAGAGCTGTGGGGACTGATCATTGATTGCATTCAAAGCTAAAATAAAAGAAGACATTTGTAATTTATTAGTCAAGGAGGGGTTGAGATGGAAAATAATGATATGTTGGAGAAACTCAACTGGTCCAGCGGGAGCCATGAAGACAGAAATGGCGTTTATGTTTCAGATCTTTCATGAGAGTGATTCATAAATGCAAATTACTTCGTTATTCCAGGTCCTGAGTGGCAAGTTATTTCCAGCTCTTTCACAGTTTAAGTCAATAAGAACATTAGCCATATCTATGATTATTTAAAGAAATCAGTGAAACATGAAGAATGTTGCACTTCAAAAGCACTGCATTTTGTTTCAATACAATTTAATGTATAGTCACTTTAAAATATTGATGTTAATTTATGCATTTAAGTGTTTTGGGGGTCAGTATTAAGACATAGTTGTGTCTGAGGAATGTGTGAAGAAACTGGGATAAAGGATAAACTGGCAATATTTCATCTTGTGTTGCAAGGAAGTAAGAAAATATAAGCAGATTTAGAAATGAAGATCTGATTATGGTAAAAGGGGGCCATGATCTCTGCATGTTGGGGTTATTAAAGATTTTCTCTTTACTCTTAATTGTTCAAAGTCTTGGTTTCCTAGAGAACGCCACTGGTTACTGCTTCCTTTGTAATTGCCAATTTTATTTTTTGATTTGCATTTTGGGCAGTTGAATTCTTGATTCACTCTCTTGTTGGAAGGACAGTTAGGTTGCGGAAACCTATTTAAAGAGGACCCTAAATGATTGGCACTGCTGCATTTCAGAATGTGGCACGGATGGTGCTATTGCTTCAAAGGACAGCACTTACTGAACTGTCCACAAAAATTTAACAGGTTCTGTGATGTTGAGAAACTCATTGGTGTGTTGTTTGTTTTGGTGCCACCTGTGGGGAGCCTGTGGAATTCGAGAAGATAAAATCTGAAAGTAACTATTTGAATTTCAGTTCAGTTTTTGTACTGAATTATTACTATGGAATATAGGGAATGACTGCCCATACACAATATTTTCTGTGTGAGGGTCAGAGAGGTGGTTCAGTGAATATAGTTTAGTTCATGTGAAAATCTTTCTTTGTTCAATGCAAACTTAAGATTTTATAGAAACATAGAAAACCTACAGCACAATACAGGCCCTTCGGCCCAAAGGTGTGCCGAACATGTCCCTACCTTAGAAGTTAATAGACTTCCCATAGCCCTCTATTTTCTAAGCTCCATGTACCTATCCACAAGTCTCTTAAGACCCTATCGTATCCACCTCCACCACCGCTGCCAGCAGCCCATTATACCCAAAAGAGGGCTATTAAATCTGTCAATCACCATCTTCCTCTCATAAAAACCATGCTGACACAATTCTACTACTATTTCCCAAAAAATGAAAATTAGCATAATCCTAAATATGCCTATTGGGTTAACTAGCTTTTTTGAATATACTCACAATTTCCAAACCACTCCAGCTTTCCAAACAATAGAGAGCTCTGAACTATCAGACAATTGCATTGTCTCCACCCACAATCCCAAGACCCTAGAATGTTAACTACCAGGTGCAGATTTATCAGCCGTTCCTCTGATTTGGTTCTGGATTCTCTATTAATGGGTCACTTTAATGATAAATACCAAAATGAACCACTTCACACTTACCTGAGTTGAACTCCATCTGCCTCTTCTCAGCCCAGTTTTGCATCTTATCAATGTCCCACTATAACCTCTGACAGCCCTCCACACTATCCACAACACCTCCAACCTTTGTGTCATCAGTAAACTTAGTAACCCATCTCTCCACTTCCTCATCCAGGTCATTTATAAAAATCACGAAGAGTAAGGGTCCCAGAACAGATCCCTGAGGCACCCCGCTGGTGACTGATCTCCATACAGAATATGACCTGTCTACAACCACTCTGCCTTCGGTGGGCAAGCTAGTTCTGGATCCACAAAGCAATGTCCCCTTGGATCTATTTTTCACTATTTTCACAGCAAGAATATAATGTATAAAAGATCTTGTTGCATCACTGAGAGTGTGATGATTACAGCCTTCTGAGTACTTCTAAGCTAGATGAAGTAGAACATCCATGGACATGACCATTCACATTAATTGTAAAAATGGACATAAAGCCAGCTTAATTTAAAAACTCTTAAATGCAATACTGATCAGTTTAGTTAGGTTCAGTTATTCCAATTCCTGGACAAATTACATCTGAGCCTTGCCTTAAGAAGGATGTGTTGGCCTTGGAAAGCAAACCAGATTCACAAGAAAGAAACCTGGCTTACATCAAGTTAAATTACAAGTTCAAAATTAAAGCTGTCTGGAATTAGAAGATTTGAGACTTTTGAATGCTTTCAAAATAGGAAAAGGAACTGAAATGGGTAAATGAGAAGAAATTGTGACTGTAGACATGGGGAAAGAGCTGTTTTAAACTTTAGCCAGGGATTTTTGAGAATGAAATTAGGGAAGCAAGGATGGAAATTTGGTACTCTTTCACAATTAGTAGATAGTAGGTTAAAAGCAACACACATAAAATGCTGGAGAAACTCAGCAGGTGAGGCAGCATCTAAGGAAATGAATGAAAAGTCAACGTTTTGGGCTGAGGCCCTTTTTCAGGACTGGAGAGGAAGGGAGAAGATGCCAGAATAAAAAGGCTGGGGAGAGGGGAAGGAGAATAGCTAGAATGTGATAGGTGAAGACAGGTGGGTAGAAAAGGTAAAGGGCTAGAGTGGAAGGAATCTGACAGGAGAGCAGAGTAGATCATAGGAGAAAGAGAAGGAGGAGGGGACCCAGATAGAGATGATAGTAAGAAGAGAAGAGCTTTGACCAGTGGTTAATCTGGACATCAGATGTTTTGAGAGGAGGGGACTCCAATCAGGTCCACTGCCCAAGGATAAAAGGCAGCAGCAGGGCACTATGGCAAAAAAAGAGCTTTGACCAGTGACCAATTGGTATTTTGGATTGATTAGCAAGAGTAAATTAAAGGAAGGTAGGAGCAGTTGCAGTGGCCATCGTCATAGGCATAGTTTTTCATGGCTTCAGTCAGAGAAAGCCAAGGAAAAAAAGCTGAAGTTTTTTCTTTCTCTTCTTTATATCTGCTCAGCTAGGACAGCATGGATCACAGGCAGGATAGTGGAATTCTCCTCTTACGGAATGTGGGAAGGCAGGAAGTTCTCTAGTGACCCTGATGACAACAACTGCAAGAAATGCATCCAGCTGCAGCTTCTAACAAACCACATTAAGGAGTTGGAGATGGAAGTAGATGAACTCTGAATCATTTGGGAGGCTGAGGGGTTGATAGGACATGTAGAGAGATAGTTACACCCAAGATACAGGACAAAGGAAACTGGGTGACAGGAAGAGGAAAGAGGTTAAGAAGCCAGTGTGAGTATTTCTCTGGCCATCCTCCTCAACAATACCGTTGAGGTAGGGGGAGGGGGTGAAAATGACCTGACAGAGAAAGTCACAGTTGCTCAGAAGGGAATGGGGGAGAAGAGGCACACTGTGGTGATAGGGGAAGAGACAGGAGGTTCTATGGGTGAGGACGAGATTCCTGGATGGTATGTTGTCTGACAGGTGCCAGGGTCCAGGATATCTCAGATCATATCCTCAGTGGGAGGGTGAACAGCCAGAATTTATGGTCCACGTAGGTATGAATGGCATGGGTAGGACGAGTGATAAGGTTCTGCATAGGGAGTTCAGAGAACTGGGTGCTAAGTTATAGAGCAGGATCTCCAGGGTTGTGATCTCAGGATTGCTACCCGTGCCATGTGCTAGTGATGTTAGAACTTGTGGCTCCCAATTTACAATTGGTCTCACCAATGTAGAGGCTGCATTGGGAGCACTGGATAAAATAGATGACCCCAGCAGATTTGCAGATGAAGCGTTGCCTCACTTGGAAGGAGTGTTTAGGGCCCTGAATGGATGTGAGGGAGGTGTAGTATTTTGGTCATTTGCAGGGTTAAGTGCCTGAAAGGAGATTAATGGGGAGGGATGAATGAACAAGGAACTGATCCCTTGAAAGTGGGGAGTTGGGGGCCAGGGATAAAAATATGTTTGGTGGTAGGATCCTGTTTCTACAATTGATTGTTATGGAAAGGGGAGCCACATCCGTGGAACATTATGCCAGACCTGAGGTTGTTAATTTTACTGTCTATAGAATTTTGTTACATTCTAGAGTGTGGGATAAAGATGGAGTGTTGGCAATGGCTCACAAAATGAATTGACCTAGACTTGCTCCAAAAAATACAAATTGAATCAAAACGCAGGCTAGGTGTTACCTAAATCAATTTCTGTATTTTTTGTGTTTAACTGGCTGCGTGTAATTTGCTGAAGTATTAGCAGTTCAACTGCAAGTTCTAAGCTGGTATCTAAAGTTTTACTTTCAGGGCTTCAAACTCCTGCACTTATTATTTTTGTTTAGTTAAGTATATTCAAATTAATTGCAATGCATAAGAATGCCACACTAGCTGTTCTTTAGAATTGTTTGTAGTGCAACAGATTCTGTTCTTTGTATGGTATCTGAATTTGTAATTCCTTTTTATATACTTTACAGAAGTAAATTCTGAAGATGAGACTGTTTTGTGAAGGCATCTGACAAGTATCTACTGTGTTCACGTTCCCCAAATATTCAGTCTGACAAGAAATTTTGTACACTAGTGAAGCACTGACTCATTGATACGAATACGAAGAGTTGTGGAAATAAATTAAGTATGCCAACAAGGAAGCTTTCACAGAAGGACAAAGGAATTATAGCGCAAAGACTTGCACAAGTTTCATTTGCGCCTTCACTAACCTTGAATAAACGTTTGAACAAACAGCTTTGGCAGGAGTTGAAATTCAAACTTGAAAATGCAAAAGTTGTTTTGACAAGGTTAGATGTTGAAAAGATATCCTCAGATTTATATGGGAATCAAAGTAAAATCTCACTGCATAGATGCCAGACTGCAAGAAAATCCTTAAGGAAAGGCACTAAAGCTCAAGTGGATCGTCAAGTTAATTCTTTTAATGATGTTTCTGGTACCAATTCGTTGGGTGAGTTATCCAAACCTGAGGGGACAGCAAAAGCTGTAAAAATTCTGCGTTTCAACTGTGGGAAATGTAATGATGGTGCTGAATACAACCCAAAGCAATTATTAAAACATTACCAGGAATTTCATGCTACAGATTTGCCTGTATATCCCTGTGAATTGTGTGATTTTACTGCAAATGATTTCCAGACACTAAGCCAACACAGACTAAAACATCGTACCCCTCTTCTGAAATGTGAAGTTTGCCGTGATGGTAAAATGTATACTTTGCAAGAGTTGACAAAGCATTTAAATTGGAAACATGGTGTAAATGGCAATTTTCGTTGTGAAAAGTGCAGGTTTTCTACAAAAGATCAGGGTACGTTTATTCAGCATATCCATAGACACGATGTGATCCAGTACAAATGTGGTAAATGTGAGCATGTGAGTTACACAAAAGGTGAGTTTCAAAGACATCTTGTTGTACATACAGGATCTTTTCCTTTCTGTTGCCAGTACTGTAACTATGGGGCAACACGGAAGGACTATATTGTAAAGCACATTAATGCTGTCCATAAGGTCCTGGCTGAGGGTGGCAACTCCAAACCACAAGTGGAGCAGTGTCAAAAAGGAAAAGTGAAGAATTCACTGGGTCTGAAACTTGTCCTGAAAAGGTACAAAAGTGGGGTGACTCGGAAAGTGCAATGGAAGAGGAAAAAGCAAGTTCAACATTTGTTAACTGCAAAGGATAATGCTAAGAAATCTGGTGCAACAAAGGAGCTCAGTCACCCAGTGCCACAGTCTCTTGCAGACTTGGATCCATGTCTGAATGAAGCAATAATTAGTTCAAAAGATACTGATGTTAAGAAAGATGAAATCTGGGGACCAAAGCCAGGAGCTCTAACTAGTCTTCTACTAAAGAGAACAGAAGCAACTGCCTCTAATCAAATATCTAGAAAGATATTGCCATCTAAGACTTGTAGAGTAATATTAAAGAACAATAAATTGTCTGTGCCACCTAATTACAGTGTTCATTTTATGGGTTTAAAAGTAATAAATGGCAGACAGCATTTATTAATAAAGCTAAGACCCACAAATAAACAAACATTAAATGCTTCAAATTCTCAAACGGAAGCCAGCAGTGACAATTTGTTACATTTGCCTACGAATGCAGGAAATTCAAATGTTGATTTATCTGATACAAATGCTTCTGGTGGAGATGTACACTGTATTAGACTATCAGATTTCCTCACCAGTCAACCTCGTACATTCTTGGTAGAAGACGTTTCTATGGAATCAAAATTGGAGACATCTCTATCACAGACGGTGTCTCATGTAGTACCTACTTTTATAAGCAGTAAATTTACTCAGGTTAAGACAGAGCCATTGATTGCAGGAATGAATTCAGCACAAACAGGCAATCTGTTACTGCCATCATCTTCAGTGCATCTGGCTGAGACTGCAGTAAATAAGGACATGCCAGAGAATCAAGTTATGCAAAAAATCCCAGCTTTGGAAAAATCTTCAGTTCCAAGTAAATGTTCATCTCCGACACTTGTATCTTCAGCCAACATCCAGACTGATTCAAAATCTTTGCAGTGCTTGAATGATGAGCAGATATCCAAGGAAAAAGATTTAGACTGTGATACCTCATTACGATTCAAAAGAGGTACCCATTTGCCTTTAATTCATAATTATGCTAAGGTGAATATTTCTGATTCAAAACAATCTGGTGTTTCAGTGCAAGATGATACAAAATCACTGTCATCAGAAAGTGTTCAAGAATCAAACCCTGGGCAGCTACACAAGGTAGCAGCTGGAATAGTTTCACCAACTGATAATTCACGTTCTAGTGAATTGTGTATCAGTACTCCTTCACAGTCAGATGTGTTCCAAACATCGCGTGTTCAAGGTTTGAATGAATTTAATTCACCTATACTTCTCCAGATGCTGAAACCTTCTGAAGTTGTTAATGGAACTTCAGAGAACATATTTGTGACATCAGAAGATAGTCAGGTGATAATGTCAGATGTAGAATACACAGGTTCTCATTCAAATTCTAGTTTCTTTTTTACCTCTGCTGAACTGGGATCTGAAACACTAAGCTTTAAACATGATGAGGTCTGTGATAATATTGTGATTGAAAACTCTGATTCTGGGACTACAGCAATAGAAGACGACATTGTTTTGGAACAAACCAGTTCCTGTCCAATTAATGTAAAAGATTCAAATAGAGGTAATTATGAACCCTGTTTGCTCAGTTTGAATAACATGCCTCATACAAAGACAGGGAAATGTGAGTCTGAATTAGAGGCTGAAGCATTAAAGAGGGATTGTAGAAAAGAATTTGGAAATGATAATGAAATGCTAATTGTGAGAAATTATTCAACAGTGCAGAAAAAATGTGAACTTGGGAACAATAACAGTAATTGGTCCTCTTCAACAGATTGGACAACTTGTTCTGAAGGAAATGGTAATTTTAAAAATACTGAAGAGGCCAAATCAATGTCTGCTGTTTGTGCAAGTTCACAAAGAGTTCTGGATTTCTGTGGATCAAATTGCCTGAGTAATGTGAATGTAGAGAAGATGGACTGTCACACCAAAGATAAGATCAGTCACAATGTTTCTGCAGAAGACATTTTGGAAGAACAAGCTAGTGAGTGTGTTCGCAGTAAATCGCCAATAATGCCTAGAATCACATCTGTGTTCTCACTACAGACTGGGGATGGAATGAGCTGCTTGGCTCCTGAGGAAAATCAAATGTTACTTGATGCATTGAAGGCCCCTTCTTTACTTGGTGTTGAATCTCCTTGCAATGAATCACAGTGTTCAAAAAGTAGTTGTCTAGAGGAACAAAATAGTACACGTAATGCAGAAATCAAACCTGATTTGCAGAATTATTCTCTTACAAATAACACTTTGCCCATGCAGTTGTACTCTGTAGATGATGAAAGTAATAGTTCTGTTGTAAACAATGAATGTATTGATGAGAAAAATATGCCATTGAGTATGCCTCCACCTGTATCCAGAAGCTGCCTGCAGCCAGATGTTGAAAAGTTGAACACACTGTTAAAGACTCATTCTGATGAAATAATCAACCAACAGTTAATAAAAGATGGAATTCGCAGTAGTGCATATGGGAATAGTAACTCTGTTAAGGCACCTGTGACACTTCTGGGCCCAATCCAATTTGCTGGCATCTCTAAGCCTGTTTTAGTTCAACCATCACAGAAAGGTTCTGCGATCCCTTTACATTTGGCAAAACAGTCCAGACTACAAATGGTATCCAGAGGTGCAGTTTCACAAACAAAAGTTGTGACTGAAAATTCTAACCAAACAGATAAGGGGCCTGGTTTGATACTTACATTTAGTAATGGAACACTTGGTGCAGTCGCTAGCATTGTTTGTGGGAGCAATCCTATATCAGATAGTGGAAATACTTGTGTACAAGGGCAAACCCCAGTGTCTGACAGTGTCCAACAAAATACATATTCATTAACTAGTGATTCCAGAATAGTTGACATGGAGACTGCTTCCAAAGACCCTTTGTATAAAGGTCTTGTTTCTGCAGTGTTTGATCATCATTCTTATGCAAGACGTGCTGATCCTAATAGCAACCATGGAACAGAAAATGGTTCAGTAAATATGAATAGTCAAGGTCAAAATTTGATCAGTGGATCCTCTGTATCAAATAATTTGGTGTCAGCTCTGTTGAGACAAGGCACTATATTGGAAGATGTAAATATAGAAAGAGATAAAAATACAGAGCATGTATCAAGCCAGAAAACCGTTTTGTTTCAGTGCCTTATGGAGAAGAAAACTGCTGGAATCAACAGTGAAGATAATGTGGCAAATGCTGGTTCAGCATCTGAAGAAAATGGGCCTCATCAAAAGAAAATTTTGTTGAGATTTGTTAAAAGTTCTAATGGGGAGTCGGCCATGAAGGACAACCAGTCACAAAAAAATTCATTGTCATTCCATGATGGTGCTGTAGGTAACCTAATTACACCTTTACAGCAATCTGGTCAGGCTGTGATGTTGACTAGTGGTTCTCAATGTATCCTGCTACCGGTCAATAAACCTGTATCCTCAAGTGCAACAAACCTTAGTGTCCCACTCCAAATCAGTACTCAGGCTTCTCTTAAACTTCCTAGTACACCAATTGCCAGAGGTTCATCAGTCCGCTTTATTGAGAAAAGAAATACAAATAAAGCCACTTCTCTCACTTCACAGAGATCTACAGCCAGATCAACGAGCATATGGGATAATGAGAAATCAGATGAACTGTGGGAACCACGTAAGTCATGTAACGAGAAGCTTGTATGTCGATACAGCAAAAGACTGAAACGAAAGTTAGAAAATTCCGAGAAGTCATCAAGAGCAATAACCAGTAGCTTAAGTGAATTTGAAGAAACTGAAGAGATAGAATTAAGTAAGTCTCTTGAATTTAATAACGTAAATGGCTCTGGTGGAACTGTGCAAACCCTACGACTTGTACCTTTTGATCATGGTCAGCTTGTTAAATGTCCAAGAAGAAACCAACCTGTGATAGTACTTAATCACCCAGATGCAGATGTTCCTGAAGTAAATAATGTCATGAAAACCATTAAGAAGTGTAAAGGGAATGTTCTCAAGGTAGTTTTATCAAAAAGAACCATTGGTGCTTTGTTGCATTCTTACAATGGTAATGAAGCAACTGCAGAAGGTTTCCTTATCAACCAGTGCAAAAAGGTGAAACCAGTGAGCCCTGTGAAAGAAAGATATGTACTGAAGTTAAAGCTAAAAAAGACTAGTAAGAATAACTATCAGATTGTGAAAACAGTTTCAAATAAAGCCATTGAAGCTAGATTCAGTTGCTGGTTTTGTGGTAGGATATTTGATAATCAGGAAGAATGGGTGGGCCATGGTCAACGACATTTAATGGAGGCTACAAGGGACTGGAATACCTTGGTTTGAAAGTTGATTAAATGTTAAAGGGCAAAATTTGAAAATTCTGTCAGGACTCTGAATTATTTGTATATATGTCTAGTTTGCTCTGGTAAAGTGATTTACAATGCAAGTGTGCTTTGAGGGAAAGTTCTGGAATCTTTGTGGGAGATGAATATCAAACAGGAATGTGCTATGTGCTTTTCAGGTTTCAAACTGCTTCAGTAGTAGTCCTGGCACATTGACACTTATTCTAAATAACACTAATTGAATAAATTCACTTACAAAATCTCTGCAGGAAATTTGCCTCTTTTGGTGGTTTTCTGCTTTGTTCTTAAAAACCTTTAAAGGTATATTGCTGTTCTGTGGTGTAGGTTTTTAATTACCTTTGTGATAGCCAAGGGTGTTGCTAATGTAAAAATGGTTCAGATAAATATCATTTGATCTAATTACCTACAACTTCCAACACAATTTGTGTTGGTCTCCAGCAAAGACAATCATTTTTACTTATAACTGTTTTTACTATATGATGAGGATGATTAAAAATGATTTTTTAAAGATTTTTTTCAGATTTAAAACAGTGGGGTCTCAATTTTTAGCTTTCCTGTTTTTCTATGCAGCCAAATGTAATAACGTTTAGTTTTTAATTTCATACCTGTATTTGTTGTCCTTCATGTACTGTGCAATGAGGGTAAGAAGTACATTTGGAATTAGACAAGTATTTAGTGTCTCTCAGATTCATTATTTTAAATCGGAGTTCCATGTCTGCATAACATTGTGTTGGGACACAAAATAATTCTCAGGAACTCTACTGTAGGGGGACAAGTCATTATGTAAGGCAGGGAACTCTTATAAACCCCCAACACTGATTTGCTGCACTCTAATATTCTTAAACCAAGTTTGGAGGGAGGTACTATTAAGATTTTTCACTTTCAGGTTAAATCTGAAAAAATCAAATGGAGTCTTGGGAACATTTTGCATCTGCAATTTTTGCTTGGTGGTAGATAATTGGATGTGTCAACTGTGAAGGTTAATTGCAGGACTGTGAAAAGAGAGGAATCTAGGTGAAGTTGTCTATCTTTTAAATACCACTGAGCAGAAGGCTTTCTGTTTGCTATTCTGATTTGGATCCAAGGTATTGAATTCAATGTGAAGTATTGAGATCTGAAATGCTGGTAAGGTCAAATATCTGCAGATTTCAGAAACCCTTGGCAAGGAGGCACAGAGAGGTTTGCAGATTTCTGTCTTGAATTAGAAGATGCTCATTATGGGATATCTAAATGAAAGATGTGTAAACCTTAAATAATTTTAAAATATGCAAATTAATATGGATGTAGTATATTTTGACAAGCAGTTTTTATTTTTAAATTAGACCTTTTAAATGCGTGTTGGATAAACTGTCAATTCAGTAGTTTTCTTTCTCAGCTGTGAGCAAGTGAAAACCAGTGCAATGGCAGAGTTTATGTTGTTGAATACAGAAATTGTTGAACAATCTGAGTTTCAGATGGCGGTTCTACCACTCTTGCGTTTGCATGAAGGTACTAGAAGTTTTCAAGGATAATTTTATTGAAGGGGCAGTATTATTAGAAGTGTTCTATTTTTCTACTTAAATACAACAGCAAGCCTACTCTGAAGAAATCTTGTTTAATAGCAAAGTATAAAGGCAGACATTTATGTAACGTTAATAACTTGGGTTATATTTTACGTTAATTCTTTACAATGTGAATAAGTTGTAATTCATAATTTCAAAAGTTATTTAACTGTATACTGACAAGGAAATTAACTTTTTAAAGCTTTTGTTAGTTTTTGTTATAATTTTAAATAAACCATTGCTTACTGAACCTGTAATTACTTTCTGATTTGCTTGTGTATTGGAAGTGAATTTAAGAACATTCCAAATTATCAATTTCAAAACCTTTAATCCTTTTACATTTCATAGCTGTTCACTTCCAATGTTAGGTTCTTTCTTTCAGAATCAGCTTTTACAAATGTATACTATTTTTGAATATATGTACATTTCTTTAGAAATAAAAACTAATTTTAATGTTTCTGTCTCAACTGGCCACTTTGTTACAAAATACAATAATGTCAGTTATCAGGATTTCAGAATTATAAATTGTTCCATTGTAAAATTAGCTGTATCACTGTACTGTAATTGTGCATACAATGTTTAAGGTTAAGATATCTAGGAACAAAATATTATGGATGCTATCTCTGTAGATCTATAGACACTTGTCTGCTTAGGCAGCATCAGCTGGAAATTAATTTTCATCACAGATGATACTGGACTAGAGCACGTTCAGCCAAATTGTTAATATGATTGTTGTCAATACAGATCAACAAGCATTTAGGGGTTTGAAAGGCAAAAATTATTAATTTGGTTGGTGCCTATAGCTAGGATATCCCAAAGGATTTCTTACAATTTAATATATTTTTCACTTTTCCACCTTTTAGGAATTAAATGGGAAGTTGTTCAATTGTGGTGTCTTCCTAAATGTTTCTCTTTTTTTTAAAAAAAGTACAGTGTATTTCATTTAAGATGTTTAGATTTAAGATGCACTTTTACTTGGAGTTTAGTGATTATACCAACTTCAGGTGCCTTGTTTTGGCAGTTCATTACTTACATTCATTATTCTTTACACTGATCAGTTAAATCTGCATCTTGCTGTGGAGTGTACTTCACATTTGAAAATGCTAAAATCATTCATGAGTTTTGTTTATGTCAAAATTTTCATTCGAAGTTCATAATTCATTAAACCTAGTTATTACATCCTCTTCACCGACTAACTTTTTCAATATTGTGATTACAATTCCAGATTGTTCCATCTCCACAACCTCAATTGGATGATTTGTTGAGACTTATTTTTCAGGCTCTAAACCCGGGGTTCCCACCATTTTTTATGCCATGGACCCTTGCCATTAACCAAAGGGGTCTGTGGACCCCAGGTTGGGAACCCCTGCTCTAAAGGCTTAAATCAAAACTCCTCTCTAGTTTTTCTTAGCATCCAGTGAATTAGACTCTCCTGGTGAAGCAGTAAACCACTGTACTACTTCCAATTTCTTAGACTGCATTTGATGCTCTTCAACTCTAGAGAAACCAAATAAAGTCTGCTGAGCATCTGGTTTGCTTCACATGCATACTCCATCTCATTCCTATTCTGATCTTTTTTTGCCATCTTGAGTAACCACATCTAATCTTTTGATGAGACATAGTTGCAGTCTTAGGACTTTACATCAGATTCAACTTTTCAGAAAATCGGCCTTTTCAGTTTCTTTCAGTGGAGAACGATGCTGATGAAAGGTCATCTTCCTTTAATAACTCAGTTTTTCTCTCTTCACACCTGACCTCCTAAGTATGTCTGGAATTCTCTACTGTTGGTACTTGAAGCTCGCTGGTACAACATTTTTTTCTGTCATCATTTCTCTTCTGTTTCCATTATTTTCAGATCAACACCCTCTACAGTGTGCTTCAAAGTCTCTTCCGGCCCTCATCCCATCATAGAATTCCCTTTCTTCTCCAAAGTTCAATTTCTGACTTCGCCTGGTTCTGATGAAAAGTCATCAAAACAGATCTTAACCCTATTTCTTGCTCTCCAGATATTGCCTGACTCCAGGCAGCATATGCAATCATCCATTTTGATCCAGCTCTATATGCAAATTTCCTCTTAATTTTTATCTTAATAAGTGTGTCTTCCGACTCTATTGCAGAGTGCTGAAAACTTTATTGAAATTTTAAACAAATCACCAACTGAGTTGGATAGGTGGCAATGTACCTGTAAACTTAAGTGAAACTCCTGCAAGGGTTCCCTAAATGTCCATTGCGTGGAATAAGGTTTGGTTGAAAATCGCCTACGATGCCTGAGAATGTTTTAATGTGTAGAAGGTACTTAATGCAAAGGAGAATGTGTATAGTTCAATTTCTGATATTTGATGGTGGTGGTGGGAGGGGGTGAGGGTGGTGGATGGTTATACAGGTATGACTCAAGTGACAACGATCTTGTTTACAGTCTACTTGAGTAAAGACATGCTTTTGAAAGAGGAAAAATAATTGCTGTGTGTTAGAATTTCTAAGCCATGCTGTTTGTATTGGTAGTCAGTCCCCAGAGTTGTGGATATTTTGCAGAAAAATATTTCTTCTATTCAGTTTAATAAACTAGAGGATAGTGTGGTAAAACACAAACAATGTGGCCTGCTCTGTTCTGCTTTTCTAATTAACTTAAGGGCATGTGGAAATGAAAGTTTGCTCTTGAACTGTAGTTTTAGTCCTGTCTCCTGTTTAAAATTGAATACACTAAATCAAACAGGTATGTCTTATTTTCTACTGAATTTTTCATCTCTGATTATAGTATGGAGGTGTGCCATAAAAGCATTGGAAAATTTATTTTCTTTATACTGAGTTAATACTGATAAATGAGTAGTTTTTAATTGCTTTACGATTAGAGAAACTAACTAATAATGAGAATAAATGGTGCCTAAGCAATCTCTCGTTCTACATACGCAGGAGGGGAAACCTCATTTTAGCATCCCTTCTGCTGGTCCTTCTTCCTCCTCCCCCAACAGAAACTTGTTTTTTGTTGTGATTACCTATTCTTCTGAATTTCAGTGAATGTAGGCCCAATCTGTTTGACTTTTCTACCCACGTCAAACCCTTCATGGCAGGAATCAACCTTGTGAATCCTTCTCTGCAGTTTAACCAATGCATTAAATTGTTCTTTAAATGTGGAATTTAAAACTGCATGTAGTACTCCAGGCATGTTTGTCAGCATCCTGCAGACATAATAACATCCAAACTTAAGGGATCAAGTGGCCAACTCCAAACCTACCCCACCATTCAATCTGAACTTGCCTGATCTGCCCCAGCCTTTTTTCCTATTCTGCCAATTCCTTAAAATGTTTCATCATTAATTAGGCTCATGAGGCACAACCTGCCCCTCACATGCCATTCTTTCTTCCTTCGTCTTGGGCTATATATTCCACATCTTGGCAACTGTGCTTCCTTCTCCCTACTTACCTTCCCTGCTTCAGTGAGACAAACCTATCCAGAACCCACTGCAAGTACTCTCTAAACCTGCACATTTCTCTTGTCAATTTCCCCGTGTACCTATAAAAGATTACGAGCACTGCTGATAGGATCACTGGGGTCTCTTGTCTATCCATTAAAGATACTTATCCAGAGCTCAGCATACACAGGGCCCTTAGTGTTGTTAATGATCCCTTCCACTTGCCCCACAATCTCTTTGACCTCCTAACATCAGACAGGAGGTACTAGGATAAGGACTGTTAAGATTGGAAACAGCTTCTTCCCCATGACTGTAAGACTATTGAACTCTCTCCACCAATTGTGAATCTCATCATTTGGCTTCGTCACATGAAGCACCGGTAGCATTATTATGTTTAACTTTTATATTCACCTTAGTTGTTAATTTATTTATGCCAATATTACTTTGTGTTGAGTGTAAGTTATATGTGTGCCTTCAGCTGGAGGATTTTTTTTTGTTTGGAGATATGCATGTGTATAGATCATATTTATGCAGAAATAGAATTCTACTGGATTCACAAAATTCTCCCACCACTATATTTAAAATTTCAATATATACTTAGTGTAATTTATGGTTTTCTTATGTATTGCAATGTACTGCTGCTGCAAAACAGCAGATTTCAAGACTTATGCCAGTGATACTAAACCAGATTCTGATTCTGAAACACAGAACGTCATTATGGCTGGGCTCCAGTTTCACTTTGAAACAACAATTTCTTCATGTCAGAGCAAAAAAAACCAAGCTGTTTGGAGGAACACAGTGGGTTGAGCAGCGTCTGTTGCGGCAAGGGAGTGCATGCAATGGATGGAGAAAGAATTACCAACATTTTGAGTCAACCTTGCGTCAGGACTTGGTCATGTGGACTTGGGCCACTATCCCAAATGTTGAATATACACAGCCAATGAAGATTAATGGAATTATCAAATGGCTTCTTCGGTAGAAAAATCTTGTAAGCATTTTCTGATGCACTTTGCATTTATTCTTCTATGTTTTCAGTGTGTCATCAGAACAAATGGTGGTATTCTTCACATTTCTTCAATAGGATGTCCCTTAATAACAGTCATTGTAAGCTGACAACATCCAGATCTACTTTATAGGCATTGTTCTTGTCCCTGTTGTAGTGGTCTAAATGATAAGATTGTTAATTCAGCTCAAAATATATGATGTGAATATAATTCCATTTAAATGTTTTTGATCCCCATCACAAAAGCATGAATCAAACTGCAAAATTAATGTATTTAACTTTTATGAATGCCTGCTCAAGCTCTGTCATGGAACTACTTGTATCTAGCTCCATAAAATTGCACAGCAGCTCCCAAGCCATTTTTCTTGGCATAATTATGTAGAGAACACTTTAAATCTCTCAAGGATGAAGCTTAGCTGTATTGCCCATGATAACAGCTTCATATTTCTTTTATTCAAGGCTGCAGCTGTTGTCACAAGGTGACTAACTTCTGTCAAACAGGTTTTATGCTGTTGGCCTATGATCAAGAATTCCAATTTGTCCATTCAAATTATTTCCATGAGCAACAGTTATAATCACCAGATAAATTTCATTTCATTAGGCCAGGCGTATTCTAAAGCACAGATGAAATGCCAGTTTTACTGTACAAAACCACAGAAATAACTTTTCTTCAGTTTAAGACCTTAAATCAGAGAAGATTAGGCTATTTGGCCCACTGAGCCTGCTCCACCATTCCATCATGGATGATTTATGATCTCTCTCAAACCCATTCTCCCACTTTCTTCCTGTAACCTTTGCACTCTTAACTAATCAGAAACCTATCAATCTCCACTTTAAATATACCCAGTGACCTGGTCTCCACAGCTAAATGGGGCATTGAATTCCACAGATTTGCACCTTCTGGTGAAAACAGTTCCTCCTCAACTGTTGTAGAGCAGGGGTTTCCAACCCTTTTTTATGCCATGGGTCAATACTGTTAAACAAGGTCCAATACCATTAAAAAGGGACACCATTCTATTCTGAGGCTGTGCCTTCATGTCCTAATTTCTCCCATATCTTCTCCACATTCACTCTATCTAGGCGTTTACAAATGCAATAAGTTTCCAAGAGATCCCCCATATTCTTCTAAACTCCAGTGAGTACAGGCCCATAGCCAAAAGCTCCTCATACTGTAACTCTTTTATTCCCAAGATTATTCTTATGAACTTCCAATGGACCCACTGTAATGCCAGCATATAATTTCTTAGTTAAAGGGCCCAAAATAGCTATTGCAGGCTGACCAATGCATTTTAAAACCTCAAAAAGTATTATATCCATGTTTTCATGTTCTAGTCCCCTTGATATGAATGCTAATAATGCATTTGCCTTCCTTGCCAGCAACTCAACCTGTAAGTTAACTTTTAGGGAATTGTATAAGAGGACTCCAAAATTCCTTTGCACCTCTTATCTCAGAATTTTCTCCCCCTTTCTAAATAGTCTATGCCTTTATTATTTTACCAAAGTGCATGACTATATATTTCCTTGCATTATATTCTATCTGCCACTTCTTTTGCCCATTCTCCTAAATTTTAAATCCCTCTGCAAATTTCCTACTTCATCACACTACCTGCCCCTTCACCTATCTTTGTATCATTAGCAAACTTGACCATCAATTCCATCGTCAGAATCATTGATATATAGTAAACATAAAAAGAAAGAAACCCAACACCAACTCCTGGGGAACACCACTAGTTATTGGTAACCAACCAAAAAAGGTCTCCTTTAACCAATGCATTATAAAACCTCTTTCCCTTCTGCCAAAACATGGACTCTAATCTTGTTTAGCAGCTTCATGTGTGCCACCATGTCAAAGGCCTTCTGAAAATACAAATAAACAATATCCACTTTATCTATCCTGCCTGTTATTTCATCAAAGAATTCCAACAGATTTGTCAGGAAAGATATCCCCTTAAGGAAACCATACTGACTCCAGCCTATTTTATCGTGCCTCCAAGTGTCCCAAAGTCTCGTACTTAAATAACGGACTACAACATCTTACCAACCACTGAAGTCAGGCTAACTGGCATATCATTTCCTGTCTTTTACCTCACTCCCTTCTTGAAGAGTGGAGTGACATCTGTGATTTTCCATTCCTCCAGCACCTCGTCAGAATCTAGTGATTTTTGAAAGATCACTACTAGTGCTTCCTCAATCTCTTCAGCTACCTCTGTCAGAACTCAGAGTCCATCTGGTCCAGGTGACTTAGCTACCTTCAGACCTTTCAGCTTCCCAAGCACCATCTTCTTAGTAATAGCAACTACACTCACTTCTGTCCTTTGACGCTCGAATTTTTGGCATACTGCTGGTGTCTTCCACAGTGAAGAATGACACTGAGTTCTTATTAATTTTGTCTGCCATTCCTTTGTGCACAATTGGTACCTCTTTGGTGTCTTTTTATAAGAATCTACAAGCATTTGCTGTTCTGCCATCATTCCTGTGGTGTCCCCTTCCAATCAATTTCCAGCTCCTCTCTCACGCCTCTGTAATTCCCCTTACAACAATGTAATACTTATACATCTGATTTTAGTTTCCCTCTCTCAAACTGGGGTTTCATCCTATTTTAATAATTAAGAATATTTGAATTGTTAGATCAAAATACCTTTATAGTTAGGATTTGGATTGTGCGAAGTGTACTAATTACTGTTGAACAGCAGTATTAAAACAGCACATTATTAGAGTTGAACATTTTTTTTTGTCATCTGGATAGTGGATCTTTGTTACTGTAAAATGACTAATAATATGTTTAAATTGAAAAACTTATGAGCATAAATTAGGTAAATTATAAGACTGTTCTGTGCATAAACCAATGTCTAATGTATAGTAACCATAACAAAATTAATTTCTTATGCAAATTTAAATGCATTGTTTTATTCATATTATCTGTGGTTGAAAATGATATAAAATGAAAACTATATAAATACTGTTCAGTAAATGGACTTCACGAGTCTTTGACTGGATACTTCAATTTGGTGGAATCTTTGGTGTTATTTTGGCTGTCAATGAGGACCAAAGGATTCTTTTGATGGTTTTCAATTATGTCAGCAACACTGGTGAACCGCTAAGTGAATAGAAACAAACATTGTTAGCCCAGCATAATCCTCTTACGAGTAACTATAGCATAAATAATGTACATTTATGTCAAAACATTCCACGCGACATGCTAAAAATAAAACATACAGAATTGAAATCAAAAGGTACAAACACCAGCTTGATCGATGGAGATATTAATAAGAAATTTCAGAAGAGATGGAGATTGAGTGTCCAGGGAGCTGGGGATTCCAAAAAGGGAAACTAAGATGGGAGTGTGCCATTTTCTTTTCAGAATCTCTTACGTGATCCAATTCTGGATCTATTGCTTGTATGAGTTCTCCAGCATTTTGTGTGTGTGTGTTCTGTGTTTATCCAATAGATTTTGGTTCTAGAGCATACTTGTTAGTTTAAATATACAAGTTCTTTGTATTTATTTTCAAACTTATTTGCCCTTTTATTGATGAGTTCGTCTGTGAAATATTGAGGTAGATGACCAAAAACATTAACATTTGTGTCCAAAGGAAACTCCAGGGAGGAAATCGAGGCCTAATGCAAGATGTCCAGGAAGGTGCTTACGGAACTTGGCAATTGGAGACATGGATGCTGTTTATGGAATGATGACATCTGTGATATTTGGGAAGCCGGAGTTGGAGTATTCACATGTTAGGGGACTGCAAGGCTGTGCAAGTTTAGACACATGGAAAATAGTGAGCTTGAGGAAGGCTTTAAAAAAAGTTTTGTAATTTAAGCAGTGCTTAGCCAGGTACTAATCTAGGATAACAAGCACAGGAGCTAAAGATGAACAATCCTGATAAAAATTTAAGATGCAGAGCAGATTTTTGAATGGTTTTCAATTTATGAAGAGAACACCAAGAAGAGGGAGTTTGAAATGCTTTGTTTAAACTGAATCTGAGAGATGCTGGATGTGTGGATAATTATGGATTTTAACCCTGCAAGCCGTGATAACAATGGATTCTGATGATAGGACTGGAAATACGAGTGGGCATGGGAATGCCCCAAGCTTATAGTAAGGTTGTTAAACAATTGGTTCAGAGTTAGACTCCTGTCGAGAGGCAAATGAAGTCAATAAACACGGACAAGAGAAAAAATGCAGATGCTGGAAATCCGAACAACACACACAAAATGCTGGAGGAACTCAGCAGGCCAGGCAGCATCTATGGAAAAGAGTACAATTAATGTTTTGGGCCTGAGATTTGTCCTGAGGAAGGGTCTTGGCCCAAAATGTAGGCTGTACCTTTTTCCATAGATGCTGCCAGTGCTGCTGAGTTCCTGCAGCATTTTGTGTGTTTTGCTTGGATTTTCAGCATCTGCAGATTTTCTTGTTTGCATCTTGGGTAATAAAGTTTTTGGATCTTGCTGAGAGATTACATACAGATGAGAAATAGGAGAGAGGCAGAGAGAGATGCTTTGACAACACAAGAGATAACATCCTTTTACACTCATGGCTATCAGGGAAATCTCTAACAAAATTTGCATAAATCAGGAAGAAACCTAGTGATTATAGGCCCAAAATGATGGACAAGAAGCAGAAAGCTATCAAAGGAGTATGGTGTGGTGAACCGTACCAAAGGCTGTGGCTCAGTCTTAAAGAAATGAGGATGGAAAGATGTTCTGTGTTACTATCACATAGGAATTTCATCAGTGACTTTGGTGAGAAACATTTTGGTACTGTGGCAGCAATGAAACTCTGAGAAGAATTCAACAGCAAGTTCCATGAATGATGACTATAGACTCAGGAGGAAACAGTTTGTCCAGTTTGACTCTGGAGAAGGGAGGTTTTTGAGAATCAGCAGAGAGATTATAGGTGGGTTATTAACCACAGATAGGCTGAAAGCTGAGTGTAATGCTTAAATAAACAAAGATGATTTGCTGCTAAACCCATCATATTTGAATTTTACTCCATGCTTTTTCACCCTAATTAATCTACATTAACAAAGGTATTACCATCCAAAAATATAAAAATTGTTAATAACCATGACAAGTACAAGAAAATACTGAGCACTTTTACAAAAGAACAATGAAGCATAGTATGGGCCCTTTGGTCCATGCTGCTGTACCAACCGATATAAATCTACTTCATGATCAATCCACCCCTCCCCTCCTTTATAACCCATAACCCTCCATTTTTCCTACATCCATCTGCTTATCTAAGAGTCTTTTAAATATCTCCATTATTTCAGCCTCTACTACCAACCCAAGCAATGTATTCCAGGTATCTACCACTCTGTGTATGTGTATGAAAACTACTTTTCACGTTTCCCCTACGTTTTCCTCCACTCATTTTAAATAGATGTCCTCTGGTAATAGCCATTGGTGTCTTGGGTAAATGATGTTGACTGTCCACTCTATCTTGGCCTTAATTCTTGTACACCCCTATCAAGTTGTCTTTCATCTGCTCTCATCCAGCTTTGCTCCAAAGAGGAAATCACTAAATTATTTAACCTTTCCTTGTAAAATATGTTCTCTAATCCAGCAGCATCCTTGTGTACCTCCTCCGTGCCTTCGCTGAAGCTTCCACATCCTTCCAATATTGAAGTATCCAGAACTGAAGACAATACTCCAACCAGAGTTTTATAGAGCTGCAACTGCACGATCAATGAAGGTCTACACCACAAAATACACTCTAACCACACTTTCACCTCGCGTGGCAACTTTGAGGGATCTGCAGACATGGGCCACGTAATCCCTCTGTTCCTGCACACTGCTAAGAATCCTGCCACAGACACAAGAGGTACATGCTGGTAATCTAGAGAAATACATCCTGATGAAGGGTTTTGGCACAAAACGTCAACTGTATTCCCATCCATAGATGCTGCCTGACCTGCTGAGCTCCTCCAGCACATTGTAAGAATCCTGCATTAACCTTTTCAAGTTTGATCTTCTGAAATGCATCTCTTTCCATTTTCCTGGACTGAACTCCATCTGTCACTTCTCTGTCAAGCTGCGCATCCTGTTTCTATCCCATTGTAACCTACAACCTTCTGTGCTATGCAAAATACCACCAACCTTTGTGTCATTTTGTGTAGATTTTAAACCCAGTTACATCATCATTCATTTGCAGTTATTTATTTTAACCTGTTCTTGGCTACAATAAAGTCTTAAAAAATCAATTAACTGCACTAATTATTCTTGGGTAATGAGAAGCATGAAAGGTAAATCACTTACCTCTTCGCCAATCTTCTCTTTGCCTAATGCATATTCTTTTGTTGCTTCAATATAACGCACAGGAATATTGTAGACCCTTTTGTTGTATAATACAACTAACGTATATGGCTGCCGTGTGTCCTGGCCAGAACTTTTTCTTATGAGGTATGATCCATCCTATTTGGGATGAGAAAAGTGCTTTCAGCTACAAAAACTTAAGTAATGTAAAACATGCATTCAAAATATACTCTTGTACCTTGCTGAATTTCTGTAATCTCTCTTCTGCAGTTTTTCGGTCACAGTGATTTGCATACCATGCTTTGCCATCTACACTAGGATCCTTCAAATGAATAAAAATTTAAATATCAAATTTTAGTATTTTAATATTATTCAGTGTTGACAACATTTTTTGTACCAGTGATCTTTAACTACTACATATAGAAGATATTACAAGTTTCCATTATTTTATGCTTACAGTTGATTTTACTTAGGATTATTTTTAAGACATGTTCATGAAAAGAGCACATACAAACGTTCAAATTAGAAGTAAGCTATACCTATCCTCAAGCCTGGCCTGTTATATTACTAAGACCCTGGATAGTCTATTAGTAATGTTAATGGTGCCATCCTGTTTACTCATGCTGATCTTTCATCTTGTTGACTTTTGTCCCCTAAAAATAGCTAGTTTTTTTTCCATCTTCATTTCAAGAAGTGTTCCAAAGTATATTTATGATTTTCATTGCAGATAAAAGAAAGCATCACGTCCTATTTAAATGGGTTTATAAGTGATCCCTAAACCTCAATACTTCACCAAGAATCATCCTCTCTTCATTCATCTGTAATGACCTCTCAAATCATCTCTCACTTTTCTTAGCTCCAGTAGATACAAGTTGAGCTTGTACAACCTTCATTCACAATCTGCCCAGTCCAGGCTTTAGAGAAGCTGAAGCAACACACACAAAATGCTGGTGGAACGCAGCAGGCCAAGCAGCATCTATAGGGAGAAATACAGTCGATGTTTCGGGCTGAGACCCTTCGTCAGGACTAACTGAAACTGTAAGAGATTTGAGAGGGGGAGGGGGAGATCCAAAAATGATAGGAGAAGACAGGAGGGGAAGGAATGAAGCTAAGAGTTGGAAAGTTGATTGGTAATAGGGATACAAGGCTGGAGAAGGGAGAGGATCATGGGACGGGAGGCCTAGGGAGAAAGAAAGGGGGAGGGGAGCACCAGAGGGAGATGGAGAGCAGGCAAGGAGTGATTGTGAGAGGGACAGAGAGAAAAAAGACAGAAAAGGGGAAGAATAATAAATGAATAAGGGATGGGGTAAGAAGGGGAGGAAGGGCATTAACAGAGAAATCAACGATCATGCTATCAGGTTGGAGGCTACTCAGATGGAATATAAGGTGGTGTTCCTCTGACCTCAGTGTGACTTCATCTTGACAGTAGAGGAGGCCATGGATTGACATATCAGAATGGGAATGGGACGTGGAATTAAAATGTGTGAGCACCGAGTGATCCTGATTTCTCTGGCGGTCAAAGCGTAGGTGTTCAGGGAAATGGTCTCCCAGTCTGCGTCCGGTCTCACCAATATATAGAAGGCATATATATAGAAGCTGAGATTGTTTTAAAGTTGAAATGGGGCAGGGGGAGGATCCCAGTAAAAACATAGTATCAAAAGAACATAGGGAAAGATAAAGCACAGATGGATTAGAGTCCATAGTAGTTTCGGGGATGAGTTCAGAAGTGAAGAAGAAATGCATTTTGATGTAGGACAGGTAGCTTTTGCAGAAATGTAAACAAATTGGAGTTTATGGAGAATGGACGGAAGAGTGCTGAAGTACTTAAGATTTAAGATGACAAAGACAAATATCTCAAGGTTTCAATGGTGGAGCAGGAAAGAAAATGTTTTGCAGTAAATTTCAGTGATGGTAGAATACGAAATCTGAAACGTGGCTCTGAGTCAAGAACAACATTTCAGGTTTTCACTTGAGGATGGAAATCGGAAAGAGGTGGACTGCATATAAGACTGTAATAAGAATTTTAACTACAAAAAAGATTTTGTTTAGTAGCAGGCAGTCTTTTAAGCATTATACCTAGAGACAAATCTAAGATAAGTGTTATGAACGAAATTAGTGGTTGTCTTGGAAATTGCTGTGTAAATCTGACCTGCTGATCAGAATATCATTGATTTTCATATCTTATGAACGTGATTAAATACACATTGATTTATAGAAGCTTTACCTGCTCCGTGGTATGAGAACTGTGATGTCGTTCATTATGTCTAGGAGCAGTTTCTGGAATATCTAAAGTAATCACAATTAGAAAGTAAGCACCAGTCAAAGTTTAATTGCTTCCCACAAAAGTAATTCCAATTAATGCTTTCAAGTATTATCTCTATTTTACTGACACAGACATATGACTTCCTGGTAAAAGCCCTATGTTGAAAAACTGGGTGTTTGTTGATTCAGACCAAAGGGGACATTCCCAGCTTTCTGCTTTAAGTTCTTTATACTATCATTTTAGCTCCAAACGAGGCCATTTGGCACATGGAGGTCATTCTGGCTTGATGCAATCCAGTTGGCCTCATTCCCTTGTTCCTTCTCCATTGTTAACTGCTTTTATTTTGCTTCAAGCACTTATTTAATTCATTTTTGAAAACCATGACTTAATTTAATTCCATTGAACTTTTAAGTCATGAATTCCATGTCCTTGCAAAGTCTTCTCAAAACTTCTCTGCTTCAAAGAAAAGAACTCCAATGTAATCCTGTATCTGAAATTCCTCATCCCTTGTACTATCTTAATAAATCATTTTTATAACCTCTCTAGCTTCCTAAGGTGCATTCCTCTTAAACGGTTAAGATAATTCAACCACAGCTGAACCAAGTTTTTCTTGCTTTTTAAAAAGAGATTTCTTGATTTTGCTCTCTGTCCCTCTGTTTTCAATAGTGACTACCTCAATAAACTTTGTTACAGCCTACTCAATTTGTCACCTTCATACAACTGTGGATATGCACCTCAGGTTTTCCTATTCCTAAACTTCATACTGCCCCTCCTTGTTCTATTCATCAAGGTAAATCATGTTACATTTCATCTGTCATGCATCTACCTACTTCATCTCTCATTTGTGCCCTCTTGAATTCTGTCATCTTCCTCACAGTACCCAAGCTTTTAATCATCTGTGCTTTTTGCACCCAAGTTATCAATATGAAGTGTATATATACGAGGGGTGATTGATAAGTTCATGCCTTAAGGTAGAAGGAAATGAGTTATACAGCTCTTGTTACATGCACGTGCAGTTCAACTCTTTGAGCGATTATGCAGAAAGTTTGAAGTTAATAACTTTTGTGGTATTTCTGTTTCAGATAATTGAAAATTGCAAGTAAACACTGTCTGAGAAAATGGACAACACTGGCAGTCATCCACTACCTCGGTCTCAAGGGCTTATCACCCAAGGAGGTCCACGTGGACATGGTGGCAACACTAGGGGAGGGTGAAAAATAAATGTGCTAGCTTTTCTAAAATGACTCCTTCTACCTTAGGCCACAAACTTATCAATCACCTTTCTGATATATATGTTTTAAAAAAGCAGAGTACCAGTACCAATCTTTTGAAAATATAAATGTCCTCCTTCCTCTGGCTTGGGAAACAACTGTTAACCACTATACACTTTTTCTAACTTTTAAAAGCCATTTGATTTATGCTGCTGCTGGTCCTTTTTATTCTTTTGGTCTTCATTTATTGTTCACAAGCTTATTTACCACATTTTGCCAAATATTGTAAGCCATCCATGGTCACTACATGAATTGTGTTTCTTTGTTCATCCTTGTTATCTTATCTAAAATATAAATCAGGTAAGCATGATTTGATTGTCCAAATAAAAGTTCATTTTGTTCCATATTATTGTCTAGCAGTTTCCTTACCATAGAAAAAGACTGATTAGCCTGTGGTGCTGGGTTCATCCTTGTATCTTTTTAAACATTTCAAATCCACTAATCTATTGGACCATTTCCTATATGCAAGTGGGATTGTAAGATTGAGAGCCTAATTTCCCTTGTCAACCTAGGATGCATCGTATTCACACAGCTGATGACTGATCTACTTTATGTATAGTCTGTACAATTTTAAATGATCAAGTCTAGTATCTTAACCTTTTATTTAGCTGTGATTTTCATAATTACATCTTTGTAGTAAAGTTAAATGCTAAAGAACATACTTAATATCCCTACCCCTCTTTATGCACCTCCTAGTTGTCCCTGACTCCACTACACACCTTCTGCTTCTATGTCAATAGAAGACTTTTGGATTCTCATTTATATACTCTCTCTTATATACTGCACACCTACTCTCATTTTCCCTTTTTGCTCTATTCTGATCTTACACCCCTCTGATTTTCTGTACTCAGTTGTCATTTGTATCATTAACCTCTGTTTTTGCTTCATCTTTTCTCTTTTGTTATCTGGGAAATTCTACCATTCATTCCTTCATAACAGAGTGCAACTAATCATAGCTTGATAGAAATTTCACATGCCACTCTTTAAATTTTAATTAAATGTGTTCCTTTCTCCCCCCCCCCCCTTTCACTAATCAAACTCCAATGATGCCACAACAGCTGCTTACTACTGCTTCTTCTTGACCCATTTCAACTAGGACCAAGCTCACTACGTTCCTCATTGAATCAGAAACAATTTGTTCTACAATGTTCTGAATAGTTCAAAAACTCTTTCCCATTATGGCCCCAATCTACGTTAAGGTAGTTCAACATCCCCATTACCACATCCTACTGAGTTTTTGCAAGTTGGAATTATACTAAGTTAATGAAACAGGAGGCCACCCATATGTCTGCTAAGCAAACATTCTACTAGTATCTTCCGGTTGGAGATTATAGCTCACAAGTACATATCCAGGCACCATTTCAAAGTTGTGGGGGTTTCTACCACATCTCACAGCCAGTGAGTTCTAGACCCACTAGCACCTTCTAGTTCAGGGATCCCAACCTTTTTTTTATGCCACGGAGCCTTACTATTAATCAAGGATTCTGCAGATCCCAGTTTGGGAACCCCTGTAGTTAAAAATACTTTTTCTTGTCTCACCTCTGTTCCTTTCACTAGTACCCAAAAAACTCTGCTTCCTGTTTTGGCACCTCACAAGGAAAACTGTCCTTCCTATTTATTCTGTTTAAGATTCTTATAATTTTATATACATAAATTAATTCTCCACTCAGCCTTCTCTGTACCAGCAAAAACAATTTCAACTTTGTTCAGTCTTTCGTCAGTGCAGAAATCTTCCAGTACTGGTAACATTCTTGTATTTCCTCTGTATTCCTTCTACTGCAATCTCTTCTGTAACGTCTCTTCTGGAATGTAGTGACCAAAATTAAATGCTGTTGCCTAGCAAGTGTTGCAATTCTAGCATAACTACCTTGCCTATATATGTTATGTCTGGGCTAACAAGTGAAGCAATCTGCATGCAGTTTCATTTCTTTTATCTATTTGATCTACTAGCATTAAAGATATGTGAAAATACAAAGGAAAACCCTTCTATGTTCTGTGTTTTTCAATATTCCTCTCTTACTGCATTTGTCTTGTTGCACTCCCCCCCCCCATACAAAATTCTGTTTGTGCTTCTCAGCCCAATTGATCAGATAATCAGTATCATTTTGAAACAGAAAATTTTGCTCTTGTCAATTACATGGCCAACTTTTTGGTCATCTGCAAAGTTCTTTACAATTCTTTACATTGTAAATTTGAATGATTTTTCCCTACATTCAAATCAAAATTATTATTATGCACAACAAAATGCAAGGAACCAAGTACTCATAGAACCCTGTAACAACCCGTCACTGAGTAAATTTTCGATCCTATTTGCCACTCACCCACAGATTAGCTGGGATTGGTGCCAGTGAAAACAATTCCAGCTAATCCACCCTGGCATGCAGAATCTTGTCAAGCCTTGCTGATAGCCATGTACAGCACAACAAAAATCACAGCCCTCATCAATTCTTCTGGTTACCTCCACGGAAAGTTCTATTAAGCCAGTGAGACATGCCTGTTCCATAGCACACCCATTTTGACTGTGCGTGTGTATGTTGCCTTTTCAAATGAAGATATTGGACAAATTATAATTATCAAATCCACCACTAAAGTTATACCAAATGATTTATAATTACTTGATGTCCTACTGCTTCATTTTTAAACAAAGGATTGCCTGAGTTGCACATTCAATGTTCCTGCACCACTCCTGTAGCCAGAGGGAGTTCAAAAATGATACTCTTAATCTAAAACTTTCTCCCATGTTTTTTTTCAAGTATCTTCGGGTATATTCTATCCAGGCCTACTGATGTTTCCACTTTCAAAATTGCTAATTTCTCCTTTAATAATTTTATCACATCCAATTCCTCCTGAACTTTTTCCTTATCTACAATATGGGAATAATGCCTCTTGTCTACAATGGTAGCTGCAAAATATTAACTTTGAACCTAATTCACACCTTCTACCTCCACACATAGGTTACCATTTTGTACCCTAATAGGCCGACACTTAGTTGTTCTCTTTCTGTAGATGTAAATATTTATTTGGATATTCTTTGATTTTACCCCCTAGCTTTTTTCTCATCTTGCTTCTTCAATTTTCTAACTTTTCCTTTAATTTCATTCACACACTTCCCATATTCTTCTTTCCTTTTTATGCAGAACTAAATCCTCAGTTTTTGACATTGACTTTTTGCCTTATCCACCCTCAAAGGACATTGTCACCTTGGCATTAATTGCTTTCTAAATTTGCTCCATTACACCCTTCACACTCATTGGTGGTCTGTTAAACACTGCTAGAGAAAACATAAGACCATAAGACATAGGAGCAGAATTAGGCCATCTGGCCCATCGAGTCTGCTCCACCATTCAATCATGGCTGATCCTTTCTTTTCTATCTCTTCCTCAACTCCAGTTCCCGGTCTTCTTCCTGTAACCTTTGATACCATGTCCAATCAAGAACCTATCAATCTTGGCCTTAAATACACCCAACAACCTGACTTCCACAGCTACATGTGGCAACAAATTCACCACACTTTGGCTAAAGAAATTTCTCCGTATCTCTGTTTAGAAAGGGCACCCCTCAATCCTGAGGCTAAACCCTTTTGTCCTAGACTCTCCCACCATGGAAAATATCCTTTCCACATCTACTATATCTAGACCTTTGAAGGCTTTCAATGAGATCTCCCCTCATCCTTCTGAATTCCAGCAAGTACTGTTTGTCGTATGATAACCCTTTCATTCCTGGAATCATTGTTGTGAACCTTCTCTGGACCCTCTCCAATGCTAGCACGTCTTTTCTAAGATGAGGGGCCCAAAACTGTTCACAATACTCAAGATGAGGCCTCACGAGTGCCTCATAAAGCCTCAGCATCACATCCTTGCTCTTATATTCTAGACCTCTTGAAATTAATGCTAACATGGCATTTGCCTTCTTCACCACTGACACAACCTACAAGTTACCCTTCAGGGTGTTCAGCACAAGAACTTTCAAGTCCCTCTGCATCTCAGATTCCTGTGATTTTCTCCCCGTTTAAAACATAGTCTGCACATTTATTTCTACTACCAAAGTGCTTGACCAAGCATTTTCCAACATTGTGTTTTATTTGCCACGTTCTTGCTCATTCTGCATCCTACCTGTTTCCTCAACACTACCTGCCCCTCCACCAATCTTCATATCATCTGCAAACTTGGCAACAAAGCCATCTATTCCATCATCTAAATCATTTATATACAGCATAAAAAGAAGTGGTCCCAACACCAACCCCTGCAGAATTCCACTAGTCACTGGCAGCCAACCAGAAAAGGATCCTTTTATTCCCACTCGCTGCCTCCTACCAATCAGCCAATGCTTTAATCATGTTAGTAACTTTTCTGTAATACCATGGGCACTTAACTTGGTAAGTAGCCTCATGTGTGGCACCTTGTCAAAGGCCTTCTGAAAGTCCAAATACACAACATCGACTGCATCCCCTTTATCCTACTTGTAATCTGCTCAAAGAATTCCAACAGGTTTGTCAGGCAGGATTTTCCCTGAAGGAAACCATGCTGATTTTATACTATCTTGTCCTGTGTCACCAAGTATTCCAATGACCTAATCTTTAACAATTGACCCCAACATCTTCCCAACCACTGAGGTCATGCTAACTGGTCAATAACTTCTTTTCTGCTGCCTTCCTCCTTTCTTAAGGGTTGAGTAACTTCTGCAATTTTCCAGTCCTCTGACACCATGCTGGAGTTCAATGATTTTTGAAAGATCATTTCTAATGCTACCTCTTTCAGAACCCTAGGGTGCAATTCCTCTGGTCTGGGTGACTTATGTACCTTTAGGTCTTTCACCTTCTCTCTTGTAACAGTAACTGCACCCACTTCTTTTCCTTCACACACAACATACTGCTAGTGTCTTCCACAGTGAAGACTGATGCAAAATACTCATTTAGTTCATCAATCATCTCCTTGTCCATTATTATTTCTCCTGCCACATTTTCTAGCAGTTCTATATCCACTCTCATTTCTCTTTTATTTTTTAACTTGAAATAACTTTTACTATCAAATTTTATATTATTTGCTAGCTTGCTTTCATATTTCATCTATTCCTTTCTAATGATTTGTTTTAGTTCCTCTCTGTAGCTTTTTAAAAACTTCCTGATCCTCTTTCCCACTAACTTTTGCTTTGTCGTATGCCCTTTCTTTTGCTTTTACAATACCTTTGATTTCCCTTGCCGCAGTTGTACTATTTTACCATTTGAGTATTTCTTCACTTTTGGAATACATGTCCTGCACTTTCCTCATTTTTCCCAGAGACACATGCTGCTCTACTGACATCCCTGCCAGCAGTTCCTTCCAATTTACTTTGGCTAACTCCTCTCTCATACCACTGTAATTTCCCTAACTCTACTGAAATACTAATGGATCAGACTTCACTTTTTTCCTATAAAATTTAAGGTCGAACACAATCATATTGTGATCACTGGTTCCAAAGAGTTCTTTTACCTTAAGCTCCCTAATTGCCCCTAGTTCATTACATCTCAATCCAGTATAACTGATTCCCTAGTAGGCTCAATGACAAACTGCTCTGAAAAGCTATCTCATAGGCATTCAACAAACTCACTCTCTTGAGATCCATTACCAACTTTATTTTCCCAATCAACTTGTATGTTAAAATCTCCCATGACTACCATAACATTGCCCTTTAGACTCACCTTTTCTATTTCCTGTTGTAACCTGTGGTCAGCCTCCCAGCCACTGTTGGGAGGCCTGTATATAACTGCCATCAACGTCCTTTTACCCTTGCAGTTTCTTACCTGAACCTACAAGGATTCAATATCTTCTGATCCTAAGTCACATCTTTCTACTGATTTGATGCCATTCTTTACTAACAGAACCTCACCACCCCCTCTGCCTACTTTCCTATCTCTCTGATACAATGTGTAACCTTGGTCATTCAGTTCCCAACTACAACCATCCTTCAGTTACGATTCTGTGATGGCCACAACATCATACCTGGCAATCTGTAATATTGCAACAAGATCATCCACCTTATTCTTATACTACGTGCATTGAGATACAACACCTTGAGTACCGTATTTGCTCTCCTTTCTGACTCTGCATCTCTAATGATTTGATACTCAGCCTGTTGGCTACAGGTAAGTCCCATCACCTGCCTGCCCTTCCTGACAATCTGACTGCATGCTATCTTTACTTTTTTAACCATCTGTCCTTTCCTGAGTCCCTTCAATCCAGTTCCCATCTCCCTGCCAAGTTAGATTAAACCCTCCCCACCAGCTCTAACAAACCTGTCCTCAGGAATAAGTTAGATTAAACCCTCCCCACCAGCTCTAACAAACCTGTCCTCAGGAATATTGGTTCCCTTCGGGTTTAGGTGCAACCCGTCACATTTGAACAGGCCATACCTCCCCCAGAAGAGAACCCAATTATTCAAGAACCTGAAGCTCTGACCCTGCACCAGCTTCTCTGCCACACTTTTATCTGCCAAATCATTCTGATTCTACCCTCACTGGCATGTGGCACAGGCAGCAATCCAGAAATTACTACCCAGGAGGTCTTGCTTCTCAGCTTTCTATCTAGTTCTCTAAATTCTCTTTTCAGGACCTCTTTGCTGTTCCTTCCTATGACATTGGTACTAATATGTACCAAGACATCTGGCTGCTCCCCCTCCTTCTCCAAAATGTTGTGGACGCGATCTGAGATGTCCCTATTCTGGCACCAGGGAGGCAACATACCATCTGGGTATCCCATTCACGTCCACAGGATCTCCTGTCTGTTCCCCTCACTATCGAATCCCCTATCACTACCGCTTCCTTCTTCTCTCTCTTACCCTTCTGCACCAAGAACCCATGGTCAGTGCCTGACAGACGGTAGTGATCCTCGGTAGAGATAGCTTAGAGCACCAAATTCCTTGGTGTTCACCTGGTGGAGAATCTCACCTGGTCCCTCAACACCAGCTCCATAGCAAAGAAAGCCCAGCAGAGTCTATTCTTTCTGTGAAGGCTGAGGAAAGTCCCACCCACCGTCCTCATCGCATTCTACAGGGGCTGCATTGAAGGCAACCTGAGCAGCTGCATCACTGCCTGGTTTTGGAAATTGCACCATCTCGGATCGCAAGACCCTGCAGTGGATAGTGAGGTCAGCTGAGAAGATCATCGGGGTCTCCCTTCCTGCCATTACAGACATTTACACTACATGCTGTATCCGCAAAGCAAACAGCATTATGAAGGACCCCGCGCACCCCTCATACAAACTCTTCTCCCTCCTGCCATCTGGGAAAAGGTACCAAAGCATTCGGGCTGTCACGACCAGACTATGTAATAGTTTCTTTCCCCCAAGGTATCAGACTCCTGAATACCCAGAGCCTGGACTGACATCAACTTATTGCCCTCTACTGTGCCTATTGTCTTATTTATTACTTATTGTAATGCCTGCACTGTTTTGTGCTCTTTATGCAGTCCTGGGTAGGTCTGTAGTCTATTGTAGTTTTTTTTCTGTGTTGTTTTTACGTAGCTCAGTGTAGTTTTTGTACTGTTTCATGCAGCACCATGATCCTGAAAAATATTGTCTCGTTTTTACTGTGTACTGTACCAGCAGTTATAGACAATAGGTGCAGAAGTAGTCCATTCAGCCCTTCGAGCCTGCACCGCCATTCTGAGATCATGGCTGATCATCTACTATCAATACCCGGTTCCTGCCTTGTCCCCATATCCCTTGATTCCCCTATCCATAAGATACCTATCTAACTCCTTCTCGAAAGCATCCAGAGAATTGGCCTCCACTACCTTCCGAGGCAGTGCATTCCAGACCCCCACAACTATCTGGGAGAAGAAGTTTTTCCTTAACTCTGTCCTAAATGACCTACCCCTTATTCTCAAATCATGCCCTCTGGGTACTGGACTCTCCCAGCATCTGGAACATATTTCCTGCCTCTATCTTGTCCAATCCCTTAATAATCTTATATGTTTCAATCAGATCCCCTCTCAATCTCCTTAATTCCTGTGTGTACAAGCGCAGTCTCTCTAACCTCTCTGCGTAAGACAGTCCAGACATCCCAGGAATTACCCTCGTGAATCTACGCTGCACTTCCTCTACAGCCAGGATGTCCTTCCTTAACCCTGGAGACCAAAACTGTACACAATATTCCAGGTGTGGTCTCACCAGGGCTCTGTACAAATGCAAGAGGATTTCCTTGCTCTTGTACTCAATTCCCTTTGTAATAAAGGCCAACATTCCATTAGCCTTCTTCACTGTCTGCTGCACTTGCTCATTCACCTTCAGTGCCTGATGAACAAGGACTCCTAGGTCTTTTTGTATTTCTCCCTTACCTAACTCTACACTGTTCAGATAATAATCTGCCTTCCTGTTCTTACTCCCAAAGTGGATAACCTCACACTTAGTCACATTCATCGTCATCTGCCAAGTATCTGCCCACTCACCCAGCCTATCCAAGTAACCCTGAATTCTCCTAACATCCTCATCATATGTCACACTGCCTCCCAGCTTAGTATCATCAGCAAATTTGCTGATGTTATTCTCAATGGCTTCATCTAAATCGTTGACGTAAATTGTAAACAGCTGTGGTCCCAATACTGAGCCCTGTGGCAACCCACTAGTCACTACCTGCCATTCCAAGAAACACCCATTCACCGCTACCCTTTGCTTTCTATCTGCCAACCAGTTTTCTATCCATGTCAATGTCTTCCCCCCGATGCCCTGAGCTTTGATTTTACTCACCAGTCTCCTATGTGGGACCTTATCAAATGCCTTCTGAAAATCGAGGTACACTACATCCACTGGATCTCCCCCATCTAACTTCCTGGTTACATCCTCAAAAAACTCCCAACAGATTAGGCAAGCATGATTTACCCTTGGTAAATCCATGCTGGCTCGGCCCAATCCTATTACTGCTATCTAGATATGCCACTATTTCATCCTTAATAATGGACTCTAGCATCTTCCCCACCACCGATGTCAGGCTGACAGGTCGATAGTTCTGTTTTCTCCCTCCCTCCTTTCTTAAAAAGTGAGATAACATTAGCCATTCTCCAACCCTCAGGAACTGATCCTGAATCTAAGGAACATTGGAAAATGATTACCAATGCATCTGCAATTTCCAGGGCCAACTCCTTTAGTACCCTAGGATGCAGACCATCTGGACCTGGGGATTTGTCAACCCTTCAGTCCCATCAGTCTACTCATCACCGTTTCCTTCCTAATGTCAATCTGTTTCATTTCCTCTGTTACCCTATGTCCTTGGCCCATCCATACATCTGGGAGATTGCTTGTGTCTTCCTTAGTGAAAACAGATCTAAAGTACTCATTAAGTTCTTCTGCCATTTCTCTGTTTCCCATAACAATTTCACCCAATTCATTCTTCAAGGGCCCAACATTGTTCTTAACATCTTCTTTCTCTTCACATACCTAAAAAAGCTTTTGCTATCTTCCTTTATATTCCTGGCTAGCTTGCATTCGTACCTCATTTTTTCTCCCCGTATTGCCTTTTTAGTTAAGTTCTGTTGTTCCTTAAGAACTTCCCAATCATCTGTCCTCCCAATTACCTTAGCTCTGTCATACTTCTTTTTTTTTAATGCTATGCAATCTCTGACTTCCTTTGTCAACCACTGTGGCCCCTTTCCCCCCTTTGAATCCTTCCTTCTCTGGGGGATGAACTGATTTTGCACCTTGTGCATTATTCCCAAGAATACCTGCCATTGCTGTTCCACTGTCTTTTCTGCTAGGCTATCCGTCCAGTCAACTTTGGCCAGCTCCTCCCTCATGGCTCCATAGTTTCCCCTGTTCAACTGCAACACTGACACCTCCGAGCTGCCCTTATCCTTCTCAAATTGCAGATAAAAACTTAACGAAATGACAATAAAAAGTGACTTGATTTGACTGTAACCTGATTGCCATGGCATTCTCCCAGCAGGTCATCCCCCACAAAAGTATCTAAAGTGGTATATTTGCTTTTGAGGGGAAAGGCCACAGGGTTGCTCTGCTCTATCTGCCTATTTCCTTTTCTCCAGACGGTCACCCAGCTACTCGCCTCCTGCAACTTCGGGGTGACTACTCCCTGTAACTTTGATCAATTAGTCTCAATCAAGTGCATCTCAATTTCTTTTTTTAAATCTAACCACATAAATTCAATCATTTACTCTTAAAATATATCCACTCTCTCTGTCACTACAAGGCTTTCTTGATCTGTAAAGTCACACCTCCACTCTGTGATTAAAAATTACTGCTGAAGGAACCCAATGAGCCAAGGCAGCACCTGAAGAAGGAAGTGGACAGTTGACATTTTGGATTGAGATCCTTCATCTGGAAAAGTGTCCACCATTTGTCTCTTCCTTACTTTTGCTGAATTTATATCCAGAAATATTAAATAACCAAAATAGCCTCTATTCTAAAACCAGATCTCTGTGACATTATACGTATCTCACGTGGCTGCTTGTACCTGCGGCTCACCAAGGTACTTACACATGGGTACAATAAAGGCAGCAATATTTTCCTTACTCTGAATTCCTTTCTGGTACTATATCTCTGCAATTCTTTGTGCATCATAGCTTTTATTTTCACCCGCGTTGCTACACCCTAGTGCCTGTTTCAAGTAGACTAACTGCATCATTCACACCCTCATGAGGACGCTAAACTATTTTGAGACTTAGATGCCAATGTCAGGATTTTCCAACCCTCTTTCTATCTATAGTTGGCAGAATCATTTCTAATTCCTCAAATCATAGGGACCAATTGAAACAGTCATTACTATCCCTTTGGCTACTTCTAATCGCAGATCAGGGATTTAGGATAGAATAAAAAATGTGCAACGAAGGTAGGACTTATTCATTCTCCCGTTTCCCACACGCACATTTCCTAGCACTTTGGCACCTTCTGTTGACCAATCAGTCTGCAGTTGCACCCTAAACTTGGAATTTTAAAAAATGTATGTACATTTTTGGCCCACTCTCGAATAATAAAGTTCTCTCTTTTAAAAAAATCTGTGGTTGTCAATTATTTTGAAACTATCAAAATTTTTCAAATGGCAAACTATTGAATCAATATCATAAAAGAACCTGTTGCTTGAAAAGCATATTGTGAAGCTAGAAAGTAAGCAATAATATGTTAAAAATCAGAGAAATTATCCCAAGTGCAAGTGAGTGTTTACTATTCAGACTCTATAAGTAGCTCCTAAGTTACTTATTCATGAATTGTAGGTATCACTTACAAAGTTTGAATTGAGGTAAATATCCTACAACAATGTTGCTTGCTCTGAATTCTAGCACTTTGGCCCAGTAACTATTAATATTTCTGTCAGACAGGTTAATGCCTGAATGGAAACTTGCAGATAAGTAACGTTTCCATGCACCTGTTCTATGGTCATGTAGTTACTTCTCGTTTGGCAGATATTGATGAAAACCTCTTCTGGCATACTTTACCACCAGAAGATTATGGTTGTAGAGGAGGTAAATACCCAAGAGGGTGGATAATGTGCCAGTAGTATAAGTTATCCTAGATCAAGGGTTCCCGATCTGGGATCTACAGACCCCTTGGTTAATGATAAGAGTCCATGGCATTAAAAAAAAGTTGGGAACCCCTGTCGTAGAAGGTGTTCAGCTTTGTAAGTTGCTGTTCAAGCTCTATTTACCCCAGCAGGTGGCATATACTCTGATATATCCTGAGTTATACTTTGCAAAAGGGGTTCTTCCAAGTGATTGGGTAAACACTAGTGCTGTAAGCTGCACTGTAGCCATGGCTGATTCTGGAGCTTTACAGCTAGTATGGCATGATGGGCCAGCCGTAAGCAATGTCGCAGAGTCCTTTCAACTAAATTGTGTGAAGACTTCTTGGTGAGGACCTTTGAAGGAGGCTGAGATGGACCACCCACCTGGCTGCAAACCTTTGCTCAGGCATATTGGATCCTTTCAGTTTTGAAGGTTATGTAATGGAGATGCTGGTCTAACAGTTTCATGACAAGATCAGTTGAGTTTCACACTTTTGATCTTGAGGGGATGGAAAATTCTGGACCATCTTGCAATATCTACACATCCATGGCTTCTGCTCTTATTTATATTATACAAACCAAATATATTGTGGATATTGTGTTTCCCTGTTAGAGTTAATATTTAATTATTTCCCATTAAAATTACATCAATTTCACGGACAAACATTTTCCCTTAAGTGTTTTGAAGGTATACTGTGCAAACAACTATACTATTGCAATAATGTTTACTTCAAAACTTACTTTGATGGTTTGAAGGTGGTAACCTCAAACCATGTGGTCTGCAAACAGAAAGTGAATATTAGTACCAATGGTCTTTCAGAACACAGAACATTGAATATTACAGCACAGTACAGGCCCTTTGACCCATGATGTTGTGGAGACCTTTTAAACTACTCTAAGATCAACCTAACCTTCCTACATAGCCCCCTATTTTTCTATCATACATGTGCCTCTGTAAGAGTTTTTAAATGTCCCTAAATGTACCTGCCTCTGCCACCACCCCTAGCAGGGCATTCCATGCACCACCACTTTCTATAAACACAAACCTTTGACCTCCTCCCTGTACTTTCCTCCAAATTATAATTATGCCTCATTATATTAGCTATTTCCACCTGGGGGGAAAAAAAGTCTCTGGCTATCCACTTAATCAGTGCTTCTTATCATGTTGTACATCTCTATCAAGTTATCTTTCACCCTCCTTCACTACGAAGAAAATTGTCCTAGCTCGCTCAACCTATACGCATAAGACATGCTCTCTAGTCCATGCCCCTCTAGTGAGACAAATTGTAAATTGCCTCAGCACTCTTTCTAACACTTTCACATCCTTCCTATAATGTGGCAACCAGAATGGAACACAATATTCCAAGAGTGATCTAACCAGAGTTTTACAGAGCTGCAACACTAACTCATGGCTCCTGAATTCAATCTCCAGCCTAATGAAGGCCAACACATATTACAACCCTATCCACTTGCACTACGAACTTTGAGGAATCTATGAATGTGAACCCCAAGATCCCTCTGTACCTCTACACTGTTAAGAAACCTGCTGTTATCCCTGTATTTTCACTTCAAATTTTAACTTTGCAAGTGAATGACCTCACAATATTCTGGGTTGAACTCCATCTGCCACTTCTCAGCCCAACTCTGTATCTTGTCAATGTCCTGTTGCAAACTATGACAACCCTCCGCACTACCCACAACTCCACCAACCTTGTCATTTCAACTGCCATTGAGAATACAACAAATGGAATCTATTTCTTATTAGTTCTAAGTTATTTAGAATTTTTGTTTTACAAAGTAGTAGATAAATAGAATAATACTTGGGACCAAGTCGTGGCACAGGCAAAACAGGAGCTTCAGCTGTTGAATGTGAAGGTCGAGGTTTTTCAGGAATCTTGGGCTTATTACCTGAAGGAAAGTATCTCAATCATAAATACAATAACTCTCTGTTAAAGATGTTAAGTCCACCATAATGAAAATGGAGAAAACATATAATGGTTTTAAAACAAACTGATTATATTCAATGCAACATATATTGGATATAATACATTGGCACATTGCCAATCAATGAATATCCTTGGGGAAATTAACAGCTTACAAATAAACACATTTGAGATGTAATTATCCTATTACAGCATGGTCAACTGATGAAATACTATTCAGTTCTACAAATGCTTATTATGACCAATTGAATTCTTTAATATTTTGAGGGGAATATCGATTGTTCAACTTAATCTATCAGTTATTAGATCTGCTTAAGGAACTAGAGGGGGAGGGCTCAAATGCATATTTTTCTGAATTTGAATTAAAAGCAAAAATGAGTAGAAGAATGATAATGATGATAACACACCACACTTGGTCCAAAGTCTACAAGCAGACCATTATGTGATAGATTTGCGGTATCAACATGGATTCATTTTAGCTACAAAAAGTTACTGGGTTATTTAGTTGGACAAGTGAAAGCTGAATACAAATATAAATACATTGATGGGATATTGTGGCGCATGGTGATGTCATCCTCTGGAAGAATAAACAAGGTATACATTCTATAAAAATGCAATGAAGGATGAGATAAGACTTGATGTGAATTCTGTAGTCTGCATCTTGTTGGTTATTTATTATCAGTGGTTATAATCCTAAACCTTACCGAGAAGTATGTTCAACCACGAGGAAATCTGCAGATGCTGGAAATTCAAACAACAACACACACAAAATGCTGGTGGAACACAGCAGGCCAAGCAGCATCTATAAGGAGAAGCACTGTCGAAGTTTCGGGCTGAGACCCTTCGTCAGGACTAACTGAAAGAAGAGATACTAAGAGATTTGAAAGTAGAGGGGGGAGGGGGAAATGTGAAATGAAAGGAGAAGACGGAAGGGGTGGGATGAAGCTTAGAGCTGGAAGGGTGATTGGTGAAAGTGATACAGAGCTGGAGAAGGGAAAGGATCATGGGACGGGAGGCCTCAGGAGAAAGAAAGTGGGGGGGAAGCACCATAGGGAGATGGAGAACAGGCAGAGTGATGGGCAGAGAGAGAGAGAAAAAAAACATCTAAATATCTTAGGGATGGGGTAAGAAGGGGAGGAGGGGCATTAACAGAAATTAGAGAAGTCAATGTTCATACCATTAGGTTGGAGGCTACCCAGCCGGTATATAAGGTGTTGTTCCTCCAACCTGAGTTTGGATTCATTTTGACAGTTGAGGAGGCCATGGATAGACATATCAGAATGGGAATGGGAGATGGAATTAAAATGTGTGGCCACTGGGAGATCCTGCTTTCTCTGGAGGACTGAGCGTAGGTGTTCGGCGAAAC
This sequence comes from Hypanus sabinus, assembly GCF_030144855.1. Lineage (NCBI taxonomy): Eukaryota > Metazoa > Chordata > Chondrichthyes > Myliobatiformes > Dasyatidae > Hypanus > Hypanus sabinus. The sequence continues at coordinate 41,671,463 of NC_082727.1, forward strand.
GGTCTCCCAGTCTGCGTCGGGTCTCACCAATATATAAAAGGCCACACCGGGAGCACCGGACGCAGTATACCGCACCAGCCGACTCACAGGTGAAGTGTCACCTCACCTGGAAGAACTGTCTGGGGCCCTGAATGGTGGTGAGGGAGGAAGTGTAAGGGCAGGTGTAGCACTTGTTCCATTTACAAGGATAAGTGCCAGGAGAGAGATCAGTGGGAAGAGATGGAGGGGGACAACTGGACAAGGGAATTGCGTAGGGAGCGATCCCTGAGGAAAGCAGAAAGAGGGGAGGGAGGGAAAGATGTGCTGGGTAGTGGGATCCTGTTGGAGGTGGCAGAAGTTACGGAGAATTATACGTTGGACCTGGACGCTGGTGGGGTGGTAGGTGAGGACAAGGGGAACCTTATCTCGAGTGGGGTGGTGGGCGGATGGGGTCAGGGCAGATGTGTGGGAAATGGGAGAGATGCATTTGAGAGCAGGGTTGATGGAAGAAGGGAAGCCCCTTTGTTTAAAAAAGGAAGACACCTCCTTCGTCCTGGAATGTAAAGCCTCATCCTGAGAGCAGATGCAGCGGAGACAGAGGAATTGTGAGAAGGGGATAGCATTTTTGCAAGAGACAGGGTGGGAAGAGGAATAGTCCAGGTAGCTGTGAGAATCTGTAGGCTTATAATAGATAACAGTATATAAGCAGTCTCCAGAGATGGAGACAGAAAGATCAAGAAAGGGGAGGGAGGTGTCGGAAATGGACCAGGTAAATTTGAGGGCAGGGTGAACGTTGGAGGCAAAGTCAATGAAGTCAACAAGCTCAGCATGCGTGCAGGAGGCAGCACCAATGCAGTCGTCGATGTAGTGAAGGAAAAGAGGGGGATGGATACCCGTATAGACTTGGAACATGGACTATTCCACAAAGCCAACAAAAAGGGAGGCATAGCTGGGACCTATAAGGGTGCCCATGGGTACACCCTTGGTTTGGAAGAAGTGTGAGGAGCCAAAGGAGAAGTATGTTTTCTGGGTTGGGTGCTAGTTGGGGGGGGGGGGAATTCTTCTATTTATAAACTAAGGGAGTAAGTCGAGATTAGGAGACACTTACATGGAGTATTTTTGAAATAATGATAATTAAGTAGGAGCAGGGTAGGCCACTCAGTCCCTCAAACCTGCCCTACTATTCAATATAATTATGGGTGATGGGCCCCCAAGTGTCATCTCTTCTTCAATGACCGTTCCTGTAATTCTCAAAATAAAATCAGGAATGCTGAAAGTCCTCAAGCAACACTTAAGAATGGAGATGCCAGACAACATTTCAGGTCGGTTACTCTTTGACTGGTTTCTCTTTTCGCAGATGCTGCTTGACCGGCTGAGTTCCCAATTTCCTCAATACCCTGATCATTCAAAAAGCCATCTTCCTTTTTAAATACTCCCTCCCAATGATTGAACTGCCACAACCCTCGGGGGTGGAGAATCCCAGAGGCTTACCAGTCTGTGAGAAGTTCCTATTCACTTCCAGTTTTCAAGGCCATCTCCTGATGCTGTAACTAAATATTTTCCGTACAGATTCTCCCACTAGTAGAAACATCTCAATATCTACCTACTTTGCTCCCCAAGGATCTAATATGTTTCAGTAAGATCAAAGATTCAAGGTTCAATGTACATTTATTATCAAAATATGTATAGAAAATACAGCTCTGAGATTCGTTCTTCCCAGGCAACCACCCCAAAGAACCTCAAAGAATATAGAGTAAATCATTCCAGATTCTTTAGTTGCTTTTATTAGACCATTCTCATCCCCAAAATTAGGTCACTGAATCTCCTTTGACCTCCAATGCCAGTAAATCCTTTTTCCACAGGGGGTCAACATCTTGTACAATATTCCAGGTGTGCCCCGCACATTTGCAACAATACTTCCATCTCTAAATCCCAGCCCCCTTGTACTTATGACCAATATACCATATGTCTTCTTAACAACTTGCTGCACTTGCCACTTAACCTTATAGCAATAAGAATAACTAGATCCCTCTCTACTATGCTTATCTGTAATTTCTCACCATAAATAGCCTACTTTTAGATTCCTTTTACCAAAGTGCACAATATCACATATTTCACATTAATCTTCATTTGCTAAATTTTCAATCCTTCACCTCAGCTTCTCTCTATGCTGTGGCAAACCGTTAGATTCAAAGAAAAAGGACAAGGCAACGGGGTAGCACTAAGATTTAGCGAGGTTTAGGCAGAATATTTTCTTTGTGTAGAACTACTCTAACACTTGTTTTTTCTAAGAATTACAAATTTAAGGCACATTTTCATATTTAATGAGCAGTTCTTCAAGGGGTTAGATAATGTAAAAATCTTCAATTTTCTCAGATTACCAGCTGCAGGAGAAGGGTGCTTTTAAATAGTTAAATCACTCCTACCTTCAGGGTGTGGATGCTCCCTTGGTTCTGCCATTCTCTGTGTCAGTTTGAAAAAATAAAAATGCAAAATGAAAGAAAGGGAAGGAAAGGCATTGAAACATTGTATGTATGCGTCTGTCTGCCCTTAACTCCGGGTGGAGTCATTGGGGCACCGTCATGACAAGCTTTTTGCATCAATCTTTTTGGTGATTGCTCATCCTACAGCATGTCTTGGGCATCTGAAACCTGGCGGAGCCCGTCCCTCTCCAGGTTTTTTTTAAAACGAGGTCAGGTTGCTAGCTCGACACTCAACCCAGGCATGGATGGAGAGCATGCAAGGGAGCCAGCCGGATTAAAAAGTAGGACATCTTGCTCTGAAGTCCAGCACTGATGCCACTATGCCACCAGCTGGATAGTGAAACGTTAACAATACTCAAATTACAGAAAGGGTGAAATTAAGACATTAATGTTTGCACACTGCTAGCTATTAAATAGGGCTGTGCACCAAATTGTTAAATCAGCCAAGTGCATAGTCCTGTTATTAAAATTGTAGATAGAGTGTTATTGGAATCCACTATACTTTTATACCTTACATTTATTACCTAGCTACAAAACATTCAATATCCTCAGTATGTTCCTGTTTATAAATAGTAATTGTTAATTTTAACACATGACCACTTTGAATTGTCCTGTAATATTACAGAATATTGTTTCATGTGGACATGCCAATCTGTGGAATTAAACAGGATTTTAATCACAATTTTGATCATTCATTACAGCATATTTCATGCATTACAAGTATAAAAAGTTTTTTTCCTACATGAGTTGCTGCAGGAACTCCAGATGACACAGCGTAGAAGCCCAAAACCTGAAGTACCCCTGCAAGCTTTTACGGTTGGTACAGCCCTGCCTCAACTTCGCTGACTTTCAAATCTATGGATGTTATACTCCCCTAAATATCACCCATGTTCAGAAATGTACAAACATGAAGAAAGTGCAAAGCTTGAACTTGAGTTTTAAAATGAAATTGATTAAAACCACTTAATCAGCCCAGTGTAAATATAGAGGAATCTCAGCAAGATTGAACTCTGCCGGTGGTCTTCACTGAGCTTTACTTTTTCAAAGATACTGGTGCCCACTATTAACCAAGTTGAGGACTTGTGCAGTTTGCTACAACTGTGCGCAGGGCCTGGGTTTTCTGGCATTTCAGAACTACAGATACTTACCCATCAATCTCTTTACTGCCCCTTGGATCTATCTTGACTAGCTTTTGCTTAAATATTTCCTCTTTCTTATTAGAAAGTTATGACACTTAGGAACAAGCTCTATAAATGGATCAACCACCAACCAGAAATGTTCCTGAAGCTGAAGTAAAGAGCCACTTCTCTTTACTTACCGGCTTTGGTAGTGGCCTGCTTGTTAGTTTCCTGTAAAACACAAGATGGAAATGGATCAGTGAGTATATCATATTTGATTACAGTAAGGAAACTTCTTTGGACATTCATATGGTCATCCTGTGTGTGAAACAAAGGAGCTGTTCCACTTTTACGTCTGGGATATTGTGATAGAAGACATTAGGAATAAAGGACTGCTTTAATTTGGATGTGCCTTTGAGTTCAACCAAAATTAGCTTGTTTCTTTATATAATATTTCTCTATACGCTACATTAACCTTAATCAGAATATCTAAACTGCAATGCTTTCTCTAAGCATAGTGCTTAAACTTTTCAGATTTTTGAATTAGTTAATAATTCACAGTTGTGCTCAGTTTAAATAGGGGTAAAATGAGGGTAGTCTATAAGCTCAATCTATCAATGTTCTTTGCCTGATTCATTATATTTATCAACAACTATTTGCATTGCATAATGAATTTGCACTTGACTTAACCTCAACATCATTGTCTAAAATTCCTTGTTAATCAAACTTTTACACGATGATTCATTTTACTGGATGTCATTGAATGGAGTGTGGTTCTTATTAAGTTTGCCCTATATTAGCCAATTAAAGTCATAGAAACATACAGCACAGAAACATGCCCTTCAGCCCATCTAATCCATGTTGAACCATTTAAACTGACCTGAACCCGGTTCATAACCTTCCATACACCTGCCATCCATCTACCTTTCCAAACTTCTCTTAAACGTTAGAACTGAGCTTACATGCACTACTTGCACTAGCAGGTCATCCAAAATGCTCACAACTCTTTGAGTGAAGAAGTTCCCCTCATGTTCCCCTTACAGATCTCATCTTTCACCCTTAACCCATGACCTTTGATTGTAGTTCCATCCAACCTCAGAGGAAAAAGCCTGCTTGCATTTACCCTATCTATACCCCTCATATTTTTGTATACCTCCATCAAATCTCCACTCAATCTTCTACATTCTAAGGAAAAAAAGTCCTAACCTTTTCAATCTTTCCTTATAATTCAAGTCCGCCAGTCCTGGCAACATCCTTGTAAATCTTCTCTGTACTCTTTCAACCTTATTTACATCTTTCCTGTAGGTAGGTAACCAAAACTGCAAATAATACTCCAAATTAGGCCTTACTAATGTCTAATACAACTTCAACATGAATGATGAATTGAATGTGCAGATAGTTATTAATGAATATGATATAGTTGTGATCACAGAGACATGGCTCCAGGGTGACCAAGGACGGGAGCTCAAACTCCAGGGATATTCAATATTCAGGAGGGATAGACAGGAAAGAAGAGGAGCTGGGGTAGTGTTGCTGGTTAGAGAGGAGATTAACGCAATAGAAAGGACGGACATTAGCCTGGAGGATGTGGAATCGATATGGGTAGAGCTGCATAACACTAAAGGGCAGAAAACGCTGGTGGGTTTTGTGTACAGGCCACCTAACAGTAGTAGTGAGGTTGGGGATGGCATTAAACAGGAAATTAGAAATGCGTGCAATAAAGGAACAGTAGTTATAATGGGTGACTTCAATCTACATATAGATTGGGTGAACCAAATTGGTAAGGGTGCTGAGGAAGAGGATTTCTTGGAATGTATGCGGGATGGTTTTCTGAACCAACGTGTCGAGGAACCAACTAGAGAGCAGGCCATTCTAGATTGGGTATTGAGCAATGAGGAAGGGTTAGTTAGCAATCTTGTTGTGCGAGGCCCCTTGGGTAAGAGTGACCATAATATGGTTGAATTCTTCATTAAGATGGAGAATGACATAGTTAATTCAGAAACAAAGGTTCTGAACTTAAAGAAGGGTAACTTTGAAGGTATGAGACGTGAATTAGCTAAAATAGACTGTCAAATGATACTTAAAGGGTTGATGGTGGATATGCAATGGCAAGCATTTAAAGATCGCATGGTGGAACTACAACAATTGTTCATCCCAGTTTGGCAAAAGAATAAACCAGGGAAGGTAGCGCACCCGGGGCTGACAAGGGAAATTAGGGATAGTATCAAGTCCAAAGAAGAAACATATAAATTAGCAAAAAAAGTGGCACACCTGAGGACTGGGAGAAATTCAGAGACCAGCAGAGGAGGACATAGGGCTTAATTAGGAAAGGGAAAAAAGATTATGAGAGAAAACTGGCATGGAATATAAAAACTGACTGTAAAAGCTTTTATAGATACGTGAAAAGAAAAAGACTGGTCAAGACAAATATAGGTCCTTTACAGTCAGAAACAAGTGAATTGATCATAGGGAACAAAGTCATGGCAGACCAATTGAATAACTACTTTGGTTCTGTCTTCACTAAGGAGGACATAAATAATCTTCCAGAAATAGTAAGGGACCGAGGGTCTAGTGAGATGGAGGAACTGAGGGAAATACATGTTAGTAGGGAAGTGGTGTTAGGTAAATTGAAGGGATTAAAGGCAGATAAATCCCCAGGGCCAGATGGTCTGCATCCCAGAGTACTTAAGGAAGTAGCCTAAGAAATAGTGGATGCATTAGTGATAACTTTTCAAAACTCCTTAGATTCTGGATTACTTCCCGAGGGTTGGTGGGTGGCTAATGTAATCCCACTTTTTAAAAAAGGAGGGAGAGAGAAACTGGGGAATTATAGACCAGTTAGTCTGACATCGGTGGAGGGGAAAATGCCAGAGTCAGTTATCAAAGATGTGATAACAGCACATTTGGAAAGAGCTGAAATCATCGGACAAAGTCAGCATGGATTTGTGAAAGGAAAATCATGTCTGATGAATCTTATAGAATTTTTTGAAGATGTAACTAGTAGAGTGGATAGGGGAGAGCCGGTGGATGTGGTATATTTAAATTTTCAAAAGGCTTTTGACAAGGTCCCACACAGTGTGCAAGCTTAAAGCACACGGTATTGGGGGTATGGTTTTGATGTGGATAGAGAATTGGTTGGCAGACAGGAAGCAAAGAGTGGGAGTAAACGGGACCTTTTCAGAATGGCAGGCAGTGACTAGTGGGGTACGGCAAGGCTCAGTGCTGGGACCCCAGTTGTTTACAATATATATTAATGATTTAGACGAGGGAATTAAATGCAGCATCTCCAAGTTTGTGGATGACACGAAGCTGGGCAGCGGTGTTAGCTGTGAGGAGGATGCTAAGAGGATGCAGGGTGATTTGGATAGGTTAGGTGAGTGGGCAAATTCATGGCAGATGCAATTTAATGTGGATAAATGTGAGGTTATCCACTTTGGTTGCAAGAACAGGAAAACAGATTATTATCTGAACGGTGGCCGATTAGGAAAAGGGGAGATGCAACGAGACCTGGGTGTCATTGTACACCAGTCATTGAAGGTGGGCATGCAGGTACAGCAGGCGGTGAAAAAGGCAAATGGTTTGTTGGCATTCATAGCAAAAGGATTTGAGTACAGGAGCAGGGAGGTTCTACAGCAGTTGTACAAGGCCTTGGTGAGACCGCACCTAGAATATTGTGTGCAGTTTTGGTCCCATAATCTGAGGAAAGACATTCCTGCCACAGAGGGAGTACAGAGAAGGTTCACCAAATTGATTCCTGGGATGGCAGGACTTCCATATGAAGAAAGGCTGGATCGACTAGGCTTATACTCACTGGAATTTAGAAGATTGAGGGGGGATCTTATTGAAACGTATAAAATTCTAAAGGGATTGGACAGGCTAGATGCAGGAAGATTGTTTCTGATGTTGGGGAATTCCAGAACGAGGGGTCACAGTTTAAGGATAAAGGGGAAGCCTTTTAGGACCGAGATGAGGAGAAACTTCTTCACACAGAGAGCGGTGAATCTGTGGAATTCTCTGCCACAGGAAACAGTTGAGGCCGGTTCATTGGCTATATTTAAGAGGAAGTTAAATATGGCCCTTGAGGCTAAAGGGATCGGGGGTATGGAGAGAAAGCAGCTACAGGGTTCTGAGTTGGATGATCAGCCATGATCGTACTGAATGGCGGTGCAGGCTCAAAGGGCCGAATGGCTTACTCCTGCACCTATTTTCTATGTTTCTATGTAACATACCATCCCATCTCCTGTACTCAAGAAGACGAACAACAATGGACCCAGCACGGATCCCTGCAGCACTCCACTAATCACTGGCCTCGAGTCAGAGAGGCAGCCAGCTACTACCACTGTCTGACTTCTCCCACAAAGCCAATGTCTATTCCAACTTACAACCTCATGTTGAAAGTCAAGTGACTGAATCTTCTTGACCAGCCTCCTCAAGCGGGGAGGAGGGCCAACACCTTGTATTCCGTTTGGGTAGCTTCCAACCTGATGGCATGAACATCGATTTCTCAAACTTCCAGTAATGTCCCCCAACACCCCCTTCTCCATTACCCATCCCCTTTCCCCCTCTCTCACCTCTTCTCACCAATCAACTTCCCAGCTCTTTACTTCATTCCTCCCTCTCCAGGTTTCACCTATCACCCAGTGGTTTTCTCCCCCCTCCCCCCACCTTTTAAATTCACTCCTCAGCTTTCTTTCTCCAGTCCTGCCAAAGGGTTTCAGCCCGAAACGTCAATGGTACTTTTTTTCCCCATAGATGCTGCCTGGCCTGCCGAGTTCCTCCACCAGTTTGTGTATGTTGCAAATTTTCTCTTGTTTAAGAATGCTAAGGACTAGAGGCAATGTACCATCCGGAAATCTCATTCTTGCCCACCCACAGAACCTCCTTTCTATTACCATAAGCAATGAATCCCCTACCACCACAGCTTGCCTCTTCTCCGCCCCTTCCCTTCTGAGCCACAGAGTCAGACACAATACCAGAGATCTGACTGCTGTGACTTTCCTATTCTAGGTCATTCCCCCTCCTCTCACAGCAGCATGCAAAGTAGTATACCTGTTGTTGAGGGGGTTGGGCACAGGGGAACCTTGCACTTGCTGTTTAACTCCTTTCCCTTGCTTGAATGTCATCTAGTTTTCTGTGTCCTGTGCCTTGGGTATAACTCCCTCTGTGTCCTACCTATCTCCCCCTCAGCCAGCGGAATGATCCACAGTTCATCCAGTTCCAGCTCCAACTCCTGCAGCTGGATGCACATTTATCCATGTGTGTTGGCACAGCCAACCCAACCACCCCTGTTGCCGTTCCTTCACCTGCTTTAAATTCTGGGCAATTTCCATTCTTTTGGACTAGTCCCCATTTCAACTATATTGAGCTGAAGTTGTTCAGATTCCAATAATCATCTGCTCAATTAAATTATTACTAATCTTTTGGCAGTTTTGAGTTGATAAATTGTTATGACTTTCAGAGGAAATGCATTTTGAAATCCCTCAAATTAAATTCTCCTGTTAACCTTCCCATTGTTAGTGAAAATAGCTTCAGTTCTTACAAATTTATTTGTAATTGTGCAATCTCAAGTTTTCATGAATCTGCATTCCCATTGGCTTTGTTTTTCTTTCTACAGTGGAATTTTGGGAACTGGTTCTTTGCCTTCAAATACTCTCGCTTCAAAAGAATGCTGCTGGTGCTGTTTAGGAGACCGTGTGATTGGAAACAGCTTAACTTAATGAGTCTAGCCACGTCCAGTAGAAGCCCAGTCTATCAAAGTATGCTGATCGGTTATAAGTGTTAGCTTCTCAGAGCCTTTTTCCAGCAAGATTAGTTAACCTCAATGGGTCAAAGCCCTACTGAATTTTAAAAAAAATTTCTTTTATTTTGCACTACTTATGTGTGTACTTATTTAATATATATAATATTAATATTAAATATATTAAGTATACACACTTACAGTAATTCAGTTTTTTCAATTATTATTATAGTGTACTGCTGGAGTGAAGTCAACAAATCTCATGATGCATGCCAGTGATATTAAACCTGATTCTGATTCTGAAGTTCAAGTTTAATTGTTATTCATCCAAACATGTATACCCATGAATACAAGCAAACAAAACAGCGTTACTTGGGGGTAAGGTGCAAAGCACAGTACCAACAGTCGTGCACAACACAGGGCACAGCCAGCACATATAAGACAGCAAACACATGTAAGATATCAGTAAAATACAGTCACACAAAAAAATGTAGCCCAGGAACCTAAGTTCATGAATGCTGCAGCAGTATGCAGTCAAACTCAACATGGGATGTCTTCTGCCAAGTGAACACTGGGGGCAGCACTGACTCCAGCTGGTAGAAGTTTGGCTCTACATTGTGACAGCACTTTGAACAATTCATGTATATCATTCTGTCAAACATGGATGAAGTGATCAGCACTATCAATGTGCACCCTCAACACAATGGATGGAGCCGGTCGTGAGCTTCCCTGAGCCAATTTTAGATGGCTATCATTTTTACCCTGAATGTCTTCTAAGGCACCAACTGCTGCTCCAATTGTCCTCATATATCCACAGGACCATAAGACCATTAGGCATAGGAGCAGAATTAGGCCATTCAGCCCATCAAGTCTGCTCCGCCATTCCATCATGGTTGATCCCATCAAAAATGCTACTTCATCAACAGCTTATTCCTAGAGAAATACAACCTACCAAGTATTTTCCATATGCCCTATTGATCTCTCTCCCACCTTTCTACAAATTAAAGCTACTTTGTTTTCTCTCTTTACCAGTACTGAAGGCTTTTTGATCTGAAATGTTAATTGTATTCTCCTTCTATCAATATTGCCTGACTGCTAACTCTTTTTCTCCTTCAGTTTCAAGATTTTAACATTTTCAAATTTCAATAGTTTGAGCAATTTTAAAATATATTGCCTAATTTTACAAACGTTTCTTTATTTGTTTGTAGTTCCATCTACTTCCTTGGGGTTTGAAATTTGGCCCAACTTAAGCATTTTAATAGTTTTGATGTAAAAGGGATAATAGAACAAAAATGCTGGAAAGACTAGGCAGATCAGACAGCATCTATGGCAAAAGAAGCTACTAGCCTTTCACGTCAGTTTCCTTCAAAGCACTTCCTGCTTTAATCCTATAATTGCACCTTTTACATGGTGGAAGTGCCAGGTCTCTAGGGTAGATACTATCGAGGCTGAAGTACAAAATGTTATAGGGAAATGGTGTTTCGCTCAATGGCCATACATCAGAATTAGATCCTGTTGTAACTGTAGTGCCTTTGTTCCTGGTTCAGATTTTCATCATCCACACCACATGCTTTTGTATAACAGTGCAAGAACTATTTGATCTGGGGATTTAAAATGATCTTCAAATGCTGTTAACTTACAGTTCCCTTTGTGGTGGTATTGGCATTTCTGGTATGCTAGCTGTCCTGGAATCCTCTGTGCCACCAGATGAATCACCTAGATGGTTAAAGTAGGAAAAATACAATTAAGAGATCTAAGAGGTACTTATTATTAAAGTCCAAATAATTAAATAGTGTCCTTTTCAGGACAATTTTTTTAAGGCCAGAATGGGATCAGTAAAATCTGAATCCCAAATGTGTATGTTATGATTCGTGGGTTATGTTATTTACTTTACCAGAGTCACTAATCACTTTCATGCATTAAAATTCAAACACACAAAAATTAGCGAAAATAGTGAAAATAAAACTGCCAATATTTACAAAACATTAACTAAAACATTAAAACATATACAGCTTTTCTGAAACACTGCTGTCAACTTGCTTTGCCACCAACCATCATGTTATCAATATGCCAGACACATTCTTCACAACACAGATAAATAGTTAATCCTATACAATGTAGCTGTAAATGTTCCCTCTACTCTAATTATTCTTAATGATAGACTTTTAACCTCAGCCTGATTGCATGAGGACAAAAAGCCACAGAGTTATTTAAAAAAAAACAAAAATGCTTCTAGCTAGCCCCACAGTGAACCATCTGCTCTAGGCTGGCGAAAAGAGGCAAATGACTGATTGCAGCAAAGTCAAAATGGCTGTTCTCTGCACTAAGCAGCAGTATGAGAGAAAAAAAACTCATCCTGAAATCCTGGAAGCAGAATTGGGATATGGAAATTTAATTGAAAGCTAATCAGTGTCGTAGTTATCTGTCTGAGGAAGTCTAACGTAAAGCTGATGAGCCTGGCTGTGTTTAACAGCACCAGAACACCTTAGTGTCAGCATGCCTGCTACTTGCAACACAATAAGTCTGATAAGTTGCTCTCTGGTTGGTTTAGTAATTTACACTGATTGCATCTGATTGGAGATCTTCTCTAAACTTTCCTGGATTAACTACATTCTTAAAGTTCTGACTAGATTAATATTTTATGTATATTTTAGTTTAAATAATAAATTTAATATAAATGTATTAACACTACAACCACTCTTCATAATTTTTTTTAGTCCTGACTACTTTTATTATGTTTACTGAGTAAAAAAACCCTTTGAAGGAGGGTTCATAAATGAGTTTAAACAAGAATTGTTCACCTAGGTGACTGGAGATGTTGCCCAAACTTGTTATTTTTGTAAAACACTTCAGTATGCCCTTTTGCCGGAATGCCTCCTTCTCTCTCTCCCCACCTGTTTTTAAAATGAGCTGAAACTGGTCGGCAGCAGAAAAGAGCCCATTACTTCTCTTTACATTAAATATTCAATAACAGAATACACAGTCTCATTTACATACTTTATAAACATCTTTGCACTAAAACATCAGAATATCCTAAGTTGCCCTCTCTATCTTGTTTAGTATAAAAATACATAAACTACAGCATTAGCTAAACTCTTCCTGTAATTATATTTACCCTTCTATTTGTTTATCCAGGACATCCACTTTCACTAATTTTTACACTTGATTGCCAAGCATCCCATGAGAAAGCAAGGTATGAGCAACTATTCTAATGACTTTACAGATTCCCTCATCTATTTCATTCATAAGGGAAGTTGTGTTAGTACCTTGGAAAACTGAGAAGAAGTAATTACATGTCGGCCAGTTTCACTCACACAAGTTGGACAAAATAGCAAGTTTCCAAAATACAATTTTTCCAATATGACCTCAAAACTGTTTACTCATAACTTCCACATTCATTGTAACCAGTGTTTGCTTTTTTCAGTTCTTGATTCATTTTTATTTTAAATTGGTTTCTTACCCTGAGTTGGGTGCATCATATTCCACTTGCAGTTGTCATAAAGATTCTACCTACTGGATATCATCATGAAATATGATAGAGTGGGCCTCACTTCAAGCAACTTGTGCATGAAAAAAGTGCTTCCTGGCATATATGATTTATAAACTCTTCTTGAACTTCCAGCTGGCTATAGGTATTGATTTTAACCAATATTCCGATGACAAACTCTGCCACCTTCATCAGGGATGATGGCTGGGCATGTCTAGTCTGGTGGTATTTATATCCCCATAGTCCATTCCTTCTGATTGGTTAGTTCTCATCCAGTCAGATTTCCACTGTCACACCTTGTTCACAATCGAACTCCAGTTCTTACTTAGAGTGAGACCTTCATCTTTGTTAAAATTCTTCTCCTCTAGTTTTATTTCAATGGCTTCTTTCACCAGGTGACCCAAAAGCCATTGGCAAGGCACAGTAGTTTTGTGCCGTCGAAGTCAATTCTATGACCAGTGTGAATGAAATATTCTGCTACTGCCAATTTCTCCTGGAAACCCAAATGGATACACTTCCTGTGCACCTTGATGCAAGTTTCCACCGTGCATCCTGTCTGGCCAATATACGCTGCTTCGCATTTACAGGGAATTCTGTAAACACCAGTCATCCTGAGTCGCAGGTCATATCTGACCCACCTAAGCTGTGATTTGAGCTTCCTTACGATTTGTGGATGATATAAATCCAGTATTTCTTCCAGAAACCATGGAAATAAAGGTGCTCCCCCCCCCACAAAGGTAGAGCATTCCTATAAAACCTTTCTTAAGCCGAAATGGTGTAAAGCGAAGAACCATTAACTTATATGCGAAAAATTTTCATAAAAGCGAAAATCCTCCTTGTAATACGAAAACAGGTTACTAATGTAGGTCTTTTGTAAAGTGAAGTGGCGTAAAGCGAATATTTGTAAAGCGGGGGACACCTGTATGGGGAAGAAAGGTGATAGCAACAGGTTCCTCCTCGTTGTTAAGTTTCCTGGTTTTTCCATTGGCCATTTTAAGGTCCCGATTGCTTTACTCCAACAGTTCCATGGCCATCTGAACAGCATACATCCAAACATACAATTTACCACAGAGATGGAGAAGAATGGCTGCCTCCCAATCTTGGATTTTCGATAGGACAGAAACCGGACAGTAGCCTCAGACATGTCGTCTATCAGAAACCCAATCACACAAATTATACCTCAATAATAACAGCCATCATCACACTTCCCAAGGTAGAGCAGTTTTTTCTACTTTGACTAACTGTGCAAACACTGTTTCAGACCTGAAGAGTCTCCATGAGGAAATAAGACAATTATGCATGACGTTCCTACAGAATGGCTACAAGGCGAAGGAAATCAATTGGGCCCTTAAAAGGGGCAATGGGGAAAAAAACAGTGGTAGCTTGCATCGAGGAGCACAGAAGGTATATTCATTTGGGTTTCTCGGAGAAATTGGCGGTAGCAGAACATTACATTCGCAATGGCTGTAGGATTGACTTTGACGGCACGTAACTATTTTGCCGCGCTAAAGCCTTTTGCAACTGCCTGGTGAAAGAAGACATCAAAATAAAACTAGAGGAAAGTCTCGCTCTAAGTAAGAACTGGAATTCAATTGTAAACAAGGTGGGAGAGCAGAAACCTGATTGGATGAGGACTAACCAATCAGGAGGGAGAGATGATGGGGGTATAAATACCACTTGACTAGATATGCCCAGGCATCATCCCTGATGAAGATGGCAGAGCTTGTCATCAAAGCATCAGTTAAAATTGATACTTGTACTTGGCTGGAAGCCCGAGAAGAGTTAACTAGTACATAGAAATAAGGCTTGGCATTGTCTTCCTCACATGCATTTCAGAAATACAAAGACAGGATATATTTAAAGTAAATTATTACCAAAATAAAATGACTACTAACTTGGTTCAGGGTCACAAACTTCATATTCTTCTTCATTATCACCCTGCAAAAATATTAGACAGCCACTTTCATTTGAATTTTTCTCTATATGTTTCAATGTAAGTCAAATAGTATGATGATAATGAATATTGCTTACTGTTTTAGCATGTAAAGATCATATAAAAATGAATATTCTCCATGCAGTCATGTACTTTCTGAATCAATATTTCCACTTAATAAAAATGGTGTAGGTCATCTCGGTAGGCAGATTGATCGATACAGTCTACAGTCTCCAGAAGGCACCCCTCCAAAAGGACCACAACCTCGTCATGGTTTGGAGGCTTGTGTACCTCAATGACCCAGAGAGCTGTGTTGGATGGAGTCAAAACTTTATGGCTTGGCTCTTGGTAGGGTCACTCATGCCAAACAGATCAAAGGATACAGAACAGACTATGACTGGTCTACCAGGTTCGGATCAGGGCTAGAAATTCTGACTGGTAAAATAAAATTGTTACGGAAACAGCAACAAAGAATCCTTCTACATCTGAGTGCGACGGTACTCCTGAGTCTCCAGCTGGGACTTGCATGACTGACAGTAGTGAAAACTGAGAGGAAGCTTCTGACACGATGAAGGAAGCCAGATGAAGGATCTTCATAGCAGCCCTAAACACCAGCAGCATAGCAGGTGTAAGTAAGAAGGCACAGGGTGTTTTGATAACCTGCACCTAAAGTTGATTGGGAGATAGGAAGCCGAAGGTAGTGGATAGAATGATGTACCAGAAAGATTGGCACTGGAGCCTTTGATGTTTGTAATAGTATTATCTATGACTTGTCTTGGAACATTAGTGGCTTGATTCGTAAGTACGTGGACAATACTAACATTGTTGGGAGTTATAGGTTGTGAGGAAGGTTGTCTAAGGGACACATCGAAACATAGATCAGCTAGAAGGTTGGGTAGAACAGTGGCAGATGGACTTCAATCCAGATAAGTGTGGTGCAGTTAGTCATTTTCTAGTAGGACATATAAAGTAAATGGGAGGGACCTTAATGGTGTTGCTATACAGAGGGACGTTGGGATGTAAATCTATTTCTCACTGAAAGTGGCACCACAGGTGAATAGGGTAGTGATGCCTGGTATCTGGCATGCTTGTCCTCATAGGCGGGGGCATTGAGTTTTATAACCATATATAACCATATAACAATCACAGCACAGAAACAGGCCATCTCAGCCCTCCTAGTCCATGCCGAACTCTTAATCTCACCTAGTCCCACCTACCCGCACTCAGCCCATAATCCTCCACTCCTTTCCTGTCCACATACCTATCCAATTTTACCTTAAATGACACAACTAAACTGGCCTCTACTACTTCTACAGGAAGCTCATTCCACACAGCTATCACTCTCTGAGTAAAGAAATACCCCCTCGTGTTTCCCTTAAACTTCTGCCCTCTAACTCTCAAATCATGTTCTCTCGTTTGAATCTCCCCTACTCTCAATGGAAACAGCCTGTTCACGTCAACTCTATCTATCCCTCTCAAAATTTTAAATACCTCGATCAAATCCCCCCTCAACCTTCTACGCTCCAATGAATAGAGACCTAACTTGTTCAACCTTTCTCTGTAACTTAAGTGCTGAAACCCAGGTAACATCCTAGTAAATCGTCTCTGCACTCTCTCTAACTTATTGATATCTTTCCCATAATTCGGTGACCAGAACTATACACAATAAACTGTAAACAGTTTTAAGAGCTGAGATGTCATATTGTAACTGTGCAACATGATTTGACCACATTTTTGACTACAGTGTTTCCTGTACTACAGGAAGGAAGTGTAACAATACAGAGAGTGCCGAAGAAATCCATCAGGATATTACATAGAATAGATTGGTTTCAAGGCCGGGTTTATTCTCACTACACGTAGGAAGATGTAGACTGACAGGAAACTTTACAGCTGTTTATAAAATTCTTTGGAGCACAGTCAGTTTTTTATTTGCGGGAGGAGGAGTCTGGAACTAGAAGTCACAGGTTTAAGGTGACAGGGGAGAAGTTTAAAGGAGATCTGAGGAACAGGTCTTTCACACCGAAGGTGCTGGTTATCTGGAATGAGCTGCCAGAGGGCGCTAGAGGCAAAAGGGTTTAGTGCAGGCAAGTGGTATCAGTGTATATAGGCATTAAGGTTGGCATGGATAAGTGAGCCAAAGGAGGCTTTTTCTATGTTACACTATTCTATGATTTCATAATTCTAATCAAGTCTTTGCACAGATCTGCATCCAAGATCAAGATTGAGATTTTTTTTTGCTCTGTGTGATTACACTACTGTGGGACGACATTGTTTCATCTTCTACTCTAGTATGGGCGTTTACTCACTTGAATTATTCTGCTTATAAAGGGAATAAAAAAAAGTAATCCTTTGTTAAACTTACAGGTTTCAAAATGGGTGGTTTTCTGTTCAGCGGTGATTCTTTCCTGGAAAAGAACAAGAATGTTGAAGAAAACGTAGAACTGCAATGTTAAAGGTCTGACAACCTGCAATCAATGCTAAAAGTGACAAATAGACTGGGATTGATGCACATGGCATTACTGTTTGATACAGGTCACCCACTAAGAATTGCCTGCAGCTGAAAAAAAGATTAAGTCGTTATCAGGGGTAATATAGTTATCTGCTTTCCCTCAAATTTTTATGAATTTTGTGATTTTACAGTACTAATCCTGAAGCTGGGAATGGAATATTATGATATCCAGTATCATTGTCACACACTTGCAGATTAAACAATCCCTTTTACAGAGACCGCAATTCCAACATCAAAATATCATTCCTTTTGGACAAACAGGGAATTGCCTATTATCAATTCCTGTGAAAATAAAAGTTACTGTTGCTGAATATAACGTTCCTTTATCCACTGATTTAATATGGCTTAATGTTAGGGCATCAGGATTTTTCCCCAAATGATACTAGGGAGGTTAAATTAAACACAGCTTTATATTTTTCAGTCATGCCTTAATTACGTGCATTGAAAGCTCTTTGCTAAATACAAGGTTTAGTGTCCATGCAGGAAGAGCAAGAACAAAATTAGTCAATGTTATTAAATGTATACTATAATCCTTTTACAGCAGCTGGCATATACAGCCTAGTCCATCACAGGGAAAGTCCTGCCCACCATTAAAAACGTCTACAAGAAGCACTGCCAAAAGAGAGCAGCGACCATCATCAAGGACCCCACTCGTTCAGCCCATGCTTCTTTCTCACGGCTGCCATTTGGGTAGGACATACAGGAGCCTTGAATTCCACACCACCTGGTTCAGGAACAATTATTACCCTTCAACCATTAGGTTCCTGAACCTGTGTGGATATTCACTCAACTTTACTCTGAACTGATTCCACAACCTATGGATTCACTTTCAGGAACTTTACTACTTATGTTCTTAGTATTTATTTATCTATCTACCTATCTATTTATTTATAATTACTTATTGTATTTGCAGTTTATCTTCTTTTGCATAATGTGTTTTTGTCAGTTTGTGTGTAGTTTTCATTGATTCTACTGTACAATTTTGTTCTACTGGGAATCCTGCAAGAAAATGCGTATCAAGGTAGTATATGAGATCATATACACTCAGTGGCCACTTTATTAGGTACAGGAGTGAAACCCAGTGTGGTCTTCGGCTGCTGTAGCCCATTCAGTTCAACAGTTGACATGTTGTTCTTCTGCACATCATTTTGTAATGCATAGTTATCTAGGTTATTGTCACTTTCCTGTCAGTTTGGACCTGTCTGGCCATTCTCCTGTGACCTCTCTCATTAGCAAGGCATTTCTGCCCACAGAACTGCAGCTCACTGGATGATTTCTGTTTCTCATGCCATTTTCTATAAACACTGGACACTGTTGTGTATGAAATTCACAGGAGATCAGGAATTTCCAAGATACTCAAACCATCCCATCTGGCACCAACATTCATTCCATGCTCAAAATCACTTAGATCACATTCATTACACACTTTGATAATAAATTTACTTTGAACTCTTATGGCTGATTTATTTCATTAAAAAGCATAGTACTCCATTCAATACTTTCAAATAATTTAATGAACATTTGGAGGCCAAATGATGATGTTAATTTTCAAGTAAACTATTTCAACATGAAATTCTGGAGTACTAGTTCCATGGCTGTGAAAAGCAAAAGAAGACATTCTGAGGGATTTGAACATCTGTAACTCAACTGACCAACCCATTATGCATCATCTGTAGTGGAATGCATTTGCAACTAGTTGTGAACATCCAAAATTTCAGTTCTCTCCTTTTCTATTCCACTACCAACCAGTTAGCACGTAACTGAAACCCTTTCTGCTACTTCCACCCTTCCTTTATCTCTCTGGCAATTTGTAAAGTTCAATCTCAGGCCATTTAATTTATTTCTTTAGTATTTCCTGTGCTAATTTCCTGCCCACGTGTTGACTTATGATTCATTTGTTCCTAATGTAACACACTACAGTGAGCTGATGCATTGCTGGTTCCCACATAAGCCATCTGGAAACTTAAGCAAGCAAAGTGTTAACAAAAATGGGTACCTGGCTACTTCTGATGTGGTTGCCAACTTGGGGAAAGAGCGAGGAAGTAATCCTGGGCTTCCTGTTCCTGTAGATCCGGGTTTAGGAAGTTGTGGTTTTGGTCTTGAAGTAGAAATAAGGAATTGAATTAGAATCTTAAAGCAAATCATGAGTGAAGAGAATCTTGTAATGCTTTGATGAAGCGTGCAATGTAAACTGGACGTACTCTTGGGAGCAGTTTTGTTAAGGTCAGCACTGCTTAGGAAATGGGGTACTTAAGACTGATGGGATCTCCAGGGATCTTTGGCTTTCTCAAGAGAGACGATAGGTACATGGCAAAATGTTCTCCAGAAAAGAGGGCTGATTTCCAACATTCCTGCTTCATTTTTCTGCAGTTTGAATGTGCGCTGAGGAATGCTGAGGAAAATTGCAAGAAACGCACCTGTCCATCATTACAACCCCAACACCTCCCCCCATTATTGATCAGAGAATTGGTGAGAGGCATGCAAAAGCTATCTGCAGTCTCTTTGCCATTTCTCTGCAATGGCTGAAGAACAGCCTTTGGAAAGGGCCAACATCTCCATCGTTGCTTTTGCTGTGTGTTTCTCCTCACTCCTCCAAGAAGTTTTTAGGTGGGGTGCATGTTTGTTAAAAAAAATGAATATCATTACCATTTTCCCTATGTAATCTAATGGAGCATCAAACACCATCCTCTTCCCTGCAATGCACAGTAGATTCTGTTTAATTAGGCCAATTGGTTATACAGTGTAGCCACTTATTTGGGACAACTCTTAAAGAACAAAAACAAATCCTGAAAATAGCCAGGATTCCCTTTGTTTATTTGGGACTCTGTGCCACTTAACTGGAACAGGAGATTGTGGCCAAACCGTTTCTAACTGGTGTCAGTTGTGTGCACATCGAGTTGCCATTTGACACCACACCATGCTTAAAGCAAACAGTTTTTAAATAGTGTTACTTGCATATTTGTGTTTAGAAAACAGTGATTTCTGTCACTGATACTTGGAGATTACTAAGCAGGAAGACAATACAGAATTGTTTTGCTCACTGCAGTTTCAAGCTTTCGAGCCTGAAACAGCCGGGAGTGAAAATGAAACTATTTCACTACTTCAGCAAGTTAGGAACTATTAAGAGTTTGAAGGTAATGACAATCACCTTGAACGTTACAATGAAAATTTGGAGGATGCAATCGTCTAAAGCATTGTTTGAAGGCAGTCCAGTGTCTGTGCTAGGCGCCTGTACCTACGATTTCGTTCATTTACAGTAATCAGAAGAACATAGCAGCATACACTGGATTAATTTTTTCTGTCAACAAGAGTTATGAACTAACGCAGTATTATAGTACTGAAGTAGCTTTGGTGATGTTCTAATTTGTTCTGCATTTCATTTAAATACATAATTTGTTTCTCAATTAAATGATTGTCTTTTTTTAATACCTTCTTAACTATCTCCATGAAACTTCAGCTAATTAGGCCAACTGTTTAACTGGGCCAAAATGTGATCATCCCGATGTGTCCCAATTAACCAGAATCCACTGTGTTCTACATTTTGACCAGTTTGAGCTTGCATGAATGTCAACCAAAATTAGCTTTTGAAACAAGACAGCCTCTCTTTTCCAAGATATAAAGGAAATTAAACCAAAAACCGCTGGTAAGACAGCAGTTTCAGTAAAACCTTGGATCTCAATTCAGGTAAATTATTTAGAATGGGTCAATATAAAATGCTAGTGATGGTGGATGAAGTAGTTTTGAAGTGGCCATTTGGGGGCGCTCTTATACAAATAACAAGCAGAAAGCAACACTATTAATGGACAGACGTTATCTGGGAGAGACAGAAAGCATATAGAATTCACCTGGATGAAGTAAAAGACTGCACTCTCACTATAAAAAATATTTGCAATTCATTTAGACAATGGATGTGGGATACACTTCACAAGTGAACAATAAGATTTTTCCCAAACACTTTATGTTGAATTCTTGAACAATACAGTTGGCTCCAAAAATTAAATATGTAGTTGTGAGTTCACTGACCCTTGTAATGGAATGAGTCTAACCAGAAGAAGATAATCTTTTGCCATGTCTTGAGTAATCATACCACTGTAAAAGTGATGGCTAATTCATCTCCATTAATGACAGGGCGAGAAACTATTTCAATTTATTCTGCAGATACATTATTTGTAACATAGATATTAAGAGAAATTGAACAAAACCAAATTTTAAAAATTAGCGCTGAACATTAATGTTAATAATGTCTCTGATATTCTGCAGGTCTTTCCAATGCATTCCCAGGATAAAACTACTGCCTCTCAGGGGAGCACAATTTGTGGGAAAGCTCCAACAGCCTGAAACACTGTTCTAAGTACGACTGAGGATGTGTGTGTACCTGCATCATGTTTGGTGTTCACCTTGGCTTCTCATGACAGTTCGAATTCTGGCAATAACAACACCAGTAGCCCCAGTCTTGCACAGATCTAGGGCCATTGCTAGGAAAAATTCCTTCATTGTGGGTGAATTGATCACTTTACACATTGCACACAGTAATAACAGTAATCAAGAAGCCCTGGTTACAACTGGTTACAATTTTAATTGTGTCATACCTGAACATTGGTGGCGAAGACTCCTGAGGAGAAAGGAACAAATTGATTTTCAAGTTGGATTAAGGAAATGATTGAAGAAACACTTCATTGGTATGCAAGCTTATTTTGCAAATTACAGGAAGTTTGTTACAATTAACCTGTAATATGAACTAACAGATTAATTAGGGAAAATGAGTAGCCGCAGGTGCTTAAAATCATAGAAATCTACAGCACATTACAGGCCCTTCAACCCACAGTGCTGTGCCGACATAACCTACTCTAGAAACTGTCTAGAATTTCCCTACTGCTTAGCCCTCTATTTTTCCGTTCCATGTACCTATCTAAGAGTCTCTTGAAAGACCCTATTGTATCCACCTCTACCTCTCCTGTTGGTAGTTCTTTCCACACACTCACCACTCTCTGTGTGGAAAGACTTCCAAGCACCTTAAAACTATGCCCCTTCGTGGTGGCCATTCCAGCCTTGGGAAAAAGCCCCTGGCTACAAGATCATAAGAGGCATAGATAGGGTGGATACTCAGTACCTGTTTCCCAGGGCACCAAAAACAAACGCCAGAGGGCATATGTACAAAATTAAGGGAGGGAAGTTTAGGGGAGACATCAGGGATAAGTTTTTTTACACAGAGAGTTGTGAGTGCCAGGAATGACTTGCCAGGGATGGTGGTGGAGGCTAAAACATTAGGGGTATTTAAGAGCCTCTTGGACAGGCACATGGATGAAAGAAAGATAGAGGGTTATGGGGTAGTGTGGGTTTGGTACTTTTTTTTTTAAAGGATTATATGGGTCGGCACAACATGGAGGGCTGTAGGGCCTGTACTGCGCTGTAGTGTTCTATGGCTCTAGCCACACGATCAATGCCTCTCATTATCTTATACATCTGAAATCTGAATGTAAAACAGGAAATTTTGTATGTACTCAGTAGGTTAGGCAGCATTCTTGGACAGAGAAGATCAGAAGTAACGTTTCAAGTCAAAAGACAAGCTGCTGGAAGAACAGAGGATGGTTGACCCTTCGGCTCGAGACGGGACCCTGCATTAGGACTAAGGGTGGAGGAGGAGGAGAGCTTCCCGGCCATCTCCGCTCCACACGTTCAGTTCTGAGGCAGGGTCTTGACCCAAAACATCAACCATCCTCTTGCCTCCTCAGCTACTGCTTGGCGTGCTGAGCCCTTCCAGAAGTTTATTTCTAGATTCCAGCACTGTGTTCTCTTGTGTCTCTCAGGGTGATGACCTTTCACCTGACCTATTCAGTGTTGGACTAACTATTCTGTTGGCATGTCCTGTTCACGACTCATCATGATGCCTAGAGTGGGGAAACCCAATCTGAGGACTGATGGGCATCTTTATTTCTTTTTATTTGTACGTACATCACAATAACATGCCTTTCCAGCCCAACTATACCAGTGTGACCTATTAACTTACTGACCTGTATGCCTTTGGACAATGGGAGGAAACCAGAGCGCCCGGAGAAAACCCACGAGGTCACGGGGAGAACGTGCAAACTCCTTACAGAGGCAGAATTTGCACCCAGACTGCTGGTGCTGTAGTAGTGTTATGCTGATGTGTCACCGTGACGCTACTGATGGGGCATTTAATTCCTGACAAACCTGCCCAGTGGTACCCGTCTTCTTGGAGAAGCTGGCTGGCGAGCTTGGATCGGTGACCCTGCAGAATCTGCCTGACCCAGCAGCAGCTGTGCAGACGGTCATGAAGAGCATGGAATTAGAGGAAATCGACGGTGATGTATTTGGACCGTATCCACATTACAGCAGCGTGGGCATGCTCCGAGGGCACCAGAATGTGTGGCGACGTTTGCAGGCTGCTTGCAGCATGGTTGTTAATGCAAATGACACATTTCACTGTGTGTCTCGATGTGCAAGTGATAGGTAAATGCATCGAAGCCTGAGTAACGGGGAGCAGACAACTGTGGCTGCGAATTAGCTGCCTCTCTGTTACTGTGCTACGGGGTGGAGGATACCAGGCAGTGACATTTACAGAACTACAGAATCCCTCCTGGGTAGCAAACACTAAGGGCTCCTTTTAACCATCCCTGAACTGTTGCCTTTCCTTGCTAAACTTCACATGTGGAGTTGCTGGAGCGTAGGTAACCCCATCCTGAGCCCCGGTGCGAGATCTTGACACGAGACGTTGACAATTCCTTCCCTCCCGCAGATGCTGCTCAACCTGCTGAGTTCTTCCAGTGGACTGTTGCTCCAGATTCCAGCATTTGCAGTCGCTTGAGTTCCCACAAATAAACCTATCTAATTCTGCTTATTCTCTCCAGATGGAAGTAAGATCACGTCAGAATGTCTAATGCCAGAAGTGGAATATCAGGACCTGACATGTTAAAGCAACTTTTCTACAAGTTTTCAATATCATTCAAACTAACTTGTCAAAAACTTACCGCTTCATCTGGAACTTCGTACACATCTATGAGGGGAAGACACATATTAAAATAAGATAAGCAGCAAATACATTAAGATGTTTCTTAAATTTCAAACGTTTCAAATTTGTTTATTGCATGTTGATGTTTGCATTTATGAGTCAGATTTGCCATTTCAAATTCCACTTTACATCAACTCACAGTGGCAATTTTGTTAAAATAATAGATGCTCTCGGCATAACATTATTCTGTGATTATGGAAAGAAATATAAAATTTGAAATATCAAATGCTGAAATAAATGAATCCCTTCTGCCTACGCAATGCCCATAACCATTCATCTTCTGCACATTCATGCCCCTTTCTAAGAGCCTCTTAAGCACCTCTGTCATATTTGGCTCTAGCACCACCCCAGCAGTGCATTCCAGGTAGCCACCACTCTCTGCAAAAACTTGCCCTTCACACCTCCTTTGAACTCGTCCCCCTCTCCCTTTAAATGCCTACCACAGAGACTGAAGCGTCTCTTCGACAGGATTTGCTTAAGTTCTCCAATGTACTAGAATTGTTCTGAATGTGCTGGCCCAGTTTAATTACTTTACTGACATGGGATATTGATCAGAATTCCTAGCATTTGCCCCTGTTGTCCATCTTTGAAAGAACGCGGTGCTGTTCTGGGGATCTGAGGCTCCATGGGTATCTGGGGTGGAGAAGATGGACTAGGACAAAATCTTTCAGATGGATAAGGAAATTCCTTTGTTCCTCAATCAGCCAGATTTAAAAAGTCATTCGCACTTCGATTCTACAAAAGCAACTATCAGGTGGTATTGGGTTGCCTTAGCCTTGGTCTCTTGGGTCCGATGTTGCATTTGTATTTCTAGCCACCAGGGGGCGGAACACACCACAAATTCATCCATAAAAAGCCAGGCGTTAAAATGGTGTGATTAGTATCTTTTAAAAAGGTAGCACACCTTAACTGGAGTGTACCTGTCTGGATTCAGTAAAAAAAAATGAGAATAGTAATTTTTGTATGCTTTTCCATACAACAGTTCCAAGATTTGCTTTATTAAACTTATTGTAAATCATAACAGTATAACTACTGAAAAGACTATTTTGATTTTAACTTTGGCACAGTGTTCCTTCAGTACTAACGAACGTTTCTATATTCAAGATTGTTTAATGTAATTTCCTGTACACAGGTGAAGGTAGAATGAAATAACTGGATCCAATGCAGACCAAAAAATCCCGAACACCACAACAACAAGAATAATAATAATAAACACAATAAATATAAATACTTAAGATAGCATATATACAAAGGTCGATTGTATGCTCATAAAGTGACGCTAGGTTGTACATAAGGTGACTGATGGGAAATAATAAAGTAGTGGTCGAGTTAGTGGGTGGAGGTGTTGATCAGACTTACTACTTGGGGAAAGTAACTGTCTTTGAGTTTGCTGGTCCTGGAATGGGTGCTACCTAGCCTCTTCCCTGATAGGAGCGGGACAAACAATACATGAGCAGGGTGTACGTGATCCTTCATGATGCTACTGGCCCTGTTTGGCACCTTTAAGTATATATGCCTTTGATGGCAGACAGGCAGGTCTAGTGATGCGTTGGGGAGTTTTGACTGCCCGTTGTAATATCTTCTTGTCCGCTGCCAAGCAGTTTCCGTACCAAGCAAAGGGTCAGCCTGTTAGCATGCTCTCTACCATGTATCTGGAAAATGACATTGAGTATAGGTGTCCATAGTCCAGCTCTCTTCAGCCTCTTCAGAAAGCAGGGGTATTAGGGAGCTTTCTGATTGTGAAGGATGTGTTCTGGGACCATGAGAGTTTCTGTGAGATCTGCACTGCCAGGAGTTTGAACCTGCTCTCAGTTTCCACCGCTGTGCTGCTGATGTAAAGGGAGGTGTTAGTGGTGTGAGTTCTCCTGAAGTCGATAACCATCCCCTTTGTCTTGTAAACATTAAATAGGAGGTTACTTGCCCTGCACCAGGCCTTGAGCTCTTCCACCTCCTCTCTGTAGGCCTTCTCATCGCTGTTGGTGTTGAGTCCCACCTCTGTTGTGTCACCAGTGAACTTGATTTTGTGATTCTTGGGTATTTGGCCGGGCAGTCATGTCTAAGCAGAGTGTAGAGTAATGGGCAGAGCACACCTGTACTGAAGATGACGGCCAGGGACTATCTGAGGTCCGTTTGTTAGAAAGTTGCTTATTTAGACCAAGGAATATGAGTTTGTTCACCAAGGTCTGTGGAGCAATAGTGTGGAATGCTGAACTGAAATCCATATAAGACTTTTGTGTACATCTGCATATCCAGGGTGCCTAAGACTTCTGTACAGTATGGTAGGAATTTTATATATTGCACTCTACAGCTGCCACACAAAAAGAGACACAAATTTCACAACATACGTGTGTGGTGATAAACTTGATTCTAATATGGGTCTCTATTGTGGAGTGAGAGAGGGAAGGGGGCAGGGAGAGGGGAAAAGGGGTAGGGAGAGGGGATGATGGTGGCTGATTTAAAGCAGGTGGGGAGAGCAGCCTGGAAGATGTTCATGAGGATGCCAGTGAGTCGGCGTGCACACTCCCCGAGTACTTGGCCTGCAATGCTATCTGGCCCGGCTCCCTTACTGGGGGTTGGCTCCCTGTAAAGTCTTTCTCCCATCCATTGCTGTTAGACAGTGGCTGATCACCAGGGAGAGGGGCAGCTTTCGTGGTGAGTGTTGCATGGCTTGCCTCACAGCGTGCCTAGACGTTGTTTAGAGCGTCAGGAAGGGAGGTATCACCGACAGTCGATGCTGTTGTTCCTGCATAGTCAGTAATGCTCTTGATGCCCATCCCATAAGCTAGGAATCCTTATCAGACAGGTATTCCTGTTTTTTTTTGTGTGTAATCCATCTTTGCCCTCTTGATGCCTGAGATGCAGTTTCTCCGAAGTGCTCTGAGAGCTTCCACCAGACTTGAGGGCCGCGTCCCAGGCTTCTAGTAGGGAGCACACCTCTGCATTCAGCCAGGTTGGGCTGTGAGATGGCAGTTCTTGATATACCAGCATTGTCTATACACTTACTGATGTAGCCAATAATGGACAAGGCACATTCCTCGAGTTCTGTGTCTACTCTGTTTGTACTGGCCTCCTTCAACATTTGCCAGCTGGTCTGTTCAAAACAGCCCTGAAGCATAGAAATGATCTCATTAGGACATACAGTGAAGGTCATCTTGGCTGGTTTCTCCATTTTCACCAGTGCTGGGATTAATGTTGTGGCGAGGTGGTCAGAGAGGGAGGGTGTGGGTTGGCTTTCTAAGTATGTACTGTGTCTGTTTGTTCCCCTAGTGGCCATGGTGATGTATTGGTGGAATTTGGGTAAAATATCCTGCACGCTAGAGTGACTGAAATCTTGGAAATTATGAAGAGACCATCTGGATGCTTGTTTTG
Organism: Hypanus sabinus; assembly: GCF_030144855.1. Lineage (NCBI taxonomy): Eukaryota > Metazoa > Chordata > Chondrichthyes > Myliobatiformes > Dasyatidae > Hypanus > Hypanus sabinus. The sequence continues at coordinate 41,699,108 of NC_082727.1, forward strand.
TAGAGAGCTGATAATACTGTAACGTTCTCCCAGTGCACCATTGGCATTTGTGCTCGGGGGGGGGGGGGATGTAGATAGCCGTGATGAACTCAATTGTAAACTCCCTGTGCAGGTAATGTGGCCGACATTTAATTGTAAGCTGCTCAACTGCCCCAGAACAGTGACTGCTACCATAGATGAGTTTGTGCAACAACCCTCGTTAATGCACACACAGTTCCTCCTCTTTGGATTTTCCCCGACAGGGAGTTCATGTCCGCGTGCAACAGAGTCATCCCTTTGTGTGGAAGTGCAGAGTCAGGCACGCTGTTACTCATCTCGCGTTCACTCCAGCTCAGTGAGTCCAGTTTATTTTCTGGCGAGCGGACATTGGCCAGGAAAAGCGATGGTATGCCAGTCTAGTTGGATTCGCTCTCAGCCTCGTTAGCGCCCAGATCCCCTGCCAAGCTTTTGCTTCCTCTCAAGCTGTCTGCATCTGCCACCTCCTCGGCTTCGACCAGGTCACCATCACCGGGTCTGGTGTCTGTGGAATCCCTTCTCCACTGAGCCTCATTATTAATTCTGCTGCTGGCGGATTAAATATAATTTAGACCAGGAGTTCAGCTGTGCTGTATTTGCAGATCTTTAGATGACTGAAATCCCAACTAGAAACTTTGAAACACTATCTAAGAAATCTGAATTGGGATGCATTAACTATAAGCAGATGTTGCACAAATTTAGATGGTTTTGTTTGGATCATCGGAGGCTTGGGAGGGGACCTGGTGGATGAATATAAAGAGGCATAAATAGGGCAGATAGGACAACAAGATCAAATAGAAGAGGCCTACATTTACGGTAGAGGGGGGAAAGCTTAATGTAGATGGACGAGGCAAGTTTGCTCATCATATAAAGAGAGCTAGGTGCCTGGAATGCCTGGAGGTGGCAGGAGCAGGTATGACAGCAATGTTTAAGAGGTACTTGGATGGGCAGGGAATGGTGGGCTATGGGCCATGTTCAGGCAGATGGGGCTTGTCGGCCACGGTTGGCAGCTCATCTAGGGGAAGGAAAACTCTGATCTCAAACTTCCACTGCCTCGAGCCTGTAGGAGGGAAAAATCCGGAGCTGGAGCCCCTGAGGTAATATTGAGTTCAATGCTGACTGGCAACTCCTGCCACACTTCTGATACCAAACTGCACTGGTCTCCGCCGTTCCTTTGGGCCATCAGATGTGTGGGGAGGGGGAGCTTGCTACAGGGGCAACAGCTTGCTCTCCATATCGTACTGCCCAGGCTTGCATATCGTGTAGACAGCTAAGACACAATATCCATGGTCAATTCTGACTGTCAGAGACCCTCACTCACCTCACAGGCACATGGTATTAGTTTAGCTCAACATCACGGTTGGCCAAAGGCTCTACTGTTCTACGCTCTATATATTGAAGGGCTAATTCCAAAATTATGCTCATTTACGATTTTTCTTACCTTGTGCGCTTTCTGTGTGCAATTGTGCCTCAGATGCAGATTGATCTGGATAAAAAATATAATGAAGACATTTGACCTAAACGTGCAGGTTCTATGAAATAGAGAATGCGAAATCATAACTCCTTCATGAACTAACTACCGGTCTTGTAGTTACTTCATTCAATCACAAGCCACATTCTATTCCACATTCAGTTATTTCACTGATCCAAGATAAAACGTGGCACAAACCAGAATCGTTCACCATAATGTATACTTAGACATGTTTCAAATTGCACACCTAGGAATAATACAGGCTCGATGATATTGCACAGCTCTTGAACATTTTGGCTATAAAAGCTTTAAGTTATTATAATCTATACTAACCAAAATAAAGAAAGAGTTTGATGTTAAACAGCAGTTACCATGGAAAGAAATTTTCCATCACAACTAATATCCTACCTCGATCATTCCGTCCCACCAAGTTGTTGATCTACCTGTGGTCAGAGAAGGAAGCAAAATCATGGAGGGGAATATTCCCTTCATGTTCTTGCCCGGCCATGTCTCCCATTCCTCATTTCCTGGCCTTAGTTATAGATAATACACTTGCCTGTGCGTGGGAAGGCTTGGCGCAAACAACTTAAGGAACAGGAGCAGGAATGAGGTATTTGGCTGTTCCACCTTTCATCAAGATCTTAGCTGATGATTGGCCTGGATTCCATCGACTTCCTTGTTCTTCATTAACCAAAGAGTTGACAAATCTATTTCAGCATTCAATATTTTACATAATTTGCTAAGTTCCGTAGGGTAGAGATTTCCCAAGATATACAACTTCAGAAACTGCTTCTCATCTGCAGTCGTCACCATTTATAGTGAGATTGTGCCTGCTGGTTCTGAACTCTCACCCCACAGGAAGTATCATCACAGAACCCATGTCCTCAAGCTAACTTACCACTTAATCAATAAGTTTATTTCTCAATCTAAATTCCAGTTCATACAGGCACAATTTCCGTAACTTCTCCTAATATCATAGCCACTTCAATGCAGGATGTCAGGATTCCCTGACGAAGGGCCTTGGGCCGAAACGACGACAGCTTACTCTTTTCCACAGAATGTATTTGGACTGCTGAGTTCCTTCAGCTTTTTGTGTGTGTTGCTTGGCTTTCCAGCATTTGCAGATTTTCTTGTATTTAGGAGGTCAGAGTATTTTAAAAAAAAACAGAGAGTAGTGGGTGCTTGGAACACCTTGCCGGGTATGGTGGTGGAGGCAGTGATGTTTAAAAGCCTTTTTGAAAACCACATGGATGAAAGAGTAAAGAAGGGCTATGGGGGAGGGAGGCATTGGATTGGTCTTGGAGTAGCTAAAAGGTTGGCACTACGTTGTGGGCCAAAGAGCCTGTACTGTGCTGAAATGCTGCATGTTGTGTTCTCGCACCAACTCAAAAAAAGCATACCCTTCCTTACATAAGGAGATCAAATCTGTATACCGTGTTCCAAGTGCAGTCTGTATAGTTTCATTTCTATGACTGATCACCTGCCATACTTACAGTATATTCTAACTTTACTGAACACAAGAAAAATTACAGAAATATCTACCAGAGCATCATTCCTTGTTTCATCATAGCTAAACTGAATAATAGGTTGGCTGAACAGTTCAAAGGTGAGCAATGTGGGATCCAACATATCTTTGAAAAAGTTACAACTATGCTCAGAATGATCGATTGCAGAGATACAAAAGAATCAGGCAAGTTTTAGCAAAGTGGTAGCTATATTCCAGGCAGTACAAAGACAATTTATAGTACACTTTCCATATAGGTTTGTTCTCATGTCAGTGGGCATCCCTGGTGAAAATATGCAATACCCTGTTTAGTTTTCAAATGGTCACATGGCTATTATAGTGACATTAGATGAACTGCTCTATAATTAAAAGCTGCTGTATATAGAACAAGATATAATAAATTCTATTAAAATTATCTGAGTACCTGAAGTATGTTGATATCCTGCTTTGGGACTGGAGGATAAGCCTGTTGCCTTGTTGGATGGCTTAACTGCTCTGTTCACTACAGGGGCTAGAGATAAAGATGAAAAATTAGTTTAGATTTATTGGAAGCTTTTTTTTATTAAAAAGTAGCATAAACTTGAAAAACACAGAAATAATCTTTGCAATTTATACTCCTAATATGTAGTTTCATGCCCTGGGGCACTCAAGGAAATTGGGTGTGAAAGTGTGGAAAAAATGGGCAGATATTATCTCTCAGTATTAATACTGCATTCGAACACAAACCATTTCTCAGTATATTCCTTGATGGTAGTTCAACCTTGGTTACACTGGATTTTTGTTTTAGCTAATTCTCCTGAAATCTGAGCCTGCACGACCTTTAATACTAATTATAAGTAAGTGGAGGACAATGGTATCACCTTTGGATTAAAAGTAACAAAAGTAACATTGTCAGTTAGTACGAACTGCATTGTTTGCAGGCCTTTGAAGAAACTCCAAAAAAAATTAATCCTTAAATTTAGAAAGAAACGAAGTAAATGGTGCTGATCAGATATTTTACTGTCATTTTCCATTATTTAATTTGAATTGATGAGTGTCAGATCAACTACTAATATAAAACGCTTCTCTGGTGTGAAGATTTCAGGTTCACTTGTATTAATCTAACTGCTACAAGAACTGCCTTTCAATATATATATATTCTGGTTACTTTTAAAGAGCAAAGAATTATGTTCCAATTACATTCTAAAATGCTGTGTTAGTTCATAGCAGATGTCATGTTTGGCAGTCTACAAATATATTGAATAGTATCTGGAGAGTTCAAAAATATTCTCAAAATTAGTGTTTTCTGTATCTGAATATCCCACTATATCCAAACAGAAACACCATCTGAGGATCTTTAATTTCCTTTTACAGCCAAAGCAAAGTCCAGTTATTCTTGTTATAAAAACCGACAAGACAACACCCTACATGAAATAGTAGTAATATATTGAACAGATAATGGACTTAAAGTGCTAGGGCCCTTGTAAAAGTACTCAGGGAATCACACCAGCTTTGTGTAAGGCTCCATGTGTGGTATTTGGCGATTCACATAACAGAATGGGCCTCCAGTGAGGAAGTATCTATAGGCAGGTCAGAAAACAGTAGAAAGGGTAGGATTGAAGATTAGGAAGAAAGATGATTAGGATTCAGACAGGAAGGTCCAGATGGTAAGGCGAATATCCTAGAAGTGTGTGAGATTAGTGGGGGGGGGGGGTGTCAAGAGAGGAGAAAAGTCGTGGGGGAACTGCAAAATTATATTTCTGAAAAATTATACTGTGGGAAATGGTGGGTGGGTTGCTGTTTGGAGAGATGCGGAAGTGAGAAAAATAATCGGGAAGCTGACTGAAGTGAGGGGCACATCTTTAAGTTTGGGGGAGTGGAGAACTGGGGTGAAACCCTGAGGCCTCATCTTCCATCCGCTGCCCAGAGAAGGCTGCAGACCGTAAGTCAATGATACAGCGGGTCTTAACCATTAACTTAAGGTCTATTGCAGCATTCGAGGCCGACACCACTTGTAGGTCTCATATGTATAATTTCACACATAGTTAAAATGCCTTGTAACATTATTGTGCCCGACCCTGGGGTTCTGCACCTGTGAAGCTTGAAAGAAAAACGCCAATCAAAAGTCTGGTTGGTTGCTACTGATGATTGCATTCAGTGAACTTAAAAGATCATATTGTGCAGCAAAAGTACATATTGCACTATTGAGCAAAAGTCCTGTTCAATCTATTTACATTGACAGCAAGTCCCTGGGCAGCATAAAGAGATCAGCACAAGAATGGAGTGGGGGTTTTAGTGTGTTATAGATTTATCTGAATAGATTTAAAAGCAGGTATGAAAAATACAGCAAGTCTGCTATCTATAGTTGGCTCTACTTCATAAGGATTAAGAGATTCTTATCAGTCTTATTTCCACGCTAGAATGATTTTACCCCACTTTTCTAGCCTTTTTGAAGACTTTTAAATTTGTAGCCCACGCGCTCAATTTCCAGTTTAAAAGGATTGATCTTTTCACATCTTCACTAATTTAGAAAGCTGTTCATGTTTCTATTCACTTGTATGCATCTTAATTATGGAACTAAACATAATTGTTTCAAATTTGATTTCATCTTAATAATTATATCCTGGCAAGCCCAAAGGACAAATATGAAATTGGCTTCAAGACAGATGTAGAAATATAAAAAAAAATCAGCTAATTAGTCTGCCTAGCATTTTCCATTTTTGGTCCTCTGTGCTGAATTGCTCAAAGGATAGGAAAGTGACATTGACTAACATTGATCAGGCATCTATTACAGCCACCTGTGAGAAATCAAGCCTTTCCATTCTGTGATCATGCCTTGGCTGAATCAACAAGCAAAGCGCTGGAGAAATTCAGCAGATCGAGCAGCATCCGCAGGGAGAAAGGGATTGTTGTGGTTTTGGTTTGAAACCCTACATCGAAATATAACTATGCGGAATCTGACAAGAGCTGTGATCCATTGGCTTCTGAGGAGCCACATTCCGTAACCTGCATCCATGCTTTCCATACACATGTCATCGCTGTGGCAATTCTCTAGATTAACTTTCTTTGGTTACACTCATCATAATGCTGCGCACATTCAGCTTCTGGTGCACAGCTAGTGCTTCTGACTCTTGTCAACCGCCGTCTGTGAGAACTTTGCATGATCTCTGTGGTCCTGTCCTGCTTCTCTGCACATCCAAAGGAGCGGCCATTGATGGGAATGGGAGAGGGAATACATTGCAGGGGAATGAGATTGATCAGATCACACTGAGAGCTTGCACAGACTCGATGGGCCGTAATTCCTTCTTTGAAGTGGTGAAAAATATGAGATGCAAGAACTTACGTTTCATTGTTGGTGAAGGAGCCCTTTCCTCTTTGGGGTCAATGTATGCATCATCAGATTCATTATCCTTCATTGGGACAATATAATCACCCTGCAATTAAAGAAACATTATCTCAATAAGACAGAAACACTGAAATAAAACAACAGCTGTTGAGCAGTCTGCGAACTCCAATCACCAGGTACTTTTGCAGGATATGTATGTGATTTTGTGCTCCAAACCCATGGTTTTATATTTTTATATTGCTTGGTGAAAGAGGCTATTCCTTTCAAACAAGCTGTTCTCTAGAGAAATCATTTTCTATAAGCACTCTTAGTGTTCACACTGAATATATTTATATTTATTTACTTTATTTCTTGAGATATAGTGTGGCACAGGCCCTTCTGGTCCTTTGAACTGCACTGCTCAGTAATCTCCCAGCTTACGGGACAATTTACAATGACCAATTAGCCTACCAATCGGTACATCTTTGGACTGTGGGAGGAAACCCAAGTGGTTCAAGGGGTGAACATACAAACTCCTTACAGATGATGTCAGAATTGAATGCAGATGCTCTGCATTTCAAATCATATTTTAATGTCCTGGACACCTACATATTTGTTTCTTAGAAATGGAACATAATTTCTCCTTAACTTTTTCTAACGGAGATTTTAAATGTGGGTTGACTTCTTCAGAACTCAAAATTCCAACTTTTACATAATTTTTTTCTATTTCTGAAAGTATGTGTGACACTTCACACATGAATCATGAATACTTCACAACATGGCAAGCATAGAGCATTAATCTTACTCAATGCACAGACTTGTGCATTTAGGCAATTATTTGCTTTTGCCACTTTGACAATGCCTCAAAGCTTATTTATGGAATAAACTTTAAGGCATAAACTCGAACATTACATATGTGAATATGAGATAATAAAAAAAGTCCTTAACACACAGCACATCTGTGGAGATTTTATGATTTATCTCAATGATCTATCATCAGAATATTTACAAGCCCTTTTTTTTAGTTTTATAATTGCACATTTCATGAAGTGAAAATCTAAGGTGCATGGTGCAGCCATAATCAATGTTCAAACAAGTAACAAAGAAATCAAAAGCTAATCAAAAGAACTGTACTTGAGTGAAGCCAGATTTGTACTTTTGAAAAGCTGCCTATTTCAATCCTGAGGACGCAAGTACCTCAGGGCAACAAAAAAAAAAAGCCATAATTTTATGGTGTCTTAATATATTTATTCCTTAGATCACAGAGAAATGGAATCAGATGCTGATATTACAGTAGCTACACAGAGAGATGAAGCAGAGGAGATGGAAACAGTCACGTATCCTTGACAATATCTGCTTAACCTCTCCATCACTTAACTCAATTAGATGTAAATGGGTTATACTTAGAGCTATTAAGAATTAGAAAGAGATCCACATCAAAATATCTGAATGAAAAATAATACTATTTTTATTGCATCCACACAGATGATCTCCTTTCTGCACGTTTAAATATTTTTTATCTTCAGTGTAGGTATACCCATAAACTTCAAACAGGCAAAGCCACTGATGACTGGCAGCCCCAAAAGGAACCATCAACACTCCTCAGATATCCATGCATCTGACTGAACACTTCATTGCTGGAGTCAGCACTAAGCCCTGTGACTGAACATTGTCACACTGAGAAAATGGCCGGAGACAAGCAGCTGTATATCAAAGTCCACTGGAGTATGATCACCAATGTCATTCATCAGAATGGTGTCATCAACCCCATTGAAAAGTGAAGTTAGGTGTTTTCCAGATTGTATTGTAATGCTTTTAATGATTTGTTTGTATTTTAAAATCTTTAATTACATTTTTAACATTTAATTATTGAAATCTATCTGAATAGTTTCTAAATGACTCTGACAATTAAAATCTGTGGACCATTAAACTGCAGTGTTCAAAAGGGAATTGGATGAGCATACAAGAGGAAATACTGTGCAGGGTCAACTTTGCTATTCCTGGCTCATAGTCACATACTGAACTGCTTCTCACCTTCTGGAAAAGACTTGCAATTTTTGGGGTACAGTTGTTTAACGGAGTAAGATCCCTTTAATGTTTTTGACCATACCTCATCATCTTCCTTTTGGCCCATCTTCCGAGCGGCATGTGGCAGTGGAGGAGTCTTTCGCTTGTTTGGAACAGGATTTGGCTTTGAGGGGGGGACTGCTGGCCGGCTTCCTGGTCGATTGTCTATAGGAGTGATAAGGGGGAAATGAATACTTCATTTACAGTAGATTTGAAAACAGCCGCCATCACAGTACACTGACATTTTGCTTGGCGTTCAGGATGCTTCCCCAAGAATAACTCTGTTAATGGAATCAGTGGTGAAAGATGTCATTATGGCATTACAGTTAGACATCCATACTGTCAGGGCATCTGATGAGCACTTGAAATCAGCAAAGCAGAGTAGGGTACAGACCAAGAACAGAGATGGTCAGATGATGTGACAATATATAAAATATGAAGGTAAGCTAACCAATAGTATAAAAGAGGATACCGAAAGGTTTTACCAGAAAAACAAAGAGTGAAATAGAGGTGACACTGGTAAATAATACTGGAGAGGTAGAAATGGTGGACAAAGATAAACAAGTATTTTGCTTCAGTCTTCACTGTGGAAGACACCAGCAGTGTCAGAAATTTGAGTGTGTCAGGGGGCAGAAGTGAGTGCGGTTTCTTTTATTAAGGAGAAGGGGCTTGGGAAACTGACAGGTTTGGTAGATGAGTCACCTGGACCAGATAGGCAACATCCCAGGGCCCTGAAAGAGGTAGCTGAAGATATTGAAGAGGTTTTAGTAATGATCATTCAAGAATCTCTAGATTCCAGAAAACTGGAAAATTGCAAATGTCATTTCACTCTTTAAGAAGGAAAGGAGGCAAAAGAAAGGAAATTATTGGCGACACACACAAAATGTTGGAGGAACTCAGCAGGTCAGGCAGTATCTATGGAAAGGAATAAAGACTTTATTTTTTTCTATAGATGCTGCCTAGCCTGCCGAGTTCCTCTAGCATGTTGTGTCTGTCTCCTTGGACTTCCAGCATCTGCAGATTTTATTGTGTTTGTAAAGGAGATTACAGGCCAGTTAGCTTGACTTCAGTAGTTGGAAAAATGTTGGAGTCCATTATTAAGGATGCAGTTTCAGAGTGCTTGGAGGCACACAATAAAATAGGCCAAAGTCAGCTGGGTTTTCTTAAGGGGAAATCTTGCCTGACAGATCTGTTAAAATTGTTTGAGGAAATAGCAGACCGGATAGATAAAAGAGAGTCGGTGGATTTTCAGAAGCCCAAGTGAATCCTCAATGCAAGGTCAACTTGCTGGTTGAGTTGATGGCAAGGAAGGCAGATGCAATATTAACATTCATTTTGAGGTGACTAGTATATAAAAGTAAGGATATAAATCTGAGGCTTTATAAAGCTTTAGTCACCCCACACTTGGAGTATTGTGAGCAGTTTTGGGTCCCTAATCTAAGAAAAATGGGCTTGCATTGGAGAGGGTCCAGAGGAGGTTCATGAGAATGATTCTCGGAATGAGAGGGTTAATATATGAGGAGCATTTAGGAGAATGAGGAGAGATCTCATTGAAACCTATTGAATAATGAAAGGCTTAGATACAGTGGATGTGGACAGGAAGTTACCTATAGTGGGAGAGTTTAAGACCAGCAGACACTGTCCCAGAATAGAGGGACATTGCTTTAAACAGAGATGAGGAGGAATTTCTTTTGCCAGAGGGTGATGAATCTGTGGAATTTATTGCCTCACAAAGCTGTGGGGGGGGGGGTTCTGTTTAAATCAGATATTGCTAGGCTCTTGATTAGTGAAGGAATCAAAAGGTTATGGGAAGGAGACATGAGGATCAGTTTGAGATGGATAACAAATCAACTATGATAGAATGATGGAGCAGAATCAATGGGCCAAATGGCCTAATTCTACTCATATGCCTTTTGGGATGAAGGGCCTGTGATGTATGACTCAAGCTGGAACATGATGAAAAGATGAAAATGTCTCTCCTGTGCTGCAATCAGCTGCCCTTTCCTCAGACTTCTCCTGAAATAACTCAATCAAAGCTTTCCTGTGGGGAACCATGCTGACTACCCCTGATTAGACTGTGCTTTTCCAAATACAACCCCTGAAGTTTTTCCCCCTGCACACTCAAGTGCTGCTTCATACGACTCGTTTCTGTAGGTTTGATTCCTGTTCACCGATGATTTAGTAAAGAGCCAGTGTTTAGCATTGGGAATCTGCTCCAATTTACTCAGGAATTATGGTAGCATTTTATAAAACTCTTGCCTTTTGGTTATTTGCCATTGAGTGTGGGGGGGGGGTGTAGATATAGAGATTTTTAATGGTTTTCTTCTTAATAAAATGAGTGAAGCTAGGGCAAATGTTTACCTGTGAAAAGGAGTGCTTTTGATAGAGGAGGGAGACAAAGGCAGTAGGTGCACCCCATTCTCCCATGAAGGCAAAAAATGCATATATTTAGACCGAGTGCATGAAAACATTCAGGACCTTCGTCATGGATTGATAATACCCCAGCGTCAGGTGGTGCATTCACTGAGTAATACACTGATTGTCAGGCAGTGGAGAACTGGAGACTGTGAATGAATGTAGAAGCAAGTGCCTTTGCTCAGGGAATGCATGAACTTAGTCCTCAAAAAAATTCACTCCTTATGTGTTCAAGTTTGGATTCTACAAAGAGGTTGACATAATCTATTCTGGCACTGAGCAACAAATCAAACTGACTGAATACAGAAAATGGGGTTATTAGCTTAAGACTAAAATTTGATTGTGACCATGGCTATTGAAAGGTGCTGATTGGCATGTGGGATCAATAGGGTAGGGGTCAGTGATGGTCATTAGGGAAATATCTAACTGTGTCATAAGTGCAGCGGAGATCATGTCTTATATATCTTTTAGAAGAGGTAGCCAAGAAGGTGGATGAAGGTATTGTGGTATATATGGCTTCAGAGAGACTTTTAACAAGGGCCTGTACTGTGTTGTACCGTTCTAAGGCCCCACCATGTGGCTGGCCCCGATGGTTAAGGCAGCTGGATGCAAATTTGGCTGAGTGGTAGTTTTAGGGAGTATTCTGGAGTTATGTGAATATAGCAGATATTACTAAAATCCAATCTTCAGGTTTTATTATAAGTTGAAAGCAGTAAATTGAAGTTGCAGGCATAGGCTGGGTCACAGACTAAGAGATTGCATCCACATCCGCCAAACGTTAAGGCAATAGGGTTGTATTAATCGGCCTGCATCAAAAATGGGTTTAAAGAATTTGCATCACTCTACCATTGTAAACATCGTGTAAATTCAGGGAAGTTCCAAATTAGTTTGTCTCAGATAAAGTATTTGAATATTTAAAGTGTCTCAGTTCTAGATATGCAATTCAAAGGAACCATTGTTAACCCAAAATATTGAAGTAAACAATGTCATTGTAACTATAGAAACTGTATTGAATCACCTACTGTTACCATTGATCTTAAGGATATAAAAATGGGATGTACCTTAAGTTTGGGAGACTCTATTGAGAGTGTCCCCATTTGTTTTGATTGAATTGAATTTTGGATTGAATTTCGGTTTATTGTCATTTAGAAACCACAACTGCAATGCAGTTAAAAAATGAAGCTACATTCCTCCAGAATGATATCACAAAAGCACATGACAAAGCAGACTACACCAGAAAATCCACGTAACGTTTGGTATTCCCCAAATCCAGAGTCCGGAGAGGCTGCTGCATATTAATATCACACTAGCATCTTAGTGCGTTCCCCGAAAAGAAGCTCCAAAGCCACCAGACAAAACAAGACTACCCAGTCACAGCAAGTCGGGAGACCAACTCTACCCCCCAACAAACCAAAAACTAAAGCTACAAGATCCACACAAAACCCCATAGTTACAACAGTGCAAACAATACCACAATTGATAAAAAAAACAGACCATGGGCACAGTAAAAATAGTCCAAAGATGTTAAAAGACTTTTGGTTCGAAAGAAACCACCACACAGTCTCCACAAGTCCTCAGGGTACCGACAGACTCGTCATCCCCATGCAGGCGGCAGAAGGGAATAACCCCGCTATGGACTTCCATGGCACTGCCAGACTCAGCCTTGCAGACGCGGCACACAGTGAAAGCACCCCGACTGCAGCGGATTCCGAGTCCGTCGAACCGCCGAGCCTCCAACCATCCCCTCTGGCACAGCCTCTCTGAGCACCATCCTCTGCCGAGCGCACTACGTCGCCCCCACCACCGGCAACGCGACCCTGAGGACTGGGGTCCTGTTCTTCCCAGCAGAGACCCGGACCTCACAACAGCAGCAGCAACGAAGAAGGCCTTCCTGGAGATTTCCAGATGTTCCTCCGTGCTCCCACGTCCGCTTTTCATCAGATTAGGATTGTGCACGGCACCCCGCTTGAAAAATAACAGATGTCAACTCCGGAGAGGCCGCTGCAAACTGCGTTGCACCACCATCTTGAAGATGTATAAAGACTTCTATATCATCAGCTTCAGAGTCTCTATGGTGGCTTCATTTAAACTCACAATAGTATGCAGAGTGTGTATTACAGGATGGGTATTTTCCTAACTGTAAGTCATAACGAGCGATTGGTGCAGGAACCTTTGCGATACAGATAAGTGACTTGGATGGGAATGTAGTGGTTCTGATTAGCAACTTTGCAGATGACACAAAAAGTGGTGGAGTTGTGGGTAACAAAGAAAGTTGTCAAAAGAAACAGTGAGGCATAGATCAGCTGGAAAGATGAACAGGACAAATGGCAGATAATATTTAATCCAGATGAGTGAAGTAATAAATTTTGGGAGATTAAATTCTGGTGGGACATACAGAGTATAAGGTAGGGTCATTAGCAATGTTTCTGTACATTGGGGTGCAAGTCCACAGCTCACCAAAAGTGGAGACAAAGGTGGATGGGCTAGTATAAAAGGCATTGAGCATGCTTACCTTCATAAGCCAAAGCATTGAGGATTGGGGCATCAAGCTGCAGTTGTACAAAACACTTAGACGGCAGTTGGGAGTGCCATGTATGGTTTTTGTTGAAGGATGTGGCAGCAGTAAAGAGTGTGCAGAGGAGCTTCACCAGGACTTTTCCTGGAACAGAGGGCTGTACTTATAAAGAACTGAATAGATAGGCTGGGTTTATTCTCACTGGAACATAAAAGGCTTAAGGGTGACTTTAGAGAAGGTTACAAAATTATGAGAACATCGATAGCACAGGCATTGTGTTTTACCCAGGGCAGGGAGCCTGGAACTGGAGGGCAGATGTTTGGGGTAGCAGGGGAGGAATTTAAAGAAGAAATGAGGGGTAGGTTTCTCACGCAGAAAAAGAGATACTTGGAATAAGGAGATGATGGGGGCAAATACAATTACAAGTTTATAAAAGTACTTGGGCAGGAAAGGCACTGTGGTATGGGCCCAAAGTGGACAAATGGGATCAGTGTAGATAGGTATCATGGTTGACAAGGGTGACATGCCTCAAAAAAGCATGCTTCTGCAATGCACATTTCTATGATTCAACAAGCAAACTGATTCCATTTGTTACGGTGTATTTTTTTCTATGAAATTATATAAATTACAACTAAGATTCAAAATGCCAAAGTGAGACCTAGCAGATCAAAGCCAAGGGAAAAGATTGGTTAGTCTTAAGATTATAAATATTTCTGATTATGCTCACTTGGTAAATAATTTTATGCTTTTTCTAATGTTTAACTGTACAAAAACTTGGAACTTTACACAGATGTGTATTACCTGCATATTCCTCTCTAGACATTGAGAAAAAGTTGGGAATCATTTTCTTGCTTTTCTCACTTGGAGGTGGCTCATAATTTTCTTCAACATCACCGTCGTCATGTGGATCCTCATAAGTGTCTGAATCATTTGAATGTCCGTCGGGGTTTTCATAATCACTGTTATCCTGTGCAAAAACAGAAACAGCTATGGTTTTCCTTCATTTGATTCACATGGTATACCAATTTGCACAGTGATTTTGAATTAGAATAAAAAATATGTACTGCAAAAATACAATAATTCGTATCATCATCGAATGTTAATATTGCATTGGCTGGTGTAAGTAGCAGACCATTTAATTTAATGTTTTAAACATATCAAGTGATTATAAGGCTAATGCCTCATTTCCAATGGGGAGATGTGACATTCATGCCCAGAAGTATCCCCACTTGTATCTGCAGGGCTTGCAGACGTGCTATGGAGTGAATGTGTGCACACACACCTCTCGGATGGTTATTGTGGGAGAGGCTGTGTTTCTGCACCTCTAGCTTACACACAGTCTCGCTGAGGAGCAAGTTATATCTGCCTGTTGACATCACCTAAAGCATGCGATAAAGTGGAATCTATATCAGAACCTAACATTTCTTGGAATTTACTTCTCTTAGTTTGAACCCAATTTCATATTGATTGGGCAATTTAAAAGAGGGCTTCCCCAGCTCCAGTACTAAGTGAGCTCAATAGGCTTCCTTTCAAAAACCACAAACAAGAGAAAATCTGCAGATGCTGGAAATCTGAGCAAGACACAGAAAAAGCTGGAGGAACTCAGCAGGCCAGGCAGTATCTACAGATAAAAGTACAGTCGATGTTTCAGGCCAAAACCCTTTGGCAGGACTTGCTGAAGCGTTTCGGCTCAAAATGTTGACTGTACCTTTTTCCATAGATGCTGCCTGGCCTGCTGAGTTCCTCCAGCTTTTTGGGTGTGTTGCAGCTTTCGAAAACCAGTAATTTTGAGTCAAGGAGCAGATTTATTCTCATCCATCAACTCAAATTACTGACACATTCTGGCCTCATATGGAAGGGATTTGTGGGTAGTTGGCACATTTCTACACAAATGGCTACTGCATCATACAGCAGAGCTTCTGGCCAGTTGATTTATGTTCTCCATAATAAAGAATCCTAACAGGTATACAGAGGTAATAAAATACAGTCAGATTTCCATGCGCAGGTACGTCAAAACTAATCTGGCATTTTATATTTAATCTTTACTGATACAGACAATGCAATACAATTTAGACTCAGTGCAGATGGGAATGAGTTATTTTTAGGAAATAATATTTATGAATATCAAAATTCAATTTTGTGCAATTTTGATTAATTTAAGGAGAGTATTCATCTCACTTATCTGATTTAAACAGTCATTTTCCTTGTTCATGTTCTGGATGTATGGTTTCCACTCATTGTGATGTTATCAGCTCACACTTTAGCAACTTACAACACAGAAAATGTAAAAGAGATGAATATTTGCAAGTGCAACTTTAACTTGTGGCAGAGGCTATTAGATGTCCTGCTATAGTTATTAATGGATCTTTGCACAATTTTTCTACATCTTCTACTGAATTTTAAATCATAATCTTTATCTATCCAATTTCTTGCCTGTAAGCTTGTAAATTCCATTGACTTCTGTGCGAGGCGGGAAGGATTCATCAATTCTCATTAATATCTGTCGTACACCATAATGAAATATTATTTTTATTTTCTATTAATGTTTTACTGTTGCTAAGTCAGAATCACTGAACTCCTAATCTAGTACCATTACTGGGGCCAAAATGGTTCAGCATGGAGACTGACACTACCTTCTCAGGTCAACGAAACAGCAACAGTGAGCTTGTCACCATTGTCCAAATCTTTAGAAAACTTGAAAGCACAATTGGCAATTATAAAGATATGCAGTAGAATATCTGTTAATTGTTTGATATACTTAAAAAATTAGGCTTTCAAAATTCCCTGGTTTCTACAAAACATTGTTGATTTATGCTCTCGTTTTTGGACCTGTCAAAACAAGGGTTGGGCTTGTAATCACAAGTGAGTTGCAACGGTCTGCTTTGCAAAATGGGGAAGGAAGGTCGGCGAGGGGACAGTCCAGTATTTGGGGTGGATTAAGTTCCAATCCGAGACTGGACTGCAGATGGGATAATAAGGGCCAGGCTAAGACATGGTGCATGTTAGCAAAGGACTGATAGGTGATTTGGGGACATAACAAAGATTGTTTTAGTGAATTGTGGGGATTACAGTGTGGAGGGGCTTGGGTGATCCATGGAAAAGTCAACGTAAGGAATAACTTGCAAATTAGAGTTATTAAGATGAGTGCCCTGTGTGACTTCAGGTCCTGGACCAGCTGAGGTTAATAGTCTCCATTAACTAAAACTGAAGCAGGACTTACTTGCATTGAGTAGTCCTGCTTGTACATTAGTAGATTGAGCTGCCTGGACATTTCTTGGCATTATTAACGTTACAGCTATACTGTGGACCAGGAAGGAATACCTCAAAATGAATGTCAGTTTTCCCTTAATAATTGCATTTTCACCTCTATTGCATTGCACGGTACATATAATTATCCTACTACCCGGCAGATTTTCCACTCTAGATCTTTTTTTCCCTTCTAGCACAATTTCCCCTCAAAGTTCTCTTTTGAGCATGTCCAACATTTACTAAAATCCTTGTTGTTCTGTAGTAAACATGCATTTTGTCAAAATGAAGATTCATCTATAATTATGGGAGACGTCCTGAAATTATGTATTGCATTTAATAATTATTTTATGTTTACAAAATATGTTGGTGTTCCAAATTAACAAAAACAAAGCCCAAATCTCTCAGAAGGATTATAGTATCTTGGCAGCAAAATCTACTAACATCTCAATCATGACATCATACCTTTGGTTCATATGCAAAATAACTCGGAAATTTACGGGTAATAAATTCATAAATTATACTGCAATAAAACATTCCTTCTAAAGTCTACAAAGGACACATTTACCAAAAGCATGGAACATAATGTTCCTCAGCTTCCTCAACTTATTGATTCTCCATTTTACTGTTTTCTCATGACTTGGAGCAATAAAAACAAATGGTGTTTGGTTAATCAGATAGTGGGGGAAATCTCCAGCCAAAAAGCCAATGAGTACATAAAAGGAGCAAGGTGAACTGGGGAATCTGCAATTTAATATCAGTGAAAACTAGTTTTTATACAAAAATTGCTGCAGAATTACCTTGCAGATTTACAACAGATGAATCCAATTGTAATGAAAAAAAATCACACCTGCGGATATCCAAAGTACAGCACCATACTCTTAATGAGGCAAATCTGATGGATTCTGTACTCAACATTCATTTATTTAAGTCCTGTCTCCATTGTGCTTTAAAACGTAGTCACATTAAATCATTTTAAGACCATGAAGACAATAAGACATAGGAGCAGAATTAGGCCATTTGGCCCATTGAGTCTGCTCCGCCATTCAATCATGGCTGATCCTTTTATTCCCCCCTTCCTCAACCCCATTTCCCGATGCTATCTCCAATCAACAACCCATGATTCTCTGCCTTAAATACACCCAATGACCTGGCCTCCATAGCTGCATGTGGCTACAAATTCACCACCCCCGGCTAAAGAAATTTCCCTGCATCTCTGTTTTGAATGGATGCCCATGTACTTGCACTATTAAGAACAAGATCATTCAAAGAATTTTGTCTGTGAATTCTGATAATATGAAATTCTGAATTAAACAAACTGACTGAATGAAACACATTTACAGTGGAAAATCCCACTGGGTCCTATAACAGCCTAGGCTTGGAGTAAGATCAAAAGGAAATTGTTGACTTCAATGGGCATTGTAAAGCTGGAGGGCAAAAGTAAAGCTGAAGGCAAGTTTTATTTTATAATAAGTACTGTAATTTGCTTTAATTTAATTTAAATGAGCATTTATTTGTTTTAGGCAATTTTAGCTATTTTCATTCCTAATTTCATATTTTCATGAAAAAAGACTATTTGTTAAGTGTCACTGAATTTAGAAGCTAATCAGTAGTCCTCATGCCCTAATAGTTGGAAAACCTGGGGACAAAAATCAGGTGCAATGAGAAGCTCAGCTTCACCAGTTTTACAGCATATGGGATCAAATAAACAGAATTCACAAGATTCAGCACAATTTCAGCCTAAGTTCTATACAACTTAATTTGCTCTCTACTAAAGGGGAGCTTTGGGGCTGATAATGTTTCTTCAGTACCCATTTTAAACCCTGCACTTTGACCCTCTGATGGCTTGAGCCAATGAAATTTACACACGTGGTAAGTATTGGCCTGGATACACTAAGAACAGTGATTCTTGATGGTGGGCATACACCAAGATATGGTCCATTGAAATAAATCTTTTAAAATAGTGCACCTTACACAAAACATTCCAACATTAGGTGTTCTTCCAGTTAACTGTTTTATTACACCATTAATCAGATACTTTTACACAGAGTACTTACAAATTCATTGTCAGACCATTGTTCACCACCTGGACCTTCAGCTCCTTCTATTAGTAAGAATAAGAAAAGTTAATTTTTAATAAACCAACACTTATGTTAATATAATATTTTACTTTGGAATGATGCAAATGAAAACAAATTATTGGAAGAACTCTAATATGGAAGTTGGAGAATACCAGGCAAGTTGAAACTCTTATTCCTTTTAATTGTCTACTGAGAAATGTAGAACATCTGGCCAGAAAGTTGACATCTCCAAACCACATCCAGTATAAATAAAGCCAATGTTGAAGTGGCTCTTCCACACTAATGAGTGAATGAAATCTGACTGGACCGCCAACAGGGTTTGAATGTGGTGAAGCTTCCAAACTTGCATCGCAGTGTTGAGATGCAGGAGAGCCTGGAGTCAGGTGAGGAAGGTGCTGTGAGGAAGGACTGTTCCAATAACAGGATCTAGAGGTTCTGGTCAATAATGCTAGAGGTTGTGGCATAATTCACTTGCCTTCAGTATAACTTGTCCATAGGTTTATTGAATATTAAATTAAAATGTTAGAATCACACGAGTTTCTATGATCTTCTGCAGCACAGTGAAAATCAGAGTGTTAGAAGTAAAACTTGCTATTAACCATGGATAAATTTACAATCATATGAAATGTCTGTTAATTCGTTACCATTCAAGCAGGATCCATTGGGCACAAAGAATTCCAAAACTTAGAAAAGATTTAATTTTTTTAAATTTAGAACTAAAAAATTGTAATCCAATCTATCAAGAAAATAGCTTAGCACATTTATCATAAAATTGTTTAAACTCCTTTCTTTCACATTCAGACGTATCCACCTATCTTCACACTCTTAACCATCATCAGGGAATAATTTGTAAAACAGATATTACATTTGGTGATTTGCAAATAGGTATGAGCAGAAGCTCCGGTCTAATATACTTATTAAGAATAGGTGCAATTTATGCTGGAACTGTTCACATCATCAATAGTGTAAGGAATCTTTATATACTTGATCCTCTGAGGAAACAAAAGTAGAATCTCAGTTCTAGAAATGAGTTACGTAGGTGAGGAAAATAAATTTGGTTTTTATTTATTGATTGAGACAGGTAAACTCTGCCAGCTCTATATTGGACATTAGCCTCCTCATCAATGAGCACATCTTCAAAAGGCATTGACTCAAAAAGGTGGTATCTATCATTAAAGACCCCCATCACTAAGAACATGTCTCCTTCTCATTATTATGATCAGGGAGGAGGATGAGGACACTCACTCAATATTTTAGGCACAACTTCTTCCCCTCCGCTATTCACAACATATTTGTCAGTGGTAATAAACCTATTTCTGATTCTGAAAGTAATCTAAAGGGGCTGTAAGGACTTTGAAGATATGTGGGGTTTTGGTGCTCTTGTACATTTCCTACAATAGTCATTTGGATCATTGGCCAATAGAATTTTATTGATAATTCCTTTAAAGGTAGCATGTGATGTGTCCATTGAAAATGCACTACAATACTTTCTTGCTTTTGATTAACTCAACCATCTTTTTATTCCTGATGTACAACTTAAATTATGAAATAACATCTGACAGAACAAGATTACTTTTAAGATGAATGTAATAAAAAGCTTTTTTTAACATTGTAATATTCCAGATTAAAATATTGCACTAGTCTCTTCAATATTTTAACCTAAAGTAGCAGACTTCGAAAACTAAAGTTTAAAGTTGCACTTACAGCAAACTTGTAACTGACTTAAAGTAAAAGAAAATTGAATTAACATTGAATTTTGCTTACAGAAAACTCATCAAAAAGTTGCATCCATTATAAATCTGTAGTAATTCTTTCAAAAGTGATTGAAGGCTGGAGAATTGCTTGGTACGTTGTACATGTATGCATCATCAGGACCCGCCAAGTGTCACTTCCAAAGAAAATCAGTTATATTTTAATGTGTTTCACTCAAAAATAAATAGGCACTGTATGTTCAATCATGGTAGCACTTCTCAAAAATCATAAATCTTATTCCTACCATTCCCTGCTGTGAGAGGAGTGATAAATATTTATGCTGGTGTTCTTGCTATGACCAAGGACTTCACTCCCAACGGCTTCTGGAATTAACTGGGCAAAGCTAAATTAGCTAAATATCTTCAAATTTCTCAAGTTATTTTGCATGTTTCCTCTCAGAGCAAAATAAAAAAGCACATCCCATTTGCTTTATAATTTATATCAAGATTTTTTTTGCATACATTACCTGTGTAATCTCTGTGAGGGACAGTAGGTGGTGCTTGTTTTGTGATTCTGCAGCAATTAAAGAGAGAAAAAAATAGACGCAAGAGTCAAGACAAGAACTACAATGGCAGGGAATGTTAAACTTCAAATTGTTAGTGGTTTAAGTATAACACGCACAAGATGTTATCCTGATGTGAGAGCAAATCCAAGTTAGTCCATGCATGTTAGAAACACAACAGTATTTGGTTCACTGTCAAAGGCCATGTGAGTGAAGTTAGCTTCTTGCAAAGCAACTGGTCAGTAAATAAAACGAGCCACTGGCGTTATTCACACATCGATACAAAGTTCCGGACTGCCTTTCAAGAGAATGTGAGGTACGTTCTAACAATAGAGACCAAACAGGTGGGCAGCAAGCAGTTTTACCCAGATGGATCACTACCTCACTTTTAGGGCTATTACTATCAGCACAGGAAAGATGCATGAACATCCTGCTGCAATACATGATCTAGTGATGCAGAAGCCTGCTGCTAGGTGATATAATGGAGAAAAAGAATGCAGAGATGTTTATAACCCCCCACACTACCATCACCCATTTGCCTCTTGAAGCCTAAAGCAACATATTTACATCACCAAACCACAAAAGATAGTTTAGTCAGTTCAATATAAAAATCTTTTTTTCCACTTTAGCAGTTAGTTTATTTAAGCAGAACATGCAAGGTGCATTTTCCAACTGGATGCATCAAGGTTTGCTACATCTTATAGGATCCAGATTTTCAAGCCATAATGCATCTTTGTAGGCAGGCATGTGGGTCACCTTACGGAGTGTTCTAGTAAGGGCAGAATATCAGATGAATTAACTCTTCCCAGGCTTTCAGACAGGTACAGGCATTGGTTATAACCGACGCTTCAATGAGAAACTCCACCAGCTTCTTCAGGGATCATCCCCGATGAAGATGGCAGAGTCTGTCATCGAAACGTCAGTTATAACTGATACCTGTACCCACTGGAAGCCTGGGAAGAGTTAATTACTGAAATATACCTGGAAAGCACTAGATCATCTTTCAGAATACCAGATATTCTAAAGCAATCAAACAAGTGTGGTCACTGATATCGTGTAGTTAATCAGCTGTGAAATATATCTTGATTTTAACTATTTCATTAGGGTTAGTTTAAGAATAAATATTGGCCAGAACTTTGAGGGGACACCCTTGTTTTCTTTTCAATCATACAACAAATTGTTCCACATTGTTGTAGATTGTTTCAATGAGGCACCACACTGACAGCAGCTCCAATCCCACTCCACTCTTGGAGTAGTGCCACGAGATAAAGTGCTCAGGGCTCTGGAGAAAGGGGCAACAAGATTCTAGCTCGGATGTGAGAGCACTATCTGCTGAGCCCAGGGTAATGCTAGCAAATAAATCTTAATCATATCATCTTACTTTATCAAATATACCAGTAAATAACTTATTTAGTGCCTTTTCTACTGATGCAAACGAGCTGCTTTATTACTGTAAGAATATCCTTACCAATCTGAACAGCTGAAATTTTGTTAAATCTTCTAATGCAATTCTTTATTAATTGAGATAGCATTGACCATTAAAAACTACAAGGACAAAATAGTAATATGTGCCAAAATCAATGAAATGATTTTCTAACCAAAGTGTTCTTGTTCTTGAAACAGACTGTAAAAGATTAACTAAACCTGTTTAATTTTAACAGAGGTCACAACGCATTGACTTGGAACAGAAAATCTCTACAGTACTGCATGCAACAGAATATACACCTATGAAAGATATGCAGTCATTAGCTTTGTAAATACTTAGTTGCTACATTCATTCTGAATGTGATGGAACTGTTAGCTTTTCTGGGTAAGTATTTCTAATTGTACAAAGGAATGATCACTCAATTTATAAAAACCAAATGCATCCAGGAATTTAGAGTCATTAAATTATGAATGGTCTGATTAAATCCACCAAAAGATTTTGATTGTAATTTCTTGGAAACTAGGAAGAACAAGATTTCATTTCATAATGTATGAGGGACATCCCACAAAATGAGATTCTTATTGAAATCCCCAGTGTTTCTCCAAATGTGCCATATTTCCTTGAACAACAATTCTGATTAAATGTAACCACTACATTTTTGAGACAATATTAGTTTCACCACAGTATTTCCCTTTTCTGTTTTACGGATTATTAATGCTACTTTAATCTACAATAACGCTACCACCTATTCTCCATTCATATATTGAAAGGAATGTTTGCCCAGTTATACAAGTTTTCTATTTTGGTTACCGTACAATAATAGACCTTCAAGTCAGGAGACAATTAAAGTTTCATTCCAATGAAAGCCATAATATAGAATAATCAGTTTTGGTTTTACACTTTGAAGAGAAACCATGCACCTGCAAAGCAACTCCACCTCAAAGGAAAAATATACAAAAAATAAATCACTTCCTCATCTTATAAAATTGCACCTGCAGTTGATTGATGAGGAAGTAGCAACATAATCACGATAACCATACTTATGTTTTGGGCCCTGCCAACCTTGTACTATAGAACTGCAGGAACTAATGCTAGGGAACTAAAACAAGTAATTACAGTGGATTCCAGTTAATCGGGACACATCGGACCAATGCATTTTGGACCATTAAGCAGCTGCCTCAATTAGCCTCAGTTTCAGGGAAATAGTTAAAAAGGGGTATAAAAAAGATAAACTGTGTAACAATTATGTATTTAAGTGAAATACAGAACAAATTAGAACCCCACTAACGGTACTACAGTACTATAAAACTGTGAATTAGTTCCTAATAGTTAGCAATGGAGGAATTCATCCAGTGTAA
Source organism: Hypanus sabinus (assembly GCF_030144855.1). NCBI lineage: Eukaryota > Metazoa > Chordata > Chondrichthyes > Myliobatiformes > Dasyatidae > Hypanus > Hypanus sabinus. Next base: position 41,722,764 of record NC_082727.1, read on the forward strand.
GCAATGAACAAAATCAGCGCTGACACAGAATGCAGATGATGGACTGCCTTTCTACAGTTCTGAAATGTCCTATTGCTTATTTATTGCCAACTATCAGTGACAAAAGTCACTGGTTTTTGAACACCAGCACACGCAACTGATGCTATTTAAAAACTATTCGCTTTAATCACAGTGTGGAGTCTAACCACTATATAAGTTCACGTGACTGACGCGAGTTAGAAACTGTTCGGTCTACATCCTACCCAAATTACGTGGCATAGTGTTCCAAATAAATGAATGGAATCCTGGCAATTTTCTGGATTTGTTTTAGTTCTTTAAGAGTTGTCCCAAATAACCAGCTACCCTGCTTAACTGATGGCCCAATTAACAGGAATCCTTTGTATTTCTAAAATATGCAGAATACCTAACATTAAAACTTGAGCCCTACCTTACTATTAAAGTATAATGTATAACTCTGAGCCTTCTTATTAGCGAAAGTATATTTTAATAAGAGTAGAAGTGATACTCAAGGAAATATAATATATTGAGACAGAAAGCCATAAATGAAGTTTCTTGTTTCAATGCAAAATTTTCAACCTAACATAGTTTTGAAGGCATGGGTTCGAAAAATTATTGGCCTCAAAATCCTGGAATGCTGTGATTATTCCATTTTCTACAATATACATTCGTACAAATAAAGTTAAAAATAATGTCTCAATGTAGATATGCTGCTTTAAAAGGGTCATGGTTATTTCATCACACAAAGCATGCTGATGAGAGAAAAGAATAACAGGCGTTCAATGTTTATTCATACCGATCCCAAGTATTTCTCCCGGTCTTACGCATCAAGGCCACTTGCTCATTTTGGAACCTATGAGATGGAGGAAAGTCTAACAGCTTAGCAATTGCAGGTTTTTATTAGCATAACCCCAAGAATATATTTTTCATTTGATAGTCAAGAAATACCTTTGTCAAATTTGGGGAAGATTAAGTGACCATTAAGTCAACCCATCTCATCAATCACTTTACACAATTCCATCTGAACTTTTAAAAGCAAAAGCAAATAAAAGCTGTAAATAATCATAAAACAACATTTAAATCAGTGAGATCATAACCATGAAACACATTTCGGTGAGATAAGATCTGAAAGGACAAAGGTATTTTCAATATTTCATGTTAAGTCCATGATCCCTAGAACTAGATTTCACAACCAGAATTTAACAATTGAAAAACTTGAAAAAGGATGTTAAATGTATCAAATAATGACCGACTTAAACTGATCCTTTTTATCAGTGAAAAATTTTTTAAGCTTCAAATGTGCTTAATAATAATGAGCTTCTCCATCAGAACCACTCAAGTGAAAAATGTATCCCACTAGATGCAAAATTAACATTCTAATTTTTAAGAAGAATGCTGTTATGTAATTTGCAAGTATCAATTCCTTCACATTTATCAAGTAGTCATGATTAGCACTCCCAAATGGTTACTACATTAATCCAGTAAGTAACCTGGTAGCAATAAGCAAAGAAGTTCAATAGTCTGATCGTCCACATTATTTCTGGAAGGGGAAGGAACAAATAAAGGGAGTTTTTCCCTCACTCTTTTGATATCCCTCCAGAAATATAGGCGTGTAGATATGGGGAAAGATAGATTTGATGCCTCATGATTGACCTGTGTGCAATATTCACCACCAAGACCCCTATGAATAATTGTTGTTGAGCAAGTTGCCTTCTCACCAAACAGGAAAAAGGATGGCTATCAACTGTGCTAAGCATGTCTCAAATTTGTAATGAAGAGATTCTGAAGATGCTGGAAATCCTGGTTACACAAAATGCAGGAGGAGCTCAGCAAGTCAGGCAGCATCTATGGAAGGGAATAAACAGTTGATGCTTCAGGCTGAAACTTGACGAAGGGTCTCAGTCTTCATCGCTTTCCACAGATGCTGCCTGACATGCAGCAGTTGTCCAACAGGTAGACTGGCGGGATGGAGGTGAGCTTTCCGGTTCATAGCAGCAAAATACCCATTGAGGCAAGTGGGAACATTCAACAAGAATGCAAAAGAGTTCAACAAATATGTCAGCACATTTCCCGAAGTCATTACTGAAAGGAACCGCTAACGTAAGCGGCACAGTAGCAAAGCGATGAGAAGAAGGGTGGTGTAGCGGTTAGCAGCATGGTGACATCGCTGTTCGTGGTGCAGTAGCGTAGTGGTTATTGCAAAGCTTTGCAACGGCAGTGACCAGTGAACAGGGGTCAGTTCCTGTGTGTGTGTGTGTGTATGCATGTGTGTGTGATAGATTGACTGAGTGAGTGAGTGTGTGTGTGTACGCGCGTTTAAGAAAAAGAGAGAAAAGAGGGAAGTAAAATGGTATGACAACAAGGTTTATGAAAATGAAGTTTTGATATCTGGTGCTGAATTGGCAGGCTGCTTCTGTGTTTTATGGCCAAAGAACTCTACTGGTTCCTCAAACTGGAGAATCTCTGAAGAAGATCCAAGAACTTTTCTGCCATCTGTAAATGATTAGCTATGTTGCATCAGAGCCAGCAATGATGATCAGCAAGGCTGGTCGCACCATTTGAACGCTATAGAGCCAATAGCCATTTTCGCTGCTGCAATCCCCTTGGCATTGCAGCAGCATATTGTTTGCTGTTCCATTTCTCAAACATCCATTCCAGGAGTTTCACTGAAAGACACCGGATACAGACAACTACAGTGAAAGATTACTTGAATCTGTAATCCATAAATGCGCGCGCGTGCGTGTGTCCAACACATTCCCAGAATTGGCTACACTTGAACTCAATCAATCAGAAGGGAGAAAATAAGATCCTCATTCTTTCGCAAAACAGGGATCTTAAACTAGCTGTAACCTTAAGAAAATACAACAGTAACTTCACAATACAACAATCACACCACATTGTAACATCAATAACAAGAACATCTTGAAAAGAAAAATAAAAATCATTTTAAATATGCTTTTCCATGAAACTAGATATATGAATGAAGCATATACATAATGCTGCACAAACACAGGCACACATGTGGTGTCAAGATCCATTTCAAACATTGTCTTTTCAAAATTCAAGTGTATTCTATATTGTAAAATGATACTTAAACACTAACAACTTGCCCGTATTGTGGTAAAAAGACACTGGGAACCATCTGACAAAATTGAGTTTAAAAATATTAGGGTAGATATTTCATGGAACTGTCTAGAGGAGAAAGGACAAAGAGGTGAAGTGACGAGGAAGATTCGCATCTTCTGCTATAGGCACTAAAACACAGAAAAGGTAAACCAAAATTATACAAGACACAAAAGAGAATAAAAACTATAATCTAGCAAAACAATCATAAAGTAATAGAAAATATTCAGCTTTTTATTTGATATATTTGCTTTTTAAATTAGAAAGATCACAGGTTAATTTATTTGGAAGTTTAAAAAGGCATGCCCCTTGTGGGAACAAAATATACTCAAAGTAACCACAACTGCTTGGGTCTTTGCCAGGATGGTAGCAGTAACAATAAAAGGCTGTTCTGTTTGGTTTCTTTAAGAAAATAAGGCATTCAGAAATGCAATTAATTCTGATCTTCATGGAGAACTTTGCTGAAATCTGAACAAAAGATAGGCTTATAAATAATATAATAACTTAGAATGAAACATTAACTTACTTCTTAAACTTCCTTATAATTCCACCATCATTCTTTTTAATGTCATGAACTATTTTCTGTATTTGCCTGTGAAAAAGAAATGACAAGAAATAAGTTATTGGCCTAAATGGAGCTCTGTAATCACAGAAGGATACAGTGCTGAAGATGGTCATTTAATCTCAAATTAGTATGGTAATATTAATGCAGAGGTACTTCAGTGAAAGGACAGAGTGCTCTCCAAAGCATTGGAGCTGACAATTCTAGTCAATGTAATAATACTCCACGCCACTTGACAAGGCTTCAAATTAATTTAAATTATCAGATTTTGTCTAAAGATGGAGCACATTTGGAATTAAAATGAGCGTGAAATGGGAGGCATAAAGTAATCCAAGGTTCCTGCTGCTCACTGGTATCTTTTGGAAGCAGTGGATGTTGTAAGAAAATAGACTTGCACTCTTTTGACACATCCTCCATGGTGTGGTAGTTCTTGGAATACGTCTGAAGAATGTGGTTTTGGTAGGATTTTGCAATTAATAAAGTAAATTGTAAATTGGATACAATCATTGCTGTACAATAGAAAAGGAAATGAAAAAATACAAAGAATGCAATAAATCAGCTGAGTTTTAAAACCATCTTTTTTTGAAAAAAAACAGAACGTAAATTTAAAGACAAAATGATTACTTTGTACACCTTAAAAATTATATAGGGAACCACGCATTGATGCAGGTATAAAGAAGGCAAGACAGCAGCTATATTTCATTAGGAGTTTGAGGACATTTGGTATGTCACCTAAAACACTTGAAAACTTCTACAGATGTACTGTGGAGAGCATATTTGAACTAACTGTATCACCATCTGGTATGGGGGGGGGGGGTGGAAGAGGGTGGATACTACACAGGATCAAAGTAAGCTGTAGAAAGTTGTAAAATTAGTCATCTCCATCATCGGTACTAGCCTCCGTAGTATCTAAGACATCTTCAAGGAGTGGTGCCTAAAAAGATGGTGTCCGTCGTTAAGGACCACCACCACCCAGGACATGCCCTTCTCAGATTGTTACCATCAGGAAGGATGTACAGAAGCCTGAAGACACTCACTCAGTGATTCAGGAACAGCTTCTTCCCCTCTGCCACCTAATTTCTGATTGGACATTGAACCCATGAAAACTACCTCACTACATTTTTATTTCAGTTTTTGCAATACTTATTTAACTATTTTAACTGCAATCCACAGCTTTTTCTATATTTATCATGCATTGCACTGTACTGCTGCTGCAAATTTTACAAACTTCACCACTTATGCTGGAAATATTAAACCTGATTCTGATGTGAAAGAGCGATCCTTACTGTGGAGATAAATCATTTGCAAAGAAAGAACCTTTGTTAACAGAAACAGCCCAGAAATTAATCTAGAACGATAACCTGCAGCAGTAAAGTGAGTCTCATGTGATCAGGTACAGAGAGAAGGAACAACGCTTCCAGTTTGTATCTGTGTTTCTTTTCCACACTATGGTTGTGACCCATTTGGTCACCTCCTGTGAGTACAACCCCAAGATCTTTCTATTTCTGAATAACATCAATGTTCTGGCCTCAACTACTCAACCTGGCAATCAATTCCAGTAGTCAGTGAGCATCAAATGTAAAAAAATTAGTTACAGGACAAACAAGAGAAATGGTAGAAATGTTTTCTGCCTTTGTCATTTGCAGCTCAAAACCTATTCTTGTATATTCTCCTGTCCTACACATATTGACCATCAGCTTTTAAAGTTGACATCAATGATCTCACCCACGAGTAAACCTGTCAATGTTTCTGGGAAAAAATATGCAATTTAGTCAGTAAAATTGGAAGCTGTCAAGGTCAACCAGTTAAATTGCTTAGATGGTTGGATGTAAGTCTGATTTAATCAATCAGTCAGATATTCCTTTCTCCATTTGTTATTTGTGCAGAGATTATGGAAGGAATATATTCAGATTGCAGTGCATTGTAGTGTGACATAGATAATAACTGGGAAAGCACTGCTTCATTGCTCCATCTTGTGCCTGCCATTTCTTGAACAAGATTAGCGCTGGATTTGAACCGCATCTTCCAAAGGTGTCAATCCCAATCCCTTTCTCTTTTGGTGCCATACAGTTGATAATGTCACAATCATTGAACTGAATGTCAAGGGTTCTCAGGGGTTGACACTGCTCAGGTCTGTATCACTGCCTAGCTGGACTTGGACAAAGTATTTCACGAAAACTGGTTCTAAGGGGATCATGCAGTGATGCACAGGTTCAATGTCATTCAGAACTTTATACCAGGCTGCAATAACTTGTTTATCAATGTTTGTGAGGAGACAGGATTTTGTGATACACACATGGATTTTCAAGGGATCTATTGCCTGGAAGTCCTTTGCTGATGGTGTGTGAGCAGTGAATCATAAACATTGGGGATTTTGCAGATGCTGGAAATCCAAAGTAACATGCACAAAATGCTGGAGGGACTCAGCAACACAGGCAGCATCTATGGAGAGGAATAAATAGTTGACATTTCAGGTAGAAGCCCTTTATCAGGACTATCATGATGAAGGGTTTTGGCCTGAAGTGTCGAATAACACACATACCATGTCCTGGTATCTGAACAGCTTTTGTTTCACCTAGTGTGCAATTGCTCATTATTAACCACTGAATTGTTCAGATTCCAGTTTTCAAGAAGGTGTCACGTAAGCTGGTTCGCTCGTCAAAAGAAATCTTCAAGAATCAATGTGCTGGTCAACAACAGGATCTGCCGAAAATAGCTGAGGCCTTGAGGGAATCCTGCTTGTTCAGCAACACATCTCCTACAAAGACTGCTGATAAGAGTCTTAGAAAAACACAGCACAGAAACAGGCCCTTTGGTTCAACTTGTACAAGCCAAACCATTTAAAGTGCTTACTCCCATCCACCTGCACCTGGACCATAGCCCTCCATTCCTGTAATCCACGTATCCACCCAAACTTCTCATGAATGTTGAAATCGATCTTGCATGCACCGCTTGTTCCACACTCTCATGATCCTCTGAGTGAAGAAGTTTGCCCTCATGTTCCCCTTCAACTTTTCACCTTTCACCCTTTAACCCACGGCTTCCAGTTGTAGTCCTACCTAACCTCAATGGAAAAAGCCTGCTTGCATTTACTCTATCTATACCCCTAATTTTGTATACCTCTAACAAATCTCTCCTGAATCTTCTACAATCCAAGGAATAAAGTCCTAACATATTCAATCTTTCCTTATAACTCAGTTCCTTCAGTCCTTGTAAATTTTCTCTGTACTCTTACAAACTTATTTATATCTTTCCTGTAGGTCGGTAACCAAAACTGCACACAATACTCCATATTAGGCCTTACCGATGTCTAATACAACTTCAATATAATATGATGAAAAGAGAAATGGTTAAATATGTTGGTAACTTTAGGGCTACATTCTATACTCTCCACTGCATTCTATCATTATTCGACCTGGTAGAAGAATTGTGAAATTAATCCAGTACAGTCAACCTCAAGCAAAGGCTGTGAGAGGTTGAAAAGGAAGAAGGGTGTCTTTAAACAAGATCATAGTCACAAAGGCCATCAATTTGGACTTTCAAAGATTAAAGAGAATGAGAATGCTATTTGTATTCCACTTCCACAGTTGGGGGTCAAGTTAGAGATTATGTCAGCAGTCTAGGTGCACTGGATGGAAAGGATAAGGACTACACTGGCTATTTTCAACTTGTAAAGAAAGATGACCTGACCCATCCCAATGGCCATTTTAAATTTAACTGAGCTGACGATTTTGAGCTTATTTATTTGGTGTATTGTTCCCACGAAGAAGTTACACGAAGCCATTAAAATGCAAATTAGCTTTCCGTTTTCCTCAACAGTGTCTCCTTGATGGCATCTGACAATGGTTCCTTTCATTAGGAACTTCCCAAAGGTATGAGGAGGAGGAGATGACAATGTGGAGCTATTATTGTTTCTTCACTGTTAATTCAACAGAAATCTCATTATTGTGTAAAGATTGCTGGTTAAGGTAAAAAAAATGTCTGGGTTTCAATAAGATGATTTTTGTTTCATTTAAATAATCACGATGAAATGTCCAGAGCAGAGACTTCTAATTCAACACTGTGATATACGAGGGAGGGATGGTGTTACTTAATGTATCTGTTGCAGAATTTGAAAGTCCATTTGAAAGTCCTTTCTTATTTGCTTACACATTCTTAGTGATAATTAGATTATTATATTGCTGATTCAGAGAGATCGATATCCATTTGAAAGTGTGAGTAACAAGACCAGGTCTGGAGGTAGCCAGCCAGCCAGGCTTCTTGTATTCAGAGCCTCATTTAGAATGCACTGCTGCAAACCATGCTGCTGACTTCAACAGCAAGGTAATTGAGTGCCAAACTGAGCACATACTGCTAACTTCAGGAGGACCACGTTATTCTGACACAATTACTTTGACAGCATTTGTAGAAAATGCAGCAGCAACTCCCTTTCTATGGCAAACTATTCATTCCTAGGTCATATGGACCAATGGTCCTCATTCCATGCTCCCTGCATCTCACAAGACTGCAGCTGGTATTAAACACAAATTATAGGCAAGTCCTGTTTATTCATTTCCATTGATGCTGTCTAACCTGCTGAGGTGCTGCCTGACTTCTACAGATGTGTGGTGGAGAGGATATTGACTGGTTGCATCATGGCCTTCTATGGAAATATCAATGCCTTTGAATGGAAAAGCCTACAAAAAGTACTGGATACGGCCTAGTCCATCACAGGTAAAGCTCTCCCCACCATTGAGCACATTTACAAAGAATGCTGTCACAGTAAAGCCACGTCATCATCAAGGACTCTCACCACCCAGGCCATGGTCCCTCCACAACATACAGGAACCTCAGTACACACCACCAGATTCAGGAACAGTTATTACCCCTCAAACTTCAGGTTCTTGAATCTGAGGGGATAACATCAATCGCTTCATCACTGAACTGTTCCATCTATGGACCCACTTTCAAGTTTTTGATATTTATTGCTTATTTACCTATTATTATTATTTTTTTCTTTTTGCATTTGCAGTTTCTTTTTGCACATTGGTTGTTTATCTGTCCTGTTGAGCGCTGCCTTTCATTGTTTCTATTGCATTTCTTGTATTTTCTGTGAATGCCCATAAGAAAATTAATCTCAGGGTTGTATATTCTGACATATATATACTTTGATAACAAACTTACTTTAAACCCTGAGCTCCTCCACCATTTTGTATGCTTTGCTCACTGGCACTCTTAACTGTCCAGGAAAGTCCCTTTTAAAATTGCATTCTTACACTGGTCTCATTTTGAATCTATTGTCACCTTATTAATCCTGACTTCATTTTGCTAATAAATGGCCTTCATGTTCGGTTTTTTTAAAAAAAAAACAATACTTATCACAAAGTTAGTACAAATACAAACAAGAAGGCAAAGCTCTTCCACAAAATTCAAAACATTCAGGATTGATAATTCCTGTTAACAACAGGTAACAAATGATTAACCTGCTTGACCAACTTTGCTCAGTCTGCTATTTTAATGGATGGCATTGATCCATTTAATTTTAATGCATTACAGCAGTATTCTGCTGAAGGCCAACTCAATAACCGCTTTTATGACTGACAATGATATTTTGCTTCATGCTTGAGAACACTTTAGATGGGCAAATGGTTAATCAGCAATTAAAAACAGACAATACAGACCCTTGTTTTATGAATAATCTTTTGACTAAGTTCTGTTCCTCATTGAGTTTCTATATACAGGCAGTTCCCTTGGTTATGTAATGTCTCTGTTCACATTAGTCAGGAAGCATCTGTTTTCGACGTCATCGATATGGTACTGTTCTACAAACACCTGCCATATTCATATTACTTCAAAGACTAATCACCATACTATGATCCATAATTAAGCTTGAAGATTTTATACTGCATCCAAACTCAAAATCAAAGCCCCCTCAGCCATACTGCAAGCTGGCCCTCCAATGATCAGACATTCATGGTATGGGTTTCCTCAACTTCATGTTATTGGTGCACAAAAGCTGCAGGTACAGAATAAAAGGCCTTTCAGCACAGTAACAAGGCCTACAATTCTGCCCATAACAAGCTTACACCCGTGTGCTGGTACACAGAGCATAAGCTAGCCCATCTTAGAACAAACAGTACATATGCTTTTTGGTTTGCTCAAATACACTGAACACAGTAGCAGAGTTAGGTTGGCATGGTAGTGTAGTGGTTGGCATGGTAGTGTAGTGGTTAGCACAATATTTTATGATTCTAGCGACCAGGGTTCGATTCCTGCCACTGCCTGTAAGAAGTCTGTGTGTTCTCCTCTTGACCTTGTGGGCTTTCTCCATCTGCTCTGGTCTCCTCCAAAAACGTAGGTTAATTGCTCATTGTAAATTGTCCTGTGATTAAGTGATTGAACCGAGGGATCACTCGAAGGGCCAGAAGGGCTTGTTCTGCGCTGTATCTCAATAATAAAAATAATGACTGGCTCAATGCATCACAGGGAATGGAAATTTTCCAGAGGTCTTCATGCACCACTGGGCTTCATGCACCATTTCTGGTTTAAATGACCTTCAGCAACATGGCGGGATAGTGGTCAACGCATTACTATATGGTGTACGGTGCCAGTGATCACTGATCGGGGTGCAATTCCCGTTGCTGCCTGTAAGGAATATGTACATTTTCCTTCTGACCAGGTGGGTTTCCTCTGGGTGCTCGGGTTTCCTCCCACATTTCAAAAGGTGTACAGTTAGGGTTACTGAATTACAGGGATGTTATGTTGGCACCAGAAGGGTGGTGACACTTGCTGGCTGTCCAGCACAGCTCTCACTGATTTGATTTGATGCAAACGGCACATTTCACTGTCAGCTTCCATGCACACATCACAAATAAACCTAATGTAATCTTCTGCTGTTAACTGCATTCTCAGAGCTGCCTTAGCTTTCGGAGATTACAATGTAGCTTTTCAAATCTCAGTATTGTTTTTTTAAAGTTATTTTGGGAATCCGAACATCATTGGCAAGGGCAATATTGATGGTCCATTCTAATTTTCCTCAAGGAAGTGGTGATGAGCTAATTTTTTGGAACCCTTGCAATCTTTGGTGAAGGTAGTCCTGTTATGAGCTAGACCTAATGCTGATAAAGGAATAACTATGATGAATAACAATGATCTTAGCCTGAAACGTCAACTCTTGAAACGTCAACTCTTGAGTTTGTTATAGTAATAAAGAGCCCTAAAACACAGCAACAGGCCTTTCAGCCCATCTAGTCTGTGCTAAACTATTAATCTGTCTACTCCCATCCACCTGCACCTCAACCATCCATGTACCTATCCAAATTTCTTTTATATGTTGAAATTGAACCCATATAAAATGTTGCCACTGGCCATTCATTCCACATTTTCACCACTCTCTGATTGAAGAAATTCCACCTTGTGTTCCCCTTAAACATTTCACCTTTCACCCTGACCCATGACCTCTAGTTTTAGTCTTACCCAACTTCAGTGGAAAGACTTTGCTTGCATTTATCCTATTTATACCCCTTATAACTTTGTATTCAATAGGTTTCAATAGGTACATTTCATGTCAGAGAAATGTATACAATATACATCCTGAAATTATTTTTCTTTGCAGATATCCACACAAACAGGAGTGCCCAAAGAATAAATGAGTTAAACATTAGAACCCAAAGCTCCCCCAACTCCTGCCTCCCATGGATAGGCAGTAGAAAAGCAATGACCCCTTCCCCCACCAGCAAGAAAGCAATGGCACCCCCCCCCCGCCCCATCCCGAGCACTCAGGCATGCAGCAAAGCTTTAATAAAGACACCCCAACCATCCGGTAGTACCCCAAAGACTACACATTCACCTGGTAATTTGACATACCACAGGCTCTCTCTCGCTCTCTCTATAATAAGGGAAAAAGAGATGCCCCTATTTCACAGCGAGAGGGGTGACATAAAAAAGCAACTTGTTGATTTATGGTGTTAAAAATCTGTCACGTCACTTTTTCCAAGCTCTGTGCCCAAAGAAATCAGGTCCCTGGGCACACAGCCAGCTCACTGTTTACGACCTTCCTTTTCCCATGACGCACCGTGACGTTTCCCATGACGCACCGTGACATTTCCCATGACGCACCATGACGTTTCCCATGGTGGTGGCACTAGCCGTGAATCTGCCGAAAAGCAGCTGGTTGCGAGGCCCCGAGAACGGGTCCTATTTCCGCAAAGAACCGAAGTTAAAAGGCAAATGGCATTCTTCTATCAAATCTCCCCTCTAGGGAATAAAGTCCTAACCCATTTAATCTTTCCCTATACTTCTGGTCCTTAAGTCTTGGCAACATTCTTGTAAATTTTCCTCCGCACCTTTTCAACCTTATTGACAACTTTCCTGCAGGTAGGTAATCAAAGCAGCACATAATACTCCAAATTAGGCCTCAGTAGCATCTTCTATGACTTCAACACAGCATCTGAAGTCCTATACTCAATACTTTAATTTATAAAATTCAGTGTGTCAAAAGCTCTCCAGGACCCCATCTCGCTGTGATGCCACTTTCCAGTAAGTATGGATCTGTATTCCCAGATCCCTCTGTTCTACTGCACTCCTCAGTGTCCTACCACTCACCGTTTAAGTCCTACCCCAGTCCTTCCCAAAGCGTCGAGCGGGCAGCGGAGTCCGTGGAAGCAGAGTCCTGGGCTTTGGCTAAGTGGGCTTCAGCGTAAGGGGACCTCAGTAAGCTTGTGTGATTGCTCGCTGAGGGGAAGAAGGTAAGGTCGCTAGGTGCTTTTTAGACTTATTCTATTAATCCAGTTCAGGTATGGGGGAGACAGTCAGAGCAGTGGTGTGCTCCGTATGCAGTATGTGGGAGGTCAGGGTCAACACAGTTGTCCCTGATGACCACACCTGCAAAAGGTGCGTCCAGCTGCAGCTCCTATCAGACCGAGTTAGGGAGTTGGAGCAGGAGCTGGATGAACTACGGATCATTCGGGAGGTGGAGGCAGAGATAGATAGGTGTTATCAGGAGGTAGTCACACCAAAAAACCAAGAAGTAGGCAGATGGGTGACGGCCCAGAGAGGCAGGGGGAGCAGGCAGAGAGAGCAGAGCACCCCTGCGGCCATTCCCATTAACAATAAGTATACCGTACTGGATACTGTTGATGGGGATGACCTACCAGGAATGAGTTGTAGTGGTCCTGCCTCTGACACAGAGGTTGAACCCCTCAACTAGAAAGGGGAGGAGGGAAGAGAAGAGAGCAATAGTTTTAGGGGACTCTATAGTTAGGGGGGCAGATAGGAGATTTTGTGGGGCAGATCGGGAGTCTCGGATGGTATGTTGCCTCCCTGGTGCCAGGGTCCGGGACATCTCAGATCGGGTGCAGGCTATTCTTGAGAGTGAGGGCAAGAACCCAGATGTAGTGGTCCATGTAGGGACCAATGATGTAGGTAAGGTGAGTGAGGGGGTCCTGCTTAGAGAGTTCAGGGAGTTAGGAGTGAAGCTGAAAGGCAGGACCTCCAGGGTGACAATCTCGGGATTGCTACCTGTGCCACGTGCGAGTGAGGCGAAGAATAGAATGATTATGCACATTAATACGAGGCTGAGAGCATGGTGCAGCAAGGAAGGGTTCAGGTTTTTGGATAATTGGTCTTTGTTCCAGGGACATTGGGATCTGTTTCGAAGGGATGGTCTACATCTGAACCGGAGGGGTACTAACATTCTTGCAGGAGTATTTGCCAGTGCTGCTCGGGGGGGTTTAAACTAGATGTGCAGGGGGCAGGGATCCAGATCCAGAGGGTTGGTCAAAAGGTGCATGGGGTTAAATGTGTACAAGGTTTGGGTGATCTTGAGAAGGTCATCAAAATTCAGGGTGCAATTTGCCCGATGGAAGTTCAAGGAGCTTGGTTAGGTACAGTAGACAGTGTTTTAAGCAAAGAGAGGAGGAATGGGCTAAGAATTCTATACTTGAATGCGCGTAGTGTCAGAAATAAGACAGATGAGCTTGAAGCTCAGATGAAAATGGGGAACTACGATATTGTTGGGATAACGGAGACATGGCTGCAAGGGGATCAGGCCTGGGAATTGAGTGTACCAGGGTATACGTGCTATCGTAGAGACAGAAATATGGGAAGAGGGGGTGGGGTGGCCCTGTTGGTGAGGAATGAGATTCAGTCCTTAGCAAGAGGTGACTTGGGAACAGGGGAAGTAGAGTCTGTGTGGATTGAGCTGAGGAACAGTAAGGGTAAAAAGACCCTAATGGGTGTTGTGTACAGGCCCCCAAACAGTAGCGTGGATATTGGGTACAAGTTGATTAGGGAGTTAACATTGGCATGTGCTAAAGGTAATGCAGTCGTTATGGGAGATTTCTACATGCAGGTGGACTGGGAGAATCAGGTAGGTGCTGGACCCCAGGATAGGGAGTTTGTGGAGTGTCTAAGGGATGTATTTTTGGAACAGCTTGTGCTTGAGCCAACCAGGAATGAGGCTATTTTGGACGATGTGTAATGCACAGGAATTGATAAGTGATCTTGAAGTAAAGGAGCTATTAGGAAGTAGTGATCATAACATGATAAGTTCTTATCTACAATTTGAGAGAGATAAGGGCAGATCAGAGGTGTCAGTGTTGCAATTAAATAAAGGAGACTACGGAGCCATGAGGGAAGAGCTGGCCAAAGTTAAATGGGCGGATGTCCTGGCAGGAAACACAGTGGATCAGCAGTGGCAGATATTCTTGGGCATAATACAAAAGATGCAAATGCAGTTCATTCCAATGAGAAGGAAGGATTCAAAGAGGGGGAAGGGGCCACAGTGGTTGACAAAGGAAGTCAGAGATTGTATAGCATTAAAGAAAAAGAAGTATGACAGGGCTAAGATGAGTGGGAATACAGATGATTGGGAAAGTTTTAAGGAACAGCAGATCTTAACTAAAAAAGCAATACGGAGAGAAAAAATCAGGTATGAGCTCAGTCTAGCCAGGAATATAAAAGGGGATAGCAAAAGCTTTTTTAGCTATGTGAAGAGAAAGAAGATAGTTAAGAACAATGTTGGCCCCTTGAAGAATGAATTGGGAGAAATTGTTATGGGAAACAGGGAAATGGCAACAGAATTTAATGCATACTTTAGATTTGTCTTCACCAGGGAGGACACAAGCAATCTCCCAGATGTATGGATGGGCCAGGGTCATAAGATATCAGAGGAATTGAGACAGATTGACATTAGGAAAGAAACTGTGATGAGTAGACTGGTAGGACTGAAGGCTAATAAATCCCCGGGTCCAGATGGTCTGCATCCGAGGGTTCTAAAAGAGGTGGCTCAGGAAATTGCGGATGCATTGGTAATCATTTTCCAATGTTCCTTAGATTCAGGATCAGTTCCTGAAGATTGGAGAGTGGCTAATGTTGTCCCACTTTTCAAGAAGGGAGGGAAGGAGAAAACGGAGAACTATCGCCCTGTTAGCCTAACGTCAGTCGTGGGGAAGATGCTTGAGTCCATTATTAAGGACGAAATAGTGGCACATCCAGATGGCAGAAATAGGATTAGACCGAGCCAGCATGGATTTACCAAGGGCAAATCATGCTTGACTAATCTGTTGGAGTTTTTTGAGGGTGTAACAAGGATGTTAGACGAGGGTAAGCCAGTAGATGTTGTGTACCTAGATTTTCAGAAGGCATTCGATAAGGTGCCACATAGGAGATTGGTGAGTAAAATCAGAGCTCATGGCATTGGGGGCAGGGTTTCAACATGGATAGAAAACTGGTTGGCAGATAGAAAGCAAAGGGTAGCAGTGAATGGGTGTTTCTCAGACTGGCTGGAGGTGACTAGTGGGGTACCACAGGGCTCTGTATTGGGACCACAGCTCTTTACGATTTATGTCAATGATTTAGATGAGGGCATTGAAAACTATATCAGCAAGTTTGCTGACGATACTAAACTGGGTGGCAGTGTGACATGCGAAGAGGACGTTAGGAGAATACAGGGAGACTTGGATAGGCTGAGTGAGTGGGCAGATACTTGGCAGATGTCATTCAATGTGAATAAATGTGAAGTTACCCACTTTGGAAGCTGGAACAAGAGGGCAGAGTATTGTCTGAACGGTGTCGAGTTAGGTAAGGGAGAAATGCAAAGAGACCTAGGAGTCCTAGTTCACCAGTCAATGAAGGTGAATGAGCAAGTGCAACAGGCAGTGAAGAGGGCAAATGGAATGTTGGCCTTTGTTACAAGGGGAATTGAATACAAGAGCAAGGATGTTCTTTTGCATTTGTACAGGGCCCTGGTGAGACCACACCTGGAATATTGTGTACAGTTTTGGTCTCCAGGTTTAAGGAAGGACATTCTGGCAATTGAGAAAGTGCAGCGTAGATTCACTAGGTTGATTCCTGGGATGGCAGGGCTGTCTTACACAGCTATATTAAGTGGAAAAGGATTGCAAGGGACAAAATTGGTCCTCTAGAAAATCTGAGTGGTGGAGCTGAAAGAGATGGTGGAGATCTTAAATAGATCTTTTGCATCTGTATTTACTCGGGAGAAGGACATGGTCTATAGAAGTGGGTCAAAGCAGCAGTGAGGTCTGGGACTTATGCTGATTACTGTGAAGGTGGTGTTTGCTGTATTGGGACAAATTAGGGTGGATAAATCCCTAGAGCCTGACAAGATGTTCCCTTGGATCCTGTAGGAGGCTAGTGCAGAAATTGCAAGCGGCCTGGCAGGGATATTTAAAATGTCCTTAGTCAGGTATGAGGTGCCAGAGGATTGAAATTGGAAATATTGTTCCATTGTTTCAGAGAGGCTCTAAGAATAAGCCAAGAAATTCCAGGCTGATGAGCCTCACATCAGTAGTGGACACGTTATTGGAAGGTATTCCAAGGAACCAGATATATAAGCGTTTTGATAGACATAGAATGATTAAGGTTAGTCAACATGTCTTTGTGCATGATAGGTCATCTCTAGCCAATCTCATAGAAGCTTTTCAGAAAGTTACCAGGAAAGTTGATGAAGGCAAGGCAGTGAATATTGTGTGCATGGACTTTAGCAAGGCCTTTGACAATGTCCTACATGGGAGGTTGGTCAGGGAGTTTCAGTTACTTGACTTTCAAGATAAGGTAGTAAATTGGATTAGACATTGGCTTCTCAGGAGAAGCCAGGGGGTAGTAAATAGTTGCCTCTCTGACTGAAGGCCTGTGACTAGTGGAGTGCCACAGGGATCGATGCTAGGCCCATAGTTGTTTGTCATCCAGATCAACGATCTGGATGATATTATGGTAAACTAGATAAGCATATTTGCAGATGAAACCAAGATTTGGGATGTAGTGGACAACGAGGAAGACTAATATAGCATTTGGGATTCTCTTTACACTTTGTCTGCTAGAGCAACCACATGCCCTCCTTTTGCCCTCATAATTACATTATTAACTTTCTTGCATTTCTTATACTCCTCAAGACCATCATTTGTTTCTACCTGCCTATACCTGCTATACACCTCCTTCTTTTCCTTAAACAGGACCTCAATATCTTTCAATAAGTAAGGTTCCCTAAACCTGTTATCTCGGCCTTTTATTCTGACAGGAACATGCAAACTGTACTCTCAAAATTTCATTTTTAAAGCCTCCCACTTAACAATTATACATCATTCCCAGAAAACAACCCATCTTAAACCACATTTGCCAGATTCTTTCTGATACCATCAAAATTGGCCTTTCTCCAGTTTAGAATCTCAACCTGAATCTCAGACCTATCCTTCTCCATAATTATCTTGAAACTAATGGCATTATGATCACAAAATGCAAGGTGTTCCCCTACACAAACTTCTGTCACCTGCACTGTCTCATTATCTAATAGATTTAATATTGCATTCTCCAGTAAGTGCACTGATTAAGGAAACTTTCCTGAACACATTTGATGAACTTTTTCCCATCCAGCCCTCTTACAGTATGGAAGGTGCAGTTAAAACCACCTACTATTATAACCTTATGTTTCTTGCAACAGTCTGTGTTCTCTTTACAAATTTGCTCCTCTATATCCCAAGGACTATAATATGATCCCTTGATGTTGTCATCCTTTCTTTCTCCTCAATTCACCCCATGGAGCCTCAGTAGACAAGCTCTGCCGTCTGTCTTGTCTGAGCTCTGCTGTGATATTTTCCTTGACCGGTAATGACACCCCTCCCCCTTTAATCCCTCTGGCTCTATCACGAGTAAAGCAACAAACACTGTAATACTGAGCTGCTAGTCTTGTCCCCCTGCAACCGAGTCTCACTAATGGCTACAATATTGTAATTCCACATGCCGACCTATGCTCTAAGCTCATCCACCTTTCCTACAATACTCTTTGCATTGAAATATACACTATTTAGAACATTAGTAGCACCATGAACAAACTCTGGATTCCTGGATTTTTTGTAGGCTTAAAAAACATCTGTCTCCACAATCACTCCACTATCTGCTCTGGCTCTTTGGTTCCCCTGCAACTCTAGCTTAACCACCACCCCCCCCCCCCCACCCTCACACCATGTAGCACCAGCAAACTTTTCCTCAAGAATATTCATCCCCCTCCAGCTCAGCTGCTAACCATTCCTTCTGTATAGGTCCTACATTCACCTGATGAGAGCCCAATAGTCTAAAAATTTGACACCCTCCCTCCAGGACTATGTCCTTAGCCACATGTTAAACTGTATCACCTTTTTAATTCCTGGCCTCTCTAGCACATGGCATGGGTAGCAATCCTGAGATTGCAATCTTGGAGGACCTGTCCATTAACTGAGTACCGAGCTCCCTGATCTCACTTTACAGGACCTCGTCAACCTTGCTAACTATGTCATTGATACTGACATGGACCAAGACTTCTGGCTGCTCAACCTCCCACTTAAGAATGTGGACTTGATTCGAGATGTCCCTGACCCTGGCTCCTGGGAGGCAGCATACCATCCAGGAATCTTGTTCTCATCAGCAGAACCTCCTGTCTGTTCCCCTAACCAATTAATTCTCTATCACCACAGCTCACCTCTTCTCCCTCTTCTCTTCTGAGCCACAGAGCCAGACTTCGTGCCAGAGACCTGACCGCTGTGGGTTTCCTCTGACTGGTCAACAGCCCCCTCCATAGTATTCAAAGCAGTAAACCCGTTGTTGAGGTGAATGGCCGCAGGGATACTCTGCACAAGCTGTCTATCCCCACCCCTCCTGCCACCTGGTTGTCACCTCCTTGTAAGTTCTGTTGATCGACCCCTCAGCCTCCCATACCACCCAGAGTTCACCCAGCTCCAGCTCCATTTTCTTAACACGGTCTGAAAGATGTTGCAGCCTATGCTTCCAGGTGGGTATGGTGTGTGGCACAGGACAGGGGAGTCTGCAGTTGGTGCTGCTCCCATGCGCCTCTTGCCCTCATCATTCTCGAATGGTAGAGGTTGTGAGTGGCGAGGATGCTGCTGGTGTAACCTGGATAAATAATTGCAGTGCATTTTTCACAGTATAAACTGCAGCCCCAATGCACTAATCATAGAAGAGATGAATGCTTAGGGCAATTAACAAGGTGTAAGTCGAGTAGGCTTGTTTATTCCGGATGGTGTCCAGCCTCTTGAGATTGCTTGGTATTACACTTTATCCAGATAGATGGAAAAGTTTCCATCACCTATCTGATTTGTTCCTGCAGAGTAGATGGCAGAAAGTCCTTAGAGTGGTAGGAGACGGGTCACTAGCTGTAAAATCCACAGTTTCTGACATGCTCTTGTAGCTATGTTGATTAGCTGGCTGGTTCAGTTGAGTTTCTGGTCATTGGTGACCCCCAAGATATTGATCGCAGGGGACAGGGCAATTGTAATGTCAGTGAAGTTAAAATCAAGTTTATTGTCATATACATAATTACACATATGCACAGGTGCAATAAAAAACTCAGTTGCAGCAACATCATAGGCACGTAGCTTCATATAAGCAGCATTCACAAGAAAAAAGTGTCAAATAAACATTACACAGAGTTTTTACAGAACAAAATCTACTTTAGTCCAAGGTAATTTAAGTGGTCATAGTGTTGTTAAAATTGTAGCGATTGGGTCAAGGGAAGCATTTGTTCTTGAACCTGGGTGGTGTGGGACTTCAGGCTGCCTGACAGTAGCTGTGAGACTATGGCTTGGCTGGTGTGGTGGGAATCTTTGCTGATGGATGCTGCCTTCCTGAGACATCACTTGCTGTGGATTGTACCAGTGGTGGTAGCTATTTAGGTAGATTCTATCTTGTTAGAGATAGTTATTGGCTGACACTTCTCTGGTGTAACTTTTACTTGTTGCTTATTAACCTATACTTGAACATTGTCCAAGGATTGGTACTTGTATGCATGGTACTTGTATGCTGATAGATTGCAAATTAAACTGAATGTGAACAAACACCAGTAAACATCCTGACTTCTGACTAGATCAAGGAAGGAAGGATGAAGCAGCTGAAGATGGCTGGACCAAGTACACTGCCCTCAGGGCCTGGTTAACTGACCTTCCGTGATCACAATCGTTCTTCTTCGTCTGAGGCAGAACTACAGCACCATTGGAATGTTTTCTCTCTGTTGCTGATTAACTTCTGTTTCAACTGATTGTTTTGATACTACACTTTGTCAAATGCTTCCTTGACATCAAGATGGGTCACTTTTCCCTCACCTTGTGAATTCAGTTCATATTTGGACCAAGACTGTGATAAAGTCAGAAGCAACTTCACGTCAGGAAAACCCAAACTATGCCATTTGATGGCATTGTTGATAATGACTTCCATCACTTTGCAGATGACTGGGAGTTGACTGAATGATAGGTAATTAATCAGAATAGATCTTCCTTGCTCTTTGTGAATGGGACTTCACCTGGCAAGTTGCTACACTGTTCAGTAAATACCAGCATTCTCATCGCACTGGAATAAACTGCATTGAGATTTACTTAGTTCTGAAATTCAGATCCTCAGTATCTTAGAACCTCATCTTCCTGCTGCCTTAACAGGGATAGAATTCCTCTAGTCCTCACCTACCATCACACAAGCCTCCACATTCAACACATCATTTTCCATAATTCCCACCATCTTCAAACGGACCTGATCACCAAGCACATCTTTACCTCCCCAAACACTTTCTGCTTTCTGCAGGTATCATTTCCTTAATGATTCCCTTGTCTATTCATCGCTCCCAACCACTCTCCCTCCTGGCGCTTATCCCTGCTACAGGCAGAAGTGCTACACCTCCTCATTCACCTCCTTCCTCTCCTCCATTCAGGGCTCCAAACAGAGCTTCCAGGTGTGGCAGCACTTCACCTGCAAATCTGCTGGGATGTTGGCTGTATCTGGCGCTTCCAATGCAGACTTCTCTGCATTGGTGAGACCCCACATAGATTGGGCGACTGCTTTGTCAACCACCCCGCTTCATCTACAAAACGCAAAATTTCCTGGTGGCCAACCATTTTAATTCCTATCCCATTCTGGCATGTCAGTGCATGGTCTCCTCTTCTGCCACTATCACGTTGGAGGAGTAACACCTCATATTCTGTCTAGGTAGCCTCCAACCTGATGGCATGAAGATTGGTTTCTCTCACTTCTGGTGATTTCATCCCCATACCGCTTCCTTCTCTTCTTCAAATCCTCATTCTAGCCTCTTACCTTTTCACCTCACCTGCCTCCAACTTGTTGCCTCCTCCTCCTTCCCATGGTCCACTCTCTTCTGATATCAGATTTCTTCTCCAGGCTAGCCTTTTCCAGCTAGCAGCTCCCAGTTCTTTTTTTGAACCCCTCTCCCATCCAGCAGACATCACCTATCACCTTCTAGGTTGTCCTGCTTCCTCTTCCCCACCTTCTTACTTCGGCATTTTCCCCCTTCCCTTCCAGTCCTGTTGAGGTCTCAGCTCAAAGCATTGATTGTTCATTCATTTCCATAGATGCTGCTTGACCTGCTGAGTTCCTTCAGTATTTTGTGTATGTTTTTCAGAACCTTATTTGGGTTGTTAACTGGTCCAGCTGACCTTGTCACATCCAATGCTCTCAGCTATTTCTTGATATACAATAATGAGGAATGAATCAAATTGGTTAGAGATTGACTTTTATGATGGTCAGTATCTCAAGAGAAAACTGAGATGATTCATCTATTCTGCACTTCAGGCTGATCACGGATCTGGAAATGTTTCAGCCTTCAGTATCTGTACTGTTGTCTAATGTATTAGGTTTTCTTTTAGATTTCTGTTAACTAATAATTTGTCTTGATGGCTCACAATAGACAGAGTAAATCCTGCAAATGCATTACAAGTGTCATTTTGCTATATTGAATTTCCATCTGATATTTCTCTCACAAAATACACACAGGTCCATTATGTTTTAACGGCCCAGTTGTACATAGGTCTGTGATTCTACTCTGCAACAACATGTTACTGTTACACGCTTTCACGAGAAGTGGTCCAGCAAGCAGCTTGGTTGCATCAAAACCACTAGGGGAGAATTGACACATACAAAGTGCTGGAGGGACTCGGCTGCCCAGACAGCATCTATGGAAAAGAGGAAACAGTTGACGTCATCAGGACCCTCCTGGTGAAGGGTCTTAGCCCGAAAGGTTGACTGTTTCATTAATAACCAATAATGATGTCAATCCCTTTTAATTTATCAGTTTTTAAATTTAACTCACACCCCATAGAATGAAGTGTCCCCAGTATTTGCATCCAATACATTCAATACATTCTTGGTGTACATTACTGTCTTTGTATGCTCTAACTACATAACATGGAAGTGTACAATACACCTGAACATACAACATAGACATCTACAGCACATTACAGGTCCTTTGGCCCATAATGTTGTGCCGACCATGTCACCTACTCTAGAAACTGCCTGGAATTTCTCTACCATATAGCCCTCTATTTTTCTAAGTTCCATGTACAGTACCCAAGAGTCTCTTAAAAGACCCTACTGCATCCTGTAAATTATGCTTTATTGAAATTCTGTTACTTTTGAAATTTGGTTGCACTGCTATCAAAAGGAGCTATATTCTGGGTGCCGATGGTAGTACACTACATTCTTGGTGCTTACAAACCAAGATGGATTTCTAAATAGCAAAATTCTAATTCACTTACATCGAACTTCATTTACAAGTGAATTATAGGAACGTAGGTTCACTGTGCTCAAAGAATTAGTTCATAATTCAGCATCAGAATGATGAAAGATTTGTGAAATTTATTCTCCAGAAATTAGTCATCCAAGATAGTTAAGGAGACTATGATAACAGATATAAAGAGAAATGGATGTCCATCCATTGGGTCAAATGACAGAGTTAACAGATTCAAATTTATCTGTCATGTACAATGTAAAAGTACAATGAAAAGGTATCATTTGCATTAACAAACAACACAACCAAGGATGTGCTGGGGGCAGCTCACAAATGTTGCCGCACATCCTGGTGCCAACATAGCATGCCCATAAAGGTTGGGAGAACATAGAAAACAATACAACAAGCAACTACACAGCAGCAACAAAATGAGCCCCTTTCCACCCTCTCACCCTCACTTAAAAGTGCAAAGCACTCAAAGACGCAAGGAATTGCAAAAGATGGGCAGCGGCATAGACCTTATATGCTATCTGGTTTTAGTGGTCTCAAGAGAAAATTCTAAAATATTCAGAATATGTACTTATCAGTAATGCTTTCTAAGTTAATACATGTTATTATATCATGTTGCTCTAAGTTGATTAATAATTGTGTATTTCCATTCATATAGCATTACATGTGGTTCAGTTTCTGCACTGGAGATCAAGTTTCCTGTTGAACTATCTATCCTAGAAGATCAGCACAAATAGTCTCCTGCTCTTGGGAGAATTTTCACAGCCAAAAAGTTGATGCGTTCACTGTGGATTCAGCTACCGTTGTAGCAAGGGAGACAGTGCAAGTTTTGACATTCCTCCCTAAACTTCTCAGTTTCTCCACCTCTTACTTTTCCTTTTAAGTACTTCAAATATACTTTTTAATGGAGATGCAAGGAGTCTCTTGGTTTCCCATTCCTTTGCCAAGGCTTCTTTGATAACTCCAC
Source organism: Hypanus sabinus (assembly GCF_030144855.1). Classification (NCBI taxonomy): domain Eukaryota; kingdom Metazoa; phylum Chordata; class Chondrichthyes; order Myliobatiformes; family Dasyatidae; genus Hypanus; species Hypanus sabinus. The sequence goes on from NC_082727.1 coordinate 41,746,416, forward strand.
ACAAACTTAAGCTCTCTATTGCCCACAGAAATGACATCAGCTGCAAGCATCACAGACCTCCTGACATAGAAATGCGCTGCTCGCTCTTCCACACCTCTGATATAAAATTCAAAAACTCACTGGCTAACAGCAGTACAGGAGCACACCTAGACCACTGCTGTTCAAGAAGGCTCACCAGCCACTTTTCCAAGATGATTGGAGATCGCCAATGAGAGTTCACCTTGCCAACAATGCCTACATCCCATTATAGACATTTTGTTTCCAAAATCTTTCCCAATTTGTAGTTACATAGACTTCAAGAGTAAAAATGTAATGGAAGGACATTCAAAATACTGCTTAGGCCACAGGCTGTTCACTGTGAGAAGGGATGCTAGAACTACATATAACAAACGTCTATAGCCATGAAATAACTGAGATCCTAGACCTGGTACATTAATAACGCCTACAAGGGCAAATCAGAGGCAGGGCTTTCTGTGACAATGATTCATCTCTAAACTCAGCAAACCCATTCTTCCAACTATGACATGTGTTGAATGATTTCTCATTATTCCCTAGAAACCAGCTACAACGGTGCATCCATTTGATCGATATCCCTTCCACTATGGCTGCACCATCTACCAGATGCACTACATGACACTATCAATGCTGTTTGGACACCACCTCTCAAATGTACCATCACTACTATCTCAATGGACAGGACCTGGTAGCACATGAAAACAGCACAACTTACAAGTTCTCCTCCATGGCACGTCATCTGGTGCTTGAAATGCATTGCTGCTCCACTACAGAATTCCTAATAGCAGCAGCAGATATCTTCTCGCACTGACTGACATGGTTTTAGAAGGATTGCTTTCCAAGGGCAATACAAAATGATGTTTAAAAACTATTTATTTGAAGAAAATACACTGGAGCAGGAAAGGTTTATAGGTACTCAAAAATAGGGTAAAATTATGAACAGTATGATAGAAAGTAGAAGACCATTCCTACACAAAACAAATTTCACGATATAGTAATTCTGATATAATCTGCTTGGTGGATATTTCATGTAGATTAGATCTGTAACTCATTAACTTGTTAAGAATTAGGAATACATTTATTTGCTGAATCCAACTTTTTTTTTAAGCAAAAAGAAAGCTTTGCTCATCATGGAAGATAGATTTGCAATACATTATAACTAAAAATAGACATTCAGAGTTCCATCTTATTTTACCCTCCTGTACTAGTCATTCTCCCAGCCTGCCCATGTCTTCCAGGAACTAGCTTTTATGCAGTGAATTACTAATGGCATGAGATGCACTGTTCAATTTTTGCAACTAGCACCGGAGCTAAATGGAGAGTTAATAGACTTTAAAAATTCTGAAAGTCCTTGTTAGGGAGAAATAAAAGTGCAGATTTATTCACATGATGTAACTATCTACTTACATTAAGGTAGCGGTGAAATTTACAATGATCCTGTCACTGGTATTTTTAACTAGAATTTTTTTTAAGGTTGCTCGTAGGACGGAAAGAGCTGAAACCAACAAAAACAATCAGCACCCAAAGAATAATCGGGTGCATTCCTCCTTCTGCAAAAATTACACGTTTTAAAAACAGAGACAATTGATTATTAGGCTCTACTTCCAGAAGCTGTGACTTGTGATAATTGTTCAGGTTTGAAGGAAATTCTGTCTGATGAAACAAATTCATTAAAACATCCTAATACAACTACCGACCTTGTTGGCCTTCAGATTTTAAGTGCTAAATTTAATATCCATAAAGTCCTGATTGCCATTAAATTAACGCTAGGCATGAGTTTAGATTTCTTAGATTTTCCTTTCATAACATAAAACAAAATATCCTGGTGTGATTACTAGATTAATTATTGGCAAAGTATTGTCATGACCAAGGCTACCTGTTGTAGCTAGCATCAAATCTTAAAGCTCAGAACTTCTTAAACATTCAAATATCTTAAACGCAAATTGCGGAGATAAAGTTCAACAAAATATTATTGAAATTTTACAAAAGTATACATTTGTAATCATTAGATGTTTACTATGAAAAAGAATCAGTGGCGAAAACAGGTCTGTGCATTGCTCTTCTGCGTACACATATTAGCAAAATAGTAGTGCTAACCCATATAATTTCCCCTTCTCATACTAACACTATGTAAATCAAACATTACACCTGCCAAACATGCAATGCACCAACACCTGTAATACCTTTAGCAGTAGCACTGGGGACTGAAGTTCTAAACAAATTACTGTATAAGACTGTTAATTTGATCTAATGAGTTTCACTGCAGATTTTGAGATATTAAACATCTTGCCCAAACTCTAGCTGTACATCAGAGTTTTGGTAAAAACACCGGTATTTTGAATTGAGTGACATATAAAACAGTCATGCCTACTGTACAACTCCAATTTTCATTTCCATTGAGTCCAATGACCTTTTATCTATTCAGGTACATTATACTTCTGTAAATGTATTGATTCACACATCTAATTATGTGTGTGTTTTAACAAACATTGGCCTCATCCTATAATCGATCTTTGCCAGAGATTCAGTGTAGCACACTGCCACATATGCAGTTTCATAGTCCATTACAATTACAAATGATTCATACAAACAATACTATACACTTCAAACAAGCAGGGGTAACAAAAGTCCTAGTTATGTAAACAATCTTTCAAACACTTCATTTCTAACGGACCTTATCTTATGAAGAACCTAAATACTCACCTTATTCTCTGATTCTGAGCAAGTTTATTAAACGTTTCCATCTTTACTCAGGAAAATACAATTGCTTTGCAAATTATTTTCATCTGTGCCTAAGAAGGCAGCTGCTATCAGAAGGTCAGCCAAAGCAGAAGTTGACTGGTTGCATCATATCAGATGTTGTTTTCAGTTGCATGAATGACAAATGACATTTCATACTGTAACTTTTAACCATCTAGAGGTATTGTGCTGGATTCCTTGTGATAATATGATAATGAGGTTAGTGATTGAAGGACATTACCAGCATTTAGTCAGCCTCAAACTACTGAGCTCAAGCCATGCCTTGTTCACATCAAGCTATACTTAACCAATATTGCAAAACTTACATACTGCATCTTAAATAATCACGTGAATAAGGCGTCAGAAAGTTCCAGTGGTGTTTTTATTCATTTTAACTCCATGTTTTCTATTTTGAGGCCATGATGCTTAGATATGATTTTTGATTTCATCTGTGGGAACAATACTTAAGATACAATTGCATTCTTAATGCCTGACATTTATTGCATTTTAAAATTACTGTTTTATCTTCAATAACATTTAGAGATATCATAATCTTATGGAAATTTTAGACTATAACATTAACTATCATTGCATTTGAATGAAATTGACTTACAGGGAAAAAAATAGTATGGTGAATCTTTCTAGTTGGTATAATTTTCACACTAATATCTTTGAAGATATATTGTTTATGACTCAAGAGATTCTTCAGTGTCCATCGGGGGCAGGGTAAATCAATACTGTATGGCAGAGCTTTGCCAATTTTAGTTGAGGTCTTGTCATTGAAAAGCAAGCACAATTCACCAGTTAATGTATGTACAGGGGTATTCCTTTGCACGTTCTGTGAATATTTCACAAAATAAAACAGTAGGTAGGCCTAAGACTGGGGCAGGGGTACAGAATAGAGAGGTAGTTTGTGTTTAGGCACCTGTGTTGGAATCTGGTTACGGTAGAGCAGGCCTCCAAGGCTGGTCTGGTGGGTTGGGAATTATGGGAGATTGCATTAGAGCATTTGGTTTTGGGCAGGGTCAGAGATGGGGAACACGTGAGTATAAACAAATTGAAGAGTAGCCACCCAAACTGGATTCCCAGCCCATCTCTTGGGTCTGCCCATTTTAATAAACAAGGCCCTGCCCATTCCCCACTTGCTGGCGACATATGCTCATATGGTTCCAAGGCATGCCCATAGATGGTCGTTACACTGCCACTTCTGCAGAAGCAGCAGCACCATGACAAGCGTGGGTGTGCCTCAGATGAACATGAGTAAATTTCCCCTTCAAGCTGGAAAATGGGCAAATGCTCTTTTATTAATATAAGCAACTTTGATTAAAGACACATAAACAGTATTAAATCTGGTATTTCTGCGCATGTGCTGTCATCTGTAGAAATCCTAGACTCACTGACAGTTTCAGGATACCAAATCACCCATTTGTTACTTTATTTTGTTAGTCAGAAAAACTTTAAAACTATTAAAGACTCCTCACAGCCTATGTAGCTAGTAAAACTGGGGCTGAGGTTCTTATGGCTGTCAAGGCTAGTTCAAGTTGTGCGCCAATCAAAAACAAACTGCAGATTAAAAAAAATGGAACAAACAGTTGAATGAGCACAGATGTGTTTAAACTAAGAGTTGCCTATTATAACCCCCCATGGAGTACAACATAACCATGGAAAAAAGAAACACTTCTGCTTTCTGGACTTGGATCACTGATGCACAGCACGTAACATAACAATCACAAAATTGGTCATGCTCAACTAATAGCAGTTGCAGATGTAAATTAAAGATAAAAGATCCCGTAAGTAAAAAAAAACAGAAAAAGCTAATACTCGGCAGGTCTGGCAGTAACTATGGACCAAACAGCAGTTATCGCTAGCCAGCATCATCATGATACTAAATCCAGCATATGTTTCTAACGTAAAAGGACCATGTACAATTTTTTAGGAATTATAAGTCCTGATATGAATTGCCAGCAATTCTGAGCATCACAAGGAATGAATGTGTTGGCCCCAGAGGGAGCACAGCATACTTTACCAGAATGGTAACTGGACTCTAGGGATTAATTTATAGAAAGAGATTACTCAAACTAGTTATATTTTTCAAAAGTTAAAAGGGTTATTTGCTTCAGGTTTTGAAGATTTTATAGAGAACTAAGGCAATTCATGCAAAGAATGTACTTTGGGCTGGAAAGTCATGGAATTTGGGCAATTCTGAATTATTAGAATGAGACTTTTTTAAGGCAGTAAATCAGAATACCTTTTAACCTGGAAATAGCAGTAAAAATCTGGCAGTCTTTATTTTTATATAAATGTCAATTGATTTGATATCAACTAATACTTGAAAATCCTGACATCTATAGATGGTTTTTAATTAAAGTATTGTGGGATAAGGAGGATTGGCAGGTCTGTGGGACTCCATCATAGGCACTAGCCTCCCCCACCATTGAGGACATCTTCAAAAAGTCATTCCTGAAAAAGAAAACATCCACCTTTAAGGAGCCTCACCACCCACGATATGCCCATCACTCATTGCTACCATCAGAACAGAGGTACAAAGCCTGAAGACACACACAATGTTTCAGGATCAGCTCTTTCCCCTCTGCCATCAGATGAAGAATGAACCCATGAGCACTACTTCTGCTCTGAGAGGGCGGACAGCGGGGCGGGGAAGAGAGAAGGACAGACAGCGGGGGGGGGGGGGAGAGAAAGACGTGTGATGGGGGGGGAGAAGGACAGACAGTGGGGGGGAGAGAAGTACGGACGGCGGGGGGGGGGAGAGAAGGACAGACGGCAGGGGAGAGGGGGAGAGAAGGACGGATGGCGGGGGGGGAGAGAAAAGGATGGATGGCGGGGGGGAGAAGGACGGACGGTGGGGGGGGAGAGAGAAGGACAGACGGTGGGGGGGGAGAGAGAAGGACAGACGGTGGGGGGGGGGAGAGAGAAGGACAGACGGCGGGGGGGAGAGAAAAGGACAGATGGTGGGGGGGAGAGAAAAGGACAGACGGCGGGGGGAGAAGGACAGGGGTTAAGGATGATCAGGGGGGTAAGGACAGCGGGGGGGGGTGGACAGTGGGTGGTGGGAAGGTCAGTGGGTAGGGAGGTTAAATAGGCAGAATCATGGAAGATTTTTGTCCCATAATGAGTTAATGAGGATTGTAGTTGGGATTGTTGGATTTCGCTATAGTAAAGATTATGTTTTGCTTCACCAGAACTGAGCTGAGGACAATTCTGCCAAGTTTCCCCTTCAGAGTAATGTCAACTTAAAAGAAACAATAATTACTGCCAAGCCCCTGGAGACGCCAATGCTGAACCTTTCACTCATTAACTTGATGCCATGATACTCCTCGTCTCCCTCCAGAGCAGAATACCTCGACCTTCATGGCCCAAACTTCTCTGCTCTTCAGATTTTAGCAGCTCATGAACATCTTTGATTCATTGCCTTAGTAAACCCTTACAGGCATCGAATTTCTATCTTGGGCTCCATCCAGATGGCAATAGTCATCTTTGGCCTTGTTGTGCCTCTCCAGTTTCCTGGTTTTCCACTTCTAGTTCCCCAAAGATAGCAGACGCAGTCCTCCCCAGCCAGGGTCCTGTAACCTGCGTATGCTCATTAGTGATCTCAACAAAAACATCTACTTTTACAAAGCTCTTGGAATAGAGCTGTTGAACTATCTTTTACTCACATGTCAACTGCAATAGTTTCTTTCACAGTAAATGGATTCCAACACAGAATGTCATGATATGTGAAAGTATAATTAAATTCCAGAAGGTGATGCAGTTTATTTCAGTCATTGTTTATCTGCATTCATAGATTATATATCTGAGCTCTACATCAAAGAGAAATACTGATGTTGGAAAAGATTATCAGGGATGAAACAATTTCAAGATAGCTGCCAGCATCCCAAATATAGATTGATAGTTCTTTTAAAAAATTGTTTAATAAAATGAGTTAGATGTCATCCACTCTGGATGAAGTAAATTTAGAGATGCTCATATCAGGAAAGATCAACTGATCTTATTAAAAATAATAAAAATATACTGCAACACACACAACGTGCTGGGGGAGATTAACAGGTCAGGCAGCATCTATGGATGGGAATAAACCGTCAACGTTTCGGGCTGAGACCCTTCGTCGGGACTGGAAACGTAAAGAAATCAGAATAAGAAGACGGGGGGATGGGAGGAAGATTTTACAGCATCTGCAGTACCTCTGCGTCCATAACAATACACTGTTCTGGTGATCAAGCAGGGCAAATTTGACACAGCTTTGGCCTTTGGTATTCTGAGCAGGCAGTGACAAATTGCACTGTTCAGTTTACAGCTGAGCTCCGTGTGCATGCGCTCAGGTCTCTGACGTTCTAAGGGCAGTAGAACTGCTAACGGCAGAGAAAAGGCATCTATCCCCTACTTTTATAAGAAAGAGGAACGATCAACACATATAAGACACAAGCAGTCAGGAGGTACAGGCCAGCTCATCCTAATGGCCAGGTCCCAATATCTTAAACACAAGACAGAAACACAGACAAAGTGCTGGAGGAACTTTGCTCAGGCAGCATCCATGAGAGGAACCAACAGTCTATGTTTTGGGCTGAGACCTTTCATCACCCTCCTGACCTGTGTTGCCCCCAATATCTTAACTTTCATTGACATTCTGTCTGCGTTTGATCAGACAGATGTTAACAATGTTGTCTAGGAGGAGGGCTGGGCATGGGGCTAACAACCCCATCCAGTAAAAAACTAGTGCTACAGAAATGCCAACAAAATCTCCGAAGACCTCATCGCCAGGAGAGGAAAGATCTTCGCCTAGAAGATCTATGAAGTCATATGGTGAAAGCAGAAGCCACAGGACCAATTAACCTTCCATAGGCCCAGGTCAAAGGAAAGTATTGATGGCCTATGTCCCATTTGGGGTGACGCACTGAAGAAGTAAAAGAGAGCACTGTGATTCACTTTACATATTGAAAGATGGCCTGAATTGCTTGGAACCAGGGAAAGCAGCAGCATTTTGGTATCCTTATTTTAACTGGGTCCTGAGCCCCAGGCTTCTTACTGGCTGTCACCATTTTAGGAAGGAGTTGATGTCAGTGTCTCAGCTGTCATCAGGAATTTTATTGCTAAGCTGAATTCGTTAAGTGTATCAGCCACACACCGTGGTTGTCATGCAACCAGAACAAAGGTAAAATGTGACAGAGATTATTGGCTGCTGATCCACCCACATCATGTTTTTAAGTGAAAAATGATTTTCTTTTGCTGTGGCAAATATGTTTTTTGGCAAAGGAGATGTTGGAACTACAACATGCCAAGGCTCCTTGCAAATAGATATCAGAAAAAAATTAAATTTAGTAACAAAATCTTAAACAACCAATTTACACATATATCCTGAACAGATCACAACCATGCCACTGTTCCATTAATGTTTAACCTTCCAATATTCAATATGGGCTTTGCCTGTGCCCTTTATTCTACTTGTTTGGACTGGAAACACACAGTCCATGCCTAGTGCATCACCTGTAATCTTATCTCAACAGTAAAAATTCTGTGCTGTTATAAATGTAATTGCCTTTTCAAATTACAGAAACAGAACAGTTAAAATTAAAAGGAGATGACATAGGACAGGAGGTGGTAATTCAGTCCCTAGTTATTTTCTGGTAGAACTATTTCGATGACCCTACTCTTCACCCATGACCTAGTAACCTTGCCTTTAAGGAAGTATCCAATTCACTTTTGCATGTCATTCATCAGTATGGTACAGTGCTTTTCCTGATGATGAATTCCAACTCACTGTATGAAACGCATGTTTCATGTTCTAACCTGCCAACTCATTCACCACTGCAATCAATTTCTTTTTATTTTATCCAAAGATTTTGGACACCTGTATCAGATTTCCTCTCAACAATCTCTACCCCATGAGGAATACTGTCAGCTGTTCCTCGTAGCCTCCTTCCGGAAACCTCTCCAAAGACTTCAGTGTGCCTTCTGATTCGAGAAGCTCACATCTGAATAAACTACAGCAACATTTCACAAATGCTCAGAACTCCCTAGTTTTTACTTCTGTGCAACTGAAAATAGCACATAATGCTTTTAAGCCATGATGCAAGTTATCCTGCCTTGTTCAAAAATCTGTGTGCATGTAACACCCAGTCCTACCTTTCCAATTCCCCTTTAAAATTACACCCTATAATCTCATGCTGGAGGTAAAAGATTGGCAATGATTTAACTGAATAGCACAGCAGGCAAAGAAGCCAAATTACCCTTTCCTTCTTGTCTCGTTCACATTTCCCCTCTTCATATTTCTGTCCAAAGTACATCTCTTTAAACTTCAGTGTTGAATCTCATCTGCCGCAAATCTTTTCTTCAATTTATCTGCATCCTTCTGAAATCTGTTGCTAACCTTCTCATTGGTTAAGAACGTCTCAAAGTTTAGTGTAATCTGAAAACTTCAATATTACACACACACACACACACACACACACACACACACACACACACACACACACACACACACACACACACACACACACACACTGTATTGCCATATATACTCAAGTCCAGATCATTAATATATATGGTAGCAACAATGATGTTGTTCTTAAGACATAGGAAGTTTTTCCTTACCTCCCTGCAGTCTGAAGAACAATTTCTGCATTCAATACTCTTATCAGTCTCTTGTCCAATTTTATATCCATGTTTCCCTGTCCCTTTTATCCCATGGACCCTAATATGGTCACACATATACTATCCACTGCTTGCTTCAATTATTATTGAACATCCGTATATACATCAACTATTTTTTAAATCAATGCAATTATCAACTATAATTTAATGTTAACAAATCCATGTTAACAAAAATTGATTGCCTTGTATGTTTCCAAAACCCAGAGAGTGTTGTATTATTTTATTTTGAGTTTCCCCATCTCTTTAGTGGCCTTCAGGTGCTGAGTTTATTTGTTTCCCCTTTAGTGAGCTAAGGGTGTAACCGTTACTGATTTTCACTATAAGCTTCCCTTCATTTACCTATCTAGACTAGTCATTATCTTGCACACTCTTATCGAAGCTCCTCCCTTTGCTGCAAGTAGGAAATCTAGAGGCTTGCCTGAACATCTTTTCAATATTCTCCTCAGGACATTCACATCCTTTATAAAATCAGGTGAACAGAACCGCAGACAAATTAGGTTTTATACAGTTAGAACACAACTTCCCTGTTTTCTTGCCTCTTTTTCTACTTATAGATATGGTTTAAGACTTGAAGCCCTCAAGCTAGCCCTGTCAGCCAATAAGATCATGGCTGTTGCAGCATTTCTCTAGGCTGTCTTTCTGCATTCCCTCATCATCCTTGATTCCCTTACTGACTAGAAATCAATTTATTTTAGCCTTAAATATACATGAGGATTATTCTTGACAGCTAAGGCAAGATTTTCGTAAAACTTGCAACCAGCTGTGAGAAGAAATCTTCTTCATCTCAGTCTTAAATAGGTGGCCCCTTATTCTCAGACCATACCTCTGTTCTAGATTCTCCCTTGAGTGGAAACATCCTCTCAGCATTTACCTTAGGTAGCCTCTAAGAATCTGACATATTTCAAAAGATCATTGCTCATAGAATCCCATCTTATTTAACCTTTCCTTATGTTCCTCCATTTTCAGCATAATTCTTGTCAACCTTCTCTAAACTGCCTCCATGTAATCATACATAATGGGTCAAAATTATTTGCAGTAGTCTTGATGTAGTCTCACTCGTTCCCTGTACAGTTCCATTGACTTCCCTACTTCCATAATTTATGCTTGTTGAAATAAAGGGCCAAAGTTCTATTAGATCTCCCGATTACCTGATGCTTTTCTGTGCTTTACTATTTTGACATATAGCCTAAACAAGAACTATGGTCAAAGGCTTGGGTTCAAATGTACCTTTTAGATGGTTCCTTCTCTGGTCCATATTGTCTGACGAAGTGTATCATTTCACACTTCTCTGTTTTAAATTACAACTGCCATGTGTGCCCATTTAGCCAGACCATCTTTTTCTACTTCCAGCAGAGTACCATCCTCAATACTTAAAGAGTACCATACATCTTCATTTGTAGACCTGGTAACTTTATCCTGCACACGCAAGTTGTGAAATCATCGAGATACAGCATGGCAAGAGGTCCTTCAGCTGACCCAATCCGCTCCCACCGCTAACCACTCATTCATTTGTTTTTTATTTGTTATTCCTTTTCTCACTTTGTGGCACATTGGGCAGCATTTTTTGCCGTTTCCTTAGTATTTGCCTTTTTTCTTCCGAGGCGAAATTGTCAGCTTGGCACTCAACCCAGCACGGACGGAAAGAATGCAAGGGGCAAGTCGGATTCGAAACCAGGACCATTCCCTTTGATGTCCGGTGCTGGTGCCACTACACCACAGGCTGGCTGCCACACATTTACACTAAGCTTATTTTCCCCACATTCCAGTCAACACCGCAAGAGTCTACCGCTCACTTTCATAACAGGGGCAACTGAAAACAACTAATTATTCTATAACAAACAAGAGAAAGTCTGCAGATGCTGGAAATCCAAGCAACACACACAAAATGCTGGAGAACTAAGCAGATCAGGCAGCATCTAGGGAAAAAAGTACAGTCAACATTTTGGGCCAAGAACCTTCCTCAAGACTGGGGAATCTATAAATTTGCATGTCTTTGGGATTTGGATAGAAACCAGAGCACCTGGGGGAAACAAACAATCACAGGGAGAACACAGGAACTAGAGGTTGTAGGTTATGGGTGAAAGGTGAAATATTTAAGAGGAACCTGACAGGGTGGTTCTTCACACACAGAGCGGAGCTCATAAGGAACGAGCTGCCGGAGAAAGTAGTGGATGTGGATTCGATTTCAACACTTAAAGGATGTTTTTGTAAGTACATGGACAAGAGGCGTCTGGAGGGTCACAGAGCAAGTGCATGTCAATGGAGCTAGACACAATAACAGATCAGCATGGACTAGATGGGCCAAAGGGACTATTTCCATGCTATAATGCTCTATGACTAAGACTCGAAGAATGTACAAACTCCACATAGAGAACACTCAAGATCAGCATTGAATCAGAGTCTCCAGCACTGCCAGTGCTGAGACACTCTGCTACCTTATGTCCAAATCATTAACATATATCACAAAATTCAGTGATCCCATCTGGTAACCATTACTGTCTGTCATCCTTCAGTGTGAGAAAACAGCTATTAAGCACTCACTACTTATTGTTTACTGTTGTAAGTCCGTTTCTTAGTCACCCTTTAATTTTACAGGCCTCAAGCTTTGCCATAAAACCTCTTTGAGTAGAACTATATCAAATACCTTTCAGAAATGAAATCTAATTAAAAAGTCTTGTCAAACACAATTTACCTTTAACAAATTGGTGCTAGCTCTTCTTGTTTCCAAAAGTTTATCTACCCACGACAAAGGTTGCAGTAACAGGACTGTCATCTCTGGGTCTGTTGCTCCTCTCCTTTTGTGAAGGGTTTCTAATCCTCAAAGGCTTCCCCTAATTTTAGGGTGGATTTGAAGAGTCCAGCTCTAGGAACTGAGTGCAAAGTTCTATTTATTGATTGTGATACAGCGCGCGATAGATCCTTCTGGTCCTTTGAACTGCGCCACCCAGCAATCCCCCAATTTAATCCTAGTCTAATCACAGGACAATTTACAATGACCAATTAACCAGCTAACTGGTACGCTTTTGGACTGTGGAGGGAAACCAGAGCACTTGGAGGAACCCACACGCTCACGGAGAAGAACGTGCAAATTCTTTCCAGGCAGCTGTGGGAATTGACGCCATATCGCCTGTACTGTAAAACGTTGTGCTAACCATTACGCTACCTTGCTGATCCTTTTGTGCCAATATAGTCATCTGAAATTTATATAAAATTGCTTTATATAAAACTGGTTGGGCCACCTTCTTAACCATTCCTGTCTTGATCAGGTCTCCCAGCATAAAGTCCTCAGGGGAACTGCCTCTGTGATAAATGGCAAAACCCTGAGCATTGCAAAGTGCTTAACTATCACTAACTCCACATAAATGCTTTGGCAGCCACACAAAAAAACACTCCCACAATCTGTGCCACCCTAAAGAGCTGTCAAAGTGTTGACCACCTTAAGGAGCTGTTTGACAGCTTAAGTGACTGTAATTGTGTGAAATGTTCACAAACATTAAAAAGAATCCAGCAGGGAATACAATTTAAAACATAGGAAATTTAAACATAGGAAAACCTCTTGATCTTTTAAAATTACTGTTAAACAAAAGTACCTAAAAGCACTAAAAAAATGAATTGTTTTCTATAACTCAGTTTGATCAAAACAAGTGTAAATTAGTTGGAACCTGCCTCTCTCCTTTACAGCTGTTCCTCTTTGTTGAAATTAATCTACAGCATCACTGAACTTCCAACAGGTCTAACTGGCCCACGTCCGGAACAGTGATTTTTCAGTGTAACTATTGGGAAAGAGCAAATGCTTCTCTTCCATCCACTGGGTTTCTTTTTTGGCAAGTCCATCAGCCAAGCAGAAGTTGATGTTAGTGAAGGGTCTTGGAACTCTACACCACTTAAAGAGGTGTGTTTTAATTGTTGCATGGACATTGAAACATACAGTGAAATGTGTCATTTGCATTATTGTTTGTGGTGTGCTGGGGGCAGCCTGCAAGTATTGCCATGTTTCCGGTATCAACATAGCATACTCAAGATTCACTAACCCTAACTCTATGCTTTTGGAACGTTAGAGGAAACTGGAGCACCTGGAGGAAACCCAGAGAACACCATAAGACATAGGAGCTGAATTAGGCCATTCAGCCCATCAAGTCTGCTCCACCATTCCATCATATCTAATTTGTTTTCCCTCTTATCCCCATTCTCCTGCTTTCTCCCCATAACCTTTGATGCCCTCACTAATCAAGAACCTATCAGATTCCTCACTAAATGTACCCATTCACTTGGCCTGCACAGCTGTCTGCGGCAATAAATTCCACAGATTCACTCCACTCTGGCTACAGAAATTTCTCCTCATCTCTGTTCTAAATGGATGACCCTGTATTCTGAGGCTTTGCCCTCTGGTCCTAGACTCCTCCACTATACAAAACATTGACTCTATCCAGGCCTTTCAATATTCCATGGGTTTCAATGAGATTCCCCCCTCATTCTTATAAACCTCAGCGAGTATAACCCCAGAGCTCGCAAACTCTCCTCAGAAGGTAACCTTTTCATCTGTGAACCTCTTCTGGACTCCCTCCAATACCAACACAACTCTTCTTGGATAAGAGCCCCAAAATTGCTTACAATACTCCAAGTGTGATTTGACCAATGCCTTATAAAGCCTCAGTACATAGTCTCTGGAGAGAACATACAAACTCCTTCCAGATAGCAGTGAAAATCAAACACTGATCAGTGATCACTAATCCTGTAAAGTGACTGCACCAACTACTACACTACTGTGATGCCCAAAGTTTTAAGTGGACATTGTGGACCATCAGCAAATATGGCAGACGGTCTTCTCGGCCAAGTTAAATGTTGAGGGAATCTGGGGACAAAGCACCAGTCGTTGCATTTCCCCACTGTAAGCCTGAGAAAGCCTAATCTATTCCCTGCTCTTTGCTTTCTGTCTGACAACCAACTCCTAACCCATGCCAGACTATGATGTCTAACTGATAATGTCCTGTATGGAATCTAATCATTGCTCCATGCTCAGACTGATGCCATACTGTGATGAGGATATTGTCAGAGCAGCCTTCATTCAGATAAGGTGGCAACCAAGCTTCAACCTTGGCTTTTCAGGCAGATGTAAAAGATTCTGTGAAAACAAGTGCTCCTGGCGTTTGTGTCGACATCTATCCCTCACCCAGTAGCAAAAAGGAAGGTGTTATATGGTAATTTATCTCTATGCAATCTTTCCATTTTCAGTACATTACAGTAGTGACCATACTCCATTAAGTAGTTAATTGATTGTGCAACATTGAAAAATTCTTAAGCTGTGTTTCCCTTCCATTGAAAATGTAACTTGTGCAATGATCTACATTCCACTCCATTCTCAAAGTAACTTGTTTCAAAGTTCTAAGTAAATTTATTATGAAAGTACATATACGTCACCATATTGAGTACTTACTACTTTGAGATTCACACACGAGAAAACAAACAAATGGAAAATACAGAGCGAAATCCCAAAATCCATTGAATTTTTCATTCAAATTAAAGCAGTGGGCTCTGTCAGAGGCTTTTATTCAGGACTGATTTCACTTTTATCAAGATTTTACTTAGAAAGGTAATCTTTTTTAGAACTATTAATTGACTTTTATGACTACATCTTCCCTACATTACAATATGCTGGGTGCATCAAATTCTAGGCTTCAGGACATGATATAATTTCATATATTCCCATTGATAGTACTTTTCACTTGTTTTCTTTTGACCTTTGGCTATAAGACCATAAAATATAAGAGTCATTTATATTAGGTCATTTGACCCGTCGAGTCTGCTATATAATTGCTGATTTATTGTTCCTCTCAACCCCATTCTCCTGCCTTCTCCCTGTATCCTTTGCTGCCCTTAAAGGAATCTTGCATGAGAAATAAATTTGAGATCTAAAGCAGTTTATTGAAACATTCAAGTACTATTTTAAATCCATTGTCATCTCAAGGGCAGATCCAGCCAGCAGCCAACAGCCAACAATTTCCCTTCACGAAGTTCAAGATACATTTCCAGAAGTTCAAGCTAAAACTTCCAGTGGAAATTTGCACAACTGGATGAGAGTCCAAACAGACATAGTGCTGGTTACACAGAAGGGCTGATCATTCACTGTGTCAGGTAATGTAAACTTGGCAATGAATTTTGAGCCATGATAAATCTCCAGCTGGACTCAAAAGGAATTGTGTCAAGAAACATAAATCTGGCAATTAACTTGGAACCAAGGTGAGGTTTCACCTGGATTCAAATCAAATTGTGAGATTGAACCAGGTGTTCTGCTCATCTATAACAGTTTGTGGTCATTAATATGTCTTGTCCAATTCCTGCTTTCGTCTGTTCACACACAGCGATAGTTGGTACAAAGTAACAGACTCCGTTCTCTGTTTTACAACTTGAACCCACCTCATTGGGTTTTAGTGGTAAATAATTACTGTTAGGTACAGTGCCTTACCCTTTATGTTCTCGCAGGCTTGACATGTAGGTCTTTTCCAGCAGTTTAATTATACACATTGAAAAGAGTTATGACACACCACAGAGAATAAACAGCTTAGGTCATCAAACAGGAGAGCGAAAGAAACAAATCATAACCATTGTTTTGAAAAATAATGGACAAACATATCATATTTACTGCTTTTCTTTCTGAGATCCATTTAAAAGGTACAATTTCTTTCAGCTTTGGTTACTGAAACAAATTGATTGCCTGAAGTAATGCTTTCAGTATTGGTGTTTTGATTTAAACATCAGCAGTGGTCACTTTAGGAACAGAAATTATATATTAATTTTAACTATTCAGAATAGGTCGATTGAGTTTGCCAGAACAAGTGCTTTACTAGTTGATCACAAACATACACTTTCAATGACCCCATAACCTGATATTCAGGACATTGTACCTTCACAACAAATCTACTGCAGAACAGGTAGGAACTACAAAGATTTGCTTTATTATTTTGTCATAACCCTGTGATAATAAAGACAGAAAGTTTTGAAAATACTCAGAAAAAAAATCATACAATATTGCTCACCCACTGACTATCTTGAGCTTAGCTCCTGGTTTCAAACTCATGCCTATATCTCTTCATTTCCAAAATCCCAAACTCACTCCCAGCTCATTGCATTCTGTGCAGTGGGAGATCATGGAGTGAGTTGAAAACAGTTCCTTGTGAAATTATGCACCAGTTTTAAAAAATGAGTGGGGCCTGTCAGGATTTGGGAGATTGCTTGGGTTAATAGTAATTTAGCAAGGCAAAATAAAAAGAAGCAAGATTTAAGGAGAGTGGCAATAGTTGGAGTGGGTAGTGTTAGAGTGGTCAGGCTTTGGTTCAGCACGCTTAGGTGACAACAGGTGCAGGCTAGAATTTAAGCTTAAGCTAGAGGTATAACAAGTGTAGGCAGGAGGGTGAACAGAATGCTCCCTCTGTGGAATGTGGGATTTCTGGGTACCTAATGGTCTCCTTGACGACTACATCCACAGGAAGTGCACCCAACTTCAGCTCCTGACTGACAAGTTAAGAAACTGGAACTGGGACTGGATATCCTCAAGACCATCCAGAAGGATGAACACCTCATAGATGTGACTTTTAGTGAGGTAGTCCCACTCAGAGTGAAGGCTTCAGATGGTATATGGGTGGCCACCAGGATCAGTGAAGGGAGTAAGCAGTCAGTACAAGATTCCTCTGTGGCAATTCCACTCAGCAACATGCACATCCCTTTGCATGCTGCTTTGCTGTCAAAAAAATGAAATCAAATCCTTAAAAAGTGGTGACATCGGATCAGAAGATGTAGAATCCTTGTGGTAGAGTTAGGAAACTACAAGGATAAAAAGACTCTGATGGGAGTTACACCCCTCCTAGCAATAACCAGGATGTGTGATATAAATCTCAATGGGAAACAGAAACGGCATGTAATAAGGGCAATGTTACCACAGTCATGGGGGATTTCAAGATGCAAGTAGATTGGGAAAATTAGGTTGGTTCTGGATCTCAAGAGAGGGAATTTGTCATATGCCTACAAGATGGTTTTTGAGAGCAGCTTGTGGTTGAGCTCAATTCGAGAAAGGCACTTCTGGATTGGGAGTTGTGTAATTAACCATATTTAATAAGGGAGCTTAAGGTAAAGGAACCCTTTGGAAGCTGTGATCACAATACTGCAGTTTGAGAGAGTGAAGATAATGTGATATGTATCAGTATTAGGGTCTAGTAAAGGGAATTAAAGAGGCATTAGAGAGGAACAGGCCAAAGTTGATTTGAAAGGGACACTAGCAAGGATGACAGCAGAATAGCAATGACCACAGTTTCTGGGGGCAGTTCAGAGGGTGCAGGATAGATACATCCCAAAGATGAAGAAGTACTCTGCAGGGAGGACAAGGCAACTGTGGCCAACAAGTGAAGTCAAAGACAGCATAAAAGCAAAAGAGAGGGCATCCAATATAGCAAAAATTAGTGGGAAAATAAAGGATTGGGAAGGTTTTAAAAACCAATGGATGGAAGGCACCTAAAAAAAAAACAGTAACCAGAGAAACGATGAAATATGAAGGTGAGCTAGTCAATAATACCAAAGAAGATACCAAATGTCATGAGTGAATATTGGACCACTAGAAAATGATGCTGGAGAGGTAGAAATGGGGGAAACTAAGAAATGGCATACAAGTTTAAGTATTTTACGTCAATCTTCACTATGGAAGACACTAGCAGTATGCTAGAAAATCATAAGTGTCAAGGGCAGAAGTGAGTGTAGTTGCTATTAATAAGGGGAAGGTGTTTGGGAAGCTGAAAGGACGTTGACCCAGATGAACTCCACCCCAGGGTTCTGAAAGAGGTGGCTGAAGAGATTGTAGAGGCATTAGCAATGATCTATTAAGAAAGCTTCTGGAATGGTATCAGAGGACAGGAAAACGGCAAATGTCACTTTACTCTTTAAGAAGGGAAGAAAGCAAAAGAAAGGAAAATATAGGGCAGTTAGCCTGACCTCAGTGGTTGGGAAGATGTTGGAGTCTATTATTAAGGACAAGTTTTCGGGGTACTTGGAAGCATATAATAGGACAAAGCCAGCGTGATTTCCTTAAGGGGAAATCTTGCCTGACAAATCTGTTGAAATGCTTTGAGGAAATACCAGGTAGGATAGAAAAAGTAGAGTTAGTGGATGTTGTTTAGTTAGAGTTTTAGAAGGCTTTTAACAAGGTGCTCTACATGAGGCTGCTAGATGAAATATAAGCCCATGGTTTTACAGGAAAAATACTTGCATGTATAGAAGATTGAGCAACTAGCAGGAGACAAAGAGTAGGAATATAAGGGACCTTTTCTGGTTGGTTGTCAATGAGTAGTGGGGTCCCATGGGGGATGGTGTTGACACTGATTCTTTTTACATTATAGAATATGTCAGTGATTTAGATGATGACATTGTGGAAAAATTTGCAAACAATACAAAGATACAATTCAGGCAGTGTTGAGAAAGCAGAGAGTATGCAGAAGGATAATGGGCAAAGAAATGGCAGATGGAATATACTGCAGGGAACTATATGGTCATGCAGTTCAGTAGAAGGAAGAAAGGCATAGACTATTTTCTAAATGGGGAGAAAATCCAAAAATTAGAGGTGTAAAGGGACTTCCATAAAGGTTAATTTGCTAGATGAGTTAGTGGTAAGGAAATCAAATGCTATGTTTGCATTCATTTTAAGAGCACTAAAAGATAACAGTAATGATGTGATTCTGAGGTTTTATAAGACATTGGTCAGATTTTCTTCGAATATTGTGAACAATTTTGGGCTCCGTATCTAACAACAAATGTGCTGGCATCGGAGAGGGTCCAGAGGAGGTCAACGAGAACAATTCTGGGAATGAAAGGGTTAATGTACGAGGAGAGTTTGATGGCTCTGGGCCTGTATTCACTGGAGTTTAGGAGAATGAGAGGGAATCTCATTGAAACCTATCGAATATTGAATTGCCTAGATAGGGTGCACGTAGAGAGGATATTTCCTATAGTGAGTAACTAGAGGGCACAGCCTCAGAATAGAGAGGCATCAACTTAGAAGAGTTGCGAATGAATTTCTTCGCCGGAGGATGGTGAATCTGTGGGATTCACTGCTATGAACGGCTGTGGAGGACAAGCTATTGGGTATATTTAAAGCAGAAGTGATAGGTTCTTGGTTAGTCAGGTCATGAAATGTTACTGGGAGAAGGCAGCAGAATAGAGTTGAAAGGGATAATGAAACAGTGGAGCAGATGTGATGGGCTGAGTAGCCTAATTCTGTTCCTCTGTCTTAAGATTTTCACTCCCAATGACTTAACTTAACTTCACTCCTGACCCTCCAACCAATCTCACTCTCATTCCTAACTACAAAGCCAAACCGTGCAGAGGTTTTACCCAAGCCCCCTGATCTAACTCTACTGATCCTGTTTTCCTCTTCCAAATCTCTCACCTGATATTAATTCCCCAGGCACACCACCACAGCCTTGCTCCTAAAACTCCAAACACACTGCCAAGCCACCACCATCTCCCCAAATGTCATTCATGAGAACGAGAAGTTGTTCCTCACCCAGTGATCTTGCCGCTTGATTCCCGATTTTACTTTCAAATCCTCTTTCACTTCTGACTCCACTCCAGTCACATTTACAAGCCCCAAGTCTTGCTTACAATTTCCCACCAGACATAACCCTCAAGCAGCCAGCCTCACTTTTGGCTCACAGATCTCATTACAGACTGACAGTTCCCTGGACATTAATCCCTTCCTCCCACCTCCTAAAACTCACTGCAGACTCCCTGATCTCATTCTTGAGGTCCCAGTCATTTCTGGCCCAATGATCTTGCTTCCAACAACCTTGACCTAACTCCAGATGAGCTCATTGGTGAAGGTCTCAAACTCTACCCTTTCAGCCAATGCTTTCAAAATCTCTCCAATCCCAATGATTACTGCTGATTGCACCCTTCTTCCTGGCGTAATGGCTGTACATATGCCCGGCCCCAACTCTGACCAAGCTCTGAAACACATATTCGGTAGTTGTGGCTCTGAGGCTGAAACATTACCAGTCTGCTACCACTGCAATGATCTGGGTGCATTAGATGTTTTCGTCCGTCACTGGGATCCTGATATCAGAATTTAATCCCAACAGCAAAGTAATAGTTTGTCCTGGGGAAAACTTCAATCACTTAAATCCATGCATGAATATATTTAACTATAGTTCAGATGCATGTACTGAAGTATTATCATGTACTAAAAGTTACATATTACCTACCCTCATTGGAAAGTATATAACCTTCCTGGCTGGGAGACCGCAGTCAGTCCGGATCGGGAGCAGCATCTCCAACACCATCACACTGAGCACGGGGGCTCCCCAGGGCTGTGTGCTCAGTCCACTGCTGTTCACTCTGCTGACCCACAACTGTGCTGCAACACACAGCTCGAACCACATCATCAAGTTCGCCGATGACACGACCGTGGTGGGTCTCATCAGCAAGAACGACGAGTCAGCTTACAGAGAGGAGGTGCAGGGGCTAACGGACTGGTGCAGAGCCAACAACCTGTCTCTGAATGCGAACAAAAGAGATGGTTGTTGACTTCAGGAGGGCATGGAGCGACCACTCTCTACTGAACATCG
The DNA here is from genome assembly GCF_030144855.1 of Hypanus sabinus. NCBI lineage: Eukaryota > Metazoa > Chordata > Chondrichthyes > Myliobatiformes > Dasyatidae > Hypanus > Hypanus sabinus. The sequence continues at coordinate 41,767,439 of NC_082727.1, forward strand.
ACGGCCCCTCGGTAGAGATTGTTAAGATCACCAAATTTCTTGGTGTTCACATGGTGGAGAATCTCACCTGGTCCCTCAACAGCAGCCCCATAGCAAGGAAAGCCCAGCAGCGTCTCTGCTTTCTGCGATCTCAATCTCTCACTCCGCTCCTCATCACAGTCTACAGGGGTTGTATTGAGAGCATCCTGAGCAGCTGCATCACTGCCTGGTTCGGAAATTGCACCATCTCGGATTGCAAGACCCTGCAGCAGTTAGTGAGGTCAGCTGAGAAGATCATCGGGGTCTCTCTTCCCACCATTACAGACATTTAAACTACATGCTGCATCCACAAAGCAAACAGCATTATGAAGGACCCCGTGCACCCCTCATACAAACTCTCCTCCCTCCTGCCATCTGGAAAAAGGTACCAAAGCATTCGGGCTCTCATGACCAGACTATGTAACAGTCTCTTCCCCCAAGCCATCAGACTCCTCAATACCCAGACACCAACTTACTGCCCTCTACTGTGCCGATTGTCTTGTTTATTATTTTTTGTAATGCCTGCACTGTTTTGTGCACTTTATGCTGTCCTGGGTAGGTCTGTAGTCTAGTGTAGTTTTTTTTCCAGTGTTGTTTTTACGTAGTTCAGTGTAGTTTTTGTACTGTTTCGTGTATCACCATGGTCCTGAAAAACGTTGTCTCGTTTTTACCAGCAGTTATGGTTGAAATGACAATAAGAAGTGACGACTTGATTTGACTTGAACTTGAACATTACCATTGGATCTTAATCTTGGAACTTCATATCTGATAGCATTGCATGGTAGAACTTGACACATTCCTTGCTCCTTGCCCTATATTTCCTTTATTGCTCTAGTTTTAAAAGTGTTAACTCACTCCATAGAACAATGCTAAGATTCATCAGAAATTAATCTGACCACTTGTCATCACTGAAACAGAAATAGCTGACGGGAGTGACTGGTCCTCTTTTACTAGGACTAATCTTCCAGGACAATAAAAAAGTATCTTGCTGCCTCAGTGAAGAACCGGATTGAGAAAGTGCAGCTTGACAGAGAAAAGGTCTTACTTCCTCTTTGATAATTTTAATGAAATGCATGACCCTGCTTCAGGCTTGAAAATGTCAAAACTATATTTTTTAACAGTTTTATCTTTCCTGTACATAGATTGGAAATGTATATTGACAATCACGCAATATATAAATAATTCGGTTCTCATTAAATTCAGGTCCATTACAAATATCTACTCAGATTCAGTGTTGTCAATCCTGTGAGCTTGTGTAGAAGTTTAGACTCAGTTGCCCTCCTCTTCCTCAGTACTGAGGATGATTTGCTTCTACTTCTGTTTGAACGAGAGGCAGATGCCAGTGCATGATTTTTTTTAAAGACGAGCGGTGGCCTTTGCCACAGCACGAGGTCTGGTCCAATGCACTGGAAGACATCGACAATTGAAATCAAGCTCAGCCACACTGAATTGATCCATTAAAAAAAACAGACACTACTTGTACTTCAGGATAAGGCGATAATTTTCAGATTGGTGGTATATGCAGTAACATCATTTGTCTTCATCCACTGAAATCAATGTGATGAAGATTGGTATTTGAACCATAATAAGAGGGAGATTCCATTCAGGACATAACCATATTGATGTGCAGTGGAAAGTAACCACACACACAAGAACAAGCATATAAATATATCCAGCTTCTCTCCCCAGAAGTTCTTGACCTGATTCACTCCTCCTTTAAGTTTCCTCTTAGTCCCCCCACCTTTCTTTCTTCCCCTTCCCTATCTGCCCCATTTGGATACCCCTCCTCTCTCTCTGACTCCTTTCTCATTTCGATCCATATGCTCTGTTAACCTGCCATCCTCTCTCACTTTATAGCAGCTGGCTGCTGGTTGCTGGTTCTAACACTCTACGTCTACCAGCAGTGCTGAGAGCCCAAGGGAATACGTTAGCGAAATTCTCTTGCACGCAGTGCTCATCCTTCATCACTTCAAACTCTCTGAATACACCCCAGTTAGCACTGGGCAACACTTTCGTCTATAGTTACTTTCATTAACTATTAACCACAACAAACATCACTATAATTTATTAGCTTAACTTCTTCTGTGCATTTTTGTTTTATAATGGGGCAAATATATGAAGAAATTAGAACAAAAAAATTGTCCATGACACCAAGGTGAATTTTAGGAGAATTATGGCGCATAATATGGCTTAAACTAATGAAATGACAAATACCTCAGATTAACGTGGGTGGTGGTGTAAAAGTATATCTCTACCAAAGGGGGTGTAAGGTGCTCCTTCCCTCCACTAGCCTGCAGGTCACCCTTGGGCAAGGTGTAGCACCTACTTAGCCCCCCCACAAGCAGGGTCATGGGACACCATGGGTGTAGGTGGTGGATGGTCATATGAGTAGCTGGTGCATATCACAAGTCCTAGTTGTGCAACCATTGGCACCAGGCAGACAATATCTGAAGAGTATTGATGATCCTGGTGGGGGGGGGGGGCGGTTAGTCATCTCCTGCCAACCACATTCTCCTGTCTTCTCCCTATGACTTTTGATGCTTTTACTAATCAAGAACACAACAACCTCCACCCAATGATTTAAGCCTCCACAGCTGAATGTGGCAATGAATTCCACAGAAACACACACAAAACACTGGAGGAACTCAGCAGGCCAGGCAGCATCTAGGAAAAGAGCACAGTTGACATTTCAGGCCAACACCCTTCAGCAGGACTGGAGAAAAAACGCTGAGAGTAGATTTAAATGTGGAGAGAGGGGAGAGAGAAACACAAGGTGATAGGTGAAACCTGAAGGGGGAAGGATGAAGAAAAGAGCTGGGAGGTTGATTGGTGAAAGGGACAGAAGGTCATGGAAGAAAGAAAAGGGGGGGGGGGGGGGGAGGAGCACCAGAGCAAGGAGATAAGGTGAGAGAGGGAAAGGGGATGAGAAATGGTAAAAAAAAAGTGGTGGTGGGGGGGCATTACCGGAAGTCTGAGAAATGAATGTTCACGCTATCAGGTTGGAGGCTAACCAAATGGAATAGAAGGTATTGTTCCTCCAACCCAAGTGTGGCCTCATCATGACAGTGGAGGAGGCCATGGATAGACATATTGGAATGGAAATGGGACGTGGAATTAAAATCTACAGATTTTCTCTTGTTTGTGAATGAATTCCACTGATTCACCACCATCTGGCTTAAGAAATCCTTTCTCATCTCTGTTCTAAAGATACTTCCTTGTATTCTGAGGCTGTGCCCTCTGGTCTTAGACTCTACCTCTATCGGGAACATCCTCTCCAAGCCCACTCTATCTAGCCCTTTCAATATTTGGTACTTTTGAATGAGATTTCCCCCCTCATTCTTCTAAATTCCAGTGAGTACAGGCCCAGAGCCCTCAAACACTCCTCATATATTAACCCTTTCATTTCCAGGATAATTTTTGTCAGCCTTCTCTGGACCCTTTCGAATGCAAGCACATTCTTTCTTAAATATGGGGCCCAATATTAGATACAGTTCACAATACTGCAAATGCAGTCTGAACAACACCATTAGAAATCTGCAAATTTAACCAACGTTATATGCTTCATCTTTAGTATTGCAAACCATCTCAAGAATGCACATGTCATTTAGATCAAACCAATTTACAATAAATTTCACAAAAATTTTACTTGGTTCTGTGGTGTGAAGTTGTTTAGGGACTTTCAAAGAAACTAAAGTTGTTCTAATTCTGGGGACAAAATGCAAAGTTTGTTACAGACTGAAAGTAGCATCACAGAAGAGGAAATAAAAGAGCATGAAAATACTTCAGGGCAGTCTGCCACCAAACCAAAACTGTCAGTTCCAGAAACTAAAAAAACTGCCTCGTAAAAATCTCAAACCAACAATAATATTTTCTTTTTTTTTTACACACACGTCACTGAGCAGTTTCAGTGAAAAAATTATTACTGATAGTATGGACGCACATCCAACTTAATACAATGCTTATGACATTTGTGTTAAGCTTGTACATGTTGTGTAATTATCAACAGGACTAGATCATTCAGTTCTTTCATTCTGCTCTGCTTAACCTGATCACGTCTGGTTTAACCAATATTTTCTTTGCGTATTTGCAAAAGCAACCGATTTTGGTCTTAAAAGCTTCAATTTGCTCTCAACTGAATTGTCCTATAGACCTTGGTGAACAAACTCCTACCCCTCAGTCTAAATGCCCACTGTGCAACTGTGTGTTGAACTTCCTAATGAACAGGCCTCAGATAGTCAGATATGCAACTGCAGCCCCCTCCCCATCATCCTCAACACGGGTGCCCCCCAGGGCTGTGTGCTGAGCCCATTGATGTACACTCTGCTCACACGTGACTGTAAGGCCAAGCATATGAGTAATCACATTGTCAAGTTTGTTGATGATACAAAATGATAGGACTCATCACCACCAACAATGAGACAGCCTATAGAGAGGGACTGGAAGAGCTCGAGGTCTGGTGCCAGGCAGATAACCACTTCCTCAATGTCAACAAGGTAAAGGAATTGGTTATTGACTTTAGGAGACCTCTCACCAACTGCCCTACTCCTCATTGATATGGGCAGCACATCAGTGGAAACCGTGATAAGTATATAAGGTCTTTATTCTTTGGAGCGTAGAAGATTGAGGAGGGACTTGATAGAGGTATTTAAAATTATGAGGGGGATAGATAGAGTTGACGTGGATAGGCTTTTTCCATTGAGAGTAGGGGACATTCAAACACGAGGTCATGAATTGAGAGTTAGGGGACAAAAGTCTAGGGGTAACACGAGGGGGAACTTCTTTACTCAGAGAGTGGTAGCTGTGTGGAATGAGCTTCCAGTAGAAGTGGCAGAGGCAGGTTCGTTATTGTCATTAAAAAAAAAAAATTGGATAGGTATATGGACAGGAAAGGAATGGAGGGTTATGGGCTGAGTGCAGGTCGGTGGGACTAGGTGAGAGTAAGCATTCAGCACCGACTAGAAGGGCCAAGATGACCTGTTTCCATGCTGTAATTGTTATATGGTTAAATATACAGAAAGGTGACAAAAAAGGCCAGTAACATCATGAAAGATCTCTTTACCCTGCTCGTCCCACTCCCTTCAGAGAGGAGGATGTGTAGCAGCCATGCTAGAATCATCAGACTCAAAAACAGTTACTTCTCCCAAGCAGCAAGGCTGATCAAACACCTCAATCTACTAACCCACCCTTCCATAACCCCACTGCCACTAGTTTGTCAAAGTCAGGCTATGTACAGACACTCCAGTGCTTACTGTCACTTTAAGCACATACAATCAATGTATGTAAACTACCTTATGTATTTTTTTGTATTTTTGTTAATTATTGTGTTCTTTATCTTATTTTTGTTTTTATTTGTGCTGCATCAGATCCAGAGTAACAATTATTTCACTTTCCTTTACACCAGTGTACTGGAAATGACATTAAAAATCTTGAATTAAATTCTATATTTCGGCAAAAGTGCTAAATTTCCACTATGTAATGTGAAGAAATACTCTCTGATTTCAATCTTAAATGGATTGGCTTTAATTTTATTATATTGCTCATTTAAAATTATTCCCCCAGAAGAAATATTTCCCTTTCAAAATATCATCAATTTTTTTATTACATTAAATATTTGATTTGAACTGCCCTCAATATTTTGAAATGAAGGGAATTATGCAAACTGCACCAATAATTTAATCCTTCTATGCTAATTGACAGCACATGTTACAAGGCCAGTCCTCCCAGAAGTACAGAGCAGAAAGCCAGGACCTAAAAAAAATTAAGCATACATTCCTCTCCTTCATATTCAGTTCTCTAGAGTAGCAGCTCTTATTTCATTCATCTTTTTTTAAATTGATTACCAGCTTTTAAAGATATATATATATAAGGATTTATTTTGCATCCAAATTGATTAATCTTAAACATCTGCACTGAATTCCATTTGCCATGATTTCACTGAGTAATTTAATCTTTCTACATAGCTACATGTTCTTGCTTTCATTTGGACTGCTTGAAGTGCCTCCCAACTTGTTGTCTTCTGCACGAACTTATTCTCTTGATAGGAACCTTCAGCTTATCCCATTATTGGAGTTTTATTATTGATATAAGGAGTGCATGTTGGACATTACATTGAATAAACTGGATATTGTTTTAAAAAAATAGGATTGCACATAGAACACAAATATGAGATGATTTCTCTTCTGTCAGACTGGTGAGAATCATTGGAATCCTCTTGTTCAAAAGGGTGATGAATGCAAAGTCTTTGAATATATGTGTAAGGCAGAAGTAGATAAACAGTTAATAAGCAAGGAGTTAGTTGATAAACAAAAAGGTGAAAGACCAGCAAATGTGAATAATAATAAACAAACATAAATGATGAGTTGAGATAAGCCATGATCTAATTAAATGGAGTAGGCTTGAGGAGTCAAATGGCTGACTCCAGTTTTTAAATCTGTGTGTCTTTCCATTTTCTAATTAAAGAAAACTGCAAATCCCAGTATGTTCTTTCACCTAAGGTACCAAATACTTGTACGTGATCTACGCAGTTAGACTGTTATCCACAATAACTGTGAACGATTAAGGGACTTTGAACTAAATAGTCAGATAAAGGATCAAAGCTGCAGTGATGTGGAAAATGAAAGAAAGGAAAAAGGCAGCCCAGCCTGTGACAGAAAGGAGCTGAGTGCAAATCCAAGAGTGAATCAGTATAATAATGTAACAATATCAAAAACAATGAAAGACGAAGTCAAAGTCTCTGTATCAGAATGCATGCAAAATTCAAAACAAAAAGGTGACCTGACAGTCCTAAGAGAAATAAAAATAATAATAATCTCACACCCCGTACTGATGACCCTTTCTCCCATCTCTAATCATCCTCCTCTTCTTGGACACCCCACTCTGGTTCTCTGCCTTCTCTGGATCTTTTCATCTCAAATTGCCGATGCCACATCAATCATCTCGACTTCAACACTTCTCTGGCCTCCTCGAACCTTACCCCCTCAGAAAGCACTGACCTCTATTCTGCCTGCACCAATCCCAACCTTACCATCAAACCTGCAGCCAAAGGAGGTGCTGTTGTACTGTGTGAACTGATCTCTACCTCGCTGCAGTCAGGGCATCCTCATAACTATCCTTCGATGTGGATCCCACTCTGTCTCTACCTCCACAAACCTGACTGTCCAGGTAGGCCCATTGCTTCTGCCTGTTTTTGCCCTACTGAACTCGTGTCCACATACCTTGACACCATTCTATCCCCCTTGGTTCAGTCCTTTCCCACGTACATCCGTGACATTTCAGGGTGGTGAATCTGTGGAAACCATAGTCACAGATAGCTGTAGAGGCCAAGAGATTGAGTATATTTAAAGCAGAGGTTGATATGTTCTTGGTAAGCCAGGTAGGAGAATGGGGTTGAGAGGGATAATGAATCGGCCATGATGGAATTGCGAGAAGCTTCGTTGGGCTGAATGGCCTAATTCTGTTCTTATGTCTTATGATATTTATGCAGTACAAAGGATTGGCACAAAATTTGCAGACCGAGATGTAGATGTAGAAACAGTTTGGGTGGAGATGAGAAATTGTAAAGACAATAAGTTAGTTGTGGGAATGCAGTGCTGGCCCTCTAGCAGCAACCACATTGTAGGATAGAGACATGAAGGGACAAATTATCTTGGGAAACATTACATTTCTTTCACTGGGATAACAACAATGCAGAGCCTTAGAAAAGGCTCTCATTAGAGTGTTCATGGCTTAGTTGTACAACCAACCACAAAGCAGGATACACTAGAGCTTTTGTGCAATGACAAACAAGAGAAAATTTGCAGATGCTGTAAATCCAAGCAACACACACAAAATGCTGGATGAGCTCAGCAGGCCAGGTATCATCCATAGAAAAGAGTACAGTTGATGTTTCAGGCTAAGACCCTTCGGCAGAACCAGTCCTGCAGCATTTTGTGTGTGTTGTTTTTGTGCAATGAGATAGGATTGTCATGTAAGAGTAATTAATTATCTCATTGTGCAACAATGGGTCACGGCTCAAAACGTTGATTGTACTCTTTTCCATTGATGCTGCCTGGCCTGCTGAGATCCCCCAGCGTTTTGTGTGTGCTGCTCGGATTGTAATATGATTGACTTTTACACTTAGTGTGAGGCAGAGAAGAATGGGTATGCTACTATTATTTTAAACTTAAATAAGGGACAATTGTGATGGCATGAAATCAGAGCTAGCTCAATTAGATCTGCAAACTGGGTCAAGGAATCAGTTAGCTGAGATCCAGTCACAGACATTAAATGGATCATTCAGAATACAAACGATATATTGAGAAATATAAGGGGTTGACTCACTACCTGTGGTTAATTAAAAGCCAAAAATGGTATAAAACTTTAAGAATAATAACGATTCAGCAAAGACAAGTGGCAAGTCAATAAAATGGGCAGATTATGAAAATAGAAGTGACAATAAGATTAGTAAGGAGTAAAAATTGAAATATGAGAATAAAGCTAAGCTGCAACCTTAAAGACAGATAATAAGAGTTTCTTCCAATATTGATAAAGTTAACAAGGTGAGCATTGGACCTATAGAAAATTAATCTAGGAAAATGAAGGAAAATGATGAGATGGCAGATAAATTAATTTGTAACAGTAAGCACTATAAAAGGTGTAACTAACATACAGATTGTTTCATATTGGTAGGTGGAGAGGCGGGGGGACCTCTGGAAAATTTCGATTGCCAGTTCAGTGGTATTGAATTGCAGGCTGACAAGTTTTTGAGTCCTAAAACATTTCATCCAAGTTTTTAAGCCAAGTGGCTAGTGAGATAGCTGCTTCAGGGAAACACTATTAGATTGGAAAGTAGCAAATATAAATCCTGTGTTCAACAAGGGAGGGAAACAGAAAGCAGGAAACCACAGAGGAATTAGCTTAACTGTCATTTAGAAAATGTCAATAACTATGTCTAAAGATATTGTAAAGGGGCTCTTTGGAAAATTCAACATGATTCTGCTAATGCAAATGTTGTTTGACTGATATGTTGGATATCTTTGCAAAGCAACATGGTTTGTCCACCAGTAAGCCAGTGGATGTACTGGTAAATTAAGTGTAGAGGGTATTTGATAAGAAGTTGTTAAAGGCTATTGTGAAAAATAAATGATAGTCTAGGAAGTAACATTAGGAGGCTTGGACTGGCTGTCTTAAATGAAACTGAAAGTAAGCGGAAGTGTGTTTTTTTTCGTGTTGGCAATGCATAAGGCATGGTGCAACACAGGGACTGGCGCAGGGCCTCAACACGATGCAATTTTATGCCAGGACTTAGATGAAAGCACCAATGATATGGATGCTAACTTTGCTGACCAAAGAAAGATAAGAAAGTAATTACTGTGGACACAAGAAATATCATACACCAAGACCTATGTATGTGGAGTTGTCTGTGCTATACTGGTCTCCCCACACAAGGATAGATAGATCAAATGATTTAGAAAAGGACTCACAAACTGAGTATAATGTGAGAATATAGATCCGGCTGATAACTTTCCCTGAAATAGTTGTGAATCTAATATGCACGAAATGACTTCTATTGTGATTTAGATACAGAATGAAAAACACATAAAGGATGCAATTTTTAGTTGGTGATGTTATTCTGCTCAAATCTCGCAGCATGTAAGAGCAGTTCTTGCTGGAGAGCACACGTGCATTTGCTAATGCTACATGTTGAGGTTTAAACTGGTGTTGCAGTGGGATGGGAACCAGAGTGCCAGAACAGTTAGTGGAGAGGTTGTGGAGACAGATGTTGGCAAGACTTCAGACAAAGTCAGGAATTAAAACGTTTAAGATGGTGTGGCTATTGTTCTGAGCTGCGCATACTTCAATGCAAGAAGTATTGTAGGAAAGGCAGATGAGCTCAGGGCATGGATCAACACCTGGAATTATGACACTGAGTTGCAGGAGGGGCAGAACTAGTAGCTCAGTATTCCAGGGTTCCATTATTTTTGACGTTGCAGAATGGAAGGGATTAAAGGAGGAGGGGTGGAGTTACTAGTCAGGGAAAATGTCACTGCAGTGCTCCATCAGGACAGTCTGGAGAACTTGTCCAATGAGGCATTTTGGGTGGAACTGATAAAACAGAAAGATGTGATCATGTTAATGGGGCTGTATTACATACCACCCAACAGTCTATGGGAATTAGAGGAACAAATTTGTAGAAAGACTGCAGACTGTTACAAGAAACACGAGGTTGTTATAGTAGGTGATTTTAACTTTCCATGTATTGACTGGGACTCCCATACTGTAATAGGACTAGATGGGAGAGTTTGTCAAATGTGCTCAGGAAAGTACACTTTGCATCTAGTAACCACAATGTCATTAGTTTCAAAGCAAATATGCAAAAAGAAAGGCTTGGTCTGAGGGTAGAGATTCTAATTTGGAGAAAAAACAGTTTTGATGGTATCAGAAATAATCTGGCGAATGTGGTTTGGACAGCCTATTTTCTGGCAAAGGTGTACTTGGTAAGTGGGAGACCTTTAAAAGTGAAATTTTGAGAGTTCAAAGCTTGTATGCACCTCTCAGAATAATAGATAATGGGTGGAAGGAACCTTGATTTACAAGAGATATTGAGGCTCTGGTTAAGAGGGAAAAAAAAGGAGGCACATAGCAGGTATAAGCAGGTAGGAACAAATGGGGTGCTTATGGAGTACGAGAAGTGCAAAAGAACACTAAGGAAAGAATTCTTTGGTGTTCTCTTGCAAAAGGCTGAAAGAAGCCATGGAGCTGCTCTAGTAGACAAAGTGAAGGAGTTTCCTAAGGGATTCTACAAATATGAGCAAAAGGATTGCAATTGACAAAATTGGTCATCTGGAAGATCAGAATGGAAGATAATGTAGAAAGATCATGGATCTGGAAGATCCATGTGTGGAGCCAATGCAGATGGAGGAGATCCTAATTTTTTTTTTTGCATCCGTATTTATTCAGAAGACGGACAGAGAGTCTCTAGAAGTGAAGCAAGGCGACAATAACTTCATGGACCCTGTACAGACTACAAACTGCCAGGGCCCTAACAGAGATATTTAAATCATCCTTATCGACAGGAGAGGTACCAGAGGATCGGAGGATAACCAATGTTATTCTGCTGTTTAAGGAAGACTCCACACACGTAAATGAAGAAATTATAGGCCGGTGAGTCTGACATCAGTTGTGAGAAAGTTGTTGGAAGATATTCCAAGAGACCAATTATATACAGTAAGTATTGGGATAGATATGGACTAATTAAGGATAGTCAGCATGGTTTTGTGCAAGGTAGATCTTTGGAGGAAGTTACCAGGAAACTGGATGAAGACAAGGCAGTGGATGTTATCTACATGAACTTAAGCAAGACATTTGACAAGGTCCCGCATGGGAGGATAGTCAAGAATGCTCATTCGCTTGACATTCAAGATGAAGTACCAAACTGAATTAGACATTGGCTTTGTGGGAGAAGCCAGAGAGTGGTAGTAGATGGTTGCTGCGGGGATCAGTTCTGTAGAGACTGCCTGTTGAATTCAGAATTTTCAGCACAAATACTGATATCAGAATATTCTTCAGGTATCTACACAGATACAATTACAAGACATGTTTTGAACTTAATGAAACAGTAAACTTAAATCAGACTGCCAATAAACTCTAAGACCTTCAGCTTTCAGCTAGCATCTAAGCCACTGAGAACAAAGTTGATGAACTGAGAATGAGACTGACCGACCAAAGAGAAATGAGGGACTGCTATGTTCATGTTTCACTGAAACATGGCTTACACCTGGTTCACCTGACTGCAGCATATAACATGAGGGCTTCTTAATTCACAGAATTGACTGTATGATGTACTTGGGAAAAGTCAGATCACCAGGTGGTACTCCTACATGAAAGTCCTGGTGAGTTCCTACTTACCCATCTTAGAATATCGAACTTTAATGTGTCTTCCATACTTCCTGCCATGGGAGTTCACCGTAGCTATTCTAGTCAATAGCCTTGAAACGGGATAAGTTGAGGCCCTCGTCATCATTGCCACTGACTTCAACCAGGCCAGCTTCAGGAGTGTGTTATCGCAATAGTACCAGAATGTCCCCTGTCCCAGCAGGGGCCCAAATGTCCTTGACCATGACTGTCAGAAATGCTGACTGAGTTATTCCTGCCCACACTTTGGTAAATCAGACCATGAATGTGTTCCTTCTCCCTGCATACAAACAGAAGCTGAACAGTTAGGGTCCAGTTTAGAAAGTTGAACAGCGCTGGTCTGAGGAGACAGATGAGCTTCTAGGCAACTTTGTTGAGACAGAAAAATTGTCCATGTTCATAGACTCAGTAACTTAGATGAGTGTTGGAGCGTGGCCAAGTGGTTAAGGTATTCGTCTAGTGATCTGAAGGTCGCTAGTTCAAGCCTTGGCTGAGGCTGCATGTGTATTCTTGAGCAAGGCACTTAACCACACATTGCTCTGCGACGACACCGGTGCCAAGCTGCATGGGTCCTAATGCCCTTCCTTTGGACAACATTGGTGGCATGGAAAGGAGAGACTTGCAGCTTGGGAAAAACCCCTGCCCAGGCTTGCACCCTAGAAACTTTCCAAGGCGCAAATCCATTGTCTATCAAGACTAACGGAGGCCCACATACATACACAGCCTAGATGAGTATATCATCACTGTCACGAACTTATCAGTAAGTGTGTTGAGGACTGTGTACCAAATCTGGCTGCTCCAAAATCAGAAACCAAGGCGATTTACTCCATATTGAAGATTAGGATGGCAGCATTGAAATCAGTTCACTCTGGCCTCTGCAGTAAATCAAGATATGATCTCCATAAAGCTATCATGGATACCAAGAGACAATACAGGTCCAAGGTAGAGTCCCAGACCAGCCAGCAATTGTGGCAGAGCTTACATGCTTGTGGTGAACTATATATACCTGTCTGGACACGCCCCTCTACTGACTGCTCCTGTGACTCCTCCCACAGACCCCTTGATAAAGGCGATTGGAGGCACTGCTCCTCCCTCAGTCTCCAGGATGTTGTGTGGTGGTTTCTTGCAGCTAATAAAAGCCTATCGTTCACCTCCCGTCTCCGAGAGTTATTGATGGTGCATCAATTTTATTAGCTGCAATTTTAAAACATGGAGAGCATTTTATGACCAGACAAATTGGACATTGATCCTCAATCTCCCGAAGCAGCCATTGCTTTTGAACTCTGGCTTGCATGCTTCCAATCGTACCTGGAAGAGATTCCTGTGACTGAGCCTGCTATCATGCACAGAGTTCTCCTCTCCAGGGTCAGTCCGCGGGCATACTCCCTAATCAGGGACCTGCCGACCTACCAAGGGGCACCGGACGCCCTCAAAAGACAGTACCTGTGGCCGGTGAACACCGTCTACTCAAGACATCGCTTAGCGACATGGCAGCAGGGGGCCGGAGAGTCGAGCGCTGAGTTTGTCCAGACCCTACAGACACTCGTGCGGGCCTGCGACTGCAGGGGACTGACAGCGGAACAGCATGCGGAGCTCCTGGTATGAGACGCCTTTGTTACGGGGATCAGGTCAGTGTACGTGCGCCAGTGGCTGCTGAAAAACACCGATCTTACCTTACAGTCGGCGATCGAGCTGGCCAACATGCTGGAGGCTGCTCTGCACAACACTGACGCTGTCCAGCCGCGCGATCTCCCGCCGGTCCCATGGACGCTGCAGACCCCGCAACCCACCAGCGAATTGACCACAGTTGCTGCCACTCGCGAGTCCACGCAGTGTTACTTCTGCAGACTCGAAAAGCACCCCCGACAACGCTGCCCGGCCCGAGAAGCTCCCTGCTCCAGCTGCGGACAGAAGGGCCACTTCACTAAGGCCTGTAAGTCCAAACCACGAGCAGGGTTGAGCAACGCCGCGTGCGAGGCATGGGGAGTTGCCATCTTGGTCGCCACCATCTTGCCTGCCCGCCTCATGCGAGGCATGGGGGCGGCCATCTTGGTCGGCACCATCTAGCCCCGCCCCCGACCCACGGGTGCTTACCGGACACCAAGACGGCGATTCAACTCTGGCCTCCGTAACCCTCGACCAAAGCGCTCCACACCAGCTTGCAAGGTCAATGATGGACATCCTGGTGGAGGACTAGCTGTCTGTTTGACATGGGCAGCACTGAGAGTTTTATTCACCTGGAGGTGGTGCAACGCTGCGGACTCGTGACATGGCCGGTAAGCCAGAGGGTCACCATGGCTTCTGGATCGCATTCCACAGACATCCGGGGGGGGGGGGGGGTTGTGTAGCGACATTGGTGGTGCAGAGGACAGAATATCGGGACTTTGTGTTACTGGTCATGCCTCAACTGTGTGCCCCTGTACTATTGGGGCTCGACTTCCAGAGCCACCTGAAAAGTATGACAATGGAATATGATGGGCCCCTCCCACCAATCACTGTCAGAAATCCTCAGTTTTGTGGGGTTTTGTCATATACCCCGCTACTGACCACACACACACACACCGACCCGCACATCCAACCCAGCACCATGCCAACAGCCGCGCTACTGACACCACTTGCAGCCTCTCCACCCTCAAGATCCCTCCCCTACCACTGTTCGCCAACCTGACCCCCGACTGTAAACCTGTGGTAACTGAAAGCAGGAGGTACAGCGCAGGGGACAGGGCCTTCATTAAGTCGGAGGTGCAGTGGCTGCTCAGGGAGGGGATCATTGTGCCAAGCACAAGTCCTCGGAGGGCCCAGGTGATCGTTGTTCGGACAGGGCAGAAAAATAGGATGGTCGTGGACTATAGCCAGACCATCAATAGGTTCACATAGCTTGACGGAGCCAGCACAACCACCGTCACCGGTGCAATCACCACTGGTGCTACGTAGATCGCAGCGACAGATTCGACCGCCTGATAGACTTAACCTGTAAATATACTTGTAAGAAACTTCGCCACATGGGGACTCTCTTTTAAAATGGGGGGGGGGGGTGAATGTGGTGAACTACATATACCTGTCTGGACACGCCCCTCTGCTGACTGCTCCTGTGGCTCCTCCCACAGATCCCTGTATAAAGGCGATTGTAGGCACTGCTCCTCCCTCAGTCTCCAGGATGTTGTGTGGTGGTCTCTCACTGCCAATAAAAGCCTATCGTTCGCCTCCCGTCTCCGAGAGTTATTGATGGTGCATCAATGCGAGAACAGACTACAAAATAAAGTCAGGCAGCATCGCAGGCAACAGCACATTCCTTCCTGGTGACTTTAATGCATTCTATGCATGCTTTGAACAAAATGCCACCACCTGCTTTAACAGCATTTAAACCTATAATCAGTGTTGTACGTGTAAAAGCATGTTCTTAGATCCTGTGTAGATTAGCTGGTAGGGGTATTTGCAGACATTTTTAATTCATTGGTGTTTCAATCTGAAGTTAGAATCTGCTTTAAGAAAAATGTCATCATCCTGGTACCCAAGGAAAAAATAGGCAACATGCCTTAATGATTCCTGCCCAGAGCCTCTGACATCTACCATCATCAAGTACTTTGAGAGGCTGCTCAAGGCACATGTTAGCTCCAGCCTCCCAGCCAACCTGGCCCACTGCAACTTCAAACTACAGAAAATCTGCAGATGCGGGAAATCCTAGCAACACACACAAAATGGTGGAGGAGCTCAGCAGGACAGGTAGCATCGATGGAAAAAGGGTACAGTTGATGTTTCAGGCTGAGATCCTTCATCGGGAGTGGAGAAAAAAGATGAGGAGTCAGAGTTAGGTGGTAGGGAGAGGGGAGGAAGAAACACAAGGTGATAGGTGAAACCGGGAGGGAGAAGGGGTGATGTGAAGGGCTGGGGAGTTGATTGGTCAAAGAGATACAGGGCTAGAGGAGGGAGGGCCTGATAGAAGATGACAGAAGGCCATGGAGAAAAGGGAGAGGAGCACCAGAGGGTAGGTAAGGAGATAAGGTGAGAGAGAGAAAAGGGAATGGGGAACAGTGAAGGAGTGGGGGTGGGCATTACCGGAATTTTGAGAAATCGATGTTCAGAGCTATCAGGTTGGAGATGTTGTTTCTCCAACTGCAATTTGCCTATCACTGGAACAGGTGTATGATAAATGCCACCTTGCAGGCCAAACACATTTCTAGACTATCTGCACAGTAAATGCCACTTACGTCAGATATTGTTTATAGACTACAGCTCTGCCTTTTATACTCTAATTCCAAGCAGGTTTATCCCCAAAATCCTGGACCTGCGACTGAACACCTCTCTTTGCATCTGGATGCCTGACTTCCTGACCAACAGACTACAACCAGGGAGCAATGATTATTCTCAGCGCTGGTTCCCCACTAGGCTACTGCCTCAATGCCTTATCTGTCTCCGTATATAGCCTCAACTGCAAGGCCTGATACTGTCAAACTCCATCTCCAGGTTGGCAGATGACTCCACTGTAGTGGTATGTTGGAGTACAGGAAGGAAATAGGGAGCCAAGTGCAGGAGTGTTATGATAACAAACTTTTTCTCAATGTCAGCAAAACTAAAGAACCAGTCATCATTTTGGGTCTTTGGGGGGGGGGAGGTGTAGGGGGCAGCAGTGCACATACTGCTGTTTATATCAACACTGTTGAGGTTGAGAGGATTGACAGCTTTTCTTTTTCAATATTTTTATTAATTTTCACATAGAAGAATACAGAGTACATGAGGTTATCTATTAAGAATCAAAAACAGATAGAATAGTATTGAAAACATATATAAATCACACTTGCAATCGCAGTACCCTATATTCATAATCAAACACATACATTAATTAAATTGTAACTTGAATTGTAATAATTTTATTATAAAAATTGAATCTAAACCCACTACCAAGATCAAAGCTGTTTGGTAACGAAAGAAAGAAGGAAAAAAATCTTTTATCACATAATGATTTATGTTATTAGCCAACATGTGTACTTTAACAGCAAATCAAAGGTTTTGAGAGTAGTTCAAAAATGGTCCCCACAATGTTTGAAAGTCTTGGTTAGACAGCTTCAAGTCATAAGCTCCAAGTCAGCTTCTACTCCACTTATAAAATTAACAAATGGTTCTCTACTACGATAAGACATCACAATTTACCTTTTGCACCTCATTCTCCAGCTGCACTGCACTCTCCACAACTGTAGCACTTTATTCTGCATTGTTATTGTTTTACCTTGGAGCACCTCAATGCACTGTTATAATGAACTGATCTGAATGAACTGTATGCAAGACAAGTTTTTCCACAGTACCTTGGACAATAATTAACTAATTTACCACTTTTTTCTCTACAAAGAGGAATTAGATACCAGAGATACGTAAGAAATGTCCAAAGAAGGGCAAACAGTCGGTGTTAGTTTATTGACAGAATCTTGGAGTAAAGGTGAGTAGAGGTGCAAATACATCATACTCTGTAACATACTAAGCAATTTTGCAGGTTGTTTAGTTTGGAGACTTTGTTCCAGACCCTCACCACAAGGGAAGCTGTGCATGTGTGTGCACACACACTCGGACGAGTGATACCAAGTTGCATACAAAGTGTGTTTTGAAATTTATCTAAGAATCCAAATTAATTTGTGAATAGCAAGGGGCAGTCACACAGAAGCAGGTGCTTCCTTTAGAGCAGAAGCTCCTCTGCATTATTTATAGGGTCTTGGACCATCTCAGACCACGGCATGCAGTCCAAGCTATTGACCTTTTATCACGTAGTTCCTCTCAGAATTTTTCTGAGGCACTCAGTCCCTTCCCTCCCCTCCTCCTGATTTTGTTCTGGTCCTCTGATTATGTATTTGACAATTCCTACTTGTTCATACTTCATCCAGTTTGATCACAAATCCCTGACATTCCTTCCCATATCCTCTAACCACTGATTCCCCTCCCTTCAAAATCCCCTTCGCAATAACCCGTTCCTTGATGTTCCCTTGTTATCAAAGGATGGGGCATTGTTTTTTCTAAGTGAACCTTCCATCAATCCCTGAAACTCCCCTTCTCATGAAGACATAGAGAAGTACAGCACATAAACAGGCTCTTCAGCTTGTCTGGTTCAAGCTGAACAAGATTTCTTCCAAACTCTTTCCATTTGCCTGGGTTTGGCCCATATCCCTCTTTGTACCTGTCCACATACCTTTTAAATGTTTTTAATGAACTTGGCCTAAACAATTCATCTGGCAGCTCATTCTATACATTGAACACATTGAACACGTGCCGAATTAAGTTACTTTGTAAGTTCCTATTCGTTCTCATCCTTTTTACATTAAGCCTATGACCTCCAATTCTTAATTCCCCAACTTCGGGGGAGAAATGCTGTGCAGTCTCCCTCCTTATGCCCCTCATGACTTTACATACCTCCCATTCTCCTACAATCCAATGAAAAGAGTCCAAACCTATTCAACCTCTCTTTACATCAGTGGCACAGCAGTGGAAACTGCAGGCAGTTTCAAACTTCTGGGAGTGCACATCTCACACAATCTCAGAACACATCCTATACAGTCAATAAAGCTGACCCACACCTCTGCTTTCTGGGAAGGCTGAACCGAGCTGGAGTTTGCACATCCACACTCATGTCATTCTGCAGATGTGTAGTAGAGAGCATCCTAACAAACTTGTATCACTGTTCTGTACGGAAAGTGTACAGCGGTGGACAGGAAGGCTTTACGACGGGTAGCCAAAACTGTCCAACGTATCACCAACACCAGCACCAACATCAAGGGCAAATCTACAGAAAGGTGCAGGAGAAAAACCCAGTAACATCATAAAGGATCCCACCCACCCACCCTCCTCACGGACTGTCTGTCCCATTCCCATCAGGGAGGAGGCTAAATAGCATAAACACCAGCTCCAGACTCAAAGCAATAAGGCTGATAAACAGCTTCACCCACCAACTCCATGGCTACTTTACTATTTCCTGTCAGTCACCTTATGTGCAACGTATTGTCACTTTATGGGCAATCAATGTATAATCGCTATCTTATTTATTTATATTTATTGTATGATTTAAAAAAAATATTACTTGTTCTATATCTTTTGTGTTTTTTTTGTGCTGCATCAGATCTGGAGTAAGAATTATTTCATCATCCTTACACTTGTGTACAGGAAATGATATTAAGCACTCTTGTATCTCTCTCTCTGTAACTCAGTCTCTCAAATCTCAGCAACGTCCTTGTAAACCTCCTCTGCACTCTTTCCAACTTAATTGCACCTTTCCTATAGCAGGGTGATCAAAGTTCCTGTTGTATTCCTACAGCTGACACCACTTCCCATGATACCCCTGACTCATGACCAACCGCCTTTGGCCATGTCAACTCTTTGTTATCCCTGCGCTGATTCTCTCCTTCCACTTACACTGCAATTGCTAAATAGCATTGGCCTGGTTCAGTAGAGGACCAAAGGGGAGTCCATAGATTAATATTCTCAGACTTCCACTGGTGCAATGCAACATGTTAAGAGATGTCAGCGCTGAGCTGACCACTGAGGGAAGGGTGAAGCTCAGTCTGCTGAGCTGAGGGGCTGGAGTCATATTATATCATACCTTAGCTGGTTCATTCAAAGCGTCCATTTAAATAGTGATACCAATCTGGACTTTGAAGTGCAGGTAGATATTCATTTTTTCTTTCATTTTTATTAATTGTAATGTTTTTAAATTATATCGTGTAACATATGTCTTAAGTATATTTGGGCCTGTACTCACTGAAATTTAGGAGAAGGCATGGGGACCTCATTGAAACCTACCTGTAAGGACTAGATAGGGTGGATATGGAGAGGATGTTTTCTATGGTGGGGGTGTCCAGAACTAGAGGGCACAGCCTCAAAATTGAGAGGAGACCTTTTGGAACAGAGGTAAAGAGGAATTTTTTTAGCTGGAGAGTAGTGAATCTGTGGAATGCTCTGCCACAAACTATGGTGGAGGTCAAGTCCTTGGTTATAATTAAGGCAGAAGTTGATCGTTTCCTGATCGGTCAGGGCATCAAAGGATATGACGTGAAGGCAGGTGTGTGGGATTGAGTGGGATCTGGGATCAGCCATGATGGAATGGCGGAACAGACTCAATGGGCTGAATGGCCTAATTCTGCTTCTATGCCTTAGGGTCTTATTTACATTCATTATTTAAAAATATTTCAATACATTTTAACAGCTCAGACGTCAAACACATTTGAGAAGTTCTATGAGAGGTTTGAGAGGTTCCTGGACGGCTGCATTCAGTGACCTGATGTACTTGTTTGGACATCAGTTAGTGTGGTAATGGGAATAACATGGAGGTGTGCATGATCACAATCAGGCCCATAAAGCTACAAAGCAGACTGGTCAGCAAGAGATTTAAGTACTAAATGATTTCCGAACCACTAATGTTTCGAGGCAATACCAAAGTTAAATGTCAACTTTCTGTTCCAAATGGAAGATGCTTGTCAGCTTGGCAGAATAAAACTCATGACTTTCCCGCCAATCCCTGGTTAGTGCTATTTATTTCAAGCAGAGAGGCTCTGTGTACTATGTCATAGCTGGATTTTAACACCTTCTAATATGGTTGACACTTAAATTGTCCCCAAAATGGCCTGTCAACGCATTCAACAGCATTTGAAGATGGATAGTAAGGGCTGGCTATGCCACCAATGCTCAGATCCCAAACAAGGAACAAGTTAAAAAATATAGTTTCCTGTTTAGTTTGAATAAATGGCATGGCTAGGTCTGCCCAAACTGAGCATCAAGCGGTGGATTCTAATGCCTTATGCTGTCAAAGGCCATTTAAAAATCCTACCTTTTCGATACCTTTGGACTGTTCCAAAGGATTTGATTATTTTAAAATAATTATCCTGTTCTATAAAGACTCTGCAATTTTTTCTAATGCATTGATCAGCTAAGTCATGATCATCAAAGCATAAAAGTGTTTGTCAGTAACGTCCTAGCGTGGAACCTTTAATGCAGACACTGTCATTTCTAATCTACTCCACATACATTGTGAGTCACAGGACTCTATCCCAGCACTTTATTCTGCCCAGTCTAATTACTTACAAGGTTATCAATCTATTTACTTACGTACCAAGCCAAAACAGAACAGGTTATTGGCAGTACGGCATTTTCTAAAGATCCATCACACAGTGTTTGTAGGAAATTGATAGTAACAATCAGGCAGCAACATTGACAAATCAAATTAGAAGAATGTTTGGCACCTTAATGGCTAACTCATCTACTTGGTGATGTTGTCCTAAACTTTGTCTGTGAAAAGTACAAGTTAGGAAACAAAGTGTATTTTAGCTTTTGAAAATTGGAAGCGGTTGGCTGTTTGCACCATGGTTTATCAGTACATCATGTTATTTATTTGTGCATCCAACCATCACTACCTATTATAAACTCTTGCTGTTTATGAGAGTTGTCAAATGAGGAACTTGACTGTACTTTATTATGAAAAGAAAGTATTTTGATTTATACTTGAAATTTATTACATCTAATTAGAATTACATTGGAATGGAAGAATGTGATCAGATACTCACATTGCACATGAGGAGGGAGGGGGCAGGCAGGTACTCACGCATCTCAGAATGGTAGAAGAGGGAGGGAGAGAATGTGGCTTCTGAACCTAAGCTCTAATTTGTGCGTGCAAGTGAACAAATGCCAAGTGCTGCCTCCATGTTCCAGACTGTGTGAGAGAATTAACACCCATGCAGCAGCGCAGGTCTCCCGTGACCTTGAACCCTTTCGCAGCTAGCGCAGGTCCTTGCTCTGTGATGCCTGCTGTGATCAACTACCCATTTTAAAAGATAGTCTAGCTTGACGAAATGAAGTCTAGGACCTGGAACGACAAGCTCCTCATAGTTAGTCTTAGCAGTGACAGACCTGAACACTGCAATGACATTGTAGGCCTGGACTTCAGATGCCTCGACAGATATGACTGCGCTATTTAAGAAAGAAGAAAGAGGAATGTCAGGGAACAGCTGAGTCTGTAATAGTAACATCAATGACTGGAGAATTATAACACCAAGTCACCTTGAGAAGAATAATAGGATTGAGCAGAAACAACAGTTTAATGAAAGGAAAATCATGCTTCGCTAATCTGCTAAAGTTCTTTAAGGATGTGACTAGTAGAGTCCATTGGATGTAGTACATTTGGATCTTTGGAAGGCAATTGATAAGGTCCAACAACGGAAGTTGATCATTCTCAATCCTAAAGACTGCCTAAAGTCAATAATCAAGTTAAATTCAGGCACTTGTCTTATAAAAATAGCACTAGAATTAAACCATCTCTTAATACTGACTCACACAGCAGTATACACACAGCAGCATGATAAGTGATCACCACTAAAATTAAAATGCAGAATATCATATAGAATTTCACTTTCAAAATCCTATAAGTTAGCCCATACCACATGTAACAGTTGAACTGAGCTTCCTGTTAGATAATTATGAAGATTTTGAAGTATCATCTCTCTCCACATCTATCATTCCCAGTGTTTTCTCAAACACTGAACAGACCTTATCCCCCCCACCCCCGATTATTCAAAATTATGCCTGATTATTTTCTCAACTCCAAAATGTTTTGCTCCCTCAAAGTTCACTCACGGTTTCAGTGAATTGTGTTTTGCCTTGTACTCTGCAACACCAATATTTATTCTTAGGTTACTTATCATTTTTTCCTGAACTCCCAGCTGCTGAATCCTCAATTCTAAATCCCAAAATATGGCCACCTTTTGACTTTAGCCTGTAAGTAACTGAAATGCCAAATTTTGCACTGTACCTTTCTGAGTGGGTGGCAGGGTAGAGATACACCTCTACCAAAAGAGGTTTAAGATGCTCCTTCCCTCTGCTAGCCTGCAGATCACCCTTGCGAAAGGTGTAGCACCTTCTTAGCCCCTCAGTCAGGGTCATATGAAGCCACGGAAGGAGGTGGTGGATGGTCACATGAGCAGCTGGCACATACTACACCATATGTACATGATTATGTATATGTGATATAATCAGTGATTATGTGACCACTGATGCCAGGCAGACAATCTCTGAAGAGCATTGATAATGGCTGGGGTCACCCGCCTTGCAAAGACATTGCCCAGAAGGCAGCAATGGGAAACATTTGCCAAGAACAATCATGGCCATGGAAAGGCCATGATCACCCTTGTCAGATGACGCGGCACATAATGACGACAACCTTTGCGAGAATTTGATCTAACTTTTATGACTTTCAACGAATTTACTTGTTATGGAATTCTTCTATGTACTGCAGAAAAACATTAATCCCAATTATTGTGAAGTCTTGTACTAGAAATGATGACAAAACTGAAGTATTCTTTCCAGGTACCTATTCTAGTAATTAAAATAAATGTACATCCCTAGTAGCCTCTGACAACCAAGTCCAGCTCCTGGCCTTCACATGTGCCTTAGCTACTAAGCCTGGCAGAACCATTTCTACGACAGGAGAAGGGGCAAAGGCGGGTTACGGGTGCCTTAAAACCAGTTGCGTTGGATAGATGGGGCTTGTCAGCCACGGGTGGCAGCTCCCCTAGAAGGAAAACTTCTGATCTCAAACCTCCACTCATGGGGAAGGCTTTGGCAGTAAACACTTGAAGGAAAAATCTGGAACTGGAGTTGCTAAAGCAGTCCTACATTGAGGTAAATGCTGACTGGCAATTCCTGCAATGCTTCCAGTACCAAACTGAATTGGTCTCTGCCGTTCCTTTGGGTTCATCAGATATGTGGAGAGGGGGAGCTTGCTACATGGGCAACAGCTTGCTCGCTATTGTACTGCCCAGGCTTGCATATCTAGACAGCCAGGACACAATATCCATGGTCAACTCTGATCAATGGACGCCTCACTCACAGCGTTAGAATCAGTTTTAAGAATTAAACGCAAACTTTTGGCTTTGTTTTTAAAATGCAGATTGGATATCTCAACAAGAGTGGTGTGAGAGTAGACAAGATAGACTGTGCCCCTCGTTTCTGAAAGAGGTAAATGAAAAGAATGTGAAGGCATTAGTAGTGATTTTTAAAAAAAATACAGAGGACTGGAAAAAGTCTGCTCTTTAAGAAGACAAGGCTATTAAAAAAAAGCAGGAAATTATAGACCAGTTAGCCTGATTTCAGTGGTAGGCCAGATGCTCGTGTCCATTTCTAAGGATGAGGTTCAGTGGTACCTGAAGGCACACAACAAAATAGGATGAAGTCAGCAAAGTTTCCTTAAAGGGAAATCTTGCCTGACAAATTTGTCGGAATTCTTTGATGAATTAATAAGCAGGATAGACAAAGGGGAGTTAGTAGACATTTTTTATTTGGATTTTCAGAAGGCCTTTGACAAGGCACATGAGGCTGCTAAACAAGATAGCAGCCCATGGTATTATGGGAAAGATACTAGCAAGGACAGAAGATTAGCTGGCTAACAGAAGGCAAGGAGTGGGAAAAAGGGGGCCTTTTTTGGTTGGTGCTTGGTCCACTATTCTCTATGGTATGTGTTAGTGATCTGGATGACAGAATTGATGGCTTTGTAGCCAAGTTTGTGGATGGTACTAAGAAAGGTGGAGGGGAAAATAGTGTTGCGGAAGCAGGGAGCTTGCAGAAGGACTGGGACAGATTAGGAGAAGCAGTAAAGAAGCAGCAGATGGAATACAGCGCAGGCTAGTGTATGGTTATGCATTGTGCTAGAAGGAATAAAGGCACAGATAATTTTCTAAATGGGGAGTGAATTCAGAACACAGAAATGCAAACTACGTTTAGAGTATTGTGATCAGCTTTGGGCTCCATACCTAGGAAAGAACTTGCTGGCATAGAAGAAGCTCTAGAGGAGGTTTACAAGAATAATCCCTGGAATTTGATGCCTTTAGAATTCAGAAGAATGGGGGGGGGGGGGTTCTTATTGAAAACTACTGAATATTGCAAAACCTAGATAGAGAACATGGAGATGATGTTTCCAGTAGTGGGAGAATCTAGGACTAGTAGGCATAGCCTCAGAATAGAAAGAGGTCCCTTTAAAACAGATGAGGAGGAATTTCTTTAGCCAGCGAGTGGAGAACCTGTGGAATTCATTGCCGCAGGTGGTTGTAGAGGCCAAGTCATTGGGTAGATTTAAAGCTGAGGTTGACATGCTGTCGATTAGTAAGGGTGTCAAAGGTTACGGGGAGAAGGTAGGAGAATAAGACTGAGAAGGAAAATAAACTCAGCCATGATTGAATGGTGGAGCAGACTTGTTGGCCTAATTCTGTTCCTCTGTCTTATGACCTTTTGGTGCAGACGTACTTCAGCTTGTGATTGCAGAGCTCTGATGAGTGGTTTTCTATCTTCAGTTGCATATATCTATGGTAGATTTGGCTGGGGGAGGGGTGTTGACCATCTTTCACATAGTCCATGCAAACCAACTGAGCCCTACAAATTGAGCTTTATGTCTCCTTAAAGTTCACATTGGCAATTAAATGCATGCTGTGAAATAATATTAGCACAAGAGGTTTTTCATAGGGAGTCCTCAGAACATGCGGACATTTGTAGATCTTGCTGGAACTAAACCAATCTTTACTGTCATGACGAACATCTGGACAATAATGATAATATTTGTTGTAACCTAACTATAATTCAATTAATCAAGTACGGCAACAGCTTTTCACCCCTTAGTATGCAATACTTCTTCCCTGTGATAGCTGCACACCTTATTAGTTAACTACTTCACCTCTACCATTGACCTCACGTGATAGGCTTGGTGAATTAATCTGATTAACATTCATCATCAAATTACTGGATTCTTAAACTCTATTTAACCTTCCTTTAATGAAATTAACTCTGCACAGAAATGAAATGCATTACACTGTTTGTGCAATGATACATATATTGTTTTGAATAACCATGGCTAACGCAATTTCAATTGTGCCTAAAAGCCTCAGAAACCAAGTGTGGATAATGGTATTTTAATGTAGCAAGCGTACACCTGCAGTGTCTGGGAGTTTAAGGGGCTGTGGTGGGGCAGCTGTTTCTGATGTTTTTCCTGACAACCACTTTAATTTCAATAAAATGACTGTAAAATCCCTGGATTAAAGATCTTGTCTTGAAAACAAAAGCATTTGTGATCTTTTGTCAAAATTAAGGCAGGTATGCCTGAAAGTCCATAGAAATTCTGGTCAGATGTTTTTTTCGTTCAGTCTATTGAATGTTCACCCTTGCATTGTGACAACTATATTCTTAAAGCTTAGGTTTAATTTTAATGAAGTTTGAATAAATGAAGGTGAACTGCTCATTGCCCTGCTTGCAAGTAGCACAGGAGTATCGAGCACTCAGTGTTTGAATTGTCCGTCTCCATCGAGAGCTATCACAAAGAGGCACCTTGTGCTTTATGAAAGCTGAGACCCAAAAAGCAGAAATATAATACAGATTTGTATTGGCATTTACTTCTTTTTCCTTGTACACCCCATTCCAATTCTGAGCCCTGCACCCAACCTTGCTCCACTAGTTGTACTTAGTTTGGTTATTGTTGAGAGGCCAATTCATTACTTCAGATGTCAGGACCAAGAGCAATATTGTACTCTCATGTCCATAATAGTTAGAAGGGATTAGTGCCATCCCTATTCTAGCCTTGAGAACACTTAAATTGCCCCTTCCATTGGCATTTATAGGTGCCTTGACCTGATTTTGGACAGCACATTTACTGTAGAAGCTCTGCTGATATGTCATTCACTGCAGTATTTCTGAAATAACTTCATTTTTTCTTCAGTTATTTCCCTTTTTACCAGAGCAGAAAGGTTCAAAGGACCGATGCCAGTTCCATTTTCTCACACTTTTGCTCTCAACATTCACAACGTGGATAGGATTGACCTTGTGCATGTTTAGCGTTCCACTGGTCAACCTCCAATGCGTAGTCATCACCATATATTTACCATTCCACAGCCTTTCCAATATTCTGAAGAGACTTCCTCACTCACTCTTCCATTTGCTTCAGTTCTTACTTCACTTATCGTTACACGCTCCCATGCAAACCCCGGAGATGCTCCTTTCCTGTTGTCCAGTGACCCAAAATGAAATTTACTTTTATGCTTCTTCCGATTTAGTGCATTGCACCTAGTATTCCCAATGTACTCTCATCTACATTGGAAAAGTCAAACAAAAATTGGGTGCCTGCTTTGTTCAGTTCTCAACAATGACCTTGCATTTTCATTGGACTGTCATTTTAATTTTTTCCTATCTGTCCTTCCTCTGACCTCACGAACCATGGCCTGTGGTATTCCAATAAAACTCAAATAAGTTCAAGAAACAACAGATCGTTTTCCACAGAGGCACAATACTGCTTCCAGGATAATTAGTAACTAATTAGTTATCAGCCATTCCAATCTTGTTCCTCATTTTGCCATGTTTTTAACTCTATCTCCACTTTCTAAGAACTCAGCAGGTTAAGCTGCATTTGTTGAGACAAACGGATGGTTGATGTTTCAGGTTGAAACCTTACATCGGATTGGTGTTTGGCCTTGACAGGAAGCATAGCCATTTCTTTGCCTCCATAGACATGCTGAGTTCTAAGAGCTCGGTTCATATTCCAACATCTATAATTTTCTGGGTCTGATAGTTATGGGTGAAGAGAGAAAACACAATGAGCCAATGACCTGTCTTGTGCTGTTTACTGCTCTAAGTCCTGTTTTTCTTTCCCTGGACCAACAACCAAGAAATCTCCAAATGAACAGTGATCATACCTACTTATCAATAGCAGTTAAACAGATGGGGTAATCTTCCAGAGATGAAGAAATGTTGAATCAACACTGTATAATTTCACCTGCTGTTTGAAATTTAGATTACTTTAGTCTCCACTTTTTTACTACTGAACTCTAAAGTATCATAATTGATTCTAACAGGTTGTATGGTTGTAACAGGTTATCCATTATTCAATGCATAGCTTCATGAATGTCATCAACTAACTCAAACACTATAAAAAAAGTCAGAGAAACAATGCATACCTTACACCTTTCATCCTTTTTCAGACAGCTATTTGAATGTCTGCTGGTAAAATTCAGGAGCCTCTGGCTCTCTGTGCTAGTTGCCAGTCAAAATCCACTTGTGGAAAGCCAATAGAAGGAAGTTGGAATAACTTTTAGCAAAGTATCTGACAGGGCATGCATTCAGTACTGTCGCAGAGAGAAAACAAAAGCACTGGTATCAAATTCTTTAAGGTTTCTTCCAACATCAATTCAAAGCAGTACTCAACCAAAACTGGTGCTGTGACTGTGCCTGGAACTTCCTTGTTGATTATGTTAATGATTACAGGTGAAGTGAGACTAAGGCTGACAATTATGGGTGTGGCATTAAAAGAATATTTGAGGAAGTTTCATGGTGATTGTATCAGTGACATTTTCCTTATTATTTTGAGTTCTTTTAGAGTTCACAACATGAAAATTTAGGATGCCTGGGGACAGAATATGGGTCCCTACACTCTTCATCTGGGTCTGCTCATGACCTTTTTAATCTGGATTTTTCCAGTAAATGACCCATTCACTTGGATTCTCATCTCTGATGCCTCCTAGTGGATAGAGGGCCAAAGTGGGAGAAAACTGTTTTCATACTGTGGCCTGGACTGGAATTGCAGACTGCATGAGGGAGTTTGACCCAAAACATCAATGGGTCATTTTCTTTTGTAGACTCTACTTGACCCACCAAGTTCCTCCAGCATTTTGTTTTATGCATCAGATTCCAGCGTCTCTAGCCTTGAGTCTCCTGCTTACATTAGCCAAATACAGTACAATAACTAGGAAAAATGCAGAATTTCCCACTGGTTCTCTTTCAAATCTGCTATAATTGTTCAATACACAGGTACATTTCTACAGCTTAGGGCATCGCTTTCTCTAAGCATCTGTTGCAAAGTTAAGTTGTCCTGACAATGTTTTATGCCCATACTATTAACAGAATCAGAAATGTTCAACCTTGGAAGCATGTGTAAATTTGTGTCTATTAGAAATTATCCCTTTTTTTCCAGTTCTTTGGAGCCTAAGCCCACACAGAATAATAGAGTAGTGGCTACTGAGTCCAGGGACTGGAAAGATAAATTTGTAAACTGGTTTAGTATTGTCACATGTACTGGGCTACAGTGAGCACTTGTCTTGCATTTGGCAATATAGATCAATTCATCACAACATCTCAATTGTAACAGAATACAGAATCAAGTGCTACAGTACACAGAAAGTACAGTGCAGGTAGACAACCATGTTCAAGGTTATAATGGGTAGTTAGTGAGGTCAAGAGGTCATCTCATCATATTAGGACATCGGTCAGTAATCCTGGAGCCTGGGGATATGTAACTTTCAGTCTTTGGCATAATTTTTCTGATGGAAGAAGGGAAGAGTGAGGTTTCTCATTATGCTGGCTGCTTTACTGTGGTGTTTACATGGTTGGGCCAGTGATGTTCACTCCTTGGTACCTCAAGCTCTCAGCCTCTCAATTACAGTATCATTGATGAGGACAGGAGCATGTTGTAATGCCCCCGCTTACCTGAAATCAATGACCAGCTCCTTTGCTTTTATGAACATTGGTAAAACCATGGCTTAAGTAGGGAGAGTCAGTAAATGGAATGCTTCCCTTTATTAAAGGTGACATTGAGTTCAAAAATCAGGAAGTTATGTTGCAGCTTTATAAAACTCTAGACAGGCCGCATCTGGAGTATTACGTACAGTTCTGGTTGCTCCATTATTGGAAGGATGTCAAGGATTTGGAGAGGGTGCAGGAGAGGTTTACCAGGATGCTGCCCAGATTAGAGTGCATATGCTATAACGAGAGGATAAACAAACTTGGGATGTTTTCTTTGGAGCGGTGGAGGCCGAGGGAAAATCTGATACAGGTTTATAAGATTGAGAGGCATAGTCAGAGTAGAGAGCGAGTATCTTTTCCCAGGGCTGAAATGTCTAAAACCAGAGGGTATGCATATAAGGTGAGATGGGGTAACTTCAAAGGAGATGTGAGGGGTAAGTTTTTTTCACTACAAAGGATGGTGGATGCCCAGAATGCACTGCCTGGGTGTTGGCAGAGGCAAACATCAGGGACTTTTAGACAGGGTCATGAATGGAAGTGTACAACGTCCTGTGTATGTTACTCAAAATGGCTTCTTTGGTTTGTTAAGAGTGGGAATGCTTCTTTGTCTGATAAGTGTTTCTCTCGCAGTTGTTTAGCTTTAGACTTGCTGATATGGGGATTGTATTCATTTGTTAACCAATGGGGAATGTTATTTTGTCCTGTGAGGCTGGGAGCTTGGGGGGTTTTCATGGGTTTTCAGGAGAGTCGGGAAGAAGACGCCGAGGAAGGTGGACGTGCGCTGCACTGCTTGGTTGACTACCGGGGGTGGTCCCAGGTGCGAAGACGTGGAGGTCGGAGGAAAGTGACGAGGGGTCGAATGGTTCGATGGTTGAGCTCCAACGATGTGCACTAAACTGTCTGAACTTTGATAAGTTGGCGCCTTTTGCTTTTTCTTTTCTTTCATATATATTGTATTGCTTAGGACTCTTTTAGTTTTAGTAAAATCTTTAAAGTGTATTTCATAACGGTATCTGGTGTGAATTTGATACTGTGTGTGTGCGCGAGGCATAAACTTGACTCCCACAGCACCTGCGTGTACGGGAGGTGGGGTTAGTGAGTGGCTGGATCTCCTTTTCCCCTAGACATATACCAGCCTGTTGGGTGAATGTTACAGAAGGATATGGAAATTGTGTAGGCAGAAGACATTAGTTTAATTGGTCATTTGATTATTAATTTAATTGGTTCAGCACCAAAGGGTACGTTCCCCTGCTGTACTATGAATAGAAGAGACGCCGGTGAGGGTTGCATTGATAGTAATGGGAGATGCACTGTTTTCCACACATCTACAACTACGCACCTCAGAGCAAAGCTCTAGTGGTCATATTTTGCTCTGAGCTTGTTATTCCTTATAGACCATTCATTGCTGGTAAAGCCAAGGAAAAATTAGGCATACATAGACACCAGGAATAAGTAGCAGATTCTGATATCATATAAAGCAAATGAGATCTTCATGGAATAGCTGAGAGGTGTTGATCTATTATCTCTAATGATGGAACATGTGACAATGCTGACTGAATCAAGAGACAAGGCTGACACTCTATTAAGGCCCTGCAAATTGGTAAAAGATGAACCTTGAGGCTCAATGGCACTATTGAAGCAAAACAAAATGTTCTGGCATATGTAAACCCACAGTGAATACATGTACTACCAAAGGTGAATTACTTAGCATAATTGTAAGTAGCAAGTTTCCAAAGACTACAAAACTACCTTCAAAACAACATTCTGAAGTTGGCATACTTAGGCACTTGTTTACTTTGTAGGAATTTCCCCCTCCTTAATTCTCATTTGTTTCTTCCCCCGTGATCAATGTACCTCCCCTTTTTAAATACCAAACACAGTGACTCAAGCCCCAAGTGGCTAAGCCTGAAAAACAGGTACTGTAGTAGGTGTGCATTTGTCAGCAGCTTCTGCTCATTCGCTACAATAGAACTCACTGCAAAAATGGCTCTGCCTAACTACTCTTTGATTCTCCTTCATAGCAGAAACTGGCTACCTGGCCCAAATCCTGATAGTTCATGACTATATTTGTTAGCTTTGAGTCAGGTATGAACTCTTGATAAATATTTGGAGATGGCTGGTCTCCTAAATGAATATTTTATCCAGATCAGAATGATTTGTATAGGTTTATTGCATTTTCTTCAAAAGATGCCATTTGGCTTTATGATCTAAGGCATTAGTTTAAAGTTTCATTCCTCTTCGGAGACTATTGTATTATCATTAAATAGATCAATTGCATGCCTGGGACTTTTATAATTATGGTGATGGCTGAATCACATTCAGGAAACAGTAATAAATACTCAGGCTTGTTGTGAGTTAGAATAGGGTTGAGTCTAGGTTCAGACATGTTTTAATTTTGTCCCTGTGCACAACTCTATTTAAAAGTCCTTTGAAAACTTCCCTTTGTCAGTAAGCTATGACTCCACCACAGAAGATTTTTGTCTACCACGGATGTTAGTCTTCATTTTCTTATTAAGTGAGTGTTCTTTACCTATCAGTGAAGCCGTTCCACCTTGTGCCTCTAAAAAGTATCATCAATCTTCACAGGAAACATGGTGCTCACTACTTGGCATAGATAATGCACAGTGCAGATAATGATATAGATTAATAGAGAGCAAAATTCCACTTACGGGTAGTCTATTACATTGAACCGGTTGTGGAGGCTATCAGATGAATTCTGTAAAAGGAAAACAGCATTTATATGCAACATTTTGTGCATTAATGACATGTGATACAACATTATAACTTGCATTATCATCAAGACCAAATATAATCAAATAACAATGGCACATAATATAAAAGACTAAAAAGGTTTAATCATCAACATATCAGTCATATCTACCCACTTCTGGCACCATTGGTGAACTGTGTTTCATTTACTAAATGCATTCATTCCTTTCAACTACTCTGATAACACCTCTCGAATCCATCAGCTCTAACACCAGGACAAGCTCAGTGTACTCAAGGGAACATCACCACCTTCAATTTCCTCTGTACTTTGAAACATTCTGCTGGATAGTGAACAAAATTGTGGTCCAGCTTCAGAGCAGTTGGTGACTGTCAGTATAGGATATTCCAGGTGGGGTTGGAAAACTACTTAAGAAGAGATATCAGTAGTGTTGTAGTTTTCAGACATTGACATCTAGCAGATTGATGACAGGGCCTTTTCTCAACCTAACGCTTCCTGTTTTTAAGGTACTAAGAAAGGAAACCAAATTCTGTGGAAGTATAATGCAGTGTGAGGTTATATCATAATGGAATGCAGAAATAAACTTACTAACATATTACTGTTTTCAATGCACTCAAAAAATTTGAACAGAAGGGCTTACTTTTGTCCCTCTTAAATTGATTGCCAGATAAAATCAGCAGCTCTGGCTCCCTCCTTATCTCTTTTCTTCTCCTCATCTGCCTATCACCTCCCTCTCTTCCTTCCATTCATTTGTCCCATGATCCACTCCCAGTAAATTTTTCTCCCCTCTCCATTCTCTTCTTCAAATCCTCACTCCAGCCCCTCACCTCTTCACCTCACCGGCCTATAACCTGTTGCCTCAACTTGTTGCATCTGAACTCAAGAGGGACCAATATCTTGTGGGCTGGTTTATTAGAGCTGTTGGGAAGGGTTTGAACTAATTTGGCAGGGGATGGGAACCAGAGTGAGGGGACTCAGAATAGGATGGATGGTAAAAATGCAAAGATAGCGTGCAGTCAGACTGTTATGAAGGGCTGGCAGATGATGGGACAAAACTGCAGCCAGCAGGATGAGTATCAGTGCATTAGGGATGCAAAATCAAAAAAGGTAGCAAATGCAGTACTCAAAGTGTTATATCTCAATGCAGAAATAAGGCAGATGATCTTGTAGCACTATTACAGATTGTCAGGTATGATGCTGAATCATGTCTGAAAGATGGTTGTAGTCCGGAGCTGAACATCCAAAGTTACACTTTCTATTGGAGGGATAGGAAGGTAGGTAGAGGGGTTGGTGTGGCTCTGCTGGTAAAGAATGGCATCAAATCATTTAGAACGATGTAATATAAGATCAGAAGATGTTGAATATTTGCGGGTTGAGTTAAGAAACTGCAAGGGTAAATGGACACTGATGGCAGTTATATACAGGCTGGGATGTGGACTGCTGAATACAATGGGAAATAGAAAAGGTGTGTCAAAAGGGCAATGTTATAACAGTCATGGGGGATTTCAACATTCAGGTCAATTGGGAAAATCAGGTTGGTAATGGATCTCAAGAGAGTGAACTTGTTGAATGTCTGGAAGATGGCTTTTTACAGCAGCTTGTTGTTGAGCCTGCTAGGGGATCCGCTATACTGGATTGGGTGTTATGTAATAAACCCCAGGTGATTAGAGAGCTTAAGGTAAAGGAACCCTTTGGAGACAGTGATCACAATATGATTGAGTTCAACTTGAAATTTGATATGGAGAAGGTGAAGTCTTTCATAGCAGTACTTCAGTGGAGTGAAGGAAATTACAGTGGTATGAGAGAGGAGTTGGCCAAAGTAAATTAGAAGGAGATGCTGGCAGGGATGACAGCAGAGCAGCAATGGCGTGAGTTTCTGGGAAAAATGAGAAAGTTTTAGGATAGATGTATTCCAAAAAAAAAGAAAAACTCAAATGGCAAAATAGTACAACCGTGGCTAACAAGGGAAGTCAAAGCAAAAGAGAGGGCATACAATAAAGCAAAAATTAGCAGGAAGATAAAGGATTGAGAAGCTTTTAAAAACCTACAGAGATAACTAAAAGAATCATTAGGAGGGAAAAGATGAAATATTAAAGTAAACTAGCAAACAATATTAAGTTGGAGAGAAAAAGCTTTTTCAAGTATCTAAAAAATAAAAGAGATAAGTGTGGATATAGGACTGCTAGAAAATGAGGCTGGAGGAATAATAATGGGGGACAAGGAGATGGCTGATGAACTAATTGAGCATTTTGCATCAGTCTTCACTGTGGAAGACACTAACAGTGTGCCAGATGTTGAAGGGTGTGAGGGAAGAGAAGTGAGTACAGTTACTATTACAAGGGAGAAGGTGCTCAAAAAGCTGAAAGACCTAAGGGTACATAAGTCAACAGGACCAGCTCAATTGCAGCCTAGGGTTCTAAAAGAGGTAGTAGTAGAGGTTGTGGAGGCATTAGTAATGATCTTTCAAGAATCATTTGGACTCTGGCATGGTTTCAAAGGACTGGAAAACTGCAAATGTCACTCCACTCTTTTAAGAAAGGAAGGAGGCAGCAGAAGGAAATTATAGACCCGTTAGCCTGACCTCAATGGTTGGGAAGATGTTGGAGTCAATTGTTAAGAATGAGGTTATGGGTACTTGGTGACACAGAACAAGATAGGACGAAGTCAGCATGGATTCCTTCAGGGAAAATCTTGCCGGTGAACCTGTTGGAATTATTTGAGGAGATCACAAGTAGGAGAGATAAAAGGGATACAGTGGATATTGTATGTTTGGATTTTTAGAAGGCCTTTGACAAGGTACCACATATGAGGCTGCCTACTAAGTTAAAAGCCCATGTTATTACAGGAAAGCTACTAGCATGGTTAGAGCATTAGCTGATTGGTAGGAGGCAGTGAGTGGAACAAAATGATCCTTTTCTTGTTGGCCGCAGGGGTCCGTGATGGGACCACTTCTATTTAAGCTGTATACCAATGATTTAGATGATAGAATAGATCACTTAGTTGTCGAGTTTGTAGGTGATATGAAGATTGGTGGAGGGGCAGGTAGTGTTGAGGAAACAGGAAAGCTGCAGAAGGACTTAGACAGCTTAGGAGAAAATAGGAAAGAAAGTGGCAAATGAAATACAGTGATGGAAAATGCATGGTCATGCACTTTTGTAGAAGAAATAAATGTGCAGACTATTTTCTAAATGGGAAAAGAATCCAGAAATCTGAGATGCAAAGGGACTTGGGAGTCCTTGTGCAGAACACCCTAAAGGTTAACTTGCAGCTAGAGTCAGTGGTGAGGAAGGCAAATGCAATGTTAGCATTCAATTCAAGAGGTCTAAAATATGAGCTGGGATGTGATGCTGAGGCTTTATAAGGCACTGCTGAGACCTCACCTTGAGTTTTGTGAACAGTTTTGGGCTCCTCATCTAACAAAAGATGAGCTGGCATTGGAGAGGGTTCAGAGGAGGTTCACAAAGATGATTCCGGGAATGAAAGGGTTATCATATGAGGAATGTTTGATAGCTCTGGGTCTGTACTCGCTGGAATTTAGAAGGGGGGGGGGAATCTCATTGAAATTTTTTGATCGTTGAAAGGCCTAGACAAAGTAGATTTAAAAAGGATGTTTCCCAAAGTGGAGGAGTCTAGGACAAGAGGGCATTGCTGCAGGACAGAGGGGCATCGATTTAAAACAGAGATGCAGAGAAATTTCTTTCACCAGAGGGTGGTGAGTTTGTGGAATTTGTTACCACAGGCAGCTGTGGAGGTCAGGTCATAGGTGTATTTAAGGCAGAGCTTGTTAAGTTGATCAGACACGGCATCAAAAGTTATGGGGGGGTGGAGGCTGGGGAGTGGGCTGAGGAGGGGAAAAAGATTCAGCCACGATTGAGTGGTGGAGCAGACTCAATGGACCAAATGGCCTAATTCTGCTCCTATGTCTTACTGTATCCCTCCTCCTTCCCTTTCTCCCATGGTCCACTCTCCTCTCTTATCAGATTCCTTCCTTTTCATCCCTTTTCCACCAATCACCTCCCAGCTTCTTACTTCTTCCCTGCACCCTCACCCACCTGGCTTCATCTATCACCTTCCAACTTGTACTCCTTCACCTCCCACTCTCTTTTCATTCTGGCTTCTTGCCCCTTCCTTTCAAGTCCTGATCAAGGGTCTTGGCCCAAAATGTCAACTGTTTATTTATTTGCATAGATGCCGCATGACCTGCTGAGTTCCTCCAGCATTTTGTGTGTGTTGCTCTGGATTTCCAGCATCTGCAGAATCTCGTGTTTATGCACAGCAGATCCAGCTTTGCAACAGATATTTCCAAGGCCAGGACAGCAATTTAGAGAATAAATAATTTACTTCCAATGGAAATATTGAACTGTGTGGAATTTAGTAATTTTGTTCCTTGCAATAAGTGCATCTCGCAAATCTGTTGTGTTCTTTTAACAGACTAAAATTAGCAAGGTGATGATCAAGTAAGATCAACACCTAAATGAAAATTAAAACTACATTTTTATTACAAAGACTGATACTAAAATAAGACACAGAACTAAATAAACATTTTTATTTTTGCTGATTGAAGCACCAATTATCTGCACTGGGGGCATTTTGGAAAACTGAAACTTGGCTCTCAAAATTCCTTGACCCTTTAAGTTCTTGGAAGTGTAATGAGATTTAACTTTATTCGCCCTATCACTGAACCGTTCCCACAACCTCCAGATTCACTTCAAAGACTCTTCATTTCATTTTCTTGATATTTGTTTATTTTTTCTCTTTTATATTTGCATAGTTTGTTGTCTTTTACACACAGGTTGTCCAGCCTGTTGGCTGTGGTCTTTCATCGACTCCATTATAGTTACTGGAGCATTGAGTATGCCCGCAAGAAAACAAATCTCAGGGTTGCATCTGGTGACGTACATGTACCTTGATAATAAATTTACTTTAAACTTTAAGGTACCAATGTTAAACCAATGACTGAAAAGTCTTGAATGATTGATTTCTTCCTGAGTGAAAATTAGTTTGCTGCACAGACATTAAAAAAATCAATTAAAAAAAAGCAGCTTTGAGGCCAAAATTCTGATTGACAGGATTCTGACTCACCCTACTTTGCAATAGGAAAATCTGGGGCCAGGACAGTAATTTACAGAACAATTACGTAACTTTTAATGGAAATCTTGAACTGAGTAGAATTTAGCAGTTTTAGTTCATGCAGAGGTCAAAGTACATTTATAAATTGTATAAATTATACAACTTTAAGATTCATCTGTTTGCAGGCAGCCACAAAGCAAGGAACCAAAAAGAACTCAATTGAAAAAAACCCAGCAACACCCAATGTGCAGAGAAAGAGAAAAAAAAAACATAAATCATGTAACCAATAGAAGCAAGCAACAGCATTCCGAACCATAGAGTCCACAGTCCCGAATCCCAGAGCACACGAAGTAGGCCCATAGCTCCGGTCTCTGTTCATCATATAGCAGGGCAAATCGCTGCGAAGGTCACCGACACAAAGCGTGTAGCAGCCAGAGTAGTCAAATAGCCACAGCACTGCGGAGGGAAGAGTGAACCTTGCGGGAGAACGAGCGAAATCAGCTCGACCCTACACAAAGCAAATCTGTTGCGTTCTGCACAGCGTTTAAGTTTTTACAATCTCTTGTGCATGTGACATATTATCACAGAAAGCAGCTAGAGTGCCTGCAGATTACATCTCCCCCGCTCCTGGGTATTAAGCAGTGTGACACTACAAACAGAGAGATGAATGGAAAATGCTGGTGGTTATTTGAGATCTGAATGCAATGTCTCTGAGTAATCAGGAGAAACCCACAGAACACTACAGAGGTTGAGCATTATTGATTCCTGATTCATGCTTCACATCTGGAATCTTGAAG
Source organism: Hypanus sabinus (assembly GCF_030144855.1). Classification (NCBI taxonomy): domain Eukaryota; kingdom Metazoa; phylum Chordata; class Chondrichthyes; order Myliobatiformes; family Dasyatidae; genus Hypanus; species Hypanus sabinus. The sequence goes on from NC_082727.1 coordinate 41,805,455, forward strand.
AAAAGGGGAAGGGGAGTATGGCATTGATGGCGATGGAGATCAGCTTTCTATGAGGAACTGTCATTACATTACCATGAAGATCAACCTTCAATGGACATTTTAGTCTGTGTTTGTTTATGCATTATTTTGAATGTGTGTGCAGTTATACACATGGTTGCATGTGTGTATAACTACCTGCTTGTGTGTGCATACACATATCCAGATTCATTTGTGTGTGACCGTGTGTGACTTAGTTTGAGCTTTAAAGTCTGAGAGTGGTTTGGCTGGGTTGAGTCTAATTGTAACAGTTCTGCTATTGACAGATGCTAATTGAGGATTACAGAAATGAAGCAAGCAAAAATACACTATGGTATTGCAAACCACACTGGGGCATAGCACTGTGGTTACCTCTTGCCTGTTCCTCCCTGTTGAAACACAAGTGCATTGACGTCAATTGAACTAAATACATGGAATTGTATTTAAGGAAGAAAAATTTCCAGATGTCCAGGCTGAGGAGAAAGCAAGACCTGCTGAGTTCCTCCAGTATTGTGTGCGTGTGCGTGTGCGTTGTTTTCGATTTCCAGCATCTGCAGATTTCCTTGTGTCTGGGGAGAAATGAATGCTCCTTTATACATAATTCTCTAGGAAATCCCTGGCACCTTTTGACATGGGAGCTGCTGATGTGTTTTAAGTATAGGTGATAAATCAATTGTTTGAAGGTCAACAATATTCCATTATTGTGTCCTTTGTTCTTCTAGTGTACTTTCTTCCTATACAGGCTTCAAAGCAGAGTTACAAGTGAGGGGAAGAACAAAATCTGATCTACAATAATTGACTGTCTAGACAATTTTAAAATTTAGGTACTTTTTAACAGGAGACAAACATTCTTAGAAGCATCAATTTGGAACTATAGAATTTGGAAATTTCTTATTGTTTTTCTATCATTTCATCTTGCCTACAAATTTATCTGTTTAGTTGCGATAAACTAGTTGTACAGACCTATTGTACTTCATTCCATTTCCAACATTATATGGCATGGTATTAAATTATTCTAACATATTTAATTATGTTACAAATAAATAATATCTGGTAAATACCATAGTACATTTTAAAATGTTAATGGAGCTGGTTAAATGCAAACTATTGCCATATTTTGAATAAAGTATGAATTAAGCTCACAGCTGTTGTACTCTGAGTTATAATCACATGCTTACATCCAAAATTCTTCTGTAGGATCAACTCCTGATCATAGGATTTCAGGTTATCAGAGGAAGCTACTCTAATTATGCATTATAAAGAAAACAATTCATTTGTTGTTCACATTGCCTGTCTGTATCTTGTCCAGGGTGAAGTATAATTTCTCATGACACAGAAGGAGAGCATTTGGACCATTACTATTTGACAGCTCTCATAGAATCCCCAACCATCCCATCCCTCCCCCGAAGATTGAGAAGGTTACAAATTCGTCTGGGCATCAGTGGAAGTTATGGCGCAAACTGACGTGGCATGCAAGAGAATTCCTATAATCATGGGTTTCCATGAACAATTCTGCAAACAAACACGTAGACCTCAACCCTATTCATGAGTCAATTCGGGCAAAGTTCCAGACCACAATGCAAAGAGTTTGCCACACACAACCGATCAGCGAGGAGATTTCCTCCCCACATCACAGCCGAGTTTCTGAAATGACGACCAATCTGCTGATTGATATTGTTACGTACCCCGTAACTGGGTCACTTACCAGCAAAGATAGAGAGGTCCGTTGAAGTCTGATGGGACTATTTTTTAACAGCATTTATTGATTAAAAATACACAGAAATAATATCAATGCAAACATACAGATAATATATGTCGTCAATACTAAATCTAAAAGCGTGGGTATAATAATAATTGATAAGGAATAGCTGTATCGTTGGCTAGGGAATAATGTATTGTCCGATGGAAATATAAAAGTCACTTTAGTTCATTCAAGCTGCAGCTTTCTGGTTGGAGAGAAAGACGGGATAAACTTGCCCACACCTTTTATGATGTCAATCCTTCGAGAGTCGTTGGGAGTTGATTTCCCTGTTGTTAGCTAAAAACCATTCTTCCGTTGTAAAGGCCCACCAATTCTGGGGCAAATGTAAACAGACGCACGTGGCCTTCCCACCGGCTTTTGCTATTACGGGATCGCTAGCGTTTCTTCTGGTGCGTCTGGAGGGGCTGTTCCCCAGACCCTCTTTTATCCTGACTCACAGGGTCTCAGATGTCAATCAGGTTGGGATGATGCAATTCCTCCACCAACCTCCCCCTCGGTTCATTGCCTGGGGGTTTCGATGCATCATACAGTATCCAATACACAATCCCGTCTCCAAGAGACAATAGCCGTTATCAATGGTTCTGCCTTTTGGAGGCCAGGACACATTCCAAACTCTTTGTGGATTCTGCATGTCTTTCTCTCATTTCCTGGGTCTCCTGACCCGAATCAATAGCGATCCTGCGATTCTCAAAAAGGAGGGGGCCACGGACGTAACACCCCCTTTCTTCAACGCGTTTTTACCATCAGTAAAAACGGAGTAATACAGAGTCTTGCAGGATTTTAGAATCTAACACAACACCAAAGTTTTTTTCTACAGAGTAATACAGGTATACATTCAATTCAGCATCTAAACAGTTAACGATTACAGAGTCACTTACTTTAATATCTTAACATCTTTTACCTTACTAAATTCTTGTAGCATCAGACTTCAATTTAATAACCACCTATTTTTATTTCATTCCTTCAGCAAACAAAATCTAAAGAGTTGTGATCTTAGCTTACGTGTAGACTACAAAAGTTCATGCAAATACTAATCTTTATGTTGCATTCAAGCTTAACAGGCAGGCTTCCATGGGGTTGTCTTTATTATTCACATGCTTTGTCAAAATCCCGTAAAACCGGCTTTTGCTATTTAAAAATGGCGTCCCCATTAACCCTCACCTCTTTTCCGGTTAATTCCCATGTGGGGAGCTTGGGTACCCTGGCGAAATAGGCTTTCGCCCGCTTCTTCCATAGGAGTTATTTTATCAACACTGTGTCCCAAACTTAGACCATCTTCTGAATTTCCACCTGATTCTTTAATTTTACGCAAGTTGCTAGTTTTCTCTTCAGGACCCTTCAGGCTATTAGTTTTCAGTTCGAATTCTTTGTTCAAGCAGCATTTCAAATTCTGCCTTTTCACACCACACTCTGGAATAACAATAGCGTGCCCCCCCCCCCCCCCCGTCATCTTCCAACTGAACCTGTAAGTGATCCGCAGGCTTTGTGGTACCACACCATTGAAATGACTGGAGCCTGGTTGCTGCCTTTGATATTAATCCAGCCTTTCAATTTTCTTCATTCGATTTGGGAACTACATATTTCCCTTTTCCTTCAATAATAATATTCATCTCCCCACTTTTGATCTCCGCATTAACTTTTAACACACCTTCGAGCACAAACATCTGGGAACTCTCACTTCCCACTATTACCAAGGTTAACCCTTTCTTCACTGAACCAAGTCTATTTGACCCACAAGGACTGCCTTCCTTTTCAACTGAATCAAATACCTCAGACTTTTTTCTGAGCTGCATTACTAGGTTCAGTACCACGTGCATCCACATCTTGGACACACTCAAACGGGACATTTGCCTCTTCCAGGCTTTCAATACCCGTACCTGGTCCAAATTCTAAATTCCCCTGATTCTCCCAGCTACTCTCTGGGCAACTCCCTTCCGAAGTAAACTCAACCCCGCGGGCTGAAACAACCTCATCTGCCAACCCAGCAGACTTCTTCAAGGTAAGGGCACCCTTTTCATCTAGGACTGCCCTCATTTCATTATCGGGAACACCTTTAGAATTTTCAACTTCTTCAAACAGTTCTGCCAAACCAGACAGATCACCCATGTCAAACTCTGGACCTTATAACAGCTCTATCTGTTTCTCATCTTTATCTCCTGCCTCTAGAACTTTTCTCCTCGCTAAGGGCAGGTCTACCTCCTCTCCCTTACTCTCTTTCACTCTTCGTTTTACCACCCTCTAAACCCTCGTGGTACAGGGTCGGTAAGAACATCTCGGCCAAATCGATACTGGCCTGATTTAAACTGCTCTCTGTCTCAGCTGCCTTTCTTGACAGGCTGCGAGTGACCACGCATGCAGGATAGATCTGGGAATCTAGGGGCGGAGCCTCAAGACTCACAGGCTGTTTTGTCAGCGTCATTGCTGCCCAAACCTTACCACCGGCTAAACCATTACCCAGAAGGACATCCGCGTCAGTTCTCGGGAATTCTGATCGCACCCCCATTTCAACTGGTCCAGAGACTAGCTCACAATTCATAATGACCCTATGCAAGGGCACCACTTCCATCCCTTTGCCTATTCCTTTCACAGCTACCATTCCAGTCTTGCGACCAAAATCTAGGACCTTACTGCTGATCAATGATAGTTCAGCCCCTGTGTCTCTCCAGATCCGTACTGGAACTGGGGTGTCTCCCTCCCTCACAGACACGGTTCCGTTTGACATACAAGTCTCAGATCCTTCTCATACTCTGTCTACCCGGGGCTCTCTTGTCGATTTACTGATTACCACGGCACATCCGATAGGGACTGTTGCTTTCCCTTTTCCTGTCTCTTTCCTCGGAGCAAAGCACCTAGATGCAATATGCCTCCCCTTTCCACAATTAAAACAGGTCAAGCCCGGAAATCTCTGGCCGTCTTGCTTTTCCCCCTCAATTTTACCACTAGCTCCCGGTGGGACCTCTGCCCCAGCTGGCGGGCTTCCTTGATCGTTCCCACGGTCTCTCTGGGAACTTTTATTCAAGGAAAACTTTGTCTTGTGGGTTAGGGCATATTCATCTGCGAACCTAGCAAATTCTGAGATGGACTTATTCGGCTTCTCTTTCAAATACATCCGGATATCCTCTGAAACACAACCTTTAAATTCCTCAATCAGAATTAACTCCCTGAGACACCAATAATCCTCTTCCACTATCTCTGCTGTGCACCAATGGTCCAAGAGCATACCCTTCTCATCAGCAAACTCGGTATACGTCTGATTCCACCCTTTCTTTAAATTTCTGAACTTTTGTCTATACGCTTCAGGTACTAACTCATAACTCTGGAGAATGGCCGCCTTTACTTTGTCATAACTCTCCTCCTCTATGGACAATGCCGTATATGCCTCCTGTGCCTTCCCTTTTAACACACTTTGTAACAACACCACCCACTGATCTCTGGGCCACTTCTGATTCACTGCCACCTTTTCAAAATGCAAGAAATAACTATCAACATCCGTCTCCTTGAACGGAGGTACTAACTTCAACTCCCGACTAATATTAAACCGCCTCTCGGTCTGACCCTTGATCTCTTCGCCCTTGCCTTAACTTCTCCATCTCCAAGTCATGTTTCCTTTGTTTCTCTGCCTCCCCATACTCTCTCTCCTTCTCTTTCTCAGCCGCTTCCAGCTGTTTTAACTGAATTTCATACTCTCTTTGTTTCTCAGCTCTTTCCTGCTCCCTCTCAGCTGCTTCCAGCTGCTTTAACTTAATTGCATGTTCCAACCTTAATTTCTCCAACTCTAACTGAGCCGTCCCACTAGCTGGTACCTTTTCAGGGATATTTTCCAATACCTCAGCTGCAAACACATTCTTCCCAATATAATACTGAGTTATTGCCCTTTGCACCTCCCGCTTTTTCATTGACAAACTCACCTCTGCGAGGTTTAACCCCTTCGCCAAATTTATCAAGTCTGATTTGGTGGCCGCCTCTAGCACCTCCAGAGTCAGGTTTTCTATAAATTCACCCACGTCCATCTTTGCTGGTTTCCCGTCTGGCTACCTGCATAACCAGATCCAAGTTTGGACTTACAAGCCCGATTCACTGGCCTCCCAATTTGGTGTCAAATCCCGGATGAGCCCCCAGTTGTTACGTACCCTGTAACTGGGTCACTTACCAGCAAAGATAGAGAGGTCCGTTGAAGTCTGATGGTACTACTTTTAACAGTATTTATTGATAAAAATACACAAAAATAATATCAATGCAAACATACAGATAATATACGTCGTCAATACTAAATCTAAAAGCGCGGGTATAATAATAATCAATAAGGAATAGCTGTATCGTTGGCTAGGGGATAATATATTGTCCGATGGAAATATAAAAGTCACTTTAGTTCATTTAAGCTGCAGCTTTTTGGTTGGAGAGAAAGACGGGTTAAAACTTGCCCATTCCTTTTATGATGTCAATCCTTCGAGAGTCGTTGGGAGTTGATTTCCCTGTTGTTAGCTAAAAACCGTTCTTCCATGGTTAAGGCCTACCGATTCCGGGGCAAATGGAAATGGACACACGTGGCCTTCCCACCGGCTTTTGCTATTACGGGATCGCTAGCGTTTCTTCTGGTGCGTCTGGAGGGGCTGTTCCCCTGACCCTCTTTTATCCTGACTTACAGGGTCTCAGATGTCAATCAGGTTGGGATGATGCAATTCCTCCACCAACCTCCCCCTCGGTTCATTGCCTGGGGGCTTCGATGCATCGTACAGTATCCAATACACAATCCCGTCTCCAAGAGACAATAGCCGTTATCAATGGTTCCGCCTTTTGGAGGCCAGGATACATTCCAAACTCTTTGTGGATTCTGCATGTCTTTCTCTCATTTCCTGGGTCTCCTGACCCGAATCAATAGCGATCCTGCGATTCTCAAAAAGGAGGGGGCCATGGACGTAACAATATAGAGGCCAAACATTCATTCGGAGGACACACCACAACTAACAGTGCACTGATGATGTCTCCTCAAGTGACGGAACATTTGCAAATAAATTGTCAAGATCGGAGAACAACTCAACCTGACGATCAACTACCTGAGCTACGCATTTTCTTAAGTATTTCCAATCCCATTTCAAGCCTATACTGGTAATGCTCCTTAACCTTTGACATTGATGATTGAATTGGTGCTGCTTCCTGCACCCATGCCGAGCTTGTTGATTTCATTTAGACCCTAAGACATAGAAGCAGAATCTGGCCATTTAGCCCATTGAGTCTGCTCTGTTTTTCAATCAGGGCTGATCCTTCTCTCTCCTCCTCAGCCCTACTCCCCAGCTTTCTTCTTGATGCCATGCCCAATCAAGAACCTATCAATCTCTGCCTTAAATACATCAAATGTCATGGCCATGATAGCTGTCTGTGGTAACAAATTCCACAAATTCACTACCCTTTGGCTAAAGAAATTTCTCCCCATCTCTATTTCAAATTGGACAGCTCCTTTATCCTCAGACTGTGCCCTCTTGACCCACCATGGGAAACATCCTTTCCACCTCTACTCTGTCTAGGCCTTTCAACATTCAAAAGGTTTCAATGAGATCCCCCCCCCCCCCATCCTTCTAAATTCCAGTGAGTACAGACCTCCAGCCATCAAACATTCCTTGTATTCCCTTTCATTCTGGGAATCATCCTTGTGAACCTCCTCTGAACCCTCTCCAATGCCAGCACAATTTTTCTTAGATGACAAGCCCAAAACTGTTCACAATACTCAAGGTGAGGCCTCACCAGTGCTTTATAAAGAGTCAGCATCACATCCCAGCTCTTGTATTCTACACCTCTTGAAATTAATGCTAACATTGCATTTGCCTTCTCCACCATCGACTCAAGCTGCAAGTTTACCTTTAGGGTGTTCTGCAAGTTGAGTCTGTGGTGAGGAGGATGGTATCTTGGTTCTGATTTTATGGATTGGACTACTGAGTTTGTGGATGGTCTTTTTCCAGACTTAGTGGTTTTTATACTCTGTGGGGTTATTTTTAAAACCACCCGTTCCTTTTATATTTTCTGGTGGGAGGGGAGGGTGTTTGGGGGTTGATGTTCTGCTGTGTTCTGTTAGTTTCTTTGTGCAGGGGAGGGTTTGTTTTTTTGGTGGGGGGGTGATATTCCAGTTCCATGTTGTACGGGGGCGGAGGGGGGGTTTGGGGGTTGATGATTGGGCTGCCATTCTGTTTTGGCGGGGAGGGGGGAATGGGTTTGTTGTTTCTCTCTGAACGACTTTCATGGTCTTTTTTGTTTGATGGCTATCTGGAGAAGACAAAATTTAAAGTTGTATATGGACACATCTTTGATAATAAGTGATCCTTTAAAGAGTATTCTGCTTTCATAACTGTGAAAGATATTAACCATCTTACTGGAACCTGTCTGAAGAATGAGTGGAGGCAGATGGTTGGAATATATGAGAAAAATGTCTATGTTCCTTGCACTGGTAGGAGGAAATGAAGTTTGCCTCCAGCTTCCACCCTGCCCTCAAATTCACTTGGTCAATCTCTGACACCTCTCTTCCCTTTCTCAATCTCTCAATCTCTGGAGCCAGATCATCCTTAACACTGACATCTTTTACCAACCTACTGGCTCTCATAGTTACCTTGACGATACGTCTTCTCACACTCACTTGGAAAAATGCGGTTTCTTTCTCTCAGTTCCTCCATCTCAACTGCATCTGTTTTCAGGATGTGATTTCTATTCTAGATCATCAAAGATTAAAAAAAAACAAGAGTTTCCGTTTCACCACCATCAATGCTGCTTTCACTGGTATTTCCTCCATTTCCTGCAAATCTTCCCTCAGCCCATCCTCCCCATTGTTCCCCCTGTCCATACTTTGTCTACCATCTTCATTCTGTTGTCACAAAAAGCAGGATCTCCTAGCAGCTATCCATTTCAATCCAACCTCCCATTCCCATTCTGATATGTCTTTCCATGGTCTCCTCTACTGCCATGATGAGGCTAAATTTAGCTTTGAAGAGTAACACCATATATTCCATATGGGTAGCCTCCAACCTGATGGCATAAACATGAATTTTTCTTTATTCCAGTGAATTCTCTTCCCCCTTCTCTCTTTTTCCATTCCTCACCCATCACCTCTCTCTAGTTCCCTTTTCAAACACCTTCTCTTCCTTTCACAGTCCACTGTCCTCTCTTATTAGATTCCTTCTTCAGCCCTTTACCTCTTCCACTCCTCCACCTACACATCCCTCCCCTATAACTGGCCTCATCCATCCCCTGCCAGCTTACTCTCCACCCAGCTCCTTATTCTGGCTTCTTCCCCCTTCCTTTCAGGTCCTGATGAATGGTCTCAACCCAAAACATCAACTGTTTATTTCCCAATAGATGCTGCCTGACTTGCTGAGTTTCTCCAGCACTTTGTGTGTGTTGTTCAGGATTTCCAGCATTGGTAGAATATCTGGTGTTTATGACTTGTTTTTCCCTACTTATCTGCCTTGCAATCTATTGTCTCCCACATATCGATCACCCGAATTCACCTGCCGCCCATACACTGCATAATGAATGATTTCTAATAGCTGTTTAATCTAATAAACAAAATATCTCTCAAGGAGAACCTGCAAACTCCGCATGGATAGCACCCTATGTTGGAACTGAACCAAGTCCCTGGTTCAGCAATAACCGAAGCACCATTATGTCACTCCATAAAGAACACTTGCTACCACATCCAAAAATTTGCCAGTATTAACTAACACATTCAGAGGCCAAGGTGAAGAAATAAAGATAAAAGAAATATTTGCCATACCTCTTGCTACTTACTGTTGGTTGTGGCAATGAAGTTTTGGGGAGCAGGTGAGGGTAATTTGATAAATGGAGGAAGGAGGAGGAGTTTAATTTAAAGATACAGCAACTACCATTTTGTAAACACAAGAAATTCTGCAGATACTGCAAGTCCAAAGCAACACACACAAAATGCTGAAGGAACTGTTCTGGGTTCCTTACTTACTTACTGTTCTGGGACAGTCACTCTTCGTGATGTTTATAAGTGACCTGGATGAGGAAGTGGAGAGATGGGTTAGTAAATTTGCTGATGACACAAAGGTTGGAGGTGTTGTGGATAGTGTGGATGGTTGTCAGAGGTTACAGTGGGACATTGATATGATGCAAAACTGGGCTGAGAAGTGACAGATGGAGTTTAACCCAGATAAGTGTGAAGTGGTTCATTTTGGTAGGTCAAATATGATGGTAGAATATAGTATTAGTGGTAAGACTCTTCGCAGTGTGGAGGATCAGAGGGATCTTGGGGTCAGAGTCTATAGGACACTCAAAGCAGCTGTGCAGGTTGACTCTGTGGATAAGAAGGCATATGGTGCATTGGCTTCATCAATCGTGGAATTTAATTTAGGAGCCGAGAGGTAATGTTGCAGCTATATAGGACCCTGGTCAGACCCCACTTGGAGTAACGTGCTCAGTTCTGGTCGCCTCACTATAGGAAGGATGTGGAAACCATAGAAAGGGTGCAGAGGAGATTTACAAGGATGTTGCCTGGATTGGGGAGCTTGCCTTATGAGAATAGGATGAGTGAACTTGGCCTCTTCTCCTTGGAGCGACAGAGGATGAGAGGTGACCTGATAGAGGGGTATAAGATAATGAGAGGCATTGATCATGTGGATAGTCAGAGGCTTTTTCCCAGGGCTGAAATGGTTGCCACAAGAGGACACAAGTTTAAGGTGCTGGGGAGTAGGTACAGAGGAGATGTCAGGGGTAAGTTTTTTCACTCAGAGAGTGGTGAGTTTGTGGAATGGGCTGCTGGCAATGGTGGTGGAGGTGGATACAATAGGGTCTTTTAAGAGACTTTTGCATAGGTACATTGAGCTTAGAAAAATAGAGAGCAATGGGTAAACCTAGTGATTTCTGAGGTAGGGACATGTTTAGCACAACTTTGTGGGCCAAAGGGCCTGTATTGTGCTGTAGGTTTTCCATGTTTCTATGAACTCAGCAGGTCAGGGTTTATCGAAAATAAAACATAGTCAATGTTTCAGGCCGAGACCCTTCTTCAGTGCTGGAAAGGAAGGGAAAGTCACCAGATCTACCATTACAGCCTGGTATGGGAACTATGCTTCCCTCAATCGCAGGACTCTTCAGAGAGTAGTGCAGACAGCCTAGCTCATCTGTAGATGTGAACTTCCTATTATTCAGGACATTTACAAAGACAGGCGTGTAAAAAGGTCCGGACGGATCATTGGACACCCGAGTCACCCCAACCACAAACTGCTCCAGCTAGGAAACAGTACCACAGCATAAAAGCCAGGACCAACGGGCTCCAGGACAGCTTCATCCACCAGACCATCAGACTGATTAACTCATGCTGCCACAACTGTATTTTTATGTTACATTAACTATCCATATTAACTGTACATGATATTATAAATTACTATAAATCCACATTTGAATGGAGATGTAATGTAAAGATTTTCACTCCTTGTGTATATAAGGGATGCAAGTAATAATGATGATGATGATGTCGACTTAGGCCTGAGCAGCAGTTTCATGCCTTACAAGGCACGGAACAAAAGATTGTGTGGTGTGCCACTCCTCACACAGATATTTCATAGTATTTTTCTTTATTTTACGAGGTTGAGTTGCGAGCTCAACACCCAACCTGGCACAGATGGAAAGCGTACTCGGGAACGGTCTGACTGGATTCGAACCCAGGAACCTGCGTTCCGGAGTCCGGCGTTGATGTCACTGCGCTACTAGGAAGTAATAAAGTCAATTGAATTCAATTTAATTATGCTGGATTTCCTCACAGGGAATGACCATTTTCTTCAAAAGTGATTATTTTATAGCGATGCAAAACAAGGCATCAGAATTGGCAACAGTAAAAAAAAAAGAGCAAATGGACAGACAAAATATTTTTGAAAACAGATTGTCAGTGATACTGGAACAGTTTAAATAATCTCAGATTAAAACTATTTGCATAATGAAAGAAGAACTGATACATTCTATTATGCAAAGCATCAGTTACTTTATGCACAATAACATTTTATTTTTTCGCTAAATCTCAAAAAGTTAATAGGTTGTGTACGTAGAGCATCAATATGGAAAAATATACTTGATTAAACTGCCAGAATATTAGTTGAATCTAAGTCAGTTTGTTAAAGAAGTCACAGTATTTTATCATGTTATAGCACCTCCTTTAGGTTAGGCCATATACAGCAACATGTGAATGCTCACTCCCCTGTGATTTACTGTGTAATTAATAGTATAGAACTTTTCAGTAAATATCTGTCCCACACACAAAGGGACAATTCATTCTTTTACTAAAATTGTTTTACATTGAAAAGGCAATAAAAAAAGGCTGCTGGTTACATATCACTCGATTTATGCCATTCCACAATCAGAATTACCCCCTTGAGTTTTCCTTGATACACTACAACACTAATTCTCCAAAAACAAAACCTGATAGGATGGAGTTACTACTATCATGTAAACTGCTCATGTACAATATAATTTAATAAAGAACAAAGTGTCAGAAGATAAAAATATTTAATTAAGTCCATAATATTAAACTAAGATAAATTACCTTAACATTATCATTGATAGCAGTAACATAGATTATGATATCATCAAATAAATTGAAAATGTGTAAACAGTAACAACACAGATTACATCTCAGAATAATTTATGATTCTTGCTTATAAATCTCAAGAGGCTGTATCATTTGAAGTTTCTAGAAATTGTGGGCTGATTTTCTCTGATCTTTTCTTTTGGGAATCTGTTTGTTTCAGCACACAAATTGGCTGTCTGCATTTTATTAACTGAACACCAGAATGCAGGAATGGGAACAGATTGCAGCAATCACATTCTAAAATCTCTGTTTTGCTTTAGTGTTTTTTGATTGACTGTGCCTGCAGGGTCTGAAAATCTACATCTCTGTTATCACACCAGTTGAACAGTCACTTATATGCAACGGTGGAATCATGACAAATTGATAGCATATTGTTGAGAAGATGGGATACTTGATTGATCATTACATGGACACATTCAAAGGTACATGTATAAATCCTTAGTCCAAAACCATTATAACTGCATTTTTAAAAATGTAACAACACCAAGGGTCAAGAGAAGGAATGAACTAAACTGTGTTCCCAGGGACTGAAGATGTTTATCCCTGATCAGTAAGCCATTGGCTCACTTCCTTCCCCTGCTTCCATCAAACACAGAATCTTGGAAAGATACAGCATAGAAACAGGCAGTTTGGCTCTCCGAACATTAATCACCCATTTTTATACCAGTCCGACCCTAATCCATGTTATTCTCCCTACATTCCCATCCACTTCCTCCTCCCTTCCCCAGTTTAACCACTCACATACACAGTAGGGGATTCTGGGAAGTATGAGATGAGGTGACCACCCAGAGAAAGCCCATGCAGTCAGAGGGAGAAGGTGCAAACTCCATCATGGCTACAACAGGGAGACTCTGGGTATCTCAGGCAACTGACTTGTGTGCCGACATTCCAAAACTTGTCCATCATTGGTGCATGTCAGGCATCTGGTGAACCACTCTCTACTTACTGCTCCAACACTATCCATGACAAAATAACCCATATGATTTGCACCGCACCTAATCTTAAACCGTGTCACCCTCCAGCTCCTGCACAGAACAGCCACAGTGAGCACCATCTACCCCTAACCCCAATTACTGCCGAAGGTTGAAACTCAGTCAACTCCATCATGGCCACTAGCCTCCCTGGCATTAAGGACACCTTCCAAAGGTGATGTCTCAGAAAGGCGGCATCCATCATTGTGGTGAACTACATATACCTGTCCGGACATGCCCCCCCCCTCCCCCTGCTGACTGCTCCTGTGGCTCCTCCCACTGACCGTGGCTCCTCCCACAGACCCCGGTATAAAGGCGATTGAGGCCTGAGCCCTGCCTCTCAGTCTCCAGGATGTAGCATGGTGGTCAATTGCTGCTTGTTCTTTCTTCTAGTCAATAAAAACCAATATCTCGCCTCATGTCTCAGAGAGTTATTGATGGTGCATCAATCATTAAGGACTCCATCACCCAGGGTGTGCTCTCTTCTTAATACTACTATCAGAGCTGAAGTAGAGGGACCTGAAGACACACGCTTAATGTTTTAGGAACAGCTTTTTGCCCTACGCCACTAGATTTTTGAACAGACAATGAACTGACCAATGAACACCACCTCACTACTTTTGCCCTTGTTTTAGCCTACTTATATTCATATATTTATTATTATTTATGTAATGCACTGTACTGCTGCCACAAAACAATTAATTTTACCACACATGTCGGTGATAATATATCTGATTCTGATTCGGGGACAAGGCCTTCAGGCATATGAGAGCACAAGGCAGAATCACCCCTGAAACTAAGACTGGGAATTCCCTACCAAAAAGCACTTACACCAGAAAGTTAACAAGAGTTTCAAGAAGGTGACATCCCATTGCACTCTCAGTGGCAATTACAGATGGGAAATAAATGCTCTCCTTTCCAGGATTGCACAGATCCTGAAAAAAATAATAAAAACAAAGCCTTTCCTTAAAATAGGTCAGTGCTGAAACTGCCTTGGGACCATGTTCTGACTCTCTGCTCCTGCCATCTCCAGGGAAGAAAGATTGAGGGAGATTTGACAACACAATGGGGACAGATGAATCTGCCTGCAGAAAGTTGTAAGAAAGGACCAAATTTAATGAAATAACTTTGAAAGCCCCCATTGGCAGTCAGTCTTGCACACGCATCCAATTACAATGGGCTGAATAGTTTCTTTATTTAGTGATACATTTGGCACAGCTACTCTGTTGTTAAAAGTATTATGTTAAAATTATTCACATACCATCCATGTGGTGGCACCAATTTTCTTTCAGGGCATTGGAACAAATCGGAACAATTGGAACATCAGGACAGAGCCCCATGACTGTTCATCTACACTTTGTCTTTACACCTGGCATTAACATGATGTCATTGCTGAACAGAGAAAAGGCTGGATAATGCTGTATTATTATGTCCAATTACTTCTTCAGCAAGAAATTAGAATAATAAGCATTCTCCAACCTCTCTCTTCCGAGGTTGCTTAGGAAACAGCATCATCTATGTTGGGAGTGGGTTAGGTGCTGGAGGTAGTCGTGATCATTGGCTGTCAGGTGACGGAGAAGAAAACAGGCTGACGGCAGCTCGCTAAAAAACACTCATCAGCAAGACGTTCAGTGACAAATCCTCAGGTGTGATTTTCTAATAATTCTTGTAATCTCCTTCTGTAAATTTGCAGTTCATTCGAAGTTACAGAGTTAGGAAGAGGGGAGAATCCATGCGTGAAACCTGGGGCATGGTAAACGTGAAAGACTGCACATGCACAGTCCCCCTGAAGTACCGCATGTGGATTCTATTCTGGAATAACTGCTAGGTTCCTGCACCATCTAGAACACTGAAATAGCACAAAAGCGACTGTTTCCTGGCCTCACTAATTCACAATCAAAAGAAACACTACATTCCAAAAAGGTATGATTTTTTTCACTACTGATTTTAGCAGTGAAGCTGTTAGCTAATGCTGAAATTCTAACATCACATCCTGCTGCATTTTGTTTCCGTAGAGTACTCCCAGTAGGAAGTTCAGAAGATGGGACAGGTTCAGAGCAGATAGAGACCGGGATTGCAATGTTGGGAGAAACAGTGGTGGGACTCTGCAGGTCAGGCAGCATTTATGGACAGGAATAAACAATGTATTGGGCTGAGACAAGATTATGAGTCAGGTCTGAGAGAAAGGCTCGAGACATTCACAGACATTTGATCTTTCAAAAGTTTTGATAGCCACTAAGGCCCTAGATATCCTTAAAGGCCTATTTAAGCAACACGACATTGTATAAATACAATCTGCAAGTTGACATTTTAAGAATAAACTTTCATGCATCAACCAAGGAATCCTTAAAAAATTGGAGTGTTTATTCTATCATTCACTAATTAAAGAAAGCCCAACTCTTTCCTAAATATTACCCCTCTAGGGTTTGGATTCCTTTGCACTTTTTATTGTCATCAGTTCATAATACAAGGAAATCCTTGTGCCCTGTAGACATGGCCAGTAGTGACAGAACTGTGTGTGTGAGAGAAGTGGGGAGACCAAGGGGCTTGTCAATTTCTGAAAGAGGCTGGATGAAATTGAGCCCACCAGCCATATATTGTGGCCCATGGTTATGGGCAACATCACTGTGGTGGGAAGCTTGGAGGTTGGTGAAATTGCATGCTGCCAGGATGATAGCCTGTTAACCTGCATCTGTTTTATCAGGTACATACCGAGCTTAAAATTTGGTCTACCTGCTTGCTATATTGTTTTCAGGATTTCAATAATCAATCAACTGTTGAGCTGTGAGTATATCACCTGTCCAATTTGAGAGTTTTTGGCTTGTGCAGCTTAAAGGCATTCTGAAGGTGAGTTGTACAGTACTCTTGATTGTTTAACTGGTGAAAATCGTTCTGGTTGAAATGGATGAAGAACTGCTTTAGGAAGTCTTGGCCAATGGGTTGTGAGGGGGTGACATCCCACCTACTCCCAGGCTGACGATGCAGCCTTCAGGCACTGGAAGGTGATAGAGGGGGGCATTAAGTGTCCAGTGCCATGACCCAGATGTGGTGCTGTAACGAGTGCAATTTCTGAATGAGTATAGTGAATAGATCTTCAAATTATCTCTTCACTCAGATTGCACCACGAGTTCCTCAAAGCACCACTTTACTGATAGCTGCATCAAATCAGCTCTAGGATCTGACATTTACTGGCCCCCAGAACATCTATGCACAGTAGTAGTGCAATTAGTCTCCTAGGGGGTTATTCTGTTTATAGAGAATGTCTGTGCATTGCTTTGTTTAAAGCAGGGAGACTAATGCTCAGGTTTACACCACACATTCCTTGACAGATTGGGGTCAGGATCCAGTGCATGGAAATCAAGACAAATGTGGGCCATTCTCTACTGGATCCTTCCTCCACCTCTGCTGGTACTGTAACGTGCCATCATCTTCTGTCGGCTCCACCACTGACGTCTTGATTGAATCACTCTTTTTCTTAAACTTCCCCTCGACCGTACCACCATGGGCGACTCTAACCTATTAGGATCCAAGACCCAGACAGCATAGCTCTTGGGCTCTTAGGAACTCACAAGCCTCTCCACTTTGTCAAGCTGATGATCCTCGGTGAACTATTGTCTTCGCACATTAACCACTAAGCATGCAATCACATCTCATAGCTCTCGCAATGCCAGCTAATCTACCACAAGAGCCATATCAGCTAAGCACATTGCAAAACCTCTCCATTCTCCTCTTCTTAAACCAGCACTAAAAGCAATAAACTGACTGGGATCATGCTTAACCATATCCTCCTGGGGAAGGAACAATGTCCATTGCCAGAACTCCGCTGTATAAAAATCACCAAGAAATATAAAGATTTATTTGGACTGAATTTTTTACCTATGCTTCATCAAATTCAGCAACTTACTACTAGATGGTCTCCCTTATTTTTATCATTAGTTGGTCGGATTAATGCTATTAAAATGATGATTTTACCGAAATTTTTATATTTATTCCAAGCTTTACCAATTTTTATTCCTAAATCTTTTTTTGATAATATTGATTCAAAAATTTCCTCATTTGTGTGGCAAAATAAAAATCCTAGGTTAAGCAAAAGGCAATTACAAAAGTCTAAAAAAGATGGTGGTCTAGCTTTACCTAACTTTAGATTTTATTATTGGGCGAATAATATTCGTAACCTAATGTACTGGAAACTAGATTTGGATTCACCTGTGTGCCCACAGTGGGTAAATTTGGAATGTAGTGAGGTTAAGGGATATTCTATATTTTCCGTTCTTGGTTCTTTTCTTCCTATTGATTTAGCCAAATTCAATAAACAGATATCTAACCCTGTTGTTAAACATACACTACGAATTTGGTTTCAATTTCGCAAATTCTTTAATCTGAAAAACTTTGCTCTGGACAGCCCTATTTTATGTAATTTTTTTTTTAAACCTTCATTGACAGATCAAGCTTTTAGTATATGGAAAAGGAAAGGTATAAAATGTTTTCGTGATCTTTTTTTTGAAGGTACTTTGATGTCTTTTGATCAACTATCCAACAAATTTGAATTACCTAAATCTAATTTTTTTAGATACTTACAAATTAGAAATTTCTTACATAAAATTCTTCCATCTTTTCCTAACTCAACTCCATCGGATTTTTCAGATTTGATTTTTACTTTTAATCCTTGTCAGAAGGGATTAGTAGCTTTTATTTATAACATGATTATGAAGATACAGCCAGAAATATCGGATAGAATTAGACAAGAATGGGAAAAAGAACTTCGATGTAATATATCAACAGATAAATGGGAAAAAATTTTACAAATGGTTAATTCCTCCTCTATTTGTGCTAAACATGCTTTAATACAATTTAAAATTGTACATAGAGCTTATATGTCTAAAGATAAGCTTGCCCGATTTTATTCGCATATTAATCCTCAATGTGACAGATGTCACTTAGAAGTGGCTTCATTGACTCACATGTTTTGGACATGTCCCACTTTACATAACTATTGGAAGGACATTTTTGATGTCATTTCCTCAGTATGGAATATCGATTTACAACCCCATTTTATTACTGCAATTTTCGGTATACCAAATGAAGATGGCAATCAGCTTTCCCCTTCAATCAGACGAATGATTGCCTTTGTAACATTAATTGCCAGAAGGTCTATATTACAAAACTGGAAAGAAGTAAATCCTCCTACATTTCAGTGGTTCTCCCAAACTATTTCTTATTTGAGTTTGGAAAAAATCAGAAGCACTATCTTTGATTCTTCAATTAAATTTGAAGAAACCTGGGGACCATTTATTCGACACTTTCATATGAATTAATTTGGCCTATTTCAGATCCTTTTCTCTACTTATCCTTGTTCAGGTATGGAGTTCCGGAGTTTTTTTTCTTGACACCTTTATATATTTATAAAGTGCTATTATTGCCCATGTTAGTTTTAGTTTAGTATTTTTTTTCAATATATATTTTTTCTCATATATAATTTCAATTTTTTTTCTTTTTTCGATGATTATTTTTGTTTTTTTTTCATATATATTTATATAGACTTGATTGATTTATGTACCTTTTGTTGATGGATGTTTTAATAGGATATTATTATCCTATTACTAATGTAATCTCAAGTTTATTGAATCTGTAATCTATTCATTATTATGTGTTGTTTTTTTTTATATATGAAATTTAATAAAAAGATTGAAAAAGAAAAAAAAGAACTCCGCAGATGACTTGTGCAACATTGTGGTGCATCTTGTGGAGTTGCTGCCTCATAGTACGAGGTTCTTGGGTTCAATACCGTTCTCCTGTGGCTGCATGGCTTTCATCCGTATATTCAAAGATGTGCAGATTAAGTGGTTAAGTGGTAAATTGCTCTGAGGCTGAGTGTCACAAACTGGAGTTAATGAGAATGTAGGGAGAATAAAAATGAGATTGATATTGGATAAGTGTAAATGGGCTCACTGACCAGTTGTTTTTCGATATCCCAAGGACGCGGTCTAGAAGGTGAGTGCACCTTGGGGGTTCCGAGGCTTTGCTGCCTGAGGACAAGCCAATTCTATGCCGGTACCATTGACTGGAGCGTTGCAGGAGAAAGTCGAACATTGAGAACAGTGGATCAGCTGGCGGGGGCTCCGTATTCAGATTGCACTCTCTCTCTCTCTCTTTCACAGTGGGAGAGAGTTTGTTGCTGATTCTGTAAGTTGTAGAACTCGGGGGGGGGGGGGTGGAGGGGAAGTGACATGGCAGACTTTAACATTATAAATCAGTGAGTTGTTTGTCTTTGTTGGTCTCCCCTCTCGCTGTGAAAGCGTTAGGAGACAGTGAGCCTGTGTCATGTTGAATTGTCAGGTGAACAATTAGTTGTTGTATTGCAGATCGTGGTCTTTCTTGGGGGCTTTGCTATTGATCGCTTGGTGGGAGGAGTGCTGATAATTTTGTTTTGCTGAAGTAGGTCGGGGAGGGGGAAGGTCATTGCTTTGCTGCTGCTTGAGCGTGGGAGGAGGGGAGGAGGGGGGTTTGGGGTTCTAACGTTTTTACTGTCACTCCTTCTTTGGGGCACTCTTCTGTTTTCGTGGATGTCTGCAAAGAACAAGAATTTCAGGTTGTATATTGAATATATTCTCTGATATTAAATGGAACTATTGAACTATTGGATATATTCACACTGAATACGTAGAGTGGTGACTAGAATATATGCAGTACTCTAGCTGTAGCCTGACTAGTCTTCTATGCATGTACTTCCTCAAAGATCAGTACATCTTGGGCCAAAGGTTCTATATGTTCTGTACTGTTCTATGATCTGTATTCTTATAAGACCATAAGACATAGGAGCAGAATTAGGGCATCTGGCCAATCGAGTATTCTCTGCCATTCAATCATGGATAATCCTTTTTTCTTTAAATCCCCTCCTCAACCCCAGCTGGCCTTCTCCCCGTAACCTTTGATGACATGCCCAATCAAGAAACTATCAATCTCTGCTTTAAGTTCACCCAACGACCTGGCCTCCACAGCTGCATGTGGCAACAAATTCCACAAATTCGCCACCCTCTGGCGAAAGAAATTTCTCCGCCTCCCTGTTTTGAAAAGGGCTGTTGCCTTCTTGTCCTAGACTCTCCCACCAACATTCAAAAGGTTTCAATAAGATCCCCACTCATCCTTCTGAATTCCAGTGAGTACAGACCCAGAGCCAATAAACGTTCCTCGTATGATAACCCTTTCATTCCTGGAGTCATCCTTATGAACCTCCTCTGGACCCTCTACAATACCAGCACATCTTTTCTAAGATGAGGCTAAAATGAGCCTAAAATGGTTCACAATACTTAAGGCAAGGCCTCACCAGTGCCTTATAAAGCTTCAGCATCACATCCCAGCTCATATTCTAGATCTCTTGAAATGAATGCCGATGTAGCATCTTCCTTCCTCACCACCAACTCAACCTGCATGTTAACCTTTAGGGTGTCAGCACAAGGATTCCCAAGTCCCAATTTGGAGTAACATTTGCAATTTTCCAGTCCTCTGGCACCATGCCAGAGTCCAATGGTTTTTGAAACATCATTTCTAATGCCACCACTATCTCTAACGCTACCTCTTTCAGAACCCTAGGGTCCGGGTGACTAATGTACCTTCAGGTTTTTCAGCTTTTTGAGCACCTTCCCTCTTGTAACAGTAACAGCACCCACTTCTTTTCCTATATTCTAAGCTCCTTGAAACCAAAAAAAAAAGAACCATTCTGTATGTACTCTGCACCACTTTAACAGCTGCTACTTCCTAGGATGTGAGGATGTGCAACCTATAGGGGGCAGCATTGTAGTGTAACACTTTATAGTGCCAGTGATGTGAGTCGAGTTCATTCCCTGCCACTGTATGTTCTCCCCACGACTATGTGGGTTTCCTCCAGATGCTCTGGTGTCCTCCATATTCCAAAGACACACAAGTTAGGGTTAATATGCTGTGGGCTGGAAACATGGCGACACTCGTGGCCTGTGCGCCCCGCCCCCCAGCACATCCTTGGATTATGTTGACACAAACGAGGCAATTCACTGTATTTTTCAATGTACATGTAACAATAAAAGCTATTGTTTATCTAATTCCTTGTAGCTATTACCATGAATGCCTTCTTTACCCTTCCCAAATACATCACCTTGTGCTTCTCGGGCCAGTAGCCGTGTTCTCATTTTACCAATTCCTTTCCATAACTTCTGATTTAGAAGCAGCAGGTGATGTAACCACACAGCTCTTAGATCCCTAGCATAGTGGTTAGCACAACGCTTTACAGTACCAGCGACCCGGGTTCAACTCCCGCCTCTGTCTGTATGGGGTTTGTACACTCTCTGCGAGTTTCCTGTGGATCTCTGGTTTCCTCCCATAGCTCAAAGACATACTGATTGGACGCTGTAAATAATCCCAGGATTAGGCTCGGCTTAAATTGGAGAATGCTGGGCAGCACGACTCAAAGGGGCTATTTCATGCTGTATCTTAATAAATAAAACTCCTCACAAGATCCAACCTTTCTTCTTTCTGATAAGCAAGCTAGCTAGGTGGCAATTGAATAGCAGGAGAGCAAAGCTGAAGGCACGTTATCACTTGATTTAACGTGTACCCAGATCAGAAGTGCAAGGGTTAATTTAATGGATATACAGCTACGGTTCTTATCTATTGATCCATGGACATGAATCTGGACCTTTCCTTCTCAGCTGGGGAATAGTGATTTGATTATTTAAATAAAATCTGGAAATAGAAAGAAACAAAACCTAGGCTTTGGTATTGGTAACCACAAAAACTACTTGACTGTTAAGAAAACCTACTGTATTTGCTAATACCGTCAGGGAAGAAAATTTGCCCATCTCGACATTACTGAGCTTCCTCAGTTCAGAGCCAGTTAGTGACTGACAGAGAAATGTCAGCATTGCCAATGGTGTTTACATCTGACAAATAACAAAAAAACACTATAGCTTCATGTACAAGTTCACGTTGAAGTGAGATTTGAACATGGTAAAAACTTGCCTGGGCCACTGTAGACTTGAATAACAATGCACAAGAGACTGTAGGCGTGCACAGTTAGAAGAGATGATAAGGGGCTCGACATAAAATGTGAATCAAATGTGAATTTGAAAGGTTTCTAAATGGAGCAAATTCAGAAATCAGAAGTGCAAAGAGATTTGGGAGCCCTCACGTAGGATTCCCTAAAGGTTAACTGGCAGGTTGTGCCGGTGCAAATACAATGTTAGTATCATGTTCAGAAAATTGGAATATGAAAGTAAGGATGCAACATTGAGGCTGGACTGCACTTGGGGTATTGTGAGCAGTTTTAGGCCCCAATCTAAAAAAAAATATGCTGGCATTTGAGATGGTCCAGAGAAAGTTCACAAGAATGATTCTGGGAATGAAAGGTGTGAGGTGCATTTGATGGCTTTGGACCTGTACTCATTGGAATTTAGAAGAATAATGGGGGATTTCATTGAAACCTATCGAATATTGAAAGGCCCAGAGAGAGTGGATGGGGAAAAATGTTTCCTACAGTAGGGGTGCGTAGGAACAGAGGGCAGAGCCTCAGAATAGAGGGATGTCCAATTAGAACAGAGATGAGAATAAACTTCATTAGCCAGGGGATGGTGAATCTGTGGAATTCATCGTTTCAGGTGCCTGTGGAGGCCAAGTCATTGGATACTGTATATCACGAATGGAGGTTGATACGTTCTTGATTAGTTAGAGCGCCGAAGAGAAAACAGGAAAATGTAGTTGAGAGGTAAATAAAACACTAATTCTCTTTTATTACTACATACGTACATTAAAATAATCATCCCATTGTCACAATTATTAAAAAAAAACCTTGATTGATAGTTGGATATTTTGGTGTCTGTCAACAGCTCATATATATCCTAAGGATTGTAAGTGATTAGTAATTCACTTCAAAAATATGAGTACCGATAATTAGTAATAATACAAAAATAGTAGAGTTTAAATGTAACAGTGAAATTAAAATAAGACATTACAGAAAATAACATTCCTGACAAACATCAAGAGACCTCGTCCCACAATGAGGAAGTCATGTTGAAAAAAATTACTTGCATTAGAGGAAGTGATGTTTAAAATTAACGGTAATATATAAGAAAAATCCCCTTTGTTAAATAAACTTTGTTGATTATTATTAATTACTAGTTTCATTAGAACTACATTACTTAATTTTCATTCATGAAACAGTTCATTCACAAAGCAACCACAATCAGTACAATATTAATATCACACAGCATGATCAAGAACAGAGAGCCGTGTTATGAGCAAGAAAGTGAATGATTATTAATCTGAAAAGTACCGTTTTTGACACAGAGACAATTAATGTTTTTGTTGTACAATATATGCAGCATATAAATTAAGTGCCTCCAATTAAGAGCTGATTGTGGACTTTAGAAAGGTTAAGACAAGGGAACACAAACCAATTCTCATAGAAGGATCAGAAGGTAGAGAGTGAGCGATTGGGTCAGATGTGAATTAAATTTAAAATTCACAGACTACACAAAAAAGAAACCATTCTTCTTAAATTTTTGCTGGAAGATCATCAACTCATGACCAAGACATCCTCTGGTCCGCCTAACCTTTCTCGGCTCCCAATGTGAGGAACCATACACAACACGGTAGCATAGTGGCCAGCACAACACTTTACTGTACAGGCGACCCGGTTCAATTCCCGTCGCTGTCCGTACGGAGTTTGCATGTTCTCCTCGAGACCTTCTGGGTGCTCCAGACATACCGCTTGGTAGGTTAATTGGTCATTGTATATTGTCCTGTGATTAGGATAGGACTAAATTGGGGGATTGCAGCGCAGTGTGGCTCTAAAGGCTGGAAGGGCGTATTCCATACTGTATCTTAATAAAATAAAGTAAAAGTAAATTGTAAGGTGCAGACTGCCACATCCTATGGTCCAGTACAGTGTGGTGAAGAATACTCCAAAGATTGGTTCAGTAATCACCAAGGCTCGCTAAAGAAAAATCTCTATTAAAGAGATATTAGTGCGACACAGCAGGATGCTGAATCCATCTCCAAACCCACTTGACTGCTTGCTAAAGGGAATATAACTAGAAGAAATGCTGATACATAGAGGTATAATGTAAATTGTCTAAGTAAATAGAATGATATAGCATATACAATGATACATGAAAGCACCACCATATATTTGCAAATTTCAAAGTTTAAAGTAGATTCATTATAATACAAGTGCATATCCTGCATTACTGTATTTTTCCTAATATTCTATATGAGCTTGTATATGTGAAGTCTGGGCCTCAAAGCCGTGGTGTCGCCGAGCGGGCATCGGGACTGGTCAACAGATGTTATCGGTGGGTTGGGAGGGGTCTGAACTATATAAATGCTTATTCTGCATCGTACTTTACTGATATTCCTTATGGGTGTGTTGACTTGATGCATCAAGTTGCAGCGTCGTGGGGCAGGGGAACGCTGTGACTCTTTTATTCTGAAAATGTGTTCTTATGTGTGACCGTTGGTAATGTGCTTTAGCACCTTGACCCTGTAGTAATGCTGTCTCATTTGGCTGTATTCATGTATGGTTGAATGACAATTAAACTCGAATTGAATCGAATTATGTATATATCACTATATACCACCTTGAGATCTTTTTCTTGCAAGCAGTTTTAGGAAAATAAAGAAGTACAACTGAATCCATGAAAAACAAAGCACAAACAAAGATGGACAAACAACCAATGTGCAGAAGACAAATTGGGCAAATATTGATAAATAAATAATACTGAGAATATGAGTTGTAGAATCGCTGAAAATGAGTCCATAGGTTGCGGAATCAATTCAGAGTCGAGGTGAGTGAACTTCCAGATTGTTTAAGATTCAAGATTGTTTAATGTCATTGCAGTACACCAGTGTAAAGGAGAAGGAAATAATTGTTACAGATTTCTTGCAGCATATGATGACACACTAAGATAAAGAACACAATAAATTTGAATACATAAGATAGCTTATATACATAGATTGATTATATGTCCATACAGTGACATTAGGTACAGGACATTAGGTCTGTACACAAGGTAATTCTGACAGCAAATGATGCCCACAGTCCAGCTCTCGTCAGCCTCCTCAGAAAGCAGAGGTGTCGGTGAGCTTTCTCGACTGTGGAGGATGTGTTCTGTGACCATGAGAGGTTGTGTGAGATGTGCGCTCCTGGGAGGCCGAATCTGCTCACGGCTTTCACGGCTGTGCTGCCGATGTAAAAGGTAGTGGTCTGTTGTGGATTTGGGGAGAGGGGCAAGAGAGAGTGGGAAAGGAAAAAGGGGCTTGCTTTTGCTATTGTTACTTGTATTGTTCTGCTGCACATTGTGGCCATGATATGTATGCAACAGAAACATAGAAAAACAGCACAATACAGGTCCATTGGCCTACAATGCTGTGCCAAACCTGTACTTACTTTAGAAATTACCTAAGGATTACCAATAGCCCTCTACCTATCCAGAAATCTCTTAAAAGACCCTATTGTATCTGACTCCACCGCCATTGCCAGCAGCCCATTCCACACACTCACCACTCTCTGTGTAAAAAACTTACCCCATGACATCACCTCTGTAACTACTTCCATGCACCTTAAAACTGTGCCCTCTCATGATAGCCATTTCAGCTCTGAGAAAAAGACTAACTATCCACATGATCAATGCCTCTCATCATCTTATAGACCTCTATCGGGTCAGCTGTCATCCTCCGTTGCTCCAAGGAGAAAAGGCCGAGTTCGCTCAAATTATTCTAATAAGGCATGCCCCCCAATCCAGGCAAAGTCCTTGTATATTTCCTCTGCACCCTTTCTATAGTTTGCACATCCCTCATGTAGTGATGTGACCAGAACTGAACACAGTACTCCATGTGGAGTCTGACCAGGGTCCTATAAAGATCTAACATGACGACTTGGCTCTTAAACTCAATCCCACAGTTAATGAAGGCCAATGCATTATATGCCTTCTTAACTTCAAGATCCCTCTGATCCTCCACACTGGCAAGAGTCTTGCCATTAATACTATACTCTGCCATCATATTTGACCTACCAAAATGAACCATCTCACACTTACATGGGTTGAACTTCATCTGGCACTTCTCAGCCCAGTTTTGCATCCTATTAATGTCCCGCTATAACCTCTGACAGCCCTCTACACTATCCACAACACCTCCAACCTTTGTGTCATCAGCAAATTTACTAACCTATCCCTTCATTTGATCATCCAGGTCATTTATAAAAATCACTACGAGAAGGGGTCCTAGAACAGATCCCTGAGGCACTCCGCTGGTCACTGACCTCCATACAAAATATGACCCATCTACAATCACTCTCTGCCTTCTGTGTGCAAGCCAATTCTGGATCCACAAAGCAAGGTCCCCTTGGATCCCATGCCTTCTTACTTTCTCAATTAGCCTTGCATGGGGCACCATATCAAATACCTTGCTGAAATCCATATACACTACATCTGCTCTTCCTTCATCAACGTGTTCAGTCACATCCTAAAAAATTCAATCAGGGTCATAAGGCACGACCTGCCTCTAGCAAAGCCATACTGACTATTTCTAATCATATTATGCCTCTTCAAATGTTCATAAATCCTGCCTCTTAGGATCTTTTCCCTCAACTTACCAACCACTGAAGTAAGATTCATTGGTCTATAATTTCCTGGGCTAGCTCTACACCCTTTCTTGAAAAAAGGAACAACATCTGCAAACCCCCAATCCTCCGGAACCTTCCCCGTCCGATTGATAATGCAAAGATCATTGCCAGAGGCTTAGCAATCTGTTTGCTTGCCTCCCATAGTAGCCTGGGGTACATCTTGTCTGGTCTTGGTGATTTATCCAACTTGATACTTTCCAAAAGCTAAAGCACATCCTCTTTCTTAATATCTATATGCTCAATCTTTTCAATCTGCTGAAAGTCATCCCTACAATCGCCAAGAACTTTTTCAATAGTGAATACTGAAGCAAAATATTCAGTAAGTACCTCAGCTATCTCCTCTGGTTCCATACACACTTCTCCACTGAAAATCCACTTTACAGAAGTGGTAATAGACAAAATCTGACACTAAACTACATGAAGAGGGATTAGAACAGGTGACCTAATGGTGGAAGAACCTCTTGAAAGGAGGGAAGAGTTGGGAAAACATAGAATGGAATTCCACAGCTTGTGATGGAGACAGCTGAAGGTGCAGCTGCCAATGATGGATCAATTCAATTCAGGATTGACTTAGAAGCTGGAATTAAAACAGGAGGGGTGTTGGGTTGACACCTTGAATAGGTTTGGAAACGAAAGTGAGAATACTAAAATCAAAACTTCTCTTTGAAAGACTAACACACAAAATGCTGGTAGCATCTATAGGGTGAAGCGCTGTCGACGTTTCGGACCGAGACCCTTGGTCTTCTCTCAGCACACACAAAATGCTGGTAAATTACTATCTTTCCTTTCGGTTAGTCCCGACGAAGGGTCTCGGCCCGAAACATCGACAGCGCTTCTCCCTATAGATGCTGCCTGGCCTGCTGTGTTCTGCCAGCATTTTGTGTGCGTTGTTTGAATTTCCAGCATCTGCAGATTTCCTCGTGTTTGCTCTGTGAAAGACTTATGTTTTTGCTTTCTTTGCAGATAGTGGTTAAATTTGCTGATTAAT
The DNA here is from genome assembly GCF_030144855.1 of Hypanus sabinus. Classification (NCBI taxonomy): domain Eukaryota; kingdom Metazoa; phylum Chordata; class Chondrichthyes; order Myliobatiformes; family Dasyatidae; genus Hypanus; species Hypanus sabinus. The sequence continues at coordinate 41,833,424 of NC_082727.1, forward strand.
CAGCAATTTTTTTTGTTAAGAAGGGAAGGAAGGAATTCATTTATGCTTGCACATTTCCAGTTTCCCCATCTCTTGGGGGCCCTTAGGTTTAGCTGTCAACTTTCATAAGATTGCAAACTGGTTGGCAGAAGATTAGCCATCCAATATGCACCTCTTCCGTCATATAACCTATAGATTTTACACACTATAACCATTACCCAACCGAATATTGACTACTAATCACATATCTCATGCATTATGCATTCTCCCTATTAAAGTCATTGACTATTAGTCATCCATTATGCATGCTTTCCACTTTTAAGCTACTCATAATAAACACAGACCATATCCTACCGCTTCTGTGGAATTCACTAGAAATGAAAACTGCAATGTACAGGTTTTTAAACAAATTGGCAGATACTGTGTATTCCTGCTCATGTTGTACATTGCTTGAGTTATTTATCCAATTGCTCACATTCATCCATAGGTAGTATCAAATTATCTAATGTCATACCCACAACTTTGTCTCAGCACGTAACATCTTGGTTTCCATCCAAATCTGCAACGTAGAGCAAATTTGAATGACCCTAACCTTAAATCATCATAAGAATATTAATGCTCAACAGCTTCCGTCGCTACTTTCAAAATAAGTGAAGTTCTGCTCTTGTTGGTCGTTAGCATAAAAGAGAAGAGGAAATTAGCCAAAGTACGGAAATGTTATACAATTAAGCTGTCGTGTTGCAACATGGTAACAGATGTTCTCTTCAGCCCTATATTTCAAGATGCTCCATCAACACTCCACTGAAGTGGCTGAACAAGCAAAGGGTTAGAGGAAACTCATGGTTTACTTACATTTGCTAACTCAGAAATTTTGATCAATGTCTTAAAAAATCATTTTGAAAACTGCAATGTACAGGAGTTTATAGATGAATGAAACAGGATCTTAGACTTTTTGCCCAGGGAAAGTAAATGTTTTTATTCCCCCACTGCCACTCTGCCTTCCCGGAGCAGCTTGTGTTGATCTTAATTGAGTGCTGACAGCATTAGGGCTAATTGAGATCCTATCACGCAGATTTATTTTCTGAAATTAATAGAAACAAAAATTGGAGGCTCTGAAAAATGCATTGCCCATTCACAATTCAGTTTACACCATTAGACAAATATTGGTAACAATGCAAATTACACGAGCTCTGATATTTTAAAGAGTAAATTGCTTACCTTTATAAAGCACCTATCACAACCTCAAACCATACCAGACAAATGAAGGTCAATGAAATAATTTTAAGAAGAGACTCCGTTGAGGTTTGATGAGATACAACAGCCTATTTGCATAGAGCATGGTTGCTCAAATAGAAATAGATTACCAGTAAAGAAGCTTCAGTTGTTCTCCCTGGCCTCAGAAATACCATTGTATTTCCTGTTTTCAGAATGATCTTTTGAGTCCCATTATAGACTCTTAGTTTCAATGGTGGACTTAGTGCAGCACACACTAAGTCCAGCCCAAGCCTAGGTTTGATCAACTTCAGAGATGTATCTTCAGACTCAATTTGTCAGGGTGACTAATTTGATTTTATGTTTTTGGAGGCTGAGCTACATATATTTATGAGTATACAAAAAATCCAAGCATATTCTTTGATTAATCTGTCAGAATTTGTGACTTCCACAAGTCACTTGCTTGGAGACCAAGCCAAACTGCACTTGACAGTTTTATTCACCGATGTGTTCAACAAAAGCATTTACTCACTGAATTATTTTATATTATTTTAACTCAAATTCAAATTGCTGATAAACCTTTCTAAATTTTATAGTTACAAGGTCAAAAAAGGAGGCCAATTGTTCCATACACATCAGGTTTGAAATTATGCTTGACATCACAAACTTTCATCCCACCCCGTTTTGCTATCCCATTCTACCGCAGACTTACCGAAGTTACTCTTGAATCCCACCATCCTTTTCCACTCAACTGCTCACAGTGGCAGCAAGTTCCAGATTCTCACCTCTCACACAATGAAACTCTCTCTACCAATTTGCTTTGGATTTATTATTGGCTAGGATTCCTAGATTTCGCCTTGCTTGTAAGGAGAAATATCTTCTTTATATTTATTTAGTTCCTTGCTAAGAACACAAATAAATCATGTAATAGTGTTTTCTGCAGAAAAGGACGCTAGCCCTTCCTGATAAGTATAACTTCTCATTAAATGAGTCACTCTAATAAATCTCTTTTGTACTTTCGCCAATGTCTCTACATCATGTTTTATAACACAGCACTCCTATTGTGGTCTGAACAACACACTATATAAACGTAACAGAGTCTTGTTGATTTACAGTCATATAAATCCAGTAGCTCTTTTCTTTGCCATTAATTGTGAGTTTTTGTATGCAACAATTTGTAGCCCTTCCAGATTCTTAATATTCCTTTTCTGCAGAATACCAATTCTTTATATTCATGAGTACTTTAACTTTGTCATCTCCAGAAAAGGAGGACGTCATGGAGGGTTCCTCCACTGAGTTAGTATGGGTGGCAGGTCAGAAATAGGAAGGGGACATTCACTCTATTGGTAGTATTCTATAAACACCCAATAATAGTGCAAGGAAGTGTCTGGACCAGTGGGAGTTGCAAAAATCCTATAGTAGCAAGTAAATGATTGAGTAGCTGCAGTCCAGATTTTAGCATCAGTAAAAATTCTGAGAGATAACATAAATCAGAATTCACAAAGGTTACTCGAAAGTAATCAGCATAGATCTATTAAAAGAAGCTGGTGTTTAACTCCCATGAAATTCCTATAGGTAGAAACAAGTAGTGTTAATAAGTATAAAACAATTAATATAATATCCAAGGCTTTCAGCATGATTTTTTGTAAGGGTTCCACACAGCAGACCAATCAAGGCAATAAAAACCTATAGAATGCTCACACGGGCAGTTTGTGTGATATATACCTCTCAGTAAAGCAGAGTTTTGTGATTTAACGCCTCTATAATTTTAAAGGATGACATCAATGGACTGAGTTTCCTTCTCTTTAAGAAGAGAGCAACCGATTGTCTGGGCACTGATTTGCCTCCATTATGGGCTTTCCATAGATTTATGGAGTTTCATTTAGACTCTCAGGATTCAGTCTTTCATTATATAGGAGATGCATTTTACAGATCACACAACCATCAATTTCACATAATTGTCAAGGCTAATAGAACAGGAACACAAGGCACGTAATTGAATTTCTAGCCATATAGTTTGAATAAATTCACACAGATATTTACATATTTCTTTCTCCACATCTTTTCTCTCATTAAGTTTCTGTTATACCATTATTGCTTTCTTTCATTTCAGTCCAATTGGATTCTATTTCTAACATTATTTTAATGGTCTATTTTTCTTCTGCTGCTTTGTTTTCCCCAATTATTCTGTTTTTTAACTGTTTCCTTATCATATAATTTTTTTTCTTTAAAATGTGTACTTTGACCTAATCCCGCTTCAGTCCTTCAGTTTAAAGCCTGATCAAGAACCTATTCATCCTCTCCAGCAAAAAATTGGTCCTATCCCAGAATTGTTGGCCCTTCCTAATCTGGTATTAGTTACATCGTCCAGTGAAAAGTAACCCCTTCTGCTTACATAGGTCTTTGACATTTCGCAGCTGAAAAATGAAACTGTATTTGCAACTACCTTTTAGGTCTGTTTTTATGAAGAAAACCATCCTTTGTAGCTGTTCATTGTTTATCAATTACTTTCCCGCAGCTTTCTAACTGCATTAATAGTATGTCAGCTCATCAATGAGCCTGATTAGCTAAGGTTTAGTGACAAACTATTTTTTGGCTATAATGCAAAGCAACAAACAGCTCAACAGAAAGAAAACAAGTTTTAAACATTTCTCAATATATGATTTCTGGCAAATGTTGAATGCATTTTGGCATTTACTCAGGAGAAAGGCACAGGTAGTAGAACTGCAGACTCAAAGGTCCAGCAACTCAGGTTTATTCATGAATTCATCAACAGAGTTTTTGCAGATGCTGGAAATCTAGAGACAGACAGACACACACACACACACACACACACACACACTACTTGAGGACTCAGCAGGTCTGGCAGCATCTAGGGAGCGGAATAAACAGTTGACATATCAGGCCGAGACCCTTCAGTCTCAGCCTGAAATGTCGACTGTTTATTCCACTTTAGCATCTTATCTGTGTTATTCCTCATTTCAAGTACTTTCCCCCACTACTGCGACCAGATGGGTCAGGTGAGTTTTCTTTGGTGCTTCAGTTTATTGCCACATGCGAAAAGCAAGAGGGCTAGTTGGTTATTGGTGACTATAAGATGCCCCTAGTGCATTGGTAGGACCCAGAAGGTGTGCTGAGTCAAGTTAATGGGAGAACAGGAAGAATAGAATAGGATTAATACAAATGAGTGGGTTACAGTCTACACAACGGGCTGAAAGGACTATTTCCTGATGTTCACCTCTTTGACTGTGACAAACTATTTATCTTTTAGTTTTTAAAGAAAATTTATTTAGATTCAAAATGTGAATGATTCAACTATGCTTCAGGATTATAGGAGGACAGAATTTCCACTATTACTTTGGTCTTCTGTTGGCTCTGTTTGAACTGCCAGGAAAGAAATCATTTAAGTCACTAGACTGGGCACCTCCACTACTAGGGCTACAGGAGGAATGGAGGCAGGCTAGCCCCCATTGATATCAATGGATCTGTGGTTGAGAGGGTGAACAGCTTTAATTTCCTCAGCATACACATCACTGAGAATCACATGTAGTCTGTACATACCAGCTGTGTGGCGTAAAAAGCACAACAGCACCTCTTTCACCTCAGGCGGATAAAGAAATTTGGTATGGGCCCCCAGATCCTAAGAATTTTATACAGGGGCACAATTGAGAGCATCCTGAATGGCTGCATCACTGCATAGTATGGGAACTGGACTTCCCTCAATCGCAGGACTCTGCAGAGAGTGGTGCGGACAGCCCAGCACATGTGTATATGTGAACTTCCCACTATTCAGGACACTTACAGAGACAGGTGTGTAAAAAGGGCCTGAAGGATCATTGGGGACCCGAGTCACCCCAACCATAAACTGTTCCAGCTGCTTCCATTCAGGAAACGGTACTGCAGCATAAAAGCTAGGACCACCTAGCTATCAGAGTGATTCATTCACGTTGATACGATTGTATTTCTATGTTATACTACCAATCCCATTGTATATACTATTTATTACAAATTACTATAAATTGCACATTGCACATTTAGACAGAGATGTAACATAAAGAGTTTTATTCCTCATGTATGAGAAGGATGCAAGTAATAAAGTCAAAACAATTCAATTCAATAGTGGCTGAACAAAGGTACCTGCCAATGCAGGAAGTGGATGTCAAAATGGCACTAAAACCAGACCAAAAACCCGGCGGAGATCTAAATTGGAATCTAAATGTTTCCAATTCAGCTGGTCAATTTCCTAGTGCTGTTTTTCCAGGGTTCTAATTGCAATGGCAAACTGAATGTATACAGTACATATGGCAATGGCTGTAGTAGGAGTATTCTCAATTGTAGAAGGTTTTTGAAGATTCCTCACTACTTTGCCTTTAGAACCAAAACATTCATTTTCATTGTAGACTACCTAAAATTATAGTTTTATCAGAATGAATAAGTTATTGGCCAATTGAGAAACAATATGGAATAAACCTTATTTCAAAAATGGTTGCACCACAAATGGTAGTGAGGTATAAAGTGTCAGACTAGAACCCACACAGTTCCCAGAAGAGAGGGTGGGACTGGAGGCTAATTTCTAACAAAAGTACAGGTTTCCCCCACTATCCGAAGGAAGAGCATTTCTATGAAACCGTTTGTAAGCCGAAATGTCATAAAGTGAAGAAGCAATTACCATTAATTTATATGGGAAAAATTATTGAGCGTTCCCAGACCCAAGAAATAACCTACCAAATCATACCAAATAACAGAAAACCTAAAGTAACACGAACATATAGTAAAAGCAAGAGTGATATGATAAATATCCAGCCTATATAAAATAGAAATATTGCATGTATGGTGTAGTTTCATTTATCAGAATTGGGAAAACAGCAAGCCAAAATCGATTTGGAGAAAAAAAATCGACGCATACACGCATATGTACACGCCTACACAGATACACACATGCGCACACAACTGCCCACACAAGGCTTCACGGTCATGGTAGTCTTTCTCGGGGTAAACACACGTGTAAAGCGGGCGTCATTTTTTCGTAAAAGCGAAAATCCTCTTTGGTTAGCGAAAACAGGTACTAATGTAGGTCTTTTGTAACAGCGAGCTGTCGTAAAGTGAACATTCGAGAAACGGGGGCCACCTGTAATAGAAGAGTTAGAGCTTTCCCACACTTGACAGCATGGTTATATTTTTTATAGTTGTTAACTGAACTTTCTTAACACCTTTGGAAAAATAATAGGCAAAAGAGATGGGGGAAGAGACCTTAAGTTTTTTTTTGCATCTGTATTTACTCAGGAGGTGGAAGAGTTCGTAAAAGTGAAGCAAAACGGCATCACCTTCATGGACCCTAGAGAGTTCACAGAGGAGGTGGTGATGCTGCCCTGGGGCAAATTAGGGTGGATAAATCCCCAGGGGCCTGCAAGGTGTTCCCTCAGACCCTGTGGGAGGCAAATGTAGAAATTACCGGGGCCCTAGCAAAGATATTCAAATCATCCTCAGTGATAGGTGAGGTTATCAGAGGATTGGAGGATAGCCAATGTTGCCCCACTGTTCAAGAAAGACTCTAAAAAAATAAACCAGAAAATTATAGGCTGGTGAGTCTAATATCAGTAGTGGAAAAGCTACCGGAAGATATTCTGAGGGACCGGATGTATAAGTATTTGGATACACGTGCACTGATTAAGGATAGTCAGCATGGTTTCATGCATGATAGGTCATGTCTAATCAATCTTACAGTTTTAAGAGGAAGTTAGCAGGAAGTTTGATGAAGGCAAGGCAGTGGATGTTGTCTACATGGACTTTAGTGAGGCATTTGACAAGGTTCCACATGAAATGTTGGTTCAGTTGCTCAGCATTAAAGATGAGGTAGTAAATTGGATTGGACGTTGGCTTTGTGGGAAAAACCAGAGAGCGGTAGTAGATGGTTGCCTTTCTGACTACAGGCCGTTGACTAGTGGTGTGCCACCGGGATCAGTGCTGGGTTCATTATTGTTTGTCATCTATATCAATGTTTTGGATGATGATGTGGTTAACTGGAAAGCAAGTTTGCAGATGACACCATGATTGGGGTGTAGTGGACAGCGAAGAAGGCTATCATACCTTGCAGTGGGATCTGGACCAGCTGGAAAAAAATCGGCTGAAAAAATGGCGGATGGAATTTAATGCAGACAAGTGTGAGGTGTTACACATCAGTAGGGTCAACCAGGGTAGGTCTTACACATTGAACGCTAGGGCACTGAGGGGTGTGTTAAAACAAAGGGGTCTATGGATACAAGTCTATAATTCATTGAAAGTGGCATCACAGGTAGGTAGGTCATAAAGAAAGCTTTTGGCACACTGGCCTTCATAAATCAAAATACTGAGTACAGGAGTTGGGATGTTATGTTGAAGTTATGTAAGACATTGATGAGGCCTGATTTGGAGTTTTGGTCACTGACCTACAGGAAAGATGTAAATAATTAAGAGGAAGAATTAAGATGTTCCTTGATGGAAAATGGTAGTAATCTTATTATATATTTCTGCTGATATTCAAGAAAGAGCGAATTGAAAAATATTACTGATAAAAAAAATACAGTGTGAGCAAGAGATCATAAAATGTCCTTTTTTCCTTTCTAATGGTGGAAGGATGGGTGAGGAGATGTCTTGATCTTGGGTGCCACAACACAATACATACAGGTAGAGACAGAGCTCAAATCGATAATACATGTTGGCTTTTTTGATACAGCACACACCGAGAACATCTTTGTTAGATTACTATACCATTGTAGCCTAAGCAATTGCTTTTTCTTGGGCTAGTGGGAAGGTTGAGAGAGGACTAGTCATATCAACAGGATCTGATAATCAGGGATTCTGTGGAAAATGAATGCAGCTCTTTTGACTGCTAAAAGGGGTTTCATTTAATTAATTCATTTTGAGACACAGCATGGAATTGGCCCTTCTGGCCCTACGAACCATGCCGTCCAACAACTCACCAATTTAACCCCAGCATAATCACAGGACAATTTACAATGACCAATTAACCTACTAATCAGTAAGTCTTTGTACTGTGGGAGGAAACCCACTCATTCCATGGGATGGATGTACAGATTCATTACAGCGGATGCTGGGAATAAACTCCCGATACCTTGAGCTGTAATAGCATCGTGTTAACTGCTACGTCATGATAATTGCAGCAAACCAGATTAGTAACTTCTTGTTGAAGAGTTAATGCTAATACTTTGATGTGCTAAGTTATAGAGCATGCAGGAAGTGCTTTCTAGGGGTACACTGGAGGATGCTCCCAGACCCACATCTATCAGCATGGTTTCAGTGCAGGGTGGATGTTTACACCGTTTGGAACCCACACTTGCTATAGTCCCATTTTGCTGACCAGGCAGTGTAGGCCACAATACAAGCAAGGCCTAGATGGAGTGAACGTGGAGAGGATGTTTCCAATAGTGGGGGAGTCTAGGACCAGAAGGCAGACCTTCAGAATACAAGAGCATCTCTTTGGATGAGGTGCAACTTTATCCAGAGGGTGCTGAATCTGTGGAATTCATTGTCATAGACTGCTGCTGAGGCCAAGTCATTGGGTATATTTAAAGCAGAGGTTGATAGCCTCTTGAGGTCAAAGGTTATGGGGAGATGGCAGGAAATTGAGGTTGAGAGGGATAATAAATCAGCCATGATAGAATGGTTGAACAGACTCAATGGGCCAAGTGGGCTAATTCTGCCCCTATGTCTAAGATAGACAATTGATCAAACAATGTCATGAACTGCCCTAAAATGAGGATAACCTGATTCTTGGCTGGCAGCTACACACATCTTTCTGAACAAATGACTCATGTTAAGCCAACAATAGCCATTTCAGTTCATAGCAGGCCTTTCATTACCTTCAGAAACTTTTGAAATTACAGCTGGTCCACGAGTTGCAATGTGCTTTACAAAGCCCAGCTATCTGAACAAAGCCCACATTTTTTTTCTTGTTGCTCTAATGTTTGTCCTCAGAGAAAGGTGATTAGCTTCCTTGGTCTTCTAAACATGGCATCGGCTATCTGCTTAATCAATCCAAAAATTGCTGACTCATATTGCTTACGGAGGCTGTCTGTTTAGGAACAAAGTTCAAGGTTAAAGCTACCTAGCTGAACTTCAGGCACAGCTGTGCCTGCATGGGAATTTGATCAGAGAGTTGCAGGAAGCAGGTAGCTGGGTGAGTATCAGGAGAGGGAAAGGGAATAGGCAGATAGTGTAGAGTACCCCTGTGGCCTTTCCCATTAATAACAAGAAAACTACTTTGGAAACTGTTGGGGGAGGGTGTGGAATAACCTCAGGGGAAATCAGCAGAGAACAGATCTCTGACTGAGTCTGGCTCAGAAGGGAAGCAGGGCAGTGGGGAGAGAGAAGTTCAGTAATGATAGGGGATTCCATGGTTAGAAGAACAGGCAGGAGATGCTGTGGATGCAAAAGAGACACCCGGATAGTATCTGCAGATGCAGGAAATTTACAGCAACGCACACCAACTCAGCAGGCCAGGCAGCATTAGTGGAAAAGAGCAAATAGTCGATGTTTCAGGCCGAGACTCTTCACCAAGACTGGAAAGAAAGAGGAGAAGTCAGAGGAAGAATGTGGGAGGGGGAGGGGAGGGAGAAGTACAAGGTGGCAGGTGAAAGGTGAAACCAGGAGGGGAGGAGGGGGTGAAGTAAAGGGCTGGGAAGTTTATTGGTGAAAGGGATAAAGGGCTGGAGAAGGGAGATTCTGATAGGAGAGGATAGAAGACCATGGAAGAAAGAGAGGAGTGTTGATGGCCAGGTAAGGAGATAAGGTGAGAGAAACAGGAATGGGTAATGGTGAAGGACAGGGGGTGCAATTGGGGGAAGTATGAGAAATCGATGTTCGTGTCATCAGGTTTGAGGCTACCCAGACGGAATACAAGGTGTTACTCCTCCAACCTGAATGTTGCCTCATCGTGGCACCAGAGGAGGCCACGGACTAACATGTTGGAATGGAAATTGGAAGTAGAATTGAAATAGGAGGCTACCAGGAGATCCTGCTTTTCTAGTGGATGGAATGTAGGTGGCAGGTGAAGTGGTCTCCTAGTCTAGGTGGGGTGTCACCGACATACAGGAGGCCGCACCAGGAGCACCTGATACAGACTTACAGGTGAAGTGTCATCTCACCTGGAAGGACTGTTTGGTTCCCTGAATGGTAGTGAGGGAAGAGGTGCAGGGGCAGGTGTGGTACTTGTTCTGCTTGCAAGGATAATGGAGAAAGTGAAGTCCCTTTTTTTGAAGAAGGAAGATATCTCAGTAGTTCTGGAATGAAATGCTTCATCTTGAGAGCAGATGCAGCAGAGACAGAGGAACTGAGGGAAGGGATGGTATTTTTTTACAAGTGACAGGGTGGGAAGAGGTATAGTCCAAGTAGCTGTGAGAATCAGTGGGTTTATACAAGATATCAATAGACAGACTGTCTGCAGAGACAGAGGCAGAGAGATCAAGAAAGGAGAGGGAGGAGTCAGACATGGACCGAGTAAATTTGAGGGCAGGGTGGAAGTTGGAAGCAAAGTTAATGAAGTTGACGAGCTCAGCATGGGTGCAGGAAGCAGCACCAACCCACCTGGTATGTTGCCTCCCAGGTGTCAGGGTCAGGGATGTCTCAGATCGGATGCACAGCATTCTAAAGGGGAAAGGCGAGTAGCCAGAAGTTGTGGTACATATTGGCAATAATGGTGTGGGTAGCAAAAGGGATGAAGTCCTGAAAGGAGAATATTGGGAGTCAGGTACAAAACAGAAAAGCATGTCCTTAAGGGTAGTAATCTCTGGAATGCACCCTGTGCCACAAACCAGTGAGGGTAATAATGAGATGATTGGTAGATGAATGTATGGCTGTAGAATTAATACAGGTGACAGGGTTTCAGATTTCTGGATCATTGGGATCTCTTCTGGAGAAGGTATGACCTTTACAAAAAGAATGGGTTACAGCTGAGTCCAAGGGGAACCTATATCCTTGTGGGCAGGTTTACTAGAAATGTTGGAAAGAGTTTAAACTAATTTTGTTGGGGCTAGGAACTAGAGTGATGGGGTAGAGGATGGGGAACTTGGTATACAAGTAAATGTTTTGTGAAGTTTAAAAAGGGATAAGAATTTAACCTGGTAACATGGGAACAAAATTGGAAAGTGTGATGAATATAGAATTGAATGTGTTATACACTCAGTGGCCACTTTATTAGGTTCCTCCTGTACCTAATGAAGTGGCCACTTGAGTATGTATGTTTGTGGCCTGCTGCTGTAGCCCATCCACTTCAAGGTTTGGTATGTTGTGTGTTCAGAAATGCTCTTCAGTAAACCTCTGTTGTAACTCGTGGTTATTTGAGTTACAGTCACCTTCCTGTCAGTACAAACCAGTCTGCCCATTCTTCCTCTGACCGCTCTCATTAAAAAGCCATTTGTTTGCCCACAGAACTACAACTGACTGGATTTTTAAAATTTGTTTTTCACACCATTCTCTGTTTAAAACTAGAAAGTATGTGCATGAAAATCCCAGGAGATCAGCAGGTTCTGAGATACTTAAACCACCCCATCCAACGCCAATAATCATTCTCTGGTCAAAGTCACTTTGTTCACGTTTCTTTCTCATTCTGATGTTTGGTCAACAATTGAACTTCTTAACACTATCTGCATGCTTCTATGCATTGAGTTGTTGTCATGAATGACTAATATCTGCATTATCCAGGTGTACCTATTAAAGAGGCCACTGAGTGTATTTGAATGCACAGAGTAGGCAGAAAAAAAGTAAATGATCTTGTAGCATAGATTAGCATTTTTCTCAATCCCACTCTCCTGCTTTCTCTTCAGAACTTCTAACACCATTACTAAGCAAACCTCCACTGTAAATATACTCAATGATTTGACTTGCACAGTGGCATGTGGCAATAAATTCCAAAGATACGCTGCCCTCCAACTAAATAAACTTCTTTTATAAAGAGACGTCCTTCTATTCGGAGGCTGTGTCCTCTGGTCCTAGACTCCCCTACTATAGGAAAATTCCTCTCCATGTCCACTCTATATAGGCTTTCCAATAGAATTCAGTGAGATTCCTCCCCTATTCTTTTAAACACCAGCAAGTAAAGGGTCCACAGCCATCAAATGCTGCTCCTGCATTAACCCTTTCATTCCCAGGGTCATTCTTGTGAACTTTCTCTGGATCTCTCCAGTGCAGCACATCCTTAGGGATCCAAAACTGCTCACAATACTCCACGTGGTCTGACCGATATTTTATAAAACTTCAGCATTACGCCCTTGCTTTTATACTCATGTCAGACAAATATGTTGGAATTCTTTGAGGAAATTATGGCGCAGGATAGACAAAGGAGAATTAGTGCATATTATACTTGGATTTTGACAAAATACTGCACATGAGGCAGAAAAACAAGCTAAGAAAAAGAGTATTACAGGAAAGATACCAGCACAGGTGGAAGATTGGCTAACTGGCAGTAGGCAAAGAATGGGCATAAAGAGGGCCTTTTCTGATTTGCTGCAGATGACTCATGATGTTCCACAGGGGTCGGTGATGGGACTGCTTTTCTCACATTATATCTCGATGATTTGAATGACAGAATTGTTGGCTTTGTGGCTTAGTTTGTGGGTGATATGAAGACAGATGGAGGGACAGGTAGTGTTGATTAAGCAGGGAGTCTACAGAAGGATTTAGACAGATTGGGGGAATGTACAAGGAAGTGGTAGATAGAATATAGTTTAGGGAAGGATATGATCTTGCACTTTGGTAGAAGGAATAAAAGTAAAGACAAATGGAGAGAAAATACAAAAATCAGAGGTGTAAAGGGACTTGGAGTCCTTGTGCAAGATTCCCTAAAGCTTAACTTGTTGGTTGAGTTGGTGTTAAGGAAGGCAAATGCAATGTTTGCATTAATTTCAAGAGGACTAGAATATAATTCCAGTTCCCATCCTCCTGCCAAATTAATTTAAACCCTACTGAACAACTTTTGCCAACTTGCCCACAAGGACATTAGACACCTATTGTTCAGGTGTGACCTGTCCTTTTTGTACAAGGTCATATCTTCCCCAGAAGTGATCCCAATGATACATAAATCTGAAGCCCTGCCTCTGCACCAGTTCCTCAGCCATGCATTCACCTGCCAAATCGTCCTACTCCTACCCTCATGGGCACATGGCACAGGCTCCTTAAAATCTCTCTTCGGGTCCTCCTCACTTATCTACCAATTGTAGGGTTAATGTAACACATTGGTACCAATATGTACTAAGACTTCTGGCTGCTTACCCTCACCATGGACCTGATACAAAACATCGCTGATCCTGGCACCAGGGAGGCAACATACCATCCGGGTGTCTGTATTGCAGCCATAGAACCTTGTCTCTGTTCCTCTGACTAGGGAATCTCCTATCAACACTGAAGTCCTCTTCACCTCTCCACTCTTCTGAGCCACAGCACCAGAGACCTGGCCACTGTGGCTCTCCCAGGCAGATCATCCCCCTCAACAGGGGTACTCTGCACTAGCAGTGCATTTCCCCTCCTCCTCCTGACAGCCACCCAGTTACCTGTCTCCTGCAATCTAGGGGTGACTCCCTTCCTGTAGCTCCAGTCTATCATCTCGATTATACCTCTTCCCACCCTGCCAAATGTAAAAATGCTATTTCCTATTCCCAGTTCCTCCGTCTCTGCCGCATCTGCTCCCAGGATTAGGCATTCCCGTTCCAGGACATCTCAAGTGTCCTCTTTCTTTAAGAATCGTGGTTTCCCTTCTGCCGTCATCAATGATGCCCTCACCCGCATCTCCTCCATTTCCCACACTTCAGCCCTCACCCCATCCTCCCGTCACCACAACAGGGACCGTGTTTCCCTTGTCCTCACCTACCACCCCACCAGCCTCCGGATCCAGCATATTATCCTCCGCAAATTCCACCACCTTCAACAGGACCCCACCACTAAGCTTTTCTTTCCCTTTCTACTTTTTGCAGGGATTGTTCCCTCTGCGACTGCCTGGTCCACACGTCCCTCCCCACAGATCTCCCACCTGGTACTTATCCCTGCAAGTATAAGTGCTACACCTGTCCCTACACCTCCTCTCTATTCAGGGTCCCAAACAGTCCTTCCAGGTGAGGCAACACTTCACTTGTGAGTCTGTTGGGGTAATCTATTGCATCCGGTGCTCCCGGTGCGGCCTCCTCTACATCGGAGAGATCCGACCCAGATTGGGGGACAGCTTAGTTGAGCACCCCCGCTCCGTCCGCCACAACAGACAGGATCTGCCGATTGCCACCCACTTCAGCTCTCCTTCACATTCCCATTTGGTTATGTCCATACATGGCCTCCTCTACTGCCATGACGAGGCCAAACTCAGGTTGAAGGAGCACACCTCATCTACCGTCTGGGTAGTCTCCAGTCCCTTGGTATGAACATGGAATTCTCAAACTTCCGGTAATTCCCTCCCTCTCCCTTCCCCCATCCCACTTTCACTCTGCCTCCTCTTCTAGCTGCCTATCACCTCTCTCATGATTCTGCCTTCTTCTACTACACAGTGCTTTCCCCTTACATTCCTTCTTCACCTCTCCAGCCTATCCCCTCCCTGCTTCCCCTCCCCCACCCCTTGGTCTTTCCTCTGATTGGTTTTTCACCTGGCACCTTCCACCCTCCCCCCACCTTCTTTATAGGGCCCCGCCCCCTCCTTCTTCAGTCCTGACAAAGGGACTTGGCCTGAAACGTTGACTGTTCATTTCAACGGATGCTGCCTGACCTGCTGAGTTCATCCAGCTTGTTTGTACGTCTTGAATTGACCACAGCGTCTGCAGTGTATTTTGTGTTTACTGATGTCACCCAAGCCCGATGAGCCAAAACCACTCTAAATACCAACACACTCAAAAAGAACATCCACTCTGCTTGCACTTGTGCTATTTTTAATCAGCGCTTTCTAATGAACTCCTCTTGCTGATTGGTCACTCTACAACTTGGAGAAACTGCCGCGAAGCTCTGCCTTTAAAATATCGATCACTGCCCTGATTGAAATCGAGCTCTCTTTACACACCTCTGACAGCGATTGTCCTTCTCAGATGTGCTGGCATTGCAGAGGGGCCAGAGGACATTTGTAAGAATGGTTCTGGGAATGAAAGGGTTAATGTAGAGTGTGGAAGAGGGCACAGGTTCAGAGTAGAAGAATAACCCTTTAGAACTGAAATAAGGGGTAATTTCTTTCACCAGGCTGTGGTGAATCTGTGGAGTTCACTGCTACATATGACTGTGGAGGCCAAGTCACTACGTGTATTTAAAGCAGAAGTTGATAGACTTTTGATTAGTAAGGGCATCAAAGGTTATGCAGAAAAGTCAGGAGAATGGGGTTGAGAAGGATAATAATAAAGCAGTCATGTTTGAATGGCGGAGTTGTCTCGATGGGTTAAGTGGCCTAACTCTGCGTTTACGTCTTATGGTCTGATAATTTTGAGAATTATTCTGCAACTCTGGACACGATTCTAGGCTTTACTTGTCGTACAAGGGAACTACCTGGAGCAGAGCTGGTAAGTAGCAGGAGCTCTCCTCATGCAATACAACCACACCATCCTGGCATTTGACCTTTCCATCACAACCGCCTCCAAGCAACTAGAAATATTCCCCATGGTCGTGATCACTGTGAATGGGCACAGTGATGACTAATTGCAAAGTTACTCCATAAAGAGAGGATTGTCTACAAAGCTCATCAAAAACACAAGGAAAGGCATTAAATCTGGAACGTGGATGTACAGTTGCTAAATGCATCACAGCGCTTACTGCACAATTAGCATTAAGAACTATTTAGCCAGAAGGTTCTTAGAATGGAACCATTTTTTGTACAATAAAGTGACATAAATTGCAGCATATATAAGGAGATAATTCGTGTGACTCAGGTAAATTGTTAAAAAAATTACCCAAAAAGTATAGCTCAACAGTTGTAATGCTAAACTTATGTCATGGAGTTTAGGGACTGGAGGTGCAACAGAGAGGGAAGAGACATTGTTAGATTTATCTGTTTTTTCCACCTTCTAATGTTCTACAAGTAGTTAATAGGGATTAATATCATTATGAAAATGAGCTGCATGGATTTGATATGAAAATTACACTGGATTTTAAAAATACCCCTGGGTGGATATCCCTTACTTTAGGATTTTCAACATTGCAAGTGACAAATAAACCGGCTGCTAAAAAGCACAGTTGATGTACATAAGACTGCTTAATTCATGTTGATGCTACTATATTTCTATGTTATATTGACTATCCTGTTCTATATAGTATTTATTATAAATTACTATAATTGCATATTGTACATTTGAGCAGAGACATAAAGATTTTTATTCCTCATCTATATGAAGGATGTAAGTATTAAAGTCAATTCATTCAATAATTGCTTCTGGATCAGGTAACACTATGGCTAAATACTTCCCAATCTCTTCCACCATCTATTTTCATCACATTACTACTGACTGGTGTTCTTTTCTATAATAAATCATGGAGACGGTTTATCAAACATTAACCATACTGGAAATCTTGTCTTTCTGAAAATCTTCAAGACCTTGGAGCATGTTTAACCCCACCATCAATGAATATTCTTGAACAGAAGTGCAACTGTTGAATGTTTATCTCCATTCATCACCCTTTCAAAACTGAGGAGGTGGTCTCGAGTTGGACGTTGGCAGCACACAAATTTGGACAAATAAGTACAGTAGCACATAGCATTATGCTGGGAAATCCTTATTTCAATCAGGAAATTCACTGCCTCTAAACTTTGACATTCAACAGTATGACACTTGAATTTCCCTATTATAAATGTCTGTAATTATTAAATCAACATGGAATTCAACAATTTCAGATTGAGCTTTTATTTCACTTGTGCAGCATCCCTGTCTACTTCTCTTCCTACTTTTACTTCTCTTCCAGCAAGTTTAAATTTTATTCATTGTCTATTTACTTCTCTCTCAAATATATCTGCTTTATCACCCTCTTTCAGCCAGCACTGGTTCACCTTTCTTGGAATCCAATTTTTGCTCTCATTGCCCTGTCCACATTCTCTGCAACTTTAAAGTTGTTTTATTTCAACTTTTCCTAGTTCTGAAGAAGGGGCACTGACAAGTGTTTCTCTCTTCACACAAGTTGACTGACAAACTGAGTACTTCTAACATTTTCTATTTTATTTCAGGATGTCCAGCAACTACCCTTTTGAATCATGCTCTTTAAAAGACCTCTCATGCAAAAATGGTAGTGAATTAGTGTTCATGGGTTCAATGCTCATTCAGAAATCTGATGGTAGAGGGGAAGGAGCTGTTGCTGAATTATCGAATGTTTGCCTTCAGGCTTCTGTACCTCCTCTCTGATGGTAATAATGAGAGGAGGACATGTCCTGGGTGATAGGGATCCTTAAAGATGGATGCCACCTTTTTAAGGCATCACTCCTTCAAGATGTCCTGGATGCTGGGGAGGCTAGTGTCCATGGTAGAGCTGATTGAGCTTACAACTTTCTGCAGCTTATTTTGATCCTGTGCAGTGTCCCCATGCCCCCACCCACCCCATACCAGACAGTGATGCAGCAGATTAGGATGTTCTCCACAGTTAGAATGATTTGCACGATATTCTGTAATTTTCTCTTTTCTTGTTACTATCCCAATATCATTATGTATAACATGGTCGGTCTGGTTGCACGCAAAAATGGAAAACAGAAGTTTTTCACACAAAAAATGCTGGAGGAATGCTATAGAAAAGAGTACTGTTGATGTTTTGGGCCAAGAGCCTTCATCAGGACTGGAAAAAAGAGATGAGGAGTAGATTTAAAAGATGTGGGGAGGGAAGAGAGAAACCCAAGGTGATAGGTGAAACCAGGAGGGGGAGGGATGAAGTAAAGAGCTGGGAAGTTGATTGGTGAAAGAGATACAGGACTGGAGAAGGGGAAATCCAACTGGAGAAGACAGGCCATGGAAAAAAGAAAAGGGGGGGAGGAGCACCAGAGGGAGTTGATGGGCAGGCAAAGAGATAAGGTGAGAAAGGGAAAAGGGGCTGGGGAATGGTGAAAGGAGGAGGGCATTACTGGAAGTTCAAGAGATCGATGTTCATACCGTGAGGTTGGTGCCTAGCCAGATGGAAGGTAAGCTGTTGTTCCTCCAACCTGAGGGAAGGATTGTTTGGGGCCCTGAATGGTAGTGAGGGAGGAGATGTGGGGTCAGCACTTGTTCCGCTTGCAAGGGTAAATGCCAGGAGGGAGATCAGTGGGGAGGGACGAATGAACAACGGAGTTGCGTAGGGAACGATCCCTGGGGAAAGCAGAAGGGGGGCGGTGGGCAGGGAAATATGTGTTTGGTGGTGGGATCCAGTTGGAGATGGCGGATGTTCTGGAGAATTATGTGCTAGAGGCTGGTGGGGTTGCAGGTGAAGGTAAGAGAAACCCTATCCCTGGTAAGGAGGCAGAAGGATGGGTACGAGAAATGGAAGAGATGCAGCTGAGGGCAGTGTTGATGGCAGGGGAAAGGAAGTTCCTTTCTTTGAAAAAGGAGGCCATCTCCTTCGTTCTGGAATGAAACGCCTCATTCTGAGAGCAGATGCAGCAGAGATGGAGGAAGTGAGAGAAGGGGATGGCATTTTTACAAGTAAGAGGGTGGGAAGAGGGTATAGTCCATGCCGTTTTGAGAGTCCTTTCAGGGCCCCAAACAGTCCTTCCAGGTGAGATGACACTTTACCTGTGAGTCTGTTGGGGTCATATACTGTGTCTGGTGCTCCCAGTCTGGCCTCTTGTATATCGCTGAGCACTTATGCTCTGTCTGCCAGAAAAAGTGGGATCTCCCAGTGGCCACTCACTTTAATTCCACTTCCCATTCCTTTTCCGGTATGTCAATTCATGGCCTCCTCTACTGTCAAGATGAGGCGACTCTCAGGCTGGAGGAACAATACCTTATATTCCGTCTGAATAGCCTCCAAACTCATGGCATGAATATCGATTTCTTGAACTTCCAGTAATGGCCCCCCCTTCTTTCATGATTCCCCATCCCTTTTTCCCTTTCTCACCTTATCTCTTTGCCTGCCCATCATCTCCCTCTGGTGCTCCTCCCCACTTTCTTTCTTCCATGGCCTTCTGTCCTCTCCGATCAGATTCCCCATCCTCCAGCCCTGCGTCTGATTCACCAATCAACTTCCCAACTCTTTACCTCACCCCTCCCCCTCCTGGTTTCACCTATCACCTGTTTTTCTCTCTTTCTCCTACCCCTACCTCTTAAATCTATTCCTCATCATTTTTTTCTCCAGTCCAGCCGAAGAGTCTCAGCCCATAACATCGACTGTACTTTTTTCCATAGATGCTGCCGAGTTCCTCCAGCATTTTGTGTGTGTTGCTCGGATTTCCAGCAACTGCAGATTTTCTCTTGCTTTTCACTGTATCTCATACTTGTGGCAAAAATAAACCTATACTAATCCTAATTGTAGTCGTTTGCTTACAGTTCAGAATGAAAGCAGGTTGCTTTTGTAATGAGAAGTTCACCTGAAAGGAAATGAATTTTGAAGTGACCACATTGTTACAGCATTTTCTGCTTTTGCCGTTATGAGAGACACCACAGGAGTTTAAAAAAGATCCGCTATGTTATTTTTGAGAATGCTGCAAAATAAACCAGCTTTTTATCATTGAGCAAGATAAGCTAAGTTCAATGGCTGCACAAGTGAAAAATGGAAAAGAAAATGCTCAAGGGTTCACCCACAAAAGAGTAGAGTTGAATCACTATCTGATGGCTTGATCTTTGCTCTAAATTAAGGTTAAAATATATTTGGCCCATTTCTACCAGACAGGTGGTTTAACCATTTCTAATTTGTTTTCTGAAAAAAAGACTTCTAAATTATTAAGTATCAGGGATAGCATCATGAAGGAGGGAAGGTCTATAGGCAAAGAACAGGAATTTCAAATGGGCATTTGACTTGAACAGAATTATAAATGACCAATTTAACAATCTGTGGACATTAAGCAACTAATTTCACGTCTTAATGTTGATGACCTCTTGGTGTCCATTTTTTTTTGAAGAGAGGCTTTTACAAACTCACACTGGGATAGGAAACTGACTGAAAGTTCATGCTATCACATTAGGTACATGTCTTAGTGAATGGGTTAACACTGTAATGATACTTAAACAGAAATCATATCAACTGTAACATGTACATAACGTTACATTACTGCTTTGTACGTTTAGTGTATGATTTTAACAAAGCAGCCCAAAGCATGACATACATGATATCTTGTCTAGTGTAAACATAACTGGCCTTTAGAAGGCTGGAAGTATTTGCTTGTTCATGAAGACCAGTTCTGCACTGAAAGAAGTTTCATTATCATACTCACAATGCTACACTGTTGCATCAGAAGATAAGGGGCAATGTGTGCTAATTCCTGCAAAAAGGAAGCAAGCAGGAATTGGCAGCATACCCCTGAACTTGAGCTGATATCTCAACTGGCAGGATATGAATAGAAAAATTAGAAAAACATACTATCAGTTGATTAATTTATGGTCAATGAAGGACAGATATACATAAAGGAAATAGTAAAACCATTAAAAGTAAGAGGAGTCTCTGAGATCACTGAGCAAAGCAGTTTGGACATTGAATGATAGGGTCATAGTAATACACAAGGATATCTGGCCCATCAATTCTGTGCTGGAATATTGTAAATAGTCAATCCTATCCCCCTGCTATATCCACATTGACTTGCAAATTATTTACCTTCATTTATCAATCCAATTCTCTTTGGAAGCCATAACTAAATGGGCATCTAACACATTGTCAGGAAGTATATTCCAAACTATTACTGGCAGCACACAAAAATAATTCCCTCATGTTACTCCTGCATTCTTCAACAGTTTGTCTGGTTTTGATTGTCCTGCATTATTATAATGAGTTCATATTTTCCCTAATATTTCATCATTGTTCATTGTGTTCATGTTTATTAAATTTAGCAAAAACCACCTCAGCTCCAGGAAGAACAATCCCAAATTCTTCAGTCAACGTCATAACCAATATTCATAATTCCTGGAATTATTCCCATAAACCTTTACTGCACCTTTCTCGTCCTTTGCATTCTGCTAAAGTGTGATGACTGGAATTGGATACAATATTTTAAACACTGTTGTACAAAGATCAAACATAATGTCCTGGCTTTTGCTCACTATGAAACCTAGCATCCCATATATTTCATCAACACCTTTCTGAAACTGCCTCAAGACCTTCAAAAATTGGTGCATGTTCAGATCCCACTGTTTCCGATTATTTGCCTTTTATTCTTCCATAACGTGCACCTCCCTGTGTTTTCTGGAGATCTACTTGATCTTTTTCACCATTTAATCGCACTTGCATCATGGGGTCATACTTGTGTTTTTGGAAACGTTGCCAGAAATACATATCTAAGGCTTGGCCTCAAAGTCTACTACCAGCACTTGTTTTCCACACTTTTCTCCAAGGCCACATTTGCTTTTTATGGTTCATAAAATGCTGGCCAAATTACAAATGTTTTTAGACACCACTGGTAAACTTTGACATTAACTGGCACTTTTTGCTAAATGCAGACAGGTAATGGAATTGCATTGTATCACCAATATACCTTTTGTTCTTGTATACTTTTTCTACTGAAGTAATGCATCCTCAGAATTATTATTCTTGAGGACAGTTTGACCACCTCATGAACCCTATATCTTCCAATTTCATCACTTATTCTTGTTTCTATGGATCTGCTACAAATGGTCAAGATTCATTTCAATGGCAGATGTACTGAATTAACAGCCTTCTAAAGTTAGAGGAATGAAAATAAACAGGGCTAACCTGAAAAAAGCAAGGGGCAATTAGGCCTAATTTATACAACTACCCTAAAACTGACCTAAGCATGCTGGCCCAAATGGTATTGTTCCTGCAGCTGGAAGGGCAATTTGTTTTATTGTCCTGATATAGATGTTGAAATGGCCATGAAAATATTTATTTTTACAGCTCTAATTGCTGAGGAAAAGAGAAACATGTTAGTGTGGTTAGCCTTTTGTTTTGAATTGCAGGTACATTTCATTACTTGAAGTTCAAGTGGTTCTTGATGTTGACTCCAGCTATAGCTGGCACTCTGTGGGATATCTGGAATAGTCCTTATTTCAGTCCTCCTTGGACCACCTCACCCATTTTGTTATCAATGACAACTTCTTCCTATACTCAAATGTGACTCAAACACATTATTACTTAATTTCAGTATATACCCGGATTTCATCTTGATGTGGTCTACCTTCTCTTCTCAGACCTTCCTGTCTTTTTCTCATGGACTGTTGAATGACAAACCAACTCAAAGAACCTCACAGCTATATCAACTCTACTTCCTCACACTCTGCTTTTCATAAGGACTCCATTCTATTCTGCCATTTCCTCCATCACCTTTATTTCACCCACTCGACCACAGTTTCACTGTAGCAGTAGTTTGTATCAGCTACGGGATGGACCGTAGCAGCACACCAAAACTCCTCAGACAACACCTTCCAACTCACAACAACCACCAGTTAGAAGGACAAGGGCAGAAAAAGCATGGAACCACTACCGAGTTGTTCCTTTTCACCCCTTGTGGCATATCTGGACGCACTTTTGCCATTTCCATAGCATTTTGATTGTTCTCCCCCCCCCAACCCCCACGGCCAAGTTGCTGGCTTGACCCTCAACCCAGCACAGATGGAAAGCATGCAAGGAACCGGCCAGATTTGAACTCAGGACCATTCGCCTCGAAGTCTGGTGATGCCACTACACCACCAACCAGCATACCAAATGAGTGTTGCCTCCAAACCACATACCATCCTGATATGTCAAAAATATTGCTTGTTCTTTCACTGTTGCTGGGTCAAAATCTTTGATCTAGTAATATTGTGGGTATACCCGTATCACAAAGTTTACCGTGGTTCAGGGAGGCAGTTAAACATGACTTTCTCAAAGGCAACTGGGAATGGGCAAATCCGAGTATATATACAGTACTGTGCACAAGTCTTAGCCCTCCTAGTCAGGGGTTGCCAACCTTATTTATATCATGGACCCTTACCATTAACCAAGGGGTCCATGGACCCCAAATTTATATGGTTTCTGATAGTATGGCCTCCACAGAGCCCTGATCTCAACATTATCAAGTCAGGCTGGGGTTACCTGGGAAACAGAAACAAGCAAGACGGCTGAAGTCTGTAGAAAAGCTGTGTCAAGTTCTCCAAGGTGCTTGGGACAACCTACCAGCTGATTTTCTTAGAAAACGGCATGAGAGTGTACCTAAGAGAATTCATGCAGTTTTAAAGGCAAAGGGTAGTTACACAAAATATTGATTTGTTTTAGTGTTTTTTTTTACTGTGTACCGCTCTTTATAGTTTTTTTTGGAGTTCATAAACTTTTCATTTCTTTACTTTTGAAAGTATCTTTGCTTTACTGATTTTTTTACATGAGCCTAAGACTTTTGCATGGTACTGTATACACACAAGAAAATATATGTCCTGTTGAAGACATTTTCGGCAACGGTATCCTGCAACATCTTCCATTTTCCTGCACATTGGCTTCTACTCTACGATTGGTGACCAACAACCCACACTGCTTGCATAAAGGTTGGAAGGATGTCTCCTTGAGTTCAAAATTTAGAGAAAGCCACGTGGTAAACAACCAATGTAAAACATTAAAAAAATACTTAACCCTTTGGTTGGCTCTTTTTACTAGGAAGTGTGAGGTTTTTTTTATATACCAAAGGTTGATGCAGTTCTTATCTGCTCAGCTGCATTCTATTGTATTATATAATTGTAATCTATGAGATTTTGTATTAGATTGGATACTTTTCAATCTATAGGACACGTGAATGTTTAAGACTCCACCCATCAATGTCAGAGTCCTATATTCCTAAGAGGTAAGATATCACTTCTTCATGAAAGAAAGCAAGGAGCCATCCATTCACTTACCAAAAATATTGCACCAGATATTCGCTGCTTCTCCACAACCTTGGCAGCATCATATAAATTATTCTGTAGAAAGACAGATTTAGGAAGCAGTTAACTTCAAGCATCAACTAGTTAAAAGATTACAAAATAAAATCACATTTAATCATAAGGTAAAACTGTTACGAAACAATTTTACATAATCAACAGATTCACTTTAAGTTACCACTTCATGGAATTGAATGCACATTGTCAGCTAGCGTTTTGCTTCATCTGTAACAAGGCTAGTTTGTCTGTTAAGTTGATCAGTTGTTACCGAGCAGCCGCGCAGCCTTGCAAAACTTCCTGGGTTCTTTGGAATGTCAAGACTATACTTCAATTTTACTCCATTTTCTTAAATACAACCATCTCAAGATTTTGCAGGCGAACAGGGGCAGTATTGTACAAACACATAGTTTTATATAAAATTACGCCGTGGTTTTAGCGCTCATTTAAGGGAATCTATCTGGAACTCGTTTTGTTTCTTTAAATTGAGAGAAACTTCTGTCTTACCAGTCGTAGGTACTCTGCAAGTTCCCAACATCTCCAGTTTTCACACTCTTCCCGAGTCGGCAACTTCGTAGCCATTGGTACCACAGAGAACTCGCCTTAGTGTCCAGCCTGACCTAAGCGGCGCGACAACTGATCCCAGTAACCTTTTTTTCCTGGCACAGGGCGGAAGTTTTCAGTTTAAAGGGTGTGTGAAAGTTCTTCCCTGTGGTTTTGACACCATTGCGTAATTGGTAAATATTTTGCCAGGCGATTGGAAGGAAACGAAAAGCAAAAATACACGTCGTCGCTTAGAATATCAGTAAAAAATAGACCTTAACCGACAACAGTCCAAAAGTCACAGTCACGAGCTGCGGAGAAAGCTAACAAACATGCAGAAGCTAGAAATCTGAAATAAAAGCAAAAAAAAAATGTTGGCAATGCGTGTATTTTCTGTTATGATGCTGTTCGGACGTACCTCGCATTGAACCTGGGATTGACAATACTGTATTGCAGTGATCAATATTAACGTATTTATTTAGAAAGTAAACTTTAAGTGATTTTATTTTGTTCCTATATGTATTCTTCAGTGACTAATAACTGATTGAAAAAAAAACACACGGATAATTTAAAATCCAGATTAGTTAAAATGAGCCGCCTGTACTAATGGTGGATCTTCCCCTCACATGTGGGCCTCAAAACTGAGAGAAGTTTGTTTAGGCGCAGGTGTGGAGCAAAGCAGTCTGGGAACGGGGAGGGGGTGGTCCATGCCTGGTGGCGGTGGTGGGGTGGGGGCTGTGTTGTGTGACGTGGTGTGTAGGGAGAGAAATTGAAATGGTCTGGAATCAGAAGGACATCCGATGCAGTTTGTGTGGGTAAGGTGGAATGCAGCCAGAAAGAATAGGTAGGATAATTCGGCAGATCAGTACTGTGAGAAAATTTTGTCAGCTGTATCACATTCAGGATTCTAGAGCAAGTTCCTAGACTGGATTTTATAAACTGGAACCTGTTCATTAATATTACCGTCAAAGAATCATACAGCACCCAAACAGAGCCGATAGCTCACTAGTTGACCAGGGTGGTTTCCTCAGCTGGGCTGGTTTGCCTTCATTTGGCACTGTTGAATCGTGGTCATTTCGTGATCCAGGGGTTCCTCAGAAGTCAGGAATGAGGCATAAAACTCGGCCAAATATTCTACCTCCTTCCTGTAAGCTGATTTATCCCCACCTTTGATTTGGCACACAGCAACATACTCAACAAATCTATAGAAAAGTAACTATGACAGGATCAATGAAACACTGCCCAACTAGGTATTCAACCAGAGTGAAGAAGATAACAAACTATGCAAATGCAAATATAAATAAATAGCAATAAATAACGAGAACATGAGATGAAGTATCCTCGAAAGTGAGTCCATTGGTTGTGGGAACATTTCGATGATGGGTCAAGTAAAATTGAGTGAAGTTATCTCCTTTTGTCAAAAGCCTAATGGTTGAGGGATAGTAAATGTCTTTGAACTTGGTGGTGTGAATCTTGTACCTTCTGCCTGATGGCAATTGCAAGAAGAGAGCATGACCTGGGTTTTGGGGAACCCAGATGATGGATGGAGCTTTTCTATCATAGTATTTAAAGTAGATGCACTCAATGGTTGGGAGGACTTTACTCACGATATGCTGGGCCAAATCCACTACTTTTTGTAGGATTTTCCATTTACGGACATTCATGTTTCCATAGTAGGCTGTGATGCAGCCAGTCAATATACTCTCCACTATGTCAAAGTTTCAGATGTCATGCCAAATCTCCGGAAATGCCTAAGAAAGCAGAGGCATGCCTTGCTTTTTTTTTGTAATTGGATTTACATGCTGGGCCCAGGACAGGTCCCCTGAAATTGTAACTCCTAGGAATTTGAAATTGCTAACCCTCTCTTCCTCTGATGAGGACTTGCATATGGAACTCTGGTTTCCCTCTCCTGAAGTCTATAATCAGTTCCTTGGTCTCTTATTTGGTTACATGAGCTCTTACAGTATCTTTTTAAGCAGCCTACCTTGTCTTACTGTAGTCAATGTGTTATATAATGGTATACAGTGGTATACTTAGTGACCTCCATGAAGAATTCAATCAAATTAGTCAGATATAAATTGCACCCCACTCTCACAATAAAGCCCATGCTGACTATCCCTAATCATTCCCTTTCTCTGCTAGTGCTGATTAATGCTTTGCCTCAGATTTAAAAAAAATAATTTCCCTAACATTGATTTTAGAGTCATCATGTTAGCCTAGCAGTTGGCACAATGCTTCACAGTGCCAGCAATCACCAGTCGGGTGTTTGATTCTCGCTGCTGTCTGTAAGGAGTTTGTACGTTCTCCCCGTGACCGAGCGTGCTTCCTCCAGGAGCTCCAGTTTCCTCCCACATTCCAAACCAGACAGTAAGGGGTGGTGAATTATGGGCATGCTACGCTGGCACTGGAAGCACGTCAACACTTGTGGGCTGCCCCCAGCACGTCTTTGGACTGGGTTGGTTGTTGATAGAAACGGTGCATTTCATTGCATGTGGCAAATAAACCTAACCTTTGGAGTCACTGGCTTTAATGCCTGGCCTCTTTTATATTTGTTGGCCTGCAGTCATATGGCATCTCTCCTTTGGCTGGAGAAGATTTGAAAATTTCTGTCAGAGCCCAGCAATCTCCTCTTTTGCCTTCCATAGCATATAACAGACATCAGGATATGAGAATTTATCCATCTTACAGCTTACTATCTAATTCCACCATCTTTTTGATGGCTATTTGTTTAGAATTCCACTGTACCTTTCCTTGAATCCTCTAGCTGTTAAGTATTTCTTCATCATGAATATGATGAGAAGTACTTACTTAAGGCCTTGACTACATCCTCTAGCTCCAGACAGAGATTACTACTTTGGTACCAACTGGACTCTTCTTCCCTGATTTCTATCTTGTCCTTAGAGTACTTATAAATGCTTTGGGATTTTCCAGAGACATTTTTTGCTCTTTGTTCACCTTCCAAATTGATTTCTTTACCACATATTGTATATTCTCTTACATCCTCTCTTGGTATCAGTTTTCTAAACTTGCCAAATCTTATCTTTTTTTAAAAACCTTTATTTTGAACCCTTGATATTCCTTGGCATCTGGGGTTCCTTTGACTTGTTGTCTTACCCTTCTCTATTATGGTAACAAGTTGACCCCAAGCTTTCACAATTTCATTTTTGATCCCATGTAGACTAAAGCACAAGTAGCTGCACCTGGTCCACTTGTGCCATGTGTTATCTCATCAAAATCAACCTTCCTCTAAATCAGGTCCTTAATTTCCGAATATATCATTCTCTTTCTATATAACAATCCTAAGCTTTCAATGTTGTGACCAAGGAGAAATCTGAAACAGTTTAGACTTGCAAGACTAATTCCAATGAATGAATCAAAGTTCTCTAAAATAGAGAAGCCCCAAACCTTCCCTGCACACTTTCACCAAACTCATTCTGAAAGAAAATCTACTTCTGCTTCTCTAGTCGTCCAGTGTATTTGTTGATCCAAAGACAGGCTAAGAGCTTTGCAAGTAATGTTTTTTTCTGACTTCTGAAAGGGGAAGGGAAAGGACGATACACCCAGTGATGGAATATGCATGAAGGTATTAGAAGTTACAAAGGAGGGCTTATTGAGTGTGGAGACTAGTGGTATTGAAAGTGAAGATCGGTAGAATTTTATCCTTGCATTGGCAAAGAGGCAGATAGTGAGATTAAAGATGGTGGGAAACTGGTTGAGGGCTCTGTCAACTATGGAAGAGAGGAAGGCATTGTTCAGGTGAAAGGAAGACACCTCCAAGGCACTTTGAGGAAAATCATATCATCAGAGCCGATATAACAGAGGAGTACTGAGGGACTGGAACATAATCCTTAAAGGAGCAGGGTGCAAGGTGATGGTAGGATAGTAGTGGGCGACTGGGCTAGTAGCTGATGTGTTTTGTTAAATGAGATCTGGAAATAGTTGTCATGGTGAGAACTGGGTGCAAATTAGCAATTGTCATGGTCCCTTCTGGCACCTGGCTATCTTCCTCAGGAATTGGGCCTCAATCACATCGTTTAGTTCCCAATCATTCCCAGGTTCCACTAACTACAAACACCTGCTTTCCATCAGCACATGCAGTATAAAAATCCTGTCAACACTCACACAAAATGCTGGTGTAACACAGCAGGTCAGTTAGCATCTATAAGGAGAAGCACTGTTGACATTTTGGGCTGAGACCCCTGAACCATCGATAGTGCTACTCCTAACAGATGCTGCCTGGCCTGCTGTGTTCCACCAGCATTTTGTGTATGTTGTTTGAATTTCCAGCATCTACAGATTTCCCTGTGTTTGCTCATAAAAATCCTGTGACCACAACAAGGAGGTGCCAGTTTGTTGGCTGATTCATGTATGAATAACCTCATTCCTCAGCCCATTCTTAGGACTACCAGTTCTAAGTCTAGCATCATTCCTGAATTCTCTATTAAAACCAAGACTCTGGGTAAAGACTCCCTTGGCACCCATTCCATGCTTACTATGACTGTAATGCCTCCCAACTTGGCCTCCGTGCCCGTGCTCAGCACTTGGGTTTGTTCCACTGCCACGCCTGTGCAACAGAAACAAGTTAATGAATTTTTTGAGTTCTAGTGAGTGCAACAAGTAGACCAATACATTGATCATTGTAGCAGAGAAAGATTTGAGACAGGAGCCTGAGTAGGATTTAAATGTGGGATGTTCTGTGTTTCCCAGAAAAAGGCAGGCATAGGCTCACACAAGTTCTGATAGCTACACTTTTGATCCGGAGAAGGTGAATGGAGTTGAAGGAGAAGTTATTCATTGTGAGAATTATTTCGGCCAAGTAAATAACTGTATCGGTGGAAGGGAAGTGTTTTGGCCTTTGTTTGGGGAAGAACTTGTGGGCCCCCAGACCTTTCTAGTGAGGAATGGCATTGAAGAGGGAATATACATATGCCCCGGTAACATTGATAGGGCATACTGAAAACTGGCGAAGGAATGGAAGACATCAGATATGTTATGGCTGTAAATGGAAGGGGTCTGGGCCAAGGGAGAAAGGATAGAGTGATGGTAGAAGAAGATGCATTCTTTGGGGCAAAATCCTGTTGAACCAATGAACTGTCCCCTGTAGATCTTGGGCAGAAGGAAGAAGTGGGTTGTGCAGGGCTTGGGAGACTATAAAGCTGGAGGCTATGAATGGAAGATCCAATGAGGAAATGAGATCTGTAACTGTTGGAGGCAATGATGGAATAATGGTCCGTAAGGATTTATGAGGAGGTGTCCGTGGTCTGAACTTTGACCTCCACCAGGTCACTTCGCACCGCACTTGTGCTCATTTTATAGGAGTGACCCTAAGTTTCTAGTTGCTTGCCACTTTAATTTGTCACCCCACTCCCACTGTCATCTTTTCATCCATGGTCTCCTGCACTGTTACAGCAATTTCTAAGGCATGTTTGAGAAACACCACCTTATTTTCATTCTGGGTACATTGTGCCTTCTGGACTAAGTACAGAACTCTTCAACTTTAGGTAGCTCACTGAATGTTTCTGTTGGTATCAGGAATGACCTTTTGTGCATCTTATCAGGTCAGCTCAATTTTCCTACTCTATTCCTGCAAGTCTGACCTGCTGGTTCACACTTGATACAGAAGTTCAAA
This sequence comes from Hypanus sabinus, assembly GCF_030144855.1. Lineage (NCBI taxonomy): Eukaryota > Metazoa > Chordata > Chondrichthyes > Myliobatiformes > Dasyatidae > Hypanus > Hypanus sabinus. Next base: position 41,863,733 of record NC_082727.1, read on the forward strand.
TTTCTGGGAAATACTCCCATGAACCTTTTCAGAGACAGTTCCTTTGCTTTACACACCCTCCCTTCATTCTGACAAAATGCCTCAGACCAGAGACATCAAAAAGTTCCACTGATGCTACTTGGCCTGCTGGGTGTTCCTGGAATTTTCTGTAGTTAGTTTGGATTTTCTTCAGCCAGATGAAGCTCAGTTTGTCAAACCACAACAACATCACCCTTGCTGACAAGTTTGGTGACAATATTGTGCTGCAGGTTCAGAAGGGGTAGATGACAGTGAACAGAAGATGTGGAAGTATTGTAATAGTCAGTTCTGTGTCAATTAGCAATCAATATATTTAAGCAGAGTTTCGGATCCAGATGGAGCAGGAAATCTGGGTAACTGTAACACTTTATTCAGTGTTCTATTACTGTTCTATCTTGTACTGTAGTATGTATGAACAGCATGCAATCTAAGTTTTCATTGTACTTTGGTACATGTTACAATAATAAAACTGATATACTGATTTATTATCACTGGCCCATAACTCATACTTCAATCACCAGTCTTCTGGGTGGTCCCAGAGTCAACTGAGATGGCATTGCCTTGGCTGATATCATGGAATTATATAGGTAAACATGAGAAGCCCAGCCACAAAAATAGTACTGTTATGATTTTAAAGAAAAAACTGTAAAAAAAAACTAAAATATGTTGAAAATTTCCCAAACAACTACAGACACTCAGAAACACTGTAAGGTAATATAAAAAAATAAACAAATCCAAACTAGATTAAAAGGAAAAGATTTATTTTCCCTTTCAATTCTTCCACAGAGTGCTGCCATCTCTTCTGAAGTCAATGGTCTTGGAGAGCATCTCATTAAGACTCAATTCTACTGCTGGCATCAGGCAAACACCAAATGAGAAAAAGCCAGTGAAAATCAGTTAGAAAGTATTGGATTTCTATATTTGTACAGGGGTCCTGCAGCAAATTGTCACTTATGCTGACAAATGCCTGCCTTTCTACGCAGACCTACAACACCAGACCGATGTAAGGTAACCTTATTAGCTAATATTTAGATCGTGCTCATTTTCTTCCCATGAGAGTATTGCCTTTCAGCTCCCAGAGAATAAATGAAAGACAATACTCTAATGGTGAAAATATATATCAACATAAATCAAGTCAAGCATCATATTTTATGTAGTGTAATGCTTATATAACATAAGCCTGCTTGCTTGAAATTAATGGTTGCATTTGCGAACTGTTCTAGTTGCCAATTAGTCCAGAAAAGTCTTCAAAAGTCAGAGATTGAATAGAGATTGGATGGTTTAACTAGCAAATAATAATTACTACATAAGCAACTGCTTCCAACAGGTGGTATATAACACAAGCTCTAAGCTACCAGAGAAGTTAACAATATTTCATTCAAAGACTTAATTTACATAATTTTCAAACTTGCTACTCAAGATTCAAGGGTCAACTTTATTTGCCATATACATTCACATGTACAAGTTGAGCACCCTTCCTTTATCTAAAATTTCAAAATTCAGAAACCTCTGAAAACCGAAATTTCTTTGAGCGCTGTCACTATGTCACAAATGGAAAATTCCACAGGGCACTAGGAAGGTTCCCAGATGATGCGCAGATCTCTGCGCACCACGGACAGTTCTGAGAAGAGACTTCACATTTGTAATGAACAGAATTTAATGAAAAATAGAAAAAAACTGCAAAAAGTGAAAAATGAAGATCTCGATTGTATATTGAAAGAGGAGAACCATTATCCTCGGAGCAAACATATGCAACTTAATGGTATGTTGATCATGACATAAGTAAAGATCCATCACAATGAACTGAAAATTGAAGGTAATTGTTTCATGTACAGAATTATTAAAAATAATATATAAAACTACCCCTCCCTGTTGGGCTGCTGCTTGAAACTGATGGCAGATATGAAGCCAATCACAGTGCTTGCATCTATTAATTGACGCATTCAGGGATGGTCATTCAACTCTGACAGATCTCTGGAGGACCCAGTTCCATCACGCCAGACTCAGCCCCAACTGCAGACTGTTTACCCTGTGAGCATCACACCAGCTCTACACAAGCTGTAGATTTCATGTTTAGGATTGGGCCCCATCTGCAAGGTATCTCAATGCAGGCACTTCAAAATCCAAAAACTATTTTTGCTCCATTCTGGCTCCAAGCCTTTTGGATAAGGGATACTCAACTGGTATTCGGAATTTGCTGAGGTATGTTGGTCAAGGCTTGACATGCAACAAAAAAAAAACAATAACTTTCAACAATTATAAAGAACAGAGAATTATATAAAAAATGAAGTTAGAAGTACTGTACTGATTTCCTCCTTTTATTGTAAGAATGAATATGTTTCCCCTGTGTTATCTCCTTGTGAGGTGCATGAGGCTTTATGCTGACTGTCTAAGAAATATATGTTCTTTGGAGTTTAAATGAATGAGAAATGATCTTATGGAACCTTGTAAGTTCCTTAGGAGGGCAAAAGATTTGATGTTGAGAGGCTTCCACTAATGAGATACAATGGATAGACAGAATTACAAGGTTAGGAAGTGGTTATTAAAAACTGAGCTGATTAAGAATTTCTTCTCTCAGAGGGTGGTGGGTCTCTGGAAATTTCTACTCTAGAGGGTTAGGTCACTGGGGGCATTTAAAAAGGAAATAGGCAAATTATTGAAAGCTCTGATAATCAAGGGCTACGATGAACCAACGTGGAAGAGGAGATGTGGAATGGGGCCTTGGATGGGCTCTTATTTTTTATGGTCTTATGCAGAGCTGAACCTTGGCAACACAGCCATTAGTCAATGAGCAGTAGGGCAACACCTGAAGGCACAAGAACTGTATAATTTTATTGGCATCCTGATTATGTGTTTGAAGCTGATTTGAAGGGCCCTGAACAGGGGTTCCCAACCTTTCTTTGCCATGGAGTATTATCATTAACTATGGTGTCCATGCTTTTCAGTTTGGGAACCCCCTGGTCTAAAGTATTAACATTGTCCATTAAAGGAATTGCAAAAACCAAAACTAGAAGAAACATAGAAAACCAACAACGCAATACAGGCCCTTCGGCCCATGATGCTGTGCCGAACATGTCCTTACTTCAGAAGTAACCTAGGATTATCCATAGCCCTCTATTTTTCTAAGCTCCATGTGCCTATCCAAGAGTCTCTTAAAAGACCCTATTGTATCCACCTCCACCACCGTTGCCAGCAGCCCATTCCATGCACTCACCACTCTCTGTGTAGGAAACTCACCCTGACATCTCCTCTGTACCTACTTCCAAGCACCTCAAAACTGTGCCCGCTCATATTAGCCATTTCAGCCCTGGGAAAAAACCTCTGACTATCCACATGTTCAATGCCTCTCATCACTTATGCACTTCTATCAGGTCACCTCCCATCTTCCATCGCTCCAAAGAGAAAAGGCCAAATTCACTCATCCTATTCTCATAAGACATGCTCCCCAATCCCAGACAACATCCTTGTAAATTTCCTTTGCACCCTTTCTATAGTTTCCACATTCTTCCTGTAGTGAGATGACCAGAACTGAGCACAGTACTCCAAGTGGGGTGTGACCAGAGTCCTATATAGCTGTAACATTACCTTTTGACTATTGAACTCAATCCCACAGTTGATGAAAGCCAAATGCACCGTAATGCCTGCTTAACCATACAATCAACCTGCACAGCAGCTTCGAGTGTCCTATGGACTCAGATCCCAAGATCCCTCTGATCCCCCACACTGCCAAGAGCCTTGCCATTAATACTATATTCTGTCATCATATTTGACCTACCAAAATAAATCACTTCACACTTACCTGGGTTGAACTCCATCTGCCACTTCTCAGTCCAGTTTTGCATCCTATCAATGTCCCACTGTAACCTTTGACAGCCCTCCACACTATCCACAACACCCCTAACCTTTGTGTCATCAATTTACTAGCCCATCCCTCCACTTCCTCATCCAGGTCATTTATAAAAATCACGAAAAGAAGGAATCTCAAAACAGCTCCTTGAGTTGCACCACTGGTGACCGACCTCCATGCAGAATATGACATGTCTACAATGACTCTTTGCCTTCTGTGGGCAAGCAAATTTTGGATCCATAAAGCAAGGTCCCTTTGGATCCCATGCCTCCTTACTTTCTCAATAAGCCTGGCATGGGGTACCTTATCAAATGCCTTGCTGAAATCCATATACAGTACATCTAGTGCTCTACCTTCATCAATGTGTTTAGTCATATCCTCAAAAAATTCAATCAGGCTCGTAAGACACGACCTGTCTTTAACAAAGCTATGCTGACTATTCCTAATCATAATATGTCTCTCCAAATGTTCATAAATCCTGCCTGTCAGGATCTTTTCTATCAACCTACTGAAGTAATACTCACTGGTCTATAATTTCCTGGGCTATCTCTATTCACTTTCTTGAATAAGGGACCAACATCCTCAACCCTCTAATCCTCTGGAACCTCCCCTGTCTCCATTGATGAATCAAAGATCATCGCAAGAGGATCAGCAATCTCCTCCCCACCTTCCACAGTAGCCTGGGGTACATCTCGTCCAGTCACGGTGACTTATCCAACTTGATGCTGTCCAAAAGCTGCAGCACACCCTCTTTCTTAATATTTACATACTCAAGCTTTTCAGTCTACTGCGTCATAACTACAACTGACAAGGTCCTTTTCTGTAGTGAATACTGAAGCAAAGTATTCATTAAGTACCTCTGCTATCTCCTTCGGTTCCATACACACTTTTCCACTGTCACACTTGATTGGTCCTATTCTCTCACATCTTATCCTCTTGCTTTTTGCATACTTGTAGAATGCCTTTTCTTTTCTTCTTGACTAGATTTTCAACAGCCTTTGTACACCATGGTTCTTCTACTTTACCATCCTTTCCCTGTCTCATTGGAATGTACCTATGCAGGACATCATGCAAATATCCCCTGAACATTTGCCACATTTCTGCCATACATTTCCCTAAGAATACCTGCTCCCAGTTTATACCTCCAAGTTCCTGCCTGATAGCATCATATTTCCCCTTACTCCAGTTAAAGATTTTCCTAACTTGTCTGCTCCTACCCTTCTCCAGTGCTATGGTAAAGGAGAAAGAATTGTGATCACTATCTCCAAAATGCTCTCCCACTAAGAGACCTGACACCTGACCAGGTTCAGTCCTCAATACCAGATCAAGTACAGCCTCTCCTCTTGTAGGCTTATCTACGTATTGTGTAGGGAAACCTTCATGAACACACCTAACAAACTCCACCCCATCTAAACCCCTTGCTGTAGGGAGATGGTGATCAATATTGGGGAAATTAAAAACTCCCATCGTGACAACCTTGTTATCATTGCACCCTTCAGAATCTGTCTCCCTATCTGCTCCTTGATGTCCCTGTTATTATTGAGTGGTCTGTTTAAAACCCCCAATGAAGTTATTGACAGCTTCCTGTTTCTAACTTCCACCCGCAGAAACTCAGTAAACAATTCCTCCATGACTTCCTCCTTTTCTGCAGCTGTGACACTATCTCTGATCAGCAATGCCATGCCCCCACCTCTTTTGCTTCCCTCCCTGTCCTTTCTGAAACATCTAAAGCCATTCTAAATAGCCATTCCTGCCCCTGAGTCATCCAAATCTCTGTAATGGCCGCAACATCATAGATCCAAGTCCTGATCCAAGCTCTAAACTCATCCACTTTGTTCATGATTCTCCTTGCATTAAAATAGACACATCTGAAACCATCAGTCTGAGCGCATCCCTTCCCTATCATCTGCTTGTCCTCCCTCTCATACTGCCTACAAGCTTTCTCTATTTGTGAGCCAATCTCTCTTTCCTCTTTCACATCAATCCAGTTCCCACCCCCCAGGAATTCTAGTTTAAACTCTCCCCAATAGCCACTTCTTAACACTTTGCAGCATACCAATCTGACTTGTACATTCACACAGGTTATCAAAATCATCTTGTAAAATTGTTGAGGAACTAGGATGTTTGGCATTGAATGGCAGATCTTGATTCAACAATCTATGTTAAATATTTAAATCATCCTGCTAAAATGTGAATCATAAATCTATAACTGTGCAAATATATTCTGTTGTATTAAGAAGTCAATGTCAGCTCAAGTAGTTTCCAGAACATGCATAATAATAACTGCCAAAATAGGTTCAGTATATGTGTGTTCCCATGGATCTCAGAAACAAGGAGCCAGATTTCTATTCTGTTACTCTTTATGTATTATTTGATTCATAGAAATGAACAATCTATTATTATTCCCTTTATCATAAAGGTGGGGCTTAAATTAATCAGAACTGAACTTGCATCAGAGTCCTTGAAATTAGATCACGGTCACAATATAAAAGTTCTGAAATAGTCCCTTGATAAAAACATAAAAACTGAAAATGTTTGACCTTGGGCTGAGGTCATATCATAGTGAAACTGAACAAGGTAGTGGTGGTTTATTTGATTTGGCAGATGCTAACTTGTTTTCATTTCATTGCATTTTTAGTGGGACAATTCTGTTTGACCAACTGGTTTCTGTAGCTGCACATCCATTTGTTCATGCCCCAGTGATGGTGATCATTATGAGCTGCTGCTCTGATGCCATTCCTGCCAAACTAGATGGTGGTGATTCAGTTATCCTTGTGTAATCTGGAATTGCTGCAGGAAGAATCCCCTCCCCACCTACTAACAGGGATCCTTGGTGAATTATCCTCTTCCGGGTGCTTAGGATTTCAATTTGCTTGAGAAAATGATTAATTCATTGGAGTGTGAATATAAGCTACGCTGTTTGCTGTGGGAGGGCAGATATGGTATCTTCCAAATTCCACGCACAGGATCAGTAGAAGACCAACAAGTTTTGGGCAGATCAAAAGGCGACTTTCAACAAATTGAACAAGAATTTGACATTGGTCCCAGTGTGTGCACCTGAGAACAGCCTGTAGATCAGAGAGTCCTGTTATGCAGCTGCTTGGGATAAAGCGATTAAAGGATTCTTGCATGCTTCTCCATACCCTCTTAGCAGATCCACACTCTACAAAGAGGTGGATGACCATCTCTTCCCTACTGCAGCAATCTTGAGGGTAACATGCTTTGTGCACAATATACCTTCTGTACAGGAAGGATCGGACTGTGAGAGCCCCTCTCACTTCCTGGTAAGTAAAGTTCTGGCCAGTTTTAGTGATAAGGGCATTCTGACAGATAGCTTGACAGTTTGATCGGGGAATCATTGCACAGTATCCATTGGTATCTTCTCCCACAGTACCTGAAGAATGTTCCGTGCTGACCATTGCCTGAGGGATATTCTTCCAAGGAAAGGTATTTGTCTGGAAGAGCTCATCCATGAAGGATATTGACAGGATGTTACATGACAACAGGCCCAGACCAATCCTCCATGATGCCAAGAACAGGTAGCCCCTGAGCAGATAGTTTGAATACTTTGTTACATACCTTGAATCCATGCCCAGCCTGATGTAGGCATGCACAAAGGTGAGCATCAGAATGAGGATATGGTTGAATAGACTTTTAATGCTATTCTCTGGGGATTTGTACATTGTAATCTGATGGACTCACTTCATCTTGACTCCTAGATGATCTAGAGGATGTCCTAGATACTTGATGAGGAGAAGGACCAGGGAACTACTCACCTGTGCTAAGTACAGTGACTCAGACAGCAGATCACAACTGATGACCATATTCTTCCCAGTTATTGACAGCGTCATTACCGCAGAACTAATTTTTGTTTAACTTTACCAATTTGCTCCAAGCAATTAATTTTATATATCTCAGTCCCTCCAAACCAGATTCTCAGTACCTTCAGTTAGTCTGACTTGGTGGTTGCCAATTGGCCAGTTGCCAATGAGCATGGCCTTGCTCTTACTATGAATGTCTCTGGTCCCTGATGTTGATTAAACCCGGGGTTTCCAACCTGGGGTCCAAGGACCCCTTGGTTAATGGTGATAGTCCATAGCATAAAAAAGGTTGGGAGCCATGATTTGAACAGCTTGCAGATGCTAACCAATCTGTGAACTGACTGTGGATCTGAGCAGAAGATGGAAACATCATCTATGTAGAGCAGTTGTTCCCAACCTTTTCTATGCCCCACACCCATAGGAAATGTTAGATTAATGTTTGCACCCCCCTACAAAAGTAATATCATATTTGAAGATGAAGAAGTCTAACTTCTAATTTTTGAACCACATACAATACTATGGGTGAACAAATTGAACTTAAAAAAATAAGCTTTTAATTCAGTGCATAAAATGCAAATATAAATCGAGCAATTAGATTCTAATTTTTTCAGAAAAAAATGGAAACAGTAAAATCAATCCCAATTGTGAACATAAAATTCAATGACTTCTTCGCTCCTGCTTCCCATTCATGATTTTGTCAAAACATGGAACTTTCTTGCTGACTGTGATCTGCAGGTCTGCCTGTGGATTCAGGCGATTCCTAGATTTTGTCTTGATTGACGAAAGAGAACTGAATCCAGATTCACACAAGTATGTTATTGCAAATGGAATGAGGACACGGAGTGCTTTTCTACCATGTCTTGGGAACATATCCAGTACTGCACACCAAAACTCCTCCAAAGTCTTGCTTTCAAATTGCATTTCAAGAGCTCGATTTGTCTGCAAATCAATAAGATCTTCCTTCAACTCTTCATCATCTGACATTTTCTCCAAATTGTAGGATTATGGATTCATGATCCACTCTTCTGAAACCTTCATGTCTCCAGCTGCAAAATATCCATCAAACAATTCTGACAGCATTTCCAAATGAGCCACAATTTCTTCACGCATAGTAGGAGTTATGGATCCAGCATCATCAACCATCTCTTCTAGTGAAGGAAAATCTGAGGTACTGCCTCTTTCCATCCTTCAACGTCAAAGACGTAACTTTTCTTTGAAGGCATTCAACATTTCACAAGCCTTCAATATGCTTATCCCTTTTCCTTGAAGAGAAACTCTCAGGTCATTCATACGAGTGAAAACGTCAGCTAAGTAAGCCAGCATTTGGGTGAATTCCAGTGATTCCATTGCCCCAACCAGATCACATTCATGCTCCTCCAAAAAACTTTGATTTCTTCCCGCAGTTCAAAGAAGCAGGTTAAAGCGTGTCCTTGTGACAAGCAACGGACTTCTGTGTGGAAAAGCAAAACTGAATGCTCACTTCCCAGATCCTCACAAAATGATTTGAAGATGCAATGGTTCAAAGCACACCCCCAGATCCAGTTGATGGTCTTCACACAAGTATTAAGGACTTTCTTCAAATTTGGGATGCAATGTTTTTGATGACAAAGCATGCCGATGAAGAAAATAATGGGTAACTTGCAAGTCTGGAATCTCCTTTTTCATCGATGCAGAAAAGCCAGATTTATTTCCAAGCATTGCAGGTGTCCCGTCAGTGCACACAGATCCAATGACTTTGATATCTAAATCATGTTTGGCAAAGAAGTCTTTCACCAGCTGCATCACATTTTTTGGTGTTTGTTTTCAGATCTTTACAAAACAGGAAATCTTCCTTCACAGCACCATCATTGACATACCTCACTAATGTGATGAGTTGACTACAACTGGAGACATCAGTTGACTCATCCAACTGAATAGAGATTTTAAGAGGACTAGCTCTGACATCTAAAATGACTTGGTTCAAAGTATCTTCACTCAAATCACTGATTCGGTGGTGAATTACATTATTTGAAAGGGGCACCTGTTCAAATTTTTTTCTTGCTTCTTTGCCCAGGATAATTGTTGCCATTTCCAGTGCACATGGCTTAATGAGATCTTCCGCAATTGTATGGGGCTTCTTGGATTTGGCCACTTTATATATCCACTTGGTATGAAGCAAAAAGTAGTGGTTTTTCAACAGAAACGAAACCTAATTATGGAAGAGTTCCTTGCGAATCAAAATGAGCTCTTTTGATTTTCAATGACTCAATATCATGTCCTTCAACATCAGCTCCACCATGCTTGTTCTTGAAGTACTCTTGAAGCTTGGATGGTTTCAGATTTGAGTTGGAAAACACAACGCTACAAAAAATGCACTGGGGTTTTTGCAAGCCATCATTTCTTGTTGTGTAAATGTGCAAAGCACACAAAGTCATCATTCCATTTCCTTATTTTTGACGTGATGAAGGGTTAAATGTAAAGAGAAAAATATGAGCTAATATGAGAAAAACTATCTGACTAAGTCAGGGATGACCGCTTTACTCAACCAGACATGCCTATAGCAAAATATCGCGAGAAATACGCTTTTGAATATTATATTATGATATTATCTGCGGTTATGCCAAAATAAATCATCAGGTAGAAATGCTACGGAGATGCGACGTGACTTATTAGGCTACTCTCTACTGAATTTACACACCTATCTCTGATGATTACCGGAGATATGAACTCCCATTGCACGATTTAAAATTCTCGGTGCTAACCATGATTAACACAATCCAAAATTACCAACGATTCAACAAAGAAACCTTTTAAGAAGAAAAAACCTTTGAAAAGGTTTTTATTTTTATCAAAATACGGCTTTTAAAAGTTTTATAATTGAATAATTTACCTACAGTCTGTGGGTTTGGTTTTAATGCGAAGTCGTTACTCAATGGTTGATTTGGGATGTATAAAGATTTTGACATTATGAGATGATTTTTAACTCTGAGGTGTAACTTCCCAGGTAACACTGATGAGAATCCTCAATACTGACTCGGGCAGCGGGAGACAGGAGTGAGTTTACGTCTCTCTCGACTCGGGCAGCGGGAGACTGGAGTGTGCATGGGACAAACGTTACTACCACTTCTCAAGGCACACTGGCAGCTGGCTGAGTGATGACTCGTGACTTGTCACTCAAGCACATAAGCCACTCTTTGTCGCACCCCCTGAAATTCCATCTCGCACCCCCTGGGGGTGCGGGCACCCCAAGTTGGGAACCCCTGATGTAGAGGGATGTTTTGACTTGAATGCCTCTGTTACTTAGCAATGTAAACCTACTTACTTTCTCATCCTTCCTGACAGAATCAGCTAAAGGTTCTATGCAGCAGACAGAGAAGACAAAGCCACAAGTACTTTCACCTTGTGCCTTTGTGGGCCAGAGCTGGTGATGTTAACAATGCCTGCTGGTGTCTGGCTGACAGCTGTAATGATGGCGTGACAGAAGCTCTGTACTCTATATGTTTTCTCCTTCACAGATCCTTACCCCTGCTCCTGAAACATTCCTCACATTCGTGAGATTTGTCATGAAGACTCCCCCATTTGAAGCATCTTCTGCAGTATGCAGAGTGGCAATATTGAAGAAAACACACTTTGGTCAATCTGTTCTTGGTCTTTTTTGTTCTTCAGCAGCCTAGGTCAATCCAGACGGGAGTTCATGGCTGTATGAAAGAAGGGAAGGTAAGATAAACAGAGCAGACCATGAGATATTTGATTACACTCCACGCATCTTGGATATGAGAGGAGCTCTGGGATTAGCAGTGAGTGTGAAATAAGATGCACAAAATATGAGTACACCAACTCCTTCAATGAAATCTCCAATGATGTTGGTCACAGTCTCTGAGGTGATCATTCCATAGTCACCTACACTCTTCTCCAGGCCACTGAGCAGATGAATAGGAATTTGTCCTGCCTTTAGTAAAGGCGATCTTGAGAAATGCAGGAAGGTTGAGCGGGTTGAGCCTACACTCTTTGGTAGTTGAGAGGTTATCTTGCTAAAATATAAGATTGAGGAGGTAACAGTGTGCTTTGAGATGACATTTCCTCTGACAGAGGAATCCAGAACCAGAGGTCATAATTTCAGACTAAGGTTGGAGATGCTGAGGAGTATATTCTCTCAAAAGACTGCTTATTTTTGGATTACTCTTCCCCAGAGAGCTGTGGATAATGAGTTGTCAAGTATATTCATGGGTGATTCAAACAGATTTTACGTCGACAGGGAAGTTGTGGTTTACAAAGAAGAAAGTGGAATTTGGACAAAGGTCAGATCAGTCTTGTTTAGTAAACTCAAATATCAATGTAGCCTCCTCCTGTACAATGTTTTTATATGTATATGAGAGCAGGGAATGTGTACCTTGCAAAGTGAATGTGTAATGCTTCTGATGTGGTTGAATAACTAGCAGAATTGCCTAGCTACAGGCAAGCTGCTAGAGGGCTGGCAAGTAGATAATGTTGTTTCATTATTCAAGAAGGGAAAGAGGATTAACCCTAGAAACTATAGACTGCTGACTCTCACAACCCTGGCAGAGAAGTTACTGGTGAGGATTATTAGGGATGGGATTTATGAGCAATGGGAGAACCATGATCTAATTAGGGACAGTCAGCATTGTTTGTCTTTCTAATTTGATTGAGTGTTTTGAAAAAGTACTGAGGTGAAAGATGAAGGTAGAGCTGCAGATATTGTCTACACAGCCTTTAGTAAGGCATATGACAAGGTCCCTCATAGGAGGCCCATCCAGAGATTAAGATGCATGGAATCCATGGTAAATTGACCAGCTGGATTCAGAATTGGCTTGCTCATAGAAAACAGTGGGTAATGGTCAATAGGAGTTATTCTGACTGGAGGATTTGACGAGTGATGTTCTATCTGGAATCTGTCATGGGACCTCTGCAGTTGTGATATATACAGTTGAAGTCAGAAGTTTACATACACTTAGGTTGAAGTAATTAAAACTCATTGTTTAACCACTCCGCAGATTTGACATTAGCAAATTTCAGCTTTGGCAAGATGTTGAGGACATCTACTTTGTGCATGACACAAGTATTTTCCAACAATTGCTTACAGACAGATTATTTCACTTTGAATTGACTATATCACAGTTCCAGTGGAGAATTAGAAGAAAAGAGAAGAAAATGGAAAGAGAGGCAGCAACAACCAAAGCCCGATCTGCCATCTGGAACCACCTGTGCTGAATGCGGAAGAACTTTCAAAGCCAAGATTGGACTCATAAGCCACTTGAGAGCCCATAACTATATCAACAGAATGAAGACCATCATCCTTGAATCTGAGGGATAGCCACGATGACAGGTCAGAAGTTTACAAACAAAATCAAAAGAAATCAGCCAAGACCTCAGAAAAAAAATTGTGGACTTCCACAAGTCTAGTTCATTCTTGGGAGCAAATTCCAAATGCCTGAAGGTACTATGTTCATCTGTACAAGCAATAGTACAAACAATATAAACACCATGGGACCACGCAACCATCATACCGCCCAGGAAGAAGACACATTCAGTCTCCTAGAGATGAATGTACTTTGGTGCGAAAAGTGCAAATCAATTTCAGAACAACAGCAAAGGTCCTTGTGAAGATGCTGGAGGAAACAGGTAGACAAGTATCTATATCCACAGTAAAATGAGTCCTATATCGACATAACCTGAAAGGCTGCTCAGCAAGGAAGAAGCGACTGCTCCAACACTGCCATTAAAAAGCCAGACTACAGTTTGCAAGTGCACACGGGGACAAAGATCTTACTTTCTCGAGAAAAGTCCTCTGGTCTGATGAAACAAAAATTGAACTGTTTGGCCATAATGACCATCGTTATGTTTGGAGGAAAATGAGTAAGGCTTGCAAGTCGAAGAACACCATCCCAACCGTGAAGCATGGGGGTGGCAGCATCATGTTGCGGGGGTGCTTTGCTGCAGGAGGGACTGGTGCACATCACAAAACAGATGGCATCATGAGGAAGGAAAATTATATGGATATATTGAAGCAACATCTCAAGACATCAGTCAGGAAGTTAAAGCTCGGTCACAAATGGGTCTTCCAAATGGACAATGACCCCAAGCATCCCTCCAAAGTTGTGGCAAAATTGCTTAAGGACAACAAAGTCAAGGTATTGGAGTGGCCAACACAAAGCCCTGCCCTCAATCCGACAGAAAATTTGTGGGCACAACTGAAAAAGCGTGTGCGAGCAAGGAAGCCTACAAGCCTGACTCAGTTATACCAGTTCTGTCTGGAGGAATGGAACAAAATTCCAGCAACTTATTGTGAGAAGCTTATGGAAGGCTACCCAAAATGTTCGATCCAAGTTAAACAATTTAAAGGCAATGCTACCAAATACTAACAAATTGTATGTAAACTTCTGACCCACTGGGAATGTGATGAAAAGAAATAAAAGCTGAAATAAATTATTCTCTCTACTATTATTCTGACATTTCACATTCTTAAAATAAAGTAGTGATCCTAACTGATCTAAGACAAGGAATGTTTTCTAGGATTAAATGTCAGGAATTGTGAAAAACTGAGTTGAAATGTATTTGGCTAAGGTGTATGTAAACTTCTGACTTCAACTGTAGAAGTGACCTGGAAGAAAATATTGAAGGGTGGGTTGGTAAGTTTGCAGATAATATGAAGATTGGTGGTGTGGCCAATAGCATAGAAGACTGGCACAGCAGGATTTAAATCAGTTGCAAATATGGGAGAACCAGAAGGCAAATGGCATGTTTGCTTTTGTTAAGAAGGCAAATGGCATGCTTCCCTTTATTAGTTGAGGTATAGTGTTCAAGAGTTAGGAAGTTATGTTGCAGCTTTATAAAACTCTAGTTAGACTGCATCTGAAGTTTTGCATAGAGTTCTGGTTGCCCCATTATAGGAAGGGTGACTTGGCTTTGGAGCAGGTGCAGAAGAGGTTTAAAAGGATGCTGCCTGGATTAGAGTACTTGTGCTATAACAAAAGGTTGGACAAACTTGGGTTGTTTTCTCTGGAGGGGCGAAGGCTGAGCAGAGATCTGACAGAGGTTTATAAGATTAGGAGAAGCATAGATAGAGTAGACAGACAGTATCATTTTCCCAGGATTGAAATGTCTAATATTATATCATGCCTTTAAATACCTTGCATGTAAGGTGAAAGGGGTAATTTTAAAGGAGATGTGAGAGGCATGCTTTTTAACAGAGAGAGTAATGAGTGCATGGACTGCGATGCCTGGGATGGTGGTAGAGGCAGATACATTAGGCACTGTTAAGAGACATTTAGTTAGGCATGTGAAGAGGAGGAAAGTGGAAGGATATGGACATTGTGTAGGTATAAGAGATTAGTTTCATTGGCCATTTGATTACTAATTTATTTGCTTCAGCACAACATTGTGGGCTGAAAGGCCTTTTCCTGTGCTGTTCTGTTCTATAGTCAATATTATATGTAACAATGGCAGATGAAGTTTAATCTGGCCAGATGTGGAGTGTTGAACTTTGGGAGATCAAATCTAAGGAGTATCCTGTCAATGGTGAAGATCCTTAATGGTGTTGATGTCAGAGGGACTTTGGAGTCCAAGTTCTGAGTTCTCTGGAAGTGGTTACACAGGTTGATAGGGCGGTAAGGAAGGCACATGGCGTGCTTGCATTCACGAGTCAGGAAATTAGCCTTTTAACACTAGTTAGGTCACGTCTGGAGTATTGTTTTCAATTTTGGTTGTTCCATTACAAAAAGAATGTCAAGGATTAGGAGAGGGTGCAGAAGAGGTTTGCAAGGATGCGGCGTGGATTAGAGGGCATGTGCTATAAGCAGTGTTGGATAAACTTGGGTTATTTTTTCTGGAGTAGCAGAGGCTAAGGGAGATCTAATAGAGGTTTATAAGATTATGAGGGAAATCAACAGAGGAAACAGATAGTACTTTTTACCCCCCAATGTTGAAATATCTGATACCAGGGGTAAGGTTTGAGGGGGTAAGTTCAGAGAACAAGTTTTTTTTAGGATTTGAGGGGGTAAATTCAGAGAACAAGTTTTTTTTTACCCAGAGTTCTGGGTGCCTGGAATGCACTGCCTGTGGTGGTGGAGGCAACTACAATAGAGGCTCTTAGACAGGCAGAGCCTGAATATGCAGGAAATGGAAGGATATGGACATGGGGTAGACAGAAGGGATTAGCTTAATTGAGCATTTGATTACTAATTTAGTTTGGCACAACATTGTGAGCCAAAGTGCCTGTTGCTATGATGTACTGTTCTATGTTCTAATTTGTAAATTGTGTGATTTTGTGTGTGAGACTTAGTAAGGTGGTAAATATGTGAGGGTATATTTAGTAGGAATGAATGATAATTGAACCTGATTGTTGTTGAGTGAGTGTTGGTGAATCCCGTGAGCTGCGTTTTGGGAGGCGGGATTTGTCGTTGTCTTCATTGCTTTTGATCACATGTAAGAGGGCATTGATGAATCATGGCTGCTCCCTCTTCGTGTTGCCTTCCCACATGGGTTTCATAATGGACTTCCTTAGCTTTCTGGGATCCTGAAGGTACGTAGAACAGAAAGCATAGAATAATACAGCACAGTACAGGCCCTTCAGCCCACAAAGTTGTGCCGACTTTTAAACCTACTCCAAAATTGACCTAACTCTTCCCTCCCACATAGCCCTCTATCTTTCTTTCATCCATGTGCCTTCTACTTACTTACTGCCCGTTACACCACTGGCATTTAGGGCAGCAATGACGGTCTTCCATCTCTGGTGGTGCTCAGGGCTTCCTTCATCACATCAGTAGCTTTATCTCGGTTTTCACTACTGTCAGTCATGCAAGTCCTGGGTGGAGACTCAGGAATACTGTCGCACTCAGATGTAGAAGGATTCTTCATTGCTGTTTCCATAACAACTTTTGCTTTACCAATTAGGGGTTGTTAGCCCTGAGCTAACAACCATTCTCCTCTGACCTCTCTCACTGACAAGGCATTTTTGCCCACAGAACTGCCACTTAATAGATTTTTTTTGCTCTGCACACCATTCTCTTTAAACTCTAAAGACTGTTCTGCATGAAAATCCCAGAAAATCAGCAGTTTCTGAGATACTCAAACCACCAAGTCTGGCATCAACATTCATTTCATGGTCAAAGTCACTTAGATCACACTTCTTCCCCATTCTGATGTTTGGTCTGAACAACAACTGATCCTCATAACCAAGTCTGGAGGATTGGTGGGCTACTCTTAGCCTGGCCTCTACCCATTGACCTATTTGTCTTGGGTGACCCTACCAAGGGCCAAAACATAAAGCTCAGTCTCCAGCCAGCATAGCTCTCTGGGTCACTGAAGCATGCGGGCCTCTGAACCACGACAAGATTGTGGTCCTTTCGGAGAATGTGCCTTGCTAAGAGTCTCTTAAATGTCCTTAATGTATCTGCCTCTACCACCTCCCCCACCTTCCTTGTACCACTCTGCTTCCAAGGCACCCAGAACTACTACAGGATATTGGCTTTATGTTCTTCTCTACTCTGCCTTGGCTTCTGGTAAGTTCCTCATGGTTTCCAGTAGCTATTGGCAGGCTATGAGTACATCCACTCATAAGAGGAGTAGAAGTGGTTTAAGCTACCATTAGTTAGCATGAACCGTGCTGGCCATTAATGTAATTGGACTTCATGAAATAATGCTGGCTGCATGTAACAATGAAGATAATTAGGCTGGAGGTCACAATTAATGTGCAATCAGAAATGGGCCAAATGGATGCAGGTTCAATATTCATCACAATTGCAGGGTCCATTTTCTAGTATTGTCTAATTTCTCCCCATTAACACAATAATTAATTTATTGGATGAGGACATTACTGGCAAGGCCATAATATACTGCCATCACTCACTGTCTGAGGAAAATGATGGTGAACAGCTTTCATGAACTGTTGTAGGTCTTTTGGTGAAGTAACCCCACAATAGAGAAAGGGAGAGATTTCCAGGATTTAAGCCGAGTAATGTGTAGGAAGAGCGATATACATTCAGTGACTTCTTTATTAGGTATACTTGTTTGTTAATGCAAATATCTAATTAGCCAATCATGTGGCAGAAACTCAATGCGTAGAAGTGTGCTGACTTGGTTATGAGGATCAGTTGTTGTTCAGACCAAACATCAGAATGGGGAAGAAATGTGATCTAAGTGACTGACCGTGGAATGAATGTTGATGCCAGACTTGGTGGTTTGAGTATCTCAGAAACTGTTGATCTTCTGGGATTTTCATGCAGAACAGTCTTTAAAGAGAATGGTGTGCAGAGCAAAAAAAATCTATTAAGTGGCAGTTCTGTGGGCAAAAATGCCTTGTCAGTGAGAGAAGTCAGAGGAGAATGGTCAGACTGGTTGAAGCTGACAGGAAACTGACAGCAACTCAAATAACCTTGCTGGTGTGCAGAAGAGGATCTGTGAATGCACACCATGCTGAACCTTGATGTGGATGGGCTACAGCAGCAGAAAGCTATGGACATACATGCAGTGGCCATTTTATTAGGCACAGGAGGTACTTCAATGTCAGACTCCTATATGACCAAGAGGAGGACCTGAAGACTGTGCTATTTGCATGTGGCTATTACGCTTCCCCTTCATGGTAGTAGATCCCATGGCTTTGGAAAGTATTATCAAAATAGTCTGTTTTGAGTAATCACAGTCATTTACTTGATGGTTCACATTGCAGTCATATTATGCTGGTGGTGAAAGATGTGAATCTTTAGTCTGGTAACTAGAAATAAGCATCAAAATGATTTTAGTTAAGAACCTATGGGAAAACAATCATATAAAAGCAACTCAAGCAAAACAGCAAATTACATTGTTCTGCCCAATTAAATTGAGTGGTACTATACTTAAGCAGCAATATGAATGCAAAGTCATTATCTCTCGTCAGGAAAGAATGAGCTCTGTGCTGTGTGTGCATTGGTTTCTGAGCATCAGTGACATTTCTAATTAAAGAAAATAGTTTATAGGCTAGTCAGTTCTTATCAGTCATTAGAAAGTGAAACACAGAGCTGCAAATCTGCATTTTGGTCTGAGGCAGCTAATTGTGCTTTAAAATCTGAGGCAGTAATTAGTGGCGAGAGCTTTTGAGCAAAGAATTGAAATTCAGATATTGAAGCAGATGGAAGCTTCAGACATGGCAAGACAGAACTGAGGAAATAATTGGGAATTAAAGCTTTGAAAATAGGCAGAGGAAGCCCAATGGGAATAGGACAGAAGTCACAGGAAAATGAATCTCAAGATAGTATATGGGTA
Organism: Hypanus sabinus; assembly: GCF_030144855.1. Lineage (NCBI taxonomy): Eukaryota > Metazoa > Chordata > Chondrichthyes > Myliobatiformes > Dasyatidae > Hypanus > Hypanus sabinus. The sequence goes on from NC_082727.1 coordinate 41,882,654, forward strand.
CATATACGTACTTTGATAACAAATTTACTTTTGATCTTTGAGGTAAGGTTGTGAATACAATTTAAAATAGTAGTTCCATTCTTTTAAGTGGAATTGAAATGCTTACTATGAAATTTTTACAGTACTTAAAACATGAATAACAACCCTATGTTTTGGAGATATTTTCCACAGTCTTGAAAGCATGGTTCGATATTGTCATTTAAAGAAATATTGGATAGATATATGGACAGGAAAGGAATGGAGGGTTATGGGCTGAGTAGAAGGGCCGAGATGGCCTGTTTCCGTGCTGTAATTGTTATATGGTTCAATTTAACATCTGTATGATTTTAAATTGTTGAATTTTGCTGTGTCGGTCCATGACAGAAAATTGGATCCATTTGCAACCACTGGAGACACATTCTATGGAAAGATCTTTCCTCAGTAGTAATGCCACTGTGGACATTGAGTATTTAACCAGGGAAATACAGGTAGAGGAAAAACAGACTTGTTTTAGTCAATTAGAAATGGATGTTGAATTGTTTGATAAATTATCAATCGACAACATTGTTTTGTCAGTTTTCAAAAAAACCCCTCAAGTGGCTTCCCTCCATGAATTGGCACCGTGCCATCATTGTCTTTGGTAAACTAAATCAGTTCTCTGTATGCATTTTGCATTTCTTTACTTTTTGCACATAAGCTGTGTAATAATGAAGTTTTGTTCCGTATCTCAAATTTTTGTCACTGATTTGTAATTTTTGGAAGCCAGGTTTCTGTTACCTGAAGTGCTAAAATGTGGGGTGGGAGGGCACTGTGTCACTCAAATGCATCCATTTTTCATTGAAATTCCGCTCATCGGAACGTTAGAGAGGCTGTGAATCATGTTAATGGAGGTGTCATTTTTTTTAAACATGAAATGGACATGATGATAACATCTATGTGCAATTCCTTCAGTTCCTTAATAATGACAGTAATTGGTTCAATAATGTGCCATGCACATCACATGCATATCACTTACTGCTCAACAAGGGGCAAATCATCCACCAATATTGACTGTGATAATCAGAATCAGGTTTAATATCACCAGCATATATTGTGAAATTTGTTAACCTAGCAGCAGCAGTTCAATGCCATACTTGATAACTATAAGGAAAAATAAATGAATTACAGTAAGTATATATTTGTATATTAAATAGTCAAATCTAAAAATAGAAATAATAAAAAAAAGTACAGTAGTGTTCTTGGGTTCAGTGTCCATTTAGAAATCAGATGGCAGAGGGGAAGAAGCTGTTCCTGGATCGCTGTGTGTGTGCCTTCAGGCTTTTGTACTTCCTCCCTGACAGCATCAGTGAGAAGAAGGCATATCCTGGGTGATGAGGGTCCTTAATAATGGATGTTGCCTTTCTGAGGCACCACTCCTTGAAGGTTTCTTGGATACTACGAAGGCTAGTACCCATGATACAGCTGACTAATTTTACAACTTTCTGTAGTAATGAGGCTATTTCTGAATCTAATGAGATGTTATGACAATCCAGTAGTTTCATGGTTACAGTGACTGAGGTAAATGCTACTATTGCTCTCTCAATATTTCCTTATTTGGGCATCTTCACTTTAAGAAAACATTTTTGTGGTTCTCTCCCATTGCAAAGCAATGGATGCTGACACAGAAGTCACCTTCTCTTTTTGGAGCATTATTGTGTAAGAAACAAGTCTGTGCTGTTAAAGGCCCAGTGGCAGTTACCACAGGCAACCTTGGAGATGAGGGAAAGGAGAAGGGAAAGCAGAAAGTTGAGAATGAGTGGGGACTGAAGTCAGGGGAAGGGTTTGATCGCACAGTATTGGTTTGTGATCCCACACATGATATGGAGTGGCACTACCCATTACCATATAATGATTAGGCCCTGTACTGTGACTGATCTGTTATTACACCAAAGTCTAAGTTGAATTTATTTTTCATATGCACAGGTGCAACAAAAGACTCAAGTTCAGCAGCATCACAAGCACATAAAAACATTAACAAGAAAACCACAGATTATATACATAAAATATGCCATAGTTGTACAAGAAAGGGCACATTAGAACAAAATAACCACCCTTTTTAGTACAAAAACTGATTAGAGTGGTCATGGTGCTAGACTAAAGAGATCAATGCTATGTCAGTTGGTTGAAGGGAAGTAACTGTTCCTGTACATATGGGACTTCAAGCTTCTGTACTTCCTTTGCTGATGTTAGAAGATGTGAGAAGCTGGCATGGCCCAGATGGTGGAGATCTTTGATGATGGATGTTGTCTTCTTGAGGCAATGGCTCCTGTAGATATTACCGGTGGTGGGGAAAGATGTGCCCTTGATGTGTCAGGATGACCATCTAGACATAGGACAAATCTGCTTGTCTGTGGGGGTGGGGGGGGGGGTGGTTTCAGTGTAAACTGATGTAGTGTATTCAGTCACCCCTTTAATTCATGTTTGACTCCTGACTTTAAACACAATGTACTCTTTGTTCTACAATGTATGAACAACAAAGTTTGTGGGCAGCTAATTTTCAATTCCACTTCTATTAATAATTCATAAACATGCAGAGCAATGAACAACATCATATTTGTGAAAACCAAAGAGAAAGGACACCAGGGATAGGGTGAATTACAACAGGAAGCCCAATTTTTCTGGTTGATGGAACTTTTGCCAGGAATAGATACGTATAATTACTTGAAAACATGAGCAAAACATTTTTGTTTTGTGAGTGATTTACCTACAAAAGAACAGGTGCAAATGTTTATTTTTATGGAACCCACTTTCTAGGTAAACATTACTCGAATTAAAGTGTACCTACTGGAATATTAATATTTTGCCCTCTCATTGAGACTGTGCGGATGAATACTCTTCTGAGCAGCAGGCCAGTTTTAGTGTGTCTGTGAGCTTGCAACAGCTTTTAGTTACAGAGATCCTCCCTTGTATTGTAATCCTGTCCCTGAAAGGGACTTTGAGGATGTATACATGGGTACAATCATGAGGAACTGGAGTGGGGGGAGGGGGAAATATATACTTGCATTTCAGCTCCACTGCCTGACTACCGCACCCATTCCCCCAGCACCTCCACTGTGTTTTCCTTCATCTTTATGATAATCTATTGCTATTCTACTGCGGTTGCCATGGAAATATACACTTTAATGTACTGACTTGCATTATGGAGTCATAGAAATACACAATCAGGAACAGGCCCTTCAGCCCATCATATCCCAGTCACCCATCACAATTATCTATACTAATTCAATCTATTCAACGGTTTTTAATTCGGAGCAAGAAGGCTGCAAGTGAACTGCTGATTTTTCAGAGCGAAGGGAGTTTTTTTACTACTCTGGTTAAAGAGAGGTGAGACTGCACTGGCGCGTGATGTCATCCAGCAGAGCGCGAAAGGTTTAAAAAAGAAGGCAGCCATATCCAGCGGGCAGTGGAGTGATAGGACTTTGGCAGTAACGGGACAAGGTGAGGTAGGAAGTATGTGTGTGAGGCCAGTTTTCTGTGCTCGGTGTCAAATGTGGGAGGTCTTGGAGTCTCCCAGCCTCCCAGACGGCCATGTCTGCACCAGGTGTGTCGAGCTGTAGCTCCTGAGGGACTGAGTTAGGGAACTGGAGATGCAGCTCGATGACCTTCGCCTAGTCAGGGAGAGCGAGGAGGTGATAGAGAGGAGGTCGCACCAGGGCCTCTGGAGACAGAGACAGAGAAGTGAGTCACAGTCAGGAGAGGGAAGGGGAAGAGTCAGGTACTAGAGACTACCCCTGTGGTTGTACCCCTTGACAATAAGAATTCCTTTTTGAGTACTGTTTTGGAGGACAACCTACCTGGGGGAAGCGGCAGTGGCCGTGCCTCTGGCACAGAGTCTGGCCCTGTAGCTCAGAAGCGTAGGGAAAGGAAGAGGAAGGAAGTAGTGATAGGGGACTCTATAGTTAGGGGGTCAGACAGGCGATTCTGTGGATTCAGGAAAGAAACTCAGATGGTAGTTTGCCTCCCAGGTGCCAGGGTCTGGGATGTTTTGGATCATGTCCAAGATATCCTGTGGTGGGAGGGAGAACAGCCAGAGGTCATGGTACATATTATGACATAGATAGGAAAAGGGAAAAGGTTCTGAAAAAAGACTACAGGGATTTAGGAAGAAAGTTGAGAAACAGGACTACAAAGGTAGTAATCTCGGGATTACTGCCTGTGCCACGCGACAGTGAGAATAGGAATATGATAAGGTGGAGGATAAATGCTTGGCTGAGGGATTGGTGCGGGGGGCAGGGATTCAGATTTCTGGATCATTGGGACCTCTTTTGGGGCAGGTGTGACCTGTACAAAAAGGACCGATTGCACTTGAATCCCAGGGGGATCAATATCCTGTTGGGGAGAGTTTAAACTAGAATTGTTGGGGTGTGGGAACCGAACTGAAGAGATTGGGGAAGAGGAGGTTAGCTCACAAATAGAGCAAGCTTGTAGACAGTGCGAGAGGGAGGATAGGCAGGTGATAGAGAAGGGATGCGTGCAGACCAAAGGCTTGAGATGTGTCTATTTTAATGCAAGGAGTGTTATGAACAAAGTGGATGAGCTTAGAGCGTGGATCAGTACTTGGAGATATGATGTGGTGGCCATTATAGAGACTTGAATGGTTCAGGGACAGGATTGATTACTTCAAGTGCCGGGTTTTAGATGTTTCAGAAAGGACAGGGAGGGAGGCAAAAGAGGTGGGGCGTGGCACTGCTGATCAGAGATAGTGTCACCGCTGCAGAAAAGGTGGACACCATGGAGGGATTGCCTACGGAGTCTCTGTGGGTGGAGGTTAGGAACAGGAAGGGGTCAATATCTTTACTGGGTGGTTTTTTTTATAGACCACCTAATAGTAACAGGGATACGGAGGAGCAAATAGGGAAACAGATCCTGGAAAGGTGTAATAATAACAGAGTTGTCGTGATGGAAGATTTTAATTTCCTAAATATTGATTGGCATCTCCCTAGGTTTAGATGGGGTGAACTTTGCTAGGTTTCTTGACACAGTATGTAGATAAGCCTACAAGAGGAGAGGCTGTACTTGATTTGGTATTGGGAAATTAACCTGGTCAAGTGTCAGATCTCTCATTGGGAGAGCGTTTTGGAAATAGTGATCATAATTCTATCTCCTTTATAATAGCGTTGGAGAGAGATAGGAACAGACAAGTTAGAAAAGTGTTTAATTGGAATAAGGGAAAATATGAGGCTATCAGGCAGGACATTGGAGGCTTAAATTGGAAACAGATGTTTTCAGGGAAAAGTACAGAAGAAATGAGGCAAATATTCAGGGATATCTGTGTAGAGCTCTGTACAGGTATGTTCCAATGAGACAGAGAAGTTATGGTGGGGTACAGGAACCATGGTGTACAAAGGCTGTAATAAATCTAGTCAAGAAGAAAAGAAAAGCTTACAAAAGGTTCAGAGAGCTAGGTAATGATAGAGATCTAGAAGATTATAAGGCTACTAAGAAGGAGCTTAAGAAAGAAATTAGGAGAGCCAGAAGGGGCCATGAGAAGGCTTTGAAGGGCAGGATTAAGGAAAACCCCAAGGCATTCTACAAGTATGTGAAGAGCAAGAGGATAAGACATGAAAGAATAGGACCTATCAAATGTGACAGTGGGTAAGTGCGTATGGAACGGAGGAAATAGCAGAGGTACTTAATGAATACTTTACTTCAGTATTCACTGTGGAAAAGGATCTTAGTGATTGTAGTGATGACTTGCAGCAGACTGAAAAGCTTGAGCTTGTAAATATTAAGAAAGAGGTTGTGGTGGAGCTTTTGGGAAAACATCAAGTTGGATAAGTTGCTGGGACCGAATGAAATGTACCCCAGGCTACTGTGGGAAGCGAGGGAGGAGATTGCTGAGCTTCTGGTGATGATCTTTGCATCATCAATGGGGACGGGAGAGGGTCCCGAGGGTTGGAGGGTTGTGGATGTTGTTCCTTTATTCAAGAAAGTGAGTAGAGATAGCCCAGGAAATTATATATCAATGAGTCTTACCTCAGTGGTTGGTAAGTTGATGGATAAGATCCTGAAAGGCAGGATTTATGAACATTTGGAGAGGTATAATATGTTTGGAGTAGTCAGCAAGGCTTTGCAAAGGGCAGGTCATGCCTTATGAGTCTGATTGATCTTTTTGAGGATGTGACTAAACACATTGAGGAAGGAAGAGTAGTAGATGTAGTATATATGGATTTCAGCAAGGCATTTGGTAAGGTACCCAATGCAAGGCTTATTGAGAAAGTATGGAGGCATGGGATTGAAGGGAATATTGCTTTGTGGATCCAGAACTGGCTTGCCTACAGAAGGCAAAGAATGGTTGTAGAGGGGTCATATTCTGCATGGAAGTCGGTCACCAGTGGAGTGCCTCAGAGATCTGTTCTGGGACCCTTACTTTTCGTGATTTTTATAAATGAGCTGGATGCGGAAGTGGAGGGTTGGGTTATTAAGTTTGCTGATGACACAAAGGTTGGAGGTATTGTGGATAGAGTGGAGGGCTGTCAGAAGTTACAGTGGGACATTGATAGAAAGCAAAACTGGGCTGAGAAGTGGCAGATGGAACTCAACCCAGATAAGTGTGAAGTGGTTCATTTTGGTAGGTCAAATATGATGGCAGAATATAGTATTAATGGTAAGACTCTTGGCAGTGTGGAGGCTCAGAAGGATCTTGGGGTCCAAGTCCTTAGGACGCTCAAAGCAGCTGACTCTGTGGTTAAGAAGGCGTATGGTGTATTGGCCTTCATCAATCATGGGATTGAATTTAGCAGCTGAGAGGTAATTCAGAAGCAATATAGGACCCTGGTCAGACCCCACGTGGAGTACTGTGCTCAGTTCTGGTTGCCTCACTACAGGAAGGATGTGGAAGCCATAGAAAGGGTGCAGAGGAGATTTACAAGGATTTTGCCTGGATTGGGGAGCATGCCTTATGAGAATAGGTTGAGTGAACTTGGTCTTTTCTTGGAGCGAAGGAGGATGAGAGATGACCTGATAGAGGTGTATAAGATGATAAGAGGCATTGATCATGTGGATAGTCAGAGACTTTTTCCCAGGGCTGAAATGGTTGTCACAAAAGGACACATGTTTAAGGTGCTGGGGAATAGGTACAGAGGAGATGTCAGGGGTAAGTTTTTTACTCAGAGAGTGGTGAGTGTGTGGAATGGTCTGCTGGCAACGGTGGTGCAAGCGGATACGATAGGGTCTTTAAGAGGCTTTTAGCTAGGTACATGGAGCTTAGTAAAATAGAGGGCCTAGTAATTTCTAAGGTAAGGATGTGTTTGGTGCAACTTTGTGGGCCGAAGGTCCTGCATTGTGCTGTAGGTTTTCTATGTTATTTGCATTCAGTCCATAGCTTAAGCATCAGTGTTTGTGTTCCAATTTATGTATGGTCTGTACCGGTTAAGAATGGCAAATGTTTCTCCCAGAAGACGATTAGCTAACAGAGACCACACACAAAATGCTGGAGGAACTCAGCAGGACAGACAGCATCTATAAAACTGAATAAACTGTAGGTGTTTCAGACTAAGACCTTTTACCAGGACAGGAAAGGAAGGGTGAAGAAGCCCCTTAGAAGGGAAAAAGATAGATGATACACCAACTGTTTACTCATTATCATCGTTGGCAGTGTATTCAAGCTATGAAGATCTGTCAACAGCTGTGCCTCAGGTGCAAGGGTGCAATGGAGTTCATGAATCTTAATTATCGATAGATTGATAGAGGCTGGTGAAGAACTGAAAACTGAACAAGGTCACTGGCTATATTTCATTAGGTGTTTGAGGAGTTTTGGTATGACACCAAAGACTCTAGTAAATTTCTACAGATGTACCATGCAGAGCATTCTATCTGGTTGCATCACGGTCTGGCATGGAGAGGCCAGCGTACAGGGTTGGAAAAGTTCGTAAACTCAGCCAGCTCCATCTTGGACACTATTTTCACCAGCACCAAAGACACCCTCAAAAGGCGGTGACTCAAAGAGGCAGCATCCGTCAATAAGGACCCCCACCACCCGAGACACTGGACTTGCCCTCTTCACATTACTAGCATCAGGGAGGAGGTACAGGAGCCTGAAGATCCACACTCAACAGTTTAAGAACAGCTTCTATCCCTCCACCATCAGATTTCTGAACAGTCCTTGATCCTATAAGCACTACCTCACTATTTTGCTTCCTTTTTGCATTACTCTTTTTTATATTTCTTGTTGTAACTTACAGTACATAATGTTTTGTGCTGCTGCAAAACAACAAATTTCATGACAAAATGCCAGCGATAATAAACTTAGTTCTGATTCTGGTGCAGATAGTAGGATAGAGTGTTCGATATGTATTCACTGTATCTTATCCATATATAATCCATACCGGGTAGCATAGTGATTAACGTCATGCTATGTCATCACCAGGGACCCGGATTCAATTCACCCTGCTATCTGTAAGGAGCTTCTCACCTTAACTGTGTGGGTTTTCCTCTAGGCGCTCTAGTTTCCTCCTCCATTCCAAAAAGACATATGGGTTAGTAGGTTAATTGGTCACGTGGGTATAATTGGGCAGCACAGGCTTGCTGTGCTAGAAGAGCTCCAGGTATTTGCCTCCTAAAAAGTCTCCTGTTGCTGCCTGAGCAGGGTGCTGCTAATCATTTCGTCAAGCCCAACCCTGTGGATAGAATGCACCTTACCTCTTTCCACCCTGAGGGTCTCCAGCGCCTCACTGGAACATAATAGAGATCACTCTCTCTCACATTGTGTCATCGCTGTTTGTCCAAGTTCCATTCGTTGCCAGAATTATTTCCGCCAGACCTTTCTGTAACTCTATGTCTACTTGTTAAGAGATGTGTTACGCCTTTCAGCAGTATGTTAGCTTCAACTCGTGCCAGTCTCTCACAAAATTGAGACCCCTGTTGAGGTGCTAATAAGCTTAACAGTGTCATTAGCACCGGCTGGTGCCACAAAGTGCCAATGTGTAGGCAGTATAACATCGGTATGTTTCTTGTATGAGTCAAACGAGCTTGGATAACCACTTGTGACGGCAGCACATATTTTTCTTGTGTTACCAGAAGTTAACCCTCTGAGGATAGTTTGTGAAATCAGAAATAAACCTCCCCTCTCCACTCGCAGTCCTGATGCAGGGCTTTGACCCAAAATGTTGTACATTCCTTTTCTCCCAGCATTTTTTTAAATACTGCTCAACCTGTTCAATTCCTCTAATGGTTTTTATTTTGCTCTAGAATCCAGCATTTGTAGTCACTTGTTCAAAGTTCAAAGAAAATTTATCATGAAAGTACATATGAGCCGCCAGATACAACCCTGAAATTCATTTTCTTGTGGGCATTCTCAATAAATCTATAGATTTATAACCATAACAGAATCAGTGAAAGACTGCATTCAAGCAAGGATTCAAAGCAAATTTATTATCAAAGTATGTACAGTATGTAGTATACAACCCTGAAATTTGTCTTCCCCACAGACAGTCACAAAACAAAGAAGAACCCGTTCAAAGAAAAACATGTCAAACATCAAACACCTCTCCTACTGTGTAAAGCAAATTCCCTGAATGGTAATAAAAAAAGTGCGAAAACACAGAAAATAAAACATCAAATCAAAAGGCAGAAGACAATAAACAGTGGAAGGCCAAAAAGAAAGAAATAATTATGATAAATAAATAAGCAATAAATATCAAGACCATGAGATGAGAAGTCTTTGATAATGAGCACATTGGTTGTGGGAACATTTCAATGATGGGGCACATGAAGTTCAGTGAAGACCCTTTGGTTGAAGAGTCTGATGATTGAATGGTGGTAACTGTTACTGGATTTGGTGGTGTGAGTCCAGAGGTCCTATACCTTCTTTCTGATTGCAGCAACAAGAAGAAAGCATGTCCTAGATGGCGGGGGTCCCTGATGATGGATGCTGCTTTCCTGCGACAGCATTTCATATTGATTTGCTCAATGGTGGGATGAGCTCTACCTGTAACGGACTGAACCGCATCCAAGCAACTCTCACGAAATGCTGGACGAACTCAGCGGGTGAGGGAGCATCTATGGAAAAGAGTCAATTGTCAACTCCTCAGGCCAAGATTCTTCATCCGGACTAGAGAAAAAAATGAGAAGTCGGAATTAGAAGGTGGAGGGAGGGCAGGAAGAAATGCAAGGTGGCGGGTGAAACTGAAGAGAGGAGGAGGGGTGAAGTAGAGAGCTAGGAAGTTGATTGGTGAAAGAGATAAGGGCTGGAGAAGGGGAATCTGATAGGAGAGAACAGAAGGTCATGGAAGAAAGGAAGGGGGAGGAGCACCAGAGGGAGGTGATGGGCAGGTAAGGAAATGAGAGAGGGAAATGGAAATGGGGAATGGTGAAGGAGAGGGGTACAATTACTGTAAGTTCAAGAAATCAATGTTCATGCCATCAGATTGGAGGCTTCCCAGACAGAATATAAGGTGTTGATCCTCCAACCTGAGTGTGGCCTCATTGCCGCAGTAGAGGAGGCCATGGACTGGTATGTTGGAGTGGGGATGGGAAGTAGAATTAACATACTGGCCACTAGGAGATCCTGCTTTATCTGGCAGACGGAGTGTAGGTGCTCAGTGAAGCGGGCTCACTACCATTCAGGGCCCTAAACAGTCCTTCCAGGTGAGGCGACTCTTCAACTGTGAGTCTGTTGGGGTCACCTACTGTATCCAGTGTTCCCTCCTCTATATTGTATCAGTGAGACCTGTGGTGAACTACATATACCTGTCTGGACACGCCCCCTGCTGACTGCTCCTGTGGCTCCTCCCACTGACCCCTGTATAAAGGCGATTGAGGCCTGAGCCCGGCCCTCAGTCTTCAGGATGTAGTATGGTGGTCAACCACTGCTTGTTCCTTCTTCCAGTCAATAAATGCCAATATCTCACCTTTACGTCTCAGAGTGAGTTATTGATGGTGCCTCAAGACCTGACATAGATTGTTTGTGATTGGACTTTATCCATTACTTTTTGTAAGATTTTCCATTCAGCAGCATTGGTGTGATGCAGGCAGTCACTACGCTCTCCATTACACATCTATAGAAGTTTGCCAGTGTTTCAGATGTCATGCCGATTTTCTGCCAACTCCTAAGGAAGTAGAGGTGCTGTGATGCTTTCTTCGTAATTGCACTTACTTGTTTCTCCAAAGGTATGGTTGTTTTTACTGATCTAGTGAGGGGGTAAAATTAAAGCTCATAACCTAGACTCTACGAATGGTAAGAGATGTCAAATACCTCATGAGCAGCAATAATAATATTGTAATTCTGCAGAACTCACCTCATGGACCATTCATAATCATACAAAGAGTTGAAAAAGAACATTAGTTCAAAACTTATATTCTGTTTTATAGCTTGAATTCAACATTTCTTTTGCTTTCAAAAGGACTTCCTTGATGACTTGGCTCTTGGTATTAGGAGACAAACATATCACATTCTTCAGGATTAATTTCTCTTCAAAAGATTGAGGCAAAAATGTGAAGTTAAGAAAGTGAAAAATATATATTGTGGCAAGCAATTGGTCCAGAATGACAGATGAGGAATCTTTTTAAACTCAACAACAGTTTTATTGTGATAAACACAAAAATAGACTGGGCACCATGACCCGGAGAGAGAACAGCTCAGACTCATACAGACGGGGAAGGTGACCATCACATATCCCAGTTACAGTTAAGGTGACCCACAAATACACAAGTGAATAACTGCATAACCCAAGCTAAAATGTAACAATAAATGAACTTGAACTTCCTATCATAATCCCACAAAAACATTTTATCAGCATTGGTCATTAGAAATGCATGGCCAGGCTATTGACACGCCCCCTCCCCCCCACACCTAGAGCATCACACTGCCCCAACCTAAGGGGTCAGCTGTCTTTGACAACCCCAGAGTCCATAAGAGGGTCCAAAAATCCCCCTGGTGGTCAATGTCGCTATCAGGGGCTTTGGGGTTTCTGGAGACCCCCTCCCCCCGGGGAGGCACAGTTTGGTGAGGCAGGAGGCAGGGCACTTGGACTGTCACTTCCTTCCTTCTGCCTCACTAGGTTGATAGCGGCCAAGGGCTGGCACGGTGCAGCATGATTACCTCCTGCCGCTCGGTGACCGCACTTGATATACCACATCAGAGATGCAGTTGAGCACCTATCCCAGCCCCTTCCAGTGGCTTCCCAGCTTGTGGGATAGTCCCTTCTCCCAGGAGGGGCAGTGGGCCTATACTAGGGCCCCCACTATGTACTGCTGCATTGGTGCTGTAAACTGGTGGCCCAGCCCTTTCTGGGCTGCGCATGCATCATGGCAGTACCATGATGGCATCACGCCCCTCATCCTGCCTCTACACAGATCAGTAGTACTTGTGCAGCTTTCCCATTGTCTTTGCGACCCTGAAATGACCAGACCCACCAGCCTGTGCACCGACTGCCCCAGGGGTCCACCAGCTGCAAGAGATGTCTGTCACCATTGGGCCACTGTCACCGCCGGCACAGCAACCCGTCGTGCCCCTCCAGCATTCTCCACTGCGAGTACAGGGCTTTGGTCTCTGGATCCAGGGCAGAGACCTCTGCCCACTCCAGCTGTCACCCCGCACTCAGCCATTCCCTCACCCGAGCCAGCACAGAGTTACTCGCCCACCCACTGCGCAGCCGCTGTTGGTCCCCGCTCTGTGGCATGGTGCTGGTGCGGGGCAGTCCTTGGCCAAATGTCTTGGTGAGACAAGCCCCAGCCTGTGGCATGCAGGATGATGCTGGAGCACCTGGGAAGGACTAACAATAGCTTCTGCTCCCTCCACCTCAGCCAGCGATGATGGCGACATCAGGCAAACATGCTGCCAAAGGTGCTCTGGTATCAGCACCTTTTGAAAGGCTTGGAGGGCAATCTCTTCCTGGGCCATGGGAGGGAACTGGGAAGTAGTCATACCGAGCACAGTGGCAGAGACCTGCTGCGAGCGCTCCCAAACTTTCTCCCACTCAGTGCCGTCTTCTTCCCTTATTGCTTCCGTCGATGGCCTCGGCTCGAAGCACTGCTCCAGTGCCACTAGGAGCCCCCTGCAGTCATTCTGCTTTGCTGGCGTTAGGCCGAGGAGGTCCTACAGGGCATCCCCCTCCAGTGACAGGACAAGGGGCATCGCCGTCTCGGTGGAGCTTCACCTGCTGTGCCATGCCGCAAGTTTGGCATGGCAGGTAAGGCTCTGGGTGGTGGGTACTGTTGTATCCGGGGCACTTCAGGGCTGGAACTTGTGGCGCTAATAGTCGATGCCATTCGGTCTTCCTGTTGCTCCAGCGGCATCTGCCATGGTGCCCATCCTCCCATGGACCTACAGCGTCTTGGTTTCCCCGGTGTGGGTTGTAATGGAGGTGGGTGATGCGCTCTGCTGTGTCCCCCGGGTTGGGGAGCCTGGGTATGCTCCCCAGGAAGGCACAGTGGTCAGTTCCCATGTCCTCCCTCTGGGTCCTGACTTCATAAGTGTGGCCTGGAGAGGCATAAAGCTCGGCCCCTTGACTTGTTCCCCGGGTCTTAAGGTGCTCTGTCTGATATCATGGCTCTTATGTCTCGATGTTAATTTTGGATCCCACTCCTTGACACCAATGTGGCAAGCCTTTGGTCCTTAATAGCAGACAAAGAAGCTCATAAACTCAACTACGGTCTCATACAGACCGGGGAGATGACCATAACACAGCCCAGTTACAGTTAGGATGACCCGCAAATACACAAGCGAATAACAAGCTAAATAGTAGCAATAAATGAACTTGAACTTCCCACCATATTCCCACAAAAGCATTTTAACACAAGAACAGTAAACAGTACTTGTCATTAGAAATACAAGGGCAGGCTGTCAACCATGCCCTTTCCCCCCACCCCTCCAGAGCATCACAATATTTTTGCATTCTTTTGTTAAGATTGCTAGTTCTGAAACTTCAAAAAAAAGGCGTCTGACTCAGGATTGTAGAACTGTACAATATGAAAAAAATTTTGAATAATGACCATGCAATTAAAAAGTACTGTGTTGTTTTTCAAATGCAATGGAGTTTTGCACTCCTCAAAGGGATAATCAATACTTCTCTACTGCTAGTTTAGGGATTCAGTGAATCTCTTCTTTAAAGTACTTGTTTAGAAAATGATGGGAGGTGACTTTACTGACATCATTGATGGGTGTAAGGGCATAAAAAGTGTAGAGAGAGGGTGCAGGTGTCAGAGGTTTGTTGTACAGCAGAGAGAGCAACATTTACATCACAGTAATTAGGACAAAATGAGCTCAGCTGAAAAACTGGGAGGTATGGGAATCATGCCTAAGAGAAAAAAGCAGAAAGGTGGTGAACACTGCAGCTTACACAGTAAATATGAAGTGAAATTTCAAGATCTGCTCTTATTTATTGTGGAAAGGAAAATGGGATCAAGCAGAAGAATGTTCTTGATGGATTTAGCACGTAAGAAAGGATTCAGAGTTGCTGATATCATGAGGTACGCCATTTCCAGGTTCAGCTGGTGAACAAATACACCTGCCAATTTCTTCTCCTGCTCATTTTCAGTTATCAGGGAGGAGGCACTCACACAAGAGAAAAATATATCGGTCAGTTGAATTTCAAAATCTTGCAACTTTTAATCTTGAAGTATTAATCTAAACAAATGCACATATTGAGGTAGCGCATAATTTCTGATTATTTGCAAGCTATTTGATATATTCAAAAAATAGTGATTTTGGGGAATGGTCCTTTGTGCGTGTTATAGGAAGAAAATTATCCCTGGATAATAGCATTTTATGTCATTTTTTTCAAGTTCTGGAATAGACAGGTATATTGTGGGTGGTGTAGTGGTGCTTGATGTTGTTCTACTACCTAACAGACGCAGTGAGCCAGAGCTGATCCTGGTCTGTGGTGCTGTTTTTGTGGAGTTAGCATGCTTTCCCTGTGATCACATGGATTTGCATGTGCTTCAGTTCTGAAGAAAGGTCTCGGCCTGAAACATCGACTGCTTATTCATTTCCATAATGCTGCCTGACCCGCTGAGTTCCCTACGCATTTTGTGTGTGGTTGCTAAGCGTTTGCTAGATTGTTCTGTGTCTCAGCAATATACTAAAAAGACCAAATGACCATTTTTATGTTCCAAGGGCATTTAAATAATTTGTTCATCATATTTATGTTGATATCAATTCTTAATGACCAAAGGACACTATTACTGTAAGTAGAAACTTACCTTGTGTTTTTACAAAAGATATTTAAATCTGATGAAGGGTGTTTAATTTGGCTCTTTTTTCTCTTTTAACAACTGTTGTCTGGCCATCTGACATTTCTTACATTTTCTGCTTTTAATTTATCATTCATGTCTTGTTCTTACAGTTTATGAAGCCATGAATTAGACTAGTATCTATTTTTCAAAGATGTGCTGATGACTGGAAATTAAAATTGAACTGGAACTTTTCCTGAAGATTTATTTAGATGGAATTACTATAAAATGAGTGAATTCTTATACAAAAAAATACCAGATTTATTTGATTAACTAGCTTTTGTATAAAGTAACAAAAAGCATAATCATTGCCAAACCCCACCAGCGTAACCAGTAGATCAGTTAATGTGATGATAATTTAGCTGGCATGCTTCCATTGCAGGATAGACACACGTGCAGTTATCCAACATCTCTTTGTGTTTACTTCTGTGCAGTTTAGAGTTGTGCCACAATTCTGTACTTTGTGCCAAATATAACCACAAACATGAGCATAACAAAGAAATGATGGGAACAAGCCAGATGTCAAAATCCCCAGTGGTATACCTAGGGTGTATGTGACAGGAAGATAGGGGCTTAATTATTGTAAATTATTTTTCCTCCAAATAAAACCACAGGAAGACAAACTATGACTTTTCAAACTGTAATTTTACACATGAAGTATTATTTCAAACCGAAATAATTATTTTTTTGCTGCAAATTTTACCATCTGTTAATCGAGGTAATCTAAACTTAAAATCAAAATCATTTAAATATTCATGTATGAGAATGAGAATAAGAAAGGGTGTAAATATTGTAATTTTTCAATTTATTAAAATGACACAATTTATTTGAAGTGTGCCTCAGTTGTAAAAGTATTATTGATGGAGCAGACTGTGTCTGCTTTGGTGAGAACTAAGTTTAACAGTCTATCTAAATAACAGGATTCTCAGAATTAGGGTGATAAATTTGCCCAGTTTGGTCAAATTGCAAAAAAAGAGAGTAAGAATCTTGTATAGCAAAGTTTTGTACATTTTTGATATTGATGGATTTTGGGAGCTGGAGGAAGACCAGGCCCAGTACCAGCAGAGGCAGCAACAGCTTGGCATGCACCAGCAGCTGTGAGAGGGATGTCAGGCTCAGTACAAGCAGCCAATGGAGGAATACCAAACCCAGTACCAGCAGCCACTGGAGGAAGACCAGGCCCAGTACCAGCAGTCACTGGAGAAATACCAGGCCCAGTAACCAGCTGCCCCTGGGCATTTGAACAACAGAGATCAGGAGTGAAAGAAGAGGTGACTCACAGATGTTGGGTCTGTGTGCATTAAAAAAGCAGTGCTTCACAGGAGTCTCAATATTTGAATCACTGCCAATCAGAAACTGGGAGTAAGAGAAGAGGTGACTCGTACAGGTTGGCGAGTGTGCATTGAAGAAGCAGTGCTTTGCGGAGTTTTGGTGTTTGAACAATGGTCAATCAGAGATGGGGACTCATTTGCAAGAGCAAATCCTGATTAGGAGGGTGAATGGGGTTAAACTGTCAGGGCTGAGTATCCCATGGCCATTTCCCTAAAAAACTGGTATGGTGTTACGTTTTGCAAATTCAGTGAGGAGAGGCTTGAGTGAGAGAAGATGAAAAGCTGTAAATAGAATTCCTTTTCAGTTTGTTTATTATTTCCTTCTTTATAATTGCACAGTTAGAGCAGTAGGGATACCAGGCAGGATAATTGAATGATCCTTTTGTGAGATGCAGGAAGACATGGCGACCTCCAGTGTCCTAGACGACTTTGTTTGCAAGAAGTACATCCAGCTGCATCTTCTCACACACCGCGTTAAGTAGTTGGAGCAGGAACTGGATGAACAGTTCATTCAGGAGGCTGAAGGGGTGATAGATAGGACACATAGAAGGGAAGTTACACCCAAGGTGCAGGACACAATAAACTTGGTGACAGTCAGGAGCGTGAATGGGGTGAAACAGCCAGTGCTGAGTACCCCTGTGGTTTTGTAACTTCAAAACATGAAACTAATTCAAAGGAAGACGCACTGGATACTGTTGGGTGGGGGGTGGGGGGAGATATCCTAGCAGTAGGAAAAAAGTAGGAAGATCACAGCTTAGACAGATCTAAGTCCGACTCTGTGGACACTGAAGGAAAGCGAGCAGAAAGGATAAGCTGTGGTGACAGGGGATTCATTAGTTAAGGAACAGAAAGGAGGTTCTGTGGATGATAGGGAGATTTGCAAATGGTATGTTGCCTCCCAGATGCCAGGGCCTGGGACATTGGATTGAGTCCTCAGCATTAAGTGGGAGGGAGAGTAGCCAGAGGTCTTTACTTTATTGTCACCAAACAATTGATACTAGAGCATACAATCATCCTGGCGATATTTGATTCTGCACTTGGGAAAGTAAGGTAGTGCAAGTCAGGTCCAGATATTTGGAAGGTACGGCCCAGATCCGGGTCAAGATCCGTTCAGCAGTCTTATCACAGTTGGAAAGAAGCTGTTCCCAAATCTGGTCGTACGAGTCTTCATGCTCCTGAACCTACTTCTGGAGGGAAGAGGAACAAAAAGAGTGTTGGCTGGGTGGGTCGTGTCCTTGATTATTCTGGCAGCACTGCTCCAACAGCGTGGGGTGTAAAGTGAGTCCTAGGATGGAAGATTGGTTTATGTGATGTGCTGGGCTATGTTCACGATCTTCTGCAGCTTCGTCCAGTCTTGGACAGGACAACTTCCATACCAGGTTGTGGTACACCCTAGAAGAATGCTATCTATGGTGCACCTATAAAAATTAGTGAGGCTTTTAGGGAACAGGTCGTGGTCTACGTTGGTATCAATGATATAGGGAGGAAGAGTAACGTGGTTCTGCAAAGTGAGTTCAAGGAGTTAGGTGCTAAATTAAAGGACAGCACCTCCAGGATTGTGATCTCAATATTGCTACCTGTCCCATGCGCTAGCGAGGTCAGAATTAGGAAGATCATATAGCTTAACATGCAATTATGGAGTTGGTATAGGAGGGATGGCTTTAGATTCTTGGATCATTGGGCTCTCTTCCAGTGGGGACCTCTATTGAAGAGACATTTTGCACCTGAAATGGAGGGGGACTAATATCCTAGTAGATGGTTTGCTAGTGCTGTAAGCTACAGATGCAGAGGAATGGGAACCAGTGCTAGAACAGTTAGTGAAGTGATTGTGAAGAAAGATGTTGTTAAGATCCGAGACAAAGTCAGGAATCAAAAGGTTGAGCATGGTGGGACTAATATCGCAGTTAGACCATAAAATATAAGAGCAGATTTGGCCCATCGAGACTGCTGTGCAATTTCATCGTGTCTGATCCATTTCCCCCCCCCCCTCAGCCCCAAATCTCTTACCTTCTCCCTGATCCCTTCATTGCCTGACCAATGAAGAACTTATCAACCTCTGCTTAAAGTACACACAAAGGATTGTCCTCCACAGCCACCTTTGGAGACAAATTCCACAAATCACCACTCTCTGGTGAAAGAAATACCCCCTCATCTCCATCTAAAAAGGATACCCCTCTATTCTGAGAATGTGCCCTCTGGTCCTAGGCTCTCCCACCATGGGAAACATCCTAACCACATGATGCACCATCAATAACTCTCGGAGACGCGAGTCGAGATAGGCTTTTATTAGCTGGAAGAAAGCACCGTCAGCAGCAAGAGACCATCACACAACATCCTGGAGACTGAGGGAGGAGCAGTGCCTCCAATCGCCTTTATACAGGGGTCTGTGGGAGGAGCCACAGGAGCAGTCAGCAGGGGGGGGGGGGGGGGGGGTGTCCAGACAAGTATATGTAGTTCACCACACCACATCTACTCTATCGAGGCCTTTCAACATTTGATAGATTTCAATTGGGTTAGCCCTCATTCTTCTGAATTCCAGTGAAAACAGGCCTAGAGCCATTAAATGCTCTTCATATGACAAGCTGTTCAATCCTGGAAGTATTTTCATGAACCTCCTTCAAAATCTCTCCAGTGTCAGCACATCCTTTCTTTAATAAGTGGCACAAAACTGCTCACAATACACCAATCCTCACCGGTCCTTTATAAAACCTCAACATTATACCCTTGCTTTTATATTCTATGCCTCTTGAATGCTAACATTACATTTGCCTTCCTCACTACTGACTCAACTTGAACACTGGCCAGATCATTTCTGATACCATCAAAATTGGCCTTTCTCCAATTTAGGATCTCAACCTGCAGACCAGACCTATCCTTTAATATATGTACTTTGAAACTGATGAAATTATCATCACGAGATGCAAAGCATTCCCTACACAAACATCTGTCACATGCCCGGTCTCATTCCCTAAGAGCTGATCAAGTTTTGCACACTATCATTGGGACTTCTATGTATTGATTAAGGAAACAATACAGTCAAAGGCAAAAGCAAAGAAGTAATGTGGGAGAAGTTTAGGGACCACTTGAGCTGGGTTCAGGATAGATTTGTCCCACTGAGGCAAGGAAAAAAATTGTAGGAAAAGGGAATCATGGCTGAGGAAACAAGTGAGCCTCGTGGACAGGCACACGAATGAAAGAAAAATAGAGGATTATGGGGTAGTGTGGGTTTAGTACTTTTTCTTTGAAAAAAGGATTAAATGGGCCAGCACAACATGGAGGGCTGAAGGACCTGTACTGTGCTGTAATGTTCTATGGTTCTATGGAAACTTTCCTGAACATGTTTGAAAACCTCTATATCATCTCATCCTTTTACAGTATGGGAGTCCCAGTCAATACATGGAAAATTAATATCACTTGTTATAACAACCTTATGTTTCTTGCAACAGTCTGTGACCTCTGTACAGATTTGATCCTCTTAATATTGTGGTGTCAGGGCACTGAAGCAGAGGCCCAATCACAGACCAAGTACTATGTGCACTGTGACATTTACTGAGTAGCAAATCAAGAGGGACAACAAAGTCAATGTCAAAGTTCAGGCATATATCAAAAATTCCAGAGAAATCCAAAAACCAGAATCAGGAACCAGGCAGAGTCAATATTCAGACAGATAGAGTTCAGATACAACTGTTTAAAAAGGCTTAGGAAATACTTACCAGTACAGTCTGGCAAAAGATAGGTGAAAGCACAGGACTGAAATACACTGAGCAATAAATGGAGAGGCAGGTGATAAGTGGAGCACAATGAGACAGAAGTGGCAGCAAAACAGGTAATAATGAGAAACAGGTGAGAGGCAGAGTACTCAGTAATACAGGGGCCGGAGTAGAGCAGGAGAGGGGACAGGAGCACATGGGACGTGAAAACAAACGAGCACATGGCAATACAAACCACAGACTGATGGCTAGGGGGAAAACACACAAAAAGACAAAGTTCAACTGGAGGTACTGACATGTGGACGGTTAGGTGGTTTACAATATAGCCCCATTAACATGATCAGCCCTTTCTTATTCCTCATTTACACGCATAAAGCCTCACTAGATGAGTTCTTCAGTCTGTCCTTGAGCGCTGTCCATGACATTTTCCTTAAATGGTAATGTTACCCCACCCCCCCCTTTAATCCCTCCCACTCTGTCTCATCTAAGACAGCAGAACCCTGGAATTCTGAGCTGCCAGTCCTGTCCCTCCTGCAACCAAGTCTCACTAATTGCTACAGTATAATTAATCCAGGTGCTGATCCATACCCTGACCTCAGCTGCCATTCCTGCAATACTTCTTGCATTGAAATATGCACAGCTCAGAACATCAGTCGCACTATACTCAACCTTTTGATTCCTGACTTTGTCTGAGCTCTGAACAACATCTGTCTCCACAACCCTTCCATCATCTGCTCTGTCACTCTGATTCCCATGCTCCTGCAACTCTAAATCACCCTGTGCAGCACTAGTAAACCTTCCGGCTGTGATATTAGTCTCGCTCCAGTTCAGGTGCAGACTGTCTCTTTTGTACAGGTCCCACCTTCCCTGGAAGAGAGCTCAGTGATCCAAAAATCTAATGTGGTCTCTCCTACACCAACTCCTTAGCCATGTGTTAAACTGTATGATCTTCCTATTTCTGGTCTCACTTGCATGTGGCACAGGAGCAACCCCATCCTTTCACTTAGCACTCTGCTCCTGGAGCTCACTTTGCAGAATCTTTTCAATCTTCCTACCTCTGTCATTGGTACCTACATGGACCACGACATCTGACTGCTCATTCTAAGAATGCTGGGGACTCGATCCAAGATGTCCCGGACCCTGGCACCTGGGAGGCAACATACCATCCAAGAACCTCGTTCTTGTCCACGGAGCCCCTTTTCTGTTTCTGTAATTAATGAATTCCCTATCACTACAGGTCACCTTTTCTCCTCCATTCCATCCTGAGTCACAGAGTTAGACTCAGTGCCAGAGGTCCGACCACAGTGACTTTCCTCTGCTCGGTTACCATCCCCAAAGGTATCTGAGGGGATGCCACTGGGGTATGATGCACTGGCTGTTCCCCTCATTTCCCTTTGCTGACAGTCTTCTGCGTCCTGCACGTTGGGTGTAATTAACTCCCTGTATGTCCTATCTATCATTCCCTCAGCCTCCCAAATTGTCTGGAGTTCTTCCAGTACTAGCTCTATTTCTTTAATGCAGAGTGTAAGAAGCTGCAACTGGATGCACTTCTTGCAGTTGAAGTTGTCCTGCCTTCCTACAACCCGCAAGAGGAACATCTCCCTGACCATCTCTGCTGCTCTAACGCTGCAAATATAAAGAAGGAAAAAAAATCAACCTAGAGCTTTTTTGTCTTCTCTCACTCAAGCCTTTCCTTGCTGAAGCCTCAAATAACCACTTTGACCCTGTCCACTCCAACATCAGCTGCTCTGTTTGCCCTTGCCTTATTCTTTTTGCTTGTGCCAATCTCTTAGATCGCTGATTGGCCGTGGTTCAAACATCAGACTGCCATGAATCAATGCCTTATGTACTCAATTGGAAGGTTCACTTCCTCGCAATTCTGATTGCTGACTTGGCTGTTGTTCTTTTCATTCCTTTCATGACCAGCCCAAATTCCATGCATGCCAAAAGCTAATGGGCACCACTCCACATCACTGGAGTGTGAAACAGTCAGGACTGGAATCTGGAGCAGTACACAAGGAGCTGGAGGAACTCAGAAGATCATGCAGCGTTCATGGAAGAAAATGGACATTCAACATTTTGGGTTGAAACTGTTCATCTGCATCCTGAGTATGGGTCTGGAATTGATAAGTTGAATGTCTATTTCCTTCCACAGATGCTGTTTGACCTGGTGAGTTCTTCAAGAATCTTGAGTGTCCTTCCTGTTTCCACGACCTTCAATGTCCTGGGCCTCCAAAGTTGGAAGCACAGCAACCCAAGCTCACATTTAGAGTGTACAATTTTTTGATGAAACCACGCATGCAGCAATCATTGTTGTATTTGATACACAATATAGACATGCATCCATTGCATGTGCGATAACATAATGGTTGGCACAATGCTTTACAGTACTAGTGACCATAGGTTCAATTCCTGCTGCTGTCTGTAAGGACTTTGTATGTTCTCCCCATAACCATGTGGGTTTCCTCCAGGTGTTCCAGTTTCTTCCCACGGTCCAAAGACATATGGGTTGGTAGGTTAAATGATCATTGCAAATTGTCCCGTGGTTAGGCTAGGGTTGCTGGGTGAACCAGCTTAAAGGAGTGGAAGGGCCTATTCAGCACTGTATCCCAAAGATAAAACTCTGTCATTTCTTGGCTATTTGCATCATCACACTCATGATCAAAATGGACTCCACTGATTCCCCAATGCAAACATGTATAGTGAGGGGTTTTTGAGAGATAGAATCTTCCTGCATTTCAAAAGACAAGGTCTAATTAGGGAGGGTCACCTCAGGAACTCAACAAATTGTCCACTGAGGTGTGAATATAGGAGTTGGTGTGTGGTCTAAACCAGCTCTGTGTCAGTTAATGTTATCCTCTGTGGAATTGTCATTGTTCTGTGCAATGTGAATCAATCCTGTGGTATGTCTGGAGGCACTACAGGAGATCTAAGACTAAATGAAAGCTGACAAGGTAAGAATATTTGAACTTATTATTATGTGCTTGATTATATTTCACTCAGTATTGACTTCAAGTCAACATGAATAAGTATTCTATGGTATGTGGCAGAATGCAATTTTAATTCTGTCTCCGGGTAGCGTAAAGCTTTCAACTCTTAATCAGGCTAAGAATAGGTGGAATCTTGGTTGCACACATAGTCTTTCAATCAAAGATATTCTTAGAAATGGCACATGGAACAGAAGCTGCAACTATGTTTTTTAAAATGCATGATTGCTAATAACTACCACAATATCTGAAGTCAGGTTGAGGTGATTTTCAATGTGGTCATCAAGAGATAGTAGATGCTGAAGGAACTTAGCTGGTTAAGCAGCATTTGTTAGGGGGGTGGAGGTGGGAAGAGGTATTGTTGATGCTTTGAGACTTGAACCTGTACTGGACTAAGTGTTTTATTTTCTTGTTGATCTAGTAAGGTGTAGAGGTTACTTCATGAAATAAAGCAGGTAACAACCCTTGGATAAGATGCTTTTTTTCAATGTAGACCATTAAGTGTGTTTTTCTCTGCCTTCCCCCATTCTCTTTGCTCTAACTTCTCTAGCCCAATTATCTTGTATTAATGAGGATAACCTGAACAGTTATATCCATGAAATTATTTATGTATAACTTGTCCTCACCTTACATGCTTTTGTAAGCATGAGATATGGTGGCCTGTAGCTGCTTTGATAGTAGAACTCTTCCATGCTCAGAATCAGTGTGCCAGTTCTCAGTACAATGGAAATCCTGTTTACTGATACATGAGCCTTGAGATCTTCAGGTGGTTGGGACCTGAAAGCCAATATCTGAAATGTCTGATAGCATACGCTGTTGCCCATCAGTGTGCTGAAACAAATGGCATCCCATCGTCGAAACCTATCATGTACCATATCAGGACATTGTTCTCTAGATTGGACTCTAAAATGTACATTGGCCAATCCCCGAGATGGTGCTTACTTGGTAGTTCATTTTCAAGAAACTGGCCTCCTATTACTAACACGATAGCATTGCTCCCATTTTCAACACCGAGGATGCTGGAAAATCTGTAAGTCTATGAGAATATAATTCTTCTTTCCACTGTTCAATGAGAGCAAACGAGTAGCTGAGGAGTGATATTAATCCATACACTCATCTTTGGCCCATTTCCTTTACTGTCTTCTCCCTCTTTCAGAGAAATACACTTGGTATTATGTAATCTCTTTACTAAGATTTCATCAGTTCCCAACATGTTAATTTGTTTTACACACAAAAACTCTCTGCCACTGACAAGATGAAGAATGGAACCTAACTAAGTAAATAGTGATATGGGAAGCACAGAAGGTTAGTTCTCAAGCTTAGAAGATAAGACATTTCTATGGAGAGAATAAAATATGGAAACAATTTGGAACACTGTAGGCAAAATGTCCAAGAAATACAGTGTTGTGCAAATGTCTTGGGCAACATAGCAAGAGATAAACTTGTGCACTACATATTTACTTTAAGCAAGGTATGCATGTATCATACGGAGGTGTGATAATGTATGCCAATTATGTACTTTCACAGATAACTCACAATGCATTATGTAAACATCAAAAAATGCTCAATCAAACAACATATTTACAATATTACTCAATATTACTGATATATTAAATACACAATCCTCCTCCCTGCTTAGCTATAAGTCCAACTCAACATAGATGCATCTCAACTTTTATATATACACTATATATACAGCAGACTGTATAATCCAAGTACTATATAGACATCCACAGCATTGTAAATTTTAAGATGTCCCATTCAGGACTAAATATTTAATTGCTGTGGAGGCTTTCTTATTCTTGTGGGATAACATCTTCCCTGACAAGGGCTTCACTCCGCTTGGTAGGTGAAACTCATGGCTGTGAAACAATTTCAGATTTTGCAGCATCTGTTGGTTGTAGGAGTTGACTCTGGGACTATAGGCAGTGGTTGTGACAGCAGTAGCCATCTTTCTTCTCTAACAATTGACTGTGCTTTCGTCAACTGATTGGTACGTTGTCTCCAAATGATACAGACGCAGTTCTGTCCTTAATCTTTATGAGTACCCATGTTTGATCACCTGTGTAGTCCCTCCCCAGGACTGCTTGCCCAGGAGTGAAAAAATCAAACCTCCTTGTTTGAGGAGCTTTCAATTTGTCTAAGCTGTTTCTCCTGTATATTCCTTCTGAGTTTGTGTTTGAGGAGATCCAAGCATGAATGCAAGGGATGCCTGGGAACAGCATAGCTGGTGAGGTGTTGGTTGTGCAGAGTGCTGCATTGTAATTTACCAGGAGGAATTTGGTGAGTTTCTGATTCAGAGTCAGTGTAACGTGCTCTGCTGACATTGCTTTACACTCTGGACATCCTTTCCACCGAGCTGTTTGTAGCTGGACGGTACGGTGCAAATGTAATATGTCTTATTCCATTCATTTTGAGAAATGACTGAAACTGTGCTGCAACAAACTGTGGTCCATTGTCACTTATTATGGGTTCCTGAACACCAGTCCTTGAGAAGACGATTCTCCACACATCAGTAGCATGCGAGGCTGTCGTGGAGGCTATTGGGAACTCTTCTGGCCACTTTTAGTTGGATCCACTACTAAAGAGTTTGTGCCCATGAATGGTCCAGCAAATCTACATAAATCCTCTGCCAGGGCGATGCAGGTCATTCCCAGAGATGGAGAGGTGCTGCTCTTGGTATCTTTTGGATGTGTTGGCGTCTTGAACACTGCATGGCAAGCTGCTTGATCTGCTGATCTATCCCAGGCCACCAGACAAAGCTTTCATTTTAACCATGTCTAGATGACTGACGTGTGGCTCCTCCAACACCTTAGCTTGGATGGTACAACGCCTCTCTGTCCCCACATTGGCAATTTCCATCACGGGCAAGTTCATCCTTGTGCTGGTAAAAACAGGAAAACAGGAGTTTCTGCTGTACATTACAGCTATTTTGAATGGCCATGTGTACCTGAGACAGTGTGGGTATTTTTTCTGGTTTCCCTTTGGATCATCACTGCCATAATAGTGTGACTTCCAATTTGCATTGGGGAGAATACATCAAGAAGAGTGTCCTCTTTAGTAAGTTTTTTGGGTATTTCCTTTCCCAAAGGTAAATAGGACAATCTATCCACATTTCCATAATTAGTCATCCTCGAATTCAACCTTGTAATTGTGACCTCTGCAAAATAGATCCCTTCTCTATATTTGAGCTGCTGTCGTTAGTGGAACATTCTTTTGTGGATTGAAAATGGACACTAGTGGTTGATGATCAGTAATGAGGGAAAACTCTCTCCTTTACAAGAACGGATTAAAATGTTTTACACCCCAAACCAGACTCAAGGCCTTTCTATCAATCTGTGCATAATTTTTCTCTGCAGTGATAAGGGAATGTGATGCAAAGGCTATGGGGTGTTCACTTCCACCACTCATAACATGTGAGATGAGTGTACCTATACCTCGATGTGAGGCATCTCAGGCAAACTTCACTGGATGATGTGGATCATAATATGTGAATATGGTATCTGATGTCTTTCCTTCGCCTTACAGTAATGAATTCAAGGGGTGGAGCACAGTAGCCAGGTTTGGTAGTCATTGATGAATCCTAAAAAGGGCCACAGCTGGGACACAATCTTTGGCCTTGGGGGATCCACCACAACTTTAATTTTCTCAGCACACTTGTATAATCCTTGTGCGTTGATGGTGTGACCACAGTAAGCGATGCTTAGTTTAAAGAATTCACATTTGTTGCGTCATGCTCTAAGCCTATCATCTTCTAATATCTTCAGTGCTGCCTTAAGATTTTGGAGAAATTCCTTATTATCCACAACAGTATCAATGGTGTCATCCAGGTAACACTGAGTGCCCAGGCAGCCTTGCAGCTCCTAGTCCATACCTTTCTACCGAGGTGCAGGTGCTATTCCAAAAAAAAAA
Organism: Hypanus sabinus; assembly: GCF_030144855.1. NCBI lineage: Eukaryota > Metazoa > Chordata > Chondrichthyes > Myliobatiformes > Dasyatidae > Hypanus > Hypanus sabinus. The sequence goes on from NC_082727.1 coordinate 41,909,783, forward strand.
GCCTTTTATAGCAGTACGGCCCTTGGTAAGTGTTTATGGTGAGAAACACTTTGGACTCTTCTTCCATCTCCACCTGTAGGTAGGCCTCAACCAAGTCCATTTTGCTGAAGTGTTTCTAGAAATGTTTGCAAAGATATTCTGTATCCTGGGTTGATGGTGGCCTTAAAATAACCACAGATCCTGATTGACCAAATCTTCTTGGCTCCTGGGAACACTGGCATTGCCCATGGCCTCCACTCCCCTGGAAAGAGTTCCTTCAGCCTCATGTGATCTAGCTGACTGGTTACCTTATCAAGGATGGTTTCAGGAACCAGACAGGCTTTGTAAAACTTGTGTGTGGCATCTTCATATAACACTATCTTACCTTTGATATGTTGGAGTTTTCCAATGGCATTCTTGAACACTGCTGTGGCATCATCCAGTATCTTTCTTAACTTGCTTTCAGTTGGCTTTACTGCAGGGGATGTGGCATACAAAATTGCGGATGGATCTCTAATCAGTTGCGGTTGTCCCAGCCAATCACACATCTGCAATGCTGGCCTCCTGGTTTTTACCACATACAAGCCCAATATGGTTTGTTGGTTGTTGTATTTCACTGTTACAAATATCATTAACACAGGAGTTATTTTTTGTCTCGTATAGTAAGCTCTTATTTGGACATCTGCATGCTTCAGTTTAGTATCTTTGAAACTCATGTCATTCAAACTCATGTTATAGAATGTCTGAAACAGCTGAGCCAGTGGCCAAGCTTTACTGGACCATGTGGATCACAATGTGTGAGTCCAGTGTCTGATGTCACCATTGCCTTTGTCTTTTGGAAAGCCACCTCACATTGCTCTGCCCATTGCCATTTCTTCCCAATCCGTAGTAGTGAGTTCAAGGGGTGGAGCACAGTAAGCAGGCTTGGCAGGAACCTGTTACAGTTGTTGCATTTCACTGTTACAAGTGTCAATCCCACAGGAGTTATATTTTCTCCAGTGTAAGTTCTAATTGGATAACTGCAAGCTGCAGTTTAATATCTTTGAAATGCCATTCAAATTCAGTTTGTGGAATGACTAAATCAGCTGAACCAGTGACCAAATCCATTTTATTTAATTTGCCATTCACTTCTGGTGTATGCCATATTGCTTTTCTATTGTTAGTGTTCACTTTGTAAATCTTAAGGCTACTCAGTCCTGAGTCATTCTCATCATTATCAGATTTTTCATCAACAGTATGCAGATTAGTGCTCTTCTTGAAACAACAAATTAAATTTTAGCTTATCTTCTTCTCTGTGCAGTCCGTTTATTTCTGTCTGCCCAATATAGTCTTTGTATGTGTCCTACCTGTTGCATTTTCTACAAGTTTCAACTTTAAATCTGCATTGCTCTGGTGTATTGTATATGAGCTCCTGCCACAATAGTTATACAACTTGTTTGGCCAGGCGGGTTTCTGTTTAGATGTTGCAATTTTGATCATACTCACTTTCTTTTCTCACTGAAACTCAATAACGTCTCTGTTTGCAGTTTCCATCGATACAGCAATTTCAACTGCTCTTCGAAATGTAGTTGCTCTTCTGTTAGGATCTGTATTTGAATGCTTTCTTGTAATGTTCCGCAAACTAAGTGATCTTCCAGTGCATCATTAAGATAATCCCTTCAATTCAGCCATATACGCTGAAATGGATGCCCCTTCCTTTCGATTCCACTTATGGAACGTAAAATACTCTGCAATCAACAATGGTTTAAGTTTTAAATGTTCCTGCATTACTTTCACAATATCAGCAAAGCTCATATTGGTTGGTTTGGTTGGAGCAGTTAAACTCCTCAGCAAATTGTATTCCTTTAAATCCAATGCAATCAGCAAAACCAGTACTTGCTTCTCATTGGCTATTCCATTTGCTTTAAAGTACAGCTCAATTCATTTTGTATATATATTCCAGTTATCTGTTGTATAATCAGATATGTCAATCTGATTGATGGAATTGATGAGGGTTGGGCAGTGGATGTGGTCTACATGGACTTTAGCAAAGCATTTGACAAGGTCCCTCATGAGGGACTCATCCAGAAAATCATGAGGCATGGGATAAGTGGAACCTTGGCTGTTTGGATTAAAAATTGGCTTAAAGGAAGAAAGCAGAGGGTAGATGTGGAAGGAAAGTATTCTGCCTGGAGGTCAGGGACTATTGGAGTGCCACAGGGATCTGTCCTGGGACCCCTGCTATTTGTGATTTTTATAAATGACCTGGATGTAGAGGCGGAAGGATGGGTGAGTAAGTTTGCGGATGACACGAAGATTGGAGAAATTGTGGATGGAGCTGTAGGTTGTTGAAGGTTACAAGAGGATATAGACAGGCTGCAGAGTTGGGCAGAAAAATGGCAGATGGAGTTCAATCCAGACAAGTGTGAGGTGATGCATTTTGGAAGGACAAACCAGAAGACTGAGTACAGGATTAATGGTCAGTTACTTAAGAGTGTGGATGTACAAAGGGACCTTGGGGTTCAAATCCATACATCCCTCAAGGTCGCTGCACAGGTTGATAGGGTAGTTAAGAAGGCCTATGGGATGCTAGGCTTCATTAACAGGGGGATTGAGTTCATGAGTAGAGAGGTCATGTTGCAACTCTACAAATCTCTGGTGAGACCGCACTTAGAGTATTGTGTTCAGTTCTGGTCACTTCATTATAGGAAAGATGTGGAAGCTATGGAGAGGGTGCAGAGGAGATTTACCAGGATGTTGCCTGGTTTGGAGAACAAGTCATATGAAGCAAGGTTAGCAGAGCTGGGACTTTTCTCTTTGGGGCATAGAAGAATGAGAGGGGACTTGAGAGAGGTCTACAAGATGATGAGAGGCATAGAAAGGGTGGATAGTCAGTACCTGTTTCCCAGGGCACCAATAGCAAACACCAAGAGGGCATATGTATATAATTAAGGGAGGGAAGTTTAGGGGAGACATCAGGGATACGTTTTTTTACACAGAGGGGTTATGAGTGCCTGGAATGACTTGCCAGGGATGGTGCTGGAGGCTAAAATATTAGGGGTATTTAAGAGCCTCTTGGACAGGCACATGGATGAAAGAAAAATGGAGGATTATGGGGTAATATGGGTTTAGTACTTTTTTTAAAGGATTATATGGGTCAGCACAACATGGAGGGCTGAAGGGCCTGTACTGTGCTGTAGTGTTCTGTGGTTCTAATCTTTCTGATGTTGTCAGCCATTTTTTCTCTTTTTTTATGATTACACACTGTAGCTGTAACAGCTGGTACTCACTGTTTATGAACCTGGGAATTGTTCTGTTTTCTGCCTTTTTAAAAATGTAATTGTCTTTCCATTTGTGAAGAAAACATCCTCCGTGCTTCAACAGGCAGGTAGTCATCTCGGGTTCATTTAAAACCTTCTTGTCACCACTATTATTTTTTGTAACTCCCAAGCATAAAAACTAATGGAAAATAACACAAGGGAACTGGGAATGTGAGTCTAACTTAGTTCTTTAAGTGAGGTGCACAATTATCATCTGGTGGCGTGATGATGTATGCCTTTTACAAAGCATTATGCAAACAACAAAAATGCTGAATTAAACAATATATTCATAACATTAGTCAGATAATACTGATATATAACAGAACCAAGGTAGGCTTCATATATTCTTCAAAATTATGCCATTCCTACTATGTTTCAGATGTGCTGCCTTGGAAAGCTGTGAAACCAGAGCAATGTACTGGACTGAAGACTTTAATTATAGAGATGAATAATTTCTATTTTTAAATGATGATATAGAAGGACATATTTCTCAAGACTTTGCTATCAACAGGGAGCCTTGCCTGCCAGATGTGCATATAAAGAAATCAGAACCATGCTGCACTTTATCATTTTCTTTTGCATGGTTTGCTCCAGCAACGAGCTGGCACAAACATAATGTGTCAAATGGCTTCCTTCTGTGCTGTGAACTTCTAAACTTCATGGTCCTGTAGCTAGCAGAGATCCCTGCTGTCACTGTGGATTGGAGATATTATCTCAGCATTAGATGTATTTTGCATGCCTGTATTTCTATTTATGTACTAATAAGATGATGGGAAATAATTTTTAGATATTTGTTTCATAAATAATAACCGAGCAGGTGAAGATACAGGAAGGACTAAAGCCTAGAGCTTAAACTGTACAATTGCAAAAGATTTCTAGAAGTAGGAGGCAGTGCACCCCCCCCACCCAATAGTTTTTTTCTGCATATGCATGCTCTACATTAGGCCTTTGTTGATTTTTTCTGTTTTGGCATTAAGATGGGAGTTTGGAAAACCTGTCAGTCCTTACAGACTGGTGCATAATGAATGTAGCACAATTATCTAGATTCATAGAGTCACAGAGCACTACAGCACAGAAATAGACCATTCAGACCATCTAGTCCATACTGAACTATTATTCTGCCTAGTCCCAGCAACGCACACCTAGACCATAGCCCTCCCATCCACGTACTTAACCAAACTTCTCTTAAATTTTGAAATCGAACTTGCATGCACCATTTCCGTTTGTGTTCCACACCCTCACCAGCCTCTGAGTGAAGCTGCTTCCCCTTATGTTCCTCTTAAACATTTCACCTTTCACCCTTAACCCTTGACTTCTAGTTGTTATCTCACCCAACCTCAGTTGAAAAAGCCTGCTTGCATTTACTCTGTCTATACTCCTCATAGTTCTGCATCCCAAAGATGTGCGCCATTATTTGCACAAGCTACTCTGACAGCACTTTACAAATTGGTGATCTCTGTCATCAAGAAGGACAAGAAAGCAGGCACAAGGGAATACTGTCACCTGGAAGTTTCTCTCCAAATCACACACTATTCTATTTTGGAAACAGCTTGCCATTCCTTTATTGTTGTAGGTCTAGATCCTCAATCTCCCATTTCAAAGAATATAGCTGTTCAAGCAGATGGTTCCCCATCACCTTTTCAAGGGCAAGTAGGAATTAAAAATAAACATGACTCCTGTCAGCTTTGGCTGTATCTGGTAAATGAATAAAAGAAGGACTTGAAAGTATGTTTCCAACAAATCAGTACATTTAATAAATCTGATAGTATTTATTTCCTATGCCAGAGTTTATGTTAAGATTTCAAATCAAAACTTCTATGTTAATATGATGAAATTACTTACGCAATATAGCACTGGAGTGGCACCTGCCATTCTCTGTTTAAAACCTGGCTGGGGGAGAAATACTGCTACGTTAATGTCTGAGATGTTTACCTTTCATGTTTCTATGTAATATGAAGCAATTCTATCTACTTTGTAAATATCAGATAAATATTATTATCCAGTTAACTTTTTCTTGGACATGTGACATTTGTTTATGATTTATCTTCACAAAATTTCCTTATAAAATCAATTTTGCTGTGGTCCTTGGTGATCTGTGGTGTAGCCCTGAACTTGTTCTAAAATCTCGTTTACAGAAGTTCAGAATAAAGTTACAATACAAAACCTGAAGCACACTTATGTGGAGGTGAGAACGATGAAGGTGTGCTGTCTATGTTCAGGAGAGATAAAGAGCACAAAAGGAAATTGTGAAAGGAAAAGAGAGTTTCAGTATGACAAGTTTGCATATGTGAAAAAGCATATGTAAGGCCGAAGAAAAGGAAATCAAATAGAGAAATACCAACAAACACTTTTATTTCTTTCTGACAAAATGTGCAAAGAGGTTAGCTAATGTGGTCCTGTAAATAGAAAGTCACTTTAGCCTGCAGAGCCATCGTAATTTGGGCTATATACAGACAAGTAAAGACTGAAAATAAACATCCAATTCTGTTTCCTTCCTGATAGTGTTTGGGTGACTAAAGTTGAGTTAAGGTACCGCACTGTTCTGCTTAATGTGCAAGAACACTTATCTGGTTTCTTGTCCTGCCATTATTCAGCCTTTCCTCAGGTTAATTATGAACCATCTGAGTATTTTTTTTAAACACCAGCCACAAAATGTGGATCTTTACTGTGCAATAAGCTGCAACATTACAAAATAATTTCTTCCAGTTCGAACATAACAGAGCCTCATCTTAATTATAATCATGACTTGTGTGCAGAGTGCAGGCTGTTGGACGGGTACCTTAATGGTTGTTTCTGATGCTTCAGTAACTTTAATTCAGTAATGTTAGTAACCTCAAGAACTCTTACAGACATTGAAATGCCACTCATTGTAGATCACAAAAATAAAAAAAATGTTCTAACAGTTTCCATTTTCTTTCTGTAGTGATTCAGTTACACATATTGTAACTGAGAATAACTCCTGGAATGAGATTTGGGACTGGATTCAAACCCAGAAGATGTCAGATGCCAGCAAGCTAAATTTACTTAATATCTCATGGTTTACAGAGAGCATGGGTGCTGGTAAACCTGTAGACATTGAGGAACGCCACAGACTGCAGGTAAATGTAATGCCCCTTTTATAATTGATATATATTATAATGCTTTGTTTTGTTATGATGCGATCATGCACTCTGAAATATAGAAGAGTAAAGATAAATGTTTTACATCTTTCAAATACTTGTTGCACTGCCCTAATTTAAATAAATTGGCATTTTATTGCATGTTTAATGGAATAGAATTTTGGTAATTTATGGAAAAGGCAAAACAAACGTGTTGTTCGCACTATTCAATATGTTTCTATCTATTCTAGATCTACTTTCTACCCTTTGGTCTGTTGCCTTGCTTGGTTATGACATACTGTTTACTCATCCAATCATTTTTATATTATCTTCTACCCCAGTTCAATTAAAATAATTGCTGGAAAATTACTAATTATTTTAAAATTAAAAACTCTTCAATCTTCATACTGTTGGAAGAATTCCAAAGAAGCTGATAGCAATAAACAGAATATGAAAATAATATTGCACTAGATCAAGCATTGATATTATATTGCAAGGGTTAGACAAATGATATACTGATGCTTCAGTTTATGAAGTATGTTTATTTGTATGGAAGATCCTGCCCTCTTCTGAGAATTTCCTTTCCTTCCAACCGTGTCTTTTAAACATAGTTCCACAATTAATCATTTGATGATACCAGCATTGATATTTACCTAACAACTGTCTTAAGGAATGATTCCTGATTCAGTGCAAGTTTACATTCAGGGTATTTGCTATTTCACACTTTCTTAACAAAGCTGAGATGGAAATCACTTGCTTAATTTTGGTTATTGCCCTGTCACTGATCTGACATTTGTTTACAGATTATATGATATGTTGCCCTCTTTCTTTATTTGTAGATTGTAAATATTGAACTTGCCCAAATTTTGTCATTGTCATGGTGATAGAACCATGCTGTGAAGAAACCCACAGCCGCACTTAGGCCAACCATCATGGTTATCTACTGTATACTAATCATTTGATTTCATATCCTGCTTTATTCATTCAAGTACTTGTCCAGGTTCCTCTTAAATATCATTCCTGTATCACCACTACCTCTAGCAGGCCATTCAAAATATCAACTACTATTTGTGTGAACAGTTGACCCCTCAGGTTATCAACGGGCAGAATGGCCTAGTTCTGGCCCTATAGGCTTGAAGAGTGTTAGCTGTAATATTGGGGTTGAACTCCAGCTGCTGTTTTTAAGGAGCTTCTATTTTCTCCCATGACAACGTGGGTTTCCTCTGGGTGCTCTGGTTTCCTCCTACATTCCAAAGATGTACAGGTTATGGTTAGTAATTTGTGGGCATGCTATGCTGGCATTGGAAACAGGTGACATGCTATGCTGGCATTGGAAACAGGTGACACTTGCAGACTGCACCCAGCACATCCGAATGCAAGCAACGCATTTCACTGTATGTTTTGTTGTTTCAACGTACATGTGACAAATAAAAAAAATATGTCTTTAAGTCTTATGATCTTATAACTATGGTCTGAAACCTTGTACATCTTATCTTAAACATACTCTCTACTTTTTGATACCTCTACCATAGGAAAGAGGCTCTAGCTATCTTCCCTATCACTGCTGCTCATATTTTTATAAATCTCTGTCATCTCATTTCTCCGTCTCCTTTTCTCCAGGGAAATAAAATACCTATTCTGTCCAATCCCTCCTTATAACTCAAACCCTCCAATCCTGATAACATTACTGTTACTTTTCTTCTGCACCCCTTCTAACTTAGTGATAGAAGGTTTTGGTGACATTAAAGATTACCACTTGCCTGTAAGCAACATCCAGCTGGGATTTTATCAGGATGCCTTGGTTCCAGACCCTGGACCAGATATGAACCAAAGAGCTGGATTATGGGTGTGCGGTGAAAATGATAGCTCGTCATATGATGGCAACATTTGACTGAGCGTGTTGCCAAGGCACCCAAGAAAATTGAAATCATTGGGCATTTTGGTAAATGCAGGTGTAACCAACCACCAGCACCATTGATTCACTTCTTACAACAAATCTAATCCATTCTCTTGAGACTATTAACAAGATTAAGCTTTACTTTGTGACTCCTTTGCGAGTCTATTTTATGTTCATTAAATTCCCTTTATAGGATTGTAATTTGTCATTCTTTCTTAACTAAAAGATTCTTAAGAGAAATTCCAATAACAGAAACTTTCATAATGAAACCTCAATTTTCGATTTTTCAACAGACAATAGGGTAACCCACATTGGAGTCTAAGTGCATCAGTTTCTTTATTCATTTATGGGCATTGATGTTATTTTGGACAAGCATAACATTTTATAAAATACATTTAAAGCATCTGTGAAGCAAATGATGTGCTATCAATAAATATAACCATATGATGGCACTGTGGAAAGGGAAGCATATAAAGCCAAAAACTGTTACAGAAAGACTGGATCTATTTTGTGCAAGAAAATTCAATATAAAATTCATCAAAATGTTTCTGAAATATAAACTGCAGTGCTTATAATAGTACATAATCTGTCATGTAATAGTACCTGCAGAAGAAGATATTTAATCACTTGAGTCTGTATTGGTTCTCCTTAACTGCAATCCAATTAGCCCCATTCTCCTGCTCTTTCTCTGCCTTTCTGCTGATTTTCTCTTTTAAACTTATATTTAACTTTGTTTTGAAAGCCATTATTAAATTTGCATTAAAAAGATGTTCCCCACGATTCCTTTGATTCTTTTGCCAATTATTTTAAATCCATGACGATCAAATCATTAATGACTCATGGAAAACTCAGCCAGAAATCCACTGGCTCATGAGCTGGTGCTCAGTAGGGAGCCCACACTGGTGTGCTGCTTGTCCAATGTTTCTGTGCATTCTCACCTGTGATTTGGAGATGCTAATTGTAGCCTTTTCCATATTTGCATGTGTAAAGCCCATGTAATTTCATGACTTCCCTGTTTCTCATGTGGATGGCATTGCACATTAGTTCTGCTCTGGAACATTCAACCTTGAATCAAATTGAATTGACTTTATTTCTTCCATCCTTCACATCCACGAGGAGTAAAAATCTTTACGTTACATCTCCATCTGAATGTTCAATGTGCAATTTATAATAATTTGTAATAAATAGCATGTACAGCAGGACAGTCAATATAGCATAGAAATACATTTCTATCAGTGTGAATTAATCAGTCTGATGGCCCAGTAGAAGAAGCTGTCCCAGAGCCTGTTGGTCCTGGCCTTCATGATGTGGTACAGTTTCCTGCATGGTAGCAGCTGGACCAGTTTGTGGTTGGGGTGACCTGGATCCCCAATGATCCTTTGGGCCCTTTTTATGCACCTGTCTCTGTAAATGTCCTGAATAGTGGGACGTTCACATCTACAGATGCGCTGGACTGTCCGCACCACTCTCTGCAGAGTCCTGCGATTGAGGGAAGTACAGTTCCCATAACAGGCAGTGATACACCAGTCTGGATGCTCTCAATTGTGCCCCTATAGAAAGTCCTTAGGATTTGGGGGCTCATGTCAAACTTTTTCAACCATCTGAGGTGAAAGAGGTGTATGGACGGCAAAATGGTGGTTTGAAAATGAAGGAAGACATGCATACACCTGGAAGGCTTGTTGAAAGCCTGTATGAGATACCTACAGGAAATTCATCCCACAGCTTACAGGAGCATGAAGTCTGGAGCCTTGAGCCTATCTTTCCAGCATGGAAACAACCAGTAGCTTGCCGAACTGTCCACAGTGCAATGTCCAATACAGAGGTACTCTAGCAAAGACAAAAACTTCCCATCAGTGGAGGAGCAACCTCTGCTTTCTCAGAATTCTGTCATCGTGAGCATGGACTCAATAATTCTGGGAGCTTTAAGACACTGACAGCACTTGCGTAATACATCTTACAGCAGGCTATGAAGTCCAGGGGATTGTTAATAGTTCTCTGAAGGGTCTTTTCTCCTCTTGGTAAAACAGTATTTAACATCCCTCCACTGTGGCCTTGCAATTGCACATTAGGCATTTAGCCCAGGCTACTTCCATCCTTGGAATGGTGCCACTAAAGGTTTAGCTAATTAACCCAGCACTGTCTGAGGTTGCTCCTTACAACCATCTGTAATCTCCTTCATTATAATGGAGCCAATGTCTCCCACTGGAGAGCAGAACTTAAGGGTAGTTTGACCAACAGGACTGCATGAAAGACAGGCACTAGGGAAACCTATAAGGGTGAATGGCCAGTAATCAAAAAGGTTTTCCTCTTTAGTGCAGGCATGAAATTAGAAGGTGTACATGCTGAACAACACCCACAAAATGTTGGAGGAGCTCAGTTGGTCAGGCAGCTTCTATGGAGAGGAATCAACAGTTGACATTTTGGGCCAAGGCCCTTCATCAGGACTGAAACAGAAAGGGAAGAAGTCAGGTTTTGATATTCATGATTTTTGCAGTAAGGAACTACAAAAAGTAATTACTGACAGAATAGTGGAGCATAGTTGTATGTCACAAGGAGGTTTTGGATGTTGACTGAAAATCATTATTTGATGCTTATCCCTCCGTTGCTGCTCAACTTAAAGCAGTAATAAATGAGAATGCAAATGGAATGAGAAAATAAATTTTTAGGTAAAAATTTTGAGTGACTTGGAGCCTGTCTCAAAGGTTGCACAGGGAAGAAAATAGAGAGCACTGTTCAAAGTTTTCAGGGGCTGCAGAAACCTTTCTCGTATTGCCTCTTTCAGTGAACTTACTGTCCCCTGCACTAAGAACACCATAACAAAGGGACACAGGGAGCAGGATCTAACCTCAAGGAAGTCTAGTTGATTTCCATCAAGTCAGAGACAAATTAATTCATAAATTTAGTTTGAAATATTTATTTTGGGGCAGATTTTAGATGGAGTATGGTTAGTGACAGTATGAGGAGAAAGTGTGGACTGGTGACAAATGATGACTCAGGCCTGTGGGTACAGGGATAATGAAGAGATAAGTTATACGTGGAAAGAAGGGGTTATTGGAGACACCTCTGTCCTTCCTGTTTCTCCTTCTCCTCCTCCCTAATCTTCAGCTACTTGGGGGAAAGTGCAGATGTGGAGGGGGAGGAATGTGCCATCACATTGGAAGCTTTGATTCTGGTGAGGGTAAGTTGCAAGGTTCTGTCTGAGTTCACCGGACAACAGCATCACGATGATGGTGCTCACACTTTTAGTGGTAGCATGGCTTTCGTGTGGCTACACCAAATGGTAGATTGCAGTGAGGGCATCCTTTCTGCAAAAAAGATCTGCCTTTCAGATCTTGGAACTGGACACGGGACTTGGAACTGAACATGGGACTTGGAACTGGGAACTGGACAAGGGACTTGTGACTTGGAACTGGACTCGGAACTGGACTCAGGCTTGGAGCCTTGGCTTGGACTGTGGTTTGGAGCCTTGGCTTGGACTGGGGTTTGGAGCCTTGGCTTTGACTGGGGTTTGGAGTCTTGGCTTGGACTCAGGCTTGGAGCCTTGGCTTGGACTGTGGTTTGGAGCCTTGGCTTGGACTGGGGTTTGGAGCCTTGGCTTTGACTGGGGTTTGGAGCCTTGGCTTGGACTGGGGTTTGGAGCCTTGGCTTTGACTGGGGTTTGGAGTCTTGGCTTGGACTGTGGTTTGGAGCCTTGGCTTGGACTGAGGTTTGGAGCCTTGGCTTTGATTGGGGTTTGGAGTCTTGGCTTGGACTGTGGTTTGGAGCCTTGGCTTGGACTGAGGTTTGGAGCCTTGGCTTGGACTGGGGTTTGGAGCCTTGACTTGGACTGGGGTTTGGAGTCTTGGCTTGGACAGGGGTTTGGAGCCTTGGCTTGGACTGGGGCTTGGAGCCTTGGCTTGGACTGGGGCTTGGAGCCTTGGCTTGGACTGGGGTTTGGAGTCTTGGCTTGGACTGGGGTTTGGAGTCTTGGCTTGGACTGGGGCTTGGAGCCTTGGCTTGGACTGGGGTTTGGAGCCTTGGCTTGGACTGGGGTTTGGAGCCCTGGCTCGGACGAGGGTTTGGAGTCTTGGTTTGGACAGGGGTTTGGAGCCTTGGCTTGGACTGGGGTTTGGAGCCTTGGCTTGGACTGGGGCTTGGAGCCTTGGCTTGGACTGGGGTTTGGAGCCTTGGCTTGGACTGGGGCTTGGAGCCTTGGCTCGGACTGGGGTTTGGAGCCTTGGCTTGGACGGGGGTTTGGAGTCTTGGCTCGGACTGGGGTTTGGAGCCTTGGCTCGGACTGGGGCTTGGAGCCTTGGCTTGGACTGGGGTTTGGAGCCTTGGCTCGGATGGGGGTTTGGAGTCTTGGCTTGGACTGGGGTTTGGAGTCTTGGCTTGGACTGGGGTTTGGAGCCTTGGCTCGGACGGGGGTTTGGAGTCTTGGCTTGGACTGGGGTTTGGAGCCTTGGCTTGGACTGGGGTTTGGAGCCTTGGCTTGGACTGGGGCTCAGAGCCTTGGCTTGGGCTGGGGTTTGGAGCCTTGGCTTGGACTGGGGTTTGGAGCCTTGGCTTGTACTGGGGTTTGGAGCCTTGGCTCGGACGGGGGTTTGGAGTCTTGGCTTGGACTGGGGCTTGGAGCCTTGGCTTGGACTGGGGTTTGGAGCCTTGGCTTGGACTGGATCTCGGGGCCTTGGCTTGGACTGGGGTTTGGAGTCTTGGCTTGGACTGGGGTTTGGAGCCTTGGCTTGGACTGGGGTTTGGAGCCTTGGCTCGGACGGGGGTTTGCAGCCTTGGCTCGGACGGGGGTTTGGAGCCTTGGCTTGGACTGGGGTTTGGAGTCTTGGCTTGGACTGGGGTTTGGAGCCTTGGCTCGGACGGGGATTTGGAGTCTTGGCTTGGACTGGGGTTTGGAGCCTTGGCTTGGACTGGGGTTTGGAGTCTTGGCTTGGACTGGGGCTCGGGCCTTGGCTTGGACTGGGGTTTGGAGCCTTGGCTTGTACTGGGGTTTGGAGTCTTGGCTTGGACTGGGGCTCGGGCCTTGGCTTGGACTGGGGTTTGGAGTTTTGGCTTGGACTGGGGTTTGGAGCCTTGGCTTGGACTGGGGCTTGGAGCCTTGGCTTGGACTGGGGTTTGGAGCCTTGGCTCGGACGGGGGTTTGGAGTCTTGGCTCGGACTGGGGTTTGGAGCCTTGGCTTGGACTGGGGCTTGGAGCCTTGGCTTGGACTGGGGTTTGGAGCCTTGGCTTGGACTGGGGTTTGGAGCCTTGGCTTGGACTGTAGTTTGGAGCCTTGGCTTGGACTGGGGTTTGGAGCCTTGGCTTGGACTGGTGTTTGGAGTCTTGGCTTGGACTGGGGTTTGGAGTCTTGGCTTGGACTGGGGTTTGGAGGCTTGGCTTGGACTGGGGCTCGGGGCCTTGGCTTGGACTGGGGTTTGGAGTCTTGGCTTGGACTGGGGTTTGGAGCCTTGGCTTGGACTGGGGCTTGGAGCCTTGGCTCGGACGGGGGTTTGGAGTCTTGGCTCGGACTGGGGTTTGGAGCCTTGGCTTGGACTGGGGCTTGGAGCCTTGGCTTGGACTGGGGTTTGGAGCCTTGGCTCGGACGGGGGTTTGGAGTCTTGGCTTGGACTGGGGTTTGGAGTCTTGGCTTGGACTGGGGTTTGGAGCCTTGGCTTGGACTGGGGCTCGGAGCCTTGGCTTGGACGGTGTTTTGGAGTCTTGGCTTGGAGTAAGTTAAGCAGGGAGAATTGTTGTCATTGTACTTTGGTCAAAACTTGACAAGACTGAATAGAAGGAATAGGGTTAAATATAATTACAAAGCAACTCTGTGAGAGCGCCCATATTCTGTGGCTGCGTCCACGGCTGTGACACTCCAAGGCCTCCTTTGCAGCCAGAAATTCTTAGTTCGCGATATCCTAGTCATGCGACAAGAAAGTAAAGCACAAGGGTGCAGCGGATTTTCTAAAGTCCACTGAGAGAGTACAGCACCAATGCTGACATCAGGAGTGTCAACCTAGATGATGAATGGATGGGATAATCTAGATGCTGCAGCACTGGGACAGTGGTGAAGCATTGCTTTGGCTCTGAGAATTCTTAACCTGCTTCACTTATCCATTGGAAACTGGCAGAGGTCTTTTTGGTGAGTGCATTTATGGGAAGTTCCTGAAGGGGTGATAGAAGTTTGCAAACCCTATGAAGGGCCTTACCTATTTGACAGCAGATGGTCTGGGCTGCTCTGTGACTGCCTGAACTCGACATGGGTTCATTTGAGCACTGGAAGGGGTGAGGATGTAGCCCAAGGACACCTTTTCTTTGTTGAACTTGTACTTCTCTGGGATGGTGTAAAGTTGTCCTTGAGGAATCATTTGAGATCCCTTTGACATGTTGGATGTGTTCCCGGCAGGAATGGAAGTAGATAAGAATGTCATCCAAATACGCAAAAACAAACTGATTCAGCATATCGTGGAGCACATCACTGACCAGGGCCTGAGTAACAGCAGGGGTGTTGGCCAGTCCAAATGTCACCATGAGGTATTCATAGTGACCAGTGGAGCTGTTGAATACTGTCTTCCACTCATCCCCTTCTAGGATGCGAACCAGGTTGTTAGCATTGCGTAGATCTTTCTTGGAGAATATAGTTGCTCCCTGGATATGTTCAAATGCAGAGGCAAACAGGGGAAGAGGGTATTGGTCCTTCATTGTAATGTTGTTAAGTGGACGATAATCAATGCAGGGACAGAGTTCACAAAAAAAGAAGCCCACCCCTGCTAGTGAGGTGGATATATAGATAAATCCTAAACCCAATGCCACTTTGATGTATTTTCCAGTGGCCACCATTTTAGAATGAGGGAGAGAAAAGAGCTGGCCCCAAGGAGGACTAGAACTAGGTATGAGGTCAATGGTGCAGTTGTATGGCCGATGTGGAAGCAGGGAAGTGGCCCTCTTCTTACCGAGAATCTCAAGAAAGTCAGCATATTCAGCTAGAACAGCAGACAGGTCCTCACTAGTTGTTGTTTCAGGAGGGGATATGCTGACAGGGGTTTAAGCTACACCCAGAGAGTAGATGGGCACAAACATGAGAAAGTTTGCAGATGCTGGAAATCCAAGCAACAGACAGAAAATGCTGGAGGAACTTTGCAGGCCAGGCAGCATCAGTGGAAAAGAGTAAACCATCGAGATCCTTCTTCAGGGCTCTGAACATGCCAGTCCTCACTCCTGGAGTGTCTTTAGGGAGCAATCAATCCATGGGTTGTGTCGAAAGAGCTGGGAAAGGCCAAGAATCAGCAGCAGTTCAGTTGAATCAACAAGTTCAAAGGAGAACTGTTCACTATGGTTGCCTTCTAGCACAGGTTGGAGGGGCACTGTGGAAAGGTGATCTTGTTGGTGCACAGAGGCCGATCATTCAGATCCTTGTTATCAATATTCTCTCTCAATTGTTGAGTTTGAGAGATATCCATGAGGTTGCTGGCTGCCCTGGAGTCAATAAATACAGAACTCATGGGTGTGGGACCCCACAACAGTGAGGCCTGGAGAATTACTTAATTAAGGAAAGATGCTTGCAGGGAGAACAGGCCCGTCAGTATTCCCATTCTTACTGATGGGACTCCTGGGCACTTGGGACAAAACAACTGGAAGTATCCTGGAGAGCCTCAGCAGAGTCAGCGACCTGTTCTTATACGCCAACCTTGTTTCTCCTGAGATCTGAGTAACTCTTCAAAACACTATTAAAGGTTGGTCAAGCATGACTTTCCACCTACAAAGCCATGCTAATCAGACTTTGTCTATCCAATAGCAAATATATCTTGTCCCTCAGACTTTCCTTCAGTACAAATGTCAGGCTGACCAGACTGTACTTCCCTTCTTAAGGGAGCTTGTTAAATAATGCATCAACTTTAGACACCTTTCAATCTTTGGGAACTTCACCAGTGGCTAACAATGCAGCAAATATCTCTGCAAGGGCCTCCAGAATTTCTCCTGTAGTCTCACACAAAATCCAACGATGCATTGATTCAGGTCTTGGATTTATCCATCTTAATTCACTGTACGGTTGCTTATAACTCCTCTCTGGTAATTGGAATGTTCTCCACTTATTTCCTCTACCTCTTGAGCATCCTTGATTTCCTCTTCAGAATTATTCATTAAAAATACCACCCATTTTTTGCAGGTGAAGACATAGGCAGCCCTTCCAACCTCTAAGGGGACCCATGCACCCCACCCTCCCTGGCCACCCTTTTATTCTGAATAGAGCTTTAGAACTTCTTGAGACTTTTCTTAACTTTGTCTGCCAGATCCTCCTCAGCTCCTCTCTTTGTCCTCCTGATTTTCTCCTTAAGAGTATTAAAATCTTTTTATAGTTATTGAGGGATTCACTCATCTCTGATCTCCTGTGCCTTAATATCTCTGGTCAGCTAAGTTTTCTGAACAGAAGCATGCTGCTCCTGGATTCTTCATATCAACTTTATCAAAGCCTCCCACTTGCTATTCATTCCTTTCCTTCGAACAGGCTCACCCAATAAACCTGTGCAAGATCCTGCTTAATTCTGTCAGCATTATCTTTCTCCAGTTTATTACCATGACCTCTGACCTGTCCTACCCTTTTACACCACCATCTTAAAACTAATAGAGTTATGGTTGCCAGAGCCAAAGTGCTCCCTGAATGCCACTTCAGTTATCTGCTCTGCCTGGTTCCTTCAGAGAAAGTTCAGAATCGCACCCTCCCAAGAAGGGCCCTCTATATATCAATTCATGAAACTTTTCTGGGCTTATTACACACATTTCACTTTGTCCAGACCTCTTTCACTCAAGGTGGCCCAGTCAATACCAGGGAAGTTAAGATTTCCAGCAATACAACTTTATCATTTTTACAACTATCAACATTTTCTCTATACACCTGCTCTTCAAGTTCCCGCTGACTACTGGGGGCGGGAGGGGGGGGGGTGTTGGTGGGAGCTCTATAAACAGCCACATCACAGTGACTCTAAGTTCTACACACATGGCTTTGTTGGGAGATCCCTCAAATGTACTGCTGTTATGTCCTCCCTTATCAAACTACCAACAACCCCCTACCTGTACCTCTCTAATGCCTGCAGCATCTGTATCCTGGAATACTGAGCTGCCAATCCTACCCTTTTCTTAGCCTTGTTTCTGATTTGGCTATAACATCTATAGAGTTAAGATAATTGACATGTAACGGTATTAACATTGCCCCTAGAAAACCAACAATTAGTTAGGAATCCTTGCTTGTACAGTATATTCATTATGCAGCTCTGAGCAAGCTCTGCTGTGAAATCACCTTGCTGAGATAACTGTTTTACAAGGCTTGGTAATAATTTTTCTCTCCTCTTTTCCCACTGATATCTTGCTGCTTAAAAACTAGTAAATTATACAACAGCTTCAAGTATATTGATTTTGAGATTTACTTTGTATTGGAATAAAGCTGCTGTTTTTCTTCATCTGTAATTATTGATTTCACAGCATTAGTCTGGGAGACTACAGAACAGCTCTCTGATATTGAAATAATAAGGTTATGTTGGAAAGGTTCTGTCTAATTAAAGTTATCTAAATCTTTATCTGTAAGGTAGACTGATAGATTTTCAAAGCCTTTATATATACTTTACTCTGTTCTATGCCTTTGAAATATTAGTTTCTTGGCAGCAGGGGACATGGGATTAGTGCAAGCGCAGACATTTCAATTGGTGTGAATGACATACACCTTTGAGTTTGCTCTCAGGATGCTCATTAACCCTTTGCTTAGTACCTCACTGAACAGAGCCAAGCCCTACTGAAAATGAAGGACATGAAGAGCATTGGGAAAAAGCACACTCATCAGTTACGCGGTTGCACGTGACAACGGATCTTATGCTGAAAAGTATCTGGTTCTCCCAAAGAATGCCCAACTTTCAGCCTCTCCAACATTCTACCCTCTATTTCCCGTAGCAGGTATAAAGGGCCCAAGCTTACACATGTTGGCAAAGCTAATCCTGTACTAGCAGAAGAGATCCAGCTAGCAGTACACCAGAATTCAACCTAACTGAATGGCTGGAAGGAAAATCAGCAGCATTTCATTCTAGCTCTTAAATGCCTTGTTAACCTCCTGCTTCAAGAATAGACTACTGAGGAAATAATACTACTTATCCTAATAGGTGAAATTTCAAATTACTTACCTGATTTTTGAGAGACAATGAAATATTTGGTGGCACTGTTTCCAAAATTACTTGGCATTAAATGTCAGAATGTCTCAAGCACAAGTGAAAATTATGGAGTATTAAACCTGCATAAATTTAGTTGTACTACACCATTGAGGCTACTAAATAATAAGGAGCACTTAAAGCATTCAATATTACATCATTGTGTTATTACTATGTGTCAATGAACAGTAGAGGGAAGGGTTCCAGTGTGTGGGTGGTGGACAGATAGAATGTGTGGAGGACAGGAAAGAAAGGGAAAGAAACAGGGTGGGGTGGGGTTAGGAGGTCAGAGGGAGAGAGGATCAGGAGTATCCTTCCCTACTGGCCCAGTGTTCATTTACCCTCTCTCTATTAACCATCTAGGTGAGGGAAAAAAGGAACAGATGGGCTAGCCCATACCATACCTTCTGACTCCTGCATTGTTTCCAGCTGAGGCAGGGAAATAACACAAATAACAACGCTCTGTCTTTAGGGATGGATAACACAGGAAGTTTCACAGGAATTTGTCCCAGAATGCACTGCTGCCAGAAATCTTGATCATTTCTATGTTCTGTGTTCTATATCATACAGAGATAATAAATCTAACTCCGTAATCTGCAAGGGCCTGAATATGCCAAACAAATTGACAAAAACATTTCTAAATTGTGTAGTTTTCACATTATTTTATACCAACAATAGCTGATTTGAAAGTGTCACCCTGTGCCCTTCTGCCATTCTGAAATATGCATATTCCTCAAATGTGAAGAGTAGCTGGTAACTTTCTTTTTTAAGGCTTGCTCAAAATCAGTAAGCTGATATCTTCATGCAAGTGGTTGCCTGCCTTCATGCCAAAAATATAGACAACTTCTATCAGATCTAATCTAGCTCACTGCACAAACCATCTGGTGCCACAAATCTCAATACCATAGTTTGAACATAATGAAGAACTGAAGAACACAGTAGACAATAAAGCATTGTGTTTCGAGTCCTTAACTCAAACAAGCCAAAATTGATGAAAGGGTTTCTGGCTGAATAATAAATGGAAAGAGTCCTAGTGTTGTGGTAGTCCTTTGGATTTTTCAGAAGACACGCTGCTGTGCAGGTCATCTGTGGACACGGAGGTGGTTCTGCAGTTCCAGTCTGGAAGCACAGAGTCCAGCACAATGGGGGCACTGGAAGTCTGTTGCTATAATAATTGTGGCTGCTGTTCTGTGACGCCGCTCACGGTTTTCCATCAGTTTTTGGCAGCACCTGTCTTCAAAACTGGTGTAGGCTCCATGGCACAGGGCTCACCAGCGGGTTCTATTTGAAGCCACAGCTTCTAGTTCCCTTGGCTGAATGTCACAGTAGTGTAGGGTTTCCTTCACAGCCTCTTTATAGTGCTTGTGTGGATGACCTTAAGGTCTCCTTCCGGTCTCCAGTTCACCATAGAGCAGCTGGCGAGGCATACAATGGTTGTCCACTCTGATGACGTGACCCACCCACCGCATCTGGGCTCTGATGATCAAGGGCTCAATGCTGGTGGACTCCGCACGATCCGAGACCTCCAGGTTGGAGACACGGTCTTGCCAATGAATGCCAAGAGTTGAGCGGAAAATGTGCATGTGAAATTTCTCCAGTTGCTTCATGTGTCGTCGGTACAAAGTCAGGTCTCACATCCACATAGGAGAGAAAGGATGGCCACAGCTCTGTAGACTTCCAGCTTTGTGGATGTTGTGTTGATTGAGTACTCTGGTATGCAGCCTCCACAGAGCCTGGCTGGCCTTGCTGATCCTGGAGTCCATTTCTTTGTCCAAAGACAAAGAAGATGGAGATGATGCTTCCCAAGTATTTTCATGTTGTCATGTGTTTTCCAAGGCCTGAAGGAAGGAGTGTACATCAGGTACCAATTAGACGGCCCTCTCTTTGACCTTTGCCACTTGAATACACGAACAAAGTGCCTCTATACAGTCATTCAAGAAACCCTCTTTGACACACAAAGACTATGATCTACAGTTGATGTTGAACAAATTCTCAGATGCTGCTACACCCTTTGGCCTGACTATCAGCCTGGACAAGACTGAAGTACTTCACCAGCCCGTGCCAGACACTAACCCCATAGAACCAAAAAGTCATTGTTGACGACACCCAGCTGACAAAAGTAAACAGCTTTACATACTTGGGAAGTATCATCTCCAGTGATGGGTCTTTGGACAAAGAGTCCTAGTCTAAGCACCAATATGCATTACCAGCTGGCAAAGATGTGAAAATTCATTTAGTGAGCAATTTCCAAATTATAAATTCACATTTTCTTTGTGATGTGACTCATAATTGCTGTTCCATGATAGTTCATTTTATTTTTTGTAATTACCTGCTGTTTTATTTTTACTTATAACTTTGAATAAGATTTCTGACGGTCTAATTGAGAATTATTGATGATGTGTTCAGTTCCTGTTTCTAAATTTCTCTTTCTTTATGAATTTTAGCAAACATCAAAATGGATTCTTATATATTAATGGAGAAGGGGGTTTTCTGTGGCATTTCTGTGTGTGAAATCGTCTATTTGTATTTAAATGAAATTATGTTGTTGGATCTCCAGTAACCTTCAATCTATATATGTTTACACTTGCAATTTTGATAAAGGTAATTGGAGAAATAATTAACCACTCCAGTGTCCCTCTTTAGATTCTGAAATGACAACTGCAGTATGTGGATTCATATTGGATATGAAGCATGACAGGTACCAATTTTTTAACAGGACCAACAATTGAAATGCAGATTTGACATATTTTAAATGGATTCGGCAGAATATTGTGAAGCAGCGTGATTGACAACTGTTGCTCCCCCAAAACCCACTCACAAAGACGAGTTGAAGTGATCATTAGAAATATACGTAATATTGATGCTTTCCAGAGTTTCTACCAGTTTTCAAAGTCTGTAGGTATGCACTGAAGTGTCTGCTAGCTGCAAGACTTCTATAGAGTTTGGTTGCTCTTAGTTGCTGCCTCATATAACTGTAACAATGACTCTTCCTCTTGAAGTTGAGCGTGGTTGTGTGAATGAATAGAAGCCAATCGGCGCAGGATGTATCACTGGAAGAAGCAGGAAAAAGAGAGAAATTTCAACAGGATAATGTGTATCTCCAGGATCTATTCCCCTTTTTGAATTTCATCAATGATTGAGGTTTGTCATGGAGGTTGTCCTGAAACCTCACCTCCACTGCAACTCAAACCTTTTGGCAGATCGTGGAGAGCAGTGTCAGTAGCAGGAAAGCTGACTAGCTTATGAACTTTTATGCATCTAGCTTTTTCTAGGCTGACATTGGAAATATCAACAATATACACTGCATGTTCATCGGTATATATTCTTAGCCATCACTTCATGTAGATTAATACTTGCTGTCCTTTTACCACCCATGAATGCCTTCATTCATTGACAGTATGCTGTGATAACTGTGTCATTTGTATCACCTCTAACATTGCAATGTAATGGCCTTAGGAACTATCTGATGACAATGTGTTTGCTAGATCTGACACATGACATAGCCGGGGATGAGCAGTTTGTATTGACAAAATCCATAGTCCTACATATTACCTTCTAGATGAGAACGGTATAATGCTGATATTTCACTGCTTTGACTGTACTGAAGAAGCCCTGCAGTGATCATCTGGAAGGGCTACCTGATCTTTGATGCACGCTGTAAGCTGGCCTGCATGAGGAGGTGGATCTTGTCATTGAGGAGCTGAAGAGCTTGAGCACAAGGTAGAGGAGGAAAAGAAGAAGGACGAGAAAGCTGAGTAAGAGGTGAAGGTGGAAGAAGGGGATGCTGTAAATGTGAGATCTGCAGCAGTGCTAAATGAATTGGGAGGGGACCTGAAGCACCCTGCATTTGAGTTTTGACTTTGGGTCTTTTGGCAAGTGAAAAGAGCATAGTAATTTGATCAGTGGCCAAACTCTGGTTGAGATTGCAAGACATGCTAATTAATATTTATTCAATGACTTTGACCTCTCCTTTGAGATAATTGAATTTCTTATTGCTATTGCATTAGGTCACTGGGGCTAACCTCCTGACATTGACTTCCACAACTGTCGGCTCACACTATCTTATTGGCAAACAGGTTTAATTTTGTCACATGTATGTCAAATTTTCCACAAGATTTCTGATGCATATCTACCAAGAACTGATTTCGTCGTATCTCCATTGATTGGCTGTTGTTGCTTGTTGCACTGAGTTCTATTGCCAATTGTGATAGAAACTCCAGCAATCACAGTTACTGATTCTTTAATCGCTGTAGCCAAACTTTAAGAAGTATGGTATGTAATGATATTGACCCATGCCCTGATGATACCATACCTGATAAACAACTTGATGAAGGATTGACATGATTTAGGCGGGCACCACAATACTGATACGCTCTCTGCTTTGCTTTGAATGGGCAAGGGACCATCAAAAATTGAGATTCTTGGAACTGTGTTCTTGAGTTGTTGGGTTTAGTCTCCAATGATTTTCTTTTCTGACAATGTTTGTTACAAAAATCTATAACTTTGAACTGTTTCAGTTGAGTGTACTTTTATTTATGTGTGATGTCAGAGTTATTTGGTGTCTGTCGGATTCAGGCCAAGTGCTTTGTTTGGCAGGCCAACCAGCTATCTGTTTATACCTTGTCAAAGATTAATTGGAAATGCAAAACCTGATGGAGGTGTTGATTGCTATTTAATTCAGTTAGTACCATCCTAGTTCATGCTGATATTGATTGACATTCAAGATGTTACCCCGATGGTATTGGTATCCTTTTATAATTCATAGTGAAGTCTTTTTTTAAAAATAGAAAGCTGAACTGCCAAGATTCATCCTCTTTCTTTTACAGGCTTACATGATTTGGAAGCTGAATAACAGATTGAATTGTATTAATTTCTCAGGTAAACTCTCAGGATGGACTACTTAAGTATTACTGAAAAGAGCCAATTACATTCCCAGAACTATCATTGCTTTGAATTAAGTAATATAAAATCCTTCCCGCATCCCCAGTGATATGCTTTTTGGCTAATTTGCTTGTAAATTACCTCTAGTGCTGGTGCATGGTTGAAGGATCGGGGGCAGTTCACTGGTTATGAGAGAGAGAATGGGCTAGAGAGAAATAAATGAGGGAAGGGAATTGAAATGATTGGTTGGAGAACCAGCACCAGCTTGATGGGTTAAATGGCTTTCTTCTATGTCATAATAAACATGGAGACATAAAACATACTTGTTGAACTTAATTTGCTGAAGCACATTTGCTTTTATGATTGAACATCTCCATAAACATAAATTGATAATTCTTTGTGTGATACAGTAATGCCAAACAGCAAGATGCTTCCTGACAATTAAGAGATTTCCTAAGATGAACAACTGTACTTACATAGTTCATTTCATACCCTTATAAAACTCAAGAGCTTTACAATCTAAGATGCAAAGTACTTGAGATGATGACAAAACCTATATTTTCATCTTCTCATCTATTTCAAACTCTCAAATTATGTTAGGAACTGTCTTGTCTGTGTGCTGAAGCCAGGGCAAGGGTTTCTCCTGAGCTAATGCTGTAGTGTAGTGTGTAGACAAGGGCTTCTTTGGATTATATTTCCAAATAATCCCATGTTGGGCAATATAGAAGAATATAACTTGGCTAATTACTACCCCTTAAAGGGAAATCTGTTCAATATTCAAACGGATATCTGTTCCAGCATCAACAGAATCTATTATGTTTATGATGTTCTGTTCAATCTTCTCCCAGTTTAGGAGCATTATCCCACCAAGTCCCAACAATGCTAAAATATTTCATTTAAATCCCAAATGCTTCCAAATTGTTTTTTCAGTCCTGCTTCACTCTGGGATTCTTTACCTTGGATTTTTCCTAGACTCCATGAATTTTTGTCAGTGTTCACAAATACCCTAATCCAAATGTTCGTTAACTCTGGCTCTAATATACCTGGAAGACCAGCTCAGTCCCTCAAATCCCACAACTATGTTCCGGGTATGAAGAACATTGCAACTTTGGAAACAAATAAAAATAGAAAATATATAGTTAATGGTTGGACTAATGGGTGGTTAATGGAAAGTTATAGTTAATGGGGATCTTATAGAAACATACAAAATTTTGAAAGGGATAGATAAGATAGAAGTAGGAAAGTTGTTTCCATTGGTAGGTGAGACTAGAACCAGGGGACATTGCCTCAAGATTCAGCGGAGAAGATTTAGGACGGAGATGAGGAGGAACTGTTTTTCTCAGAGAGTGGTGAATCTGTGGAATTCTCTGCCCAGGGAAGCAGTCAAGGCTTCTTCACTAAATATATTTAAGATACAGTTAGCTGGAATTTTACATAGTAGGGGAATTAAGGGTTATGTGGAAAAGGCAGGTAGATGGAGCTGAGTTTATGGACAGATCAGCCATGATCTTATTGAATGGCAGGGCAGGCTCAATGGGCCAGATGGCCTACTCCTGCTCTTATTTCTTATGTTCTTATGGCCCTGAATAATGCTGAGGTACAGATGGATCTTGGGATACAGGACCCCACTTCCCTGAAAGTGACTGAATAAGATTATAAGGTGGTAAGGAAGGTGTGTGGAATGCTTGCTTTCATTGGTAAGATTGTTGTGACATGCTATTATATTAAAATCTAGTTAGACTGCTCCTGGAGAAGAACTCCTGGGTGCTTTTCTGTTCTCCCCATCATAGGAAGGATGTGCAAAAGGTGCAGAAGTGGTTTAGCAGGATACTGACTGGTTTAGAAGGACTGAGTTATAAGAAAAGATTGGACATACTTGGATTGTTCTCTGTATAGTGTTTGAGGCTGATGGGAGGCATGAAAGAGGCTTTTAAAGTTATGAGGGGTATAGATAGGGTAGACAGTCAGAATCTTTCTCACAACGTAGAAATGCCAAATTCCTGAGCACATGGGGCCTGGTTTGGGTTACCAGCAGTAGTAGAGGAAGCAGGCACCTTGGTGGACTTCAAGAGGCTTTTAGATGGACAGAAGTATATGGAGGACATCTAGTATTATTTGATATCAAGATTGTCAAGGCATCATGGGCCAAATGGTCTGTCCAGTGTAATATAGTACTGTTCTATGTATCTTGGGATGGACGTTAGTGTTGAGCCAAGCTCTGCTAGATTCCAGGTTCCATGCCAAAGCTGTTTTATTTTGTGGTCACTTCTAAGATGAAAAGCCCACATAATATAACCTGGGAGAAGCAATCCTGATCTTAGGGGATCTCTGCCTGGTTTTATACAGTGTGACATCTGTTACGGGGAAAGGCTAAAAGGAAACAACTTGTTTTTAAAATGCAAGTTCTATTCTTCGGCTGTGATTTATCCATTATCTTAAACTTCAACAGAATGGTCCACAGCAATGCCTGCCTTTTCATTGGCTGCATATAACTCTCCCCATCTCTTCCTCAGCTGCATTGATGACTGCATTGGTGCTGCTGCCTCATTCACCCATGCTGAGCATGTCAATTTTCATCAGTTTTGTCTCCAACTTCCATCCTGCCCTTAAATTCACTTGGTCCATTTCTGACACCTCTCTCCCCTTTATTGATCTCTTTGTCTCCATCTCTGGAGACAAATTTTTGACTAACATCTTTTGTAAACTTTTTGATTCCCATGGCTATCTGGACTATAATACTTCCCACCCCGTCTCCAGTAAAAATACTATTCCCTTCTCTCAGTTCTTTCATGCTACTTTTGTTCGCATCATATTGTTTTCTATATTACAGAGGATCTTTAATTCTTGAACAATGTTGCAAGCAACATGCAGATTTCATAGCTTTCATTAGCAGAGTTAATGAATTCATTAACCTAGCTAATGACTACTGTGAAGTCTGCAATTACTTGTTGCCAACATCATACAATTCATAATTCAGTGGGTCCAATGAGAAACTGAAAACTATTATTTAATTTGGTTGCATTTCTTTTCTTAGGTGCAGAAGACTTGCTTGCTTCAATCAGGTCCATCGCCAGCTTCACCGGTGACAACTGTCTCTCAGTTTGCGTGTCAGAGGAAATCAACACTTGACAATAAAAACAAGATATTCACGGTAAAGCATGTCAAGAAGTGTTTTGCTTTATTTTTAGCATTATAACTTTATATTTAACATTCTTTGTTTCCTACTTGGCAGACAAGTGGTAAATAAGTTCAGTAGGTACGATTTCTCTGGGAATACAGTGACTACTGACTTCCCAACACATCTCAAAAGGATATTACTAGTTAGTACATGAACATTCCAAAGATTTACCACCGTCTGGCCCCAATCTTCCAGAAAGGTAACTCACATGCTAAGTGCGAATTCTGGACAAAACTAGAATCACTGAAAGGATACTTGACAGCTTTGCTAGGGCTTGAATGCTATCACCTCCTACAAAGTGAAACCAAGCAACATACAGTAGGTGACAACAAGACTTCACTCTCAGATGAGCTCAGTGCCTTTTATTCTCATGGTGACCATCAAGGCATAGAGGTACCTTCACAAACTTCAACACCCCTAGAGGATTTCAATCTCTGAGGCTGATGGAAGAGCATCTTTTAGGAGGGTGAAAGCATCCAGCCCATGGAATACCTGGCTAATTACTGAAGACTGTGCAGATCATGTGGCTGGAGTGTTCTTTAACCTCTCACTTCCACAGTCTGAAGTATGACCTGCTTCAGACAGGCTTCAATTATACTAGTACCTAGGAAGAAAGGGGCAACCTGCTTCAATGACTATTGTCCAGTAGCACTTACAGCCACTGTGATGAAGTAGATTGAGAGGTTGGTGATGAAACATATCATCACCTGACTGAGAAGCAGCTTGGATCCATTCCTGTTTGCCTACCGGAGCAACAGGTCAACAGATGATACCATTTTATTGGCTCTTCAATCAACTGGAACATTTGGATAGAGAAGGTACATATATCAGTATGCTCTTCATTGACAACAGCTCAGTATTTAATTCTAAAATCTCCTCAAAACTAATCAATAAGCTCAAAGACCTAGGCCTTGGTATCTCTTTATGCAACTGGATCCTTTATTTCCTTATTTGCAGCCCCCCAGTCAGTTTGGATTGGCAACAACATCTCTTTCACAACATTTCCTCAGCACAGGTGAACTTCAAGGCTGTGTACATACCCCTGTACTACTTGTTTTATACTTATGACTGTGAGGCTAAGCACAACTCCAATGCCATATTTTACTTTGCTGATGGCACTACTGTCATTGGCCAAATCAGAGGCAATGGTGAATCAGCATTTAGGAAGGAGATTGAAAATATGGCTGAATGGTGCCACAGCAACAACCTTTCATTTAATGTCAGCAAGACAACGGAGCTAATTATTGGATACAGAAGGAGGAAACGAGAGGTCCTTGAGCCAGTCCTCATATCAGAGGATCAGAATTGAAAAGAGTCAGCAATTTTTAATTCCTTAGTGTAGTCATTTCAGTGGATCTCTCCTGGGTATGGCACATAAGTGTAATTACAAAGAAAACAAGGCAGTGCTATTTTCTCAAGAGTTTGCGAAGATTCTGCATGTCATCTCAAACTTTGACAAACTTCTGTGCATGTGTGGTGGAGAGTATATTGATTGGTTGCATCATGGCCTGATATGGAACCACCGACGCCCTTGATAGAAAAGCCTACAAAAAGTAGTGAATACAGACCTGCCCATCACGGACAACACTGATCCTACCATTGAGCGCAACTACCGGGGGTGCTGTTGCAAGCAATCAGCATTCATCATTAAGGATTTTCACCATCCACACCATGCTGTCTTCTCACTGCTGCCATTAGGAAGGAGGTACAGGAGCCTCAGGACCCTCACCGCCAGGTTCAGGATCAGTTATTATTCCTTAATCAGCTGGCTCTTGAACCAGGGGATAATCTCACTCAGTCTCACTTACCTCAACACTGAACTGCTCCCTCAACCTATGAACTCATTTTCAAGGACTCTTCATCACATGTTCATGTTGTATATTACTTATTTATTATTATTCTAGTATTTTTATTGTTTCTTAGCTCAAGCTGGTTAAACCTGAGGTATCGGCATTGCCAAGAACACTCATTCCTCAATTGCTAGGAACTTTCGGGCTATTCTGGTGACGTTTAGTATTGTGGCTTTCTGGAGATTTACATACATATTGCTGTGTAGGCCTGATTATTTAATACTTTTGTGTAGTGACTTTGGGAAGATACCAGTTTTAAATATTACTATTGGGGCAATGTTCATGTTCTATCATCTTTCAAATTCCTCTTTTAATTCAGTGTATTTCTGTGTTTGTCACTTAATAGTTTCAGTAAGTTGTGTGTGTTTGGAATGGCTATATATATTATGTAAGTTGTTCTTGCTTATTTATCTGGTAATATTATATCCGGATAGCTATTATGAATTGTCGTATCTGTAATAATGGATTAGTCGTAACATTATTTGTGGGACTCTGACTCTGAAACTGGATCAGGCTTGTATTTATAGTAAGATATGGTGACTTTTATGAGTTCATATTTTAAAGCAAGATTTTGCTGAATGATGTTTGCCTCTTAATTGTACCTGAATAAGTAATCAGATTGAGTTAAACTGCTGCAGGATCCTGTAATGTGTTGGATTGTTTCTGCTTTCTCTTGGCGTCTTCTGCATCTATCATCTTGAATTTGTTGGTCTCTTATTATGTATTTTCAATATTTTTGTGTTAACCTCTGTTTCTGGGAAGACGTCTCCAATTCTGAGCGAAGCATTCGACACTTCCTTGTCAAGACCTTGTCTGCTCAGATCATGGTTTGTCTTCCATGGAGGGTCCTGCTCTTCCACTGGTTGACTTTTTCTTCTATAGTGAAATTTCTTCACTTTTCTAGGTTAAGATTAGTGATGTGTCCTTCTTATCAGAATTGCATGTACTCACGTGGAGTGCTGAATCCTGTTTTCATTGATGAAAATATACCCTTAGAAGTTTTATCGGACTTTTGTTTAATTCTTTGTAATGTCTGTTATTCCCCTTCTTTCTTCTGTCCTGGGTAGTATTAATCTAAGGGCATTCGAATGTGTACATTGTGTTTTCTAAAATTTGACATTTCAGTTCTTAATTTTCTTTGCAAATTTTCCAAATTGGTTTCAGATCAAGAAAATATGCCAGAAGAATATGTTAATATGGGTATGGCAAAAGTGTTTATTGCCCTTGTTATATTTTTACTATAGAGCTCGGTTTGGCAGATTTTCTTAAGCCTTCAAGTAAATTCTGTTGGAAGTTTTCCCTTTATCACACTATGGTCTATTTTCTTTACTTGTTGATATTCCAGATACTTATATAAGACCATAAGATATAGGAACAGAAGTAGGCCATTTGGCCAATCAAGTCTGCTCTGCCATTCAATTCTGGGCTGATCCAATTTTTCCAGTCATCCCCACTCCCCTGCCTTCACCTCATACCCTTTGATGCCCTGGCTAATCGAGAACCCATCTATCTCTGCCTTAAATACACCCAATGACTTGGCTTCTACAGCCACTTGAGGCAACAAATTCCACAGATTTTCCACCCTCTGACTAAAGTAATTTCTCTACACCTCAATTCTAGAAGGACACTCTTCAAACCTGAAGTCGTGCCCTCTTGTCCTAGAATCCCCTACCATGGGAAATATCTTTGCCTTATCTAATCTGTTCAGGCCTTTTAACATTTGGAATGTTTCTATGAGATCCCCCCTCATTCTCCTGAACTCCAGGGAATATAGCTCAAGAGCTGCCTATTCCTCATACGGTAACCCTTTCATTCCTGGAATCATTCTTGTGAATCTTCTCTGAACCCTCCCCAATGTCAGTACATCCTATCTAAATTAAGAAGCCTAAAACTACACACAATACTCCAAGTGTGATCTCACAAGTGCCTTATAGAGCCTCAACATCACATCCCTGCTCTTATATTCTATACCTCTAGAAATGAATGCCAACATTGCATTCGCTACCTTCACAACCGACTCAACCTGGAGGTTAACCTTTAGCATATCTTGCACAAGGACACCCAAGTCCCTTTGCATCTCTGCATTTTGAATTCTCTCCCCATCTAACTAATAGTCTGCCTGTTTATTTCTTCCACCAAAGTGCATGACAATACATTTTCCAAAATTGTATTTCATTTGCCACTTCTTTGCCCATTCCCCTAAACTATCTAAGTCTTTCTGCAGGCTCTCTGTTTCCTCAACACTACCCACTCCTCCACCTATCTTTGTATCATTGGTAAATTTAGCCACAAATCAATTAATACTGTAGTCCAAATCATTGACATGTTTCATTGACAATTCATCCATTGGTTATATTGTGTCCTGTTGCTCTGCCTTATATTCTACTAACTCTATTTCAGCTTTCTTCATGTTTAATGTTCTGCACTTTGCTAGTCCAAAGTTCATATTTATATCTTTAGAAAGTAGTTCTGTACTTGAATTAATTGTTTTTTCTCTGCTGCTGAAGGAGTGTATAATTTCAGATTGTCCATGTGTAGAAGGTGTGTCAAGGTATAATTTGTTTGGTTGGTTGTTTGATTGTTTACTATTATTATTTTTTTTTTGTTTATTTAAATGTACTGTGAGCGCCTGCGAGGAAATGAATCTCCTTTTGAGGAAATTACTCACAGATAGATAGACAGATGTGGAAGCCTTGGAAAGGGTACAGAGGAGATTTACCAGGATGCTGCCTGGTTTAGAGAGCACGCATTATGATCAGAGATTAAGGGAGCTAGGGCTTTACTCTTTGGAGAGAAGGAGGATGAGAGGAGACATGATAGAGGTATACAAAATATTAAGAGGAATAGGTAGAGTGAACAGCCAGCACCTCTTCCCCAGGGCACCACTGCTCAGTACGAGAGGACATGGGTTTAAGGTAAGGGGTGGGAAGTTCAAGGGGGATATTAGAGGAAGGTTTTTTTACTCAGAGAGTGGTTGGTACATGGAATGCGCTGCCTGAGTCAGTGGTGGAGGCAGTTACCCTAGTGAAATTTAAGAGACTACCAGACAGGTATATGGAGGAATTTAAGGTGGGGGGATATATGGGAGGCAGGGTTTAAGGATCAGCACAGCCTGTACTGCGCTGTACTTTTCTATGTTCTATGTTCAAAGGGGATGCAGTGGATGTTGTATATTTGGACTTACAGAAGTCCTTTGACAAGGTGCCACACAAGGGGCTGCTTACCAAGTTAAGAGCCCATAGCATTACAGGAAGGTCACTGGCATAGCTAGAGCATTGGCTGATTGGTAGGAGGCAGTGAGTGGGAATAAAATGATCCTTTTCTGGTTGGCAGCCAGTGACTAGTGGTTTTCTGCAGGGGTTGGGGTTGGGACCACTTCTTTTTATGCTGTATATAAATGATTTAGATGATGGAATAGATGGCTTTGTTGCCAAGTTTGCAGATGATATGAAGATTGGTGGAGGGGCAGGTAGTGTTGAGGAAACAGGTAGGACTTAGATTAGGAGAATCGGCAAGAGACTGGCAAATGAGATACGATGTTGGAAAACAAATGTTTGTGCACTTTAGTAATAGAAATAAATGTGCAGACTATTTTCTAAACAGTGAGAAAGTCTAAAAATCTGAGATGCAATCGCACTTGGCAGTCCTTATGCAGAACACCCTGAAGGTTAACTTACAGGTAGAGTCAGTGGGGAGGAAAGCAAATGTAATGTTAGCATTCATTTCAAGAAGTCTAAAATACAAGAGCGGGGACGTGATGCTGAGGCCTCACCTTGAATATCGTGTTCCCCATCTGAGAAAAAATGTGCTGGGATGATTCTGGGAATGAAAGGGTTATCATATGAGGGAAAATGGATTCCTCTGGGTCTCTGCTCACTGGAATTTAGAAGGATGAGCAGGGACCTCATTGAAACCTTTTGAATATTGAAAGGCCTTGACAGAGTAGATGTGAAAAGGATGTTTCCCGTGGTGGGGAAGTCTTGGCACAGCCTCAGGATAGAGGGGGATCCATATAAAACAGAGACGAGGAGATATTTTTTAAGCTTGACGGTGGTGAATTTGTGGAATTTATTACCTCAGGCAGCTGTGGAGGCCAGTTCGTTGGGTGTATTTAAGGCAGAGCTTGATTGGTTCTTGATTGGACTTGGCATCAAAGTTTACAGTGTGAAGGCTGGGGAGCAGTGCTGAGTAGGGGAAAATAGAA
This sequence comes from Hypanus sabinus, assembly GCF_030144855.1. Classification (NCBI taxonomy): domain Eukaryota; kingdom Metazoa; phylum Chordata; class Chondrichthyes; order Myliobatiformes; family Dasyatidae; genus Hypanus; species Hypanus sabinus. The sequence continues at coordinate 41,942,327 of NC_082727.1, forward strand.
TCAGCCATGTCTGAATTGCAGAGCAGACTCAAAGGGCCAAATGGCCTATTTCTGCTCTTACGTCCTATGGTCTTATGGAATCTCAGGTTTCATGGTGACATATGTATACTTTGATAATAAATTTATGTTAAAATTTGAACTGTGATCTCTGCAGCCATCAAAATTACATGTCATTTGTTTTGGTAGCGTTGATCCATTTAGCATCATTATAATGCTACACTGTAGGTTGGAGGGAGTCATTGCTGTAAACAAAGGACATGGTCTATAAGAAAGTGCAGTAATCACTTCTACCATACTTCCAGTGGGGAGTGTGTGAAATGGTTTGCCTAGTGTGGGTTAGTCAGATTATAACATTAATCACACTGATTTGAAGCAAGCACAGTCATTTGGATCTTGCTGGTCTTTTATCACTTAGAGGCGAATATGCTTTCAAAAGCACAAAGAAACCCTTCCAGTTCTGTCTGGAGACACCATAAATTATTTATTGCCTATTTACTGCTTTATTCCTTTTGGTTTGTGATTCTGCACATTTTGAGTGCTATTCCATCTGCTCTATTTCTGATGTATTCGGGGAGTGTTTTGGCTGCTGCACGAGGTTTTTTTTTGTTACCTGAAGCTTGAAGCAAGTTTTATGAAAGGAAAGAAGGGTTAGGCACGCTGTGAGACTCATCATCAATGATTTCAACCCTGCTGATGGCTCAGCAATGGCTCTTTCAGCAATGATCAGGACAGCCTCCTCGACCAGTTTCTCTCTATATCTCTATGACTCCATCACATGCACTGGACAATTATATTTAGTCTGATGGTAGGCTAAAGTATGTGTTCTAACACAATCCATATTGACTGTCTTTGGCTCACCAACCAGATATGATAACAGCCACAAAAATACAACTGCAGATGCTGTGGATCAAAGAATATGTACACAACGCTGGAAGAACTCAGCAGGTCAGGCAGCATCCGTGTGTAAAGAGTAGCCAACGTTTCGGGCCGAGACCCCTCATCAGGAATGGGGGGGAAGAGAGGGCCGAAGCCCAGTAATAGAGATAGGGGAGGGGGTAGGGCCTAGAGCTGCCAGGTGGAGAACCAATCAGAGGAAAGATAAAGGGGGAGGGGGAGGGGATAAGCATGAAAGAACTGTAGAGATAAAGAAGCAGAAAGTTGAAAGGGGAGAGAGGCAGAGAGGGACCTGGGATGGGGGAGGGGGAGGGAAATACTGGAAATTGGAGAATTCAATGTTCATACCACCAGGCTGGAGGTTACCCAGACAGTAGATGAGGTGTTGCTCCTCCAACCTGAGTTTGGCCTCATCATGGCAGTAGAGGAGGCCATGTATGGACATATCTAGATGGGAATGAGAGGCAGAGTTGAAGTGGGTGGCAACCAGGAGGTCCTGTCTATTGTGACGGACAGAGCAGAGGTGCTCGACGAAGCGGTCCCCCAATCTGCGTCAGGTCTCGCCGATGTAGAGGAGGCCGCACCGGGAGCACCGGATGCAATAGTCGACTCCAGCAGACTCGCAGGTGAAGTGTTGCCTGATGGAAGGACTGTCTGGGGCCCAGAATGGTGGTAAGGGGGGAGGTGTGGGGACAGGTGTAGCATTTGTGCTTGCAGGGATAAGTGCCAGGTGGGAGTTCTGTGGGGAGGGATGTGTGGACCAGGTGGTTGCGGAGGGAATGATCCCTGCGAAAAGCTGAGAGGGGTAGGGAGGGAAAGACGTGCTTGGTGGAGGGGTCCTGTTGAAGGTGGCGTAAGTTGCGGAGGATAATGTGTTGGATCCGGAGGCTGGTGGGGTGGTAGGTGAGGACAAGCGGAACCCTGTCCCTGTTGTGGTGACGGGAGGATGGGTTAAGAGCTGAAGTGCAGGAAGTGGAGGAGATGCGGGTGAGGGCATCTTTGATGATGCCAGAAGGGAAATCATGATCCTGAAAGAAAGAGGACATTTGAGATGTCCTAGAACAGAAAGCCTCATCCTGGGAGCAGATGCGGTGGAGACAGAGGAACTGGGAATAGGGAATGGCATTCTTGCATTGGGCAGGGTGGGAAGAAGTATCGTCAAGGTAGTTATGGGAGTCAGTGGGTTTGTAGAAGATGTCAGTGGATAGTCTGTCTTCAGAGATGGAGACCAAGAGATCAAGAAAGGGGAGAGAAGTGTCCCAGATGGACCAAGAGAATTTAAGGGCTGGGTGAAAGTTAGAAGCAAAGTTGATGAAATTGACGAGCTCAGCATGGGCGCAGGAAGCAGCACCAATGTAGTCATTAATGTAGCGGAGGAAAAGTTGGGGAGTGGTGCCAGTATAGATTTGGAGCATAGACTGTTCCACATAACCCACAAAGAGGCAGGCATAGCTGGGGCCCATGCCAGTGCCCATGGCTACGCCCTCGATCTGGAGAAAGTGGGAAGAACCAAAGGAGAAGTTATTGAGAGTTAGAACAAGCTCCGCCAGCCGGAGGAGTGTGGTGGTGCTGGGGAACTGGTGGGGTCTGTTATCCAAAAAGTAGCGGAGGGCTTTGAGGCCTTCTTGATGTGGATAGAGGTGTATAAGGATTGAACATCCATGGTAGAAATGAAGCGGTCGGGGCCGGGGAATTGGAAGTTATTGAAGAGGTGAAGGGCATGGGATATATCCTGGATGTAGGTGTGTAGAATCTGAACTATGGGGGATAAAATGGAGTCCAGGTAGGCAGGCACAAGTTTGGTGGGGCAGGAGCAGGCTGAAACTATGGGTCTGCCGGGACAGTCAGGCTTGTGGATCTTGGGGAGGAGGTAAAACCGAGCTGAGCGGGGTGTGGGAATTTTGAGTTTCTTGGCTGAAGGAGGAAGGTGTCCGGAGTTGATGAGGGTGGAGATGGTGCAGGAGACAGTGGATTGATATTTTTTTGGTGGAGTCCTGTGGCAGGGGTAAGTACGAGGTGGTGTCGGAGAGCTGCCGTTTGGCCTCAGTGAGTTAGAGGTCCGTCTGCCAACTACTACAGCACCACCTTTGTCTGCAGGTTTGATGGTGAGGTTGGGGTTAGTGCGGAGAGAGTGGAGGGCAGTGCGTTCAGAGGGAGTGAGGTTAGAATAGGAGAGAGGGGTGGTGAACAGCCACAGTTTGGTCTATCATGTTATTGTTAATGGATGTGGCACAGGCCTTGGGCAGCCAACAGGTTCTCAGGAGACAAGTTGGTTATTAAGATGTTTCAATAACGTTGCATACTTAGGGCATTTTTCAGTCCTCCAGCTTTGCTGTGGTACAGCTGGGAGCGAAAGGGAGGTAAGGACACATACAGTAGATGGAAAAGGTACTCATGGGCCTGCAGAAGGCGTGTACCCCTGACTATTCCCAGGCAAGCCCATTTCTTATGTCGTCACTGCAACTGAAACCTTGCCAAAATCATGGTCCTCTTACACATTCTAACCCTCATCCTCATGAGATTATTGACCCCTTCCCTCTGATCATTGCCTTGTATTGATCAGGGGGGTGCTATAATTCACCAGTTGCCCATCCCTTCTCTGCCCCAGTGATCACTGGTACCCCTTAATTAGTCACCCGTACAGTTACAGAAATCTCTGTCCACAGACACCCTGCAGGATCACTGGGTCACTGTACCTCCATAACCAATGTCCTTTATAGCGATTGATCTCCCGATTGACTACTTGGTCAATGGTCACTGTCATCATTAAATCTTGTGATCATTGTCCCTTAAACGACAAAGGCAGATACTCTTTCTAGTCTCCCTCCTCATCACCAACACTATCTCCCATCTCAGTGGTTTCCCAGCTGACTGTTGTCCAACCATAATTACCCTTTATCCTTACCACCCTCAGTACACCTCCCCTCCAATCTCATCGCAAGCAGCAGAGAGTCTGTGTGAACCACAGCTGCAGGCTGTTCTGGGGCAACCTTCCTCCTTAACAAAAGCCTCAGCCTTCTTATCATCCTGGTACCTAGTTGGAAAAGCATTTAAGATAAGTGAGGGGAGATCTTTCAGAGGTAAACAAAGTTCTGTGGTGTATAGATAGGGTGAACGCATGCAGACTTTTCCCCCTCAGGTTGAGTGAGACTAGAACTAGAGGCCATAGGCAAAAGATGAAATGAGAGATATTTAAGGGGAATTTGAGGAGGAGCAACTTCACACAGATGGTGGTGCCATTGGGGAGTGAGCTGCCAGCAGAAGTGGTAGATATGAGTTCAATTGTAACATTTAAGAGAAGTTTGGATAGGTATATGGATGAGAGGGTAATGGAGGGCTATGGTCATTGTGCACGTAGATGGGACAGGAAGTAGATGAGGCTGACACCAAATAGATGGGCCGAAGAACCTGTTTCTGTGCTGTAGTGCTCTATGACTCTATGAAATATAGATTACAAACCCCTCCCCATTAATTTCCATGAAATAAGTTGAAACTGAAGGTGTGGTGCAAAGCATCAAATAACAGATATTCCCACATGTTTTGTTGTGCTACAATATATCTTATTCTTCACTATAATTCAAAGACTGATTAAAAACTGTTTAAATACAGGGTACATACATAAATGTAAATATCTAGCTTTTCTTAACTCCCATTCCTCCAGCCCCACCCTGAGCTTCTAATTGTAAGAACTAAAAGAAAATTGCAGAGCCAACATCAGTGTCAGCAACTCCTCACAGAGTGGTGGTTGTCATTTCTTGCAGCTTAAGGTAATCCCTCAGTCCTTCAGCGGTGTGCTTCTATTATTTGCATAGTTGGGGTTGAGTTCAGGGAGCATGGTACACTCAGAGAGAGTTGGAAGGATGATCAGCTATTATGTATGCCAAATTACGTCTAGTCCATTTTGCTCCTGGTTTTTTGCACATTATGCTCTGAACTTAGATGTTAAAGAGTTAAAGCTAAATATTATATAGTATTCAAGGGAAATTATTTCCGCAAGGGCATGGTTAAAACGTGGAACTCATTACTAAAGAAAATAGCCTAGAGGTACAGATGCTTTTAAGAGGAAGCTGAAAAAAACAAGTAAGAGAGAAGAGATTTGTTGATGTGGTGAGATGTGACTAGGAAGAAGACCAGGCTGTATTGGACTAGATGGGACAAAGGGCTGTTTCTGTTGTGTAGTGCTCTTTGACTTTATGATCATTAAATCATTCTCATAGTACGGCATTGGTGAAAATACATTTTATCCTTGTCTTAATTGGGTGTAAAAGATTCCAGAGCATTATTTTGAAAACAAAAGGGTTGTTCTCAGTGTCTTGGCTAATAAATATCATTCATTAAAAATAGATCATCAGTTGTTCGTTATTGTTTTCTAGTTAGGACAGTATAGGGGTGTTGTCATTCTCCCTAGCCCAAAGGATTTCACAGTATATTTGTCTTAATCTTACTTTGACCTCTGCTGTCCAATGATACTTCCTCTGATGTAGCACTGATTTCAATTCTGGACAACAGTTATGGAATTGACAGCATATCCTTGATTGCCTGCTATTGGATAAAGTTAGACACCATGACTGAATCTCTCAATTGTGAATAAGATTCCTTCATTATCAGAAAAGAAGTCATATCATTTTCAAATGGTGTAGACTATTTTTGTACATATAGGCTGAAAACAAATGTAAGAAATTAAAGCCCCATGAAGTAGAAATGTCCAGACCAAAGCATTATATTAAAAACATTTACTCTATAAGAGTTATTAGAAATTTCATTGGTTAAAATTAAAGTGCTGGGTAGTTGTTTGCCAAGGTGAAGGATTGAAGGTTAAGGTGACCTATTGCCACTGAGAATTGATTCATAATATACTCTCAAAGAGCAGCCTCTCACCTGATAGGGACCATAGACATTATTCATGTTTGCCTATTTAACATGCACAGCCATTTTAATATGTACAGTGTATGTTTTGTTGTAGGAAAACACCAATATGAGGAAAGAATAGGTACTCTTGAGACAAGGAAATCTACCGCCGAGTTTTTATGCTTCAGAACTATTTTTGAGTGAGTGGTTTCATTTAGAGTTGTGGCTTCTAAAATTCAGAGCCCCAGCTGGGTGGATTTTATGGCAATTGGGCTGGATTGAAAAATAAATGTCTTCTTAATAGTCTGCACCTGCTGTTAGATCAGAATTACCTTACTGTTTTTAGTCTAATCTTGCTCTTCATGTCAGGTGTTAACAATTTTGGAAAAGTTATTGTAGAAATAAGCAGAATGGCAGAGTGTTCACATTATGCTTAGAAAAGTAGCATACCTCTGGGAGGACTAGAATTTGCCATGGTTTGCCTGTAACACATTCTATCAGCAATGCTCCACAAAAATTGCATGCTTTTTTGTAAAATAAGATCCCTTTTAGTTTTATCAGAAGAAATAAAGAAGCAATGTAAGCTTTTGTAACTACAGCAGGAAAATAATTCTTAATTTGGCTGAAGGAAGGGAATGCCATTATTTATTTTAACCCAGTTAGGCTCAGTTTCTAAGATTATATCATACAGTGATCGACATACGAACATCACCATTAAATCTTTCTTTGCACCTTTTAAAATACGAACTCAGTCAGGACTACTTAGACCAACTTATTTAAGCCCATCAACCCTACGGGGCATAGACTGCTGACAGCAGCTCAGCAGAATCCTCTGTTCTGAGCCAGTCTTCCAAGTTGTCCTCAGGTGTAGCATATCTTCGAAGATCCTTCCTCTCACAGGGATGAGGTCTTTGGAACTTTCGTTGGTGTTTCTGTTGCTCCAGGTTTTTATGGGATAGGGTTGCTAGCCCCATGTCCAACCCTACTCTTTTTCACAGCTGCGCTACAGACGGTCCATGGTGGAGTTATTTGGACCAAGCCATATCCATTACTTATTGATTGATTAAAAACTTATTTTTAAAAACATTTCTAGAGTGACTGAATTACATTTTAAATATGAAGAATATAACATATTGGCATTTGAGCAGTTTTTGCCTGAAGAATTAGAGATAAATGTCACAAAATGATTGCACAGAACCAGAGAGATGTAAAGCAGTAATGCTGATTAAATCAGGAACAAATACGGAACGTTTGATGCAAATTTCACTGGAGCAGAAATGTTCTTGAATTCATATGCTTGGCTGAAATTCAGATTTAAATTACAATGAGGACTCACTGGAGAGTTGCAAAAACAGCCCCAGGAATCATGATGCACAATTAATCCATGTGCATTGATTTCAGCGTGGAAACATGCCAAGTTTGCTTCCTGCTCACTTGTAGTTACTGCATGTAGCCAGCACTGGTTACACTATTCATCAGGTATTGATTGACTAAGGCACCCAGGCTTTAGATTGACAAAGACCACTTAAAATTTAAGAGAAAAATGGATTGTGACTATGCTAATTGCCGTTAGATATACTGGAATTAATTTTGACATATTCAAGAATGGAACAAGATGGGAGAGATGAAACTCCAAGGTTTTCTGACGTTGTTTCGTATGTCTTGGTGGAGGAAACATAGAATGGGGGAGATGTCAACCTTCAAACACATCTGGAATATCATTGTCGAAGCTCCATGCACGAGGAACTCTATAGGGATTCACAGTTTAAAATGTGCTTGCATGTCTCATTATCATCATTGTAATAGCCAGTTTGTTTAGTAAATGAACATCTGCTCATGGGACTTTCAGGATTTACTAGCAATGGCCGAACCAGAATGGTACGGTGCAGCTTTGCCTCTGAATGGGAAGTGCCTACTGCGTCCAACACTTCAGGAAATCATTCCACAGCTTTACAAACTTAGCGTTAAGCCGTATTACAGCAGGGATCATAGGGGCAGGTTTTCTGATGCCAGGCTCTAAGTGAGGCACTGGGAGGAAGTGATTAAGGAGGGTAATGGAAGGAGCAAAGCACTTGGGGCCTGAATGCAAAGCTGGGAGTATAAAATAATATCCTGGCATGTGGTCAAGGTCAGTGAATACATTAGAAAATCCCTAACAAATACACCAGGGTGCTCACACTCAGCTCCATGATATATATCTCTATCAGCCACTTAACAATGATCTCTATCAATCAGGATTCCTACTTAACGTCATACAGCCTGCAGAAGATCACATCTCCAACGCACATTGCTCCAACAATCACATCCACAATTCACAGTCTACACTCATCCCTTGCTTTTCAGGCATCGCACCTGTCACACAAACAGACACATTTACACCCTTCCCTTCCCCTGGAGGAAACGGTGTCGCAAAATCCATGCCAGTAACAGCATACTGGCAGCAGACAAAACTGTGTCCATAAGCTCAGCAGCCAGGAGGAAAGTGGGCTGGTTGCTGTTGGAGCAGCCATGACAGAGCCGGTGGTTCAAACTGGCAATGACATGCTGACGTCGAATGCTTCTCACATCCCACTTCTACCTCCTGATTGTTCTGAGTTATAAAATGCAAATGGTGGAAGTACGCTCTGTTGTGTTGGATATTGAGGGATAGCGCAGAGACACATGGATGCCAGCCCTGCGGGATATTCAACTGAACCTTACCGAAAACCACGCTAGTTCCTTGTGTGAACTTCTTCTGTGTGGGACTGGCTAACTGAATGACATTGGAATAACCTCTTAGCTACCACATCACTCTCCATTTCCCTTCGTGATTATTATACCTTTCTATCCTTTTTTTCCCCTGATACCCAACAATTTCCACCTGGCTAGGAAACAAGAAAGCAGCTCCTTTTTTAATCTATTGGTCACACCCACCAGCACGGATACAGACACTTTGTGTAGTGGAGATTCATGGAATCACTCAGCACACAAGCAGTTCCTTCTCACCATGCCCATGCAGATCATCAAATACGATCTTACCAGCATATGGTCTGTAGCCTTCCACACTTCGGTGTTTCAGGTGCTCAAAAAGAGAACCTGTTGCAAAGATCTTTAGCTTCAGCCTAATAAGGCACTTAAAAAATCATTGTCACTGTCACCTTAACAAACACCAGCAACGTTCTCTTCTCTGCATTGAGGTTGCACCTTTGGTTATAGATGTTGATTTCAGTGGTAGGGGAAGGTGTGGGCGCATGTGGGTACGAGTGGGGGTGGTAATGAACACTTGCTCCACTGTGATAATCTGGAAAGTACAGATTTCCCCCAACTCAGGTTCAATCCTGACTTCAGGTACCTGGCTACTGTCTGTGAGGAGTTTGCACGTCACCTCTGATCTTCTCCTATATAACCCAGTACACTCTTGCGGGTTGCCCCCAGCACCTCCATAGCTGTGTTGGTTGTTTCGATGTACATGTGATAAATAAATCTGAGTTTGTCAGAGAAGCTTTTGTGATGCTCTGTCAAGCACAACAAACTAAGCTGACATTCCATTACAGACATTGACACTATCTCCATCAGCTATCAACCTGTCTGCCTCTTAGGGCGGGATTGATATATAACATATTTCATGGCAGTCAGCTAAAGACCTGAGGAGTTATTTCCAGTCACTTGGCCAACGTTTCCTCTCAGTCGACATCCCATGGCCATTACTGTATTACTGTTTCCTGTGAGTAGACTAGCCGTCGTGTGTCCGATGCAGACTACATTTTCAAAGTGTAAGAAGCCTTGGGACATTTAGAAATGTGCGATAAAAATGCGGGTCTTTATTTTGTTAACTGGAGCTTGAGTTCCTTGGCATGATCTGTTTACATATTTTTGGCAGCCGCTAGCTGTGCACAAGCTAATGCCCTCAGCAATATAGCAGCTGCGAGATTCATGCCATGCTAATCAGTCACCATATTGGAACTAAATTGGCACCTGCAATGCTAGAAAAACATGTGAGTGGTGCCAAATTTTGCAGATAGCATAATAATAAGTTCTGATTTATATTGCAAAATGCCTTACATTTTGAATTTAATGATGAATGCTTTGTTGTCATTTAATGAAGGCTGGTAAAAATAAAACTTCACTGCACCTGATCCAGAACTTAACACAACTATCCAAATGTTGGCAGCTTGACATGGCATAATTGGAATTTGGCACAGGGGATGATTAGTTAACCCCTTCATGTCCTCCATTGTTCAGTGAAGAAGAGAATGTTGCTTGACTTTAGGTTAATGTTTTTACCCATGGTAAGAGTTCCTGGTGTCATAGAATATCTAATGTGCAAGTAACATGGACATGAGCCATAGGACTGTGCAGCATAAGAAAGGCCCTTTGCTCTGCAGTGTTGTACTGAACTAAGTAAACTGACAAATTCCTAGCCAAACTAAATTCTCATCCCTATCTCTCCATTCACTGCCATTCTTTTCTTTCTTGGTTTTGTTGCTATCCGGAGAAGAAGAATTTCAGAGTCGTATACTTTGATAATAAATGAACCTTTGAACATCTCTTGCCTCTCTCAGTAATTTAAGCTATATCCCATTGGGCCCTGAGGACTTAATATTCCTTTAGAGACCCAACCACTTTTTACCTCTTTCTTTATCTCGAAATGCCAAAGCATATTAGCACAATCCACACCAAATGCTGGAGGGACACAACAGGCCAGGCAGCATCCATGGAAAAGAATAAACAGTCGATATTTCAGGCTGAGATCCTTCATCAGAGCTGGAAAGGAAGAGGTGAAGTCAGGTTTTGGCTTCTCCTCTTCCAGTTCAGTCCTGATAGAGGGTCTTGGTAGATGCTACCTGGCCTGCTGAGTTCCTCCAGCATGTTGTTTGTTGCTTTGGATTTCCAGCATCTGCAAATTTTCTTGTGTTTGTATTAACACACTCCACACTGACCTCACTATTGTCTCTCTCCTTGCTAAGTACTAACCCAAGGCCATAAAGTATTCAATCATGACTGATTTATTATTCTCTTGCAATTCCATTCTCCTGCGTTCTCCTCATAACTTTTGTCATCCTTAATCAAGAACCTATCAAACTCCACTTTATGCTTACCCAGTGACATTGCCTTCATGGCCATCCTTCCCCACCCCCCCGAATAATAGTGACAACACTCACTCTGCCCCCTGACTCTTTGATTTTCTGGCATGTTGTTGGTGTCTTCCACAGCAAAGAATCACACAAAATGTTTATTAAGTCCATCTGCCGTATCTCTGTTCCCTATTACTATTTCTCCAGTGTCATTTCCAGGGGTCCAATGTTCACTCTTGCCAATCGTTTGCTCTGTATATATCTGGAAAAAAACTTACGTTATCTTTTTTTATATTATTTGTGTACCTTTTTATTTCATTTTTTCATCCATTAATCCTTATTGTTTTTTCAGTTACTTCTGTTGGTTTTTAAAAGTTTCCCAATCCCCAGCTTTTTGCCTGTTTTTGCAACATTACATGCCCTCTCTTTTGCTTTTATGCTGTCTTTGACTTATCTTGTCAGCCACAATTCCCTCATTCTCCCTTTAGAATGCTTCTTATTTGGGTTGAAATTATCCCATTTTTTTCTGCATTATTCCTGGAGACACCAGCCATTGCTGCTCTGCTGTTTTTCCTGTTTGGATTTCACTTCCAATCAATTTTAGTCTGTTCCCATCTCATGCCCCTGTAGTTACCTTTATTCAACTGTAATACCAATACATCTGATGTTAGCTTCTCCCTCTCAAACTGCACAGTGAATTCTATCATATAATGTCACTGCCTTCTAAGGGTTCCTTTACTTTAAGCTCTCTAATCATCTATCATTCATTCCACAGCACCAAATCCAGAACCCTTTTCCCTACTGGGCATGATCACCTCGTAGGCATTCTACAAATTTATTCCCTTGGGATGTTCCTTTGCTTATCCGATTTTCCCAGGGTACCTACATCTTGAAGAGCCTATGACCAGTGCAACATTTCTTTCATAGTTGCTTTTTTTAAAATGTCAATTTGTAGTTTGTTATCCACATCCTGGCCACTATTGAGGCCTGTATGTACCACCCATTAGGGTTTTTCTACCCTTGCAGTTTCTTAACACTACCCACAAAGATTCTATATCCTTTGATCCTATGCTGCTTCTTGCTGAGGTATTAATTTAATTTTTACTAACAGAGCCACTGCACCCCCTCTGCCCACCTGTCTGCCTTTACAATAGTATGTGTATCTTTAGATGCTTAGGTACCAGCTGTGCGTTTACTTCAGCCATGACTCATACTTCCCATGTCCTCCCTCACATCCTCCACCTCCAAGCATATGTTTCTTCCTTTATCCATGAGGGCTCCTTTGTTCTCGAGTGGTTCAACCCACTCCCTAGTTATTCTCTTGTTCTTAATATATGTATAGGTTGCCTTGGGATTGTCTTTAATCCTATTTAGTAAGGACTTTTCATTGCCACTCCCAGCTCTACAAATTCCCTTCTTGAGTTCTTTTCTAATTTCTTTATAATCTGCCCCATTTGATTTTAGCTTCTTAAACCTTATATACACTTCATTTTTCTTCTAGAGTAAATTCATCACCCCTCCCAGCATTCTCTTAACCTGCCATCCCTGTCTTTCCTACTGACTGGAACATACTTGTTCTGCACTCTGTGCAGTTGGTCTTTAAGTACCCTCCACATGTCAAATGAGGACTTGCCCAAAAATAGCTGTTACCAATTAACTCTTCTAGCAATTGCCTAATACTCTTGTAATTTGTCTTGCTTTAATTACATATTCTCCTACAAGGTACATACTTATTCTTATCTATTGTCTTAAAATTTAATACATGCATGTATGTTCTTGCCATAGACCTAAATGCTACAAACACCAAATGGCTGTCAAATAACTTTGGCAGTTTTTCAGCCAAATTGGTCAGAGACTCATTGCCAACAAAGTGCAGGGAGGCCATGAGATGCCTGTGGTTGCAGGGGTAATGCTCAATGAGGGCTCTGAACGAAGCGTTTTCCTTTCTCATTGCATCTTCAGTCCCTTTTGACACTCCTAACATTCCCACCAACCCAGATGGGTTTTACTCCCCCCATACCAAAAGCTTGCTGTTTTCACTGCCTTTCACTAGCTCCAGACTGGAGAAAACGTTGAGCAAGGATGTCCCAGGTACCAGGCTGCAATGTTTTGCTTACCTATAGAGAGGTCAAAGCACCAAAGACATTAGGTAATTCAGGAAGCCTTTGCCTTGCCCAACTACATGCAAGGTGGATATTTGGCTTTATTTATGGCATTCTGTGGTTTGTTGATCAGTATCCTTGACAAGAATGTTTGCTAGTTTGCTATGGCCCAGGGGGTGGGGGGGTGAGAGAGGAGGGAGAGAGAGATAGAAGTTGATCAACAATTCACTGACTTTTAACAGGAACTGTGAAGAAATAAAGGAGAAAAAAACAATAAACACTTGGCCAACAGGGCCATTAATCATTAACTTTCAAACTGAAGCTAAAACTGATACAGCAACTTGGCAGTAGTAGCTTAATACTAAACAAATACTGTGCTCCTTAACATCGTCAGTTTGAAGACCAGTCTTCTTCACCTAGAACCAGGACAACAGTAAGCAGGGAGTGTTGACATTGCTGTGCGTTTGGTCAAGTCTCGACAAAACTGGAACAACAGGGAGTTAGATACCACCACGGTGAAACACTAATTGGCTGGAACGTGCATACTGATGAGTGTGATTGCCAAAATCATTCCACAGCCAGCTGGTGAGAGCACGCAATCCGTGACAGATTCCGTGGTTGTGACAAGAACAACCTCCTTAGGCGCGGCTCCTGAGGCACAGAAGTCCTGGATGAGAAACCAGGAATCTGAAGACCATTCCCATCCCATTCCATGAGATTCTGGACCCTGCCCTACAGCTAGGAGGCGGTACACAGAATAAATCAGGGACCCATCCGCTAAGCGGTGAGAAGGCGAAGATGGGTATGCCTGGAGTCAGGGGGGAGGTAGTCACCAGCTTGGGCTGGGAAACATGGAACACTGGAATCTTCATTGACAATGGTAGGCATAACCTATATGAAACCTTGTTGATAGCCTTCTCCACCTCAAATAGTCCCTTGTTGCATGAGGCCTACCAACTTAGGAAGAGAAGAATGAAGTGGTAGCCTTGAAGAATTGGTCCATAACCACCAGAGTGGTAGTATTTCCATTGGGGGGGGGTGTGGACCAGTGATATAATCCACTGAGAGCTGGGATCAGGGGTAGGAGACACTTGCATCAGATAGAGCAGACCTGCAGGGTGCTGATGTGACGTCTTGTTCTGGGCACAAGTGGGACATGCAGAGATGAAGTTGTAGATGTCCTGAGACATCAATGGCCACCAATATTGCCTCTTGATACATTCTAGGGCCTGTAGCATTCCTGGATGTACAAATTACAAAGTTCAAAGTGCATTTATTATCAATATATACCGATAAACAACTTTGAAATCCGACCTTTGCAGGCAGCACAAAACAAAGAAACCCAAAACAACACATTTTAAAAAAGGAAGTCCCTCAAACACCAAATGTGCAGAAAAAAGAACAAATCATGCAAACAATAAAAGTAACCAAATAACATTCAGAACTGAAATTCATCAAAGTGAGTCCACAATCATGAAGCCAGTCATCATTGTAGCTGGTCTAGGAGACTATTAATTGCACGCCCCAGCCTTAGTTCAGTGCAGAGATGAGTAAACCTCGTGAGCAATGAGCTGATCACTGGCCCATCCTTACCTCTCACCCCAACACCCAAATATTTTCAATCTGGTCCAGCACTTAAATTGGCCAAACAGTGGGTCCTTGGGACCAGGCTCTGCTGCCTCAAATTGGCTCGGCATGCACAATCATCCTGCACTTTCGAGACTTCTGTTCTCATCACAAAGATGCCAGGTCCTACAGGCAGTTCAAAAGTTCAAATCTGAAAGGGAAGTCCCAGGGTATTGTTTGCAAGTGATTGTGCTTGAGAAAAAATGTGATTAATAATGTAGGTAGTAGTTTTGTTTGCCACCAGCAAGTCGTCGCTGCGTTCCACCAGCACCATCTTAAACTGGAAGATCTAAAATCTGAATGTCTAATCCGATGGGAGGAGTGAGCCTATTCCAACACTCTGAGGTACATAGCTGCAGAGACAAATAGCTAGTTGGGTGGTTCCCCACCTAGGCCTGGATCCTGGAGGCCCTTATGTCTGCCTCTATTCCCCAAAGCCCCAATGCATGAGCATGGAAGGGTGGGCTCTGAATGTGCATTGTCCTTAGACATGTGGAACTGCTGGGAGAGAGAGCATTGGCCTTGGTATTCTTGTTTCTGCGATGGTAGGTGAAGGTGAAATTAAACTGGATGAAGAAGACAGCTCAACAGGCTGACAGGAGTTGAGTCTCTTGGTGCCCTAAATATAGGAAAGGTTCTTGTGATCTATCCAAACCAAAACGGGGTGCTCTGCCCCCTCCAGCCAGAGCTGCCAGGGTCTCCTTGACAACCAGAAGTTTTTTTGATCTCAACATTGTGGTTACACTCAGCAGCAGTCAAGTGAGAGGAAAGGAAGGCACAGAGGTGCATCCAGTTATCCGCAGAAGAGCACTGGGAGAACACAGCTCCAATGCAATGCCTGATGCATCCACCTTGATGACGAATGGATGGGATGGGTCTGGGTGATGCAGCATCGGAGCATTGGTGAAGCGTCACTTCAGTTCCAAGGATGCTTGATCTGCTTCATTTGTCCTGCAGAGGTCTTCTTCGTGAGTGCATTTATTGGGGGCTGCGATGGAACTGAAGTTTCCGATGAAGTGGAGATAAATTTTGAAAACCCCAAGAAGCCTCATCTCTTTGTCTATAGATGGTTTGGGCCACTCTGTCACTGTCTGAACTTTCACGGGTCCTTTTGAACACTGAAATGTGTGAGCACGTAACTCTCGAAACAACACCTGTTCCTTGTGGAGCTCCCACTCCTCTGGCTTGGCATAAATATTATTCTCAAGTAGCCATCTAAGAACCCTCTGGACATGGTGAGAACCCTCCTGGCGAGAACAGGAATAGATCAGAATGTCATCTCAATACACGAAAGCAAACTGATTCAATATGTCCCTGAGCATATCGTTGACCAGGGCATGACCAACAGCCGGATTGCTGACCAGATCAAATAAACATCATGAGATACTCACTGTCACCAATGGAGGTGATGAAGGCTGTCTTCCACATGTCCCCCACCTGGATACGCATCAGTTTTAAGTATTGCACAGATCCATCTTGGAAAATATGGTCAACACACACAAAGTGCTGGAAAGTATGGTTGCTCGCTGGAGATGTTTGAACACAGAAGCAAGCAGGGGAAGAGAGCAGCAGTTCTTTAGTCTGATGTTGTTGAGGGGTCAATAATCAGGATAGAGCTTGTCATCCCTCCTGCTTACAGAAAATAAGCCCACCCCTGCTGATGATGTTGATAGATATATAAACTCTAAGGCCAATGCCTCCTTTATGTACTCTTCCATGGCTATGTCTTCAGGACAAGAGAGAGAAAAGTGTCAGCCCTGGGGAGGACTAGTACCCAGTAAGAGGTCAATGGCACAGTCATAAGGCTGGTGAGGAGGCAGAGAGATGACCTTCTTTTTACTGAAGACCTCTAGGAGGTTAACATATTCAGTCAAAATGCCAGACAGATTCATACTGGCAGTTTAAACAGGAGGGGATCGCAGGTAAGGGCTAGAGCTGTACCCAGATGGGTAGACAGGCATTCTCGTTCCCACTCTTGGCATGCATTTAGGGACCAATCAATCCATGGGTTGTGCTGAGATAACCAGGGAAGGTCAAGCACCAGTGGTAGTTCAGGCAAATTAACCAGACAGGAGAGATGTTTTCTAAGGTTGTCTTATAGCAAAGATGGAGGGGTTCCATAGAAAGTTGGTACTGAGAGGCTGACCATCCAGGCCTCAATTGCTGAGTTATAACTTTCCATTTCTGTGTTTGAGAGATATCCATGATGTTCCCAGCTGCCCTGGGGTCAGTAAATGCTCTCCCCTTCCTGTATCCTCTTTTACTGGGTGTATTGGACATGAAGTCTAGAAGTATCATGGACCACCACAGAAGAGGCAGGAATCTGTTCTTCTGCTCCGATCTGAGATAGGTATATGTACCCTACCTATATAGACTCGTATGTGGACTGTGTGTTGTGGGAGAGGATACAGAAAAATGGTAATCTAAGGAGTAGGTAGCTCAGGGCAATCTTTCTCGGCACCTCTCAGTTGTCTGGTTTTCAATTCAAGTGGCCAAATTAGTCAGGTCATACAGACTGTCCTACTCCTCTTGTACTGCAATCTCAAACCGAAGCTGTGCTCAGTGCCCGCTGGAAAACAATGGGATCTTTCATTCCTCCTCATCTCCACCGCAAGCTTGCAGAATTTAACTGCATAGTCCCTCACTGTCCCTCTTCCTTGGTGTAGGTCGAGGAATCAGTGGGCAATGAGACAATGATCCCTCATCATTGTCTTCCTGACCCCGTAATGGAAGATTAAACACTCTCTTGAACTTGACAACAAATTGCCAAAAAAATGACTGGGTTGCAGTCACCCACTAGGAAACATCCTCTCCACATCCACTCTAGTTAGGCCTTCCAACGTCTAATAGGTTTCAATGAAATCCATTCTCATTCTTCTAAACTCCAGCATTTACAGGCCCAGAGCCACAAACACATCTCATACATTAAACCTTTCATTCCTGGAATCATTCTTGTGCACTTTTCTGGACCCTGTCCAGTGACAGCACATCTTTTCTTGGATAAGGGGCTCAAAACTGTTCACAATATTCCAAGTGTGGAATAAGCCTTATAAAGCCTCAGCATTAAATTCTTGCTTTTGTATTCTAGTCCTCTTGAAATGGATACTAACATTACATTTGTCTTTCTTGCCATTGACTCAACCTGCATGTTAACCTTCAAGAAATTCTGCACAAGGACTCTTAAGTCTCTCTGCACCTCTGATTTTTAAATTTTCTCCGGAGTTATAAAATAGACTATGTCTTTATTCCTTTTACTGAAGTCCACAACTGTATACTTTCCTACATAATATTCCATCTGTTATTTTTTTGCTCATTTTTCCAATTCGTCTGTCACTGATTCTTGAGACTTCGATGAAAACATGTCCCACTAAGAAAAGTGCTGGGTTTATCATTTGAGGGTCTTTTGTACAAATGCTACATTTTTTCATATGTTTGTTTTTAATTTTATAAACTATATGATTATATGATAGCCCAGTACCCACAAAATCAGTTGTCCTCAGACAAGAGATTATCATTTCAATTTGGTAAAAAAAAGTGTGAAAAAATCATTTAAAATGTATAATATATATGCCAGATGAAAGAGTAGAGTGAAAAACCCCTTTAAAACTAAAAGCAGTGAATTTTCAACAATATTTACTCTTATTTTGTCATTGCTCAAAATATGTCCAAAGTTTTTGTCAACACTGTCAGGTACTTATAAAAAAACAATAAAATTAGGCAACCACATGGTCAAGTATATTCCTGAGGACCCCCTTTCCACCCTCCACATCTGCTAAATGCAACAGGGTCAAACAAGCTCCTGTAAGTCTGCTATTTTTTCAATAATGTTTACATATTTATTGATGTAATTTTTACATATTATGCTGTAGCACTTAATTTTTATTCACAGTTATGTTGTAAATAACACTATTCTTTTGCGCTTCTGGTTAGATGATAATTGCATTTCATTGGCTTTGTATCTGTACTTGGCACAATGACAATAAAGTTGAATTTAATCTAATCTAATCTAATCTAATCTAATCTAATGTTGCTACTGTCACAACCATGACGTGTCAACACTGTCTCTTTTGTATAGAAAGAATTATTTTAAATTATGACATAAATTTATGCATTTTAAATAGAGGACAGAGGCAGCTAGCAACAGAGGGAAAACAAGGTGGCTCCTGTATAAAACTCATGGATGTCATGTAAAAAAGTGTGTTTTTGTCACCACTGTCAGACGTCAACACTGTCAGGTTTTCTGTCTGACTGTGATGACACATAGTTTGATGGTGTTGACAAAAACATCCATATGATCCTCAATGGAGGCTTGAATATAATTTATGATCACAATAAATAGTACTGTGGTGTGTAATGTTTCATTAACCTCTTTATTTATAATATACATAATTTCCCCCTTACTTCTTCCACAGAGCCTACAATATTTCCTTACTATATGATTCCCCAATGACTAAAACCATAAATGAATTTAGTTGCACTGTTTCATAATCATTTTATAAAATTTCACCAAATTAAACATAAGTAATTTCATAGCAATTTTGCACAATTTCATAGTAATTCCATTGAATTCTGACCTTCCTTTTACGTATTTAAGGAGGTTATGGCTAGGCAGCAGCTATTAGTGGAGGAGCGAAGGAGAAGAAACAGGGAATACCAAAAAAAAGCGGAGAGAGAAAATATATCGTGAACCAGAGTTAAAGGATGAATACCTGAGAAAGGAAAAGCAAAGATGGAAGAAGAGAGTAGAGGATGGGAAGATAAAAACTATCAGTGATTTGAATGAAAGGGAAAAGAAGAGTAAGAGAAAGGCATGGAAATGTAGACAGCAAGAGTCAAGAGAGCGTGAGAGAAAGCTGATGGAGGAAATAGAGCAGGAACCCCAGCGTGGTCCTGACAAGACCACGACAGATATATCTGTTGGTGTCATTAATTGTGGAGATTGGCTTGCAGTCATTTATGACCAAAATTGGTGATTAGCAAAGACTGTCACTGTGGATGCTCATCATCAAGATGTTCAGAAGGAGTTTTTCCATCCTCATGGGTCCAACACGAGCTCCCATCCAAAACCAGGTGGAAAGGATATGTGCTTCGTACCAGTTGAAGATATTCTGGTCAGACTGATGGGCCGAATGGTCTACTTCTACACCTGTTGTCTATTGTCTATTGCTATCATCACTGGGTTGTGCAAGCAGGATGCGGGAGATCTACCACCTGTCTGCTGAAGTCATGGACTTCATAGAGGAGGAGCATATTAATCGTCTACTTCCTGATAAAGCTGACTGAAGGTTTTCGAGCCCAGAAATGGATGGAAATTTTTTTTCAGTTCCTGGTGTGCTTTCTGATATTTATGCTTAAACATTGCAGTTGTACTGTAGCTTTTATTTTGCTGTTTACCGTTGTTGTTAATATTTACAGAAGGATAAAATGTACATGACAAATTGTTACTTGTTGTACCAAATTGTTAAATAAAGTTGTTAAGCAAGGAAGCATTAACTTGAGTGGTGTAAAGGTTCGAGTTGTTTGTTGTAATTAGGCACTGCAACCACCGTCAGGTCTCAGTCACCACCGTCAAATGGAACTTACTTTGTTTTAAATTAATATGCTTACTGTCTGTTCCTCCAAAACAGTTGCTTTATTAAAGTAATTGTCTCTTTAAAATTAAAAATGTGTTTTATGTCCAAAATTGTTTATTTGTATATTTAATGCTAATGATAGAAGTTGTATAATGTAAGAGTTTTTGAAGGAATACATGTGAAATAGTATAAAAAATGAACAAAATTGAATATTCAATATTTAACAGCATATATGAGTACCTATGGTGTAGACACAATGATTTAAAAGCTCTAAGTCTATATAAGACTAAATAAATAGGAATAATTAGCTTTTTATTGTGTCTGACTGTGTTGACAAAAACTAATTAATGACAGGAAAAACACGTATTTTATGAAAAAATTACAAAATCAGAAGGTTGCACCAAAATATTGCTTGATTGCTGAGACCTTGTTCTATAAACATTTATGTTTAGATTTCTTATCATTTAAAATTTTTTCTTTTCAAAATTAAAACCTGTTTTATCCAAATTCTCAAGAATCAGTGCTATATCCCTCTGCAGACTTCAGCCTCCTCAACACCACCTGCCTTTCCACCTATCTTGGTATCATCTGCAAACCTGTCCACAAAGCTATCACTTCCATCATCCAAATAATTGACATATAATGTGATTAGAAGTAGTCCCCACACTGACCCTACAGAACAGCTCAGGCCACTGGCAGCCAACCAGAAAGGCCCACTTTATTCCCACTCTTTGCCTCCTGCCAGTCAGCCAATTCATGCCAGTGTCTTTCCTATAATACCATGGGCTCTTAATCATGTTAAACAGCCTCCTGTGTGACACCTTGTCAAAGGCCTTCTGGGTAATCCAAGAGAACAACATCTCCTTTGTGTATCCTGCTTGTTATTTCCTCAAAGATTTCCAAAAGATTTCAGTGAGGACTTGAAAACAAGTCTTGAGATCAAGGCTTCATTGAATGTCAAAGCCCATCTTTTTACAGCAGCTGGCCATCAATGCTGGGTATAGCTGTGCTCGGTATCTGGATGCACCATGTTGAAGTGTTGGGAGCCAGTCTTCCAGTGGGAAATTGGCTCCTGGACTATGTTGGGAAAAACGACATAGTCCAGAGTTATTTACGCTTATGCTTGGTGCAGTGGGAGATCATCTTCATATTACCTGCACAGTATTTTACTCTGAACTCTTTTCTTCAATTCACTTTTTGGACATGGGTGTTGTTGCTAAGATTACTTTGCCACTCATCATTCCTGATGTAAGTGCTGTTCAGTCATTGCTGAATGTAGGCATAGATTCAGAAGCTAGAATGGAACTGCTCACCATGCAACCATCAACAGGCAACCCTCTTTCAACATGTTGATATTGGAATGGCAAAGCAGCTGACAATGACTGGGGCAAGGCACCGTCCCTATTAACTCCTACAGCTCTCTACTGAGATTAAAACTGCTGAATATTGAAAGGCCTAGACAGAGGGGACATGAAATAGATGCTTCCTATAGTGGGAGAGTCGAAGACCAGAAGACACAACCTGAGAGTAGCTTCTCCATTTATAACAAAGATGAACAGGAATGCCTTCAGCCAGAGGATGGTGAATCCATGGAATTCGTTGCCACAGACAGCTGTGGATGCCAAATCATTATGTTATTTAAACTGGAGTTTCATAGTTATTTAATTAAGAATGACATTAATGATTATGGGGAGAAGGATGGAGAATAGGGTTGAGAGGGGAAAATAAATCAGATATGTTTGAATGGCAGAGCAGAATTGATGCATTGAATGGCCTAATTCTAATTCTATGTTTTATTGCCTTATAAAACCCTTACTAGCTCTTTTTTTCCCCTTTTAAAATGGTTTAAGGTTAACTTTCATGATTAACTGTTTAAATACTCTCTTACATGACTTCATTAGATAAAACTCCATTTAAGTCCCTCAAGATCTTTTAATTAAAGGCACAAAAGAAGCAAATTATATTTGCTGTTGTTAATAATACATGCTCAATGTGATTAAGACTTTTCAATGGAAGATTGGATTTAGAAAACTTCCTGATTGGATCACTATGTAACTTACAAATTATTTAATAAGTGATTTTAAACGGCTATGTAAGTTCAACTACAGTTAATTGGTATAAATGTTTATTGCAGTGTTAATGACCAAAAATCTTATTGTCTGGAAAATCGGACTAATAAGAATAGAGATTTAAGACTTAAGATATTATTGGTGATAAAGTATAGTGACAAAATTTATTAGGTTAGAAATTCGTAAAGAAAAGCTGTCCTAACTATATATTTTAAATGTTTATTAAAAATATGAATGCACTAACATTTTGTATCTTTACCTGTGATTGGATTCTTGAAAAGCATTAAAGCTTTTAATTCTTCTTCTGACACATGCACACTTATTACTGGAACAAAATTTATTCAATAGATTTTATTGGATTATTACAGAAATTAAAAATCAGCTAATTTCAGAATAATGGTATTGGTCAAAGTAAGTTACCTCATATCATGTCTGAAGATGTTACAATATTGCGTTGAGAGTTTTCTAGTATTATTATTTGTTTTGCAGGATGCATTGGATCTTTTGGCAGAAAACTGTGAGTTCAATGAAACTTATGGCTCCTATGTGACCTATTCAAGAGCAACATCAGTACTAAAATCACTTCCTTATACAATAAGTGGAATGAATGACCTGGAGGAACTGCCCTGTTTTGGAGAACAGACAAGAACCATAATTGAGGTACAGAATGTTGTAAAGAGTATTACAAGTCAATAATATTCATCAAGTTGTATTATACATGCACACTTTGACAATAAAATGTACCTTTGAACCTATAAACCTTTGATCTCTCTGCTATAACAGTGATTGAATATTCTATATTTCTTCAACACAACCACATAAATTGGAAAAGTCTGCATCTTAATTTTTTTTCATTTTTTAAGATATAATTTTCCCTACAAATCTGAGTAAAGTGCTGAGCATAAATAGTCAAATTAATGTTTTCACAGACCTTTAGTTTGATGAGAACCACAACCTTGTCGTGGTTTGGAGGCTTGCGTGCCTTAATGACTCAGAGAGCTATGCTGGCCAGATTCAGAGCTTTAACTGAATCAGAATCAGAATCACATTTAATATCTCAAGTATATGTTGTAAAGTTTGTTATGCTTTGGCTCTTGTTAGAGTCACCCGTGCCAAACAGGTCAAAGAGTAGAGGCCACACTAAGAGCGGTCCACTGTTCCTCCAGCTTCATGGCTAACAACCCTGACTAGTTAAATAAAACTGTTATGGAAACAGCAGTGAAGAACCCTTCTGAGTGTGACGGTATTCCTGAGTGTCCACCTGGGACTTACATGGCTGACAGAAGTGTAAACCAAGAGGAAGCTACTGGCACGATGAAGGAAGCTAGACATAGAGGAACTTCATTGCTGCCCTAAATGCCAGTGGCGTAATGGGCAGTAAGTAACTTAGCTTGAGTAGCACTCATGTTTAGCCCAGCCTGAACACTAACATATTACTTAACTTTGTAATATATCACATTTATACTTGCCCTTTACACAGTGCTCTGCAAAAAAAAAAGAAAAGCAGTTGTCAAATTCTTCCCCTGTGAGTCCACATGGCTCTCCTGACACGAATTACCCCAAATCCCCATCCTTCACACTAGAGATATGCTGCCAGAGGCAGAGACCCTCACAATGTCTAAGTAGCTAGATGATCACTTGAATTTCCAAGGCACAAAAGGCTACAGATCAAGTGCAGATTTAATAGGATTAGTAAAGGCGGGTACTGGATAAACTGCATCGACAAGGTGTGTCAAAGAGCCTATTTCTCTGCTATATGGCTCTTGTTCTATTTAGAATTACCAGCACAATTTTATGGCTTTCTGTTATTAACATTTACTTCATGCTTTCACACAGGAAATTCTGGAAGAGGGCTTTTCCTCTAAGGTCAATAATCTGTTGCAGGATGAGAAGTACAAAGCAAGGAAGGTAAATAACATGCAATAGCCTTTTGGAGGTATCAATAGAACGGAGTATCAGCTTAAGTGTGTAACATAGAGAATGCTTCACTGGATGTCGAATATGTAGAGGGTGTTGGCGTGCAGTCAGGGAAAGTATATAATGAATGGGTGTGTAAGTGAGTGGTGCTATATAATGGGTGTTGTAGGCAATGGAGAGTCAAGCTGTTGCCACTGTTTCCAACCACTCTTCAACTCCATATGCCAGCCCCATCCTTTGGTTGAAATATACCTTCAATGTTTCCGGTTTCAGTTTTCTGCACATCTAGAATCAGAATCAGATTTATAATCACCATCTTATATGACATTTTTTTGTTATATGCCAACGGCGCAATTGAAAGACTTAAAATTACTATAACTAACAAAGTAAATAAATCAATGATTAATAAGGTAGTGTTCATGGATTTTTCAGAAAACCGAAGCTGTTCCTGAATCATTGAGTGTGGGTCTTCTGGTTGCTATGCCTCCTACCCAATGGTGGTAATGAGAAGAGGCCATCTTGCAGGTGTTGGGGATCCATAGCAGTGGGCTCCACCACCTTGAGGCACTGCCACTTGAAGCTCTCCTTGATGGTGGGGAGGATTGTGTCCATGATGGAGCTGGCTGAGTTTACATAGAAACATAGAAACATAGAAAATAGGTGCAGGAGTAGGCCATTCAGCCCTTTGAGCCTGCACCGCTATTCAGTATGATCTTGGCTGATCATCCAACTCAGAACCCTGTACCTGCTTTCTCTCCATACCCCCTGATCCCTTTAGCCACAAGGGCCATATCTAACTTCCTCTTAAATATAGCCAATGAATCGGCCTCAACTGTTTCCTGCGGCAGAGAAGTCCACAGATTCACCACTCTCTGTGTGAAGAGACAACCTCTTTCGATCTTGTACTTAGTAGCTTTCATACCAGGCTGTGATACAAACAGTCAGAATGCCTCCACTGTGCATCTAGAAATTTGCTAAAGTCTTTACTGACAAACCAAATCTTAATCTCCTAATAAAGTAGAGCTACTCATGTGCCTTTTTCATGATTGTATCAATGTATTGGGCCAGAATAGACCTTTGGAGATGTTGACAGCCAAGGACTTAAATCTGCTCACCCTGTTCACCTAACCCTCTCAATGAGACTGGTGTGTGTACTCCCAACTTCCCCTTCCTGAAGTCCACAATCAATTCTTTGGTCTTGCTAATGTTGAGGGTGAAGTTTTTGTTACGATACCGCTCTGCCGGCCATTCTATCACACCTCTGCACACCTGCTTTTACCTTCTGAGATTTTACTGACAATGGTTTCAATACAAATTTATAAATAGCATTTGAGCTGTCTGTGGCCACATAGACATAAGTATAGAGAGGGTAGAGCAGTGTGTTAAGTATACATCCTTGAGATGTGCCTGTATTGTCTGTTGATGAGGAGGAGATACTATCACTGACTGTGGTCTTCTAATGAGGAAGCTGAGGATCCCATTGCAGTGGGAAGTAAAGAGGCTTAGGTTTAGAAGCTTGGTGATGGAAGGATGACGGTGTTGAATGCTGAGTTGTAACTGATAAGCAGCTTGACTTAGGATTGCTGTTGCCCAAGTACTCCGAAGTAGAGTGGAGAGCCATTGAGCTTGTGAGTCTTGTAGACCTGTTATCGTGGTAGCAAGTTGCAACAGGTCTCGATGCTTGCTAAGGCAGGAGTTAATTCTAGCCATCAGCAACCTCTTGAAGCTCGTCATTATGATAAATGTGAGGGTTGCTGGACAGTAGTCACTGAGGAAGCTCACCGTGCACTTCTTGGGCACAGTTATGATTGATGTCCTTTTGGAGCTGCTGGGAGCTGCAGACCACAGCAGTGGGAAGTGGGAATGTGATTTGAAGAAAATATTATATCTCTCTTTACATCTCTTACCAATCATGGGAGTTATGAAGCCCCAGTTTGTGATATTCTTGACCAGTTTGTGATGTGGGCATCACAACCTAAATTATATTGAGGTTATCAATTAATATTTATTGTCATTCTAATTAATATAAGATGATTGATTAATACATAAACTGTAGAATTTTTGAAATTAAATTTTGTATAATACTAGAAAGTACGCTAACATGAGGATATTAATAATTTTTCAGTTCATATAAGCCTGTTGAGAAGGTTTGTGCATTTATTCTTTAGACTTCAGTTCTCTGTGACATTTTTATTCATTCATTAATATAACATAAGAATGATAACAGTATACTGTATGTGATGCAGCTTTGGACCCAGATACAGTGAATATCTCTAGTTAATAAATATTATCTTACTGCAGCTGTTCACCAGTGTCTTTGGAGTGGGAGTGAAGACAGCTGACAAGTGGTATGGACTAGGGTTTCGGACTTTAGAAGAAGTAAAAGCAACCAAAGATCTGGCGTTTACCAAAATGCAGAGGGCAGGTAATATTTGGAACAGTGAAGTGTCCAGATATTTTGTACTATATTAACTTATTGGTCAAAACCATGCATTATCAATGATTATTTTCATTCTCTCTTTGTTTCTTCCTTGCTCCCCTATGGAGACCCTTTAACAGTATGAAGCCATGGTAAGGTGAGCTCAAATAGATTGTTGTTTGTATTTGTGTACTGAGATTTGTTGGATGTGAGTGGCAGGTTGGCTTTAACTACTCTTCCTGATCCTGCTAAAATCTGGCTTCCTTTTTGTCCCTAGCTGAGAACATCTTTAGTCACTCTTCCCTATGAATGCTGATGGGACCTCAGCCAATATCTTACTTCTTTCCCATCCACCCATTGCAAAGTAGAAGTTGACACTAATGGGGATTATGGCAAGAATCTTAATATATTTTCTGTTCTTCATCTCCGAAGACTTTCACATAGACTTTGGCATCAATAGATATAAAATAACTGACATGAAAGTGTACAAAAAGCAGCCCTGTTATGACTATGATATGACCCTGTTATGACCCTCACTGAGGGTGAGGTAATCTTGGTGTTCGGAATCCTGCTTGTCAGCACCTATGCTTCTGTCTCATCCTGTCAATCAAATTCCAAACTTCACTTCACAGGCTCCAGCAGTTTCCGTAACACAATCAATACAAAAAAAAAGTAGAAGATGTAGAGAAAGTGAAATATTTGAAGGTATGCTATCTGGAAGATATCACCAAAGGAATTGCTGTTCATTGCTGCTATCTTGACTGAAGTCTGAGAATAACATTGAGGAGTTTGAAGTTGCTGATCCTCTCCCCCTCTGATCCCTCAATGAAGACTGGCAGATGGACCTCTGGTTTCCTCCTCCTGAAGTCAATAACCATTTCCGTGGTCTTGCTGACATTGAGTGATATGAGGTTAATGTGGCACTATTCAACCTGAATGTGGCACTATCTTCTCCCAAAATGCTGATTGTCACCATCCCTGATTTGGCCAGTGACAGTGGTGTCATCAGCAAACTTAAGTATAGCATTGGAGCTGTGCTTAGCCTCACAGTCATATGTATAAGGCAAGTAGAGCAGGGTCTAAGCACTCAGACTTGTGGAGCACCTGTGCTGATGGACATTGTGGAGCAGTTGTTGTTGCCAATCCAAAATTACTAGGGTCTGCAAGTGAAGAAATTGAGGATTCAATTGCACAATGGGTATTGAGATCAAGGCCTTGAAGCTTATTGATTAGTTTTGAGAGGATCATAGTATTGAATGCTAAGTTGTAGTCGATAAGGAGCATCCTAATGAACATTCATAGAAAGATCTCCAAAATACCCAAAAAGGCTATAACGTAATAGTAATCCTTAAATTAGCAATGACCTTTAATTGTCAGATGCTCACCGAATAAAAACTGAAGGGTTGAAATATCAATAGTTGATAATGTTTCAATAGGTTGTCTGTTAGCGCATCATTATAACAAGGAATAATATTAAAGATAAAAAGAAAAAAATAGCTATTACCAGCACCTTCAAAGATGTTACCTTTCAATGATCCAAGTCAGAGTATGTGATAGGTTAAATTTTTTTCTCATCAAAATTCATGATACACTGATTCTTCTAAACAAAGTGTGATGGATAATGGGATTTGAAGAGACTAAGTGATTTTGGTCATAGCAGAGAGGCAGAGAACAACCAACAGAAAATTGAAGACATTAACTAAGGGAAGGAAACCAACTGATTTCTTGGTTTAGAGCAGTGTATTGGTCCATGACATAAAAAAGGTCGGGAGCCCCTGGTTTAGAGGCTTAAAAGAGCAAAAATGGCTGACAACTCAAGCATTCTGTCAGGGTTATCAGTGAACTCAAGTTCAGGAATCACAGAGACTTCAGCAATTCAAACAAAACAATGATTGTAAAAATTTTGTAAAAATTATCCACAGAACTAACAAGAAATCAGGCAAAACGTACAGAACCTTGATGAATTGGAATCACTCACGATGGACAGAAGAACTCGGTCAGAGTTTCATCAGGCAGGAATCCACAATGACCGAACAAAGAGGGCTTGGCTTGCTGCCCTGAAATACACACTCGGTCATGTAGGAATTCAAGACCAATAAGACAGCCCTGGTGTCTAGACGAAGCAATAACCCCCAAAGACAACAACTACAATGCAAGACATTGAAAATCCCCATGCTAATTAATTACCCCACATTGAATAGCAGTTATAAATACAAAACAAACCCCATGATACCAAATGAGACACCTGCAACACAAGAAGATAAATAATTAGACATAAAAGATAAACAAACGAAGGAACATTGCATACCAATAAGGTTACACCAAGAAAATACAATCCACATGCTAACTGAAAAAAATAATTATTTCAAAAGATGAACCCTGGTTGTGACATGGTCCGAGTAGCCATCGAGCCATCAGGGTTCCATGCCCTTTTCCTCTTTGTCCTGACCCATGAAAAACATTCTCTTTTTTTTCTTTATTATCCATGGTCTTGCTGTTAGGCTCTGTTATGAATTAGGCCTTTAATTAGGCCATTCTGCCCAAACTAAACAGCCTTTCCCATTCTGACAAAGAGTCCTCAAAGGCTCACTGGTAATTTTAAACTGTTTTTATTTCTCTCTTACTGCAGATACTGCTTGGCCTGTTGAGTATTTCTAGCATTTTTCTTTATGTCATATTTCCAGCCACAGCAGTAATTTGTACCTCACCGTCCCAGCATTTTTCTTCTTGTCTCTGCTCTATCTCACTGATCTTCTATTTACACCTCCGGAATACAGCTCAGTTGTGCTTTATATACACTCACCCACATCTCTCAGCTGCCACCAACATTCCCCCTAATTTTTTTTAACAGCTGCGTGGACCAACAATTGCTCTGAGCAGGAAATTTTTACATGACCTGAAGACTGTGTGGCACTTGAATAAAACATTCTACAGTATAAAAGAACATTCCAGCTGAGTAGCAGCAAGGCTATGTGCGTGGGAGCATTTCAGTTACTGTGCAGCCATGCACCCTCGCAGGTTAGCGGGAGGAGTGACTGGCACCACCACCATCAGTGTTCTTCAGTATCCCCTGTTCTCCAGATCCCCTTTGTTCTTTCCATTTGCAGACCCTTCTCTGTACCAATAACCATGTCTGATACCTAATTTTACCCACTTCTGATGGAAAGTCATTCACCTGCAACAAACGTCAGTGACTCTGTTTCACTTTCCACAGACTTTAGCGAAATTTCTGAGTATTTGTAGATTTTATTTTACTTCCAGAATCTGCAGCACTTTGAGATTTACATTCCACCTCACATGATATCTTTTACTATCTTGCACATTGCACAAGTGTTGGCACCTTGGGAAATCCCAGAACAATGATATCAATACGGGAAGTGCAGTAATATGGCTCACTTCCATATGCTTTGGAATTGACCTTGGCTTTGTTCCCAAGTTACCACAACTTGAATCATTAGGTTGACTCAGTGTAAGAACATAGAACATAGTACAGCACAGTACAGGCCTTTTGGTGCACAATGTTTGCCGACCCTTAAACCCTGCCTCCCATATATCCCCCACCTTAAATTCCTCCATATATCTGTTGACTGGCAGAGTTGTGGTAGTCAGAGTTGAGTTGCATGTAGCCTAGTTCTCAAGTGACTGTTGGAGTGTCAGAACACCCAGAGATCAAAGATCAAATACCCCAGATTGTGTTCTGTTATATTTATTTGAGTTGATTGGAGAGGGCATTTACAGATTCCTTTGAGAGATCTTATGATCTTACACTCCATTTCAGTTACCTCAGATGTGATTTGGGGATTTGAGCACCAGTTTTTGGAATCAAGAATTTGCAAATATCTTAGATCTTGGAATAGCGCTTCAATCAGAAACGTGCTATAGCCACCTGCACATATTTTTCAAGTATTTCCCCTCAACAGAGAATGAAGCAATTCAGCCCATCAAGTATGTGCTAGCTCTCAGAGCAACTCCACCGAGCCCATTCCTTATAACCTGTCCTTCACTTTCCTGCCCATTGTAGTGACTAGTTGAAAAGAAACGAAAAGTCACGAGATTGAGGAAGTATGACATGCTTCCAACTAACTGAATTCCAAGTAGAAAAGTATGTTTCATCCATTATTAAAAATCAATAATAAAATCATTCAACTCCTCCGTAACTCATGTGAAACAAAAACGAGCAAAATGAATGTAATTGGATCAAATTAAACCAAAACGAGCAGTCAGCAAAAAATATGCACTCCTTACTCTATGAATATAGGTGACTAAACTCATTTATTTCTACTGCCACCCAAACCCACGTGTGAAACCATCTTGACCAATTACCTTAACCCAGAGCAAGGATAAGCAACACAAATACAGTACGATGAATAGATACATGGCTCCCACATCCATCAATAACACCCTTCCTCGCTTACCACTCACCGATAAGAAGGGTAATTTATAGTAACAGATCGATCTACTAATCTACACATGCTGGAAGAACTCAATGGGTCAGGCAGGATAAGTGAAGGGAAATGGACAGTCGGCAAAGTCAGGAGCCTTCATCCTGATAAATGTCTTTGCCTGACTTGCTGAGTTCTTCCATTATTTATTTTGTCGCTGCACATCCTGTCATCTGCTTTCTCTTGTGTCTCCAAGCTACCAATCAAAATGACTTTAGGAAGGATCTACATGACCAGAGAGAGAGAGCATCTAGACTCTACACAGACAGCGCCAGAAATCAAGGTCAAACCCAGGTCGCAGGAGTTGTGAGGGCACTAAGTTTCCTGCTGCCCCAGTGTGCTGCCCTTAATATGTTTCAGTGGTCATGGGAAGTTGTGGGTGGCAGTAGTGTGGGCTCATACTGCTTCCCAGCTTCAGACTGGAAATGAAGCAGGAAACTCTTATGCAACCTCAGATTACCAGGTGGGATCTGATGTCAAACTGCCTGATCAATCTGATTAAACTGTGATTAACTCAACCTATAGTTCAAGGATTTCTAGGGACTTTGATTGTAAGGGGTGTTAAAACAATTATTGCAAATTTATATGTGCCTGGAGACTGGATCAATAACATTCTTTAGTTTAAACCTTGTGGCTGAGGTACAAAGTTACTGGGCCATAAATAATATTGGTTGCTTTTTGGCCTTGATCCCATTACCTGATGCATGAAACAACACTATCATTTTCCTGCAGGCCAGATTGCATTGCCTGCAACCAATGCTGCTCTAAAGCTTGAAAACAAGCTGGAGAGACTAACTTACAGGTATGGTTTGCTGAAATGGAACTATCTCAGATTAGTACACACAAAACGCTGGATGGATTCAGCAGGTCAGGCAGCATCTACGGAGGAGAATAAACAGTGATGTTTCAGGAAGAGTCCCTTCATCAGGACTGGAAAGGAAGGGGAAAGAAGTCAGAAAAAGAAGGTGGAGGCAGGGGTAGGAGTACCAGCTAGAAGATAATAGGTGTCGCCAGATGGGTGGGAAAGGACGATGAAGTAATGTGGTGAACTCTGTGCCTGTCTGGACACGCCCCCTGCTGGCTGCTCCTGTAGCTCCTCCCACAGGCCCCTGTATAAAGGGGATCTGAGGCCTGACGCTCGGCCTCAGTCTCCAGGACATAGTATGATGGACACTCACTCCTGGTTCCTTCTTCCAGTCAATAAAAGCCGATATCTCGCCTTATGTTTCAGTGTGAGTTATTGATGGTGCATCAAGCAAAAAGCTAAGAAATGACAGGTGGAAAAGGTAAAGGGCTGGAGAAGAAGGAATGTGATAGGAGGGGAGAGTAGGCCATGGGTGAAAGGGAAGGAGGAGAGCAACATGGGTAGGTGATAGGCAGGTAAGGAGAATGGGTAAGAGACCAGAGTGGAGAAATACAAATACAAATACTTTATTGTCACCAAACAATTGATACTAGAGCATACAATCATCACAGTGATATTTGTTTCTGCGCTTCGTGCTCCCTGAAGTACAATCGAAGTAAATATAATAAAAATTTAAATTATAAGTCATAATTAGAAAATAGAAAAGGGAAAATAAGGTAGTGCAAGTCAGGTCTGGATATTTGGAAGGTACGGCCCAGATCCGGGTCAGGATCTGTTCAGCAGTCTTACCACAGTTGGAAAGAAGCTGGTCCCAAATCTGGTGGTATGAATCTTCATGCTCCTGAACCTTCTCCCGGAGGGAAGTGGGACAAAAAGTGTGCTGGCTGGGTGGGACTTATCCTTGATTATCCTGGCAGCACTGCTCCGACAGTGTGTGGTGTAAAGTGAGTCCAAGGATAGAAGATTGGTTTATGTGATGTGCTGAGCTAGGTTCATGATCTTCTGCAGCTTCTTCCAGTCTTGGACAGGACAACTTCCATACCAGGTTGTGTGCACCCTAGAAGAATGCTTTCTACGGTGCACCTATAAAAATTAGTGAGGGTTTTAGGGGACAGGCCAAATTTCTTCAGCTTTCTCAGGAAGTAAAGGCGCTGGTGGGCCTTCTTGGCAGTGGACTCTGCTTGATTAGACCAAGTCAGGTCATTTGTGATATTCACCCTGAGGAACCTAAAGCTTTTGACCTGTTCCACCTGCGCACCACCGATGTAGATGGGGTTGTGCGGTCCGCTACTCCTTCTGATCACAACAACCAGTTTCTTTGTCTTGCTGACGTTGAGGGATAGGTTATTGTCTTCACACCATGCCACCAGGTTCTTAATTTCCTCTCTGTACTTAGACTCATTATTACCCAAGATGCGGCCTACAATTGTGCTGTCATCAGCAAACTTATATATTGAGTTTGATGGAAACTTGGCTACACAATCATTGGTATACAGTGAGTACAGCAGGGGGCTGAGTACACAGCCTTGTGGGGCACTGGTGCTCAGTGTGATTGTAGAGGAGAGCTTGTCCCCGATCTTTACAGCCTGGGTCCTGTCTGTGAGGAAGTTGAAGATCCAGCTGCAGATCTGAGTGCTAAGACCCAGGTTCCGGAGCTTAGGAATCAGTTTATTTGGAATTATTGTATTAAAGGCAGAGCTGTAGTCGATGAAAAGGAGCCTTACATATGCATCTTTATTCTCCAGCTATTCTAAGGAGGAATATAGTGCCGGAGAGATGGCATCTGCCATTGACCTGTTGCTCCAGTAGGCGAATTGCAAAGCGTCGAGGTTGACCGATAGGCTATGGTTGATGTGTGCCATAACCAATCGCTCGAAGCACTTCATAGCAATTGATGTTACAGCCATATGACGGTAGTCATTCAGGCATGCCACCTTGCTTTTCTTCGGCACTGGGATTATCGTTCCCTTCTTAAAACACGAGGGGATCTTAGACTGAAGCAGGGAGCAATTGAAGATGTCAGCAAACACTCCAGCTAGCTCGCTTGCACAGGCCCAGAGAACCCGTCCCGGGACACCATCTGGGCCTGTCGCCTTCCTTGGATTTATCTTCAGGAAGGCTCTTCTAACATCTTCCTCACTGATCGATCGGGGCCAAGTGATGGGGGCCCAGGCTGTCAATTGGGTCAGGCCCCGAAGCCAACACTTAATCCCGGAGGGCCGGGCTGCCGGCTGAAACAAGTCCATGAACTGTGTTATGGTTGTGGAGGCATTCGCTCCAGCCGAGCCCTGGGCTCAATTTCCAAGGTCGGCGGCGGAGGCCTCACTTCCGGCAGCTGTGGATAGCCACCAACGAAGCTCTATGGTGGTCACTCCGGGTAAGCGTCTGGGGTATCTTGAGGTCTCCGACATCACTTCTGTGTGCTCGTTTGCTTCGGAGAGGTGCTGGTTGGAATGGGTCATGTCTCCAGGCATTCCGACACTGTAGCAGGCCGCGGGTCTCTGGGAACATCGTGGACCTTGGACCAGGCCTTGACGATTGGGTCCAGGTACGGTCTGGAGTTGAAGCAATTCTGGCGCGTCGATGATCTCCAGCTGGGTCAGTAACTTCACCAGGGTGTTGTTGATCTTGCTAGATGTAGCAAATTGGAGATTTAGAAGGGTTTCTCAGTACAGGATAGTGTAGAGGGCAGTTTGCTCGGGAGGGCATGGACAGAGTCGCCCGTTACCAGTGCCATCTTAAACAAATGAAAAGGAGGGAAGGGGGAGGGTAATAAATTACTGTAAATTGAAGCAATTGAAGTTCATACTATCAAATTGGAATTCCATACTATCAGATGGAATATGAGGTGTTGCTCCTCCAACCTCATCATGATTGTAGAGGAGGCTGTGGACCAACGTGTCAGCATTGAAATGGGGACTGGAAATAAAAATCAATTGCCCACTGGGAAATCCTACTTTTTGCGGATGGAACGATGGTGCTCGACAAAGTGGTCCCTGTAACCAGAGAGCCGTGCCTGTCATGTGACAGCACTGCCCTCACCTGGTCGGAGTCACACCACCTGAAAGTTAACATTTCACCCCACCCAACTAATCAATGCACACTTAACCATTGGCCACCTTAATTGGATTAACCTGTCTAGCACCAAGCCGTTGGCCCCCTGACCTATAAAAGGTTCTACATGTGCTTGGCTTGCTCTCTTTTGCCATCCTCGAGGGACCACCCTGCTTAACTCCAAGCTGAAGACTTTAGAACAGTGCTGAAGACACGTGGTAAGGTGTGCATTGAACAGGGTTGTGGGAGTGTTTATTGTTGTCCCTTTAGCAAAGAGCTGTGCCGGCCCATAGTCAAGGGGGGCAAGTATTGTAGTTACTTTTCCCTTGCTTGTATGTGTACCTGTACACCGTCCCCACACCGTTTTCCCGTGTATTGTACAGCAGACCCGACCTTTCTCACGCTCCTCTATTCTAAATGTGTTTGTACGAATACCGTAGCCACTTGTGTTGTTCCCAACCTTTTTCTCCGCTTGTAAATAAACTCCTTATTATTAAAACTGTGTGTCCAGAGCTCTTGCCTTTGAGACCCAAAGAATCTTTCTCATTTCCATCACAACAGTCCCCCAATCTATATTGGGTCTCACCAAATTAGACCAGATCACATCAGGAGCACTGGATACAATAGACAACCCGATAAATTTGCAGGTGAAGTGTCACCTCACGTGGAAGGACTTTTTGGCACCTTGTTTGGAGGTGAAGGAGGAGGCGAATGGGCAGATGTAACACTTCTTCCACTCACAGGGTTATTTCCCAGGAGGAAGATTAGTGGGGAGAGACAAATGGACAAGGCAGAGAACAGAGAGTACAAGGGAGGTAAAGATGTGCTTGGTGGTAGGGTCCCTATAAAGATGGCGGAAGTTGCAATGAATGAAGTGCTGGATGTGAAGGCTCATGGGGGTGATAGCTGAGGACAAAAGAAATTCTATCCCTGTTAAGGTGGTGAGAAGATGGGTTGAGGGCAGTTGTTTGGGAAATAGTGGAGATGTAAGTGATGGCAGCATCAATGGTGGAGGAAGGGAAACCCCGTTCTTTGAAGAAGAACATCTCTGATGTCCTGGAAAGGGAAGTCTCATCCTGGGACCAGATGTGGCAGAGCAAAGGAACTGAGAAAAGTGAATGGCATTTTTACAGAAGACAGGATGGAAAGAGGTATAGTCAAGATAGCCATGGGAGTCATTAGGGTTAGAAAAGATGTCAGTAGACAGTTTGTTTCCAGAGATGGAGAGAAAGAGGTTGAGAAAGTGGGGAGAGAGGTATCTGGAATGGACCAAATGAATTTATGGACAGGGTAAAAGTTGCTGATAAAATTGACAAGCTCAGCATGGGTCCAAGATGCAGCACTAATACAGTTGTCACTGTAGTTCAGAAATAGTCGGGGAGGATTACCAGGGTAGGCTTGAAACATGGATTTTTCCACGTGGCCAAGAGAAACATCTCAGATTCTCTCTTCCTCGTGGACTACTTTACTATGCTGATCTCACTAGTGATTGGGCTAAAAATTTCTAAATTTGCAGGAGTAATGAAAAATTCCTGGGTTCCTTCCTGAATTCTAACTCAGTACTATATTATTCTATCTGCCTTTTACTTCAAGTAGGTCTATTTCTGGAATGATAAGCTACTTTAGCTGTAAAACATAAAGATTGGTATCTGTCTTAAACGTGGTTTAACTGCCAAACTTTAGCAATGTGTCAAAGTGCTTAACCAAGCTATTTACTTCTTAGGGTTCTTGTACTATGAAGATATCATACAGGCTGTAAGTAAGACAGAGGCAGAAGCTGTGGGCCAAATGATTCAAGACATTACCCGTGAATGCACTTCTGTTGCCCAGGTGACTTTGACAGGAGGATTTAGAAGGTGAGTAAATTAGAGAAATTCTAACCTGCTCCAAAATATAATTTCAGTATGTTTTTCTGTTCTAAATGCTATTTCCCGTTGCAGACAGTCATTTGAGTAAAGAAAGAACACAAAGCTGAATGTCTGTCCAATTTGAAAGGTTGGCGTTGCTCGTGTACTTGCTGGTATATCAGTGTTAGCTCGAAATTTTGATGGATTTTCTCACTTTTCATGTGTTTTAACTATTTTATTCATTGTAATTAGTTCATATTTTTGAAATGAATAACCGTGTGCCATGCTGGGTTTTTACTTCACCAGATTGCTGCTTTTCACCTTTAGTAATAGTTGGGAACCTCATTGGCTCTCGGGGCATGCAGTTCATGGGCACAGCTGAACTAGGCACAGGGGAACAGGTGCACATGTCTCGGGCTGTTCCAGGTGGTGAGCTGTTCCGCCTTTAGTGACCTGGAGCTTGCTCTGAAGTTCCCTGAGCCCTGGTAATATCCATTAATTACCTGTGATTTTGGGTCAAATCCAAACATTTTTCCTGCACTTCCTTTGGATGTAAGGTCTTTTGAAGTAAGGTGTGACGCCTTTCAGTCTTTTATATATGAGCAAGAATGCCAGTTCATATAATTTAAAAAATACTAGTCATAGACACAACTAGATTATTTCCAACCTTGTTGTAAAATGTAATTATTATTGTACAATTTACAGTGTAAAACTATTTTACACTTTATACTGTGTAATTGGAAACTATATTCAGATTTTAATAGCATAAACCTCTTGCTGATTTAAAATCAATATTTAAGTTCATAAAGCTTCAAACATTAAATTATTCTCTTTACTTTTGAACATATCTGGACATTTTAGGGGGTTCACATATTTTTAGTGTGCCAAGTTTGTCAAGATTGCAAATATAAGCAGACTGCTTCAACGTAAATAATGCAACACTTGGATATTGGATCATATTTCTACTTTATAATGCTATAAATTATTTAGCAGATTTATGTCAACACCACCATTTGTCCAGCATCCAACAGTGATATTGCATATACTGACCAACATTGTTATTAGTATGGTTTATTGAATATTTCACTATTAATCATCGATAATGCATCATTTCACCTTAACTTACATCTAACAATGAAATGGTGACAGAGCAGTTGGTATTCCTGTTTCATAGCTTCAGAGAGCTATGTTTGATCATGATTGCACTGGACTTCCCTCTTCTCCCTGTGACTGTGTTTGGCTTACCCTGGAAGATCCGATTCCCCCCCCGCGTCCCGAAGATGTGCTGGTAGGTTAATTTGTTATTATAGATTAACTATTAGTGCAGGTCAGGAACAAAGGAGAGTTGCTGGAGGTGTGAGGCAGAATACATTGCAGGGCTAAAGGGAAATACAGTAGAGAGGAGGAATGGAACTGATTTAATTTTTCTGCTGGAAGTGAGCATGGACCCAGTGGGCAGTACAGCTTCATTCATGTCATAGTAAGTAAATTGAAACAGATAAAATAATAGCTGGATTCATTGGTAGTTCTGCCTAGAATGACACTTTAGTGAAAGTGGTTGTGAACAAGCAGCATCAAGTTAAGTAGCCTCATCCTTTTGGGAAGTGAGCAGATCAGCAGCACCTAACTATTCACCAGAGCAATCACAGGACATTTGCTAGTGACATTTTTAATATTACAAAAAACAATAAAGCTGGTGGAATATATGGTATTGCTTTAAATTCCAATTTCATCTTCCTTCTTATGGCTTACAGACCTAGACTTCCCTCCTCCTCCCTTCTTACCCCAAATCTTTTCTCTCCAAAGCTCAAACTAAAAGGACTTAAATGTGAAGGAATAATGGGACTGCATTCCAGAAAGAATCCAACCTTACCCAATAAAAACAATTGAGCAATAGTTTGATTTTAGTTCAGTCAATATTTTAGGAATTATAGTTCAGTTACTTATTGCCATCACTATTTTGGTAAAATAACATGAGATACAGGTTTGCATGAAGAGCAGATTTGCTGATGTATATTTACAACACCATTCCCATCACAGATTCTTTAAGACATACACCTGACTGTGAAGTAGCAACTTTCTGAACGGGTTTAAAAAAGTTGTGCAATTTTACCAATCCTCGGCAATTTATCATTCTGTTTCTGCAAAGTTTTCAGTTTCAGCTGCTTTAGGAGCTGAGCATATGGCAAAAAAAAATCTCCCCAGACTGAATGAAAATATCCTTAAAAAATTCATGAGAATAATTCCCTTTGACAATAACAGGTTGTTGACTCTGCTTTCAAAATGTATGTGGGCAGTTTTGCTGTTGACAATTTAATGCAGAAATATCCGATAGTTGGATCCGTATAAAGTGGGCAATGCTGGATAATGAGGCCCAGTAGAAGCTGAAGGCAGAGAAAGGCAGCAGGTATAAAAAGGCCAATGGAATTAGCAGGATCATTATTGTTCATGCCAGTGGCATTTTGGAGCAGTGCCTTGGATGTCTGAGCTCATCAGGAACACCTTAGGGAATATCCTTACAGGATTCTCATTATTGTGCTTCAAAGACCTAAAATCAAAGCCAGATCAGGGTGGAGACGCTGACCCAGAATGTGCAGCAGTGGTGATACTTGAGAAGCCAGGATGTACCTGGTACTCAGCCTGACGCATTTAACCTGAGCTTCCCTTGAAGCAACTGTGTGTAACTCAGAAAGAAGAGGCTAAAAAATGTAGTTCCCTTGATCTATCCCTCTATTTTTTCTCTAACACATAGAAACACACATGCATATATGCTCAACGGTGCTTCCTCCTCAGTATTTTGTAACGTGCAATCCCCAATCCGTGGTCAGCCAGCGGAAAGAGTGAGTGTGCTGTCACGCTTCAAGGTTTCAGCAAGAAATGGTTGTAATTCAAGAGGGAAATTAAGTGCCGAAACTGCTGGAACTGAACAAAGGAGTGAACTCGTATGGGAATTCTTGAAACTTACAGGAGGAACAGACTGTGTGAAGCTTCGGGGAGCAGGAATCAATGGCAGAGTTTCCTATGGCACCCGGGTTACTACTGGATCTGAGAACAGCAAGACCCATTGGAAGCTGGTTCAGAAATTATAGAGATGTGTTGCCTAGGCAACCAGTGCAAATTTTAGCACTTCAAAGAGCGCCACAGAAGTTTAATGAGGTCACAACGTTGCAAACAGTAAATGGAGACTGTTTTCCATTCACAGTCTGTGTGAATGATCAGGTCACGATCCACTCACTTGCATGTCTGGACCAATAATTGACTTATTTATTTTCTATTGTGTGCAATTACTATCAGTTCACATCATACACATTCACCTCTTGCCCAGCATTAGTGCAATACCTAGTAAATACCATTCCATTCTATTTTTTATTGTTTACTCTAGAAGGAAAGAAAATTGAGAAGTAATTATTTGTTCTGAGAGTTACCTTTTTTTTGGTTGTTCATGTGGTGCTGATGTGATTGAACCTTTGGAGTGTGTAGTTCTAGAAGAGAGGATTGGAAAGTGTAGCTCTGCTGATGCACCTCTTGCATGAAAACACGAGCACGCACACACACGCACGCAAAATGATTCAAGTTTGTCAACTGTCGTAGAAGTTCCCATAATCAGAGACAAGGAAACATTCTTTAAGTCATCACTAATGCTTCAGACAGAAGTTCAAACTCTCCAGGAAGCTGTCAGCAGTTATTTCTTATAGTTTGACTCGTATTTCAGAACTATGTAGAAAACATATTATACACAGCAGCTTCCTGCCTTTATTATATTGATGCTGCAAAGGAAGACTCAGATACCAATAAATCAATCATAACTGGCTGCCCGTACCTGCAATATAATTGTATTACTCTCTAGATTTAATTCCATTCAGATGATGTGCTCCTGACTAGGGGTGAGTTTCACAGGCAGTTTATAGGAAATCTGGCATGGAAATTTGATTTGGGGGTCATTGCTGTACTGGCATCATGTTATCAATTATTAATCAGGCTGCTCCATTGTTCTCCAGTAATCAGGAGCAGAAGATAGGTATGGCTTCTGTGAGTAGGACTTGATAGGTCTTGTTAAGGGAAGTGCCAGTTAGTATCAGCAATAAACTTATGCTTAGCATTATTGTACCCTGCTGCTCAACAATAGCAGACATTCCCAAAAGTACCATACCTCAATATCATGCATTAATAGAGCTGTGGACACCTACACAACATCCCAACATTACATAGTTACAGTCCTCTACTGATCTATTCTGTATGCCAATGTAATTTAGTGACAGTTCTGGGCCCACCAGTACTGAACTCCTGTGATATGCAGTGATTGTCTTGGAACATTTTCTCCCCTCTGCCATCAGATTTATGAACGGTCCATGAACAATATCTCTTTTGCACTATTTATTTATTTATTATTGTAACTTTGAGTAACTTCGATATGTTTTGCACTGTACTGTTGCCACAGAATAATAAATTTCATGACATATGTCAAGCATTATAAACCGATTCTGTTCTGACCCTGTGTAACGCAATGGCAGAGCCGTGCCAGTCAGTGGATTCTGAGGACAGAGGTAGACCTTGAACCTGCCCTGGGAACAGGAACCTGATTTGGCTGGCTCCATTAACTCAAGCATGGCGCTGTGTGGGGCCAAGGGACTCAATCCCAATGTAGGCTAGCCCCCAGGGGACCCGGCGCTGGCATTAGGTGGGGACTGATAGCAATACACTTCCAGCATTAGTGGAAACACAGTGCCAGTATTAGTTGGGGCTCATAGACCAAGACCCAACATTGAGTTGGCTCCAAGGTCCAAGTCCTAGAATTGGGTGCACCCCAGGTACCAGATCCCAAGATTGGGTGGGCCACAAGAATGCACTCTTGGAATCTCAGCAACCACAGAGACCCAGATTCAAGAAAGCTGTGGTTCAAAAAGAAGCAGGTACAGGATCTAGGCTGGCATTATCGCAGTGAATAAGTTTCAAAAATATATAACTTCTAAGGTATTTTTGAATGTTATAATACAATGAATGATACCATCTAGACTTCCTTTATTTAATATTTGTGTCTGACAAACAGCAATTCACAAGAAAAACAAATTAAACTTAAATTATAATATTATAATAATCAAGAAAAAACATAATTAGAGCAAAACAAAACGAAGACCATTTTAATGCAAAGTGGTTGCGGTGTTGCTAAACTGAGGTAGTGATCAGGGTTGTGCCAGACTGTATGGTTGAATGGAAGCAGCTGTTCTTGAATCTGGTGATGTGGTACTTCAGGCTTCTGTACCTTCTGATCAATGGTAGCTGTGAGAAGATGGCATTGACCATCTTTGATGATGGGTGTTGCTGTCTAAAGGCAATGCCTCTTGTTGGCTCCAAGGTCCAAGTCCTAGAATTGGGTGCACCCCAGGTACCAGATCCCAAGATTGGGTGGGCCACAAGAATGCACTCTTGGAATCTCAGCAGCCACAGAGACCCAGATTCAATGGTGGTGAGGGATGTGCCCTGATGTATTGTGGCTGAGTCGATGATCCACTGTAGCTTCTTACTTTCCTGAACATTTGATGATATAACCAGTCAGAATAGTTTCACAAGTACCCTTATAGAAGCTTGTTAGAATCTCCGGTGTCAATTCAAACCTTCCTAACCTCTGAAGAAAGTAAAGATGTAGGCCTACCTTCCTTGCGATAGTAAAATAAATAAAAAATGAAGTGACTTGGAAACATTAGGTTGTGCTGATGGAAATTTTTCAGTGTCTGCTCCCAGGCAGGTCAGAATGCTGAACAAAATGCTTGAAAAATATTCAGCAATTTGGGAAGGAAAGACAAGATTTCAAGCAGTGCATTTTGTCAGAATCCAAGTAACTTAAAGGAGGAACGTATGGATGATGAGTTTTCCTAATCGTTAAAACGAAATCTCAGTAATTAGCATATTAGACCCAGCAGTAAAATGAGAAGTAACTGTTTTTCCTTTTTTTCTGGTATACACATGATTTTATTTTTCAGAAGATATCAAATACATGAAATACCGATCTACCCGTCTGGCTCCTTTTTATTGTCAAATGAGTTGGTTCGCTTGAATGATATTCTTAATAGACATTAGCCATTACAATTCTGGACCTCTGTATTATTCATGCTAAGTACCCTAGATGTATGGAACTTGAAAAATAATTTTCCAAGTATTGTGTTACCAACAGAAATGAACTTAGAATAACAGGTGTATTGATTAATTGTTATTCCAAAGCAATTTTAGTTTCAAAACTGTTGGTTAGAATGTCTCTATAGGTCATCATGGAAACAAAAATTACTTCTTGGATTGTCAAGTGTGGATAACAACTTTCCATTAGAATGCAAAGAATGCAAAGGGATCCTTTCAGTGGGAGATCGAAAATCCATCATATCTGAGCAAGAGGTTGTTATGAGGTTGTTTTACCAATTAGATTTTTCTGAAATTGCTTGGCTTCAGTCATAACTGACAAATGATCACAACAGTTTCTACATTTGTGAAAGCAGATGAACTATCACAATGTGCAACCTTAATGAGGGATAAGCTTTAAAAATGAGCAATTTACATCCCTCTCTTATACAAAGTCTCAATAAAATTATTTAATCAAAAATAGAAAGTTTTGGAAAAGATTTAGCACAATAGGCAGAACCTGAAGAGATGGAAAAAATGTTTCAGGTTCATCACATTTTATTAAAACTAGAAGCTGTGCTGCTGGTTATTTCTCCCAGTTTCTGTTTTCTTTTCATACTTCTGTCATCAGTAATAATTTACCTCTGATTTGAAGCTTACAGTAATAGTCATAAAACATTCCTTCTCCTTCATCCCTTTTAACTCTTCCTCCTTTCATCTCTCAGTTCTCACTTCTCCCCTTCCCCCATCCACCCACCTTCCCCCTCTCCTGGCTCTACCTATCACCTACCAGCTTGTACCCCTTCCCATTCCCCACCTTCTTATTCTGGCTTCTTCCCCCTTCCTTTCCAGTCCTGATGAAGGGTCCCTGCCTGAAATGTTGAATGTTTATCCCTCTCCACAAATGCTGCCTGACCTGTCCAGAATTTGGTATTTGTTAT
Organism: Hypanus sabinus; assembly: GCF_030144855.1. Taxonomy (NCBI): domain Eukaryota; kingdom Metazoa; phylum Chordata; class Chondrichthyes; order Myliobatiformes; family Dasyatidae; genus Hypanus; species Hypanus sabinus. The sequence goes on from NC_082727.1 coordinate 41,986,086, forward strand.
ATAAAAATATTTTTAGTCAATTTGGAGTACAAGGATGTACAGCAGAAAGATGGTACATTGGTACACAAAAATGAAGAGCATCTTGAAAATGCTGGAAAGCCTGCATTCCAAATACCTTAGCTACTGTCCAGCATGTTTGTGCTCACAAAACTCTGAGCAGTTTGGGTAGATTTTAAGTAGGCTTTCATAGATCACTGATTGTTAGAAATGCTTTAATCAGCAGATTTTTGCAGGATACTAAAATGAATTTCACCCATCTACCTAAAGTGAATAATTACAGAGGGAAACTTTTGACACCATTAAATGTAACCCAGACATTTTGTGACAAGATTGATTAATAGAATCCAAGATAAAATATCATATGTTAAAATTGTTGATCTCCTGACATTTAATGTACAAGGATATCAATCTTAAACTAAGTCAGAGTTTTCTGTTCTTCCATTAAAAAAGTCAACATTTAGTCAAGAGATGTATGACAGCAAAAATTGAATTAAAGAAGGTAACTTGTTATCAGAGTATACAAAAGGCATGAGCCACATCACACAGCATAGCTTCATGGACATTGGCATCAAAAAAAAATCTCAAAGTAATTGGTATCTTTCGGTTTCTGTGAAAGAGACAATGGGGAATATGTTATTCTTTGCTGACACATATGTAAGCAGGGCTGTAAACTACATTTCCACTTTTGCTATAAAAATGTGCCTGCTGCAGGAGAAAAATTCCTGAATTGCATATTGTGAAAGCTCTTAACGAGGTCTTAAAATACCTCGTGGCAGTGTGATGTTATAGTAGGAAAGTCAGTGGAATTTAAGCTTGAAGCCACAAATCTCTCATATGCAGCAGTTGTGAACTTAATGTTGCTGCAAGGAAAGTGGTTAAAATCTGAAGCCAGGCTATTGGTCCATAAGAGAAGAAGGTCAGTCCAGTTTGAGAGATATCATACAGAGGTTTGACAGTTTATAATCCTAGGGTCTGAGCTGAAAGAAGATTTCTAGTTAATAAGGGAAGAAAAAAATCCTTAAGAATGGATGCTTAAATATTGTTAATGGAATATTAAAATCTTGATATTTAATAGAAAATAGTGTTGTTCCATACTACAAAAGAAGAAGAAATGTTTAGCTTAACAAATGATGAAACTAGTAGGCTAGCAAGCTAAATGATTACTGAAGGAATTTGGAAAGTAAATGCAGGGCAATTATGCAAACTATTTAAATGTTGATAGATCTTTGCATTTGAATTAATGCTGAGAGCAAATTCACGTATTCAATTGGAAATTAGTTGGGTTTATGAAAATTAAATGACTTACTGACCAGAAATGAAACCATTTGACCTTTAGTAAATCAAAATGAACTTCCACAGAATGGAATAAAAAATTGATATGAAAAGATTCTATTAAGATGCAAGTGCCTTTTCGAAGAACATAATATGCTGAAAGAATTGTTAATATGTTGAAGGGAAGCTGTTGATAAAATATTTACTGAAACTGTACTGTACTTTGGAACTGTTGGAGAACAGAATGTCTTAAACAAGGAAGTAACTTGATAATTTTACAGGCTTGGAAATGATAAAGGTGATACATAATATAAAGCAAGGACTAACTCGGAACCTGACCTTCAGTCTAGAGGTTTATTTTTCTGTTTTTTTTTCTCTCTCATATCACATGGTTGCAACTGCCTGTAGTTTGACCCCATGTGGAATTTTCTAAGCTGGCTCTAAATAAGTGTTTATAAATGTTAAAATATTTCCAATAGATGCTCCTTATTGGTAAGCCAACACTGGGGAAAGCAACTGAAATTGTGAAAAGCAATTATATCTAAAGCAATTTGGGGGTCTTCAATACGTACGTAAGGCTGGTGGTCAGTTGTAAAGTCATACAGACCCTTCAGCTCAACATATCTTTGTATGCCTATCAATTCTGTACCAGTTTGGTAGCACTTTCTCCATAGCCTGCTAACCTTGCCAATTCATTGCTCATCCAGATGCTGATAAATGTTTTAATAGTACCTACCTGCCTTTACTACCCAACAAATGCAGTGCATCCTTGATTGCAAGCACACTCTGGAAGTAAAAAAAATCGTTCTGATTCCCTCAAAATCCCCAACTCCTCATTTTAAAGTTATTCCTTCTGGTTTCAGACAGAACAGTTGTGGAGAAAAACATTCTTAATCTTATTTTTAGGCCACTAGGCCCTAACCTAATCAAAGGGATAATCCATGCCAGCTAGGGCTGATTAAGTAGCACTCCAATGCAAAAACGTGCGAAACTGCATAATATTCTCTATCTTCCTTTTCAAATATTTCTTCAGTCACTGGTCAAGGATGCATAAAGAAACTCAGAACAAATGTATTGCCTTGGGGTGATGGGGGGGGGGGTGGAATACGAGACTACAAATGCTGGAATCTGGAACAATGAACAGTCTGCTGGAGGAACTCAACAGGTTGAGCAGTATCTGTGGGAGGAATGGAATTGCCCTTTCAGGCTGAAGTTCTTGTGTCTTTTCCCCACATTTATGCACGTTGACCTTGTTTCCATTTTATTTTAAGGGAAGTAAGTTGGTTTCCTTCTAATCATCCAGTCAAGGTGAAATTGACTGTCACCCTGTCAGGAAACAGGGTCAGGAACTTGTCAGGAAACTTCTGCCCCATGTCCCTAGGAGTCCTGTCAAACAACACTGGTTGCAATCTATTGCCATCAACTAAGCACCAAGAATAAATGGGAAAATAAGATTAAACCTCAATTTTCAGCACTGAGTTGTCACATTTGTCAGGGAACAATTTGAAAGCATGCTACAATTAGAAGTCAATATCCTGAACCTTAATATTCTTCTCTCTGCCTGATAGGCGGAGTATTTTTTATATTTTCTGTAATTGTTTGATACAGATGTGTTTGCATGTAATGCTTCAGAGAAATAGCAGGATGTGCCGATTGATTCGCAGCAAAGTGATGGCATGTCTGTGAAACGCCGCTGGTTTCCTTGGCTGTGTAGGTGTGGGGAATACGCACTCTGGTCCTGCCAAACCCGTGAGATTGTGAGGGCTCTCCCAGCCCAAACCCCGGTTTGTGTGGATGCTGTGTAATTTGCTACCCTGTTACAACTCAGTGCCAAGAAACAACAGATAGCACACTGCATACGATTAAAAGAATTATATTTATGAATCTTAACTAAAGGGCTTGTAAAGAAAAGAAAGAAGTAAAGAAAAAGGGCCCATTATAACTCTTATCAAAATTCATATTCACCGATCCTCAGTCGATCTTGGCACCTGACTCCATCGAATTATGGTCCTCCACTAGGTCAAATTGTAGGACTGGTTCTCTCCAGCATCTTCTCACTTCATCTCCGCCGATCAAAAAAAAACCCAAGACCACCCTTCCTAATTGGATGACACACATTCCTCAGCATCCCTTATCTTCAACAATAACCCAAACAGGCTGAAGGCATAACAGACTACCCTTACAGAACTGCTAAATCGAAATACCTACAGCATAGCAGTGAAAATGTGAGCCAGGATGTTATATCTGCAAGAAGAGAATAGTGAGATGACTTCTAAATATAAATGTGCTGTCCACAGAGAAGAGCTGTGTGCTGGTGAATGTTGAGAGTTTGGTCAATGAGTATCATGATAGTCAAACAATGGATGAAATCTTGCTGTGGCAAGGAACCTTGTGCTGTAAACACAATTTTTTCCCTGTAACTTTCAACTCACATGTAATTTGTCTCATGACTTGGAAGTATGTACTGATGGTGCAACTGTGAATCCAGTGAGAGCTATGGGAACTCTGAGATAGAAAAATTTCTGCAACCTGCTTCTGTAACAGTTGTGAATTAAAGACTCAGGGACAGAGGGAAAATAATGATGAACTGTAGTGAAGTCAGGTGAATTAGAGAAGAATACTGGAAAAGAACAAGAAAAAGGCCTCCATCCCTTTCCCCCCTCCCCCACATTACCTCCTTCTCCCCCTCACCTGGATGCACCTATTATCTACCAATTCCTGCTAGTGCTATACCCCCACCATTTTATTCAGGCTTCTACCTGTTTTTCTTTCAGTACTGCTTAAGAGTCTTGTCTCGCAATATTGACTGTTCATTTCTTTCCCTAGATGCTGCCTGACTTGCTGAGTTCCTCCAGTGTTTTGTGCATGTTGTTCCAGATTTCCAGCATCTGCAGAATCTCTTGTGTCTTTATTAGGCTGATTTAAACATTATTTATGACCTGTGATAATGATCATGTATCTTATTTAGATCGATGGTAGCTCATGAACTGTTGTCAGTGTTGTCTTTCTGGCAACTTTGGGGATCTATGCTATCTGCTGATCCTATTGCCCTTCCTCACTATTGTCACCTTCCTCTTAAAAAAAAATTAAGGAAATTTTCTAATGGATTCATCCTTCTTTCTTGAGAGTCTGAGAAGGCTTTCTACAGGGATTTCACCCCAGTTAGTCTTAGCTGTAGAATTTCAACAAATATATTAGAGAAAGTAAATCTTGCATTATATAGTGCCTTCATAACCTCTTGAAGACCCAAGGGAGTATTGATGTAATGTTGGAAACTGGGAACTAATTTCCACTGCAATTTCCTACAAACAATAATATGAAAGTGGTCAGCTAATTGCCCAGAAATTGGATGAAATAGCGCTATTGAATTTCAATGCTTTAGGGTATAAATTATTAAAAAATGCAGACATATTGACCTATAGCAAACTGACCTAAGCTAGGCAATTCGCTACACCAATCTTAATTAATTCAACGCTTGATCAACACATACAGAATGTAGGAGGAACTTTTGCATTTTAAGTGTGTTGCTCAAGATTTCCAGCATCTACAGAATATCTTGTGTTTATAGTTCAAAGCTTGCACTTTATTGTCTGTATACAAACATCAGCATTAAAATATTTTGACCCAGGACCAACAATTTAAGTCACGAATGCTCTCATTTGCTTTGTACCAATACTCATTAGGGCCACCACTCCAACTTGTAATTCTGAAACAGGGGAACTCCCATTGATCCTTCTTTTCTCTGCTCCTGGCAAGGGGGACTTCTCGCAGTTGTTAGCCTCCAGAGTCGACACTGCTTTGTATCCAAAGTCTCTCATTCAGTTCAAACTATTTTTTAATATTTAGTTGGCTCTAGCCTATCTAGCTAATGTATCACCTTTTCATTAGCTCTGGTCCAAGGCTGCATCATTTAATCACACTTCTTGTACCTCTTTCTTTGTCCAACCTGCATCAGACCAGTTCAAACCAGTTTAGTCTGATCAGCAAGTTGCTAGGCTTCTGGTCACACAGATTGCCTTATTCATAAGCTTGCATATTCTGTTTTACCAAAGAATATCTCACAAACAACTTCTTATTCGGAAATTATCTTTATTATAGCAGACTATCAGTAAGGACTTCATTGTATCCATTTTTAATTGCTTTGATCTAGTTATCTGTTGTGTAGTAGAGCATATCTATCTTTCCGATGTAGCTAGCCACTTCAGCTTTATATTTTATTTATTATTATTATCACCTAGTACTCACTGTTTATGAACTTGGGAATTTCATCCATTTTCTGCCTTTTTTAAACTTGACAATCTTTCTTCCCTTGCAAAGAGGAAAAAAATGTGCAGTGCTTCAACAGGTTCATTTTCAAACTTACTTGTCATGACTGTTAAGGGTCGCGGGGTAGTGATGCAGCTCTATAAAACTCTGGTTAGGCCACACTTGGAGTACTGTGTCCAGTTCTGGTCACCTCACTATAGGAAGGATGTGGTAGCATTGGAAAGGGTACAGAGGAGATTTACCAGGATGCTGCCTGGTTTTGAGAGTATGCATTATGATCAGAGATTAAGGGAGCTAAGGTTTTACTCTTTGGAGAGAAGGAGGATGAGAGGAGACATGATAGAGGTATACAAGATATTAAGAGGGATAGATAGAGTGGACAGCCAGCGCCTCTTCCCCAGGGTACCACTGCTCAATACAAGAGGACATGGCTTTAAGGTAAGGGGGGGAAAGTTCAAGGGGGATATTAGAGGAAGGTTTTTTACTTAGAGAGTGGTTGCTGTGTGGAATGCACTGCCTGAGTCAGTAGTGGAGGCAGACACACTAGTGAAGTTTAAGAGACTACTAGACAGGTATATGGAGGAATTTAAGGTGGGGGTTTATATGGGAGGCAGAGTTTAAGGGCCTGTACCAAGCTGTACTATTCTATGTTCTATGTCATGTTTTGTAACTCCAGAAAATAATCAAAAGAATGTATGCGCTTCTTTTTTCTTTAGTGAGGTGCGCACATATGATATGGTGGCATGATGATGTATGCCACTCACTTACTTTTACATATAACCCATAATGCATTATGTAAACAAACAAAGAATGCTTAACAGTACAATATATTTACAATTTTACTCAAATATTACTGAAATATTATGTACACAACAGATACCCCCTTGGGATGTATTCACTGAATAGAATTACTTGACGGTAATTCTCAAAAGATAACCCATTTCCAGCAGGGAGATAATAAATGAGGAAACAATACCCCCACACATCACCTTTACTGATGTTCAGCTGGTCACTGGATGATTCCTACTTTGCACTTCACCTTGCTTTGCTTCTGAGACCAATACCAAGCACCCACACGCAATTCTGCTGCAAGGTTGCAAAGAATAGACCAGCTGTTCCTGAAGTACAAGAGTGCTCTTCAGGAGCCTTTCCAGCCTAATTAAGCCATGAAACAGAATAACTTTCTTAATTTAAAAATGGTTTTCTGCCTTAAAGTACCTAAGCTAATGAAATGTATAATATAGGTAGCTTCATCAGCAACATTCCGATGATTTCTCAGGAACCCAGAAGAATCATTCAATAGAATTAAGTGTCCTCATTATTACAGAAAAGCTGAGTGATTAAAAGCACCATTACTGATCTGGGAGTATTTTCCTCACCATTACCTATCTTTGTAAGGCTCAAACCTAGAAAGATCTGAGCCAATGATTCTTTCTGCTACATCACCATATGCTCTGGATAGCCTACTATGTTGATGTCCTAAGTTGAGATGAATCTACTATCTGTGGGATCAGCAAGGTAAAGGAATGGAACTTCATGCTAATCCTTGATCTTGTCAAATTAATATTGCCACATTAAGCATTAACAAACAATCATTAATTTGTACAGAGAAACAGTGGCCAGAAACATTACAAGAATAAAGAATAATGATAATATTTCCAAATCTTTCAATCTTCACTGATGTCATGCCTTCACCCTTCCAAATGCAAGACATTGAGTAGAATTGGGCTATGTTGGAACTATCACATGTTAAAAGTCTTGAAGTGGAACAAATAAAGATTCTGGCCCATTCCACTGAAACATTTTAGCTGTAGTAAAGATCCACCTACAGTGTTTTTGCCTGCATTTCAGCCTAGAGAAGCTGCCGGTCCTAGCTCACCTCCCACCCTTGGTCAGATCAGCCCTTGATCCCCTGCAGTTTGTTTACCAAGAGCACTTTGGAGTCGACGATGCTGTCTTCTACCTGCTGAACAGAGCCTACTCCAATTTGGATAAGCAGCACTGTGAGGATCATGTTTTTTTTGATTTCTCAAGTGTCTCATTGCTGGCGAAAAGGCTCTGTTCAATGCAGCTTGGCACTTCCATTGTTTCCTGGATAATGGATTACCTGACTGGCAGACCACAGTTTGTGCTGCTTCAGAGCTGTGTATCAGACATGGCTATAAGCAGCACTGGGGCCCCACGAGGGACTGTATTGGCTGCCTTCCTGTTTACCCTGTATACCTCGGACTTTAGATACCACACTGTGTCATGTTATCTGGAAAAATTCTCTGGTGACTCAGCAATAGTTGAGTGTATAACGAGAGGATGGGAGGATGAATACAGGGCCCCGGTAGAGGACTTTGTCAAATGGTGCAAGCTGAATCATCTCCTGCTGAACACCAGTAAGCCAAAGGAGATGGTGATGGACTTTAGGAAGGCTGAGCCTGCACTACTCCCTGCTTCTATCGATGGTGAGAATGTGGATGTGGCAAGGACCTACAAGTTACTGGGGGTGCACCTGGATGAAAGGCTTGAGTGGAGCACCAACACAGAAGTTGTGTACAAAAAGGGCCAGAGTAACCTTTACTTCCTGAGGAGACTGAGGTGCTTTGGAATAGGCAGGCCTCTCCTTCACATGTTCTACCAGTCTGTTGTCATCAGTTCAATCACCAGTACAATCTTCTATGTGGTGGTGTGCTGGGGCATTGGCATCAACACGGTGATGCCAACAGGCTCAATAAACTGATTAGAAAGCCTGGCTCAGTTATAGGATTCAAACTGGACACACTAGAGGCTGGCAGAACAAAGGACCCCATGAAGAGTCCTGGCAATTCAGGACAATGTTTCTCACTTTCTGCATGCCACAGAGGAGCACTTTTAGTTATAGACAAAGACAACTGTTTTGCTCCAAAGAGCACTATATGAGGTCACTTTTACCCTCAGCCATTAGCCTCTATAATGAGACAACCTATAGCCGGAGAAGTGATGACCCCCTCCTGTTAGACTGCTTGAGGTAATTTATTTTTCATTATTTCTACTTCTCTTCTAATATTTACCCTTTGCACTTATAATGCAACTGTGACACTGTAATTTCTTTCGGAATCAATAAAGTATCTATCTTTTTATCTATTTTTAAAGTGAACTTCAATGTCAATTCTCAAGATATGTGCTTTGGTATAATGACAGTGTGTACATTATCCTGCCTTTCTGGTTGCTTCAACTCTTTGGGTGACTTCTTGGTGGCCTTCATGCCTCGATCTCTATGCCATTGTTGCCTGATCAGACTTCTAAAAAAAAGACTGGTTTGAAGTTTCTAGTCCCACGGAAGGCTCTGCTTCCCCCTGGTGGTGTGAAGAATTCTACCTCTGAAAGAATAAAGGCCACTGGCACAAAAGGGGTCAGCGAGTTATCAATTGTAGTCAAGCTAGTGAAAGGCAGCTCCCTTTCATTCGAACTACAGCTCAGGAATTGAATGGGCTGGCTGGTAGGCAGAGGGACAGAGAGTTTGAGATAGATTGTCTGGTTGAGTGGTGCCACAACAACAACTCTCAGCAAAACCAAGGAATTGACTGTGGACTTTGGTAGTGAGAACACACACTAATCTCCTTACAGTGTCAGCTGTGGAAAGGCTCAGCTGCTTTAATTCCTGAGTGTCTACACCTCTGAGGATCTGTCATGGGCCAAATACATTGATGCAAACATGAAAAAGGTGTATCAGTTGCTCCACTTCATTAGGAGTTTGAAGAAGTTTGGAATGTCACCAAAGGCTCCAGCAAATTTCTGTAGATTTACAGGAGGGTACATTCTTACGGGTTATAGACAATAGACAATAGACAATAGGTGCAGAAGTAGACCATTCGGCCCCTCCAGTCTGCACCGCCATTCTGAGATCATGGCTGATCATTCACTATCAATACCCTGTCCCTGCCTTGTCCCCATATCCCTTGATTCCCCTATCCATCAGATATCTATCCAGCTCCTTCTTGAAAGCATCCAGAGAATTGGCCTCCACCGTCTTCCGAGGCAGTGCATTCCACACCTCCACAACTCTCTGGGAGAAGAAGCTCTTCCTCAACTCTGTTTTAAATAACTGACCTCTTATTCTCAATCCATGCCCTCTGGTACTGGACTCTCCCAACATCTGGAACATATTTCCTGTCTCAATCCCATCAAATCCTTTAATTATCTTAAACGTTTCAATCAGATCCCCTCTCAATCTCCTCAATTCCAGCGTGTACAAGCCCAATCTCTCCAATCTCTCTGTGTAAGACAGCCCTGCCATCCCAGGAATCAACCTAGTGAATCTACGCTGCACTTCCTCAATTGCCAGAATGTCCTTCCTTAAACCTGGAGACCAAAACTGTACACAATATTCCAGGTGTGGTCTCACCAGGGCCCTGTACAAATGCAAAAGAACATCCTTGCTCTTGTATTCAATTCCCCTTGTAACAAAGGCCAACATTCCATTTGCCCTCTTCACTGCCTGTTGCACTTGCTCATTGACTGGTGAACTAGGACTCCTAGGTCTCTTTGCATTTCTCCCTTACCTAACTCGACACCGTTCACACAATACTCTGCCCTCTTGTTCCAGCTTCCAAAGTGGATAACTTCACATTTATTCACATTGAATGACATCTGCCAAGTATCTGCCCACTCACTCAGCCTATCCAAGTCTCCCTGTATTCTCCTAATGTCCTCTTCGCATGTCACACTGAATCATAGCTTGATATGGAGGCTCCAAAGCACGGGACTGCAAAAGGCTTCAGAGATTTGTAGACTCAGCTCTCAGCCAGCTCCCATCATGTGCAAAACCTATCCCATCACTGAGGACTTCTTATGAGGCGGAGCCTCAGGAAAGTGGTAGGCATCATTGAGGGTCCTCACCATCCGTGGCATGCCCTCTTCTTGTTACTACCATCGGGAAGGAGACATAGGAACCTGAAGATCCACACTCAATGATTCAGAAACAGCTTCTTCCCCTCCACCATCAGATTTAGGAATAGTATATGAACTCACGAATGCTGCCTCGTTATTCCTTTTAGTTTGTACTAATTATTTATGTGGTATTGTGTAGTAAGTTTTGTCTTTGCATTGCACTACTGCCATAGAACAACAAAGTCCCTCTTATCCGAGACAGTGATACTAAACTCAATTTTCGTTTTGAAATCTGATTCTGAACCTGGAGGAATTGACTGTGGGTGTCACTAGGAGCTGAGATGCCAATGTCCTGAGGGAAGAGTGCACTTAAAAGCTTTGCAGTGTAAGGTGAATTCTAGCAGGGACAGCTCAGGCAGTATACCACCCTCGACCCAGGTTTCTGAACTTCCATCAGAGCTTCTGAACCAACACAGAGGATCTACTCCAGCTTGGCCACTGTCTTCACCCTGATGAGAACAGTATGCTTCTAGTTCTCAGAATCATCTCTTGGGTGATAGCTAGCTTAGCTCTGATTGAAGCAGCCTATGATCTTGCTGAGGTAGGATTTGGATGACCGATGCCTTTGTCTCAACAAAAGTAGAGCCCTGCTCTGCCTGTGGAAATGTTAATGCTCCTGCCATTGAGTTTTGTACTGCTTCCAAACTGCATGAAGTTCTTCCGAAGTTCTGAGGAGCCCTTTTAATTTTTTGCATTTAGGAAATGCACCAAGCTGTTACAGAAGCACCCATAACAGTCTTCTCATGCATACTCTCCTGCTGTGGCTCTTATATAGATGGTGGCACAGTAGTGTAGTGGTTAGTACAACGCTTTACAGTACAGATGACCTGGGTTCAATTCCCACCACTGCCTGTAAGGAGCTTTAATGTTCTCCCCATGATGTTCTCACGTTATGGTATTATGGATTATGGATTATGGTATTCTCCCACAATCCAAAACATACCTGTTGGTAGGATAATTGCTCATCGTAAATTGTCCAGTGATTAGGTTAGGGTTAAATCAGGGGACTGCTGGACAGTGCAGCTCAAAGGGCCAGTAGGGCCTATTTGCACTGTATCTCAATAAGTAAGTAAATTTCATGAAAGTGCAATGATAGAAACAGTAAAAGGGGCAATAGTAATGCTGAGGAAGTGAGCCCAACACAGACGCAAGTACACATAAACAGCACAAGTATTGATACAAAGGAAAGATGAATGAATAAAGGTTCTATAGATAATTGTATTCCTCCACTGTCCTAACATGGCTTCTGAAACTCTCGTAGCCTCAAGGAGAGGACACTCTCCTCCAGCGTTGCAAGCCTTTAGGATTTCCCTTCACTTTACTGGGACTAGTGCTGAATTACCATTGAATACGTATTGTAGTGTATTTAATAATTCAGTAATATTTGAGTAACATTGTAAATATATTGTTTGATTAAGCATTCTGTGTTTACATAATTCATTATGGGTTATATGTAAGAAGTACATGAATGGCATATGTCATTTCGCCACTGCATCATATGTGTGCACCTCTCTAAAGTAAAACAAAATAGGCAAAACATCCCCTCTTCAGTGTTTCTTCTTTCAATTAGTTTCTGCAGTTACAAAAAGAACAATGGAAACAGTTAAGTCTAAAACTAAACCTGAGATAGCTATCTACCTGTTGAATTGCAACACACTTTTCTTCTGAAGTGGAGAGCGATGTCCAAGTTTTTAAAAAAGGCAGAAAATGGCCAAATTTAACAAGCAATGAGTATGGGTTCATAAACAGTGAGTACTAGGTGATAATATTAATAAATAAAAACAAGCAGAAGTGGCTGGCTACATCAGAAAGATAAATTCATCTGATTGCACAACAGATAATTAAATGTTTTATACTAAACAACCTGAGCAGTATTTTGAAGCAAATGAAATAGCCAATGAAAAACATACAGTTAGAAGCAAAAGCTTGCTTAGATGCTTAACTGCTCCAACCAAACCAGCTGAAATGAGCTTTGCTGATAAAATGTAATGCAGGAACATTTAGAATCGAAAGCATTGTTGATTGCAGAATGATTTAAGTTTCATAAGTGGAATCAAAGTGAATGAGAGTCCATTTCATCTTATGTAGCTGAAATGAAGAAATTATTTGAGCATTGTCAATTCAGTAATGGGCTTAATGATGCTCTGAGTGATCATTTAGTTTGTGGAATCTTACAAGAAATGATTTAGAAATGACTCCGAACTGAAGCACAACTCACACTTAAAAGAGCAGTTTGCAGTCAGGAATGAAAGTGAGCATGAACAAAATTTCAATGTTTAAATAGAAACGTGCCTGGCTGAACAAATTATGTTAGCATGTGGCAGGGCCTCATATACACCAGGCCAATGCAGGTTTAAAAGCAAAACTGCTAGAAAATGCAAGAAAAGACACATACAAAGAGAATGTTGGGCAGACAAAAATAAATGGAAATCACAGGGAAGAGAAAAAAGTAAAAAGTTACATTTTCATAAAAGAAACTAATCTGCATGCTGTTCATGAAAAATCTGATAATGATAAGAGTGACACAGGAATGGTAGCCTTGAGATTTAAAATGCAAAAATGAACAGGAGGCAATCAATAAGACTTGCATCAGAAGTGAACAGCAAATTAATTAAAATAGAATTGGACAGTGGCTCGGCTGCTTCAGTCATTCCTGCAGATGAAGATAGAAGAAGAGCCCAAACTGTTTCTCACCATTAATACTCATTAAGGGCTATATCATTATAACAGGTTTATATTTGGAGTGAGGAGGCTTTCCAAAAGACAAAGATGGCTCATGGACCTCTGACTTCTCTCTCCTGTAATCAATAATCAGCTCATTAATCTTGCTGACATTGAGTGAGAAGTTGTTGTAATGGCACCACCCGGCTAAATTTTCAATCTTCCTCCTGAATCGTCACCAACTTTGATTCGGTCTATGACAATGGTGTCATCAGCAAACTTAAATATGACATTGAAGCTGTGCTTAGCTTCACAGACATAAGGATAAAATGAGTAGAGCTGGGAGCTAAGCACACAACCTTGTGGTGCACGTGTGCTGGTGATGTGCTGATGAAGATTCTGGAGGAGATGTTGTTGCAAATATGATCTGACTGGGGTCTGCAATTGAGGAAATTGAGGATCCAGTTGCACAAGATGGTGTTGAGGCCAAGGTCTTGAAGCTTATTGATTAGTTTTGAGGGGATGATTGCATTGAGTGCTGAGCTGTAGGCATCCTGATGAATGGTTCTTTGTTGTCCAGGTGTTCCATTGTTGAGAGAAAGCCATCCGCTGTGGATCTGTTGCTACCGGTAGGCAAATTGGAGCAGATTGAAGTTTTCAGGCAGAAGTTGATATGTTTCATCACCAACCTCTCAAAACACTTACTTACAATGGACGTAAGTGTTAATGGATGATAGTCATTGAGGCAGATTACCATGCTCTTCTTAGGCATTGGTATATTTGAATCCTGTTTGAAGCAGTTGGGTACTTTAAGACTGCCAAATCAAGAGGTTTAAGATTTCAGTGAACACTCCAGCTAGTTGATCATTACAGGTCTTTAGTACTCAGTCAGCTGCACTTTCTGGGCCAGATGCTTTCTGTGGGTTTACCTTTCTAATGGGCATCAACTATGGAGACTGAAATCAGGACTCAGTAAGTTTGTGAAGGTGCCTCCACATTTTAACAGTCAAAGCAAGCATAAAAGGCACTGGATTCATTTGGGAATGAAAAGATCGTCACCGATGTTGCTTGGTTTCACTATGTAGGAGGTGATAACATTCAAGCCCTCCACAGCTATTGAGCATCCTTCAGTGATTATATTTGGTGCAGAGTTGTCACTTTGCAGAGCTAGCTTTCTGGAGGTCGTACCTATACCTTTTGTATTTTACTTGGTCACCAGACCTGAATGCCACTGATCTGGCCCTCAGTAGATTGTGGATATCTTGGTTCATCTGGGGCCTTTAACTGGGGAAGACTGAATGATTTTGTGGGGGCACACTAGTCTCCGACTATTTTTATAAAGTCCGTGATGACCGTGGTGTATTCATTCAGATCCTCTGATGACTCTGTGAACACAACCCAGTCCACCGACTCAGAGCAATACTGTAGTCACTCCTCTGCCTCCTTCATCCACCCCTTTGTTGTCTTTGTATCCAGAGTCTTGCTCTTTAGCCTCTGCCTGTATGCAGCCAGATGGTCAGGTTTCCTGAAATGTGGTCTAGAGATGGAGAGGTAGACATTCCTAATCATAGTATAACAGTGGTTGAGTGTGTTGGGACCCATTGTGCTACTGGTGGTATGTTGATGATAACTGGGCAGAGATTTCTTCAAACAAGCCTGATTGAAATCCCTGACAATGTTTTGAAAGGCATGGAGATAAGCTGTTTCTTGTTTGCCAATCACAGCACTCAATACCTACAACTTGCCTAACATCAGCCTCTAGACGATGGTCAGGAACATGGAGAACTCCCTTGGTAAGTAGAACAGGTGACACTTAATAATTAGGTGTGGAGTCAATAATGTAGCGCACATATGGTAAGGAACTAGTAGTCAGTGGGCAGAAACCCATGTGGTCACAGGGAGAATGTGCAATCTTTGCATAGACAGCAGTCAAGGTCAGCATGGAACATGGAGCTGTGAACCTGTTTGACAGCGGTACCAACCATTGTGCCACCACTGTCAGCTGTACTGTGTTGTCACATGTGAAAGCAATCCTTTCTTGCAAATATTAATTGAACATTTTTGACATAATCATTTCCAAAGCCCTTTTCTGCTGGTTGGTGCTGAATTTCTAATTTTGTTTGGTGCTACTTTGTGTTCTGTCTCTGCCTCACTTTCACGTCCATTCCACAAGCCGCAGTTTACCAGACTTTCTTCTGATGTTGCTTTAACAAATGATGAATTGTGAATAGGTATTACCTGTTTCTCTACTCCGTGCCTTTTGAAAATAAAGAATCGAGAGGACATTCTGTAGCCCTGGTTTCAACTTCATTATTTTCGAGTACCTTTGTTTATGCATTTATTTCTCCTGTCAAAGATGGTAACTAATGCCCTGAAGATTCAAACCACCTATTTGGTCTATTATCTTAAGCACAAGTGATTCTGCAGATGTTGAAAATCTTGAGCAACACACACAAAATGCTGGAGGAACTCAGCAGGTCAGGCAGCATCTATGAAGGGCATGCTGACTTCCTCCAGCACTTTGTGTGTGTTTCATCATGCTTTAAGAAATTGCAGACACACAACACAGAGGTACTTGCATGGCAATAGGCACTACCTGGTGAGTTACTAAATGGAATGCTCAAACACAGGGTGGTACGGACAGTAGTCACAACTAATTAGATCAATACAGTAGGTTTGTGTTGAAATTTTTATAGATACCCTGTATGTGTATGTCAGTCACAGAAAGAAAGATCAAAAGACAAATTGTGGAGAAATTCAGTGGGCCAGGCAACATCTGTGAAGACAAAGGGATGGTCTTTGATATTTCAACATCAATAGATTCTTATGTAGTTCAATTATCAGCATATATCAGCTTTGAGTTATCTGTGTCATTCATTTTTTAACAGGAAGTGTTTGAGAGTATTCTGGGGCAGGTGAACGACTGACCATAGTCAAAGTCCTCTGGTTTAATACAGGTGGCAAAAGAGATTTTTGTTTACAATATTCTTCGCAGCACTCTCAATCTCAGGCTTTATGTGGCGCTTAACCCTAATTTGTTTCATGGGCAATGGGCAAAGCTGTTGGGACAAGGTTTCTTTTGCCCAAAGAACTGCATTAAATTCAGAGGCCTTTGACAAATAAAGTTAATACAGTGGATTGTCACAGTAAAAAGAAAGAGTTGTAACTGGTGCCAGGATATCAGTGCTTGATGGTAACTATGGTGACTATATGCCCATGGTGGCATATCTGCTGTACATGATTGTCAGTGATAAATGATGGTGAGCATGCAAAGCAGTGAGCTAGAGTTCAGCAGAGGGAGGTTGGCATGCAGATGAAATTCTTACTCACTCATCCTGAATGGAGGAAAGGTGAATAGTTCTCTTGGTGCATGGATCCTTTGTGACCTCCCTGTTTCAATAGTGCATTTTAAATTGTAAGACATTAATGTCGCCTGTTGCTATCTTAATGGAGCCCATATAAAGTTTGGTGATCCTCAACTTGTCATTTCACATGACAGTGGGAGAGGCTTTTGGAAGCCTCTGCACTCTCTCTCTCTCTCTCTCTCTCTCTCTCTCTCTCTCTCTCTCTCTCTCTCTCTCTATCTCGAAGGTTACAGAGAGTTTGCTGAATTCAAGTTAGCAACACTGCAAACTGTAAAATCGAATCAGCGTGCTGTCGGCCTCCCCTCTCGCTGTGGCCAAAGTGACATCTCTCTCTCTCGCCGTCTCTTGCTCGTGAGAGAGGGAGCATGTTGAGATGTCGAAGTGTAAGGATGGACAGTAATTTTTGATGCATTTTAGATCATGGTTTCTGGAGGGGGGGCTTGCTTTTGCATTATGGGTGGTGGGAGGGCTGATGCTTTTGCAGAAGTGAGTGGGGGGAGGGGGAGGGGAGGGCTGATACTTTTGCTGTTGCTTGTACTGGGAAGGGAGGGGCTTCTAATGTTTGTTCCAACATTTTTCTGTCATTCATTCTTTGGGGTTTTTTTTGGGATGCCTGCGAAGAGTAAGGATTTCCGCTTGTAAACTGGATACATTCTCTGATATTAAATTGAACAGTTGAACCATTAACTAATACAAGTGATTAGCTGATTTCAGACAGCCATCGTAAGCAACCACCTTCTTATTAAAAGACAGGCCCACTCATCTTCATCCTGTTTTCCTCCTACACCTACTCCCCACCCCCAGCTCCATTGCACTCTAACAATTCCATTTCCCTCCTTCAGTGATGTTGTTAGCCTTCCAAAGTGAATGTTAACAATTAGAATGAGGAGAAATATTAATTGTCTGCATTTCAATTTGTGGCTTCCTAGTCTTAGAAATTAAAATATTTGCCTTGCAGTTATAGTGAATTAGCATAGACCTTTACTTCCAATAAAACATAAGTAAGGTAATTAGTTGACCTCAGATGTTAGCTTGTGTTTTTCTTAGTTAATGAAATATCATTACATGCAGAAAAAGACATTATACTCTCTCACATGCTTCTCTTTCACCCCGTGCCATCTAACCTTCTTTCACTCTCTTACGTGACACAAATCTCCTTTTCTTTAATTGCTTAACATTTAGAGAGCACTAAATAAAGGTGACACAACACAGTAAATTAGGATAATTTTTTTTTCCTTTCTTGTCTTCTCTGTTATACAGACTCGCAAAGCTTTTATTTCCACTTAAGCAGGACATTTAATAGCTCAGCTCGGGCATGAAATTTGACCCTTTGCTTTTCTTGATATAGCTAACAGAAATGCAACTTTCCAGAAATGTTTAGGTATGCTGCAAACCTGTCTATGGAAAATCTCAAATTCCGCTCACGGCCCTGAGTAAAACAAGGGAAGTTGGGTGTTTCTTCCTTTTCCTGTAGACTCTTTTGGAATTCACTCCATTTTCTGTTTACAACCCTTCAAAAATTAAGCATCATTATTTACATTTCCCAGATTTTTGGAGAGGGTGAGGCTTTTAAATAAGAAAGAAACTGTAGTACCTTTGATGAATGTAATCACGCTATTGTGAATTGATGATTGTTTTGATTTTGCGTAAATCTTAGTCTTGTAGAAGTTTCAGGCAGCAAGGAGGATTAAATCACTGTTTGGATGTATTCTGAACTACTTAGAAGCCAATAGTCGGAGCCTAAGGCCAGGGTCCTGAATGTGCAAACAGTTTGTTGAATTCACTGTGGTGCTTCTTAACAAGTTAATAATTTATAAAGCTGACACAAAAATGTGACAACCGAAAGTAAAATACAATGCATTACATTTTGATTTTTACAATTGTAAGCAACGATGCATCAGAGGAAGGTATGTCCATGGGCTCCATTTGCCTAATCAAATTTCTGCTCATTACTTGGCTTTCTGCTATGCCACTCCTACATTGCTGTTTATTTTAATTTGATTTTGTCCCATTTATTAGTTCTGTGCCAGCGCTTCTCAGGCTTAACTTTCCTTGGTGTTAGCTCATTACTATATTTAGTTTTGTGTTTCTTCACATGAGGCTTGTTAACAGAAATTTCTGGTACTGCAAGTGATGTATTACAAATTCACTCATGACCACAGAAGTTATGAGTAAGAGAAGAGAGAGCTTTTCATTTTATGTAAGATAATGGTCAATGCACGAATGATAACAAGTTCATTTCCTTATGTAAAGGTGTCTGCTGTAGCAGATGGAAGTTCTTCCATTCATGTGTTATCTAACTAATCCATCTGCCATTGCACAAACTTTTTAATTAGTGTGAATTATATTACAAGTACAGTGCTCTGAAAGTTTATGTACAATCTACTGCAGTGTGATGTATATGGCCATCAGTGACGTGAAACACACAGAACTATTTGAGGAAGCTAAAACAGAAGCAACTAACAAACTAGATTAATGAACTACCTCAGAACTATGGAGCTGAAAAATTAAGCAATACCAGTGGTTCTTTTGATGAGCGTAAAACATTTAATACAGCACCATAGATACATGAAATCATGTTTGTGGAGCACAGATCAGCAGGAATTTACATTTCAGTCATTTTCCCCCTTCCCTTCTCTCTTTTCTATTCCCCACTCTGGCTCTCCTCTTACCTCTTCACTTGTCCTTACCTATCACATCCCCCTGGTGCCCCTCCTCCTTCCCCTTCTCCTATGGACCACTCTCCTCTCCTAACAGATTCCTCCTTCTTTAGCCCTTTAGCTATCACATTATCACCTCTCAGCTTCTCATATCATCCACCCTTGCCCACCCACCTGGGTCCCCTATCACCAATGTTCCCTCTAAAGTCTGTACGTCTCCTGCTGCTAGCACAGAGAGGAATTTAAACTGCGCACAAGAGGTTGTCTCCCCTCTACCTCGTTGGTATGCTAAGTATATTTCACGATCGTACCCAATCTCATTTTCTTTCCCAGCTTCTGATGCTGATGGTGTTGGTAACATAGACTTTGTGATGATTTGTCTGCAGGTTTTATTACTGGCTTATCTATGCTGTATTTATAGAAGAAATTTTTGATTTCACCATGTTGAATTTCAAAGAAGCAAAGAGCATGAAGTGCAAACGAACTGATAGTTCATTTAAAGTGGAATGGCCGAATGAAACGATGAAATTGCAAACACCGAAAGCTCATGAGTTCAGGAAGTGCAGTACACAATATATTCATGTACAGTACGGAAACTGGTGTTACCTGCATGTATTGCCAAGATGCAAAGTTGCTGGAGACTCATAAATGAGTGTTATTTTAATTCTTTTAAACAACAAACAACAAACTGGACTTGGTAGTTTATTATCCTTAGAATAGCTTGAAGTTTACTTCCACTTAAAAATTCAGTATGCTCATCACTGGGCAAAAAATAGCACAGCACAAGATTTTTGGGTACACTGGTCACTACAAGTTATTGGGAACGTTGCCTATCACCTTCTAGCTTATACTCCTTCCACTCCTCCCCCAACCTTCTTATTCTGGCTTTTTCCTCCTTTGAATTCAGTCTTGATGAAGGGTCTCAGCCTAAAATGTTGACTGTTTATTCCTTTCCATAGATGCTACCTGACCTGCTGAGTTACTCCAGTATTTTGATTGTGTTACAATATAAATTTACCCTGATTTTCCATGAAGTTAGAAGATATGCAGGGCCTCATTAACAATTTTGATTATGGGTAATTAAATTTGTATCTTCCTATTGTTGCACGTTTACTTCCCACTGGATGTGGTAGTATAATTTTAGCATTACAGGACTAGCATCCAGAGGTCTGGACAATTCATCTGTAGACATGAGTTTGAATCCCTTTAAAGCAATTGGGAATATATGTCAAGTAATGACATAAATCTGGAGTAAAATGCTGCAATCAGTAACAAATGAAGAAGAGCCAATAATATTGGTGATATTGCAGAGTTTGGCAGCAGATGCTGTGCAATTTGGAGAAAATACTTGGTTTAGTTTGTGTTTCATCCTGTGCAGATTGCGGATAATTTTCTAAAGAAATAATTATATCATAAGACCATAAGATCATAAGACATAGGAACAGAATTAGCCCATTTGGCCCAGTGAGTCTGCTCCGGCATTTAATCTTTGCTGATCCAATTTTCCTCTCAGCCCCAATATCCTGTCTTCTTCCCATATCCCTTCATACCCTGACCAATCAAGAATGTATCAACGACTACCTGAAACATACATAAAGACTTGGCCTTCACAGCTGCCTGTGGCAAAGAATTCCACAAACTCACCACACTCTGGCTAAAAAAATTCCTCCTTATCTCAATTCTAAAAGCAAGTCCCTCTATTCTGAGGCTGTATCCTCTGGTTTTAGACTCTCCCACCATATGAAACATCATCTCTATATCCACTCTATCAAGGCCTTTCACCATTCGATAGGTTTCAATTAGGTCACCCCTCATTCTCTGAATTCCAGTGAATACAGACCCAGTGCCATCAGAAGTTCTTCATATGACGAGTCATTCAATCCTGTAAGCATTTTTTGTGAATCTCCTTAGAACCCCCTCCCGTTTCAGCACAACCTTTCTAAGATAAAGGGCCCAAACTGCTCACTATACACCAAGTGAGGCCTCACCAGTGCTTTGTAAAGTCTCAACATTCCATCACAAACAAGAGAAAATCTGCAGATGCTGGAAATCTGCGAAACACACACAAAATGCTGGAGGAACTCAGCAGGCCGGGCAGTGTCTACAGAAAAAAGTACAGTCAAAATGAATGCTAACATTGCATTTGCCTTACTTACTACAGACTCAACCTGCAAATTAACCTTTAGAGAATCCTGTAAAAGGACTCCCAAGTCCCTTTGCACCTCAGTTTTTTTTAATTTTTTCTCCATCTAGAAAATAGTTAACCCTTAGTTAACCCTTTTATTTTTTCTACCAAAGTGCATGACCATACATTTCCTGACACTGTATTCCCTCTGCCATTTCTTTCCCATTCTTCTAATCTAAGTCCATCTGTAAACTCTCTACTTCATCAAACTACTTGACAAACACCTACCTTCATGTCGTCTGCAAACTTTGCAACAAAGCTGTTCATTCCATTATTCAAATCATTTTTCATATAACGTAGGAAGAATTGATCCCAACACAGACCTCAGTTGAACACCACTAATCACTGGCAGCCAGTTAGAAAAAGCTTCCTTTATTCCCACTTTCTGTCTCCTGCCAGTCAGTCACTGTTTTATCCATGTTAGAATCTTCCCTGTAATACCATGGGCTCCTAGCTTGTTAAGCTGCCTCAAGGTGTAAGCACAAGGTGTGGCACCTTGTCAAAGGCTTTTTGAAAGTCCAGGTATGCAACATCAACCAATTCTCCATTGTCTATCCTCCTTGTTACTTCTTCAAAGAATTCCAACAAATTTGTCAGGCAAGATTATCCCTTGAGGAAACCATGCTGACCATGGCCTATTTTATCATGTGCCTCCAAGTACCCTGAGACCTCATCATTAATGATTGACTCCAACATCTTCCCAACCAGAGGTCAGACTAACTGGCCTATAGTGTCCTTTCTTCTGCCTTTCTCCCTTCTTGGAGTGACATTTGCAACCTTCCAGTCATCTGGAACCATTCCAGAATCTAGTGATTCTTGAAAGATCATAACTAATATCTCCACGATCTCTTCAGCCACCCTGGCGTGTACACCATCATCCTTGCCGGTGTTCTTTTCCAATCAATTCTGGCCAAGTCCTCTCTCATGTCTCTGTTATTCCCTTTACTCCACTGTAATACTGATACATCTGACTTTAGCATCTCCTTCTCAAAATTGAGGGTGAATTCAATCTGATTATGATCACTTTCCCTTTAGGGTTCTTTTACTTAAACTTTTTAATCAATTCTGATTCATTGCACAAAACCCAAACCAGAATAGCTGACCCTCTAGTGGGCTCAATCAGAGCTGCCGTAAAAAGCATCTCATAGGCATTCTAGAAAATCCCCTCCTGTAATCCAGCACCAACTAGATTTTTCCAGTCTGTCTGCATATTGAATTCCCCCAGGACTACTATAACAGTATCCCTTTGGCATGCATTTTCTATCTCCCATTGTAATTTGTCGGCCATTTCCTTACTACTATTTGGGGGTCTGTATACAACTCCCATAAGGGTCTTTTTACCCTTCCAATTCCTTACCTCTATCCACAATGATTCAATAACTTCCGAATCTATGTTACATCTTTCTAATGATTTGATTTCATTTCTACTCTCTGCTTCCCTGCCTATCCTTTTGATACTGTGTGTGTCCTTGGACATTAAGCTTCCAACTGTAATCTTCTTTCAGCCGTGATTCAGTGATGCCTATGACATCATACCTGTCAGACTGCAACTGTGCTGCAAGCTCATCTACCTTATTCCGTATATTACGCACCTTCAAATACAACACCTTCAGTTCTGTATCCATCTGCTTTGCAAGTCATCCTGCTAACTGCAATTTTGCCCCATCAGCAGCCTCGCCTCATTACACATCGCCTCTGTTTATAAACCAGCTGCCTCATCTTCAGCACTATCCAATGATACTTCTTGCATTGAAATATAGGCAGATCAGAACACTACTCCCTCCATGCTCAACCTTTTGATTCCTCACTCTCTGTGAGGTCTTACCAACATCTGTCTCCACAATCTCTCCAGTAACTGTCTGGCACTCTGGATCCCATCTCCCTGCAGCTCTAGTTTAAACCCCGCCATGCAGCATTAACAAACCTTTGCTCTAGGATGTTAGTCCCCCTCCAGTTCAGGTGCAAACCATCCCTTCTGTACAGGTCCCACCTTCCCTGGAAGAGAGCCCAATGATCCAAAAGTTTTATGCCCTTCCTCCTACAACAACTCCTTAGCCAAATATTAAAATGTATAATCTTCTTAGTGCTAGCCTCACTAGCATGGGTAGCAGTCCTAAGATCATAACCCTGGATGTCCTGCCCTTTAACTTAGCACTAAACTCCCTGAACTCCCTATGTAGAACCTCATCACGTGTTCTACCCATGTCATTTTTACATATATGGACCTCGACATCTGGCTGTTCACCCTTCCACTTAAGAATGCTGACGACTCAGTCTGAGTTGTTGTGGACCTTGGCACCTTGGAGGCAACAGACCATCTGGAGATCTTGGTCTTGCCCACAGAACCTCCTATCTGTTCCCCTAGTACCACAGTGTGCCTCTTCTCTCCCCTTCCTTTTTGAGTCACAGAGGCAGACTCAGTGCCAGAGACTTTCTCACTGTGACTTTCCTCTGTTAGGAACTTGAACCTACCCCCTACATATCCAAGGAGATATACCTGTTGTTAAGGAGAATGGCCTCAGGGGTACTCTATACTCCTTAACCCCTTTCCCCTTCCTGACTGTCACCTTGTATGTAAATACCTCTCTATGTATCCTATCTATCACCCTTTCAGTCTCCTGAATGACCCAGAGTTCATCCAGTTCCAGCTCCAACTGCTTAACGCAGTTTGTTAGAAGCTGCAGCTGGATGCACTTCTCGCAGTTGTAATCGTCAGGGACACTGGAGGTCTCCCTACTTTCCTATATCCCACAAGAGGAGCACTTAACTAGCTTGCTTGTCATCCCTACTGTCCTAGCTGAGCAGATATAAAGAGAACAAAAAAGAGCTTTCCTTTCCTTTGGTTTCTCTGAGTGAAGCTTCTCTTCTCTGAAGCCTTGAAGAGCTAAAGCCTTAAGATCACCACTCTGACTATGTCCACTCACACTATGCTTTCCCTGCCTTCCTTTAATTTGCTCTTACTCATCAATTCCAAATGTCGATTGACCACTGGTCGAATCTCTATTATGCTGCTATGACCCGCTCCTGCCTTTTATCCTTAGGCAGTGGACCTGACTGAAGTCCCCTTCTCTCCGAACTTCCGCTGTCCAGATTGGGTGCTGGTCAAGGCTCTATCAGTTTCTAAATATTGACTTAAGGGTTTTGAAAGCACAAATTACCTTGTGTATGAAAGGAGTACTTGTCTTTAACACAGGTTACAAAGAAAATGTAATGGTAACTAAACACCACCGCATTGCCATAACGTAATAACCAACATACTGAGAATACGCCCTTTCCATCCATTTGGAACTGCCTTCTTTTGGGCACGCAAGCAGTTGTTCACACTTGTAGTAAATAATAATTTAAAATAAAACAGAAGGTGTTGGAGATACTCAACAGGTCAGGGAACATCTAAGGAGAGAAATAGAGTTTACTTATTTATTCTGGAGTTCAGAGTCATTGTATTAGGTTATTGTAATATATGAGAAAGTATATTAAGACATAGAAAAAATTAATAAACTTACTTAAAGTATATTTATCGGACATAAATTAATTAAAATATTACTTTAAATTAAAAATGTAACAAGCCACTTATGCTACAATTTTTGTGAAGGTTACCGACACCATTCAAATGAATGGCATTCAAGGTATGCAGCCATGCCTAATGTTAGGTTGAAAGACTGTGAGTCTAACACCTCAGTTTTGGATCTCCCTTGGATTCAGTGACAGGTTCAGGGTGTTTGCTGGCAGTCAGCTTCAGAACCACTGCTTAATAACTGGTGAAATACGGACCATTATTGATGGTGCTCACCTGTTTCTGCCAGGATAAATTTAATGTGATTTGTACAGAGTCACCATATGTCTGCACTTAACATCAGCATTTCAGTCCTATTATGATGAGAAAAGTATTATACAATCTAAATATTAGCCCACTCTATTCCATTATGTGAGCCAAACAGAAAACTTATGGGATACATGAAAGGTTTTATATTTCTGATTTTACAAATAAGTTTGTGTGGAAAATTGAACCATAACCTGATTTGGAAAGCTAATACATTATTAAATATAGTTCAAACCCAGATGATTCCTTATGCCCTCTTCACCAGAGCATTTAACAATACAACTTATGACCATGCTGCAGGCTCAGATTTCCTTCAAAGAAAATTATTTTCCTTATTTCTGCCCACTTTGGGTAGTAATTCAGAACACAATAATGATATTGTATATAATATTGGTGTGATCCTTGACTTTCATGTCAAAGTTGTCACCTCTTTAAGAATTATGGATTATGTCAAGTGACTAATTCCTTTCTGGACTGCAGAACTGTTCAGAGACAATAACTATCTTTTATCTCAACATGCATCCGTTTATGGCCAGCCCCAGCAGCTGCCAAGGAGAAGTCAGAGACTCCAGAAACAGCAAAGGAGTTCAGCAAATCTAAGAATGGATGAATGTTTCATTTTCAAAAATGTATACATTCTGCAAAGGACATTGATGGAGATCAAAAACTCAATGTGCACACATATTTTACACTGATGAGCAGGATCACAAGGAATCTAAGCTATTAAAAATTACTGAGGACTTCAAGTACTGTAACCGTGATATGGTGAATTTGTGAAGTTCATGATTGATCATGACAACAAGTCTGAGGTACAGTCTGCAGCCAAGTTAAGCACAAAGGCAATGCATGAAAAACTGAGTATGGATAAAACATTTAGCTGTGATTCAGAATCAGATTTAATATCATTGGCATATGTCATGAAATTTGTTGTATTTTAGCCACAGTACATTGCAATACATAATAATAAGAAAAAACTATAAATGACAATAAATATATATATATATAAAATTTAAATAAGTTATGCAAAAAGAGAGCAAAAGAGAAAAAAAATTAGTGAGGCAATGTACATTGGTTCGAATAAACTCTTCTTGGCTTCCAGCCAGGTACAGGTAAATGGAAATCTGATTGTCTATTCAGAAATCTGATGGCAGAGAGGAAGAAGCTGTCCAGCTGTTTCTGAAATGTTGTGTGTGTGCCTTCCGGCTCCAGTTCTCCTCTTTGATGGCAGGGCTGAGAAGAGGGCACATCCTGGGGGTCCTTAATGATGGATGCCGTCTTTCTGAGGCATCACTTTCAGGTATGGAGGCACCACTGTGCAGGATCAGAAAAGGCTGCAGAAATTTGTGAACTCGGTCAGATCCATCATGGGCACTAGCCTCCGTAGGGTCGTCCATTTAGTCCAAGTTGCTGAACACCCGAGATTTAACATTCGGCTGGGCATGCAAGTTAACTATATCTGTATGAGGGGCAAGTTTCAACTGAGAGAGTGGTGGATGTCTGTAATTCGCTGCCTACTATGATGGCAGAGGCAAATACATTTTAAGAGACATTTGGATAGGCACATGGATGTAAGGAAGATAGAGGGATATGGACGTTGTGTAGGTAGGAGGGATTAGTGTTTGGGTTTTTGGTTTGCTTCCTAGCTGGTTTGGCACAACGTTGCGGGCCAAAGTGTGTGTTCCTGTGCTCTACTCTTCTACGTTCTATGTACGAGGGGTGATTGATAAGTTTGTGTCCTAAGGTAGAAGGAGATGAGTTATTAACTTCAAACTTTCTGCATAATCACTCAAAGAGTTGAACTGCATATGCATGTCACAAGAACTATATAAGTCATCTCCTTCTACCTTAGGCCACAAACTTATCAAGCACCCCATGCTGTGGACCACTTCTGGAGGTCCAAGACGCCGACTTCTACAAAGAAGGGATCCGTATGCTCCATGACCACTGGACTAAGTGGGTACATGTAGGAGGGGACTATGTTGAAAAATAAATGTGCTAGGTTTTCTAAAACTGACTGCTTCTACCTTAGGCCATGAACTTATCAATCACCCCTTGTATATGTGGCATCAAATACAAATGAATTTTGGTTGGTACAGAACTTTAATGAAAATGTTATGTGCAGATCAAAGATCTCTTTTGGAAGAGGACAGCGAGGCTTGAGAGGAAGTGCGGCGGCGGCCATTTTCAAATTGTCCAATTGCTTCTCAGATCGGAGTTCTGAGAGGCGGGACTGCGCAGGCGCGTGAAGGAGGCCCGGGAAGGAGGGAAGATATATAAAGAACGCCGCCTTAAGAAGCGGGCAGCTTCGTTTGCGGGCAGCGGAGTGAGCCGGGCGCAGAGTGTAGGGTTTGGGCTCAGAGGGCTTAGGCGGAAGAGGGCACAGTAGGCTTATCTTTTAGTTCTTATATTTTCAGTTATTTGGGAGGTATGAGTGTGAGGGCAGCTTGTTGTTCTCGGTGTCGGATGTGGGAGATCCTGGAGTCTCCGAGCCTCCCGGACGTCCACATCTGCGCCAGGTGCGCCGAACTGCAGCTCCTGAGGGACCGAGTTAGGGAACTGGAGCTGCAGCTTGATGACCTTCGCCTGGTCAGGGAGAGTGAGGAGGTGATAGAGAGGAGTTACAGGCAGGTGGTCACTCCGGGGCCAAGGGAGGCAGATAGGTGGGTCACGGTCAGGAAGGGGAAGAGGCAGGTACTAGAGAGTACCCCAGTGGCTGTACCCCTTGACAATAAGTACTCATGTTTGAGTACTGTTTGGGGGGACAGCCTACCTGGTGGGAGTGACAGTGGCCGAGCCTCCGGCACAAAGGATGGCCCTGTAGCTCAGAAGGGTAGGGTTAGAAGAAAGAGGTCCATAGTAATAGGGGACTCAATAGTCAGGGGCTCAGACAGGCGTTTCTGTGGAGGTGACCGGGAGTCCCGGATGGTAATTTGCCTCCCTGGTGCCAGGGTTCGGGACGTTTCTGATCGCGTCCAAGATATCCTGAAGTGGGAGGGTGAAGAGCCAGAGGTCGTGGTACATGTAGGTACCAATGACATAGGAAGTAAAGGGGAAGAGGTCCTGAAACGTGAGTATAGGGAGTTAGGAAGGCAGTTAGGAAGAAGGACCACAAAGGTAGTAATCTCGGGATTACTGCCTGTGCCACGCGACAGTGAGAGTAGGAATAGAATTAGGTGGAGGATGAATGCGTGGCTGTGGGATTGGAGCAGGGGGCAGCAATTCAAGTTTCTGGATCATTGGGACCTCTTCTGGGGCAGGAGTGACCTGTTCAAGAAGGACGGGTTACACTTGAATCCTGGGGGGACCAATATCCTAGCGGGGAGGTTTGCTAGGGCTACAGGGCGGACTTTAAACTAGTAAGATGGGGGCGGCGGGAGACTATTTGAGGAGACTATGGGAGAGGAGGTTAGTTCACCAGTGGAGCAAGTAAATATACAGTGTGTGAGGGAGGAAAGGCAGGTGATGGAGAAGGGATGCGCTCAGCCCGAAGATGTAGGGGAGAAGAAAGAAAAGGATAATAAATTTGAATGCATTGTTAGGGATGGAAAGAGAGGAGGAGATGGAGAGTATCTTAAATGTATCTATTTTAATGCTAGGAGCATTGTAAGAAAGGTGGATGAGCTTAAAGCGTGGATTGATACCTGGAATTATGATGTTGTAGCTATTAGTGAAACATGGTTGCAGGAAGGGTGTGATTGGCAACTAAATATTCCTGGATTTAGTTGCTTCAGGTGTGATAGAGTAGGAGGGGCCAGAGGAGGAGGTGTTGCATTGCTTGTCCGAGAAAATCTTATGGCGGTGCTTTGGAAGGATAGATTAGAGAGCTCCTCTAGGGAGGCCATTTGGGTGGAATTGAAGAATGGGAAAGGTGCAGTAACACTGATAGGAGTGTATTATAGGCCACCGAAAGGGGCGTGTGAGCTGGAAGAGCAAATGTGTAAGGAGATAGCAGATATTTGTAGTAAACACAAGGTGGTGATTGTGGGAGATTTTAATTTTCCACACATAGACTGGGAAGCTCATTCTGTAAAAGGGCTGGATGGTTTAGAGTTTGTGAAATGTGTACAGGATAGTTTTTTGCAACAATACATAGAAGTACCGACTAGAGATGGGGCAGTGTTGGATCTCCTGTTAGGGAATGCGATAGGTCAGCTGACAAATGTATGTGTTGGGGAGCACTTCGGGTCCAGTGATCACAATAGCATTAGCTTCAATATAATTATGGAGAAGGACAGGACTGGACCTAGAGTTGAGATTTTTGATTGGAGAAAGGCTAACTTTGAGGGGATGCGAAGGGATTTAGAGAGAGTGGATTGGGTCAAGTTGTTTTATGGGAAGGATGTAATAGAGAAATGGAGGTCATTTAAGGATGAAATTATGAGGGTACAGAATCTTTATGTTCCTGTTAGGTTGAAAGGAAAGGTTAAAGGTTTGAGAGCACCATGGTTTTCAAGGGATATTAGAAATTTAGTTCAGAAAAAGAGGGATGTCTACACTAGATGTAGGCAGCATGGAGTAAAGGAATTGCTCGAGGAATATAAAGAATGTAAAAGGAATCTTAAGAAAGAGATTAGAAAAGCTAAAAGAAGATACGAGGTTGGTTTGGCAAATAAGGTGAAAGTAAATCCAAAAGGTTTCTACAGTTATATTAAAAGCAAGAGGATAGTGAGGGATAAAATTGGCCCCTTAGAGAATCAGAGTGGTCAGCTATGTGTGGAACCGAAGGAGATGGGAGAGATTTTGAATGATTTCTTCTCTTCGGTATTCACTAAGGAGAAGGATATTGAATTGTCTAAGGTGTGGGAAACAAGTAAGGAAGTTATGGAACCTATGACAATTAAAGAGGTGGAGGTACTGGCGCTTTTAAGAAATTTAAAAGTGGATAAATCTCCGGGTCCTGACAGGATATTCCCCAGGACCTTGAGGGAAGTTTGTGTAGAAATAGCAGGAGCTCTGACGGAGATCTTTAGTATGTCATTAGAAACGGGGATTGTGCCGGAGGATTGACGTATTGCTCATGTGGTTCCATTGTTTAAAAAGGATTCTAGAAGGAAGCCTAGCAATTATAGACCTGTCAGTTTGACATCAGTGGTGGGTAAATTAATGGAAAGTATTCTTAGAGATAGTATTTATAATTATCTGGATAGACGGGATCTGATTAGAAGTAGCCAGCATGGATTTGTGCGTGGAAGGTCATGTTTGACAAACCTTATTGAATTTTTTGAAGAAGTTACGAGGATTGTTGACGAGGGTAAGGCAGTGGATGTAGTCTATATGGACTTCAGCAAAGCCTTTGACAAAGTTCCACATGGAAGGTTAGTTAAGAAGGTTCAGTCGTTAGGTATTAATGCTGGAGTAATAAAATGGATTCAACAGTGGCTAGATGGGAGATGCCAGAGAGTAGTGGTGGATAATTGTTTATCGGGATGGAGGCCGGTGACTAGTGGGGTGCCTCAGGGATCTGTTTTGGGCCCAATGTTGTTTGTAATATACATAAATGATCTGGATGATGGGGTGGTAAATTGGATTAGTAAGTATGCTGATGATACTAAGGTAGGAGGTGTTGTGGATAATGAGGTGGATTTTCAAAGCTTGCAGGGAGATTTATGCCGGTTAGAAGAATGGGCTGAACGTTGGCAGATGGAGTTTAATGCTGAGAAGTGTGAGGTTCTACATTTTGGCAGGAATAATCCAAATAGAACATACAGAGTAAATGGTAGGGCATTGAGGAATGCAGAGGAACAGAGAGATCTAGGAATAACTGTGCATAGTTCCCTGGAAGTGGAGTCTCATGTAGATAGGGTGGTGAAGAGGGCTTTTGGAACGCTGGCCTTTATAAATCAAAGCATTGAGTACAGAAGTTGGGATGTAATGCTAAAGTTGTACAAGGCATTGGTAAGGCCAAATTTGGAATATTGTGTGCAGTTCTGGTCACCGAATTATAGGAAAGATATCAATAAATTAGAGAGAGTGCAGAGACGATTTACTAGGATGTTGCCTGGGTTTCAGCACTTAAGTTACAGAGAAAGGTTGAACAAGTTAGGTCTCTATTCATTGGAGCGTAGAAGGTTGAGGGGGGATTTGATCGAGGTATTTAAAATTTTGAGAGGGATAGATAGAGTTGACGTGAACAGGCTGTTTCCATTGAGAGTAGGGGAGATTCAAACTAGAGGACATGATTTGAGAGTTAGGGGGCAGAAGTTTAAGGGAAACACGAGGGGGTATTTCTTTACTCAAAGAGTGATAGCTGTGTGGAATGAGCTTCCTGTAGAAGTAGTAGAGGCCAGTTTAGTTGTGTCATTTAAGGTAAAATTGGATAGGTATATGGACAGTAAAGGAGTGGAGGGTTATGGGCTGAGTGCGGGTAGGTGGGACTAGGTGAGATTAAGGGTTCGGCATGGACTAGGAGGGCCAAGATGGCCAGTTTCCGTGCTGTGATTGTTATATGGTTATAGGAATGGTGACAGAAGCCGATGACTGGGTCTGGGTGCGAGTGGCATGAAAAGCAGTTTTCTGGCTGGAAGCTTTGCAATGTTTGCAGTGGAATCAATCCGCAGAATTGTATTGGTCAGAGCTGCCAAAAGTTTTAATTGTCTGAAGTAGGGGCATACAGACACTCTATGCAAAGCTAAACAAAGCAAATCACGCCTAAACAGAGACAGTTAAGCAATGCCTCAATGGAAGGAAAACAATGATCGTACTAAACCACAGTTCTCACAACACTGAGATGAATGAACAATTCAGTCATCCATTCGTTGTAACATCCAAGTCACGGTAATGATAAAGTAAAGCAGGGATTTCAAATTAGAGTAAAATTTATAATCTACAGTACTGTGTAAAAGACTAAGGCACATATACATAGCTAGGGTGCCTAAGACTTTTTCAAAGTACTGTACTCAGCAGAGAGTGAGTTTGTAATTCTGGCAGGAGCAAAGAATGGTGAGGGTGGTGCACCGCGGGAGGGGTGAGCGACAGTAGGCAGAGAAGGAGAGCCAGGGGCAGGGTGTGGTGTTGGTGCAAATACAACCAGGCCTGCGAGACCAGGCAAGGTCATTTGATTCCAAACCTTTGGTTTACTGATCAATACAGAATCTCTCTCTGATGCTCTGTTCTCTCCCCTCTCCACGCCTCTTTTTGCAATCATGATTCCGCTCTCCTTGCCCCTTTCTCCACTCTCAGACCACAATAGACACCTATATCTGATTCAAGGTTATCATCACTCACATATGTCATAAAATTTGTTTTTTTTGAGGCAGCAGTACAGTGCAATACATAAATTACCACAGTACACCCTAGCTATATATGTGTGCCAGAGACTTCAGCACAGTACTGTATACAGCAACATGACTGATGACACTACTATAAAAATCTAGAATGGTGCCATTAGATATAAGTTGTGGAAACCAAGGCTGTCAAATATAATGGTAGATAATTTCAACAGGCTGCCACTGCTACAAGGTCGGAAATGGAATGGTAAAATGAACAGTGGATTCTGGTTAATTGGGCCATCAGTTAATTGGGCAGCGTCTTATTTTAGACCATTCTTAAAGAACAAAAATAATCCAGAAGACAGCTGGGATTTCCGTCATTTATTTGGGACAAGAGACTTATGCTGAACAGGTTTCTAACTAGCGTCAGTTGTATGCACTGGTGAGGCTGTGTCCTCTGGCCTTAGACTCTCCCACCACAGGAAACATCCTCTCATTATCCACTCTATCAAGGTCTTTCACTATTTGAAAGGTTTCAATCAGGACACCCCTCATTCTTCTGAATTCCAGTGAATACAGGCCCAGAGCCATCAGATGCTCTTCATATGATAAGCTATTCAATCCTGGAATAATTTTCATGAACCACATTTGAGCCTTCTCCAGTGCCAGCACATCCTTTCTAATTGAAGGCACCCAAAACTGCTCACAATACTCCCAAGTGAGGCCTCACCAGTGCCTTATGCAATCTCAACATAAAATTTTTGCTTCTATATTCTAGTTGTCTTGAAATGAATGCTAACATCGTATTTGCCTTCCTCACCAATTCTCAGGCTGCAAATTAACCTCTAAAGAATCCTGCACAATAATATTGTCAGGACAGATGAATCATATTTCAATATATCCAGTGAATCAATGACTTCAACACTAATTCTGTGGCTAAAGATCACAAAGGTCACAGAAACCAATGAATCAGTTAAACTTGCAAAATTTATAAAATTGTTATATCAGTTTGTTTCTCTTTTTTAGGAAAAGAAATTAAAGCAATGTAGTACATGTTCTATCGGTTGTGATCGATGATTGCTACTTAAAGAATGCCATCCTTTTAAAGATTGCTATTATCCTTTCTGGGCTTCATCACTATTTGCAGTAGGTTACAAAGATGGCCTACTAAGAGCCTTTGAACAAACAGCATGACTTTGTTTAAGCTCTTCATGCCTCATGTGTTTAACTATGTTCATTCTCAGTGGACTTGCTTACAGATTAAGAAGCTATTAACTAAATTTTCTACTCCATTGAATGGGTTAGGATTGGCCACTGTGGTCTCTTTTCTCACCCAAGTATCCCTATGAGTCAACAGAATACTTTAATGTAAATACATATCATTGCTGCTGGTAGGATATAGGTGAATGGCATTGGAAAACATTGGGGCTTATTTTCCTCTGGTTCCATTACTATTAATTGGCTTTTGCAATTTTTCATTGGCATATTTATCCACTTCAGTTATTCTGTTCCTCTGAGGAGCAATTATATGCAGCAGGCAACAGACTACTGAAGGTTATCAACCAGTCTTTTCCAACATCTGGTTGGGATTTTTCTCCATTGCCTTCATATGTTGAGGTAAATCCTTTGCCATACGGATTTGTCTTTGTTCTGCCAGAGTGTGAGTGCTGTGCCAATGAGGGCTGTTCAGTTGTACTTTTCCCAGCTGAGCGCTAGCTGAAAGGTCAAAGTGGTGCTGTGCCATTCTGATGGCCAACGAGAAACCTGATGAGACCCAGTAGAATCCACTTCACTGCATCTCTTGTTCCTATAGAAAGAAGCGGGTTTATGATCGATTATCTCGTGGATTGTTTACTTTTTCCTCCTGACGGCTTGAATTATATGAGCAGCTCAGGATTGTGGAGGAATTTTTCAGCTAGCTTTGGAATCTTACCCAACCCCCATACGACAAGGGGAGGAACTGCTGCAACCTCTACCACAATTTAAAGGGGTGGGTAGTGGCTATGGCCCAGTCCATCACAGGCAAAGCATTCCCTACTATATCTACATGGAATGCTCTTGCGAGAAAGCAGCATCCAATATCAGGGATCCCCACCATCGAGGTCATGCTCTCTTCTTGCTGCAGCCATCAGGAAGAAAGTACAGGAGCCTCAAGACCCACTCCACCAGATTTAGGAGCAGTTATTACCCCTCAACTACTAAGTTATTGAACTAGAGGGGCTAACTTCACTCACCCCATCACAGATCTGTTCCTACAAACTAGGGTCTCATTTTAAGGACACTTCATCTCATATTCTTGATATTTGTTGTTTGTTTGTTTGTTTATTTATTTATTTCCTTTTTTTGTTTTTGTATTTGCAGTTTGTTGTCGTTAGCACATTGATTGTCCATCTTGTAAGGTGTGGTCTTTTATTGATTCTATTTTTTTTGTGTTTACTGTGGAACTCTGCAAGAAAATGAACCTCAGGGTTGTATATAGTGATATACAGTCTATGTACTTTGATAATAAATGTTCTTTGAACAACTAACACTCCGGCAAAAGTGGATTCCATCCCGTATTCATAGCTGTGGCAGTACCACCTATCACTTGGCTGATGTTAATTCATAGTCTCTTTGATGAGCTATTCCACATATATTATTGTACATAACAATTCCTTTTAATGTTCCTGTCATTTCTTATCAACAACCATCTACATGCCTTCCACTTCATCCATGGCCCTGTGCCCACTGGCTCCAATAACATCATGCACAAGTTTGACAGGTGCAAAAAAATAGGTTTCCACTGAGCTCAATGTACTTAGCAGTATACCAGACAAGCCAGGATATAACTGAGATTAAACTAAAGCAAGTAGGATCAATCCTGGCAAGTAATCATGTACTTAATATTAGTAGAACTCTCTGTCTTTTTTATTGGTTATATTTGGATATTTCTTCCTCAATTTTTTAAAATCTCTGAACTGTCCCCGAAAACATATGTGTGAGTTTTGAATATATTTCCCGTACTTTATCTCTTTTATTTTCTGCTCAGTACCCTATTCAGTAGTACAGCTCTGACCTTGCAGGAGAGTGATATTCATTCTTTTTAATCACTTCCGTTCTGTTTACAACGTCGGTCACAGACAGCAAAGCTGAGAGTTGAGTCCACTATGTAACTGGCTCTGCTAACAGCGTTTTCAAGAGGTACATGTGTCTCCTGTTAAATCGTTTGAGGGTTTAATTTAACTAAGACGAGTCTTTCCTTCTAACAAATAAGTGGATTCCAATTTTACTTGTCATCTATTTTTGGCTGAAACCTCTTTGCTGATTTCA
The DNA here is from genome assembly GCF_030144855.1 of Hypanus sabinus. NCBI lineage: Eukaryota > Metazoa > Chordata > Chondrichthyes > Myliobatiformes > Dasyatidae > Hypanus > Hypanus sabinus. Next base: position 42,021,749 of record NC_082727.1, read on the forward strand.
CAGTCTATGGTTGTGAGTTATGGAGCAATTTCTTTTGACTTCTAACCTGATGACAGAATATGTTGAAGTGTAATGTATGTTTAATGAATGTTTTCTCCACTTTGTTCAGTTGACTACACCAGGCAGACCAAGAGAAGGAATAAGAAACCAAAAAAATGATGGGCATACTGGTAAAGCAAGGACAGACTGTTAGTGTGAATTCATTGTGAGCCTTCTGCTGACACAACGTTTCATAGTTGAAAATCAAATTCAACATTAAATTATTATCAAAGTGTGGTTATGTCACCATATACTGCCCTGAAATTCGTTTTCATGTGGGCATTCACAGCGGAACAAAGAAATACAATAGAATCAATGAAAGCCTAGATAGATACAAAAATTGACATGCAACCTGTGTGCAAAGGAAGATAAACTAAGCAAATTCAAAAAGAATAACTAAATAGTAAGTAAATAATGCTGAGAGCATGAGTTGTAGAGTCTTTGAAACAGAGTTATAGGTTGTGGAATCAGTTCAGTGTAAAGCTGAGTGAAATTACCAGGTTGGTTTATGGTGTGGGACCTAAGGCTCCTGTACCTCTTTCCAGAAGGCAGCGGCAAGAAGGGAGGGTAGTCTGGATGGTGAGGGTCCTCGATGATGCATGCTGCTTTCTTGTGGCAGTGCTGCTTGTAAATGTGCTCAGTGGCGGGGAGGGCTTTTCCTGTGATGGGCTGGGCTGTATCCACTAGTTTTTGAAGGATTTTTTTGTTCACGGGCATTGATGTTTCCATACCAGGCTGTGATGCAACCAGTCCGTTTTTGGGCATTTACATACTTCACAAGCTCAGAGCACACTCCCCCCCCCCCCCCACAGTGGGATTTCTAAATCGGGGTATATGGTACACCCTTTAATGTGGTGCCTGCAGTGTAGTATCCGAGAAATGGTTCTCTGCATTTTTCAGGACATTGAAATAGCATTGCTGTTTGTTAAACTAAGATAAAGAATGATAGTTTTATCTGTGAGGTCCACAATACAGAATGGAGTTGGCTTCACCGTGGAACAACATGCTGAAACTGGCCTTGTCACAGTGCTCAGCGTTTCACACAGCAGGCGAGATTTCTGGGGCCAGCTCATAAAGGGACATACTGGAATACAGGCAGCTCACTTTCTGCTGCAGGGGTGTGCGTCAATGTTGTCGTGAAGCATGAGGGTGGGAGGATGCTGCACTCAGAGAGATTTGTAGGGGTATTGGGTAAAGCCTGCTGGGCCCTAGCCAGCTACTCCTGGCAGCAGAGTCAGAATCAGGGTCAGGTTTATTATTACTGACATGCTGTATGTTGTGAAATTTGTTGTTTTGTAGCAGCAGTGCAGTGCAACACATAAAAAATACAATAAAGTACAATAATAAATAAGTAGTGCAAAAAGAGCAAATAAGGTGAGGAAATGTTCATGGGTGCATGTTTTGTTAAGAAATCTGATGGCGCAGAGGAAGAAGTTGTTCCTAAAACATTGAGTGTGTGTCTTCAGACTCCTGTATCTTCTTCCTGATGGTAGTAATGAGAAGACATGTCCTGGATGGTGTGGGCCCTTAGTAATGGATACCACCTTCTGAAGGTGTCCTCAATGGTGCAGAAGCTAGAGGTATGTAACCAATAATCCTACTGCTTGGAAGTATATAACGCAGGTAGATGCTCATGTCCACTCTACCTACCATGTCATGAAGGAAGAGTAGATAAAGTCTCCTTTTCTTCAAATCCAAGTGTGGATTGCATGAATGCAGCAGTGAGTGTTAAACATTAAGATGTGGCAAACATCTGATCCTGATGCAAATAATAAATGGAGACAGTGACCATGGCCTCCAAGGGCAAGGCGGTCACGCAGAGTGTGAAGTTGTATTTAAAGACATACCATTTATTCACAGATCTCAATAACGACAAAGAATACAATATGAGTGATGGCACGGGGAAATGTGTTTAGTTAAAAAAATACAGCTGTTCTATGTGGGAATAAGCCCTGTCATTTTTCTGACCAATATGGTTGAAAATCTCACTGCAGATAAACTTTTCATGTTGGACAAGATCTAGACGCGTGTTATTCTGGAAACAAAACCTTATCAGGAATGAAAATCTCACCAATTCATGAGGAGACCATTTTTCCTGCAGTTATTAAATGTGCACAAAATAATTGTCCTTTGGGTTAACCAAATTTTCAACTGCATAACGTTGTTTACTTCAGAGCAGCAGATTTCTAGTTTCAGAAGTTTTCATTTTCCTCTTCAACTTTAAGTGACCTACTTCTCATACAGATTGATCTGTCATTTTATTCTTTCCCAGTGGCTTGCTCTCAGCTACTGGCTTTGCTGTTTAACGTCCACATTTTTCTGCTCCTCTAACACCAGGGTGAAACGGGACTTCTGCTTGCTGCCCCGATCCTAACCTAAGTGGTGCAAATGATCATTAACTCAAAAGCTGCTGGTTCACCAAGGTAGTTGCTGTGACAGTAGAGTTGGTGTACCAGAGAGATGAATTTTAATATGCTTTAAAAAATTTCTTCTCTCATGACTGATTTTCTTTATATTCTAGCAGAGAGGATGATGTTTTAAAATCTTAATGATTATGCAAGGACTGCAGTAATGGTTCTTTTCAATAATCAGCAACCCACTGTATAGTCCTTCAAGTGTCTCAGGATGATTGTAGCACATTGTATTTTGCTTGCAATCACAAGGTCTTGCTGGCGCCAGTGCTGTTGAAGGAAGGGAAGGACAATATCAAAATCAGTAACCATGGAATGTATGATTTCAATGGTAAACCTACTCAATCTTAAGTAAGCATTTCACTTCTTATACCTTTTGCGAACAACCAAAAATACAAGTCATATAAATTCTAACCACTACAACAGGCTGCCAAATAACTTTAGTACAAGTAACGTTAATGGTCTTGAAGAATGGCTATATAACTAACTGGGAAATTGGGACTTGGGAGTTCTTGTGCGGAACACCCTAAAGGTTAACTTGCAGGTTGAGTCGGTGGTGAGGAAAGAAGATGCCATGTTGGCATTCGTTTCAAGAGGTCTAGAATACAAGAGTAGGATGTGATGCTGAGGCTTTATAAGGCACTGGTGAGACCTCACCTTGAGTACTGTGAAGAGTTTTGGGCTCCTCATCTTAGAAAAGATGTGCTAGCATTGGAGAGGGTCCAGAGGAGGTTCATGAGGATGATTCCAGGAATGAAAGAGTTATCACATGAGGAATGTTTGATGGCTCTGGGTCTGTACTTGCTGGAATTAAGAAGGATGTGGAAATCTCATTGAAACCTTTTGAATGTTGAAAGGCCTAGACAGAGTAGATGTGGAAAGGATGTTTCCCATGGTGGGAGAGTCTAGGACAAGAGGGCCCAGCCTCAGGATTGAGGGACGCCCTGCCAAAACAGAGAGGCAGAGAAATTTCTTTCGCCAAAGGGTGGTCAATTTGTGGAATTTGTTGCCACATACAGCTGTGGAGGTCAGGGCATTTGGTGTATTGAAGGAAGAGTTTGATAGGTTCTTGATTGAACGTGGCATCAAAGGTTATGGGGAGAAGGCCAGGAACTGGGGTTGAGGAGAGGGAAAATAGGATCAGCCATGATTGAATGGCAGAGCAGACTTGATGGGCTAGATGGTCTAATTCTGCTCCTATGTCTTATGGTCTTATGGCAAATGAACATTAACAGAAACATGGAAGACGTGACAATTTGCAAAATAAATAAGGAAGTTCATTATAAAAATGTTAAACATTACATTGAGAAACTAAATGATTTCTGAGTGCAACAAGAATTACTACAAGTTATGATTGAGTTAATACATAAGTAACAAAAGCAAGCCGAGCTCTGGGATTCAATCCTAGATGGACGGAATTGTGAAACAGTAAAGTAATACTATTCGCGTTTAGTCCACACTCGATGTGACATCTGTAGTGCAGGTTGTCATATTATGTAAAAAAAAAAAGGAAGGGATGATAAAATGATTATATATGATGATAAAATAGCTGTGCTATTGTCCCTATTTTGAAAGGATGAGGTGGCTCGGTCCTGTTTCTTGGGGGGAAAAAAATGGTTGAAAAGTGATCAAGTGAAGCTCTTTAACACTGTGAAAGACTTCCGCAAAGAGAAGGAGTGAGGTTGCTTTCAGTTGTGAGGAAGAGCAAAATTTGAGACAATTTTTTACCAGCAAATTGCCAAAAGAATTAACCAACACATTTAGAAGGAACTTCTTTAGCAAAAGATTGATGAATACAGTGCTTAGTAAAAGTATTTGGCCCCCAACCCATTGTTCACATATTATAACTAGAGATTTTGATAAATTTAATTGAGATTTTTTTTTTATTTGTGAAATACATGCTCCTTTTTTCACAGTAGAGCCCAAAAAGCAGGAAAATTATAAAGCATGAAAAACTGAAAATACAAAAACTGAAGTATTAACAGTTCAAAAGTATTCAACCCCCTTTGCTCAGTACTTAGTTGAACCATATCTTGCAGCTATTACAGCCAGTCATAATTTTAGATAAGTACTGCTCGGGTTGAATAGCCCAATGCTGCAGAGGGCTGTAGACTCAGCTAGCGCTGTCACTGCGCAATCCTCCCCATCATCAAAGGCATCTTCAAGAGGCTGTGCTTCAAGAACGCAGCCTTAAAGACCCTCACCATCAGGGTCATGCCCTCTTCTCATTACTACCATCAAGGAGAAGATACAGGAGCCTGAAGAACCACACTCAAACTTTTAAGAACCTTGTTCTCCCTTCTGCCATCAGATTTCTGAAAGGATCATACACTCATGAATACTACCTCATTACTCATCTTTTGCAGTATTTATTTTTAGAACTTGTATTTTTATTTACTGCTGCTTCAAAACAGTAAATTTCACATCATATGTCAATGATATTGATGCACCATCAATAACTCTCTCTGAGACGTAAAGGCGAGATATCGGCTTTTATTGACTGGAAGAAGGAACAAGCAGTGGGTGACCACCATACTACATCCTGAAGACTGAGAGGCCAGGCTCAGGCCTTGATCGCCTTAATACAGGGGTCTGTCAGCAGGGGGCATGTCCAGACAGGTATATGTAGTTCACCACAGATATTAAACCTGATTCTGATATTTCATACACATTATTATTACAAACAAACTAAAAGTGCAGTTTGCATCTTAATCTTAGATCCTTAGCACATTTTCTGTTTGTACCTCTATTACAATGGTCTGGAAACTGTGGTTATGCAACCAGATTTCAAATTTCAGTATTCATCAAAAAATATAACATTTGGTGTCAAACATTAAACAGCACAATGTACGGATGAATGAACTCTTCTCAGGCTTCCAGCCAGGCACAGGTATCAATTTTAAATGACATTTCGATGACAAGTTCTTCTATGTTCATCAGGATCGGGAAAGCACCAAGATCCTTTTTTAGTGCAAGATGTCTTTCTGTTTTTTAAATTTTTATTTATTTTTTTGTTCAGCTTAACAAAACTTTCAAATTCCAGATACATTTACATTTCTTCCCCTCACAGATATCAGCTATCAGAACACTTCCATCAAAATATACACATCACCACAACATCCTATACAAAAACCCTTATTAGTATAGCAGACAAGTTTACATCTACATACTGCAGAAAAGGTTGCCATGTTTTATGAAAACTATTTGTTTTTGAGTGTACCAGACATGTCAAAAAGTCCAAAAGAATGTATTCCATTATTAATTTACCCCAACCAAAAAGTCCAGGGGCCTTATCGGATATCCATCTTCTTCCTTGCACAAAAAGTCAGGATGTTAAAAAGCATTTTTCTGATGTACGTTAATAATAAGACTGCTGGGTAAGCCTAAGAGAAAAGACACTGGCTCACCATTTCAAGCTCCATCTTCAGAATCTTTTCCATTTCACCCAAAATATCACTCCAGTGTGCCTGAAGTTTGGGACAGTGGGTGGAAGTTCCAGTATTTAGTTTACATTTAGAACACATTGGAGAAACCCCCATCTTAAATTCCAAGAGACGATCTGGAGTCAGATGGGCCCTATGCAGAATTTTGAGTGGCAATACTTTAGTTCTATTACAAACTGAAATTTTCTTTGCGTTATCACAGATGTCTTCCCATGTTTCAGCTGTAATTTCTCCTCCCAGCTCTTCCTCCCAGACCCTTCCTAGCTACTCAGCCTCTCCACAAGAACATTCCCTCAGGATGCTGTAAAAAGTACTAATGGAGACTTTACCCTTAGAATAAAACACCCACTTTTCTATGTCAGAACTATAGAAATCAGTTAACAATAATGTTTTTTTCTGTATATAATCTCTTATCTGAAAGAAACGGAAATGATCCTTGTTGGGTATGTTAAATTTCTGTACTACTTGACTAAAAGACATCATCGTTCCTTCCTCAAACAAATTTCCTGGATGGAAAATATCTTTAGAAATCCAAAGTTTAAATCCAGAATCCATTATGCCAGGCTGAAAATCTGGACTGCCGGTTATTGGCGTGAAAGGTGATATTTTCGCTGTGTTGCCCTCAATTTGTTGCACCGCCCTCCAAGCTTGACTGTATTAATTGTTATTGGACTGCGACAATATTCCTTAAACTAGTTTCCTCTTATTGAGGAAAAGCAAATTAATAAGAGGGCATTTTGCTTGTGAAGCTTCAATGTCTAACCAAATTGAGGAGGAGTCCCTGCAAACCCAGTCAACCACATAAGATAAAAAGGACCTTAATTGATATTTTTTGATGTCTGGAAAATCCAGATGCCCTAGACTACTGGGAAGCTGTAACTTAGACATTTTATTACAGGGTCTTTTTTTTGTTCCAGATGAAAGAAACAAACCAGCTATTTATTTTTTTAAGTATGTGTTGGGTAAAAATGACTGGAATCATTCATATTGGGTAGAGCAGATGAGGAAGAATGTTCATTTTGAGGAAGGATATTCAGCCAAGCCAAGAAATGGGAAGAGTGCTCTATTGCTCAAGATCCTGTTTGATTTTGTCAAATAACTGTGTAAAGATGACTTTGAACAATTGACCAAACATAGGTGTGATAAATATGCCAAAGTAAACAAGACCTGTCTGCGACCATTTAAAGGGGGAAACACCCTGAGTGTTGGGTATCTGCTGCAGATTCCCCAGAGGCATAGCCACTGATTTAGTAAAGTTGATTTTATAAGGGTTTGATAAGAAAATTAGAACATCATCCACATACAATGTAATTTTATGTGACTTTAATCCTATGTCTGGAGCAGATATTTTGGGGTCTTGTCGAATAGCCTCAGCCAATGCCTCGATCACTAGTGTGAAAAGTAGTGGTTCTAAACGGCGGTCCTGCCGGCTGCCCCTCAGAATACTAAAATTATCTGACCTAATACCATTAGTGAGAATCGCAGCCAAAGGGTCATTATAAAGAACCTTCACCCACTTAATAAAATTATTGCCCAAACCAAATTGTTCTAAAGTGAATAAAAGATATGGCTATTTGACACGATCAAAGGCCTTTTCTGCATCTAAGGAAACGAGCAAGTCGTCCACTGCCTGTTGCTGACATGCCTGAATCACATTAAGTAATCTTCTGATATTGTTAGATGATCTACGGCCTTTTACAAAACCTGTTTGATCCTCTTTTATGATAAAAGGTAACACAGTTACTAATCACAATGCCAAGGTTTTAGATAAGATTTTAAAGTCAACATTTAACAATGAAATAGGTCTGAGGGAGGCACAATATTCAGGGCTCTTTCTTAAGAATTAGGGAGATATTAACTTCTCTCAATGATGGTGGGAGGAGACCATAATTAAATGCATGACTGAACATGTTTAGCATAGGTACTGATAATAACCCTGTGAACTCTTTATAGACTTTACTAGTGAGTCCATCAGGACCAGGGGCCTTCTCACTTTGGAGCTGTCTCACAGCTTCCTGTATCTCATGTATAGATAACAGAGCATTGAGGAGAGACTCTTGTTCAGAAGAGATGCCTAGGAGATCTAAATTCCTGAAAAAGGACTCCATCCTAGATTGTCCACCATTGCATTGCTCATATTGATACAGTTTAGAATAAAAATTCTTAAACACAACATTACTCATTTTAGAATTACTAGTGAGGGCTCCTGTCCCATCCCTAATTGAAACAATAGTCTGAGAGGCATTTTTCTTTCTAGCTAAATAAGCCAAATACCTACCTGGTTTTTCACCATGTTCAAACTGTCAATTTTCTTTTGGCTGCTTGTGTAAATAAAGAGTTTAGTGTACAGTGTAGGGCTGTGATATTCTGTAACTTGGCTGCAGAAGGCTTATTAATATAATCCTTTACAGCTGCCGCAAGGCTTGCTTCCACTAGGCGCGGCTGTTCCGCAGCTTGCCACTTCTTACTAGCAGAGTAGGAGATAATTAATCCCCTTGCATAGGCCTTAGTGGTTTCCCAGAGCATCGATGGACTACTAGCTGATTTGGAATTAATAGGAACGTTTTGAATTTGAAAGTAGTCTATTAATTTATTATCTTTTAGAATAAAAGGATTCAGCCTCCAAAGTCTAGATCGTGCTGAATTATCTTTGGGCTTAATATTTAAATATACTGCTGCATGATCAGAAATAACGATATTTCCAATTGTGTAGGATACAACTAAATCTAGGAGTGGTTTGGGGGTTAGAAAAAATGTCTATTCTGGTGTAACATCTGTGTGGATTAGAAAAAAATGTGAAGTCTTTGTCTGAGGGATGTAACAACTTTCAGATATCCACAAGTCCTAGTTCTCCACATAAGCCCATGATTTGTTTGGACTGTGAGGAGAGCAATGGAGGACCACTAGGCACTCTGTCCATCAATGAGACAATTAAAATCCCCACCTACAATAATGTTTTGTATTGAAAAGCTTGTAAGTTTGGAAAAAGCATCTATTAGGAATTTAAAAGGATGAGCTGGAGGGCAGTAAACATTGGGAAATACCATATTCCTCTCCAGATATTGAAGCCTTAACAATCACAAATCTCCCATACTTATCCTTAATGCAGTGTAATAACGTAAAAGGTAAGCTCTTCCTAATTAAAATGGCCACCCCCACTACTCCTGGTATTAAAAGATGAGAAACAGACTTGATCAAATCTACTCTTAGATTTGCAGTCTTAGATGTTCTTTATCATTTAAATGTGTCTCCTGCAATAATGCTATATCCAAACCTTTCCTTTTTCAGGTTTAGTAGGATTTTCTTTCTCTTGATTGGTGAATGACTCCCCTTAATGTTCCAAGTGCACAATTTTAATATATTACTGGTCATAACCCTTTATAACAATCATGTGACTCTGGAGGAGAAGAAACCTGACTTAAGATCAGCTGAGCAGCAATAAGTAAATTTAACAAAACACACAAAAAAAGAACAAAGCGCCAACAGCGCTGAACAAGAGGACTTACCCCACACTTAAAGGGGATATCTGAACCTTCTAGCACCCCATATTCTGCCCCACTGCCAATATGGCATTTAACATAGTCAAAAATGAAAATGGCATAATTTATCAATCCACTAATTTGTTACCGTCATGTTTAAACTCCTTCAGGCTGGAGCAGCACCGCTAATTTAAACAAATGATGAAACTGGATTAATCAAAATAAACATGTTACCCATCCTATAAGATATCTTACCATCGAGTAGTGAAAAGGTAAAATAAACTGACCATCGAGCATGTTATCATCCCTAACCGGGGCTACACAATATACGGTATACATTTTTAGCCCAACGTGTCCACAAAAGTTTTAGCTTTGCCAGGAGAATCAATTATCTTGGTGGTCCCGTTATAGGTGATTTTCAGTGCCGCTGGGTATAACATAAAGTACTGGATTCCGGATTCTCTCAGCCGCTTCTTTACCTGGTTGAATTCCTTGCGCTTCTGAATAACAGCTGCTGAAAAATCTTGAAAAAACATAAGCCTGGATCCCTCATATAATAAAGCCTGGGCATTAGTCCCGTAGCATCTCGAAGCCTCCATCACTCTTTGCTTATTGCTGAAATTATGGAACCGCACGAGGACGGGTCGAGGGCATTGGCCTGGGCCCAGTTTTGGCGCCAGCATACAGTGAGCTGTTTCCACTTTAATGCGTCCAGCCTTGGTTTCCAAATCAAGGAAATTAGGCAGCCATCCCTCAAAAAACTTCGCCAGCTGGCTGCCTACTTTACCTTCAGGTAGACTGATGATCCGTATGTTCTTCCTCCTGCCTCTGTTCTCAAGATCATCGATATCGTCAGACAGGCTTTGGGCTTGAGCAGCTACTGTCCCTACCGCGGAAACTTGGCCCTTGGCCTCGGTCATTCTTGTATCAAGATTTTTAAGCTCCAATGCGTGGTTTTGGAGTACTAGAGAGAGTGGAGCCAGCTTCTTGTCCATCATTTTGGATATGTTCTCCATAAATTCCTGAATTACTTGACGAAAAGCAGGGTCCAACGTGTTAGCAGAGCTAGCAGCAGCGAGCTCCTCAGCTTCGGGCGAGCGCTCTCAGCAATCCATCTTGGCCGGCTTTTTAGTACTTTTTGATGGCTTGGTGTTGAAGCAGCTCAAAGAAATACTCATCAATGTTCATGTTATTAAATCCAGCAATTGGGCATTTTAATAAAAGGTTGAAACAGATAGGTTTATATGTGAAATTATCAGCGTTGCCGTGCAGAGCTCAGCAAAGCAGACCTTTCACTGTGTCACCATCTTGAAAACCCGATCTTTCTGTTTTTAATCTAACTGTGTGTATTGCAGAAGCATAAGGAAACAAAAGTAGACATGGAGTTTTATTTTTGTTCACAAATATAGTCCCAGACCGTATGATCTTCCCAAGCCTCTCTTCTTGTGTAATGTTTTCGCACCTGTGCTTTGGTTTCTCCACCCTTGCTGGTACTCAAGATTAGTCATTACCATGTTTCACTATGCTGCAGTGTCTAAAACTGTCTTTGTGGTCAACAATGCAACAGTCATCAGGCTTGACTTAAAATGTCTTTTTGATCTCTTTTCAAACCCTGGTCACTTCTTCCTTGCAGTTGATGTGCTAATGCACTTGCAGGTTCTTTTCTAACTGTATGTCATAGCAGGAACATGATGAATCAGAAAGAGATGTGGAGGACTGCTGAAACACTTGCATCTTGTTTATTCCAGCCTCTCCAACTACATTGCAAATATAGAGACTGGAGCTGTAGATATAAATGGTATAAATTCAGCAGGGCAAAGAATTTCTTGATAGAATCTTATGGAACAAAAAACAATCAAGCTGCTGTTAGAACTCAGCAGGTCAAGTAGCAAAATTCTGGTCCTCATCTCGAGAGCATCAGGGCTGAGAGTATAGGGAGCAAAAGCTAGTATATATATAGAAGTGAGAAGGAGGCGCAATCAGAGGCTGCCATCCCAAGTATAGTATATTGTAAACTATTAAGCACAAACTTAACACCGAATGATTAGTTACAGTTTCAACTGCAGAATGGGCAAATAGATCCATAGAATTAAATATTCACAATAAGTAGAAATGCCTCTGCATTTTCAGGCATCTTTGCTGGGAATGCGGTATATCCTGTATTTACCACTGTACTGAGTGATGGCTCTCTCTGCAGACAAGGGCCTGGATTAGTTCATCTACCCTTTGTCCTTCATTGAAGACTAGTTTCTGTTTGTAATAGTGGTACTATCCATATAATTCCTCACTAAAACTGGCATCCAGCCAAACAAGCCTCATACAGTTGGTCAAAGAAAAGAGTAATTTCTTGATTCTATTAATATACAATATATTCTAACCTCTAGTTATTTCACTATGCATTTAGAATGTGGCAAGAGCAGTTGTACTCTGCATATTCTAATTTACTTGGACATTTTTTAAAATATCCAAGGGGATTCCCAAATATTCAGGGGAACTGGACAGTGCAATAGAAGTGAGTCCATGTGCCATAAATTAAGCAGAGCGGATTACTCACTCTAAGATTTATTTTAAATTTCAAAGGTTAACTTTATTTTATTGAAAATACATACAAGAAGTACAAAACAGTACTTGCCTTTCATTATATACACATTGTTGTCCAACTATCTGTTCCTAGTTTTGTTAAGTCAATACATTTGCAGTGTCATTGTTAATACATTCTATGTGACATAGTGTGAACAAAGTCATAGGAGAATACAGCTGGTAGATATGAAGTAATCTTTTATTTGACAAAATGAGACCTTTTCGGAGGAAGAGGCCAGTTTGACCCAATATTACATGATATTTCATATGCAAAAGATCAAAGGATAATTCTATATTTACAATGTATCTACAGTGCTTCCTTTGAATTACATATAACTTCCACGCCTCCTTCTTCACACCCACAATCCAGGTGCCTAAAATAAATGTTATCATTGACTGATTTTCTAATTAACTGCTCTTCACAGCTCTAGGAAACTATTGTCTGGGGCTGCATTTTAAATGTAATATACAGTCCATGTTCAGGTCTAAAGATTGGTTGCTGAAGTTAATATTTTGCTATACACCCCTGCCAGTCCAAAATATGTCCTAACACAATGTACTAAGCACAAATACCATTCAAACAGCCGCTTGAACAATATACAGTTTGGCTTTGTAGGGCTTTTACACAGGACCTAACCGTTCAGTATCTAGTGGAGATGGGACCTTAGTCTGCAGTCCTTTCCCACAAAGCCATTGCGTTGTCTGCTTAAAGTTTCTCCCTTAGGCCATACTTGTGCAGCTTGCAACAACATTCAACCTACTCCAGGAGTATAACTGCTTTGCCCAGGTCAAATAGGATCTGACATCTAATGGCATATTGTACCTGTTATATCATGGCCTGACCACTGTGCAGTGAGGTTGAAATCACATCAGAAGCAAGTTTTCAGTCATCACTTTTCTTTAGATTTTCTCTAGGCTTTGCTTTTTGGGTGAATTTTCTGCTTATCAAGGTAAAGTTGAGAATTTACATTCCCATTTCCCATGCCAGGAATCTTTACATGCTTTCTGAAGTAGACAGCCAATTAGTCCTGAAATACAAGCAGATTTTGCAGTAAATTCAGGCCTGTTAAGAAATGAATGCAGGCTTTTCAAAGTGGCTTCACTTAGGGACCTCACAGTTGTCAGAAAAAGGAGAATTTTATTGCTTGAGTTTGTGTGTTAGAATGGAGCCCAGGTCCCAAGTGCGAAAAAATTATTCAGCATGGCAATGGACACTTTTTCAACATGAGAGCCCTAGTACTGGTAGGCAATTGTTTTAGTATTAGCCTTTGTTCCATTTTTAGACAAGTAAATATGAAAGCCAGTTTAGTTCTACATTGTGTTCACTCTAAGCAGCAAAGTTCCAGTTGGCCGTGGTCTTCATCAAAAGCACATTGTTCACGGAATCAGGAAGGAGCTATATTGTATTTCTTTGTCCTACTGTGAATGCGTGCAAGAAAATTAATCTCAGGTTAGTATATGGTGAAATATAAGTAATATATTTGAATAATAAATTTACTTTGAACTTTGAACTAACATCAGGGAAGAGATATTGGATCCTCTGTTCCCACACTATGGGGTCCAGGAACAGTTATTACCCTTCAATTATCAGGCTCCTGAACCAGCATGGATAAGTTCATCTACCTTAACACGGAACTGATTCCACAACCTATGGACTCACTTTCAAGGACTGTACAACTCATGTTCTCAGTATTAATTATTTATACTATTAGTTGTTTTGCCTTTGTATTTGTGCATTTTTTACACCAAACATACAGTGAAATGTATGTGAAATGGAATATGCTGAGACAGCAGCAAGTGTCACCACATTTCTGGCACCAACATAGCATATCCACAACTCTCTAACCCTAATTGTATGCCTTTGGAATGTTGGAAGAAACCAGCTCACCCAGAGGAAACCCGCATGGTCATGGGGAAAGCATACAAACTTCTTACAGACAGCGGTAGGTATCGAATCCCGATTGGTGATAATTGGCACTGTAAAGCACCCATCAAAGGAAATTAGTCGGTCTTTTGAAATAAATATAAAGCAGCTTTACTCAATTACTGGGTGTATAGAAATATTTCAAGTTCCCATAAAAGATCAATGGGCAAGTAGGAAAAAGACAAAAGAAAATATCAAGTACAAATTGCTACTGAGTGTGCTGGTTACTTTGTTTCCTGGTTCAGCAAAGTTAGAAAATGATTTGCCCTGGCACAATCTTGTCAGCACAGATTAGAAATCGATACTGGAGTGACAACAGGTCATCTGGCTTTTGAAGCACTAACTTTGGATCATTTCAGAACTAGAATCAGAGTCAGGTTTAATATCACTGAATTGTGTCATGAAATTTGTTGTTTTGCAACAGCTGTACATTGCGATACATAATAATAGAACTAAAAATTACGATAAATATACACATGTATATAAATAATCCAACAGGAGAGCAAAATAAAAAAAATGCCAGTTATCTTCTGCTTAATTGGCAAGTGAATCACCTCCCTGTGAGTACTTATCCTGCTGAACTATTTTGCATTGAATTAAATTAGTTGCAAGGTTAAGCAGGTCCTGTGGATTGATGATCCTGTTCCACATGGGTTTGTCAGAGTTTCTCTCCTTCGGCTGAGCTAGGAGAGATCCAGCCCTTCCCCACACCTCCACGCACCCACCGACCCGGTCTCCTTGATTTGGGAATAGTAATAATCACTTTATCCTGATTGAAAATGTGTAGGGTTTGCTTTTCTATATCAAGCAATGTGATAAAAAGTATAAAGAGTGAAGATCATAAACACAAGAGATTCTGCATTTAAGCTGGAAATCCAGAGCACCACTCACAAAATGCTGGAGGAAGACAGCAGTGTTTCAGGTCATGATGAAGGGTCTTGGCCAGAAATGTTGATTCTTTATTCCTCTACATAGATGCTGCCTGACCTGTTCATCCAGCATTTTGTGTGTGTGTTAATATGAAGATTCATTTCAAATTCATTTCAAATTTAATTAATTCCAGCTGAAGTAGTTTGTGATGTTTCAAGATCATGTGCTGAAAGCCTGTAAACAAAGAAAGTTATCTTTTAACCTTGTGCTCTAGTGGTGGATGAACTCTTCTCTTCTTCCTGAATTAAAGGTGCTATAGTTTGTGTTACAAATAGTTGTGAACTGTCCATTTTGCTGCAGATATTTCCAGACACATCTGTTTTACGATGACTTCTACTCTGCCTCTGGATTTTCAATTGAATAATCTTTTGATAGTGCTTTGGAAGGCAGTAAACAAGGTCATTAATCTACACTATAGATGAGTTGTGTTCTACTGCAATAAATTCAGTTTGGAAAGGGCAGTAAGCACTAGAAAATAAATTTTGTTGTTTTATGTATTGTGTTAACCTCTTGCATACCAAATGTCCTCTTCTGCTTCATGCAATATACCGTAAATATGATTTCATTACATCATCAAAATATTGCTTTATTAAATTTATTCAGCATTTCCAAAGCAGACTTAGAATGGGTCGGAAAGCTTGCTGTAGACTCACAGCAGCCTGAATATGATATAAATTTTGTCTACTGCTGTTATACATGCAAATAAATATCCCTTAACTATCACAATGTAGAAATATTGTGCACTGCTGATTTGAAAGAATCGGAACTTCATATCTATTCCGTAATCAACACCTGTGTTACAGATTATCTTGGTATTATCACATCCCTTCTTTTGAGAATTGGCTGTCCCGTTCCCAACACTACAGCGGTGCCCACACATAAAAAAACATTTCATGGGTTGTTCTGATGTCATATGCAAATGAAAGTCTTTTTGCCATGTCTTTCATCTAAGCTAGTTCCCAGGATGTAGATGTCACTGGTATTTATTATGGCTACTCAAATAACTTGATGTGAGAAAGAGGTCAGGAGCCAGGCACATTGACACTGGTCCAGAGTCACGTGCAGGCCAGACTGCATAAGGGCAGCAGACTTCCTTCTTGAAAGTACATTTTTTAACGATAATCCAACAGATTCAAGGTTGCAATTGTTGGTTTGCTTAGTAACTTGAATTTATATTGCCCAGTTTCAATGCAAGGATTCAGCCTCACATCTGTAATTCAAAAGGGTATTCTACTTTTTCTCTGGACTTTCAAAGAACACAGAACATAGAAATCTACAGCACATTGCAGGCCATTCGGCCCACAATGTTGTGCCAACCACGTAACCTACTCTAGAAACTGCCTAGAATTTCCCTACCTCATAGCCCTTTAATTCAATTAGAGCACAGATCCAGTAATATAACCTTTAACCTAAGAACACATGTCCTGTAATACATCTATGCTACCACTTATCTAACACAATACGAATAATTACTCAATCTTTTCCTGCCAGAGACTGCAATCCCTGTTATTTACATAATGAAACATTGTTCCTCTGCATCATATAACACATTTGTAGTTATCCCTTTAAGAAGCAGAGTTTTTATTTTTTTCTTTACTCTTCCCCCTTCCCTTCCAACCTTCTATTATTTACATTATTATCAAAAATAACAACAGAAATAATAGAAGAGAGGATTGGCAGGGATTTTTTTTTCTCCTGTGGTTTCAGCCATCTCACCAGTCAGACCTCAGCCAAATGAATTCATTTTATGTAATATAAAGGAACAGTTGAGAAGACTGGTTGCAGAAAATGATATGGGACCAGATGATATCCCAACTGCTTTTCTGCAGACTTGTATTCCAGAACTAGATTATAGCCAAGCTGTTCTATGACTGGACCAGCACTATAGCACTAGGCTCCAGCCAGAATTGTAGAAAATTACCTCAGCATGTGTGATGCATTGAAGGAACAAATCTCAGGTCCAGATTGTTAGTTTAATTGTTACTTGCAGTCTAAGGCACAAAATAACATGTAGACTTGAACCTGAACTTTGAGAATTAAATAAAGCCAAAGCAAGCAATGCATTGTTCCTGGAACTCAAGTCCAAGAAAACTTTTCCAAGATCTTTTGGAGTTCAAAAACCACCTGGATAAAATTCATGACACATCTGTGTTTTTATTAGTTCTTTCATCCTGTCCATGGTTACCTTTCCAGATGTATGAAAAATTGAGGTTAGCAGAAATAAAAACAGAATGGTGATGACATGCAAGCCCCAGAACTGTGTATGTATTCCTGCTCAAAGGGTGAGTTACACTGGCCAATGGTGTAGTAGCATCTGCGCTGGACTTCGAGGCGAGTGATCCCGGGTTCAAATCCAGCTGGCACCTTGCACACTTTCCATATGTGCTGGGTTGAGTGTCGAGCTAGCAACTCAGCCTCATGAAAAGACAGAGAAAGAAATGCTAAAGGAATGATAAGGTTGCCACCCAATGTGCCACAAGCTGTGTTACTCCATCAATGCACCCCTCCTGCCACAAGATTAATAGGTTGACATATCATTTTAGGCACCACACACATTGCATCTACTTTAAGTGGCTAAATGCACTAAAGACTAACATTTAATAAAAAAAAACATTTAATATGAAGGGATAGGATTCTATTCAGGTGAGGAAGGTTTTAATAGGTGCAGCCTAAAAGTGTCAAAGTGGATGTTTGACATTCTGACATAAATGGCAGGAGATAAATACTGACAGCAATGTGAGCTCACTTTTTTGACAGAGCTGCACACTGGTCAAGATGTTGGGTTTGGATAACATGATCATTTTTATGTTGTTAATCTCCCTGCTCTTTTCATTTTCCCTGATGCATTAGGTGTAGTGGTAGGTAATGGTCACCAATAACTATTTTATCTTGTAAGTTGCTGGAACTACAGGAAGACTTAGAGAAATTGCATTAGATTTACTTAATATTCCAGAAATAAGACATATGTGTATCTTTCCAGGTGAGGCAACACTTCAGCTGTGTATGGCTAGGGTTGTCTATTGTGTTGGGTGCTGCTGATGCAGCATCCTTTAAATTGGTGTCCCTTTTCCATTTGTCCCTCCCCATTAATCTACTACCCCCGGTACTTATTGCTGCAAGGGGCCTAAACATTACACCTTGGTAAAAACGCCATCTTTTTCTCTCAGTTCTTCTCACTCCTCTGCACCTGCTCTCAGGATGAGGCTTTTCACTCCAGAATTAATGAGATGTCTTCCTGCTTCAAAGAGAGGGGCTTTCCTTCCTCCACCATCAACACTGCCCTCATCCTGTCCTTCCGCCACCCCAGCAAGGATAGGGCTCCTCTTATTCTCACTTACCACCCCAGTAGCCTCAGTGTCTAGCTCATAATCCTCCGTAACTTCTACCATGTCCAATGGAATCCCACCACCAATCACATCTTTCCCACTTTCAGCTTCCTACAGGGATCACTCCCAATGTGCCTCCCTTGTCTATTCATGCCTCCCCACTGGTCTCCCTCCTGTTACATCCTTGCAAGTGGAACAAGTGCCATGCCTACCCCTACACTTCCTTCCTCACTACTAGTCAGGGTCCCAAACAAGGCAAAGGATTGTTAGACTCTTGATTAGTCTGGGCATTAAGGGTTATGGTGAGAAGGCAGGAGACTGGGGCTGAGAGGAAAATTGGATCAGCCATGATGAAATGGTGGAGCAGACTTAATGGGCGAAATGGCCTAATTCTGCTCCTATATCTTATGGTCTTATGGTGAGGCAACCCTTCACCAGTGAGGCTTTTGGGGTCATCTACTCTATCTGCTGCTCGTGGTGTGACCTCCTGTATATTTGTGAGACCCAACGTAGATTTGAAGACTGCTTCACTGAGCACCTACACTCCATCTGCCAGAAAAAGCGGGATCTCCTGGAGGCCACCCATTTTAATTCTACTTTCTATTCCCATTCTGGCATGTCAGTCCATGACCTCCTCTACTGCCACAATGAGGCCACACTCAGGTTGGAGGAGCAACACCTTATATTCCACCTGGATAGCCTCCAAACTGATTGCATGAACATCAATTTCTTGAACTTCTGGTAATTGTCGCATCCCCCTCCCCACCTTTCACAATTCCCATTCCTATTTTCCTCTCTCACCTTATCTCTTTATCTGCCTGTCACCTCTAATTGGTGCTCCACCCTCTTCCCTTTCTTCCATGGTCTTCTACTCAGTCCTATCAGATTCCCCTTCTCCAATTCTTTGTCTCTTTCACCTATGAACTCTTTACTTCACTCCTCCCCCTCTCCCAGTTTCACCTATCACTTACCACCTTGTACATTTTCTTCCCCTCCTCCTAACTTCTTGCTCTAACTTCTCATCTTTTTTTCCAGTCCTGATGAAGGGTCTTGGCCACAAGCGTCAACTGTTTACTTTCTTCCTTAGATGCTACTTGGTGTGCTGAGTTCCAGCATTTTGTGTGTGTTGTTAAGTGCTACACCTGCCCATTCCCCTCCTTCTCCACCTCCATTCGGGGCCCAAGATGGTCCTTGGAGGTGAGGCAACACTCTATGCGTGACTAGGCTGGGGTTGTTTATTGTGTTCAGTGTTCTCAATGCGGCCTCCTCTACACTGGTGACCTTGTCCATTCATTCCTCCCCACTAAACTGCCCTCTTGTACTTAGCCCTGAAAGTGGCCCATCTGCTACGCCTGACATTCACCTCCCGCACCCCACAACCTTCATTGAGACCACCAAACAGTCCTGCCAGATGAGGCAACACTTTGCCTGCAAAACAGCTGGAGTTGTACTTTGTGTCCGGTGCTCCCAATGCTCCCTTCTCTCCGTTGGTGAGACCCGTCGTAAATTGAGCGGCTGCTTCGATGAGCACCTCCACTCCATCCACCAAAAGCAGAACTTCCCAGTACCCAAACATTTTAATTCTGATACCCATGCCCATTCTGACATGTCAGTCCATGGCCTCCTCTTGTGCCAAGACAAGCACACCCTCAGGGTGAAGGAGCAAAACCTTATATTCTTCCTAGGTAGCCTCCAAACAGATAGCATGAAAAATTTCTCCTTCCGGTAAAAGAAAATTATTCTGTCCCCATCACCTCTTCTATTTCCCTCTTACTTCCTCTCAACTGCCTATCACCTCCCCCTGACTACTCTCCTCCTTCTCTTTCTCCTATAATCCACTCCTCCCTCCATTTGGATGCCTTCTTCTCCAACCCTTTATCTTTACAACCCACCTGGCTTCACCTATGATCTTTTAGCTGCCTTCCTTCCCCTGCCGCCACATTTTATTCTGGCATCTTCCCCTTTCCTTTTCAGTGCCTGAAGCATTGACTACTTACTCATTTCCATAGAGTTCCTCCGGCATTGTGTGTGTTGATTTTAATTCTGTAACTTCCTTTAAGATCTGTTTATTATATTTTGCATCTTAATTCAGATTCTATTTTCATTGCCAATACAAAAAAAATGAGAAAATGTGTTTCCTCTTCAGCATTTCTTCTAAATTTTATCTCCATTGTTTTCTTTGAATTTATACAAGATTGACAAATAATTCTTTGAATTACTCTAAGCTGGAACGCCTTCATGCATTTATCTATGTCACTGGCTGATTATTTTTCAGGACTGGAAATGAGTGTTTACAGCATTTTTACATTTGAGCTTTCAGACATGCTCTTGCATTTCAGAGGAAGAGAGAATAAATGTTCTCAGGAATTTTTTTTACATGTTACACCAAACTTGAGTGAATTGTTGAGAAGCACAAGAGGTGTGAAAACTCTTTTAATTTGGTTATGTGGTTTCTGCAGTTGAGTTTGCTGCACATTCATTCACCATCTTATGAGTAAACCTAAATCAACACCTTTGTGAGTTGTTAGACAAACCAATCAGAGCAACACTTTGGCCAACAGAATTTACAAGAACAGACAATGTAATCTCTCAACTTCTGGACTGAAATTCAAACTTATAAATGGAGAATTATCTGAGTAACGTATAGTTTTTGTGTTAATAAAACTTGAACAGCGGGAGCCAATATGCATTAAATGCAGTGGATTCGGGTTAGTTGAAACATATCGCAACCAGTATATTTTGGCCCAATTAAGCAATTGTCGCAATTAGCCAAGTAGTTAGAAAGGCATAAAAATGACAGACTGAGTAAGAAATTAACTACTTAACTAAAATGTAGAATAAATTATAACAATGCTTATAGCACCATGGTACAATAACACTACACATTAGTTCCTAATAGTTATTGACAGAGGAATTCATCCAGTGCACACAATGAACAAAATCAGCGCAGACACCTAGTGCAGATAATGGACTGCCTTCATACACTGCTTTCAATGTCTGCATCCTCCAAATTTTTATTTTCATTGTCAATTTCAAGATGAATGTCTACACCTATAAATGAAGTACTGTAGTGAAAACGTTTCGTTTTCACTCCTGGCCGTTTCTGGCATCTCCATGCCTGAACGCTTGAAACCACAGTGAACAAAGCGGTTCTGAATTGTCTTGCTGCTTATTTCTTGCCAACTATCAGTGACAAAAATCGCTGCTTTTTGAGCACAAACACACACAACTGATGCTATTCAAAAGCTGTTCACAATAGCGTCTAACAGTCTGGCCACACAAGTGTGCGCAAATGACACTAGTTTGGCCACAGTCTCCTTCCCCAACTAAGAGTCATGGTGTCCCAAATAATTGAAAGCAGAAAAATACACAAAAAATGCTTGTTCTTTAAGAGATGCCCCAAATAAGTGGCTGCCCCAATTAACCGGAATCCACAGTATTGGATGCTGGGATAGGAAATGTTGCACTAACTTTATTAATACTGCTTGCAACTGTCTAAAGAACAATGCTTCCAAGTAACACATGTCACCATAAAGTTTGGTGAACCTGGGCATATGAATATAAGAATCAGGAGCAGGAGTAGGCCATTCATTTCCTCTAGTCGGCCCTATTATTCATTAAGATCATAGCATATTTGATTATAATCATATTCCTGCATTACTGTCCACTTATGGTAATATTTCACTCTTATACTTATAAATATTCAAATACTGTCATGGTTCCTATTGGGCTGTTCCCCTTTAACGCTCCTTTCTCCCTGATTATGCCCTAATTTCAGTCATTAGATCTCAAATTGCTGCTAGTTTACTCTTGACAATTTTTATCAGAGACCAGTACTGCACACAATACTCTAGATGTGGCCTCACCAGCGGCATTTATAACTGAAGCATAAACTCGCTGCTTTTATCTTTGACTTCCTGGCAGTAAATTATCACATTCTGTTAGATTTCCCAGTTACTTCCTGTGGTGAACTATGTGCCTGTCTGGACACGCTCCCTGCTGACTGCTCCTGTGGCTCCTCCCACAGGCCCCTGTATAAAGGCGATCTGAGGCCTGACGCTCGGCCTCAGTCTCCAGGACATGGTATGATGGACACTCACTCCTGGTTCCTTCTTCCAGTCAATAAAAGCCGATATCTCGCCTTACGTCTCAGTGTGAGTTATTGATGGTGCATCAATTTTATTGACTGGAAGTTTTAAAACATGGAAACCGTTTTGCGTCCGGAAAGGTTGGATTTGGACCCTCAAGACCCTGACGCAGCTCTCGCTTTTGAACACTCTCTTGCATGCTTCCAATCGTACTTGGAGGAGGTTCGTGCAACTGAACCCGCCGTTATGCACAGAATCCTACTCTCGAGGGTCACCCCCAAAGTTTACTCCATTATCCGGGACCTGCCGACCTACGATGGGGCACTGGACGCTCTCAAAAGAACACCGTCTACGCTCTCAAAAGAACACCGTCTACGCAAGACATCGTTTAGCTACCCGGCAACAGCGGCCTGGCGAATCGTGCGCTGAGTTTCTCCGAGCACTACAGACACTCGTCCGACCTTCTGACTGCAAGACGCTCATGGCAGAACAACATGCGGAGCTGCTGATGCGAGACGCCTTTGTGACGGGACTGAGGTCAGTGTACATGCGCCAGCGACTGCTGGAAAATGCAGACCTTACCTTAAGCTCGGCGATGGAGACGGCCAACGCTCTAGAAGCTGCTTTGCATAATGCTGACGCTGTCCAGTTGCACGATTCCCCGCTGGTTCAGTGGACTCCTCCGACCCCGCCACCGCCGGCTCCCGGGAGCGAATTCGCCAACGCCGCCGCCAGTCGCGATTCCACGAGCTCCCCGACCCTGACCACGGCTGTGGCCCATCAGAAGCCCATGCTTTGTTATTTCTGCGGCCATAAAAAACACTCTCGACAACGCTGTCCAGCGCGAGAAGCGACCTGCTCCAGTTGCGGAAAGTGGGGCCACTTTGTCAAGGTCTGTAAGTCTCAACCTCGAGCGGAGTGCAGTGCTGCAGGTGAAACGTGGGGGCCGCCATCTTGCATGCCCGGATGTGGGCGGCCATCTTTGTTGACGTCAGCACGCCCCGCCCCCGGCCCTCCGATGCTCACCGGGTCTCTGGCCACTGTAACTCTCGACCAAAGCGCCCCACACCAGCTTGCAAGGTCCATGATGGACATCCAGGTGGAGGGGCATTGGACTGGATGCCTGTTTGACACGGGCAGCACTGGGAGTTTTATCCACCCGGACACGGTGCAACGCTGCGGTCTCGCAACGCGGCCGGTAAGTCGGAGGTTCCATTTGGCTTCTGGGTCGCAGTCCACAGACATCCGGGCGGGTTGTGTAGCGACTTTGGTGGTGCAAGGCACAGAATATCGGAACTTTGATCTACTGGTCATGCCTAATCTGTGCGCACCTGTGCTATTGGGGCCATCTCGAAAGTGTGACTATGGTATATGACGGGCCCCTCCCACCACTCACTGTCTGGAATCCTCAGTTTTGTGGGACTTCTTCACATTCCCCGCTACTGACCACACACACACACGGGCACACACATCCCATCCAGAACTAGGCCGACAGCTGCGCTATTGACACCACTTGCAGCCTCTCCACTCTCAAGGTCCCTCCCCCACCGCTGTTCGGCAACCTGACCCCTGACTGTAAGCCTGTGGCAACTAAAAGCAGGAGGTACAGTGCGGGGGACAGGGCCTTCATTCAGTCGGAGGTGCAGTGGCTGCTCAGGGAGGGGATCATTGAGCCAAGCTCAAGCCCTTGGAGGGCCCAGGTGGTTGTTGTTTGGACTGGGCAGAAAAATAGATGGTGGTGGACTATAGTCAAACCATCAATAGGTTTACGCAGCTTGACGCGTACCCCCTACCCCGCATCATGGATATGGTCAACCAGATTGCTCAGTACAAGGTGTACTCGACAATAGATCTGAAATCCGCTTATCACCAGCTCCCCATCTGCCCAGAGGACCGCCCCTACACCGCCTTCAAGGCGGGCGGCAGGCTCTATCACTTCCTGCGCGTCCCTTTCGGTGTCACGAATGGTGTCTCTGTCTTCCAGAGGGAAATGGACCGGATGGTGGACCAGTACCAACTGCAGGCCACATTTCCCTATCTGGATAACATCACCATCTGTGGTCACGACAGGCCAGATCATGACGCCAACCTCCAACGATTTCTCCAAGTGGCCGCAGCTCTGAACCTTACTTATAACAGGGACAAGTGTGTGTTTGGAACCACCCGCCTTGCTATACTTGGGTATGTCGTGGAAAACGGGGTTATTGGCCCTGATCCCGAACGTATGCGCCCCCTGTTAGAACTCCCTCTTCCCACCACTCTCAAGGCCCTCAGATGGTGCCTGGGTTTTTTTCCTATTACGCCCAATGGGTCCCCCATTACGCAGACAAGGCACGCCCCCTGGTCGTCTACCTCGTTTCCCCTCTCTGCTGAGGCCCGCGCGGCCTTCAGCTGCATTAAAGAGGATATTGCCAAAGCTACGATGCATGCCGTGGACGAGACCGCTCCCTTCCAAGTGGAGTGTGATGCCTCCGATTTTGCTCTGGCTGCTACCCTCAATCAGGAAGGCAGACCAGTAGCATTCTTTTCTCGCACCCTCCAAGGCTCCGAAATTCGGCACTCCGCGGTGGAGAAAGAAGCCCAGGCCATAGTGGAGGCTGTTAGGCACTGGAGGCACTATCTCACCAGCAAAAGGTTCACCTTGCTGACCGACCAGCGCTCGGTTGCATTCCTGTTCAGCAACCAACAGCGGGGCAAAATCAAAAATGATAAGATTTTGTGGTGGAGAATAGAACTCTCCACCTACACCTATGATATCCTGTACCGGCCTGGCAGACTCAATGAGCCCCCTGATGCCCTATCCCGGGGAACATGTGCTAGCACACAGCTCGACCAGCTGTACACCCTTCATGCACAACTTTGCCATCCGAGGGTCACCCGATTTTACCATTTTGTGAAAGCTCGGAACCTGCCATACTCCCTGGAGGATATCAGGATGATGACCAGGGACTGCCAAATTTGCGCTGAGTGCAAACCGCACTTCTACCGTCCTGACACGGCACAACTTGTCAAGGCCACCCGCCCTTTTGAACGACTGAGTGTTGACTTTAAGGGCCCCCTTCCCTCCACTGACCGCAATGTCTATTTTCTCAGTGTTATTGACGAGTACTCACGGTTCCCCTTTGCCATCCCCTGCCCCGACACCACTGCCACGTCCGTCATAAAAGCCCTGCGCCAGCTCTTCACTCTGTTCGGGTATCCCTGCTATATCCACAGTGATAGAGGGTCCTCCTTTATGAGTGAGGAGCTGCGCCAGTACTTGCTAGCTAGGGGCATTGCTACCAGTCGGACCACGGGTTATAATCCCCGGGGTAATGGCCAGGTGGAGCGGGAGAATGCCACAGTGTGGAAGGCCACACTTTTAGCCCTTAAGTCAAAAGGGTTGCCGGTCTCTCGATGGCAGGAGGTCCTCCCTGAGGCACTGCACTCTATCCGCTCTCTGTTATGTACATCCACCAATGCCACCCCTCACGAACGCCTATTCTCTTTTCCCAGGAAGTCTGTCACTGGGACCACCCTACCAGTTTGGCTGACGTCCCCGGGGCCAGTGCTGCTCCGGAAACATGTGAGGAGCAATAAATACTCCCCGCTGGTAGAGAGGGTTCACCTTCTACATGCGAACCCCCAGTATGCTTACGTGGTCTTACCTGATGGGTGGGAGGACACGGTCTCCATCCGCGACCTGGCACCCGCAGGTGCAGCAGACCACTACCCAGAAGGCTCTCCAGTATCTATGAACCCTGCACCAGAGGTGACACCGTACTCACCAGGCCCTACACAGACTCCTCACGACACTTGTATACCGGGCGTTTCGTACGCATTTATACCAGGTGCCTCGCACATGCGTGAGGGATCACCGGCGCCTAGTGGGCAGGAACAAGCGCAACCTCCGTCCCCTGTGCAATCACCAATGTTGCCGGCATCCATGCGATCACAGCCGGTGCTACGTAGATCGCAGCGACAGATTCGACCACCTGATAGACTTGACTTGTAAGAAACTTTGCCACATGGGACTCTTTCAAACAAAGGGGGGGTGAATGTGGTGAACTATGTGCCTGTCTGGACACGCCCCCTGCTGACTGCTCCTGTGGCTCCTCCCACAGGCCCCTGTATAAAGGCGATCTGAGGCCTGACGCTCGGCCTCAGTCTCCAGGACATGGTATGATGGACACTCACTCCTGGTTCCTTCTTCCAGTCAATAAAAGCCGATATCTCGCCTTACGTCTCAGTGTGAGTTATTGATGGTGCATCACTTCCTATGCCAGTATATTAGCATTTTGTGAGACCTGCATTGATGCATGCAGATTCCTCCACACCTCAGAGCTCTGAAATCTCTTACCTCTTGATAGTACGTCCCCCTTTTATTTTTTTCCACTTTTTATCTTCCTGTTTCCTTCATGTGCAGATCTATATCAAGGCTGACAGTGTCAAACTGCAAGGCACTGTTGCAATAAATGGCACACGAAACTCCAGTTTCCGAGTCTGAAATCAGGGTTGCTTCTGTGGGGTGAGCTATGGTTCTTACACCCTCAGCTCATATTGCTGTATTCACCAACAGAGCAGTGCTGCAACTTCAATGCATCCATTAAAACTGTGATCAGGAGCTTCATTCATGGAGTGAAGACAATGATTCATTGCCTGGAGTACCTTCTTTTGTGATTGTTGCTACTTATGAAAACTAGCCCTTCAGGAGGTTTGGGCATGGGATGGATGGAAGAGGCGGCTGTTATGCTGTGGCACGTGAGGCAAATGGAGTGGAGCATCACATGGATCGCCATCTACTGGATTCCTTCACAGCGGTCGCTAGAAGCGTTTGCAGAGTGATTGCTAATAGAATATTTGCTTCTGATTACTGTGATATGCATAAAGAAGTTCCATCACATCTCTCTTGTTTTCCAGCCGTATCAAAACAATCCATGCATGAACTTCAAACTTTCTAACTCCAGTTCACTAAAGATGATGCCATTCCAAAGGTCCTTGTGATCCCATCAAATGGTGGGTTGAAGTCAAATAGTAATTTCATTGGTATTTAATAAAAAATACAAATGAAACTCCACAACGCAATCTGGTACCTTCAGGTCCTAAGATTTCCTTATAAACTCTTCCAGGCACCAACTGAGGGTCAGCTTGGAGGTGAATTTCATTCTGTAACTCCAAGAGTAATGTGGCAACTCTTTCCTTGAACTCTATCCATAGGCACTAGTTATACCATTGGCAATGACTATTTTTGAAAGGCAAAAGATCAATTAGCTGATGATTCCTCAATTCCCAGGTTACATCACTGATGATGTGTCCCAGCACATCCTAGGATGTATCTGAACATCATAAGCTCTGCTCAGCCAGCGACATACAGCAATGGTCTGCGGTGACAACCAAGAACAGGTTGGTGATGACTGGAGAGACAGTTGACAGCTCAGAAAGAAGCAACTGGGGCAGGAAGGGCTAGCAAACCATCTTGAATCTTCTGAGAAGATACCCCACAAGCTACAGATGGAGACATGCCCCAAGGGGATCCAGAGAGTGGGGGAAGATGAGCGCCCCACCAGGACAGACTTAAGAATGTCAACCCTTGCAAATGGACCACTGGTTAAGAGAGAGAGATGCATTTGCAGCAAGGTCTGCAAGAACATCCCTGGCCCAAAAGACAGGATGAAATGCCGAGGGCAGGAGAGAGCAGCGTAGTGCAGAGGGTTTAATCCTGGTGAGATCCAGGAGGAGCAGAATCACCCCACAGTGCCCAGAGTCTTAAAGCACCAGAAATTCGCATTCCAAGCAGAGTAGCAGAACACTGCTGAGTTAATGGGCCTTCAGCAAGCCACTGGGCCAAGGGGTTGCAGTTTGAGGAAGTAGTCAGAGCAGCCAGAGCTAGTTCTGCCGCTGGTTCCAGCTGAATACCCACCAAGGTATACGAGTGCTGTCCTAAGCTCCTCCAGCTACTTTGGATATCCCAAATACTATTTGCTGGTAAAGCAGTGTTGGAGACACGAGTGGAGAACACAATGTGAGGAGGGTTGTAGAGGTTTTCCTGGCTGCTCATGTGCAGAACCTATTCTCTCCTTGGGATGATGGGGACTGCAAAGAAAAAAACCATCAGGACCCTCACAGGGGCTGCTGAGTGACCTTCCAGATGACCATGGATCAAAAGGCAAGACTGTGCATCAGTGTTGCTGAGACACAAGCCAGGGCCTGATCTACCCAGGCCGGGTCACCTGAGTGAGAGTGTCTGATGCTGAAAGACCCAGAACTCCTGATGACCCCAGGTTACCTCACTGATGATATGTCCCAGTGCATCCTAGCGTGTATCTTAGCATCAATTCTGAATTACCTGTAACTCTTCTTTTTCTGATCTCAGCTCTAATCCTTGCCGTGTCTTCAGCATGCCCTCTGAGCTTCCCTCCTTTGAGGTGGAGTGTTTTGTCCTCAGGAAGGGCCTTACCTTTGTCTCCTTCACCTGCACCTCAGTGAGTTCCATGTCTGCCACGACTCCGATCTCTTCTCCTGTCGCCCCCATCTCCGAGCCCTCTTCTTTTGGCAAGAAATCCACACCCCACACTGATGACCCTTTCTTCCATCTCCAATTCTCCTCCTCTTCTTGGACACCGCGCTCTGATTCTCTGCCCGCTCTGGATTTTCTCATATCGAATTGCTAATGAGACATCAGCCATCTCGACTTCAACACTTTTCTCTCCTCCTCGAACCAATTACCCCTTCTGAATGCACTGCCCCCTGCTCTCTCCACACAAATCCCAACCTAGCCAACAAGCCCACAGTCAAAGGGAGTACAGTTGTACTGTGGTGGACTGACCTCTACCTTGCTGAGGCCAGGCAGCAACTCTCCCTTGAAGAGCTCCCCACTCCAACCATCAAAAAACTATCTGCCACCATCACTAACATGATCAACTCTGGAGAATTCCCATCCATTGCCACTAAAGTCTTTGTTCCCTTACCCTGCGCTACTCGCTTCTACTTTCCACCCAAGATCTACAAACATAACTGTCTGGGTAGCTCTATCCCTCTGCCTGCTACTGCCCAACTGAACTCGTGTCCTCATACCTCGACTCCAAACTATCCCCCTTGGTTCAGTTCCTTCCCACCTACATCCATATCTCTTCTCATGATCTCGATCTCCTCATTAAGTTTCAGTTCCCTGGCCCTGACCACCTCATTTTTCACCAGGATGTCCAGTCCTTATACACTTCTATCCCCCATCAAGAAGGCCTTAATGATAACTGCTGCTTTCTGTATAAAAGAACCAGCCATTTACCCACCACCAGCACCACCCTCCTCCATCTGGCAGAACTGGTCCTCACCCTCAATGATTTTTCCTTTGGCTCTTCCCACTTTCTCCAGACTCGACATGTAGCCATGGGCCCCTGTTATGCCCACCTTTTTGTTGGTTATGTAGAACAGTCTTTGTATCAAGCTGTCCCCAGTAATGCTCCCCAACTCTTCCTCCACTACATTGACAACTGCATTGGTGCTGCTTCCTGCATGCATGCATAGCTTGTCAAATTCTTCAACTTTGCCTCCAACTTGTCTCCATCCCTGGAGGTAAACTGTTGACTAACGTCTTTTATATACCTACTAATTCACAGGGTTGACTATACTTCTTCCCTCTCTGTCTCCTGAAAATATTCCCTTTTTTCAATTCCTTCGTCTCCACCATATCTGTTCCCAGGATGCAGATTTCCTTTCCAAGATGTCCTTCTTCAAAGACCAGGGTTTCCCTTCCCTCACCATTAATGCCGCCCCCACCTGCATCTCCTCCATTTCCCGAACATCCGTGCTCACTCCATCTTCCCACTGCCTTGACAACGATAGAGTTCCTTTTCCCCTTACCTACCACTGGAGGAGATTCCACATCCAACACATCATCCTCCACAACTTCTACCATCTCCAGAGTACCTCCCCCTCCCCCGACTTTCTGCAAAGATACCCTTGTCCATTTACCTTTCCCTATTAATCTCCCTCCTAGCGCCTATCCCTGAGAGCTGCCAAAGTGCTACACCTCCTCCCTCACCATCATTCAGGGCCCCAAACTGCCCTTCCAGGTGAGGCAATACTTCACCTGCAAGTTTGCTGGGGTTATCGATTGTGTCCGGTGCCCCCGACTGTGGCCTCATCTACATTGTTGAGACCCATCCTAGACTGGGGGACCATTTCTTTGAGCACCTCTGTTCCATTCACCAGAAGCAGAACTTGCTGGAGGCCAAACATTTTAATCTGATACCCATTCCCATTCCAAGAAATTGGTCCATGGCCTCCTCTTGTGCTAAGATGAGAGTGGAGGAGTAACACCTTATATTCTACCTGGGTAGCCTCCAAACGGATGGCATGAATATCAATTTGTCCTTCTGGTAAAAAAAATGATTCCCTCCCCCTCTCTCCTTCTTCTATTCCCCACTCTAGGCTCTTACTTCTTTTCATCTGTCTATCCTCATCTGTGTCTAGGTCCCCATCTTCTTCCCTTTCTCTTATATTTCACTTTCTTCTCCTCTCAGATTCATTTCTCTCCAGCTCTTTATCTTTCCTACCCACCTGGCTTCACCTTTCTCTTTCTAGCTAATCCTCCTTCCCCTCACCTCAACTTTCTACTCTGGCATCTTCCCCTTTCCTTTCCAGTCCTGAAGTAAGGTCTCAGCCTGAAATGTCGACTGTTTATTCACTTTTATGTCTTGCTTTGGCTTTCCAGCATCCGCAGACTTTCTCATGTTTATAGTCTCTTGTAACTATGTCTTTTACAGCTTAACCAAGAGCATCAGAGCACAGGGGTCTCTTAGGCTGCACCTCCAGGATTGCAGTATTTAGTCTTTATCTGCAGGAGAGAGTGAAGTTTAATGAGATGTGTAAGAGAGAAGGAATAGACAGATTTTCCAGTAAAAGTTCCCATGGTCTTCATTGATTCACTGCAATGAGGAAAAGTTTCAGAATGCAAGTGATTGGCTTAACTTAGATTCTTGCCATATTCTACACCCCAGAGAATGGCATCAGAATCTACAGGCAAGCAGTGTTAATCAAAAATTGTTTCTTTTTCCTTGCAAGATGCATAGCTGTCTCCTTTTCCATAGTTTAATCAGCTCTCATGAGTGCTGCAATTCCCTTTACATGTACGTAAGATTATCTAAACTTGCCTTGAGATTTCGTTAAGCTAGGAGTGATGTTTCTGGCATGCTGGCAACAAACACTGCCTGATAATTGCTTTTAGTATGGAATTCCATGCCTTCACAGGATCCTACTTTAGCCGTTAAACATAATATAGAATTGAATATAAAATAGTTTATTTTACACAGATGAACAAGCACAAGAAAAAGGGCTGTTTAGTTAATTAAATACAATTAGATATTTACTGTAGACAATCTTTTAAGTAACTCTCTAATAAAAGACCTGTAACTTCTACAAATGAAATGAATCTTTGCAGATAATTTTTAAGTATAAGCAATATCCACCTTCCAAATGTCAGAGATTTAAACCAACTGGGTGCTCCTTTGGGATTTTATTTTGGCGACCTTGCTTGCTTTAATTCAAACTAAGTGGACTCACTTGGATCTTTAATATCCTGAAAAAGAGATGAACAAAGAATGATAGCTTTTTGGAAAGCAGGCAAAAATATGGAAAAAGAATCAAAAATACATTGAATATAAATATTGTAATTTTTGCCTCTTTGCTGAAGGAAGCATAACGAGTGACTCGATTGTAAATTATCTTTATAATAGAGACCATAAGCAGAGAGACACAGAGCAGGAAATTATAGTGCATGCAAATTTGAAGCTTGTTATTATTGGGTTTATCTTGCAATTATAGATAACTTTTGTAAGAGCCTGCAGAATTATAAAAAATCATTTCAGTTAATTGATTTTGTTTACATTATCTGTGGATGAGGGTTAATGTTCGCTATGTACTTGTAGCTCAAAATATTGTTGATGCTGCTTTTTGTTCAATGGTTCAATGCTTCCATTTAATATCAGAGAATATATACAATATGCAACCTAATATTCTTACTCACCACAGACATCCTCAAAGCACAAAAACCCCAAAGAATGAATACTAGAAAAAAAACAAAATAACCCCAAAGCCCCCTGCCTCCTCACAGACAAACAGCAGTTATCAGCATCAGCCATCCCCCTCCCCTTCTCCCACTTATTCTAGCAGAAAGCATCAGCATTCTCACCACCGACCAGGCAAGCAAAAGCAAGTCCCCAAAGAGAGACCGTGGTACATCAAAAGCTGTTCATTCCAACAATTTGACATACCTCAGGCTTTCTCTCCCACTAACAAGGAGAGACAGATATCACTCCTTCCACAGCGAGAGGGGAGACAAGCAGTTGCTGTTTTGACGTTACTGTCACTGTCTGAAGCGTCACTTTTTACTTCAAGTTCCCCAACTTGAGAATTGGCAGCAAGCTCTCACCTCTCACTCACCATAGAGAGAGAGAGCGCGAGAGAGAAAGAAAAAATAGCGATCACCTGAGAGCAGAGGCCTCCGGCAGCTGCTCTCACTGTCATGATGTACCTGCTGCCCGCAATGCTACAATTCAGGATACCGAGGAGAATTTGTGTCCACAGGTCCGCACAAGGCTGCACCTCAAAGGCGCTTGACTTCAGAACACACCTGAAGATTTCAAAATGCAGCCAATTGGTGAGCTCCAAGAATGGGAACACACCACCTTGCAGAACCGCAGTATGAGAACCGCTGTAGATCACAGACTCCGACAGGGCCCCAGCCACCTTGAAAAGGAAAATAAAGACATTTGAGGAGGAAAAATTTAACTATTTAGCTGATGGGCTGGGAGAAGATACCCATTGGTGCTATCTTTACTTCTACCCCCAGTTGTAAGATTTATCACAAAATGTTCTTGTGGTCTGTCTTCTCTCTTGTAGGAGGTCCCTTTGGATCAAGGGTGACTTACTGATTTTCTGGGTTCAGAGGTGGCCAGTGTAGGGAATGCAGACTGTTTCACAAATGGGTACCTAGTGTTTAATGGGGTGAGTTGCCAAGGCAGTTTGTGAGATGGTGCACTCGCTCCACTGCTATGGAGCTGTTTCTGGCGTGCTCCCAACGCACGACCTCAAGGTCCTTAGTATCATCCCACTTTGAGTGGTCGTGGTACAGAGGAGCAGTGGAAATTACGCATTTCATCAAGGAAGCTGTGTGCATATTATAGAATATAGAACAATACAGCACAGGAAGAGACCCTGGTCTGTGCCAATCATGATGCTAATTTAAACTAATACCATGTACATGGCCATGGCCCATATTCTTTTATCCCCTGCCCATTCATGTCACTCTATATATGCCTCTTAAATGTTGTTTTCATATGTGCTTCCATTGCCTCCCCTGGCATCATGTTCCAGGTACCTACCCTTCTTTTTATTTAAAACATCTTGCCCATACTTCTCTTTTAAACTTTTCCCCCTCCCCTTAAATCTATGCCTCTTAACATTTGACATTACCACCTGGTGAAAAGAGCCTGATTACGGATTTAATCTATCCGTCTCCTAATTTTAAATACCTCTGTCAGGTTGTCCCTCAGTTTTTGACACTCCAGAGAAAACAGGCAATCCAAGATTGCCCAATCTCTCCTTGTAGCTAATACTCTCTAATCCAGGCAACATCATGGCTAATCTCTCTCCTAATGAGTCAAGTAGAACTGCATTATTACAGCTGCAACGTGACTTGTCAATACCGTGAGTCAAGTAAGTCTGCTGAGTTGTCAAGCAAGTATGGCTTCTTTCCCAGCCTTTCACTTGTGTTGCCAGTTTCATGGACTTGCACAACTTGATCCCTCTCTACACTATTACTCTCAGTAGTGGTGTATGCTCTGTACACCACTGCTCTTCAGGGTCCTGTCATTTACTGTATACTTTCCCCTTACATTTCACTCCCAGAATTCAACATCTCACACTTGTCTGGATGAACTCAGTCTGCCATTTCTCCGCCCATGTTTCCAACTGATCCATATCTTGTTGTATCCTTTAACACATCCTTGAATCTTTTCCTCCATTTGCCAAATAACTACTTTCCATGGCTATGTCTAATAAGATAATTGGTGACTGACAAGCTTGTAAGACTGTTTTGTGCTATATGATTTGCATTGTTTGAGTAGTAATTTTGCTAATTAATTGGCCGTAATAATGCAGTTTTTCAATTTTGTGTTGGTACATATTGTTCATTCATTATGTGCCATGTCATATGATGTGGGTGATCTGGTCTTTCCATGACCATGATTGCTCTGGGCAGATTTTTCTGCACAAGTGATTTGCTATTGCCTTCTTCTGGGCAGTGTCTTTACAAGATGGGTGATCCCAGCCATTATCAATACTCTTCAGGGATTGTCTTCCTGGCGTCAGTGGTTGCATAATTTGTGATATGCACCAGCTGCATCTATGAACATTCACCCCGTGCTCCAATGGCTTCACGTGACCCTGATCAGGGGGCTAAGCAGGTGTTACACCTGGCCCAAGGGTGACCTGCGAGTTGACGGAGGGAAGGATTGCCTTACACCTCCTTCAGTATATATGTATCTCCACCCCACCAGCTGGAAACCTATTGATATATAGCAAATTCTCCATATCACCAAATAAAACTCCCTGTTTTCTGCATACAGCTGGTTATTATTTATATTCTTTAATATAAGAAATTACTATTTATGGTAAAAGAAAATGTCTTTTAGCTCAACAAATTTGGCTTTTATTACGAACTCCGTAACTGGGTCACTTACCAGCAAAGATAGAGAGGTCCGTTGAAGTCCGATGATACTATTTTTAACAGTATTTATTAGTAGAAATACACAAAAATAATATCAATGCAAATATACAGATAATATACATTATCAATACTAAATCTAAAAGTGCGGGTATAATAATAATCAATAAGAAATAAGCTCTATCGTTGTCTAGGGGATAATGTATTGTCCGATGGAAATATAAAGTTCACGCAGGCTGGAGAGAGAGAGAGAGAGAGAGAGAGAGAGAGAGAGAGAGAGAGAGAGAGAGATAGAGAGAGAGAGAGATAGAGAGAGAGAGAGATAGAGAGATAGAGAGATAGAGAGAGAGAGAGATAGAGAGAGAGAGAGAGAGAGAGAGAGAGAGAGAGAGAGAGAGAGAGAGAGAGAGAAAAAAAAACAGTTACAGCTACGGGTCATTGCCGTGGCTGTTCAATTGTGACCTCTCCTTTAGCTAAACCATTCTTCCATGGTGAGCCCGCCACCCCAGGCAAGGGAGGACGCACACGAGCCCCCACCGGCTTTCGCTATGAAACGCTGTCACGGGATTTCTAGCATTTCTCCTGGTGCGTCTAAAGGGGTTGTTCCCCAGACCCTCTTTTATCCTTACTCACAGGGTCTCAGATGTCAGTCAGGTTGGGATGATGCAATCCCTCAACCAGACCACTCTGGTTGTCCCCTGAGGGGTTTCAATGAATAGTACAATACTCAATACACAATTCCGTCTCCAAGAGACAATGGCTGTTATCAGTGGTTCCGTTCCGCTGAGGCCAGGACACATTCCAACCCTTGTGGATTCTGCGTGTCTCTCTCTTATTTCCTGGGTCCCAGACCCGAATTAACAGCAATCTTGCGATTCTCAAAAAGGAGGGGGCGACTTTGTACTCTTCGGCCCCTCAGAGTTGTTTCACATTCATAACACTTTCAAGTAAATACATCAGTTTGCTGTTTCACTAACTCTGCCCATTTTTTTGTCCACTAAAAGATTAGATGAAATATAATAGACCTATAAGAAAACAAATCTTGGTAAAATTTCAAGTGCTGTCTTTATTCAAATGAATGGGTAGGAGTACCAATTATTTCCAATGGAACTGTCTTTGAAATAGCCACAGTGTCCTTAACATGTTAGGATCTTTCCATATTTTCTGTAGTAGATCAACACTAGATATTTTCATAATTGGGTCAGTACTGTTATTAGCAATGCTGGTTTTATCCCATGCTTTCCTTCAGACCACAGCACTGTTATGTCCCAAGATCCTGTATGTGTGTCCAGAGCAGTTCAAGAGGTGAATGGCAACATTCCTGAAGTCTCCATGCAGAAGATGGTCTGTGTAGCTTTCCATGCAAAAAACACCCTCTCAATGGAGCTGCACCATAAATATCTGGGGAGAAAAGTTACACAGCATTTGTTCAGGGCTCCAGGGAGAGCATTACTTGCAGAACCTAGCTGGACATTCTGTATTTACCTCTCAGGTGATTATTGAAGAGAACAAGGCCAAGTTGTGGAGTTCTCCCACTGCCTTACTTATTGTTACTGATACTCTAAACTCAAATAGTCAGATTGGCTGGTTATTTTTAAATACGTGCAGAAGCCACAGCTGATCTGAAAACTCATTTTGCATGCCAGGGCATTCTAAATGAGGTTATTTCAGACAATTGCTGACTATTTAACTGGAGGGAATTGCAGTGGCTTGCATGACAACATAAGTTATGTTCCTGCCTTCCAATGTATTTACAATCAAACAGCAAAGCCGAGAATGCAGTAATTGCAAAGCGAGTCCAGGAAAGTGCATGCATATAGCACAATACCTCAGTCTTCTGGCTACAACCACAACCTAAAGCAAATTGTAATTCCAGTGTTTTCCATTCTATGTTAATATACAGTTCTGTGCAAAAGTCTTAGGTACATATATAAAGCTAGAGTAAGATTTTTGCACAGTACTGCAGTAATTTTATGCATTGAACTGTATTGCTGCCACAAAAAAAGTCTAATTTCATTACATATGTGACTGACAATAAACCCGTTTCTGATGTGGGTTTCTATTGTGAGCTGAGAGTGGGAAGGGGGCAGGGAGAGGGGAGGGAACAGGAAGCACTAGAGCTTGTTGTGATGATCAACAAGCCAATTGTTTGGAATCAGATGACCTTGCCTGGTATATCTGCCCCCTGCACCACCTCCTGATCCTGGAACTGCTTCCCTGCCATTGCCCCACATCTGTCTCACGATGCTCCACCCTTGCCAGTCCAACATCCTTTACTTCCTGCCAGATTTACAAACCTACTCTGTGCTCAATGGTGACATAAGAACTCATACAATACAGAAATGTGCAAAAGTCTTAGGCACACTGGCTATATATAATTCTGTAATGCTACTGGTCTCAAAACTACTTGGCCCATGGAAATAAACTTGCAATGGGAGGCCACAGAGGTCCTGAGGGTGTCAAAGGTGACAGATTTTGAGCGGGATTGGTGCAGCGGTGGGATGGGGTAGGCACAGAGTGTTTGTCAAAATCTATCAAGAATTTAAGGACTACACTGGGGATACACTTAGAGACATTGTAGCAAATGATTTTAATACATTGAAAGGGAGCCAGGTAAACATGAGGGAGAATTGAAGGTTATGTTGATGGGGTTAGATAAAGAAGAAAGAAAGTTTGATGAAGCATAAACATAAGCATAGATCTATTGGAACAAAAGTTGTGTTTCTGTTTTGTGAACATTCTGTATTACTAACTGTGTATTTCAATGAAAGCAGTTCTAAGCTTATCAACTAGAAAAATAAGACTCCAAATAGTGATAGATTGGTGCACCCAGCTGCCATTCATTCACTAGTCCAAATACATTTGTTTAATTTCAAAAATTTGGAAAATAGAGAAAGAGTTGGATCAACATTATTGATTTTGTTTCTCTCTTGACAATGCTTTCTTAATCATTGTCAAGTAGTCAGAGGCATTGAATTGCACAGCACTCTGTTATTTAATCATTGCCGTTTTGTGACATAGCTTACAGATAAGCAGACAGCACAGCTTGTTAATCTTTAGTATATTGCTGATATTGCTGATGCTTTTAAGAGATATCAAAATCAGATTTATGACAAGTAATATTACTCCTCCCACGTCAGTAGCAAGTCTAGACTGTATTCAGTTTGGATGAAAGACTGGATCTTCCCATTTTTTAAAGCATTTGGTTATGGTTCATAATTTTTCACTGTTTCACTGATAAATTACCATCTCACATGAAATGATTTAACACAATTTTACAATTTCTTGTTGTTTATTCTTCTGGGCTGTGAAGTCAATGTTACTCCATTTATTATATATGCAATAGAAAACATGGCTTCAGGCTGTAGCGCTGCGGTATTTAACTTCCCTTTTTATGTACCTATAGTCTTAAAACAAAATATCTGAATAGTTAAATCGCAAGCACAGCCATGGTTTTGATTATTTGGTTTGCATTAGGGCAGGACAGGACCCTTGTATCAATGAATTCTTCTTTCTCTCTCTGGGTTCTGCAACCATAATTGTGTAGAGCAACACACACAAAAGGCTGGAGGATCTCAGCAAGTCAGGCAGCATCTGTGGAGAGGATGGTTTGGGCTGAGACCCCTCATCAGGAATGGACTGGATATCCAGAACCTGCAGAATCTCTTGTGTTCATAAGTCATGCTGTTTATTCATTGAAATACAGCATGGAACACTGGCCCTTTGAGACTCACCACCTAGCAATCCCCCGATTTAACCCTAGTCAAATCACAGAATGATTTACCAGGACCGATTAACCTACCAACTGATATGTCTGTGGGAAGAAGTCAGAGCACTGGAGGAAGCCCACATGGTCATGGGGAGAACGTACAAACTCTTCACAGACAACAGTGGGAATTGAACCCAGGCCTCTGGCACCGTAAAACATTGCATTAACCATCACACTACCATGTCAAAATAATGTTTATCTAACTAAACAGAAACTTCAACAAAGGTGGATTAGCATAATGATTCTTAATTATTTAAGAGTGTTTGATTGTACATCTCGAATTATTTATACAAAAATTATATAGCAACATTACTCATAGCTTCAAGGCTCTAAGCTCTGATCCTTTTGTTGTTACAGAGGCAAAGATGTTGGACATGATGTGGATTTTATAATCAGCTGCCCTGAGGAAGGGGATGATGAAGGTCTCCTCCAGAAAACAGTCAATAAACTGGACCGTCAGGTAAACAGCACATGAGTATTTTTGGGATAGCGATTTGAACATTGAGTTGCCATTCCAAATTGTCCTTGCGAATATGGTACTGAGCTACCCCCTTCAGCTGCTGCAGTCCTTCTGGTGAAGGTTCTCCCACAGTCCTTGTGGTAGAGAGATTGAGCAGTTTGATCCAGTAACAATGAAGGACTAGCAGCGTATTTCTAAATTAGGATGCTATGAGACTTCGAAAGAAACCACAAGCGGTAACACTTGCATGTAGCTCTGCACTTCTTGTTCTTGGTACGAGAATTATTAGGTTTGTCAAAGTACCACAGGCGAGTAACTGCAGAATGTATATTTTTCAGGTGGTACACACAATAATTACTATACATTGGTTTTGGAAGGTTGTTTAGAGATATTGATGCTGTAACAATCATCAACTTTAATTGGGCTGGCTTTGGGCTTCTTGGAAATTTCCTTTGCTGCACTCTCCCAGACAAGTGGGAAGTATTATTTTTCTCTTTCACTTTGTGGATGGTAGAAAGGCCTGGTGATCTGTTATTGGAGCCATGACATTATGTTGAGAAACTCTGCTGAGTTCTTGGTCAATAGGATATTATGGTGTGGGGACCATAATAGTAATAACATTGGATATTAAGAGTTTTGATAGACATGGTTACTGCTTGACATTTTTGTTTCAGATGTTACTTGCCACTTATCAGCTCATTCCTGGATATTGTCTACATCTTCCATGAGCTACTTCCTTTACTGAGGAGCCATGAATAGAATTGAACATTACACAACCATTAGTAAAATGTCCACTTCTGGCCTTACGATGAACTCTCTGATGATTGTGGATCCAGGGTCCTGCGCTATGGCTAGGTTAATTAATATAAAACAACCACAACATCTTTCTTTATGTGATAAATTACTACAAGTACGGGGAGGGTGGGGGGGGGTTTCTGCCTTGGACAGTCCCACACCTGGCTGTGAAAGAAAGAGGGTTGGGGATGGGGCTAGCAGTCCTATCTGTGGGAACCCAGAGCTACAGAATTCCAGCAGAAGCCTCAAAGACCTCATCCCTGGAGGATGGACCTTCAAAGATGGGCTACTTGAAAGACTGGTCCAGGACAGAGGACTATGGCGAGCTGCTGTCAGCAGCATATGGCCTATTAAGGTGATGGGCTTAGGAAGACCATGGGAGCTTTGCCTTTGAACCCCATTGCCTTTATTTTTACCAGAATCCTTGAAGCCACTCATTATCAACTGCTGCCTTAATATCAAGAGAAACACTCTCACTTCACTTTCAGAATCAAGCTATTTGGTTCTTGTTTGAGCCAACAATGAGATGAAGGGTCCTGGTTGTTGGTAAGTGGGTTATCAGGGAACTGGTAATCACTTGATTATCATGTCACATCATTTTGCTGATGATTGTGGCTTGACTATTTGGTTGGAGATCAGCTACATTGGATTTGTTCTGCTTTTTGTGAATGAGATACATCTGGGCAATTTTCCATGTTGTCTGTGCTTTAGCTAAACTAGATCGTCTTGGCTAGAAGTTCATCTAGCTCTGGAGCACAGGTCCTCCATATCAGAGCTAGGATACTTCCTGGTCCCGTGGCCTTCATCATATCCAGTTCTCTCTTGATATCACATGGAACAAACTGAATTAGCTGGAACTGAACTAGCCTCTGTAATGGTGCAGGAGGAATAGATACAAATTATGTGGATAGTCAGAGGCTTTATCCCAGGGCTGAAATGGCTAACATGAGAGGGCACAGTTTTAAGGTGCTTGGAAGTAGGTGCAGAAGAGATGTCAGGGGTAAGTTTTTATGCAGTGTGATGAGTGTGTGGAATGAGCTGTCAGTGACGGTGATGGAGGCAGATACAATAGGGTCTTTCAAGAGACTCCTGGATAGGTACATGGAACTTAGAAAAATAGAGGGCTATGGGTAACCCGAGGTAATTTCTAAAGTAAGTACATGTTTGGCACAGCATTGTGGGCTGAAGGGCCTGTATTGCACTGTAGGTTTTCTATGTTTCTATGTTTAAATCATTTAGAATTTTAGACTCAAAGAGCAATACAGTGCAGAAACAGGCTCTTCAGCCTAATTCATGCATTCAACCATGATGCCTATGAGAACTAGTCCCACTTGCCTGTGTTTGGGCTAAACCCTTCTCCAACTTTCCTATCGAAGTCCTTGTTTAAATGTCTTTAAACATTGTAATTGTACCTGCTTCACGTGGCTATATGAAACAGGCCACCAGAGAGAGTGGTAGGCATGGCTACAATTACCTCACTTAATAGATACTTGGACAGGTACTGTACATGGTAAGGAAAAGTTCAGAGGGATATGGCCCAAATGAAGCAAATAAGAACTTAGTCAGGCAACTTGATTTGTATGGGCAAGTGAAACTAAATGGTCTGTTTTGGTGCTGTACAACTCAATGATTCTGTGACTCTAAGCCTCTTGACCTTTTGGTCTCACCCAAAAGGTGAAGTAGCATCTGCCTTGTCCACTATGAGGACAGATAACTGGGGTAAAAA
Organism: Hypanus sabinus; assembly: GCF_030144855.1. Classification (NCBI taxonomy): domain Eukaryota; kingdom Metazoa; phylum Chordata; class Chondrichthyes; order Myliobatiformes; family Dasyatidae; genus Hypanus; species Hypanus sabinus. Next base: position 42,063,422 of record NC_082727.1, read on the forward strand.
TCAGAAGGAAGGGAACCAGATGCTCAGAATAACCACGTGAAAACATTTTTACAATGCCACATGGACCCCAATGAAACAATAAAAATAAGGGAAGAAGTGACTTACTCCTTTAGGTAGGTAGCATTTTATCAGCTTTCTTTTCAGCTGATCTTAATGAGCTGCAGAGATTTTTTTTCTCCAATTTGATTTTCACTTGAGAACCATTCTGTAATGATCAATAGCTCAGTTGTTTAGAATCAATGCCCTTGCCTGGTGTCTCAGGGCTGGGTACATCTGCACCTGCACCTCTCCTCGCCCCAGCACTCCTTTTCTTCCAACTGTCCCACACTCCACCCTCGCCATTCCCAACATCCTTTTCTCCCGCCAGATTTACAAACTGGCTCTCCACTCCACACTGACAAATACAGTACCGTGCAGAAGTCTTAGGTACCCTAGCTATATATATGTGCCTAAGACTTTTGCACAATTCTGTATATAATTGTTGTCACTGATACAGATATCAAATTGAGTCAATATACGAGGGGTGATTGATAAGTTCGTGGCCTAAGGTAGAAGGGGTCAATTTTAGAAAACGTAGCTCATTTATTTTTCAACATAGTCCTCTCCTACATTTATGCACTTAGTCCAGCAGTCATGGAGCATACAGATCTTGGACCTCCAGAAAGTGTCCACAGCAGGGGTGATTGATAAGTTTGTGGCCTAAGGAGATGAGTTATACAGCTCTCGTTACATGCACATGCAGTTCAACTCTGAGTGATTGTGCAGAAAGTTTGAAGTTAGTAACTCATCAGGGGTCATTGATAAGTTTGTGGCTTAAGGTAGAAGGAGATGAGTTATTAACTTCAAACTTTCTGTATACAGTAATCACTCAGAGTTAGGAGTCAAGTGAATTTTTTCCTCTCAGGGTGTTGGGAGTCTTTGGAATTGTCGTCCACAGTGATTGGGTGAACAGAGTCTCCAAATAATTTTAAAGCAAAGCTATACAGGTACTTGATAAGCAATAAACCATTTGTTTGGAGTCAAATGACCTTACTGCCTGTCCCATACCCCTCCCACAGTGCTCCAACCTTGCCATTCCCGACATCCTTTGCTCCTGCCAGATTTACAAACTCGCCCTCCGCTCCACGTTGACAAATACCGTGCTGTGTCTTAGTCACCCTGGCTATATATATGTGCACAGTACCGTCAGATTATACAGCTGATTAATCTACTGTAACTACTTAGCAGATACATTGCTGGCAGATTTTGTAATCCTCTCTTTATTTCCCTTCTGTTGATATCAGTGGATTTCTATTTTTTCATTTGCAAGGCACAGTTTGATTTTTTATGGGTTCATTAGCCACCTGAATATAGCTGGGAGCAGATGAGAGTCTGGAAGGAACAGGACAGTTGGGCTAACATCATGCACTTTCAACAGATCACTCTGATCTATTGAATGGTGGACTGATGAGATTAAATTCAGAGCCTTAGGTCATGAGAAAAAAGACCTGGTAGTAGTAGGCAGCCATTGATCTCAGGGGATCATGGGTTTGTGCCTCTGGGGGCCGTACGCCTGGGCAGGAAGGTCTGAAGACCCAGCTGTTGCCCAGACAGCGGGTTCCCCCTCTCCATGTCACTGATGTAGTCCAAGGGAAGGGCAAGCGCCGATACAGCTTGACACCGGTGTCGTTGCAGAGGTTGCCAGAGTGAAGTTGTAAACCCCAGCTCTGGATTTCTTCCTCGGGGTTTACTCCCAAAACCTTTCCCAAGGGTGGGTATGGCTGCAAGGCAGCGGAGTTTGAGAATCAGAGTTGTCCTCCTCCTAGGCGGGCTGCCGTCCAAGACTGATGAGCCCCACCCGCCTGTAATTCATTATTATCATCATAAAAAGCCCCAAACATTCATTATCTATATGTTTTTAACCATTTTTGTTTTATACACTTCACTTTCCATTGCCCCCTCACTGTTGTCTCACTCAGCCTGTCAAGGTGCTTTAAGAGCCCAAGAACACAAAAATCAGGAGTAAAAAAGGCCACATGACCATTCAAGTCTGCACCATCATACTTTCAATTATGGCTGAACTGATCTTTGGCTTCAACTCACTTTGTGGCTTTGTTCCCATAAACCTTGATCCTTCAGTACAGAAAAATCCACCTCAGCCTTAGATATACTTAATGACAGTTATTCACAACTGAAATATTAACTGGAGAAATGGTTGATGATCACCGTTCATTGAGTTTGCACTGCACAAGGAATACATCTGACACATCATTTTTTGCCTGGGTTAGGGCTTCAATAAGATCTATCAAGAATTATAATATTTCATTTATATGGCATTATGATGTGAAAAAAAATCCTAAAGTGCTTTCCAGAACTCCGAGAGAAAGGAAACTCAAATTTAATCTATTTCAATCCCTTCTCCAAGTTTAGTCTCCATACGCAAACCATTAATGATTTCCATATTAATCCTGGAGCATTACTGAAAAATGATTTCCATTTAATTGTAGAGAATTGACTGTTCATCATAGTATCGTCCTCTCAAAATCTCACATACTCCATAATATAATCAACATTTTAATAGGTCATGAAAAATTAAGGGAAACTAATAGCATTTATTTAAGATGTATAAGCATTTGTTCAGAAGTCTGACTACTGTGTACTTTGTACTACTGCAGAGCCGTAAAAACAATGCCTTTTACAAGCTGTGTAGACACTGACAGTCCTCTGGAGGCCTGGAAACCAATGATAAAGTGAAGGCAGCACAGGTTGACTTTTTGCATTGTAACCTTGTCATAGGAAATAACATCTTGAAAAGGTTTAGCATTAGCAATTAGGGTGGCCTGATATGGCAGCTCTGGCCTCCTATGTGGAAGATGAGATTTGTCACATGGAGTGTCCTTACAAAGCCATTTCTTTTTTTTAAACTATTTTGCAAATAACATGAGCTGTCAGAAGCATGAAAGAGAAAAATTGAATTTCACTAGCTTGGCAGTAGCTATAAAAATGTTGAACTGAAGGTCATAGGCAGATATCATTTTCTTTATATTTATGATATGCTGTTTTATAAATTTGGCAATTTTATCTTTGAATAACTGCTTTATATTTCTGTCAATAATTCATTTAAAGGTAATTTCCTTCTGTCTCAGGGTGTGCTTCTGTTCTGTGATTTTGTGGAGGCCACAATGGAAAAGAGAAAACTACCCAGCAGAAAATATGACGCCATGGATCATTTCCAAAAATGCTTTCTGATTCTAAAATTAGAGGAAAGACTTTTGGACAAGAGAGAGCTCAGTGTGGCCTCCAGGTCTGCAGTGAGGCTAAATGATAAGGGAACAGAACATGAAAACAAGACTATGATTAAAGGCTGGAAGGCTATCCGTGTGGATCTGGTTGTTGTGCCTGCTCAGCAGTATGCCTTTGCACTCTTAGGATGGACTGGATCAAGGGTATGTAAAATTCTTGTTGAGTTGTATTATAAAGCTTTAAGCAATGAAATGGATATGTATCTCTCTTTAACCAACAGTACCCAAGTAAGCTCACATCGCACTCAATAAGTCCATTAATGGCTCAGACAACATATCTCGTCTCAAGGTTTACTTCTTTCCAGCTAACTTCCACCCCGAACTCTAGGCAACGAAGCAGATTTTCTGATTCTTTGCAGGATGGAACAGAGACCAGTTAGTTTAAACTTGTGGTGAATAAACTTCCAGAAAGAAAAATCAGAGTCAGGATTAGCAACTTGGTTTAGGGTACACTGAATGGTGAAAGGCAAGGTGAATATCTTTTTAAAGGCAGTCCATGTCCAGCTAAGGTGTTAACAATTTTGATGATGTAATAGAGAGGTTAGCTGGCCAATGGCATAGTGGCATCTGCACTGGACTTCAAGGTGAGTGGTCCTAGGCTGAGATCTGGTCAGCTCCTTGCAAGCTTTCCATCTGAGCTGGGCTGAGCTAGCAATTCAGCCTCATAAAAACACACAAATGCTAAAGAAACAGCAAGCTTGCCACCCACAATGCTCCACAAGGTGCAGAGAGAACTAACATCAACAACAACAGAGTGATAATGGCAAACTTAAAGTTGATGTGGTATGTTTGGAGTGCCAAAAGGTATTTGATAACTAGCCACATTGTGGGATTGTCATTAAATTTAGACTGAGTTTGAATCAGTATGCATAGAAAAAAGTAATAATAATAAGGGGAAACAAAACTAAGTCTTAAGGTCAGAAAGCCTCTGTGTGTGTGTCTGTTTCCTTGTCTGATCACCAGTTTCCATAAGCACTTAAGGTTAGAGTGTAGAGTACAGTGTTGTATTCCTGAAGTCAGTACGGTATTTGTAACATTCAATGCTTTCGATGGATGTACAGAGACAACTTGCAGATGAATCAAAACTTGGAGGTTAATGAGGGTAATGACACATTTCAATGAGGAGATAGATATAAACAGCTGATGTAATGCACAGATAACTGATTGCTGACATTTAACGTTAAGCAAAATGAAATGTTTGTGGTCGGATGGGAAGGATCAGAATCAGGTTTATTATCACCGAAATGTGACGTGAAATTGTTTAACTTAGCAGCAGTAGTTATACACTGGAGGACAAAATGGTGAAGTATGTAGAAGAACAGAGAGTTCTGGGGGTATGTGTGCACAGTTTGTTGAAAGTGAAAGGGCGGGTTTCTGGGCTTTATGTGACTCATAAGGTAGAAGATCAAAAAGGTCACAACAAGACTTTATAAAACTCTGGCTTGGCCTTACTGGAGCTTTGTGTCCACTTATGGGCATTATGCTTTCTGAATGGTGAGAAGGCTTCCGAAAGGGTGCAGAAGAGATTTACCAAATGACTCCTGTAATAAGGGTCTTCAGTTATATAGATAGACCGTAGAAATGGAACAGAGAATATTGTGAGCATTTCAGATTTATAATCATGGAATTTACAAAGAGAGTGGATAAGGAGGAACTGTTCCTACTGATTAAATACAATGAAGCATAAGAGTAAAAGAGTTTGGCAAAAAAAACTAAAAATGCCGTGAAGAAAAATTTATGTGCAGAGTGGGTGAAGCATTTGGAGTAAATTTATAATGGTAGCATTGGAGGTAGTTTCAATTATAACATTAAAAAGGAACATGCTTAAGTACCTGAAAGAAGTTGCAGGGATATGGAAAGATGGTGGGAAGTGGAATCAGTTGCTCAACTCCTAGATACTGAAAGTACAGAACCAAGGGGCTGAATGGCCTTCTGCGGTATAACTATTCTGTGATTCTGTAAAAGGCAATATATAGGCAAATCAATTCAACATAAACCTTATTTTGGCCAGCTAAATATGGATTGAAACAGCAGTGAAAATCTATTTAGGACAGACAGTCACATTGAATAATTTGATACAAATAATTGAAATGCAGCCAGCCACGTCTAATCTACACCTACATAGTACTTTGGCCAAAGAATTAAATAAATCTTGAGCAGACATCCCAAAGACATAGCTGGCTGTCACAATTTTTAATAATTATTACATTAACTATTTTAAATTATACAGAAAGAAGACAGGAATCTAATTTTATAACTTTTTGGTTAACTTTCCAAAGAATATGTCAATATAATCTGCATTACAGTGGATGCAGACGATGTTGCAATTCTACATTATCCATTGCTCTTTGGAATCTCTGGCATCGGACATCCTGATACAGGGTCTTAATCTAAAACTTTGACTATCTCTCTGTCTCTCCAGACGCTGCTCAAAGTGCTGAGTTCCTCCAGCAATTTGATTTATTTTTTGATCCAAATTCCAGCATCTGCAGTATTTCGTGACTTCATTGGGGATCTATTGATTATTGCCACCTTCTCATTGTGTGCTTTTGCCAGTTTAAATCAATAATTGGATATTCCAAATATTGCTTGTCCTTTTAGATATTCAAGAGTTATTCAATTATTATACAGAGGAATAGTAATAACTTTACTATTGCTGCAGTTTCTAGGAGATAAAGGGCACATGCTCACAGAGACAGTGGGATAGAATGAGAAAGGCTTTAGGTAATTGATATCCAGTCAGCCTCATTTCAATGCTGCCTGTTTATTCCAACCCCAAAGGAGGTGGAAAGCAATAAACAGCAGAATGCTGCTTGTCCACATTAGAACATGATGAGGAGGGTCCCTTCTGCTTCTTCTGTGGGAAAGTTGAGATTTGGGGACCAGAGAATCCATAATATTGGAACTCGGCCTCTTTGCATAAGAAAGGGGAGTCTTAGATAATCTGCAAAGCTGCATAAATTCAATTGAAATCTGGTTTCTGTCTAGTAGGAAAGCCAAAGTAGCTTGAGGTCAAGATAAAATTACACTCAGTGTCTATAAAAAGTATTCACCCCCTCCCCCGGAAGATTTCATATTTTATTATTTTACAACATCGAATCACAGTGGATTTAATTTGGCTTTTTTGGCATGGATCAACAGCAAAAGACTCTTTCGTGTCAACGTGAAAACAGATCTCTACAAAGTGATCTAAATTAATTACAAATATAAAACACAGAAAAACTGATTGCATAAGTATTCAACACCCCCCCCCCCCTTTTAATATGACAGACCAAATCATCATTGGTGCAGTCAATTGGTTTTAGGGGTCTCATAATTAGTTGAGTGGAGATCACCATGTGCAGCCAAGGTATTTCAACTGATTGTAGTATGAATACACCTGAATCTGGAAGGTTCAACTGCTGGTGAGACAGTATCCTGGCAAAAACTACACCATGAAGTCAAAAGAACACTCCAAGCAACTCTGCAAAAAAGGTTATTGAAAAGCACAAGTAAGGAGATGGATACAAGAAAATTTCCAAGTCACTGAATATCCCTTGGAGTTCAGTTAAGTCAATCATCAAGAAATGGAAAGAATGTAGCACAGATGTAAATCTGCCTAGAGCAGACCATCCTAAACAACTGAGTGACTGTGTAAGAAGGGGCCTAGAGAGGGAGGCCACCAAGAGACTTCTGACAATTCTGAGGGTGTTACAAGCTTCAGTGGCTGAGATGGGAGATACTGCACATACAACAACTGTTGCCCGGGTGTTTCACCAGTCGCAGCTTTATGGGAGGGTGGCAAAGAGAAAGCCACTGTTGAAAAAACTCTCATAAAATATCTGGTAGAGTTTGCCAGAAGGCACTTGGGAGACTCTGAATTTTCTTATAGTCTTGGTGAGCGCTATGTTTAGTATTTGAAGAATTCAAATGGGAGGAATCCTGAAGGGAAACAACAGCTTACGAAATAATAATGAGTAAAATCATATTACATCTTAGCTACTTTACCTGTTTTGCTTGCCAATTCTTTATCTCTGTATATTTTCCTAGGCATTATCATTGCAATTTTTCTTTGTGTTCATTAATTGCCTGCTTTTTTTAATTCACTCTGAGGATGACAGTGCCCAACCTCAATGGTCTTTTGAAACTTGGTGATAAGCTGCCTTCTTGAATCTTATGTGGGGAGTTCCTGCAGTGTGATTCAGTGAGGATTAAGCTTCAGTGATACATTTCGAGCCTAAAATAGTATATTCCTTTGAGAGGAAAATGCAGTCAATGGGATCCAAGCTATCTGGTGCCTTAGCCCTTCTGTGTGGTGTTTTCCGCTGCTGCATATCTATAATTCCTTTTGTGATTCTCTCTTTCTTTGTTTTTGCAATCATGGGCTTGATTCTCTTTTTTAGATTTGTTTGTTTTTCCAAACTGTGTGCGTGGCCTCTGTTGGTCACAGTCGACCATGGGTACTGCGCCTCTGGTAGTCACTGGGAGTGGCTTCTCCAGGGCAGAGTTGGTATGGAGATCCGTCTGTTGGACCCTCCTCTCCAGGCTGATGATGGGTCCAAAGGAACGATGAAAGTTGATACGGTTTTGTGCCAGCAGCATCACAGGAGTTGCCGTGCTGGTGTTGGGTTCAGCAGTCAGCCACCTTCGGGACTCCGACTCCGGACTTTTCCTCGGGGTTCACTCCCAAAGCCTTTCCCGTGAGCGGGTATAGCCGCAATGCAGCAGAGGTTTGAAATCAGAGTTTTCCCTCTCCTAGATGAGCTACCATCCATGGTTACGAGCCCCATCTGCCCGGAGAAACTGGTTTTAAGGTGCCAGTGGCTTAAGTGAGAACAGCTCCACTGGGCATAAGAACCATGCCTCACATGAAGGCTAGGGATTGGATTTGGTTGTCAGAGGCTGTTTGAGACGCACGCCAGGAAGAGCTTTTGTTTAGCAGTGGGAGCTTGTCCCCGCTACCACCCTTCGGCTATGACTTCCTTTGGAACCTTCTCCAAACTAAGCTTCAACATAAAGGCACCTCAATGATACCTGCTCTACTCTTTCCACACTCATGACACTGTGTGGCTAAGTACAGCTCAAATGCCGTATGTAAATTCTTTGGCCTTCTGTACACCTCCTACAAGTCTCCTCATTGTCTTCTGAGATTTTATCAGCGGCAATGAGAAGATGTACAGCAGTGAGATTTATGAGCTGGTTGAGGCCAGTCATAACAACTACATCACTCTCAGCATTAGCAAATCCAAAGAATTGATTGTAGACTTCGGGAAGGGGAGGGCAGGAGAACAAGCACCAGTTCTCATTTATAGGTCAGCAGTGGAAAAGGGTCAGCAGCTTTCTTGGGTGTCAACATCTCCAAAGGTCTGTCCTGGACCCAATACCTTGATGCAATTATGAAGAAGGCACTCCAGTGGCTCCACTTTGTTTGGTGGTTTGGAAGACTTGATACATCAACTCTTACAAATTTCTACAAAAGTACAGTGCAGAGTTCTCTGATTTTTATATATCACATGTGTATGGGGACTCTAGTTGACAGGATTACAAGAGGCTGCAGAGGGTTCTACATTGAGCTAGCTCCATCAGGGACTTAACCCTCCAACCACTGAGGACATTTTCAAGAGGTGTTACCTCAGGAAAGCAGTATCTGACGTTAAGAAACCTTACCATCTGGGACATGCCCCCTTCTTGTTAATACTGATAAAGAGGAGGTACAGAAGTCTGAAGACTCACACTCAACAATTCAGGAACAGCTTCTTCCCCTACATCATCATTATTCTGAATGGTCTATGAACCTATGAACATTAATTCATTATTCATTTTTGGCCCTATTTATTTGTTTTGTAATTTATAGTAAACTTGATGTCTTTGCATTGCACTGCTGCAGCAAAACAACAAATGTTATGTCTTGTAAGACAGTGACAATAAACCTAATTTTGATTCCACTTTTTCCTTGTCTCCATTGGTTTTATATTGATTATGTCTGTGTCCATGTTGCATCCCCTTTATAAACATTTCTTCGAACTTTTGTATTTCTTTTTGTTTTCCTGTGTGCTTAACTCTGTCACTTAGCCAAAGCATAGACGTTGTTTGAAACTGCATTACAAACTCTGCAAGTTAAATATAGTGTTGCACAATGATTTGAGAATCTGTGAGACATTTAGAGAATGTCTCAGTGGCCATTTAGGTTGAGTTGCTGCCAACAACTGAACAAATATGTCAGTTTGTGTCCTTTTGTTTTAAGGTACATAACTGCTTCAGGAAGAGAAGATTACTACAAAAAGTTGGGAGATTTGCCAGGTACACAGATTGTCCAGTCAGTTCACCTTGACACCCTATTTTTGGCTCACTTTTACAAAGGCATCAAAGGAGAAGGTGCATAATATACAGCATAACAGATGGTCAAGGGATGAAGTACAGACATGTTCAGGTCTTTGATTGCTTAGGGACTTGTAGTCCTTGAGTGATGACATGGTATGCACTTCTGTAATCCATCTTTCAGCCTATCCCAGCCATAACCCATAAAAGATAAGAAGTTATTTATTAAAATACAGCTTGCTTCTTGTTAGTGGAGAGGATGTTGGCACAGAAAGTACAAAACAAAACAAGAACATATAAAATATGAATGTATTTACAAATTATTCACTGTGATCGTAGTAATGACATACATTTGTTGAATGAGAAAAATAGACAAATTCTGGTTTCCCTTCTAATGATATATTCTGCATTACCAATAGGATAAATGCTGAGCATGAAAAGGCAACATTTATCACATACTTAATAAAACTATAGTTTATTTAAAAGTTAATCTACTTCTTTGCTGCCACTTAGAATGACCATTGCAGTCTGTCTTGTTAAATTTATATTTTAACTAGCTCCTCATCTTCCATGCTTGCTTAGAATGCACAGAGAAACTCATCATATTATATTGAAGTGTCTCATTATATAATGCAGATAGAGTGAAGATTCAGTGTCGTAATTGCTTCAAAATCCTGCTCTCTGCTGCTTGCTTATCAGCTTCTGAGATCGGAAAACCATACTGAAGGACAACTGTGATCCATTTTAAAATTAAAAAAAAACTGATGCCAGAAGCATTCTTCAAAATGTCAGAAACATTCTGAAGATTTTTGATGACCTCAGCCATTGAGGATCAACTAAAATCATAGACATCAAACAAGCAAGAACTAGCTTGAAAGACGCTGCTGCGGTAGCAAAGTCATAAAACAGTTTGGAAACAATTTTAATCTGTTTTTTTCAATAAATGGCAAAAAAGTAAAAGTACAGATAAATGCATAATAACCAAATAAATTTAATAAGGGTATGTAAAACTATGAGAAGTAGACAGGGTAGTTTGAGTCTTTTTTTAGGGTAGAAATGTCAAATATTGGAGGGCATGGCTTTAAGGAGAAAAGTTAAAAGGAGATTTGCAAAGCAAGTTCTTTTACACGGAATATAACATATCTGTAACATGCTGCTAGGGGAAGTGGCGAAAACATACAAGAGCAACACTTGGGAGGAATTTAGGTAGTTACCGGAATACATGAGAAATGGAGCATCATTGACAATGTGCAGGCAGATGGGATTAGTTTCATTTGCCAGTCGTGGTCAGTATGTCATGTGTTGAAAGGCCTTTTCCTGCACTGTGCTGTATAGTCTATGCTCTAATGTTTAATGGTGTGATATTAATAGTCTCTTGCATATTATTTTAAAAATTTAGATTACAGGTTAACGGCTCTATTCAAGTTTCAGGCAATAGAATTGTGCTTAAGTGTGGTCGCATTTCCAACCTGAACTGTAATTTAAATATAGTATTTTTCAGAAGTATTATGTCATTTTACCACACTGTAATGAGAACTTTCTGAATGAAGGAAAGTATAGGGTTGGATGTGACTTCATCAGAAAGTCTGGAGTAGGTTGTAGCAGGTTTATAAATCCCTAGATTTTTATTTTCTGTCAAGAGCCGCCTTGATATTGAGGGCAGTCAGCTTCACCTCACATCTGGAATGCTGTTCTTTCGTCCAGCTTTAGATGAAAGCTATTATGAGATCTGGACCCATGTATTCCTGGTGTAATCCAATATGAAATCAGTGAGTAGGATATTAATGAGTAAGTGCTACTCGATAACACTGTCAACAATCCCTACTGTCAATTTGCTGGTGAATGAGAATTCACGGATGGGGTGTATAGTTTGCCAGATCAAATTTGCTCTGTGGCTAGGACATGCTTGGGCAATTTTCCACACCACTACACGCCTTTGCTTTTGGTACAACTAGATTTGAAGCACTGGTCTTCATCACTGCAGCCTGGATTTGCCACTGCAGTGGCAATATACCTGGAAATTAGACCGTGTAACAATGTACTTTTGTGCACTATATGATTCAGAAAAAAATAAAACTGAAGGATAATTGGAGACTGAACTGCATGATGAAGTGCTCTTCCTAACAAATCTGTGTGTGTTTGGAGTAATATTGTACAGATGAGCTCAGTTATATAAAGGAGCATCCAATGTTGTGCAAAGTACCATTTGTAGAGTTATCACCTGCTTGAGTGTGGCCATGGAGGTCGATTTGGACCCCATCGGTAAGCATTTACTTGCTTGACATTTCCTCCCATGTAAACCCCTTAGCTCACACCTTCCCCATCTCCTGGCCAACCAGATTCCAACACAAACAATGATCTATCAGTCACATCACTCAGCCTCTCAGACTGAACACCCTCACATAACCATGTCCTCATACTACTCTGCCCTCTCTTCGCTCCCACCATAACCAGCACAAAACCCCTATCTACCAACACCCACACGCATACCCACAACTGCCCAACCACCTGACTTGGCTAACAGCATCCTACTCTGAGATTCCCATAGTCCAATCCCAGCTCAACGACTCAACCACCCTCATCATCTCAGCCCAATGATTTCCCCATTTACAGGTTGTCAACCCCAGGTCAGTGTGCTTTGTATGACAATGAGTTTTGTAGCAGAGGGCCCTTGGCTCTCCTTCCCCCAACAGTGTAACTGGGCATTTTAATGGACCTAAGCATTCATCAATACGGAGTACATTTTTTTTTGGATATCATGTGAAATGAATTAAATTTTCTAAAGCCTGGCACCTCCAATTAGGGAGACCTCAGAAAGAGACAATGTATAATTGGCAGAACTAGCATATAGGTTTACAATTGTGGACAATGGTACAGGGAGAATGTGAGGAAATACTATATGTGCTTATTTAGAAAGTAGTTATGACCTGCAACTGATGAAAACAGAATTAGTATCGTAAAATATATTTTAAAAAGAATAATCTGCAGTGCTACTGGGAAAGAATGAGGCAATTGGATTACAGCATTAGGAATGTTCTAAAGGCAATGTAGAATTGATAGGTTGAACAGTTTTCTTCTTCATACTCATGTTTCTCACATTTTCCCTCAGTCAATTTCTAATGGGAAGCCAAGTACTTAAACCTAAAAGTACTGAGCCTGAAGTAGTAAGTATCAACCTATGGTAACAATTCTGCTCTTCATAGGTGGGCAAAATAAATTACTGTTGACCACAGAAATTAACAACAGGCAGGAAAGAAAACCTCATTTAGCTCTGAAACACAAGGTTCACTTTAGAATAAATGGTAGAAAGAACCTAAATTCTACAAAATCAGGCAATGAATCTTGGCGTAATATTGTTCAGCAAACAATCATGTTGGGGACAGCCACTGCCCTTTGTAAATGGGTATTCAGCCAGTGAAAAGTGGTGCTGCTAAAGGCATAATAACACTGGACCAATCTGCTTAATTATAATAATTTGGGAGAAAGGAATGAGGCCAACACATACTTGCAGCGTGACCTAAAAAAAGCAATTAACTCTAATGGAACTGTGAATTCAGCACCAAGTGCACTGTACTGACTGACCTGCTGAGTTCCTTCAGCGTTTTGTGTATTGCAATTGTGCTTAGCTGCCTGAATCTGCAGGGTTCGTGTCCTCAGAGGGGGTTGGCGGAGAACCAGGGCAATGATTTACCGAGTACAGCAAAGGGGAGTGGTGTCTAAATTAAAACAGCTAAGTTTTATCTTTATTTCACTGATTTTCTACGTGTTATCATTAAAGTTCTCAAAGAATAGTCCAACCAGAAATTCCTGTATAATCGAATGCAAACTGATGTCAGAAATTAAGGTGAATGTATTAGACATACTGTAGGTGTGAAATAGTGGAATAATGTCTTTGAAAGCTTGGTGTTGAAGTACAGCTTATTTTAATGTTAAATTTCCATGTTTCATTTCAGGTAGCACTGTAGTGTCAACGGAACTTCTGTGACAGTAGGGAGAGGCAGCTGTAGATGGCTAATTATGCAGACTTTAGCTTGGCTGGGTGAGCAAGGGAGATTGTCTGTTTTCAGAATAACATGTCGGAGTAATTTAGGCAACATGCAACTGTATATTAACTCCTTGTGTAACCATTGTCAATAATGCACAAAGCATACAAAACACCCTTTTTTTGATTTACTTTTAAGGATCACAGGCGTAACTCTGTGATCATAAGGTATGAGTAGAAATATAATATTAGCCTGTGGTATTGTCAGAAAGTCAGACATCAGACCATAAGAACACAATTCAAAGGAGCAGAATTCAGCTATTTTACCAATTGAATCTGCTCCACTGTTTCATCATGGCTGACTTATTATCCCTCTCAACTTCATTTTCCTGCCTTCTTCATATATCTTTTAACACCCTTACTAAACAAAAACCTATCAACCTCCACTTTAAATTTACCCAATGACAGTCTGGAACAAATGACTCAGTGGAAACATTTAAGAGAATTTGAATGAATATATTTATAAAAGGGGTATAAATGCATACTGTCTGGGTGCAAGTGAATAGGACTAGACCAGAGGTCGGCAACCTGCGGCTCCAGAGCCACATGCGGCTCTTTGATCTCTGTGATGCGGCTCCCCGTGGTTTGTTAGCTTTTGAAATGTAATTCGAAATTTGAAGATTATGGTGATCTTGTACAATATGAAAACTTTGCGGAGACACCGTTTCCCGGCACATCCGAACCGGCTCACAATTAGCCACCGTTCCGACTAAGGGAGATAGCCTACGGGGGTTTGTGAGTACGTGTCTTTTGGAGCATCCGCGCCCATGGGGACGGGTTGAGGGAGGCTTTAAAGCAAGGCTGTTTAGTTCGAATAAAGTTACCTTTGACTGCAGTCTTTATTTTAGCGCTGCTTGTAGCGCTACACCGCTACAACGTGTTTTTTATCGCTATTAATATACATCACCACTGCCAATGCCTGACACCCGCCAGTGCGCGCTTTCTTTTAATTCTTCGATCCAAGGTAGGCTACCTATGTAGTAACCTTCAACCCAACGTCTTTTTTTCGGAGTTCAAAATGTTTTTGTTGCATGCAGAAATGTAATTTCGTTTTCTCTGCAGGAGTTCATCAATTTCAAAAATGCAACACATTATAGTTTGTTTATACATAGCATAAAGGCAAAAAAAACCGTTGTATGCAGTGTTATTTAATTTTGTGGCTCCCAGTGTTTTCTTTTCTGTGGGAAATGGGTCCATATTGGCTCTTTTAGTGGTAAACGTTGCCGACCCCTGGACTAGACAAACATAGACTAGATGGACAGATTCAGCACCCTCAGGCTAAAGGAATTTTTCCTCATCTCTGTTCTAAATGGATGTCCCTCTACTCTGAGGCTGTGCCTTCTGGTCCTAAACTCCCCCACTGTTGGAAGCATCATAATTGGCACACCCACTCTGTCTAGGCCTTTCGATATTCAATAGATTTCAATGAGATCCTCCCTCATTCTTCTAAAATCCAGCAAGTAAAGGTTCTTGCAGCATCTCTATTTACAATGGCCACTCATCATTGTCACCAATCAGGAGGCATAGAGCTACAGTACGATGAACCTTTTCCATATTTCAGTTGTACCTAGCCAAAGCTTCTGTGAACTGCTGACAGAGATGATGGGCTGAATTGCCTAATTCTGCTCCTATGTCTTATGGTCCCCTTTCATACTTTTGACAAATTCCCCTGTTTAATGGAATCCAAACATGAATCACGAGCCACCTTTAGTGAGTAGTTAATTCCATCTGAAAGCAAATCAAAGGGAAGATAACTCATTGAAGAATTAGACAAGGTTCTTTTCAGCTCTGCGAGAGCTAAATCAGTAATCACAGCCAGCTGTGATATTGCTCATTCGATTCCACCTTGTAAACTACATTGATTATCTTTGACTGCTAACCACATCTACACAAAGGAAACTTAAGCAACGTGTAATAAAGGTGATTAAAACTAGCCTGTGGTTAGCTAACTACCCCTCAAGTGATGGAAAATTTGACTCACTACGGTCAGAAGTCACAGTGATTTACTGAAGGTACAGTATATCTCTCTTCCATCCACATCTACTAAAATAAAGAAATAAGGTCAAATCACTTTTCTATAATTTGTAACTATAGCAATACCACATGAACTTGCTGGCACTTAAGCAAAATCTGCACGTTAATAGGAGGCACAAAATAACTTTGACATTTGGCAAGAGTGCGAAAGGTCGTATATAATCACTGCCACGCAGCTTCATATACTGTTTCCTGTATCTATGAACTCTCACTCATTCAAGATTGTTGCTGTTATTATCTAAAGTTAAACTGCAGAGTTAATTACCATTTTTTGAAGTAGGGTTATTGGAGCATTTCTTTGCATATGTGAAATCTGTCACTTGTCCTTTGGCAGATGAGCCAAAATTTCCCAAAGACTTTGTTTATCGAGTAAGCGCTAGAGTTGATTTAATGAGACATCTGTTCTTGTTCCAGTTGTGTTTTGTTCCACACTGTTGTTGTGCTACCTTATCTGTGGCATCTGCTGCAGTTTGAACTTATAATTGCTGCAGAGCTTCTGAAACGTACACTTTCTGATTGATCCAAGAATTTAATCCAAAAATTCATCAATACAGTTGCATTGGTTCTGGGGATTGGAATGCTTCAGCTGAGTTCATAGGGAATGCATTGGAGAAAATCTCCCAAAAAATCCTTAAAGATTTTTGACTGATATGTTTCGCATCTGTATTCATTCGTTCGCAATGTGCCGTGTCGTAAGACACAGATGATCGTCGTCTTTCCACGACCATGATTGCTTTTGGCAAGTTTTATTTTCTGCAGAAGTGGTTTGCCATTGCCTTCTTCTGGGCAGTGACCCCAACCATTATCAATACTCTTCAGAGGTTGTCTGCCTGGCGTCAGTGGTCGTATGTGATATGCACCAGCTTTTTATACAACCATCCACCACCTTCTCTCATGGCTTCATGTGACCCTGATTGGGAGTGGGGGTGCAGGCTAGTAGAGGGAATAAAAGCCTTTCTCCTCCTTTGGTAGAGATGAATCTCCACCCACACCACCCCCACCCCCGCACTGAGTAATGCATCTGTACTAGTCAGTGGAAATAGTAACCCAGTTATTTTAGTTATGTTTTCAATAGACAATTGGTGCAGGAGTAGGCCATTTGGCCCTTTGAGCTAGCACCGCCATTCAATGTGATCATGGCTGATCATCTACAATCAGTACCCCGTTCCTGCCTTTTCTCCATATCCCTTGACTCCACTACCTTTAAGAGCTCTATCTAACTCTTTCTTGAAAGCATCCAGAGAATTGGCCTCCACTGCCTTCTGAGGCAGAGCATTCCATAGATCCATAAGGGGTGAAGAAGTTTTTCCTCAACTCTGTTCTAAATGACCTACCCCTTATTCTTAAACTGTGGCCTCTGGTTCTGGACTCCCCCAACATCGAGAACATGTTTCTTGCTTCTAGGGCATCCAATCCCTTAATAATCTTATACGTTTCAATCAGATCCCCTCTCATCCTTCTAAATTCCAGTGTATACAAGCCCAGTCGCTCCAATCTTTCAACATATGACATTCCCGCCATCCTGGGAATCAACCTCGTGAACCTACGCTGAACTCCCTCAATAGCAAGAATGTCTTTCCTCAAATTTGGAGACCAAAACTGAACACAATACTCCAGGTGTGGTCTCACTAGGGCTCTGTACAACTGCAGAAGGACCTCTTTGTTCCTATACTCAACTCCCCTTGTTATGAAGGCCAACATGCTCTCTTCACTGCCTGCTGTACCTGCATGCTTACTTTCAGTGACTGATAAACACCTAGATCTTGTTGTACTTCCCCTTTTCAAGTATAACAGCCCTCAATATGGAAGAGCAGTAGTGCAAATAGGGTCATATATTACATCACACAAAAATACAACTGCAGATGCTGTGGATCGAAGAATATGTACACGACGCTGGAAGAACTCAGCAGGTCAGGCAGCATCTGTGAGAAAAGAGTAGCCAACGTTTCGGGCCGAGACCCTTCATCAGGAATGGGGGGGGGGGGGGAGAAGAGAGGGCCGAAGCCCAGTAATAGAGATAGGGGAGGGGGAAGGACTAGAGGCACCAGGTGGAGAACCAATCAGAGGAAGGATAAAGGGGGGAGGGGATAAGCATGAAAGAACTGTAGAAATAAATGAGCAGAAAGTTGAAAGGGGAGAGGGGCAGAGAGGGACCTAGGATGGGGGGAGGGGGAGGGAATTACCAGAAACTGGAGAATTCAATGTTCACACCACCAGGCTGGAAGCTACCCAGACGGTCATATATAACATGTTGGTTGCTACAGATGTTGTTTCTGTTCTAAAATGGTGTCCACAGTGACAAGAGTAGCAGGTTGTTTCAGCTTCTCTTATTTGATGCAACATATCACTGTTGGTTTAGTATTATCACATTAAATAAGATACAGCTTTTGATCTATGTGCCATCCAGTCAGATTATGCCATTCATAATTGCATCAAGGTAGATAAAGAAACCAAAATGGAGAATATAGTGTTGCAAGTACAGAGAAAATGCAGTGCAGGTTGACAAATGGCCACGATGAGGTAGACTGAGAGATCAAGAGTTTACCTTCTATTTCATGAGAATTCTGTTCAAGGATCTGATAACAATGGTATAGAGCAAACACGAGGAAATCTGCAGATGCTGGAAATTCAAACACAACACAAAATGCTGGTAGAACACAGCAGGCCAGGCAGCATCTATAAGGAGAAGCACTGTCGATGTTTTGGGCCGAGACCCTTCATCAGGACTAACTGAAAGGAAAGATACTAAGAGATTTGAAAATAGTGGGGGGAGGGGGAAATGCGAAATGATAGGAGAAGACCGGAGGGGGTGGGATGAAGCTGGGAGCCAGAAAGGTGATTGGTGAAAGTGATACAGAGCTGGAGAAGGGAAAGGATCATGGGACAGGAGGCCTCAGGAGAAAGAAAGGGGTAGGGGGGAGCACCAGAGGGAGACAGAGAACGGGCAGAGTGATGGGCAGAGAGAGAGAAAAAAAACAAACAAATATCTCAGGGATCGGGTAAGAAGGGGAGGAGGGGCATTAATGGAAGTTAGAGAAGTCAATGTTCATGACATCAGGTTGGTGGCTACCCAGCCAGTATATAAGGTGTTGTTCCTCCAACCTGAGTGTGGCTTCACCTTGACAGTAGAGGAGGCCATGATAGACATATCAGAATGGGAATGGGACATGGAATTACAATGTGTGGCCACTGGGAGATCCTGCTTTCTCTGACAGACTGAGCGTAGGTGTTCAGCGAAACAGTCTCCCAGTCTGTGCCGGGTCTCACCAATATATAAAAGGCCACACCGGGAGCACCGGACGCAGTATACCACACCAGCCGACTCACAGGTGAAGTGTCGCCTCACCTGGAAGGACTGTCTGGGGCCCTGAATGGTGGTGAGGGAGGAAGTGTAAGGACAGGTGTAGCATTTGTTCCGCTTACAAGGATAAGTGCCAGGAGGGAGATCGGTGGGAAGGGATGGGAGGGACAAGTGGACAAGGGAGTCACATAGGGAGTGATCCCTGCAGAAAGCAGAGAGAGTGGGGAGGGAAAGATGTGCTTGGTAGTGGGATCCCGTTGGACAATGGGATAGAAGTTGTTCTTAGTCTGGTGGTTCATGCTCAGCATAACGAGACCATAAAACTAATTACAGATGCAATGTCAGTGTTGCCATTTTACAATAGACTGGCTAATACCCTCTTGCATTGCTGAAGGCACGCGAACATTACTTGTTAAAAGATTCATCAGTTCTTACAAATAATTTCTGATCTCTGCTGGTGATGCACCATCAATAACTCACACTGAGATGTAGGCGAGATATCGGCTTTTATTGACTGGAAGAAGGAACCAGGAGTGAGTGTCTATCATACAAGGTCCTGGAGACTGAGGCCGATCTTCAGGCCGCAGGTCTCCTTTATACAGGGGCCTGTGGGAGGAGCCACAGGAGCAGTCAGCAGGGGCGTGTCCCGACAGGCACATAGTTCACCACATTCACCCCCCCCTTCGTTTGAAAAAGTCCTCATGTAGCGAAGGTTCTTACAAGTCAAGCCGATCAGGCGGTCGAATCTGTCGCTGCGATCTACGTAGCACCGGCTGTGACCGCATAGGTGCCGGCAACATTGGCGATTGCACAGGGGATGGGGGTTGCGCGTGTTCTTGCCCACTAGGCGCCGGTGATCCCTCATGCATGTGCGAGGCGCCTGGTATAAATGCGTACGAAACGCCCGGTATACAAGTGTCGTGAGGAGTCTGTGTAGGGCCTGGTGAGTACGGTGTCACCTCTGGTGCAGGGTTCACAGTTACCGGAGAGCCTTCAGGGTAGTGGTCTGCTGCACCTGCGGGTGCCAGGTCGCGGATGGAGACCGTGTCCTCCCGCCCATCAGGTAAGACCACGTAAGCATACTGGGGGTTCGCATGGAGAAGGTGAACCCTCTCCACCAGCGGGGAGTATTTATTGCTCCTCACATGTTTCCGGAGCAGCACTGGCCCCGGGGACGTCAGCCAAACTGGTAGGGTGGTCCCAGTGACAGACTTCCTGGGAAAAGAGAATAGGCGTTCGTGAGGGGTGGCATTGGTGGACGTACATAACAGAGAGCGGATAGAGTGCAGTGCCTCAGGGAGGACCTCCTGCCATCGAGAGACCGGCAACCCTTTGGACTTGAGGGCTAAAAGTGTGGCCTTCCGCACTGTGGCATTCTCCCGCTCTACCTGGCCATTACCCCGGGGATTATAACTCGTGGTCCGACTGGTAGCAATGCCCCTAGCTAGCAAGTACTGGCGCAGCTCCTCACTCATAAAGGAGGACCCTCTATCACTGTGGATATAGCAGGGATACCCGAACAGAGTGAAGAGCTGGCGCAGGGCTTTTATGACGGACGTGGCAGTGGTGTCGGGGCAGGGGATGGCAAAGGGGAACCGTGAGAACTCGTCAATAACACTGAGAAAATAGACATTGCGGTCAGTGGAGGGAAGGGGGCCCTTAAAGTCAACACTCAGGCGTTCAAAAGGGCGGGTGGCCTTGACAAGTTGTGCCGTGTCAGGACAGTAGAAGTGCGGTTTGCACTCGGCACAAATTTGGCAGTCCCTGGTCATCGTCCTGATGTCCTCCAGGGAGTACGGCAGGTTCCGAGCTTTCACAAAATGGTAAAATCGGGTGACCCCCGGATGGCAAAGTTGTGCATGAAGGGCGTACAGCTGGTCGAGCTGTGTGCTAGCACATGTTCCCCGGGATAGGGCATCAGGGGGCTCATTGAGTCTGCCAGGCCGGTACAGGATATCATAGGTGTAGGTGGAGAGTTCTATCCTCCACCGCAAAAGCTTATCATTTTTGATCTTGCCCCGCTGTTGGTTGCTGAACAGGAACGCACCCGAGCGCTGGTCGGTCAGCACAGTGAATCTTTTGCCAGCAAGATAGTGCCTCCAGTGCCTAACAGCCTCCACTATGGCCTGGGCTTCTTTCTCCACCGCGGAGTGCCGAATTTCAGAGCCTTGGAGGGTGCGAGAAAAGAATGCTACTGGTCTGCCTTCCTGATTAAGGGTAGCAGCCAGAGCGAAATCGGAGGCATCACACTCCACTTGGAAGGGAGCGGTCTCGTCCACTGCATGCATCGTAGCTTTGGCAATGTCCGCTTTAATGCAGTTGAAGACCGCGCAGGCCTCAGCAGAGAGGGGAAACGAGGTAGACTTGACCAGGGGGCGAGCCTTGTCTGCGTAATGGGGGACCCATTGGGCGTAATAGGAAAAAAACCCCAGGCACCGTCTGAGGGCCTTGAGAGTGGTGGGAAGAGGGAGCTCTAACAGGGGGCGCATACGTTCGGGATCAGGCCCAATAACCCCGTTTTCCACGACATACCCAAGTATAGCAAGGCGGGTGGTACCAAAAACACACTTGTCCCTGTTATAAGTAAGGTTCAGAGCTGCGGCCACTTGGAGAAACCGTTGGAGGTTGGCGTCGTGATCTGGCCTGTCATGACCACAGATGGTGATGTTATCCAGATAGGGAAATGTGGCCTGCAGTTGGTACTGGTCCACCATCCGGTCCATTTCCCTCTGGAAGACAGAGACACCATTCGTGACACCGAAAGGGACGCGCAGGAAGTGATAGAGCCGGCCGCCCGCCTCGAAGGCGGTGTAGGGGCGGTCCTCTGGGCAGATGGGGAGCTGGTGATAAGCGGATTTCAGATCTATTGTCGAGTACACCTTATACTGAGCAATCTGGTTGACCATATCCGCGATGCGGGGTAGGGGGTATGCGTCAAGCTGCGTAAACCTATTGATGGTTTGACTATAGTCCACCACCATCCTATTTTTCTGCCCAGTCCGAACAACAACCACCTGGGCCCTCCAAGGGCTTGTGCTCGGCTCAATGATCCCCTCCCTGAGCAGCCGCTGCACCTCCGACTGAATGAAGGCCCGGTCCCCCGCGCTGTACCTCCTGCTTTTGGTTGCCACAGGTTTACAGTCGGGGGTCAGGTTGGCGAACAGCGGTGGGGGAGGGATCTTGAGAGTGGAGAGGCTGCAAGTGTCGGTAGCGCAGCTGTTGGCCTGGTTCTGGATGGGATGTGTGTGTCCGTGTGTGTGTGTGGTCAGTAGCGGGGTATGTGAAGAAGTCCCACAAAACTGAGGATTCTTGACAGTGAGTGGTGGGAGGGGCCCGTCGTATACCATAGTCACACTTTCGAGATGGCTCTGGAAGTCCAGCCCCAATAGCACAGGTGCACACAGATTAGGCATGACCAGCAGTTCAAAGTCCCGATATACTGTGCCTTGCACCACCAAAGTCGCTACACAACCCGCCCGGATGTCTGCGGACTGCGACCCAGAGGCCAAATGGAATCTCCGACTGACCGGCCGCGTTGCAAGTCCGCAGCGTTGCACTGTGTCCGGGTGAATAAAACTCCCAGTGCTGCCCGTGTCAAACAGGCATCCAGTCCAATGCCCCTCCACCTGGATGTCCATCATGGATCTTGCAAGCTGGTGTGGGGCGCTTTGGTCGAGAGTCACAGTGGCCAGAGTTGGATCGCCGTCGGGGTACCCGGTCAGCATCGGAGGGTCAGGGGCGGGGCATGCTGACGCCGACAAAGATGGCCGCTCACATCCGGGGTACCCGGTCAGCATCCGAGGATCGGGGGCGGGGCGTGCTGACGTCGACAAAGATGGCCGCCCACATCCCGGCATGCAAGATGGCGGCCCCCACGTTTCACCCGCAGCGCTGCACTCCGCTCGAGGTTGAGACTTACAGACCTTGGCGAAGTGGCCCCGCTTTCCGCAGCTGGAGCAGGTCGCTTCTCGCGCTGGACAGCGTTGTCGAGGATGTTTCTTTTGGCCACAGAAATAACAAAGCACGAGTTTCTTACGGGCCACAGCCGTGGTCTGGGTCGGGGAGCTCGTGGAATGGCGACTGGCGGCGGCGTTGGCGAATTCGCTCCCGGGAGCCGGTGGTGGCGGGGTCTGAGGCGTCCACGAAACCGGCGGGGAATCGCGCGACTGGACAGCGTCGGCGTTATGCCGCGCAGCTTCTAGAGCGTTGGCCTTCTCTATCGCCGAGCTTAAGGTAAGATCCGAGTTCTCCAGCAGCCGCTGGCGCATGTACACTGACCTCAGTCCCGTCACAAAGGCGTCTCGCACCAGCAGCTCCGCATGCTGTTCTGCCGTGAGCGTCTTGCAGTCACAAGCTCGGACGAGCGTCTGTAGTGCTCGGAGAAACTCAGCGCACGATTCGCCAGGCCGCTGTTGCCGGGTAGCTAAGCGATGTCTTGCGTAGACGGTGTTCACCGGCCGCAGCTACTGTCGTTTGAGGGCGTCCAGTGCCCCTTCGTAGGTCGGCAGGTCCCGGATAAAGGAGTAAACTTTGGAGGAGACCCTTGAGAGTAGGATTCTGTGCATAACGGCGGGTTCAGTCGCACGAAGCTCCGCCAAGTACGATTGGAAGCATGCAAGCCAGTGTTCAAAAGCGAGAGCTGCGTCAGGGTCTTGAGGGTCCAAATCCAACCGGTCCGGACGCAAAACGGGTTCCATGTTTTAAAACTTCCAGTCAATAAAATTGATGCACCATCAATAACTCACACTGAGACGTAGGCGAGATATCGGCTTTTATTGACTGGAAGAAGGAACCAGGAGTGAGTGTCTGTCATACAAGGTCCTGGAGACTGAGGCCGATCTTCAGGCCGCAGGTCTCCTTTATACAGGGGCCTGTGGGAGGAGCCACAGGAGCAGTCAGCAGGGGCGTGTCCCGACAGGCACATAGTTCACCACAGCTGGATGTAATAGTAATGCTACGTTGCTTATGTAGTTTTAAGAATATGAACTGCTGCTGGAAGTGGCAAGATGGTTATTGCTGTTCTGTCTATATGGCTTCTGCACAGCTCAAATTGTCCCAGATGTGACTGTTCTCCTTGGATAACAGCATTACTGAAAGACGGGTTAAAGGGCACAGAGTGGAAGATAAACTGCTAAAGATGGTGGAAGAGGAGGAAAGATCTTTCAGCAGCCCATATCTGCGCAAGGTGTTCAGTGAGAAACTCTCTGTCTGAACCATTAAGGATCAAAGAATAAGACATGTACACTTAATAAATCCCCCATCTGCTGCAGCCATGATTACAATTTCAGTGTGAGGCAATGACCTTACTACTAGTATCTATCAAGGAGGCAGTAGTCACAAACTTATCACAAGCTCCTTTCATCTTGTAGCTTACATTACATTGGGCAGTGGGGTAGTTGACGAGTAAGCGGATAAAACAGAATGAAAAATGTCTTATTTCAGTTACAGGAAAAATGCAGTGTATAGGTAGACAAATCAAATGCAAGGAACACAATGAGGTAGTTTGGGAGAGCCTTAGTCCACCTTTTAGTGTATGAGAGGTCTGTTCAGGAGTCCAATAATTGTGGGATAGTGGTTATCTTTGAGTTCGATGAGTCATATACTCATAGATATGTGTATGGAAGAACATCCTATGTTTCACATTTCATCCTCTCAAATCAGTGTGTATTGCATGTAGTGCAGCTGTGGCTCGGCAAGGATTAGAAATCTACAGCACATTAGGCCCACAATGTTGTGCCGTGCATGTAGCCTACTTTAGAAACTGCCTAGAATTTCCCTTACAAACAAGCTGGAGGAACTCAGCAGGTCAGGCAGCATCCGTGGAAATGAGCAGTCAACCTTCATCCTGACGAAGGGTCTCAGCCCAAAACGTTGACTGCTCGTTTCCACGGATGCTGCCTGACCTGCTGAGTTCCTCCAGCTTGTTTGTACGTGTTGATTTGACCCCAGCATCTGCAGTGTACTTTGTGTTTACTAGAATTTCCCTATCGCATAGCCCTCTATTTTTTTAAGCTCCATGTACCTATCTAAGAGCCTCTTAAAAACCCCTATAGCATCTGCCTCTACCACTTTCACTGGCAGTGCATTCAATACACCCACCACTCTCTGTGTGAAAAACTTACCTCTGAGGACCCCCTCGTACCTACTTCCAAGCACCTTTGAACTATGCCCTCTCATGTTAGCCACTTCAGCCCTGGGAAAAAGTCTCAGGCTATCCACACAATCAGTGCCTCTCATCATCTTATATATAGGCCCCCCTCCAGTACAGGTTCATAATGATTGCCCATGGTTCTCTTTGTGGATGCCCTTGAACTCTGAATTGTTCCACTATCAAGAGGAACCTTCACAGTCTGGCTGAAAAACACAGGCAGCAGGTCACACTGGGCTTCACCCAGTAGCCCAGAAGCAATCATGATGAACTCACCCCACAGCAAACTGGAGGCACCAACTTGCTGAAGCTGCTGCAACTAAAAGATGGTTGGGTGACTGGATGACACTGTGTACCCACTGATATCGCGGCCCAGGGCTCCTAGTCATGTACAAACATGAAGCATAGACATTGTGGGCAAGGCCAGCAATTATTGTCCAACTTTGGTTGCCTAGAAAGGTATTGAGTTGCCTTCAAGAACTGCTTCACTCTGCCTTAGCTCATCTGTCACTGCGTGTGACTTGTAACAAGTCCTGTTGAACCTTTACCTTTGTTCTTGATTGCCTTCTGCTGGGATCGGATCAGCTGACCTTGTGGAACGGTGAACAGTATTGAAGGCCACTATGTAGCAAATAGGATGTGGCATCTGAAGCCCATGTCAAGATGTTTGAGGTCATTAAGCTCTTTATAATGCTGCATCTGGATCCCCAGGATCTGACTTCTGGTAACGGTGCTCACAGCTATCTCTACTTACTGCATTTTGTAGAGATTATGTTTGGGGGGGGGGGGCGCTCTTGGTTCCTTCCACTAAGGTTCCAAAGTGCCACCTGAAAAACTCCCATTCTGTTTGCCTTTCTATTTACAATGATTTCTGCAGTCGCTTTTATTACTTACTGCTGCCCCACTTCTACATTTGAGCTTTTAAGTGTCTCAGGCTAACAGATCACTCAAAACTGCAGGTCCCTGGCCATGGCACACAGGCATTTAACAGCATGGTAAATATTAACTGCAATTGGACAGGCAGCAAGAAAATAGTGCAAGGGAAACAAAGGGTTAATCATGCATTGAACTCTCTGTACCAGTTTTCAGGAGCTTTCCAACTGAGGCCTCCAGGGCTTTCTGTGTGTAACAATAATTACTACACTTCACTTTGAAGAATATTTTACATGCTGGTTTACAATAATTAATTGTGTGATGGTGATCCAACTCCAAATGATATGGGTCAAGTGATGAATATACAACAGTTATTATCATCAAGGTAGCAGTATTGATATATTCAAAGGGCATTTTGTGAAAAAGTTGCTGGCAAATCAATTTTGGCTTTTTATAGATACACTGGGATGATACACATCAGAATGGAACAAAAATGACAGATCCACCCGCAAAGTAAATGGTTTACATGGGGGATATTTCTGTAAAGACACTTGGCTATAAGTTTATTCCTGATTAGTAGCACTGAATGCACCAGATATCTGTATCCATATTTCATATCATAGACACTCATGTTTTGTCACATTCTATCAAGCTGGTTAACAAGTTGGTAAGTCGATCAATAAATTGCTGCTGGAACCAGCAGTGAGATTTTTCAATAATCTGAAAAGCTACTTTCTGCCAAGTGAAAGGTTAATGTAACTCTTTATTTTGTCTTTCGCATAGCAATTTGAACGTGACTTAAGAAGATATGCCAACCGCGAGAAAAACATGTTACTGGACAACCATGGTCTATATGATAAAAGGAAGGTAAGATGAAGTACAGTGGATGATATTTTATGATTGTATCGATATGTTTTAAGGAGATTCTGAATCAGAATCAGATTTATTATCACCACCATGTGACGTGAAATTTGTTAACTTAACGGTAGCAGTTCAATGCAATACATAATCTAGCAGAATGAAAAAAATAGTAATAAATAAGAAATAATAATAATAAGTAAACAAGTAAATCAATTACGTATATTGAATAGATTTTAAAAAACGTGCAAAAACAGAAATACTGTAACTTTAAAAGAGTGAGGTAGTGTCCAAAGATTCAACGTCCATTTAGGAATCGGACGGCAGAGGGGAAGAATCTGTTCCTGTAGTGCGGAGTGTGTGTCTTCAGCTTTCTGTACCTCCTGCCTGATGGTAACAGTGAGAGAAGGGCATGCCCTGGATGCTGCAGGTCCTTAATAATGGATGCTCCGTTCTGAGACACCACTCCCTGAAGATGTCCTGGGTACTTTGTAGGCTAGTACCCAAGATGGAGCTGACTAGATTTACAACCCTCTACAGCTTCTTTCAGTCCTGTGCAGTAGCCCCTCCATACCAGACAGTGATGCAGCCTGTCAGAAAGCTCTGCTCGGTATATCTATAGAAGTTTTAGAGTGTATTTGTTGACATGCCAAATCTCTTCAAACTCCTAATAAAGGATAGGCACTGTCTTCCCTTCTTTATAACAACATTGATATGTTGGAACCAAGTTAGATCCTTAGGGATCTTGACACCCAGGAACTGAAGCTGCTCATTCTCTCCACTTCTGATCCATCTATGAGGATTGGTATGTGTATCTTCGTCTTACCCTTCCTAAAGTCTGTAATGAGTTCTTTCATCTTACTAGTGCTGAATGCCAGGTTGTTGCTGCGGCACCACTCCACTAGTTGGCATATCTCACTCCTATATGCCCTCTCATCACCACCTGAGATTCTACCAAAAATGGTTGTATCATCAGCAGATTTGAGCCATGCCTAGCTACACAATCGTGTATTTAAAGAGTAGAGCAGTAAGCTAAGCACATACTTGTGAGGTGAGGCAGTATTGTTCATCAGCTAGGAGGATATGTTATCACAAATCCGCAAAAATTGTGGCCTTCCGGTTAGGAAGTCGAGGATCAAATTGCAGAGGGAGTTACAGAGGCCCAGGTTCTGCAACTTCTCAATCAGGGTTGTGAGAATGTTGATATTAAATGCTAAGCTATAGTCAATGAACAGCATCCTGACATAGGTGTTTGTGTTGTTCAGGTGGTCTAAAGCTGTGTGGAGAACCATTGACATTGCATCTGCTGTTGACCTATTGTGGTGACAGGCAAATTGCAGTGCATCTAGGTCCTTGTTGAGGCAGGAGTTCAGTCTAGACATGACCAACCTCTCAAAGCATTGCATCACTGTTGATGTGAGTGCCACCAGGCAGTAGTCATTAAGGCAGCTCACATTCTCCTTCTTAGGCACTGTTGCCTATTTGAAGCAAATGGGAACTTCCACCTGTAGCAGTGAGAGTTTGAAAATGTCCTTGAATACCGCCGCCAGTTGGCTGGCACAGATTTTCAGAACCTTACCAAGTACTCCACTGGGACATTCCGCCTTGTGAGGGTTCACTCTCTTTAAAGACAGCCTAACATCAGCCTCTGAGACAGGATTCACAGGGTCATCAGGTGCAGCAGAGATCTTCATAGCTGTAGTTGTATTCTCCCTTTCAAAGTGGGCATAGAAGGCATTGAGTTCATTTGGTAGTGAAGCATGGCTGCCATTCATGCTATTGGGTTTCACTTTGTAGCAAGTCTTGCAAACCCTGCCAGAGTTGCCGTGCATCCGATGTTGCCTCCAGCCTTGTTTGAAATTGTCTATTGGAATTATAATTGTACATAATTTAAAAAGTGATTTGACAACTCACCTGTATTGCATTCAGTAAAGTTACAGGTAGCTTTAAACAGAGTAATGCTACTGTCTTCTTGTACCCATTTATCAGGCCCACAGATTCTTTCAGTGATGGACACTTAACATTAGAAGAATAATAGGATGGTTGACAGTCCAAGCAACTCACAGAATGCTCCCGCTGTGCCCCCAGAGGTGCTATTAAGTGAACTCGGAATGTACTCAAGACCTATAAAATAGTGAAGCGTTTTCTAATGAGAATTGTATTGGATCCTAATGAACTCTTCCAGTTGTATGACAATTTAGTTTTTTCCTTGACAGCCAACATCCAATTATTTGGAGCCTAAAGTAAATGGAAAAATTCAGTGACAATGAATCACGTGACTACTGAGTGATGAAGTTAACTATTTGTGTACAATTACAGGATTGGGAGGAAGAGAGGCACTAGTGTGGCGCATTTTTTACACTATGTTGTTCATACCCTTCCCTGTTCCCCTTGTTACCCTCAGTTAGGGTGCTTGGTGACTATCTTACAGTGAATCTGCCACTATGGGTAGGGTCAATGTAAAGGTTAAAGACCTAAAAAGGATTGGCTTGTGTTGGTAGTTCAGCAGTACCCAGATAAATACCAGGCACCACTCACAATGATGTGTGGGTGGGAAAGCAGGACCTTATGGCAAATGGGTCAGGTTTTCCTTGAACACTATTGACTTCCTGCTTGGTACATTCTTTATATTCATCAATTAGTATTTTTCAAAAATACAGTTCCCATTTTTCAGAATATTATAATCATCTAGTTGTGTGTACAAAAATGTTTATTCCTTTAATTAGTATGTTACATGTTGACATTAATTAATCTACTGTTTCAAACCACAGTGTGATAATTTTATTGAGTTTTTGAAGATTGCTCATGCTTTTCCAACGTGCAATACTTAGCTACAAAATCGATGATGAATTTCCATTTGCTTTTGTTTTCCAATTGCAAAAAGATCTGAATTATTCTGCAAAATGTTAACTTCATCTTCCACCCTCTCTGTACTCCTGAATTTGGTTTTGTTCACTTGCGTCAATAGGACAGACCTACAACGCCCAAGTCTCAGATTGGGCTTCACAGGAAATACACAGGTTTGTCACTTTATGCCTGTACATCTGCTTTTTAATGCAAATATCTGACCAGCCAATCATGTCACAACTACCCAATATATTAAAGAATTGAGATTCAAGATTATTTAATATCATTTCCTGTCCATAAGTATAAAAGAGAACAAAGTAATTGTTACTCTGGACCCAATGCAGTGCAAAATTCCCACAAAATCATCATTAATTACAGAATATATATATATATATATATATATATAAAGATAGCTTGTATACAAAGATTGATTGTTTGTCCATAAAGTGACACTTGGCTGTAAATGAGGTGACTGACAGGAAATAAAATAGTGGTAGAGTTAGTAGGTGGAGGGGTTGATCAGACTTGCTGCTTGGGGAGAGTAACTGTTTTTGAGCCTGGTGGTCCTGGCGTGGATGCTACCTAGCCTCTTCCCTAATAGGAGCAGAAAGAACAATACGTGAACAGGGTGTATGCGATCCTTCATGATGCTACTGGTCCTTTTCAGGCACCTTTCTGTATATACGTTCTGATGGCATGTAGGCTGGTGCCAATGATGCATTGGGCAGTTTTGACTATAATTGTAGAGCCTTCTTGTCAACCACGGTGCAGTTTCCGTACCAACAAATGATGCAACTTGTCAGGATGCTCTCTACTCCACATCTGTAGAATG
Organism: Hypanus sabinus; assembly: GCF_030144855.1. NCBI lineage: Eukaryota > Metazoa > Chordata > Chondrichthyes > Myliobatiformes > Dasyatidae > Hypanus > Hypanus sabinus. The sequence continues at coordinate 42,093,935 of NC_082727.1, forward strand.
ATGTGAGTATGTGCTCCCTCCCCCAATCCCCTCAGGAAGTAGAGCCGTTGGTGAGCTTTCATCACTATTGCGGATGTGTTTTGGGACTATGAGTGGTTATGTGTGGCATGTACTCCAAGGAGTTTGGAAACTGCTTGCAGTTTCCACTGGTGTGCTGCTGGCATTATAGGGTGGGGCTCTCCTGAAATTGATAACCATCCCCTTTGTCTTGTCGAAATTAAAGAGGAGGTTATTTGCCTGGTACCAGACCTCCTCACTGTAGGCCACCTCGCTGTTGTTGGTGACGGGTCCCACCACTGTTGTGTGCTCAGCGAATTTGACAAGGTGATTGCTCAGGTGGCTGATTATGCAGTCGTGTGTGAGCAGAGTGTACTGCAATGGGCTGAGCTTACAGGCATGTTGAGGATGACAGGAGGAAGGAGCCGGTATGCATTCTGACTGAAGTCTGCTTAGTGCTGTATTTAGGCCAAAGAGTAGGAATTTGCTCACAATGGTCTGTGGGACAATAGCATTGAATACTGAACTGAAATCCAGAAACAACATTTTGATATAAGTGTCCTTGTTTTCTATGATTGTCAGGGCCTGGTACATGACAGATGCTATGCCATCTGACGTAGAGCAGTTCCATCGGTAAGCATATTGGAGAATGTCCATTGTGGCAGGAATTGAGATTTTGATATGTGCCATTATCAGCTATTCAAAGCACTTCATGTTGACTGGTGTCAGTGCCTCTGGGTGGTAGTTGTTTCGATCTGAAGGGGTAGAATTCTTTGGTAGAGTGATGATGTTACCTGATTTGAAGCATGTGGGGATATGAGCCTGGATGAGTGAAAAGTTCATGAAAAGCATGCAAACGTGGTTAAGCCATTTAGTTGTTTTTTGGACCTGACATCAGAATGGAGAAGATATATGTTCTAAATGACTTTGATCATGGAATAATTGTTGGTGCCAGATGGGGTGGTTTGAGTATCTCAGGAACCGCCGATCTCCTGGGATTTTAATGCACTACAATCTTTAGAGTTTACAAAAAATGGTTTGAAAGTGGCAGTGGCAGTTCTGTGGGAGAAAATGCCTAGTTAATGAGAGATCAGAGGGGAATGGCCAGAGTGGTTCATGCTGACAGGAAGGTGACAGTAACTCAAATAACCAACAGTGTGCAGAAGAACATCTCTGAATGCGCAGTGCATTAAACCTTCAAGTGGATGGGCTATATGAGCAGAAAATCCATGAGCAGCCAGTCAGTAGCCACTTTATTAGTTACCTCCTGTACCTGTTTTCTGGAAGCCTAGATAACCTAATGAATTATCACTTTTTATGCATGATACATTCAAATCATTTTTGTCAATGTGATAACTCTTCATTATTGAGTTCTTGCCACTCTGTTGTGTTGTATGTAAAGTCTTCTTTGGCTTCTAGTTGTGAATATAGCTCTCGGACAGTATTCCTGAGGTCTGATTTAATCTCTTTTTAAATATTTGGATTATGTTGTAAATCTATTGTTCTGCAGTATTTCTCCAAGGCTGAATGATTCTATTCATGTCTGCAGCATCATGCAAGTGTCCTTGCCAATTGCCTTGATCTCCTTAAAATGTTTCTCATTTGCCAGGAGTTTTGCCAGACCAAACTTCTTAACCTAATAGATATTCCTTGTTAAGAAAACCTGAATATGTTGGAATATTTCTTTCACAAAGATTTCAAATTCTGATACTCATTGTTATGTTCAGAATTGCAATCAAGGGGACCATTTTGTTCAGAATGTCATCAGGCTTCTTGAGACATGTTAGAGCTGCTCTCATCAAGCTTAATGGAAAGGGTTCCACTGCAATCCTGACTTGTACCTTGTAAATACCGAGAAGGTTTTTAGGGTACCGGAAGATGAAGCATCCACTACAGGACTCTGTTTTTATAGACAATGTATTCTTTTCATTGGTCCAGTGGAGTTTCTATTCATAGTTTACCCCTGGATGTTGGGATTGGGAAATGTGGTGATTCCAATGACTGTAAAGGGGAGGTGAGGTTGGACTCTATCTTGCTGGAAATAATCATTGCTTGGCATTTCTGTGGTGTGTTATCTAACATTCCTCAGACTACACTTGACTATTGTATGGGCCTTGTTTAAAGCAGCTCTCCATGATCATGCCCAGGAAACTACTACAATGATGTTCTCCAACAGTCACAGTCATCTTCCTTTGGGCCACTGGAACATAGAATATATATCAGGCTCTTCGGCCCACACTGTTGTGTCTTTCCAATCAAATGGCCAACCTACCTAATCTGCTCCGCCTACGCAATGTCTATATCCTTCTATTTTCCTCACATTCCTGCACCTATTATTCATTCCATGGTCTGTTAAAGTCCCTATTGTATCTGTCTCTACTCCAGCTGGCACATTCCAGGTACCCATCAATCTCTGTGTTTAAAAAAAAAACATGCCCCTCACATCTACTCTGAAGTTACCCTCTCTCACCTGGAGTTTTCATTCTTTGTTGCTCTTGGACTTCAGATTTCATCTCAATCCTAAATGACCAATCACTTAATTTGAGACCATGACCCTTGTCTTTAGGCAGTTGAAGCCAAGGAAATATCTTCCCAGCACCTACCAGGTCAAGCCCAATAAGAATTTTGTTTCAATGCAATCACTTCTCATTCTTCTGAATTCAAGGCAGTATTGGCTCAGCCTTCTTAATCTCTCACGATAACAATCAATCTTGTGAAGCTTCATTGCACTCCCTCTGTCCCAAGTATATCAGAATCAGAATCAAGGTTCACATTGTTGTTTAGGTAGTGAGACTAGGTCTATATTCCAGGCACAATGTCAACTGTGAGATCTATACTCTTAAATCCTTTTGTAATAAAAACTAATATATAGTTCACCTAACTACTTGTCTGTACAGTAAATTTGAATAATTTATACGCAAAAGGACATATGCCCCTCTGAACAGCTATAGCTTTTACTTTCTCACTATTTCAAGATATAAGATTTTCCATTTTTTCTATTAGTAATATCTATTTCCTGCTATCTTTTTATCTTCCTGTGCATTTTAACATATTGCAAACAATTTAAAACGCAGAGTGGCTCACAACATTACACTTGTTAAGAGGCAAGCTGTAAGATACAAGATCAATAGGATCCCAGCACAGCCACTATCGGTTATTCAGCAGAACTACCCTCCATCAGACAGTATCTTCCCCACCAATAACCCCTCTTCCTCAATCCCTACACACAAAGTTTATGGCTTTAGCCGAATTCATTTTCAACATTGACCATACACAAACATTCTAGTGATTTTTTTCCCACACCCTGGGGATATTTTGAGCTTGACGGATATGTACAAAGTGTAAATCTGAAATGTATCCATAGTGGATTCCAGTTAATTGGGCCATCAGTTAATTGAGACAGCCATTTATTTGGGAACACTCTTAAAGAACAAAAACTAAATTGAGAAAATAGTTCAACCACAGTCTTCTGCCCCAATTGAGCTATGGGGAAGAAGACCAAAGAGCTTCTAACTCGCATACCTTTCATGCATTTGCATGGCCATTAGACACTGCACTGTGCATAGAGTGATTCAGTTGTGTTCAAAAAGCAATGATATTTGTCACTGACAGTTGGCAAGAAGTAAGCAGTAAGAAAATCTGGAACCACTCTGCTCACCGTGGTTTCAAGTATTCAGGTTTGGAGTGAAAATGAAATGATTTCAATAATTCAAGTTAGGAATTATGAAGGTATTGACAATCATTTTGATTTTTACAATGGCTTTGAAGACTTGGATGATGCAATTGTCTAAAGCATTGTATGAAGGCAGTCCATTATCTGTACTAGGTGTCTATACTTTGTTCATTTATAGTCAATAAATGAACAAAACCGATGAACAAAAGAACACAACAGATGAATACCTCTGTCAATAACTAATTCTCAGTTTTATAGTACTGTAGGGGTACTGGTATAATTCTAATCCATTCTGTATTTCAATTAAATACATAAGTTGTTACTCAGTTAAACAGTAGCTTGTCTTTGTTTCCCTTTAACTACATGCATGAAAGTTCATCTAATTAGGGCAGTTGCTTCATTGAGCCAAAATATACTGGCCCCAATATGTCCCAGTTAACTGAATTGCACCATATATGTATTTAAATGCTTAGATATCTACCCAGTGGTGATTTATTTGGTCCAACTGTGCAACTGCTTGTTATTGCAAATATCTAATCAGCCAATCATGTGGCAGCAACTCAACACCTAAAATTGTGCAGACCTGCTCAAGAGGGTCCGTTGTTGTTCAGACTAAACATCAGAATGGGGAAGAATGTGATCAAAGTGACTTTGACCGTGTAATGAATGCTGGTGCCAGACCAGGTGGTTTGAGTATCTCAGGAAATGCTGATCTACTGGAACTTTCATGCAGGACGGTCTCTAGAGTTTACAGAGAATGGTGCAAAAATAAAAATAAAAAAAATCCGGTAAGCTTCAGTTCTATGGGGAGATTGCTTTCTTAATGAGAGACATCAGAGGAGAATGGCCAGATTTGCATTCTGCTTGAACCATAGTAACTCAAATAACCAAACATTAGAACACTGGTGTGCAGAAAAGCATCTCTGAACATATAACATGTCAAACATATAAGTGGGTGGGCTACAGCAGAAGACCACAAACAAATATACTGTTGGCTCCTTATTAGATACAGAAGGTAACTGATAGAGTGTATATTTATTGGTGTATAAATATACCATTGAGAGTATAATTATATGTAGATAATATTTGAAAGCATTTTGAAAAATAGAAGCTTTCTGTTATTTGTTGGAGATAATTTAACAATTACTCAAATAGATTGTGCATTTTTGGTTCAGGGTGTAAATCCTTGGATAAAATTTTCATTGTTCAAAATGACTTTTATCTATCACAGGGCACATAAGCGAGGACTAGCCTTTATGTAGGCAGCTTGCATGTCTCAGGTTGTTGCCATTTTTAATTAAAGATGGAAAAATTCACTAGCTGCAAATCTAATCTGAGTGATGGTTACAATGTTTGCTTAAAGATATGTGTGTATTTGCCCATCAAGGACAAGGCTCTGAAAGGTTTGCTTTTGATGATGTAATCAGGCTTAAATCATCTTGTGTGCTGAACAGCAGGTTTTCCCCAAATAACTTCTGCATGCTTGAAATAAATTTATTCATGTGGAGATATAGCCAGAATATTTTCGAAGACCAGCAATTTACAGATATTGCCTGATTAGATATAATTGTATTAAGTACCTACCAAATTTAATCTCAAGTGGAGATTAAGAAAGAGAGAAGAGGCATGTATTATGTAACTTCCAAAATTAATCTCAAACTGAGAAGATCAAGCAAGGGAGATGGGAATTTTACGCTTATACAAAAATTGTTGCTCAAGGATTAAAGTAATTTGGAAAGTTAGATTGACAAGAACGTCATATGTTAATCAATAGAAGCTAAGAGATTGTTAACAAACAATTCATAGACCTAGGATTAAAGAAGAAATTGATATTATTAATGCTTCTTCTAATGACTTCAGATGTAGCATCTTGTCTGTATAGGAATGGAGACCCACCAGTATCAAATACAAGGATCAGATTGCATGTTTGACCCACCATCTTGTTGGCTTCTTGTTGCCTGATAAAATTACACGATTATGCATGTTGCTGGAGCTGACACAGTTCTGAGTGACTGTGTGAATACTTTGAGTGGTTAGCACTAACTAACTTGCACGGTTAATGTTGATCTTAAAGGAGAAGCAGGCATTCGGGAACTCAATCTTACCTGGGAGCTATATTATATGTGAGTGGCATAAGACAGGAGAGAGGGAAAGACTAGATTTACTGACATAGCACGAGAGATCTTAGCAGAAAGAAGGAATGATGTACTGTATCCACAGGGGACAGATGGTCTCCTGACATACTTTCAAATGACAGAGGAAGGAGACAGCCAAGACAGTCATTGCCAAAGGTCAGCTTGGAAGCAATTCAGCAAGGAGTAAAGGTCTAGTGAAAGCCAGTGAATGCATTATTAAGTGAAATATCCTACCATATAAAAATAGCAGTCTTACACACTGCCCACATCCCTACTTGACAACTACCAACAGCTTCTACAATAATGGGTAACTATCTAACAGTCACAGGTTCACCTCACCTTTACACATTTGCATCTGTCGCAAGCCACACACCTGCATCTGCATGCACAAATCCTCAACGTTGACAGGGAGTAACCCAAGTACATTATGAAACACATACCGAGACAGTTTGTCCACTCTAGCGCGCGAACATCGGTAGTGGGACAATAGGAGGACAGGCAAGCTTAAAGCAGAAATCACTCCTGCTCAGTCTAGAATGACTACTGTTGAGATCGGAGCCAGCAATAGGAGTGAATCAACAGATGAAAGTAATTCATAAGCTGTACTTCATTTGCTACCTCACTATATCTGCTGATTTACAATACTGTATGTGGATAGTATACATATCTGCTTAATAATTTATTCTCCTCCCTCGTGATAACTGTCCTGGTGCCATTTTCAATCTGACAGAGACGATCTGCAAACTACTTTGAGGAGGGAAGACGGCAGGTAGGAGAGTGAAGATGTAGGATAAATGAAGAACCAGAGTGACCCAGTTTGAGACCTTACAGCTACCAGCTCAGAAGCTGCATAATTTAATGGTTAGGGTGTCAGTTTGTGGGCAACAGTATGTGTTTGTTTCACTTTTCACCCAAGGCGATAAGTCTCATTGACATAAGCCACTCAGATTTGGCCTATGCCTCTGTTCATTTAATCCAATTCCACTTGCTTTTATCCACCTCCGACTCCAATTATGTTGTTGGTCCAATTATATCTTATACGTACATACAATCAGTCTATAAGCTAATGTAAGACAGCTAATTTAATGTATATACAGTCATACTCAGTTACTTGTACATTGTGTTTTAGACAGTTGCTTTTATATTTATATGTATTGTTTTTTCTTTGTTTTTCTTATTGTGTTCTTTATGTGCATTGTGTTTGTTTACTTCTGCAAAGGACCCAAAGTAATAATCATCCTGTTCTCCTGTACACTGCAGAATGACAATAAACAATCTTCAATCTTGAGTGCAGTCTAAATACCCAGTTCCTTAAAAGAGAGAACGCATGTTGTTGAAGGACTAGTTACACTGGTAGCAATTAGGGGGCTGAGTTGAGAGACAGGAATAGGTCAGATTAGAGGTGGGGTTTTCATGTAATGACTTATTTGCATGAGTGGCTTGCCACCTAGACAAGGTAGTAACTCACAACAAGATGAAGTCATATAAGTTCTCCTTCAGAAAATAAGTTAATGGATTTGCATTCTGAAATTCATGAGGTCAGTTTGAAAACATACATGCTGTGACAAGCAAAATGGAGAAGTCCAGCAGCAAAGATTTATGGGTCTTTATAAGACCAAAAGGCATAGTAGCAGCATTAGACCATTCAGCCCATCGAGTCTGCACTGCCATTCCAAAATGACTGATTTATTTACCTTCTCAACTCCATTCTCCTGCCTCCTGCTCATATCCTTTGGCACCCTGATTAATCAAGAACCATTCAACATCTGCCTTCAATATACCCAATGACTTGGCCTGCATAGCTCTCTGTGGCAGTGAATTCCATACACTAACCACCCTCTGGCTAAAGGAACTTTCCTAATTTTTGTTCTAAAGTGGATGTCCCCCTATTCTGAGACTGTGTCCTCTGGTCCTAGACCCCCCCCCCCCAAAGGAAACAACTTCTCCACATCCGCTCTATCTAGGCCTTCCAATATTTAATAGGTTTCAATGAGATCCTCACTCATTCTTCTAAACTTTATCAAGTACAGGCCCAGAGCTATCAAACACTCTCCATGTGTTAACCCTTTCATTCCTGGTATCATTCTCGTGAACTTCCTCTGGACTTTCTCCAATATAAGCATTTGATTTCTTAGAAAGGGGGTTCCAAAACTGCTTACCATACTGCAAGTGTGGTCTGACCGATGCCTTATAAAGCCTCAGCATTACCTCCTTGCTTTTGTATTCTAGTCCTCTCAAATTGAAAGCTAACGTTGCTTTTCCCTTACTTACCACCAACTCAACTTGCAAGTTAACCTTTTGGTGATAGGCAAGGAAAAGAGAAGTGATAAGAAGGGAGCCAGAATGGGAAATGGGGAAAAGAAGAGGTAAAGGGGGGAGAAATTATTAATTTCCTCCAGTACCCCTCCTCCTTCCTCTTAACCCATGCTCCACCCTCTTCTCCCAGCAGACTCCCCCTCCTTATGCAGAGCTTGTGGTGGGAAACTCCATTACATCACTTACATCTGATGGCCAATGTGTCATCTTCTAATTAAAAAAGTTTCTGAAACCCTGGAGCTGCAGTAGATGCTCATACTGCTCGCATGTCAATTGCACTTTAGTCAAGTCCAGAAGCAAGAATGATGAAGAGGTGCAGATAGTCCTGTAGTCTAACATCCTGGTAGAAGAGGGATAGAGTTGATAGTCAAGGAATTGAATTGCTTGAGAAATGGGAAGACATATTGCTATAGGGAATGGATGGAATCGGGGGATGAGTCTGGATTGTTTTAGCAAAGTGCTAGATCAGCAATTAGGAAGCACCAATCTCCTTCATCTTCTGCATTATGGATGGCTCACTTGGTAGCCAGCAGATTCCCGCCCTCTTGCTTTCCCCACATCAATGCAATTTATCTCAGCTGTGGTGCTTTTCTTGTAACTGTTCTGGCAACCCTTGATGAGGAGGATATTAATGTTTCGTGGCTCTGCCTTGCTCCGGGTCACTGGTGGTGTTAACAAGCTGCCATTCCAAGCCTACAATTAAGTAAATAGCACAAATGTAAGACAGCTGGTTCCCTAAACCTTCCCAACGGAGCTGAAAGTGCAATGCTGCATGTAAAAAATACCTGTAGATTTGTTTCTCCTTCAAATTATCAGGTTCTACAGAGCTTATCAAATATTTTTCAATAATGCTTTTTATGCATTAGAAATCTAACACATGCTGATCTAACTAATCTAAACAAATTATTTAAGGAAGCTCTGTGAGGTTTGAGTGATGTATATGTGTATATGGGGGTAATGATGTGAGATAGCATTAAGCCTGAGCATTGGGGAATGATTTGATTAATATTTTTACCTCTATTCTATAGTAAACTGACAGAATACATACACAGTCAAATGTCCAACCTTTAGGTAATTTGGGATTGGGGAGGAATGGCACATTATTCACGTCAATTTCATTGCAATTATTTCATATTTGAAATGCTCAGAAGCAGCTTTCAACTATAGGTTATATGTTGCATTTTGAAAAGTATGCCCTGCTGAGATATAAATATAGATGAGATACAGTGACAGCTGTAAAGCTGTGTGAAGGTTTGATACAGGCAAGTAGTATGGGGAGAGCAGATTGACTGGCAGCATTTTGTGGGCATGGAGTGTGAGATATTTCCCTTGTGCATGGTTGTTTTTGATAGATTCCGTAAAGTGTGCCATCCTCTCCATTTCTATTCTCAAGTTGTAAAGAGACTGTGCACAGTATTGAGTGTAGCCTCCTCCTCCTTCACGCCTGATGCATTGCCACCTCTGAGGAGTGTATCAAATTTAGTATACACTCATTTGTTACTGAGGAGACGGCAGTTCAATCTTCCTCAACTAATTTCATAATGATTGCTGTAAGTGGGAGACATTAGTCTCTTCCACTAAAGTGCTGGGCACTCTTTTGCATGATTCATCTAATTAATGATGGACTGCACCAAGGAGATTCCTGCCATACTGGGAAATGAGATGAAAGAAGACATTTTGATGAAAGCACTGAAAAATAGCCGACCCTGTCTAAATAAGGAAATGGATGTAGTAGGGAAATAGTGTTACAGTATTTCTAAGCCAGTAATTGAAAATAACTGACTTTACTCATGGTTATAATAAAAAAGATTAGCAAACACACTTTAATACTTTGCTAGATTATTTAAGTTAACACGGCAGCTTCTTAAGGTTAAAACCCATTGAGGAACTTGTATACTGGATGGCTGCTGTAGTGCAGCTTCAGCCCAACCATGTCCAACATGCTGCTCACTTTGTTGTTAATGTCTCAGCAATACACAAACGTAGCCGCTTCAGTTGCAGTTTGGGTAAAAGTTGCAATCCGACATTTATCAGAATACTACAAAGGTAGTGGCTACTTACTCAATCATCACTAAATCACTAAACACATGCTTGGGCTAGAAATATAATCAAAGTTCAAAGTAAATGTTATCATCAGAGTACATATCTGCCACCAGATACAACCTTGGGATTCTTTGAATAGTAACTGTAACAGGTTCAGTGAAAGATCAACCGGAGTGCAGAAGACAATGAATTGTACAAATATGAATAAATAAATAGCAATAAATAATAAGATAGAGAGTCCTTAAAGTGAGATCATTGGTTGTGGGACCATCTCAATAAATGAATGCAGTTATCCTCTTTTGCTAAAGGTTGAGGAGTAGTAACTGTTCTTCAACCTGGTGGTGCGAGTCTTGAGGCTCTTGTGGTGAAGTGATTTTATATTCCATGCATTTTTTTTTAACTCTGAGGAACAATCACTTTAGTGTGTGTATACAGTATTTCAGTAAGTGATAGGGCAGACTACTTTGTACATGACAGTTGATTCATGCTTTTCGTGAGCAAATCCCACATAAAAGTCATTTTGCCCAACTTGGACCACACTGACAATGATTTCTGGGTGATATTGTCCTCAGTGTGAATCTGGTCTGGGTACTTTTTGTACAGTATTCATCTTAACACAGCTGCTGTTCATTGGGCACTGGTCAAACACCAGTGGGCATCACAGCTGATCTTCCTTACATCAGTGGCATAAGTTAAAGCTTTTGAGCTGTGGCTTATGACTTCTGCCATTAAAAAGCAGAACTAAGGAAGCACGGTCTAGTGATCAGTAGTGAGATTATAATTCAAGATATCCTGCTTAAGGAATTGGCCAGCTTCAGTTTTTAATGATCAGGATTATGGAACAGGCAGCGGTGGTGCCCCCTTCACTGGCTACAGTCTTTTTATTTTAACCATTTATGTGTGGCAGGCTTATTCAGCCTACTCCTCTCAGCAGTTTGAGACGAATGGAACACACCAACCCATCAGGAACATGCAGATGCAACCTGTCTCTGAATGTGAACAAAGTAAAAGAGATGGTTGTTGACTTCAGGAGAGCACGGAGTGACCACTCTCCATTGAACATCGACGGCTCCTCCATTAAGATCATTAAGAGCACTAAATTTCTTTGAGTTCACCTGGCAGAGGATCTCACCTGCCCTCAACACCAGCTCCATAGCCAAGAAATCCCAGCAGCGTCTCAACTTTCTGCGAAGGTACCGCCCACCACATTCTACAGAGGATGTATCAAAAGCATCCTGAGTAGCTGCATCATTGCCTGGTTTGGGAATTGCACCGACTCGAAACTCAAGACTCTGCAGCGGATAGTGAAGTCAGCTGAGAAGATCATTGGAATCTCTCTTCCTGCCATTACAGACATTTACAACACACACTGTACCCACAAAACTAACAGTATTGTGAAGGACCCCACACACCCCTCACACAAACTCTTCTCCATCCAGCAATCTGGCAAAAGGTACCGAAGCATTTGGGCTCTCACAACCAGACCGTGAAACAGTTTCTTCCCCCAAGCCATTGGACTCCTCAATACCCAGAGTCTAGACTGACATCTACATCATTTATTATTATATTGAAATTTGTCCTCTACTGTGCCTATTGTTTTGTTTATTTTTAATTAATTAATTATTATACTGCCCTGCACTGTTTTGTGCACTTTATGTAGGCCTGTGTAGGTCTGCAGTCTAGTGTAGTTTTGTGTTGTTTCATGTAGCACCATGGTCCAGGAGGAACGTTGTTTTGTTTTTATTGTGTACTGTACCAGCAGTTTATGGTCAAAATAACAATAAAAAGTGACTGACTTGAGATGCACAGGAAATCACTGTATCCAATCTCCCTTTTATCCCTAATTCCTATGGGAATCATTATTGTAGCAAACAGACACAAAATTCTGGAGGAACTCAGCAGGTCAGGCAGCATCCATGGAAATGAATAAACCATCAATATTTTGGGCCGAGACCCTTCCACAGGACTGTATGTTGCTTTACATTTCCAGCATCTATAGAATTACCTGTGTTTAGTCTTTACAGTAGCTGTATTGTAGCTGCCATGAGAGAGAGCTTTAAGCTCTGATAACTCACTTTTCATACACATTTTTCCACAGTTTCGCAATTTTTTTTGTGAAATCTAACTGGATGTTTATGCTATATGCAACCCATGATTAGAGAAGCACGTTTTACAGGAATACTGCACAGAATCCAATGGGTAGTGCACAAATGAGATCATTGCTGCAATATTCCAGTATAGTTATGTGCTTAGAAAACTAGAAAAGTCTCAAAAAGTTGAATTCTTTCTTTGCCTGAGAAGGAGTGCTTTAACATAAGTAAAAAGATTCCTTCAATCTTGAGCCATTGTCTGGAGTCTGTCAGTAAAGCCAAGCCTGGAGCAGAACACAATGGTTCTGATTTATTTGAAATCTATGGGGTTTCTACCTTCTTCTTGCTTAGCAGTGGACCCAACCTCAGCTACACCACTCACAGATAATGTTTCTCCGAACTGATGGAAATATATGGTGCCAATTATATTTACCAAGAAGCTAGACAATAGTTAAACCCATTGGAAACTGACCCTTTAAGAGCTCTGGTCATGCAAAGAGGTAATTGTGCTGACGACCTGATATCTGTGATACCTACATTAAAATCACATTACCTCATTACCTGCAGAAGAAATTCAATTTTAAGCTACTTATAGAAAAGATGACTGAAGAGCAATGAGGTATGGAAAAATATGACTGATTACTATTTCCCTAACTAGGCAGTTTGAACTGTCACAGTGATAAGACATAGACAAAATTTATTGTTATTGTTTTACACACAGTTAATGATATGGATGGAAACACTCTACCAATCTGAGATTTCTTCACTTGAATTTCTTTTAACAGTACCTTAAGAAACCCAAAATGTATTGAAATGGACCTATAAAAGAGTCCATTAGAACTACTCAAATTTCTCAGTGCACTTAAGCCTGATGATTTATTGCAGTTTGATTAATACAATATCATAAAAAATTATGTCAAATTAACATTTTTAATCATGGCAAAGATCTAGGATAACATGCCGGAAATCTCAAGGAAAATAATATTGAATCAAAGGTAGAGTCTGATCAAAAAATAAGTTAACAACCAAAATTATGACACGAAAGAGCAGTATATCCACAGAACTAGACTGTTTTAGTTCAGCATTTTGAAAGAAGTGAGACCACTAGTGATGCCCTAACAGTAATCTTCTAAACCAATCTGTCAATTTATTAAGTTGACAGGTAGACACCAGAAAATAATAATGCAATTAATCTAAAACCCATTGTCTGAAAATTGTAAGGCCTAGGTATTGGAGTTCACTTTTATTAGTATGCTAAACTGGTATGCTTATTAAGTTCAAGTTTAATTGTTCTTCTGCTATATGCTTGGATACAGCTAAACAGAACAGCATTTCTCTGGGCTAAGGTGCAAAACACAGAACATGCAGTCAAAAACAGCACATACAGTCACAAAATGATGTTCGTATTAGTTCCTCATCAGTATGATCTGAAAATTGATGGTGATGGGGTGTTGTTCTGGAGCCATGTTTCTGCAAGAATAAACACCCAGCAGTTTCTTATCTTACAGTGGGTCTGCCGCAGATGAATGCAATCCAGCTTGTCTTCCAGGGAGTGAACAGCATCGATCGGAGAGCCAGCCTCCTGGAGCCAAGTGTCCAATCCAGCACCCCAGCCATACGTCTGCTCTTTCTCACATTGCCTCTAGTATCTCCTTCCATGGATGGCAGTAACAGGTGACATGGCAACATGAGACCCTGCTCTATGCCACAACCAAAGCCATGTAGCTCCTTTCCCATCGGTTGCCAATGAACCAATGAACCAATGAACCAAACTTGTAGTATTTAGTATTACCAATATCCAACAGGGTCATGCCATCACAAAAAACACATGTTTTGCATCTTTTATTTGGACCCAGAATGGCTGCTGCAGTCTAGCATGCTGCCTTCTTACTGGAAAACACACTTATGTTCAGTTAGATGTACTACTAGACTGTGCATATAAACCTTACCTGCATGGTTCTAGTGGCAGCTCACTGAAGAAGTCTCATCTGTGGCATCATTGCTATGGCAGCCATATTTTCCATGGGGAGGTGAACCACATGTCTGGCCACCTTTACCCTACCCACGAGTGACCCATGCTCGCTATTCTGGCAGAGATCACAGGCTGTATTTGTCAATGAATTATGTTAAAGTGCTGCTATAAGTAAAGAGATACTCAGCAATGCTGATATAAATATGCTGATGATTGAAAAACTGAGGCTAATGGATGCAGAGCTTAGTACATTTATGGAAGAATGAAAACCATTCAAGTCATGTCGTGCTGATCTGTTGCAAGGGTTGGCCCTTATTTTCCTGTAAGCTATAATGAGACTCTAAGTCATAACTTAAAGGTTCTGAATTGTGAGATCAATATCTTGCAGAAAGAATGTGACAGTTTCACATTTTAATGGTCAAGATAATGGAACTGCTATTAGATGCTCTATAAATGTAACCATTTGTGAGTAACCAACAGCTTGAGCCAATTGGAGCACACCAACCATTGGGAAATGTGCGTTTGCACACACACACACACACACACACACACACACACACACACACACACACACACACACACACACACACACACACACACACACACACACACACACACACACACACACACACACACACACACACAATGAGATACTGCTGTAATCACAACCTGCAAGAAAATGAATGTCAAGGTTGTTTATGGTAATATATGCGCACTTTGATAATAAATTTTACTTTGAAATTTGAACTTTGAAGAGGTTTAGAAAATGTGCATGCACCTTTAACAACTATGCATACCGTGGATGTATAACTATTCATTCATTCCCATATCAGTCATTTCTATGAGATTGCTATTAAAATAGCTTCAGCGAAGAATTTTTTGTCGACATCTCCAACCTTGTAAGTTTTCTTAGGGAGTAACACCTCAAAAGAGCCTTCATGGACCCTCAAGGTAACTCATGTGAGCTACCTGCTCAGCATTCTTTTATGGGTTATGTTTAAATACACAACTGAATTTCTAGGACAGTGCTCTAAAAATGTGTAATTCATCTTCAAGAGTGCTTTAAAATGCACTCCTTTCATCTACGGTTAAGAAAGCACAAAGAAGGAGCTGACAGTTTTTCCTTGATGATTTTTTTTAAATTGCAGGTTTAAGTGATTTCAAGCAGCCCAAACAGTTCCAAATGTAACAGTTAACTTGGCAGATTCTATGATGTTGCGGGAAAGTTATCTGGAAAGTAGAAATTTCAATCGCATTCTCTTGGGGAAGAGAAGTCTTTCTTTCAAGATTAAGGCTAACATGCACTGTTGGTTTGGTAAAATTGAATCAAAGTGAGCTGATAACATGCCACAGTTGATTTTGAAGGTCAAAACAATTTTTCTACAAAAATACAATTTGTGGTATATCCTGTTGGGGAGGTTTGTGATCTTAAGTTCTCCATATATTAGCCTGTAATTATGACATGCAAAAGCTTTGCTTGGAGTCTTCTCTAACACTAAGCATACTATATAGTCAAAGCCCATGGAATGAATTTCAAAGGGAAAGTACAGTATCCTGTCACAGAGATTACTGTTCATTACCAAGCAGGGAGTAATTCCTAATCACTTCATCTACATTGATTCCAAAAAGTATTGGTTCATTTTGGGCCCATAGGGCCTCGAATTCTATGTGTTTCACTTCAAGCTGGACAAGCGCAGGAATTGAAAGTTCACTCGTGATGTGATACACAATTACCTGTGTTTGAGATTATTTGAGCAATGTGCTTGGCAAAGAAAAGAACGCTGTGATGCAACAGCACATGGAAATTGTGGGAAAATGCAGCTGATATCAATCCCCATGAAACAGCTGTTTGCAAGCTCCCCTGTGAAATTCAGGCACAGGTATATAATTAACAGTTCTTCATTGATACAGGGCTATCTGGGAGGCCTTCCACTAGAAGAATTGTAGCTGCTCAGAAAGACAGTTCCACAATCTCCTTAAAAGCAGTAATGCCCCAGTGGCAAGAAGATACATAGGTGAGTATCCCCACACAACACATTTTAGAGCTTGTTCCCATGGGAACTACAGGTTCTGGTACAGTTTTCTCCTGTCCACTGCTACTTTATTCCCACACATTCCAGTCCTGAGGAAGAGTCTTGGGCCAAAATGTCAACTCTTTATTTGTTTCCATAGATGCTTCCTAAACTGCTGAGTTCATCCAGCATTTTGTATATGTTTCCCCACACACTTGAAACTAAAATTGATTCTATGACAATCTTTTTATTGTAGTATGAAAGCTATGGTTTGTTTTGACTGAGGCTTTTAGCGTTTTGGTGGTGGTAAAGATAAAATGGGAAAACCCAGCTTAGTTTCAAAAGGTTTGCAATTGACCTCCTTGGCTGTCTACCCCACCGTCAAGGAAATTCGGTGCTTTGAAAGAATCCTTTTAGCTCAATGGATTTGTTTTGAATACTACAACACCTCTCCCATCTCCATCTTTCTGTTTTGTTTGTTTAACTTCTTTTCTATTGAAAGGATTAGCTCTTTCTTCCTTAGTCATGACCTTCAGCAGAGAAATCTTTGCTGCATCAGGGCATTTCACCTAACCTCTCTCCCTGCTGTCTGAGTAATAATTTTAAATTGAAGGTCTCTCATCTCTAATTCCCTAATCAGGGGAAATAATTTCCCTATTTATATTCTCAAGAACCTTCATAATTTTAAAACATTGATTAAAACAGTTCATAACCTTATTTGCAATGGTAGAAATAATCCGAGTCTTTCAATTTCCCCACATTATACAATTTTCTATCTCTTGCATCTAATTTGTTTTTTTCTATGATGGATCACCCACAATAAGAACAGATCTTTAAGGAGCCCAATATACGGGATGGAGGTCACACTGAAAAATATTGTTGCTCTTTGAGGATAATACAGTTCTTGTGGGCAGCGTAGTTTCAGTGGAAATTGTTAATTTGGTTTGATACAATGCCATTAAAGTGATTATCTCACAAGGTTTGGTTCAAGGCATAGTAAGATATTCAGTTCATGTATAACTATCTATTAATCTTTTGTCCCATTTTCAAATGGTTTTGCCCAGTTAAATTGGGCCATATTCTATCTACTTATATGAATATTGCTTAATACTCCTCAATCCAGCTTTAGGACTGAAATTGCATTGGCTCTGTGCCATCATTTTGGGTTGCTTAAAAAATCTTCATAGTTTTCCTCTACCGTTTGCTAATTAATAATGCGCATTCAGAATTGTACTATTTTTCCACCTGTTCATAAATTCTTTGCAAATGGGATGTATCTTAAGGTAATTTCTAGATATTCAGATTCTATAGCTTCATTAGAATCTTTACAGATACTACAATTCAATTCTCTTTCCCCCCCCCCCCGAATATAATTAGGTATACATTCCTGGTTCTTTCTGAATTTAAGTCTCCATTTATACCATTCCACTTTAGATTTTAATGCTCCTAACAGCACAGTTTTATCATGAATAATTTGTGCATTTGTATATCCAATTAAACCTGACACCAGTGTTTGGTAATCTTATTTGTTTTAATTGCTTCTCGTATGTGCTTTAGCACTTACAGATATTTTCGTTCTTCCGTTACTAAACATATTATACATTTTTCTTTCCTTTCGACTCCCTTTTGCTTTTTGTTCTTTTCATGAATATACTAGTGAAATAACCTCCCCATGGTATTTGCTGCTCTCGCATGCCTTTAATGAGGTTCAATATATATGAAGTGCCACAACTCTGTGGAGGTTTTGCAGAATATATTCCGTACTTCTTTGTCACTCGTTTATAATCACATCAAACTACTACAGGAATGTGACAATGGGAGTAATGCTTAGATCACTGCCCTTTGTTCTTATTGTGACATCCACTTTGCAAGCACTCATTCTCACTCCTTTTTACATCATCGGTACCAGCTTGGTACCAAGTATTTGTATTTCCATTGTATTTTGCACTTTGTGCACACTCTGTAATCTATGCCTTACTGTTCTCTATTTTTATCGATTTATCTGAATCCAGATTTTCTCTCTTTCTATTGTTTACTTAATACTACTCTTTATTTAATTTCATTCTGTAGGGGATGAGAACTGATTAGTGTAATCATTTTGGGTTTTAATAATTGTGCATCAAGTAATCTGGCCTAAGTGTCGTCCGGGTCTTATATAATGGCTGAAGCTAATGCAGTGTTTCTATAATAAGACTGTTTTGCAGGTGCTGCATATTAACACATAATCAGTTCCTGTGTGTGGCTGAGTGAATTTAAATTAACACTGAGAAATTGCATAGCCAAGAGGTAAATCCAAAGAACTTTGGTCAGTTTTTGTACTGTAACTTTGGTCAATGTCTTTCCTTTGCAAATGGATCCAAAATGTGATGTGGACATTGGGACTTGTTTCAATATTCAGCACCAGCATCTCTCTCCTTAATAGGCCTTTGAAACACTGGGTAGAATGCACTGCTCTACCCACATACAGTAGATCCAAATTGTTTGAAAAAAAATTGTTCCATGGCAAATAAATCATAAATATTTTGCTTTCAGTAATTGTGAGCTATGGATTTCAATTATATCCTTTTTGATCCTTCAAGTTATTCTTATCATTTGTCAACTTTACCCCTCATGTAACATTTATATTTATAATAACATAAGATCTGAATTACATTCCCCAGTTCCCATATGAAATATTAACCTTAGTTTGTACTCACCTCTCAGAATTTTGGTTCCATTTTTGGCAGGAACGTCTTGTCTATCAGGCAAGAGTTCTAAATTCCTTATTTTCCCAACAAATCAATTGTCATTTGTTTTGTAGATCCAAATATTGTTACTTTTATGTTCCTGGCTAATGATCGTTAAGTTTGACGTATTTTCTTGAAAAGTTATGTCCCCCCACACACTCACCACCTCCAATTTCAGAAAGCTAGAAAACTTATTTTTATCTTGCTAAAAAGGAATAAATGTGCACTGCTAAAGCAATAAGACATTCTGAACTTGAGCAATGAATGTATGAATCTGTTATGTCTCTTCCTAGCATAATCAAGTGTTCTCTTGAAATGTAAAAGAAAGACCATGGACGTGTAGAAAAATTTAGATCCCATTTGTCCCATTGTGTCTGCGTTGGTCACAAAGGAGCTACTCAAGCCCATCTCACCTTCCTTCCCTAGGCCTTTAGCCTGACAGGTCAAAGATCTTCAATTATAAATCAAAGCACTTTTGAAATGTGATTCTATTTATTGGCTCTACCAGCCTTCCAGGCAGTGAACTTCAGATGCCTACCATCATCAAGGTTAAATGTATTCCGTTAACACTCTCCTAATCCTTCTACCAATAATTTCAAATCTATAGGTCCCTTGGGTATAGTATAGTCCCTTTATATTTACTTCATTCAGAGCCCTCATAAAATTATATAATTTAATTAACCATCTATACTTCAAAGAAAATAACTCAATTTTATTTAGTCATTCCTCATCACTACATCTTTCTAGTATTGGTAACATCCTTGCAGATCTATTCTGCATCACCTCCAGTGAAAAATCAGTCAAATGTAAATGCATCAGTTCAGCACAGGACTTGCAGAGCCTGACAAAGCAGATGAACTGATCTATAAGAGCTGTAATCTTGTTTGTAACAACGCTTTGTGTGGATCTTGCCTTCTCTATGGATGGAATGTAAGTATCTGGACTCTCTGTGAGCTGAAGTCTTTTATCAGTGCAGTGATATAAATAAAATATTAAACTATTACACTCATTTACACTTATTTTAGAACATCTAGCTCAGAATCTCTATGATGAGTTTTCTGGTTATACTTCTTCCATGGCAACTGGCATCATTCTTAAAACCTGTGGTACCATTCTTTAAAATGAGACTGAACAAAAAGACAAGTCATGCACTCCTTAAGAACTAGTTTGAACTGAGCACCTGGACGAGTGGACCTCTACTTTCAGAAATGAGTCCTGTACTGAAGGGCTGCATTTGCATCTCTTCAAAAATGACTCCAGCTTGAAGCTGCGGAATGACCTTGAACCTTTCGCATCTCTTAATGGCCGCCTGCTTGGCAAGCAAATGCCAATGAGGCTTACCTTTCACAATGGATTTGGTCTTACGGGAAGACCATAGATAAGTAAAGGAAACTACTATTCTCCCTTTCCCTTGCTTGGGAATAAAATCGAACACAGACTGCTGGGGGCCACTTGTAAAATGGTCTGCTCAATGCTTCTAAACTAATTTGGATGGATTGATTCTTGCTAACAGTGGCACTTAGTGGTGTTGATTGTACTTAACGCACCAGAAATTTCATCGTTTTATTTAATACTGATTTCTTTCAATTTCACTTTTTCCTCTCTATAAGATAAATGCAAAAAAACCCTACCATTTCAAACTTAACAATTCATTCTCTAGAACGTTAGACTTCCTGTGCAATTATGTAAAATGTCACAAAATTAAACATTATAATTGTATCTAATACAGTCATTATGCATAATATTACTCCTTTTAAACAAATTTTGCATTGTGCATTAGTTGTCAGTAGGGTCAGAAATAATACAGAAAACCCATTAAATTAAAAGCTTCATTCTTTTCAATTGCACCAGAAAAGTGTATCAGTACAAGAGATAACATGGAATAGGTTGAGTGTGATAAATTAGCTACATTGTCTATCACTGACTATTTTTAATACTATTTTTAATGTTGCGAATTATTTGGGGTGAAGGATTGAAAAAGTAAGTGTTAAATGGCAGCTGCGATAGTAAGACGTACCTATTGCTGAATCTAACTGGCAAATCATCTAATCCATGGTTCATTCACGGAGCTAAAGCCTTGCATCTTCCACATACGAGCTCTGAATAGAAGCATATTTCAGGAGCGTATCACATGCTGACCCCACGCGCTAGTTCCACGGCAGGTGTGGAGTGAACTGACTGACGGAGTATTTCACACCTCAGGCGGTGTTAGTAAAATATGGATACTTAACAGTCTTTCTATCTGTGGTTCAGAAGGTCTTGGCCAGAAGAGGAGGAATGTCATCCCTTTGGAATGGGTTGGGGGGAGGTGGGGTTGCAACCTTGGTTACCATAGCATTTTTGAGATAAGATCAGTACCTGGATAGAAAGTTTACACCTTTACACAAATTGTCGAGGCAGTATGTTGACACACCTCTCAATAGGTACACTGTCACCAGCAAAAGAATAAGCACCAATGGACATCTAGCCAGTTCTAACATTTTCACACACATTTTTCATGCTACTCACATTTGAGGTACTTCCGAAATCATTTGTCCTGATGAAGGGTCTCAGCCTGAAATGTCAACTGCTTACTTTTTCCATAGATGCTGCCTGGCTTACTGAGTTCCTCCAGCATTTTAAACACAAAAATATAAGAACTAGGAGCAGGAGTAGGCCATCTGTGTCAGGGTCCCGACCGTTAATTCCCCATTTTCTCCTTATTCTCTTTGATGGCGGCACACCTGGTATAAGAACCCAGGTATAAGTGCAGTATAAAAAACTAGGTTTTGCATCCACTAATTGCCAGATCGCTGGTCTTGCCAGTGTGGTAATTAATGTTTCCCAGCCGTTTAGGATTGTGTTTTCTAAGTTTTGCTTCAGTACCGAGATTTACCCGTGCAACTCAGTCTCTCCAAGTCAAGATAAGTTTTCTAATTTCAACTCCAGTACCGAGGTTTACCTGTGTAACTCCGTCTCTCCGTGTGAAGATAAGGATTCTAAGTTTACTCCAGTACCGAGGTTTACCTGTGTAACTCCGTCTCTCCGTGCTAAGAAAAGTTTTGTCTGCTACTTGCCTTTCTACGGTCCATGTCAAGGTAAGTTCTACCTGCCTCCTGCTTTCCTGTACTCCTTCCTGTTTGCCGTTCAACGCTCACGCCCGCGTCTGCATCCTAACTCAATCTCCGTGCCGGTGTCCTGTGTTTGGGTTTGGCCCGTTCATAGCAACAATCTGGTCTGTTGAGCCTGCTTCGCCATTTGATAAGGTCATGGACACGTCTCCACCTACCTGTCTTTTCCCCGTAACTCTTAATTCCCCAACTATGCAAAAATCTATCCAACCTTGCCTTAATTAATTTACTAAGGTAGCCTCCACTGCTTCATTGGGCAGAGAATTCCACAGATTCACCACCCTCAGGGAAAAGCAGTTCCTCCTCAACTCCATCCTAAATCTACTCCCCTGAATCTTGAGGCTTTGTGTATGTTACTTGGAATTCCAGCAACTGTAGATTTTCTTGTGTCTGATTTGGCACTCTAGCTTCTAGCTTTCCATTATACCAAGAAAATTAGTTTGTCAAAATTATCAATCTCCTTTTGGAATTGAAACCTGTGAGATCACCAACCCTACTGCAGACGAGGTGGTACTTCTGACAGTCAGTAACTCCTTCCTTCCAGACATGGCTGTCAGGGTCACCTGCTGCAGCTGTGAGTTTATGGCAGATACAGCTATTCCTAATCTGTAATCCTCAGACCTTTACTTTAGCACATGCTCATTGTGGTCTAACCGTAAAGATTCTATTCTCCTTTGGTGAACGCTTTGTAGAGCTTCATTAATTCCAGGCTTCCTGGATGAGACTATACCTCCCTGCCACTCCCCTTTCTGTCCTGTCCCCAGCAGGACTTTAGAAAAGGTCACCGTACTCTCAAGTAAGAAAGTAAGAGGTAAATGAGGAAGACAACATTTATCCATTGCTGAACCTGAACAAGCATTGACTCAGAGACCGTCATTGTCTCTAGGTTCAGATATGGCCCAAGTGTGGAGCAAGAGACACTGATGTGGGTCAATAGTTCACAGACTTTAATGCAAACAGTGTTAAAGGGAAAAGAAGACAATAAGTGCTAGGCCAAACAGGGCCATTAACTAAAACTCTGAAATGGTAAACGAAGCCAACACTGCAGCTGAAAGGAATAACTAAATATAAAACTTCCGATTCGGTTGACTCGACAGTCCAATTTCTCAGGCAAGGACAAATGCAAACAGGCAGCGAAGCATTGCTGTGGTGGGTTCAAGTCTCAACAAGCATTACAATGGAAAGAATGGAGTTAAATACTGTTGCGATGAAATAATAATTAGCTGACACGTGCATACTCACAAGCACAATTGCCATATCTGCTGTGTAGCCGAAACCGTGGTTCTGACATCATCAGAATGCCACTGTGTGCTCCAATGTTTGCAACAAAATTATGTCTTGCAGTAAAAGTGGACTCATTATTAAGGATCCTCAGCATGTCTCATTAAATACTCTTAAAGTAGGTCAAAAATATCAATTTACAGAAGATATGATCAAACTTTAATGTAGTATATGCAACTGCTGTTGCCACAAACATACTATATGTGCATAAGATGCACTCAATAAACTGAGAAATATTTGTGATAACTTTGACACCAGATGTAAACCTTGACCTTGAACACCTAACAATTGAATGTCATGCATTCTATTAACCAAGGAGTTCACCTCCATAATCCTGACTGCAGTTTACACACAGCCAGCGGCTGACTATAATCAAGCGCATGAGGTACTGCACGATGCCATCTCTAAACTAAAAACAGTCCATCACAATGCATTACAAATCATAGTCGGGGACTTCAACCAGGCTTGTTTGAAGAAAACCCTGCCCAATTACCATCAGCATATAACCTGTAGTACCAGAGGTCCCAACATACTAGACCACTGTTATACTGAGAGAAGGCCTGCCTACCATTCCATGCCCAGACCACATTTCAGCAAATCAGATCACTTGGCTGTCCTTCTCCTACCTGCATACAGGTAGAGGCTAAAGAGCAATGCTCCATAGATTAGAACAAAGAGGTAATCACAGGAGGCAGAGGAGTGGCTACAAGATTGCTTTGAGTCAGTGGGCTGCGCCATATTCAAGAACTAGTTTGTAGATCTGAATACATACATCATGGTTGCCATGGACTTTATTAAAACATTTGTAGATAAATGTGTCCCCACAAGAACATGGATGAATCATGAGATCCACTGTCTGCTGAGGTCCACATCAGAGGCATTCAAGTCTTGTGACCTAAAACATTACAGGAGGTCCAGGTATGACCTCCAGAAAGTCATCTCAAAGGCATCATAGCAATTCCGGACTAAACTTGAATCAACAAAGGATATTCAACCATTGGGCCAGGGCTTAAATACCATCACATCTTATAAAGTTAAGTCAAGTTAGTGTCCACTGTCACCATAGGTAATAGCAGGGCTTCACTTCCAAAAGAGCTCAATGCCTTCTATGCTCATTTTGACCGTAAAAATCACAAACTCCCACAGCCCCTGATGATGCTGTGATTTCAGTGTCTGTGACCAACATGCAAGCAGCCTACAGGAAAAGCGTCCAGCCCAGATGGGCTACCTGGCCAAGTACTAGAGACCTGTGCTGATCACCTGGCTGGAGTGTTCACTGAGATCTTTAACCTTTTGCTTTGGCAGTCTGTGGTACCTGCTTGCTTCAAGCAGGCTTCAGTTATACCAGTGTCTATGGAGAATGTGGTGACCTTCCTCAATGACTATGGTCCAGTAGTATTTATATCCACAGTGATGAAGTGTTAGAGGTAGGTGAGAAGCGACTTGGATCCACTCCAATTTGCCTACCTGAGCAACTGGCCATTTCAATGGCTCTTCACTCAACCTTAGAACATATGGACAGCAAAGATGCATGTATTTGGATGCTTTTTATCAAATACAGCTCAGCAATCAATAACATCATCCCCTGAAAACTAATCAAAAAGCTCCAAGACCTTGGCCTCAACACCTCCTTGTGTAATTGGATTAGATTCTGGTACTGATTGGCAAGAGCATTTTCTCCATAATCTGCATCAGTCTCGGTGCACCACAAGGCTGCGTGCTTAACCCCCTGCTCTACTTGCTTCACACTTGTGACTATGAGGCCAAGCACAGCTCCAATGCCATATTCAAGTTTGCTGGTGACACCGCTGTCATAAGCTGAACAAAAGTGGTGATGTATCAGCATATAGTAAGGAGACTGAAAATCTGGCTGAGTGGTGCCACAACAACAACCTCTTATCCAATATCAGCAAGACCAAGGAGCTGATAATTGACTTAAGGAGAAGAAAACCAGAGGTCCATAAGCCAGTCCTCATCGGAGGTTCAGCGCTGGAGAGGATTAGCAACTTTAAATTCTTTGGTGTTATTATTTCAGAGGACCTGTCCTGGGTCCCACACACAAGTTCAATTATGAAGAAAGCGCGCCAGAACCTCTACTTCCTCAGGAGTTTGCAAAGATTAGGCATGACATCTAAAACTTTCATAAACTTCTAAAGATGTGTGGTGGTTGTTCACCATATCTGATGACCACAGGAAGCCTGTGCAAGAGAGTTTTTAAAGTGGAAAATCCAATGCACTGGAGCAGTTCCACTCTCTCGATCCCAGAAGTCCAGGTCCAGCAGTACGAACAAGAGTCACAAACTGGAGACTTCATGGATGATCATGAAGTCTTCTGTGCCTTGTCACGGCTGAAGCTCTCCACAGAGATTTGCAGTACCACTTTCCTGGCCTTTGGATCTCACTGTAGAGCTCGTCCACCCAATCCCCTGGAGCTGATTTCGCAAGCTAGGACAGGCATGCCCCTATCTCACTGGGGTATGAAGCTGGCAGATATCGTCACCTGCTTTAGCCTGAAAGTCGAAGCAGTGTGCTGAAGTGTGGTCGCTGTTGCATGAAAACAGCCATTTGGAACCACAGGTGAGAGTTGAGTGTCTGGTGGGGACTGCAGGTAAGTAAGTTGCCTCAGAATCAATGTGACAAGCCCCTTCACCCGAGGTACCCCATAGATGTGTAGGGGAGAGTATATTAATTGGCTGCATCGCAGCCTGGTATGGAAGCACTAATGCTATTGAGCAGAAGATCTTACAAAAAGTAATGGCAACAGTACTGTCCCTCACGGGAGAAGCCCTCCTCACCAATGAGAACATCTACATGAAACGTTGTCGCAGGAAAGCAGCATCCATCATCAGGGACCCTCACCGCCCAGGACGTGCTCTCTTCTCATTGCTGCCATCTGGAAGAAGGGTCAGGAGCCCCAGGACTCTCAGCGCCAGGTTCAGGAGCAGTTATTACCACTGAGCCATCAGGCTCTTAAACCAAAGGGGATAACTTCACTCAATTTCACTTGCCCCGCTTGAAGTCTGCCCGCAACCTATGGACTCACTTTCAAGGACAATTCATCTCATGTTCTTGATAATATTTATTATTTCTTTCTTTCTGCATTTGCAAAGTTTGTTGTCTTTTGCACAACGGTTGAATGCCCGAGTTGCTGCCATCTTTCACTGATTTTATTATGGCTATTATTCTATGGATTTATTGAGTATGCCCACAACAACAAGGATTCTCCGGGTTGTATAATGTGACATGTATGTTCTTTGATAATAAATAGTGTTTGTCAGATATCACTCACACCTGATAAAAGTCTCAGAACCCTACGAAGGAGGTGATTTAAGAAATTTGTGTTTGGAAGTATTATCAATAATTTTATTATACAATCTTTAGCTTCACTTGTATGTGCTTGTACGTTAGGTTTAGTGCCTTAGGACATTGATTTAATGGATAATGCTTCTGCTATTACTTGGCATTAAAATTACATGCTGCAATAATGACATTTCAGAGAGACACATAATCCTATGAATGTAATCTATGATTTATTATGAAATTGTAACTTGGTGCAGAAGAATTTATTATATTTTACAATATTACAAAAATGTGTTTGCCATTGTCCATTTTATATCAATATTAAATTATGGGATCTTGATATACGTAGTGGAATATCTTTACCTTCATTGTAAATTCTCATTTCCTGCATGACAGGACAGCATTGTCAGTAGCATCTTTCATATTGAAGAAAAAAAAGCAAGTTCATGTTTCTCATGAGCAAACTTTTATTTTGCCCAAGGCACCTCTTAATTGGACTATTTATTGCAAATGGTAATGAGAAATTAAACATGTCACATGCAGATTTTTAGTTTGTTGATTAGGCATGAATTGCAGGAGAGATACAGTCCTTAACAAATCATTAACCCAGGAAAACAACCAATTTACAAAATGGTCCCCACGTAACATGTTTTTTAAACTCAGCATGGGAAAAGTGATTCATTGATGACACTGTAGTGTAAAATTGGATTTCTATGCTGAAGCTGTCAAGTTTATAAAATCAGAAGTGATTAATGTGCATCATGAAACAAGGGCCTTCTGGGAAGTTGGCAGAGCAGCCATAGGAGCTGAGCCACATTGTCTTACAACCAAGACTTGATTGAGAAAAAGAAATTTGTTCTGAGTCATATATCTCTCAAAATCATCATTTTCCTGTAAAAGCAACTGAGCCTGTGGGGCCAACACTAGAACCCACAGGATTGTCCCCTCTCCCTAGTGATAACATAACACTGTCAGAAGGAGACCGATAAGAACTATGGCTGTGGATATTGCTGACTGGAAGTAGAACTTGGCTTCAGTTCATCCAGGTCATATGATGCTAGGCATGGGTGCCAGGTTAATCACTGTTAAGTGGACTGTGGATCTAGAGACCAAGACTAGACCTGGCCCAACTAGACTAGGTCTGCAGGTCTGACAATTAGGAAGTCCAGTGGAATGTTGGAGTCTATTGGAAAGGGAATGAAGTTTCAAAGTAGAGATTTCAAAGCAGGGATGTTTCAAAGCATGCTTAGCCCCCTACACTACACACTTTATGCTTAAAAATGTCAGGCTAAGTTCAGCTCCAATGCCATGGCTGATGACACCACTCTTGTTGGCCAAATCACAGGCAGTGATATATCAGCGTATAGGAGGAAGATTGAAAGTCTGGTTGAGGGTGCCGCAGCACCTACCTCTCACTTAATGCCAACAAAACCAAAGAGCTGATTGTTGACTACAGGAAGAAGAAACAAGAAAAAGAAGTCTATGAGCCCATTTTCATTAAGAGAAAATGGATAGGTCGGTAACTTTGAATTCCTTGGTGTCATCATATCAGACGATATGTCCTGGGAGCAGAACATGAGTGCCATCACAAAGAAGGCACAATAGCACCTCTACTTTATTCAAAGTAACTGTAGATTCATCAGGTTATCTATAAACTTTGACAAACTTCTACAGCTGCACAGTGAAGAGCAGACAGACTGACTTTAACACAGCCTGGTATGGAAACACCAATGGCCTGGAATGGAAAAGCCAACCAAAAGTGATGGACACAGCCCTGTCCATCACAGCCAAAATTGTCCCCTCCACTGAGCACATTTACATGGAATGCACCACAAGAAAGCCAGAAACCATCATCAATGTCCTCCCCCACCCTGGCCATGATCTCATCCCACCTCTACCACTGGGCAGGATGTACAGAAGCTTTAGGTCCCAACATACTAATTTCAGGAACAGTTAATACTGTGCAATCTTCAGGCTCCTAAACTGCAGAGTCAGTTCATTCACAACATCTCTGAATTGATTCTACAACCTACAAACTCCCTTTCAAGGACTTGATTTTTTTTAATTTTCATAATTTGTGTTCTTTTGCACATTGGTTTTTTGTCAGTCTTTATTTATGTATAGTTTTTCATCAACTCTATTGTATTTATTTTTCTGTAAATGCCTGCAAGAAAATGAATCTCAAGGTAGTAAGTATATGGTGACATATATGTACTTGGACTTTGATTTTGAAGTCCATGGTGGACAGATTGGTGGTTTATGTGAAAGTTAAGGTTATTGGAAATAGACGAGGAAGTGGTGAAGGGCCAAGATCAGATCAGATGAAACCTTACTGGATGATAAAGAAAGCTTGAGACACATCTGGCCTATTGCTGCTTCCATATGTTCTTATATCTGGTCCCTGAGTCCAGATGGGGTCTATAGAGAGATTACCAGAGACTCAGGGATCACATTAGGCCAGTCCTATACTGGGGATTTGTCCAAATTCAGTTCCATGTCTACTGGATATCATGGTGGCAATAGAATTATCACTGTAACATACGTACAGTAAAGGTGCATGCAGGTCTATCATTACATAATGATGATTTACTATATTGATAGGTATAGTTCTGTATTTTTACAAAGTGGGAGCATTATTGGTGGGCACAGATATTTACTAAATAATTTTGGGTGCAGTACTGTAGACCATAGGTCTCTAGTTGGCACTAACTGTAATTTCAAAGAGATCTTTTAAGGAATTGGTATAAGGGACAATGGGCTTCAGATATTTTGAATTACCATCCCTGCTGTCCTAGATTTTACTTTTGTTAGAAATAGCTGTGTGTGCATGAACTTGCAGCAGACCCAGCTGTAGATGACAATGGGATTACTATTGAAACTAGGCAGTAAGGAAAGCAATCCATTTCACTGATATTAAGTGGCTGGAGATGTTTGAACTTTTAGAGAAGAGCAGTGTGATCAGCAATTTTACTAAGAAAATGAAAGAATAGAAATTTACAGAATGGAAACAGGCCCTTTAGCCTAACTCATCCACACTGAGCAAATTACTGATCTACACTTAATACCAATTTCCTGTGCTTGGTCCATGTCCCCCTAGACCATACCCATCCATGTATCTATCTAAATATCTTTTCAATATTGTAATTGTATCTGTATCTACAGTCTCCTCTCATTCTATATATCCATATGACCTTTCTGCCCCACAAATCCCTTCCAAACCTTTCTCTCCAGAGTTTATAAGCTTGTGTCCTCTTGTTACAGACTCCCTTACCCTGGGAGTAAGGGTAATCCATCTTAGCAATGCCTCTCATAATTTTATAAACCTCTATAAGGTCACCTCTTTGCCTACTTTGCCTCAGGAAAATCATCTCACCTTATCCAATTTCTCCTTCTAACTCAATCTCTCCAGTCCTGGCAGCATCCTTGTAAACCTTAAACACAAGAAAGTCTGCAGATGCTGGAATTGCAGAGCAATACACACACAATTCTGGAGGAACTCGGCAAGTCAGGCAGCATCTATGGAAATAACTAAACGGTTGATGTTTCAGGCAGAGACTTGTCTTAAAGACCTTGTGAATCTGTTCTACAACCTTTTTAGCTGATGTTCAAAAACAGCACTTTCAAAGTTAGTCAGATTTTAGAAACGGGTATCTTATCCTCTCTGACTCAAGATTGTGTTTTACGTTGTCCATGCTTCCATTAAGCCTATGCTGAACTGGAATGCTGTGTTATACACTGGCTCCTTCTAGTTCTGCACTCAAGCCATACATGCAGTAAACCTCTCTCCAGATCTTGCTCAGTGCCCCTAATAATTTTTAACCAACCATGACTAGAGCAAAACTTTGCAAAGTGCAGGTTTCTGCTGCCGAGGTTTTATCCATCTGTTTTGTGGATGTGCTTATTCCAATCCTCCCTCTTCCTGAGTGTATTTACAAGGTTGAAGGCTATGTTGCACACTAGGCCTCATTACTGAGGATCAGGCTGGCTTGATGAGGATAGACAATGGTACTTACAATGGAAACCATGATGTTTTAACTGGGAATGCTGGCCCAGTGCCATGTCCTCTGAAAAGCAGGCGGGGGCAAGTCTTGTATCTGTACTAGTCTAATGGCTAAAAAATCAGCTAGGCACCACATTAGCCCCATGTCTGGTTTAGGAATTACCATAATTGCCTGAAACAGCATCCAATGCAAATTCCATTTGCAGCATTTTTTCCACTTTATAAACAGCATATTTGCAGGAACTGACAATCTCTGTAGTACAGATAAACTAAATTTAATCTAGTATATCTTAAAGCAAAAAATCATCAGGAGCACAGTATTCCTTGTCATCCATTACACCAGCTGCAATATACCTCAAGTATATAGTAGGTCTCACCTGCTCAACCTTCCTATCTGTTTTCATCTAATGTTGAAGCATTTTATTATAATTCGGGGGCGACCATGTGCTACATTACAAGGCTCCAAATCATTCCATATTTTGGGAGGTAGAGAGAAAGTATTTGCGAGGCAGAGGGTTCTAATGGCTAGGGAATATATACATGATTGGTGTAATATCTCGTGATGAGAAAGGGAACAAATATGTGATGGCTAATTAACATAGAATTTTTCTAGCTTTAATCAACATCAGATTAATTAGCTGCAAAGTGCTTTACTTTGACTTTTACATTTCTATTGATACGGCTTATGGAGGACAAACAGCGACTAATATGGAATATCTCTTGTAAAGTAAAACAGTTGGAAATGGTGCAACATTTTATTGCCATTGTCTAGATTGAACTTCTATAATATTGGATTACTGTTTTAAAGCCTTTAGTGTATAGAAATATCAGTGTTACCTCATATCTACTTATGAGAAATGAAAGCTTTGTTGGGAAGACAAAGCAGGCTGACGGGGGAGATGCAGTGATTTTAGGATTTGTTTAATATTGCTTAAGAAAATTATTGTATTCTTGAGCAATTTGGAAAGAGTTACCCCTTTAATTCCAGTCACCATTAAGTAGATATACTAATATATAACATGTAGATTTCTATGACTGTATTTTCTACCATTAACATGCATGGTTATATTGTGCACATGTTACATAACTTGCATACATTACTTATAAAGTGATTGGTGTGAAAATTCTAGCTCCAATTATCCAGCAACATGATGTGCACTGCTTGGGCATAAGTTAGATAGTTGCAGTGTGTGTTTGTATGTTGAACAGCCATTTTTATAAATGGTGCTTCATGAGCAGCCCCCAGTTTCGAATTAGTTCTTTTGATAGCTCCTCTCCTTTTGGGCCTCCTGATGGTACTGATCACATCCCCATCTCCCAGCCCATTCCTTGGTCTGAAACTGGAACTTGCTGACTTGCACCATCTCTAGCTCCCCTATTTCTGCCCAGCCAAATCTCTGATTGTCCCTGACTCTAGCCCCAAACTTGAAGGCCTTAATATGACACAGAACAAGACCTGTGACTGAAATCCCAACCTGATCTCTGACTCAACCCATGAATAGGATTCTGATCCCTAACTGAGCCCTGAACCTTGATCCAGGACCCAATAAAACACCTGACTCAATCTTTGACTGAAAAAACCCTTAACATGCTCCCCAGCATCCAAGTGACGATAATTTCTTCAACTCTCCATAACTGAGCCCCTGTTCCATTCTTCCTGCTTTTATTGAAGCCCTGCCTTAGGTCTTAGCCTTTGAACTGCCAGCCCTCCCAACCCATGACCCCTGAGATTCAGGTTCATATTTGCCTGATTCCGTCCTTTACACTCAATGCAATAGTACAGTATGCAAAGGAACATGTATAAGGCATGATTTGATATTTGCTAATGCTGTTGAATATTATTCAGGTTGTTCTGCAACTGAAGTATTGATTGGTGTTTTGAACGATGACCCTTCAATGCCTCACTCAGACTGAATAAATTTCTATGTCTAAGACTTTAAAAATAATGATTTATTTATTAAAAACTACTTCATAATCTTCAGTAAAAATCATTGTTTCGTTGTAGGCTGGGAAATCTGATGCCATTCCAGTTAATATTCTAATTTACACTTGAAGGTTTAGATTTTGCTGTCTAGAAATGTATCTCCAGAGGAGATCACATGGCAGCATATAATACACTATTGACGTTAACTTCGATGGAACTGAATTCCAGCCACGGAGCAGAATGCGTAGCCACAATTCTCTCATATATTTAATGCTAGTGATTGAGGATGAATTTCTAGGTAGCTGTATAAGTGGAAAGTTTTCACTCAGATTCGTTGATGAGCTGTACTTATGCTTACTGTGCTTGATTAGGTTTGGCCAAGGCTACTTGAATCCAAACCATGCATATACCAAAGAACTGAATTCAAAAGATGAGGAGTAAGTGACTATCCTTGATATCAAAGCAGCGATTGTCCTAGTGTGATACCAACGAGACCTGACAAATCTGAAGTCAATTAGTACCAAGTGGAAAGGGTCATGCCTTCCAGAAAGATGAATTAATTGTGGTTGATCGGGGTCAATTATCACAGCTCCAATACGACAGGGGCTCCCTAGGGCAGTGACCTAGTCCCAATCATCTTCAGCTACTTTACCAATGAGATTCATTCCATGATAAGGCCAGAAGTGGTGATTGTACAATGTTCATTTCCATTCTCAATTCCTAAATGAGCATGTAGCAAGACATGACACATTCATGAGCAAATATGTGTTATGTAAGATTCAGGTTACCAGTGTTGTGGCATGACTATGTTCAATGAGAGAGCTACTCTTGACGGTCAATAGCATTACATTTGTAAAGATCCCATTTCATCAATATGCTGGTGGAGGAGGTGGGAGGCGAAAAGGGTGTAGTTGGGGGCAGGGATTATGGTGGTGAGGTGTTACATTTACCAGAAGCTCTTATGAAACACAGTGAGAAAATTTCCAGACAGAGCCTGGAAATATGTGACCTCCAGGTTACTGTTGGCCAACCATTGCGGGCATGCAGCCAAGGTCACTCAGGTGAGGCAGTTGGTCACTCTGCAGAGCCTGCCTATCTTACAACCCCAGAGAGATTCGATGGTGAGCCAGTTTCCATCCATGGCTTCCTTGTCCAATGCTGATTAGTATCTGGTTCCCTTCAGAGCACTGAAATGAGGCCTTCATCATCTCTCTTCTGACTGGAAGAGCCCTGGCCCAGGTCAGTGCGCATTGGGAACATAGGTCAGAGAGTTGCTAAGATTTGGTGGAAAATAGGGTAGCCATGAGGAAGTTGTTTCATCACCCCGCCAGAGCCAGCTGAGCCTCGGACTGCTGATGATTTGACAGGAGAGACAGTCAGCAGCCAACTACACATTCAAATTCTGAACCTTGGCCCAGGAGAATGGTTGAGATTGGAAGGAATCGGCCATGATATACCACCACGGACTCTAGCATGAACGAAAGGATGCCCTCGCCTTGGGAGAGCCAGCAGAGGACTTAGAGGTTCTGATTGACCAGTCCATCCATTAATAGTCTGGCTGAGCAAAAGTAGGACCACTTCAGGAGCTCGAAGAGAGCCAGTCCAAGACTGGTCCCTACGTACTGCAGTTCCACTCCCCAACCAGCCCATTGCTCGCTCAAGATCAAGTCGAACCCATGCACTAGGCTCTCCACTAATGAGATGTCCCAGTTTCGGAGTCAAGGTTACTGCTTTTGCTGCAGGGAAGCAGGTCACCTGTGAGCCGAAGGTCTGAAGCTGCAGCTACCTGGGGAACTGCTAAGAGGATCCAGTGCCATGAGGACTCTGATGGTAGCAGCACCACTCCCAATCCCATGGATTTTGGTTTTATGCTGGAGTTGGAGTTCACCTGGAGTAAGAACTTGAGGCACTTGAAGGCTTCTGTGTATTCGGGGGCAGCGGGTATTTTCCTGGATTTAGAAACACCTCTTAGTTTGACATGCCATGTGAGAGTTGAGCTAGTCCTTGCTGGTAACTGTCTTGGATGGCCGACTGCTATGTTCCAGGCAGATCCAGCAACAGGCTGTGGAATTGCAGATGAGGAGAGAGGATCATGTGGAAGACATTAATTTCTACATTATTGACTCTCCACTCATACCCCTGACCCTCGACTTACCCTTGGCTGTCCCAGCGTAACATATCAGTGGACTGAGGAGAGGGGAGAATCATTGCTTGGATTGGTCCTTTGTTTATGTCCAACACCCAGATTCTTTCATGACCAGCAACCTCTAAGGGGGTGGGTATCAGTGTGGGGGAACCTGAGATCTCCTGGACACCTAGTCCAGTCCTCAAGAGTGAACAAACTGGTTCTGGCCAACAGGACAGTGCAAGTCCCAACTCAGTCTAGCCGGAATCCCTCAAAACCTAATTTCTAGGTCAGGAGAAGACCAAAGAGATGCCCAAGAAGTCTGAAAGACTTGCTGCTAAGCTGAAGGGAACCAGCAGCCAGGACTTAAGGAAAAGAAAGACTCCGTTATGCAGATCCTTGAAGTCTATTCCCAGGGATGCAAGAACCATCTGTAATGTCTCGATGCTGTTGCCTGTGGACACAGGAAGTCAGACTCTGATTTGGCCACTGTTTCCACAGCTGAACTTTGTGAGTTCAGAGAGAGGACTCTGAAGTCCGTTGAATCACCCTGTCACCAAAAAAGTCTTGGGAGGACATCTTCAAAGGAAGATTTGGAGAGGATAGTATCACTCAAACCTGTGATCCTATGGTGAACAAAGCAGTAAGGAAATCCTCTCTGTTTACAAGATCTTAGAGGAGGTTTTCAGCAAGGAAAAGGCTTTGATACTTCCATCATAGCGAACCTACAGTCCGGTACTTGTCCTCCGCGGGGTCATTTGTTCATGTTCTCAGAGAGAAGCGTCATGGAGGGGTTTAGAACAGAAGCTCTTGCCGAGGGCTCCATTCAGCTCTCTACCTCACTCGCTGGAGCAGGCTTCTTCTCTGTACAAAAGAGAGATGGGAGGTTGTGGCCTTGCATTAATTTCAGGGGATTAAAATGCATAATGACCA
The DNA here is from genome assembly GCF_030144855.1 of Hypanus sabinus. Taxonomy (NCBI): domain Eukaryota; kingdom Metazoa; phylum Chordata; class Chondrichthyes; order Myliobatiformes; family Dasyatidae; genus Hypanus; species Hypanus sabinus. The sequence continues at coordinate 42,129,572 of NC_082727.1, forward strand.
AGAATTGCTATTCCCTTCCTCTTATGATTACTGCTTTCAAGATGCTCCAAGGGGCAAGGGTATTCACAAAATTAGACCTCCGGACTGCCTACAATCTGGTCCATATCAGGGAGGGTGATGAGTGAAAGATCGCATTCAATACACCGACAGGGCACTATGAGTACCAGTTTATGGCCTTTGACCTTGCAAACACCCCAGCCATTTTCCAAGCCTTTATAAACGACATGCTCTGGGACACTATCCATAATTATGCCTTTGTCTACTTGGATGATATTCTTATCTTCTTGAATTCCATGGAGGAGCATACTACTCCCATTAGGGACATTTTAAAGAGGCTACTAAAGCATGAACTTTATGTCAAGTTGGAGAAGTCTGAGTTTCATGTGACCACTGTTTCATTTTTGGGTTTCATCATCTTTAATGGTAATCTCGAGATGGATCCTATCAAGACCCAGGTAGTCAGAGACTGGCCACCACCAAACAGTATCAAACAGGTCCAATGATTCCTGGGGTTTGCTTGGTGGCAGCTTTTCTGATGGTCCTAACTAAAAAATCCATGGGCCCTTTTTCCTGGATTATTGAAGCAAAGGCTGTTTTTGCAGAGTTTAAACATTACTACAGCTCCCATCTTGGTTTCTCCTAACTTGGACCTTCTCTTCATTGTGAGGGTGGGTTCTTCAGACATTGGTGCCATCTTATGTCAACGATCACCTTCACACAGCAAACTGCACCCCTGTTCATTCCTCTCCAGACGGCTAACCCAGCAGAGAGGAACTATGACATCGGGAATCAGGAGTTTCTTGTGATTAAGTTAGCTTTGGAAGAATGGTGACACTTGCTGGAGGGGGCCAAGAACCATTTAATTGTTTGGATGGACCATAAGAACCTGGCCTATATTCAGGAGGCCAAGAAGCTAAATTCCAAGCAGGCCATGTGGTCTTTTTTTAACTGGTTTAAATTCATCCTGACCTGTCATATGGGGTCTAAGAATCACAAGCCAGATGCCTTGTCCTGTCAGTGTGATGAACCAGATCAAGAGGAGTAGCCTACCACCATTTTGCCCCAATTCGTTGGAGAATTGTTGTTCTTGTTCAGCAAATCCAAGCACAGGGGAGATTCCTGACAATGGTCCTCCAGGTTGGCTGTTTGTCCCGAGTTCCATCTGGTCCCAGGTACTTCAATGGAAGTAATCGTCAAGAATGACCACATACCTTGGGATTGCCAGGACACTTGAATTTATTAAGAGGAGGTGTTGGTGGCCTGGAATAATGAAAGAGTTTTGGCAGTACATGCGAAGCATGCAAGGTGTGCGCCCAGAACAAGGAGCACCATACCCGATCTCAAGGGCTCCTCTACCTCCAACCCGTTCCAAGAGACCTTGGGCACACACCTCCATGGACTTTGTCACGGGTCTCCTCCCATCCAAGGGAAAATTGGTCATCATGGTGGTTGATGATCAGTTATGAAAGTCGGCAAGTTCATTGCCTTGGAGAAGCTACCTTCCACTGCAGAGACGGCCAAGTTTGTCCTGGACCCGGTCTTCAGGATCCACTGATTCCTGGTGGACATTGTCTCGGATCATGGTCCACAATTCTCATCACATATCTGGAGGGCTTTCTGTAAACTGATAGAGGGAACAGCTAGCCTTTCCTCTGGGTTTTCAGTCACAGTCCAATGGCCAGACCAAATGGACCAACCAAGAATGAGAAAGTACCCTGGAGATGATCACCCCACCTTCCACATCTCTAAATTAAAATCCGTCTGCGCCAGCCCCTTAGCCCCACTATCATCGGCCCCACCACCACCCATGTTTATGAATGAGTAACAGGTCTTCACAGTGAAAAGACTTTTGGACCAGCACACGTCCTGAATGCAACACTTATCCATGACCAGGGCCATCAGGAGTCAGCCGTAGGGGAATGGGTCCTGTTACAAGATGCTCCCAACTATGCCAGCTTGTGAGATTTAAACACTCTAACTCTCCAGAGTACGGATAGCTGGTATGGCCTCCTTAAAGACATTCCCGTTAATTGATAATCACATTTTGGGTGCCAACAATTGAGTATTTAAGGAGCACCTAAACATAGGTTCAGTGCTTAATCGTAAGCCTATTAGTGATATCATCTAGTGTTCGATTTCTACTCTGATCCAGTTTAATATCGTGTCTCGAACCTTGCTTTGGATACCCTAGATTTTGGGTCCAAACCATCCTCATCAAGGTCTTTCATCACAGCAGGTTCCCTCCAACCTGCATGCCATTCTTACTTGGAAGTAAATTGTTGTCCCTTCACCTAAATCTTGGAACTGAATGCACTGTGTGAGGACTTTTAGAGAAAGTCTGCAGTAGCTTTAAGGAAGGAGGCTGACAACCACTTACTCAAGAGTAGTCGGGGGTGTCCTCACATCGCAGGACCTCTGTTTTAACAGATTCTTTAAAAAATTTGCTCCATGATTCCATCAGTTGCTCAAAAACAGTTTACACATTTTTATGGATTTTATCAGGTATTTATTATGCTATGTACAGCCTGAAAATAATATTATTCCCACTAATCCGTTAAATACCCTTCAAGGAATGTTAGTGGACTGAATTTTCTTTATCTCCTTAAGTAATTTCTGTACCAATTCCTGTTCAACCCAGTATCTGACTCTACCTTGGCACTAGGAATGAAAATCTATCCATTAAAATTTAACAAGATTACATACCATTTAAAGGAATAAAAAATAACATATATGCACTAACAGAGCTTGCTGCTGTGTACTGGGAATGGCACTGTAAATTAGTAATTGAAATATCAAAAATTATTTTAGTCACACCAGTACATATGAACATGTAGGAGCCAGCTTTGCATCAAGAAGTTAAATGCTTAAGTATTGATTTGGAACCTAGATTCCATATCCATATTTAAAAATGATATTTGAATTTATGAACTATATCACATAAATGTTCAGATATATATAATGTAAAATAATTAAATTTTAGAATGCTATAACCCAGGAGAAACACCTTGGAAATCAAAACCTGGAGTATCAATCATACTTTGTTACATATTTTCATGACCTGGGAGTGTAAATTTGACTTCATTTCTGGTGTGAATCAGAAGGTCATAGTAAAAGTAACTCTACACTAGATTTCACAGTGCACAAGAACAAGTTAAATGTGTATAATTAATATCAGAGCAGGTACATGTCCATGATGCTATATAAATGGAAAAGTCATGTCAGGAAGTTCCTTGGACCTATCATTGGATGTATTTCATGCACATAAAGAAACTAAGGTTTAATGTGGTACTTGTTTTAATGTGTCTGAAAGCAACAATGCAGTTCTGTGAATCTCGTATTTATTTTTTTCTTAATATAACTTTGCAAATCTGAAAGTAGAATAAATTTCTAATATCGTACCAGAAAGATAGTAAAAATGTATTTAGTAGAGGGATGAGGACCCAAAAATACCAAGTACCTGAATTTCTTGCTTGTTTGCAGAAGGAACTCATTGATATCAGAATCTCCAATGTTCCAAAACACAGCAAAAATCACCCTGAGGCACAGACTACCCCATGATGGGAAAAGGAGCACTTGCTTGATCCTGACCTGCACCAGAATCATAGAATCAAAGCATGGAAACACTGATTACCAATGCATAGAATTGTCCTTCATGTGTAACATATGGGGAGAGATATCAAAAAGATATTCTTGGGCCAAGTTCCAAGACTTGGCAAGTGGTTGCCCAGATTTTGTGTACTAGTGCAGCATTATGGCTGGGGTATTAGGGATATGGCCATCCATAAAAATCATTAAATTTGGGATATTTTCCAGATGTTCTAATCAACAGGAGAGGATTAAAAGTCCAGGGAATTTCATTTCACAATTCTACCACAGATGAAGACCAAGGTAAAATTTAACTGGTCCCGACTGAAGAAACATGTATTTATCTAAGGTAGATAGATAAAGACTATACTGATCCCAAAGGAAATTACAGTGTCTCAGTAGCATTACAAGTGCATTCTATTCCATTTATGTGGAAATACTCATAAGTATCCATCACTGGGATTGGGTATAAAATAGGTGGGGAATCCACAAGAGACATTTTTTCATCTGGATCAATCTGAATTCTGGCAACAATTCAGGAATGCTGAATGTTTATTTATTTATGTATTTATTGAGATACACTGTGGACTAGGCCCTTCCGGCCCTTTGTGCCAAGTCGCTCAGCAATCTCCTGAATTAATCCTAGACTAATCACAGGACAGTTTACAATGACCAATTAACCTACCAACCGGCACATCATTGCACTGTGGGAGGAGACCGGAGCACCCGGAGGAAACCTATGCAGTGACGGGGAGAACGCATAAGCTCCTTAAAGGGAGCAGTGGGAATAGAACCCAGGTCGTCACTATTGTAAAGCTTTGTGCTACCAGTGTTGTTTGTCAGGTGTGATGTTTGAGTAAGTAAAAACATTTAATAGAAGTGGCAGCTCACTGCATTGATCTTCACCCATTTTCAACCCCATATGACAGCTATTTCACCAGAATTAAACAGTGCGGTCAATCCATCTCTTTTACCGATCCCCTCTCTCTGTTTTTGTGCCAAACAGCAAAAAGCATCAAACACCCATTTTGCCCAATCTGCTTCCAGCAATTGTAACAGGACATTAAAAATAAGCTTCAATACTGCTGTGCTAGTAATACTTATTCAGGGCAGGACTTTGTGTGCCCCACTGGATTTCTGTCCATCAGCTTTTGTGAGAGGAATATTTAAAAAAAGGTCAAGGATAATCCCTGCATATTATCTCTCTGAGGAGCTGGAAACTGCATATCTTTGACTGTTTACTGTTTTCCAGAGCTGAATATTTGGCATCTTATGCAGAATTGTGAACATTTATGTTGGCACTTTCTGATGCTACTTAATAAATTTATTTTTTATTTTCCTAACGTATAACAGCGAATACACCTCAGAAATGCATCAACTTCAAGTGCTTTGGGGTCTATTGAGATTTGAAAGGCTTTCTAACTCTGTAGTTATTCAGCATTCTGCCTATGCTTAGGGCCTGTCTTGACATGAGAGTTACCTTCAGTTCCTCTGCTGCATCTGCTCCGTCAACACCTCTCCAGAATTTGTTAGAAAGGAAGGAAGCCTTCACCACTACCTTTACCTCACATTTTCTCCAAGATATGCAAGCATTTACACAAGAAAAGATTCTTCCTCAAGTTAACTGATAAAACCACTCTAGTCCCCCTGTGAAATAAACAGTATTCCTTTAAGAACTCATGTCTTCTCCAGTTCTTCATTTTATCCAGCCTTCATTGTTATGTTGATAACTCACATGAAGAATTTGAAGTCACCTCAGGGACTTGACCTCAAAATTTTCACTAAATCTTCAAATTGAGAAAAGATGGCCCCAAATACAAACACAAATATTTTGAGCACCTGTACTTGGAATGTTTCTCAAAATGATACCTCTGCATCACTTAGTACAGAGGGAGTCTATCTACCTGACCATGAAGTTCAATGGCATGTCCATCATTAAGTTTCTTGTCATTAACATGCAGGATGATTCACTTGACCTGAAAACCACATTAACACTGCGGCCAAATCAGCAGCTTCCAAGAGGGACTCTCTCCACATTTTCCCAAAGTCCTTCCATCATCGACAAGACACAAACCAGCTGAGAGATGGAATATTTCCACTTACGTGGATTAATGCAACCTAAGTAATGCTCAATATGATTCAGAACAAACTGACTGTTTGATTGGCATGCCTACCCATTGCTAAACATTTAAGTTCCTCGGCATACATGTCACTGAGGATCTCACGTGGTCTGTACAAACTGACTGTGTGGTGAAAAAGGCACAACAGTGCCTCTCTCACCTCAGACGGTTGAGGAAGTTTGGTGTGGGCCCTTAAATCCTAGGAACGATCTACAGGGGCACAATTGAGAGCATCCTGACTGGCTGCATCACTGCCTGGTATGGGAACTGTACTTCCCTGGATCACAGGACTCTGCAGAGAGTGGTGCGGACAGCCCAGTGCATCTGTAGATGTGAACTTCCCACTATTCAGGACTTTTACAAAGACAAGTGTGTAAGAAGGGCTCGAAGGATATTTGGGGACTCAAATCACCCCAACCACAAACTGTTCCAACTGCTACCATCTGGGAAACGATACCACAGCATAAACGCCAGGGCCAACAGGCTCCGGGACAGCTTCTTCCACCAGGACATCAGACTGATTAATTCATGCTGATACAATTATATTTCTATGTTCGGTTGACTGTTGTACATGCTATTTATTATAAATTACTATAAATTGCACATTGGACATTTAAACAGAGATGTAATATGAAGATTTTTACTTCTCATGTACATGAATGATGCAAGTAATAAAGTCAATTCAATTCATTAATTCAAATTTGCATCAGATTTCTTTATCACATATACATCAAAACATACAATAAAATATGTCATTTGTGTTAATTATCAGTATTCCCACAGATGTCAAACACAAGAAGGTCTGATGATGCAGGAGATTCAAATCAACACATACAAATGCTGGAGTAACTCAGTAGGCTAGGCGGTATCAATGGAAAAGAATAAACGGTCGAAGTTTCAGGATGAGACCCTTCATCGGGACTAATGAAGGATCTCAGCCCAAAGCATCGACTGTTTACTTTTTCCCATCGATGCTGCCTGGCCTGCTGAGTTCCCCCAGCATTTGTGTGTGGTACACCCAAGGATGTATCGGGGGCAGCCATACATCCTGCCGTCGACATTGCGTACCCACAGTGTTGAGCAGAACAACACAGAAAACAACAAAAAGAACACACCAAGCAACACAGCAAAGCAAGCCCCATTCCTCCCTCTCCCACCCACGCAAAACCCCTGGAGAAGCTGTCTTTGGTCTCTAGCCTTGAGTGGACTTCCATTTGCAGACATTGGGACTTTGACTTTCCCTGTGGACTTGCAGCCATTAAGGCTTCAGCCATTGAGCCTAGACTTCTGAACTTGCAATCCATCTGTAGGCTATGATCTGGTCTTCCACTTGGACTTTGGGCTTCACTCGCATTGTGTGTCCCATTTTTAAAATACTTTGCACTTCATATCAAGCCTTTTTCAACATCTCTCATTCTCACAACCCAAAACACTAAAATGGACAGAGGTAGCAAGCTCTGGAATTGTTGCACCTATAAGATCCTCTCCAAATCACACACTTGGAAATGGTTCCTAGATCAGCTCTGAAACTAAATCCTAATTCTCCTTTTCTGATGATACTCACCAGACAGTTGCTAATGCTTCAAGAATGTGACTCCTCACTGTTATGTATATACAGCTAATTCTGGTAACACAGTGTAGCATCAGAATAGAATTACTCAAATCTATAGAATTTGAATTTAAATTTAAATTTGAATTTGAATTTATTTAAAAGTTGCATCCATCCCACAATGTGAGGGAGTAAAAATCTTTGCGTTATGACTCCGTCACAGTCTACAGATATATGAATTTATAAGTCTTATGGCTTGTAGAAAGAAGCTGTCCTATAGACTGTTGGTCCTGGCCTTAATGCTGTGTTACTGTTTGCCAGATGGAAGCAGCTGAAACAGTTTACGGTTGGGGTGACTGGTGTCCCCAATGATCTTCTAGGCCTTCTTTACACACTTGCTGCCGTAAATGCCCTCAATGGAGGGAAGTTCACATCCACAGGTGTGCTGGGCTGTCTGTACCACTCTCTGCAGTGCCCAGCGATCGAGGTTGGTGCAGTTCCCATACCAGGCAGTGATACAGTCAGTCAGGATGCTCTCGATGGTGCCCCTGTAGAAGTTCTTGAAGATTTGGGGGTTCATGCCGAACTTCTTTAGTGGCCACTGGTGTTGTAGCGACGAGAAGGATAAGTGAACCACAGCTAACTCAAGCAAAATCAACACAACATCACTGTAAGACAGTGTAACTAGTTGGAAAGTATCTAACTGTGCCTTCAAAATCCCTGAGCCAGAACCCCTGTAGTTATCATCACCTCCAGTCATATCCTATCCATGTGAGGCACATAACTTGTGTTTGGCAGATGTATTCTCTTAACTATGTGGCAACATCTTTGGCATCACAGAGACACAAGATCTGGCAAGTGCTGGAACCTGGAGCAAAAAGCATCTACTGAAGAAGCTCAGTGGACTGAACACCAGTTGGGGGGGGGGAATATCTTTGACGTCCACTTTCTTTATACAGCTAGAAAACCTGATAACTGCTTGTCACTGTTGGAGAGAATGATTTCAGCCCTCAACCATGCCTTTGCCAACCTCACAGGCCATCTTGGGGCATTTTCCTATGCAGCTGCAGGAAATGAAGTAGTTGTCTTTTCACCTCATCCATTCCTAACATGCAGGGAGACAAGCTGCCTTTTTAAGTGAATCAGCAAATGATTTGAATTTCTTCCAGTCTTGATTACTGCATCTGGTGTTCACAAATAGAGAAAAAAATCACAAATTGGGTGATCTCCTTTGGAGCACATGCTGTCTGTTTGTAGAATGACACCGTGATTCCAATTTCCTGCTTCTGTAATTCTGCAAACCACTTTCACCACCCTCTCTCTCTTCCCATCTGGAAAATGGGGTCTCATAGCCAGGCTGCTATTTATAGGCTTCAGTTCAGTGGTTAACACCATCATACCCCAGAAAATAGTGGGGAAACTGTTCTCACTGAGTGTTAACACCTCCATCTATAACTGGAATTTGAGCTTCTTAACGGAAAGGCCACAGTCAGACCTTGTGGGCAGCGACATCTTTAGTCTTGTCATGCTGAGCACTGGTGCTCCCCAAGGCTGTGTGCTCAGCCTGTGACTGTTCACACTGCTGACGCATGATTGAGTCACAGGTTTCAGCTCAATCTGCGTCATCAAGTTTGCAGATGAGGCAACAGCGGTTGGCGCCATCAACAACAAAGATGAGTCGGAGTACAGAGAGGAAGTGGAACGGCTGGCAGACTGATCTGAGAACAGCCTATGTCTGAACGTGGAGAAGACCAAGGAAATCATTGTGGACTTCAGGAAGGTGCAGATGAACCTTCCCCCTCTGTGAATACATGTCTCCTCCGGAGAGAGAGTTAAGTGCATCAGATTCCTGGGAGTTCACATCACACCTCACCTGGTCCCCCAAAGTTGCCTCACTAAATAAGAAGGCACAGCAGAGCCTCCACTTCCTAAGGAGATAGAGGCAAGTGTGACACCCCCCACCATCTTAACTGAATTTTACAAGAGCAGCATTGAGAGTGTTATGAGAAGCTACATCTCCATCTGATAAGGGAGTAGCCGAGCATTGGACCAGAAGTCCTGACAAAGGACTGTGAGAATGACAGAGAGGATCATTGGGGTTTCCTTACCATCCATCAGGGACATTTATCAGGAACGCCACATACACAGATTATGAAGGATCCCATCCATCCATCCTGAATCCTCTTTGTCTTTCTACTATCAGGTAGGAGACTCCAATGCATAAAAACAAGAGCATTCAGTGTGGGAAACAGTTTCTTCCCTCAGGCCATTAGGCTTCTGAACTCCCAGGTCAGATTGAAAAGGTCAGGGTGTCGGAGCCAGAGGAGAGGCTTCTAATCTCTGCCCCATGAGTTCTCCTCAACTCTGCACTGAACTTCAGCTCATTACTCCGCGAGGTTTACTCATCTCTGCACCGAACTGTGGCTGTGGCCTGCGATTATCACAGTGTGGACTCACTTTCAAGTTCTGAATGCTGTTGTTCGCACATTTTTTTTGTCTCTGTACATTGGATGTATGATGGTCTTTTGTTTTAATGCGTTCTGTTAGGTTTCTTTATTTAGTAGCTACCTGTGAGAAGATGAATCTCAAAGTTCCATAAAGTACATATATTTTGGTAATACCAGCACTTTGACTTGACCCTGCCGCATCGCATTCAAGGTGTCACCAGTTAATCTGTTCTATACCTGACAATATTTAAGTTAAGCACTTTACAAATTCACACTTTACAACTACACATTTGTGTGTAATTCATCTGTAGATTTCATCCTTACTTTTCTAGTTACTGTGTGTTATATGTGTGTTATGTACTGTATACTACTGAGCTTTACACCCTGAATCAGGGAAATATTATCTCATTTGACAGTATTATTAAATGACAATAAACTTGACTATAGCTTTCTGAGCTATTATAATGAGGCCTCATGCAAGCATCTTCCATTAGGACATGATTTGTATGATACTAATCATTAGACTCTAATTTTATGCTTATTCCATTTTATTCTCCCCGCATTCCCATCAACTGCCCCGAGCTTCTGCCTTTCAGTGAAGGCAGTTTATAATGGCTGGTTAACTTACAAATGTGCACATCTCTAGGTCGTAGATTGAACTGGAGTACCAGGAAGAAAACAACACCAAAGTTCAAAAGTTCCAAGTATATTTATTATTAACCAATGTACTGTATACTACCTACAACCTTGAAATTTATCTTGAGATTCAGATTATAGGAGTACATGCCAACTCCATACAAATGACACCTGAGGTCAGGCTTGAACCATGGTTACTGGAGCTATGAAATAGCAGGTCATGAAAATCATAATATAAGGCAGGCCAAAAATATCTACAGAAATGTTGCCCTTCTGCGATTTCCTTCTGGTCTCTTAAGGAAGCAGTTATGACTTCCATGGATTCATGGGGAGTTGGATACTCTCTGTACTTTTTTCCTCATTACTCTAGATATAATCAGAGTGAATAAACTTGACAAACGTTCAAAACACTCCTTCAGTAATGAAATATTTTAAGTACTGCAGAACACAGAAATATAGAGAAAATAATTAATAAAACGTAAGGAGATGTAAGCCTTTCAGTCAGTGACAAACATAGAAGTAAATTTGAAAAATGAACGTAGCTGGTGAAAAGTAAGACAGTTCAGATTTTGGAAATGCTGAGAGAAGGGTAATTTAGGGAGTAAACAATACTGGCAGCAAACTTCACAGGCACCCAGTGCACAATCTATTGTCCTTTATTTTAGAAATTGTACAGGGCTGTGTTCATTATTCATGATAATTTGAGTCCCGAAGGGCCTTGGCCCAAAATGCTGACTGCATATTCATTTCCATAGATGCTGCCTGAACTGCAGAGTTCCTCCAGTATTTGTGAGTGTTGCTCCGGATTGCCAGCATTGGCAGAATTTCTCTTGTTTGCAGTAATTTTAATGCTTTTCTGTTTATAGTCTTGACAGAGTGAACGGATAGACAGATATTTGTCCCCTTCCTCAGTTTCCCAGCAGATGTTAGGAATACAGTATGACACCTGGCAAACTGCAACTGATGTGAGTCCAAGTCATTATTAGTTTTGTGTCAGTGGATCAGTGTCTATGTCCGTGATGTGGTTGAGCTGATGTATCAACTTGACCATTTAACCCATTGAAATTGACATCTCCCAAGGGGTTTACCCTATAACAGACTCAGACATTGGATTTTAATTCTAAAGTGTTTGAGGACAAATGTTTGTAGAGTTTTGACATCAATTACCATATGAAGATATTCTGCCATGTGAGGTTAGTATCTTCATTGCATACCTCATTCTATTGCTGAAATTTTAAAAAAAATCCTTCTGACTGCACGTTATGAAGCTGAGTTTAAAGATGACATTTTCAAAGTATTTGAGGTAGACAATGACATATATCCATATGCAAGGCCACCTATCACATACACAGAGTAAACAACATTGTTTGTTTCTTTGTCCAGTGCAAAATTAAAACTCTAAAGTAGTAAGTGATTAATGTCAACAGGAAAGAAAAATTACATTCAGGAATTGTAGGTAATTACCTTCAAACCTTTTGGGAAATCTAGCACCTTTGAAATGGTGTTAGACAATGTCTGTTATGGGGAAATTATTACAAAATATTGACAATGAAATGGAAGGTTAAAGAACCATTTCTCATGGATTGTAGCCCTATAAGCCTACAGTGTAACAGATTGGTGACTTCAGTAAGTGATTACAACGAAGTGTAGAAAAATGCTAATGTATTTATTGGCAAAGTGTCAACTGATACTTTCTCCTTTCTTATTAAAGTTATTGATCATAAATGACAATTTGACAAACAGGATGCACATGAAAACTGTGGATCAGATTTTCAGCTCTTTTTTGCTAAGCAGAGAAAATGATAATGTTTCAAGCTACAAATATAATTATCTCTAGCTCTGAGTGAAGAGATTATGACTTTGAGAAGCTGGTATGACTAAATGTTGGAGCAAAGTGACAGGAAGAGAGACCTTGCTGCATTTTTTAAGATTGATTGAAGGATAATGGGCTGAATTTTAATGTTTAGAAGTTTGGGAGACTTTGAGAAGGGTTAATATCCATGAAATTGACAACATCAGAAAGCTGATCCCAAATTGCTGACCTCCACAGTTAACTGTAGCAAATTGGGTTGCTTTCATGTAACCAATTGGGAGAGGGCGGATGTCAACTTTAATAGGTTAATTGGTCAACTATGAAGAAAATTATCATGGTTTTGCAATTTACGGGGTAGGTTCTTGGTCTGTTGAAGTTTTCCTAAAATTCACCTGTGCAGCAACGTGTGAAAACTGCAGCTATTAAGAAGGCATGCATCCATACATCCATTGAAAGGATTTGTTCGCATTTCTTGAAGTTATTTGATAATTTTGCAATTCTGGAGAATTGTATTAATAATCTTTGCAATAGTACTCTGATATATCAAATCAAGCGTTCTGGCATTATTTTGCATAGAACTCTGATGTGGCATGATATCAGATGAAAACCAAGATGACCAACAATGTTAGCAGCAGCAAAACCACCAAGCAAGTGTATGAGACACAGGAATCACTCCCAGTCTCACAGATCCACAGCAGACAAAAGAGCAGCAGTGAAATATTGCTCTTTTGAAGCCTACAGGCAGAAGAAAAGTTCCTCTAAGTCAGGCAATATGTGTACAGCATGGGATGGCCTTTAATTCATCAAGCCTAAAAGTCTGATCAACTTTGTAAGGCATGACTTGCCTTGCACAAGGCCATGCTGATTGTACCTAAGCAGGCAATGCCTCCCTAAATGTGCATAAATGCCCTCGGTATCCTCCCCTGTAGCTTCCCTACCACTGACAAGAGGCTCACGTGATCAGAATTACCTGGATTATCCCTATTTTCTTTCTTGAACGACACAATATTTGCTGCACTCCAGCCCCCCCTACCTATTACAGTAACAACCAATTCCAGCCCAATGAACTTGTCCTGCCAAATTACACTACATGTGACCAACTACTCTACTAACCTGTTACGTCTTTGGAATGTGGAAAGAAACTGAAGCACCTGAGGAAACCTTCGTAGCCATGGGGAGTGTATGCAAACTCCTTACAGACTGCGTCAGGAATTGAACCTGTGTCGCTGGTGCTGCAAAGGCATTATGCTAATCATTATGCTATCATGCTGCCGCCAAGTGGCATTAAAGAGATTCCTAAAGCATTTTTATACCTGCATTAAAAACATAAGGGTAACCAATCAAAGATTAGGGCCATTAATGGACAAAGGAGGGAGTTAATGTCTGGAGCCTACGGAAGTGGGTGAGGTACTCAGTGAATATTTTCCATTGGTATTCACAAGGAGCAGTTCATGGAGGAGAGTGAGATCAGGGAGAGGTTTGCTGATACTCTAGGCCGGGGGTTGGCAACCCGCAGCTCCGAAGCCGCATGCGCCTCTTTCATCTCTGTGCTGCGGCTCCCTGTGGCTTTGGAAAATTTGTGGTTTTACTGCAGAAGTCGCTGGACAGAAAGCTGCTGACTTTTCACTGCATCTTGCACCAAGAGGCACTGTGCACTCAAACATTTCCTCCGGAATGCACAGAAGTAATGGATGTTGTCATTCAGATTGTCAATAAAATAATGGCAAAAATTTTAAATCACCGTCAATTCCGTTTGTTACTGGACGAGCTGGAAAGCGCATATTCTGATCTCCTGCTGCACAACAAAGTCCGGTGGCTGTCCAGAGGGGAGGTGCTGAAACGCTTTGTCACGTGTCTGGAAGAAGTGAAAACTTTCCTGGGCAGCAAAGGGCTCACCTTTCCTGAGCTGGAACAGCCAGAGTGGCTGGAAAAGCTACACTTCATGGTAGACATGACAGCGCACCTGAACATGCTGAACACAGCTCTTCAGGGGAAAGGACGTACAGCCCTACACATGTTGGAGGATGTTTTGGCATTCGAGCGCAAGTTGACAGTGCTTGCCAGAGATTTACAGAAAGGCACATTGTCTTACTTCCCCAATTTGAGAGAGTTCAAACAAGGTCATGACATGATTAGTTCAGAGTATTTACATTCTGCAATCATCGCAATGCAAACATCATTTGGGAAACGCTTCTGTGAGTTCAGAGAGGGAAAACACTCATTATCCTTCCCGGTCACTCCCCTAAGCATCGATCCATCCTTACTGAATACGACTGCATTGGCAGGTGTGAGTCAACCTGATCTTGAGATGGAACTGGCCGACATAGCCGACAAAGACATATGGGTGTCCAAGTTTAGACACTTGACAGCAGACCTTGAAGATGTTGCCCGTCAGAAGGCCATTCTTGCTCAGAATCACAAATGGAGTGATATTGAAAACCTTCCAAAACCAGACAAACTTGTGTTCGAAACATGGAATGCTATCCCCGACATTTATGTAAACATTAAAAAGTATGCGCTTGGAGTCCTGTCGATCTTTGGATCCACATATGTATGTGAGCAGGTGTTCTCCAACATGAACTTTATTAAAAACAAACATCGCGCACGCCTCACAGATGACGGCTTGCGATCCTGTGTAAAGATGAAGGTGACGTCATACAGCCCTGATGTGCAGATGCTGTGCGCTGAGGTCCAGGAGCAGAAATCCCATTAACCAAGTATGATAAATATTTTAATTGCCTATTATTTTATGTATATTCATATTTTTTCATTGTTCAGTGAAATAGTCCTTTTATTTTTCAGGTTGACAGCTGGCTGACGTTATTTTTGGTTTGCTGCTGGCGGAAAATTTAAGTTCAGCGTTTTTCATAAATACAAGAAGGACTCAAATAGACATTGAGTATTTTACTTAAAAGTAACCTTCAACCCAACGTCTTTTTTTCGGAGTTCAAAATGTTTTTGTTGCATGCAGAAATGTAATTTCGTTTTCTCTGCAGGAGTTCATCGATTTCATAAATGCAACACATTATAGTTTGTTTATAGATAGCATAAAAGCTAAAAAAAATGTTGTATGCAGTGTTATTTCATTTTAAATGTCAAACGGGTTTTGCGGCTCCCAGTGTTTTCTTTTCTGTGGGAAACGGGTCCAAATGGCTCTTTCAGTGGTAAAGGTTGCTGACCCCTGCTCTAGGCCATGTTGTTATTGAAAAGGCAGAGACGTTAGATTATTGAAGAGCATTAGGGCTTGACGGGATCTATCCCAGACTATTGAAAGAGACATGAGAGGAGATCACTTTGACAGGGATCTTTGTATCCTCTTTAGTCATAGGCTAAATCACAGAGAACTGGATAATAGCCAATGTTGTTCCACTTTTTAAGAAGAGCAATGGAGACAGACCAGGAACTTATAGGTTATCGAGTCTTAAATCAGTGGTAGGGAAATTATTTGAATAAGATTCTTAGGGATAATAAATACTTGTGACTGGTAACGTGTAGACTTATTTGGGATAATCAGTATGGGGGAGGTCATGGCTTGTAAATCTGATTGAATTTTTTGAGGAGGTGAGAGTAGCTGATTGATGTAGGCCAATAGATGTATACACAGACAAGATTCTTCATGGAAGGCTGATGCAGGATTAAGGCAAATGCGACTTTGTGACTGGTTTCAAATTGGCTTGGCCTTAGAAGACAGAAGATAAGAGTGGACAGGTATTATTCTGACTGGAGATCAGTGTTGAGACAGTGTTGATATTTGTGAAAAATATCGGTGAGCTGATTAGTAAGTTTACAGATGACACAAAAGTAGACAGAGTTGTGGATTTTGAGTAAGTTTATCAAAGGGTTCAGTAGGATATAGACCAGTTGATAGAACTTCTCCTCAGAATCAGAATGAGGTTTAGTATCACCGGTTTATGTCATGAAATTTGTTGTTGTGCAGCTGCAGTACATTGTAATACATAATAATAAAAACTGTGAATTACAGTAAGAAGTGTATGTATAGTGTATATATATGTGTGTGTGTGTGTGTGTCTCTCCCTCTCTCTCTATATATATATGTATATCTGGCACGACGTTTTCATCCTTCAGCACCGACCTACCCACCACTGCTCTCTCTCCATGGTCCAGTAAGCAGCAGGTTAGGGGCCGTCTTTTGCCAGACGACAATGTACAGGGGTTAGACTTGCAGGAATAACAGGAAAAGAGCACAGAGCCTCTTCGAGCAATTCCGAGGACGAGGGAGAGAAAAGTGATATGATCAATGCACCAACAGCAGTGCATTGGCTAGGATACCCGGGTTGGACTCATTAACCCGAAGGCTAAATATCACAGCTATTGGTAATATGACATGAAAATAGAAAAAAATGCTGGGAATACTCAGCAGGATTAGTTGCATCTTTGGAAATATGTTACTTTCTGTGTTAATGACTTGAAAAGTCAGTGAAAATCAGTAATGAAACAGGTTTTAAGTTGTAGAGGAAGTAGGGAGGAGCAATAAGAGCAAAAGGGAAGTGTTGTGTTAGGGGATAACCTGGAAATAATGTATGAAGAAGGATGGTAAAGGTCCTGTAAATCTGGAAGTGGTGTACGTAGTATAGGATGAATGAAATCTTAATGACCAGAAAAGGAGAATAAGAGAAACCTGAAACATTTGAGATAGAAGTTAGAATGACTGATTACCTGAAATCATTGCCTTCAGTGTTAAGCCCTGAAAGCTGTAATGTGTCAAGTCCAAAGGTAGAATGTCCATTGAGGTTATGAGGCAGAGTTTTAGGATTAAATTCAAGATGTAGCTGAGTGGTTGTGGCAGGCAAACAGATGAGAATAAGAGCATGTGTATAGACAGAAACAATTGTGCATGTTTCTGCAAGCTAGAGTGAGCAGTGAGATCCTAGACTGGGACTTAGGGGGATAGATTGAGTGGGTTGGGACAAGAGGACAGACACTTCAAGCATAAAATTAAAACTCATTCTAGGTTTGAACCAACCACATCCATCTAACTCTGATCTCAATTGAAGGATTTTGATTTACTTTGCTACCCAAACTGCTCAAATCATTCCAGAGTGGGATTGAGAAACCAGGCTCTAAACAAAAAACTGTAAATTGTGTGCTAATGTATGAAGAATCGGCCTGGTGCAGTCTAAGCAGCATCTGTCAGTTTAGATGGGTCCCATTCAGCTGAGATCAGGTTTGCAGGCTTTAGTCAGAGTGTTACACACATCAGAATGTAGGTGAATGTGTCAATGCTTTTGCCTTTCTTGCTGTGTCTAATCCATTAAAGCTCACCCAGTATTGAATCAACAAAGTGGCTTACTAAGCTCCTGTTGCTGACTTTATGAGAAACTTCCAGCCACATCTTAGTTATTTTACTGTCAGTGGGATAACCTCCTCCGTGAGGGCCTTTGCAGCCCACATATCTAAAAGGCACTGCTAAAATATAATAGCTTTGTCACACTGTATTCACCCAGCCAATTTGTTGAATCAGGTGCTCATGATACAAAGTCCATTAAATTGCATACATGGAGATTCTCTACCTATGCTAATTTACCAGGAAACAAAGAAATAATATACTAAGTTTTAGGCTGGCTTAAGAGCCATTGGTAGATATACTTCAGAATTAGAACCAGGTTTCATAGCATTGACATGTCATGTAATTAATTGTTTTGTGGCAACTCTACAGTACTATATGTAAAAAACTATAAAATTACAATAATAAATATATTAAAAAATAAATTAAATAGGTGGTGCAAAAAGGGAGCAAAAGTAGTGAGGTGGTGCTCATGGGTTGGTTCATTGTCTGATGGTGGAGGCAAAGAAGCAGTCCTTGAAACATTGACTGTGTGTCCTCAGGCTCCAGCCTCCTGTCGGATGGTAGTAATAAGACAAGAGCACGTCCTGAGTGATGGGGTCCTTAATGATGGATGCTGACTTTTTGAAGCACTGCCTTTTGAAAGTGCCCTCAATGCTGGGAAGGCTAGTGCTCACATTGGAGCTGGCTGAGTTTGCAACGCTCGGCAGTTTGTTCCAGTCCTGTGCAGGACATACCAGAAAGTGATGCAACCAGTCAGAATACTCTCCATGGTATATCTGCAGAAATGTGATAGTCTTTGCGACGTTCCAAATCTCCTTAAACTCCTAATGAAGTATAGCAGCAGTTGTGCCTTCTTTGTAATTGATTTGATATGTTGTGCCCAGGATAGATCTTCAGATCTTCATGTTGACACCAAGCAACTTGAAACTGCTCACCCTTTCCATGGCTGACCACTCGATGAGGACTGGTGTGAGTTCCCTTGACTTCCTCTTCCTGAAGTTCCTGAAGAATCAATTACATGGTCTTACTGATGTTGAGTGCAAGGTTGTTGTTGCAACACCACTTAACTGGCAGATCTATTTCACTCTGGTATGCCTCTTGATCACTATCTGATATTCTCCCAACAACAGTTGCATTATTCGCAAATTTATCGATTTTTCATTATAGATTGATGCTTTTCAACATGCTAGACAATGCTAATGGATACCTCCATCCCTGTTTTTTTTTGCTATATATTTTTAGATTCTTGCTGCACCAAACTGGAAGAATGAAGAAGTTTTTCCCTAGTGAGAAAGAAAGACGATCTTTCATTATCTCCCTTCATAGAAGAATTAAAACTCCTGCAGCTTTCTTTCATTAAGTCTTTTGTTTTTCATCAGTATACTCTGAGGAAGCGGTGCTATAAAAGAATTATATGCATCAGTGTAGAGAATAAAACAGGGTTCCATATAAACTTCATGGATCTCTTTTAGATCAGGACAACATACGGAATATGAGTTGACTTTGCTCATTATTAGTGATAAATCTGTAGTTCAATACATTCAGCAATTTTAAAACATTGTACTGCTTGGGAAACTATAGAATTATTCCACAGTAAGGACGAACTCATAATCTATGTGTGACACATTAGCAAATCATTAAGGTCTTGTTGACTTTTGGAATTAAGTCCAAATGCAATAGAATAGCATAGAGCATATTACTTACTCGTACTTAAGGAAAATATTCCATTTAAATAGCAATAGTGGCAAGATACATTGACTATCAGTGTGCTTTCTCATGTAATGTTGAAATGCAGTCTTGCTCTGTAATTCATTATTTGGTAAATTCTGGATTCTGCACTGCCATCTGGCAAGTTCCAAGCACAAGCAAAGATCTTCCCCAAGGGATCGGGGGGAAATTAGAAGGTGAATCACCTCTAGTGTTGCTCTTGCACTACCTGTTAACCAGTTAATTGGTGCCAGAAATCTGGCAAACTGCCCACCTGTCCTTGCCTACAGAGTAGGAAGACAAAGTATGAGACGAAATGCAGTTAGTGTGAGTTAAATATTTTATTCTTACGTGTACTTATATGAAAGTTACGGTGGGTACGTTGATCCATAACGAGTAAATAATGTGACTTGTGTGTGGTGCCTTTTCCCTACTGATGGATGAAGGAGGTCATGAAATAAAAACAATGGTGGTTGGAGCTCAGCAGTGGATTGAGCAGTAGGAACACATTCGTCATTTTGTGATTTAACACCAGATGCATGGAAAAGCTAAGTTCAGTGGCACATTCATTTATAACCTGATCTATGTATATAACATCAAGTTATAAATGATTATAAAGACCCATCTCTCCCAATCTGCCTTCTAAACTGTAATTTAGCAAAACATCCCTCCTCCAAGTTACTCAACAGGGATAACAACTGTCTGTGCACGTTCTCACATTTCCACCTGTCCATTCACCCATACTGTTATACAGAATCGCACCTCTCCTCATGGTCATCTTCAACAACCTTTCTGCAAAGGGATTCTTCTGCATATCTCCAGCACAGAGTTTAATTAACTCTGAACTTTTACCTTTTCTCACTTGCCTATCACTTCCCCCTTGATCCCTTCCTCCCTCTCTTTCTCCAATGGCCAATCTTTTCTCCTATCATATTCCTTCTTCTCCAGCCCTTGACCGTCCTCTCCCATCTGGTTTCACCTATTACCATCTAGCTAGCCTCCTTCCCCTTCCCCCACCATTTTATTCTGGCATCTTCTCCCTTCCTTATCAGTCCTGAAGAAGGGTCTCAGCCTAAAACATAAACTGTTTATTAATTTCCAGAGATGCAGCCTGACCTGCTAAGTTCCTCCAGTATTTTGTCTGAGTTGCTTTAGAGTTCCAGCATCTGCAGACTCTCTTGTGTTTATGCTTTAATTATTTCATGGCAATGAAGGCAGAGATTGAGATCAAATTTAGCAGATTTTTTGTTTGTAAACTCGCATTGATTTTTTTTTTAAAATGGTTTGGAATTAAATCAGTTATTATAACTTGTCCCTAGTGTGTGGGTGAATTTAGAAAGGTTTGGGGGGATGTTCAGACGTTTCAGTTTTCATTGGTATAAATGGGTGCTTGATGGTGGGAAAAATCTCGACAGGCTCAATGGTTTGTTTCTATACAATATCACTCTACAACTCTATTTGAAATTTCAGAGAAAAATGTATTTGACCTGTTGAGGCAATTAACATAACCAACTAGGAATTTCCTGATGTTCATTCAACAATGGAACAGATGAACATTTTGAGATGGAAAAGGATAGAAGGATTATGATATAGAATGAAGTTGCCCCTCTTGTTTCAGATGTACTATAGTTTATGTTTCCTGTTGTCTATAGCACTGCTATGCATGGCCAATGCTTGTTCAGCTGTTGACAAGGTACTCATCACAGCATGGGGTTTCTACCATGAGCAGTTAAAGAAAAGCAGCTGTATGTTTATTGGGACTCAAACTGACACTTGGAGAAAAGAAGCACATGGGAGAGAAGCGGCTCCAGGACTTTCCAAGATCCTTAATGTTTTGTTAACTTATTTCATAACATGTCATTCCACTTGCAATGCTTTATGAAATAAACACCTGGGACCTTACATTCTTGCATCTTTTTAGTAAAATGCTGTTTAGCCTGTATTACCTTTTCCTGCCCTTTCTGCAAAAAGATTATACCTTGTTCCTCTGTATTACATTTCATCTGCCACTTGTCTGCCCAGCTTGCCAGTTTACTGTTTGCAATGATTAGCCTCCCTACAGGTTTCCATGTCTTCAAGATTGGTGCCTTGTTCTAATTTCGAAATTAGATGTTTTTTTTGGACTTACTGCAAAAGACTCTTTACTGTCGTTTATGAGTCAAAACAGGTGCATGACAATTGAAATTGCAATCAGTTTATTCTTGTCACATGTACCAGGATACAGTGAAGTACCTGCCTTGCATAATGTTCATACTGATCAAATCATTACTCAATGCATTGAAGTTGAACAAAATGAAACAATAACATTGCAGAATAAAGTGAAACAGCTATGGAAAAAGTGCAGTGCAGGGTAAACAATAAGGTACAAGATCTTAATGAGGTATATTGTGAGGTTAGGAGTCCATCTTACCATACTAGGGAATCATTAGTAGTCTTATCACATCAGGTTAAAAGCTGCTCTCGACTTGGTGGTACAGTTTTCAGTCTTCTCTATCTTCTGCTCAATGGAAGAGGGGTAAAGACAGAAGGTCCAATGTGGGTCTTAAATTAGGTTGGCTGCTTTGCTGAGGCAGTGTGAAATATAGACAGAGTCCATGGAGGGGAGGTTGGTTTCTACGATGTGCTAAGCTGCGTCCACAGCTCTCTGCAGCCTCTTGTGATAATAGGCAGAGGAGTTTCTATAGCAAGCTATTATGCAATCAGGCAGGTTGCCCTCTATGGTACAGTGATAAAAATTCGTAAGGGCTGACATGGACACACCAAAGTTCTCTAGCCCCCTGAGGAAGCAGAGGTGTTGGTGAGCTGTGGCATCTATGTGGTTGGACCAGTGCCGGCTATTGGTAATGTTGACTCCTGGGAAGTGAAGCGCTCAACCCCCTCAACCTCAATGCCATTGATGTAGACAAGAGCAAGTGTACTGCTCCTCTTTCTGAGCCAGTGACCAGCTCTTTTGTTTTGCTGACATTGAGGAAAGGTTGCTGTCAGAAAATCATGTTACTAAGATCTCTATCTACTTCCTGTACTCTGACTCATCGCTATTTGAGATACAGCCCACTAAGGTGGTATCATCTACAAACTCGTAAATGGAGTTAGAGCAGAAACCTGGCCACACAATCATGACTATAGATCAAATGGCTGAGGATACAACCTTGTGGAGCAACAACATTTAGAAAAATTGAAGTGTTATGTTGTTGCCTGTCCTTACTGATTGTTGTCAGTTGGTTAGAAGTCAAGAATCCAGTGGCAGAGGGAGGCATTGACTCTTAGAATCCAGAGTTTAGTGATGAGTTTGCTTGGAGTTATATTGAAGGTAGCACTGTAATCAATAAACAGTAATATGACTTCAGTCCCTTTACTGTCCAGATGCTTCAGAAATGAATGTAGGGTCAGGGAGATATCATCTTCTGTAGAGGTACTTTGGCAGCGGGCAAATTGCAGTGGGTTGAGGTTGATAGAAGCCAGGTGGGTTTAACAACATGCCTGTAGTTTCATAGTCAGCCATTACTGAGACTAGAATCTTATTAAGGTTATCTTTATATAAAACAACTTCCAATTTCCCATCTGCTATATCAAGTTTGTTAATCTGGGCCTCTGATGACCATCCATCACAGTAATATAACCACCTTGCTACACATATCAGAATTTAATTTTTGACTCAAAGTTTACATGCATTGTCAATGCAATCATGTAAGATTAAACCTCAAAGTAAAAATCTTGGAATCTGAAATAAAATAACAAGGGTTTGAAATACACAGCGCTTGAAAAGAAAATTAATATTAAGGACTCTTTGGTTTACAACAAGAACAATCAGTTTATGAATGACAGATATCCTAAAAATCCCTGAATGTGAATGAGAATAGAAATCTTGTTTCCAAATTGAAGGAACTGGACATTAATGTAGGCTGCAACTTTAGTTTGGTTACTCAATTATAAAGAAGGCAAAACTATTATCAGAGTTTGCCTTCATGATCAAAAGAACAATTATATTTATCAAGCTCCTTTCCTTTAAATTTTACTTAAGCCATATTTTGTTATACAAGCTTGTATTCAAGTTTCTAATTGAGACAAGCTGCCCAAAGTCATTTTGCAAATTTCTCATCTTGAAGCAATTTCAAGATCAGATTTTGTTTTGATTCAAGAGCTTGCAGCATTGCCAATCATAATAACATTGTACTTTATATGCAATGATTTATTGGTTAGATGACCACTGCAATATTGAAATGGAGGTTTTGACAACATAACAGATGGTGTAGAGGAATCAAAATCCTGCAGTACTGTACTTTAATAATTACATATAATTCCACAGTTTTTAACCACATAGAACTAGTTATTTTCTGTAACCAGATTGTATCTTTTTGTGTGTGTGGCAGGGTGATATTCAGAGATGATTCATATTTTGTGTAGAATAAATATCAGGAATGATGACAGGAGTCATTTTGCTGAATTCATGTCAGTGCTATTATAACACAAGCAAGTGGGTGTTGATGGATTACATGATTGGTAATAGGATGTTGCCTGTTGTTTGCACTGATATGTTTGGCTCTTCACTCTCTTATCTAAACTATTAAACAGTTTTGGATGTTTCACATATATAAACACAATAGGGTAATTTTGCAAGTCTGCAATTGTGATAAGAAACTTCAATGCCAAACCGGCGTATAGGAAGTTTTCAGGGATGACTCCAAACATCAAAATTTGTGGGCCCATTGTGAATTTACAAATGTGCTTCTAGTGGACAAGGTAAAATATAAAAGGTCTGGACTCACAAGTCACCATTTTCCGTACTAAAGCAGATCATGGTTGTTTTCACATAAAGTCTTATGTAAGTCATTAACATGAATTATCAGACACATGCCTGGAATTTCAACTTGGGTCAATAGTATTAGTCACGGTATTTAGCAGTGTCAACACATTATATTTTGCCTCTGAAATTCATTTCATTGAAAGCATTGTAATGAATTTCAGAAGCAGACTGCAATGCGCTGGTACAACTAAATAGAACATTTACCACTACTAACGTGATGTGTTTCTCGGCAAAACTATGTATTAACATGATCTGATTTTTGTGTGACTAGTATTAAATAAAGCATGACTTGAATTGTTAATACAACATGGATGTCATTGATTAAATATTTTTGTTTCTCTTTTACAGCAGGTATTTCTTAAAGCTAACACTGAGGAAGAAATCTTTGCTCACTTGGGCTTGGAATACCTTGAACCACAGGAAAGAAATGCTTAATCTCCAGAAGTAGGAAGAGCCTTTTCAATAAAACTCACTCAATACAATTTTGGCAGAGGAAAATTATCTTACTTTGTATAATTTGATTTCAAAGCCATTGGTTTATAAAAAGCTAATACAACAATAATTGTCAACCTTGAGTGTCTAAACCGTGCTCTCCAGTCTAGCAGCAGGATATGACAGACATAAATTGTAAATGAAACTACTTTGTAGAGAGCTACTCAGCCACCAAGTAATGGAGACTTAGGATCATAGTAAACAAAGAGGGTGATTGATTTTTATTTGTTGATTTGCTTATCAAAGAAAACTCTGGATCTCAGATGTAAAGAATAATGACCCAGCATCCATGGCCTTTTGGAAGGGTGAATTCCACATTTCCTTTGGCCAACTTTCTTAAAAACATGATTTATTGCATTCACTATGTTGCTTTTTTTTGATTTTTTTTCTCTGTGATTACATATCAGATACCATAACAGTTTTGGAAATTACATAATGTGCCGTTATATGTAGAATTCTGCGAATCCTTAATAAGCTTCTCATAACTCGGTTTAAACTATTTTTCTTGATACTATAATGTAAGAAATTATAAAACTAACAGCTTGCAGTAAAGCTCCAATCAATTTTAAATACATGGTCACAGTTTCTATAAATTTTACTGGAATAGATACATCAAGCATCTCTGTCGGGCATTGTAGCCAAAATAACAAGCATGTACAATTTTGTTAAGGTAAGAATCTGAAAAACTGATGCAAAAAATAATATATCTGCAACTTACCCTTTTTCTGTATTGTTATATTTCCTTGTGATTTTTTATTAAATATAATTATATTGATGCACTTACATTGATATACAAGTTATTTGCTTTATAGATTGAACAGATTTCAGTGCTTCAAATTCATCAAAACAGCAGAACTTTCTTAACTTAGTACCATTTGGGCTAGTGCAGTGACACAGCAATTATTGCTGCTGATATACATCTCCAGTAACTAGATTGGATTCTGACCCCGGGTTATGTCTTTGTACTGTTCGCATTTTCTCAGTGTAACCATGTAGGCTATGCCAGGTGCTCCAACTTCCTCCCAAATCTCACACACATGCTTCTGTAAATTGTCTGTGATATTGAATGTGGACAGGGACTCGGGCAGGAGTTGATGGACCTGTGAGAGGGAATAGGTTACAGATAAGTAAGCAGAGGAATGGGGTTGATCTGAATATCCCAAGAGCCAGCATAAACTCGATGGACTGAATAACCTCCTTCTCTCTTGGAAGAGGGTATGAAAAGTTTTGAGTTTTAAAATTATCTACATTTGTAAGAGCAAGTAATAATATTGAGATGTACAGTATATTTTTGCAGTATTTGTTACCTAAAAACTAATTATTTGGCTGCATTGAAAATTATTTCATAGCAGTTAAAAATGATTAAAAGTTCTAAGTGTAATGTAATCAAAGTCAAAGTCAAGTTTGTTGTCATATGCACAAGTGCAAGAAAAATGTTTAGTAACTGCTTTGCAGGCACATAGCATCATATACTGTAATTGGAATTGTTTTATCATTGTTAAATGTACCAAAAGCTTGTTTTGCATACCAGAAATAAAGATCAATTAATTACATGGTGCACTGAGGTAATATTAGATAAAACAGGATGCCAAACGAAGTGGAACATCTACAGAGAAACTACAGTGCAGGTAGACCATAAAGGCAAAATCATAACAAGGTAGACTGTGAGTTTAAGAGTCCATCTTATTGTACTAGGAAACCACTTAACAGTCTTATTACAGCAGGATAGATATTGTCCTTGAGCCTGTGGTATGTGCTTTCAGACTTTTGTATCTCCTACCCTACCGAAGAGGGAAGAAGAGAGAATCCCTGAGTTAGTTGGGATTTTTGATCATGCTGGCTGCTTTACTGAGACAGTGAGAAGTACAGCAGTGCCCGTGGAGTGGAGGCTGCTTTCTGTAAACACAATAAATCCTGCAGATGCTGGAAGTCCGGAGCAATCCACACAAAATACCGGAGGAACTCAGCTTTGTTATGCAGCACCTATGGGAATGAATAAACAATTGACGTTTCAGGCCGAGACTCTTCATCAGGACTGGAAAAGAAGATACCAGAATAAGATGGTGGGGCGGTGGGGGGGGGGGGGGGGGGGGAGAGTGGAAGGTGTACCACTTAGAAGGTAATAGGTAAAGCCTGGTGTTTGGGGAAGGGAGATGAATTAAGAAGCTGGGAGGTGATAGGTGGAAAAGGTAAAGGACTGGTGAAGGAAGAATCTGATAGGAGAGGAGAGTAGACCATAGGAGAAAGGGGAAGGATGCAGCCTCCCCTGCATTGGTGAGAACCAACTTAGATTCGGGAACTGCTTTGTCGAGCACCTCTGCTCCGTCCACAAAAAACAGGCTTTTTCACTTCCAATTCCCATTCCCATTCCAATATGTCAGTCCATGGTCTCCTCTTCAGTCACAGTGAGGAGCAACTCCTCATATTCCGTCTAGGTGGCCTCCAACCCGATGGCATGAACATCAATTTCTCCAGAATTATAGTAATTCTTCCCTGTTCCCTCTTCCCTCTTCTTCAATTCCCCACTCTAGCCTAGTTCCTCTTCTCCTCACCTGTCTATGATCTCGCCCTGGTGACCCTCCTCCTTCCCTTTCTCCCATGGTCCACTCTCCTCTCCTGTCAGAGTCTTACTTCTCTAGCCCTATACTTCCCAGCTTCTTAACTCGTCCCTCCTCCCCACACCCCTGGCTTGACCTATCACCTTCTAACTTGCAGTCCTTCTGTTCCCTCCCCCCACCCCTCCCAACTTCTTATGGAAATTCCCCTTTCCTTTCCAGTCCTAATGGAGGGTCTAGGGCTGAAACATCGACTGTTTATTCATTTCCATAGATGCTGCCTGACCTGCTGAGTTCCTCCAGCATTTTGTGTGCTATTTTCAGCTCTATTTTTTGTAATGTGATGAGCTGGGTCCAAAATCCTCTGCTCTTTCGTACTGTTATATACAAGTAGTTGCTGTATCATGCTGTGAATATGTGGTAGAGGCAGAAGCATTTGGGAATTTTAAGAGCCGTTTAGAGAGGAACATGAATGAGAAGAAAATGGAAGTGTGGGGACTTTGTGCAGACAGAAGAAATGTATTCGGTTAGCCATTTGATTATTCATTTCATTGGTTTGGCACAATGTTGCGGGCCAAAAGGCCTGTTCCTGAGCTGTACTGTTCTATGTTCTGTATTACAGATTGTCTGTATTTCGCTGCATGTTTGTAACTTGCTCCATATAACATTATTTCACTGGCAGTATCAGAAATTGGATACTGTTGGTCTGCATTTTAACTTTCCAGTCATTTATATAACTTGGGTGTGAGGCTCTTTGCGTTGCATTGATTATTCTAGTGCCTGTCCAATGTTCCCTCATTCCAGCTGTGCCGCAAGGGTAAAATTAATTTCACTTAGAAAATGGCAGCTACTGAAAAATCATATAAAATAATCTATTGGCAATTCTGTTAATCACTGCTGGATTCAAAAGGCCTGTCACGTTGCTCTTTTCCCCAAGGCGTACTTAGATTGACTATCAACTGGGCAGGTTCAAATGTGACTTCTCCCATTTAGCAAATTGTAAGATGGAACAAAGATATCTCCCCATTTCATAAATGAAGTATGAACAATTCACTGGCTTCCATCCTATGGCAGAAACAGCTACAATAGCGTTGAAATTGTCCAAAAATAAGTCTAATTAAAAGAAAACTATTCATTACTTTAAACTACCAAAGTCTTCACAAATGAATATTTATGGAACTGCTGCACAGCCTATTAGCACTTTAAATCTTTTTAATAGAAAGTCCCAATGTATAAATTCCACTCAACAGCTAGAAATAAATGGAAGGGTACTTTGAGACATTTTACTAGCATATTAAAGATGGGTTGTGCAATTCGATCCAACATTTCTTCTTGAAAAGGAATTCAGCCAACATCCAAATGAGGCTGAAGAAATCACAGCAGCCTCATTCTCCCTTTCTCTTTCCCTCATCCTCAATGTCTTTCTGTTTTTATTTCTTGTTCCAGTCCTTTTACTCTGCATAGACAATTTTTGTCTCTTGTGGCTTAGGGATAAAATGAGAAGGAAAACACAGCTGAGCTACATTAACCACTAATCTATTGTAAAAACATGATTATCCTGACTGATAATTAGTTATTTACTAATTCCCATTTTCAGAATCTATACACAGTATTATCTCATCTTTGCCTCTTATTTGCTCAATTTCTTTGTGAATGTTACTACAGGATTTCACTGGTGATTTTCATCAAGTAGTCTCCAAGAATCTGTCAAACGTTACAGTAAAATTTTTAGTCACTGTTGGCAATTAGTAATTTATTTGGATTAGTGTAGGAGTCCAAATTTGAATTGCACTATAAAACCTCTTTTAGATTCAGGATGCTAATAAATCTACTGGGCAAAGTGGGTCAGAACTAATTTTTGACACTTCACTCTACAATTCCCATAAATTGTTCAAGTTCTATTTAATATGAGTGTTCTTTTAATAGTTTCAAAGAAAGAGGATAGTGATGAGAGTCTGTAAGTAGATCATTTAATTAAATGAAAACAGCAACTTGCCCCACCATCCCAGTTGCTTCTAACGGATTGAACACAATGCAGTCTATCATACATCATGCACATTTTATCTGATGAAGGACGATACTAAAATACTTTCTCACTGTCTACCCAATATCAGGCTATTACTGTGTATCAAAAAAAATCAATGGCTATAATATTGACCCAGAGGCGTACATCTCTTTGTCTGAAAACCAACATCCTTTACTTCCTCTCTTTCGGCCAGTTTTGCATTGACACTGCTATTGCTCTTTTATCCTTGCAAGCTTCATTGTTTCCAATCTTCATTATATGGAACTTCTTCAACATTATTTCAAAAGGGTGAATACAGATTATCTACTATATTGGCTTCATCTTTGTCTTTATTATTGAAGAACTCAAAAACATTTGTTGGATTGCTTTTAACAATTCTGTCTTGCTTCTCATTTATTGACCCCAGGCCCTACTATAACGATTTTACTTGAAATTATGGCCTCTGGATGTTTTCGTATTTAATACGATTGGCCTGGGGTTGGGGTTTATCCATGTTATGTTTTTTTGAATGGGATATAAACATTGCCACACTCTCACACCAAAGCCACAGCCAAAAAACACTGCCATTGTCTAGGACCCACCATCAAGGCTATGCTTTCTTCTCACTGTTGCTATGGAGAAGCAGGTACAGGAACCCTAGTTCCCATACCACTAGGTTCAGGAACAGTGAATACCCTTTGACCATTGGCTTCCTGAACCAGTGTGAATAACTTCACTTACCTCAATACTGAACTGATTCCACAACCTATGGACTCATTTTCAAGGACCTAACAACACATGTTGTCAGAATAATTTATTTATTTGATTTTTTTGTATTTGCCCAATTTGTCTTCTTTTGCACATTGGTTGTTTGTCAGTCTTTGTTTGTGTGCAGTTTTTCATATGTTCTATGGTATTTTCTTGCTTTACTGTGAATGCATGCATCATAGAGTTGTTTAATGTGATGTATACGTATCTTGTGGGTGGGAGTGTGGAGATATGTCTCTACTGAAGGAGTTGTAAGGCTCTCCTTCCCTCTGCTAGCCTTTAGGTCACCCCTGGACAAAGTATAACACCTGCTTATTCCCGAGACAGGATCACCTGAAGCAATGGGATTTAAGTGGTGGATGGTCATATGATTGACTGGCACATATCACAAGTACTGGTCATGTGACCACTGAAACTAGGCAGACAATCTCTGAAGAATTTTGATAATGGCTGGGGTCACCTGTCTTGTAAAGAGTGCCCAAAAGAATGCAATGGCAAACCACTTCTGTAGAAAATTTCCCAAGAACAATCTTGGTCATGGAATGACCATTATCAACCATGCCATACAATGTGACACATAAAGGCTGAGTGATGCATACTTTGATAATAAATTTACTTTAAACTTCAAACTTTTAAAAAGAATACGAAGATTGCGGTCAAAGGTTTATTTCCTTAATTGACGAAAGGACAAGATGATTTAATTCACTTTGTATTCTGATGATGTTTTAACAACCATTCCTATAGCAACTGCTATCTTTTGCTGTTCTGTAGAGATTCCGCCATTCTGTACAGCCTTCAGTAACATGATGTCGACAGATTCCTCTTCATTACAGAAGGCTGACTGACAAATTCAAGGTAATGTTACAGTGAAGTTAATAACTAATTTTCTAACTCGTCGATTTAGGACATGTTCAAATCATGCGATAGCAAATTTAAATTCAAGTAAACAAATTAATATGAAATTAATGCTAGATTCAGTGATGGGAACCATCTGTGAGAAAGGTCATCTAGGTTCATTGAGTCCTTCAAGGAAGGAAGACAGCCTTCTTTGCTCAGTTTGTTTTAAACCACAAGTATACTGCAGACGCTAGAAATCTGGAGTAACACATACAAAATGCTGGAGGAACCCAGCAGGTCAGGCAGCATTGAGCCATCGTTCTCAGGACAAATTTTCCTTGACAATAACAAAGCTACAGTAACTTTCACCACCATGACCTGCTCGGAGTAATTATATTGATTTTAATTTTGAAAAGAATTATTGCCCCTTTTCTCCAGCTCTGTTGTATTTGCACAGGGCAATAAAGACCAAGAAACCTTTAAGCTGGATTATACGTTTGTACAATTGCATGTATTGATTCCAGGCTTTGACAGTAGGAAGACTCTTTCCCTAAAGTATTGCAAAATCTCTGCTGGAGGTCCACACATATAGCAGCAGGTATATTATCACACTGGCTGTGATGGCTGTAAGAGTTAATAGGTTCATCAGCTATTCAATAGAAGGTCCACATTCAACACCTTTCATTATTCGGCTGAGATGCTGAAATCTCCTCAATATATGTTATATAACATCTCTTGTGCTCAGCCAAGCCAACGGTGAAGGGGTCAGGTTCAGTGAACCTATCTCCCTTCTGGCTGTGTGCCTCATCAAGCAGCAGTCCATTATAGTGCACACAATACTTTTGGAGTGAATCTAATCAGAGAGCACTGAGCAATAACATTTCATTGCTGTCATCTGAACAGCACCTCTGAAAGTGTGTTTTAATTGCTCAGGATTGCTACAATGAGAAAGATAATGTAACTTTTGGGACTGGAATATTTAGTACTATTTAGAAGACCTTTATAATTAAGCTCTATCAAGAAAATGTGCTTATAGCATTTATTTATTTACTTATTTAGAGATCCAACATGGTAATGGGCCCTTCCTGCTCAATGAGCCAGCTCTTCCCAATTGCACCCCTGTGACCAATTAACCTATTAACCTACTAATCCATACTTCTTTGGGATGTGAATGGAAACCAGAGCACTCAGAGTAAACCCATACGATCAATGGGAGAACATACAAGCTCTTTACAGACAGAAATGGAGCTGAACCTTGGTCTTTAGCGCTGTAGTAGCGTTAAGCTAACCGCTTCTCAAGGTAAAGTTATACCAACACACACAAATTATTGGCAGAACTCAGCAAGTCAGATAGCGTAAAGAGAGGGAAATAAACAGCCAATATTTTGGGTCGCAACCCTTCATCAGGACTGGAAATATCAATGTGGTTTCCAATTATAAAGCAACTGGATATATTAAAACTTTAAGCAGAAACATCATTGGGAGCTGGAATGGTTGAGAAATATTTAAAACTGCTGCAGGTAACATTTTGAGGCAATGTGGATGTAGATGCAAATGAATTTTTCTCCATCACGGGGGAATATTATGAAGAATGGGTATTAAAAGTCCTCAGTAGCAGCTCTCTATCTTCTATTACATTAGTTTAAAGAAAGAGAGATCGGGATTGTTTGGCATTTGATTCCCCTATGTCCAGTCTAAATGACCGTTTTTCACATTAAGAGGATTATGGTGAATTTATTTTTACTTACCTTCTGGGATCTGAGCATGTGGTCATTGAACCAATGGCTAGCCTGGATTGCCCATCCATGATGGGAAGTGGGCAGCTGCCTTCTTGAATCACTGTGGTCATTCTCCTGTAATGCTGTTGAACAGGGAGTTCTAGGACTTGAAACCAATGACAGTTTATATATGGTATAAATGCTATTTCATCTGGAAGGTGCAGAACATTACGCTCTCATGTCATGATGGCAAAGCTGTAGCTTTGGAAAGATCTGTCAGAGTAGGCAAACTGAGTAAGTGCATTTTGTAGTTTGTATGCCCTGAGATCACGGTGCAGTGGTGGTCAAGGGAATGAATACTTAGGCTGGCTAATGAGGTGTCAGTCAGACAGATTGCTTTGTTCCCAATGGTGTCAAGTTTCTCGAGTATTAATGGAGCTGCACTCATTTAGGCAAGTGAAGAATACTGATCAAACATTGTATTTGTGCCTTGTCGTTGGTAGAAAGTCTTTGTGATGACAAGAAGTAAACTGCTCATGGCAGGATAACTGGTTTCTGCCCTCCTCGTTATCTTTGTCCAGTTGTGTTCCTGATGCACTTGGTGGAGGACTCAACATTTACAGCGTCACTAATCTTAAGTAATCTTTCTTGTTGGAGGCGATCATTGCTTGGTACATCCCAGCCCAAAACTGAATGTTGTCTTGTCTTGCCTGCATGCAGACTCTGAACTGGAGAAAGTTGAGTTGAGGACACCACCTTGATGACCACTGTGCTGCTGTTCTGTGGCTGAGTTGGACACATGAATACGGGAGCACCGGAGCAGGTGTAGTTCATGCCGCACATCAAGATTGTCCAACCATTCAAACTGTTTACTGTTGACTTACATTGGCATCAACTCTTCTGTCAGTGCCCCATTACCCGCAATTTCCTGATCTATTAAATATTTATAGAATCATGGAATAGGCCCTTTTGCCCTAAACAATATTGACCACCAGATATCTTGTTTACCTGCATTTGGCCCATATCTCTCTCAATCCCTGCTAACCATGCTTATGCAAATACCTTTTGAATGCTGTTATTGTATCAGTCTCAGCTACTTCATTGACTCATTCCACAAAAAGGCACCACGCTGTGCATGAAGAGGCTGCCCCTCAGGTCCTTGCTAACCCTTTCACGCCTCACTGTATACTTGTGCCCCTTGATCTTTTTTAATTTCCCTTCCATGGGGAAAAACATATGTGTTATCCTATCTATGGTCCTTGAGATTTTATACACCCTCTTTAAGGTCATTCCTCAGTCTCCCATGCTCCAAGAAATAAAATCCTTGCCTGTCCAACTTATCTTTCACCATCTTAAATATATCGAAAGCTCCTACCTACAACACCAAAGAGGAATTCACTACTTTTACCACAAAATAAATTTCTATGCAACTTAATTTTAAATGATTTGTCCATTATTTTGCACCTATGTCCCCTTGCTCTTGATTTTCGCACCCATGTCATCACCAATTGGATTATTTTCCTCTTGACATCGAATCACTTCACTTTTATTAGAGCTCCTTGACCAATACTTGGTCAAGTCAAGTCAAGTCTATTGTCACAAGCACACGTACATGTCTGCACAGGTGCAAAGAAGAACTTACCTGCAGCAGCATCACAGATACTACTTAGCATCATATAAGCAGCGTTCACAAGAAAAAACATAAATTAGATTATATTTTTATAAGAAAAAAAACATTATTGGAACCAAAATAAAAGCAGGTCCATTTTAGTGCAAAGTGATCATAGTTCATGCTAAATTACAGTGATTAGGGTTCTTGAACCTGGTGGTGTAGAACTTCAAGCTTCTGCATCTCCTGCCGATTGGTAGCTACAGAACTATAGCATGGCCCAGATGATGGGGATCTTTCTCGATCTCCCCAACTCCATCTTTAGAGACAAGCAACTGACTAATATCTTTTATAAACCTACTAATTTTCACAGTTATCTTCCCACTCTTGCAAAAATGCTATCTCTTTTTTTCAGTTCCTTCATCTGTTCCTAGGATACAGCTTTCCTTCCCAGGGTATCAAAAATGCCCCCCTTCTTCCTCCACTATTGATGCTGCCCTCACCCGCATCTCCTCCATTTCCAGAACATCCACACTCACCTCATCTTCCTGCCACTTCAACAGTGATAGAGTTCCTCTTGTCCTTATCTACCACATTATGAGCCTTCACATCCAACCCATTATTCTCCATAACTTCTGCCATCTTTAAAGGGATCCTACCACTAAACCTAACTTTACCTACCCCACCCCACTCTCCACTTTCTGTAGGGATCACTCCCTCAATGATTCACTTGTCCATTCATCTCTCCCCGGCAACTGACCAAAGGGCTACACCTGCTTATTCATTTCCTCCTTCACCTTCATTCAGGGCCCCAGGCACTCCTTCTAGGTGAGGCAACACTTTACCTGCGAATCCTCTGGGGTCATCTATTGTGTCCAGTGCTCCCAATGTGGCCTCATCTACATTGGTGAGACCCATTGTAAATTGGGGTACTGCTTCATCAAGCACTTCTGTTCCATCTGCCAAAAGTGGAATTTCCCAGCGGCCAAACATTTTAATTCCAATTCCCATTACAGTTCTGACATGTCAGTCCATAGCCTCCTTTTCTGCCATGATGAAGCCACCTTCAGGTTGGAGGAGCAACAACTTATATTCCATCTGATGGCGTGAATGGCATGAATACTGATTCCTCTTCCCAGTAAAAAAAACTCCCTTCCCCTTCCCTCTTCTTCTATTCCCCACTTTGGCCTCTTACCTCCTCTCACCTGTCTATCACACCCCTACCACCCCAGGTCCCCTCCTCCTTTCCATTCTCTTATGATACACTTTCCTCTCCTATCAGATTCCTTCCTCTCCAGCCCTTTACCCTTCCTACCCATCTGGCTTCACCTATTACCTTCTAATTATCCCCCTTCTCCTCCTCTTACTATTTTATTCTGGCAACTTCCCCTTTCCTTTCAGTCCTGAAGAAGGGTCTTGGCCCAAAATGTCGATTGTTTATTCGCTTCCTGTAGATGCTGCCTGACTTGCTGAGATCCTTTAGAACTTTGTGTGTGTTGCTTTGATGATAGACGTTGCTTTCTTGAACAGCACCTCCTGTAGATACCCACAAGTGTGAGGATGGGTGTGTCTCTGAGGTATTTGGCAGATTCCACTATTCACTACTGCTTCCTATGTTTCATTGCATTGGAATTGCCTACCAGGCCATGAAATAAACAGCCAGGATACTCTCAACAGGACATATGCAGACATTTGTTAAGGTGTTCAGTGACAAGCTGAACCTCCTTAACCTAAGGAAGACATTGACATGCTTTCCTTATGATTGCACCTATGTGATAGGCCCAGGACAGGTCAACCGATATGTTAATGTCCAGTAATTTAAAGCTGCTAACACTCTCCACAACTGATTCTCCAATGTAGACTGGTCACACACTCCTATCATGTAGTCACTGCCATGTCACCATTGGGATTCAATGTTTTGGTCCATGTTTGGCAGAGTTTGTGTTGGGTACAATTTGTACCCAAATGGTCACTGGTAACAATTTGATCATACTATCAATAACACCTTCCACCACTTGGCTGATAACTGAGAATAGATTGACTAGGTTGCTATTTGAGTAGATTGACTAGGTTGGATTTGTTCCACTTTTTGTGAATAGGACATAATTGGGCAATTTTTTTCTTATTATATGCCAGATAACAATGATGTAACTATATTTGAATAGTTTGGCTGGAGATACAGTTAGTTTTACTAAAGAGCTCTTCAGTGCCATAGCTGGAATGTTATCTGACCTCATAAACTACTATGTATTCAATTGAATCAAATTGATTTTATTACTTACATCCTTCATGCACACGAGGAGTAAAAATTTTTACGTTAAATCTCCGTCTAAATGTGCAATTTATAATAAATAGTATGTACAACAGGACAGTCAATATAACATAGAAATACAGTTGTGTCAGAATGAATTAATCAGTCTGTTGGCCTGGTGGAAGAAACTGTCCCGGAGCCTGTTGGTCCTGGCTTTTATGCTGTGGTGTTTTCCGGATGGTAGCAGCTGGAGCAGTTTGTGGTTGGGGTGACTCAGGTCCCCAATGATCCTTCAGGCCCTTTTTACACACATCTTTGTAAATAGTGAATGAGTGATCTCAGCCATTTCTTGATATCACATGAAGCAAATCTTCTTGTCACAGATCAAATTTGTACAGTGAGTTGCATATTGATCTACATCACAGCCATACCCAATGGCCTCTATGTCATAAGTTCATAAGACCACAAGTCATAGAAGCAGAGTAGGACCATTTGGCCCATCGATTCTGCTCCACCATTCAATCATGCTGATCCTTTTTTTCCCTCCTCAGCCGCACTCCCCAACCTTCTCTCCATAACCTTTGATGCCATATCCAATCTAGAACCTATCAATCTTTGCCTTAAATACTCCCAACGACTTGGCTTCCACAGCCGCATGTGGTAATAAATTCCTCAAGTTCACCCTCTGGCTAAGGAATGTTCTCCGCATCTCTATAAATAGATACCCCTCTATCCTGAGGCAATACCCTCTTTTCATAGACTTCCCTACCATGGGAAACATCCTTTCCACATCTACCACGTCTGGGCCTTTCAACATTTGGTTCCCTCCTCATCCTTCTAAATTCCAGCTATTGAATCTTTCTTGTATGATAACACTTTCATTCCCATTATCATCCTTATGAACTTCTTCTGAACCCTCTCCAATGCCAGCACATCTTTTCTTACGTGAGGAGCCCAGAACTGTTCACAATACTCAAGGTGAGGCCTCAGTATCACATCCCTGCTCTTGTATTCTAGACCTCTCAAAAGGAATGCTAGCATTACATTTGCCTTCCTCACCAGCAACTCAGCCTGTAAGTTAATCTTTAGGTTGTTCTGCACAAGGACCCTCTGCATCTCAGATTTTTGGATTTTCTGCCCATTTATTTCTTCTACCAAAGTGCATTACCATGCATTTTCCAACATTGTCTTACATTTGCCACTTTCATGCCCATTCTCCCACTCTGTCTAAGTCCTTCTTCAGCCTTCCTGTTTCCTCAATACTACCTGGCCTTCCACCAATCTTCGTATCTTCTGCAAACTTGGCAACAAAATCAAGGTCTTATGGAAACAGGCAGTGCTGACCACCAACACCCACTTTACAGTAATTCTTCATTAACCACAATTTTTAAAAAAACATAAGTTCCCTACAGATTCTATCACTTGCCAGAATATTGTAGGAAATTTACTTTGGCCAATTAACCTACCAACAAGCATGTCTTTTGAGAAATTGGGGGGAGAAAACGGAGAACTCGAAAGAAACCCACGCGATCACAGGCTGACTCCACGCAGACAGGATTGACTTAGATCTCTGGCTCCGGGAGGCTGCAGCTCATCTTTTGCTTCATTTGCATGTGAGCTTATTAGTCGGAAAGCAGAAGTAAAGTTCGTGGCACAGTGAGTAACCACCTGCATTTAGCACAAAATGCTGTGTTAAGCTATATAATTTCTAGGCCAACTACTTTTTGAGCTTATGCAAGTATGTACAGGAAAATTAATTCAGTTCCTTACTTTTCAGTTTTCTGTTTTTCGTTTTCCCCACACTTCTATTTTTAAAATTTTATTGCAGTGCACTTACAAATATATCTCTGAAGGGGCATCACAATGACAGCAATAAGTACTCGTGCCATCCCCATCACTATTCCCTAATTTGCATCAGAATCAATCCAGTGCACAGGCAGCTAAAAGTATCAGCTTTAAGTGGCAATGTCAGTTTTCAGTTCAATTCTCATTCTGAGTTCAAAATCATACCATTTTAAGATATAGCACTAATGCATTTAATAATTTGTATTCTGTCTTTTGCTGGCAATTATATATTATTGTCACTTTGGTGATGTTTTATCTTGTTTAATTGGTGTGAGATCAGCGGTAAGGGACAAAGTAATCTTTTTTTAGTAAGAAGTCATAGTGAACGACCAGGCCTATGACATGGAATAACATGGCCAAGTACAAGGACCTAGGAAGTGATGAGTGGATGATGCACTTGGATACAAATGGTGTGTGCTAAGTAAAAAGAAAAATTAGCTTCACCTGACCAGCATTTATGTGTACAAGCAAACTTTGAAACCCGCAGTGAAGTGTGTTGCTTTGCGACAAATCAAATTATTGAGGATTGTGCTGGGGTTGCCCGCAAGTGACACCATTCTTCAGGCGCCAACATAGCATGCCCACAACTTACTAACCCTAACTCAGACCGTCTATCTTTAGAACGTGGTAGGAAATCAAAGCACCTGGAGGGAACCCACACAGTCATGGGAAGAACATACAAAATCCTTACAGACAGCAACAGTGATCATTGGCACTAACTAATTAGAATTTCCCTGGAATTCTGTATTATTTTTTTCTTCAGTGTATATCCCATATCTTTTCCAAAGTTGCCATGGAATCTGCTCCACCACTACTTGTATAGTGAATTCCAGTTTACAATGGTTCAAGGTGCCAAAAAAAATTTATAGTGCCACTGATTCTTCAGACATTGACCTTGGTACTGATCCTATTATCCAAAATACTTTCTCCTATTTAGTCTATCAAAACTTTTGAAAATTATGAGAAACTCTACAAACCCCCTTTAACTTAGTCTGTTCTAAGGAGGGAAGCTCCAGGGCCTTCAGCCTCCCTATATTACTGAAATCCTTTGTTCATCATAACATTCCAATAAATCGCTTCTGCATCCTCTCTGAGGCCTTTACAGATTTCCTTGTGATGTGTTGACTTGAACACAATAATCCAATCTTTACAGAGTTCCTTTGTTTTGTATTTAGGCCCTTGTTAATAAAGCTAAGAATCACAAGCATTACCTTGCTCGATCAGGTTCAGGGATGTACTACACACTCCACAAAGTGCTGTGACTTTTAGGTTTATTCCAAAGGACTGGAAAAATCGCAAATGTCACTCCACTCTTTAAGAAGGAAAGCAGGCAAAAAAACAGGAGATTATAGGCCAGATAACCTAACTTAAATGGTTTGAAAGACGTTGGAGTCCATTATTAAGGATGAGGTTTCAAGGGACTTAAGGGCACGTGATAAAATAGGCCAAAGTCAGCATGGTTGCCTTAAGAGGAAATCTTGTCTGACAAATCTGTTGGAATCTTTTGAGGAAATAATAGTTAGAGTAAACAAAGTAGAGTCCATGGATGCTGTTTACTTAGATTTTCAGAAGACCTTTAACAAGATACCACACAAGAGACTGTTAAGCAAGGAGAGAGCTCATGGTATTACAAGAAAGATACTAGCATGGATAGAAGATTGGCCGACTGGCAGTAGGCCAAGAGCCAGAATAAAGGGGGCTTTTCTTCCTAGATGCCTGTGACTAGTAGTGTTCTGTAGGGGTCAGTTTTGGGACCTTTTCTTTTCATGTTGTATGTCAATGATTTGGATTGATGAATTGATGGCTTTGTGGCCAAAATGCAGATGATACGAAGATAGGTGCAGGGGCATGTAATGTTAAGGAAGAAGGGAATCTGCAGAAGGATTTAGACAGATTAGGAGAATGGGCAAAGAAGTGGCAGATGGAATATAGGGCAGGGAAGTGAATGGTCATGCACTTTGGTAGAAGGAATAAAGACAGTGACTATTTTCTAAATTGGGAGAAAATTCAAAAATCAGAATTGCAAGCGGACGTGGGAGTCCTCGTGCATAATTCCCTGAAGGTTAACTTGCAGGTTGAATCGGTATTGAGGAAGGCAAATGCAATGATAGCATTCATTTTGAGAGGACTAGAATATAAATGCAAGAATGTAATGCTGAGGCTTTATAAGGACTTACTAACCACACTTCAAGTATTATGAGCACTTTTGGGTGCTTTATCTAAAAAAAGGATGTACTGGCATTAGAGAGGGTTCAGAACAGGTTCATGAGAATGATTCCAAGAATGAAAGGGTTAATGGATGAGGAGAGTTTTATGACTCTGGGCCTGTACTCGTTGGAGTTTAGAAGAATGAAGGGGAATCTTATTGAAGCTTATTGAATATTGGAAAGCCTAGGTAGATTCGATGTGGAGAGGATGCCTCCTGTTTTGGGGGAGTCTAGGACCTGTTTCAGAATAGAAGGACATTCCTTTACAATTGCGATGAGGAGGGATTTCAGAGGGTGGTGAATCTATGGAATTCATTGCCACAGATGTCTGCGGAGGCCAAGTCATTGGGTTTATTTAAAGCAGAGGTTGATAGTCTCGTGATTAGTAAGGGCATCAACGGTTACAGGGGAAGGCAAGAGAATGTGGTTAAGAGGGATAACAAACCAGCCATAATGGAATTGTGGAACAGACTTGATGGGCTGAATGGCCAAATTCTGCTCTTATGTCTTATGGTCTTATAAAATAAGTATAACAAAAATTTGTATCCAGTTTGTTAAGTGCCTTCATCTTTCATGAAGATCTTCCAGTTTAGCAGTGGAAGGGAAAAGAGCACTATTTTCATATTCTTTGTATAATAATACACTTTTCTGCATGGTAGACTCTTTTGTGCATCTCCTTATTTCAAAAATCCATGCCTTCCTGATGTTTGTTACTATGCTCCACATTGTTTGTTGTACAGTATTTCCATCTCCAGACTTTGAAGTGACACCATGCTGTCAAAACCCAACACATGAACAAGACTCGTGCTACCAACACCGACTGCTAGGAAACACAATGCTTAATTTCGCTTTGCGATGATGATTTA
This sequence comes from Hypanus sabinus, assembly GCF_030144855.1. Taxonomy (NCBI): domain Eukaryota; kingdom Metazoa; phylum Chordata; class Chondrichthyes; order Myliobatiformes; family Dasyatidae; genus Hypanus; species Hypanus sabinus. The sequence continues at coordinate 42,170,694 of NC_082727.1, forward strand.
TTCATTAACACATTGCTGTTTTCGGGAAACTCCTGTGGACCAATTGCCGGCTGGCTTTTCAACACTGCAACAATAACTGTACTTCAAAAATATCCTTACTTTGCTGTAAAGTGCTTTCTGAGTTCTGCAAGGAATGTGATGGGGGCCACATAAAGGAAAGCGTCTCATTCTTTATTTCTCAGTGAAGACAGTTAAAATATTCAGTAAGAACTTCAGTTATGTCACTTATTTGAATATCTTTTGCTTTGGACTTTAAACCACCCCACTGTTCCATCATATAATTATGCTGCAATTCTGCTCTTTTATTTTGCTCCATTTTTACAATTTTTACATCATCAAACAGTCCTTTGTTTAATCCCCTCAATTATATAACCTCTCTTTGGTCCTATAATAGTTTCTATGATCAAAATTGATTCCCTTCTTTATTTTTCCAGAATAATATGTAGCCTAGCCTGGAGCATTAGTCAGAAACAGCTCCCAGTGGTGAGCCGACTGCACTTGTCACTAATCTACATCAAGTTCTGAACCATATACTGTAGATCCCTTACTTTTGTAAATCCTCCATGGTCAACTTGCATTCCTAAAGCCCAATAGCAGGGCCTTGTGTCGCTTCTAAAGAAAAGAGTACAGTCGACATTTTGGTAGCATCTAATGAAAAAAGTACAGTCGACATTTCAGCCCAAAAGCCTGGCCTGCTGATCTCCTCCAGCATTTTGTGTGAATGACAATGAAGTGTTCACGTGTTCATGGGCCATTTAGGGGAAGTAGCTGTCAAAAACATTGATTTAGAATGCTTCTGACATTCAAAAACATTCAAAAATACTAAACCTCTTTGAAAACTGAAGAACTCCTTTAAACTATTAAATACATTTAATAAATGTAGTTCAATTTTAAAAATAGATAAATTAACGCCTAATCACTGCACTACTGTTGGGTGGCACGGTAGTATAGTGGTTAACACAAAGCTTTACCATACCAGTTACCAGGGTTCAATTCCCGCTGCTGCCTGTAAGGAGTTTGTAGGTTCCCCCTGTGACCATGTTGGTTTCCTCTGTGTACTCCAGTCTCCTCCCGCAATATACAATAGACAAAAGAGAATAGGTGCAGAAGTAGGCCATTCAGCCCTTCGAGCCAGCACCGCCATTCAATGTGATCATGGCTGATCATCCACAATCAGTAACCCATTCTTGCCTTCTCCCCATATCCCTTGACTCTGCTATCTTTAAGAGCTCTATCTAACTCTTTCTTGAAAGCATCCAGAGAATTGGTCTCCACTGCCTTCTGAGGCAGAGCATTCCATAGATCCACAACTCTCTGGGTGAAAAAGATTTTCCACAACTCTGTTCTAAATGGCCTACCCCTTATTCTTAAACTGTGGCCTCTGGTTCTGGACTCCCCCAACATCGAGAACATGTTTCTTGCTTCTAGGGCATCCAATCCCTTAATAATCTTATACGTTTCAATCAGATCCCCTCTCATCCTTCTAAATTCCAGTGTATACAAGCCCAGTAGCTCCAATCTTTCAGCATATGACAGTCTTGCCATCCCGGGAATCAACCTCGTGAACCTACACTGCACTCCCTCAATAGCAAGAATGTCCTTCCTCAAATTTGGAGACCAAAACTGAACACAGTACTCCAGGTGTGGTCTCACTAGGGCCCTGTACAACTGCAGAAGGACCTCTTTGCTCCTATACTCAACTCCCCTTGTTATGAAGGCCAACATGCTTTCTTCACTGCCTGCTGTACCTGCATGCTTACTTTCAGTGACTGATGAACAAGGACACCTGGATCTCATTGTACTTCCCAACTTGACTCCATTCACAGTACAAAGTTGCAGTGGCTGGTGGGCGAATAAGTCCTTGTAAATTGTTCTCTGTTTAGGTTAGGTTTAAATCAGGGGTTTGAAGAGCCAGAATGCCCTATTCCACACTGTATCTCAATAAATTAAAAATAAAAAAAACTCCAAAATCCCTTGCTCTTTCCCAGCTGTTTTCCTCCATCACCATTTAAACCAGTGGGCTCACTGTTTCCTTACCAGGTTAAATTGTGCAGAAATGGAATCAGAAAATGCTGGAAACACTCACCAGGTCCAGAAGCTCCTGCGGAAAAAGAAACTGAGTTATTGACGAGGGCTGTTAATCAAAAACTGCCGCAGATTTACCAGGCAAAACCCCTGGTAAGTTTTCAGGAAATGCTACAAGGAGGTGTACTTCCACAGGTTTCAGTGAAGAGAGCATTACAAGAGTGCCGATTCTGGAAATCTAAAATAAAATCAGGTACCCTCTCATCTGAAACATGAACACTGTCTCTACTTCTCACAAAAGTTGCCTGAGCAGTGAACTGTTTCCAGTATTTTCTATTTTTATTCTACGAGTGCCATGAATACCTCCCAGGAAGTCAATGCTAGAAATACCAGCCCCACCCCCCAAAAAAATTGTGTTAATCATACAAAAAAAAACCAAGGGACTGGACTCCATTCAGTCTGTGTGGGATGTCTCAGAATTAAAGAATTTTTGAAGCTACGCAATAAGTGCTGGTTAACAGTTGAGGTGATAACAATAATGATGATGACAATCATCTTTGTCAATAATGACAACCCATGATTCATCTCCAGTTGGGGGATTTTTGCAAGAAAGCTCCCAGACAGCTGAAATACAAGAAGAACATTTAACTTTGCCTAAGCTGCTGCAGGAGATAGAATATTACAGAAAAATCTAAAAGTGTAAGTAGCTAGAGTTAGTAAACAGAACAAAAAGAAGTTTCTTCAATACAATAGTAACAAATGGACAGTTAAAATGGCCTAAAGAGGAAACTATCCAATTTCTGCTTTTTCAAAAAAATATAGTTGGTCAGTGGTGTAATGGGTTCTACACAGGACTTCAAGGCGACTGGTCCTGGGTTCAAATCCGGCCAGCTCCCTATGCGCTTTCCGTCCATGTTGGGTTGAGTGTTGATCTAGCAACTCAACCTCGTAAAAAAAACAGATAGAAATGCTAAAGAAATGGCGAGGCTGCTGACTAATGCTCCACAAGGCACAGAAAGGAACAACAGAAGAGAAAAAAATGTCAAAGAGAAAATCATTAAAATTACTATGCTGCATTTTTTTGGTATTTATTATAGAGTACCATGGAATAAAACTCTCAGATAATATACTTTATAACATGAAAGCATAGCCTTGTTAAAGAATGTGACATGAAAAAATGCTGCTACAGAGAGAAAGACAATCATCCTGAGAGAAAACTGAATAATAATTTAAAACAAGTTATCTTTGTTCAGTCTAGCAAATTATGATCTCTTAGTGTCTCAGAAGTAAGAAATAACAGAGTGAAGTCTGCTAGCACAAAGTTGTTCAAAGAATATCTGTAAAATACTAAGTTAATAAGTAGCAATAAATAAAGCTTCAGAAAGAAAAGATTTTATTTAATGAACTTGGAATTAAAGAGGAAGTAGATTATTAAAGGGGCAATGAAAATCTAATGGCCCCTGGAAAAAAACTGTAACAAGAAGTTTCGTGAGAAAAGTATTATTTCAAAAGATCAGTGAAAATGTTCAAAATTTCGAAGCTGATTAGAAACAATTTGGAAGTAAGTTATAGAAGCATTAAATGCTTGTTAAAGGAATAAAGAAAGAAAGCTGGGATAAATGCATGAAGTACCTTTGGACTCAACGCTAAGGCTGTTAGAAGTTTTTTAATAAATTTCAGGATTAGGACTGAAAATAGCATAACAGAACTAAAAGTAATAAGCAATAGACTGAGAAAGAGCAAATTATGTGGAAATGAAGGTTAAAGCTAAAAAAGGGCAGATTGGGAAAAATAGGTTGAAAGGGACAGTATCATGGTTGAAAAGAGCACTAGTGTGAAATTTGAATTTACCAAAAAAGAAACATTAAGAATTAACTTAAGCAATCCCTTAGGTATGAAGACAACTTGCTTTCATTCCAGTTTTGTGGGTTCTGACATGACAATGATGCTAATTTGGTTCTGCATATTTCTCCATGAATGGGGCAAAAGGTACTTGATTTGGAGATGGATGGGTCATTAATCAGGCAATGTGATTCTTCCACTGTTTAATAACCAAATACTATTGTCCTTTCTAAAAGAACTGTGACAAAAACTAATAACATTAACTTATGTACAAATGTATGTTGATGACACAGAACACTCTGCAGCATTCTAGATTCCATCTTAAAAAAGATAGAGGTACAACAGAAAATGCAGGAAAAAAAGGGAAGAATGAACATCTTTTTCTAGAAAAGACTTAGACATGAATTATTAGACATGAACTTCATAATTATGAATGGATTAGATATGGCAGATGTTGAGTTCTTCTACTTGTGGGAGCTCCAAACCCACGGTAAAAATAGAATATACAGTAATTACTTATAGTTATGACTGGTTTTGGATTATTGAACTTGCTACCAATGGAGCACTTACCAAAGCATTTGAAAGCACACAGAAGAATTTTTGACAAGCACAAAATGGGAAACGGAAGGATTCACCAAAGATTAGGATGAATTAATGGAATGAGAGGAGATGCATGTGGGAATATAAACATTAACCCAGATTAGATGGACTGAGAGACTTCTTTAAAATGTATATAATTACCTTTAATAAGTTCATCTAGTAAGTAAGCAATTCTTCAACAAATGACAAGGAAATTGAGTCAGGTAAGAAATGATTTTACAGAGGCCACACTGACCAAATGCAAGGTGTTTCAGAATCAGGTTTATTATCGCTGACATGCATCCTGAATTTTGTTGTTTTCTGGCAGCAGTAGATTTCAAGACTTGAAAAAATGACTACAGATTATAACTAATAAATACATAAATAAAACAGAAGAGAAATAGCTTGGTAGTGTTCATGGATTCATTGACCCTACAGAAATCTGATGGTGGAGGGGAAAAAGCTGTTCTTAAACATTGAAAGTGAGTCTTCAGGCTCGAGCATGTCCTGGTAGGCAATGGTCCTCAATGATAGATACCTTCTTCTTGAGGCACCATCTCTTGAAGATACCTTCAATAGTGGAGAGGGTTCTGCATGTGATGGAGCAGGCTGAGTCTATTGCCCTCTGCAGGTTCTTTTGATCCTGCACATTGGAACCTCCATTTTAGTTCATTTCCATTAGAAGCAATTGCTAAACTATTTTTGTTGTGCAGATTTTCTTGCCAGATATCAGGTTGGACTGAATTATGTTTAAACTTCAAATTACGCACACTTTATTGATTTTGCTTCTGACATTTGCCAACTGTATAAATGTGTTTAGTCTGAAAAGAGGGCATACTTTTTATGTAGGAGATTGATATATGTTCAGTCACCATTGAGGATGCACTTTTGAATTGTTGAATTTTGAATTTTCTTGTAGAGTTGTACATTTCTCATATGATGTGGTGAATAATAATCTAACAGTTCAGCATTAATCAAGTTATCTCCTCACCTCTCAAAACTATCTCTTGAGTCAATCCATGTGGCACACATACCATGGTTTCAAGTGCAACTAGGTATATCATGTTCAGGTACCCAAAAAATGTTCGTACCTGACAATTGTTCAGACAGACAGTATCAATAGATCGTCTGCAAAGGGAAATTTCACATGTCTTACTACCACATCTATATGTGAACATAGAAATCTGCAGCTCATTGAAGGTCCTTCGGTCCACAATGTTGTGCCGAACATGTAACCTACTCTAGAGACTGCCTAGAATTTCCCTAGCGCTTAGCCCTCTTTTTTCTAATCTCCATGTACCTGTACAAAAGTCTCTTAAAAGACCCTATTGTATCCACTTCCACCACTACCACCAGCAGTGCATTCCACGCACCCACCACATTCTGTGTGAAAAACATGCCCCTGACATCCCCTCAGTACCTGTTTCCAAGCACCTTAAAACTATGCTCCCTCATGTTAGCCATTTCAGCCCTGGGAAAAAGCCTTTGGTTATCCATACACCTCTCATCCTCCATCGCTCCAAGGAGAAAAGGCCAAGTTCCCTCAACCTATTCTCATAAGGTACACTCTCCAATTTAGGCAACATCCTTGTAAATCTCCTCTGCACTCTCTCTATAGTACCCACATTCTTCCTGTAGTGAGATGACCAGAACTGAGCACAGTACTCCAAGTGGATCTGACTGGGGTCTGACCAGGGTTTTATAAAGCTGTAACATAACCTCATAGCTCTTGAACTCAATCCCACGGTTGATGAATGCCAACACACCGTATGCCTTCTTAATAACATTGTCAACCTACACAGCAGCTTTGAAATGGACCACAAGATCTCCCAGATCCTCCACACTGCCAACAGTCTTACCATTAATATTATATTCTGTCTTCAAATTTGACCTACCAAAATGAACCACTTCACACTTATCTGGGTTGATGTCCATCTGCCACTTCTCAGCTCAGGTCTGCATCCTATCACTATCCCACTGTAACTCCAGTCAGCCCTCCAGACTGTCTACCACACCCCCAATCTTTGTGTCATCAGCAAACTTACTGACCCAAATTTCTACTTCTTCTTCCAGGTCATTTATAACAATCACAAAGAGGAGAGGTCCCAGAACAGATCCCTGCAGAACACCACCGGTCACTAACCTCTATGCAGAATGTGAACCATCTACAACCACCCTTTGCCTTCTGAGGGCAAGCCAATTCTGGATCCACAAAGCAAGGTCTCCTTGGATTGCATGCCTCCTTACTTTCTGAAGGGGCCTTGCATGGGGAACCTTATCCAATGCCTTAATGAAATCTATATACACCACATCCAATGCTCTACCTTCATCAATGTGTTTTGCTACATCCTCAAAGAATTCAACCAGGCTCATAAGGCATGACCTGCTCTTGAGAAAGCCATGCCTGACTATCCCTAATCAGATTATGCCTCTCCAAATGCTCATAAATCCTACCTCTCAGGATCTTCTCTAACAACTTGCCCAATACTGAAGTCAGACTCAGTGGATTATAATTTTTTGGGTTATCTTTACCCCCTTTCACTATTTTTAGCCTCTCTCTAAGGTATATAGAAATAACTACTCTGGAATTAATTTAAAATAAGTGTAAGAATCATCTTAAAATTTGAACTATAACATTTATATTTAAAACATGCAAATAGAAAAAAGTTTTTCAGATTTTGCAAATGCCACAAGGTAATCTAGAATTAGATTAATGACCTTCAGATCTTGTGAAAGTTTACAAAAGGAGAATTTCATCATAGCAATTCATTTAACCTGAGCACTGCAGGCCAAGCATTTACACAAGGGAGAAAGAAAGTAGTTCCCCAGAGCCTTGCTAATCTAATGAGCATGAAATTCAATATTCTTTAAAGTAAAATTGTCTGTACAGTTAATGTTGCTTAAGTGTGACTTCAATATCATCAAACTTCATCAGTAAGCTAAACACATCGGAGACAATTTTAATCCACTGGTGTAATAAGTTCTAAGTGTTCAAGAGCTGATGCTAATTGTGACAGGATGGTAATGTAGCAACAGCTCTCAATTATGTCAGTTAATTTGTGTAGTTATTGACAGATTCGAGTAAAGATTTGGGCTAATGTCAGAAGCGAACTAATGGTGGAAGCAAAAATTTATGAATAAGTGAAATTTAAAGTTCAAAGTTCAAAGTAATTTATTAACAAAGTACATATATGTCACCATATAGAACTCTGAGATTCATTTTCTTGTGGGCATACTCATTAAGTCCATAATAGATTAATAACTATAAAAGAATCAATGAAAGACCACACCAACTTGGGTGGTCAACTAGTGTGCAAAAGACAACACACTGTGCAAACAAAAGAAATAATAAAAATAATAATAAAAGAAGAAATAGCTATCAAGAACACAAGATGAAGAGTTCCTGAAAGTGAGTCTGTAGGTTATGGGAACATTTCAATGATGGGGTAAGTGAAGCTGAGTGAGGTTATCCCCTTTGATTCACGAGCCTGACGGTTAAGGCGTAGTAACTGTTCCTGAACCTGCTGGTGTGAGTCCTGAGGTTCCTAAACCTTCTTCCTGAAGACAGCAGCAAGAGAAGAGCATGACCTGAGTAGAGGGAGTCCCTGATGGTAGATGCTGCTTTCCTGCTACAATGCTTTGTGTAGATGTACTCAATGGTGGGGAGGGCTTTATTTGTGATGGACTAGCCCATATCCACTAATTTTTGTAGGATTTTCCATTCAAGGGCATTGATGTTTCCATACCAGGCTGTGATGCAGTCAGACAATATACTCTACACATATGTAGATGTTTTCCAACGTTTTAGATAGCATGTATCTAAACTCCTAAGGAAGTAAAGGCACTATTGTAATTTCTTGGTGATTACACTTACGTGCTGGGTCCAGGACAGGTCTTCCAAAATAATAACACTGAGGAATTTCAAGTTGCTGACCCTCTCCACCTCTGATGCTCCAATGAGGACTGGCTCATGAACCTCTGGCTTTAACCTCCTGAAGACAATAATCAGCTCCTTGATCTTGCTGACACTGAGTGCGAGGTTGTTGTTGTGGCACCATTCAGCCAGGTGTTCAATCTCCCTCCTAAAAACTGATTCACCACCACCTTTGATCTGGCTCACAACAGAGGTGTCAACAGCAAACTTGAATATGGTTTTGGAGAAATGCTTACCCAACACAGTCATAAGTTTAAAGCAAGTAGAGCAGGAGGTGAAGTACACAGCCTTATGGTTCACCCATGTCGATGAAGATCATGGGGGAGGTTTTGTTGACAATCCAAAGTGACTGAGGTCTGCAAGTAAGGAAATCAAGGATCCTAATTGCGCAAGGAGGTATTGAGCCCAAGGTCTTGAAGCTTATTGAATAATTTTGAGGGGATGTTGGTATTGAATGCTGAGCTGTAGCCAATAATGAGCATCCTGATGTATGTATCTTTGCTGTCCAGATATTACAGGGTTGAGTGAAGCGCCAGCGAGATGGCATCTGTGATGAACCTTTTGCTCCGGTAGGGAAATTGGAGCACAGACAGGTCACTTCACAGGCAGGAGTTGATATGTTTCATCACCAACCTCTCAAAAACACTTCATCACTATAGATGTAAGTGCTCCTGGATGATAATCCTTGAGGTAGGTAATCACATTCCTCTTAGGCATCGGTGTAACTAAAGCCTGTTTGAAGCATTTGGGTACCTCAGACTGCCAAAGCGAGATATTCAGAGTTCAAAGTTTAATGTTCAAAGTACCTTCATTATCAAAGTAGGTATATATAATACAACCTTGAGATCCATCTCTCAGGCAGCCACAAAACAAAGAAACCCATAAATAAAGGAGACTGTCAAACACTCAATGTGCAGAGAGAAAAACAACAAATCACCCAAACAATAAAAGTAAGCAATTAGCATTTAGAAAGAAAGTGAGTCAGCAGTCTTAAGCTACGTCCACACTACACCAGATAAATCCATAACTGAAGCCTTTTCTCTTCATTTTTACCCTTCGTCCACACTAAAACAGCGTTTTCGTCCCCCAAAACCGGGGCTTTTCAGAAACGCTCTCCAAAGTGTGTATTTTTGAAAACTGCCGGATTGGCCGGATCAATGTGGGTGGGGTAACCGGAGAATTCTGAAAACATTGTCAGACGGCAGCGCGCTATTTCATTGTTTTCTTGAACGCAACCTAACAATTTCAGAACAGACGGCAACAAGACTGGTGCCAGAAGAGTTAGAAATGTACTCACCAAATACTTTGACCCATAACTCACTGAATAAATAAGTATACTCACTTTATCCTGTTTTCTGTCCTGGCTCTAAGAAGGTTGTTTACCTATTTATGCAAGTACTTCTCTGACAATAGATGTGTAACATACTAATGTGACATTGTATGGAAATACAAGATAACACTGATGCAGACATGTTTTAAACATTTAACAAGGTGCTTTATTAATGCAACAGAGTTCATCAGTTTTTCAATGTTTGTCGTCAGCCCAGTCAATTTGTCCGTGAACTCCCTGTCGGTTGCCTCCATACGTTCCAGTATTTGTTTTCTTTTTACTTTTAAGTTCTCCTGTGCAAAAGCCAACAGCCGTCCATTGTTTTAAGTTTTTCTAGTCTGTAACTACACAATCGTGCACTTTTACGGAGAGATTCGACACCAAACATGTTGCTTGTTTTCGGTAGATGTATCTTGCACATGGTGCAGGGGGAGGAGATTCGCCGAAATCGTTATTTCAATGTGGATAGAGATATTTTTAAAAACGCATAGTGTGGACGCCTATCGTTTTTACGCGAAACCGGCGTTTTCAAAATTGTCTGGTCTAGTATGGACATAGCCTTAGCTTTAGTTCAATGCAGAGACAAGTAAATGTCACAGAGCCCACAGACATGAAGCCCAGAGAAGTAAGAGCAGGCCACAGCCTCTGTGCAGCACAGAGCCAATAATACAGAGCAGCAAGTAGAACCAGACTGACCCTTGCCTCTGGTCCAGACACCCTGCCTCTGGTCCAGACACCCTGCCTTTTCAATCCATATGGCCCAGTGTTTATATCAGCCAAACATCGGGCTGTTCCTCAATCTAAGACCTGGGCCCTTTTGCATTGATACTTAGCCTCCGATATGCTTCAATCTTACCCTGACTTCGCTTTGCACCCTGCTCTGTTCAACCCTCAACTCAGCCTCACCTTCACTTGCCTCTTCATTATTTGCTGTGATAATTTACCATAAATTATTACAGAAAAAGTATTTTTAATAATGTTGTACACTTTGTTTTGTTAACCACCAGTAGGTAGTCGCTGGATTTCAGCAGCACTACCTTAAACAGCAAGGTTGAAGATCTCAATGAATGCTCTGGCCAGTTGGTCATCACAGGTCTTTAGTCCTTGGCCAGGTACCTCATCTGGGTCAAATGTTTTTCATGGGTTCATTCTCCTGAAGGCTGCTCGCACGTCAGTCTCAAAGACTGAACTCACAGGAATGAACGTGATTAGATGTAAATATTGCAGTAGGGTGACTGGATATCCGAAAGTCTTTAGAAAGACCCGTTGTCTTCTACTCTACTCTTGAGCAATAATAAAGCAGGAGCAGTGACTCTACACAGACAGAGGATCTTCAAGCTACAAAGCCTATTGAAAGGCTATTCTATAAAAGAGTGATTTTTATTTACATTTTAAGAACTGAAAACTGACTTCCACTTACAAACAGAGTTAAACAAAGCAATATAGTTGAAAGTATATTTACAACTGTTTGTGACCTTTCAAATGGCAGCTGCTATTTAGAAATCAAGCTTAGCAAACATGAGACAGAAGCAAATGTCTATCACACAATTATGATGAACTTGCATTGCTTTATTAATCGCAGGACTCTTCAGCAGTTCTGTTTCTGTTTTGGGACAACCTTGAACATTGGAAGAGACCACCCCTTAATAATTACTCCCACCTGTTAAGTGAGCTCATGCTGCTAGATGTGAATACAAAGTACATTGCAGATGCTGGGGTCAAATCAATACGTGGTTTCCACCCACTTCAACTCTGCTTCACATTCCCATTTGGATAAGTCCATACATGGCCTCCTCTACTGCTATGATGTGGCCATACTCAGGTTGGAGGAGCAACTCCTCATATACCATCTGGGTTGTCTCCAGCCCCTTGGTATAAACATTGAATTCTCCAACTTCGGGTAATTCCCTCCCTCTCCCTTTCCCCATCCCACTTTCACTCTGCCTCCTCTTCCAGCTGCCTATCATCTCTCTCATTATTCTGTCCTCTTCTACTACATATAGTGCTTTCCCCTTACATTCCTTCTTCACCTCTCCAGCCTATCCCCTCCCTGCTTCTCCTCCCCCACCCCTTGATCTTTCCTCTGATTGGTTTTTCACCTGGCACCTTCCACCCTCTCCCATCTTCTTTTTTGGGCCCCTGCCCCCTCCTCCTTCAGTCCTGACGAAGGGTTTCGGCCCGAAACGTTGACGCTCGTTTCCACCACGGATGCTGCCCAACCTGCTGAGTTCCTGCAGCTTGTTTGTACGTGCTGCTAGATGTGTTGCTTTAACTTGGTTGAAGCATAGGAATCTCTGTTATCTGTATTCTGCAGTTAGTTGCCACAAGGAGGATTGGTGTTTTTTTTCAGAGGTGAATAGAATCAGTCATAACACTCTTAATCTTTTAAGTAAAATATTTTTCTTTGCCCCAATTCTTTCATTACAAATTCTTTTTCTTTCCTAGTTCATTTATTCTACACAACTCAAAGTTGCACCTTTCATTGTCATGGATGCCATATCTCTGGGTGTAATGGTGGTTTTCTTGAAATGTTCAACCATGTGATTTTCTTCAATTATTAACCATGATATCAGAAATGTAGTGTCTTGTGTCAACAGGACTAATGAACCAATGAAATCCTTCCCATCATAGAGAGGTTATGGTTCCATCAATTCATGTTTGTGCTTTTGAAATAAGGCATTAATATGACAAGAATCAAGAAATACATAAGTATAGGTCCTCTTTCTATCTTGCATATTTTTTTCTCTCACATATTTCGCTCTCTCTTACTCTCTCTCTCTCTCACCCCACACCTTTTTTTTGTCTCTTAACCAATCCATTGGACTTGAATCCAATTTTATGGATGCTGAAGTCATTAATGAGGCTAGATATGACAAAAAGATTCTGCCACATTGCTCTGGGTGGACAGGAGGAGCTTGAAAGAAGAAATGGATGGGTAGTTGGAGAGCTGGTGCACTGCTTCCTAAATACCATTGACACAGGGCTACTGTCTCCTTTCTATCTCAGTTGCTTCTCCACATTGAGTAGTCATGTATCAGGGACCCTGTGTTAACACTATGTTTTTAAAGAGGATTTAAGAATGCCCTTTAATCTTTGCCTCTGTCCAATTTTTAATCGCTTTCTGTGACCGAGCTCAGAATAAAGTATCTGCTTTTGTATCCTGTTGTTGGAATGCAAATTCCTATTGGAAATGGTTAATGTGGAGGGAATGTTGGAAGGTTTTGCAGAGACATTAGTGTGATCCATCTGGCATTTTCAGATGCAGGCTGAGGGTAATCCATGTCTCAGAAGTGCATATGAAGTTGCTCTAATTGACCATGAGCCTTGTGTTGGGTATGAAATTGTGATCTCCAAGCTCACTTTCCATCAGTTGGACAAAACCCATGTTGGTGCATTGAAGGTGATAGTGAACTCTATCATCAATATCTGCTTTCATTGAGAAGAAAACAGACCACATTTCCTGAGACCAGTATACGGACAATTATTCCATATTATTTCAACATAAGAACTTGGCGTAAAGATGACTTAGCTTCTTTATTCAATATATTCAAAATAATTGTAGTCCAGCTGTGCTTAAAGTGTGAGTTAAAACATTAGGTCAATACTCTGCTTTATTAAAGTTCAAAGTAAACTTTATTATCAAAGTATATGTATGTCATCCATGAGTTTCATTTTTGTGGGCATACTCAACAAATCTATAGAATAGTAAATATAACAAGATCAATGAAAGATCAACCAGCTATGGTGTTGAACCAAAGTGCAGAAGGCAACAAACTGTGTAAATGCAAACATAAATAAATAGCAATAAAAAATGAGAACATGATATGAAAAGTACTTGAAAGTGGGTCCATTGGTCTGGGAACATTTCAATTGTGTGAGTCCTGAGGTACTTTGGGCAGTAGTGAGAAGAGAGCATGACCTGCATGGTGGGGATCCCTAATTATGGACTCTGCCCTTCTATGAAAGTGCTTCCATGTAGATGTACTCAATGGTTGGGAAGGTTTTACCTGTGACATAATGGATGAAATCCATTACTCGTTGTAGGACCACCAGGGTTATGATGCAGCCAGTCAATACACTCTTCACTACACATCTATAGAAGTATTATTGACAATTGCAGTTTTATTTCTGTTAGTTAGATGATTTTTCTTGCATGAATAATTTCCTTCACATTTTACTACACTAGCTTAAAAGCTTTACCAAATTAAAACTGGAACTTTTGAAATTATATATTAAGAGACCTTGGCTTCCATTTAACATATAAAAGTGTGTCAGTGTCAAAGTAGCTACCAATTAGGCACATGTTAAAATTAACAAAGGACTAATATCCGCAGTGGAAATGTTTAGGATTATTTGCTGCACATTAAGAAATTTATACCATGGATTGGAAATTATTTTGTGTACAGTCTGAATAGTCTTTTATTAAATTATTTTTTTTAAGTTTGCTTTAATAAAATAGAAAGACTAATTCATTTTGTTATATTAAAAATTGCTTAAGTGTCAAGTTTATGATTGTTTATCCTGTCTTATAGAAAAAGATTGGGAAAACCTCTAAGTAATATTTATGCCTTGAGTTTTTAGATCAAGTTTTGTTCAGACTTATTTCAAAGTAAAATTGATGAAACATGATAAAAATGATAATAGCTGCCAACATCAAGTAACAAAGTCAACTCATTATCTTGTGACAGTAATTGATAATTGCTAAACATACGCCCATCACATTGGGAGCTCTTTATTTCACTACACATGGCAGAAATTGGCTACATAAGCACTTTCTTCTGGCTGTGAATATCTAGATGTAAAACTCGGACAGAATCATTCATTAGGTGCTGGTCTTTGAAGCTGAAATTTGCATGGAAAAGTTTTTTATTACAAAGCTCAGAACATCAAACTGTGGTAGGAGAGCAGCAGGAGAACTGAGGTGATGGGGGTTAGTTAGAAACCTCAAGTCAAGTAAAAAAATACCATTCTTTCCTTTTGGATTATTATCCAAAGACAGGTTGTATTGATTATATTGTATATCTACATTACGTAATAAGCTTAACATTTCCCATCAAACCACACCTTATTAAATGCTGTCTTGATCACAGATCAAGATAGGGGTCACATACCAAAGAACTTACATTAATTTCAAATCACAAGACAGTAAGAATGTTGCATTTCTATGTTCGATGATTGAAGTATAGCCCTAAGCATAGAATAGTCCAATTATTTAAAGAAATGAGTACCATATCCAAGACAAGAACATTAACTTTTAACAGTTGGGTAAAATCAGGCAGCATAAGTCATAGAATCACAGAATTACACATGCAGCTAGGTTCTGGTAAATGAGAGAACAGTTTTTTGTAGAGTGGTAGATTTTAGGGTGGTAGTGCATATATAGAATGCATAAATATCTTTGTATTCACATAGCAGTTATTTGGGATAAAATTAGTTACAATTAATGTACATTACCTAATTGGAAAATAATCCAATCAGAAGTCTATCTGTATAAAATACGGAGCAGTTTAATAGTTTTCTCCATTTCTCAGTATCTATGCGAAGGCTCATTAAGAATGTAGACAACAGCAAACTAATTTCCTCTTTCTTTTCTTGCTATTAGCCTCTGAAGTCATACCTCTATTCCCTGTTAAACTGAAGAAATGTCTTTCCTAAGCAGGACTTTCGCTGCCATTAATTTAAATGCAGGAAAATGTTAACTCTAATGTTACTTTTAATAAACAGTCCCTCTTGGGCAAAATTACTGTGGTAGTAAAATGTAAACTTCTTCTGACCAGTGTTGATTCAACACACCAAACCACAAAGGTATACATATTTTAGCCCATCCAGGACTTCGGTAATACCAGTGTTAGTTGGGTTATTAATCTCAGGTGATAAAAAATGCTGTATTGAATATTCACCCCAGATGGTTGTACTAAGTGTTGCATCAGTTCATTTCACTCTACCTCCAATATTCATTCCATTGATTTCAATAGAATGTTACTTTTCTGGCAACATCATCCGCTGTGTTTATTGCTGCAGATCTGTGATGAATTTCTGGGTAGGTATGCATGCAATCTCAGCACAGCCCTCATACTGCTAGAGTTTAATTCCCCCAAGTCTTGTCGAATGAGCTAAGTACATAGAGGAGCAAGTTATGGTGCACCTTAACTCTTCACAGCCCAGAGATTTCAGGTCATTATCTTGAAACTATCTGGAAGATTGGGTTTTTCCAGTGAGTTACCCCAGCTGAAGCTAGAACATGTTTATAGCTCAGTTTCAATTTTAGACATATAAATAATAGCACTTGGGCACATATCTGGATTTCACTCCATATTTGATTTCTGATCCTGTCCATTAGACGAAGGCAGCACAGCATACAGCAGCAGCGCCCTTTCAGATCTGGTGCTACTTTAATTTAGTTTTTAAATTTAATTTTAAGGCACAATTAGGGTTTAGGGCAATGGATAACAGAGCAACTAACTACCATCGCCAGATACTGCTACAAAACAGAGATCGCCCAAAAACAAACCTTCATGAAAATCTGCTGGTTAGATTACGCGACCTCGGCTTGCTGAGGGAATCGGGCCTGCAGTCCTCGGAGTCGCCTGATGCCAGTGGCCCGAGGTGGGGACGGTGTAAGCGGTGTGTGAGGAAGTGGAAGCGAGGCGAGCAGGCAGGAGTCCGTGCCAGGAAAATAGCAACTCCTAGCCGGCCGGCTCTCCCGTACATTCTGCTCTCAAACTGACATTAAATTGGACTACATCTGTGGCAACGAAATACTCGGTGGGAGTACAGAAATGGATGGAATCCTGGACACCACCATTCAGCTGTTTACTTATGTAACAGATTTTCCCCCAAGCCATTGGACTACCAACCTACTGCCCTCTGCTGTGCCTATTGCCTTGTTCATTATTTGTTGTGATGTTCTGTTTTAACATTGTAACACTGTTCTATGTTACTTTATGCAGTTGTGGGTAGGTCTGTAGTCTAGTGTAGTTTTTGTGTGGTTTATGTAGTTTTTGTGTTGGTTTATGTAGTTCAGTGTGGTTTTTATATTGTTCATGTAACACCATGGTCCTGAAAAACTTTGTCTTGTTTTTACTGTTTACAGTACCAGCAGTTATGGTCGAAATGACACTAAAGTGACTTGACTTGACTTGACTTGAAGCTTTGGAATGTTATCCTAGTGTAGCTGCATAAGCTTTCCATGTATGTAAAATTTCATGCACACTGATAAGGAATGAATGAATTTAGGCAAGCCGCAATACTTATTGGTGCCAACTCACATCAAGATTACCAGCCTTGGAGAGCCATCTTGGCTAAATAGCTATTCATCACCGCAAATTTCATCAAGGAAGCACAGAGGTTTATAAGGAGAAGTAGTATCCCCTGATTCCCTGATCATAACCTAATGACTACAATTTATCTGCAAGGCAACCCTTGGTTCACCTTGTCACAGGCATTCCCTTTGTTTCTTCATCTTCATCACCCTCCCTCCAACTTAAAATAATCTTTTTTTTGTTCTCTCTTTCCCAGTGTTGACAGGGGGAATTTGATGTAAAGCATTATTTCTGCCCCTTTCCAAAAATGCTGCCTGACTTGCTTAGAATTTTTTGTTTTTTTTTTTAATTTCAATTTCCAGCCACTGCAGGCTTTGGAATTTCCCACAGCAAAATTACACAGCACCATAGTTACACATGAAAACCCATCAATGCTGTTCTTTGAAACTTAAAGTTGAAGATCAAGTGGCACACATGACAGACAATGTTGTTTTAATGTTTTGAAGCATGCTAAAGCAATTTTTAAATATTTATTTGGTGAACACTTCAGGGGCCTTGGAATAGTGCAGGTAATGGGTATGATGATATTCTCCCTATGGCTCCAGGAAGTTCAGTGTCTCACTGGACATAAATCTGTTTTCGAAGCAAAGGATGGAAAAAAATGGCTTTCTCCTACAAAAAAAAAACAACAGTCCTAAAATGTTGTATCTAAGAATCAAAGAGCAAACTCTCTGGGTGCATAGCACTTACCATGAGAATTTTTTTTTCATAGTCAACACCAAGCTTGGTGACGTGTTGGTGATGGCTTTTACAATTCATGAAGGACATTAAGTTCTGAAGGAGTGCCAAGTTGTTGCATTGGTGCAGTCCAACATTCCCCTCCCCCGCCTGCTCCGTACTTTGACGATATCTGTAATACCTGCTATTCCACGAGACTTGCTGATCTCTGCTGAAGGAAAAGTTGAACACTTCCTGCGAGCAGATGTGCGCATTATTGTGCAGATCAGTTGCTGAAGGTCAGAATGACCTGGAGGCTAAAAAAATTCAGGGTGACAGTGATGACCTCTATGAGCACAGATGCAATAATGTACAGAGCTCTGTCACCACTGACTTAGAAAAAGACAGCCTCTGGAGATGTTGTCTTTTGGAAAGCTGAAAATGGGAATATGTCTCCTTGTACTTTTCTGGGAATAAGATCTGCAGATACTCATGAGACTTCTCCTTTCAGGGCCATGGATCACAACTGCCCTTCCTTGGTATGCATACCCTGCAGCTCTAGTTCAAGCAGCACATCTCTTAAGACTAACACAGAAATACGTGTGGTAACAAGGCTTTTGGTGGCAAACTGTCTGATTACCTCGTTTTGGGATATTGTGGTCAGGAGCAGCAAACTTCAGAATGTGCAAGCAGCCCCCTGCATATTCTTCAGTTGATGACAAAATACTTTGCAATGAAAACATGTTTTAGTCTAAAGAACTGCAGGTTTGCCTGATGAGGAAAATGAGATTCAATTTTTCCTGAACAATGATCTAAACAGGCTTTGCAGAATTATAGACATCAGTCTGCATGGCAGGATTATTGGTATGAAAATCACATACTGCACCAGACATTTCAGGTCAGCTTTCCCATCCTGCACAGTTCACACAGAAAAGCAATGCTTTCACATTCAACTTCAAATCAAAAGCTGTCCTCAGCTGTCTAGCACCAGAATAGCCAGATCTGCATGGTCCCTCAGCACTTCACTGAAGAAAATGCAGTATTTTAACATGATCATTGAAAGTGAGTGTTGCTGGCAGACAGCACTTTTTGTCTCATTCTGATAACCTTTGAGCCGTTTTTTTATTTTGGTGTAACTACCTTCTCGAAACATTGCTGTCGTGTAGTGAAATTACTCCAACAGCAACTTCAGATATGTTAACCCTGTATCAACGGCATGTGACTTGGAAAAGAACTTCCATCTTTTGTTTGTCACGTGTACTGTATCTACATTCTGGGTGCTAAGAGTTTAAATGTTGTCAAAGCCACTCTGAGCTGCTACAGTAGACATTTTAGGGCAGCAAGTTCTACATGCCCAGGTAGAGTTGTTGCCTCTTACCTCCAATAACTTGGCTTTGATCCTGAAATGAGGTGTTGTTCATCTGAACTTGCCCGTTCTCCCCATGACTGATGAGCTATTGACCATATGGATACACACTGCAGTTGTCTGTACTAGCTGATGCAGGGAGTGAGGTTGATGTGGTCAAAATCACACAGGCTGCTTTGTCCTAGGTTGTGCTGTGCTTCTCATCCACAGCGGAAATTGTACTTCTCCAGGCCGGTGGACAGTATTCCATCAAACTCATGACGTTAGATGATTGTTGCGTGAATAACATCACTAGAGAAAAGTACTGGTAAATACAAAGCAGCTTCTTTATTTGACAAAGGTGCAGCAGGCATAATATAGAGATGCTTTTGGTGGAAAAGTCTGGCTGGCCCAGCATGGGGGTTGATATTTTACTTGCCAAACATCAAAGGACAACTGCATGGGCAGTGCATTCTTTGAAACTACACACAATCTTCACATCTCCCCATTCGCATCCATCCCACAGACAACCAAATGAATTTTAATCAGCATTGTCTGGTCTGGGATTTATGGCTTTTAGGCACCCATTGTTCAGAGCTGCACTCCAAATTAAATCCACAATGCATATTCAGATGTGTAGTCTGGTAGCCAAAGTCAGTTGCTAAATGCATATGTCCTAAACCAAAAAATTGCTTTAACAAGACACAGGTCATCAATGCAGTGGATTAAGACAGACCCAAACAAAATCTTGCAATAATATTCTCAGCTGGCTGACTGGCCTCCAAAAATCATAATCATCTTCATTTGTGCTAAGTATGACTCCCATCAATGGAGAATTTTACCTCAATTGACTTCAATTTTACCAGATGCTACAATCCATTAAATACCGCCTCAAGGTACTATTATCTCTTTTACTCATGACTGTGTTGTAACTTGAAGCTGAGACGTCTTGGAAAAACCCAAATGAACGTGGTTGAGTAGTCAATGATGTCTTCCATCTCTTCGTTGATGATTAAGAATAGGCCGACAGAGAACTGATTGGACTGGATTTGGTAAGGCCCACATTTATATATCTTTCCCAGTCTCAGCAAGTCTTAGATTCAAAACCAAGTAAACACTTAATCCAAAACTAAAACAAAATCTGCAGGTACTGGAAATCTGAGGCAAAACCAGAAAATGATGAAAACACTCAGCAGGTCAGGCTGCAGCTATGGAAATAGAAAAGTTAACTCTGTCTCATTGAAGTATTTATCCTGTTTTTATAGACTAGATATAATTTAAGAGCTCTTACTCTTTGGAGGAGGCTGTTGCAGCTGGACTGAAGCAGCTTAGTTGGAGAAGCAACCAGTTTCATAGTAATGCACCATCAATAACTCTCGGAGACGTGAGCCGAAATATTGGCTTTTATTGGCTGGAAGAAAGAACAAGCAGCAAATGACCACCACACTACATCCTGGAGACTGAGGCCAGGGCTGTCTCCAATCGCCTTTATACCGGGGTCTGTGGGAGGAGCCATGGTCAGTGGGAGGAGCCACAGGAGCAGTCAGCAAGGGGGGGGCGTGTCCAGACAGGTATATGTAGTTCACCACACATAGAATATGTCTTCAACACAACAGCCAGGATGTTTCTGTGAGCTGTGGACTTTATCAAAACTACAGCTTTCATCATCTCTACCATCATGTGGAACCAATTTAATTTGCTGAAGCAAGTTTCTGTAACAGTAAATATCTTAAGGAGAATCCCATGCACTTGGCAATCCTGAATGAAAGTTTGTTTCTTTTACTCATGTGCCGGCCTCTGCAGTTATTTGCTCTATCACACCACTGCATGTAAAGCTACATAAAGACCCATTGGCTGTAGAATTGCTTAATTTTTGCTATGGCATAATGGCTTTATTGTTTAGTGTACACGTGGTCAGGCATTCTTCTGTCATAGATCTAATGCCTCACTTATAGAAAGTACAGATACTCCTCGCATGTCCCTCATTTGCTCGTGATGGTTTCCAACTCACGAAAATAAGCTGCGTAGGGAAGACCTGGAAGTTTAGGCATTCTTATCTCCAGCAAGGTTTATTTTGGCAACTCCAACAGCAATGGCCCCCAACATAGCACAGGCATAACTGCATAGTCAGCATAAGAACCAACTAATTCTGGCACAGTGTACCAAACTGTGGACCAGTGCTTTTTGGAAGTAGATGTATTTTAAAACTAGCAACACTTAACTGGGATGGGACTGTAGCGTGGCTGAAATTAACTTAAGGAAACCATGTACCTTCCGGCTTCTTTGAAGATGTTCCGAGTACTTGACTGCCAAGTTACTTAGTGTGTTTTAATGAACCCTCCATTTTCAGAGGTCAGCTATTCTATGTAAATGCTGTTCCTTAACCCAGGCTGGGTGCAATTCCATCCTTCTATGGTGCTATTTTATACAGCTTTTACCATTTACTAGAGCTTGGCAGAATTGTTTAGAGGTTTTACTAGGGTTATAACCACAAAACTTTCTTACTTCAAACAATCTTTTACACTTATTGGCTTGAAACCAGAATCCATTAAGTAATTTCAGTGCTTCTCTGCCATACAGGTAATTACTGGAGAGGTTCTGACATCTTTTGACTGCTTAATGAAACCTGATGCAATCTTGTCATTTTCCCACTTTCCTTTAAAGCTTTTCAATTGCTGGCTCAAATTACCTGCCAACTTTAGTTTCACTAGGACTGGTGCACTTTGAATAATAGGGTATTAAAACCAAACAATATTCATAGCATTCAAAATTTGAATGTTACTTAACCACTGATGTAGTTGCACAGAACTAGGAACAGTCAAGTAAAATAATGATAATTCTGAATTTTAATTAAAGAGTGTTGCTCTCTATAGCTGAATGGAAAAGTTATCCAAAACATCCCCATATTTTCTTCTCTCTTTTAAAATTCATGGTAAATTTAAGAGTGAATAAATTCTGCTCTGATGCCCCATGATATTCGTTATTGCATTCAGTTGATAACAACAAAGAAAGACTGTTACAAACAAGAGAAGATCTGTAGATGCTGGAAATCCAAGCAGCTCACACAAAATGCTGGAAGAACTCAGCAGTCAGGCAGCATCCATGGAAAAATGTACAGTTGAAGTTTCAGGCAGGTCTGGAGAAAAGGAAGATGAGGAGTAGAGTGGTTGAGGAGAAAGAGGAACTACAAGATGATAGGTGAAACTGGGAGGAGGAGGGATGAAGTGAAGAGTTGGGAAGTTAATTGATGAAAGAGACACTGGGTTGGAGAAGGGGAAATCTAATAGAAGACTGAAGGCAACGGAAGAAAGAAAAGTGGGGAGGAGCACTAGATGAAGGCAATGGGCAGGCAGGGAGATGAGGTGAGAGAGGAAAAATGGTATGGGGAATGGTAAGGGGAGGGGATTACCAGAAGTTCGAGATTGGAGGCTACCCAGACGGAATATAAGGTGTTGTTCCTCCAACCTGAGTGTGGCCTCATCTCGACAGTAGAGGATCCATGGACTGTCATATTGAAAGGGAAGGGGAAGTGGAATTAAAACGGGCGGCCATTGGAAGATTGCTTTTCTAGCTGATGGAAGCAGTCTCCCAATCTACGTTGGGTCTCACTGATACACCGATATACAGGAGGCCACACCGGGAGCACCGGACACAATATATGACCCCAACAGACGCACAGGTGAAGTGTCATCCCACCTGGAAGGAATGTTTGGTGCCATGAATTGTAGTGAGGGAGGAGTTGTAGGGGCAGGTGTAGCACTTGTTCCACTCACAAGGGTGCCAGGAGGGAGATTAGTGGGGAGGGACAAATGGACAAGGGAGTTGTGTAGGGAGTGATCCCCATGGAAAACAAAAAGTTGGGAGGTAGGAAAGATGTGCTTGGTGGTGGGATCCTATTGGAGATGGCAGAGGTTCTGGAGGATTATGAATTGGGCACAGAGGTTGATGGGGTGGGAAGTGAGGACAAGAAGAAGCCTTTCCCTGGTAGGGTGGCGGGAGGATGGGGTAAGAGCAGACATGTATGAAATGGAAAGGTGCAGTTGAGGGCAGTGCTGATAGTGGAGGAAGGGAAGCCCCTTCCTTTGAAAATGGAGGACATCTCCTTTGTTCTGGAATGAGAAGCCTCATCCTGAGAGCAGATGTAGTGGAGACAGGGGAACTGAGAGAAGGGGCTAGTGTTTTTAGAAGGAAAGACCGTCAGTTTTCAAAACTCCTTGAGTTAAGACTCAAAGCCCCACCCATCTTACAGTGAATGCTCAGAAGTTGCATTCCCCCAGTGATGCCACCTGTGGTAACTTCTACTTTACAAAAAGACCACTCGACAACTTGATGGCCAAAAGAGCATCTTTATCGGGGGACGGGAAATGATATTTACAATACAGAGGCTTCCAGGTACCTCGTCCGGCATGGGTGGGGGAACTATATACAATGCATACTGGGAGTAAAAAGAGCAGAAGTGAAGACCCCGCCAACCCTCAGATCCCACCTCTGGCTACCAACGGCTTCCCGATTAGCATTAACTTACTTTTAATAATACTCACATTACGGCACTGCCCATAAAGTTGTTTGCAGGATTGTGGTGAAACCACTGAACTTAATTCACCAGGCAGGCACCCATACCCATCATGAAGACTAACCACCTAAGGAGGCAGAAACCTGTTACACAATAGACCAAGTCTAAAACCTCTGACAAAAAATGCTACAAAATACCTCATGGCCATTCTTTCTCAGGTAAGAAAAATGTTTTTTAATACTTATAACATCCAAGGTTGTCAGTCTGGACTGCAAACAGAGTCCACCTGAATGATATGTTTGTTTTTGGTATTCCATTGTCATTGCCCAGAAAATCTAACGCTTGACCACTATATTTTTGGCCTTGCTTAGAGCAAGCAGAGACTCCATATCAATTCCATGAAATGCATCCAGGTCCTAATTGGACATCCTTAGATATTTTTCTCATATCCTTGCAGGTTTTATGATAGGAGAGCCCTGGAATGAATTTCAGTCCATAGTCTGTGTTCAGGAGCTATCTTGGAATTTGACACTCGGTCGATAATTACACAATCATTCCTAGCTCAGAAGAGACAAGGACATTTCCCCACAGTAAAGTTCTGAAGAAGAGTTATTTGAAATATTTTAAATCCTATTCAGTTCCTGAAAGAAAAGTAAAATGAAGTTTTCTGATGGTAGGTGCTTAAGATGCCTATGAACATCTGTTATTTCCTGATAGACTGCAAACAAGAAGCAACACTGCTGGCTTGTCTCAGATCTTTAACCCAACCACCCCACTACTTGCTGTAATGATTCAGCTGGCTCTTCTGAAATTAAGTTGATATATGCATTTCATCTACATATAGATGAGAAGTTTAAAAGATTTTAACAAGTTTAAAGAATAATCTTTTTTTCTACCAAGTTGGATTTTAAATTCTGAAGAGTCAGAATTCTGATAAGGTTTAATATATTTATTAAAATTCAATGTGTTGTTAATTCAGGGAGGATCTTTATTTGGTCATGATGTATTAAAAGGAAAAGTTTAGATCCATGTTACAGGAGGATTTCCTCTGAGAATTTTCAAGACAGCATCTTTTGCTCCTTCTAACCTCCCTGTGTCTTGAAAATTCTCAGAGGAAATCCTCCTGCAACACGGCTCTAAACTTTTCCTTTTGATACATCATAACCAAATGAAGATCCTCCCTGAATTAACAACACATTGAATTTTAATAAATATATTAAATCTTATCAGAATTCTGACTCTTCAGAATTTAAAATCCAACTTGATGGAAAAAATATTATTTTTTAAACTTCTCATCATGCCAAGTAGTATACAATCAGATTATCCCTGTCTGACCGCCAATTGAACATTAAACCTGGGGTTGCAACTGGTTGCTGTGATATATTCAGATCTATTTCATAAATATCCATTTCCTCATCAACAGTGTCTGAAATTAAATTAGTTCAAAAATAAATATTGATGAATAACTTAGATCAACAGACTTTTTTATTATGCACAGTTATGGATCAGAGGCAACATAATGGAGTTGAAGCACATGATCTAAAAGAATGACGGAACTGGCTGGAGGGGCTGAGTAGCCTACTTCTAATAATGCTCTGTCACAAACGTCATCATTTTGAGCAGAACCTGATGAAGGTCGTGGACCGGCGCCCAGGCAGTTAAACACTGAGAAGGAGAAATTATTCTCATTGACATAATACTACGCATGATTAATGCTGCACATCATTCTTGCCCAACAGCTGCTGGCCCTGATAGGACTAGAAATTCCATAATGCAGCCATGCTAATTAAATTTCAAACTATTTTTCATGAAAATTAAGACTTTGCCAAAAAGGGGAGATATTCAAAAGCTCAGAAGTATTGCACAAATTTGCCTCATTTTTGTTCTGTGAATGATGTCTTTTGTTGTAGAAACTTGTATCTGATGGTAAAATACTTATATTTCTAACTGAAGTATCTGTAACAACAGATTTCCAGCAATAAAGGAAGAGATGCCAGAACTAATTCATCATATCAGCTTTTGACATGAGGAAATAGCTAATGGCTATTAGTGTTTACAAAATACGTCAATTATATCTATATATCCATGTCTGTCACAGACACAATACAGGTTTTGTAGCTATTATACAGGCTCGGTTTTATGCTGCCCATTGCATAACATGTCGCCACATTTGTGTCCCCGATTCTGTCACCACCAACATAGCTCAGCATTTAAGTAAATTACCTAAGCTCATTCAATAACTGGAGTTTTACTGCTTGTCTCATAGGAATTAATTATGCATAATCACCTTCTTATTTTTGTTGTCTTTGGTACTTTTGATGTGCCCGTGAGCTACATCTTCCATTTGCTGATACAGCAGATGGTACCAGTAGATAAACAAACAGCACACTCTGACACATCCCGCCGCTAGGGGTATTTGATTTCAGTACTATTGACATACTAGTCAATCTACTGCTCTCACTTTCTTGTTCTGACACAGAAGACGCCACAAATGTTCAGGTTGTCCTGGAAGATAATGGTGCTCAGATTGTTTGTTAGCTCAGACTAATTAAGCCTCTTTTAATTTGTGTTTAGAAGTTTCACTCCAAATTGCTAGCACTAAATACACACAAACTAACATCAGCACATTACTCGGGCCTGCAAACTCATTCCACTGTAGTTAATGGAACTAATTGAGGAAGTATGGTGCAATGTACCAAGGCTACAGATAATAGTGCTCAGTAAGTTAACTCTCTAGGCATTATTAACAGAGCCCACTCACAATGTAGTTCAACATTAGATGGACAAATTTTCATGTCATTGTTGAATGCCTTTTGTTTTCCACAGCTTGGTTTTCCTTCATGTGTTTCAACTGGAGTATTTTGAGATTAGGGATATTATTGAACATTCATTGTAGTTTTGCTGGATAAGAACCATAAACACAAATCAATTTGTGGTTGAACTGGTGGAGATGGGTGGAGGGGATGAAGAGGTGGCAAGACTTAACTATAGCCCAGAATGGGCAAGCGGTTGGTTGTGAGCCACTAGCCTCCTGAGATGTCAAGTCATATTCAGAGTTAGCTCCCATTTAAGCTTTAGTGAGGCAACTAAATGGAAACTACCTGGGACATTGTGTTCCAGGAGGCATGACTACTGAATGGAGCCAATGAAACAGGTCAGATATCGAAGTTTCATTAAATATCTGCTGACTTGCATATTTCAGAAACCTCCAAAAATACCCAAGAAATCTAAAGGACCTTGCTTTCTCTTTTTAGATTCCTACCTGGTGCAACTGGGACAATTATGAATGTGAACCATCCTATTAATTACACAGAATAATGCAATTCAGGTCCTACTTATGCAGGAAGAAAAGCTCTGTATATTTAAACAAATCATGGGCATTTTGAGTGAGAAGATGTCATGAAAATTAGTCCAAGCACTTCTTGGATGGCCTGGTGGAAGAAGCTGTCTCAGAGACTGTTGGTCTTGGCTTTTATGCTGCAGTACCGGATGGTAGCAGCTGGAATAGATTGTGGTTGGGATGGCTCAGGTCCCCAATGATCCTTCGGGCACTTGTTACACACCTGTCCCTGTAAATGTTCTGAATCATGGAAAATTCACAACTACAGATACGCTGGGCTGTCCGCACCACTCTCTGCAGAGTCCTGTGAATAAGGGACGTACAGTTCCCATACAAGGCAGTGATGCAGGTAGTCAGGATGCTCTCAATTGTGCCCCTGTAGAAAGTTCTTAGGATTTTGGGGCCCATACCAAACTTCCTCAACCGTCTGAGGTGAAAGCGGTGCTGTTGTGCCTTTTTCACCACACAGCTGGTGTGTACAGACCACGTGAGGTGCTCAGTGATGTGGATGCTGAGGGACTTGAAGCTGTTTACCCTCTCAACCCCATTCCATTGATGTCAATAGGGGTTAGCTCATCTCCATTTCTCTTGTAATCCACAACCAGCTCCTTTGTTTTTATAACATTGAGGGAGAGGTTGTTTCCTTGACACTGCTGTGTCAGAGAGATGACTTCTCTCTAATGTATTTAAAGTAGTTAAAATTAGTAGAATTTTATATTATTACAACCCACAGCATGTTTGATGAGCCTCATTATAACCGTTTACTGTTAAGCCAATCCTTAAGATTAATTTTCATGAAATTTTCATGACACTTGCTGGCTGCCCAGCATGATCCTCACTGATCTGTTTTGATACAAACAATGCATTTCACTGCATGTTTTGATTTACATATGATAATTAAAGCTAATCTTTAGAAAGGGCATATAGCTCCATTATGGGGTGTAGATGGGGGAACACTTTGCAATCCTTACAACAAAACTGCAGTGCACCTTCCCACTTCTGCATTCTTAAAAACTTACACTTTTATAATATTCTGCCAAAGATTGCAATTTATAATACCAGTCCTATGTACAGCTATAGAGTGAAATGCACCTGAAATATTGCGAGCAGAGGAATCTCTTTTGTAGCTTCAAAGTACTCCAGAAATTGGTTGTGGATAACTTGATAAGGGCTCCTCTAACAATCATGGGAGCTAGTGGGCAGAACCACACCGCTCCTACACAGTTACATCCAAAATACAACATTTGTATATTTGCTACTGCTGTCTTGTGTGTTACGTTGTTTGCTGTGGGCAAACTTACTGACATTTCATAGTCTAGGACAACACTTTGCTTAAATAAGCACATCACATTGAAATTAAATTTCTGTGCAACAGGATTATTCCAAACCACCAAGTTAAGGACTATCAGATATGGTTAAGGTATATTCCCCATTGTTTTTAAATTATTTTACCTCCACAATCAATCTGGGTGGAATGAATTGTTTTTGGAGTCACTTTCTTCAAACTGAAGTTGAAATGCTTTGAATAGAAAATTCACTAAAGTATGTTTACAAATGGAAGAAATGGAAAAACTCAAACTCAGACGGAAGTTCCAACAGAGATAACACACACCATTATTTCAAAAAAGAAAAATTACTCCTGAATAATAATTCACAGTTGCGAGTGCGGAGATGGGCCCTACCTGGGGGTGAAGCACTGAAGACTTTCCAGACAGATGCACTTCAGGGACAATTTCCTCCAGAAGCACCTCTGCTGCATACCAAACAAATTTGTGCAGCAAAGTGCTTTCCATCTATTGCAATCTTTTATAAATCAATTTTGTAATTTTTTTTGAGCTAAGCAAAGCAAGTATTCAAAGTAATACTTCATAGCACAGACAATGATGACAATTTGGAAGAGGCCTCATACAGTGCAGTATCATTAACAGGGTGCCTTCTAAGACACGTTTCCATTATAATATTGTTCTTTAATGAGAATTAATTATCATTTATTTTTATGATCGAGAGCGACAAACCTGTATTATTTGGATAAGGAGCAGTTTGTACTTTACTTTTATATTCACGAACATGTGGCGTATAACATTTTTAATTAGCTTATCTAATTCATCAATAAAATAGTCGAATGCATTCTTCATTTATTGTAGATTCTTTGAACAGTGCTTAAGGTTTTCTAAAAGCTAATCTTTTTTGATCATCAGTACGCTGTTGAAGGAATGCCATAATTTCTAAGTTATTCAGGGGAAAATTTCAATAGCTATTGAAGACAGTTGTGGGATCATGACGCTAATAGGATTGGAGGCAACCTGACAACCTTGCGCTGCCTGCTCATTATGAGCTCAGCATCCAGCCAACACAAACCGTGCTCCTGATTGGCTGGATGCATCGGCAAGGGGAGCAATATCATGAATGGCTGGCATCACTTAAAGCCAGCCTGCATCTCTTAAAAGGGAGATGCGTTTTCGCTCGAGCAGATGCTTTTGGGCACCCTACACGTGAATCTGATTTGGGAAACAATGAAGCATAAGAGAGACTGCCTGCCAGTGTTTCTAGATACTCTATGGCAACACTCATAGGGGGAATGGAAAGGAGAAGTGATTCCTAGTAAGAATAAGGGGTTGTGAGGCTTTCCAGCAGACAACCAGTGGCCACTTCTTTAGGTGCACTTGAACACTTGCTCATTAATGCAAATATCTTCTCAGCTAATCACGTGGCAGCTACTCAATGCATAAAAGCATGCAGACATGATCAAGAGGTTCAGGTGTTCAAACCAATCATCAGAATGGGGAACAAATGTGATCTAAGTGATGAGCACTTTAGCACTTTAACCTGAGTTATAAGGAAAGTTCGAATAGGTTAGGACTTTACTTCCTAGTGCACAGGGGAATGAGAGGAGATTTGATAAAGATATATAAACTTATAAGAGGTATAGATAGGGGAAATGCAAGCAGGCTTTTTCCACTGAGATTGGGTACTAGAGATCATAGGTTAAGGGTGAAAGGTGAAATGTTTCCGGGGAACTTGTTCACTCAGCGGGTAGTGAATGTGTGGAACAAGCTAGCATCAGAAGTGGTGGTTGTGGGACATGAAAAATTTGCCAAGTACATGGATGGTAGGGGTATGGAGAGCTATGGCCTGGGTGCAGGATGAAGAATAGTTTGATATAGACTAGCTGGGTCTGTTTATGTTCTGTCATATTCTATAATTCTGTGACATTTACTGTGGAATGATTGTTGGTGCCAGACAGGGTGGTTTGATATCTTAGAAACTGCTGATCCCCAGGGATTTTCACACACAACAGCTTCTAAAGTTTCTAGAGAATGGGGCAAAAAAAAACAAAAACATGTATCCCGTGTGCAGCAGTATTGTGTTTGAAACCTCCCCATTAGTGAGAGAGGTCAGAGGATGATGCCCAGACTGGTTCACGGTGACAGAAAGACGCCAGTAACTCAAATAGCTGTTTACTACAACAGTAGTGCACAGAAGAGCAGCTTTGAATGCACAACTCATTGAGTCTTGAAGTGGATGGGTAACTGTAGCAGGAGACCATAAATATACACTCAGTTGCCAATTTATTAGGTACAGGAGGCAGCTAATAAAAGTGGTCATTGAATGTATATGTAATTGGGAGCCAGAAGGAGAACAATGCTGTTGCCAATGCTCTCTGATGCCAATGAATACAACTTTAAATACCCATTTCTATCAATGCGGTGATAGTGCAGGAAGATTATGCTGATCTTCGCACATAATACAAATGGTTTAATTTATATATCTACAATACTTATTTTGTAGTGGCATTAATTTTTAAATTATGGCCATATTGGTGCTGTGATGGTGAGTGACAAGACGCTGGGACAGTTTGAGTAGTATTTATCAGTCGTGAACTCAGAAGAGTTGGACACCCTTACCAAAATGGGGTTGTATAGATTGGCTTCTCCCTTTCCATTTTTCTTCATATTCCCATTTCTCCATCACTCACATGAATCAGGCTATCCCCCATTATGGAGTGGTTACATAACCAGATGCAGGTCACTATAGGCCTTGACATCCACTTTGTCAAATTCTGCTAGGCTGTATGAGGCTGTGCATGCACCACTTTGGCCATCTACATTTCTGCTGCGTCAGATCTCGATGGCATCTTGACTTTCATGCTGCTCTGCATTTTCTGTGGAGTGGACTCGTCAGCCATTTAGTCACCCTTGCCCTTACAGAGATACAGTTTACTTTGTTTACTTGTTCAAATGCCAGCTGCACAGTAGCATCTTGCAGAATATGGCATTGTGACTTCATCCAGGATGCCCAGCACTGAGATGAACGAGACACAGTCTATAATCCCACATCAGCTGACAGTGAGGGGGTAGAATCACTTCCTATACCAGTACAGAGAGGTGATGAGGCATGGCACTCCCAAAGCAATGTGCATGCAATCGATCGACATGTGCCTCATGCAGAAGTCAAAAACCTCAGTAAAGGAGATACTTTCTTTCCCCGACAGTCTTCAGCTGGAAAGAATAAATTTATAGTTTCATCTCTTCGAACATAGAGCCTTGATGAATTATCCTATGCAAAAATGGTGTTAAACTACAGAATATATCAAAATATCCAGTCACAATCTTAATAATAGAATAGAATAGAATAGAACTTTACTGTCCTTGCTCAAGACAAGGAGATTGCTACTCCAGTCCATACAAAACAAATATTTACAATGCATATGGAACGGCTCACTATTTTAAAAAATTCCAATATTTATATACAACATATATTATGGACTTTGATAGTCCATAACAAGCCAGAGTGTAGCATTATTTAGGTACCAACAGCCCTCAGGAAGAAACTGGTTTTCAGTCTTACTGTCTTGGCTAAGATGTTTCTGTATTTCCTACCAGATGGCAGGAGATTGAATAGAGATGTTCAGGATGAGCTGGGTCTTTAATGATGTTACAAGGGAATGATATTAAGGAAGCAGATATGTTAACATTCATCTTCATAGTCAGTTTGATGTTCATAACAGACCATAAGAAATTGGAGCTCTTGCAAGTAATGTTGGAGGTATTGTTCTTGTCAGTTTTTGAGAGAGCGATATCAGCAACATAAAGAGTATCTCTAAGAGATATCTGGGCAAATCACACAAAACAGAATGCCATTTTGCATCTCTTATGGATATTTATAGCTCACAAAAATCACTGAGTCCAATATGGCTACCTGAAAAGAAAATCTGTTCAGTATTAAGTAATCTCTGCATTCTTTTTAGTTCTAAGTAGTACCGATTAGATAAGAACTGGGGTCCTGTGTATGTTTTACCTAACTTTGGACACAATTGTATTGATCAGAACATCAAAACTTTGACATTGAATGAATTATATGATAGTATAATCCACCATAATATTACTGTTCATCTTCCTTCAATGATCACACATGCTCTTCTAAGAGCTCTGGCAAACAGGGGTTTTAAGTCAACAGTCAATGTATTGATCTGAAGGGATCAGAACCCCTTTAAATTGCTTGCTTGAATGGAACTTATCTTGATCAAATTTCTCTCAACATAATTGCTAAATTAAGCCAGAGAGAAAAGAAATCCAAAAGTAATGAACTGCTTCAGTATGACCTTTGCTGATGATTGACTTGCTAGGCAGGCAGAGTGCATGGTGTTGCTACTGAAAGCAACATTCCTATAAAAGTGCAAAGATTCTGGCAGTTTCTGTTTAAAACTACTTTTGCTACTTTGATCTCAAAGCCAATGGTTTGACACAGCAGGAAATCACATGCTTGGAATAAGAATCTCATTACTATTCGTTCTCATTTACCACTTCCTAGTGCTGAAAATGACGGGACGGCTTGTAAGAAATCATCTATGCATGTTGTTTAAAGTACATAGGGCTTGATTTTCTTCATCTCACTTATCTGGCATGAACTAATGGCATTGACACAGGATTCCAATCATTAAGCCGAATAGACATTTACCTCCCTATTTGGCATATGTTAATCGGCAACATTTTGTGCAAATCATCTAAATAAATGACAAAATCTATGGAGCTCTAATTAGACTGAGAAGCTTAGATCTGAAATGTACTCCTGTTGTTGAAGGGAATGATAAATGCAGTGTGAAAGAAACCCCACACAAGCACATAGCTTGTGGTAAGAACTTCCATGGAGGGGTTCCAAGATATAGCAAAAAAAGCTTTCTTTTGAATGAAAATGAAAAGGGAAAATTCAGGCTTTTTTTTGAAAATCTATATGCATTAGCGTTGAAAAATTGTGTTCATGATGCAGCATTCATTTTTTGGTTAAATGATATGTATAACACAAAAACAAGAACAATGCCTGCAATTTAATTTTTGTGATCTTTTACTTTAAGAAGAATGTTGAACATTACAGTAAACAAGATCTACAGCATTGTTCAAGTATTGACCAGGAGAATGACATAAGCTAGACAATGATAAAAAATTACATGGGGGTTTCTGACAGTTCACTGCAAGTTACCCATCAATAGAGATGATTGACCAGCAGATGATTCCAGTATCTGTAAGAACTGCAAAGACATCTGGGCAGGAGGAAAATTTGAAATCATGATAAATGTTGGACATTCTGTAAATACCAGTTTCAAGCTATTATTATTAAAATAAAGGAATAGCTCAACTTTAAAAAGTCAATCACAATAATGAACACCATTACAATAATAGCTACCTACAGTAGTCCAGCCACATCTTTAGGTTTTCCAAACAAAAACCATAGGGTTGAAAATGATTTTTGAAAAAACAACACAAATCATTAGGTGAGCATTGCACTTCTGTTCAATCTTTATTTCCTGCTAGGTTAAATGTATTTTCAAAACAGTTGAATAGAAAACACTTTTAGGTACACGGGGATGTTAAATGCAGAGTGCTTCTTCAATTCAGCAACAAAACTAAAATACTGATCTAAAGTAACACCAATCTTTGAATGTGCCTTCACTTCAAACATTTTTTCACTGTGGGATGCACATCATGAAACAAGAATATAACAATCTGATTGTAATCATTGGAAATCCACTCTTCAAGAAGGAGAAAGGCAGTAGAAAGGAAATTATAGACCTGTTAGCCTGACTTCAATGGTTGGAAAGATGTTGAAGTGAATTGTTAAGGATGAGGTAATGGAGTACTTGGTGACACATGACAGGATAGGACTAAATCAGCATAGTTCCCTTAAGGGAAAATCTTGCCTGACAAACCTATTGGAATTCTTTGAGGAGATTACATGTAGGATAGATAAAGAGGATTCAGTGGATGTTGTAATATTGGACTTTCAGAAGGCCTTTGACAAGGCATGAGGCTCCTTACCAAGTTAACAGCCCATTGTATTATACGAAAGTTACTGGCATGGTTAGAATATTGACTGATTGGCAGCAAGTGGGAATAAAAGGATCCTTTCTGGTTGTTTGCCAGTGACTAGTAGTTTTCTGCAGGTGTCTGCGTTAGGACCACATCTTTTTATGCTGTATATCATGCACTTTGGTAGTAGAAATAAATGTGAAATAAATATTTTCTAAATGGGAAGAAAATCCAAAAATCTGAGATGCAAAGGGACCTGGGAGTCTTGTGCAGAACTTCCTGATGATTAACTTGCAGGTAGAATCAGTAGTGAGGAAGATAATTGCAGTGTTAGCATTCATTTCAGGAGGTCCAGAATACAAGAACAGGGATGTGATGCTGAGGCTTTATAAGGCACTGGGGAGTCCTCACCTTGACTATTGCGAACAGTTTTGGGTTTTTCATCTAAGAAAAGATGTGCTAGCTTTGGAGAGGGTCCAGAGGAGGTTCACAAGGATGATTCTGGGAATGAAAGGGTTATCATATGAGGAACGTTTGATAGCTCTGGGTCTGTACTCGTTGGAATTTAGAAGGATGAGTGAGGTTCTCATTGAAACCTTCTGAATGTTGAAAGGCCTAAACAGAGTTGATGTGGAAAGGATGTTTCCCATGGTGGGGGAGACTAGGACAAGAGGGCACAGCCTCAGGATAGAGGGACATCCACTTAAAACAGAGATGTGGAGAAACTTCTTTAGGCAGAAGGTGGTGAATTTGTGGAAATTATTACCACAGGCAGCTGTGGAGGACAGGTCATTGGGTATATTTAAGGCTGAGCTTGATAGGTTCTTGAACGGACACAGTATCAAAGGTTATCAGCGAAGGCCAGGGAGTGGGGCTGAGGAGGAGAAAAAAAGGATCAACCATGGTTGAATGGTGGAGCAGACTCGTTGGGCCAAATGGCCAAATTCTACTCCTATGTCTTATGGTCTAACATTTTGAAATGAGATAAATTAGATTTAGCTTTTCTCCCGAGATAATTGGAAAATGATATCTTATGACTAACAATAAGTTTTCTAACTCGTCACCTATCTAGTGACGCCACTCTTTCCATCATAAAAATGTTAAAATTGCCCTGTAAATATTTAGAGCAAGAAATAATTTGTAGTTGCAATAAATATTACTTAGAAAAAAAGCCAACCATGTTTCATGCATTAGTCTGCAATTCCCACTCCATCATCAATAAACAAGAACATTATGGCTGGGCAAAACAGACCGATAAAACTATTCAACTCTTCTTAAATATCTCTTCTCCATTTAAGCTTCTGTCACTTGATATGGATCCTAAGTCTGAGATGTGAAAAGGTCCTGTGGCTTTTTCTGTCCCCAAAGACTGAGAAGGAAAAGGTGGGTAGATAAGTCAGAAAAAGCTTATAGTTGTGTAATGCCAGTAACATGGTTAAACTTCTCATGGGCTTCAAAGTAGCATTATCAAGCAACAATTGACATCAAGTGATGTGAAGAAGGTACTGGAGATTCTACTGGGGAAAAAAAATCCACTAAGAGATTTCAAAGCAATTTTATTGGGGAAATAAAGATCTAGATTTGTAAAGATTTAAGGAATAAGTTCCAGATCTTAGGGCATTTGGCACTGACAGCACAAACGACTGCAGAGCTGAAATTTAAGTCACAGATGCACAAGTGACGTAAACTGAATGCATGGAGGTATCTTGATTGACTGTGCAGTTGAGGGAGGCCAAGAGCCAGCAGCTCTAATGTCTCTCACCCCAGGTTTTCTCTGGAACGAGCATTAGGACGGCTTACGAAACTGTACAGGGATGGGTTAAGAAGCAGAGTGTAAATATTAATGCACATATCTGAAAAAGAAGTACTTGCTGCAGAGATTAAGGTAGATAGGTGAATTGAAGGTTAAATGAAAAGAAGTCCAGTGTTCCAATGTTTGTCATTTCTATTTAAATTTAAGATGTGCATTCAGTCAGTTTATGATGCAATTTAAAGTTCTGGCTTCGCTATCTTAGAGAAGCAACATCATCAGATGAACAGAATGAGTTACATGATTTGGCCTCTCTCAATGATTGAAGCTTCTCCAGCATATCTCATCCTTTTCTGTTGTATCTTCTCTCCCACTGCTAAAACTGATACCAGTTTGCCAGTTGTACGTCCAGTGGTAAGGACGCGCTGTTAAAGTGCGGCACAGTAGTCTAGTGGTTAGCACCAGACTAACCACCCAGGTTCAATTCCCACTGCCGCTGTCCATAAGGAGTTTCTATGCCCTGCCCATGACCATGTGGGTTTCCTCCGGCTGCTCTGGTTTCCTCCCACATTCCAGACATACTGGTTGGTAGGTTACTTGGTCATTGTAAATTGTCCTGTGATTAGGCTGGGGTTGCTGGGCAGCATAGCTCGAAGGGCCAGGAGGGTCTATTCCATGATGTAGCTCAATAAATAAATAACTAAGATTTCTCAGGCTAAATCTATTGAAACGAGAAATTTAATATTTTGGTTTAGAAGAGAGTGAAGCTATTAAATAAAGAGTATGCTGACCATTGATGTAACAGCCATATGTGTGATGCAATGTTCGCAAGGGCAGTATTTTCTCTTTCAGGTTCAATACAAACAGCATCATGAAGTGACTGCCTATATTCACTGTCACTGTAGTGCTACAATTCTCAGACTGAAGAGGATAATTGATAGCAGCTATTTGGCCATCTTGCATTCCACTTTGCTTTGCTGAACAAGAATCATACAGATAATCTACACTGGCATGATTTGATGTGTGAAATGCAGCTAAGATTTCAGTGCGATAACACTTACAAACTTATATCTTCTCTGCATGCTGTGCTGCCTGATGGCCGGTGTATGGCTGCCTGTTTTGGAGAGGTGAGCAGTACAGGAGGATGTATTGAGAGAACATTTTGTACGTACGTGTAAGGATTATACAGTTTCTTTGGAGGTCTGCGAGCCAGCTGAATATTAAGGAAAGCATTTGGTGAACCTGTCACTGTTTTGGCTGCCAGGTTTTTGGCAACACAAGGCTGACAAGGGAAACCTTCATCAACATTTGAATGTCAAGGGCCAATGACATCAGTCAGTCAGCAATAAAATTTCATCAATTATTTTGTTATTTTCCTCAGGTCTGTGGCTTTTGCTAATGGCCTGGAGCTCAGTCTGTAGTTCTGCTCCTGACTGCTGTATATTTAAGTGAAACTTCTTTGTGAAAGTTGCCCTGGAGTGCCAGTGAAATCACCCTTTTGTTATGGCTCTATAAAAAGTGTCAAGACCTAAAGGAAATTTACGAATAAAGTTGTAATGTATTTCTGGAGCCATAAAATATTAGAATACGGGGGAAATCTTAACCCTTAAAGTTCTGTATGGAAGCATATCTACTGCACTCTTAAAACCGGGTTACCTGCTGCATTTGTCAACCCTGCAAACCGGCTGGCACGTTTGAGTGACGGTTTGCAGAAATGTTAGGTACACCTACCCCTTTTTGAGGAAGGTAATTTCAGTACTTAAATGCCAGGCTCCAAGGACATCAACCAGACATCAATTATCAACTTAACCATGAATTATGGCTGTCGTATACAAAGCCAGACCTGTCAACAAAACCAAAATGTCTGGAGAGATGGGAGTGCACCATCATCACATCAACACATTGGGTCTGACTGCGGTGTGGGAAGTAATATAGATGACTCTCTAATGAGTTGGACGTGGGACTAGAAAATGAATGATTATAGAACCAAGCAGTGCCACTAGTAGGATATCTACTAGTGTAGATCAGAATTGGAATTAATACTGAGATGTGAAGAAATTTATGTAAGTATATTCAAAGAAAGGATGAAATATTTTTGGATCTCAAATGATATGATGTTAATGCAGAAGGTGACCTTGAGGAAGATCGGCCATAACTTTGCAGAATGGTAGAGCAAGCACTAGGATCAAATAGCCAATTCCTGTGTCACTTCTGGCATAATTTGTTCAGCAAACCCCTGCTGTTTATTTTTTGGCCACCCACAGGAAATGCATTCCTTCTCCCATGCCTTCTCATTCCACCTCCAATTTTTTTCCTTTTGTTCAAAGCAAAATTTGTATCTTCAATCTCCTTACTCTTCCCTTCATTAACATCTGTTTTCTCTATTATTTATTGTATGGATGACCCTCCCACTTCAGCATCTACTGTTTTGTCCTTCCTGTTACCCTTTCTTAACAGATATTTCATTTTGATTTATCAAACTGATCCTCTTCCCACCACTGCATACTCTGCCTCCCAACTCCATTCATTTCTCTTGTGGTAAACATTTATCCTCTGCTTTCCTTTCTCCTTCCTTACACCCTCCCCTCTTTTTATTTACTGCCATCTTACTGCCACCCGTTACCTTCTCTCCTCTCCCTCATCTCCTATTCATTGCTTTCCCCTTCCAAAATTCAAAGTAAATGTTATTATCAGAGTACATACATGTCACCATATACAACCTGAGATTCATTTTCCTGTGGGCATACTCAGCAAATCTATAGAACAGTATCTATAACAGGATCAATGAAAGATCAAGTAGAGCATAGAAGATGACAAACTGCAAATGCAGATGTAAATAACTAGCAATAAAAACATGAACATGAATTTTGTTTTATTCTTTATTACTTCTCTTTTAATATTTGTATATTTGTGCATTTGTAATGCTACTGTGACACTAATTTCCTTTGGGATCAATAAAGTATCTATCTTTAAGAGTTCTTAAAGTGAGATCATTGGTTGTGAGACATCTCAGTAGATGAGTGGAGTTATCCTCTTTAGTTCCAGAGCTTGATTGTTGATTCATCCCCTTCCTTACCCTTGTTTCTCTTCATATCTTGGAATAATTTCTCCTAAAGCTGTTCCTATTTAAATTCTCAGTTGAATGTTCTTGCCACACCCTGCCCTTCTACCCAATATGTTCTTGTGATTGATCAGGTTTTTTTTCCCAGTGCTGAAGCTGAGCAATGAATTCTGTATCTTCCTGTGTGTTTCAGGTGCTTTCCATAAAACAGTTCTGAAATAAATTTGGACTGATTGACAAGAAAAATAGAACAGGTGTAAAATGCTCACCTAACAGTTTGTTTTCTTCAAAACCACCCCCACCCCCGGGGCCTTTTGGTTGAATGCTCTAAGATAGAATTGGAATATTGCATGTGGTGTAAAGTCATCCTTGGCATACTTTCCTTTTTCAATTATAAAATGTTAATATAATGTAAAACAAAAAACACATCAAGGGTAACATTTCTAAACATGGAAAATAACATTTCTATCTATCAATAATAGATTACATTTGCACTATTTATTTATTGCAGCAAGAATAGTTGAAAAGCAGTGATTATGAAGCGAACAACGTTAGTGGTTTTATCATATTTTCCTGATGCTCGGATGCCAGATACAAGTTCGAGCAGCTGGTCAGTCATCAACTGATGAATGACTTGCTACAAAATGCCAGACTCCATCAAATTGCATTGCTGACATTCAGCTATCCAAGTTAAAATAAATCCCAAATTTGTGTGTGCCCAAGACTTCCGCCAGATTCTCCTGGCAGATCTGCCACTGCACCCCAGCACAGTTCTTGACCTACAGTTTAGCGATGGAATCCAGCCTACGTGAAATCTGGCCAGCTTTCTTATACATTGCCTTAATTATGATGTGTTATCAGTCCATTTGGCATGCTCTGCATTCAATATCCTTATAATTAGATTAGAATTCTTTAACAGGAATTGATTGAAATGAGGTGGTTTGGTTGGTCATAATTTATATTTGTATCAGAGCTGTATGAAGATCTGCTAAGTGATCCGAAGGCACCACAGATTGAACTTTGAGCTGTCAGAACAGTTAGTATAATCACCGAGAATTCAAGAAGCAAATCCTCTAATTAGCAACGTACTTCTTTGCAATCCTGTGGACATTTCTTATTTTGTTCAGCAGTGCTGTGCTATGGCTGTGTCCTTGTTATGAAGGATTCCACTTGCGTGCCTAATTTATAGCTACAGTTAATGTAGCATCTTTCTGATGCTCATTAATGTGTGAGCTGACAGGACTAGTGCAAGATAAACCATTTTCCTGCTTTGCATTCAGCTACAGTTGTAGGCCTTTTGGGTCAAGTGAAGAACTCACTGAATTTGCCATACTTCAGAATCACAGCATTAAGCTTTATCAAACAATGGTAATGAAGTGTCAAATTAGTGCTGTTAATGCTATGGAGGTAGACTGATATATTTTACTATATGATAGCATAGTTTGATTACAATCAGGGATGCTCTCTTGTTATTTCATCTGTGCTCATGTGATGGCTGTCTGGATTATAAATTGCTATAAACCAGATTATAAATTTGAAATAACTGGCTCTTGAAGTCCCAGGCTTCTATTTGCAATTATATTTTGCCGATAGATAACGAGACTGGATTTGTCTGCTTAGCTTCAAATAGAAGCAGCTTTGACAAGGTGTCATTTTCTTCCTGCTCTTCCAAAACCGATCTGGCCAAATGCCATTCACACAAAATTTCAGAAAAGGCGAGTTTGACAATGCCACAAAGATGAGAGACTGTGGAAAGAGGGCTTGGCTCAGACATTTAGATGCCACTGAGGCAGCAAACTTATCACAGCTGGAATGTTTACATGAATGGATCCATTGGGAGTCACGAGCCAGCAAGCTGGGGAGATAACAAGGAACGGGGCGGCAAGAAAATGACAAAACCTGAAGAAGTATATCTAATGTGTATAGCACCAAAAGAAAATGGAATCTAAAATAAAAGTAAAACAGAGCACTAAAATGACTCAGTGGGTCAAGTTGCACCTCTGGGTCTTGATCCAAAGCACTGACTTACAACTTCGGCTTGCACAGTTCCGGCGTGATCTGCTCGGCTTATCCAGCCGTCTGCTTTCCGTATCAGGGATCATGTGTCTGGTGGTGCAACGAGTTCATCAGAAAGTACGAATGTTGGCCACGGAAGCAGGGCTAAGCCATTTGCTCCCACTTTGTGCCAGCTCCACCACTGAACAGAAACATAGCTGACTTCTTTTTAACCTCAGCAGATATTTTTCTGTGCAGACTCCACTTCTCTTGATTCTCTGCACATCCAAGAATGTATTAATCTCTTTCAGATGAAGAGTTCCAAAGATTCACTGCCTTCTGAGTGAAGAAATTACTCCTTAACTGTTTGAATGGCTGACCACTTATTTGGAAACTGAATTCCAGTTCTAGACACCCCAGCTTTCATTCTAAATGGGGTCTGAAAATCTGACAATGGCAAAAACTGAAGGATAAAAAATATCAGAGATAACATATTGAAAAGGAACAGGACATAAATTAAGACTGATAACAATATATTGAGAGGAGTAAAAACCATATCCATCAGGTAGAATTTTAAAAAGAGCAAACAAACAACATTGGTCCTGAGCCATAAAAATCCTAGGAAAGTTCCTGAGTTAAATTAAGAATAAAAATCTGAAAGTTGTTATGATTCATTAATATAATTTGAATATCTTCAAATTAAGTGATCAAAATCTCATTTTAAAAAGTGACAGAATGGTTTAGCATTCGATTAGACTTTGTATAAGTCTACAAGGTATATACAACACACAAACATATTAGTTACTTAAGTCCTTTGAAACTAAAGCCCTTAGAAACACAATGTGAATAAGCTTCTAAATTCAAAATTAATAAAGTATTATTTATAAAAATACTACATCTGCATACTGCTTCTAACATTAAATTGCACTTAAGTTTGTCTTGTTCTTATGAATGTCCCATTGGCAATAAAAATTGAATGGCTATTTATACAGAGAGCAAATTTACCTAGTGCAAATAGCAGAGCATGATTTTATTGAAACATGAGATTATCCATGGCTTTAAAAGGGTAGATGCTGGGAAGATGCTTCCCCTGTTGGGATTGCTCATTTTAAATGGAGACTATAAGACCATAAGATATAGGGAGCAGATTTAGACCACTTGGCCCATTGAAAATGCTCCGCCATTTCATCATGTGATCAATTTCCCTCTCAAGCTCATTCTCCTGCCTTCTCCCTGTAACCTTTCAGCCTCTGCTTTAAGTACACCTAGTGACCTAGCCTCCACAGCTGCCTGTGGTAACAAATTCCACAGACTCACCACCCTCTAGCTAAAGAAATTCCTCCTCATCTTCGTTCTAAATGGACATCCCTCTATTCTGAGGCTGTGCCCTCTGGTTCTAGACTCACTTACTATAGCAAACCACCTCTTCACTTCCAAACTATCTAGGCCTTCCAACATTCAGTAGGTTTCAATGAGATACCCCACCCCCTTATTCTTCTAAATTCCAACAAGTACAGGCCGAGGTCCATCATACTTCTCATATGATAAGCCATTCATTCCCAGAATAATTTTTGTGAACTTCCTTTGAACCCTCTCTAATGTCAGCACGTTATTTCTTAGATAAGGTGCGCTAATCTCCTCACAATACTCCAAGTGCAGCCTCACCAGTGTCTTATAGAGCCTCAACATTGCATTCTTGATTTATATTCTAGTCCTTTCAAAATGAATGCTAACATTGTACTTGCCGTCCTCACTACCAGCTCAAGTCCCATTGCGCCTCAGATTTTTAAATTTTCTTCCCGTTTAGGAAACAGTCTATGTCATTATCCCTTCTATCAAAGTGCATGATTATACACTTTCAGACACTGTATTCTAGATACACTCTGAGAAGAAAAACTTGCCCTTCAGAAATCTCTAAATCTCTTATCCATGATCGCAAATCTGTGTCCACTGGCCTCTGATATGGAGAAATATTTCTTATCTATCTTTTCCAAATCTGTCAAGATTACAGTATGTCACTCATGCCCCCCTCTTAACCCCTTTTGCTCCAGGGAAAACAGACACAGCTACTCTCTCTTCATAACTGGTCCATTCTAGGCAACATCCACTGCACCACCTCCAGTGCTATCATGTCCTTCCATGGTGACCAGCTGAGTTGTAACTAATATTTTATAAAGCTGAGCTCTAGTCAATGCCTGACCAATGAAGGCCAATATCCCATCTGCCACCTTCATCATGTTATCTACCAAACAAATGGCATGGGTAATACAGATAATTATTATTTTTACTTTTATTTCTAAAAGCATACCTATAAGTTGTCTTTTTGCTCCATTAGCTTTTTCCTAGTCAAAGTAGTTGTACACTGGCCCTTGGAAGAAAATTCAGATAACTGGGTTGAGTGAGTGAACATTGCTTTTGAAAAAATTATATTTCAAAGTTAGTTTATTATCAAAGTGCATCATCAACTACTACCCTGAGATTTATTTTCTTGCAGGCATTCACAGCAGAACAAAGAAATACAATGGTATCAACGGAAAATTACACAAAAATTGACAAATTATGCAAATAGAAAAAGAAACAAGTAATAATAAGAAAGAGAGACAAATAAAATTGAAAATATAAGTTGTAGGGCCCTTGAAAGTGAGGCCAAAATTTGTGTTCAATGACCAGATCAGTGTTGTGAGTAAAGATGTCCATGCTGGTTCAGTATTCTGATGATTGTAGATTATTGTTCCTGAACCTGGTGGTATGGGACCTAAGGTTCCTTTACCTCCTGATGTTAGCAGCGAGAAGAAAGCATGGCCTGGATGGTGGGGGTTCTTGATGGTTGACACTGCTTTTTTGAGGCAGTGCTCTTTGTAGCTGTGCTCAATGGTGTGGAGAACTTTTCCTGCATTCATCACTTTTCCATTCTTGGGCCCTGGTGTTTCCGTACCAGATTGTGATACAACCAGGCAAGATATGCTCCACTATGCATCAGTTTTAGATAACATGTGCAAACTTCTAAGAAAGTAGAGGAGCTGCTGTGTTTTCTTTGAAATTGCATTTTATGTGCTTGTCCCAGGATGGATCCTCTGATAGGATAACATCCAGGAACAAAGTTACTGACTATCTTCACCTGTCCTCTAATGAACAATGGCTGATGGACCACAGATTTCCTCCTATAGTCAATAGCCTCCTATAGTCTTTTTTGCTGGTGTTAAGTGAGAGTTTGTTGTGTGGATTTTCAATCTCCTTCCTATTTACCTATTCGTTACCATCCTGTTTTGGCCAACAACAGTATTGTTGTCAGCAAACTTTAATATGCCATTGGAGTTGTATTTGGCCTCACAGTCATAAGTACAAAGCGAGTGGAACAGGAGGCAAAGCACACTGCCTTGTGCTGATAGTGATTGTGGGGGAAATGTTGCCAATCCTTACTTTCTGGGCTCTGCAACTGAGCAAATCAAGGATCTAGGAGGTATAGAG
The DNA here is from genome assembly GCF_030144855.1 of Hypanus sabinus. Taxonomy (NCBI): domain Eukaryota; kingdom Metazoa; phylum Chordata; class Chondrichthyes; order Myliobatiformes; family Dasyatidae; genus Hypanus; species Hypanus sabinus. Next base: position 42,215,159 of record NC_082727.1, read on the forward strand.
GCATAGGTCTTGGAGCCTAATTATCAGCTTTGAGGGGATGATAGTGTTAAATGCTGAACTGTAGTCAATGAAAAGCATCCTGATGTACTTATCTTCACTGAGAAGATGTTCCTGAGCTGAGTAGAGATTCAATAAAGTGGCATTTGCTGTTGACCTGTTGTGACACTAGGCATATTGGAGTGGATCTTGGTCATTCCTCAGGCAGGAGTTGATATGTTCCATGTAAACCTCTCAAAGCACTTCATCAATACTGGTCGATAGTCATTGAGGCATATTACCACATTTTTCTTGGGCACCGATATGATTGAAGTGGGCTTGAAGCAGGTAGGTTCCTCAGACTGCTCAATCGAGAGGTTAAAGATCTCAGTGAACACTCCACTCCAGTCAGGTGATTAGCACAGGTCTTCACTATGGAGGCAGAGTTATTGGATATATTTAAATAAGAGATAAATAAACCATATCTTGCACTGTAGGGCAATCAGGGAAAAGCAAGAAGGTAAATAATCAGATTCCCCTACTCTTACTTCTGTTTCTTATGTTTTTATAACTCAATGACAGCACTTGCTTCTGAGTACAAGCATCAGAGATTTCAACCACACTTCAGACCTTAAGCAGTTGGCGAATGGCAATTATCAAACTTCTCCTGGTCCTCCATTGCACTTACAGTGGAACTATCACATAATCTATAGACATAACTCACAATTTGGAAAAGAGGACCATGCTTTATTCACTTAAAGCTATGCAGATGTTATTTATGTTGTTTGTTTATGTACTATCATTTTTCAACCAGTACACTCTGTTCAAGTGATCCTGAAGCCCCGACCAGTCCATCATCGAAAGTCACAGCCAAAAATCTTCAGGCATTATTTTAAAGTAAATAATTAAAATGTTCTATACAAATATTAAAAGTATATGTTTGAACACAATTCCTTTCAATTTCAGACACAACATCTTTGTTCTTCCCTGATTTAAATAAAGTTAATGCATTGGTGTCTGATTGGAAATTATACAGGACCAAAAGATCAAATACAAAAAGAAATAACCCTTCTTAAGTTATTTCACATAATGAAATACATTGCACTGATTTTTAAAATTTTCATCTTGGCATTAAAAAGATTGCAGGAGATCAAAATTCACCTACTGCCAGAATGGTCCATTTTGTTGTTTAGAAGGCTTTGATTTAGATAGGCAGCCTTAATGTCTGAACCAATCAGGGTCCTAACTATGTTGTTTAGAATTCTTCTATTACTTTCCTGATTTCAATTAACCACAGGATGTAGAGATTAGCAGGCAGGCATTTCATTGTTATTAAAGACTTCACAAATTCTAGTCAGGGAGAAATGAAACAGCTTTGTGATATTGCTATACCTTTCTTTTTAGAATTCCTTGTAGATTCCTACATGTTTTTTTTTCTGAACAGCATTCCAGCTACTTTCAGCCCTTTCCTTCAATTCTGCGGACTAGCTTCAATCTTTGCTCTTACTAATAACCTACCTGTCCCAAGAGCTGTCTGTTTTTACACATGATTAAGGATTTGTGGGGCTCATGGAGTTTTACTGCATGTAAGAAGGTCTGTTGATCAACTGCCTCAGTGCTGATCTTTTTGCTCTTCTGCACTACTCCCATTTGCCTGGTATATATTTGTATCTGACAATGCTTTGTCTATTTAAGTGTCTGTCTGAATGTCTCTTAGACATAATGATTGCTTCTGACTCTCCCTGACTGTAAGCTCCAGATACCAGCCATACTCTAAATAAAAAAAGTCTCCCTCAAATCCCCTTCTAATCTACTTCCTGCCATCCAGCCAACTATGTTCTCTTGATTTTGATCACCCTGCCATGGGAAAAACATTCCAACTATCCCTTATTATTTTATTAGGTAATCCCTCAGTCTCATTTACTCCAGAGAGAACAACTCTTTCCAGCACAGCCACATACTTCCTTTTGTATGAGTAGTATCTGGTATGACTGAGGGGAGACCTAATTCAAACCTATCAAATGGTGAAACATCTTGATAGATTGGATGTGGAGAGAATGTATCCTATGGTGGGAGAGTCTCAGACCAGAGCACACAGCCTCAGAATTGAGGAGCATCCTTTTAGAATGGAGTTGAGGACGAACTTCTTCAGCCTGAGAATGGTGAATCTGTGGAATTTGTTGCCACAGACAGCTGTGGAGGTCAAGTCAGTATGTATATTGAAGGCAGAGGGTGACAGATTCTTGATTGGTCAGGGCATGAAGGGATATGGAAGAAGGCAGGAGATCGGGGCTGAGAGGAAAAATGGATCAGCCAGCGCACACTTGACGGGCCAAATAGCCTAATTCTGCTCCTTTATCTTATGGTCTTATAGTGTGGTGACCTGATCTAAACACAATACTCTGTGTAATTTAACCAGTGTTTTGTAAAGTTCAATGCAAAGAAAGTTTACGGAATCCAGAACATGGGGACATGATTTTTAAATTATGGCTGAGTTGTTATGAAATGAAATTCATGGGTATTTTTCAATTCTAAAGCCCTGCTGAGATCTGAAATACACTCAACAAACAGCTATGCTTGTTGGTCCTATTGAAAGATTTTTATAATGGATCTATATCTAATATTTATAATATGCTGTTGGGAATGAGAAATGTTCTTTTAGATAAAATTAATAATTTTTGGGAACAAGTTTTATAGACTTCAGTTTCTGAGGAAACTTGGAATCATTTTTTTTAAATTGGTTACCACTTCATCATTATGTGCCCACCACTCTCTCCTACAATTTAAAGTGGTCCATAGGGCCCAGATGACCAAAGATAAATTATCTCATTTTTATTTAGATATATCTCCGTACTGTGATAAATGTAATAATGGAGAAGCTTCACTCATTCATATGTTTTGGACATGTCCGAATCTTGGAAAATATTGGAAAGAAGTATTTCAAACTTTCTCAATACTTTTCAACTTAAACTTTAAGCCTAATCCTTTGACCGCTTTACTTGGTATTGGTGGAGGAAAGGATATGATTTTGGAGTGATCTGACTTGCACATTTTGGCTTTTATTTCTCTCATGGCCAGAAGGATGCTCTTGCTTCAATGGAAAGATGCGACCCCTCCTACTCATGTCCAACGGTTACGTGATGTGATGTCATGTTTAAATTTAGAGAAGATTTGATGTTCAATTTCTGAATCTGATCAAGACTTTCAAACGTTGTGGGGACCTTTTCTGAATTATTTTCAAAACCTTTGATTTGCTGTTAAAGCACAGATGATGACTAATATTTTTTTTTCTTTTTTTCGTTACTAATCAGCTTCGATCTTGGTAGTGGGTTAGATTTTTTAATATAATAAAATTACTATATTTCAATGTTACAAATTAATCAATCTGTATGAATATAGGGTAAGGAGTCATTATATGCAAATTAGCATAATGTATTGATATTTTTTCTTCTTGTACTCTGTATTCTTATAGGTAAATTAATAAAAATATTGTGTAAGGAATGAAAGAATAAATCGGTACATAGAGCTGGCAATCAAAGATCTATTAATTGGCAGAGCAGAGACAAGAGTTTGAGAGGCCTACCTCCTGTACCTTTGGAATACAGTCAGTGCTATCAGCAATTCTATTGAATTCAAAATGAAGTACAGTTCTAATATTGAACAGAAAACATATAGCAGGGGTTGCCAACTGTTTTTATGCCATGGACCAATGCCATTAAGCAAGGGGTCAGGAACACCTGGAGAGATTATGCTGAATCTTAATGAAACAGAGTATTGTATTTAATTCTGTTCAATACACAAATAGAAGGATGTGACGCCCCTAGAGGTGGTGTTGAGGTGGTACGATAGTGTAACACTCCGATAAGACCAGCAAGTCAATATCAATTCCTGCTGCTGTCTCTACGTTCCGCCCGTGCCCATGTGGGTTTCCTCTGGGTACTCTAGTTTCCTCCCACATTCCAAAGACGTATAGGTTAGTGGGTTAGTTAGTCATTATTAGTCACAATAGTGCAATTGGGCAGGCAAGCCCGGTGACCACTAAATAAAATAAATTGATGAGGTAGGAAATATTTAGTGGAATGCAGCTTTAGTATTGTTAAGTTTGTAAAAGCTGAGATTGCATGCTTCAGAGCAAAGCTTTTCATGTGATTTCATCAAGATATTAAAAACCATGAGGGTTCAGACGGTAAAAAGAAAGAGAAATCTGTTCACATCAATAGTAGGGCAAAGAATCAGTGGATGCTGGCCTGAAATGTCTTGCTGTTGCGAGGAAAATATTTTCAAGCACTGAGGCATTGTGATCTGGATTGGCTCCCTCAGAGTGTGGTGACAGCAGGTTTAGTCACTGATTTCAGCAAGGGACTGTTGCAGAGCCAGACAGAAGGAGCTGGGAAGTGGGAGAGGACAGATTATCCACAGGAAGCCACTAAAACTGGATGGGCCCAATGAGCGCCTCCTGTGCTGTCACAACTGTATAAATTCTTTTATCAGGCCTCCTGCTGTTGCCTTGATATACCATATGTACAAATAGACTTCATTATGTGCGTATTGTATTCAATTTCAAGAACTGATATTTAGACAGTTATTTTTGCCTCACGTTATGAAACTTACAGGATTTTTACAACTTTATTATGGCATGTCATTCCTCATTCAAATTACCAGTGTTAATAAGCTCTCTAACCAAAATGAATGTGTATAAATTGATGTGAGTTAATTTACTGGTGGCTAAGACTTTAGTGAGAATGACTGACAGTCTCATTGCTCTGGATTGCCTAGAAATCTAATGTTAATGTAACAGTCTGTCACTCCTGGTTACCTCTAGTTCCCACAGAAAAGAAAAGGGTGGGTAAAAGAATAGTTCAACATCAACACCCACTTATTTTATGACTTTTTCTGACAGATATTGGCCTTAAAAGCAAATGTATGTTAACCAAAAGTTACCCTTATAACAGATAATAATTCAAAACAAGTTGTGGGTGGGCTAATGATCTGTCATATACTGTATAAAGTAAAGCTCATGACTTATCATTTGATAATTGTGAAAAAAACATGTTAGATTGAAACTGAAAAAATATACAACTTTTACTTCTTCCACACTAGTGTGTTGCATCCTAAACTCAAAATATGGCCTCCTTTACATTAAGGAGAACAAATACTAATTAGGTGTTGGCATCCAGTCCACAATGAGAACTTGATCTTCAAATCCACCTGAACTTTGGCATCCAATCACATTTAATATAACTTTGAGGAGCAATGCCTGAACGGATATAACAACTTTCTGCTCTTAAAACCAAATTCAACAGCTTCAAATATTGCAGGATTGTATCCTCCATTTTCCAATTATTCAATGCTTACCTCCTCTTTCCTTTGCTATAATCTGGGAATTGGGACAAGTACCTGAGATTGCCAAAGGGAGTTACTGTTAGGATCCGTAAGAAAGGATTGCTAAGTGCTTACAACAATTGGCCTGGCATCACACTTCTGTCAGTGCCCAGCAAGATTCTCACGAAATTCATTTGTCCAATGGATTACAGATGCTGTCAATGTGTGCTTGAAAAAAGAGCAAGCTGGCTTCAGGAGAAGCAGTGTCTGTATCAACCAGATCTTCACACTTGATAGAACAGTACACAGAGTGGCAGAGACAATAGTATGTGAATTTTGTGTACTTTGAAAATACTTTTGATAGCATCTATAGGGAGAAGATCTGGTGAATTCCCAGATCACAAAGGACCTCTTCCACAGTTGTCCAGCTTATCCAGAGTTTCCATCCTAAATTCTCCTGCGCAGTTGGGGACTGCAGTTTGAGCTTTGAAGTCAAGACAGGAGTCAGGCATGGCAATGAGATGTTGACGATATTGTTTAACCTAGTGATTGACTGGGTTTTGAGATAAACAACAAAACATAAGCAGAGAGGCATTAGGTGGATTCTATTCTCTACTTTAGAAGCCCTGACTTAGTGGAGAACCTCAGATTACTATCACATAGATACCTGCACATGCAACGGAAAACTCAGCAACTGTGTACCTCTGGTGGACAGGTTTGACCTCAGAGTCACCAGAGAAAGACTGAGAGCTTTGTCCTCAGTGTAGAGTTTCCACCTCCTGTCAAGGCATATAGTGTCAACTTACAATGACAGATTCACTTACATAGGCAGCATCATTCTGTAACATGGTGGGACCAAGGATGACATCCAGTGCAGACTCAGCAAAGCCAGAAGTGACTTCAGATCAATGTGCAGCATATGGGGATCAATGAAGTACAGCATCCACACCAAGGTGAAGCTGTACCAGAGCTGTGTTCTGTCCACACTGTTGCATGAGTCATAACCCTGGTGCATGACAGGGAACGACTTTGCGGAACTGTCGTCATTCCACGTCATGAGCCTCCGGAAGATCCTCCATATTTTCTGGCCAAGGAAGATCTCCAAACATGCCCTACTCCTTCAATGTCACCAAGAGGACATGGCCACAATCATCATGAGGAAATGTTGGAGATGGATTGGCCACATGATGAGAAGTGAGGCCAACTCCATCATCAAGACAGCACTTCACTGGACCCCTGAAGGACAGAGGAAACGCAGGAGACCAAAGACAACTTGATGCCATACTGTAGAGGCAGAAATGAGGATGCTGAACCACATTTGTGGTGCAATAGAGAAGACAGACAAGGACAGACAGAGATGGAAGACCTTCACTGATGCCCTAATGCCCATGGTGTACTAGGTAGTAACTAACTAACATTCCTTGTTTCACATGGCATCTGTCTCCTCCTTATCATAATCTCCAAAGCAAGGATTTTATTATTCACTAGCCTTCATCACTATAGGACCCTAGGGAGTGTTGCAGACTAGAGAGAACTCAGAGTGCAGATATAGAAGAATTTAAAGTAACTAATCCTCTGATCCCCTGGAGAGAGTTGGCTCATGGGTTTTCTCCTCCTGTAGTCAACAATCAGCTCTTTGGTTTTGCTGACACTGAATGAGAGGTTGCTGTTGTACCATTCAGCCACATTTTCAATCTCTCTCCTGTATGCTGACTGATCACTAGCTTTGATGCAGCCTACAACAGTGGTGTCATCACCAAACTTAAATATGGCGTTGGAGGTATACTTAACCTCACAGAATAAAGTGATAGATCTCAGGGCTAAGTACTCAGACTTATGGTGCACCTGTGCTGATGGTGATTGTGGAGGAGATGTTGTTGCCAATCAAAACTGACTGAGGTCTGCAAGTGAGGAAATTGAGGGTCTAGTTGCACAGGGAGGTATCGGGGCTAGCCTTGGTTTTAAAGGGATAATAGTATTGAGAATATAGCATCCTGATGTATGATTCTTCACTGTCCAGATGTTCAGGGTATGAGGGAAAACCAATGAAATATCATCTACTTTTGACCTGTTGTGATGATGACAAAATGGTGTGGATCCGATTCACTCCTCAGGAAGAAGTTTCATCACCCACCTCTGGTCTTTCATTGATTCTATTATGATTATTGTACTTACTGAGTACACACACAACAAAATGAACCTCAGAGTTGTACATGGTGACATATATCTAATTTGATAATAAATTTGCTTTGAATTTTGAACCTCTCAAAGCACTTCATCATAGTGGATATAAGTACTACTGGATGATCGTTATTAAGGTAGATTGCCACTTCCTTCATGGGTACCGGTATAACTGAAGCCTGCTTGAAGCAAGTGGGTACCTCAGACTGGTATCACTTGTGTCATTCGATCATTCTTGTTTCTAGTTTAACACACACTTTCCTTTGTTCTCTCCACCTCTCTTTTCACTGCAGTTTAACAGTTCTTTAATCTCCAAATTTTCTTCCAGTTCTGATGAGGAGTCAGAACAGAATGCCCTGTTTCTTGTTCCACACAAGCTGCCTGGCCTACTGAACATTCTGAACAAGTGCAGCTGCTGTTTCAGAATTTGAATTTCTGAACAACTTTGCTTTTAGCTGTGAATTGTTGCCCTGTTATTTATATATTATTTAAGCCATTATTTTCTGGATTTATCAACTCTGAAATTCACTGTAGAGTTAATCAGTTGTGCCATTTCATCTCTGTGACTTAGCTTAACAGTAGCTGTTTGAGTCTCAAAGACTCAGATGCCTTTGTGTTGACCATGTTTGAGTAACCTTCAGCAGGAAAGGTCACTGGCTACAGTCTTCAGATGAAAAGGTCATTGGGTGTAGTCTACTGTCATTGTAAGACTTGTATGTGTGCAAGGCAAAGAAATGGGCACGGAAATCATTGCGGACACAACCCATGCTGCAGTCCTGCAATCCGCCTTTTCCAAAAGCTCCCTTCTGCAGAGCACTATAGGGTGAATGAAACAAAAATCTTCATTCCATTTTCTTCACCCATGCACTTAATCCAATCAACCATTCTAGTTACCCCCATCCCCTCTATCTATATCATCCATCACTGCACTGTAAACATTTCAAACCACTTTTTATAATGTTTTTACATTGTAAGTACATGCCGGTGTTTGTATACTTACATGCATTTTATTCCATATACGTACTTTAAATTCTAACTTTGTATTTTATATAATTCTTAAATCTTTGTTCTCTGCTCTTCATGTGGTAGTGCCCTGCATATCATACAGACAGCTAGTATGCAATATCCATGGTTGGCTCCAAGCAACAGAGGGTCTCAATATACTTTGTAATTGTTACTTTTTTTGTTGAATGTTGTAGTCCTGATCAACAAACCACAGACATTTCCTTATACATGTCAATACATATGGTGAATAAATTGATCCATTAGGCACTGTGTCACATAAAAAATCTGAGACCTGAATTAGGTTTACTATCTCTGGCACATGTCATGGAAGTTGTTTTGAAGCAGTACATTGCAATACCTAGTAACAAAAATGATAAATTACAATAAGAAATATAAAATAAGTAGTGCAAAAAGAGAGGGAAAATAGTGAGGTAGCATTCATGGCTTCATTGTCCATTCAGGAATCTGATGGAGAAGGGGAAGAAAATATTCTTGAAATGTTGAGTGTGTGTCTTCAGGCTTCTGTACCCCTTTCTTGAATTGAGTAGGAATGGGCACTGATATGATTGTTGCCCTTTTGAATCTCAGTGTGAATCTCACACTGCAGCAGTGAGAGTTTGAAGATGTTCTTGGACACTTCCACCTGTCGATTGGCACAGGTCTTCAGAGCCCTACCAGGTGCAGCATCAGAGCTTGACACTTTGCAAGGGTTCGCCATCCGGAAAGACATTCTGTTGTTAACCTCAGAGATGGAGATCATAAGGTCACCAGATACTTCAAGGATTCACTCAGGTGTAGTTTTATTCTATCTTTCAAAGTGTGCATAAAAGTCATTGATCTCATCTGGGAGTGAAGTACCACAACCATTCAAAATTTTAGGTTTCACTTTGTAGAAAGTAATGGCTTGCAAATCCTGCCAGACCTGATGTGCATCCATTTCCATCTCTAAGCGCAATCGGAATTGTTTTCTCGCCTTTAAAATAGCTGTAAGTAGTACCTGGACTTCTTGTATAGTTCTGGATCACCAGTGTTAAATGCCAAAGGTTGAGCCCTCAGCAGGCATAGAATCTTTTGGTTCATCCATGGCACTTGGTTTCGGTATGTCTGGTTGTTCTCGACAGCACACACTCTTCCTCACAGACCTTGAAGTCGGTGGTAATTGCATCATGTTCATTCAGACTCAAAGATGAATTCCTGGATATTGTCCAGTCCACTGGATCAAAGCAGTCCTGTAAGCACTCCCCTTGACTACACTTAATTGGTCCTCACGACTGGTGCTGCAGTCTTCAGTCTCTGCCTAAATGCTGGGTGTAGAAGTGCAGCCAGGTGATCAGACTTTCCAAAGTGTAGGTGTAGAATGGCACAGTAGCATTCTTGATGGTCATATGACAGTGGTCAAATTAGTTAACTCCTCTGATTCCACAGGAGATAAGTTGGTGGTAGGTGTTTGGAGACCTCTTCAAGCTGTCTTGGTTGAAATCTCACACAACGAGAGGGAAGGCATCAGAGTGTGCAGTTTTGTGCCTGCTGTTACATTGCTCAGCTCCTCCAGTGCCTGCCTGACTTTAGCCTGAGGTGGAATGTACACTGCTACCAGGATGATGGCGGAAAAATTCCTTGGCAGATAAAATGGACAACATTTGACCTCTAGGTGTTCTAGCTGAGCAGGACTGAGACAGAATCTCTGCTGCATCATCATGAGTTATTCATAAAACACACTTCACCTCTTCGGCCTTCAAAAGACTGACCTGTCCTGACTTCATGGAGAATGGTGAAGCCACCAGACTGCAGAGCTGCTTCCAAACTTGCGGGTGTGAGCCATGTTTCTGTAAAGCAGAATACACAGCAGTCTCTGATGTACTGTTGGTATAGGAATCTTACTCTGAAGTGTTCAATATTATTTTCTGGAGACTGTACATTATCCACTAAGAGATTTGGGAGTGGAAGGCCTCTGTATTTCGATCATACCTTTAGACCAGCATGGTGTCCCCGCTTCTGTTTTCTGAAAGGGGAACTGTACCCACAATCCGAGTCTGCCATCTAAGGCTCTTTGATTCTGAATATTGATAGATTTTTTAAAACATCTTAAAATGATGCTGCTTATTGAAGTACCTATAGCTGTGACTGTGGATTTTAGCTGTAGTAGCCCAAAATGGGAATATTTGATGATTCCCATCAAAGCTGCATGCAAAGAGTGGCCACTTAATGGCACCATTTTACTAGGACTGGGTTTAAGGTCTGAGTTGGCTGAGAGGCCAGAGGTCATAGGGAGGAAGATGTTCAAATACTGGTCAGTAATGAGGAAATGGTGTATGGTTTCTTAGAAGATGGGAGTTCAGTCTGATGTTGGATCAAATTATCCCTGGTTTGTGTGATCAAGGCTTGAGGGTGACTGGGGCCTAGGATGATGATGGAGACTTTGGTCAAAAGACTGGGGCTTGAAGGTTGGATGATTAGGGTTCAGTCAAATGTAATATAAAGGTTTAGGGTGCCCATGGGGTCAGGTACTCAAGGCCTTAGAGGCTCAGGTGTTAGGGCCAGGGAATTGTATTATACTTGGAGCACCAAGGTTCAAATCAGTAGGCCTAGGGACATATGAAAATGAACCTGAGCTATACCGTTCAGCTATTTCCACAGTTCAGTGAGATCATAGCCAATCTTTTACCTCATTGCTCTTTTCTGCTCTAACAGCATATCCCTAGATTCCCTTAATATCCAAAACCTATCAATCTCTGTCTTGAATAAACTCAGTATCTGAATCTCTACTGCCTTCATTAGGGAGCAATTTCAACAACTCACCCTTCCCTGGGCAAGGAAATTTCTTCTCAACTCAGTCCTGAGTTCTCAACCATTAACTTTTAGATAGTGATCTTGATTCTACCAACAAAGCATCATCCAGTGTATCTACTTGGTCAAGTCCTATAGGAGTGCCTCTCATCTTTCTCAACTTTAGAGCATAGATCTAATCAATAAGACAAAACATGTTATCCTGGAAACCATTCCAGGCATCCTTCATTATTCTCCGTCCATTCCAAAATTTCCATTTCAGCATCAAAGATCTGCAGATACTCCTCTCTCCACTGCAATGACAACTTGAAAAGCTGGGCATGTTTCTTAGTTCAGTTTTAATTAACGATGGGCAATTTGTGTTCGGTTTGTCTGGTGATGCACAGATCCTGAAAACTGAATATATTTTTAAAGATTTGGGTATGTCTGTCAGCTCAGAATCAGACCCAGGGCACTTGCCAACATCAGCTGCAGCCTCAATGTGTCTCCACGATTAGAAAGTGCAAGCCAGCTTTAAGTAGTGTAGGCAAGCATTTAAGTGGCGCTATCCAACCATGAAATTGGACCCCTGTTGAGGCAATAAACCAATAAACAGTGTGGTTATTGCTGAGTGTACACAGTCAGCATGTAAATGAGCACTCTGCATCAAGTGGACACACTGCCTGTGGTGGTTGTAATGAGGCTGGCTTACATGAACAATGTAATCCCTACAGTTGATTATAGGGTGTATCTATTTCAGCTCCCAAAATCTGTTATTTACTTTTATGAATTCCTTTAGGCTTAGTTTTAATATATTCTGTTAAGATAGATAATTTTTTGGAACAGATGTAAGACACTAAGGATAGGACCTTAAAGTGCCCGAGCACTTCAGATGCTCAGTGCTTTCACTTCCCTTGCTAACACATATATTTTTTGATTTTTCTCCACTGTCGGTCATTTCTGGGATGAATCCTTGCACTGTGGAAATTCATCAGGTAATTCTGGTCGTAAATCACGCTCCAGCTGAAGGTGCATTTTCCTTATCGCATACAGCAGACCTAGTGACGGCATTCACCGTTCAGTTAGAAACCTTGAGGAGAAAAGGCACTTAATAGCACAGCTATTTCTTCAACGGCACAACTTAAAGGCCATGAGTAGGTCCTCAGTCCAGCTCTGGGAACTGTACCAAGTAAGCTCCCTTTAATTTATTCTTTCACCTATAATCTTTCGCCAGCTTACTCCTTCCCCTGTCTGTGCCCTAAGACTCCAAATCACAGCCACTGGCCAGTCTCTGAGGTTTAATTCCACTCTGTCCACAATTTCCCTACCTCAGGTTGAGTCCGTCAATTAACCCACCAAACCTCACTTCATGATTCCCCATGTACCAACATGTCTCAATCCATAAAATTTCTCAACTCCAAACCATAACTCTCAGCCCTAATGCCTAACTCGGCCAACTCTCCACCCAGACCCTATGCAGCACCAAACCCATGCAGGTCCCTCCAACTTCTGGACCACAGCTTCATTCACAACTGCTTGGCCTCACCTGCTATTTCCCTTTGGGGTGAATTTTCAAATTAGCTGGCCCACAACCAATAAAGTAATAGGTTCACCACAGAAGAACAGAAGGCAAAGAATTTAGAGTCATAGAAATATAGTGTTGTATAGTCACAGAGAGGTACAGTACTGTGTCACACTGAGAATCAGACAGACACTTGCACTAATCCTACCCTAATCAATTTTATTCTCCCCATATTTGCATCCACGCACTCAGAATGATATAAAGTAGCCGATTAAGCTGCATTCACATTTTTGGAATGTGTTGGTGGGGAACTCCAGATAGTAGTGAGTCTGTGGAATGCTCTGCCTCAGACTGCAGTGGGGGCCAAGTCCATGAGTATACTTAAGGTGGAAGTTGATGGTTTCCTGATCAGACAAGGCCTCAACGGATATGGCGAGATGGCAGGTATAGGGATTCGAGTGGGATCCAGGATCAGCCATGATGATTTCGTGAAGCAGTCTCAATGGGCTGGATGCCCTAATTCTGTTCCTATGTCTTATGGTCTTTTACAATAGAGATTTTTTAATTTCAAAGCTATTTATTTTGGACAAGGTCTTAATAACTACTAAACATATGCAGCATTTCAGTAAGAGCACTCTCACTCACAATTAAGTGGTAAATTGCAACCTATTCCATGTAGTAACTTCTCTTGCTGAGATAAATGACTCGAAAGGATCCAAAGGTAATTCTGAGAAATACTGAATGTGTTAGACATAGGATGCATCAGAATTCCGGGCACCAGAGACGTAGCAATGGGAAGTTTATCCCTAGATCTGTCACAGAAAATGGGTAAAATGTCACTGATGAAAGGACAGGTTGGAATAAAAAATGCATTTTACAAATATACAGGTCCTCTCTAGCTTATGAACACCCAACATATGACTGAGCATTTGGGAGACAGGTGGTGTGAATGTTTTGGCTGCTCCAGGGCTACAGACATCTTCTACCGTAAGGGAAATTGGTCCATGGATCCATGTATGAATGGGGTAACGAACAGTTCACAGGCACTGAACCCTATTGTAACCCAGGGCTAACCTATAATTCAGAATCAAATTTATTAACACCTACATACAGTATCTTATGAAATTTATGGTTTTGCAGCAGCTGTATACTGCAAGACATATCATTCATTACAAACATAATGAATTGTGCAAAAGAGGAACCTCAAGGTAGTATCCATGGGTTCATTGAAGTTCAAACAGCTTAGACTTTACACTGTTCACCTCTTGGGAGAACGGGTGTGTGTTCTCACAACTTCCTGAAGTCCACAAACAATTCCTTGGTCTTACAAATGTTGTTACATCACTGAACAAACCAATCTATCCCACTCCTGTACACCTCCTCGTCGCCCTCGAAGATTCTGCCAACAGCAGTGGTGTCATTGGAATATTTATAGATGACATTTTTGTATAGTCATATTTTGTCCTTGTAGATGATGCAAGCTAATTATTTTGGATAATGCAGTCATTTGTAACAATCATCCAGACCTATCAGGCAGCATAAAGCATCCAAGAAATCTTCATTTACATCTTACCTTTATATAGGAAAATGCTTCCAAGTATACTAGGTGGTTGTTAACAAACAATATAGTTACCCACAAAATGACAAACTAAATTAATATTAAAAACATAAAGTATTAAAAAGTAACATTAGTACCAAAAAGATAGATGACTGTCTTCACAGAGAAAGGGAGGTAGAATGGTGGAGAGCTTTAGGGAGAGAATCCCAGAATGTAGATTTTTGGCAGCTGAAGACAAAACAGCCAGAATGCAAAGACTCAATCTGTGGTTGATTATAAGGTCAACCACAGAGGGAATGGATACTTTGGACAATAATGGGCTGAAGAACTTCACACTGACATCAAGAATCACTAATAATGCAAATATTTGAAAAGCAAGGTTCAAAATTTTTTAATTCACCATTTGTTTAAGCAGGAGTGAATGCAAGTCAGCAAACTCATAATGGGTGTGAGAGACCCTCAGGGACTTAGATGACCCTAGGTTTGGTGGGAACAGATGGACTGAGACCTGTCAGTGATCAGAGGGCACGGTTAAGGATTACAACAGTGGCTGACCTGAAGTGGTGCTGGAGTTGGATAATGATATGGTGGTAGAATGTGAACACCTTTATGATAACATGGATCTGCGGTCTGAAGTTAACCCTGGGATCAAATGTAACACTTAGGGTTGCTGATGGTCTAGTTCATTCACAGGATGTGAATACAATGGAACCAAAGGTCAATCATTTTTAGTAAAACCACACATGTTCTCCTGTTCTAATAATAATAATAATAATAATAATAATTCCCAATGACAATAATCCATTTTCCATTTCTGAGTGTTTTGTCTTCCTGAAAAGCTGCTCCACAGTTCTCCTACTCTGCCACATGAGACTCTGTTCCAACCTGTCCAAATGTAACTGGTGCATCTCCAGTATCTTCCTTTCCAGAGTCTCATAAACATTGGCCAGCCAGAGGCCATTAAGATGAATATGAGAGTTAGCTCCTTGATGCAGACATATAAAAAATAATTGATGATATTTTAAAGAAAATAACTTGTGAACTTGAGAATGAACAGAGGCAGAACATTCCAAAACATTATTTCAGTATTTTGCAGTCTCATTTGGCACAAGACAAGCTAGAAATTTGCAGAAACACGCTACAAGTGCACAAGTCTCAATACAAGTAAATACAGATTACACATTTCTCCTCAATAGCAAGTCCAGATGGCTGGGATGAACATTTGCTACAATCAAGTTGTGGGAAAACTTCAGTTTTTCTAAAATCAACTTGTCATGAGAAGATTTTCAACACAAACAGGCTCGCCCCAATCCTCATTGCAACTCTTCCCCAACCCCATGCCCCCCCAAGACCTCCAGCCTCCTTTACAGGTTTACTTGCTCCAATTCATTGATCAGCTCAGCTAGCCAATCCATCATTAAAAGATGTTCTTACAGTGAAGAAAGATATTCAAGAGGCAAATAAAATAAAACTTTCTTCCCACTGTATGTCTTGAATAGATCTCAGACTTTCAACTCCTTTGACACTTCAAGTGAAAATCACAATGGGGTAAGTAAATTCCTCCAAACCCATTTAATCTATTAATCTTTGTTCTAAAGTTAAGGCATGTCCTGAAGCTGTACTGCAGATATAACTTATCTATGTTTGAAATTTTATATATTTTATGAGATTGCTTATCAGACATCTTTGCAGGCCAGAGAGCCCAAGGTTTCTCTAAACTGTTCTTGTATTTCAATTTATTGACACTGAGGTTAAACCACAACGTGGATATTTCTGTTGTCTTCTCGCCTGGATCTGGTCACTAAGCTGTTTATATGTGATGATCGTGAGAGTTTTAACAAGAGTTTTTCAACTACTTAAACCT
Source organism: Hypanus sabinus (assembly GCF_030144855.1). NCBI lineage: Eukaryota > Metazoa > Chordata > Chondrichthyes > Myliobatiformes > Dasyatidae > Hypanus > Hypanus sabinus. Next base: position 42,231,353 of record NC_082727.1, read on the forward strand.
ACCCAGAAATGTAATTCACTGTTCTACACACTTTGTATAGTGGGGCTCCACAGTGGGTTGAAATACTGAGTGTTGTGATTATGAAGTGAGTCACTAGAGATAATGAAGCTGGTAGTTATAAAGATTTTATACATTTTTGTAAGTAGGTGCGAGTAATATATAATTTATGTTAATCTAAGTTTATATTAACTTATGGTTGTAATGTAGTGTGCTGCTGCTGTTTATAAAAGCTAATTTTCAAAGCACGTTCACTCTGGGTATGTATGCTTAAGACAATAAACCTGAACTTGACTTAAACCTGATATTCTCTTTGAGTACAATTTCCTCAGATTTGAAGTACTTCAAGTTGTTGTACTCTTAAGAACAAATATAAAAGCCGGCAATTGAATATAATTCCAGTAGCTACCATAATAATGCTTATGTCAACATTTTAAGTCTGACAAATGGTTCCACAGGGATCCTTATACGGAAGAGGGGACACTGTAACTGGCAAGTCACCTTTGAATGTTCAAGCACTGTGGCTGGGACAAAGTCATTCACATTGATGGTATAAAAGCTACTGAAGATAGAGATCCAAAATTAGAGTGGTGAAGGTGCAATCTATTGGTACATTAATTAATAGAGAAAACCACGTAAAATGTTGGAGGAACTTAACATGTCAGTCAGCATCTATGCTGAGCAATCAATGTTTCAGGCTGAATGCCTAACTTCTTTTTCTGACCTCTGCCTCCTTCCTTCTCAATCCTGATGAAGGGCTTCAGCATGAAACTTCAACTGTTTATTTCTCTCCATAGATGCCGCCTTACCTGCTGAGTTTCTCCAGCATTTTGTGTGCTTTGCTTAAGAATCCCCATCATCTTCATAATTTATTTTCTCTTCAATAGAGCAAATATGCCTATGATCATGTTTGATGTGTTAAGTGACAAAATAAGGCTGGTCTGAAAGCTTCCTTGATCTCAGTCAGAATCATTCAGTGTAACTTAGCCTGTGTTGATACTCAGTTTGACGTAGGACAGTTAATATTCTAATGTTTTTCTGCTTGGCTGATACATGCAGAAACACCTTGTGGTCTTTTTGCAAACCACATCTCTAGAGTAACTTGCACTCAAAATACAGAAGTGTTTATTTACAAGGCTGACTTTTAATTTCAAGCTGATTCCTGCGTGCAATTTACTTTAGGAAGTTTTTTTCCCATGAAGATTGCTTCTGTTTTGACTGAAAGCCTGCTGTATCCATATACTTCCAAAACTCCTGAATGCCTAACACTGAGTATTCCCAGAATATTTTCCTTTTTATCTTCAGCTATTTATACTCTAACTATAGTTTGTAAGCCTTCATTATTTTCTTCTGAAGAGTTCATTGTAGTTTTGCTCAATGAATACTTCATAAAGGTTTCATATCAATTTGGGAAATAAGCTGTTCTTAGTTCTGTCCTTATTGGAATCCTTTGGGCTTCCCTACATCCCTGATTCAGCTCCTACTATAATGGCAGTGTGACAATGTTGCATTCAGCTTTTGCTTTTCTATTTCTTTCTAATTCCCTCTTCGGCCTTCTGCTCCTGCTTTTGATTTCGTTCTACATTCTCCTCAGTCCATTCTTTCTCTCAGTAGGCTTTGTCAAACTTGTTTTACTTTCTGCATTCTTTGTGGCCCTTTCGGATGCAATCACTTCAATCTGACAGTTGTTTTTCTTTGAGATGTTTTCTTTTTATTTGTTTCTATTAAAGTTTTCCTGGTATCCCTTATCGGTGACTGAAATATTCATAAATCACTGTTATTCAATCTATTCTCATTTTTCACTGCTAGTAGTCATCCAGTTTCTAGTTGTATCTTAAACACCTCATCTGAGATTTAAAATGGCGCCAGTGAACTGCAGACAGTTGTTACAAATATTCTTTTAAATATATCCCCTTTTGAATTAATCCCACAGCAATCTGCAGCATGTAACTTCCCTCTAAGCAATGGACTTTTACATCAACTCCATTATCTTCCTATTTCAAGATCAACTGAAGGATTTGGCTAACGAGGCAGGCATGGCATTTTAAGAGGATTAAAGTTCATTACCAAGGCTGAAAGCAAGGAAGGAGGGTGTGGGGGAAGGGTGTGTGCTACAAACCAGGTTGAAATACAGAAGGACGAGGCCTCCTCTACCCAGCATCTTGTTGGCAAACTTGCAGTCATTGGAGAACAAAATTGAGGACCTGAGAGCAAGACTGCAGTATCAGAGAGAAATGAGAGCCTGTTCTATCACATGCTTTATTGAAACATGGCTCTCTCGCGGTGCACCAGTAACAGTGATTGGACCCAAAGGTTTCTCGATTTATAGAATGGACCAAATTGCTGACTCGGAAAAGGCAAAAGGAGGTGTGTGTTTTATGATAAACTCCCAGTGCTTTGATGTGACTGTTCTGTTAAACTCATGTTTCCACAACTTTAACACCTACCGGTCAAATGCCATCTACTCTGTTTACCTAGGGAGTTCTCCATAATCCTAACCACAGATTACATACCACCAGCGTCCAACTATAATCAAGTGCTTGCAATACTGCATGATGCCATTTCCAAACAAAAGATAGTCCATCCCAACACATTTCAAATCATAGTTGGAGACTTCAACCAGGCTTGTTGTCCAATTACTATCAGTATATAACCTGTAGCACCAGGGGTCCCAACGTGCTAGACCACTGGTATACTAAGATGACAAATGCCTACTGTTCCATCCCCAGACATTTCAGTGACACGGATCACTTGGCTGTCCTTCTCCTACCTGCACACAGGCAGAGGCTAATGAGACTAGGTCAGTAAGGAGGTAGTTGCAGGATGCAGAAGAACTGATGAGGGATTCCTTCAGGTCAATGGATTGGGTCCATGTTCAAGCTCTCATCTAGGGATCTGAATGAAGACACCATGGTTGCAATGGACTTTATTAAAGCAACTGTAGATGAGTGAGTCCCCACAAAATCATGCAGCCTTCCAGAATCAGAAGCCTTGGATGAACCATGAGATACAAAATCTGCTGGGAGTCAAATCAGAGGCATTCAAGCCTGGTGACTAAGAATGTTACAAGAGGTCCAGGTAGATCCTGGAAAACCATCTGAAGGGTGAAGTCAAATCATGGGCCAAACTTGAGTCAACAAAGGATGTTCGACAGTTGTGGCAGGGTTTGAATACTTTCACCTCATAAAATTAAATCAACCAACCTGGGAGACAGCTGAGCTTCACTTCCAGTTGAGTTCAGTGCCTTTGCTTTTACTGTGAAGACATGGAGCAACCAACATAAACTCCCAGTTTCCCTCGATGATGCTGTAATTTCAGAATCTCAAGCCAACGTGCAAGCTACCTTCAGGAGGGTGAACTTACAGAAAGCATCCTGCCCAGATGGGGTACCTGGTCACAAGCTAAAGACCTGCGCTGATGTGTTCACTGAGATCTTTAACCTCTTGTTTTGGCAGTGTACGGTACCCACCTGCATCAAGCAGGCTTCAATTATACTGGTAACCAGAAAAAGCATGGTAACCTGCCTCAATGACTACCCAGTAGCACTTACATCCACAGTGACAAATTGTTTTGAGAGGTTGGTCATGAAACATGTCAACTCTTGCCTGAGAGGTGACTTAGTTCTGCTCCAATTTCCCTACCAGAGCAATAGGTCTACAGCAAATGTTATCTCATTGGCTCTTCATTCAATCCTGGAACATCTGGACAGTAAAGGTGTGTACATCAGAATGCTCTTTATCAATTACAGCTCAGCATTCAATACCATTCTCCCCTTAAATCTGATCAATAAGTTCCAAGACTTTGGCCTTAGTACCTCCTTGTGCAATTGGATCCTCAGATTCTTCACTTGCAGACCCTAACAACATCTCCTTCATGATCTGCATCATCACAGAAGCACTACAAAGCTCTGTGTTTAGTCCCTTGCTCTACTCACTTTACACTTATGACTGTGAGGCTAAACACAACTCTAATGTCATATTTAAGTTTGCTGTTGACACCACTGTCATAGGCCAGATCAAAGGTGGTGATAAATCAGCATATAGGAGAGAGATTAAAAATATGGCTGAGCGGTGTCATAACAACAACCTCTCACTCAATGTCAGCAAGACCAAGGAGCTGACAACAGGAGAAGGAAACAAGAGATCTATGAGCCAGACCTCATTGGAAGAGGTGGAGAGGATTAATATCTTTAAATTCCTAGGTGTTAGTATTTTGGAGGACCTGTCCTGGGCCCCACCACATAAATGCAATTATGAAGAAAGTAGGGCATCGCCTATTCTCCCTTGGGAGTTTACAGAGATTCAGCATGACATCTAAGGCTTTGAAAAACTTTTATAGGTGTGAAGTGTAGAGGATATTGACTGACTGCAACACAGTCTGGTATGGAAACACCAATGCTCTTGAACAGAAAATCCAACGAAAAGTAATGGATCCATCACGGGTGAAGTATTACCTACCGCTGAGCACATCTATGTGAAACACTGTTGCAGGAAAGCAGCATCTGTCATCAGGGGCCCCAGCACCCCAGGACATGCTGTCTTCTCACTGCTGCCATCAGGAAGAAGATACAAGAGCCTCAGGACTTGCATCACCAGGTTCAGGAACAGTTACTAACCTTCAACCATCCAGCTCTTGAACCAAAGGGGATAATTTCATTCAACTTTATTTGCCCTATCATTGAAATGTTCCCACAAACAATCAACTCACTTTCAAGAAAACGTCATTGCAGAGATCAATATTTATTGCTTATTTACTTATATTATTGTTTCTTCTTCTTGTATTTAAACAGATGGTTGTCTTCTACACTCTGGTTGAATGGGTAGTCTTTCAAAGATTCTGTTATAGTTATTACTCTATAGATTTATTGAGTAAGCCCACATGAAAATGAATCTCAGGGTTATATGTGGTGAAATATACATACTTTGATAATAAAATTTACTGTACACCTTGTACTGTAGGTATCATAGAGTCGTAGAATAAGACAGAATTCTTATTAAAACAGGCCATTTGCCCCAAATCATCCATGCTGACTAAGATGCCCATCTCAGCTATTCCCATTTGCCCTATGTTGATCTATATCTTTTTTATATCTATGGACCTGTCCACGTGTCTTTTGAAAGTTGTTATTATAGCTGCCTCGACCACTTCATTGGAGCTTCTTCCATAAATGCACCACCCTCTGCATGACATTGTCCCTCAGGTCCCTTTTAAATCTATTCCCTCCCACTTTAAACCTAAGCCCTCTGGTTTGTGATTCCCCAACCCTGGGAAGAAGACTGTGTTCACTCTATCTATGGTTATATACACCTCTGTATAGAGATCCCTTAGTGTCCTACACTGCAAGGAATACATACAGTCCTACTCAGCTTCAATCTATAACTCAGGTCCTCAAGCCCTGTGAAATTTGCACAAATCTTCATAACACTCTTTCCAGCTCAATAATTTCTTCCCTAAAATAGAATAATCCAAGCTATATACAATTCTCCAGATACAGCCTCACCAACATCCTATAAAACTGCAACATAACGACCCAAGTCCAATACTCAAAGCTCTGAGCAGTGAAGGCCAGCATGTCAGTCATCCGCAACATGGTCATGGGGTTCAGTTGTTGTTTAGATCAAGCATCAGAATGGGGAAGAAATGCAAGTTTCTTACTGAAATTCAGAAGAATGTGGGGAGGGGGCAGGATCTCATTGAAACTATTGACTGTTGAAAGGCCTACTAGATGAGGAGAGGATGCTTTGTGTCACCACTGTGAGGAATAACCAGAAGGCACAGACTCAGAATAGAAGGCCGTCCATTTAGAATGGAGATGAGGCGGAATCCCTTTCACCAGAGGGTGGTGAATCTGTGGAATTCATTGCCACAGGCAGCTGAAGAAGCCAAGTTGATGGTTTATTGATTAGTCAAGGTGTAAAAGGATACAGGGAGAAGGCAGCAAAATGGACTTAAGGAGGAAATGGATCAGCCATGATGAAATGGCGGAGCCAAATTGATGGGCCGAATGGCCTAATTCTACTCCTAATGCCTTATGGCTTTTTTTTGTCACCCTATCTACTGTAAATCCAACATCAGGGAACTACATATGCACTTGTACTCTGAGGTCCCAACCATGAAAAAATATGAACAACATAGTTGCAAAAAGGTTAATGATTAACTGCATGACCTTACTACAGCACTAGTAAATCTATAGTGAACCTATCACTGCTTGAATGAATTGAACCTAGGTGTGAGTCTTTTTATTGTCACTGCTTTTGCCTGTCTGTGCCAGACCTCTGTGTGGTCTGGCACAGGCCATGGAAGGTTACTGAACAAGAAGAAACTATACAAGAAGGAATTGTAAGAAAGGGGTTAAACCCGTTTGGTAGAAAATGGTGCTTTTCCCAAAACTGCTCTTTCACTAGCAACATAATAAAAATCAGTGTGCTGGAGTTATTTACAACAGCTCTGTTCTACAACACGCCCCAGGCCCTACCATTCTCTGTATAAGCCATAATGCAACATCTCACACTGGCACTCAATGGCAATTTTACTAGGTGTTGTTTAAACCTGATAAACTGGCTGCTGAGTGTCTTTATGGTCTTCTACTGCTGTAGACTATCCACTTCAAGGTTTGATGTGTTGTGCATTCAGAGATGCTCTTCTACACACCATGGTTGTAACATAAGTTTACCTAAGTTTCTGTTGCCTTCCTGTCAGCCTGAACCAGTCTGGCCATTCTCCTCTGACCTCTCTGAATAACAAGGCATTCTCACCCACAGAACTGCCACTGACTGGATTTTATTTTGTTTTTCACACCCTTCTCTGTAAACGCTATGGACTTGTATGTGAAAATCCTAGAAGATCAACAATTTCTGAGATACTCAAATCACACCCTCTGGCACCAACATGGTCAGTCATTTAGATCACATTAATTCAGATGTTTGGTCTGAACAGCAAATGAACCTCTTGATGATAGCTGCATGTTTTATGCATTAAGGAGTGAGATATGCCAACTAGTGAAGTGGTGCCGCAGCAACAACCTGGCACTCAACATCAGTAAGACGAAAGAGTTGATTGTGGACTTCAGGAAGGGTAAGACAAAGGAACACATACCAACCCACAGAGGGATCAGAAGTGGAGAGAGTGAGCAGTTTCAAGTTCCTGGGTGTCAAGATCTCTGAGGATCTAACCTGGTCTCAACATATTGATGTAGTCATATAGAAGTCAAGACAGCGGATATACTTTATTAGAAGTTTGAAGTGACTTGGCATATCAAAAATACACTCAAAAGCTTCTATAGTTGTACCATGGAGAGCACTCTGACAGGCTGCATCACTGTCTGGTGTGGAGGAGTTACTGCACAGGACCGAAAGAAGCTGCAGAAGGTTGTAAATCTAGTCAGTTCCATCTTGGGCACCAGCCTAGAAAGTACCCAAGACATCTTTAGGGAGCGGTGTCTCAGAAAGGCAGCATCCATTATTAAAGACCTCCAGAACCCAGGGCATGCCCTTTTCTCACTGTTACCATCAGGTAGGAGATACAGAAGCCTGAAGAAACATTTTCTGTGTGTTGTCCAGTGATAATAAACCTGATTCTGATTAAGTGACTACCACATGACGGGCAAGTGTACCTCATAAAGTGTATCTGGATTGAATGCCTTTTGCTCTTCCTAACTAGCTGATGAAGATCCTGTGTTATTTTCGATAATTTTCTTCATTGTCTACGATACCACCTATTTTAGTGTCATTGCAAAAGTTTTAACCATGTTTTGTGCATTCACTTCCAAACTGGAGGAATAACAGAATCAGAATCGGGTTTCATATCACCATCGTATGTTGTGAAAGTTATTGTTTTTGTGACAGCAGTACAATGCAATACATGAAAATAAAAACTGTAAACTACAGTACTGATCCCCGTGGCACACCGCTTCTCACAGATCCGGAACCTGAATGATAACTTTTCACCATCAATCTCTTCTGCCAACCATCAAGCCAATTATGGATCCACAAATGGTTCTAGTTTGTATATTGAGGAGTACTCAGTGATAACTCTGACCTTGCCCAGATCTCACAGGATGCCTGCAGTTACATGCAACTCCATTTGAAAGTCCAATGGAACTCCACTTCATTGCTGTGGTTCCACCACAAAGGTGGCAGAGTTGGTACAGCTGGTAGAGTTGTCACCTCACATCTCCAGTGGCAGAGGTTCAATGCTGACTTTGGGTTCCATTCGTGTGGCATCTATACATTCTCCCACATCCTGAAGGCAAGCAGTTTAGTAGGAAACTGAGCATTGTCATGAACTCCAGTAAGGGGATGGATGGGAATTTGATGGGTATGTGGAGAGTATAAAATGCATTAGAATAGGACATGATGTGTCTTTGTACTTTACTACTACCACAAAACATTCACATCATATCAACCAGTAATATTAAATAAGATTCTGACCTCTATCTTAAAACAGAAGTCATCTTTACTCCTGCCTTGGGCAGAGAACTGAAAAGATTTGTTGTCTTCCGGGTGATTTGGAGTTGAGTAGGATCCGGGATCAGCCATGATGGAACGGCGGAGCAGACTCCATGGGAAGAATGGCCTCATTCTGTTACTATGTCTTATGGTCTAAGACATTTCTTCTCATCTCTGTCTTAAACATGTGATCCTTATTTAACATCTGCAGAGTACAATGCACTACTATGCAGCGTGATCTGTCTTATTCACAAAAGATTAATCTCCACGTGCTTAGTGCATAGAAATATAGGTGAATTAATGATCACCTTCAATGTGCCATTAATAGCCTTTGGCCACTTAACAAGAAGAGAGACTTAATTTCAAAACTTCAAAGCTGAATGGGTAGCAATGATCCCTGTCCTCCTGTGTGTTTCGAGATCTAGGTTACTTACATCCAGCACTTCAAAGCACAGAGATATCATCAGGCTGAGTGAATTATCATCACTATCCTCTCACAGGCCAACATCCCTAGCACTAAAGCCCAATGTTACTTATTGTCTCTGATAAGCAGGTCACACATTTTGACTCCCAAATGAGATGTTGTATTCCAAGCTCCATCAGAACAAGAGGTTACCAGACAGACAGAGGAAAGGATTTCAGGATGCTCTTACAGTTTCTTTAGTATATCCACTGAAAAATGGCAGCACCTGGGCTATGACTATTGAGAATGGACAAGGCTCATTCAGATTAGTAATGGGACTGGAGAAAATCCAGTCGACGCACCTGCCCCAAGCAGCACTTCCTGTCTCACCTGTCCAGAGTTTGTGGGCTTCACGTTGATCTCATCAACCACCAACAGAAATGGAGTGGAATTAGGTCACCCTCAATGCCGATAACTATCCCAAGGAAAGGAGTGCAAGTTTCTGCAGCCAAGCACTATGGATTGGAGATTCACTTTGAATTCATCTTGCATTTCACCCCTTGCAATAAAAGAAGCAGTTGATCATTTCCCCCCCCCACCCCCCCATCCTGTGTTTTAATCCACTCAGACAATATCATTGTTTGTCTCTTTCCAGGACATCTTTCCTAAGTTCTAGTAGGTGAATAAAAAAGACACTTCAGTGAGATTAAACCAGATATGAATTTTTAAACTATCTTATTTAGCAAATGAACATTAAGTAATAAAGATACCCTTATTTCACACACCGCAGGCCTCCAATTACAAATCAGAAGAGTAATAAACTACAGTACATCAATAGACCATCTTCTCTTTTCCTGGCCAACCTTCTGGTTCTGAATTTAAGTTCAGCACTTTTTCCCTTGCTAGACTTGGCTCCTTTCCCAGATTTAACTGGCCCCAACAAGCCTTGAACATGATTTTTAATCTTTAATTTTCCTTTTACCCTCAGAAATTGCTGTCCCTCCAAGTTCTTTCCCATTGAATGATTAGCTTTGCTTCGAGTTATAATTATGACTGCTTCTCTTGCAATATGTTCTACAAGTGCATATCTCTTAAAAGTGAGAATCGATTAACCAACATTTCAGAAGTTGGATCTACATTGGAAAGCTTCATTTCTGCTGAAAGCAATACTCCCTTACGTTTAATGATTTTCATAAATTCTTTGCCTTCAATTAATTTGGTAAGTTAGCCAGAGAACGTAGAATTTTTGAGCTCAACAGCTGGATGTGTGGTGGTTCAGGCCCTTTTTGGAGTCCATTGTGCCCCTGATAGGACATAGGAATTAAATGCTGATTTCTGTTGTTCTTAGCATTTAACTATTATTCATTAACTGAACTCTTGGCCTTCCGTTCACGAGTTGTGTTGCAGCCACACTGAGGGTTGGCACCACCTTGGGTTGCCATTGTTTAATTGATTGGTTGTGGCAGAACTGGAAAGCTTTAATTTCATTCATTAGTTGGGGGAGCTCTTTGTCTGCTATAAGCAGCTTTTGCTGTTTAGTATGGGTGTAGTGTTGTGTTGAAGTTTCTCCTGTCTGTCATCAATTTTTATGTGTACCCGCTGCTGCCCTTAGCATGCTCTCCCATTCTTCATTAAACCATGATGATCCGCTAGCTAGATGATTATAGAGTGAGGGATATGCTGAACCATGACATAGTATAGTGTGATGAAATACAGTTCTGCTGCTACTGATGTCCTACCTCATAGATACCCAGCTTTAAGCTGGTGTTTCTGGTCTGAATCTGTCCTGTTTAATGTGATACTTGTGTCACAATGTACTGGTATGAAGAAGAAATGTACGCCAGTACTGGATTACACTTAATTTTGATGCAAAGCCATTTTAGACAGACATATTAATGTATCTTTACCCTAAGATCATGCAGGATTATTTCAGCCACTTCTTTTTGATAATATTTTTGGAATAAGTCTAATGACAGTCGTAGGGGAGTTTTGTGCTGTGATAGATTTTTAATCAGATAATGTATATATCCTAACTAATTGTGCCATTAAATCAATCATCTTACTTACTGTTGATTTGACACAAAATAGCAATTACAAGACTGTAAACCTCATAATGTTAAACATTAAAACACCCATGAATTTAAGCCAGATCTTTGGAAGTCTTTGTTCAATGCTATAGTTACCTTAGGGAATTTTCTGTCAAGTTCCTTAGGGCATATTGTGTTATTTCTGTGAATCTGTTCTGTGTAACCAATTATTTTTTTTCATCTTCAACATTGAAAGCATTGAACTTTTAATTACAAGGTCATTCAGCACCAATGAAGTTAGAATCCTCCCTTGGATGGTGTTTTACCAGAATATATGCAGGTAGATAGATAACAAATATTACTGGCTGATATAAAATACAGTGCCAAAATATATTAAATTTCCTTTCACATCACAAAGGCTTTCAGAAACATCAGCGGCCCTAAATCCTAGCCACCTTTGCATGTTTTTTTTGAGTCTTTTTAGATTTGTCTTATTTTTATTTTGAGATACAGCACAGCCCTTCTTGCCGAATGAGCTCGCACTATGTGACCAACTAACCTACTAACCTGTATATCTTTGGAATGTGGGAGGAAGCTCACGTGGTCACAGGAGGAACATACAAATCCCTAGGAGACAATGGTGGGAATTGAACTAGGGTTGCTGGTACTGTGATGTCACTAACTATTGCTACCGTGTTACACTCAGGCCATTTAAAGCTGATCTGTTGATTTATTCAGCTTGTCATATTAAAAAGAAAAGTAGGGAAATCTGTTCTTTGTCACACATGCTGTGACAGTAGCAAATGGAATAAAGTTTTGGGGTTCATATGCTACAATGCCAGGTTTAGTACATGCAACTAAGGATAAATTACTCTCTCCCTTTACATTTTATTAATGTGCATATCACAGTTCAAAGGTTCAAACTATATCAACTTTGAACTTTTTCTTCTCCAGATAGCCTCAAAACCAAAAATGAAAAGAATGGCAGTGTGATCATCAACCCCCAAACCCCCTTCCCTGCACAAAATAAAACAAAAATGGAACAGGCACATTGACACCTAATTCCCCCTCCCCAGCACACACTAAAAAAGATCAGGCAAAAAACACAGAATACAAAAAAAAATAAGACTGAAAAAAGTTCACAGTCCAAGTCCACATCCAAAATGCAGAAAAACTGGGCAACATTCTCCCTTTCTGTAGCTGTGTTCTCAGCACTGATAAAGAGACAGTCTCCTCTTTCCAGCAGCAGAACAATCCCCCAGTGATGAAAAGGTAGATTTGGCAAAATGGAGTTGAACATCAGCTCACAGCTTTCTCGCAATGAGATTCCTATATGCTACCTCTGCCTCCCAGAATCCCCTCAGAGACTGCAAAGCACTGAAACACCCCAATGATCTACAAACTGCAAATCCATAGGATCCAACAGTTCCAGAATCATATTTAAGATGAAAAACAAATGTGAAAGACATAAAGGAAGTGATTCATGATCTCATGATTCATGATTTCATGATCTATCCAGAAGATGTCAACACGGCACACAGGCACCATCTTGACCAGAAGTTGTAATTTGTAATTTCCCATTCTAGTCATGATATTATTTTATCAACATATTGCCATGCATTAGGAATACCCTATATTTAATTCTTTGTAAGTCATTGATAGTAAACTTGGTTGAAAGTGGAGCTTAAGTCAGTATTGACAGCGGGAAAATAGCACGGAGCTGGAATGACATTCAGTAAATTATAATATTCTTATTTAATTAGTAAAATGGCTTATACTCACAATAAATCCTTAAGATTTTGACTGATATGCTCAAATCTTTTTGTATGCAGATAGGAGAGATAAACTGGAGTGTAATTTCAAGGTTTAAATTACAATCTTAATCAAATCAAGCTCAAATTGGTGATACAATTAACAAGCTTGAATGTATTTATCTCCTGGAATACAGATCCAGGCGATATATTTTATTATTCATAGTTCCACCTTTTCAGTGTGCTTACCATGGTAATACTACAGCTCAGTTATAGTACATACCATATAAAATTGATTAACATATGATCATGTGTTTTCTGTCTGTTGATAGTTATGGTAAAACAGAAATAACCCACTTTAAAAAATTGCTTTCAGTATTATTACCTGATCATGCATTGACAACAAAGCAATTAATTAAAATAATCTTTACACTAATTAGTGAGTCTGGTTTAAAATTACCCATATTTTATAGATTTTTGCATTGTAATGATCCTGCTTCCTACCATGGAAACAGGAACAAGAGAACAAAAGAACTGACTCTGCAATTGATAATTCTGCAGGATTATATGAAACTATAAGAGATTCACACAGGTCAAGATGCTGCCATTCTATCCGTGCACATGGAATACGAGAGGTCACTTGCTGAGGAGGTCAAAACCAGCAGTGACCAAACAAAAGTTAAGATCAGCTTTTTCCAGTAAAAGTATATACAGTATTTAATGCAAATTATTTCAAAAAATTAGGGTGTAGTTAATTTTGTTTTGCATTTGTTTTTAAATTAATTCTGAACAAAATGTTTTTTAAAAATTTAAATCCTAAAATTATTTTTTAAATGTGTTTTTAAGAATAAAATCCAATTTTTACTCCTCATGTCCTGCAAATACCTGAAAACTGAGTCCCCTCCTCACTTTCCCCTCTCTCATCTGGTTCTATCTGCCCTTTGTCTTTCCCTTAACTGATTGCACATTAAACTCTTTCCACCTCTCACCCTTTCCTTCCATCTTATCTATACTCATTATCTCCCATTTCACTTGGTTCCACATACAGGCTCATGCCCCTTCCTCTTACACCCTTTATGTTGGCTATTTTCCATCCACACTCTCAAGTCCCGAAGCAGGGTCATCGATCATCCCTCTACATCCATAGATGCCAAGTTTCTCCAACAGTTATTTCTTTTGGTTGATGAAAATTGTGAAGATTTATTAACTGAATGATTTACAACAAGATAAAGCGACACAACACCAAGAATTGGATACTACCAAATATTGTCCTGCAGAAATCCTGTCAGCGTGCTGAGTAACAAAGAAACTGGAAGAAACGAAGATGGCAGAGCAATTTACCACCATGCAAATCTGCACTGCATAACTCGGAGCCAATATGTCTTTGTCCATTGGCTACCACCATGCCTCATAACCCAGGTTTCAGTGTTGATCTTCAGGGATGTCAGCATGAAATTTGCATTTTTTGTCTTCAATTGCATGGGTTTCATCTGAGTAGTCCAGTTTCCCTTCACATTCCATTTACATGCAGATCGGTAAATTAATTCAAAGTTCAAAGTAAATTTACAATTGGGAGACCACTTTGCTGAGTATCTAAGTTTCATCCGCCAGGAAAAGTGGGATCTCCCAGTCGCCATTCATTTTAATCCTACTACCCATTTCCATTCTGACATGTTTACCCATGGCCTCCTCTGTTGTCATGATGAGGCCACACTCAGGTTGGAGAAGCAGCATCTTATATCCCATCTGGGTAGCCTCCAATCTGATGGCATGAACATTGTTCCTCAAACTTACAGCAATAGCCCCCACCCGTTCACCGTTCCCCATTGCCTCTCTCACCTTATCTCCTTACCTACCCATCACCTCCCTCTGGTGCTCCTCCCTCTTCCATGACCTTCTATCCTCTCCTATCAGACAGCCCCTTCTCCAATCTTGTATCTGATTCACAAATCAACTTCCCAGCTCTTTATTTGACCCCTCCCTCCCCATCCTGGTTTCAACCTACCACCTTGTGATTCTTCCTCCCCTACCCCTTCTAACTCAGACTCCTCGTCTTTTTTCTCAGTCCTGATGAAGGGTCTCGGCCCAAAGCATTAACTGTACTCTTTTCCATAGGTGCTGCCTAGCCTGCTGAGTTCCTCCAGCATTTTGTGTGTGTTTCTTATTATTAAAGTGTGTGTATATATATGACTCACCATTTATAACCCTGAGATTCATTTTTTCAGGGGATACTCAATAAATCTATAGAAAAATAACCATAAAAGAATCAATGAAGGACCGCCAAACTTGGGCATTCAACTAGGTTGCAGACAACAATAAACTGCAAATTCAGAAAGAAATAAATAATAATAAATAAGCAATAAATATTGAGAACATGAGATGAATTGTCCTTCAAAGTGAGCCCATACTTTGTGGGAACATTTCAATGATGGCGCAGGTGAAGTTTGGTCCCCTTCGGTTCAAGAGTCCGATGGTAGAGGAGTAACTGTTCCTGAACCTGCTGGAGAGAGTCCCGAGGCTCCTATACTTCCTTCCTGATGGCAGCAATGAGAAGAGAGCATGTCCTGGGTGGTACAGGGTCCCTGACGATGGACGCTAATCTCCTGCAATAGTGTTTCATGTAGATGTGCTCAGTGGCGGGGAGTGGTGGACTGGGCCAAATCCATTACTTTTTGCAGGATCTTCCATTCAAGGGTGTTGATGTTTCCATAGTAGGCTGTTATGCAATCAGTCAATATTCTCTCCACTACACATCTATAGAAGTCAGTCAAAGATTTAGATATCAAGCTAAATCTCCATAAGCTCCTAGGGAAATGGAGGCAGAGCCATGCTTTCTTCACAATTGCACTTATGAGCTGGTTCCAGGACAGGTCCTCTGAAACAATAACACCAAGGAATTTAAAACTGACCACTACAAAGAGTTCGTAGTGGTAGATACCAGGCAGAGTTGTTGGGACAGTGTGAAGAATAGCATGCAATTAATGTAGGATTAGTTTTAAAATGTCAATTGTTGACATAGACTTGATGGGCAATTGCTCTGCCTCCAGCCTATTTGATTCAATGGCTCAATAACTATCACTTGACACATAAGGGAACAATGAGACAAGGTCAGTAAAGATTACCAGTCTCCCACATTTTGGTTAGATCAGTTGGAAATGTTGGCTCACAAATAGCTTAGAGACAGTGAGAAAGGGAGGATAGGCAGGTGATAGAGAAGGTATGCGCTCAGAGTGGTGGTTTGAGATGCATCTATTTTAATGCGAGGAGTATTATGAACAAAGCGGATGCACTTGGAATGTGGATCAGCACTTGGAACTATGATGTTGTGGCCATTAGAGACTTGGATGGTGCAGGGGTAGGAATGGCCACTTCAAGTGCCAGGCTTTAGATGTTTCAGAAAGGACAGGGAGGGAGGTAAAAGATGTGGGGGCGTGGCACTGTTGATCAGGGATAGTGTCACAGCTGCAGAAAAGGAGGAATTCATGGAGGAATTGTTCAAGGAGTCTCTGTGGGTAAGTTAAGAATAGGAAGGGGTCAATAACTCTACTGGGTGTTTTTAATAGACCACCCAATAGTAACAGGGATATCGGGGAGCAGATAGGGAAACAAATTCTGCAAAGGTGTAGTAATAATAGGATTGTTGTGGTGGGAGATTTTAATTTCTCAAATATTGATTGGCATCTCCCTACAGCGAGGAGTTTAGATGGGGTGGAGTTTGTTAGGTGTGTTCAGGAAGGTTTCCTGACACAACATGTAGATAAGACTACAAGAGGAGAGGCTGTACTTGATCTGGTATTGGGAAATTAGCCTGGTCAGGTCTGTCAGTGGGAGAGCATTTTGGAGATAGTGATCACAATTTTATCTCCTTTACCATAGCATTGGAGAGGGGTAGGAACAGATAAGTTAGGGAAACTTTTAATTGGAGTTAAGGGGAAATACGAGGCTATCAGGCAGGAACTTGGAAGCATAAATTGGGAACAGATGTTCTCGAGGAAATGTACAGAAGAAATGTAGCAAATGTTCAGGGGTTATTTGCGTGGAGTTCTACATAGGTATGTTCCAATGAGACAGGGAAAGGATGGTAGGGTACAGGAACTGTGGTGTACAAAGGCTGTAGTAAATTTAGTCAAGAAGAAAAGAGCTTACGAAAGGTTCAAAAAACTAGGTAATAATAGAGATCTAGAAGATAAGGCTAGCAGGAAGGTTTAAGAATGAAATTAGGAGAGCCAGAAGGGGCCATGAGAAAGCCTTGGTGGACAGAATTAAGGAAAAATCCAAGACATTTCTACAAGTATGTAGAGAGTAAGAGGGTAGGACATGAGAGAATAGGACCAATCAAGAGGGAAAGTAGAAAAGTGTATATGGAACCCGAGGAGATAACAGAGGTACTTAATGAATACTTTGCTTCAGTATTCACTATGGAAATGGATCTTGGCGATTGCAAGGATGACTTGCAGCAGACTAAAAAATGGTAAGACTCTTGGCAGTGTGGAGGATCAGAAGGATATTGGGGTCTGAATCCATAGGACACTCAAAGCTGCTATGCAGGTTGACTCTGTGCTTAAGACATACAGTGCTTTGGCCTTCATCAACTGTGGAATTGAGTTTAAGAGCCCAGAGGTAATGTTGCAGCTATATAGGACCCTGGTCAGACCCCACTTGGAGTATTGTGCTCAATTCTGGTCATCTCACTACAGGAAGAATGTGGAAACCATAGAAAGGGTGCAGAGGAGATTTACAAGGAAGTTGCCTGGATTGGGGAGCATGCCTTATGAGAATAGAATAAGTGAACTTGGCCTTTTCTCCTTGGAGCAACAGAGGATGAGAGGTGACCTGATAGAGGTGTACAAGATAATGAGAGGCATTGATCGTCTGAATGGTCAGAGGCTTTTTCCCAGGGCTGAAGTGGCTAGCACTCGAGGGCATGGATTTAAATTGCCTGGAAGTAGGTACAGAGGAGATGTCAGTGGTAAGTTTTTTTTATATATAAACGCAGAGTGGTGAGTGCATGGAATGGGCTGCCAGCAGCGGTGATGGAGGTGGAAACGATAGGGTCTTTTAAGAGACTCCTGGATAGGTACATGGAGCTTAGAAAAATAGAGGGCTATGGGTAAACCTAGGTAGTTCTAAGGACATGCTTGGCACAGCTTTGTGGGCTGAAGGGCCTGTATCGTGCTGTAGGTTTTCTATGTTTCTATGAAAACGAAGGGTGGCTTTTGTGCAATGATATGCATGGTTTGTGTAAATGTGGTTGGACATGTGGAAAACAACTAGTGTGGAGATTTTGCACTAAAGAACTGGTCTCAGACAGGACAGAGTTAACATAAAAACAGCTCAATGTGAAATGATTAATGTAGCTCAGCAGAATGAGACAGCATATCAGCCTATCAAAGCACCAGCTAACATGACAATTTCATTTAGAGGGATTTAGGGAACATTGAAATATAGGCAGACATAAAATTCAGATTATCAGTCTATCATTGAGGAGAACTAATACTATTAGTGTGGACCCTATTTAAGATAATCACTGACAGAATATACATCCACATTTGATATATACAGTTTTCTGGTAGACTGCAATTTGGAACAATATTTGACATTTCAAATATATTGTAACCTTTGAATTACCATCACTCTTGTAACCTTTGAAGATGTGTTCACTCTCACCACATCAGGGTGACATTCCTTTTGGGTAGACATTTGTAGATAGGAATTTTAACACCAAGGTGTGGTCTTACCAATATAAAGGAGATCGGTTGTAGCTTTGCTGAGTTTACTGGTTTTGCTGTTTTTGAACTGCGTGTTGTCAAATTTTTGGCTATATTTCCATCGAGTGAGCAACATAATAACTGTGACTGGTTCGTCTGCTTCTTATTGTGTTGAGGTAATTGTTCAGGGTCAGTACTTCAAGACACAGGAAAGAAGCAGCCAATGATGCCTCCACAGAATCCTCCAAATTTACTGGAAGGATAAGCCAGCAACATTTTTTTTCTCAGCAGATCCACATGGTCAGCATTGAGGCCCAGTTACACAGAGTTAGCTAGGTTGGGCGGGCCGTATCACTCACACACTGGAAGTACATTCCTGAAATGGATGCTCTGTCCCACATTCTGCCAGAGGAAGAGAATTGTAAATTGGTTTAATATTTCACATGGAGAACAGAGAAAAACTTCATTTTGCATGCCATCCATACTGACCATTTCATCAGAAGAGTGCATTAAGAGAAAACAATAACAAAAGGCAGCATAAGCTGTTATTAACAAAGAGAAAGTGCACTGGAGGCAGGTAATAAGATGTCAGGACATAACAGGGAAGATTGTGAAACAGTTTGTTTTATCATACATGGGAGCTATTTACTAACCTTATAAACATCAAGCCTTGTGGTACCTGCACTCAGAGTTATGTTTTTTTTCCCTGATGGGAGGAGAAGGACAGAGAATGTCTGGGGTAGGTGGGGTCTTTGATTATGTTGGCTGTTGTACCGAGGCTGTGAGAAGTGTAGACAAATTCCATGGAGGAGAGGCTGGTTTCCATGATGTTGTGTCTTTACCTGCTCAGTGCAACTACCTCTTTCAGATGCAAATATTTAGTCCTCTTGCCAAAAAATATTATTTATAAATGTTTAAATGTATTAAAGTCTGAAACCATAGATTCCAGTCATAACAACCCACCTTTGCTGAGACAATAGCTGAGAGCATTTAACATGTTTATTGTCCAGCAGCTCAATTGCTGTTTAGTCCTGGAGTGTGAGACGGAGAGTGTGAGTGTGAGCAAGAAGGTGTGTGTGGGAGAGAAAGAAAGAGGGAGTGTGACAGAGGGAGTGTGAAAGACAGAGACTGACAGTGTGAGAGAGACAGAGGGTGAGAGAGACAGAGAAGGAGAGAGATTAATTGATTCATCACATATACGTTGAGACATGTAATAAACAGTGTTATTTGTATCAACAACCAACACAACCTAAGGATGTGCTAGAGGCAGCCAGCAAGTGTGTCCACACATTCTGGTGCCGACATAGCATGCCCACAATGTTTGCAGAACACAAGCAGCAACAACGACAACACCAAAACAGGCCCCTTACTGCCCTTCCAAAACAAATGACATGACGTTGCACAAGATGGCAAAAATGCACCGACCCCATAAGGTAACCTAGAGTTAGGCAGCCAACCCTGTCAGTGGACAGGTAAGTGCTAAGACAGGTAACAGAGAAAATGTTGCATTACTCAGGGATTTGAAGAAGAATCACTTGAAGGTGAACCAACAATTCAAACGAGGGTTGCAGTGCACTGGAGACTGCAGATGGACAAACACATCACACATTGTCACTGCTATGATGTAATGCTTTCCAGGCTTAGAATGTTATGATATTTGAAAATGTAAACTTCTGCTCTGAATTATTTCTTTCAAACTAAAAATTGTAGCAGATCTTACACCATACTGGCTGAGCAATCAAAATTTTTAAGTATTTGAAATATTCCATTGACTAAGACAGCAATGCTTCTGAGGAAGAGACTTTCTGATCTGAAGTACTGATTGCATGAAGAAATAAGATTCCACATCACCCTGAGAATAGCTTCAATATGACACGTCCTTAGTCTGGGCTTTTCCACCAGAAAATGTAGTTTTACCTAATAGGTCTAATAAATTTGATGATAATCTTACGTATTTACTGAGATACAGTGAGGCCCTTCTGGCCCTTCAGGCTATGCCACCAGTTTAATCCCAGTTTAATCACAGGACAGCTGAGAATGAGCAATTGAACTACCGACTGGTACATCTTTGGACAGTGGGAGGAAACCGAGCACCTGGAGGAAACCCAAATGGTCACAGGAAGAACATGCAAGCTCCTTACAACAGTGGTGACAATTGGGGAGACATCACATGATGACATAGGATCGAGACGTGGAAATCCAGCTCTCCCGTTAAAAAAAACAGTAAAATAATGTTTAAGTGAAGAAAAGTTAGTAAATACTTTTTTAAAATTACTTATAAACTACTCAGAATTGTCTTAAGATATGTCTCCTAAACAGAAGCAGAAGAAAACTACTACTTTGAAGACAACACAAGTTGGAAAAGAATCAAGGCTGGCTGCTATGAAAGTGCCTCGGGCTCAAGTGCATTTTACCTCCGGTGATACAAAACAGGAAACTGCGGCAACATCAACCGTTTCCAAAAAAAAAGAGCAACAGGAATTGCGCAAGCGTGAAGGAAGGGACATACACAAACACGAGCAACCCAAACTACAAATCCTGCTACGATCGGAACTGAAAGTGAAAGTGAATGAGGTGGAATCAGATTCTCTGGATAAATCAGAAGACGACGAAGAGACAAACAAAGAAGAGCAACAGGAAGTGGTTGGAGGTGATATTGGAGACAAAAAATCTTTGGTGCAAATAATGCATGAATTAAAAGCATTAAAAGTAATAAAAAAGATAAAATATGAAGATTATGTTTGATAAAATGATGAAAAGACAGGACAAAATGGACAAGAAAATTAAAAACTTGGAAGAAACAATGGGAGATACCATTGATAGAGTGAATAAAATGAAAGATAATATTTCTGCCTGGACATCAGAAAGAAAACGGTTGTTGGAAAAAGTGGATGTACTTGAAAATTTTAGCACACAAAATAATATTAAGATTGTTGGACTTAAGGTATAGAGGGAGAGGATCCAATAATTTTTTCTTCAAAAATGGATTCCAGAAATTTTGGAAATGAAAGAAGGAACCCAGTTAATTGAAATTGAAAGGGCTCACAGAGCCTTAAGATCAAGACCTCAAGTTGATCAAAACCCATGATCAATCTTGATAAAATGCTTAAGATATCAAGGTAAAGAAAAGATCCTGAAGGCGGCTGCCCAATGTGCCAGAAAGAGAAATGGGTCATTGATGATAGAAGGGAAAACAGTTCTTTTCTATCCTGAGACAAGTTATGACCTTTTGAATAGAAAGAAAGAATTTAACCCAGCGAAAAATCTTTTATGGGAAAAGGGTTATAAATTTATATTGCACCACCCGGCAACCCTGATAATTTTTTTGGATGATGGAAAAAGATCTTTTATTGATTATCGGGATGTGGAAGAATTTGCACAAGAACTCCCAAATATTCGCTAACCACAGCCAAAGATTTAAAAATGAAATGGATTAAAGATGAAGACAGGGACAGTGAATGGAGTTGATGGATGCTTAAGGACAGAAGAATATTTAAATATATTCTTAATTATATGATACAGGGGGAGAAAGGTAAAAATTTGAGATATTAATCGAGAGTAGTGATATTTTTTTCTCATATATACTTTATGTTACGGGGGAGCTGGGGGAACTTTGGATCAATTGCTACAGGATTCACGTGTGTAATCATGATGATTACCCCCCTCCATTGTACGGGTCATGGCAATGTGTTTTTTTATTCACAACATTAGTAGGGGGGGTATTTTGTTTTTTTTTCTTTATAATTTATTTTTCTTTAATCTTTCTTTCTTTGCCTGGATAATCTGGGGGGGGGGGGGGGAAGAGACACATAGCAACACGGAGAATTTTAAAAAGATTCCCCAAGGTACTACGAAAGTTGAAAAGTTAAGTATTACTATAGACTGGAGTAACCCTGTTAAAAATAATGACTAATTTACTGAATTTTTAAAGTCTTAATGTTAATGGGCTTAATGGGCCGGTTAAGAGAAAAAGAATTTTAACATACATTAAGAAAATGAAAATAGATAAAGCTTTTAGCTGCATTCCACTTGAAAAAATTACTTATAATTTAAGAGATAAATATGAAATATTTCTGAAAATTTGGCGCCCTTATTTACAAAAGATAGGATTAAATATATAGGTGCTCCGAAGATAAAATGATTGGTTATTTGGGGAAAGAAATAGATATACATACTAAAGCTATTAAGAACTCCATGGAGCATGTGGGGATCTTCCGATATCCAGGCATTCTTTCCTTCTTTTTCTCTTTTTTCCCTCTTTCTACAGGGATATGTTAGGGGGGAGGGGTTAAGGGGAAGGGTTCATAATTTTTTTTTCCTTCTGCAACCACTTGAAAATTCAATAAAAAAATTTATTAAAAAAAGTGGCGGCAATTGAACCTGGATCGCTGGGACTGTAAAGCATTCTGCTAACCACATTTTCTAGAACAGATTGTGTACAATAAATATACATTTCTTGAACATAGATAATGCAGTAATTAACCAGAAAATGTTTATTGTACTCAATTTGTTCTAAAAAAAGCTGAGCCCTTTGAGTAGTTGAGATATGTGTTGACTACGCCCCTCCAAGTTCAAGGTCTTCTTCCTTAAATGAAGGACCCAGGATTGAGAGTGTTCTGACCAACTGCATCATTGTCTGGTACAAGAATTGAAAGGCACCTGGCTGTAAAATCCTAAAATTATTACGAGGACTGCTGAGAGGATTATTGGGTTCACTCTTCCACCCATCTGAGTGCTGCATATGCAGGGTCCTTAGCATTGTCAAGGATTTCTCCCATCCATCCCACCATCTCTTTTTCCACCTACCATCAGACAGGAGGTACCACAGGACTGAGGCAAGGACTGTTAAGATGGGAAGCAGTCCAAGATAAAGAAAAGATCCTGAAGGCCGCTGCCCAATGTGCCAAAAAGAGAAACGAGCCATTGATGATAGCAGGGAAGGCAGTTCTTTTTTATCCTGATAAAAGTTATAACCTTTTGAAGAGAAAGAAGGAATTTAACCCAGCGAGAAAAGTCTTATGGGAAAAGGGTTATAAATTTATAATGTGTCACCCAGCAACACTGATAATTTTTTTGGAGGAGGGAAAAAGAAGATTTTTTACCGATTATCGAGAAGCGGAGGAGTTCGCACAAAAACTTCCATTTATTCACTAATTACACATAGAGACTTCCAAGCGTAATGGATTAAAGATGAAGATAGAGATAGTGAACGGAAGTGATGGACATTTAAGGATGATACAGGGGAGAAAAGCAAAATTTCAGAAATATTAATTGAGACTAGTTTTTTTTCTTTATATATATACACACACGCACACACATTTTTATGTTGTGGGGGTGCTGGGGAGCTTTGGATCAGTTACTGCGGGATTCATGTGTGTAATCATAGCGATCGCCATGACCCGTACAACAGAGGGGGATAATGTTGTGTTCTTTTTTTTCTACAACATTAGTAGGGGGGGTATTTTGTTTTTTTCTTTATACTCTATTTTTCTTCCATCTTTCTGCCTGGATGATCGGTGGGGACACACATAGCAACGTGGAGAATTTTAAAAAGATTTCCCAAGATACCATGAAAGTTGAAAGATTAGGTATTATTATAGATTGGAGTAACAATTAAAAATAATGACTAATTTACTGAATTTTTTAAGTTTTAATGTTAATGGGCTTAATGGACCGGTAAAAAGAATTTTAACATACATTAAAAAAATGAAAACAGATATAGCTTTTTTTTTTACAAGAAACACATTTAACAGACATAGAACATCAGAAATTAAAAAGAGACTGGGTTGGAAATGTTATTGCAGCTTCATTTAATTTAAAGGCGAGACGAGTTGCAATTTTGGTTAATAGAAATTTACCAATTAAAATACAAAAGGTATTAATTGATTCGGCGGGAAGATATGTAATTATACATTGTCAAATTTTTTCCAGAACTATGGACTTATGAATATTTATGCACCAAATGAAAATTATGTAAAATTTATACAAGGTCTTTTTGAATTTGGCTGACGCACATGACAAAATATTAATAGGTGGAGATTTTAACTTTTGTCTAGATCCAATTTTTAGATCAACAAAGGTTGTCACAAAATGAAAAATAGTAAGATTAACTCTATCATTGATGGAAGACTTAAATTTGATTGATATATGGAGAAGAATTAATCCAAAAGAAAGATTATTCATTTTATTCAAATAGACATAAAACATATTCAAGGATAGATTTTTTTCCTATTATCAACGAATATTCAAGATAGAGTGAAAAATGTGGAATATAAAGCGAGAATATTGTTAGATCATTCTCCTTTGATAATGACAATGATAATGACAGATAAAGAGGAATCAATTTATAGATGGAGATTTAATTCAATATTACTAAAACATCAAGATATTTGTGATTTTATGAAAAAGCAGATTCAGTTCTTTTTAGATACAAATTCACATTCAGTTGATGATAAATTTATATTGTGGGAAGCAATGAAGGCATATTTGAGAGGTCAGATAATAAGTTATACTTCTAAAATTAAGGAATACATGATAGAAATAGATCAATTGGAAAAAGATTACAAAATTAGAAAAAGAATCTCAAAGAAATATGACAGAAGAAAAACGAAGACAACTTATTAATAAGTTACAATATAATACACTCCAGACATATCAAACAGAAAAAACAATTATGAGAACTAAACAGATGTTATGAACTAGGTGAAAGATCACATAAGGTCTTTGCATGGCAGTTAAAAACAGACCAGACTTCTAAAACAATAAATGCAATTCGAACAAAAGTAAATAAAATTACTTACAAACCTTTAGAAATTAATGAAACTTTTAAGAATTTTTATTTTGAGTTGTATAAATCAGAATCACAAAATGATAATGTCAAGATAGAAAGGTTTTTATCACAAATAACTCTTCCAAAATTAAATACGGAAGAACAGAAGGGATTAGATATGCCTTTTACATTGAAAGAGGTCGAAGAAGCCCTAGGATCACTTCAAAGTAATAAATCTCCAGGAGAAGATGGTTTTCCGCCTGAATTTTATAAAAAGTTTAAAGATTTATTAATTCCTCCTTTTATGGAGTTAATACATCAAGCGGAAAGAACGCATAAACTTCCAGAATGTTTTTCGAAAGCTATTTTAATAGTATTGCCAAAAAAAAAGAGATCTTTTAAAGCCAGCATCATATAGACCTATTTCTTTATTAAACACAGATTATAAAATAATGCAAAAATCTTATCTAACAGATTATCTAAGTACTTAACAAAATTAGTACATATGGATCAAACAGGATTTATTAAAAATAGACAATCGGCAGATAACGTAACTTGGTTATTTAGTATAATTCATTTGACGCAAAAGAGGGAGGAAATGAGTGTGGCAGTTACTTTAGATGCAGAAAAAGCATTTGATAGATTGGAATGGGATTTTTTATCTAAGGTATTGGAAAAATATGGATTAGGAGTATCTTTGATAAAATGGATTAAAACCTTAAATACTAATCCCAAAGCTAAAGTAGTGACAAATGGTCAAATTTCAACACCATTTCAGTTAACAAGATCAACTAGGCAAGGTTGTCCATTATCACCTGCTTTATTCGTGCTGGCGATAGAACCATTATCTGAATTAATTAGAATGGACCCAGATATTAAGGGTTTCATAGTTAATCAGGAAGAATACAAGATTAACTTATTTGCTGATGATTTTCTGCTTTATTTAACAAACCCATTGCACTCGTTGCGTAAATTATCCTATAGATTAGAAGAATATGGGAAAATATCAGGTTATAAAATAAATTGGGATAGAAGTGAAATTTTACCTCTTAATAAAGGAGATTATAGTCAATGTTGATTAATAACTCAATTTAGATGGCCGGCAAATGGTATAAAATATTTAGTTATAAGAGTTGATAATGATATAAAGAACTTATAAAAATTAAATTACTTACCACTACTGAAAAAAATTCAAGAAGATCTTGATAAATGGATGGTATTACCAATAACATTAGTAGGTAAATACCATAAAAATGAATATAATCCCTAGACTACAATACTTATTTCAATCACTACCAATACAACTACCCCAGAAGTTTTTTCAAGAGTTAAACAAATATGTGAGGAAGTTTCTTTGGAAAGGTAAGATGTCAAGAATATTGTTGGAAAAATTGACATGGAAATTTGATCTAGGAGGGTTACAACTTCCAAATTTTAACTATTATAAAGCAAATCAACTTAAATTTATTGCATCTTTTTTTGAGAAAGATAGACTGGCATGGATTAGAATAGAACTAGATAAAATAGGAGAAAATACACTAGATTTTATATATAAATGGGAATCTAAATGGATATGGGAAACTAAAGAATCTCCTATATTAAAACATTTGATTGACTTGTGGAATAAGATAAATGTTGATGATGAGACAAAGAAATCTTTATTAGCAAAGAGATCTTTAATTCAAAATATTCCTTTTACAATGGAGAATCAACTTTTATATAATTGGTTTCAAAAAGGGATTAGATATATAGGAGATCGTTTTGGAGGTATATTAATGTCATCTGATCAATCAAATAAATATAAAGTATCAAACAACACTCTTTTTTGTTACTTCCAACTAAGGGCTTATTTAAGAGAAAAATTAGGTCAAACAATGTTATTGCCGAAATCTAATGAAATAGAAACTTTAATTCAAAAAGGAAAGATTAAAAAATTTCTTTTTTAATGTATAAAACTTGTATGTATAACTTGATCCAAAAACAGGCAATTAAACAAGGAGTCCATAAGTCAAGACAAAAATGGGAAAGTGACTTGAATATTAAAATTGAAGAAACAAATTGGTCAAGACTATGTCTTGATAGAATGACAAATACAATAAATGTCCAGTTAAGATTAGTGCAATATAATTTTTTTTACATCAATTATATATTACAACACAAAAAATAAATAAATGAAACCCAAATTTATCCAATCAGTGTTTCCAATGTAACCAAGAAATCGGTACTTTTTTTACATTCTACTTGGTCTTGGTCTACTTGGTCTAAAATTCAACCTTTTTGGACAAATTTAAGAGTTTTATTGGAACAAATTATTGGAACACAACTTCCACATAATCCAATATTATTCTTACTAGGCGATATTGAAAGGATAAAACCAAAACCCAAATTGAATAAATATCAGAAAGAATTTATAAAAATTGCACTGGCAGTAGCCAAAAAGGTTATTGCAGTTACTTGGAAATCAGATACATACTTAAGTATAGATCGTTGGAAGGAAATTTATGGCTGTATTCCACTTGAAAAAATTACTTATAATTTAGGAGATAAATAGGAAACATTTTTGAAAATTTGGCGCCCTTATTTACAAAAGACAGGATTAAATATATAGGTTCTCTGAAGATGAAATAATTGGTTATTTGGGGGAAAGAAATAAATATATATACTAAAGTTATTACGAACTCCATGGAGCATGTGGGGATCTTCCAATATCCAGGCATTCTTTCTTTTTTTTCTTTCTTTCCTTCTTTTTTTCTATAGGGATGTTGGGGGGAGGGGTTAAGGGGGGGAAGGGCATATATATATTTTTTTCATATATTTTCTTTTATTTCTGTAATTATTTGAAAACTCAATAAAAAAAGTTTTTAAAAAATGGGAAGCAGTTTCTTCCCCCAGTCTGTGAGACTACTGAACTTCCTGACACCACCCGAATTTCATCATTTATGAAACACCAGCTGCATTATAATGTTTACTTTTTGATTTGTGTTGTAAATGCAACTTAAGCTAAATGTCCATTTTCTGATATATATTATATTATTTGTTCATTTATTTGCAGAAATATTAATTTATGTTTTGTGTGAGTTATAGGTACTGTGTTGTGCACTCTGGTCTGGAGGAGCGTTGTTTTATTTGGTGGTGTACATGGGTACAGTTGAATGACAATACTCTTGAACTTGATTGAACTCAAACTGGGTCCAAATCAGTGGCCTGTTTAGCAGTAAATCACTTTTGTCCATTTGTATTCCAGCCATTTTGAGGGACAGATTATTACTGTATTTGCCTTTTAAATGAAATGTCATAACTTCCAAGCAATCTTTTTGTAACTTTTGCACTTAGATCACTTTCCGTCCATATTTCCTCCCTAGAATCTAGCATCTCCAATTTATCTTTTATTGCTTCAAGGGGAATTTTCCAGATTGGATTCCATTTGTCCCAGTTTTCCCACAATCAATTATTCTATCATTGTTTCCTTGCGATATTCTGCTCCTTTTACACTATCGCTATCTATCTAGAATATAGCTGTAAAATTACCTGTATTTGTCTTCCTTTTAATGCACTTCCTATCTAAACTGGCACATACAAAATATTGTAGGGGTGACTTTTTTTTGAAACATTTATGCTACAATCCGTTATCTTGTTTTGTTCCTTAATGACAAAAATATAGTTATATTGTGAGATAACAAGTCCTAAAGTTGTATGGGGGGGTCATATGGCAAGACTTGTTGAGTTAATATTGATGCATTGTGAAACTGATACTGTATTCACTTTTTTGTTATTTACAATATTTAAGGCTTTGTAAATCCTTTTGATCTTGAAAAAGCCTTCTCTTTGGTTTAGTCAATTTCAATTTGGTCTGATTCCTCTAAAAATCATGTTCTCCCAACAGCTTTGGAAATGATATTTATCTGCCTAAAATGTGAATGCAGTGTTTTATCTTGCAGCCAAGGTGATGCAGCTGGCAAGAAATATTCTCCATTGACTAGAAGATGGACTCCAACTAAATTGCCTTCATTTATTTCAGCAGTAGAGGAAGAAGGTTTAGTTCCTTTGTGGATAGCTTTGAATTACCTTGAATTGCAACCTGTAAGTTTTATGTTGAAGGATGTGACTTACTGTGGATTACGGAGACTATGGCACGATGCCATATGAAACAGATGGTAGTGCCAAAGGGGCTTTTGGCAACAGTGAATATTTTGGATTTAATAGGGCAAGACAGGACCACCTTGCTAATTCCAAGATCGTTTATTGCGTAGGACCTCACCTACAGTTAGAAGGCATAAAATATACAGACAATGGGTTTAAGTTCTGTAGTGGAACATAATCGAGGTTATCATTATAGCACAAAGGAGTTGCTATTTTAGGAATGCTATACCCTCCTGGAAGGATATTGAACTGTTGGTTTGGGTGACCCATCTCTTTAAATAATGACAATAACCGATTTTTAACTTTGCATTTTCTTAATAAAGAAAAGCTAAAGACAAAGTAAACAATATAACAAACCCTTCCATCTTGCAGCAGGGAGTTTAATATTCCCATATTTCCTTCATGCAATAAATTTAATTTTGCACAGACTCCACTAATAAATGTTGAGCCAGGCATCCAGATGTAATGCTTACCCTGTTGTGTGAGTGTCCTAATCAAATTATCCTTCCCAACATTCTGAATTTATACAGGGAATTTAATAAAACAGATTAGTCTTCAGCTGTGGAAGTGATATTTGGCTACATTAAAATGTGAAGAGAACACACGCAATGATAAATGATGTTACCAGTCCTGATGGTTCCATATACCGAACATTCAATGGAAGATTGGTGCAACCTTTAATCAAAGAGTAGTGTTTAATAAATATTCAGACGTTGTTAGGTTTGTGATTGATAAGGTGGTTGAAATGGTGTTCAAAAAAAGTCAGCCATGATTAAATGATGGAGCAGACTCAAGGGGCCAAGTGGCCTAAATCTGCTCCTATACCTTACAGCCCTATGGTCTCACCTATTTTGTTGGAACATTTTCTGTGGTAGATAGCCATGGGCTATTTATTAGGCGTAGTGTGGAGAGCATTCTGACTGGTTGAATCACCAATTTGGACAGAGGGGCCTCTGCACACGAGTGGGAAAAAACAGCAAAAGTTGTAGACTCAGTCAGCTCCATCGTGGCCATTAGCCTCCCCTGCGCTCAGGACACCTTCAAAAGGAGATAGCTCAAAAAGGTGGCATCCATCATTAAGGCCTCCATCACCAGGACATGCCCTCTTCTCAATGCTACCATCAAGGAGCAGGTACAGGAGCCTGAAGACACACACTCAGTGTTTTGGGAATACAAGACCATAGGATGATAAGGCATAGGAGCAGAATTAGGCCATCCGGCCCATCGAGTGCCATTCAATCATGGCTGATCCTTTTTTTTTTAAATCTCCTCCTCAACCCCAGTTCCTGGCCTTCTCCCCATAATCTTTGATGCCATGTCCAATCAAGAACCTATCAATCTCTGCCTTAAATACACCCAACAATCTGGATTCCACAGATGCATGTGGCAAGACATTCCACAAATTCACCGCCCTTTGGCGAAAGAAATATTTTCACATCTGTTTAGAAAGGGCACCCCTTTATCCTGAGGTTGTGCCCTCTTGTCCGAGACTCTCCCACCATGGGAAACATCCTTTCCATTACTACTCGGTCGAGGCCTTTCAACATTCGAAAGGTTTCAATGAGATTCCCCCTACCCCCATCCTTCTGAATTCCAGCAAGTACAGACCCAGAGCCATCAAATGTTCCTTGTATGATAACCTTTCCATTCCTGGAATCATCCTTGTGAACCTCCTCTGGACCCTCTCCAATGACAGCACATCCTTTCTAAGATGAGGGCCCCAAAACACTTCACAATACTCAAGGTGAGGCCTCACTAGTGCTGTTGTGATGAAAAATAACTGGTTCTTTGAGTCTCAACAGTAGAGGCCTGGACACACGCAGTTTTAATAATAAGGAATTTATTTACAAGGGGAAGTTGGGTCAACACCAGCAACTACAATACACAGGAAGCGGTGTGGGGACATGGTACGGTTACACAAACAAAGAACAAGGGAAAAGCACTACAACAGCTATCCCCCTTGACCTTGGATAGCTGCTGCTCCCTTACCAGGACAAACGATAGACCTTCCCAAACATAAATCAATGCACTTACCTTCAATGAGATGGTCTGTAAGAGAGACCGAGCCAGGCACAAGTCTCACCTTTTATAGCATGGGGCTGGGTGCGATAATCCAATTAAGGTGACCAATAATTTAGGTGTGCATTGATTAGTTGGGAGGGACCAAATGTTGATTGGCATGTGGTGTGTCCTCCGACCAGCCAGGTGGCAATGCATCTGTCATGTGGCTGGTATCTCTGGATATAAGTGCTTTATAAAGCCTCAGCATCACATGCCTGCTCTTGTATTCTAGAACTCTTGAAATGAATGCTAACAGGGCAGTTGCATGGAATATGTACCAAGTCTGCCATTATATGTGAGAATATAGAGTTGTGAAGAAGGATTTTTACTTCTGCCTAAAGGAGTAGACTGTATCCTATTTAATGCCTACATTGAATGCATTTGTCTTGATGATACAAAACTCACAACTTGCTGTTCCAAAGTTTGGTCAAGTTCCAGGTCATATTTCACAATATTCTCTCTTAAATACAGGATCATTTGTTCTGGGGAAAAAAACTGAGCAATTTGATTGAATTTATAATTAGCAGCTCTCCTTGGTTACAGTATAAGTTTCTTAATGGATAGCCCCAGATCTAAGGGAGGGATTGAAATGTCAAGCAGTTGGTGTCGGAGGAGGAGATAAAAAACTATTGTTAATGAAGATGGAGACTGAAGCTCGGGGAAATTCAGAAGCTGAAATGGAGGGGTTGGAATCTGGCAGTGTATAGCGATGGGATGGTTTGAGAAATTAGGTGTGTTGTGAGGGGAGACTGAAGGACATAGTGGCAGAAAATCAAGAGCCATATCCAAGGGAAATTGCAAGATGCCAAGTGAACAACAAAGTCAGAAAGGATTACCGTAGGATCCCAGTGTGAGGAGATCAGAAGCTGGGCCAATCAGAGGACAGGAATGATGAGTGAAGACAGAGAATCAGGTGAATGGAGAAATTGAAGATCATGGAGAAAAATCTCCAAAACCAGGGTGGAGAGAGAAGATCTGAAGAGTGGGGATGATATATCCAAAGGATCTGGAGGATGTTGAAAGTTGCTTGCTAGTCCACAGTCATAACTTTGGAATGGACGAAGAGAAGGGAATTTAAAAGATCACAGGAAGTGGTCAGAAAACTAGAATATTGTTCTAATTAGAAATGCAGCTTGGGCAGTTGCACTTGACATTTTGAGTGTGATATACTGTATACACATGGGCCACTTTATTACATACACCTATTCATAATGTAGATATCTAATCAGCCAACACAATGCATAAAAACCTGTAGACATGGTCAAGAGGTTCAGTAGTTGTTCAGACCAAACATCAGAATTGTGGAATTCTGGCGCCTAATGCTTTCATCTTTGGAAACAACTCTATTTCCATCTTTAATCTCTCTATTTTCTTTTGAAGACCCTGACCTGGAGTTACACGGTGACTTTGGTTCTTTGCGGGAATTGGACCCACTCTCAGGGTTTCATGACTGGCCATTAATCAATATTCCAAGGATGCAGCCCAAGAGATTAGCTCACCTTCAGAGTTCTGGCTCTTGTGCAGGAGTTTGGTCAGTTCTCTGCAGGAACTTGGTGTGCTGTGGGAGACATAAGCTCTCTGGCTGTGTGCTCAATGAGCCAAGTTCTTTGGGCGCAGAACTTGGAAAAAGCGTCGCAATGGACTGTTATCATAAATCAGTGAGTTGTTTTTTATGTCTCCCCTCTCGCTGTGAAACAGAGACACCCCTTTCTCCCTTATTAGGGAGAGAAAGAGCCTGCGGTATGTCAAATACTGGGTGAACGAGTAGTCTTTGGGATACTGCAAGTCTGTGTCTTTGCTGATGCTTTGCTGCATGCTTGAGTGCATGGTGGCGGGTGCCGATGCTTTTTATCTGCTGGTGGGGGAGGGGGGATCATTGCTTTGCTGCTGCTTACATGTGGGGGGAGCTTTGGGGTTCTAACATTTAACTGTCGTTCATTCTTTGGGGGCACTTCTCTGTTTTCATGGATGTTTGTGAAGAAAAAGTATTTCAGAATTCATATTGTACACATTTCTCTGATATTGCTTCTTCTTCTTCTGATGATGGTTCCTTTCAGTCAGTTAGTGGGGTTTGATATACCCCTCTCCTCAGAAATGAACAGCGTGTGTGTGAATGGATTTTAGGTGAGTAGGGGGTTGCACAGGTCCAGACCCACCTTCTCGATATCCCCTCCCGGATCCAGCGGCATGGTGGGGTCCCAGATGGCTGGGGGAAGTTCTGTGGCAGTGAATGGCCAGACCAAGATTCGATGCAAGGGATGCCCTTTCCAAGCTTCACGGCACGTGTTTGCTAGATGGCCGTTGACCCTCCGAGAGGGTTCATCCACCCTTTGACAGGTCTTGTTTTTCGTCCTGCAGGGTGTCTAGCCACCCTCCTCTCCAGGCAAGCCCGGTGGGGGAGCTGGGTTAGTCGCCGACCACCCGACCGTGCGACAGGTAGTACTGGGTTACATGGTACCTGTAGCACTCAGACAAGTGACCGGAGCACATTTAGTGCCTCAGGCGCTAAATGTACCTTTGAAACCTTGAAACCTTTGAAATGTGATCGAGTCTGTGGAATGTTGTTGGTGCCAGAAGAGGTGGTTTGAGTATCTCGGA
Source organism: Hypanus sabinus (assembly GCF_030144855.1). Lineage (NCBI taxonomy): Eukaryota > Metazoa > Chordata > Chondrichthyes > Myliobatiformes > Dasyatidae > Hypanus > Hypanus sabinus. Next base: position 42,265,254 of record NC_082727.1, read on the forward strand.
AACTGCTGATCCCCTGGGACTTTCTTACACAAAAGTCTCTAGAGTTTACAGAGAATGGTGCAAAAAACAAAAAAAAACATCCAATGATCAATACCTCTGTGGGAGAAAACACTATGTTAGTGAGAGATATTGGTGGAGAATGGCCAGACAGTTTCAAGATGACAGGAAGGCGACAGTGACTCAAAGAACCATGCATTACAACAGTGGTGTGCAGAAGAGCATTTCTGAATGCACAACACATTGAACCTTGTTGAAGTGGACGGACTACAAAAGCAGAAGACCACACCTTGTTCCACTCCTGTACCTAATAAAGTGACCACTGAGTGCACACTTTCCTTAATTTTATGCATATTTGTTCAATACGGGTCTCTTTGTTCAAGAGAGAAGTCCGTTCTGAAGAATTGTATTGCACAAAGTTCATTGTCAATGAATGTAATTTTACCTCCTATCGATATTCAAGGAAAATATGGAGCATTCAGGAGATTACAATTATGACCAGGAAAAAAACAAGCAGAACCAAAGAAACCAAAGGAATAAACAAGCACAGAGAGGAACAAAGCTTCAAAATCTAGATCACAGGATGTATCTATCGGTAAGGTGGAAGGCTGAATTCCCATCATATTTTCCCATTTTCATTTGTTCAGAAGCAATGGTTTATTAACACCTCCATCACTGTAACTCACAGTGATACACAACTGTCTTCCAACAACAAACTATACATTCAATGGTGAGTTCAGCAGACTGATCTAGAAATGTCCGTCTGTAGGAATTCAAATTATTTCAAGATTAGTTGCCATTTAATCATGTATGAATATTCATGAAGACAGCCAAACGAGACAGTGTTACTACAGGGTCAAAGTGCAAAGACACATTACCACAGTCACACACAGTAAGCACACACAAGATCACAATCATGTAATAGAAGTCCACTGCCAACAACCTCACCACCCCCCCCCCCCCCCCGCAGGTCGTCAAGGCTTAATGCATACAAGTCAACAAACCCATATAGAATATCAGTAAAAATACAACAATGCTAGGCAACATCGTGGCTTTGAGGCTCAGTCTTCACATATACAAGACAGCCAGGCTAGTATTTATGCTCTGAAGTCACCCATTTACTCTAGTTAAGAGTAAATCAGCAATGATGGGGATGGTCTGAGCTGGGTATTAGACAAGAAGACAAAAAGACGCAGGAGCAGAATTAAACCATTTGGCCCATGAGATCTGCTCTGCTATTCCATCTTGGATGATTTATTATCCCTCTCAACACCATTCTCCAGCCTTCTCCCTGTAACCTTTGACATCCTTACTAATCAAGAACTGATCAACCTCAGTTTTAAATAATACCCAACAACTTAGCCACCACAGTTGTCTGTGGCACTGAATTCCACAGATTCACCAACCTCTGGCTAAAGAAATTCCTCCTCATCTCTTTTCTAAAGAGAAATCCTTCATTTCTCAGGCTGTGGCCTCTGGTCCTAGACTCCACCATGATTGGAAGCATCCTCTCCACATCCACTCTATCTAGACAATTCAATCTTTGATAGGATTAAGTGGGATTCCCTCTCGTTCTTCTAAACTCCAGCAAGTGCAGGCCCAGAGCTATCTAACTGCTCCTCATTCATTAATCTTTTCATTCTTGGGAACCTCTTCTGGACCATGTCCAATGACAGCACATCCTAGGTATGATCAGCCTTGGGTTAATTTTGTCGAATGTAATGATTGAACGTTTCCATGCTACAATAGCTAATATACATTGTCAGCAACATGAAAATTCACCTGCTTAGTGAACTTCAGTAAAAACTGCAATACTTGTTAAATATTTCAGTAATGGTCTTTTTAATTGTGGGATCAAGGTCAACTGATACAACTTAAGAGTAAAACAAAAATGAAAGGGAAAATGATAAAAATATCCTGCATTTGGGGGTTGCACTGAATAAACATCTTGTCAAAATGAAATGGTGAGTCCATTTCCAAGTCAATGTAGATAGAAACAATTTATACATTCTATGTAATTATGAAAAGATTCCAATATCACTCATCAAACCAAAATTCTGAAATGTATACTACAATAATGTTATATTTACAAGCTGCTTTTGTGTCTGAGAATGTAAGACTAATGTATACTACCTTAATTAGATTTTTAACATTCAATGCGGAATTATACATACAGCCATAAATCTACTAAACATCATGCACATTGAATGCAGCCAGTTTTGTTCATTTAACCATCTATTATCTGCTTTGAATTTTTAATTTTATGTATATGTGCATTTTTTCCTTTATCTGAAGCTGCAGAATAAATAAAATTATTTACCCATTGTGGTGGAAAGTCAAAATGTGCAATTATATTTTTAAAGTTGGCAACCTTTAATAATTTGACAGTGCAAACAGCTGCCACAACCAGAGTAAATTAAGAAAGCCCTAAGCTACAACATGGGAAGAATGTGTCCAAGTGAGGGATGTAGCCCACAAGCAACAATTTATATTTTAATTGCACACCATACACCAAATCTAGAGAGCATTTCCATTGCAGAACTAGTACAATTACAATTTAAAATGATATTTTTAAGCTAATCACTTGTAAGTAAATCTGGAACTTTACTTACAAACTCTATCTTTATGGTCATCCTGTGCCTCGGGCCAAATTTTCAGCAATTCATAATTAATTAGGCACTGGTCTGAAGTGCAGTAATGGATCATGTAAAGAGTACGAGAGGGAGTAGTGATAGCTCAGTGTGAAGCTCTCAACTTCCTCTTGAGAGAATGCAGTAATGAGATTTTGAACTGAGGCTGCAGGATGTAAGATTCAGCATCTGACACATTTGGTGGCACACCCAATCCACAACAAATGTAATTAAATAATGTGCTTCTGTAGGATTCTGTGTATATACCTTCTGAGATGTATCAGTGCTGACATAAAGGGTTCACTCGGCCTTTAATGATTTAAGAATCATATATCCTGCACTTAGAGCAGTTAAAAATTTGATATCTGCGAGGAGGTATGTGACTTCTCAGAATATTATGATCTTGCTTTCCTTTTTGATATGAGCTAACCTTTATTTGTGCCCGTGCTATTTTATAATGAAAGGACACACAGTTTTTTCACTTATTATTACAGACACAGATCAAAGCAAAGAGACAGCATTATATGTAAATAATTATGGGCATGTCGGTAATTTTAATAAAAGAAAGAAGTACAGGTCATCAGCAGTGTTTAGCAATGGCTATCTGATAAGTATGTTGTCTTTATTGCTGATCACTAATATACTGCAGCAGATAGTGAGGGATTAGCAGACTAACAGGTGGTGGAACGGCAGGGAGAGGTGTGAAGTGGGTTGTGTGGTGGTGAGAAGAGTTTAAAAATGTATCACCTGATAGATGTACTAGATCCCAAGCAGGCACTGGAAGAGCTTCAACAGGGTGAGGTCATTCTCAGACTATTCTTCAAAAGAAATATAGGAAAAAGTTGGTAATTTTATCTCCTAATTACCACTCTGTAGAATATGCAGTTAAAGCAGAAAGCACTTTCACAGTCCTCCGCACATGCTATCAAGTTTAACATTGCACTAAAGAATTGCTGGCACGGAACTAAAATTACTAATTTATCCAGTTGGTGACCTAATTAATTTAAATAGTGCTGTATATTCCAACATTATGAAACCTAAATATTGCTGAGTTTGTACAAGATTTAGTTGCATACCAGAAAGGTATTTGCAAAATAAATGTTGTTGTAAATTTAAACCTCACTGCTGCACTTGGATAGATTATAAAGTAATGTATTTCCTTTCATCACAGCTGCCTGGTCTAATATGAATTATGGATTTCAGTTAATTATTTCTTTCAGCCTGTGCTTGTTAAATAGGATGGCATTAAAGGACCAGCACCTGGCACCCTTAACAGTTAAGATCCATAGTCTTTATAAAGAGGTTTTGGAAGCTGTCGACTGAATGACAGAATTCAGAAATGGTTGAATACTGCTGGGGATATGCAAACCCTTGTTACTTCATAGTATGCTCCTGCTTTCTAACATCTACTGGTTCTGTTAGTCCCTTCAAGTATAAATATGAGTTTTAGTTAAATAAAGGACTGAGAGAAGGGCAAGTTGCAAGTGCAAGATAAAAAGAATTGGGTGGGTGGGGGAGGGAGGCAGGCTTTGGCTAGGACACTTTCTCTTCTAAGATTCTTTCAACCCCGGTCTTATGTCCATCTGAAGAAGGCTTTACATGACCAGAGGCCCAGGTTCTCCATAAGGTTATAATAAGAAATACACAAACATATAAATAATTAGTGCAAAAGGAGAGCGAAGTAGTGAGGTAGTGTTCATGGAATTCTGATCGCAGAGGGGAAGAAGCTCTTACTGAAATGTTGAAAGTGTGTCTTTAGGCTTCTGTACCTCCTCTCTGAAGAGGTCCTGTCTTGGATGGTGAAGATCTTTAATGATGGATGCTACCTTCCTGAGGCTCAGCCTTGTGTAGATGTTCTCACTGGTGGAGAGGCCAGCCCACCGACCATGCTTGAACTCATCCGTCCGTGTAAGTGAAGGACCCTGTGGCCCTCAGCCTCTTTGCCTCTAGCTTGTTGTAGAGAATCACAAAGGATGTCAGCGTTGTACTGCTTTTTGAAAGATCACAATTCATCTGTAGCCCCTGGATAGTGTGTAGCACATTACACACAGGCATGGATTTGTAAATTTTACATAATTTTGAAAGGAACAGGAAATGAACCACTACACACAAATAGGATTGAGGCAACCGTACAGGATTTGTGTTGTTTTGGAACTACAAGTAAGTTCTTTGCATGAATAGAAATTTAGCATTGCTACCTTCAGCAAAACTTAATAGCAGATAACAGCAGGCCTCCAGGGAGCTGAAATTATTTTTTCATGTTCAGAAGGTGTGCTGCACCTTAATTTCAGCCACGAGCTTGACCAACATTTCCAAGTTCAAAGTTCAAAGTAAAATTTATCATCGAAGTAAATACAGTACATGTTACCATATGCTACCTTGAGATACATTTTCCTTCAGGCACTTACAGGAAAAAAATACAATATAATTCACAAAAACTATACATAAACAAAGACTAAGAAACATCCTCAATGATAGAGGAGCCCAGCACACCTGTACAAAAGATAAGGCTGAGGCATTTGCAACAACCTTCAGTCTGAAGAGTCGAGTAGATGATTCAGCTCGGCCTCCTCCAGAAGTCCCCAGCATCCCAGGTGTCAGTATGCAGCCAATCCGATTCCCTCCACATGATATCAAGAAACCATTGAAAGCACTGGATACTGCGAAGGCTATGGGCCCAGGTAAAATCCCGGCAATAGGTCTGAAGACCTGTGTTCCAGGCCTTGCCACGACACTAGCCAAACTGTTCCAGTACAGCTACAAGACCAGCATCTACCTGACTATGTAGAAAATTGCCCAGGCATGTCTTGTACACAAGAAACAGGGCAAGTCCAGCCCAGCAAATTATCAGCCTACTGATAATCATCAGTAAAGTAATGGAAGGGATCATCAGCAACGCTATCGTGCAACACCTACTCTGCGATAACCTGCTTACCGATGCTCAGGTTGGGTTCTGTCAAGGCCACTCAGCTCCTGAGCTCATCACTTCCTTGGTCCAAATATGGATCAAAGAGCTAAATACCAGAAGTGAGGTGAGAGTGATAGCCCTCGATATCAAGGCAGCATTTGACTGAATATGGCATCAAGGTGCCCTAGCTAAAATGGAGTCAATGGGAATTAGGGAGAAAACCCTCTGCTGGTTGAAATCATACCTGACAAAAAGGAAGATGGTTGTGGTGGTAGGAAGTCAATCAATTCATGCTCAGGACATCCCTGCAGAACTTCCTCAGGGAAGGGTCCTGGCAACAACCATCTTCAGCTGCTTCATCAATGACCTTCCTTCTGTCATAAGATCAGAAGTAGGGATGTTCGCAGATGACTGTACAATGTTCTGCACCATTTGTGACTCCTCAGATAGTGAAGCAGTTCATACCCAAATGCAGCAGGACCTGGACAATATTGGGCTAACAAGTGGCAAGTAACATTATTAGAGCCAACAAGCGAGGCTCTAACCGTCATCCATTGACATTCAGTGACATCACCATCACTGAATCCCCAACTACCAACATCCTGTGAATTACCATTTATAGGAAACTGAGCTAGTCTAGCCATATAAGCACAATGGCTACCAGAGCAGGTCAAAGGCTAGGAATCCTGCAGCGGGTAACTCACCTCCTGACTCCCGAAAGCCTGTCGGCCATCTACAAGGCTCAGGTCAGGAGTGTAATGGAATACTCGCCACTCGTCTGGATGAGTGCAGCTCCATCAACACTCAAGGAGCTTGACACCATCCAGTACAAGGCAGCTCACTCGATTGGTACCCCTTCCACAAGCATCCAATCCCTCCACCATTGCTGAACAGTTGCAGCAGTGTGTACTATCTACAAAATGCACTGCAACAACACACCAAAGTTCCTAAGGTAGCACATCCAGACCCATGACCACTAACATTTCGTAGGATGAGAACGGCAGATACCTGGGAACACCACCACTTGGAAATCCTCCTCCAAGTCACTCACCATCCTGACTTGGAAACATATCGCCGTTCCTTCATTGTCGCTGGGTCAAAATCGGAATTCCCTCCCTAACAGCACTGTGGGTGTACCTACACCTCAGGGACTGCAACATTTCAAGAAGGCAGCCGGTCACCACCTTTTCAGGGGCAACTAGGGATGGGCAATAAATGCTGGCTCATAAATTAATAAATTTGAAAAAAACAAAGTGAAAAAGAAGATAAATTGTGGAAAAAAATAACACTGAGAGCATGAGGTGTAGAGAGTCCCTGAAGGTGAACCGGTATATTGTAAAATCAGTTCAGAGTTCTGGCGAGTGAAGTTATGCTTGCCAATACAGGAGCCTGATGGTTGTAGGGTAATAGCTGTTACTGAACCTGGTGGCGTGGGGCCCAATATTTCTGCATGTCCTGCCTGAGTAGTAAAGAGAAGGAATCATGCCTTGGATGATGGTGCATGCTGCTTTCTTGTGCCAGTGCTCAATGTAAATGTGCTCAGTGGTGGGGATGAGTTTGCCTGTGATGGACTGGGGTGTTACCATCACTTTCTGTAGTCTTTTCAATCCTGTGCATTGGTGTTTTCATACCAGGCTATGACGGAACCAGTTAGGATACTCTTGGGTACATCTGAAGAAGTTTCTCAATGTTTTGGGTGACACACAAACTTCTAAGAAAGTAGAGGCGCTTCTTTTTGATGGCAGTTATATGCTGATCCCAGTGCAGATGATATGATAACTCCAAGGAAATTAAAGCTACTGACCTGTTCCACCTCCGATCCCCAAATAAGAACTGGCTAATGGACTCCTGGCTTCTTCCTCCTGTATCTGATAGTCAGCTCTTTGGTTTTTTGATGTTGAGTGAGAGGTTGTTTTTGAGGCACCACTCCACCAATTTCCTTCATATATGCTGACTCATTACCACCTTTGATTCAGCCAATGGCAGTACTGTCATCATCAAAATTAAATATAGACATAGACATAGAATAGTACAGCACAATACAGGCCCTTCGGCCCACAATGTTGTGCCGACCCTCAAACCCTGCCTCCCATATAACCCCACCCCCCCCCCCCCCCCGAATATAACATTGGATTTCTCAGTGAGCAGCTCTGAATAAAGTAAGTCTGGGTATTTCTTTTGGCATTCTGTGGCGCTAACATTACCACACTCCCCCAACATTAACATGACCACTGACCCGGACCAACTGAAAAGCTTCTCTCCCCATCCTGTTTCATGACTGGAATGCAAAGTAACACAGGATCTTGATTTGACAATGGGCTTTATTTGCAGTGCCATACGCCATCTAAACCATCCACTGCTATCAATACTGTGGCTCCAGAATACACCAAGCACAGAATGGATGACAGTAACTTGACAGGGCTTGTCTGAAACAAGAAGCAAAGCCACAACTTCTTGTGCCTAGAAGGATCATTACAACATACACCTGGCAGCACCCAAGTCAAACATGATTCTCCCTTGCAAATACAGTATGTTGCCAACTGTTTCTGGATCAACAGCCTAAAACACTTGAAATATCTTCACAATACTGCAGCTAGGTAGGAATCCATCTTTGCACTATTTTCTATGGTGGCAGATGATACTCAAACGTTGACTGCTGGCAGTGACAACATGTCAAAAGTGAATAATAATAGATCAAAATTCACATTGTACTGCATTGTGATTTAATGCATCTGAACAGCATTATACAGTGAGAATCTTTCCTTTAGGGTGTAGTAATAAGAAGGGAGCATGTCCTACATGAAAGGGTTGGGGGGGGGGGACCTTAATGATGGCTGCCCCTTTTCGAGGCCTAGGCTCAATATGTAAGCTCCAAACTCTGGGCCTCTGTCCCTTCCTCTGCAATTGGATCCTCAACTTCCTTGATGTGCAGATCGGAAATAGCATCTCCTCCTCCCTTGCTGATGATCAACACTGGTGCACCTCAAGGATACATGCTTATCCCACTGCTCTACACACTATACCCACCACTCTGTAGCTAGATGCAGCTCGAAAGCCATCTATAAATTTGCTGGTGAATTTGCTGGAAGAATTTCGGAGGGTGATGAGGAGGCATACAGGAGCTAGATGGACCAGCAGATTGAATAGTATTGCAACAACAGCCTTGCACTCAACATCAGTGAGGCCAAGCAATTGATTAAGGACTTCAGGAAAGGGAAGCTGAGGGGACATACTCCAGTTCTCATAGAGGGGTCAGCAGTGGAAAGGATGAGCGGTTTTAACTTCCTGGGTGTCAACACCTCTGAAGATCTATCCTGGTCCCAACATATTGATGCAGTTACAAAGAAGGCACAACAGTGGCTATATTTCATTAGAAGTTTGAGGAGAGTTAGTATGTCACGGTAACACTCACAAATACAGATCTACCATGGAGACCACTCTAACTGGTTGCATTACTGTCCTGGTATGGAGGGGGCCACTGCACAGAATCAGGACAAAGCTGCTGAAAGTTGTTAATTCAATTACCTCCACCATGGGCACTAGTCTCCCCAGCATCAAGGACACCTTCAAAAGACAAGCCCCAGAGAAGTGGCACCCATCATTAACTACACCCCCACCGTCACTCAGAACATGCTCTCTTCTTATTACTACCATCAGGGAGGAGGTAGAGAGGTCTGAAGACACACATTCAGTGTTTCAGGAACAGCTTTTTCCCTCTGCCATCAGATTTCCAATGAACCCATGAACACTACCTCACTACTTTTTCCTCCCTTTTTTGCACTGCTTTTAAAATTTAATTTTTATATAAATACTTATTGTAATTTATAGTATTTTACCATCATATATAGCAAAGTATTGTTGCTTTAAAACAACAAATATCATGAAATATGCTGAATAAACCTGATTCTGAATCTTTCGTGCCAGCACTATGTTGTAAGTAAGGTGCACGCAAGCATCTCTAATGTTATCCTTGTGCTGGCTAGCAGTATATTACAGTCACAGTAGGCTTTATTTTTCTAGAAAATTAATTTCCTCCCTCATATCAATTCAAGTCTATGTCCCTCAGACCTAGGGGAGCGAAGATGGTGACAGTACAAGTAAATGAAGAAAATGACAGTGACACTAACCTCCGCTCAAGAAGTCCAGAACAAGGGGACATCATCTTTGCATTTGAATTGAGTTAAAAGTGAATCCATCAAAATATTCCTCACCAGAAAGGTTAGTGTGACTATGAATGCTGAGTCCTAGAAGAATACAATGCGAAGTCAAATAAAATTTCTAAAAGAGAATGGCTTTAAGTGACATGGAAAAAGGAGGGGAACTGGGGTTAAAAAGGTCATATTGTCCAGGCTAACAAGATGTTGGTGTTGGCGCAGTGGGGCCTATGTTACTGTTTCTTCTGTCAAATGAAATAACCTGCAGCATGTAAACCGGAGGAACATCTGTTTTATAATTTACTAGTCCTGCACTGAGTCTATAGTGAAGTCTAACCTTAAACTGTTTCGGTAGCTCAGAGCTCAAAGTAAATTTATTATCAAACTACATATGTGTCACCACATTCAAACCTGAGATACATTTTTTGCAGGCATCCACAGTAAATCCAAGAAACACAATAGAGTCGGTGAAGGACTGCACCCAACAGGACAGATGAACAATCAATGTGTAAAAGACAACATCTGTGCAAATCCAAAATACATAAATAAATAAGCAATTAATATCAAGAACATGAGATGAAGAGTCTTTGAAAGTGAGCCCAAAGGTTGTGGGATTATTTAAGTGATGGGTGAGTGAATTTATCCCCTCTGGTTCAAGAATGTGATAGCTGAGTGGTAATAACTGTTCCTGAACCTGGTGGTATGGGTTCTGAGGCTGCTATAATTTCTTCCTGTTGGCAACAGTAAAAAGAGAGCAGCTGGTGCAATTAATCCACCAGATCAAAAGATTTGAAACTAAGGTAGATTCAAAAATGTAGAATTAGTTCACGAATAACTACATTTTGATAATTTTGGCTTTTTTTGGCACTTTATCAATCCCAGTCAAACTAAAGAGTAACAAATGCTCCAGTTGTATGCAGGGTTGCTGGTCCTTCAGAATTATCCTTGAATCATTATAAATTAAAAAGCATATTTATCCCCAGGGTACTGCTACCAACTACCAGAGAAAAAAAGTAATTGAGACAGTGAAAACAATTGTATATATTTCTTACCTTTTTTTAGGGTAATTATTAGTTATTGAGCAAAGATTAGTTATTGAAATGTGGGAGAATGGATATTTGATTAAGAATTATGTATAACCCAGGCAGTAATGAAGAGTCCATTCCATATCTAGTTGCCATGGAAAAGTGCCATGAGCAAAGAGATGCAGGGTGAGCAATGACAGCACCTTAGGGTGCTGAAGATTCCTGGAATTATATTAGAGCTGACAATGTTATATGTGCAACTGATTTTAAGAACTCTGCTGGGTGATCCCCTTTTCCACAGTATATCAGAATAAGATATAATCTGAAATACATTGTTGTATTTTATCTTTGGCAATGCTTAAAGAATGGCACAAATCTTAATTATGTACATATTAATAAAATGTGCCATTTGCTTTGAAACCTTGCAAAAGTGTAACTGGGTACAAGTATTTTGGTGGATTAGGAGCTCATCAGAGTCAATCTGTATCATAAAGCAAGTTATAAATCAATGACTTTATATCAAACCACAACCTAAACTATGATTGTTTAATAGCAATAGAATTTAGAAGAGTATTAAGTAGAAAATACACAGGCTATTGCACAGAAGTGCTATTGTGTAACAGTGTTTGATTGAGTGCACAACTTAATGTAAATTCATGGAAAAGAAAATTGCAGCTGCTATGATATTGACAATCTTGTTCGTAGTTGGTGTGTGCATATGGATAAATTCAGTGTTATTCTGTACATAGAATATACATTTGGGCAATGTCTGCACAAAATTCACTCACATGTGCATAGCCTGTGATTGTTCCACTCGTGGCAACTAGCACCGAGAAATAGTTTTGTATCAGCACCTCTAAAGTAAGAACTTGGATTGCATTCCCAATTATGTCAATGACACATATTCTTAAAAACACTACGATAGCTTGAAAACCGAACACTAGGGAAAATTCTTCTCCAGTATTCTCTATAATCCTCTGTTGACTGTTACTTCCCAACTGTATCTGTGCTGTCTTCTTTTCTCGACTATGCTGTGTGTTTCAATTCTACCAAGTTGGTTAAGTGGTACTTCATTAAAATTTTTCATATTACTTCTACTGTATTTTGTACATAAATTGTATTTGTTATGTCATCAACATTTCTGTCACTTTGGTTAATCGCAATTTGTCCTTCTCCTTGCTGCAGTTCTCTTTTGGGGTACAAATCTACCCTCTACCCAATCTCCCTTCCGTCGGCCCCTTCCACTTGCAAGCCTGACCTGCATCCGACATTCATAAATGATCATCCTCCATTCCCCACCAATTCAAGATCATGAGTCCCTTCTAATTCCTGTACCCTGACACTCTGCGGTCTCTCTACACTGCACACACCACCTTTTGACTGTGACATACTTGGGTGGTGGGATGGAGATACATCTCTGCCAAAGGAGGTGAAAGGTGTTCTTTTTCTCCGCTAGCCTGCAGGTCACCATTGGGCAAGGTCACGTAAATCAGGGTCACATAAAGCCATGGGAGCAGGTGCTGGGTGGTTGTAAAAGCAGCTGGTGCGTAACACAAACCCCAGTTATGTGACCACTGATACCAGGCAGACCATCTCTGAAGATTATTGATAATGGCTGGCGTCACCTGTCCTGTAAAGACACTGCCCTGAGACCATGATCGGCATATAATAATAATGATACTTGTTTTGAAGTGATGGTCTTATTATACCTCCCTAATCTGAGGAAGCAGCTGACCAAACTGTACTTATGGCTGATCAGGATAAAGATGGTAAATTGCCTTCCCTGGCAGATAAATTGTAAAGAAAAGAAATTTACCATCTCCCCACCCCCACTCCCCGATACATATGAGCAGCATTTAAAGTAGATAAAAGCAGATAAAGAAGGTTATCTTGGCTGATATATTTGAAGCCTGGATTTGTGCTTGGATAACAGTGTTTGCTCTTTGCTGCCCTGGAGCTTCTCTTATGACCTTACCTTTCACTTACACTGACTACGGGAGGAAATTCTCTTACAGCTCACTCTTCTTGGTTTCCTAATGAGATATGTGAGCGACCACAATAGGAAGTTGTAAAGTGAGATGTCGCAGAGGGTATTTATTCTAATACATCAATACCCAATCAATAAGGTTTATTGGCCTGGAAAATTTCACTTACCATTACGTCTCCAATTGTTTTCTGCATGCTGCATCCCTAACAGAATGTTTGGTGGCTTCAGTGATGGATTTTTGCTACATTGTCTCTTTATTCTTGCAAGGTAGTTTGATCACCATTTGAAGCAAGGCTGAAGCCAGTGTTCATCACCATATTAATTCTAAGAATTATGATCTGACACTCAGCATGCCTATGCCACATATTAATGCCCCTTCCACACACAGAGTAATTTTTCCATCTGCCATCTGATATGAAATCATGAACACTACCTCACTACTTTTTGTATGCTTCTGTTTTTGCACTACTTATTTTATTTAACTCTTTGATGACATATATATATACTTACTGTAATTTGCATTTTCTTTTTCCAATATTATCATGTATTGCATCGTTTTGCTGCTGAAAAGTTAACAAATTTCACAACACCTGCTGATGATATTAATCTTGATTCTGATTCTCACTTGTTTTATGTTTCAGTGTTGGAACACAATCCTGGTGTTGATAATGGCATCACTATAACTGCATAATAATTACAATTGCCTGACGAAGGGTCTCGGCCCAAAACGTCGACAGTGCTTCTCCTTATAGATGCTGCCTGGCTTGCTGCATTCCACCAGCATTTTGTGTGTGTTGTTTGAATTTCCAGCATCTGCAGATTTCCTCGTGTTTAATAATTACAATGTCTGGCCTTAATTACGTTGTTTTAATAAGGGTCAGATGCAAACAGAACTTTGAATACTATTTGTGTTTTGAAATAAAATTTAAAATTAGTGTTTGGAAATACTGCCACATGCCGTTGAGCTGTAAATTGTGAAAATCTGGTTTATACTTTGCCTCCTCCAACTAATTTGTCTAGGAGACTTTGAAATAAGAAACAATGCAATTTGGCTCAACACGGTTTAGAAGATTATGGTCAGTGGGAACTTGCTAACCTACTTTGCCACCCTGGAAATCCCATTACTGGAGAAAGCTCAAATATGCAATTGAACAAACTGCTGCTGTCTTTGGTGATTTAAGTTCAGTATTTGAGGAGAAAGAGATCTGTCTCCCTTCCACTATTAAATTTGTAATACATCGAAACAATCACTGCACATTGGGCTGAAACATGAAGTATGGGAAGGAAGCAAGAGAATATATTTTTTAAATCTTAGATTCATGTTGTTGGGTATACTGGAAGAGTCATATAATCAACCGTGAAATCTTCTTGCGAAGTCATCAATAATCACTAGCACATATGAAGAGCATGGGAGACTGATAAAGCTTTCTCATTTGATTAACACATCACCATTCAAGAGGTCCTATAAAGCTTCTAGCTGGCTATCTATCAAGGAACTTAAAGTATGAAATTTAGAAGCCGTCCAGTTTCAGATCTCTCGGAAATTGAATTGACAGTGTAAGTGTAAGAGAGCATCACTTTCAAAATAAAGACAATAATGACAGGAGAAAGCTCATTACTTTAAGAGGAGCATCATGATATCACAATATATGGGTGCATCATAAAGTGAGGACACAACTGATAATTGGTTTCTAGTTTTGTAAACTTGCAAGAAGTACTATGAGATAGGCAAGCAAAAAGGATAATACAGCAGAAAAGAATCATTCTTGGATCACAAAAGAAAATTTTGAGATAAAGAAGATACATTGCACATCAGCAAGTATATTTTCGCTTAGAAATTGGGCTTCACTTATTTTTGGTAAGCTAAATACTAATGTCAATCACTCATGCAACTCCCTTGTAAACAGAAAAAGAAACAAACAATTTGGAAATAGCTGTAGGATGGTATATACCTAAAGACATACACCAAAGCAAGACATGTGAATTTCCTGAGACATACACTTAGTTAACAGAAGCAGTGTGTGGTTGCAGATTTCGACCCATCATGTTCATGCCTACACTCTACCAAATTAACTCTTATGACCACCAGCTATTTCTTATCCTCCACCATATTTTAACCATTTCCCTTTTAAAGGCCAGAACAGAAGTTGTTTCCACCCCACTGGCAAATTCCAGATTCCAATCACACTTTGCGTTAATAGATCCTCCTTATTTTCTGGCTCCTTTGCCCTAGGGAACAGGCTCTAAGTATCCTATCTATTCAGATCCTTCATTATTTTATGTACTTCTATCAAGTCTCTCCTCAACCTTATCTCCTCCAATGAAATCAGTTCCAGCCTCTCTAATTTAGTCTTATAACTGTTATCTCTCTTTGAAGGAGATTTAACGACATTACAATCTTCTTAATAATGTGAGAACCAAAACTGAACAAAGGGTGGAGTGAGTATGGAACAAGCTGCCAGAGAAGAGGTAGATGCAGGTTCAATTGTGCAACATTTAAATGAAGTTTGTAAAGATACACGAGTGAGAGACATATAAAGGTGGGTGACTAGGCAGAAGTCAGGCCAGTACAGGGCAGAAGGCTGAAGGCCTGTTTATCTGCAGAGGTGCTCTATGATTATATGACTCCAAAGTATGCTAGTTGAAGTTGGACCAGGATTTTATAAAGGTTCAGTATAACTCCCTGTGGCCACACACTTCAATTCCACAGACCACTCCCACTCCGACATGTCTGTCCATGGCCTCCTCTACCGTCAAGATGAGGCCACATGCAGGTTGATGGAGCAACACCTTATCTCCTGCCTGGGATGCCTCCTACCTGCCGGCATGAACATCCAACTCACAGACCTCCGTTGATACCCCTGCACCCCCCTTACCCCCATCCCTATCTATTATTTCAGTCTGGTTCTCTTTCTCTCTTTTTTTCCCCCTCACTATAATCTCCCACCAGCCCTACCTTTCTTTCTCCTTTCCCATAATTCTCCACTTTCCCCCTAGCCCATTTCCCTCCAACCTATTACTTCCCAGCTCTCTACTTTATCCCTCCCCCCACTTCTTATCCCCCCTTGACCATCCCATGTTACTTCACTCCTGATGAAGGGTTTTGGCCTGAAACGTCGTCACTACCTCCTCCCATAGATGCTGTCTGGCCTGCTGAGTTCTGCCAGCATTTTGTGTTTTTATTCAGTATAACTTCCCTGTTTTTATATTCCATTGTTAAAACCCAGGATTGGGTATACATTATAAACCCCTTTTTCTCAATCTGCCGTGCCATTTTCAATGAAATGTTCATTTCACTAGTTTTCCTCATTTCCTCACCAAAAACATCACCTCATATTTCTCAGCATTAAATAGCATTTACCAGTCTGTTAATAGCCAGCTGTAATCTATCACTGTCTTCCTCACAGTCTAGAATACTGGCAATCTTGCATCTTTTGTCTAGTCTGGATTGCACTCCCAAGTATACATATTTTTAAAGAAATTATGATCGCTTGAAAAACAAATACCGAGGAAAAACTTGCTCCAGTTTGAAAAACATGTATTCTCAACAATCCTCTGCTGTCTTTTACTTCCCAACTTTGTATCTGTGCTGTCTTCTCTTCTTGTCTATGGTATATGTTTCAATCTTACCAAGCTGGTTGAGTGGCACTTCATCAAATTTTGTTATATATCACTTACTGAATTACATAAATAAATTGTATTTGTTATGTCATCAAAAAATTCTGCTGCTTTGTCCTCACAGAGCTATGCTAGTTCCCATGAATTAATTCATATTTTTCTAGGTGACTCTTAATCTTATCCTGGATCAATGGTGCAAAAAGTTTTCCCATCACTGAGATTAAACTGACTGGCATGTATTATCTCTATTCCTCTTTGAACAAAGGAGCAGCATTCCTCTTCAGTCTTTCAGCACCACCCTTATATACAAATAAATTACAGTCGATGCTGTCAGAATTTCCTGCTGCACTTCCCTCGTAATCCTAGCATGCATACCATCCATTCCTGGTGCTTTACCTACTTTAAGTACAGCAAATGTTTGTAATAATTTGACTTTTAACATATTCATTCTCTCAACTATGTCTTCCTTCTCTATTATTTTGGAAGCATCATCTCTGCTGATGAAGACAAGTAGAAATTACCTACTATTACCTTATCAAAGTTACATCCATGAGCAATTTCCCATTCTTGTCAGTAATGGGCCCCAGTCTTTGTACTACCTTTTTACTGCTTAAATGACTGTATAACACTTTAGGATTCTAATTGATGTCAGTAGCTTATCTTTTCTCACAAACTCTCCTTATCTCTCATTATTAGTTTCATTTTCCTTCTGAATCTTTTGTAATTAGTTCCCTCTCTTGGCTATATACAATGCAGCCTTATCTTGCTTTACGTTCCTCTGTTGTTTTCATCATCCAGAGGCCTCTGGATTTTTGTTCTTCCTTTGTTTTGCCGGAATGTATCTCAAATATACCTGAACCATTTCTTGCTTAGAGACAGTCTAAGTATCTGTTAAAGTTTTGTACGTTAACTTTCGATTGCAATTAACTTTGGGCAAATCCACACTATACCATTGAAATAGATCTTCAAAATATGTTATGATCGTTTGTTCATTATGTTCTATGTCATATGACATGGGTGATTGTGGTTTTCCCATGTCCATGATTGTTCTTGGCAAATTTTTCTACGGAAGTGGTTTGCCATTGCCTTCTTCTGGGCAGTGTCTTTACAAGATGGATGACCCCAGCCATTATCAATACTCTTCAGCGATTGTCTGCCTGGCATCAGTGGTCGCATCACCAGGGCTTGTGATGTGCACCTGATGCTCATATGACCATCTAACACCTGCTGCCTTGGCTTCACATGATCTAATCGGGGAGGGGGGAGGTGGTGTGGGAGGTTCTAATCAGGCACTATATCTTGTCCAAAGGTGACCTGCAGGCTAGTGGAGGAAAGAAGTGCCTTACATCTCCTTTGATGGCGATATATCCCCACCCCACCACCCAAATCTTAAGATCAATTTCCCTTGAATCTTACCCGACTAAGCTTGGTACACTTGAACCACCTCCTACCAAAATGAGATCCAACAATACTTCCTTCCTCATTGGACCAGAACCATAGTATTCCAGTAAATTATCCTGGAACATTTTAGAGAATCTTTATCTTTTCTGCACTTGATGTTATTAATATACCAATTTGAATTGCAATAATTAAAGTCCCTCTTTATAACATTTCCCTTCCTCTGACTGCACAAGTGATTTGTTAGGCTGCACAGAGTATTGTGTGCAGTTTGGATCAACACATTATAGGAAAGATGTAACTGAGCTGGAGAAGGTGTTGAAAAGATTTACAAGGATCAGAAGGTTTCAGCTATCTGAAGAGATAGCCAGGAGCAAAAGAGATTGAAATGATAGACTTATACAAAAACATAAGAGCTATTCGGGTTGGTAGCCAGTGTTTGCTTCATATGGATGTCAAAAATTACCAGACGTATGTTTAAGGTGAGATAGACAAGGCTTAAAGAGAAACTGAAGGGTAACCTTTTCACACAAAGAGTAGTTGGTATCTGAAATGAGCTGGAAGAGGAGGTGGTGGAGGTGGGAATGATAACATTTAAGAGGCATCTGGGCAGGGCACAGTGAGATCTGAAATTAATAAATGTAAGTGGAATTTGTGTTAATGGGTATAATGGTCAGCATTATAGAGATGAGCCAGAGTACCTGTTTCTATGCCGAACGACTTGATGATTTAATTACTAGTGAAAAGCAGGCAGCAGTAAGTTCATTTCAAGGCTTCAGAATCAGAATCAGAATCAGGTTTAATATCCCAGACATATATCATTGAAATTTGTTGTTTTGCAGCAGCATTACAGTGCAATACATAAAAATATTATAAATTACTATAAGATATATTTGTACAGTATAAGTTTATATTTACTTACAAAATTTAACAAGTAGTGCAAAAGGGAGCAAAATTAGTGAGGTTGTATTCATGGTTAGTTCATTGCCCCTTCATTTTTCTGATGGCAGAGAGGTGGAAGTTGTTCCTAAAACACTGACTGTGTTGTTAGACTCCTGCACTTCTTTCCTGGTGGTAGTAATAAAAACAGAACACGTCCTGGGTGATGGGATCCTTAACGATGGAAGGCACCATTTTGCATTCGGTATGCTGGCCTTTATAAATCAGGGCATTGAGTATCGGAGTTGGGATGTAATGTTAAAATTGTACAAGGCATTGGTGAGGCCAAATTTGGAGTATTGTGTACAGTTCTGTTCACTGAATTATAGGAAAGATGTCAACAAAATAGAGAGAGTACAGAGGAGATTTACTAGACTGTTACCTGGGTTTCAGCACCTAAGTTACAGAGAGAGGTTGAACAAATTTGGTCTTTATTCTTTGGAGCATAGGAGTTTGAGGGGGACTTGATAGAGGTACTTAAAATTATGAAGGGGATAGACAGAGTTGACGTGGATAGGCTTTTTCCATTGAGAGTATGGAGATTCAAACAAGAGGACATGAGTTAAGAGTTAAGGGCAAAAGTTTAGGGATAACATGAAGGGGAACTTCTTTACTCAGAGAGTGGTAGCTGTGTTGAATGAGCTTCCAGTAGAAGTGGTAGAGGCAGGATCGATATTGTCATTAAAAAAAAAATTGGATAGATATATGGACAGGAAAGGAATGGAGGATGGACTGAGTGCAGGTAGGTGGGACTAGGTGAGAGTAAGCGTTCAGCACGGTCTAGAAGGGCTGAGATGGCCTGTTTCCGTGCTGTAATTGTTATATGGTTATATTTTGAGGCATGCCTTCTGAAGGTGTCCTCGATGCTGTGGAGGCTAGTGCCCAAGGTGGAGCTGGCAGAGCTTCCAACCTTATGCAGATTTTTCCAATTCCGTGCAATGGCTCCTTTCAGACCAGACAGTGATGCCACCAGTCAGAATGGTCTCCACAGTATATCTGTAGACATTTGTAAGAGTTGTTGGTGACATACCAAATCTACTAAAACTCCTAATGAAATATAGCTGTCAGGGTATTTTCTTCATAATTGCATCAATATATTAGTCCTCGGATGGATCGTCAGAGATGTTAACACCCAGGAACTTGAAACGGCTCACCCTTTCCACTGCTGATCCCTCAATGAGGACTGGTGTGCATTCCCTTGACTTCCCTTCCTGAAGTTCAGAATTCATTCATTTAATTAATTGCTTATCTCAGTTGGGCAAAATGCAATTTGGTTTTCATAGAGAAACTACGCAATAACAACACAGAGTACCAGTGGGTAACTTTAAAATAAATTTCACAGCCTTAGTCTGTTGAATACACAGGAAGAACAAATGGTGTGAATTATATAATCAAGTTTAAATGACAAAATGTTAGACAAGGATCAGGCCAATAATGCAAGCAATGGGCACCGAAACACTTGAATTTAGAGTGCTGTTGATGTGAAGAAGCAAAAGATCATGGGCTGGAATTGTTACCAGCAGTGGTTTGTATTATACAATAGAATATTATAGTATTATATAATACAATAGAGGCATTTAAGAGCCTCTTAGATATGCACATAAATATGCAGAGAATGGAGGGGTAAGGCAGCAGAAAGGTTGAATGTAACTAGACTTTATTAGCTGAATTAATACAACATGACACCATAGACTGAAGGAACTGTTTCTATGCTGCACTGTTCTACATTCTATAATGAGCTGAAGCATGGAGACAGTTGTGCATTAGCAGTGAACTTTATAGACCAGTTAGTCTGACATGAGTGGTGGGGAAGATGCTGGGACCAATGATAAAAAATGAAATAGCAGCACATTTGGATAGCAGTAACAGGATTGGTCTGAGTCAGCATGGATTAACGAAGGGTAAATCATGCTTGATTAATCTTCTGGAATTTTTTGAGGATATAATTATGAAAATGGACAAGGGAGAGCCAGTGGATGTAGTGTACCTGGACTTTCAGAAAGCCTTTGATAAGATCCCACATAGGAGATTAGTGGGCAAAATTAGAGCACATGGTATTGGGGGTAGGGTACTAACATGGATAGAAAATTGGTTGGCAGACAGGAAACAAAGAGTAGGGATTAACGGGTCCCTTTCGGAATGGCAGGCTGTGACCAGTGGGGTACTGCAAGGTTCGGTGCTGGGATCACAGCTATTTACAATATACATTAATGATTTAGATGAAGGGATTAAAAGTAACATAAGCAAATTTGCAGATGACACAAATCTGGATGGCAGTGTGAAATATGAGGAAGATGTTAGGAGAATGCAGGGTGACTTGGACAGGTTAAGTGAGTGGGCAGATGCATGGCAGATGCAGTTTAATCTGGATAAATGTGAGGTAGTCCACTTTGGTGGCAAGAACAGGAAGGCAGATTACTATCCAAATCGTGTCAAGTTAGGAAAAGGGGACAGTCACTGAAAGTAAGCATGCAGGTATAGCAGGCAGTGAAGAAAGCTAATGGCATGTTGGCCTTCATAACAAGGGGAGTTGAGTATAGGAGCAAAGAGGTCCTTCTGCAGTTGTACAGGGCCCTAGTGAGACCACTCCTGGAGTATTGTGTTCAGTTTTGGTCTCCAAATTTGAGTAAGGACATTCTTGCTATTGAGGGAGTGCAGCATAGGTTCACAAGGTTAATTCCCGGGATGGCTGGACTGTCATATGTTAAAAGATTGGAACAACTGGGCTTGTATACACTGGAATTTAGAAGGATGAGATGGGATCTGATTGAAACATAAGATTGTTAAAGGATTGGACACGCTAGAGGCAGGAAACATGTTCCTGATGTTGGGGGAGTCCAGAACCAGGGGCCACAGTTTAAGAATAACGGGTAGGCCATTTAGAATGGAATTGAGGAAAAATTTTTCACCCAGACAGTTGTGCATCTATGGAATGCTCTGCCTCAGAAGGCAATGGAGGCCAATTCTGTGGATGCTTTCAAGAAAGAGTTAGATAGAGCTCCTAAAGGCAGCGGAGTCAAGGGATATGTGGAGAAGGCAGGAACGGGGTACTGATTGTGGATGATCAGCCATGATCACATTGAATGGCGGTGCTGGCTCGAAGGGCCAAATGGCCTACTCCTACATACATTGTCTATTGTCTTTTGCACTCTGCAAATTTAGTGTCATTTGTGAACACTGAAGTAGGTCTTCATTGCAATGTCAAAAGCAGCATCAAGCTAGCACAGCAGCTGACTACATCCTTTTGAGAGTCAGGAGAGACATCCAGGCTTCTATGGAAGTGGTGACCAAGAAAAAAAAACACATTTGATTATACAATGTCACTGAGAAAGATGAAGAAAAGTGGGGCCCAGCAAGAGCTCTGCATTGGCACAGTAAAGGGATTAATATCCATTTATCATTACCTGGCATTTCTATCTTCCCCTCAGTGCTGCCGGTCTGATTATTGCAAGAATTGTTACGTTCCTTCACCACCATAAGATTGAGAGCATTGAGATATGAGCAGTTTATCAGTAGCCAAATTGGCAACCCAGTGACAGTTCACTAAGGTGATGTGATTTACTGCTCCACAATGTAATTCAATGTCTTATAGAATTTCTATGGACTTTCAACGTAACAAATTTCTGACCTTTCCTTTCAAGCCCAACAATAGCTAAAGAGAAATCAGTGGGAAATTTACAGACTGAATTCGTGAAGTTTCAAATGATTTTACAGTGACAAATGATAAACTATAACAGCTTTGTCAACAGACAATTCATAATTATTTTAAATAGAATTTTACCTACGGCCCATCACTTTAAATTAATGCTGATAAATCATAAGGTGATTAAATGTATCTGAAAATGAGTATTAAAGTGTTAAAGCATATTTTTCTCATCAAATAATAATCTTGAGGAATTTGTGTTGGTGGAATAATTGAAAGAGCAAATTTCTCACTTCAGGTGAGGGCAGCACAGAAGTACAGCAGCCACTGCCTCAGAGCTTGAAGGATCCAGGTTTGAAGCTGACCATAGCTGTTGTCTATGCTGAGTTGTCTCTTCTTCCCTTGAAGTTTCCTTCCACAGCCAAAGGTGTACTGGTAATGAACTGGCTGCCGTGAAGACCCGTGATTGGGGATAGATGGCAGGCACACCCAGGTGAGGGAGTATGTTGATTGTCATCTGATAGAGAATAGATTATCGTGTAGGTTCTTGCAAATAAAAACTGCGGAGGCATTTTATGTTTAAGAAAAACCATAATAACTCATTTACTGTACTCCAAACATGGAACACAAAGAGCAGTAAAAGTACTTTATGTAACTACATCATCTGATCAGAACAGCCTCTTAAAGTGAACCCCAACTCAATGCTGGTAGCCGTGAATTATGTATGTTTCCACCAATTATATTACCCTACAACAGAACAGTAAGAGGAAGAATGGTCCTGATCATTAATTTCCCTAATTGCTTCCAATTCTCTTTGATGATGGCACACTTGGTTTCCATCAAAGACTCAGTATAAGAACCTCTACGTCATAACCACTAGTTGCCACTTTGTTGGTCTTTTTTCCTGTAAGTAAACTACATTTCCCAACCACTTAGAACTGTTCATTTTAAGTTTAGCTCCAGTTTCAAGGGTTACCTATGAGACTCTGTTTCTCTGAGTCAAGACCCGTGTCAAGTCTCTGAGTCAAAAGCTTCATGTCAAGGCTCCATATCAGGGCTCCATGTCAAGATCCCTCCTGCTTGCTGTTCAGCGTTTATGCCCGTGTAAAACATCCAAACTCAGTCTCCGTCCTGTGTCCTGTACTTGGGTTCTCTTCATTTGTTCATTACAACAACCTAGAATGAAACCATTGTGCTGCAGAGTCATGTCAGTACATATTACTCTGCCTTCAGAATTCATTCCATTGACTTAATTTGAGTGGATTTCAGAAACAGAATACAACAAGCCAACCTTAATGTGTTAAGTTCTACCAACCAAGGATAGATTCCTAGGCCAGTGAAGTTAAGAAAGAGCAAAAGTTGGAAATTTGCTGTCAAGTTCCAGCAATGAAACGCTGGAATTCAGAACACCTCCCCATCTCATACACATCTAGAAAAGTCTACATAAACATGGAAGCCCCAAGTGTGCTGACCAAGTTCCATTGGTAACTTCTTAACTGCACAGAATGGCAAAGCATGAGCTTACTAACACGAGTGATACAGTGAGGTCTACAGTACTGTGCAAAAGCCTTAGGCAGATGTAAAAAAAAACTCTGTACATCAAAGATGCTTTCAAAAATAATGAAATGAAAAATATTTAAAATGTTACTATGAAGAACAGTAAACAGTAAAAAAGTTAAATTGAATCAACATTTGGTGTGACCACCCTTTGCCTTTAAAACTGCAATAATTCTCTTAAGCACAGTGTTGTACAATTAAAGAAAAGCCCTTGGCAAGTTTTTCCAGTTGTTCTGAACATCTTGCAGAACTAGCCACAGTTCTTCTGAAGACTTTGGCTGTCTCACTTGCTTCTGTCTCTCCACGTAATCCCAGGCAGCCTCAATGATATTGAGATCATGGCTCTGTGGAGACATTACGATCAGAAATCATATAACAAAATCAAGGGTGCCCAAGAATTTTGCACAGTACTGTATGTATTGAACCTGTTCTAGGTTCGGCTTGGCCTGGGAACAGCGTACACATTCATTTAAAAAGAGAAGTTCAGGTGCTTGGATGAAGGGCAAAAATAAGATAATTTATAATCTTTTGTTAACTATTTGAGCTTGCTTCAAACAATTATTATTTGTCTTTTAAATACTTTAATAGTTTTCAACTTTGGCATTATTGATAGCATTTTCATAGTTTAATTGTTTATTTATAGTTCTACAATATTTCCAAATCTTAGGAACATTGTGGGAATTCAAAGTCATTAAGCTTTGATAGTTGTCAAACCCTAGGGCCTGTGGCTTTACCAGTTGTTAAAAACATTCATGAGTATAAATTACATTGGCCGTACTCATGTGGCAGCATTACTTGGGGCAAGGTCGTGTCTCATCATTTCGGAACATGCCTTTACTTAATATCCAGTCAATATCAGAGATCCTGCAAAATACACGTCAATACTTAATTTAGAAGTAAGCAGCAAGAGCCTATGGCTCACCAGAATCAGCGTGTTAAAAGCCAATTCTTAAATAATGGCCTCCATGATGAAAAAGATAAATGGCTTAAATGAATTCTTGAATACGGCAGTCAGGGATGGCATTGAATCGTCAGCAGGAGACGGTTGGGCATCCAAAGAGAGGAAGGGGGAAGCAACCAGGCAATATTATTAGAACAAGGGGACTAAACTGTATAGCACTGAGAAACAAACACAGGGACAGCAATATGTGAGTAGCCAGCATCTTTTTGACTCCAGGCAGGTTAAGCACAAAATTAGCTTTCCTCTCATTTAATGTCCAGCAACACTGAACATATTTACTCACAAGACCCTCTTTGGTGGATGGCTAGTAGGAGTTAGAGCTGACTGGCAGTGATTAGAGAAAGCCTTAAAGTGGAGGTGCATTGTGGCCAAAACCTGTGGCTTCCAGGAAGGACAGTACTTACTGCAAATACTGACTGAACACAGCCAGGGAGCAGGAATCCTGAATGTTGGATAGAGGTCAAAATGATGAGAAGCTGAGAGGATTCCAAAGCCTCTGGAGTCAGAAGATCCTGCATGTATATAGGAAGAAGGCATATAGAGAAGCAGAAGGAAACTCTAATCTGCCCCCCCACCCACCCCGCCCACAGGAGCTATTGTTTAGTCCAATCAGAGATGGGGAGTTCAGCAGAACAGTACAAAATGATAGGCTCAAGCTACTCAGGAGCGGAATGTAACTAACTTTCAGCCCGCTCTGGTCCCGGACCCATTTTATATTTGTATCATGTACTTTATAATAATTTTTATTTTCCCTTCAAAAGTACGTTTATATATTGCTATATACTATCAGCACATTGGAACAGATAGCACAATCAGCCCACCAGATTCAACCATTAAAATTAATTGTGTAGTGTCCTGAGTAGTGTCCGAAGAGGGTGAGCTCTCTGATTGGCAACTTTCTGTGGCTAAAATCATTGCAACAAACCGAAGAATAATAGGGCCAAGCAGAAACTACTTAATTTATTGCTGACAATGATAGTTAAATCATTTGTCTATCATGCATGCACTAACTGACCATTTTCACACTTGCATGTGGCAAAGCTCGCCTGGCTCCTATCGTCTGGCACATTGCCAGGCTTACAATATCCCTGTTTTGCTGCTTATTGCTTTTTGAGATTTCATATCATTGTCAAATTATGAAATTATATTCTGTATATTAAAAGTAATTTACTTATTGACATATAGTGTGGAATAGGCCCTTTCAGTCCTTCAACCCCCAAGTTAACCTTAGCTTAATCAAGGGGCAATTTACAATGACCAATTGACCTACCAACCTGCACGTCTTTGGACTGTGGGAGGAAGACAGATCACATGGAGGGAGCCCACGCAATCACGCTGAGAACGTACAAACTCCTCACAGGCAGTGGTGGGAATTGAACCCGGGTCACCTGTACTGTAAAGCGTTGTGCTAACCCAGGGGTCGGCAACGTTTACCACTGAAAGAGCCAATATGGACCCATTTCCCACAGAAAAGAAAACACTGGGAGCCACAAAACCCGTTTGATATTTAAAATGAAATAACACTGCATACAACTGGTTTTTTTGCCTTTATGCTATGTATAAACAAATTATAATGAGTTGCATTTATGAAATTGATGAACTCCTGCAGAGAAAAGGAAATTACATTTCTGCATGCAACAAAAACATTTTGAACTCCGAAAAAAAGACGTTGGGTTGAAGGTTACTCCATAGTTAGCCTACCTTGGATCGAAGAATTAAAAGAAAGTGCGCACTGGCGGGTGTCAGGCATTGGCAGTGGTGATGTATATTAATAGCGATAAAAAACACGTTGTAGCGGTGTGCTACACGCAGCGCTAAAATAAAGACACTGCAGCCAAAGGTAGCTTTATTCGAACTAAGCAGCCTTGCTTTAAAGCCTCCCTCAACCCGTCCCCGTGGGCGCGGATGTTCCAAAAGACACGTACTCACAAACCCCCGTAGGCTATCTCCCTTAGCCGGAACGGTGGCTAATTGTGAGCCGGTTCGGATGTGCCAGGAAATGGGGTCTCCACAAAGTTTTTAGATTGTACAAGATCACCATAATCTTCAAATTTCGAAATACATTTCAAAAACTAACAAACCACGGGGAGCCACATCACAGAGATCAAAGAGCCGCATGCGGCTCCGGAGCCGCAGGTTGCCGACCTCTGTGCTAACCACTATGCTACCATGCCCCGACTAGTCTAGGTTGCAATTACACATCAGTAAGAGTAGTCACCCTAATATCAAGCTATGGAGATACATCACAAGGCCAAAAGACAAGTCACTACAACTCACTGCTTCCTGTCCCTGATTAAATGAGATTCAAGGGGGAAAGCAGGAATCAAACAGGTGGAAATTCACCTCCATTCTTATGGGGCAGACTTAAGATGTTATGAGTTTGGGCCTGTTATTGTTATTGGATCACATATATCACTATGATCAAACATTTTGTTTAAATTCTAACATCAAAACCATATTCAATTAATCCACATATTTCAATAACCCAGCTTTTATTTACAAATTGTAGCGGTGTGCTACACGCAGCGCTGAAATAACGATACGGAGTCGATGAACTGCAGTTGCAAAAAAAGATTTATTCGAACTTCGTGGACTCGCTTTAAAGCCTTCCTGATCCCGCCCTCCCCGGGTGGGAATGCTGTAGTTAAATCATTCACAGTCTCATCCCACGCGAGGGCTTTTCCCCTTGCTGGTGAAGCAGACTTGGTGCCCTTTTTGGGACTGGCCTCAATGCCGGCGCGCGCCGATTTGTGAGCCGGTTCGAGTGCGCTGGGAAGTGGGTCGCCACATAACCCCCCCCCCGCCAGAACCAGCGATACACCCTCCAATGTCCACAGTCCGGGCCGGACTCTGTTTGGGAGGTCTGCCTCTGCACCGCAGTGCCAGAATCTTGACCAGCTGCGCCAAGTCCACATGGGCCGGTTTGAGTCGGTCCACTGTGAAAACCTCCTCTCTCCCCCCCAATGTCCAGCACGAATGTGGACCCGTTGTTTCTGATCACTGTAAACGGCCCCTCGTAGGGCTGCTGTAGCAGTGCCCGATGTCCGCCCTGTCGTACAAAAACAAACTTACAGTTTAGCAGGTCTTTGGGTATGCAGGTTGAGTTCTGCCCATGCTGCGAAGTGGGTATGGGGGCCAGGTTACCGAGCCTCTCGCGTCGTCTGCCCAGGACTGCTGCGGGTTCTTTCTCTTGCCCCCGTGGGGCTGGTATGAACTCCCCTGGGATGACCAGGGGTGCGCCGTACACCAACTCGGCCGACGATGTGTGCAGATCTTCTTTGGGCGCCGTGCGGATTCCGAGCAGGACCCAGGGAAGCTCATCCACCCAGTTAGGCCCTTTGAAGCGGGCCATGAGAGCCGACTTCAGGTGACGGTGGAAATGCGCCACTAGTCCGTTCGACTGTGGGTGGTAGGCAGATGTGTGGTGCAGCTGTGTCCCCAGAAGGCTGGCCATAGCTGACCACAGGCTGGAGGTGAACTGGGCGCCTCTGTCGGAGGTAATGTGGGCTGGTACACCAAAGCGAGATACCCAGGTGGCAATCAGTGCCCGGGCGCAAGACTCGGAGGTGGGGTCGGTGAGCGGGATCGCCTCTAGCCATCTTGTGAACTGGTCCACGATAGTCAGGAGGTGCCGTGCTCCTCGCGACACTGGCAGGGGGCCCAGGATATCCACATGAATGTGGTCGAAACGCCG
This sequence comes from Hypanus sabinus, assembly GCF_030144855.1. Taxonomy (NCBI): domain Eukaryota; kingdom Metazoa; phylum Chordata; class Chondrichthyes; order Myliobatiformes; family Dasyatidae; genus Hypanus; species Hypanus sabinus. The sequence goes on from NC_082727.1 coordinate 42,293,765, forward strand.
GTGGGTGGGGTGGAACTGCTGCAGCAGAGCTTTGGTGTGCCGCTGCACCTTGGCCATCTGGCAGTGCTTGCACGTTTTGGCCCATTCACTGACCTGCTTGCGGAGTCCATGCCAAACGAACCTGTTGGATACCATCCGGACGGTTGTCCTGATGTAGGGGTGCGCTGAGTTATGAATGGAGTCGAAAACGCGCCGCCACCAGGCTGCCGGGACAACGGTGCGGGGCTGGCCGGTGGCGACGTCACAGAGTAGGGTCCTCTCACCTGGGCCTACGGGGAGGTCCTGGAGCTGCAAACCGGAGACTGCAGTTCTGTAACTAGGGAACTCCTCGTCTGCCTGCTGCACCTCTGCCAGTGCCTCAAAGTCTACCCCTTGGGAAAGGGCATGAATGTTAGGGCGAGAGAGAGCGTCCACCACGACATTGTCCTTTCCCAAGACATGTCGGACACCCATTGTGTATTCAGAGATGTAGGACAGATGTTGCTGCTGGCGGGACGACCAGGGATCGGACACCTTCGTGAACGCAAAGGTAAGTGGTTTGTGGTCCGTGAATGCAGTGAAGGGCCTACCTTCCAAGAAATACCTGAAATGCCGGATTGCCAGGTATAGCACCAGCAGTTCCTGGTCAAAAGCACTGTATTTGAGCTCGGGTGGTCGCAGGTGTTTGCTGAAAAACGCCAGGGGTTGCCAGCGACCCTCGGTGAGTTGTTCCAGCACCCCACCAACTGCTGTGTTAGATGCGTCCGCTGTGAGGGCGGTAGGGACGTCCATTCTGGGGTGCACTAGCATCGCGGCGTTTGCCAAGGCTTCCTTCGTTTGAATGAAAACGGCGGCGGACTCCTCGTCCCAGGTAATGTCCTTGCCCGAACCCGACATCAGGGCGAACATGGGGCACATGATTCGGGCAGCTGAAGGGAGGAAGCGGTGGTAGAAATTCACCATACCCACGAATTCCTGAAGGACTTTGATTGTTTTGGGTCGGGGGAAATGGCGGACTGTGTCTACCTTAGCAGGCAGAGGGGTTGCCCCGTCTTTAGTAATCCTGTGGCCCAGGAAGTCGATGGTGTCGAGCCCGAACTGGCATTTGTCCGGGTTGATTGTCAGGCCGTATTCACTCAGTCGGGCGAAGAGTTGACGGAGATGGGACAGATGCTCCTGACGACTGCTGCTGGCTATGAGGATGTCATCCAAATAGATGAAAATGAAGTCCAGGTCGCGTCCCACCGCATCCATTAACCGCTGGAACGTCTGTGAGGCATTCTTTAGTCCGAACGGCATGTGGAGGAACTCGAAAAGGCCGAAAGGGGTGATGAGTGCCGTTTTGGGGTCGTCTGGATGCATTGGGATTTGATGGTATCCCCAGACGAGGTCCACCTTGGAGAAGGTCCATGCGCCGTGCAGGTTGGCTGCAAAATCCTGAATGTGCAGCAAAGGGTAGCAGTCCGGTGTTGTAGCCTCGTTCAGCCTGCGGTAGTCGCCGCATGGTCTCCAGCCCCCTGTTGCTCTGGGCACCATGCGCAGGGGGGAGGCCCATGGGCTGTCGGACCGCCGGATGATCCCCAATTCCTCCATCCTCTTGAACTCCTCCTTCGCCAGTCAGAACTTGTCCGGGGGAAGCCGCCGAGCACGGGCATGGAGGGGTGGTCCCTGGGTCGGGATGTGGTGCTATACACCATGTCGGGGCATGGCCGCTGTGAACTGCGGTGCCAGAACCGATGGGAAATCCGCCAGGACTCTGGTGAAGTTATTGTCTGACAGGGTGACGGAGTCTAGGTGTGGGGCTGGCAACTGGGCTTCACCCAAGGAGAAAGTTTGAAAGGTCTCGGCGTGGACCAGTCTCTTCCCTTGCAGGTCGACCGGTAGGCTGTGAGCCCACAAAAAATCCGCGCCCAGGAGCGGTTGGGCTACGGCGGCCAGTGTGAAGTCCCACGTGAACCGGCTGGAGCCAAACTGTAGCTGCACCTGACGGGTGCTATAGGTCCTTACTGTGCTGCTGTTCGGGGCCCTCAGGGTGGGACCCGGTGCCCTGTTGCGAGTGTCATAACTCGTCGGAGGTAAGATGCTGATCTCGGCTCTGGTGTCGACCAAAAAGCGGCGTCCCGACCGCTTGTCCCACACATACAGGAGGCTATCCCGATGGCCAGCCACCGTAGCCATCAGCGGCGGCTGGCCTTGGCATTTCCTGGGAACTTGCAGGGCGGGCTACAGCGGCGGGCTTCTGCGCCCCACCGCTGGTGGTAGAAGCACCATTGTTCGTCAGGCTCCCCACCCCTCCCTCTGGGGTTAGTTGTCTCTGCTGCTGGGAGCGTGGCCTGGTGATCTGTGCGACAGTCGCTCCACTCTCCTTCTTGGCGTTCCACAGCAAGTCCGCCCGGGCTGCCACCTTCCGGGGGTCGCTGAAATCTGTGTCGGACAGCAGCAGGCGTATATCCTTGGGCAGCTGCTCCAGGAACGCCTGCTCAAACATGAGGCAGGGCTTGTGTCCTCCAGCCAGGGACAGCATCTCATTCATCAAAGCCGATGGCGGTCTGTCTCCCAAACCATCCAGGTGCAGTAAGCGGGCAGCTCGCTCACACCGTGAGAGTCTGAAAGTCCTTATGAGCAGGGCTTTGAATTCAGTGTATTTGCCGTCCACTGGGGCAGACTGTATGAACTCCTCAACCCGGGCAGCTGTGTCCTGGTCGAGGGAGCTCACCACGTAGTAGTAACGTGTGACCTCCGAGGTTATCTGCCAAACGTGGAATTGGGCTTCTGCTTGCTGGAACCATAGATGAGGTCGCAGCGTCCAGAAGCTTGGCAGTTTTAACGAAACTGCATGAACAGATGCGGCGTCGTTCATCTTCGGCTCAAATATCGTTTGGCCCGTCGGGGTCACCAATTGTAGCTGTGTGCTACAAGCAGTGCTGAAATAACGATACAGAGTCGATGAGCTGCAGTTGCAAAAAAAGATTTATTCGAACTTAGCGGCCGCGCTTTAAAGCCTTCCTGATCCCGCCCTCCCCGGGTGGGAATGCTGTAGGGGGCGAGTATTCACAGTCCCGTCCCGCGCGCGGGCTTTTCCCCTTGCTGGTGAGGCAGACTTGGCGCCCTTTTTGGGACTGGCCTCAATGCCGGTGCGTGCCGATTTGTGAGCCGGTTCGAATGCGCTGGGAAGTGGGTCGCCACAAAATCATAATTAACTTTGAATGAATCTAGTTTCAAAGTCTGAAGTAGATTTATTATAAAAGTTCATACATGACACCATATAGTACCTTTATTGTCTTGCAGGCATTTACAGTAGAACAAAGAAATACAATAGAATCAATGTGCAAAGGAAGACAAACTGTGCAAATACAAAACAAAATGTAAGTACATAAATAAACAATGCTGAGAACATGAGTTGTAGAATCCTTGAAATTGAGTTCATAAGTTGTGGGATCAGTGCATAGTTGAGATGAGTGAAGATATCCATGCTGGTTCTTGATGTTTGAAGGGCAATAACTGTTCCTGAACCTGGTGATGTGGGACCCAAGGCCTCTGTACCTCCTTCCTGATGGCAGCAGCAAAAAGGGAGAACATGGCCTGGATGATGGGTGTTCTTGATAACGGATACTGATTACTTGTGGTAGCGCTCCAGGTAGATGTTCTCAATGGTGGTCGGGGCTTTGCCTGTGGATTGACTGGGCTGTATCCAGTAATTTTGGTAGGTGTTTCTCACTTTACATTAAAAAGTGAAAATGTGTTTTAGATCAGCCTTATAAAAATAATTCCCGCATTAGCATATGCATTTTCACGTGTTATTTGAGTGAGTATCATTTGTTCCCCTGCAATAGATTTCAGACCACCTAGTTGTACAGGTAGCAATTCCTGAGATGAGGCAGCTAATGTTCCGTTAAAAATCAGAGCTTAGTTGTTACCTTTTATTCTTCCAATATCGCTCATTGCACGGTGTTTAATTTCTTTCCTTGTTCAATTGTTCTATGTATATTCCTTTGGAAGCTTCTTTTCAGTCCACCTTTTATTATAGTAGTTCTTAATAATCATTTGATTGGTGATGCTTCTCTTCTCCGCAAGTGTGGTCTAATTGTTGATACTTTCCTCTGTCTTCAGGGTGTCCAAGATACAAGGGTCAATTATGGAATACGGATCTAGCTAAAATAATATTTTTGATACAACTGCTCCCTTTGCTAGTTATTTTTCTCAAAGAGATTTTCCTCTCAAAGATTCAACAATTAGGGTAACCCAATTTCTGGTTCATTCACATGCAAGTTACTTTGGCTGTTAGCTCATTGCTTCTCTTACGTTGCTTTATCACTATCAAAATGCCGATAATTTGTAACATTTCACATAAGAGTAACTTCAATCTTCACAGCATCCTGAAATAGAATGAAATTCAGTTCTGCTAAGACTCAAAAATTAATTTTATACTTATTCTTGCAGTGACTCCCCATTGTTATTAAAATAAAAATATATAGATTCATAATTCAAATTGGCTCTATTTTCTATTACAGTTTTCTTCGTAAGATTGTTCAACAAATGTAAAGCATTAATTTACTTTTCTTCCTTTGGAGATTTAATCCAATTTATTTATTTATGTAAAATATTTGAGTTAGGCTTTATGCAGGTAACAGTTATTTAATTGCTAGTGCACAGGAAGCAAAGCTTAGCAAATGCAGGACTTACTGTCTTTGCTGCTTTCATCTCTGTCATCGAGCTCTGAGGTCAATTTTAATGAGTCCTTATAAGTACCTGGAAAAGCAGGTGTCTTAATTAAATAATAATTAAGAGCGGGGAGAAACTGAAAATTAATTAACAGCAACCAAATTTAACTCACTAATCAGTACGGGTGTGCTTGTATGTTTAATGCATTAGAATTATTATTGTTCTTGGATATGTTATCATATGAATTAATTTGAATTATTTAATTGCAAATATAGACAATGAGGTAATCCAAAGCCTACTTGAACCACATACATTGCAGCATTTCCAGACATTTGATAATAGTGGCTGAGCTCAGACTGCCCTACCTAATAATAGCTGACCCATTCTAATCAACTGCTTTCAAAACATCGACTACTTAGCTGCCAGTTCACATCATTATATGGCTCATGTTTCTTTATATATTTACTTCTTTTTAGTACATTGATAAATCAGCTAAAATTTAGCTATTGCTATTTAAAATAATTATTTAGCATTCATAATTATTAATAATTACTTAAATTGCTTTCACTAGCACAAAATTGCAATATCATTCTGCATATATTATTCATTAGATCTGTGTTGATTATAAATGAGCTTCGGTTTTACAATGGCCTTGGAGTAAACAGTTACCTTCACTCTGCTACAGGAATATGGAAATGAGGGGCCCAGTAGAAGAAAAACAATGAAATCGAGATATACATGCTATTATAAAAGGCTATTGACTTTAAACATTCTCAACTCTAGGGAGTTAAACTTTCCAGGTGGAATTTTACGGGCAATAATGCACTTCTGGATGCTCCAGGTGCAGCACTCCACCTGGCAAAGGGGAGAAACTGGGAATCGACAATGTTTCTATAATTCACAAGGCAACATATTGCAGTAGTTGGTAAAAGCCTCATCTGGCAAAAGTATGTAAGCCCAGGGACCTTTATAATATACAACAGACTTTCGCGATAATGTTTTCTTTTTTTGATCCAGTTGAAACAAGAGGTTAAACTCTATGAGTGAAAAGGTTATTAGATCGATCAACAAATCATGATAGATTTTAATTGTCAGAATGTAAAGTGCTTCAGAAGTATTTTGCTGCTATAATATTTTAAATCTTTTTTCCCAATATTATTTTATTTACGATCTTTACTGGAAGTAAGATTATTTTCTTTTGTTCCTTCATCCAAAATTATCTTCAAGGTGAATCCAATTCAATATTTTTAAGGTTTAGGCCATGGATGACAAACCCTTTAGAGAGTGTGTGCTCAATTTGGAGAGAACCTTCTAAAATTTTCTCTGTCATGCCATTGTAATTTTGAGCAGAGATTATCATTAATTAATCAATTAGCAACAATAATTATGAGCTATTTTCAGGAAAAGGGATGAGTTCCATTACTTATTACATGTATTCATTGTTCACTATAAATAAAATTAAAACAGTGCAAATTGAAATAAATGAAGCATTTTAGAAAACAGACTCAAAAATTATTAATTTGAATCTTAAAACGGCAACAGAGAAATAACAATTTCTAAATACGAATACTGATAATGCACAGCAGGTCAGAGAGGATCACATGTTTTCTCACCTGGCTAAATGGCATTAAGCCACACGAGACGTTTCCTATGAAAACTTCTCACTGCTCTCCAGTTGTAAAAAGAAACATTCCCCGCTCCATTTGGCAATAAAGATAATCATTATGTATCTGTTATTATGGCTGGGGTTTAAAAAATCAAGGGGCAGTACTGCACGCTGCATGCCAATAAAATTTGTGTGTGTGCCATTTTAGGTATGCATGCCATAGGTTTAACCGTACTTAGGTAACATCGATGTAGGTTTTGGCATAAGAATAGGCAAGAGTGTGATCACAAAGGCAAACTTCGACACAACGATGCATGAATTAACAATATATTGTGCCGCTGTGTAATGGAATTAGGAGAGCTAAAAGGGGGCATGGGAAAGCCTTGACAAAGAGGATTAAGGAAAATCCCAAAGCATTCTACATATGTGTGAACAGGAGGACATTCAGAATGAGGGTCAGACTGATCCAGGATAATAGATGAAAAATGTGCCTGGAGTCAGAGGAAGTAGGGGCAGTCCTCAATGAAAACTTTGCTCCAGTATTCACCAGTGTGAGGGTCTTTGTGATGGTCAGGATTGCATAGAACAGGCAGATCTGCTTGAACATGTTGATAGTAAGAAAGAGGATGTGAACATAGAACACAGAAATTTACAGCACATTACAGGCCCTTCAGCCCACAATGTTGTGTCGACCATGTAACCTGTTCTAGAAACTGCCTAGAACTACCCTGGTGCATAGCCCTTTATTTTTCTAAGCTCTGTGTACTTATCTAAGAGGCTCTTAAAAGACCCTATTATATCTACTTCCACCACCACCACTGCTAGCAGTGCATTCCATGCACCCACCACTCTGTGTGGAAAAACTTACACTTGACATCTCCTCTGTACCTATTTCCAAGCACCTTAAAATTATGCCCTCCCCCCCATTAGCCATTTTGGTCCTGGGAAAAAGCCACTGGCTATCCACATGATCAATGCCTCTCATCATCTTATAGACCTCTATCAGGTCACCTCTCATCCTCTGTCACTCCAAGGAGAAAAGGCCGAGTTCACTCAACATATTCTCATAAGGTATGCTCTCCAATCCAGGCAACATCCTTGTCAATCTCCTCTGCACTCTCTCTCTCTATTGTATCCACATCCTTCCTGTAGTGAAATGACCAGAACTGAACACAGTATTCCAAGCGGGGTCTTATATAGCTGTAACATTACCTCATGGCTCTTAGAAACATAGAAACATAGAAAATAGGTGCAGGTGTAGGCCTTTCGGCCCTTCAAGCCTGCACCGTCATTCAGTATGATCATGGCTGATCATGCAACTCAGAACCCTGTACCTGCTTTCTCTCCTACCTCTTGAACTCAATCCCACAGTTGATGAAGGCCAACACACCATATGCCTTCTTAACATCACTGTCAACCTGCGCAGAAGCTTTGAGTGTCCTATCGACACAGACCCCAAGATCTCTCAGATCCTTCACACTGCCAAGAGCCTTACCCCTTAAGTTATATTCTGTTCTTCAAATTGGACCTTTACATTTATCCAGGTTGAAGTTCATCTGCCACTTCTCAACCCAGTTTTGCATCCTGTTGATGTCCCACTGTAACCTCTGACAGCCCTCCAGACTAACCACAACACCTCCAACCTTTGTGTCATCAGCAAACTTACTAACCCACCCTTCTACTTCTTCATCCGGGTCACTTATAAAAATTACAAAGAGGAGGGGGTCCCAGAACAGATCCCTATGGAACACCACTGGTCACGGCCTCCATGCAGAATATGAACCATCTACAACCATGCTTTGCCTTCTGTGGGCAAGCCAAATCTGGATCCACAAAGCAAGGTCTCCTTGGGTCTCATGCCTCCTTACTTTCTGAAGGAGTCTTGCATAAGGAACCTTATCAAATGCCTTACTGAAATCTTTATACACCACATCCACTACTCTACCTTCATCAATGTGTTTTCTTACATCCTCAAAGAATTCAACCAGGCTCATTAGGCAAAATGCTCATAAATACTGCTTCTCTGGATCTTCCTCAACAACTTGCTTACCACTGAAGTCAGACTCACTGGTCTATAATTTTCTGGGTAATCTCTACTCTCTTTCTTGAACAAGGGAACAACATTTGCAACCCCCTAATCCTCCATTACTTCTCCCGTTTATATTGATGATGCAAAAATCATTGCAAGAGCTTAGCAATCTTCTCCCTCACTTCCCACTGTAGCCTGTGGTATATCTCATCAGGTCCTGGTGACTTATCTAACTTAATGCATTTCAAAAGCTCCAGCACATCCTCTTTCTTGATGTCTACATACTCAAGTGTTTCAGTCTGCTATAACTCATCCCCACAATTGCCAAGGACTTTTTCCCTAGCGAATACTGAAGCAAAGTTTTCATTAAGTACCTCCGCTACCTCCTCCAACTCCATGCACTCATTTCCACTATCACACCTGATTGGTCCTACTCTCACACGGTTTATCCTCTTGCTCTTCACATACTTGTAGAATGCCTTTGGTTTTCCTTAATCCTGCTCACCAAGGCCTTCTCATGGCCCCTTCTGCTCTCCTAATTCCATTCTTAAGCTCCTTCCTAGGAACCTTGTAATTTTCTAGAGTTCTAACAGTACCTAGTTTCTTGTACCTTTCATAAGCTTTTCTTTTCTTCTTAACTAGATTTTCTACATATTTTGTACATCATGATTCTTTAACTCTACCATCCTTTCCCTGCTCAATGGAACACACCTATGCAGGACACCATGCAAACATTTTCTGAACATTTGCCACCTGTCTGCCATGCATTTCCCTGAGAACATCTGCTCCCAAGTTCCTGCCTAATAGCATCACATTTCCACCTACCCTAATTAAATGTTTTCCCAAATTGTCTGCTCCTATCCCTCTCCAGCACAATGAGTTGTGGTCACTACCTCCAAAATGCTCTCCCCCCCCCTCGAGAGATCTGACACCTGACCAGATTCATTTCCCAATACCAGATCAAGTACAGCCTCTCTTCTGTTGGCTTATCTACGTGTTCTAGAGCCTTTGGAAAACAATAGGATAGGTAAGTCCACCAGGCCAGACAGGATATAGCCCAGGTTACTACAAGAAGTGAGGGAAGAATTGCTTTTCCCTTGGTGATGACCTTTGCATCCTTCTTGGCCTCAGGAATAGTATCAGATGATTGGAGGATGTCAGATGTTGTTCCTTTTTTCAGGAAGGGAGCAGGAGTAGACCAATGAGTCTTACTTCAGAGGCAAGCATATTATTGGTTAGGATTCTTAGAGATAGGACTTATAAGCAGATGAAGAAGCATAGTCTGATTAGGGATAGTCAGCATGGCTTTGTACGGGGCAGGTCATGCCTCACAAGCCTGATTGAATTCTTTGAAGATGTGACAGAGCACATTAATGAAGGTAGAGTGGTGTATGTGGTGTAAATGGATCTCAGTAAGGCATTTGATAAGGTTCCCCCTAGTAGGCTCATTTAGAAAGTAAGGGAGCATGAGATCCAGGGAAATTTGGCCGTGTGGATATAGCATTGGCTTGCCTATAGAAGGCAGAGGGTCACAGTAGATAGAGGGTCTTCTGCCTGGAGGTCGGTGACCAGTGATGTTCTGCAGGAATCTGTGCTGGGGGTACTCAGCTCCTTGTGATCTTCATAAATGACTTGGAAGAGGAAGTGGAAGGGTGCGTTAGTAAGTTTGCAGATGACATGAAGGTTGGTGAAAATGTGAAATGTGTGGGAATTGGTGTCATTTGCAATGGGACATTGACAGGATGTAGAGCTGGGCTAAGAAGTGGAAAATGGAGCTCAAAATGATAAAGTCTAAAGTGATTCACTTTGGAAGGTCAAATTCGAAGTTTGAATACAGGGCTAATTCAAGACTCTTAGCGGTGAGAAAGAGCAGAGGAGTCCACATCTATAGATCCTTCAAAGTTGTCGTGCAAGTTGATAGGATTGTTAAGAAGATGTATGGTGTGTTGGCCTTCATCAGTCGGAGGACTGAGTTCAAGAACCACGAGTTAATGTTCCATCTCTATAATACCCCCTGTTGGATCACATTTAGAATATTGTGTTCAGTTCTGGTCACCTCATTATAGGAAGGATGTGGAAGCTTCAGATTTGATGCAGAAGAGATTTACCAGGATGCTGCTGGACTGGAGGGCATGTCTTCCAGGGATGCTACCGGAATAGAGATTGAGCAAGTTAAGGCTTTTCTCTGTTGAATGAAGAAGAATGAAAGGTGACTTGACAGAGGTGTACAAGGTGATAAGAGGCCTAGATAGAGTGGATAGCCAGAGTCTTTTTCCAGGTCAGAAATGGGTGGTACAAAGGGAACACGATACGAGGGTGATTGGAGGAAAGAATGTCAAAGATGGAAGTACATTTATTATATATGTTTCTGAGGTAAATTCTATACACAGAGAATGGTGGTGTATGGAATGCCCTGTCAGGGTTGATGGCAGAGGCAGATATATTAGGGGCATTAAAGAAACTCTTAGATAGACACATGGATGATAGATAAATGGAAGGTCATATAAAAGGGAAGTGTTAAATTGATCTTAAAAAGGTCTTAAAAGGTAGGTTGTGAGCATGCGCAGGATTGCTAAAATATTCCAGCACGTGCCTCGGTTAAGACATGTTTGTTTATTACTGTAAATAAAAGTTCTTCAATTCTTCCAGAATATGATTCTTCATTGTTAACCCATAGTACATTTAAACAGAAGTAACATAGCAAGGATTACAATATCTGAAGACTGAGCATTCAGCTTCTTCATTTGCAGGATGGCATAATATAGTCACATAACTGCCCAATATCTCTTTCTTCCTCCTTACTTATAACAGCAGCTTCCATCTATCCACTTAAGATCAATCAAAGGCACCTTCATGGCTTGATACATTAATCTTTTTGAACATGGCTTTTAGGAGGAATGTATGGAGGATACAGTGTTTATAATATAGAGCTGAGAGGTTTCATGAAGTGAGATTAGAACAGACACATTTTAAATGACGTAGAACTGCACGATCTACTTGTGACACAGAGGCAATTTCATGAATCCACTGTGAAGGTATTGGATTTGCTGGCTGCAAATTTCTCAACTCAAACGCAGCTTATTAAGCCCTCTCCAATATAGATAGCAACAGGTATACCCACTGAAAGGAGGTTATATTGTAGCCATGTACTCTTCAACGGCTAGATCACTTCCGTCTTTATTCTCCAGCTGCCAATACCCATTATTTCAGCAGTGGGCCCCCTTCCTTATATTTCCAGCTAACAAGGTAGTTTAAATATATTTAGATAAAATTCTTAAAATGAATTTAGATATCAGAGGATTTCTATCTTATAAAAGGTTTACAAATTACAAAACTATTTCTGAAACCAAATGACTTCCAAATCACAAGTATGATTTGTAAAGTCACAGAATCATAGACAGATCAAACACTACTGCAAAAACAGACCCTTCAGCCCATCTAGTCCATGCTGAACTAATAATCTGCCTAGTCCCATTGACCTGTACATGGACTATAGTCCTCCCTGCCTATACAATTCATGTACACATCCAAATTTCTCTAAAGTTTTGAAATCAAACCTGAATATCATGAGCTGGCAGCTCATTTCACACTCTCACACCCTCTGAGTGAAGAAGTTCCCACTCATGTTCTCCTTAAACAGTTCATCTTTCACTTTTAACCCATGACATCTGGTTCTAGTCCCACCCAACCTCAGAAGAAAAAGGCTGTTTGCATTTACCCTATCAATGCCCTTCATAATTTTGTATACCTTTATCAAATCTCCCCTCATTCTCCTATGCTCAAGGGAATAAACTCCTAACCTGTTCAACCTTTCCTTATAACTCAGTTCCTCAAGTCCTGGTAACATTGCTGTTAAGTTTTTCTGAACGCTTTTAATCTTATTAATATCTTTACTGTAGTTAGATGATCAAAACTGCACATAATACTCCAAATTAGATTTCACCAACGTGTCATACAACTTCAACATAACATTCCAACTCCTGTACTCAATACCTTGACTTATGAAGGCCAATGTGCCAAAAGCTCTCTTTACAGCCCCATCAACTTGTGATATCACTTTCAAGAAATTATGACTCTGTGTTCTCTATGACTACTGCACTCTTCAGAGCCCTACCCTGGTTTCGTTTCCCAAAGTGTAATACCTCACACATGACTGCATTATACTCCAACTGCCACTTTTCAGCCCATTTTTCCAGCTGGTCCAGATCCAGCTGCAAGCTTAGATAGTCTTAGTATTTCAGTAATATTTGAGTAATATAGTGTAAGTATATTCTTTGATTAAGCATTCTCTGTTGTTTCAATAATGCATTGTGGGTGTGTATAAAAGTACATGAATGGCATACACCATCACAGCACTGTGTCATCTGCATGAGCCTTGCTAAAATAAAAATGAAATTAAGTCACATTCTCCTGGGCTCTCCCATGTTTTCCTTTTGATTCATTTTTGTGTTACAAAACCTAACAGTGGTAACGAGGTCATTTTAAACAAATCCAAAACAACTACCTACCTGTTGAAGCACAGCAAGATGTTTTAAAAAATCACAGTTCATTAGGAAGGGACAGAGACAGTCGAGTTGAAAAAAGACAGAAAATGGACAAATTATGGATAAAATAGTGAGTATTGGGTGATTTTAATCTTATAATTAAAAAAGCTGAACTGGCTGGCTACATCAGAATGATAGACACATTCAACTGCACAAAAGATAACTGGCTGCTGTATATGGAATGAATTGACCTTACACTGCCTCAGATCGACATGACTACCTAAAATGGCTAGAATGTGCAGCAGAAACTGCAGTTCCCCCATTATTACCAGTGCCAGGATTAACTTGCCCTTGACAGGGGTTGCCTTATGTGGGAATGGAGAGTTGTTGTACCATCCGAGCTCAGAGCTAAAGTGTTGGAGGAGCTACTGGACATGCCAGCCATCTAGGCATGGTCAAAATGAAAGCATTGGCTCGAGACTTTTTCTGGTGGCCTGCGATGAGTTGCATTCTATATTAAGTTAGAGTTTATAGCTAAGCGGAGAAGAGTCTTAAGTATTTAATATTTCAATGATTTTTGAGTCATATTGTACATATATCATTTGATTAAGCATTCTCTGTTATTTACATAATGCAATGCACATTATATGTAGAAGTATGGAATGGCATACTTCATCATGCCACCACATCATATGCACACTGAAATAAAAACAAAACTAAGACGCGTTTTCCTGGGCTTTCCCATGTTTTTCTTTCAATTATTTTTTGGGGTTATGCCTCCAGTCTTGGTGTCATCCTCAGATTTGCTGATCCTGTTTACTACACTATCATCCAGGAAAACCTTACAAAACGTTCTGGATTCGGCTCATTTCATCATGGGTCCACCCTTCCCAACCATTGAGCACACCTACATGAAACATTGGAATAGAAAAGCAGCATCCATCATCAAAGATCCTCATCACCCAGGCCATGCTCTTTGCTCGCTGTTGCCATCAGGTAGAAAGTACAAGTGCTTCAGGATTCCCACCACCAGATTTAAGAATAGTTACTACCCTTCAACCATCAGGCTCTTAACAAAAGGGGATTGCTACACTCATTCTATTACTTGTGTTCTCACAACTGATGGTCTCACATTAAGGACTTGTTATCTTGTTATTTCATACTCATTATTTATTGCTATGTATTTATATTTTTCATTTGCACAGGTTTTTGTTCAATGACCCTGTTTACATTCACCGTTCTATAGATTTGTTAAGCACGCCTGTAGGAAAAAGAATCTCAGGGTTGTATGTACTCTGATAATAAATCTTACTTTGAACTTTGAGCTTCTGATTTTTGATATAGATGACAACAATAACAGACCCAGCACTGATCACTGCAACACACCAGTTGTCACAGGCCTCCAACAGGAGAGGCAATCATTTGCTATTACTCTCTGGCTTCTGCCTTGAACCCAATATCTAATCCAATTTACTACCTCATCCTGAATGCCAAACAATGGAACCTTATTGACTAACTTCCTATACGGAGCCTTCACAAAGGCCTTGCTAAAGTGCATGTAGACAACATCCACTGCATTGCCTTCAACTTCCTTCCTGGCAAATTCTTTGAAAAACTCTACAAGGTTGGTTAGACACAGCCTATTATGCACAAAGCCATGCTACTATCCCTAACCTGTCCTTGTCTTTCCAAATAGTTATAATATCCAGTCCGTTAGAATAGCTTCCAATAATACACCCACTGATGTCACTTTCACCAGCCTATTACTTTCCAGCTTATTTTTAGAGCCTTTTTAAAATAACGGAACAACATTAAATATCCTCCAATCCTTCAGCACCTCACTCTTTCCTAAGTATGTATTAAATATCTCTGCTAGGCCCTGTCAGTTTGTGTGCTACCCTCCCACAAAGTCCAAAGGAACGTCTTGTCAGGCCCTATGGATTTAACCACACTAATTTGCCTCAAGACAGCAAACACCTCCTGCTCTGTATTCTGTATACAGTCCAGGACTCACTGCTGTTTTGCTTCACTTCTATAGACTGTGTATCCATCTCCCAAGTAAATACAGATGTAAAAAATCCATTTAAGATCTCCCCCATCTCTTTCTCCCATCCCTATAAGTTAAAAAGACATACACTGAGCTGCAAACAAATGAGTTATCCATCACAGAAATCAAAGGCAGAGGACTAGATTCTAGTCACCCCTTCTTTCTGTCATTCTTCTTATCATTCCTTGTCCATTCCTAACAAGCCTGACTATCCTCTTACATTTATACTGTATTTTTTTGCTACTTGGGGACTACATACTTTCAGATAACATTATTGGGAAATTTAAATGTATGGTCTAAAAACTTATGGGGACAGAGATCCTAGACAGATCCCAAAACTAATGCTGTGAGGGCTGACTCTCTCCGCACACAAATGTCCCAACTTTGATAGATCAGCAATTTAATGTGATAAATGATAGCATCAGTCTGGTCTGCAAGCTTCCTAAATAAAATAACTCAGCAGATGTAATCTGGTTTGATGCAGGTCCAAATAACATAACCCCATTTTCTTACACTGCATATCTTGAGTAGCCAGCCCTGCTTAGTAATCCAGCATATGCTCATTAGACAGTTTGTTTGCAAAGCTGTCCTTTTAACTTCAGACTGATTACAATTTACTGAATGTGAAGAACTAAAGACTGGTTCTTTTTAATGAAAAGCAACTGAGCAAGGAATATTGGATGGAAGTTTAACTTAGTCGAAAATGATGCTTTGACCTCTGGAAGAGTCTGCAGCTGTGTTAGAATGCTGAGCTTGGGGGAAGAAAAGGCTCCCCGTGCCCTGGACAGTGAATATCCATCACACTGCTATATAAGCAATTTAGGGCTAAGTCAACAATTGGTGCATTTCTCAGAAGCCTTGCTCACAAGCAAAATTGCTCCCATGATATTGTTTATCCTTACCTGGCCATGGTTCTGCCAGGATGGTATTGGTATTGAGTTATTATTGTCACATATACCAAGATACATTGAAAAGCTTGTCTTGCATACTGTGTCATCTTCGTCCAGTAGTATACAGAATCCTGAATAATATTTCACCTATCAATAAATTATAGCCAAATCTATCTGGCAGCACAGTGACAGAGGTAATAGCACTGCAGCCTCGTAACTTCTGGTGACCCACTTCAGCCCTCTCTCTGTGGTTTTTGCACATTAATTGTGTGAATTTCCTCTGAATGCTCCAGTTTTCTCCTTCACCCTAAACAAATGCATGTTGGTGGGTTAATTGGTCATTTTAAATTGTCCCTAGTGTGTAGGTAAGAGTTAAAATCCAGGGAGAGTTGATGCGAATGTGGGAAGAATATGAAACAGGATTCATAATATGATTTGTGTGAATAGGTCTTCGATGGGTCAGTGGACTAAACAGCAAGTTGCCTTGCCGAATAACCTCATAAGTCTTTTCTCAATTGTCTTGTGAGGATAGTACCTCTTTTATACTCACTCTATGTTGCTGTCTATCTTGTTTGGAAACCATCAAGCTCTCTTGAAATTGTAGAGAATGAAGTCTGAATCAAGTGCTTTAAATATGTGTTCCCAGAGCTTAATTTCAAAACTCCTGCTTTTGTACTTTAAGAAAACTTATAGAGCAAGGAAACTCTTCAAAGCATATTCATCTCCTTTAATCACTCTTGTACTAATAGTAATTGTTATTACTGATTTTTAACACAACCAAGAGAACCCTATGAAAGGTAAAATGATTCAGCCAATAGATGGGCCATGTATCACTGCTGTACACAGACTACATATTCCATTATGAAGGTAAGTGGCCCATTAGGTTTAGAAAATAGTTTTGTGTAAATTAGAGAACATCGTGGAGCAAGCTCATTTTGCTGCATTTTGACGGCAGTAAATTAAAGATTTCATAAGCCATAGAGACCAGGGTAAGTAGATCAATAAACACTTGAAATAAGGGACCAATATGTCTAATGTAATTCAATGAATTCTACCCATTATTATTTTGGACTATTTTATGCTTTAAGCACCATTGCAGATTGAAACCTTGTTATTATTCATGTTAATTATGTTCAGTTTTAATCTATGTAGAAAGCACTCTTTTAATGTGGATAAAGCCACTCTATAGTGAATACTACTACAGGAAATGCATTAGTCCATTTTTATATTATTCATCTGGATTGATATTGTGATGTTGAGTGCCCATTATGCAGCAGGACTTCTGTTACAAAAATGCAGTTTATTAGCCTCGGGCACTGGGCACCAGGGACAGTATTTTATGCACAAATCTCATTGAGGCCCCAGTTTTGACAAAGGACTTCCTTTTTTACTTGTGGATAATCTGAACGGTACTCTGGATTTTGTGCTCCTGGTAGGAACTGTTAGGCTTGTATATAAAAAAAATGTGTATGTTGTCCTGATTTTCTCTCTCCTTTTCTGCAGGAATTGTTTTAAAAATATTCATTTCCTTTGCCTGAATAATTTTAAACTCAAGAGATTTGCAGATGCAATCCAGCTCAACACATACAAAGTGCTAGAGAACTCAACAGGTCGGCAGCATCTATGGAGAGGAACAAATAATCTACAGTTCAAGCTGAGACCCTTCATCTGGACTGGAAAGGAAGGTGGGGGGGTGCGGGGGGAAAGAAGGAGTACCAGTTGGCAGATGATAGGTGAAACTAGCTGAAAGTGAAGGTGGTAGGCTGGAGAGGAGAGATGAAGTAAGAAGCTCTAAGGTTAGAGGTGGAAGATGTAGGATCTGAAGAAGGAGGAATCTGATCGGAAAGGAGAGTGGACCATGGAGAAAGGGATGGAAGAAGGACACCAGATGAGGTGATGGGCAAGTGAGGAGAAGTGGAATAAGAGTGGAGCTAGAATGGGGAATGGGAAAAGGGAGAGGGGAGGAAGAGGGGAGAAGTTAGAGAAATCAATGTTCATGCCATGAAGTTGGAGGCTAGCCAGAT
Organism: Hypanus sabinus; assembly: GCF_030144855.1. Taxonomy (NCBI): domain Eukaryota; kingdom Metazoa; phylum Chordata; class Chondrichthyes; order Myliobatiformes; family Dasyatidae; genus Hypanus; species Hypanus sabinus. The sequence goes on from NC_082727.1 coordinate 42,311,486, forward strand.
GGAAGATTTGGTGTTGCTCCTCCAACCTGAGTGGCAGCCTCATTGTGGCTGTAGAGGAGGCAATGGACCGACATGACGGAATGAGAAGAGGCAGAGGAATTAAAATGGTTGGCCAGGAAATCCCACCTTTTGCAATGCTGCTCAATGCTGCAGTTCCCCCAATCTATGTTAGATCTCTCTGATGTAGAGGAGGGCACAGTGGGAGCATCGGATACAGTGGATGACCCTGACAGAGTCACAGGTGAAGGGTTGCCTCACCCGGAACGACTGTTTGGGGTCCTGAATGGTGATGAGGGAGATGGTATAGGGGCAAGTGAAGCACTTGTCACACTTGCATGGATAAGTGGAAGATAGAAGATCACTGGGAGGGATGGGTGAAGAAGGAAATCACATTGCAAGTGATCTCTGTGGAAATCGGAGAAGGTGGGAGGGAAAGATGTTCTCAGTGGTAGGATCCCATTGTAGATGATGAAAGTTACAGAGAGTAATATGCTGTCTCAACAAGCTTGTTTATCACAATGCTTAACTTGCTTCTAGAAATCCATGAATTTGATACAACATCCTCGTTGTGTCTCCTCAAATATCCAACTTCCATCATGATCAGAAGAGACCAATGATATGTACATCTGCATCCACAGAACCTGTTTATTTATTTACTTATTGAGATATCGCCGAATTGGCCCTTCTGGCCCTACGAGCTGCGGCACCCAGCAATTCCCCGATTTAATCCTAATCACCAGAAAAATTTACAATGGTCAATTAACCTATGTCTTTGGACTGTGGGAGGAAATCAGAGCACCTGGAGGAAACCCATGCAGGCATGGGGAGAACATTCAAAATGCTCAGTCAGCGGCAGGAATTGAACCCAGGTCCCCTCTACTGTAAAGCGTTGTGCTAACCACTGTACTAACATGCTGCCCTCTATGTTCTCTCTGCAACTTGCAGAACACTCTGTTGTTCCCTCTTCACTGCATTCTCCAAGACATTATTTTACATTTAGTCAGTACATTCCTTCCAATGATATCTGCCCCCACATTCCCAGTCAGTTCATTCTGCTCTTAATTCTATGGTGCCCATTAGTATTCCAGTCAGAAGCTTGACACCACTTTCCATATATACAAAGCTAATTTTGTTTATCTCATGTTCAGCTCCATTGTTGTCCCATTGTGTCTACCCCAGTGATATTAAGTCATAAATGAATGAAATCTTGATTCAATGCAATGATGGCAAAAAGGAGACAGAGTTTCTACAGCTATGTTCCTATCTGCAGGCAAATAGGACAAGTATAGGTAGACATAATAGTCAACATGAATGAGATGGGGCATAATTGTCTATTTCTGTGCTGTGTGTTGTTGCTGTATGTGATTGATTAAATGACTTGGACCCAACCTACTTGAAATACAATAATACTTGAAAGAATACAATGCTTCAGTAAGAAAGGATCTGAAAAGTGTATAGTAATAGTGCAACTTTACTTGACACATATCTTCACTGAGATCAGTTCCTCAAATGCTAAAACTTGCACTTGGCTCAGAGAGGCGCATGTACCGACTGAATAGGAACTAATACGGTGCAAACAGTTGACCAGTCCATAAAATCAAGGAAGCTGTAAGATATTGCTAATGTGGAAAGATTGGTGTGTTGAAATGGCAAACAGATACTGCAAATGTAAAGACCGTGTTTACAGATGGCTGGTATGCTCTTATCTCTAAGATCAGATGTGAGGCTCCAATATAACAGTAGCTGGATTTGCAAATTCAGAGAACACACTGAACTTCTCTGACTTTTAAACCTGACAAGAGTCTCTCATAAATTAAGTGGAAATGTTTTTTTTAGCAGATACTGCCTGTTGGGTAATGCCATACTTTATTAGCATGATGTCATTCTAAATAAAAAGCTGCACATACAGGCCTTTAATTTTGTCCTGATGCAGCTTCAAATTTACGTATGATCTGTAAACATTTAGACAATATTTCTACTTGACAGAAATAAGATTTATACATTCAGGCTCCTGGGTTTATGCAAGAAGGAAAATCAATAAAACGTTAATCTGCAAAGAAATCAGTGCCAAAAAGAACTCATTTCGAATGTAAGCATCACCCTTGTGATGTGTAACGTTGGAGAAGGGAGACATTTAACTTACAGAAGCCTGCTTTGTGTTTATAAAAATAAGAAAAGGCTACGACATTTCATATGATGATCTCTTGGGTCATTGACCACTGTCCAAAATTCTCTCTGGGGCCAAATGAACATGCCTAAGTGTAGGTCCTGAATCTCTTTAGGGTTGTTTCTGTCAAATTCAATATTCCTGAGTACTCGTTTCCTGGAAGAGAACAGTCATGAAGAAGGCTGTTCTTGTACTGTTTGTTGAAATCCATGGCTTTATTTAGGTATTTATATTTGGTTGATGACTTTTTACGTCAGTTTCTAAGTGTGATGCCTTTTGCAGCACCATCTGTGGCCTTTCAGCAGGCCATTCTGAACATCCCTTGCGGCTTTGGTGGGGATGGTTGTTTTCTACATGTCACAGCCTTTCTAGGGCACCACAGGTGACACAAACAAGGTGAATTAATTTGTAGTGCCCTTCTGCGTCAAATAGGTCAGATTTCCATTCTTCACCATGGCAACCACATAAGCAATAGCTTGCCTGTCAGATTGGTGAATGTGCAAGAGTGCTTGCTTCATGTAGCCCTTGTATGCGTTGTCAGTGAACTACAACATAATTCCTAAAGTAGTTCCATGGAGTATCCTCTGTTTGTCTATTCCATGGAGTATACTACTGTCATTGTCTATTGAAGGTAAGGCTCAAGTCTGACATGAACAAAACTCTAGTGAACTCAATGTATCAGGCAGCATCTATGGAGGAAAATGGACAGTTGACATTTCAGGTTGACTGGCATTTCTCTCCTTTTTATACTAGCTATCTCCACTCTATCTTTCAGTGTATTTGAAAAGTCTTGACCTGAAAGATTAACTGTCTGTTCCCTCCAAAGATGCTGCCAGACCCATTGAGTTCCTTCCTTGTGTTATGTGGTGCTCCAGAAGCAATATGTTGGCCTCTTGTGTCTCAAATCTGACATATTAATGTTGCAGATAGAAAAGCCTTGGAGGGACTAAAGAGTCAATGATGAAATTATTCCACTATTATGGATCCGGAGATGCCACATAAAATCTTGGTCCATACGAAGGACAAGTAAGAGTTACATTTGGTCTAGGGATAACCTGCAGTTCATGTCGCACCTTGTGATGGTGGAAAGGCTGTGGAGTGTCACGTGCTGAGTCACATGCTCGCTCTAATCTACTCTTTTGGTTGATATTTTTTCCGGCTGGTCCAGTAATGTTTTTGATCTGTGGTGACTGTATGACATTAATGGTTGGAGACTTCAAAGATCAAAGTGAATTTTATTGTCAATGTACATATATATCACCATATACATCCCTGAGATTCATTTACTTGTGGGCATGCCCAGTAAATCTATAGTATTATCACCATAACTGAATCTATGAAAGGCAGCCCAACTATGGCGTTCAACCAGAGTGCAGAAAACAACAAATTGCTCAGATACATAAAGAAGAAATAATAATAAATAAATAATCAGTGAATATTGAAAACTTGAGAATAAAGAGTCCTTGAAAGTGAGTCCATTGATTATAGGAACATTTCAATACAAATGAAGTTAAGTGAAGTTATCCCACTGGTCGTGACATTGAATGTCAAGGGTTAGAGGCTAAACTCTCTTTTGTTACAGATCATCATTGCCTAACCTTTTTTTCTGGGCTATTATTACCTGCAACTCAGCAGTCCACGCCACATTGTTGCTTAGATCTAGGTACATCTAGGCATGGGCAGGTTCATTCTTTCAGGATTTACAAACTGAAATTGAAATTTATACAATCATCAGTGAACATTTGTGCTATTGAAATTACAATGGAAGGAAGATCATTGATTAAGTAGCCAAAGGTGTTTGGGCCAGTAATACCAACTTGAGGATCTGGCTATATATTTCCTCCTGTTAGCTGTTTAATGGTCCACCACCAACCACAACTAAATGTGGCAGCTCTGCAGAGCTTTCATCTGATGGGCTGGTTGTGAGATCGCTTAGCTCTATTTCATGCATTCTGTTGTTGCTGCTTCACCAGGATGGCATATTTTTTACTGTCTGTCTGTCCATCAGTTCTGCCAGAGTTGCAACTGCGGTATATTGGGCTTTGCCCACTGAAATGTGATTTACACCTGCTTTATCTGGCTCTACCTGTAGGCTTCTCAAACCACCAAATGGACCATATGATGTTCTTGTGCCAAGTAAGAGGCGGAGGGGTCTTCTTCCCAATCAGCTCCTCGGGGTGCTTGGATGTGACAGTCCTGGCGGGTTCCTGCTCACCTGACATGCAATAGCTGATTGTGAAGTGCTGCCCATGCTAGCCAGCACAGGAATTCAATTCTGCTATCCTGAAGGCAATCTACGACCCACCTCAAGTAGGCATGAAGCCTGCACTCTATGAACTATAGTCCATGGCCAACACCCTTGAAACGAGATACCTTGAGGTCTGCTTCATCATAGCCAGTGACTTCAATCAGACCAACTCAAGTGTGCGCCACCAGCACATTTCCTGTCTCACCAGGGGCCCAAACACCCTTCTCATTCAAAGACACATACCAATCCATCCCCTCCCCACACTTCGGCAAACCCGACCACCAGACGATGTTCCATCTCCTGTGTACTTACAGAAGCTGAAACGTGAGTATCCAGTTAAGAATGTGGTATAATCCTAGTCTGGGGGAAAAAAGTGATCTTCTACATGACTGGTTTGAGTCGGATCTCTATTCAAAGACACGGCGGCCAACCTAGATGTGTATGCCAAGGTACAGAGGACTGTATACCAAAGAGATTGTGTGTTCTCAAACTGGAAACAAGAGATGATCTGGGTAGTCCAATGTGGTTCCACTTGCTTTAAGGTGACCACTATCATTCTGGTACCAAAGAAAAGTAAGGTAAAATGCCTTAATGACTACCTCTCAGAGGTTCTGACATCCACCATCATTAAGTGCTTCGAGAGCTGGTCATGATACATATCTAACTCCAGCCTCCCAGGCACCCAAGACCAACTGTAGTTCATGGGCTCCTGAAAGCAGTCCATGGCAGACATCATCTCCCTGACTCTATACTCCCTCTGGAACACCTGGATAATAAAGATACCTATATCATGCTACTATTAATTGACCATCACTTTGCCTTGCATAATTACAAATAAACTGATCTACAAACTCCAAGTCTCTTTGTAACTACCTCCTTGATTTCCTGACCAGCAGACTGCAGTCATGCAGTCAAGAAGGAATGGCAGCAGTATCTCTGCCACGGTTATCCTCAACACTGGAACTCCACAAGACTGTCTCCTCAGCCCACAACTCCCACTTTGCACTCACAGCTATGTGGCTAAATTCTGTTCAAACTATCTGCAAGTTTGCAGGTGACACCACTGTTGTGGGCTGAAGCTCAGATAAAACCATAAGATATAGGAGCAGAAGTAGGTCATTCTCGTGAATCTTCTCCAAATCCTCTCCAATGTCGGTGGTGGTGGCATCCGTCGGTCTCGAGAGACCATGGATCTGCGCCTGGAGTTTCCAGGGCGCAGGGCTGTATGGGAGACTGGCAGCTGCCCAAGCTGCAGGCCTTCCCCTCTCCATGCCACCGATGTTGTCCAAGGGAAGAGCACTAGGACCCAAGCAGCTTGGCACCGGTGTTGTCACAGAGCAATGTGTTGTTAAGTGCCTTGCTCAAGGATACAAACATGCTGCCTCAGCTGAGGCTCGAACCAGTGACCTTCAGGTTACTAGTCTGATTCCTTTCCCACTAGGCCACGTGCCAACACTACCCTTTCAGTATATCAGAATGTCAGCATATCCTTTCTAAAATAAGGAGCCCAAGACTGCACAAAATGCTCCATGTGGTCTCACGAGTGCCTTATAGAGCCTCAACATCACACCTCTGCTCTTGTACTCTATACCTCTAGAAATGAATACCAACATTGCATTCTTCACCACTGACTCAACCTGGAGGTTAACCTTTAGAGTATCTTGCACAAGGACTCCCAAGTCCCTTTGCACCTCTGCAGTTTGAATTCTCTCCCCATCTAAATAACAGTCTGTCTGTTTCTTTCTTCCGTTAAAGTGCATGAACATATACTTTCCAACATTATATTTAATTTGCCACTTCTTTGCCCATTCCCCTAAACTATCTAAGTCTCTCTGCAGGCTCTGTGTTTTCTCAACACTACCCGCTCCTCCACCTATCTTTGTATCATCAGCAAAGTTAGCCACAAATCCATTAATCCCATAGTCCAAATCATTGACATACATCGTAAAAAACAGCAGTCCCAACATCGACCCCTGTGGAACTCCACTGGTAACTGGCAGCCAGCCAGAATAGGCTCCCTTTATTCCCAATCTCTGTTTTCTGCTGAGCAGCCAATGCTCCACCCATGCTAGTTACAAGTTACTTCCTTGTAATTCCATGGGCTTTTATCTTGCTACGCAGCCTCATGTGTGGCACCTTGTCAAAGGCCTTCTGAAAATCCAAATACATCACATCTACTGCATCTCCTTTGACTACACTGCTTGTAATTTCCTCAAAAAATTGCAGTAGGTTAGTCAGGCAGGATTTTCCTTTCAGTCAACCATGCTGGCCTTGGCCTATCTTGTCATTTGCCTCCAGGTATTTCATAATCTCACCCCTAACAATCAATTTCAACAACTTCACAACCACTGATGTCAGACTAACAGGTCTATAGTTCCCTTTCTGCTGCCTCCCACCCTTCTTAAATAGTGGAGTAACATTTTCAATTTTCCAGGTATTCGGTATAATACCAGAATCTATCGATTCTTAAACGAGCATGGCTAATACCTCTGCAGTCTCTCCAGCTACTTCCTTCTGAACCTGAGGGTGCATTCCATCAGGTCTAGGAGATTTATCCACCTCCAGACCATTAAACTTCCTGAGCACCTTCTCAGTCATAATTTTCACTCCACATACTTCGCTTCCCCTGACACTCTTGAATGTCTGGTATACTGTACTGCAGACGTCTTTCACTGTGAAGACTGATGCAAAATACACACTCAGTTCCTCTGCCATCTGTGCACTTCTCATTACAAAATCTCCAGTGTCATTTTCTATTGGTCCTATATCTACCCTCAACCCTCTTTTACCCATTAGTTTAGATTCAACTTTATTGTCATTGTGCCGAATGATACAAAGCCAATGAAATGCAGTTAGCATCTAACCAGAAATGCAAAGAGTAGTGTTATTTACAAAATAATTGTGAACAAAAAGTAAGTGCTACAGCTTACAAATATATAAGTACTGAGAAAGTACAGGAAGTCAGGAACAGGAAGGGAGCAGTTACTCTACTGAGGATATTCTATAGGCGCCCTGGTAGCAGCAGAGATACCAAGGAGCAGATTGGGAGGCAGATTTTGGAAAGATGCAAAAATAACAAGGTTGGTATCATGGGTGACTTTAACTTCCCCAATATTGATTGGCACTTGTTTGGTTCCAAGGATTTAGATGGGGCGGAGATTGTTAAGTGTGTCCAGGATGGATTCCTGTCACAGTATGTTGACAGGCCGTCTAGGGGGAATGCCATACTAGATCTAGTATTAGGTAACGAACCAGGTCAGGTCTCAGATCTGTCAATGGGTGAGCATCTGGGGACAGTGATCACCGCTCCCTGGCCTTTAGCATTATCATGGAAAAGGATAGAATCAGAGAGGACAGGAAAATTTTTAATTGGGGAAGGGCAAATTATGAGGCTATAAGGCTGGAACTTGCGGGTGTGAATTGGGATGATGTTTTCGCAGGGAAATGTACTATGGACATGTGGTCGATGTTTAAGGATCTCTTGCAGGATGTTAGGGATAAATTTCTTCTGGTGAGGAAGATTAAAAAAATGGTAGGGTTAAGGAACCATGGATGACAAGTGAAGTGGAAAATCTAGTCAAGTGGAAGAAGGCAGCATACATGGGGTTTATGAAGCAAGGATCAGATGGGTCTATTGAGGAATATAAGGTAGCAAGAAAGGAGCTTAAGAAGGGGTTGAGAAGAGCAAGAAGGGGGCATGAGAAAGCCTTGGCAAGTAGGGTAAAGGAAAACCCCAAGGCATTCTTCAATTATGTGGACAAAAGGTTAACAGGAGTAAAGGTAGGACTGATTAGAGATAGAAGTGGAAAGATGTGCCTGGAGGCTGTGGAAGTGAGTGAGGTCCTCAATGAATACTTCTCTTCAGTATTCACCAATGAGAGGAAACTTGATGACAGTGAGGACAATATGAGTGAGGTTGATAATCTGGAGCATGTTGATATTAAGAGAGAGGAGTTGTTGGAGTTGTTAAAATACATTAGGACAGATAAGTCCCCGGGGCCTGACGGAATATTCCCCAGGCTGCTCCACGGGGCGAGGGAGGAGATTGCTGAGCCTCTGGCTAGGATCTTTATGTCCTCGTTGTCCACAGGAATGGTACCGGAGGATTGGAGGGTGGTGAATGTTGTCCCCTTGTTCAAAAAAGGTAGTAGGGATAGGCGGGGTAATTATAGACCAGTGAACCTTACGTCTGTGGTGGGAAAGCTGTTGGAAAAGATTCTTAGAGATAGGACCTATGGGCATTTAGAGAATCATGGTCTGATCAGGGACAGTCAACATGGCTTTGTGAAGGGCAGATCATGCCTAACAAGCCTGGTAGAGTTCTTTGAGGAGGTGACCAGGTATATAGATGAGAGTAGTGCAGTAGATGTGATCTACATGGATTTTAATAAGGCATTTGACAAGGTTCCACATGGTAGGCTTATTCAGAAAGTCAGAAGGCATGAGATCCAGGGAAGGTTGGCCAGGTGGATTCAGAATTGGCTTGCCTGCAGAAGGGAGAGGGTCATGGTGGAGGGAGTACATTCAGATTGGAGGGTGGTGACTAGTGGTGTCCCACAAGGGACCTCTACTTTTCGTGACTTCCATTAATGACCTGGATATGGGGGTAGAAGGGTGGGTTGACAAGTTTGCAGACGCCACAAAGGTTGGTGGTGTTGTATATAGTGTAGAGGATTGTCAAAGATTGCAGAGAGACATTGATAGGATGTGGAAGTAGGCTGAGAAGTGGCAGATGGAGTTCAACACAGAGAAGTGTGAAGTGGTACACTTTGGAAGGACAAACTCCAAGGCAGAGTACAAAGTAAATGGCAGGAAACTTGGTAGTGTGGAGGAGCAGAGAGACTGGGGGTACATGTCCACAGATCTCTGAAAGTTGCCTCACAGGTAGATAGGGTAGTTAAGAAAGCTTATGGGGTGTTAGCTTTCATAAGTCAAGGGATAGAGTTTAAGAGACGCGATGTAATGATGCAGCTCTATAGAACTCTAGTTAGGCCACACTTGGAATACCGTGTCCATTTCTGGTCACCTCACTATAGGAAGAATGTGGAAGCATTGGAAAGGATACAGAGGAGATTTACCAGGATGCTGCCTGGTTTGGAGAGTATGGATTATGATCAGAGATTAAGGGAGCTAGGGCTTTTCTCTTTGGGGAGAAGGAGGATGAGAGGAGACATGATAGAGGTGTACAAGATATTAAGAGGAATAGACAGAGTGGACAGCCAGTGCCTCTTCCCCAGGGCACCACTGCTCAGTACAAGAGGACATGGCTTTAAGGTAAGGGGAGGGAAGTTCAAGGGGGATATTAGAGGAAGGTTTTTCACTCAGAGAGTGGTTGGTGTGTGGAATGCACTGCTTGAGTCAGTGGTGGAGGCAGATACACTAGTGAAGTTTAAGAGACTACTAGACAGGTATATGGAGGAATTTAAGGTGGGGGGTTATATGTGAGGCAAGGTTTGAGGGTCAGCACAACAATGTGGGCCAAAGGGCCTGTAATGAGCTATACTATTCTATGTTCTATGTTCTAATATGGGTGCAATACTGCTTAGCACTGTGATGTGAGGTTCAGCAGGGTCACAGCCTCAGGGAAGCTCTTCCTGTGCCTGCTGGTGCGGGAGCGGAGGCTCCTGTAGCGCCTACTGGATGGGAGGAGAGTAAAAAGTCCATGGTTAGGGTGAGATGCATCCTTGATAATGCTTTTCACCCTGCCCAGGCAGCGTTTATGATAGATGTTCTCGATGGTGGGCAATTGGGTGCCGATAATCCGCTGGGCAGTTTTCACCACCAGCTGGAGTGCTTTGCAGTCCGATACGGGACAATTGCCATACCACACTGAGATGCATTTGGTGAGTATGCTGTCAATGGTACAGAGGTAAAAGTCCGTCAGTATCCTGGGACAGAGGTGAGCTTACTTGATGCTCCGCAGGAAATAAAGGCGCTGTTGCATCTTTTTGATCAGGATGGAGGAGTTCAGGGACCAGGTGAGATCCTCGGAAATGTGGACACCAAGGAACTTGAAGCTTGATACACGCTCCACTACAGCTCCGTTGATGTAGATGGGGATGTGAGTGTAGCTCCTAGCATGCCTGAAGTCCACAATGATCTCCTTGGTCTTCTGGGTGTTAAGGGCCAGGTTGTTGTTGGCACACCATGCGGCCAGGTGCTGGATCTCATCCCCGTAGGCCGTCTCGTCATCCTCTTTGATCAGGTCAACCACCGTGGTGTCATTTGCAAACTTGATTATGGAGTTAGAACCATGTACTGGAACACAGTCATAGGTGAAAAGTGAGTACAGAAGAGGGCTCAGCACACAGCCTTGAGGCAAGTCAGTGTTCTGGGTGAGAGTGGAGGAGGAGAGGTTATATACTTAACAAAGCTTTTAGTGTCTTCTTTGATATTAGTCACCAGCTTCCTTTCATAATTCATCTTTTCCTTCCTAGTGACCTTCTTAGTTTCTTTCTACAAGTTTTTAAAAGCTTCCTGATCCTCTATCTTCCCAATAGCTTTGGCTTCCTTGTATGCCCTCTCTTTTGCTTTTACTTTAGCTCTGATTTCACTTGTCAGCCATGTTAATGTCCTTCTTCCATTCAAAAATTTCTTCTTATTTGGAACATATCTGTCTTGCATTTCCCTCATTTTTCGCAGAAACTCCAGCCATTGCTGTCCTTCCTTCTAGTGTCCCTTCCCAGTCAACCTTGGCCAGTTCTCCTCTCATGCCATTGTAATTTCCTTTATTCTACTGAAATACCAACACCTAGGAATTTAGTTTCTCCTTCTCAAATTTCAAAATGAACTCGATCATATTGTGATCACTGTTCCCTAAACTTAAGCTCTCTTGTCACCTCTGGATCATTGCACAATCCAGCACAGCTGATCCCCTAGTGGGCTCAAGAACAAGATGTTCTAAAAAGCCACCCCTTAGACATTCTACAAATTCTACTCATGAGGTCCAGTTCTGGCCTAGTTTTCCCAAATCATTTTCATGTTAAAATCCCCAACGATTGTCATGACATTGCCTTTCTGACACGCCTTTTCTATCTCCTGCTGTAATTTGTAATCCACATCCTGGCTGCTGTTTGGAGGCCTGTATACAACTGCCATTAGGGTCCTTTTACCCTTGCCATTTCTTAACTCAACCCATAGAGACTCTACACCTTCCAATCCTATGTCATCCCTTTCTAATTATTTAATACTATTTCTTATACACAGGGCCACACCACCCCCTCTGCCTACTAACCTATCTTTCTGATACATTGTGTCTCCTTGGACATTCAACTCCCAATGTCAGCCATCCTTTAGCCAAGTTTCAGAGGTGGCCACAACATCATACTTGCCAATACCAATGAGTTGAGTATAGGAAGGAAATAGTCTGCCTAGTCACATGATGTCATGGCAACAACCTTTCCCTTAATATCAGAAAAATAGAAAAGCTGGTCTTTGACTTCAGGAAGCAAGGTAATGTACATACACTTTTTGCATCAATTGTGCTGAGGTCAAGATCGTGGAGTCCTTTAAGATCCTAGAAATAAATATCACCAATAACCTACCCTGGTCCAACCACATAAACACCATGGCCAAGAAAGTGTGCTGGTGCTTCTACTTCCTTGGGAAGTTAAAGAAATTCAACATGTCCCTGCTCACCCTCACTACTTTTATAGATGCACCGTAGAAAGGTTCCTATCTGGATACATCATGGCTTGCTGTGGCATCTACTCTGCACGAGACTGCAAGGAACTGCAGAGACTTGTGGACACAGCTTAACTCATTATGGACACCAGCCTCCCTTCCATAGACTGTCTACAGTGCCTGTGGCCTTGGAAGAGCAGCCAACATAATCAAAATCCCCTCCTACCCCAGACACACCCTCTTCTCCCCCTACCAGTAGGTAGATGATACAAAAGCCTGAAAGCATGTACCTCCAGTCTCAAGGGAAGCTTCAAACCTTTTGTTATAAGACTATTAAACAAACTTTTTATGCAATAAGGTGGTCTCTTAACCTCACACTTTATGTTGTCGTGGTCTTGCATTTTACTGTCTGCCGGCACTGCCCTTTCTCTGTAACTGTAACAACACTATATTCATCATTCTGTTATTGCTTTTCACTTGTACTACCTCAATGTAGTGGTGCGATGAGATAATCTGTATGAACAGCTTGCAAAACCAAGTTTTTCATTGTGCCTTAGTACATACAACAGTAACAGACAAATTTTCAAATTTTTAGAAGTGTCAACAGAAAAAGTAACAGAAAGGAAATAACTGCATGTTCAATCAACGTTTTCAAAATGCACTAAAATCTTTGGGGAAAGTTACATGTCGACATTTCAAATTGAATTTAAAGTAAACCATTATAAATTCAATTTCCTTTTACTGTGTGGAAGCACTAAGCTATGGGAAAATGGATTGCTGTTTTTCAATACATTTGTGAGCAAATTGCTTAGGTACACCTTTGTAAAACACAATCAAAAAAGACTACAAATCATACTACAGAGCTATTAATGATAATCTTAATAGAGACGTGATTGGCATGTGAAAGAACTGAACTGTTATCCATGCAAGTAAAAGTGAAAACATCGGATATGCTCTGGAAGCTAAAGGACAAGCTAAGAAATATTTCTTGGAACTGAGTGTTTCCTAATCTGATGATTGGTTGAACAAAGAGCATTTGGCATAGCAAAAGGAGTCAAAATCATAGAAGGACAATGAATAGAGGTTTGGAGATTGGAGGAGAGTAATGTGCAGACTATGTAAGATTGTGAGTGAAGAAATGAGAAGTGAAGTAAATGAATGCTAATTGACCAAAATAGATTTTTTTTAAAAAAGGAAAAATAGATATCTTATGAGATTAAGATGTAAATAGAGGGGAAAAATCACAGAGAATCCAAGGAAAAACAGAAGAAAAATGACAGAAGTGGAAGAGAATTGAAAGAAGCAATACATTTTTAGACATAATGTTAGTGTTTTTAGATATTATTCCCCTTATTAATCAGTTATTTTGATCCTAAAATCACTGGGAATTAGTAAAGTCGATAGGTTTTGGCGATTAACATGTTGTATATGAGTGGTAATTGATAAGCTCGTGGCCTAAGGTAGAAGGAGTCAATTTTATTAAACCTAGCACATTTAATTTCCCTAAATTTACATACTTAGTCCAGCAGTTGTGGAGCATAAAGATCCTTTCTTTGCAGGAGTTGGTGTCTTGGACCTCTAGAAGTGGGCCACAGGATGATATGATTGATAAGTTTGTGGCCCAAGGTAAAAGGAGAGGAGTCATTAACTTCAAACTTTCTGTGTTTTCACTCAGAGTTGAACTGCACGTGCATTTAACAAGAGCTGTATAACTCATCTCCTTCTCCCTTAGGCTATGAACTTATCAATCAGCTTTGCTGTGGACCACCTGGAGGTCCAAGACACTCTTATTACATGCACATGCAGTTCAGCTCTTTGAGTGATTATGCAGAAAGTTTGAAGTTAATAACTCACCTCTTTCTACCTTAGGCCACGAACTTATCAGTCACCCCTGCTGAGGACCACTTCTACAAATAAGGGATCCGTATGCTCCATGACCGCTGGATTAAGTGTGTACATGTAGGATGGGACTATGTTGAAAAATAAATGAGTTAGGTTTTCTAAAATTGACTTCTTCTACCTTAGGCCACAAACTTATCAATCACCTCTCATTTATGAGGTAAAGCAGCTGATAAAATTAAATCAATTTATTTTGCTTTGAAACCTCAGGATTTTGTGTCACTAATTTAAGTGATCTTAAATATTTGGGTTGTCACCAAAGACTCTAACAAATCTCTATACATGTACTGTGAAGAGTGTTCTAAATGGTTGCATCAGTGTCTGGTATGGAGAGACCATTACACAAGATCAGAAAAAGCTACAGAGGATTGCAAAATCAGTCAGCTCCATCATGGGAACTAGCCTGCTCAGCATCAAGAACACCTTCAAAAATGCAGCATCAATTATCATGGACCCTATTAGCCAGGACATCACTAATATTATATTTTTTGTCAACTCATGCTGTTAAAGCCTGAGGTATGGGCATAGCCAAGCATGCTCATTTGTCAATTGCTAGGAACTTTCAAACTATTCTAGTGGTGTTTAATGTTGTGGCTTTCTGAAGATTTACATAAATACTGCTGTGTAGGACTAAGTGTTTAATGCTATTGTGTGGTGACTTTAGGATGATACTAGTAGTAGATATTACTACTTGGGACAATGTATATCCTGTTCATGTTCCTGTCTATTTCTGCTTTTAAATCAGCATTCTTCTGGTGTGTTTCATTTATTGACTTCTGTACATTATGTGTTTGGAATGTCTATATCTATTAAGTAAGTTGTTCTTGCTTGCTTATCTTGTAATATTATATCCAGATGTTTATTATAGATTTCCTCATCTGTAATAATGGATCGGCCGTAGTGTTATTTGTAAGACTCTGACTCTAAAACTGAATTGGGCTTGTATTTATAGCAAGGTATGGTGTCATTTATGTGTTTGTATGGTAAAGCGAGATTTTGGTGAGTGATGTTTGCCATTTGTTTGTGCCTGTGTAAGTAATCAGATTGAGTTAAACTGCCGCAGGAGCCTGTAATGTGTTGGATTGTTTCTGGTTTTTCTTGGCATTTTCTGCACTTATTATCTTGAATCTGTTATTGGTCTTTTATTATGTATTTTTGATAATTTTCTCATTATTTTTTTTATTATCACTACCAACAAGGAGGAGGTACAGGAGCTTGAAGACAAACACTCAACATTTTAGGAACAGCTTCTTCCCCTCTGCCATCAGATTTCTGAATAAACAATGAACCAACCCATGAACACTACTTCACTATTTTTGCTCTGTTTTGTACTACATATTTAACTGTTTTACATACTGTATATATTTCATTATAATTTATAGTATTTTTAAATATTGCACTGTACTGCTGCTGAAAAACAAGTTTCACAATGTATGCCAATGATCTGAAACCTGATTTTGATTCTGATACTTCTGACATCCTTTATCATAAAATCTGCTGTCCTTACTTCAACTGATCTCTTTCATCAGATATGATTTCACTATGACGCCTCCTTCCTGTTTCCTAACCCTGCAGTTATTTTTGTCACACATGTGGCTTGATCCAAATCTGCTAGACGTGGACCTAATACTCTGAACTTGAACTGTGACCTGACTTGCTTCAGAATGTTTCTAGCACCACGGTTTAAATGCCAAATTCAGTGACAGCTGCAGAGAATAGAAGCAATGGAAATGTACAGATGCAATACTCCTAGATCAAAAAGCAAGCATGGAGTACGTGCACTGGGATAGCAAAGTAGAAGTGAGATAGGAAGGAATATTCAGAGGTACCTTGACTAGACACAGGAATCAGACACAGTCAAAATCCAATGACTAGAATGGTCAGATGAATGGTCCCAGACCTGAAACATTAATTATTTCTATTCCTACAGATGATGCATGTCCTGTTCCAGCTTATTGTGTTTCCTGTTTTCTATCTTCCTTCTTAATAAGGAATGGTTGAGAAGCACATATCATAATCCAACTACAGGTTAACTTTTCTCATTTTCAATCCATTACTTCTGACTTTCCATCCATGAAGTTAATTTCTTAGTTTGCAATATCATCTTGGAGTTAAATATACAGATGTGTGAAGATTATTGGTTAATGATGTGTTACAATTTCTGGTATACTTTTAAAAACACAATTTGAGATGTTGCTGTCTGTATTATCATAATACACTTATTATATATTAGCAAATTGAATATTTAGCCTGAGGAGCTTACAGTGAGGTGAGCCTCTAATGCTTCCATATTTAATTAGATGGCTAAACACAAACAGTAAACATTCCATTCCAGTCGTCCTTTGATAAGAGGATGATCTTTCATAAATAAGAGCGTGAAATGTTTTGTTTGTTCCTACCCTATATACCAGGCCAGATTATTGATACAGAAAATAATTTATGTAATTCGATCATGTCAGAGATAAAAGGGTCATATAATTCCAAGCTTCAACATAATTATCATGGAAGTCATAAATACAGAGGATTCCAGTTAATGAGGACACACAGGGACAAGTTCATCGAGGCCCAATTAAACGGCTGCTCCAGTTAGCCAAAGTTTCATGGTAATAGTTAAAAAGGTAAGAAAAACAAACTGAGTAATGAACTATGTATTTAAATGCAATACTGAACAAATTAGAACGCTGCTAATACTACTGCAGTACGATAAAATTATTTATTAGTTCCTAATACTTATCAATGGAGAAATTTATCCATGTCACGTTCTTTTGACTGTAAATAAACATAATCAGTGCAGTCACCTCGTAGAGATAATGAATTGCCTTTATACAATGTTGTTGATAAGTTCATCCTCCAAATCTTCACTTTCATTGTAATGTTCAAGGTAATTGTTGATACCTTCAAATTGTTCATAGTTTCTAAGTTGTTGAAGTAGTGCAATCATTTCATTTTCACTCCTGGCCATTCTTGTCATCTCCAAGCCTGAATGCTTGAAACTGTAGTGAGCAAAACAGCTCTGAATTGTCTTACTGCTTATTTCTTGCCAATGATTAGTGGTAAAAAGTGAACACAGACACTTGGAACTGATGCTATTTAAAAACCCTTCACTGAAAGCATGGTGTTGTGCGTAACAGCTATGCAAAGTGCACACGATTGATATCAGCTAGAAACAGTTTGGCAACAGTCTCTCGCCACAATTAAGCGGTGTATTGTCCCAAATAAACAAAGGGAACCCTGGATATTTTCTTGATATGTTTTTGCTCTTTAAGATTTGTCCCAAATAAGCAGCTTCCCTGATTAACCAATAATCCAATGTACTTCGAAATGGCCACCATAATTTTTTTAAGTAACTACTGCACCTTGTGAGTCTCACACAACTCTGTTCTGAGTCGCGACAGTGAGTACAGGAATAACGTCTTGGTTGGTTTTCTGCTTTTGCTTTAGTTATGTAATAAATTTCCCTTTCCCTCCTGCTGTTTCAGCTCCACTTATGAGGATACAACGAAATGTTTTTATCTTTTAATGACCAGCTTCATCATTTGATAAAGTTGCAGCAACTGTGTAACATTTTAGTCAGAATACTCATATGTCAATTGGATGGAACCCACTGGCTCTCAGCATCTACAATGACATCCACTGTTGGTGAAGAATAAAATCTTGTGAGAAGAGCAAGGTTTTTCAACATGAATGAGACAGTCTCTTCTCCCTGTCAATTTATCCTTATACACATGGGAAATCTTTCAGTGGTGCATTTTCAAAGCATGCAGGCAGGTTTCTGGATATATCTACATGGCTTGAAACTTGTTAGCTGATATATCCCATTCAATAAAGTAGATGCTCTCCCTTCCTGCATTGGAGCAATTGCTGGGGTCTGGCACCTGAGAGGGTCTGGTGCCACACAGTTGCATACAGAAACAATGCAGGGCTTTCACCAAGCTTGTAAATTTTTGAAAAGTTTGGTAACTGTCAAAAGTAGCATATCAAAAACACGTGCCAGACGTTTCTCCTTCGTGACATAAAATGCCTCCTAATATACATTATTAAATCGCTTTTCTGATCCAGTGTTATGAAGAGGTATCAACAACCTCTCAGAATAACTGGGTGGTTGTGGTGGTGATTTGGGGGAAGGGGTGGTTTAGAAAAGAGATGGCGTCCAATGTCCAGGAGATGTGGAAAGTCTGAGCAACTGGCTTTGCTCTAACACCCTTTATAAACTGCCTCCATAGTAGTTTGCTGAGGGATGTTAAGATGTAGAAAAATCCATTCCACTAACTGAGAAGCTCTTTCTCATTATTTTTGACATTGAGATCTATAGAACGGAAAGAAAACGTTTGGGTCCATCGGTCCTTGTTAATTCTACACGTGGGCAGTACAAAACTATTTATCCCCTCATAGGTCACTATAAGGTTTCTGCTTTGAACACTTATCAATTATAAAAACACTCAAATATTATTTCTATGGCTTAAAATTACTTAAATTACATTGTTGCCTTGTAATCTCTCTCTTGTGTGCTTCCCCCTGCTTTAATTATTGAATGACAGGTGTCTTACTTCTTTTCTCAATGAATTATTTTTCAGCTTTGATCCATTGAGCCACCCATAATTGGTGCTGAGGCTTCGGATGTTTAAATACATCCTACAGGAACCAGCCAATGGATGTGATATTCATGGGAGTGAGAAGGTTCACAGTTCTGGCCCAGGCTAATTAGTGAACAGAGAATGAAAAGAAGAAAGAAAGGCATTTTAAAATATAATGTATCTTTGCTTTGCGTAAATTTGCATAGTTTCGTATTCAAGAGGATTTTTAAGTTGTTGAACTTAAACAATTGAAGTTAAACAATAAAGCTTTATTTGGTGTTGTTAGTGAAATATTTCTCTTCATTGAATTGATAGCAGTCAAATTACTGTTATTTAACATTTTCATTTGGTGTTTTCTTTAGCAATGTGTCTAAAGTGGGTTAGGCCTTAAGACACAGGAGGAGAATTAAACCATTCAGCCCATTGAGTCTGCTCCACCAGAGGGAGCAGACCAGAGTGATTTATTATTCCTCTCAACCCCATTCTCCTACCTTCTCCGCATAGCAACACACACAAAATGCTGGTGGAACGCAGCAGGCCAGGCAGGATCTATAGGGAGAAGCGCTGTCGACGTCTCGGCCCGTAACGTCGACAGTGCTTCTCCCTATAGATCCTGCCTGGCCTGCTGTGTTCCACCAGCATTCTGTGTGTGTTGCTTGAATTTCCAGCATCTGCAGATTTCCTCATGTTTTCTCCCCATCGTCTTTGATACCCCTACTAATCAAGAACCTGTCAACCCCTGCTATAACCCACTATAGGAAACATCTTCACCATGGCCACTCTATCTAGGCCTTTCAATACTCAAAAGGTTTCAATGAGATCTCTGCCATTCTTCTATACTCCAGCAAGTACAAGCCCAGAGACAACAAATGCTCCACACACATTAGCCTTTAGATAAGGGGCCCAAAACTGCTCTCAATACTCCAAGTGGGTCTGACTGTGCCTTATAGGTCTCAGCATTCATTATATCCTTGTTTTTATATGATATTCTTCTCAAAATGAAAGCTAGCATTGCTTTTGCCTTCCTTATTACTGAGTCAACCTGCATGTTAACCCTTGGGGAATCCTGAACAAAGGCCAGACATTTCCTGACAATGTATTCAATCTGCCACTTCTTGACACATTCTCCTAATCTGTTTGAGTCCTACTGCAGGTTCCCCACTACCTCAATTCTACTTGCCTCTCCACCTATTTTTGTATCTTCCACAAATTTGGCCACAAAACCATCAATTCTGTCATCCAAATCATTGATATGTAAGGTGAAAAAAATCAGTCCCAACACCAACCCCTGCAGAACATCACTAGTCATCAGCAGCCGGACAGAAAAGACCCCCTTTATTCTCACTCTTTGCCTCTTATCCTGCCAGTCAGTCAATCTTCTATCCATGCTTGTAGGTTTCCTGTAATGCTAGCAATTGTGACAATTTTATTCAGCATGTATTGTTTTTGCATCACACAAACAAAAAATGGTACAAACACATTTAGGAAAAGGGGTCATATGGTTGGAGAAGGTTTAAAGCCTCCCATGGTAAATCCATTTTAATATTAAACTTTCATTTTTCAGCAGTTAGTTTAATTACATTAATAAGATGCTGACAACTAAAGAAGTACAGCAGGTAACTGCGAAGTTATTGGATTGACATGCCCCTGCACTCTTCTAATTGCTTTGTTGTGATGCATGCTGGGAAGCTAAGCCTGAACACAGCACTCCAGGCTTAGAAATTAATTGGGCCGCAGTTCTCAACAGGTACAGCAGGTCCTACAAAAACATAAAAATTCACAACTATCTATTCCAGAAATCAAAATCTTTGCTTAGTAGAGATGCTGACAAATGCATTTATATTCCTTATGAATGATTTTTACCTCAGGTTAGAATACTCCACTCACAACCAATCACAGGACCTCTGTACTTTTGTTACGGATAGGCTTCCAAAAAGACTTGCCCGGTGATGAAGATACTGTACAAAGCAATTGTGGAGCCAGAGCTCATTGACCATTACAGTTGTGGGTGCTCTGTTAGTTACAGAATATCAGAACCATAGAGAGGTTTCAAAACTGATTTACTGAGTATCAGAAATCAAAGATTATTTTCCAATCACCTTGATAGTTGCAGTGGCAAGATGAGGGAAGGAAACTTAAGTAAGTTCCAGTTTACCCAGATTCCCATTGGATTCAAAGCACCCTTAAATTGAATGCTTTGATTCCAAACACGATTTAATAATAATGAAATGTTACTGAACCCCACCGGTTTCATGCATACTTCCACAGATAAAATAGAATGTAAAGGAAATTTTTCTGCTGGTCTTTCACAAAGTCACTCTTGAAAATTAAACAATTGAAACACTGAATCAGAATCAGGTTTATTATCGTTAAATTTGTTAGCAGTTCGATACAAACATGATAATAGAGTAATAAATAAATAAATCTATTACAGTAAAAATGTATATATGTATATTTGGATAGATTAATTCAAAATACATATATTGCATTAATCAAAACTGAACAAATATACAGGGAACTGAGCTTTTATTGAGGTGGAAAAAGATGAAAGATGAAGGCCTACATTCCATAGGATTGGGTACTGTTGGAGATGGAGTGTTTCCAGCTATCAGCAGTCATACACCCTTATGGACACAATTACCTAACACTACCCGGAAATATCTAAAGACCTTGCACTGCAGTCTGAAGTTGACATCATTGCTGTATTCTGACAGACTTTAAGGGTGGTGTTACATCTAGGAGTCAAAATCACCTCCTCTTTGAAATCATATAGTTCAGCCTTTTTCCAGATCACATTAGGCATGAAGCTCATGCCGAGTACAACAGTCTCATCATGGAAATAACATCTGAATTTTATGGTTCAAATACACCAATTCAACGGCTGTTCTCACTGGATCAGAGTAAGTTAGGAGAAATCTCATGGAAACATTCCAGATTATTTGTTGCAGCCAAAACAGTATTATTTTCTAAGTAAAGGAAAAGTTGAAAATGGAAGAAACAAGCATCTGCATCTGCAGATTCCAGCATCTGCAGATTTTCTCTTGATCACAATTAAAAATGCTTACAATTTATTGGTCATGCAAAGCTCTGTTGGGATTTTCATTCACAATTAGAAA
This sequence comes from Hypanus sabinus, assembly GCF_030144855.1. NCBI lineage: Eukaryota > Metazoa > Chordata > Chondrichthyes > Myliobatiformes > Dasyatidae > Hypanus > Hypanus sabinus. The sequence goes on from NC_082727.1 coordinate 42,333,113, forward strand.
TGGTTTTAGAACCTTGATTCTGAAGAGAACAATCCACTGAATAAATTGAATATCTTTGTTAATTTAATGCTGATTTGACAATTGTAGGATGTACGATTTTAGGATATTCTTCATGTTCTTTCCACTCACGCAAATGTTACTGAAATACACAGAGAAAGTTGGTGTACCCTAGTTTATAAGAATATAAGAACACAAGAATGGCAACAGTATGAGTCAGCTGAGCCATCTCCAGTGTGGAACATCAGCATAGCAAACCCTGCATGCTTTTCCTTCATTAGCCCGTATTCCTTGGCTCCTTTGGTGATGGAAAGAAAACCACGTCCACACTTCATGTCTTGCCTACTTAGGTTTTCTCCTTCAGTCTGGGCTCACACAGTGAAGATGTGCATCAGTTTCTCATTGAATCCCAAGAGCAAGGCACCATGCTTGTCACACCAACACAAAATACAAAATTATAAAAGGCTACATGGTGGAAATGAGTAATTCAGCCCACCTAGTCCAGGCCAGATCTACTCAAGATCACACCGTCCCCTCTCTTTCCTTATCACTCCACAGATTTTGTTTTATAACCGTCAAGTTCCCTTTTGAATATCCAGCACTGTAAACCCTGCTTTCAATTTAGGGAACCCTAAATTGAAAGCAGGGGTTACAGTGTTGGGTATTCAAAAAGGAACTTGATAGTTATTAAAAAAAAACTATCTAGACTTGACCTCCGTAAGAATTCTTCTCTATCACTGTAATAGCTTCCTTAATTAGCAATGCCACTCTACCCTCATTCTCACTGCCCTATTTTTTCCTGAATATCATGTATTCTGGAATATTGCAGTATTGTGTAAAACATCTTAGGCCTTTACATATATAATACATATTGCATATAATACTATATATTGTATATAGCTGGATCAGGCAGTAACATCAAAACATTGACTATCTATTCATTTGCTTAGATGCCACCTGATCTGCTGATTTCTTCCAGTATTTTGTACATATTGCTTTGAATTTTCAACATCTGGTGACTTTCTGGTGCTTAAGACTTTTACATACTACTGTAGTAAGTGTATGTATTGCACTACTGTGCCGCAAAAGACACCACAAATTTCATGACATATGTGAGTGACATACCTGATTCTGATATGGGTCTCTGGTGGATTGAGAGCAGGAAGGGAAATCATAGTTGCGAAAAGGAGAAGGGAGAGGTGAGAGAGCAGGAAGCACCAGAAGACATTCTGTAATGATCAATAAACCAATTATTTGGAATGAAATTACCTTGCTTGGTGTCTCAGGTCTGGTGTGTCTGCACCGGTGCCACACCCCACCCCTGGCACTCTTTCTCTGCCTCCTGTCCCACACCCCCATGACAATGCTCCACCCTCGCCACTCCCAACATCCTTTGCTCCCAGCAGATTTACAAATTCGCTCTCCACTCCACGTTGACAAAAACAGTACTGCACAAAACTCATAGGTACCCGAGCTATACATTTGCCTAAGACTTTTGCACAGTCTGTGCCTATAGCTCTATCCATTGTTTTTCAGGTTATTCTATTTACTACCAGCTCATCACATCCTCACATTCCCAAAACAGATAGTGTTGCTTGTGTATTTAACTTCAATTACAAAACGTTTTCTTTCTGTACTCTGTCTCAGTTTACAAGCATATGTGGCCTTCATAGTTTCATTTAATATATCAACACATGTTGGTTCAGCTTATTTCTCAAAGCATGCTAAGAATCTGTAACATTTGTAAAATCAAACTGCATTATAAAACACCAAAAAAATGCCAGTTGCATGAGAGATTTTATAAATCACTTAATACAATCAAATATCATTATGAGTTGTTTCAAAATTAAAAAAAAAACCCTCTTGCAGTTACTTCAGAATTGCCTTCTTATTTAAAAAAAGCCAGAGAAACAGTTAGCATCAGACTGAAGTCCCACATCATTACGGTACGTTCCCCTTCCCTTAGAGAAGCCATGGTGGCATAGCGGTTTGTGAAACACTTTTACAGCTTAAACAGTTCTGCGTACGGAGTTTGGAGTTCAATTCCGACACTGTCTGTAAGGAATTTGTACGTTCTCCTCATGAACTGCATGGGTTTCGTCCAGGTGCTCCAGTTTCGCCTCACTGTCCAATTAGTAGGTTAATTGGTCAGTGTAAATTGTCCTGTGACTAGGCTAGTGGATTGTTGAGTGGTGCGGTTTATTGGGTGGAAGGGCTTGTTCTGTGCTGTATCTCTGAATAAATAAAAGTAACTAAATAAGCCTAAATCAAAAACTAAATCATGCTGCACGTACTTAATAGATCAGGTGGAATCTTCAAAGTGAAAACAAAATGAGTCAACATTTCAAGTCAATAACCTTTCAGGTTAACTTTACATAGATCACAAATTACTGTAAGTAGAACAATAGTGCTTTTTTATGAGTATCATAAATGAAGTCTGCTGGCCAGAATGCCCATCCATATAAAGTCTTAGCAAGTACATGTCCTCTGGATACCACAATGACACAGACAGGAGAGCTGTTGCCTTACTCCAGTGACTCAGCTGCTCTCTAGAGCTCTGGTACTGACCGGTGGCATATGCATGTCTTTCTAATACTGCATGGATACAAACAAGCTGGATGAACTCAGCAGGTCGGGCAGCATCCGTTGAAAGGAGCAGTCAACGTTTCAGGTCGAGACCCTTCATCAGGACTAAAGAAGGAGGGGCAGGGGCCCTATAAAGAAGGTGGGGGGAGGGTGGGAAACCAATCAAAGGAAAGATCAAGGAGTGGGGGAGGGGAAGCAGGGAGGGGATAGGCAGGAGAGGTGAAGAAGGAATCTAAGGGGAAAGCACTATGAGTAGTAGAAGAAGGCAGAGTCATGAGAGGTGTTAGGCAGCTAGGAGACAGAGTGAAGGTGGGATGGGGGAAGGGAGAGGGAGGGAATTACTGCAAGTTGGAGAATTCGGTGTTCATACCAGGGGCTGGAGACTACCCAGACGGTATATGAGATGTTGTTCCTTCAACCGAAGTTTGGCCTCATCATGGCAGTAGAGGAGGCCACGTATGGACATATCCAAATGGGAATGTGAAGGAGAGTTGAAGTGAGTGGCAACCGGGAGATCCTGTATGTTGTGGCGGACGGAGCGTAGGTGCTCGACAAAGCGGTCCCCCAATCTGCGTCAGGTCTCGCTGATGTAGAGAAGGCCGCACCGGGAGCACTGGATGCAATAGATTACCCCAACAGACTCACAAGTGAAATGTTGCCTTACCTGGAAGGACTAATTGGGGCCTTGAATAGTGGTAAGAGAGGAGGTGTAGCATTTACGCTTGCAGGGATAAGTGCCAGGTGGGAGATCTGTGGGGAGGGACATGTGGACCAGGCAGTCGCAGAGGGAACGATCCCTGCGAAAAGCAGAGAGGGGTAGAGAGGGAAAGATGTGCTTAGTGGTGGGGTCCTGTTGAAGGTGGCGGAAGTTGCGGAGGATACTATGCTGGATCTGGAGGCTGGTGGGGTGATAGGTGAAGAGAAGGGGGGCATGGTCCCTGTTGTGGTGACAGGAGGATGGAGTGAGGGCTGAAGTGCGGGAAATGGAGGAGATGCGGGTGAGGGCATCTGTGCTGTATCTCTGAACAAATAAAAGTAAATAAATAAGCCTAAATCAAAAACCAAATCATGCTGCACATACTTAATAGATCAGGTGGAATCTTCAAAGTGAAAACAAAATTAGTCAAGATTTCAAGTCAATAACTTTTCAGGTTAACTTTGCATAGATCACAAATTACTGTAAGTAGAACAATAGTGCTTTTTTATGAGTATCTGCAGTGTACTTTGTGTAATACTGCAAGGGTTTCTTTTGGGTTTTTCAATGTCCTCCCACAGAGTAAAGATAGGTTAATAAGACACTGTAAGTAATTGTAGATTAAATCTGAGTAGTAGATTCTGGGGTAGGGGGTGCAGTTGATGGAATATCAGGGGAATAAAATTGGATTAATGTGAGAATAGTGTAAATGGATACATGAGTAGGCCAAAGGACCTGCTTGATTCTATGTGACTAGGGTATAAATTTGAATCTGGTCAGCAAGCAATATTATTTGAAGGACCTTCTGACTCACCAAAGCCTTTCCAATATGTATAAGAAGTAAAACAAGTCAGTGACAGAATACATTCCCTCCAACTGATTAGTATAAACCCAACAACATGAAGACCACATCCAGGAAGAGACAGCCCAATAGATTGACTAACCAGCACCGTAAACGTTCTCTCTCTTCCTGACCTGTGTGTTAACAAGCTGCGTTGTTGGAATTCAGGAAGGCATTTTTGAAAGGACCCGAGAAGTCTCCAAACTCTACCACCTAAGGAAGCTTTTGCAAGGAAACATCACAATCTGAAATTTTGCTTTTTGGGCATGTTCCATTCTCATTTGGACCCATGTGTGTTGCTCATATTTTATACAAACCAGCTACCTATGTAATAGCATTGAAGGAGAGCCTTCACCGATCACACTGAACACACGTGGAAAGAGATTCCTTGCTCCCTTTCAGGGAGCAGTTAGAGATGAAAACTAATCCTTGACCGGCAAGCACTGACTTTGGCCTGTAAGTTCATGATAATAAATCAACCAATATTGTTTGCTAAACTACTGTTGTCATCTTGCTTTCGCTCCATTATGAATTGTCTCAGAATCTGCCTTACCATTATTGACGAAAAAAAATAACTAAACAAATTATTATTCCAACCAATATTTATACATCCAATCAAAATCTAAAAAACTAGTCATGCATGGTAAGGAGAAATAAGCTTTATTTGTCACATGTGCATTGAAATGTACAGTGAAATGTGTGGTTTGCTTCAAATCAAGTTAGTGAGAATTGTGCGGGGCAAGTGTCATCATGCTTCCAACACCAACATAGCATGTCCACAACTTATTGCGGACATCTTTGGAATGTGGGAGGTAACTAGAGTGCCTGGAGAAAACTGACATGGTAAATGGAGAGAACATCAGAACACCTTACAGGCAGCGGTGAGAATCCAACCCTGATCAGTGATCACTGCCATTGTCATAGTGTTGCATAGCTGCCACATACCATGCCACCTCAGGAGTGACTTGGGCACGCTCCAATTTGCCAATCATAACATCAGGTCAACAGCAGCTGCCATTTCATTGGCTCTTCACTCAACCCAGGAATATATGGGCAGTGAAGATACATACATCACTGACTACAGCTCAGAATTCAGTACTTATCATCCCATCAGATTAATCAATAAGATTCAAGGCTTTGGCCATAATACCTCCTTGAATAACTGGAGGATTGTGGAAGAGATGTTGTTGCCAATCCAAACTGACTAAGGTTTGCAAATGAGAAAATCAAGAATCCAGTTATACAACGAGGTACTTGGGTCTTGGATCAGTTTGGATTTTCGGTTCAGTCCTGGTCCAATACAGAATTCCTGCAGAGGTTGTAGCATGGTTGATGGAGGCTTGTCACGCACAGTGCAGGAATTTGCAGACGGCCTGAAGAGCGTACTTGCCCAGCTTTGGTGCTGAGCTGTCTGACTTTGAACCGTGTCAATTCACTATGAGTGGCAATACTTGGGCTGGCTGACAGCCATCATCAGAGCCGTCGACAGATTGACAGTCATGACTGCTGCCACTCTGAAACAAGACAGCTGAAACCCCTTTTACCGTGTGTCTCTGGAAATGCGGCTCGTTAGCCCCTCGCTAACGGCCGCTGGATTCCACAGCGAGAACTCACCTTTCTCCGCCTTCATACATATAGGGAGTATATGACTTTGGTCCTGCCAAATCCGTGGGGTTGGGATGTCTCACCCATGCAGAGCCCAGTTTGTGCGAATGCTCTGTGATTCACACAGCAAGAGCCAGTCAGTATGAAATAACAGATCGCACACTGCATACAATTATAAAGAAGTGTACTTGTGAACATTAACTTAACCAGAGTTAGTAAAGAAAAGAAAGAAAGAAAATAAAAGGGCCCATTATAATTAAACAGTCAGACATGCACAGATTAGAGCTCAAATCCACCAAAAGCCATCTTCACCAATCCCTGACAGTATAAGGAATAAAGTAGATGAGCTTGAGGCTCAGTAGGAAATTGGCAAGTACGATGTTGTGGGAATAACAGAGAGATGGCTTCAAGTGGACAGGGCCTGGGAAATGAATATTCAAGGATATACATCTTATCGAAAAGACAGACTGACTGGCAGAGGGGGTGGGGTGGTTCTGTTGGTGAGGAATGATATTCAGTCCCTTGCGAGGTGGGACATAGAATCAGGGGATGTAGAGTCAGTATGGATAGAACTGAGAAATTCCAAGGGTAGAAAGACCCTAATGGGAGTTATCGACAGGCCCCCCAAGAGCAGTCTGGATGTAGGGTATAAGTTGAATGAAGAATTAAAATTGGCATGTCACAAAGGTAATGATACAGTTGTCATGGGGGATTCCAACATGCAGGTAGACTGGGAGAATTAGAACCCCAAGAAAGGGAGTTTGTGGAGTGCCTCTGAGATGGATTTTTAGAACAGCTTGTACTGGAGCCTACCAGGGAGAAGGCAATTCTAGATTTAGTGTTGTGCAATGAACCGGATTTGATCAGGGACCTGGAGGTAAAGGAACCATTAAGAGATAGTGGCCATAATATGATATGTTTTAACCTACAATTTGAGAAGGAGAAGGGAAAATCAGATGTGTCAATATTACAGTTGAACAAAGGGAATTGTGGAGCTATGAGGGAGGAGCTGGCCAAAGTTCAATGGAACAATACCCTAGCAGGGAAGACAGTGGAACAACAATGGCAGGTATTTCTGGGAATAATGCAGAAGGTGCAGGATTGGTTCATTCCAAAGAGGAAGAAAGATCCTAAGAGGAGTAAAAGGCGGCCGTGGCTGATGAGGGAAGTAAAGGGCAGTATAAAAATAAAAGAGAAGAAGTATAACATAGCAAAGATGAGCAGGAAACCAGAGGACTGGGAAGCTTTTAAAGAGAAACAGAAGATAACAAAAAAGGCAATACGCCAAGAAAAAATGAGGTACGAAGGTAAACTAGCCAAGAATATAAAGGAGGATAGTAAAAGCTTCTTTAGGTATGTGAATAGCAAAAAAATAGTTAAGACCGCAATTGGACTATTGGATAGTCTTATCCAGCTTGGATTTATGAAGGGAAAATCATGCTTGACTAGTCTTCTGGCGTTTTTTTGAGGATGTAACTATGAAAATGGACAAGGGAAAGCCAGTGGATGTAGTGTACCTGGACTTCCAGAAAGCTTTTGATAAAGTCCCACATAGGAGATTAGTGTGCAAAATTAAGGCACATGGTATTGGGGGCAGAGTACTGACATGGATTGAAAATTGGCTGGCTGACAGGAAACAAAGAGTAGCGATTAACGGGTCCCTTTCGGAATGGCAGGCTGTGACCAGTGGAGTACCGCAAGGTTCGGTGCTGGGACCTCAGCTGTTTACAATATACATTAATGATTTAGATGAAAGGATTAAAAGAAACATTAGCAAATTTACTGATGACACAAAGCTGGGTGGCAGTGTGAAATGTCAGGAAAATGTTATGAGAATGCAGGGTGACTTGGACAGTTTGGGTGAGTGGGCAAATGTATGGCAGATGCAGTTTAATGTGGATAAATGTGAGGTTATCCACTTTGGTGGCAAGAACAGGAAAGCAGGTTACTATCTAAATGGAGTCAAGTTAGGAAAAGGGGAAACACAACGAGATCTAGGTGTTCTTGTACATCAGTCAATGAAAGCAAGCATGCAGGTACAGCAGACAGTGAAGAAAGCTAATGGCATGCTGGCCTTTATAACAAGAGGAATTGAATATAGGAGTAAAGAGGTCCTTCTGCAGCTGTACAGGGCCCTGGTGAGACCCCACCTGGAGTATTGTGTGCAGTTTTGGTCTCCAAATTTGAGGAAGGACATTATTGCTATTGAGGGAGTGCAGCTTAGGTTCACAAGGTTAATTCCCGAAATGGCGGGACTGTCATATGTTGAAAGATTGGAGTGACTAGGCTTATATACACTGGAATTTAGAAGGATGAGAGGGGATCTGATTGAGACATATAAGCTTATTAAGTGATTGGACACGCTGGAGGCAGGAAGCATGTTCCCACAGATGGGTGAGTCCAGAACTAGAGGCCACTGTTTAAGGATAAGGGGTAGGCCATTTAGAACTGAAATGTGGAAAAACTTTTTCACCCAGAGAGTGGTGGATATGTGGAATGCTCTGCCCCAGAAGGCAGTGGAGGCCAAGTCTCTGGATGCATTCAAGAGAGAATTAGATATAGATAGCGGGGTCAAGGGATATGGGGAGAGGGCAGGAACAGGGTACTGATTGTGTATGGTCAGCCATGATCACAGTGAATGGCGGTGCTGGCTAGAAGGGCTGAATGGCCTACTCCTGCACCTATTGTCTATTGTCTGGCAGACCTCTGTGCCTGGGCTCCATCGAATCACATTTCCCCACTGATCGAATCCTATTACCCGGTTCTCTCCAATGTCTTCTCTCTTCATCTCCCCCCAAACAAAAACAAAGACCCACCACTGCTGTCAATCACAAAACCACTCCCCCAGCCTTCTCTGGAGCCTTCTCCCTGTTCCACTCTCCTAATTGGATGGCTCACACTCCTGAACATCCCTTATCTTCACCAGTGATCCAAGCACTGCTTCAACAGAGAGAGCATTATATGAAACACCTTACAACATTAGCAGTAAACCTCTATCAGGGCATTACTCAGCCAATCTGTGCTTCATATAGCCTCTGTCATTCCCTTCAGCCAATCCCTCGGCAATCTGAATTAATGTGCTAGAGCGTGGATTGTTCGAGTGCCTAAATGTCCCTACTCTGAGCCATGAGGCAGAGTGTGAGCTTGTGTGCTGGAGGCACGAGTACTACTACTTCCCTCAGTTAGTCTATGGCTTTGGCTTGTACTGCAATGACGGAAACATTGCCCATTCAAGGCTATGTGAGGGTTGGGCCATGTGCTACTTTTGAGCTGTCATTATAAATCAGACAGGTTTAATAGTGGCTCCACTGGCTTCCTTTATGTTTGTTAAACCTTTAAACTTGCAGCACCAAGTCAGGGTCCTAGACTCCTCTGACCTCGAAGTCAAATTCCTTGTACTGCTGCTTGGCAATGGATCGGGAAGGCTTCTTCAGTCCAACTATGCGGAGGACATCTTCTCTGCTTCATCTGAACCACTAAAGTTCCTTCAACCATCTTAGGGTGACCATTTTTGTCTTTCTTTTATTGTGAAATCCAATCAATGAGGGTTGCAGACAATCAGCTGCCATCCACCAGTCTTTACCAGCCATCCACTACCCAACCAGATTTAAGAGGTGTACATTAGATCTAAATGCGAGCTTCCCCTAACACTAGCCTCTTTCATAATTGGATCAAGTACATATCTGCCTACATAATAATATTCCAATTATCATTAACAAGGTGTTCAGTTCATGACTGAAACTCATCAACTCCTGCATCAGAATTTGCCTACCATAACGTCAAGTCAACCACAGGTGCCATTTCATTGGCTCTTCACTCAACCCAGGAATATATGGACAGTAAAAATGCGTACATCACTGACTACAGCTTGGAATTCGGTACTTAACTTCCCTTTACTATAGACTCAGTGGAGGACTAGTAAATTATAAAACAGATCTTCCTCCAGTTTACATGCTGCAGGTTATTTCATTTGACACAAGAAACAGTGACATAGGCCCCACTGCGCCAACTCCAACATCTTGTTAGCCTGGACAATATTACCTTTTTAATCCCAATTCCCCTCCATTTTCCATGTCACTTAAAATTGTTCTCTTTCAGAAATTTTATTTGACTTTGCATTGTATTCTTCTGGGACTCAGCATTCATGGTCGCATTAACCTTTCTGTGAGGAAGCTTTTGATGGATTCTCTTTTAACTCAAGTCAAATGCAAAGATTATTATCATTTCTTTTGTAATTGCACAGTTCGTTATATTTTGCACTCTGTTTGTTGGTCCATCCTGTTGGGTGCTGTTTTTCATTGATTCTATTGTGTTTCTTGGAATTACTGTGTATGCCCACAAGAAAATGAATCAGGGCGTGTATATGGTGACATATATGTACTTTGATAATAAATTTACTTTGGACTTTGAGCATTGATTGTGAGATTGGAATGCAGCTTTTGTGTGCATCCCACATCAGGCATAATGACATAGGCTATTCAAATATCACAAACCAATATACATTTTTCAGTATCCTTTTAACTTCCCCAGATTTCAGGATCACAGTCTGGGATAAAATATTCTTCTGGTAGGCAACTTTGTATTTAAGAAGAATTGCTAAAAACTAATCTACTAAAATTCTGTTGGCCTCTATTAATGTGAGGACAGAGTATTATTATGCTCGTATAGTTAACGGGGGCAAGAACAGTGAGGAAGGTTCTGATCTGTAGATAAACACATCTTGCATACAAAATACAGATAAAATGGGAGTCTCTAACTGCAAAGCTGTCTAAATTAAACTTTCTCTCTCTCTCTCTCTCTCTCTCTCTCTCTCTCTCTCTCTCTCTCTCTCTCTCTCTCTCTCTCTCTCTCTCTCTCTCTCTCTCTCTCTCTCTCTCTCTCTCTCTCTCTCCCTTTCTCTCTCCCTCTCTCTCTCTGCCAATTAACAGCTAATAGGTCCACAAATGTTTCTCCATTTACCAGAGAGAACTGGAGAACAATGCAATGAACACTAGGGATTTAATCATTCAAACCACTGTGTTCCAGAGTTTCCTAGTCTACAACCAGTGAATTTGGAAGCCATGAACAGAAATGCAACTTTTATTGTTTGCCATATAGTGGTCCTTCCCACAATCCTATCAGTACAGAGGACCACTGTCACCCTCAATCACCTAGGCAACATACACAAAAATGCTGGAGAAACTCAGGCAGCATCTACGGAAATGGACAAATAGTGGATGTTTCCAGCCAAGACCCTTCCTCTCAATCCCCCTTCCTACGTATTGGATATGGTGGGGGTTATACAGTGGTGGACCAGAGGTATTATGGTTGCATGTGCTCTGTTCTGTGTAGAGCAGGACAGCGAGGATGTTTCTGATCTAGAAACACATCTTGCATACAAAATACAGATAAAATGGGAGTGTCTAAACGCAAAGCTGTCTAAATTAAAGGGTCCCATGAATTTCCAGGTTTTTGACTCTGCAATTTCAACACTGGGCCTCCTTTCATGGCCTTCATATTCATTTACAATTATGCTGATTGCAACTGTTTTACTCAGACGTGAAGAAGTGAGGATGTCCACTGACAATTGCACAACATATACCTCTATGCATTCACAACTCTATGCCTGCATGCCAAAAAAATAAGACAATACTCAGTTACATTCTGATGACTGGCAAGTAATATCATATATGCAAAAGTACCGGTAATGACATCTCCCATGTGAGTGTGTCGAGCCACATACCATTGGCGTTTAATAGCATTACCTCATCTTCAACATCCTAGGTTGACCAGGACCACCCACAAATATATTTTAGCTGCAAGAGAGGTGTCTGTGACTGGATATACACTGAATGACTCACCACCTGACAAGCCAAATCCATCCACCATCTACAAGGCAGGTATCTCAAACGTGGTCAAATATTTGCCACTAACCTGAATGCGAGAGGTTCCAGCAACGTTCAAGATGTTCAACACCATCCAGGTCAAAGGAACCTGTTCGATCACTACCGCATACACCTTCCTGAACATTCATTGTCTCCAGATCCAGCACACAGCAACTGAGGTGTGTCCCAGTTACAAAATATACAGCAGCTACTCACCTAAGCTACTCTGACAGCAGCTCCCAACTATCACCTCTATCATCTAAAAGGGCAAGAGATACAGGCACATGGGAACACAACTGCCTGCAGCTTTCCTTCTAAATCCCAAACCACCCAGAGTCAGGAGTATAACCCTATTTATTCATCATTGCTGGATCAAAATGTTTTAATTCCTTCACCAACAGCGCTGCGAAAGTACCTTCAGCTGAAGGACTGAAGCAGTTCAATTAGTGTCCTGCCACTGAGGACAATTAAGGATAAGCAATTAATGCTAGCTTCATCAGTGATACTCAGATTTCAAAAAAAAAGAAAAGCTTGCCTTACAAACCTAACAGCAAAATATCAGAGGCTAACTTTGTTTGTATTTAATGTAAATTACATCACCCATCATATGTAATTCAATTTGAAATCAATCATTCCTTCTGTCAGTTCTGTGCAAGCTAACACTTTAATAATCCCTACATCAGAATTCTATTCCAAGGAGTGGGACATAACTAATCAGTAAGTTTAATTTACCTTGTGTTTCATATAACTTGCTACCATAGAAGAAAAAAAGTCTAATTTAAACCTTGGCTGTCACTCCTAATGTTGCAATTTCACATTCGAAATTCAACATTTCATTTCCTATTTTAGCTTTCAATGTCACAGGAACAATTAATTAATCTTCTCCATCTAGGCTCGGTCTGCAGTTCAAATGCTTTCCTTGCTGCACTATTAATTTTAACTTATTGACAAGCAATGTTATGCAAATACTTACAAACTACTGAATTTTGTAAAATCAGTGTTTGAGCTTCCAGGTCTGAAGTGACCTCTGAATGAGGTCACGGCTTGATTCATCCACATCAGACTATTAATTAGAAGGAGAGGAAGTTATGCTTGTTCAAGGCGTTTAGTTTCCTCCTCATTTGTGTGGTTGTCATCTTTCATTCTCTGACTCCATAACCAACCATCCATTCCACCCTGTCCTCTCTACTTCATACGAATTTCAAGGCTGTGCCACAAACTGAACTCCTGTCTGCCCCTGCACACACACACACACACACACACACACACACACACACACACACACACACACACACACACACACACACACACACACACACACACACACACACACACACACACACACACACACACACATCCCCCCCCATTGAAAACCGACAGCGTCTTGATTCACTTCCAGATAATAATCAGCAGATGAAACAACTGGAATTTTTTTCCAAGTCCTTAATTCATAGTCTAATCTAGAATTGTTATTCCTTAAATCTGCACCATCTTCACAAATATAAATGTAAATATTGCAGTACATGATCTGCAACATGTAAAAGGGAGTTTGAAAACAAAACTGGTCTTGTTCTCTGCCAGCTGAGAAGTGTGCAAAAGACAACGTGTTGTGAATAGTGGAAAGAGGCAAGCTGAACATCTCAAAGATGACCCTGGAAACTAAACAGTAATTCCTCAATAACCAGTAAACATACTGAACAGGAAATAATGGTTCACAAGGACATTGGAGTCTCCGGGCAGTGAAATCCTGCTGACCCCATTTGAGGCACATGCACGAGGAAGTCTGCAGATGCTGGAATTCTGTTTTCTTCCTGCTCCTGATGAAGGGACTCAGCAGAAATGTCAACTGTTCACTCTTTTCCATCGATGCTGCCTGGCCTGCTGAGTTCATCCAGTATTTTGTGTGTGCGACCTTATTTGAGGGACTTTTCTACGTCGTTTCTACACACCATTACTCTCCTGGTCATCTTGTCTCATCACTGTCCACAATCTGTCTAAAGTTCGTACAACAAGTATATTTAGGGTTTTCATGTTCCTTGGCCCTATCCCTTTAACCACAGTAACCAATACTCTAAATCCTGGCTCTGCCCTAAAATTGCTCCACATATCTGAAACTTTTCTAAAACATCTTTAATGTTTATTTAATCAGCAGCTGTCAAACTCATTATAACATGTCCTATTCTGGCTTGTCCCAGAGTGCCACATGGGACACCACCAACACTGGCTAATCTGCAATTCCGAAAGGTGAAAGGCAGATGAATGATGCATCATTAATCATGGTAAATAATTTCAACCCTTTCCTTATCAGCAGCAAGACAAGTGATCAACACTGCTTTTTTCACAATTTGAAGGATTTTCCAATGTTTATTCAAAGATGCTGACCTGGAAGTGACAGTTTGCAAATTTAGGAAGTCCAATGATGATGTCCACAGGGCAAATCTCCTCATGCATTGCAGAATATTTCAAGTACTCTTCTGATATTCTTTGCTTTCACAGCCACCTCATTATTTTTGATATAATGGTGCTTCTCTTAGCCAGGTTTTATAGAAAACACAACACAGAGGGAACAATGCATTCTGTTATTGAAGTATAAATTGGGCAACAGTTTTGGTGGGGATGTAATAGCCTATGGATTGGGCTATTGGACTTTTACTGGTTAGTGGTCCATTTGCTGTTCTCTGTTGTTAGGTTTATAAAGTGGCATCTCATTCTTATCCTGCTCTGAGATTTTCATGAAGTTCCAGCTTTGCGCATAAACAATCACTAACCTCTTCACTAAAGCAATTCATAGTAACTTACAATGTAACTACTCTTTTAGCAACTGAAGGCTTATGGTGATCAATTACCTCACTCTGACTCAGAATGTGGAGTTTTATTAATTCACACTTTGAGATACAGCATGGTAACAGGCCCATCTGGGCCAGAGAGTCTACACCACCCAATTATACCCATGAGACCAATTAACCTACTAGCCATACATCTTCGGAACGAGGGAAGAAACCAGAGCACCTGGAGGAAACATGCAGGCCACGGGCAGAATGTACAAACACCTCACAGACAGTGGCGGAATTAAACCCGGATTACTGGTGTGATCACATTGTGCTAACTACTGCACTGCCATACCATTCCTGAACCTAAAGAGTTTCATCCCTTCAAGTTGTGAATTGTCTGTGATTGTAGAGTCATAGAGTAATACAGCATAAAACAGGCCCCTCAGCCCAACTCATCCATGCCAAGATGCGAATCTGGCCTATTTTCTTTTGCTTGCATCTGGCCCATTTCTCTCTGAACCTCTTCTATCCATGTGCCTGTTTAAATGCTTTGTAACTGCTGTTATTGTATCTACCTCAACCCTTTTCTCAAGCAGCTTGATCCATATGTGCACCACCCTCTGTATGAAGAAGTTCCAACCCTCTCTGCATGTCCTCATTCCCATTTAAATCTTTCTCCTCTCAACTTAAGCATTATGCCCTCTAGTTTATGATTCCATTTCCCTGAGTACCTGAAAAGCAGAAACAAAGTACATTTTAGATTTTAAAATTTTTTCTAACTTTTCCTTTTTGAACTTTTTTCTCTCATGTCATTTCATATTTCCCATCTTTTCTCTTTTGGAACTGATTTGATGGATTTTGTTCCAATGGCAAGGGATTGAAAGCAATTGGATACCATGAACTGAACATTTGTGGACACATACACAGAAAGCAGTTCAAAAGTGCACACACACTTTGACCATTTAGGTACAGGGATAATTAGACATACACAAATGATGTTGCTGATGCATCTTTCTCAACAAACCCACCTTCTCACTGCTCCTTCTCCTTTAAAACCCTTTCTGCCTCCAGCTTAAATTCTTTCTGCATCCCCTTATCATCTTTTTCCTTCCAACAGAGCCCTTTCCATTTTTGGACTAATGTAAAGTTTATCTTATTCCCGTTGCCATTTCTCAACAACCTCACCATTCTCCATTTCATCCACAAACTCACAACTTCCAGGTTTTCCACTGAAACACACACACACAATGTTGGAAAAGTAGCCAACATAATCAAAGACCTGACCATTCCTAATGTTCTCTCTTCTCCCACACCCCATTTGGAGAGAAGATAGAGAAACCTGAAACATATACTCCAGGCTCAAGGACAGCTCTTCTCCCATTGTTATAAGATGACTGAACAGACCCCTTGCCAGATAAGATGGATGCTTGACCTCAAAATCTACCATGTTATAGCCTCACAACTTACTGAATCAGAATCAGGGTTATATTTATTATCACTGACTTACATCTTGTGATTTTTTTTTAAATTTTGTGACAGCAGTACAGTGCTCCCTGTTTTCTGCCTGCATTGCATTTTCTCTGAAACAGTAACACTATATTTCACATTCTCTTGTTTCTTTTCATTCTGTAGTAACTCGGTGTATTGCTGTGATGAAATGTTCTGTATGGATGCTCTGCAAAATTAAATTTTTCACTCTATTTCAGTGCATGTAACAATAATAAACAAATTACCAATAACCAACCAAAACGTTACTGGTTGTGGGCCCACTGATTTAAAAATCCCTTCCAAAAAAAGGCAGGTATGGTGGTGTGAATGAAGCTGTGATCCAGTTTAGAGGGATTTGCATTGGTCTGGGACTTGGTAGGAGCTGAACATCACCATTCCTTGATCCCAGAATTAGACATCATTGAATCACCCACTAAAATTCAACCTCCCCGCTGGTTTTCCTTGTTTTATTTCCAATTCCTTTCATCCTGTTGATCCAATTACCCTAGACACCAAATCCTGAGAGCTTCAATTCCCCTCATTTTGCATTATCTGTTTACATCTTGAGCTGAATGTATTTAAACCTAGAAGTGTTAAGCAATAAAGCCTCACTCTGGCCCATACCTCTAACCTTTATGTCTGCCAATTGCTTTGTTCTTTGACAGCTGATTTTCCAATCTAGCCAAATTTTGTCACGCTGTTTGCTCTGTCCTCATAGCCAAGGTCTCCGTGCAAATAATGAAAGGTCAAAAGGGATATTGCCAGTTATTCTTCTATTTGGCACCCAATGCCGCATGAAAGCCAAATGTCGGCTTCATTATTCTCAATATATTTTAACAGACTTGGCTCAAGAGTATTTGCAATGCAAAAAATGCGCTGATGAAGTTGATATAAATCACATTAAATGCAAAGTAAAGGTGAACAGGAGCTAAAACCAGCAAAACATTGCTCAGCCATTTCTTCCAGTACTTGAAACTTTGTGTCTAGTTATGAATATGAGCTTCGCATTATCATATTGTTACTCCTCAACTCCACTCCACTACATGACTGGATCAAGGTCTATGACTCAGGTCAATCAAATCAAATCAAATTCAATTTTAATTATCACTCAACCAAGGTGCAAAACAGACAAAAGACATGAATCAAAATAGTGAGCAAAAAATAGTCTCACACATACACACACACACACACACACACACACACACACACACACACACACACACACACACACACACACACACACACACACACACACACACACACATACACACACACACTACACCCCCTCTGGCATCTCCTCTCCTGTACTGCAGCAGCAGGCAAGCCCGCGGCTTGAGTCTTAGTCCTTGCTACAACCAAGGCTATGCAGCTTTCCCACCACCTGTCACACCACCGAACGAGGGTAACAGGCCTGTGGTATCTTACATTATCACTGTCCAACAGGATCTCACAATCACAAGAGAAATGTCTAAAGGCAATCATTAAACCATGCATTTACCCTGGCTCCTCAAAGAGTTGTCTGCTCAGCCTTCTTATACATTCAAATAGGTTTGCCATGTCAAGGAATGCTACTGAGACTGCTTATTTAATTCTATGCATGTGAGCACAGAACAGTTACATGTTAATGGAGTGTGCTTATTCCTGGGGTTGGGGGTGTGCGTCTATATAACCTTATACACCTAATCAATATCATCCACCTCTTAACAAAATTGACCGGTCTGTAAAAGCACAGTAAACAATTGCATGGTGCTGTTTTCATGGGGAAATAAACTAGGAGTTCAAATGAGCGAGCAAGGCATTCATCACCCGTTATATAGGTTGATCCACTCCTAATTAGTGTACGGTGTATATCTCTTTTTTGGGCATGAAAGAATCTAGTAGCATGCAACCATAGCGACAGGCACTAACACTCTAGGAACAGCTTTGTCCAAGAACAGGCGGCCATGGAGGCCGTTTTTGGGTATAATTAAAGTGGAGGTTCTTGATTAGAAGGGTGCATCAAAGATTATGAGGAGAAGACAGGAGAATAAGGTTGGGAGTGGTAATAAATCACCCATTGTGGAACAACCTCGATGTGCCGACTGGGCTAATTCTGCTTCTATGTCTTATGGTCTTATGGACTGCTTGAATGTCTACCTACGGCTCTGAATTTTCTTTGGCTCAAGAGCGGAGCTAGCTGTGATGGCGTTGAATGGACTGGTGGCGGGGGTTGGAGTGGGAGATTTGATCTCTCATTGAACCTCATTAGCATGAAACTGGGGCACCGCCTGCTTCTAACAACGAACTGGCAGTAGCTCTCAGGTGAGCTCTGTGAGATGAGGGAGGTGGGGAGGAGGAATTAAATATTGCCAAGGATATTCTGACCCCAGGGAATTGTCTGTGAAATTAGAACCTTATTACCCCTTCTCCAAGCCTGGAAAGCAGGTGAAACAAGATCCAATTCTGCCCTCTGTGGCTCTCAAGAAATACAGAAAATCAATCAAGTTTGTCAGATTAATGTTACTTTTGTCTTTGTTGCAGCGTTTGCTGAGTGCTCAGAAAGTCCTGAAAAAAATCTACTGAGCAGCCAACAGACAAGAGCTGGTCTTGCCACAACGAATGTATTTTAGAAAATAAGAAGTTGTTGCATTTATATAGCAGCTTTCATACCTTCAGCATTTCAAGACTAACATCAAATTTTACAACTTTAATCTCTGCAGAAATATGAGAAGTATGACTATATATCTTGATCCTGGCACAGAAATGTCAACAAACATTGAAAAGGAGACCAAGGAAAACAAATCAAACATTGCATTTGACCATTTATTATATATTTCAGTCATGAAGAAGTCTAATTTGGCCATCAATATTTAATTGGATTGAGCATTCTGTGATAATCAAAAAGTTTACAATTTGTTCCACCTGATGGAAATTCCTAGTTTGCCAGTTAATTTTGTGCTATCTATCTGCACATACTATTTACTAGAATAATTCAAATAAAATTAATCACATAAATAAAAAGCCACATAAATAAAGAGATGAGAACACAGTGACATCTAAAAATAGTCATTATATTTTCCATGATTGATTTCACATGAGTTAAGAAGCTTATTTAAGTATTTATATTCTAGACGTGGCCAGTCAGCTTGCATTTTATAGTATTATGCCCTACATAGAGTAATAATTATTTTTGTTTCCACCAGTGCTTTCATACACAACTGGTTCCAATTTTTTTCACTATTTTTAGATCGTTAAGGAGCTGATTAAATATTGAACAGGTTCAAGCTGAACACCTGGGATAATTTACTGGGATAAGGAGAGCCCAGCCTGAAATTTTTACACAGTGAGTAATCATTTCCTATTCTGCCTAGAAGATGGGCAGATTTGTTCTACTTTTAATGTTACAAATTATATCTGCTTAGAATTAAGAGAAAATCATTTTTACAAAAAAAAAGTCTTGGAGCTGCCAGGTTTGCAGTGACAGGCAAAGAATAATCCTCAAAAAATCCATTTGAAGTCTTCAAAAAATGCATAAGGATCAGTTTGAGACTTTCTGGGCTGTGCTTTGGAAAAGGCAGCCTTTTTATATTCTGACAGGAAGCGCTGGTTCTCTGGTTGTTACTGCCCTGCCAGCCAGGCTTTTTTTTGTGTAAGTCCCTGCTGCATAGTTACTTCTTCGTTTCCTGCCTCCTGTCAGTTGTACTAGCTCAGGAGGGCTATTAAATTAACTCTGTGCAAGAGGAATTCATGTGACACATTATCTGGTGAGTCTGACAGTCCATTCTACAACTGAAGAGATATCAGAGGGCCAGGGGACTTCCTGTATAGCGAGGTGTACAGAATGGATTTTGAATGTCACATGGTTTTACTGGTGAGAACTTTTTCTATTGAAGCTCTGTAATTCAATATCATTCATAGATTCTTTGTCTTTGTGCTTGCAGCAAGAATAAACAGACTAATGATAAACTCGTATAATTTGAGAATTCAGCAAGTACGCTGGACTATTTTTGCAAAGACTCATTTGTCTTGTAACCTGCTCTTCATTAGTAGCATTACAATTTCTTTATACGCAGCACACTGGAAATCTCCCATGTTGGTTTCATGTGATGATAGAAATTTGCATTTTTAACCGTTTTGTTCCAGAAGCAGTAATAAATTGTGGCTGGGTCAGATACAATTCTACTGCAGTCTGCTTTATAGAGAAAACAAAACTCCACACTCCTTGGCTGTTGGTGAGTTCACCATATAATAATAAAACATCTTCAGAAAATAGTCTGTTTATAAGAAATGATTCTCGTGCTGAGCATATTGGTCGTGCTGTTTATTCCCATTCTAGATTGAGCCACCAAGAGCTACAACTGCACCAATGACTAAGAGCATTGGGAGTAGCGGGGCGAAAGTCATTGAAAAGGAGTTAGATGAGATGTAAAGGTATTAGCTGATGATGCAAGCCAACTATAACAATATTAAATTCCGACCAGATAATTAATGCCTTTTATCATTATGAACCTGCATCTCCTATAGCCCCATAAGTTAGTAACACACTGCACAGAAGTAGCAGGATCAGTTAAAATTAGACAACAGAACTAAACGTATAGCTACTAAACTTTAGTGGTATTAGGACATTAACCTAATACTGTACTGGAATACATATTAGTGGTGTAAAAAAGATAGCAGTAATATAAATCATGAACAAATATTATAAGTACAGAATCATTGTTCTTGTGTTTATAATCTTCTTTCCATTTGTGCTGCTGAAGAGGTATAATATATATTTATATCTGTCTAGAAAATTTAATGAAAAATGGTGTCAATAAACAATGGAGTAAGAAATGCATTTATATTATAAAAGATATTGCATTTATGACTTTATTATTCTACTCAGAAAGTCTTAATGTGCTTCATTGATTATAGGTGACTGATGTTAAACATAATAGCCAATATCTGAACAGAAGCATTCCACAAGCAGCTGGATGAATGATTAGCTATTTTTTTTCTTTCTATTGTGGTTGGCTGAGGAAAGAACTATCACTAGGACGTTGTGAGAACATACTGCTGTTCTTTGAAAATTACCATTGGATCTTTAACGTCTATGTGGAATAATACATTTTGGATATGATACCTCAGTTTGATGTCTCATCAAAGCACTGCAACCTAGATTATGTGCTCATGTCTTACAGAGGAGCTAAACCTTTTGACTCAGTAACTAAAACAAGGCAAAAGCTGTCTAATATTTTAGACTGAAATCTCCATTCTCTCTACAACATGTCAACAGAAATTTGCATTGCTCCAGGCTATTCAGACTCCTTTGATGACTGATTCTAAGAATTTTGACCGGAATTGTGTTAAAGTTGGTGCAAGGTTTTAAATGGAAATTAGTTCATATTTCATGACCATTCCAGATAAGTGCTGCCAGCAAAAGGAGAAACCTCTGATTCAAATATAAAAGCCTTCAGCTCTAACATATAAAGGTACAATTCAGCGGGTGGTTAACAATCTTTATTATTATAGTGTCATTAAAGGATCATGGCAACCCAATGAGCTTCACAGGACCAACAGCAAATAAAACCTCCACCGAGCCACATAAAGAAACATTAGGATAGATGACTAAATGATGGCGAGACAGGTGGGCTTTAAAGAGAGGAGAGAGAGAGGGAGGGAATTCCTCAGCTTGAGGTCTTGGCCTCTTAAACTACAACCATCAATGAGAAGGAAATTAAATTCATGACAAATTGAAAAGCATGAATTAGAAGAGTAAAGCTTTTCTGGCTATATTACAGCCTGGTATGCAAACACCAATGCCCTTGAATGAAAAATCTTACAAAAAATAGTGGAAAACACTCATTCTGTCACAGGCAAACCCTTACCTACCATTGACCACATCTACAGAAATACTGTAACAGAAAAGCAGCATCCATCATCAGGGATACCCCCACCACCCAGGTCATGCTCTCCACTCACTGCTGCCATCAGAAGGAAGGTATAGAAGCCTCAAGACTCACTCCACCAGGTTCAGGAACAGTTACTACCCCTCAACTATCAGGCTCTTGAACCAAAGGGGATTACTTCACTTACCCTATTATTGAAATATTCCCACAAAAAATGGACACACTTTCAAGGACTCTTCATCTCATGTTCTCAATATTTATTGTTTATTCATTATTATTATTTCCTTCTTTTTGTATCTGCAGAACTTGTCTTTTGCACGCTGGTTAAACACCCCAGTTGGCGCAGTCCTTCATTGATTCTGTTACGGTTATTTTTCTATTATATTAATAAGTATGCCCACAAGAAGACAAATCTCAGGATTGTATATGGTGACATATATGTACTTTGACAAATGTACTTTGAACGACTGAGCTGGAGGAGGGATGAATCTTTGGTAGGGTATGATGTTTAAAAGCAAGGACTTGTTCCTCCAGCAATTGATGAGAATTAGCATACGGATGATAGGTGTGTAGGATTACGTGACGAGGGACATGGACAGCAAGGTCTTGAATGAGAAAGATACTTGGCAGAAAGATATGGAGTTGTGCCTGAGGATAGAGATATTGAGGGTGTGGATGAATTCTGGCACCAAACAAGGACAATATCAAACTGTGTAACAGAAGTGGTTTTAGTAATGGAGTGTTAATATGAAACGAGATTAAGGAATCATGATATTTGAGATAAAGTTGGGAGTAAGGAAGTAAACAAAAGTTTGGTCATGATCCAGTTAAATAATGTAGCCTTCCATGGGGTGAATGGCCTATCCCAGTTGCTGATATTCTTACATTTGGCAGTATCACCAAAGTATCCCTACTCAACCTTAATGTTATTGTCCTTCTTACATAAGTTAAAAACAATGACTAAGAGGCTTTAGAGCTGGAGCCACTCTAAATAATTAATAGGTAAATCTACTTCACATTAAAAATGTACACCACATATGCACATTTATGTTATATAAAGCAGAGCTTTCTTAGCCTAAACCTTTGTGGAAATGGGCAGAAATTTCATGGATTACCAATTTAAGTATCCACTCCTCTAACAATTTGATGTTTTCAGAAAATATTAGTACATAAAGATATACATTCTAAAATGCTTTAAATTCCACTTGCTACTTCCATAATGGACAGTTATATAGCAAATGAAGGATTGTAAGTTTTATTTATCTTTCAATGCTCTAACATCCAATGAGCATGTAGTTGTTTTTCAGCTGAGTAATTGTGTCACCATGTGGTATATTGGAATATTAATTACTGGTAACTATTTCATCTCCTGGAACCTTCACATATAAATATAATATCTATTCTTATTTACTTCATTACTATTTCTCTACTTGTTGGCTATTGTCTGGTTCTGTCAGATAGAATTGCAGTACTGCAGCCAATATGAAGCACAGTTCATATTTAATATAAGGGCATTTCTGGTATTAATTCTGTTACAAAGTCCTTTCTTTTAATTTAGCCTTTTATGGTATTATTAATCCTGCACATGAAGTTTGACTGACAATTCTGGGGAAATTACTGCACATGGAATATGTGCAGAAGAAGACATACAGAGAAATTAAGATCATCATTGTTAAACCCTATTGCTATAACCATGCTTACAAATCTCTGTCCAAAAATCTCCCAATGTTGTCCAATGTCAAATTTTATTAGTTTATTGTATTGCGACACACCTTGGGATATCTATGTTAATAGTGCAACAGAATGCATGGAACTGTTCAGTTTGGTGCTATGTGACTGAAAATTGCAAATTCTTTGTGCAGTTGAAGTGATATCTGTGTCAGATAGACATCAAAATATGTTACCTTATTTTGGACATGCCCAGAGCAACTCGGTCTTTGAATTGCACCACTGGACTCCAATAGGATTTCGCTTGAATGTATTTCTCAGGATGTGGGAAGCACTGCTGGAGCCAGCATTTATTACAAGTCCCTGTTGCTCCTGTCTTGCAAGGCCATTTCAGAAAGAGTTTTAAGAGTCAACAATAAAGCTGGAGCCTGGATTCACATACATATCACAATGGATAAAGATAGCAGATTTTTATTTTGCTCTGTAGGACATCAGTGGAAAAAAAAGACTTTTTTTCTTATTTAACATACCTAGTACTTTTATATCTTCATTACTACTGAATAATTTTTTCGTGCAAAACCTGATTATTAACTGAATTAAAGTATTTGAACTTCTATAATGGAAATTGAACTCGGAACTCGGGATTGTTAGACCAAGTTTCTGGATTACTAATATAATATTTTAACAACTACACCACCATATTACCCTAAAGTAATCATAGAAACATAGAAAACCTACAGCACAATACAGGCCCTTCAGCCCACAAATCTGGGCCGAACATGTCCCTACCTTAAAATTACTAGGCTTACTCATAGCCCTCTTATTTTCTAAGCTCCATGTACCTATCCAAAAGTATCTTAAAAAGACCCTATTGTATCTGCCTCCACCACTGTTGCCAGCAACCCATTCCACACACTCACCACTCTGAGTAAAAAAACTTACCCCTGACATCTCCTCTGTATCTACTCCCATGCACTTTAAACCTGTGCCCTCTTGTGGCAGCCACTTCAGCTTTGGGAAAAAAAAGCCTCTGACTATCCGCATGATCAATGCCTCTCATCATCCATGCACCTCTATCAGGTCACCTCTCATCCTCCGTCGCTCCAAGAAGAAAAGGCCTAGTTCACTCAACCTGTTTTCATAAGACATGCTCCCCAATCCAGGCAACATCCTTGTAAATCTCCTCTGCACCCTTTCTATGGTTTCCACATAGAAGTGAGGCAACCAGAACTGAGCACAGTACTCCAAGTGGGATCTGACCAGGGTCCTACATAGCTGCAATATTACCTCTCGGCTCCTAAATTCAATTCCACGATTGATAAAGGCCAATACACCATACACCTTCTTAACCACAGAGTCAACCTGCGCAGCTGCTATGAGCATCCTACGGACTCGGACCCCAAGATCCCTCTGATCCTCCACACTAGCAAAAGTCTTACCATTAATACTATATTCTGCCATCATATTTGACCTACCAAAATAACAACTTCACATTTATCAGGGATGAACTCCATATGCCACTTCTCAGCCCAGTTTGCATCCTATCAATATCCCACTGTAACCTCTGACAGCCCTCCACACTATCCACAGCACCTCCAACCTTTGTGTCATCAGCAAACTTACTAACCCATCCCTCCACTTCCTCATCCAGGTCACTTATAAAAATCACGAAGAGTAAGGGTCCCAGAACAGATCCCTGAGGCACCGACCTCCATGCAGAATATGACCCGTCTACAACCACACTTTGCCTTGTGTGGGGAAGCCAATTCTGCATCCATAAAGCAATGTCCCCTTCGATCCCATACCTCCTTACTTTCTCAATAAGCTTTGCATGGGGTACCTTATCAAATGCCTCGCTGAAATACATATACATAACATAGAAAATAGGTGCAGGAGTAGGCCATTTGGCCCTTCAAGCCTGCACCACCATTCAGTATGATCATGGCTGATCATCCAACTCAGAACCCTGTACCTGCTTTCTCTCCATACCCCCTGACCCCTTTAGCCACAAGTGCCATATCTAACTGCCTCTTAAATATAACCAATGAACCGGCCTCAACTGTTTCCTGTGACAGAGAATTCCACAGATTCACCACTCTCTGTGTGAAGAAGTTTCTCCTCATCTCGGTCCTAAAAGGCTTCCCCTTTATCCTTAAACTGTGACCCCTCATTCTGGACTTCCCCAACATCAGAAACAATCTTCCTGCATCTAGATTGTCCAATCCCTTTAGAATTTTATATGTTTCAATAAGATCCCCCCTCAATCTTCTAAATTCCAGTGAGTATAAGCCTAAGTCAATCCAGTCTTTCTTCATATGAAAGTCCTACTATCCCAGGAATCAATCTGGTGAACCTTCTCTGTACTCCCTCTATGGCAAGAATGTCTTTCCTCAGATTAGGGGACCAAAACTGCACACAATATTCTAGGTGCGGTCTCACCAAGGCCTTGTACAACTACAGTAGAACCTCCCTGCTCCTGTACTCAAATCCTTTTGCTATGAATGCCAATTACATCTACTGCTCTTCCTTCATCAATGTGTTTCGTCACATCCTCAAAAAATTCAGTCAGACTTGTAAGGCACAACCTGTCCTTGACAAAGCCATGCTGACTATTCATAATCATATTATGCCTCTCCAAATGTTCATAAATCCTGCCTCTCAGGATCTTCTCCATCAGCTTATCAACCACTGAAGTAAGACTCACTTCTCTGTAATTTCCTGGACTATCTCTATTCCCTTTCTTGAATAAGGGAACAATATCTGCGACCCTCCAATTCTCTGGAACTTCTCCCCGTCTCCATTGATGATGCAACGATCATCGCCAGAGGCTCAGCAATCTCCTCCCTTGCCTCCTGCTGTAGCCTGGGGTATGTCTCGTCCAGTCCCAGCCACTTATCCAACTTGATGCTTTCCAAAGCTCCTGCACATCCTCTTTTTTAATATCTACATGCTCAAGTTTTTCAGTCCGCTGCAAGTCATCACTACAAGCACCAAGATCCTTTTCCCTAGTGAATACTGAAGTAAGGTATTCATTAAGTACCTCTACTATTTCCTCCAGTTCCATATGTATATCCCACTGTCACACTTGATAAGTCCTATTCTTTCACATCTTATCCTCTTGCTCTTCACATACTTGTAGAATCCCTTGGGGTTTTCCTTAATCCTGACCACCAAGGCCTTCTCATGGCCCCTTCTGGCTCTCCTAATTTCCTTCTTAAGCTCCTTCCTATTAGCATTATAATCTTCTAGATCTCTAACATTACCTAGCTCTCTGAAACTTCTGTAAGCTTTTCTTTTCTTCTTGACTAGATTTACTACAACCTTTGTACACCATGGTTCCTGTACCCGACCATAACTTCCCTGTCTCATTGGAACGTACCTATGCAGAACTCCACACAAATACCCCCTAAACATTTGCCACATTTCTTCCATAGCTTTCCCTGAGAACATCTGTTCCCAATTTAAGCTTCCAAGTTCCTGCCTGATAGCCTCGTAATTCCCCTTACTCCAATTAAATGCTTTTTTTAACTTATCTGTTCCTATCTCTCTCCAATGCTATTGTAAAGGAGATAGAATTATGATCACTATCTCCAAAATGCTCTCCCACTGAGAGATCTGACACCTGACTAGGTTCAGTTCCCAATACCAAATCAAGTACAGTCTCTCCTCTTGTAAGCTTATCTACATAATGTGTCAAGAAACCTTCCTGAACACACCTAACAAACTCCACCCCATCTAAACCCCTTGCTCTAGGGAGATGCCAATCAATATTTGAGAAATTAAAATCTCCCACCACGACAATTCTTTCCACCTTTCCACCTTTCCTGGATCTGTTTCCCTATCTACTCCTCGATATCCCTGTTACTATTGGGCAGCCTATAAAAACAGACAGACAGACATACTTTATTGATCCCGAGGGAAATTGGGTTTTGTTACAACCACACCACACCAAGAATAGTGTAGAAATATAACAATATAAAACCATAAATAATTAAATAATAACAAGTTAATCATGCCAAGTGGAAATAAGTCCATGACCAGCCTATTGGCTCAGGGTGTCTGACACTCTGAGGGAGGAGTTGTAAAGTTTGATGACCACAGGCAGGAAAGACTTCCTATGTCACTCAGTGTTGCATCTCAGTGGAATGAGTCACAGGCTGAATATACTCCTGTGTCTAACCAGTACATTATGGAGAGGATGGGAGTTATTGTCCAAAATGGCATGCAACTTGGACAGCATCCTCATTTCAGGCACCACCCTCAGAAAGACCACCCAGTAGAGTTATTGACCCCTTCCTGTTCCTAACCTCCACCCACAGACTCTGTAGACAATGCCTCCATGATGTCCACCTTCTCTGCAGCTGTGACATTATATCTGATCAACTGTGCCACGCCCCTCCTCGTTTGCCTCCCTCCCTGCCCTTTCCAAAACATCTAAAACCTGGCATTTGAAGTAACCATTCTTGTCCCTGAGCCATGCAAGTCTCTGTAATGGCCACCACATCATATCTCCAAGTACTGATCCAAGCTTCTTTATTTTTAAGTTCCCCTACTGACATTTCTCGCTCTTCCCCCATCACAGTTTATACGTACTATGCCCATCCCCTACTGATTTTTATCTCATTGGCTCAAGAACTGCAACTATACGGTATTTTCATCATTGTTCATCCAATTATAGCAGACATCCAAAATCCACCCCCCTTATCAGCTAGTAATTTCCCCTGTGGGGGGTCTGATTTACATAACCTTGTCTCAATTGGCATTTTACCTAATCTTCAACCTGACCCAACACTGGACTATGTTTCTGGTTCACAACACTCCCCCGTAATTAGCAGGTACTTACCTGAATGTCAATCAAATTCTTCAACACTGCCCTTTCACTTACCCAATAATTCACCGGCTCCCAGCCCTTTATTACCTCTAGTTCTCTCCCTCATCAGTCCACTAACACAGCATCACCCAAAGCCCTCTCTCATTTTCATTAGTAATCTATTTTGCCCACCAATGGGGGTGCACCAGAAATTCCAGTCAAGGCTGCCATTCTTATTATTTGGTCTTGAACAGTACAGGGCACAGAGTCTTGTGTTTGAGGTTAGGAAAGACTGAAGACCAAGTAATATTCAACACAGTTCAGTTCAGCTCCATGAAACACTTAGACCAGGGAGATATGCCTGGGACAATCTAATTACACACCTAATTCATGCCTGTGCATTGCACAGGACCCAATGTCATTAGAGTTTAATATTATTCAAAGCTAGGCTCCAGTATATAAAGGAGAGGCACAGTGTGGTTGCTGCTGGCAACATTCAAGACGCTTGAGTTCTGATGAAATAACTTTGACCTGAAACATTAATTCTGTTTCTCTCCAGATGTTTTGACTGATCTGTTGAATACTTCCAATCAACATTGTATAGAGCAAGGGTTCCCAGCCCATGCTCTATGGACACTTTGCTTAATGGATTCGGTACACGACATTAAAAAAATTGGGAAACCCCTGGTACAGAGGAAGGAAGAGTTCTATCTGATTGTAGGATATGGCATAAACCAAGGTCTAGGAACCTATACTTAATGGGAATGTGGTAGATTGAAGAATACTCATTCTATCTGTCAGAGCACTGCTGTACACTATAGATTTTTTAATGTCTGGAACAGCAATCAAAACGTATGGGATTTCTGTAAGTACCTGAAGAAAGAGCAGTAACAGTAGCGTAGTGGTTCACACCAGCAAACGTCGATTGAGGTTTGACTTCCACCACCACCTGAAAGGAGCTTGTATGTTTTTCCGAAGACGTGCATGGACCTCATCTGGCTGCTCCCCTTTTCTCCCAGTTAGGGTTAGGTGTAGAGAGTTGTCAGCTTGTTATGCTGATGGTGGAAGTGTGGTGACACCTGCAAGCTGCCCTCTGCCCCCAGCACAAGCTTTCTTTAATCACTTAAGTAATAATTCACCATTGAACCAGGGAACAATTCATGACTTTTTTAAATTGTGCTTTTGATAGTCTTTAATGTAACTTATTTTTGTATTCTGTCCTATAGAATAAATGAAAGAACATCAGCTGTGGATCCAAATTACCAACACTGTTGACCTATCATTATTGTGTTTGATTTGTATCTGCATGCAGCCAGTAGTTCATAGTTCTCATGAAAATAAACCCTTGCTAAAGTGGTAGCAGGACATATTAACTTGGTGTAGACCATCAATACACGCGTGGCAGTTCAAGAAATCTCACAGAGTACGTGAAGTAGACACCACACACAAAATTCTCCCTTATTCCAACCTGCTGCTGGATTTTACACTTTACACCTCTGTTAAGGAGGTGATTATACATATAATATTTAAATATTTTATTAATATGTATAAATATGTTTATATTCACATGCTATAAAAGGATTTTCCAGTGAAGGTTTAGCAAGTGCAAACAGGGACATAAATTATTGCATTGCATATTTGTTGAGTTGCGAGCTGTTGATTGACTGAAGAGTTTATAACCCAGGTACACAGAAATTAGAGGACATCAGAAACATGTTTAAACTACTCCAGGAGCTATAAGAGCGATATGAGATTTCATATATGATAAATGCTGCATGTTTGGGAGGAAACCAGTGACTGTGAACGTATGGTTACCAAAGTTTTCTATCACTGGGATTTTCTTTGCCTCGTGTCTAAGTCTGTTGTGTCTAATTGATATTGATTGATTGCTATGATTAGTCAACTCGTTACTGCTCTATTGCCCAACTACCTGGATAATAAAAAACAAACTAGATGAAACACAATCACTTTCCATTCAATAATTCCAATCTTCCTGCATTACATTTAGTCTTTAGCATAAACTTGCATAAAATGTCTTTATCCGAGTTAATTCTTTTTGCTCTTATTTAAACTCAAGGCCTTATATGTTAAAATTAATGGAAACGGTCATGTTTTATACTTAGCACATTTTAATTATAGATTGGAGAAATCAATATTTCAAAACATTGAGATGTATAGACACTCTTTTCCCTCTTCCTACCCCCCCCCCCCACCAAGATAATGTTCCAAGACCTTCAAGACTATTATTAGCCAATATTTAACTTTATGGCTTTAATTTAAAGACATACATTAAAAGATGCTATTTCAAGATATAGCAGCGTTCAACACAACATCACAAAGACCCCATATAAGTTAACTTGAAGAAACAATGGTTGCTATCATTCCTCTAAAGAATGAGACAATAATGTTTTGCCCTCATACTGAGCCATTCATTCTCCTTTCTGGACATATCAGTACACTTTTCGACTTACACAGGAAAAACTTCTCTGCTCTGCTTCAAATTGGTGTCATGGCTCCTTTTGCATCCATAAGGGTGAATAGGCAGAGCTTTAGTTTACAGCAATGAAGACTCTTACAGACAGTCTGAAATGGTCACTTTCATCAAGAGCTTAATGACCCTGATGATCTTCGTTTGGATTGTTTTAGAGGATACCGATTGTGGTACCTAAACTATGCTTTCCTTCAGTGATTCTCATTTGTCCAGGCCTCCACATGTACTGATAAGAGTTCATAACACAGCAAGCCATGGTGGTAGTGGGACAGTGGTATTAATTTGTCTTTGGACCATCACACTCACCACGTTTTGCTACATCATGATTGCTAAAGGACTGTATCAACATGGCTGCTGTTGCTGGCTACATTGGTGTGGATCTTAGGCTCAGCTATAACTTAGCATGAATGACTGACCCTAAAAACCTTTCAGTGCTTATGTGGACTGAATCGTGAGTCATTAAGCCTTCCAATTACCAATAAACTATTACGGTAGCGTAGAGTCGGAACAGTAGCATAGCAGTTAGCAAAATGTTTTACAGTACCAGTGACGGTTTCAATTGCCGCCACTGTCTATAAGAAGTTTGTATGTTCTCCTTGTGACTGCATGGATTTCCTCTGGTGCTGGTTGATAGGTTAATTGGTCATTGTAAATTGGCCCATGAATAGGCTAGGGTTAAATCAGGGGTGGTTGGGTGGAGCAGCTAGAAGAGTATGTCAGGCCTATTCTGCATTATACCTCAATAAATAAAGAACCTTGATGGAAATATTGACTGAGTTTTCATACCTTTGTGAATACATTACAAATTGGTGATAAGGATATTAGTTTTCTTCTGGATTGTTGAATGACCCTGATGAACTTTGTTTGGAAAGTTTTAGGGTAATACCAAATTGTCATTCCTAAACTGATTTTTCATTGTTTTTTTTCCTTCAGTCACTCTCATGATGTTTCATTTATCCAAAGCCTCCACATGTGCATAACACCACAAGACACAGTGACGGTGGGATAGTGCTATTGATTTGTCTTTGGACTATCCTACTCACAATGTTTAGCTGCAAGATGATTGTTAAAGGAGTGTATCAACATGGCTGCCATGGCTGACTACAATGGGAAGGTTCTTAGGGTCCAATAAACTCTTCTTGAGCATCCAACCCAGGTATAGGCTGGAAGCCTAAGAAGAGTTTATGTGTATATATGCCAGGAAAGCACTAGATTCTTTTATTTCGGGTCTATTATAATTTAGCATTAATGACTGATCCCAAGAACCTTTCAATGTTTATGTTTATGTGCATTTAAAATGAAGAATAATCTGAATGCTGAAGGAGAAAGTTATATTGCACAGTAGGAGCTCAAACCATGGGATATGCAAGCATAAAGCAGTAATTCTCCTGATTGAGGTTGGCCCAGGAGCATGTGGCATATAAACAAGCCTTCTTGCATCTTGCATGGCAAAAATACTTTGCTTAAAATGCGGAAACTAGAAGATTACTTTAATCCAATGCCGATATAAATGACTAGAAGTTATAATTTTGGGAAAAGGAGCCATAGGCAGAGTGAGACAATTAGTGAGTACTTCATTTTATTAAACAATTTATACCATCAAGCATTAATCATTGAAATTTTGTTGCCTTTCACTTTGTGCCTCATGGAGAGATCCGTCTGGTAGATTAACAAGTTCAGTCAAAGCTTTTGAGGACACAAAACATGACATTTCAAGCTTACATGTAAGTGCTGTGTCGATGGAAGTAGATTCAAAGCACTCTGGAAAATTTCATCTGCCACAAGTGACTGTTGTAGATGCAGCTCACAGTTAGAAAGCAGGAACAAAGCCCTAGACTACAAAAGTGAGTCTGAAGCAGAACATTGAGGCTGGTTCACTCAGTTGTTACCGCTGCAATGACCATTACTGACTTATGTATCAGCTGCTGAATGAAGAGTCACCTTTCAATGGCCAGCAGGTCCAAAGCTGAAACAAGCATAATAACACATTCAGTGGTAATTTGAAACTTAATAAGGAGGGTTCCATATCTTGGAAATTCATACAAAAAGAAATGTGATTGTACGATAAGCAGTACTGGTGTAAAAAGACTTTCAAATCAAGGTCAGCTCTGCAATAGGTTATCCAGTTTATCTTACCATTGTCACTAGCTAATCATCTAGGCATTTCTAATTGCCCTCACCTGTATACCAAAGCTTTAATGTCCCCCTTTTCTTGTTTACATTCTCCCTCAAACTTCCCTCATTGATGGATAAATCGAAAGGTTTCATCAACAGATTATCACCATGTTATTTCTGGCCTCACCATCTTAGAGATATTTCTATTATTCTATCCATCCCTCCTCTACCCTCTGCAACTTAAAACTCATTCATTTTCTCTTTCCCCGTTCTAATAAAATGTTAGTTCTTTTTTTCTCTCTCTCTATGACCTGTGGAGTATTTCCAGCATTTTTGTTTGTTTCAATTTCAGATTTGTAGCATGTGCTATTTTTCCTATTTTGAGTAAAGGAGTTGATTATCCGTCAGTCTATTCGCACACACATTGCTGTTCAAGTGAGCTCAACCGGATGTTGTCGATAGAAAATACCATCAAACTGGAAACCAGATCTATGGAAGATTTACAGATATCTGGACAAATGGAGTGCAAAGTGCAATGTAATGGATAGCAGGAAACCAGGTTTAATGGAGGACAGGCTAAAATGAAAGAATATTCTCATTGTTGACCTTTCAAAGTCATGCATGATACCTTTTTAGAAAGCAACTCCACTGCTATACTAGGGTACATTGCACACATTCACAACAGACCAAGTGCAAAACCAGTCCATTATAAACCAAGAACAGTTCTTTATGTTACAAAGCATTGTTGGAAAGGAACTAAATAGAGTTTGTGAAAGTCAACATGGGCGAAAGGTAACAATAAGTGTGGCTTTGCCTGAGCTATGTGAAATGGTGAGGCCGTATAGAGATTACTCAGTCATTCAAAAGAGTAAGTTGTAGATGATGAACATGAGAATTTGTAGATGTTGGAAGTATGGAGTAACACAAACCAGATTTTCCAGTGGCCAACCATCTTAATTCTTCTGCCCTTTCCCATTTCGACATCTCACTCCTCTGCTGCCATGATGCGATCACTCGCAGGTTGGAGGAGCAATGTTCTGTCTGGATGGCCTCCAACTTGATAGTATGAACATCAATTTCTCTAACTTCTGGTAAGAGTTTGGACA
Source organism: Hypanus sabinus (assembly GCF_030144855.1). Taxonomy (NCBI): domain Eukaryota; kingdom Metazoa; phylum Chordata; class Chondrichthyes; order Myliobatiformes; family Dasyatidae; genus Hypanus; species Hypanus sabinus. Next base: position 42,367,016 of record NC_082727.1, read on the forward strand.
GAATTCATATGGAACATACAAAGAAGGTAAATATACAAGCTTCAGCTACCAATCCTGTTTTGACAGCGACTTCAGATCACCCATAAACAGATAGAGCATTTGCCAAATTTCCAGGAGCAAGTCACCAGGACCTTCTTTGCAGTCATGATAATGTCCCACTGGATCTTTCCAGAGATTACATCAGAATTAAAGTCAGGTTTAATATCACCAGCATATGTTGTGAAGTTGTTTTGTGAATTAGGGAGTACCAACTTGGTAAAGTGAGTACAAATTTAATGCTGCCAATTGGTAATTACTCAAAATGGATTGCTGTGAGTCACCATATTCATATACAGCTACTGAATAAGCAATAGATGAGTTGAGGTCAGTAGATATACGCCATGGTTTACTAAAAGAGCTTATTTCTTGTTACAACAATCTTTGCAAACTTTATGCATGGAATGGTGTTAAGCAAAATTATGAATCTTCATCCTTATCATCCAGCTTCAAACAAAGCAGCCGAGAGGTCAGTCAGGATAGTTAATGAACCTGTCTAGAGACAAAAGTTTTCAAAACTAATCGAAAACATTTTATGCTGAAGTATAGAAATACTTCAAATTATCACAAGTTACACATGCAGAACTCTTAATAAAGCGAAAATTGGGACCCTATTTGAGCTTTCTTCTGCCACATTTGACCTTTAGAGTTGAACAGAGCATCTGAGTCACAATCACACTGATCAGAAAGAGTAAAATTTCAAATGTAAGAGCATATTTACATTTTCAACCCGCCAACATGTTGAGCTCCCACAAACAGAAGGTAGCAACAAAGTCAGGCCTTTCAGATCCGAGAGATATGTAGTCAGGTTGCAGATCTCCTACTCTGTGATGGAGACTTAGTCACCAAGTGTACCTGAGCTGGATCCAATGCAGTCAGCAGTCATGTGTCAAATCCTAGCAAGTCTGAGAAAGAAATACAACCTTTTTGGAATTAAAATCCAAAATCAGTCAGTTCAATAGTTGATTTAACATCGAGGAGATCTGGGAGTCAATTACTGAAGTAGGTAATAAACATTGCTTTTTGAGAATGGGAGAAGAGTAGTGCTTCTTGAAGAATGGTGTTGACGTTCTCTCAGTACAATCATCTTGAACAGAAGAATTTGTTAATGCAGAACTTCATTATCCAGATATAGTTCATTCCAGCAGAGAACATTTGATCTGCAAAAACATTTTGGATTTTGCCACCAATTAATTCTTGGAACTGAAAGCCAACAGTATGATGGCATGCTGAGTTTCTCGCTTTGTAGTAATGTAATATTGTCACATCATCAGTCTCCACCAATAGATTAAAAATCTCAACATGCAAGTCATTTAAGCATGCTGTCTTGCAAACAAAAAGTATTACTCCATTTGGATTTTTGTGCTGTGTTTCGATGAATTCATGAAAACATTGAAAGCAGCATCTCCAGTCGCATAGATGTCCCTCAGCCCTGCACTCTTGGGAAGGACATTGATCCTCAAGCTTCTGACAGACCATGCCTACATCCATTGCTTCACAGCTGGAAGACTGAAGTAGCAAAGTGCTCAACTGTTATACAAATACAATTAAAATTTAAATATAACACTTTGTTTGGTACATGACAGCCCATGTTTTGTGACAGAATTTTGCTTCTGGATACAGTGATATTCCCCAAAAGCAGTTTGGAACAAAAAATCAGTTTTCAACATTTCCATACCTCAGGTTCTCAGCCTTGTGAGTTCTAATCCTCTTTAATAAAACTATAAGTTCCTTTGACATAGTGAAATATGAGTCAGTACCAATAAAATGCAATCGACTATCTGGGGATTCTTCTCTACAGCAAAGTCATTCGAAAACTCCAGTTTTTCTGGGAGGTTACAAAGTTTCCACTGTCTCTACCACACAGCAGTAAGCCTTGCATTCCAGCTCAGCTGGGTGCCAAAACTATGATTGTATTGTTCTTCTTTCTAAATGATTTTGACATTCAGATGCACTCAAAATATTTTAAACTATTAAAAATTAGTCAAGCTTTCAATGAAGTTTCACGAATTAACTAAAATAGGGAATACATGATAAAGTTGCTAAACACTTAAAATAAAACAAATTTAAAAATCTAAAAGTATTAGCTTTAATTCTCCATAACGGTTCCACTGTTCTCCTCCATTGAAACATAAATTGTTGCAGACAAAATGCATTCAGTGGCAAAAATACAGCCGGGAAGCTGCTGACAGACAATTACCAGAAAAGTTGTGGTTAAATTGATAGCAGGAAAGGAGAGGATAGCAGAATTCTAACCTCTATCCTAAGCACAAGAGATTCTGAAGATGCTGGAAATCATGAGCAACACACACAGAGCTGGGAAAACTCAGCAGGCCAGGAAGCATCTATGGAGAGGAATAACCATTTGATGTTTTGGGCTGAGACCCTTCATCAGGACTCTGTGACATGTCCTGATAAAGGGTCTTGGCCTGAAACACCAATACCTTGTGAATGATATAAAAGTTGATGTTATGCATAGTGAGGGAGGCTAATGCCACAGCAGGGAACCTCACGATTTGTGGATTGTTGCCTGAACGAAGTTAGATAAGAAGGCGAAGAAAGCCTTGCCTTCATAGTTTGAGATTAGAATATAAATGTTGAGAAGTTGAAGTATTGTACAGTACAGTTCAGTTTGCTATGTTATAGGAAGGGTAACGCTGTGATGCAGAGTGCAGGAGAGACTAGCCAGGACTTTGCCTGGATTGGGGAATATTACTTTTTGGATAGGTGGAATTCCTTTTCTCTGGAATATGAGGCTGACGGGTTGCTTACTGGAAGTACAGTATATAAATAAAGGCATAAACAGGGTGGATAATCAGAAGCTATTTTTCTGTGGTCGGGGTATCAAAGCCAGGAGCGCAAGGATTTAATGTTAGAGGAAGTCATTTTTAAATGGAATTCAACAAGAACGCTTCCTTTCACACTATGGATGACATTCAGAATTTGCTTACAGAGGAAGTTGTGAAACCAAATGCAATAATTACATCTAAGAGACATTTGGACAGGCGCTGGAATAGGCAAGAAACTGAAGGATAAGATGTAGGCAAATAGGATTACTGTAAACGGGCAAAGAGGCTGGCATGGAGATGGTGGGCTGAAGGCCTGTTTATTAGATTCCCTGACTGTGAAAAAGCAATCCTCCCCTCCAGCTCTACACCTTGTGTTTGAGCCCATTTTTATTCATACTCAAGTATCCATTCAGGATTCCCATCCACTTCATTCCTAAACAAATATCTTAATTATTTAAATGCACTGCATTCATTGGATGATCACATTCCACTATATCTTCATGTGGCTTGTCTACATTCCAAGAAGATGCAGATCACCAAGGGTAAAACACGATTACCTCTGCTGTGTCCAGCTACTAGCAATTTCACCTGCGGCTCATGGTTTAAGCTGACTTCCCATCTACAGCACAGAAATCTAGGTTAACATTTCAGTGCCATTCTGAGGGAGTTCTGCACCCTCCAGCTGTCTTTAGATAAGGTGATTCCAAAAAAAAGTGTTTGGCCTTAGATATAGACAATTCATCAGAGATTCCTGGATTTTAGAATGGACCACAATGGGTCAGAAGGGAGCAAAGTTAAACCTGTTGTTGGAAAAAAAAAGCTGAGAGAAAATGTTGCCTTTTTGAGGAAGATGAATGAATGCGAAAACAAGGGGAAATAGATGTGAAGCTTAAGTGGTGACATTTGAATCTACCAGTGTTGCAAATCTGAAATAGAGCCAGATATATGAGAGTGACTCAGAAGATCAGACAGCATCAGTGGTGAAACCAATGGGATTAAATTTTCAGGTTATTGATAAAGGGCCATTGGAATGAATCATAAACTCATCTGGAATTTTAACCCACATCTCTCTCCACAAATTCTGCCTGAGCTGCTGAGAAACTAGAGATTGTTGGTATCCAGAGAATATCTTGGTAAGTACCTCACTGAAAAATAACGTGCAGCTACAGAAGAATGTGGAAAAGAAAAGACCGTGTTAATCTTAGTGCAAAGAAACTGGAGTAGAACAGTGAACAGATCTTGCTGTAAGTATAAATGGGCTTAACTAAAGCATATTGCAAAGTGTGCAGATGTGGTATCCTTGTCCAAGGAAACCCATACTTGCCAAGGAAAGGGTAGGACTAACCAATCAGAAGAGACTGAATGATGAAGTTTACAAAAATGAGAAGTGTTCTCATCAGAGCATTAAATCTTGAATCTAGCCAGGTTAGATAGTGAGGTGTTGCTTTCTCTCAATGGGAATTCTAAATCTCTGTTTAAAATAAAGGTGTTAAGTAAAAGGTCTGTGATGAGGCAGAGTTTCTTTACTCAGGGGAGTATGAATCTTTGGAATTATTTGCAAGGCTAATTATTCATGTCAAGGTTGATTGATTTGTGGATACTGAAGGAACGCAAGGAAATGGAAATGATGGAGAAAAATGGAATTGATTTAAAAGATCAGTCATCTTCTTACAGAATGGTGGAGCTCGCTCCAAAGTACAAAGGCAGTTGTTGCTCTCATTTCTCAAAATATTTGGACTGACATAGCTTCAGCACTTTCAGAAAACCTATGGACCCATTGATCAAATGAAACCAGTAAGTTGCTATCCTACCTGCTGAGTGACAAACAAGTCAAAAATGACAAACCATTTCTCCCATGCCATGATCTTTAAGTGAAAACGGAAAGCCTTCAGAAATGAATCCAGATTTTATTTTCATTCATTGTATGTGGATATCACAAGCAAGGCCAGCATTTACTTCCTATCCAAAATTGGCCCTATGAACTGCTGAGCCAATTCAGAGGGCAATTAAAATTCAAGTGCAACAGTGGATCCTGAAATTATATAAAAGCTAGACCAAGCAAGGCCAGTGGAATCCCTTCCTATAAAATGTGCCTTAAAGATAACCCAGTAGATTATTCCAAAAATCTTAATTAACTGAATTTAGATTCCCCAGCGTTGGGGTTTGAACCTTTTCCACTACATCAACAGCATGGGTCTCTGGATATAATCTGGTAATTTACCACTGTACTATTATGCATAATGTCAATTTTCCCAGTATTAGCTCCCCAGATCAATCCACTCTGCAAGTTCTACAGTTAAATTCATCCCATATTTCATAAGAGTTTTTATATCAAATGATGATTTTAAAGGAATTAGTACAGGTTTTCAAATGCTGGTGAAGGAAAAATAATAAACAGTGTTTCTGTGGAGTCTATTCTTGACTACCAAGGCATTAACAAATTAATCGTTTTCAGAAACACAAGACTACACAAAGTACCAGGGTATCAATGAGCAATCAGCATCTTAAAAATAACTACATCTCCCATAAGGTTCCCACACATAGACACCAGTGTTTGAATAACTGTTGTCACCTGACAAAACTCCTCCCAGTGCATAATGTGAAGCTGAGCCTATGCTCGTGGTTCCTGTGCCAGGGTTTTATTAGCTTGCTGTTCATGAAGTGACAAGCATTCCACCTCAGGAGCCGTCGAGGAAATGTGAGCTGCAGTGAGCTCAGAAAGCTTTGCAGCTTAACCGAGTTCTACTTTAATAGCTATCTTTTGCTGGATCACTGAATGGTCACTGGAAATGATTAATTGATAATGAAGTGGTTGATGTTGATGCATTTATTTGGAACGGACTGTGCCATAAGCTGCTGCTTGCAGTGAAAGTGAATGGTATTAAAGCTAAGGAGAGCACTACATCTGAATCCTTTCTGCATTTGGGAGATTCTGAAGAGCCAATCACATCACACCTAATTGCTCACTTCAAGGTAAAAACAGAAAAAAAAACTATGTTATGTCTTGCGACTAAGAGTGCAGATTACTGGAATGGAGTTTAAAATGCAGCTAATTACTGAAAATAAACAACAATGTTTTCATTTAATCTATTTCTGTCTTTTGTCAGTTGTATTATAGTATTATATCATTAGTATCAGAATTCTAAATTCATATGCATGTATTGATAAACAGTGCATACCTTGATGTGTTAGACTGTAAAAAATTAAATTTAACATGAAGTAACTTGAGGTAAATTTTAGCAGTTCAAGATTTCAATCTAGGTGTTTTTGCTGTACAGTTATTTATTAGTGTCAGACAGAACTCCACAACTAGCTTTTAAACTGCACTCCATACCATAAATACTAGTGATATTATAAACTACCTTGTTGTGATCAGCTTTGTAAATTAATGTAATTTCAGTAAATATACCAGAACCTTGAGAGAAATCTAAGTACATAAGTATATGTTGCCTGAGGGAAATTAACTATAAATATTTTACATTTACAAGCATAAGATTTGAACATGTCTTTTAATCAACTTTGCCCATCAAAATTGGATTATTCATAGGATATTATTCTGATTCTCAGAAGATTAATTGCAAACATTGAAGAAGTGCTATATGCTCACATAAAATTGCAACAGAGAGAGAAACAACTAGTCTCTTTTATATATTGACTTGTGGGTTGAAATGTATATAGGAAACAAAGATACAGAAACATGTACTGTACTTCACTAGAATATTACTAGCTGCTACTTTCAGACCAGAAACCAGTCTTTGAGATTCATGTGAATTGGATTATCTGCCCTTGTTTCCATATGTAGCTTTCTTTGACTGAATGCTTGTGAAGTTGAAAGAACCAAAATTTGACATGTGCAGTGGAGAATGAATTAAGTGAAAGAAAGCCCATTATTTTCATACTCCACTGCTCTGACGGAATCACTTTGACTTTCTATGATAAATGATGCAAAATTAAAGTTAAATATCATGATTAAATCTAATAAGCTATTTAAGCAGGTGCTGGAAACAGACTGTGACCTGATTAATGCCCTGTGAGATAATTTATTCGGTCAGCGACCTCATGGAAGTTTAACTGAACATGTTTGGACCACAGCCACTGCTCAGTCATGCCATTACCAAGTCTGGTCAGCACAGCCAGAACTCAAAAATCTTTTGTTATAGTCTTTTAAGTAAAAGTATATTTAATTTATGAGGCAGTGACAACAATGCAAATAGGCAGCAAGTCCTAAAACAGAAAGAAGAAAGAAGTTTTATTTTTAGTCCAGTGAGGAATGTCACAGAAATGAAGTTAGTTCAGTCGCAAAATTTGGGCATGGTGTTGAACACTTCACTGATGTAAGCTTTGATTTAATTTGTCATCTTTTGATTTTTGTTTTAAATTGGCAATGTTTTAAGTCAACAAATTATTATAAAAATGAAAACAGAATTCTCCAAACTTTATAAATTTAATTCCATGTAACACTAAGCATTTTTATTGCATATTGGTTACATAACTGTTTGTGAAGAGAGGTTTCAAGGGGTGTAGACAGATTAAATGAATGGATAAAAACATGCCAAATATGACATGAAGTGGAAATGAATGAGATCTTCAACTTTGGCAGGAAAACAGAAAGACAGGACTTGCCTCAAAAAGCGAGGGATTGAAAACTGGTGATGTTCAGAGGGATCTTAGTATCCTCGTACACACACCATGAAGCTGATATTCAAATGCAGCAAGTAATTAGAAACACAGACAAAATGATGGAGAAACACAGCAGGAGAGGCAGCATCTATGGAAATGAATGAACAGTTACCGTTGTGGGCCGAAACCCTTCTTCAGAACTGGAAAGGAAGGGGGAAGACGCCAGAATAAAAAGGTGGAGGGAGAGGACGAAGGATAGCTAGATGATAGAAGTCAGGTGGGTAGGAAAAATAAAGGTCTGGAGAGAAAGGAATCTGTTAGTATGAGAAGATTGGACCATAGGAGAAAGGGAAGGGGGAGGTAATAAGCAGGTAAAAAGAAGTAAGATACCAGAATAGGGAACAGAAGAAGGTGAGTGATTTTTAACCAGCAAGAGAAATCAATTAGTAAGGCAAATGGCATGATAGTATTTATTTGCAAGAGAACTTGAATATAATGGTAAAGACTCCTTGTTGTAATTACATAGACTCCAGTGGAACTACACTATCTTTCATCTCCTTATCTAAGAAAGGATATTCATGCAATAGGAGTGCAGCAAAGATTCACCAGACTGATACTAGTGCATGAGAGATGGTACCACAAGTAGAGATTAAGCAGACTTTCCCGACTCGCTGAGTACTGGAGTTTAAAAGGAAAGAGACGATCTCATTGAAGCATTCGGAATTCATACGGGTCTCTAAAGGGTAACTGCAGGGATGATGTTTTCCCCCTGCCTGGGGTGTCTAGAAACAAAGACAACTCTCTCAGAATAAATGTTATTCAAAACTGAGATGAGAAAAAAAACTTCATTCACCCAAAGGATAGTGAATACTTGGAATTCCCCAATCATATCCTCTTTGGAGGCTCTATCACACCATACTGTACGTTCGTAATATTAAAGGAATCAAGAGATATATGGTTAGTACAGAAATATAATGTCAAGGTAAAAAATCAGATGTGATTTCATTTACTGGTGGAGTAGGCAGAAGGAACTGAATGACTATTCCTGCTCCTATTTCTAATATCCTCATGTTCTTAGTAAATGAATATTTTTGTGCTGAAGTCAGCAAGCACAAAATATCTCTATCCATATTCCAATCATTTGTACTTAAAAGTTTTAGCAAGTTTTTATTCGACTCTGGATTATGTGCTATTTTGCTTCCAAGCTTCACTTAATCTGAGCCTATACCATTTTCACATCATCTTCCAAGTTTTCCAATGATACCAAGCAAAAGTTAAGTTGGACTTTGGACATAAACCAAGAATCTGTAAAGCAGTAATTGATAATATTTAGCTTAGATTGCAAGTTCAACAAAAATAATTGTGATATTCATACTGCCTGAATGGAGCGGGATTATTTATTCATTTTTTGAGATACAGCACTCTAAGGCTGAGACCGAATACAGTCAAGCAAGAGATTCTGCAGATGCTGGAAATATTGAGCAATGCACACACACAACGCAGGAGGAACTTGACAAGTCAGGCAGCATCTATGGAGGGAAATAAACAGTCATGGTTTTGGGCTGAGACCCTTCATTAAGACTGGAAAGGAAGGAAGCAGAAGCCAGAATAAAAAGCTGGGGCTAGAAGAAAGAGTACAGACTGGTATGTGAGATGATATGTGAGACCGAGTTTGGGGAGGAGAAGGAGGAGGTGGGTGGGTGGAAGAGGGGGTGAAGTAAGAAACTGGGAGTGGAGAGCTGGGAGAAGTAAAGGGCTGAAGAAGAAGGAATTTAATGGAAAAGGACACTGGCCCAGGAGAGAAAGGGAAGGAGGTGGAGAAACAGGGAGGTGTTGGGAAGATGAGAAGAAGAGAAACAGTGAGAAGGTATCTTGAATGGGGAACAGAAACAGAGTGAAGGATGGAGTGGGGGGGGGGGGTAGAGAAATTACCTGAAGTTAGGGAAATTGAGTTCATGCCATCAGATTAGAGCTTCCAAGGTGAAATGAGAGATGTTGCTCCTCCAACCTGAACGTAACCCCATTGTAGCAATAGAGTAGGCCATGGGAAGACCTGTCCAAATGGGAGTGGGAGGTCAAATTGAAATGGATTGTCACTGGGAGATTCTGCCTTCTGCAGCAAACAGAGGAAAGCCACTCAACAAAGCAGCCCCTCAGTCTGCGTCAGGACCCACCGACGTAGAGGAGGCTGCACCGGGAGTAGCAGGTGCAGTAGGTGACCACAACAGACCCGCAGGTGAAGTGTTGCCTCACCTGCAAGGACTGTTTTGGACCCTGAATGCTGATGAGGGGGCAGAGGTAGCATCTGCCACACTTGCAGGGAGGAGTGCCAGGAGGGACATCAGTGGGGAAGGATAAGTGTACAAGTGAGTCACATAGCAAATGATCACTATGGACAGTGGACAGAGATGGAGGGAAAGATATGCTTAGAGGTTAGTTGCTTTGATATTTACTGATATGAAGCAGCAACTTATAAAATTAGTTGAATGGATCACCTTAATGTTAAAGATATAAGACCATCAGGCATAGGAGCCGAACTCGCCCATTTGGCCCATGGAGTCTGCTCTGCCGTTCAATCATATCTGATTATTTTTACCACTCCTCAGCCCCACTCTCCAACCGTCTTCCCATAACCTTTGACGTGGTGTCCATTCAAGAACTTATCTAGCTCTGCCTTAAATATTCCCAACGACCTGGCCTCTAAAGCTGCCTGTGGTAATAAATTCCACAAATTCACCACCCTCCCGTTAAAGAAATTTCGCTGCATCTCTGTTTAAAATGGTTGCCTCTCTATCCTGAGACTGTGCCCTCTTGTCATAGACTCTCCAACAATGGGAAATATCCTTTCCACATCTACTCTCTTTAGGCCTTTTTCAATGCGATCCCCCCCCCCCAAATTCCTTATAAGAAAATCCTTTCATTCCTGGAATCATCCTTATGAACCTCCTCTGAACCCTCTCCAATGCCAGCACATCTTTTCTTAGATGAGGAGCCCAAAACCATTCACAATACTCAATGTGGGGCCTCACCAGTGCCTTATAAAGCCTCAGCAACACATCCCTGCCCCTGTATTCTAGACCTCTTGAAATGAATGCTAACATGCTATTTGCCTCACTAACCACATGCAAGCTAACCTTTAGGTTGTTCTGCACAAGGACTCCCAAGTCCCTTTGCATCTCAGATTTTTGGATTTTCTCCCCGTTTAGAAAATAGTCTGCACATTTATTTCTACTACCAAAGTGCATGACCATGCATTTTCCAACATTGTATTTTATTTGCCACTTTCTTGCCCACACTCCTAATCCATCTAGGACCTTCTGCAGCCTTTCTGTTTCCTCATCACAACTTGCCTCTCCACCAATCTTCATATTATCCACAAACTTGGCAACATAACCATTTTTTCCATCATCCAAATCATTGATATACAGCATAAAAAGAAGTGATCCCAACACCAACCCCTGCAGAACACCACTAGTCACTGGCAGTCAACCAGAAAAGGATCCTTTTATTCCAACTCGCTGCCTCCTACCAATCAGCCAATGCTCTAACCATGCTAATTTTCCTGTAATGCCATGGGCTCTTAACTAGGTAAGCAATCTCATGCGTAGCTCCTTGTCAAAGGTTTTCTGAAAGTCCAAATATACAACATCTACTACATCCCCTTTATCTATCATATTTGTAATCTTCTCAAAGAATTCCAACAGGTTCATCAGGCAAGATTTTCTGCTGACTTTTTCCAATCTTACCCTATGTTACCAAGTACTCCATAACTTCATCCTTAGCAATTGACTCCAAAATCTTCCCAATCACTGAGATCAGACTAACTGATCTATAATTTCCTATTCTGCTGCCTCCTTCCTTTCTTAAACAGTGGAGTGACATTTGCAAATTTCCAGTCCTCTGGCACCATGCCAGAGTCCAATGATTTTTGAAGTATCGTTACTAATGCATCCACAATATCTACTGCGACCTTTTCAGTATCCTAGGGTGCAGTTCATCTGGCCCAGGTGACTCTTAGGTCTTTCAGCTTTTTGAGCACCTTCTCCCTTGTAACTGTAACTGCACTCATTTCTCTTCCCTCACACCCTTCAACATCTGGCACACTGCTGGTGTCTTCCACAGTGAAACTGATGCAAAATATCATTTAGTTCATTTGCCATCTCCTTGGCCACGGTTATTATTTCTCTGGTTTCATTCTCTACTGGTCCTATATCCACTCTCATCTCTCTTTTATTATTTTACATGCTTGAAATAGCTTTTCTGATCCAATTTGATATTGTTTGCTAGTTTGCTTTCTTATTTCATCATTTCCGTCCTATTGATTCTTTTAGTTGCTCATTGTAGGGTTTTAAAATCTTCCCAATCCTGTCTTCCCACTAATTTTTGCTTTGCTGTATGCCCTCTCTTTTGCTTATACCTTAGCTTTGACTTCCCTTCTCTGCCACATTTGTACAACTTTGTCATTTGAGTATTTCTTTGTTTTTGGAATACATCTATCCTGCACCTTCCTCATTTTTCCTAGAAACTCAAACCATTGCTGCTCTGCTGTCATCCCTGCCAGCATCTCCTTCCAATTTACTTTGGCCATCTCCTCTCTCATACCACTGTAATTTCCTTTACCCCACGGAAATACTGCTATGTCAGACTTTACTTTCTGCCTATCAGATTTCAAGTTGAATTCAATGATATTGTGATCTCTGCCTCCTAAGGGTTCTTCTGCCTTAAGCTCCCTAATCACCTGCAATTTATTACATAACACCCAATTCAGTAAAGCTGATCCTCTAGTAGACTGAATGACAAACTGCTCTAAAAGACATCTCATAACTATTCAACAAACTCACTCTCTTGAGATCCATTTCCAACCTGATTTTCCCAAACAACCTGCATGTTGAAATCATCCATGACTGTCATAACATTGCCCTATAATCAGTGGTCCTCATCCCAGCTACTGTTGGGAGGCCTGTATATAATAGCCATCAGGGTCCTTTTAACCTTGCAGTTTCTTAACTCAACCCACAAGGATTCAACTTCTTGTGATCCTATGCTACATCTCTCTACTGATTTGATGCCATTTTTACTGCCAATTCTCCTATTCCTCCGATACAATATGCAACCTTGGATATTCAGCTCCCAACTGCAACCATCCTTCAGCCACGTTTCAGTAGTGGCCATAACGTTGTACCTGACAATCTGTAATAGTGCAACAAGATCATCCACTTTATTTCTTATACTCCATGCATTGAGCTATAACACTTTTAATACCACATTTGCTTCCCTTTTTGATTCTTCATCCCTAATGCACAGGTACTCACCCTGCTGGCTGCAGATTCTGTTCTTCCTGACAGTCTGACTGCATGCTATCTTTGCTTTTTTTACTGTCCTATCCTGAGTCCCTTCATTTCAGTTCTCAACCCCCTGCCAAATTAGTTTAAACCCTCCCCAACAGCTCTAACAAATCTGCCCACATGAATATTGGTCCCCCTGAGGTTCAGGTGCAGCCCATCACTTTTGTACAGGTCATTCCTCCCTCAGAAGGAATCTAATGATTGAAAAACCTGAAGCCCTGCCCCTGGCACCAGTTTCTCAACCACAAATTAATTTGCTAAATCATCCTGTTTCTACCTCCCTTACCTCGGGCCCCAACATCTTGATCTTTTCAGTCTAGCCTGGGACCTTAATCGTTGTCCAAACATAGAGAACAATTGCCTTAATACGCTCTGAGGCCCGGACCCAATGCCTTGGTATGGCCAGGCACTTAAATCGTCATCCAAACTCTGGTTCAGTCACCTCAATACTCTCTGGGGCCTGGACCCAATGCCTCAATTTGGTCTTATACCCAACCTTTCCGATTCTGCCTGGCACTTAAGTTGATCGAACTTTGTGTCTTCCTTGGCTTGGTGATGGGCCCTCAGTCTCGCCTCATCTGTTCTGCCACATCAAATTGCCTCCAAGTCCAAAGGGAAATTACAGGTATTACCTGCAATGTTTGTTTGCCAGAAAAAGATTAACAAAATATTTAGGTATTTTCCTTGTTTCATCAGCCTCAAGCCAGACATTGCTGAGATTCACCAGTGCCATCTTAAACCAAAATCTATTTGATAATAGAATTACAATCATAGTATTATACAGCATAGATATAAGCCCACAGTCTCCTTGATGATATTTTTGGCCATCTAGAATAATAACCTCTTTGTCCTGCATTAGGATCATATCATTCTATGTCTTCCCCATTTACACATGTAACTAGATGGACAAAGTAAACACTCTTCAGTCTTACTAAGTGTAAAGCACCCACACTCTACTTCATTCCCCATGCAAGAGTGAATTAGATAGAAAAAAACCAGTGAGAGCTTCTTGGTTATGCAACTTAAGCCAAGGGTTCCGAGGAATTGGTAAGAATGTTATGGATTTTCAATTTTGAAGATGCCACAAAATGTTTTATCTCTATCTTTCTCTGCCCTCTTGTAAATTTATTGCAATGATCTTTGGTACAGATTGCCTATTTCAAAAGTTTGATGCCACTCATGATCCTATTTAAAGGGTATCTTATTAGAAGTATACTGTCTTTTAGTTCATTGTTCCTGCCAGTACATTTGAAGGATTTTCCAGTGATAGTGTTGGTTTATCATTGCCATGTCTTTATTAAGTAGTCCCCATCTTCAAAGCATTTGAGAGTGTTGTTATCTGTTAAAAGACCATAAGACAAAGAAGCAGAATTAGGCCATTCAGCCCATCGAGTTGGCACCACTACTCCATCGTGCCTGATTTATTATCCCTCTCAACCCCAGTCTCCTGACGTCTCTCTGTAACTCTTGACACCCTTACTTATCAAGAACCTACCAGCCTCCGCTTTGAATATACCCAATGACTTGGACTCCACAGTCACTTGATACTGTCCTGTAATCCTTGGTCTTTGAGCCAGGGTATGAGATCTTGAGATTGCATACAGATCATTCTCTTATTTCTTCAGTGAACAAGTCAACAATAAATTGTAGATCAACACCACAAGGGTTGTCTGCATGCTGTAGATCCATCTGAGATTTGGGTGACCTAGGATGAAGAGGTTATGGTGACAAGATTGCACAATTTCTCATTTGTTCTGTAGAGTATCCAATACAGTTGGGAGCTTGTGGGAAGTAGTGAAATTTGGCAACAAGGAAGATAAGAAAGAGGGTCAGAGAATGACACAGCCTTGTTTGACCCCATTCTCTGTGAGTATTGAGTCTGAGGTGGGCCTGTTGATTGGAATCATATCTTGCATGTCATCATGAGCAGGCATGCATTTCTATATATAATATAATACAATATCACCCAGTTCTCCACAAACACTTCCAGTGAGTCTGCCCTGATAATTTGTGGATTTGAATAAAAAGGCCCATGTGACATGAGCTGATCTGAGCTCACGCTGGTGAGTTACGAAGGTAATGCTGAAGAATTTATACAGCTCATTCCTCCACTCATTCAATTGGTGGCCAGTGGGTGGAGTCGCATCAATAAAAAGACCAGGATGAGATTTATGTTTGCTGTGTGATAACACAAATCAGTACAACATGATAAAACATGATTGATTCCTGTGGCACTACCTATAAGTAAAAATAGAACTGAATGAGGGATTCGAGCTTTAATTGCAAAAGAGAAAGAGGGCAATAAGAACCTTAATGCAGTGATGATGGACATTCTGTCCCTTCACCAATATTTTTCCCAAAGATTTCTGCTGGGAGCAGATTGGCCAGCGTGAATGCTTTCAGACTCTTGTTGATCTCTCAAAGTCAGGCTCTGTGATGTGCAGAGAATCCATTTTAACCACCCACTGGGTAGAATGACTGTCATGGCTCATCACCAGCTGAAACATAATGGCAGCAGAAAACTTGACCAAGTATTCATTGAGTATGTTTAACTAGCCTTTCCAAGTATTGGTGAACTTCAAAACCATTACAGAATGGCAGGGAGATAGAAAGGGAACTAGAGAGAGAGAGGTACAGGAACATGAACAAGCTATTAACCTATCAATAGTAATTGTGGATGGACCAAGTCCACCTTAACATCAATGAAATGGATCCATGGCCTCTGAGGATGTGTGAGCTTGGGTGGTTGAGTGACTCCAAGCTGGCTAAGTAAGAGAGTAGCCCAGAAGCTATTCTAGCTAAGAAAAATGTCAATCTAAAGAAAGGGCAGGTCAAGTCAGTATTTTAAAGATGGAGGAATGGCTTGCCAAATAGAGCAGCAGCCCGACATCAGTCTTGTCGACACAGTTTTAGAGGTGCTCACATGGAAGATGCAGGAGTGTTGCGGAAAGGGGTGGAGAAGGAACAATGTGGCTGGTGGTGTCTCTCGTCTTCATAAAATGAAATCCAATTGAAAGGGTTATCTTTAAGTTACACCAACTGATAAGTCTTGTAAATAGCTGCTTTCATGTGGGAGATGGAAAACTAATAGATGCATTTATACAAAAGGAAATTTATTAGAAAATTGTGCAGATTTGAGGATTTTGAAGCATAGAAATAGGAAGACAAGGAAGAGGTCTGAAGGAGTGGAAGCTCAATTGGTATGGGGAAATGGGGAGAAGTGGAGGCAGTATTTTTATCCATTCAGCACAATATTTATATGTGCTGTGAGAATGACTTCCTTAGAAAAACTGTCCACAAGAAGCCTCCTTTTGCATTAGGAATTTTGTCAAATCTGGGAGTTTCACTCCAAGTCCACCAACACATGGGTCAACTGGACTTGTGAAATGAAAGAGAACTAAACATTGACTGCTACTTCCATAAATTTCACACTTACATTGCCTACAGCAGGTCCTGAACTCAAAGGAGAATAAAATTTAGGTCTCAGAAGAAACAAGAAAATCTTCTATCTCAAGGCACAATTAAATAGTGAGCTTATGGACTGAGGAAGGAAAGGTGTTCCACAACTGAAACTAAAGTAATTGCCACTATTAAATATCATGGTGTGTTTTACATGGGAAAAAGTTTTGAAGGGTTAATTTTGGTTTTATATCATAATGCAAAACTGGAGGTAGTGAAATTCTCCTGATACCTATATTCTTTAAAGACAATAGGAAAGATGTAAAATGGTCTTGATGATTTGCCATCTTGCATTTTATGCTTTTTCACAAACAAAATAATCCCCATTGTAAGACAGAATATAAAGGTTTAATGATTCTACTTCAGTTCCTTGTGTTTATTGCATTACAAATATAATATTAAAGGTATACATTGAAATAGCTCTGAAATCAACAGAGCTGCTGAAAAGGCAGCAGGGATACGATTAGTTCTGGCGAATGTTTTTTTTAACATTGCAATGAAATTTTAATTTGTCTTTACTGGTCAAAACTTACATACTGGAATTTTACAAAAAGGAATTTATTTCTCACAGACCCATTGGACATACTGGAATAGCATGGGATACAAAACCTAATTTTACACTGAATCTAAGTGGATAGCATACCCCTAGTATGAAATTTCCTTATCTCAAAATTAGGCTCTAGCCCTCGCAAGTGTAGACAAATTCAAAATAGAAAAGACATTTTATGCTAAATTATAAAGCATTGTTTGCCCCACTTACATGAGGTCAAGAAATATCTTAATTCAAGGAAGACCAAGCAGACAAACTCATTCTTATGAGCCAAAGTGATACATTTATCAAACCATGTAAATAACTACATTGGATGGCTGTAGTTGCAGTTACAGTCTCCAGGAGATTCTCATAAAGTTCGGCTCAACTATTCAACAAGCAGAAGAGAAAGGTAAATCTGTTTGTATCTATTTTCATTTATAATGGAACAATTGCTTGATTCCTATTACAATTCCTCGATTACAGTGCCAATAAATGGTGAACCTACCTTCAGATCACCATATTCTGAGAATAAACATTAGCATTTTTTTTCACATACATATGTATTTTAAGGAAAGAGAAAGAAGGAACTAAGGGTGTAAGTAAAGCAAATTAGTAAGGTGAGATATTTTCCAACTTGTGGGTGTAGGTGCATAATGTTTACATGATTCAAAATAAAATAATGGTATGTGTTATGATATTTCTAATATTTTGTAAAGAGAACTTAATGTACATATATAACAACCTGAAAGGAGAAAGGAGAGAAAAATCAGATGAAGGTACATAGCTAACAGTGTAAGCATAGAAGCTTAGCTCGGAACAGTGGAGTAAAATGGACAATATTGGGTTTGTTTCCATTATAAACCTCTTTTAAAGTTCTTTTCCACCTGAATCTGTACACCTCCTGCCTAACATTTGGTGGGTCTGCTCATTTCAATGGAAATCATCAACATTGACCAACAAACTAATGCATGTGCTTTATCTATAAAAATAATGCATTATTTCTCATTGTGCATGCCTTCCCACACAAATCATGAGAAGTGTCAGTTGAAACAGTTAACATTTGGACATAGCGAAGTTGCAAGTAGGAGCGATGTAAACTAGAGCATTTTCTAAAGTATGCATAATCCAGATTTAATTCAAGTACATGCAGATGGTGAAAGCACCAAAAAATCCTTTCTTCAGCTTATAGAGGCAATGACTGGATCCTTTACTCTGATCATACTTAAGGTTTGTTTCGCCCAGCTGGACTGTGAGCACTATCAGCCAAATATTTCAACCTCCAAGTGATGTATTGTTCTCAGGTGTACACAGTCATCACAGCAATAACCTCAGGTGCCAATGCTTTGCCCTCTAATGAAAACTGTTCACCAACTTCATGAAAATATCTATATATTCTCGTAAAGAAATTAACATCCTGCAAAAAGTGATGCAAATAATATTTTGTTCAGTTAGTAAAAGTAGCTGAGCTACCAAAGTATATTTGCAATACCTTTTATAATTAAGGACATTTTTCAGCATAAATACAATTACTAATGCAACCATTACTATTGTTACCTTCCATTTGTTGATTTTATTCAAAACAATGTTACTGGGTGAGTTCACCTATGAACCCCATCGGGAGAAATTATTCTTGTTGAACTTCTTTTAAAATAAGTCAAAAAATCAGGGTGACACAGCAATCTTGTCATCTCAGTTGTCTACACTAATAAACTCCTTCCTGTTGTCTGAGTCACGGACATTGATTGTTCAATTCCCTTGCTGATCTATCAAAAATAGATTGAGATCAATTAGCTGAAACAATGCTAAGTCAATAATATTTCTCTGTTAGCTATCTTTATTGTGTTAATACTGACCCTTTATCTTTAAAGAAGTATGAGTGGGAACTGTTTGTCATATTTGACAGGTATTTTGGTAAAATTGCTTATACCAAGCCATTATTTTTCAACCTCTATTGTTTCTGATGGTGAAATATTTCTATTTAATCTCCAGCTCATAGCTTGGTCTCCCAGAGCTGTGTACGAATATGCTTAGAGAAAGAAGGAATATTATTCCTGTGCACCTGTCAATTATATCTGCATCATGCTGGCCTCAGAATGACACTCCTTCCAGTGCTATCTTCTCCACACATTTCCATTTAGTGCCTATTGTGGTAGTGCACTTGATCTATGATTGTATCTCAAGAGTCTACTATGGGTTGTTGTGTTTTACACTGTTCTGTCATGTTTATAGTAAGCTGAAGGCCACCAGCTAACCCTCACTGTGAAGACCTGGTCAGTTATGCAACACTTTATTAGGATAATGAACAATGAACAGAATCCTGTCCTTCTAAACAATTGGAATAGTCAGCATTCGGTCCAGTAGTCACCAGACTCCTAAAATTATCTGCAGCTTATATTTGTCAAAGGGTGGCATGCCGTGATTAGTGTCTCCAAAGTTCATAATTCCCTGAATGGGGTGGTCATAAACTGGTGCTGGAACTAACTCTCCGGTTCCCTACACTGCAACATTTCTCGCTGCGTAGAAACTACTCTCTCCTTGGCATTATGGGGGCTGCAAGAAATGAGCCATCAGGACCATCACAGAGGCTGCTGAGCGAGCCCCCTGATGGCTGTGGATCAAGAGGGGTAACCTGTGGACCAACGCTGCTGGGACCCAAACCAGGGCCTTATCAATCCGGGTTGGGTCACCTGGGCGAGAGTGTCTGATGTTGAAACACCCGATGTCCCCAGGTTACATCACTGATGATGTGTCCCAGCACAACCTAAGATGGATCTCAGCTTTATATTAAGTATAATATTGTGGAATGTAATATATTTGCTGGTCCATCATCATTTCAAATATTCGAATGATTTGAACAAAGTGCATGATATCTTGCTGACATAATGCTAATTCCAGATTGCTTCTAATGTTCTGTGAACTGGGTTTGAGTGCTTTCACAGTCCAATCTAATATGGATTGGTAAAGTATACAGACATACAGCTGGGCTGAGTCAACGCTTTGCTAATTTGCAGGTTTGTATATGTATCATTGGTAATTTTAAGGAAGCTGTTAGTTTCAGGAAAAATGGACATACTATCAATAGAATGTGGTGTCACATAACTTGTGCTTAGAATGACTTGATTCTGGACTTTAGGAAGTCATAGGCTGGCCACTCTTCACTGAACATACACGGCTCCTCCATGGAGAGAGTTAGGAGCATCAAGTTTCTCAGAGTGCCATGACAGACGATCTCACCTGGTCTCTCAACATCACCCCTTTGGTCAAGAAAGCACAGTAGTACCTTCATTTCCTGAGGAGATTGAGGCTATTGAGGTGCCCATCCCCCCACCACCACCCATTTTAATCAATTTTTACAGGATCACAATGGAGAGAATTCTGACCTGTTCCATTACCATCTGGTACAGGACTCGCAAGTCCCTACAAAGTATTTTGAGGACTGCTGAGAGGATCTCTCTTCCACCCATCAGAGGGTTTCTTCTATCAGAGATATTTATCAGGCGTGCTGCCACATAGCATTGTCTATGATCCTTCCCACCCAGCCAACAATCTCCTTGACCCCCTCCCACCTCCCCCCCACTATCAGGAAGGAGGTAACAAAGCATTAGGATGGGAAACAGCTTCTTCCCCCAGGCTGTAAGACTACTGAACTTCCTGCCACAACTCAGGTCTCATCATATATGAAGTGCCAGTTGTGGTATCCTGTATACTTTTTAACATATGATATATGGATCTTATTATTTGTTAATTTATTTGTGGTAATATTACTTTGTGTGATAAGTGTGTGAGTTATGTGTACTGTGTTGCGGACCTTGGTCCAGAGAAACATGGCTCCATTTGGTGGTCTACATGTGTACAGTTGAATAAAAAAATAAACTGAACTTGAACTTGAAATTAATCCACTTGTATGGGGAGAAACGTTGGCCAGGGATACAAAAGAACTCAATGCAATCCCTTGAAAGAGATCAACATCTTTATAAACAGAGAGGGGGAAGTCTTCCTTTGATAGCAATATCGCCAAAAATGCAACGTTCTATCAATACTTCACTGAAATGAGCTTTGAGTAATTAACCTTCCAATGAGGATGTTATGAAGATTATCAAAATTTTGACTGATTTGTATGTATTACAACAATTTTCTCTTTTCCGAGTTGTTTTGATGAATACCAGAGTTTAAATGCTCCTTCCCATGGTCGAGGAAGTGCATTCTTGCATTTGACTGGATAATTAACCAATAGAAGGAAATGAAAGGCTGGAATACTGCCTCTGTCTGGGACTACCCCCCGATGCATGTCGTTACTAAGCTTACCATTGACGACTTGCTTTCAGAGACTCCTGAGTAAGTCAGCACAACATGGTGGGCTGAAGGGCCTGAGCCTGTGATTTGCTGTTCTACAAATCATGGTCTTGGGAAGCGTGAGTGGGGGAAGGCAATAACAGGAAGTGACTTGGTTCATTTTTGGTTGACTGAACTCACGTTTTCCCAAGCAAGCTTTTAAGAGGGATTCTTCTATTCTGTTGGCAACTACTACTTACTGAGGAATCGTACCAAGTCAAACCCAAGCAGACCAAGTTGGAACCTCCTCCACAGCAGTGTCCCGATTGGAAGAAGATCCTAAGATGGGCATTGTTTGTTGTTAATAAGAAAATTACAAGTGAACAAACAGATTCTGAGAGAGGTCCATGTGCTTCTCTGTTGTGTACAATTTATCTATTGCAATATATATCAACAAAATTTAGCAACAAAACCAAGTTTTAAAGGAATCTGCTTCATTGAACAGTCAAAAGAAAAATATGGGCACAATCTCTGGTATCTGCTTAGATTGTCATGGAAACATTGGAATAAGATTCACTGGCTGAGATAAGGGATAAAAACATGCATTTGATTGCCAATAAGCACTATCACTTGTGCTTCGTGCCGTTCTCCAGTGAAGTGTAATCATAAAATATTACATTACAGCATATGGGAAATAGAAGCAGGAGTGAACTGTAGACTCCGCTGTGCCAGAAGATGAGATTATTGTGGATCCTGAACCTTGTCCACATTCTTACCAAATCGACATTTCTTGATCCCATTTCTGTCAATCTCCACTCTGAATAAGCTCAGCAATCAAGTAACCACAGGCATCTGGAGAAGAAAACTGTTGGTACAAACATCCTGCAAGGTTCCTTGAAGCTCTGCATTCTGTATGTAAATTATGACCACTTATTTACAAAAATCTGTCATGCAAAGATTTAATACACAAATCCCATAGGAGAGCTTGGTCACTGAGTTCTGAGAAGCGGTCATAAAGCTAATTATATGCTCATTGCAATCAGATTAAAAGTGAATATGATCCAAGTTTTAAATTTAATGGAAGATATCAATAATGTAGATGTAATAATTGTGCATATCTAAGGAACAGTGGTGCTGTCATCCCACAGCTCCAAAAGCCTACGTTTAATTCTGACTCTGGCCCTTTCTGTAGGGAGTTGGCAGATTCTCCCTTTGACCAGGTGAACTGATGTTGGATGATCCGTTTTTCTCCCAGATCTCGATGACACACTAGGTGTAAAGGTAATTGGTAAGTTACTTGTGGTATAGGTGCCTGGTGGGTGATTCAGGTTGATGGTGATACTGTTAACAGGCATGTCTGAAAGAATAGGTTTATTTGTTTATTTATTTAGAGCTCAGCCCAATAAGCTGTACAGCCCAGCAACCCACCTATAATTGACAAAATTGTCAGGGGACAATTTACAATGACCAATTAATCTACCAACAGGTGCATCTTTGGACTATGGGAGGGAACCAGAGCACCCAGAGGAAACCCGGAGGTCACAGAGAGAACGTACAAACTCCTTTCAGGAAATGATGGGAATTGAACCCAGGTTGCTGGTAGTGTAAAGTGTTGTGCTAACCACTATGCTGCCGTGACACCCTAATGTTTGTAGCACTTCATTTTATCCCTATAGGATCCTACCACCTGATGGAGAATTTTCTCACAAATCTCCTGATTCCACCCTTTCCAACTTCACACTCCCTATACCCTGTGTTACTCCCTCTCCCACTTCTCTGTGACGTCTCTGATGTCTGCCTCTGTGGTGTATCTCCTCACATCCTGGGAAACCTGTACAAAAAACTGTGAAGGCACAAGGTCAACCCTGCCTGAAGGTTAGCCTGGAGCATCAAAATCCTAAAATATTCCCAGGATTTCCTGTGTGTTGCATAGCTGACCAGAGTATGAGACATCAGAGCAATTCTTATCTTAGGCTGAACTTAATTTACCGTAGCAACACCCTGCGGGTGATCCTCATCACCAAAAGCATTCAGCATGCAAAGAAATTTGAGATGTTTTTAATAAAAATATCAAAATTCCCTGTAGTTGCTATTTCTCCTTGCTAAGTAAATCCATAATTTGAAGAAAAATTCCCCCAGACCTTCCTTAATTGAGAAGTAAGTTCATTGCACTTAGAATAGCTGAATTGTGGAAGACACTGCTAATTAGTGCAATGAATCTTGACTCTTCAAAATGGGAAGTTGGATAAATTCCTGATTTAGCACAAAAATTAAGCAGTGGGCTAGTATTACTAAGAGTCAGGGAGGGAACACAGGAGGCTTTTTTTGATGTTGAGAACCCTGCAAGAACAGATTTCTCTTAGATTGTTTGTGTCTAAATAAATTAAGATGTTATGTAACTATTAATTGCATGGATATTTAGTATCATATCACAGTTTTATATTGAGAAATGGAAGAGAGTGGTCCAGAGTCCTTGGGTAAGACAAATAGAATGGTAATTGGTGGAGTAATTGGAATGGGGAAAGGCAGTGGTCAGGCCAACCCCAGAGGAAAAGTCAAGATGGAAGGGGTGGATTGAAGTGGCTTTGTCAGGAAGTCTGCAAGTGTGAATCAATGTGCTCTAGGTGAAAACAGAACTTTATGAAAGGAGTATCGAAAGAGTTGATAGGGAATCAGCAGGGAGCAAATCCAGAAAGGCTGGAGAATACATTAGGAGAGTTGAGGAGGTCGTCAAATTGCAAAATCCATGTCAAGCAAATAAACTGGATTCAATGTATATATGGAAAACAACACCCCCAGGATCAAGTAGTACTCTGCCAGGTCAGATTTAAAAATATTAGTTAATTCCAAGACTCAAAGGCCTAGTTTAATAGGTCAATGATCAATACCCTTCTAAAAGCTGATTAATTGCCTGCCTTTAAGCACACCTCTGTTACAACTGGAATTTGGGGCATTCCAGCTAGATTTTTTAGATTTTCTCAACCCCTCCTTTGTATTGGTAAATACTGTACAGGATGGAGGAATTGTGTATTTGATCTTGAACAACTTAAATGAGGAAGTGTGCTGAATACATATTAATGTGTTTTTTCCCCTCTCAAGGAGCTTCTAGACTTGCCTTCTCATTTTTTTTCTATTTCTGATAACTGCTGGCATATGCATCAGCATGTATCCACCTGGCATTCTTGGGAATCTGTTGAGAGCCTTTAATTATGTACTGCTTTTATACATCCTGACTGAATGGAAACTGTTACTAATGCTGAACGCTGAAAAAAACAAGGTGGAATATATCATAGGCAGATGATGAACAGCAGCATTCCTCATTTCCACAGGTTTGAAGCTTAATCCCCACTCTTCACACGAAAGTAAACATAAGGATGATAAAAATGTATTTTTAGCTGCTGTTAATTGTCATGAAGAGAATTCACTGAAACTGCTGTGAAAATAGACTTTCCATGTTATGCTTTAATCCATATATCAGTAGAGTAATGTGAAAGTGTTTAAAAATCCGTCGTGAAATGTTGAGATTTTGTATCTTGTGATATTGCATATTCATAAAATATTCAGTACCGTGCAAAAGTCTTAGGCACATATATATATAGCTAGGATGCCAAAGACTTTTCACAGTACTGTCCTTGTCAACATGGAGAAGACAGCGAGTTTGTAAACCAGCTGGGAGCAAATGATGTTGGGAATGGCGAGTGTAGAGCGCCACGGGATGTGTGTGGATCAGGTGATAGAAAAGGAGTGTCGGAGAGGTGGGGTGGAGGTTGGTGCAGACACCCAGCCCTGAGACGCCAGGCAAGGTAATTTGATTCCAAACAACTGGTTTATCTATCATTACAAAATGTCTCTCTAGTGCTTCCCACTCCCTTCCCTTTCCCTTTCCCTTTTCCCAACCATGATTCCCCTCTCCCTGCCCCCTTCCTACTCTCAGTCCACAATAGAGACCCAAATCAGAATCAGGTTTACATCACTTACATATGTCTTTTTTTTTGCAACAGTACAATGCAATACACAAAATTACTATAGTACTATGCAAAGGTCTTGGGCACCCTAGCTATATATACTGTATGTGCCTAAGACTTTTGCAGAGTACTGCATACGTACCAGTATTTATCGTTGTTAAAATTAGATTACAGTCAAGTAATGTTTAAAAATCGAGCATTTTCACATAACTTTTAGAACAAAGTTAATTTGCATAAGATCACAATGTCATTAGCCCCAACCAGCATCTCATCTCAAACGTTAGTCATTAGTTTCATTTGCCCTTAACTTCAAAAGCCAATTAAAATGCTCAGCAATGCAGTTTTGGTGTTTCTTTCCAAGTCTTTTATATTTTTAAGTGCTTCATATTCTCACAAATATAGCTTAAATGTAATCTTTTGGTTGAATTTATTTGATCAGTTCAGTATCAGGTTTATTATCACTGACATATTTTGTGAAATTTCTTCTGCAGGAGTAGAGTGCAATACATTAAAAATTGCTATAAGTCACAATAAGAAATATTTTAAAAATCTGTAGTGTTACAAAAGAGAGCAAAACTGAGGTAGTGTTCATGGGTTCATATTCTGTTCAGAAATCTGATGGAGAAGAGGAAGGAACTTTTCCTAAAATTTTGAGTATGTGTCTTCAGGCTCCTGTTCCTCCTCCCTGATGGTAATAATAAGAAGAGGGTATATCCTGGATAAGACGGTCTGTAATGACAGATATTTCCTTCTTGAGCCATTGCCTTTTGAAGAAGTCCTTGATGGTGTTAAATGTTTGATGGTGTCCTCGAGGGTTACATTGTTTAAGTGGTAAAGAGTTGTACGTACAGATCCAGTAGTTCCTTAAGTTTGTCGCAGCCCAGGAGGTAGTAGGGATAAGCTTCAACAACCCATCAAATGCCGCTCCCAATGGACTCCGACAGCCAAGACTACATGTGGCTTAGCTACTAAGCCCGGTGGAATCACTTCTATTGACAGAGAAAGGGGCAAAGGCAGGTTACTGGCACCCTAAAACCAGCAAGATGGGGCTCGTCAGCTGGGGTTGGCACGTCATCTAGGAGAAGGAAAACTCTAATCTCAAACTCCTGCTGCCTTGTGGCTATACCCACTCATGGGGAAGGCTTCAGGAGTAAACCCCAAGGAGAAGTCCAGAGCTGGAAGTCCCCAAGGCAATACAAACTGTATCGGTCTCTGCCATTCCTTTAGATTTATCAGCTGCATAGAGAGGAGGAGCCTGTTACTTGCGCAACAGCTTGCTCTGCACATCGTACTGCCCTGGCTTGTGTACCAGCTTACATTCACATAGATAGACATCCATGGCCGGCAATATTCGTGGTTGATCCTGACCAACAGAAGAAAAGATCTGGTTGACAGCTGGTATCTCAACACTAAAGATAATATTTAAATACATTTTATTCAATAAATAGTTTCACGAATTGCAAGTTTCTATATTACAAAAACATTTCTTCAAAACTAGATACAATGGCAGTCAAAATAATTCCAGGTTGAGTCAGTGGTGAAGAAGGTGAATGTAATGTTTGCATTAATTTCTGGAGGTATTGAATATAAGAGCAGGAATGTGATGTTGAGGCTCTGTAAGGCATTCGCGAGACCACTCTTGGAGTATTGTGTGCAGTTTTGGGCTCCTTAATTTAGAAAGGACAAATACAAATGCAAATACTTTATTGTCACCAAACAATTGATACTAGACCGTACAATCATCACAGTGATATTTGTTTCTGCGCTTCGCGCTTCCTGAAGTACAAATCAAAGTAAATATAATAAAAATTTAAATTATAAATCATAATTAGAAAACAGAAAAGGGAAAGTACGGTAGTGCAAGTCAGGTCTGGATATTTGGAAGGTACGGCCCAGATCCAGGTCAGGATCTGTTCAGCAGTCTTATCACAGTTGGAAAGAAGCTGTTCCCAAATCTGGTCATACATATCTTCATGCTCCTGAACCTTTTCCTGGAGGGAAATGGGAAAAAAAAGTGTGTTGGTTGGGTGGGACTTATCCTTGATTATCCTGGCAGCACTGCACCAACAGCATGTGGCGTAAAGTGAGTCCAAGGATGGAAGATTGGTTTGTGTGATGTGCTGGGCTAGGTTCACGATCTTCTGCAGCTTCTTCCGGTCTTGGACAGGACAACTTCCATACCAGGTTGTGATGCACCCTAGAAGAATGCTTTCTACAGTGCAGCTATATAAATTAGTGAGGGTTTTAGGGGACAGGCCAAATTTCTTCCGCTTTCTCAAGAAGTAAAGGAGCTGGCGGGCCTTCTTGGCAGTGGACTCTGCTTGGTTAGACCAAGTCAGGTCATTTGTGACATTCACCCCAAGGAACTTAAAGCTTTTGACCTGTTCCACCTGCACACCACCAATGTAGATGGGGTCGTGCGGTCCGCTACTCCTTCTGAAGTCAACAACCAATTCCT
The DNA here is from genome assembly GCF_030144855.1 of Hypanus sabinus. NCBI lineage: Eukaryota > Metazoa > Chordata > Chondrichthyes > Myliobatiformes > Dasyatidae > Hypanus > Hypanus sabinus. The sequence continues at coordinate 42,394,492 of NC_082727.1, forward strand.
TCATCTTGTTGACGTTGAGGGATAGGTTATTGTCTTCACACCATGCCGCAAGGTTCTTAATTTCCTCTCTGTACTCAGACTCATCATTACCCAAGATGCGGCCTACAATTGTGGTGTCATCAGCAAACTTACATATTGAGTTTGATGGAAACTTGGCTACACAATCATGGGTGTACAGTGAGTACAGCAGAGGGCTGAGTACACAGTCTTGTGGGGCACCGGTGCTCACAGTGATTGTAGAGGAGAGCTTGTCCCCTATTTTTACAGCCTGGGTCCTGTCTGTGAGGAAGTTGAAGATCCAGCTGCAGATCTGAGTGCTAAGATCCAGGTTCCAGAGCTTAGGAATCAGTTTATTTGGATATACTGACATTGGAAAGGGTTCAGTGAAGATTCACAAGAATGATTCCAGGAATGAAAGGGTTACTGTATGAGGAACATCTGGCAGCTCTTGAACTGTATTCCCTGAAGATCAGGAGAATGAGCGGGATTTCATAGAAACATTCTGAATATTAAAAGGCCTGAACAGTTTAGATATAGCAGTGTTATTTCCTATGGTAGAGGAGTCTAGGACCAGAGGGCACGAATTCAGGATTGAAGGACATCCACTTAGAACAGAGATGTGGAGAAGTTACTTTAGTCAGAGGGTGATAAACTTCTGTTGCCACGAGTGGCTGGGGAGGCCAAGTCATTGGGTGCATTTAAGTCAGAGATAAATAGGTTCTTGATTAGCCAGGGCATCAAAGGGCATAGGGTGAAGGCAGGGGAGTGGGGATGACTGGAAGAATTGGAACAGCCCATGACTGAATGGTGGAGCAGACTCAAATGGACTGCTTCTTCTCCTGTATCTTATGGTCAGTTCTATACCACATTAATAGGCTTTAAGAGTTAAAACAAAACCTCATTTTGTTCACTGTAATGAATCCGATCAAACAGATTACCACTATTTTCAATACAGGAAAACAAATCCTAAATCCTATTATATGCAGATGTTGAAGCAATTTGTGTTCTCCCAACCCTTCCATCCCTACATCCATCATAAACTCTTTTGCCAAGCTTTTTAGTCAAAAATAGAAATATCTTAGTTTGCAAGGCATCTCTACGGAGGCAAGTCAGTTCCAGATATGAAGTCTTTTCACGTCCTGCTTGATATCAGAAGAGAGACTAATTCTTAAAAAGTTTTCTATGGAACCTGAATTCTTAACCAGGAAGCAATGAATGTTACTGACTGAAGATTAAACTCTATTTGTGCATCCTGTTTCTGAATACAATCCAGCAAACACTCAATGCTGAGATTCAGAATGCCCTTGATGAGGTTATGGCACAAAGGCATTAGCACAAAGAATCTAGATTAGTTTCTTGCATGCTTCAGGATTAATTCTCTGCTGATAAAGAGAAGAAATTTAATGTGGAGTTTTAACTTATAGTATCTTAACAAATATTATTGCAGATTTCGTAAATTTCTTTTTGTGATTGACAGAAGCATAAATCATAAAATCCAGCTCTGTGGCTTGAATTGTGTGGAGATCCAGGCCTGTGCATGTCAAGAACCCATGTTAATTTGAATCTATTTGATCTGAGAAGTAAATTCTTCCAGCTGCCAATGAACTTCCACAGGTCTCAATGTAATCACTAGTGGCCATTAGCCCAAAATTTAAAGGTGACATTAACACATAAAATTTGCAGCTTAGTCAAGAAAACTAAAACAGGATCAAGTGGAAAACCTCAAAGTGCAGAGACTGAGCTCGCAGAAATAGCCCTTTGTACAGCTTAAGTGTCAAATTTAGAAAGCAAGTGGAACCTATTGGCATTTTGTGTGAAGATTGACATCACATGGGTTAATAGTCAATAAAAAAGTAAGGTGTATGCAGAGCACCCATTGTTGGAATGGATCAGAGTTACTGTGTGGAATTGAGGCTTTGGCAAGGAGGCTAGGTTGAGGTTTCTGCCAGATTTTTTTTTTGTTGTCCATTACTGCCTAGCTAGAAGAGTGAGAATAGATCCCAGGTCAGTGGTATGCTCCTCCTACAAGAGAAGGAAGCAAGGTAACTTGATAGAAATGTATAAGAGGATAAGAGGCATAGTTCAAGTGGATAGCCAGAGACAACTTTCCAGGGTGGAAATGGCTAAGACAAAAGGGCATAATTTTAAAGGACAGTACTGGGCGATGTCAGTGGTAAGTTCTTTCTCAGAGAATGATGGGTGTGTGGAATGTCCAGCCAGGGGTAGTGATAGAGCTGAATACATTAGTGACATTTAAGATACTCTTTGATAAGCACATGGATGATAAAGGCATAGAGGCTTATATAGGAAGGAAAAGTCAAATTGATATTAGAATTGGCTAAAAGGTCAGTATAAAATTTAGGACAGAAGGACCCATATTGTGCTCAGGTGCTCTATGTGGGAGATCTGATTGCTACATCTATGAGTGGCACAGCTGGCTGTAGCTTCTTACAGATCATGTTAAGGAACTGTAGCTGAAGCTGGAATGGGAGTTAGATGACCTTTGGCTCATTCAGAAGAATGAGAGGGTGACAGATAGGAGGTACAGCCAACTTGTTGCACCTAGGTTACAGGAAGCATGTAGCTCGGTGACAGTCAAGAGAGGGAAAAGGAACAGGCACGTAGTGCAGAGTACCCCTGTATCCATTCCCCTCATTAACCAGTATAACGCTTTGGATACTACTGAAGAGGAGGATGATCTACCAGTGGACAACTGGAACGACCAGGTCTCTGGCACTGAGTCTGGCTCTGTGACTCAGAAGGGAAGGGAGGAGAAGAACAGTGTTGATAGGGGCAACACACACAAAGTGCTGGAGGAACTCAAGCTGGTCAGGCAGTATCTACGGAAAAGAGTATGGTCAACATTTTGGGCCGAGACCCTCCATCAGGACTTCATCATGGCAGACAATAAGTGTTGGTAGGGGATTCAGTAGTTAGGAAAAGAGGCAGCAGATTTTGTGGATGTGAGAGAATCCCAGATGCTGTGTTGCTTTCCAGTGTCTGAGATGTCTCAGATGAGGTTCACAGAATTCTAAACGGGGAGAGTGAACAGCCAGAGTTAATTTACAAATTCATCCCAACAACATGGATGGGAAAGGAAAGAGGTCCTAAAGGAAGAATATAGGGAGCTAGGTAGAAAGCTCAAAGGTGGCAGTTTCTGGAGGGCTGCCTACGCAACGCACCAGTAAGGGTAAGGTAGAATGAATTCAGATTTGTGGATTACTGGGCACTCTTCTGGGAAAGGTATGACCTGTGCAAAAGGTTTGGGTTACACCTGAACTCGGAGTACTCATATCCTTGTGGGTAGGTTTGCTTGATCTATAGGGAAGAGATTGCTATGCCTTTGACAGTGATCTTTACGACCTCACTGGTCACTGGAGAAGCACCGGTGGGTAAGTGGCAGATGGAGTTCAATCTAGAAAAGTGAGAAGTAATTCACTTTGGAAGGTTGAAAACTAGAAGGCAGAATTAATGGCAGGATTCTTAGCCATCTAGCAGTACAGAGGCATCTTGGAGTTCATGTGCAAAGAACCCTCAAAGTTGCAGTACAAGTTGATAGTATATTTAAGGTGTATGGTGTGTTGATCTTCATTAGTCATGGGATTGAGTTCAAAGCTACTAGGCAGTGTTGCTGCACTATAAAATTCTGGTTATCCCACACTTGGAGTATTGTGTTCAGTCCTGCTCACCTCATTATAGGTTAAATGTAGAAATTTTAGAGAGGATAGGAGGAGATTTACCAAGATGCTGCTTGGATTAGAGATCGCATTTTATGAAGAAAGTCTGAAAGAGCTATGGCTTTTTTCTTTGGAGCAAAAGAGGACAAGATATGATTTGTTGAGGTGTACCAGATGATAAGAGGTAGTGTGAACAGCCAGAGACTATTTCCCAGGGAGGAATACATGGGCTAATATAAAGGGCCATGTTGTTGTAGGGGGATTATCAGAGGTAGTTTTTTTTTACAGTGGTAGGTGTTATGAATGCACTACCAGGGGTAATGATAGAGGCAGATACATTAGGGATGAAAGAAAAATGGAGGGCTATGTGGGAGGGAAGGGTTAAATTGATCTTGGAGCAGGTTAAAGGGTCAGCACAACATCGTGGGCAGAAGGTCCTGTATTGTGCTGTACTGTTCTATTTTCTGTATTTTATGTTCACAGTCTGAGGTTGCTATCTTTGAGGAGGCACAGTTAAAGAAATTTCCATTGTAACTGACCCTGCTTATTGTTGACTTAGTGGTGAAATGTTTCTGAAGTTTTTTTTAATCTAACTACACAGAAAATGTCTTTCCCCATCCATGTGTATTCATTCACTACATGCCATTTTGAAACAGAAAAGGCATTTTGTGCATTGTCTTTCAGACCCTGTTTCTTTACAAGCATAAGACTTCAAATAGTTAAAAGACAATTGAAAGACAAAACTACCGGTATATATTGAATTTATTCACATTCCTGATTTAACACCTGCTTCTCAGACATTTTTATCTTCGATACAATTGAATGGATCCCTAGATCAGAATCAACAGTTTCACTGAAGAATTATATAGAATTTTTCTGAATTTGAGAATTATTCTCAGGAAGGTGGTATCATTGGCAAACCTAGCATTTCTCTCTCATCCCTATTAGCGTTGAAGAAGGTGATAGTAGGCTTTACAACTGAATAGTTTGTGTAGTTCATGCTGTTCTCAAGAACTGTTACACAGTGGCATCAGTTTTCAGGTTCCAACGTCTTGACCAAGGGTCAATGAAAGTCCTAGTGAACATTAGAAGGAAACATTCTTTACATACAACTGTAGTCCTTGTTTTGCTGGCTGGTGGAGGTTGGAGATATGGGAGCTCCTGTCGAGGAAAATGCCAGGAGTGAATAAACACAGAGAGGCACTCATGAGCCAGTCATGAGCCAGATCCCTGAGCGCTGATGTACTCAACTGAGACACAAAAACTTTCCTTGGGGGAAAGTCAGTGAGCATAGGCCTGGTAAACCATGACTTCACAAACTCACCAGCTTCACAGTGCACACAGAATAATTGATATGATTTCTAGCACTGCTGATTCTGACAGAGAATGTGTGGGAGCATCATTAGCAACCTAAAATGAATGTATAATGATCCAGCAAACAGAATTCCAGAATGAATGCAGTTCACCACTAATGCAAAAAGCCCTGTCATTTGGAATAGTTTTATGAGGTCGTGAGCTAGTTGCCCTGTAGGAAGACCTCATTGATCAGGATTGCTTTCCATTTATTTGGCTTCAGTTTCCCCCTCTTGCTAGGTTACAACAAGGTGTGCTAGGGAAATCAAAAAACACTGGATACATGTTGCCCAAATTTGTACTCATGCTATTAAAAGCAATGAGTTGGCTTTAAATTGTATTCTTTTTATTAAAAAAATATTGTGTTTCTATATACAGCATAATGAAGCAAAAACAAGTGATAATAGAGAAGTTTTTTTTTCCCTAGAGAAGTAGGTTTAAGGATAATATTGGAGAAGCAGAGAATATTAGGGAGAGGATTCCAGGGAATAAGGGTGAGAGAAAGGGGGTGGGGATGTGGAGTATTTTTTCATCTTGATGTGGCTGGATGTGATAAGGTCATGGACGTTTAAGTGCCCAAAGTGTTTACACACACACAAACTCAGCAGGTCAAGCAGCTTCTATGGGATTGAATAAATAGTTGGCATTTTGAGTTGCCACCCTTCATCAAGACTGGAAAGGGCAAGCAGCCAGAATATGAAGGTGTGATGTGGAAGGAATACAGGCTGGAAGGTGAAACAGGCACAACAAGGCATAACTTTGGGAATGGATCTAAGCACCCAAGGACCTTACTTGTGTACGTTAGTTGCTCAAAGTTTTTTCAAGGCCCCTCACATACAGGGCAGAAGATTGGCCTCCTGAGACCTCTGGAGAACAACTGCCAGCTTCATATTTAATCCTTTTCTGCCGCCCCAATGGCTCGTTTAAGAAGCATAATGAAAGTGGCAGTTTGTAAGCTTAAGCAAGGTAAAGGTGAACTGCTCGATTTCAAACAGAGACAAGCCTCCAGTTTAAATATACAGTACTTTCTGCTTTTACTTCCTCCTGCTAATACCTGTGTACCACAAGATACAGCTGAATTTTCATCTGAAGCCCAGTCAAATGCCTTAACAAGCATCAGCCCTATATACACCCAGTGGCCACTTTATTAGGTACAGGAGTGGAACTCGGTGTGGTATTTTGCTGTAGCCCATCCATTTTGAGGTCCAATACATTATACATTCAGAGATGCTCTTCTGCACACCACTGTTGTAATACGTGGTTATTTGAGTTACAGTTTCTTTTTTGATAATTTGAATCAATCTGGTCATGCTCCTCCTACCTCTCTCATTAACTAGGTGTTTTTGCCCACAGAACTACTGTTCACTGGAGTTTTTGGGGTTTTCTTGCACCATTCTCTACAAATTCTAGAGGCTGTTGTGCATGAAAATCTCAGGAGATCAATGGTTTCTGTGATACTTAAACCACCCCATATGGCACCAACAATCACTCCACAGTCAAAATCACTTTGATCACTTTTCTTCCCCATTCTGATGTTTGGTTTGAACAATAACTGAGCTTCTTGACCACGTCTGTATGCCTTTATGCATTGAGTTGCTGCCACGTGATTGGCTGATTAGATAGTTGCCTTAACTAGCAAGTGTACAGGTGTACCTAATAAAGTGGCCACTGACTACGTATTTGATCAGTGTTTTGGAGAGCAATTTGATATCATGTTGCCAAGACCTAAAAGCCTAATCTGGTTAGGTGGTAACAAGTTCCAATTCGGATCAGTTGGCATTTAGTACTGCTGTTATTAATCGTTTTTAAAGGCTCTTGCCCATTGCCTATTTAAATTATGTGTTTTTTATAACATGCATGATTACAAATAGTGATGCTACCTGGAAACCAATGATGATGCCAGTGAAGTGAACTGATTCATGATTGTCTTTATAGAAGGAAGTTCCCAGCCCAATGTCTGATTCCAATTCTCCACCTCGGTGGTTGACTCCTCTCTCCGAGCTGACCTCATGAAGGCGTCAGATCACTACCACCATGTAACTTATGTGGAAGTTCTTATTGTGACAGCTTGACTTGCCACAAATGTAATAGATCAGGAAGAGACATGAAGTACTCCTAAAATGTGTGTTTAATCCATTCTATTCAGCTACACAGTCTATGTGTACATACATTATAAGTATATCAGGTTTCCTTACAGCACTTCAGCCAGCTCATTGTCCTGCTAATCTTCCTGGTTATCTACTCTTCCCATGTTCCCATTAACTGCCCTCAGATTCTACCATGAACATACGTACTCGGGGCAATTTATAGTGGTCAATTAACTGACCAACTTTGGGATGAAGGAGGTAAATGAAGTGTCCAGGGGAATTAAAGGATGCAGGGAGAAAACAGTCAGTGGGAGAATGTGCAGACTTGCTAAAAAGGGAAGGCATTGAATCCCGTCACCCTGCAGCTCTACTGGGTGTGTACAGTGCTGCCTCTTAATATTTGCTTACACTATACCAGAGGTCAGCAACCTGCGGCTCCGGAGCCACATGCGGCTCCCCGTGGTTTGTTAGCTTTTGAAATGTAATTCGAAATTTGAAGATTATGGTGATCTTGTACAATTTGAAAACTTTGTGGAGACACCGTTTCCTGGCACATCCGAACCGGCTCACAATTAGCCAGCGTTCCGGCTAAGGGAGATAGACTACGGGGGTTTGTGAGTACGTGTCTTTTGGAGCATCCGCGCCCACGGGGACGGGTTGAGGGAGGCTTTAAAGCAAGGCTGTTTAGTTCGAATAAAGTTACCTTTGACTGCAGTCTTTATTTTAGCGCTGCGTGTAGCACACCGCTACAACGTGTTTTTTTAATCGCTATTAATATACATCACAACTGCCAATGCCTGACACCCGCCAGTGCGCGCATTCTTTTAATTCTTCGATCCAAGGTAGGCTAACTATGGAGTAACCTTCAACCCAACGTCTTTTTTTCGGAGTTCAAAATGTTTTTGTTGCATGCAGAAATGTAATTTCGTTTTCTCTGCAGGAGTTCATCAATTTCATAAATGCAACACATTATAGTTTGTTTATACATAGCATAAAGGCAAAAAAAACCGGTTGTATGCAGTGTTATTTCATTTTGTGGCTCCCAGTGCTTTCTTTTCTGTGGGAAATGGGTCCATATTGGCTCTTTCAGTGGTAAACGTTGCCGACCCCTGCACTATACGTTAGCTAAAGGGTAAGAATAACCACTATTACACTAGTTTTCTAGTGGGGGAAATAAGCAAAATAAACCCAAATATCTTCATCTCTGGAAGGATTTTTAAATGAGTCTAAGGATTTTTAATTCAAGCCATGCCTTCCACATTTATGAAGGTTTCACTGTATTCTTTTTCAAGCATTTTTTAATTTTCCTACGGCTTTGTATCCTTCTCTGTAATCTGGATTTTTCAGTTTGATGATATAAGGACGAATTGTAGGTCTGTGTGCCCTTTCTAAGCAAACAAATTCTAGATATAGCAATTACTTTACTGATCCTCTGGAACATCTGAGACTGATTATGCTGATTCAAGCCTAATGCTAAATAAATTAGCTAAGACAGAAGTTTAATTAAATTACAATGTGCTGCATTAGTTATTCAATAGTGTCTTTACCCTTAGGGTACATTTTGCTGTAAATATCTCCCAGTTTAGTTATGTCATTACACTGATACTCAACCTGTGCTTTAATTTTCTATTAAGTATCTGCTGGAACACAAGGGCAACAGGCAAGTTCTGGAATGGGAGTGTTATGTCTGTGTCGACACTTGAACTAAAGCTTAGGTCTTTGATATCACAGACTCAGTTTCATTTCTGACAGAGGATCCTTTCTCTTCCCAAAGCCCACAGATTTAATGCCGTAGTACACCAACAGAAGAAGGCAATTAGACACAAGGGATTCTGCAGATGCTGAAAATCCAGAGTAACACACACAAAGTACCGGAGGAACTCAGCAAGTTAAACGGCATCAATGTTTTGGACCGAGACCTTTCATCAAGGCAAGAAAGGAAGGATGAAGAAGCCAGAATAAGAAGGTGGGGGGAAGGAGAAGGAGTACAAACTGGCAGGTGATAGGTGAGGCCAGGTGAGGAGGAAAGCTGAGTGGGTGGAGGAGGAGAGATGAAATGAGAACCTGGGAAGTGGGAGGTGGAAAAGGTAAAGGGCTGAAAATGAAGGAATCTGATAGGAGAGGAGAGTGAACCATGGCAGAAAGGGAAAGAGGAGGGGCACCAGTGGGAGCTGATGGACAGGTGAGGAAAAGAAAAGGGACAAGAGGGGAGCCAGAATGGGGAAAGGAAAAGCAGAGCGGGGGAGGTGAGAGAAATTACCGGAAGTTAAAGTAATCAATGTTTGTGTTGGCAGGTTGGAAACTTACAGACAGAATATGAGATGTTGGTCCTTCAACCTGAGAGTGACCTCAGTAATTAGACAGCTGGGGCACCCAAGACAATAGTCCATTGTAAGGACAGGATGCTGAGTGATATGTAAAGTGATCATAATCTTTGAAAGAGAATTCCGGAACAGGGATGACATATATCTTCCTTCTATCAGCAGAGGATCACTCCTCCTCTCTTCTTGAATAAAAAACATCTTGAGAAAAGTAGCTAGCCTGGACTATTTACATCCTTGGTTCTGTCTGTTCTCAGCTATCCCAGAATGCTTTGTGATTGGTGTGATCACGAACTGCTACTTCTTTAACTTCTGATTCACTTCAGACCTTAACAATTCAGCAACAGCGAATTCACTCCAGCTTATGGTGTGAATTAAAATAGTAAAGAAGGAAGTATTGTGATAACTGATCATTTACTCACCATCCCTTATTTTCCTTTGGGTTAAATTTGGCACAAGAATCAGGAGTATAAGAATTTTTGCAACTGACATACGCAAAAAAAGGCATAACAAATAAATTGTGAACTACGTTATCCCTAATAACAATGGACAGTGATTTATTGCGGCATAATGTATTAATGACAAATTCTGCTGACTTCTACACTGTCAAGCATGATGTGTTGCTCTGGTAGTTTTATTCACAAAATAATAGATTAGCTGATGCAGTAAATATATATGCAGATTTAAAAACCAAAATCTCTTAAGTTGCCAAAAATTTGAATTATTTTTGCTCTAAAGCTTAACATTAAGTTACATTTTTTCAGCTCAAGATACTTTAACACATTAACACTGTAAATTATACAGTAACTTATTTTATTAATTAATCCATTATATGTACTGAAACCAATTAATAGATAAGGGTGCAGGATTGTAACCTAATCTGGTTTAGTAGGAAAGTGATGGGATCTAATTGTCCGCAACCTCACTCACAGCTGCACCTCAGTTTACTTCCATTGAGATAAATCGAGAATATAGAAAGTGCAGGGTGTAAAAAAGGCAGATGATTCCCACTTGGCAAATTAGGTTACCATTACCCACAGACTATTAAACCTAATATGATGCTTCTCTTAAAAATTAAAATGTTTTAGAATTGTGGGTAGAATCAATTAATAAATAAAGTAACTTGACTGAGTAATTCAGGTATACTTGTTCTGATCCATGTCTACATTTGAAATAGAATAATTATGCCCTTCAAATCCACCAAGATAAAACTTTGTATTGTGGAGTAACTAATGCATGTGCATAAACTAATGGGGAAGATTTGACTTCTAAAAGGCAGTCAAAATTATTGTTTAATATAAAGCACAGGATTTGAAGATTCTCGGCATCAATGAAGACCTCCCAGTAACTAAAACAGGCAAGCTTGCATTATTTCCAGGTTTTAGTGACAAGCAATCAATCTTGACTGGATTATTAATGTAGTCTTAGCAAGACAGATCTGTAATGGAGTCCTAGGGTTTTCTTCCGCAGAACATTTCACTTCCTGACCGACAAACTACAATGGAAAGCTCACCAAATCTGGATGTAGGGAGATACAGATCCTTAGAATCTCTGTTTTTGGCAATCAGTTGTACAGCAGACAATTGTAAACAGAATTATACTCGTTTTGAGATTTGTCAGAAGATTGCGCTCGGTCTCATCTGCATATGGCCAGATGTAAAATGTGCAATGCAATTGTACAAATGGGCATGTATCTTGATTTTTCAAAAAAAAGCTTTAAAATATTTGTTGAGATATTTGAGTTTGGTAATCTGCTGCAGTTCAATTGCAAAGGCTAAAAATTGGCTTATTCCTGTTTGTAAGAGCATTTTAAGTACAGAGAAGGAGCTATACAGAAATACAAGCAGTAGCCACTTTAGTAGATATACCTGTACCTGCTTGTTAATGCAAATACCTAATCGGCCTGTCATGTGGCAGCAACTCAACACATATAAGTATGCCGACCTGGTCAAGACGTTCATATGTTGTTCTGATCAAAATCAGAATGGAGAAGAAAAGTGGTCAAAGTGACTTTGGCCATGGAATGATAGTTGGTGCCAGATGGGGCGGTTTGAGTATCTCAGAATCTGCTGATCTCCTGGAATTTACAAGCACAACAGTCTCTAGCATTACAGAGAATGGTGCGAAATAAAACCCCCAAAAATATCTAATAATTGCCAGTTCTGTGAATGAAAGTGCCTTGTTAATGACAGAGGTCCAAGGAGAATGGCCAGACTGGTTCAAAGCAACTGGAAAGTAACAGTACCTCAAATAAGCTTGTGTTACAACATGGTACATAGAAGATTTCCTCTGAACACACAAATCAGAATACTTTAAAGTGGATTGGCTACAGCAGCAGAATAGCATGAACTCAGTGGCCACTTTATTAGGTAAAGGAGATAATCAAGAGGCCACTGAGCGTATATTACAGCATAGAAATCAAGTTTTAAGTAAATTCAACTAAAAATTAATAGAAAGCCTTTTAAATCATGCAAACGAAAAATAACAGAAAATATTCTACTCAATGTGTCACATAATACAAGTGTTTCCAGGGTGAATCACAGATCCCTGATGGAGTAGTGTGAATATTTACAAAGACTTCAAAGCATCCAATGGGCATGAATTTGGAATCTAAAATAGCAGCACATTTTAGCTCAAGCAGTGAGTAATAGCAAACTGATTTTGAAATTGATGGGAGACCATGGATGATTTGACCGCATAAAGCCAATATAAATGTTAGGTACTAGGAGCCAAATCTGCCCAGCTGTGCTTCTTGGCACTTATCCCTCAGTACTTTTCTTCTTCTTTATGATCTACAAACTAACTTTCCCTTACCCATAATTTTAGATGAATGGGTATTAACAGCCACTCTGTCTGTATTGAATGTTTGATACTCCAGATGTAAGTGTGCATGTACACTGTGTATTCATTATGCTGCACCACAACATTGACCCTTTGTGCAACGTGGATAAAGCTCCTTTTTACAATGCTTCACGGAAGCAACAAAAGTAGAAAACTCCTGAGTCATTTCCGGAGACCATTATGTAATAAGACATCTGCCCACGCCTGCACTTATGACTTCATTTTTCTTCCCAATTACTTCACCATAGATATTTTTGTTGTTTTATGGAGATACAGCCCTTGCGCTGCTTTGAGCCACGCTGCCCGGCAACCCCCAGTTTAATGCTAGCCTAATCAGAGGACAATTTACAAATACCGATTAACCTACCAACCAGTACATCCTTGGACTGAGGTGGGAATCGAAGCACCCAGGGGAAACCCATGTGGTCACCTGAAGAAAGTACAAACTCCTTACAGTTTGTGGCGGCAGGAATTGAACCTGGGTCACCTGTAATGTAAAGCATTGTGCTAACCACTGGGCTACTGTGTCACCCTGGAAAACTATTATTGATGAGGGTGAGGTGCTATGTTAAGAGCCACTTGTTTGTTCCTGAACAAGTACAAGCACACTACTTACAGAAGCAAATTTCAAACACCAATTAATGACGCATTGCAGAGTCTGTTGTCAGACACCCTTCCTGATGGATCTCATAGACACATTAACCAAAGTAGCCTTTTTATTCATAGCAACCTCAGTTGTGCATATACTATATGTACCAAACATTTTAACTGTTGTATCAATGAACTCTATAATTTCAGATAAACAACAGTGTGGATTTGAATTGGTCAGTTTTAATGAAAGTTTATCCACCTGTATTGTTAACTAGATTTCTCCCTTTCCACAAACGCTACTGGTTTTCTAAGGATTTCTAGCATTTTCTTTCACAACACATTTAGAGTAAGTGTAATTCCCTTTATCTTGCAATTCCAGCATTTTTTAAATCTCTATTGTCCTTTTATCCTCCTTCTATCCAGATCTTCGGCTGGAAAGTTAGCTGTGATTACGAAACTTCCACCATCCTCTGCAGCACCAGCAACACTGTCTACATCATTCAGTTTCTTTTCGTCACCACGAAAGTGTGCTTGATTTCTGTTTTTTTCTAGTTCTCATAAAAGGTAACTGTAAGCAGTTTTGGATCCTAAGAAAGAACGTGCTGGTATTGGAGAGGTTTCAGAGGAGGTTCATGAGAATGGAAGGCTATCATTTGAGGAGCATTTGATGACTCTGGGCCTGTACTCACTGGAGTTTAAAAGAATGAGGGAGTATCTAATTGAAACCCATTGAATATTGAAAGGACTGCATAGAGTGGATGTGGAGAGAGTGTTTCCTAACGTGGGGGAGTCTAGGACTACAGAGCATAGCTTCAAAATAGGAGAATGTCCCTTTAGAACAGAGGTTAGGAGGGTGGGAAATCTATGGAATTCATTGCTATAGATGGCTGTGGAGGCCAAGGCATTGGGTATATTCGAAGCTAAAGTTGAAAGCTTCTGGATTAGTAAGGGTGTCAAAGATTATGGAGAGAAGGCAGAAGAATGGGGTTAAGTGGGATAATAAATAGGCTGTGATGGAATGGCAGAACAGACTCAATGGGCTGAATGGCTTAATTGTGCTCCTATGTCATATGGTCTTATGGTAACTAACCTGCGGTACTGTTTTTCTCCGTCTATCCAGATCTTCAACCAGCAGGTTAGCTGGGATTAAGAAAGTTTCACCACACCCTCCTTTCCCCATCCCCTGCAGCACCAAACCTCTGTTTCTCTTGCAAATGATGCTGCCTAACCTGTTGAGTATTTCCAACATTTACTGTTTCTATAGCCTGGTGCTTGTTGCGCATAGTTTTGATGCGTGCCTGGTCATTGTGCAGTAGCCCAGGGATTGCATGTTTTTAGTACCCGTACTTTGTAAATGATTACACAGAAACACTGGATTACATTTGAAAAGTGGTAAATGCTGTAAACCTGAAGTAAGAACAGAAAACAGTGGAAATACACAGCATCTATGGAGAGGGACTCAGGGTTAATATTTCAGTTTGTTGATCTTTTGTTTGACATATGATCGCAAATATGAGCTGTTTACTCTCTGTATTTCTTCACAGGTGTTGCATGATTTTCTACATACTTACAGCTTTTTTCTGTTCTGTTGTCACTCCGTATATCCGGTGGTGATCATAATGCATTAAGTACAGTATCCTGTTGGTTCATGAACCCAGAAATAGTGAAATAGCATATAAACTGCATTTTGTTGGCACCTGTATCTAATGATTGTGATGCAGCACAAATGCTGCTTTTTTTTTATAGGTTCCCATTCTTGAAGGTTGAGACACAAAACAAATACTTTGTTGATACACGTACGTGGCGATTGGATATGGCACAAAAACTGCATATGTTGCTGTGTTTTTGTTGATTATGAGCAAGTGCTAACGCTGCATTTTGATAACTACACATCCCTGGTGATTGACACTGTGTAAATACGACATGCTCTTAGTGATTATGCCTGACAATTACAATCCAGCAGAAACTTTCCTGGTGCATGTACCCAGTGATATAGTAAAGCATAAATCCTACCTTAATCTTAATGACATGCTTTCTCCACAATTTTCAATGTCTCCAAATTCTGGGGACTAATAATGTCGACAGGGAGCTCCTCAACATTAGTGTGAAATCTTTTTGTTCTATGCCATTACTCCCTCCTGGCACTGCGCCATTTGTCGAGGCTCTAGTTCGTTGCTTTCGAGGAATAATTATGAGAATTTTCAGAAGATGAATGACACTGTAAATCCTAAGAAAGGCAACAATTACACCATGTACTTGGTTGGCTAAAAATGGATAAATAGAGTGACTAGTTCCACACAGATGGTTATACTAATGAGAAAACCTATATATGAAAGGGGGAGATGTCAGAAATATGTACTTGCCAGAACATACACTGTTAACCTGTGCTTTGAGGAAGCTCAATCACCACATAATTGGTACTAAATTACCAAAGACTGAAACAATAGGCTAGCCCTGCCTAGAAACACCAGCAATAGTACGTGCACACCTAGGCCTCTCTCTGACATTTATGATGCCGAGATACATCCTAGGATGTGCTGGGACATGATATCAGTGATGTAACTTGGGGTCATCCGGTGCTTTGGGTCTTTCAACATCAGACACCCCCACCCAAGTGTCTCAGCCAGAGTTGATCAGGCCCTGGCTTGTGTCCCAGCAGGACTGGTCCACAGGTCACCCCTCTTGATCCACAGCCATCTGGAGGCTCGCTCAGCAGCCTCTGTGATGCTCCTGATGGCTCTTATCTCTGCAGCCCCCATAATACCAAGGACAGGGCAGGATCTGCAAAGCAAGCAGCCTGCAAAACCACTAGACCCCAACTTCTATAGGCTCACATCATGCCCTCTACCACTGTCTCCACCATTGCTCTACTAGCTCCTGGGATTTGGCCTTCCTACGCTCAAACACCTCCTCAATCAGGTCTTCCCAACATGCTATCAGATCTACCTTAACCACCTACTTAGAGGTTTCTGACAGAACAACCATGATGTCTCAGTGATGATGATATGATGAAGCCAGGGAGCTTTAATTGCTTGCCAAGATTAACATCCAGTTGCCAGTCAGAAACAGTGACAAGCAACCCTGCTGTTAGAGATTGTGGTTGGTCTCCAGCTTGGACAAAAGCAATTGGCTTTCTGGATTGGCAGAGGTGCTTTCTGGTATTAATGACCAGGGAGATACTTTCTGTAGAGACATCTAAAGCACTAAATTATATTTTTTGAGAGAAATAAAGGAAGCAACTGAAACTGATTGGAACATATAATTATACAACTGAGCCAAAAAGGTAGCTTGCTTTCCTCATTGCTTCCTAATCCACTGACCTTTCTTCCAAATTTAAATCAATGTTGGCTCAGCTCCTGCCCCAGCTCTGGTCTGGCACTGGACTTGGATGGCAGTTCCCCAGTATAAAGCTAGGGTGCTCCAATGAGATTGGGACCTGTAACTGGATCTGGTTGCAGAACTCAACAGGTTCTGCCCCAAATATGCCATTTGGCCCAGGATTTCTGTTTTTAAATCACATCTACCATGTTCTGTACAGAACCACTGCCCATTACCATTGTTACAAGATATTACCTTGAATGATCCCATTATTTATTTGAAACAGTATGTATTTTAAAGCAAGTTTTGACATTGCATGAGATCCTTACTTAACAACCATGTAGCTCATGAGAACAGGGATATATTAGACCACAGTACATCAAATGTTCTTTTGGCATTTTTCTACTGCATCTGTGTTCATTATTTACATAAGAATGCTAAGTACATTAACACCTCATTGTATTAATTTTAAGTTTGGAAAAGTCAATATTTTACATATTCAATATGGAACATTTTTTTCAACGATATTAATCTTTCAGATTCAAATTGAGCAGACCAACATATCAAATCAGCCAAATTTTGCTCAGTGTAACTGGTGGTTCCAAACATAACCACCAGCATTCAGCTCTTTGAACAGAAATACACCCAGACTTACACACAAGCAGTGGGATCCAATCTTGCTGGCATTCACCAGCATTATCTGTGAAATCTTCTCTCACAGCTGTCAAATCTGGCCAAGAGTCTGAGAGCCTACTGATCATAAATAAAGATTCTAAACTAGAAAGCAAATGTGGAAGGTTGTTATTTCCTCTTTTTTTTATATGTTTTCAATTATATCTATGTGTGTGTGTTGGTAGCTTTTTGTTCTTTTTTGATTTTTTTTATTACTTATTTGAATTTTATCAGTTTATACAGTATATATCTCTGAATGTTTTATACTTTTGAAAACACTTAAATCCAATAACAACTTTCATGTCTTCTGACTGGGGGATTTGAGTGTGCGGAATTTGCTCTCTGGACTTCATCACCCTACACACGAGTGAGCAATGAAATCAACCTTTCTACCTGCCCCAAGCAAGGGGGTGAACGCAGTTGCCTGTTGTAGGTGGCAGGATGAGTCTATCCCAACCTATTCTCCTGTACCTGTGGAATTTTAATCATTTAATGCTGAGTTACTGATATTGATGGATCACCCCTGATGTTTAAAGAACTCAATTTTTCTTCCTTCTTACAATAATCAGATTGTTTCAGTCAAGAATTTCCCTCCATTTGGTGAGACAGTAAGGAGAATAGAGGCACTTGGATCATATGCAGGCAGAGGACATTCTTCCTGTTGGTATCATGGACACCACAGACATCATGGTTTGAACGGTTTTTCCTGTGCTGTGGTGTTCCATGTTCCTGTGCTGTACTGTTCTACATTTGGCTTTTGTTTGTGTCTTTTTGTGCAATTTTTCATTGATACCATTGTAGTTCTTTCTTCTACTGTGAATGCCTGCAAGAAAGTGAATGTCAAGATAATATAGGCTGTCATATAAAAATATGTACTTTGATAATAGATTTACTTTGAACTTTGAACTTCAAATTTTCAAAAATGTTTTTCATTCTTTCCACAAAAGAATGGCATATTGATAGAGTCCTCATATGGAGGCGTTTATTTCACTCCAGGTTACTAGGAGGGGGAAGAAAAGTCAAGTAAAGGGCAATTATCATTTGACCAGAATTAAGCCTTTTGTGGAATAGGTATTGTGGATTTTTCACAGATCCTTAGGCTGAGTTGCCCATTCTGGTTGCAATAATGGACTGATTCAGCAAAAGATAAAAATACAGTAGCTAACGTTTCTGCTTGAAAACTTGAAGGAGCAGAAAATGCCTGAATTTGCATTTCACGTCGTTACTACATGGATGTCTTCATTGAAAGAATAGCAATTATTAAAGCTTCACCAAGAGCAATCCAGCTACTTTGTGTAATTTATTTCATGAAAATCAGTATTCTCCACAATCTGAATTTTCAGTTCTAACATCCACTGTTTCAAAAGGCAGACTTCTGAGTTACAAAATGAGCTGTAATGGACTTAAATGGAAATTAGAAAGATTATTAAGTTTGTGTATGTGAGTGTAAGAGAGTTATACTGATGTTATGTGATAATTATTAATCTTATTAAATATTTTTATAATAAACTACGCATACTGAAGCTATAATATATCTAGAAATGGTTCCCATGGGAATAAAATCAAGGAAGAACCTGCTGCATAAAGATATTCACATTCCAGAACACCATGCTCAGAGTACTAACAAAAAAATAATTGGTGCAACGATTTGAACCCACTAATCAGAGGAATTGCAAATGCTCTGGTGTATCCCCCTACCCAGAATGGAGAAATACTGTGAGTTTTGTGAAATTCAAAGATTCTGAGCCCAAAAATGAACAAAGTGTCTTCAGCGATTTTTAAAAAATATAATTTAATGTATTCTCTGACTTTAGCAGAAAGGATGGGCATTTGCAGGGCATATTCGCCAACAATTGTAAAAGGTGAAAAAAGAAATCAATTTCTCACTGTTTATGCTAATTTTGACCAAAAAATACTTCTTCAATAAAGCATTGAGGTAACTAAGTGTTAAGATGATATGGATGGCTTGGTAACAGAGCAGTGTGCTGCTTATGCAAATATCCCGTGACATGAGTTCAAACCCAACTTCTGTTGCTGTGTATACGAAATCTCCACCTACTCATTGTGATTGCTTGTGTTTTCCCTAGTGATCCAATCTCCCACCACATCTCAAAGACTTGCTGGTTGATTGGTTAAATGGCTGCTGCATTTACTCTTTGACAACACAGACAAAATGCTGGACAAACTCAGCAGGTCAGGCAGCATCTATAGAAATGAATAAACAGTCAATGTTTTGGGCGACACTCTTCTTCAGGACTGGAAAGGAAGGAGATAGAAATCAGAATAAATAGGTGGTGTGAGGGGAAGGAGGACCAGCTAGAAGGTGATAGATGATCATGGCAAAAAAGGTGATAGGTGATTGTGGCAAATTCCAAATGAGTGTAATGGTTTAAAACCAAACTGCATCTAGCACAACCCAGAAACATGTAGTTATCACTGAACTTTTGAAGCCAGGTGAGTCAAAAAACATTCAGCAGTGAACAGAACACAAAATACTGGAGGAACTCAACAGGTTTGGCAGCATCTATGGAGAAAATATAAACTTGGGGCCAAGACCCTTCATCAGGACTGCACAGGAAAGGAAGTGGGGAGAATCCAGTATAAGAAGATTGGGGAGGAGAATAAGCACAAGCTGGCAGGTGATTGGTGAGGCGGAAGTTGGGGGCTTAAAGTGAGAAGCTGGGAGGTGATAGGTGGGAAAGGTAAAGAGCTGAAAAAGAAGGAATCTGATAGGAGAAAGAGTGGACCATGGGAGAATGGTAAAGAGGAGGGCCACCATAGGAAAGTGACCGACAGCTGAGAAGGGAAGGAGTAAGAGGGGAGCCAGAATAGGAAATGAAAAAAGAGAGAAATTATTGGAAGTTAGAGAAATCAATATTCATGTTGTCAGATTGGAGGCTACCCCTATGGGATATATAAGGTGCTGCTCCTCCAACCTGAGAGTGCCCTCATTGTGGCAGTAGAGGTGATCATGGACTGAACTGTTGAGATGGAAATGGGAAATGGAACTAAAATGGATGGCCACCAGGAAATTGCACCTGTTGTAGCACCTCTACACCTGACAGATGTAGTGAAAGTGCACAGTGAAGCAGACCCCAATCTACGTGTGGGTCCAGTCCATGACAGACTTGTAGGTGAAGTATTGCCTCACCAGGAAGGACTGCTTGGGCCCCTGATTGTTGGTGAGGGAGGAGTTGTAGAGGCAAGTGAAGCACTTGCCCACTGGAAGGGCTATGTGGCAGGAGGGAGAGTGGTGGGGGTGAATATATGGATAAGGGAATCATGGAGAGAGCAAACCCTGTGGAAAGCAAACAGTGGGGTATTGGGGAACAAAACACACAAAATGCTGGCGGAACACAGCAGGCCAGGCAGCATCCACAGGAAGAAGCACCGGTTATGTCCCGGGCCGAGACCCCCTGACGGGGTATTGGGGAAGATGTGTTTAGTGGTAAGATCACATTGAAGGTAGCAAAAGTTGCAGAGAATGGTGTGCTGGATGCAAAGGCTCATGGGATGGTGGGTAAAGACAAAGAGAGCTTTATTCCATAAGACCATAAGACATTATGGAGCAGAATTTGACTATTCAACACATCAAGTCTGCCCACCATATCATTACTGCAGATCTATTTCTCTCTCAACCCTATTTTCCTGCCTTCTCCCTGTAACCTTTCATGCTCTGACTTTATCGACGTCACAATGAACAATTTCTGCAGCCACCTGTGGCAACAAATTCCTCAGATTCACCATTATCTGGCTAAAGAAGTTCCTCCTAATCCCCATTCTAAATGGACGTCCCTTTATTCTGAGGTTGTGCCCTCTGATCCTAGACTCCCCCACTATTGGAAACATCCTCTCCACATCCACTGTATCTATGCCTTTTAACATCCAATCAGCTTCAATGATACCACCGTCCATTCTTCTAAATTCCAGCAAGCAGCGCCCCAGAGCCATCAAATGCTCCTCATATCATAAGCCTTTCATTCCCACAACAATTTTCATGAACTTTCATTGAATCCTCTCCAATGACAGCACATCCTTTCTTAGTTAAGGGGCCCAAAACTGCTCACAATACTCCAAGTGAGACTTCACTAGTACCTTATAAATCCTCAGCATTACATCTTCATTTATTTACCCGAGACCTCTCAAAATGAATGCTAACATTCCATTTGCCTTTCTCGCCATGACTGAACCTGTAAATTAACTTCTAGGGAACTGTGAACAAGACCTTCGAAGTCCCTTTGCACATCTGATTTTCGAATGATTTTCCCTTTTAGAAAATAATCTATTCTTAATTCCTCCACCAAAATTCATGAGAATATACCTCTCAACAATGGTGTCACAACCACGGATTTGGCAGCACAGTAGATACAGCAACCATTAAATATTATTTAATCCCAATAGTATTTAACTCCATGCTTGTCGTCAAAGTGCTTGTCGAGACTTGAACAGAGCACAGCAACACTTTGCCTCCGTTTTGCATTCAGCCTTCCCTGAGATATCGGACTTTCAAGTCAACTGACTGAAGACTAGCAGTATTCGTTTAAAGTTTAAATGGTCTTTTCAGCCGCAGTGTAGGCTTTGATTTCTTTTTGAGAGTTTTAGTTAATGGCCCTGTTTAGCCTAGCGTTTATTATTTTATTTTCCCCTTTAACACTGTTCATATTAAAGACTGTGAACTATCGACCTGCTTCAGTGTTTCTCACTCCGCACTTGGGCCATATCCGAACCTGGTAACAGCAAGTCTCGATCACACTTTGTTGACAGCCTTTTCCACTACAAACGGTCCCACATAGTGTGGTGCCAATTTCCGGTTCTCGACTTTCAGGGGAAGATCTATCCCTCCTTTTTTCTTTTGCATTTAAATCTCTTACTTCCAGCTTCGTTTAAGATTTACAGGTTTTTTTGACATGTAGCTATATAATAGCTCAGGCAGTAGACCATATACCTTTTTATAAATACAGCTCTGTGGTGATAAAAGTTCTGATTAACTTTTCTATATATCATAAGGTTGGCTTGGAGTTGGGTAGTGGGAGGGTGGGGTGGTAACTAACTTTTTACGATTCTACTATGGGTGCTTTTTCTTAATTGTTATGACTGTATATTTGATACATTTGTTTTGCACTGTTTAAACCTCTTTTTTTTTACTGTTTTTTTTTGTTTTGTCACATTGTAGAAACATAAAAAATTAATAAAAAAAAACAAGGTGTCCTATAGAGTGCTTTTACCAGCATCACTGAAGATCCACCCAGTGCTCAAGTCAGTTACTACCTCTCCCCTGGCCCCAGTCACCTCACCTCCCCCTCCTCCCTGACTGGTAGATGGTTCCCTTGTCTATACTGTGCGGCGCCTCCTGGCATCTCACTGGGTCCGTGGTAAGGTCCAATACCTTGTGGACTGGGAAGGGTATGGCCCAGAAGAATGTACTTGGATCCCAACGAAGGACATTTTGGACAAGTCGCTGACCTGGGACTTCTAGTGGACACGGGTCTGTGGTGCCTCAGGGGCTGCGCCTAGAGAGGGAGGCCCTGTCACAACCACGGATATGGCAGCACAGCAGATGGGGCAATTGCGCTTGTGAATTTGCATGTGACCACTAATTATTATCTAATCGTGATAGTATTTAATTCCATGCTTGTCGTTGTAGTGCTTGTTGAGACTTGGACAGAGCACAGCAACACTTCGCTGCCACTTTGCATTTAGCCTTCTATGAGATATCGGACTTTCAAGTCAACTGACTCTGAAGATTAGCAGTATTTGTTTAATGTTTAGTTGTTCTTTTCAGCCGCAGTGTAGGCTTCATTTCCTTTTTGAGAGCTTTAGTTAATGGCTGTTTGGCCTAGCGTTTATTGTTTTATTTCCCTTTAATACTGTTCGTATTAAAGTCTGTGAACTATCAATCTGCTTCAGTGTCTCTCACTCTGCACTTGGGCCATATCTGAACCTGGTAGCAAATGGATTCCATCTGCAACTTCTTTGCCCATTCTCCTAATCTCTCTAAGTCCTTCTAAAGCCTTCCTGCTTCCTCAGCACTACCTGCCGCTCCACCTATTGTCCTATTATCTGCAAATTTGGCCAGAAAGCCATCACTTCCGTCACCCAAGTCACTGACATACAATGTAAAACACTGGACCCAACGCTGACCCCAATGGAACACTACTAGTCACCAGCAGCCAATCAAAAAAGGCTACCTTTGTTCTCACTCTTTGCATCCCGCCAATCAGCCAATGCTCTATCCATTCCTAATATGATAACAGGAGGATGAGGAAATGATTGATGTCCGGGGAATAGAGCAGTTATGGGTGAGGACAGCATCAATGATAGAGGAAGAGATCCCTACCTTTTACAGAAGGAGGACATCTCAGATGTTCTGGAATTGAGAAAAGCTGCAGCAGAGATGGAGAAATTGAGAAAAAGGAATAGCAGTAATAATTTTTAAGGAAAATTGCTCCTCTTCTACTGATGGCTTCATAACATTGCAGAACACATAAAATGGTTCTTTTAATTGACGCTTGCATTCATATACCATAATAATAAACTCTGAGGGGTTATGTTGCCTGGGTTATCCTGGATAAATGTACATAGATCACGGTGTATAATTAAACCCTACTGATTCACTATGTGCTCTGCCACATTATGGAAAACATAGCATCCCACCCATGATAATCACACTGATTAATTAATACAAAGTGTGACTCAATTTCTTAAGTAGCTAGCTAGTACAGATACAGGTTATGTCTCTGCATCTTTAGGCTATGGATTTTCGGGTTGGTGTTGGGTTGTCCATTGCATCCATGGCTGAATTAATTGGAAACTTGTTTAGACAGCTTGAGAAGTTTCTGGAGTAGAATCGGAGAGCCATAAAGGACTACAGCTCAGAAACAGAACCTTTGGCCCATCTAGTCCTTTCCAGCCAGGGTTTCTGCCTTGACTCATCTACCTGCACTTGGATTATAGCCCTCCTTACCTCTCTCACTCATGTACCTACCTAAGCTTCTCTTAAATGTAGCAATTGAACTTGCATCTACCACTTCTGCTGGAAGCTCGTTCAACACTCATGCCACCCTCTGAATGAATTACTTCCCCCCTCAAATTGCCCTTAAATATTTCACCTTTCACCCTAAAACTATGACCGCTAGTTTCAGTCTCACCTACCCTGGGGGGAGAAAGCCCACATGCATTTAGTGTATCTACACCCCTAATAATTTTGTATTCATCAATTAGATCACCCCTCATTCACTGCACTTCAATGAATAAAGTTCTAAACTGTTCAACCTTTCCCTATAACTCAGTTCTTCAAGCCCTGGCAACATCCTTGTAAATTTTCTCAGCACTCTTTTAAACTTATTGATATCTTTCCTGTAGGTAGATCACTGGAACTACACACAATACTCCAAGTTCTGCTTCAGCAGCATCTTATACAACTTCAATATAATATACCTACTCCTATACTCAATGCTCTAATTCACCAGTGTGCCAAAAGCTCTCTTTATGAGCCTATTTGCCTTTGATGCCACTTTCAGGAAACTATGGATCTGTATTCCAGGTCCCTTTATTCTACCCACATCTCAGTGCCCAATCATTCGCTGTGTAAGTCATAAGCTGGTTTGTCCACCCAAAGTACAATATCTCAACCTTGGCTACATTAAATTCCATCTGCCATCTTTCCACCCATTTTCTCAGCTGGTCCTGGTCCATTGAACTTAGAAGTTTTTGATGTTAAGTCATGCACAAAGTTGTGCAGACCAATGGTGAAATAGTAGAGGGAGCTGGTTACTGATGAGTTCAATGTCAGAGTGCAGTGGACAGAATGTGATACAATTGTAGCTATAATTTAATAATTCTACCTGTACACTCAGCTTCAGTGAAGACATGAGTAAATGCCATCTCCCAACATCACCATCACTCATGAAGCAATACATTCCTGTCATTCATCTAGTCACAATTCTTATCAGTCAGTATTCGTGTTTAATACTCATAAGCACCAGCTCACCCTCACACATGCTCCAAGCTCCAAGTGCACATTCTGCATCACATGCACACTTCTATTTATTCAACCATGGCAAGCATATCACACACATTCAATACAAAGCACCACTGACACACTTGCCTCTCTTTTGCAGGAGAAAGAGAAACACAATCAGTGCTAGTGGCAGCAGCAGCCTGGCAGAAGGTAAGCCTATGTCTATTGACTCAGTGGCCATGAAGAGAAAGTGCTGGTGATAATTACAGGGACTATGGCCAGTGTAGGCACAAGGATCACTGAAGATAACCCTTCCTTCATCCTACTTTCCCCTCATTCCAGAATCCCTGCTTACCAGCAAGATATAGGTGGTATAGTCAGGCCCCTCTTCTTTCCCCACTGTCTTCATCATCACATTAGCCTTGTCCCCTTCCCTTTTGTGATAACCAAGAATTCCCTCCTGTCCAGGCCCTGGTGTCAGGACATTGCTGAGTAAGCCAAATCATTCAGTCTAACTGCTGCAACCATCATCTCTTAACACTCCACATAATATAACACAATAGATTAGATATAGAATCTACTTGTTAGAATAAGGGATAAGCATGGTCCAAATGCATCGACCTCTGAGTTGTTCTCCAGAAGACTAAAAAAAAGACTAAACTCAAGAAGATCTTGCCTGTGTATCCTACAAATGGAAGGCCATTGAGCATGCAAAGTAACCTGGTTGTCACATTGGGCCACCACTGAGAGCTTATGTGAAAGGTGGAGTAAAAACATGCCAGTTCCAGTTGTGCACAGGGTTTTGAATAGCATCTGGAGCAAATCCTTGCCACCATGAAGCTGGTAGCCAGCTCCATCCAGGTGGTAAGGGAGAGCTCCAGGCCCCATGAAAAGCCCTGTGCAGGATCAGAATTGACTTCCCAATATTTCACAACAGAACTCAGGACCAGTCTTATCTCCACATCTTTCTGTTAATTAGAAGGATCTCCTCTCTTTCTCGCAGTGTATAGGCAGTAGTTCTTGTTCCAAAACAGCCCCTTTGCACCTTACCTCCCACCATTATCCACATTCCCATTTATATCAAAAATATTAATAACAAAAAGTAGTCTATTGCAGCAGAAGCATTGTGCAAATTTCCTGGATGCTTTCTGTTGATAGTGCAACTTTATGAGTAGTTGCACACAATTTCTATATACTGGAGAGAGGATCCCTGCTGGTTGCAGTTTAAGCCTGGATTACTTAATACTAAAACTACAATCATTTGTTCCCTGTTGCCTTGTAATATATGATATTGATTTCTGAAGAATAATTATTACTTTCATCCCTTTAATTATTGTTTCATGAGATTAGCCACGTTCTGCCTGTCATAAAATGTGTTGAAAATCCCCGGCAAACTCTGTGCAGAGCCTTTGAATATACAACACACACCTTGATGAGTTCCTCGTGTTTCACGCGTATGGCTTTGTAATGGACTTTGTTAGAGATCAGGTACCCATCAAGTATTCATGCTTTACGCTGAGAACAAGAATGAGAGACCAAGGAATCCACAGTCACAGGTAGAAATAATGCAATAACTGAGCACCTTAACTGAGTACATGACAGCATTGGTAGGGTGAGTCTAAGAGCCACATGAGTAAGTGAGTTATGCCAAACATGAAACTTGAGCTTGAGAATAAACAATAAGGTTGTTTGAAAAGAGATGAAAAGATAAGTCAAAATAACTGCTTGTAAAAAGTGGCAACCCAGTGTCAGACAAGAGACAATGAAACTCTCAGTAGCCATGATAAAGCACAAGAACTCTTCCATTCACACACCATAGAGTAGGAAGCATTCGGATGATATCATTGAAGCAGAAGCTAAAGGAAATCTGCTCAAAATGAAGTTAAGTAGAAAAAGGGTTAGATACTTATGCAATGTTAGCAAATTTTTTGCAGCTAATGGGACAATCGGTGTCCCATTTAGCAAAGGAACAGAAAAATTTGCAATGCCATTTAAAACTAATCATCTTACAGATTGTGGGGAAATATAAGTTTGAAAAAGAGAAGTCAATCATCCTAAAAGATACCATCCGGAAAAAAAATTGGTGCTGTATTTCAGCTTCAGTACGTTCTAGGATCATGGGCTGTGACATGAGTTTGTGAGTAGACTTACTGATGAACATATCCAGTCCAATCTATTAGACATGGCAAAGATAACAGTTTATAGTTACACCTGTAGAAATGGACTGTAAAAATGTGACAGAATTAAAGCCAGTGCAGAATTTGAGCATAAATGTGACATATGAATCAATCGTTGGAACAATGCTGTGAGCTCTGACATCAAGTGTGTATCTCTTGAGAATGATTGGAGTGAAAAGTGGTTCTGACAGAAAGCTGCACTACAATTGCAGTGGGAAGCCCTTAAGATAAGTGCATCCGTTCAGAGCAGAAAGATGTTTCAATTGTTGAAAGCAAGGTCATGTAGCCTCTATACACAGCTCTAAACAGAGAAGCGTAAAGAATGGCTGTCATGCAGTATCCCAACAGAAGGAAAGTAGTTGCAACAGAGATTCACAGAAAAGAAATTAACGTAACTTTGAAGAAAGTGTGAAGAGCATATTTGTGCCAACATATCTGTCACGTGAAATTATTAATCAAAAAACTGCAAATTCAATATTACCGATAATAACCAAGATACTGATTTGAACATTGACACAACCACATAAAAAAGAATACAATGGTTGGAAGATCTCCACATGCTCCATGGAGTTCGTAATAATTTTAATATGTATATTTATTTCTTTCCCCTAATAACCAATTGTTTCATCTTAAAAGCATCTATATATTTAATCCTGTCTTTTCATACTTTGTAATCATTTAAAAATGCAATAAAAAATTATTAAAAAAAAAAAGAATACAATGTGGTTCTTCATTAAAAAGAATACAAAATTTTAAAGTGAACTTTAATAGAGACATGCAGTAGATAACCAACGATATCTTCTGGTTACATCTCCACATTTATGCATCGAAAATAGACAAGACAAATTTCTCCACTAATTTCAGTCTGCCTCACTCCAATACTAGGTTAATGGAATTGAAGAAAGATGAAGACCTCATTGAAACCTACTGAATGTTGAAAGGACTAGATAAAGTGAATGTGGAGAGGATATTTCCAATGGTGGGGGTATCCGGAATTAGAGGGCACAGCTTCAAAATTGAGAGGTGACCTTTCAGAACAGAGGTAAGGAGGAATTTTTTTAGAAAGAGAGTAGTGAATCTATGGAATGCTGTGCACAGACTGTGGTGGAGGCTGTCCATGGTATACTTAAAGCGGAAGTTGATCATTTCCTGATTGGTCAGGGCATTAAAGGATATGGTGCGAAGGCAGGTGTATGGGGTTCAGTGGGATCCGGGATCAGCCATGATGGATTGGAGGAGCAGACTCGATGGGCTTAATGGCCTCATTCTGTTCCTATGTCTATGTCAGGTGCCTGACATTTGACGCTCACAGGGGATTATACCCATATACCACATTATCATATTGAGAAAACTCAACACAGAAGTATTCCAGGCAACTATGCATAAGATGCTAAAGTGGATTCGTCATTGTTTCTGCATGCAGTTTAACATTCTGAGTGCCACTGGCATGGAGAAAAAAAGTATTTGCATTCTTGAGAACATGTTCAGCAGATTCATCAACATACTGTCAAGTTTAGTGAAGGTAAATGGTGAATGAAGTGATTTATTTAGGACTGTGAATAGATGAAATTTAGCTGCAGCCAGTGAACACAAAAGTTTAGCTATCAGAGGAGCAAAAAAGAATAAAAAGGTTACTGAATCCAGTCTTTTTTTTAGTGTGATTCAATCTTGTATCAAGCTTTCAACCAATTTTCTCACTTTGTTGAATTCAGTTCATCAACAATTACACAAAACCATGGTGGTCAGCTAAAATCCAGGAAAAAAAAGCATACAATTGTGCAATTAAAAGCTTAGTATCGAGTTCTTTTTGGTACATTACAACACCAACGACTGTATGGCTTAAAATTTGCTTCTAGCAATGCCTTTGATGCAGTCGTTTGTCTGTTCATAGATAATAACCTTGAGACTTCTGTTGTGAATATGTCACACACACACGCACACCAAATTGGGAAAAAAATTATCCTCAGATACTTAAGGAGGTTATGATTGTTTTAGCCGGAATTACAAAGTTTCATTATTTTTTGCTGGGAAGACCATCCTCACTAGTTACTCACTGCATGCATTTATTTCCCATTCTGAGTGTGAAGCCTACTGTTGACCAGGACCAGAGAATTATTTTACTGTTTCAATTCAATGAAGGACACAAATATCCAAATAAAATGACCAGAAGTTCAGTAACATTGTCTTATGAAAAAGAAGTGAAACACAGAAGTGAAGCTTGTTATCCATTAGAGCTAAAAGATAATTTCATTATCAGAGCAGTGAGATAGCTGGTATTATACAAAAAATCCTCAATGTTAAGGCAAGTGCACAAATATTCATTAAATCAATTTTCCAATTCCCACTTAGATCTGAAAGAAGACTGTGTGTTCAAAGTTCAACTTAAATTTATTACAATGTTCATATGTCACTGTTTCTTTCATGCTTTCATGGTAGATACAAAGAAAAACTACACACAAAGACAGACAAACAACCAATGTTCAAAAGAAGATAAACTGTGCAATTATAAATACAAGTAATAATAATTATAATAAATAAATAATAAATGATGCCGAGAAATGTTTTATAGAGTCCTTGAAAGTGAGTCGATAGATTGTGAAGTCGTTCACTGTAGAGGTGAGTGAAGTTATCCACACTGGTTTGAGGAGTCTGATGGTTGAAAGGGGTAATAACTGCTCCTGAACCTTGCACTGTGGGACATAAGGCTCCTGTGCCTCCACTCAGAAGAGAGAATTGCCTGAATGGTAGAGATGTGACCCTTTCATCAGAGATACTGTAAATTGTCCATCAATTAGGATTGCATACAATGGAGACACAGGTAGGCATACTAGAGGAACTAACAGTAAAGTAAAACTATGCAAGGCTCCACACAGAACTGCTCTGTTAAACTTACTCTCAGTCTTACACGTTTAAAAGAACGCCTACCCCGGCTGACCTTAATTTTCCTTCCAACAAAGAATCTTCAGTCTGGTAACAATCTTGTAAATCAGCTCTTAGCCTTCAGGGTTCAATCATTTACTTCCAGGAATGTGGTGATCAGAGCTGTGCAGAGTAGCTGTGATCTGAATAGACCGATACAGCCTGGTCTTGCAGGCCTCAAACTAAATCACAATTTTACAAGGAATAAGGTTACCAACTGTCAATTCTATGTACTACCCTAGGTGGCACAGCGACACAGCAGTTAGCAATGTTACCTCACAGCACCAGAACCTACGACCTAATTTCATTTCTACCTCAGCTTGGACTGTGTGGAGTTTCACTCCTTACTGTAACAGAGTGGGCTTTCCTCCCACATCATAGACATGTGTGGGTAGGTTAGCTGTCCACTGTAAATTACACCAAGTGTCAGTCATTGGCAAAAGAAGCAAAGATAGGCATGTGAACAGAAAATGAGTCTTGCGTGTTTAAGGGGATTGTGATAGACCTGCATGCACTTGCTAGGTCCTGACTCTTCATTCTTTGATATAAAGTGCTAGTGTGCACACGAGATGTGCACAGGCTAAACTGTTTGCAAAGTTATCCGTGTTTTATGAGGAATAAGTACATGTATTTACAATAACAACTAGATATACATTGGCACCAATCATAGTCAGAAAGGATAGTGCTGCGTGGTCCAACTTTGAGACCCTGGTCTGGGAAATAGAGAAAAGATCATTCCTAAGACAAACCCTGAATGACCCTCAGAGCACAGTATACAAACAGAACAAACCAGCTAGCAAGAATTACAACTGCATGAACTGAAATGCCCATTGAATTTGGACTTCAAAATTATGCAGGCCCAAAGAGCCTTTGGTTGGGTACGCTTAACCTTACACCTATGCTATGTGACTTCACATAAATTCAACCACATTTACGCCAAATATCAAAGTAATTATATCCTAAAACTTGGACCATAAGACCATAAGGCATAAAAGCACAATTAAGCCATTCGGCCCATAGAATGCTCTGGCAATTTGTCACAGCTGATTGATCTCCCTCTCAACCCCATTCTCCTGTCCCCTTCCAGTAGCCTTTCATGCCCTATCTACTCCACCTTAAATACACCCAACAACCTGGCCTCTACAGCCACCCATGGCAACAAATTCCATAGATTAACCACCCTCTGGCTAAAGAAATTCATTCTAATCTCTGTTCTAAATGGATGTCCCTTTATTCTGAGGCTGTGGCAGCTGGTCCTAGACTTTCAGACCTTAGGAAACATCCTCTGCACATCCACTCTGTCTAGGTCTTTCAACATTTTATAGATTTCAATGAGATTCCCCTGCATTCTTCTAAATTCCAGTGAGTAAAAGCCCAGAGCCATCAATCGCTCCACATACAATAAGCCTTTTATTCCAGTAATCGTTCTTGTGAAACTCCTCTGAACCCTCTCCAATGTCAACACATCCTTTCTTAAATAAGGGGCCCAACTGCTCACAATAGCCCAAGTGAGGCCTCACCATTACCTTATAAGACCTCGGTATTGCATCCTTGCTTCTATATTCTAGTCCTCTCAAAATGAATTTGCTTTCCTCACCACTGACTCAACCTGCAAATTAATCTTTAGGGAATCCTGCACAAGGACTCCCAAGTCCCTTTGCACCTTGGATTTCAAATGGTTCGACTTAATATCAGAGAATGCATACAGTATACAACTTGAAATTTTTACTTTTCACAGAGACATCCATGAAACAAGAAGCACCAAAGAATGAATGATAGCAACATCAGAAACCTAAAGCCCCCACTCCCCCTCCTACACACAAACAGCTGCAGAAGCATCCCCGTTTAGAAAATAGTCTGTTTTTATTCCTTCTACCAAAGTGCATGACCATACACCTCCCTGCACTGTATTCCATTTGTCACTTCTTTACCCATTCTCTTTGACTGACCTAGCCCTTGCAGCCTCCCTGCTTCGAAAACTGTTTAAAAAATATGTATATATCCACACCTAAAACTCTACATTGTTACATCATAAACCCATTTACTGCCCAGACACTTATTATGAAGGAACTTCAAATACTGAGGCTGTACTTAATGTACCTCATGCCAATTGGCAGACCGGCTAATACCACACATCTAATCTTATCCTTCTCCAGAGAATTACAAAGACTTTTTGATGAATAAATCTTTTATTTCCTTAAATATTTCATCATATAGAGGGCTCCCATATCTCTAATCTACCTCAACGACATCAAAAGCTTCAGAGGAGTAGACAAGCACTGCAAAATAAAATATGGAAAACATAATATTTTATCTTTCAAATATTTTCTTTTATGCAAAACTAAGCAATTTCTATGATGTATAAAGGATGTATAATAAATATGTAAAATATTTTCTATTATTTCTTCAAATTTAAGATAGGTGCAAACAACAGCTTTTTAATTTAACACTGATCTGTCTCTTTGATATGTGTGAGAATCGGTTGTTGATATATTTGTTCATCTTCGACCACGGTGAATGGATCCAAATTTTTAAAACAAATTGGTGATCGTGATTATTAATTGTGACATAAAGCATTTGCTGGAATGGTTGTATAATGTGGCTTGGCATGCAGTTGGCTGTTCTTGCATTTTAGATCCAGAGAAACCCATATTAACATTCATTAAGTGTAGAGATACCCACCAATAACAACGGACTAATGGCTAATGGATCTCAATGACCTTTCCCGATCTGCTATTTTGACAGAGGTTTTGACAAATTGAGACTAAATGGACGTTATGCACATTATTAATTCTACATTACTGAAAATTTGAGTTTAAAGAGCTGACAGCTGGGTAGTCACCATGGTGTTCCAGGAGAGCTGCCGCCCACAAAGTAGCATGCAATAGAGAAATTATGTTGAAATTATCCATTTACAAATGAAGTTCAAGGAAATTCTCAATACTGATAAAGTAATTTTGAAAGAGTAGCATGAATCTCCAAGAAGCTAATTAATCTTGATAACTATTTCTGCATAATCTTTAAATTTTGCTGTCTTGATGTAAAATATTTTTTACTTTCAGATAATGGAAGTTTCTACTCTCTTGTATTATTTAGAGAACCTCTTCTTGCTTTATATGATGACTTTTAAATCATTCTTCAGGTTAAGATGTCCAAAAGCAATCATTAATCCAACCATCATGCTTTCAATGATATCTACTTTTGCCATTACTTTTATGTACATCAGGATCCTGTGTTGTCTGTATCAACCTGCCATATAATATAACCCATCTTGTATTTGCAAGGCAGAATTAAACATTAGATCCTTCATTAAGAGTTTTGTTTCTTTGCTGCTGATCCATTGTAATGCAAAATGGTTCAGCAACAAAGCACTTATTTGGTAGAAATCTAATCTTGAGTGTTCATTAAAAGCTGATAGAAGTTGCCCAGTTCCTTCACCAACCAACTGCTTCCTGTGGATAATTCTGCAAACAGCTGATGTAAGCTTCAGACAGATTTAATCATGTGTTCAATAAATACAGTTGACTTGTAGGCTTCCAACTATATAAATGTCATCAGATACAGAGCAAGTTGGCATTGTCTAAAAAAACGCGTGCATATGTTTCTCTATGGATATTAAAGCACTTTTAGTGAACATTTCCCGATAAGTTAGTGCTTGTCAGGAATTTGTTCTGGGCACATCAGGTCACAGGTCTTTTCAGTTCAGCTGACATCTGCTTGGCACCAGTCATGGAGCTAATTGTGTCTTTGGTCACCAGGCAGCTTTATTCTATTGCCAATGGAAAATGGAGTTTTGTGGGCATTCCATGACTTTTTAATTCTCGTGCAAAGATTGAGAAAGAGACAACAATTAAAGGACCATGACAGTCAATTCTATGTCCTGCATGTAGCATCTTCTGATTTATTTGCAAAATAAACTGAAGTAAAATTTATTATCAGAGAACATACTTGTCACCACTGTTACGTTACTTCTGATTAAATGTACCGTGAGTTAACAGTAAAGAAACAAATTCTGGAAGAATTAGAGAACTTTTACTTGCAATAATAAACAAACACGTCTTAACCCAGCCATGTGCTGGAACGTTCTGGTAATCCCACGCATGCTCAGTGCTCTGTCCAATCATGTACTGGCACATTGTTGCATGAGATATCACTACATCTTCTTTTCCTTAAAAAGAAAAACAGTGAACAACATTAAACAAAGCAAATACATAAATCATCAAGTCTCTATCAGTCTCTCTGTGGATTTACGAACACAGGTAGACCTCCTAAGCGGTACATACAGATCTTGTGTTTCCTTGTTATTATTTGCATGTTTTGTCTCATCAACATCGATTAACTGAATCTCTGAAGTTGGCTCTTTCTTGAGGTCTTTGTGATTTTTTCTCACCACTGCTCCCTCCTCTGTTTGGACCATGTATGATCTGGGTTGTACTTCTTCAAGTACGGTAGCTTTCTGTGTCCATGTTCACTTTGTCTTGTATTCTCACTTCATCTCCCTAATGCAGTTCAGGGAATGGACGAGAACATCTGTCAAAGTATATTTTCTGCTTTGCTTTGTGTTCATCTTTCCATCTTTTCACTTGTTCATCTCCCTCTGTTCTCAGAAGGCTCTCATCCATTGGCAGATTAGATCTCAAACATCATCCCATCAAGAGCTGAGCAGGCGAAAATCCACATTCAAGTGGATTACTACAATAGGCTAACAAGGCTTTATAAAAATCACTTCCACAATCTTTTGCTTTGTGCATCAGTTTCTTGACAATTCCTACCAGTTTTCTCAACTAATCTATTAGACTGAGGGAAAAATAGACTAGATATTGTATGAACAAAGCCTCATTCACGAGCAAAATATTTCATTCATTCACTACTGAATTGTGGACCATTGTCTGTGAAAGCTGCATCAGGTACACCATGTCTTGAAAAAACTGACTTCATGTATATAGTTACATTTTTTGCAGTTGTTCTGCCCAGAAAACACACTTCAGGATACAGTGAGTAGTAAACTGGTATTAATAGATAGTCTTTGTTGTTAGTTATAAAAAGATCAATGCTTACCTTCTGATAAGGTCTATGAGGATTCAGATGTGGATGCAGTGGCTCCTTAGGGCTGCTAAGTTGGTATTTAAGGCATATTTGACAAGAAGACACCAATTCTGCAATCTCTTGATTCATCCTGGGCCAAACCATCACTTCCCGTGCTCTTCTCTTACATTTATCAATGTCTAAGTGGCCTTCATGAATTTTATCAAACATTTCTTTATGGAGACTTTTAGGTATAACAATTCCACTACCTTTGTACAATATCCCATCCACAACAGACAGTTCTGATCTGTGGTTCCAATAATCTTGTACTACTGAGTCATGCCTATATCTGACCATCCATCCAACACCACTTGTATTACCTGATTAAGAACTTTGTCCTTCTCTGTCTTAAGACGCAGCAGTTCCATCTTCTTGGGAGAAACAGGTACAGTTTCTATGACCATACCAATGAATACCTGAACATCAATAACATTCCTGTGATTGTATTTTGTTGTTGGATCCACAGCTCTGGAAAGTGTGTCAGCCGTGTACATGAATTTTCCAGGTGTCTATGACACATTTAACGCATACCTTTACAATTTGATCATCATTCACTGAGTAAGTAAAGGACAGTCACTTAAAGGTTTGTTAAACAATGCAATCAATGGCTCATGATCGGTTTCAACATCAATAGATTGCTCTGACACAAACTGATGAAATCTCTCACAAGCAAATGTAACGCTCATCTATATTGGCTCGCACACATCTAGGGGAGAGCCCGTCCCCTGCCCAAACTTGTCTCACGGTTGCGTCAGTTGCTGTGCAATGACACCTGATACAGCCTCAAACATCAATCATCAGCCAGCACACAATGTACATTTTACAAATTGCACTTTATAAATCTTACTAGAACTAGGTAATTAATAGCGATACAATACATATGAAAGAAAAGCAAAAAAAGGTGCCAAAACTTCAGTCAATTTGTGCACAGCCGTTGGAGCTCAATCATCGAAGTCTTCGGTCCACCATTCGATCTTCTCCAACCTCCTTGACCCGCCGCCTGGGACCAAACTCAGTGGTCGACCAGAGCGCATCCAGCACCGTCTGCCTTCCTCGCGATCTCCCCTCCAACTTCCCAAAAGCTCACACAACTCTAGCTTACAGACCCACAAGAAAGAATAACATCTATCCCAATTGGTTAACAAATGAATACAATTCTTGTTATCAGTAATTATAACCCAAACAAGCTGTGAGAGAAAGCACTGTCTCACCAGTTAAGATAACAAAGAAGCATTTTTACTTTTAACATAACTAAGAAGCCATTTTGATTATCATACACAGTAACATAAGAAGAAACCCCTTACACAAGCATAATACTGAGCAATTCTTTTTCAATTTGGGCATATCTTGTTTCTGGATCAGATAATGAATGAGATGCATATGCCACTGGTACCCATTCCTGATCATGTCTTTGGAGTAATACTGCCCCTAAGCCCACTTAAGATGCATTATATGAGATTTTGATGGGTCTCTTAGCATCATAAAATATCAACATAGGTTGAAATTACATGAGTACTTTCTTGAGATTTTGCCATGCTTTCTCCTGTTCATGGTTCCAGCTCCATTCATTTCTCTTTTCTGTTAGTTGCCTCAATGGAGCAAGCTGTTCTGAGCGATTGGGTATAAATTTTTCCATATTGTTAACCATTCCCATAAACCTCTCAACATCCTTTTTACATTGCGGTCTTGGCATGTTCTCAATAGCAGAAACCGTCAATGGATCAGGATGCACATCCTCTTTGCTGATGATATCACCCACAAATGTAGGTTCAGTCACTCCTAGCTGACATTTTTTCTTCAATTTCAGGTTAGCCTTGCGTGTTGCCTCTAAGTCTTGTCTGAGCCTGGCATCATGCTCTTGTTTATAACCATATAACCATTACAGCACGAAAACAGGCCATCTTGGCCCTTCTAGACAATGCCGAACACTAGTCTGTTTAGCCGATCCCCAAATAATAATATCATCCATGGATGTATCTACGCCCTCAATGTGCTCGTACAACATGTGAATGGTTTTATGGTACACTTCAGGAGCTGATGCAATTCCTAAAGGAAGCTTAAGAAAACAGTATCTGGCAAAAGGGGTGTTAAAGGTCCGCAATTTTGAACTCAGTTCATGTAATTTGAGTTGCCAGAATCCGGAGGATGCATCTAATTGACTAAAATACTCTGCATTAGCAAACTGTGACATAATTTCTTCACGAGTGGGCAATTTGAACTGCTCTCTTTTAATGGCCCGATTCAAGTCTCTTGGATCTAAACAGATCCTCATTTTTCCATTTTTCTTATCAACAATGACAAGCGAATTGACCTATTCAGTTGGTTCATCAATTTTTTTTATGAGTCCTAGCCTTTCCGTTCTGTCTAGTTCTGTTTTCAGTTGCTGACGTAATGCAAAAGGTACTTTTCTGCATGGATGTATTACGGGTTGCTCTGTATTATCAATTTTAATGGAGTTCTCTCCTGAAAGACTACCAAGCCCTTTAAACAAGTCTTCATAGCCTTTCATCAAGTCACTATATTCTGACTCTGTCACCATCCAGGACTAAAATTCTTTTCACCAAATTATGTCTTTCACAGGCAGATAAACCCAGAATTGACTGTACATTTTTGGCACAACCACAAATGAAAGCGTATGCACAATATTTTTGCCACGCATGTTTCTTTAACTGGAATGTCCGCACCTGAATACCCAGTCACTTTTATATTTGTCTGATGTAACTTTGGTCCTGGCTTTAAAGCATCAAACTCAGATTCTGCAAGAACATTTGCTTGTACTCTAGTATCAAGTTTAAACAGAATTTTGTTTTGATTCACTTGCAACGGAATAGTCCAGTCATTCTTACTTTGTTTATTTTTACAAAGCTCATCTATATAAAATTCCTCACGCACAGCATTTACCTGTTTCATTTTATTTTCCTTCTTTCTACTTTTACTACAGCATGAAAAATGATTAATCTTATTGCAGCCATTGCAAATTTTGCTGTATGCGGGACACTGATTTGGACGATGTTCCTGCACACAGCCATCACATGACTTTTTTCTTTCCAATGTCGTCTTGCTCTCTGTCAGTTTCGTTGACATATTATTATATTTCTTGATGTATTCATGCTTTTTTACAACGTTTACATTGCAGTTTTCAACAAAAAGCTCTTCAGCCTGCAACATCACGGTCTCAGAAGATTTGCAAAGTGCCAAAGCTTTTTCAAAATTTAAATCCTGCTCTCTCAACATCCTTTCTGTCAGAACATTATCTCAAATGCCACAAGCAGGCCTATCTTTAATGAGTGAGTCTGTGAGCATTCCAACCCCACATGTTCTACTATGCTTTCTTAACTCAGTAGCATACTGATCAATTGCATCAGCAGCTCTCTGCCCACATGTGAAGAATTTATATCACTCATACATTAAGTTACGCTGAGGTATACAAAATACTTCAAATCTGCCCATTATCGACTTTAGATTGAAACTATCACCATCTTCAAAGACAAAATTATTATATACCTCTACTGTGTCATTCCCAATTACATGGAGCAAAAGCGCAGCTTTGGTTTTATCCGATTTTTCTTCATAATCGATTGCTGATAATCTGTTGTTTGAATATCCTCTAATACTCGGCTACATTGTCAGTCAGCTGAAATTCTGGGGGGGGGGGTTGTAAACTTTCCATTTTACCATTTACAGTTTGAACTTTTTTATTTTTTTCAATTATCTTCAATTCTCAATTCTCCCATATTATTTTTCCAGAACCACTTCTGACACCATGTTATGTTACTTCTGTTTAAAGGTACCATGGGTTAACAGTAAAGAATCATATTCTGGAAGAATTAGAGAACTTTTATTTACAGTAATAAACAAACACGTCTTAACCCAGCCACATGCTGGAAGATTCTGGCAAACCCGCACATGCTCAGTGCTCTGTCCAATCATGTACTGGCACATCATTGCACATGATATCACCACAACCACATACAAACCTGAGATTCTTTTTTGCAGGCATACTTAGCAAATATATGAAACAGTAGCTGTAAACAGGATCTATAAACTGTAAATGCAGATAATAAATAAATAGCAATAAATAATGAGCATGAAATAAAAAGATAAAAGAGTCCCTAAATGAGTGTAGTTATCCCCTTTTGTTCAAGAACCTGATGATTGAGGGGTAGTAACTGTTCTTGAATCTGGTGGTGCAAGTCCTCAGGCACCTGTAACTTCTACCTAATGGCAGCAGCGAGAAAAGAGAGAAGAGCATGCCTGGGTGATGAGGATCTTTGATGATGGATGCTGCTTTTCCACAGCAACGTTTTATGTATAAAGTTGGTAGAAAGTTTGTGAACCCTGTAGAATTTTCTCTGTTTCTGCATAAATATGACCTAAAATGTGATCAGATCTTCACATAAGTCCTAAAATTAGATAAAGAAAACCCAATTAAATAAATAACATAAAAACAACTATACTTGTTAATTTATTTATTGAGAAAAATGTTTGAATATTACAGGTATTTGTTGGAAAACAGTATATGAACCTTTGCTTTCAGTAACTGGTGTGACCCTCTTGCACAGCAATAACGTCAACCAAACATTTCCAATAACTGTGGATCAGTCCTGTATATCGTATAGATTGTGGGAAGAAAGAAATTTATGGCTGTATTCCATTAGAAAAAATTACTTATAATTTAAGAGATAAATATGAAACATTACTGAAAATTTGGTGTCCTTATTTACAAAAGACAGGACTAAATATATGGGTGCTCTGAAGATGAAACAATTGGTTACTTGGGGAAAGAAATAAATATATATACTAAAGTTATTATGAACTCCATGGAGCATGTGGAGATCTTCCAACAACCAGGCACTCTTTCTTTCTTTTTCTTTTTTTTTCTATAGGGAAGTTAGGCGGGAGGGGTTAAGGAGAGGGGGGAAGGGTTATATACATTTTTTTCCATACTTTACTCTGTAATCATTTAAAAACACAATAAAAAAAAGTTTTCAAAAAAAAAAAAGTCCTGTATATCGGCTTGGAGGAATTTTAGGTCATTCCTCCTTACAAAACTGCTTCAACTGTTGGTGGGCTTCCTTGCATGAACTGCTTGCTTCAGGTCCTTCCACAATTATTTCTATAGGATTGTCAGGACTTTGACCTACCCATTCCAAACTACATATTTTCTTCTTTTTAAACCATACTGTTATGATTTGCTCTTGTCTTTTGGATCATTGTCTTGTTGCATTATCCAACTTCTATTAAACTTCAAGTCTTGGACTGCTACAATGACATTCTCATGTAAAATTTCTTGATACAATTTTGAATTCATTATTCCCTCAACAATTGCAAGCTTTCCAGGCCCTGAGGCAGCAAAGCAGCCCCAAACCATGATGTTCCTTCCACCATGCTTCATAGTTAGGATGAGGTTGTAGTGTTGGTGTGCAGTGCCCTTTTTCCACCAAACATAGCAAAGTGCATTTCTGCCAAAAAGCTCAACTTTTGTCTTATCTGTCCACAATACATTGTCTAGAAGCATTGTAGAACATCCAGGTGGTCTTTTACAAACTTGAGACATGTAGCACTGTTTTTTTGGGAAAGCAGTGGTTTCCTCCATGGTGTCCTTTCATGAGCATCATTCTTGTTCAGTGTTTTTCATATAGTGAACACATGAACAGAGACTTTAGCAAGTTCTAGAGAAACCTGCAGATCTTTTGCTGTTATCCTTGTTTTCTTTTTCACCTCCCTCAATTACATATTGTGCTTGGCATAATTTTTGCAGGATGCCTACTCCTAGGGAGAGTAGCAACAGTACTGAATTGCTTTCATTTATAGACAATTTCTCTTTCTGTGGACTGATGAACACAGGTCTTTAGAAATGCTTTTGTAGCCTTTTTCAGCTTCATGCATCTCTACAGTTCTTCTAAGGTCCTCTGAAAGTTGTTCCGATTGAGGCACAGTGCGCATAAAGAGATCTTTCTTCAGAAGACAGGCTCCGTCATTATCCTGACTTTGTGTGTCTTTTTCATAAGGCAGGGCACCTCTACAACCCATATCTCCAATCTCATCTCATTGATTGGAACATCTGACTCCAGATAACTTTTGTAGAAAGCATTACCCCCGAAGCTCACATATTGTTTCCAGCAAATACATGTAATATTGGACTATTTTCCTCAATAAATAAATGAACAAGTATAATGTGTTTTGTTTTATTTATTTAATTAGGTTCTCTTTAATTAGTTTTAGGACTTACATGAAGATCTGATCACATTTTAGGTCATATTTATGCAGAAATAGAGAAAATACTACAGTGTTCACAAACATTCTGGCACCACTGTAGATGTTATGTTATGTTACAATGCCAGTGTTATGTTAGTTAGTCACTGATCACAGCATCTTTTAAGTAAATCACTTGTGTGTCTCTCATCACAATCAACAGACCTTGATCAGCCCAAGGCTTGCAGTGACTTTGGGATGTTCTCAGGTAGGTAAGACCAAATTATCATGTTGGAGAGGCTGCCAGCACGTATACCCTCTCCCTTTTACCCCACCCTTGCTGGCAGCTATCTACTGTGTTACTTCATGGTTACCACTGAGAATATTCTGTAAAAGCCAACTTGCTTCCCAGCACCACCAGGAGAAAATCTGCAGATGCAGGAAATCCAAGCAACCCACACAAAATGCTGGAAGAGCTCAGCAGGCAAGACAACATCTATAGAAAAAAATACAGTTGATGTTTCGGGCCAAAACCCTTCAGCAGGACTGGAAAAATAAAAGCTGAAGAATAGATTTAAAAGGTGGAGGCAGGGGAGAGAGAAACACCAGGTGGTAGATGAAACTTGGAGGAGGAGGGATAAAGCAAGAGCTGGGAAGGTGATTGGTGAAAGAGACTGAAGTTCATGGAAGAAAGAAAAAGAAGGGGAGGAGCATCAGAGGGAAGTGATGGGTGGGCAAGGAGAAAACATGAGCAAGTAGATGGGAAATGATGGGGGGGGTGGTGTAGGAGGCATTACCGGAAGTTTGAGAAATCGACATTCATACCATCAGGTCAGAGGCTATCCAAATGGAATATAAGGTGCTCCTCCAACCTAAGTGTGGCCTCATCATGGCAGTGGAGGAGGCCATGGATAGACATATTGGAATGGGAATGGGAAGTGGAATTAAAATGGGTGGCCTCTAGAAAATCCTGCCTTTACTGGCAGCAGCTAGCTTCTCAGCAGTTACCAGGCAAAGAAAAAATGGCAACAATCTCTGAAGTCATTTGAAATCAAGGATCCATGATGGTAAAGCCTCAGGGTTAATACCATCAATACTTCCTTTAAGGTGTATGTGCACGTGTGCGTGCACGCATCTCTTGCTACTAGCACACACAGGAATGTAAACTGCACACAAAAGGTTGTCACCCTCTACTTTGTTGGCATATTTAGTTTCATGATCATACACAATCACATTTCTGGTTTCTGATGCAGGCTGTATTGACAACGTGATGTTTGCAATGATTTGTCTGTAGATTTTACAACTGGCTTATTTGTACTGTTCAGTGCGCACATGTTGTTGTCATTGGGCAAAAAATTGCACAGCTCAAGATTTTTGCACATACTAGTCATTACAAATTAGAGGGGACATTGACCAACACCTTGACCATTTTTTTTACTTAATTGGAATTTCATTCCATCTCCTAATCACTTGACAGGGCAGTAGCTACAAGGAATGGTTATAAGCACAGCAAAAAATAGTAAACTCAAATTTCTAGGCAATTGTATATTACCCTAAGAGTGCACAATCAGTATGCACTACTATACTTGACTGTGGATATCTTGGTCAGAAGAATTCCATTCTCACAAACCACCACAATCTACTTGCTATTCAGGTTGATCATTGCTTCAGGTTATTATGATTGATTTTTAAATAGAAGTTGAAACGAATCCCTGGGTTTGTTCTGTTGCAGAGTGAACAATAGCCCTTCAAAGTTGATAATATTGTTCCACAAAGGCATTACTTCAGAGCATTGGACAGTATAAAAATAATGGGCTCTGTACTAAATCACGAGTCAACGTAAAACAGACCATAACATGTCAATATAAAATACAGATCATTGTTATCTGTGACTGCACTGCATACACTACAGCTGAAAGGGTAAAATGGCCTATTCAAGATCCAAGCTGCCTGTAACATAACCTAGATTTTGTTTGTAATGCATGAATGTAACTCCTGTCCTTTATTTTGCTTATTTATGTGAGCTGTACAGATATCAAAAATGACAGATATATAAAAATGGAAGATTTGATAGTCAGTTTTGTCTTACACAAGAAATCTAATCAAATTACTATCCCTTACTTCTGGCGATTTGCACTTGTGAAACTACAGCCATTGTGTACAGTGAGGACAGTTCCTGAGGCCCATCAGGTTCTCTACCCTTGCACTTCTAATTTTAGGTGACTAAGTGGGCATTTCCTGTCCTCAGTCCTCTTCCTAAAATGCATTTCCTCCCATTTCTTTGCCCTAAACTTTGAATAGCACCCATCTGTTTAGCTTGAGATTGATGAACAACAGCCATTATTGTGCCCTCAGAAATGGGTGACATGATGTGAGTGTGTTGGAAGTATGCAGAACACAGAATAGCTGACCTCATTCTTCGTGCAATACCAATTTGAACCCTATCAATCTGGGATACTTCCATCCAGCAAGCACAAAGAGCTAATCTTGACCCTAATAAAAGGAAGAAGACCCTGTCTGTTCCATTTAAACAGACCCTCAGTGATATGTGACTGGGGTCAGAGGTTGTTTCTTTGGAGAAAACTCAAGGAGTCACATAACACAGAAAACTGGCCCATCAAGTTCATGATGACCACCAGCTACTTATCTAAACCAATCCTACATTAAACTTGTTTTTAGTCTCATTGATTACCCCTATTTACAGTGGCCGATTAACCTACTAACTTACACATGTTTGGGATGTGAGACAGAGGAAGAACAAGCGAACTCCACACGGACAGCACCTGGGGTCAGAATTGAACCAGGGTCTCTGGCATAGTAGGGCAGTAGCTCTACTAACTTGTTTTCCAAAGTAAAAGGTAAAAGAGCCCTCTCTGAAAAAGAAATTGAGCTTTTAGTAGTTATCCCTCTAGGAATCCTGCATGGCAGTGAGGAGGAGAGAAAACTTCAATGAGCAGGCCACATCAGTCGAAGAAACTGAGGTGAGGGGGGAGAAGGATCTGGTCAGTAGGATAAATCTTCAATGATCGAATGATCTCAAGTACAGCCAAAGAAGAAGCAAAGGGACTGGAATCCCAGATTCTCCGTGGGGACTGGCACTACCTCTTCCACGTATCATCTTTCAGCTTTACACATCATATCCCCTCCCAAACCCAGCCACCTTTTCTCTCACCTGGCCTGCTTGTACTCTTCCCCTCCTTC
The DNA here is from genome assembly GCF_030144855.1 of Hypanus sabinus. Classification (NCBI taxonomy): domain Eukaryota; kingdom Metazoa; phylum Chordata; class Chondrichthyes; order Myliobatiformes; family Dasyatidae; genus Hypanus; species Hypanus sabinus. Next base: position 42,438,889 of record NC_082727.1, read on the forward strand.
CTGAAATTATTCCTGCTCATTTCTGAAATCAGCCACCTCGCAGTGTTCTATTGAATCAAGGAAGGGGGACGATAGTCTCTAAGCAAAGAGAGGGGAGGATGACTTCCTCCTCATTGGAGAGAGGGCAACAGGTTGTGTAGAGACAACCTCTGCAGGCTTAATCAGAAGTAGGTTTATTATCACCGGCATGTGACGTGAAATTTGTTAACTCAGCAGTAGCAGTTCAATGCAATACGTAAAATAGAAGAAAAACTAATAATGATAAATAAGTAATTCTTATTCAGTATACTTTTGTACAGTATCAATATATTTAATAGATTAAACATTGTGCAAAAAACAGAAATAATATATATTTTTTAAAAAGTGAGGTGGTGTCCATTTAGGAATCAGATGGCAGAGGGGAAGAAGCTGTTCCTGAATCGCTGAGTGTGCACCGTCAGGCTTCTTTACCTCCTTCCTGATGGTAACAATGAGTAAAAGGCATGTCCTGGGTGCTGGAGGACATTAATAACAGACGCTGACTTTCTGAGGCACCGCTCCTTGAAGATGTCCTGGGTATTTTGTAGGCTAGTATCCAAGATGGAGCTGACTAAATTTACAACCCTCTGCGGCTTCTTTTGGTCCTGTGCAATAGCGCCCCCCCCCCCCCCCCATACCAGACAGTGATGCAGTCTGTCAGAATGCTCTCCATGGTACAGCTATAGAAGTTTTTGAGCGTATTTGTTGACATACCAAATCTCTTCAAATTCCTAATAATGTATAGCCACTATCTTGCCTTCTTCATAACTGCATCGATGTGTTGAGACCGGGTTAGATCCTCAGAGATCTTGACACCCAGGAACTTGAAACTGCTCACTCTCTCCACTTCTGATCCCTCTATGTACTCCTTCGTCTTACCCTTCCAGAAGTCTATGGTGCAAGTGATGATGACCTGCAGACATACGTCAGTAGAGTCTCCAGAAAGAAACCTGACCAATACCAGAACCACAAATAACATTATTCCCTTCATGTTCAAATAGTTTGGTATCTCATAAAGAAAACGCTAGGTTTTATAACCAGGCAGTTTGCACAATGCCCTCAACCTGGGGTACATGCCAAAGTCATGCCACCAGAATGGCCAGATGCAGGCTTTTGATATACAGCAGGTCTCCCCTGAACTCCTGGCCCCTATTCCAGTCTGGCGTCCAGCAATTAGAACAAACCGGTCTTACAATCAGTGACAGAACTACATGCAGTAGTGAAAGCAACTTCTGAGCTCCTTAAAGAGGGATTTCAGTCTATCACCCTGAAAATGCCTGCAATACTGTCCAGAGACGCTGATCAGTCTACAATGTTCATGCCTCTCGAAGGAAAGGAAAAAGAACAAAAATTCACATTGCACCACAGTTGCCATTTGCCCTACCTTTGTCGAGAGTCATCTAAACAGTCTTTATTCTTGCTCTTTGCTCTTATGACCAGCCTGCAGTCTGCCACTTATATCGTACAAAATCCTTCAGGAAACCTGGGGGTACTAAAGCCAACAACTACTACTGACATGCCTTGTCATTTCTCAATAAAGTGAGGTTGGAGAAAATGTGAAACTCTGCCACAGAGAATAAGTGAAGTAAATAGTGTACAAAAAAAATCGTAAGGTCTGCAGATGTTGGAAATCTAAAATAAAAATTGAAAATCCTGGAAATTTTCAATAGGTCAGGGTGCATCTGCAGGAAGAGAATAACATTCCCAGTTAAGGGGGAGTTAGGCAGAAAAGAACAGAGTGTAATTCTGCTGGATTTGGATAAGAAAGGATGTAAGGAAGCTTTAACATGGAGTTTTGATATTAGCTTGCTCCATATTGTACATTTGCTGGAATTCCTTGCAATTTGCAGGCTTACTCTTACAGACTCTAAAACTGGTAGAGACCTAACCCTGAAAAAAGCAGCCCGCACAGCCCAACGAACTGTTTTGCATCGTCACTGCACAACAGTAAGTGTCAGCAAACATAGGAGGTTCAGCATATAATGGAAATCCAGAGTAACGCATACAAAACATTGGAGGGACTCGGCAGGTCAGGGAACATCTATGGAAATGAATAAACAGTCAAGGTTTCAAGCTGAGGCCCTTCGTCCTGGCAGCAGCTGGCTCTTGCGATTGGTTTGTAAACAGGGCTTCTCATAGTTAGAGTGAAAGGCTAGTGCTAAATTTTAGTCGCTGAACTGTGACTGGACTCCAAAGTATCACAGAATAGATCTGGTTTTTATCCCATTAACTGATTGCATTGCCCAAGTGGAAAATCACCCATAGAAAGGTTTCTGAATGCAACCCCTCCTCCACTGTGGAGTGCTTTTCTTCAAATAACACAAACTACAATTTCCAGTAATAATGAGATTAGCTATTCTTCTGATGTGTTTATGTGCGACTTCGTTTAATATTGATGTTTTTTACTTCACTGCCCTCAAAACTGCAAGCTGCAACATAAATGGGAATGTTGATTATTATTTTGGCTGGTGTCTTTAGCAGTGCGAGTTGACCAAGTTGCAGTTGCTAATACAAATTGGACTAAATACTTTTATCTTTTAGTTACAAAGGTTTATCCTGTATGTTGCTTGTCTCCTTCTGTGCAACGATTAAAGCTTAGATTGAGAATCCTCACACCGCCTACATTTGGTTAACTGCATGATCTACCACAACAATCCCGTCATTGCTTATTTGACTTGCAAAGGAAGTGAGAGGTGTCAAAGATACACACTACACTGTAGAGAGGTTTTAGCTCCAGAGATTATCTTTTACTGACTGAGAGATAATTTAGCAGTTTCTGTGCCTCTGGGGGCTGGTGAAAATTTCACATGGAGTCATTGCTGTATCTTGGCCCTTAATTAAATCTCTGTGCTTTTGAATGCTGCAGCAAAGTAATTTTAAAGCTAAAGATAGATATACACTCAGAGGCCGCCTTATTTTGCATCTCCTCTACCTATTAAAGTGGCAGCTGAGTGTATGTTCGTGGTCTGCTGCTGCTATAGCCCATCCACTTCAAGATTCGATGTGTTGTGCACTCAAAGATGCTCTTCAGCACACCACTGTTGTAATGCATGGCTATTTGAGATACCATCGCCCTCCTGGCCCCAACATATCGATGTAGTTGTAAGGAAGGCAAGACAGCAGCTCTACTTCATTAGGAGTTTGAAGAGATTTGGCATGTCAACAAATACACTCAAAAAATTGTACCGTGGAGAGCATTCGAACAGGCTGCATCACTGTCTGGTATGGAGGGGCTACGACACAGGACTGAAAGAAGCTGCAGATGGTTGTAAATCTAGTCAGCTCCATCTTGCGTACTAGCCTGCAAAGAACCCAGGACATCTTCAGGGAGTGGTGTCTCAGAAAGGCAGCGTCCATTATTAAGGACCTCCAGGCACCCACGGCTTGCCCCTTTCTCACTGTTACCATCAGGTAGGGGATACAGAAGCCTGAAGGCACACACTCAGTGATTCAGGATCAGCTTCTTCCCCTCTGCCATCCGATTCCTAAACGGACATTGAATCCTTGGACACTACCTCACTTTTTTTAATATACAGTATTTCTGCTCTTGCAATTTTTAATTTATTCAGTATATATATACTGTAATTGATTTACTTGTTTATTTATTATTTTTTTATTTTATTTATTAATTTGTTTTCTTCTAGATTATGTACTGCATTGAACTGCTAGCTGCTAAGTTTCACGTCATGATAATAAAACTGATTCTGATTCTGTCAACTTGACCATTCTCCCCCGAGTTCTGTCATTAACAAGGCATTTTCACTGGATACTTGCACCAATCACTGTAAACTGTAGATACCATTGTGCATAAAAATCCAAGGAGTTTAGCAGTTTCTGAAATACTCAAACCACCCCATCAACACCAACAATCATTCCATGGCCAAAGTCACTTCGACATTCCCCACTCTGAGGTTTGGTCTGAACAACAACTGGACCTCTTCACCATGTCTCCATGACTGCACTGAGTTGCTGCCACATGATTAGGTGATTAGATAGTTGCATTAATGAGCAGGTGTACCTAATAAAGTGGCCACTGAGTTTAAGTGAATTAATAGGCATCAATAGTCATCAATATAATGATACGCTTATGCAACATTGTGATAATAATCAGCAAAATACACCTAATACAATTACTTGAAATTTAAGTTGCTTGGAAACAAAATTAATAAATTAAAAAGCATGGTGCGAAATTTCCTTTGTGGAGACGAGATTTCGTATTTCTTGAGCATTTGATGGGTGACGTAAATATTCTGACATTGAGAAAGCTCAGCTGATTTTGGCACCTAAGCCCTATTGACAAAACACTAATGGTTTTCCAGAAATTTGGGTATCTTCAGTAGGCAGTCATTTAATCCGAAGGAAGGGATTTCTGCCTTAGAACTAAGTGCTTAAAATAAATAACTTGCTTATTTTATTTCTTCTAACAAGACAGAATAAACTGCATTAAGAAAGGCATTTCTGGCTGATCACTCAACACAGGATTATCGCAAACATATTTTCCTATTTTGATTTATTCTAATTTCTGTGTGACTAGTGTAATCTAGGAAGAGGGAATCCTGCTAATACTCCTCTTGATGAGCAGCAGACCATCACTGTTTAGAACTGCATGTTTCAATGACATAATGATGAAGGTGCTGATAGAGTCAAGGAGACATGGCAATTGAGGCAGGTTTCATCACTAAATATGTCTCAGAGATCCAAATCATAAGACATAGGAGAGAATTAGACCTTTCAACCTCCTAGATCTGCTCTGCCATTCCATCATGGCTGATTTATTATCCCTCTCAACCCCATTCTTCTGCCTTCTCCCCGTAACCTTTGATGTCCTTACTAATCAAGCACCTGTCAACCTCCACTCTCAAATAATAATGAGGCAGCCTACAAAGAAGAAGTCATCATCTTGACACAGTGGGGTCAAGAAAACGATCTCTCTTTCAATGTCAAAAAACCTAAGGAGCTGGTTACGGCCCCTTTTGACATCAATGGATCTGGGGTTGAGAAGGTGAACAGCTTTAAGTTCATCAGCATTAACATAACGAAGAATCTCACTTGATCTGTACGTACCAGCTGTGTGGTGAAAAAGGCACAACAGCGCCTCTTTCACCTCAGACGGTTGAAGAAGTTTTGTACAGGCCCCCAGATCCTTTCTATAGGAGCATGATTGAGAGCATCCTCACTGCCTAGTATGGGAACTATACCTCCCTTAATCACAGGATTCTGCAGAGAGTGGTGCGGACAGCCCAGCACACCTGCAGATGTGAACTTCCCACTATTCAGGACATTTGCAAAGACAAGTGTGTATAATGGGCCCAAAGGATCACTGGGGACCTGTGTCACCCCAACCACAAACTGTTCCAGCTGCTACCATCCAGGAAATGATACCACAGCATACCAACAGGCTCCGGGACAGTTTCTTCCACCAGGCCATCAGACTGATTAATTCATGCTGACACAACTGTCTTTCTATGTTATATTGACCGTCCTGTTGTACATACTATTTGTTATAAATTACTATAAATTACACATTGCACACTTAGACAGAAACATAACATAAAGATTTTTACTTCTCATGTAGGTGAAAGACATAAGAAAAAAAAGTCGATTCCATTCAATTCAATAAACATTACCAATGACTTGTCCTCCACAGCCATCGTGGCAATGAATTCCACAGATTCAGCACCCTGCAGCAGATCATCCCTGCACCGATCCTGTAATGAGATGGACAGTTTATGCATCGTTACTCTATGACCTGGAGTTTTGTGCAAAGAGAGGTTTTGTGACCTCATCAAAACAGCAACAATGTGATACTTTCCTCATCTCCATATATGCATGTAATACTGTTTTAATTCATTTTTGGAAATAAAACTGCATTACTTGTGAGTGTGTATATATATAATTGAGACAAGAAGTATCTTATTCTGTTCTGTACAGATGGTTTTATCCTAATTCCATTCCACATTCTTCTTCTTCACTGCTGCAGGAGTTCTTTTCAAACAAAAGTCACTTTCTGTTTATGCACAAAAACAGCAGTGGTTAGAATTCAACCATGTCAATGCATGTTTCTTCATTCATTTGCAAACTACATTCCCCGTAACTTTAGCAACTATATCCCATTCTTCTACAAATATGCTGTTCCTCTCTCATGCTGCACTCGTTAGGTAATAAATCGTCGTGTTGCTGAACAGCACTTTATAACAAAGAAGTAATAGCTTTCTTCAGAAGCAGGTGGCAAAAGGAGAGTTGAAACTGAAGCCTTTAGAGGTGGGTGTATTTGTACACCTTCTCCCAGTGCTTCCGTTCGAAGAAGAAGGAAGCCTTCACGATATTAGAAGCAGGAACAGGTGTGATGGATGTTCACTATCCAGGGCTGGGGGGGGACCTTTCTTTCTTTGCCAAGCTCAGCTTTCTAAACACTAGCAGCTGACACTTCCAGAGATTGAAGTGTTGTTTTTGAGTAAAGTAAACATCCGACCAATATTCTTGTTTAGCTTCTTGTTGTAAACCGGAGCCAGTCTTCAGTTCTTAATGTAAATGACAAGCAATAGTCAGTTTGAAGTTAAAAGGACAGTTTTGCAAACCAGCACTGTCCATGAAGCAGACTGCTGACCTATAGCACCTGGGGTAACTGATAAAGAGATGTAGTGTAAGACAATGGAGTTACTTAATTGGACTTGTTTCAAACTAGACAACACTGTCTAAGTTGTTTAGTTCAAAGAAGCTTGCAGGCAAGATTGATATTATCACTTAGTATATCAAATGTTAATCGTTGCAAGGTTTGCTGTGTACTTAGGTATTCAGTTTCATCATTAATCATGTGTACCTGGGAATTCTGTCTCCACAAGCTTTTAGACCACTTGTGTTTAAAGGTATCTGGAAAAAAATATCATATGTGTGATGTCATACAGTGGCAAAATAACAATATAAACGTAGGGAGCAGTCCAGACTTTTTTAAGAATAGTCCAGGAACATCGAGAAACGTGGGATGAACTACATTCCTCTGCCTTGGATTTCTGCAACTGTTGACTGATTCGTCTGCACTCATGGGTATGTCTTTTTAGTTTATAGGAATTGTACCTGTGTTTTGGAAATCCTTTGTGTTTCGCAAACTGTTTGTAACTGTGAAGATTTTTATAAGATAGAAATCCTCTGAGAGCTTTAAATGTGTCTGGATTTAAATATTATCACTAAAATAAATGAAATGTGTTTAAACTACTTTGTTAGTTGGAAATCCCTCCTCCTTGGTAGCTCAAATAGTGACTATTGGCAGCTAAATGTGCATGGAGGATAAACGAGTCTTTGAAGATTAAGTAGCTACAGTATAATCTCTCTATCTATATCAGATGGGGCTTAAGATCTTCATTTGAGTTTGGAACTTCATGTCAGCAAACATGAACATCATCAAACAGGTAGAACATTGATAGTGGAAAGACCAGCAAAAGCCCATGGTACAGAGGCAGACTTAATTATATAGCAACTTTCTTATTCACTGGCATCTTTTTTATTCACTGTGAGTCTCACTGGCAGGACAAGTAACTGGTGTCAATTCTTGATTGCTCTTAAGAGTACAGTGGTGTGCAGCCTCTGGTGCTACAGTCCCCTTTGCAGCAAAATTCCCCCTTACTGGTGGGAACTAGAGAGTAGGGGTAAGGAGTTCCAACAATAATAAAATATGTATTTCCAAGTCAGATTATTGTGTTTCTGGCAGGAGTACTTGCAGTTGGTAACACAACCTGCAGCAATCAGGATGAAAAAGTTTGCATGCTTGGGGGGCACTGTCAAGGAATATTTTGCAAATTACTGCAATATATTTTGTACTCTGCGGCAGTGGTATCATGATACTACAGGGAGTGAATGGGGTGAGGAATTGGAAGCAAAGTAACTGCTTTATCCTGAAACTTGTTGAGTTCATAATGTGTTGTTGGAGTCATATTTTTCAAAATAAATGCTAGCACACTCCTGATATGGAGTGTAGTTAGATTCTTTTCTGTTGGAGGTGGCCATTCCATGGTACTTGCATGGAATGAATATTATTTGACATGGAACTTTTATTGTGAACCATTTAATTTTCAGGTAGAATTGAATCTTCTTTTGTGCATGGTATGACTTCACCTATAAGGGCATTGCTAATTCTCATTGAGTTCGGCTTTATCAGGTGCTGTGAAAGCAAATGCTATCTTGGGTTGGGTCTTGTCTAAATTAGTCCGTGTCTTGAATTAGCTCCTTGCTAATGTTTTCTGGCCATTCAGGATTAGAGACTCCCAAGATCTCACTACCATGATTGTCTTACATGATGCTGAATGATCACAAGTGACAACTGGGCTTTTGCGACATTATTGAATGTCCCATTGCAGAATACCTAGAGAGCCTTTTGAAGCCTTGAATGTGTCAAAGGCCTTTTAGGTCAAATTAGAGATCGTAATGCATCAGCATGTAGAAGGGAGAAAGAAAACTGGGCTGAGTGGTGCCACAACAACAACCTCTTACCCAATGTCAGCAAGAACAAAGAGCTGATTATTGACTTCAGGAGGAGGAAACCAGAGATCCATGAGCCAGTCCTCATTTGAAGATCAGCAACTTTAAATTCCTTGGTGTTATCATTTTGGAGGATCTGTCCTCTGCCCAGCAAATAAGTGCAATCCTGAAGAAAGCGTGGCAGTGCCTCTATGTTCTTATGAGTTTACAAAGCTTAGGCATGACATCTAAAACTTTGAAAAACTTCTATAGATGTGTGGTCGAGAATATATTGACTGGCTGCATCACAGCCTGGTATGGAAACACAAATGCTTTTGAATGGAAACTTCTACAAAAAGTACTGGATATGTCTCAGCCCATCATGGATGATGCCTCCCTGGCATAGAGCGCACCTACATGGTGTTGTCGCAGGAAAGCAGCATCCATTATCAGGGTCCTCCACCACATAGGACGTGTTCTCTTCTCACTGCTGCCATCAGGAAGAAGTACAGAAGCCTCAGGACTTACACCACCAGGTTCAGAAACAGTTACTACCCCTCAACCAGGCCCTTGAATCAGAGGGGATAACTTCAGATAACTTCACCTGCCACATCTTTGAAATGTTCCAACAACCTAAGGATTCACTTACAATGACTTGCCGTCTCATGTTCTTGATATTTATTGCAATTTATTTATTAATATTATTATTATTATTTCTTTCCTTTTGTACTTGCCCTGCTTGTTTTCTTTTGAACACTGGTTGAATGCCCAAGTTAGTATGGTCTTTCATTGATCCTGTTATGGATTTGTTGAGTTATGCCCATAAGAGAATCTAAGGGTTATATATGGTGACATGTGTGTACTTTGATAATAAATTTACTTTGAACTTTGAATTTTGACCTGCTTTAACTCCGATAATCAAATATACTTATTTACATTTGAAAGGGTTTAAAATAATAATCATGACTAGTTTGATGCTTCACAATCAGATACTAAGTGTATCATGCGTCACAACTCAGCCTAACACTCAGCCCCTTACCTTGCTGCTTAACTTCAGGGCAAAGAGGTGGTGGGCCAGCATCAAACCTTCTGTGTAATGCTGACACTCACATAGTAATGCACTGAAGTTAAGATCAAGCTGACTCATGGCAGTGACGTCAACTGGCGATCATAAAACCACCGGCTAGCATGATCCAATGCATTATCAAAGGTATTTACTTTCACCTGAGTTCTGGAATTCATCTCTTCAGAAATGAGTTAAGGAACAATAGCCTGAGCTCTTGGGCCTGATACAGTTTGTATTTGATCCTGGTACCTAATGCTAGTCATGATTATTGTTTGAATGAAGACACTAATGTTATTTGGCCTTGAGAAGCTTGGGCCAAAGACAAACTGAACATCATGATATGGATTGTTGGCAAGTTAACAACAATCAATTACTATCAGCTTGGTGGTAACTGTGAATAGAATTAGGAAGCAGGTATTAAGTGGATTGGGTTTTTCCATCTTATGGGCAGGTATACATTTGTCAGGTTGTGTAATAACTGTTCTGGAACAGCCTGGCTCTATAACTGGGATATTGTCACGATGAATTACGAAAGGAAGCTGGTGACTAATATCAAAGAAGATACTAAAAGCTTTTTTTAAGTATATAAAGGGTAAAATAGAGTCAAGGGTAGATATAGGACCAATAGAAAATGATGCTGGAGATATTGTAATGAGAGATACAGAGGTGGAAGAGGAACTGAATGCATATTTTGCATCAGTCTTCGCAGTGGAAGACATCTGCAGTATACGGGACATTCAAGAGTGTCAGAGAAGTGAGGTATGTGCAGTGAAAATTACGACTGAGAAGGTGCTCAGAAATCTTAATATCCCAGGGTGGATATATCTCCTGGATCTGATGGAATGCACCCTTAGGTTCTGAAGGAAGTAGCTGGAGAAATTGCGGAGGCATTAACCATGATTTTTCAAGAATCGATAGGTTCTGGCATTGTACCGGATGACTAGAAAATTGCAAATGTTACTCTACTATTTAAGAAGGGTAGAAGGCAGCAGAAAAGAAACCATAAACCTGTTATCCTGAGATCAATGGTTGGGAAGTTGTTGGAATCGATTGTTAGGGATGAGATTACAGAGTACCTGGAGGCACATGACAAGATAGGCCAAAGCCAGCATGGTTTCCTGAAAGGAAAACCCTCCCTGACTATCTTACTGCAATTTTTTGAGGAAATTACAAGCAGGGTAGACAAAGGAGATGCAGTGGATGTAGTGTACTTGGATTTTCAGAATGCCTTTGACAAGGTGCCGCACATGAGGCTGCTTAGCAAAATAAGAGCCCATGGAATTACAAGGGAGTTACTAGATAGGGTGGATCATTGGCTGATTGGCAGAAAACAGAAAGTGTGAACAAAGGGATCCTATTCTGGCTGGCTGCGGTTACCAGTGGAGTTCCACAGGGGACGGTGTTGGGACCACTGCTTTTTACGATGTATGTCAATGATTTGGACTATGGGATTACTGGATTTGTAGCTAACTTTGCTACTGATACAAGGATAGGTGGAGGAGCGGGTAGTGTTGTGGAAACAGAGAGCCTGTTAGATAGTTTAAGGGAATGGGCAAAGAAGTGGCAAATGAAATACAATGTTGGAAAGTGTATGATCATGCACTTTGGTGGAAGAAATAAACTGGCAGACTATTATTTAGTTAGGGAGAGAATTCAAAATGTGGAGATGCAAAGGGGCTTGAGAGTCTTTGTACAGGATATCTAAAGGTTGAGTCTATTGTAAAGAAGGCGAATGCAATGTTGGCATTCATTTCTAGAGGTTTAGAATATAAGAGCAGGGATGTGATGTTGAGGCTCTATAAGGCACTCATGAGACCACACTTGGAGTATTGTGTGCAGTTTTGGGCTTCTTATTTTAGAAAGGATTTCCTGACATTGGAGGGGGTTCAGAGGAGATTCACAAGAAAGATTCCAGGAATGAAAGGGTTACTGCATGAGGAACGTCTGGCAGCTCTTGGGCTGTATTCCCTGGAGTTCAGGAGAATGAGGAGGGATCTCATAGAAACACTCTGAATGTTAAAAGGCCTGAACAGATTAGATATGGCAAAGTTATTTCCTGTGGTAGGAAAGTCTAGGACAAGAGGGCATGACTGCAGGATTGAAGGACATCCATTAAGAACAGAGATGGGGAGAAACTACTTTAGCCAGAGGTTGGTAAGTCCGTAGAATTTATTGTCATGAGTGGCCGTGGATGTCAAGTCATTGGGTATATTTAAGGCAGAGATAGATAGGTTTTCAATTAGCCAGGGCATCAAAGGGTATGGGGAGAAGGCCGGGGAGTGGGGATGACTGGAAGAATTGGATTAGTCCATGATTAAATGGTGGAGCAGACACGATGGATCAAATAGCCTACTTCTGCTCCTATATCTCATTGTCTTACGATCTTATGGTCTTAATTCTCTGCTCAATATGCATGATAGAAGACAGAATACAGGCTGCATGTACTGGAATGCAACTCCACCATACCCTGACTGGTTGCAGAACTCTTAGTAAAAAGAATCCATTGATCAAAGGAACCAATGAACAACTCCACAAATAAATCTGCTTGAGCTCATCTTCACTGTTCAACCATCCAGTCAACACGTCTGGTTGACAAAGTTTGCTAATATTTCACAAGTTGACAGGGTGATAAAGAAGGCATGTGGCATGCATTATATTAAACAAGGCATTGAGTTCAAAAGTTAGGAAGTTACGCTACTGCTTTATAAAACCCTGCTTCAGCTGCATCTGAAGAATTGTATCATTTCTAGTCACTCCACTGTAGGGAGGATGTGGAGGCTTCAGAGAGGGTGCAGAAGAGGTTTACCAGGTAGTTGCATGGATGAGAGAACAAGTACTTTGAGAAAATGTTGGACAAACTAGAGTGGGGTCTGAGGGTAGACCTGATAGAAGTTCATAAAATCATGAAAGGCATAGATAGATAAGCGGTATCATCACCTCAGGATCAAAATGCTTAATAGTAGATAGTGTGCATTTAAGGTAAGGGGGGCAAGCTCAAGGACATGTGCAGGGCAAGTCTTTTTTACACAGAATGTGGTGGTACCAGAAATGCACTGCAAAGGTACTTAAATAGGCACGTGAACATACAGAGATTGGAGTAATATAGACCAAGTGCAGGCAAAAGGGATGCTTAATTAAGCATCATTAGCTTAATTAGTTCAGCACAGCATCATGGGCCAAAGGCCTGTTCCTGTACTCTACTGGTAAATTGGTTTCTTATCATCACATATACTGAGACGCAGTGTGAAATGTTTCTTGCTTTACTGTCCATAAAGATCAATCATTGCAAAACCACATTGAAATATTACAAGGTAGAGCAATAACTGAGTGCAGAATAAAGAATTACCTTTACAGAGGATGTTAGATACAGGTAGATAACAAGGTGCAAGGTCATAACAGAGGAATGTGGGACACACACAAATTGCTGGGGTAACTTGGCAGGTCAGGCAGTTCTATGGAGGAAAATAACCATTTGATATATTGGGCTAAGACCCTTAATCAGGACTGTGTGTGTTGCTCAATGTCACAGAAAGGTAAATTGTAATGTTAAGGTTGTACTAGGAAACCATACAATAGTCTTTTAACAGTGGTATAGAAGCTGCCCTTGAGCTTAACGGTACATGATTTCAGAGTTTTGTGTCTTTTATTTGATGGGAGCTAGGGAAAGTCAGAATGTCTGGGGTTGGTAAGATCGTTGATTATGCCGACTTCTTTACAAAGGCAGTGAGAACTGTAGACAGAGTCCATGGAAGGGAGGCCTGTTTCTGAAATGTGCTGAGCCATGCCCATAACTCTCTACAGTTTTTTGCAATCATGGGTAGAGTAGTTGCCACACCAAACTGTGATGTCAGCTTTCTATGTCATATTGTAAAAGTAGTCAGGGTCAAAAGGGACATATAAAACTTCTTGAGCCTCCTGAGAAAGTGGAGACATTAGTGACATTTCTTGGCTGTGGTGTCAACATAGTTGGACCAATACAAATTATTCACTCCTGGGAACTTGAGTTCTCAACCCTCTCATCCTCAACACTATTGATGTATGCAGGGGCATGTTCAAAGCCTCCTTTCTTGAAGTCAATGACCAGTTCTCTCTTTCCTCTTTCTGTACTCCAACTCAATGTTATTTGAGATGCAGTCCACTGTGGGGGTATCATCTGAGAACTTGTAGATGGAGTTAGAGCAGAATCTGTACACAAAGTCAAGAGTATATTGGGAGTAGAGTAGGGAGCTGAGAATGGTCATGGTGCAGGTGTTGCTGTCTACCCTTTCTGACTGTGGTCTGTTGGTCAGGAAGTCAAGGATCCATTTGCAAAGGGGCATGTTAAGTTCCAGATCTAGATGTTTGGAGATGAGTTTGCTTCGAATTACGATAAATGTAGGGCCAGAGATGGCATCTTCCACAGACCTATTTCAATGATAGGCAAGTTGCAGGAGGATGCTGAAGTTAACACCTACGCTGACCAACTTCTTGAAGCGCTTCATCATGGTGGATGTCAGAGCCAGCAGGAGGAAGCCATTAAGCCAAGCTGCCTTGTATTTCTTGGGCACTGAGATGATCCTTGTCTTCTCAAAGCAGGTGGAAACCTCAGTCTGAAGTAGGAAGTTAAGAATGCCTGCAAATACTCACTCCAGCTGATCTGAACTGAATCTAAAGAGAAGGCCAACTCCCTGTTCTATGTTGAAAGCTGCTGGTGCCTTTCAATTTGTCTATCAAAAAGATGTAAATAATATTGTTCATATGAGTAATATTACAGAAATGGGAGGCAGGGCGGGCTCGATGGTAGAAACAATGCCTGATACTTACGGACACTCCACTTAACATAGTAGGGAAGCTAAAATGTTGTTTCACCCACTTTCAGAGATGGTGGCAAATTATTATTGGAGAACCTGTAAGCAGAGGTCAAATGAGATGGTTCATGATTGATTTGTTATTCTGACGGTATGGTATTGCAATTATGCTGTACTTTTGGAGCAAGCTGCAGGTTTAGTTTCTGTGTGACTAATAAATGAGCGCATCCAGTCCAATTTGCTTAACACTCAAAACTTAATGTTGGAATAGATATGAAAGCCAGTCAAATCTATAGAAATAGCCTCTAAAAATTGCAGAGGCCAATGGCAAAACAAGAGTGGAAGCACTGACATAGAATCCCTGATTTGTGAATATAAATGGTGGTAAAACTGGTTCTGGTGAGAAATTCTTCATTTGCACAGGAGATCATTGAACACAAGATTAGTAGTCCAGAGCAGCAAGATATTTCAACTGTAGAGAGCAATGGCACATAGCAACTGTACAGCAGTCTAAACAGACTACAGCATGTCTTTAAGAAAGGCAATCAACCACTGTCCCAGTGGAAGAGGAACAATTAAAACTAAACCACAAAAAGTAGACCTTAAGAACATTCAGGGGATTATTTTAAATTGCAGAATTAGTTGCTAGTGGTGATAACATGCAGTAATTTCAAATATTAAAAATCAAGATAATGATGTGGATATTAACATATCCATTGAAAGTCCCATCATGAGGAGGGACAAGTGTAGCCAAAAGATTAGAAAGGAAACATTTGTCATTGATACATTAAATGTGAGAATAAACTTTCGTGAGATTGAGGATGTTAGGACAATTCAAATATGAGAAATGTTGCAGACACTGGAAATCCAGAATGATACACACAAAAGAACTGGAAGAACTCAACAGGTCAGGCAGCATCTATGGAGAGGAATAAAGCGCCGATGAATCTTGGCCGAAAACATCAGCTCTTCATCCCTCTCCGTAGATGCTGCCTGACTTGTTCATTTCCTCCAGTGTTTCGTGCGTGCCACTTTCAAATAAGTACTTCACTATATCAGGCAAAAGGCAAGATGATCGTGTTTCATTGTGTTCAACAGGCCAGCTCTGTAAGGATGAGACTAGTTGAAGGAGTTATTAATTGGAAATAAAACATTCTGTGTGAATGTTTAAGCGAACATCTGGATCAAGGTGATGAGATGTTTAAGATCTGAAGAACCAGCATCAAATTGCACAATAAAGTAAATGATTAAGAAATCTGCTATAAGTGCAACCAATGTCCTTTGCACTTAAAGCTCAGGGAGAAGGAAAGTGAATTATGCATCTGCGGCATGGAGTATTGGTAAAAGTGGAACAGTGTGACTGGTGATAATTATTCTACCGCTGTGTTGGTACCTACAAGTGGACAGAGAAGAGTACATCACAGGAAAAGGCCCTCTGGCCTGTCGTGTCTACACCAACAATGATGTCATTTTAATGGATCCCACCTGTCTGCCATGGTCCGTACCCCCCTCCCCCCATTCTCTGCCTGTTCATGCTCCTGCCTAAATTCCTCTTAACTGGTTAGAATGCTATATGTGCTTCTCCCACCTCCCTGGCAGCACATACCAGGCACCTCCCACCTTACATAAAAAAATACATCACAAATCTCCATTGAACATTTTCATTAGACATAGGAGCAGAACTACGCCCATCAAGCCTGCTCTGCCATTCAGTTGTGACTGATTTATTTTCTTTCTCAGCCCCATTCTGTTGCCCTCTTGCTGTAACATGCGAGTGATTTCTATTCAAGAACCTATCAACCTCTGCTTTAAAGATACCCAGTGACCTGCTGTCCACAAACTTCTGTCAATGAATCCCACAGATTCAACACCCTCTGGCTAGAGTAATTCCTCCCCATCTATGTTCTAAAGGGATGTTCTTCTTTTCAGAGACTCTTCTGCTATTGGAAGCATCCATTCCATATCCACTCTGTCTAGGCCTTTCAAAGTGTGGTAGGTTTTAATATTGTCCCTTCTTATTCTTCTGAACTCCAGCAAGTACAGGCCCAGGGCCATCAAAACTGTTCACAATATTCCAAATGTGGTCTGACCAATGCCCTATAAAGCCTCAGCATTACAT
The DNA here is from genome assembly GCF_030144855.1 of Hypanus sabinus. NCBI lineage: Eukaryota > Metazoa > Chordata > Chondrichthyes > Myliobatiformes > Dasyatidae > Hypanus > Hypanus sabinus. The sequence goes on from NC_082727.1 coordinate 42,455,330, forward strand.
TCTTGCTTTTATATTCTAGACCTCTCGAAATGAATCCTCACATTGCATTCGCTCTCCTTACCACTAATTCAACCTGCAAGTAAACCTTTAGAAATTCCTGCACAAAGCACTTTCAAGTCACTTTGCACCTCTGATTTTTGAATTTTCTCCCCATTTAGAAAATAGTCTACATCTTTATTTCTTCTAACAAATCACATGACCATATGCTTACCTAGACTATACTCCATCTGCCACTTCTTTGCCCATTCTCCCAATCTGCCTAGGTCAGTCTGCAGACATCCTGCTTCCTCAACACTTACCTGCCCCTCCACTTATCTTCATATCATCTGCAAATGTGGCCACAAAGCCATCAATTCCATCACCCAAATCATTGACATATAATGTGAAAAGGAGGTCTCTGCAATGGGTAGTTAAAACTGCTCAATGCCTCACTGGCACCAGACTACCCACCATTAAGGATAAAAACTCTGTGGCCACTTTATTAAGTACAGGAGTAGAACCCAGTGTAGGCTTCTGCTGTATAACTCATCCACTTCAAGGTTTGACATGTTGTTTATGTTCAGAGATGTTCTTCTGCATACCACTGTTGTAATATGTGGTTGTTGGAGTTACTGTCACCTTCTTGACAGCTTGAACCAATCTGGCCCTTCTCCTCTGATCTCTCTCATTAACAAAGCCACACTTGAGCCCACAGAACTGCCACTCACAGAATTTTTTTGTTTATTGCACCATTCCCTATAAGCTCCAGAGACTGTTGTGTGTTAAAATTTAGGAAGATCAACAGTTTCTGAGATACTCAAGTCACCCCATCTGGCACCAACAATCATTCCATGGTCAAAATCAGTTATATCATATGTCTTCCTCATTCTGATGCTTGATCTGAACAACAACTAAACTTCTTAATCATGCCTGCATGCTTTTACGCATTGAGTTGCTGCCACATGATTGGTTGATTAAATATTTGTAATAACAAGCAGGTGTACAGGTGTACCTAATAAAGCAGCCTTTGGGCATATATATGAACAAATGTTCAATATCCTCTTTTATGTCATTGACTAGATCACCTTCATCTTTTCTCTCCTTTCTGCTTTTTATAATTGCTTTCTGTTGTATTTTAAAAGCTTCACAAGCCTCTAGCTTCCCACTAGTTTTTACTCTATTGTTATTCACCTTGATTTTTACTCACCTTGATTTATGCCTGCTAGTATTTGGCATTTTCTCCACCCTGGTAAAAAGATTCTGACTACCTAACATCTTTATGCCTCCAATAATTTTGTATACTTGTGTCAGGTCATCCCTCAGTCTCCTGCACTCCAAATAAATTAATCTAAGTTTGTCCATCCCCTCCTTAATCTAAAACATTCCAATCCAGGCAATGCTCTAGTGAGCCTCTTCTGCATCCTCTACAAATTCTCCACATTTCCTCGTGTGGTGACTGGAACTGCACACAATACTCTGAGCTGAGGTGTTCAATAGATGCAACATGCCTTGACAACTTAATGTTCAACTGATAAAGACAAATATGACAGTGATATGCCTTCATTACTGCCCTATTCAATTATGTTACTGCTTTCAGGGAACTATGGACTTGCACTCCAAGATCCATCAATATATCAATGTTTTTATGGATCTTTTGATTTACTGTACAGTATGCAGTACTGTGCAAAAGTCTTAGATACATATATATATAACTTTTGCACAGTACTTTAGTAATTTTATGTATTGTACTGTACTGCTGCTGCAAAAAAAAAATCATGACATTTGTGAGTGATGATAAACCTGATTCTGATATGGGTTTCTATTGTGAACTGAGAGAAGAAAGGGGCAGGGAGAGGGAATCATGGTTAGTAAAAGGAGAAGGGAGAGGAGAGGAAGCAGGAAGCACCAGAGAGACATTCTGTAATGATCAATAAGCCAATTGCTTGGAAACAAATTACCTTGCCTCGGGTCCCCGTGCAGGGAGTGTCTGCACTTACGTAACCCCCCCCCCCCCCACCCCAGCAAACCTTCTCCACCCTCACCATTCCCAGCATCATTTGCTATTGCCAGATTTACAAATTCACTCTCCCCTCCACGCAGACAAATACAATGCTGTGCATAGGCACCCCAGCTATATATACTGTATGTGCTTGAGCCTGTTGCACCGTATGGTATATCCCCTTTCCTCATCCATCTGACTCCAAAAATGTATCACCTCACACTTGTCTGGATGAAAGTCCTTTTGCATTTCTCCCACCCAGGTTTCCAACTGTCCCGCTGTGGTGAACTATGTGCCTGTCTGGACACGTCCCCTGCTGACTGCTCCTGTGGCTCCTCCCACAGGCCCCTGTATAAAGGCGATCTGAGGCCTGACGCTCGGCCTCAGTCTCCAGGACATAGTATGATGGACACTCACTCCTGGTTCCTTCTTCCAGTCAATAAAAGCCGATATCTCGCCTTACGTCTCAGTGTGAGTTATTGATGGTGCATCACCCGCACCCTGCTGTATACTTTGACAACTATTCATTCTATCCACATCTCCATCAATTTTCATGCCATCAGCAAATTCATTATTCCAACCACCTATATTTCAACCAAATCATTTCATAATCACCAACAATTAACTAATCAGCTCCATGAAGGGACTAAAGTGATATTAATATGATAAGCAATAACCCCTAATCTTATCTTAGGATGTATCCACAATGTTAGCAATGGCAAGTACCTTCAGCATTCTAGTTGTTCAAAACTTACGTCTAACTTTATGCAGCTGAAGAATGTCAACACTACCTGACAATCAGAACTCCCAGCAGTCTGTATCTGTAAACCAAGCTACTGTGTAGGTTAGAGTCAGCACCTAAAATATTTCAAACGACTCGATGATATTCTGCAAAATGTGTCACAATGCTTGTGCAGTAAAAATGACACTCTAACTACTGTTGACATTGTGGAGACAGACACTTGAGGAAATGTTTCAAAGACTTCATCAACACAGTGTCATGCTTAACAAAAGCAAAAATGCCTTTGCGCAGAAAGAATGCTTTATTTAGAATGGCGAGAAGATGAAAATGAGTGACATCCATTCATGGAAAAAGCAAAACACTCAAAAACTTCACAGGTTTTCATTTCTAAGGATGCTTCAGTAATATGCAATATTTCAACCTGACTCTGAAACTTCGCTGATTCCACTTCTTCATCAGCAGCAGAATTGGAATCAAGTTTAGTAACACCATGTCATGGAAATTGTTGACTTTACGGCAACAGTACAATGCAATGCATAATAACAGAGAAAGAACCTGTGAATTACAGGAAGTATGTATAAATATACATATAGTTAAATTATATATATATATTTAGTTTTTATATTTATATATAGTTAAATTAAATGAGTTGTATAAAAATGAAAATTAAAAAAGTAGTGAGGTAGTGTTCATGGCTTCAATGCCCATTCAGAAATCGGATGGCAGAGGGCAAGAAGCTGTTTCTGAATCATTGAGGGCTCATGCTTCTGTACCTCCTTCCTGATGGTAACAACGACAACAGGGCATGTCCTGGGTGATGGATGTCCTTAATGATGGACACCGCGTTTTTGCGGTATCACTCCTTGAAGATGTCCTGGATACTCAGAATGCAGCTGAGTAAGTTTACAAACCTCGGTAGCTTACAGTACTCCGATCCTGTAAGTAGCCCCAGCCTGCCTCCGTACCAGACAGTGATGCAGCCAGTGAGAATGTTCTCCACAGTACACCTGTCAAAATTTTTGAGTATTAATGTAAGATGAACTTGAACAATCAAGGATGATTAATGAATAGTCTGCAGCATGTATGAGTAAAGCCATAGAAGTGAGTTGTTTTTGTTGTAATTGACTTTGAGAAATGTTTAGCCATTTCACAAAATGGCATGGGCTGCTTTTGCTGATGCATGACACACCCTGGTTCAGATGATGAGTGAGACAGTGATGATTTAATATTCAATAAGATTCATTTAATATTTGCTGGGATAATAATTAAGAATAGCTACCGACCACAAGAAGCAGCTTGTAATTTTGGTACCCGAGTTTGCAATTCCCATGACAGCAGCAAGAAGAGTACAGAGGCGAACCATTCTACTGCTTCAATATAACAATGACCTTGAATACAGAGAATGCAACCAAAACACCATGGTGAAAGTCTTGTTAAGGCTACCTTAAGAAAGAGCCACATTGAAAATAGAAAACAAAATTTAAACTCTGCATGCAGTAGAAAATGAAGTGGAAATGGCTAAAACAACTCAGAATTGAAGATCTAATTATGTTCAATATGTTACTCAGAGTGAATTCACCATTTGGTGCAGAACTGGCTTTCAGCAAATCTTGCTGCAGATTAGTTATTGAACATTTCTGCCCTCAAAAACTTGTGTCACAGCTAATTAGGAAATACATCGTCAGGAAAAATGTGCTTTCACCAGCCACTAGCAGCAGGTATTGACAGGAATGAACTTGTGTCAGCCTTACAAGAGAGCTGTGGTGCTAAAATAGCTAGAAACACTTTGTCCCCCTTCAATATCCCAATAATTCCCAGTTGGTGCATTAAGCAGCAGGTTTTGAGATTTGTACAACATAATTGCACAGCTTGTAGAACACCGGTAATAAGGCTGTTGCTGTGGCATGTGATTTGCGCCAATAGTCATATATTGTTCATTACAGGTCTTTACACAAAACAGCTGCTTAGGTGTAAGGAGACTAAACTGCAAGTGGCCAATGGAACACATTGTGCAAGATAAATGTGCCACATCCTGTTACCTTTTCTTACCTCTTCTATGTTCTGACTTGCTTTCCAGTAGTAATAAATAACAGCAGAATTATTTTGACAGAATTATTTTCCCATGTTGTTTCTGCAATGTTATTTTTCATTTTAAAAAGACTACAAATTTGATTGAGAAGTATGTCCGTGCTTCTAACTTAATTTTAAAATTTCATTGATTGACATACCATTACGACTATATTTGAGGGTATTCACTACCTTCGCTGCACCTTCAGCATACCCTCTCTGTAGGTGTTTTTTTGAGGTCTAAGACCTGCCACTGAAAATAATGCCTTACAAAGAGAAAACATCAATTTAAATCCTCAAAGTGACATTGAAATATACAAACTCATTTTTGGTTAGACTTGAGTTCAGTAGACGGTTTATTAGTGAGTTTAAAACAGTTTATTAGAAAGTTTAAAACTTGTTCATTCATGTCCTTCCAACATATTTTTAGATTAAGCCTGCAAATAAGTGGAATTGATTGCTACTTTCAATAATGATTAATTCATTCTGGGAGCATGGTCAATATGACGGGAGGTGCTGACATCTAATGCAATGGATTTTTTAAAGAATGTGCAAAAGATCAAGGAGACTCATCTTGAGCTGAAAGTACCTTGAATTTAGAATTACACCAACTTTTACACAGGTCTTGTCATCTTCAGCAAATATGCTGATAAACCTATAGGATCAAGTGGAACCTCTCTCTGTATGTGTATTTCAGAGCAAGATGATTCCTCAGTTCCTGATATTTCATTCAGAAGTAACCTCCTGTTGTACAAAGCATTACATGTCGTGGAAGCTCACACTGTGCTTTCTCCGGAGCTGGTTTCTATATTTTTTATATGCACTGAAGAATTTCTAAATCGCAATAAATAAAAACATAAATCTTGTCCCTAAGATTTCAAGGGTGCTCAGTTATTTTATAAAATATAATTTTGCTTTGCTATGTAAGATAAATATAATTCCTGCAAAGGATTTTGATATGTTGAGTGCCATTTTACTGTGCAATAACATTTGTGAAGCTGTTAACTGTTAGCAGGATCACTTTTATTGCCAGCCAGAAAACTAAGCACTCCAGCTTCCAGTTACAAGGAACATTTCATAGCTCATTAATGTAAATCATTTCTGTACTTCTAAATGCATTTTCTATATTTGTTTTTCCTGCTTTTCTTGCTGTCTAGTCTTGAACCAGTTTTCAGTATTTTGCAGTCACACTGAGACAATCTTTTGGTTTTAATCAATTGACTTGTACAGTTGCTACTATTTGAAATCATATCACATTGCAGTATACCTTTGATCGTAAATTGAAGCCAATTGGTGTTGACTGGGCTATCAAATTTATCTTAATGGTATCAGGATCAAAACACTGTTATCACCCAAAGGAACTCATTGACCATAAGACCATAAGATGTAGAAGAAAGATAGGCCATTTATTCTATTCCACCCTTCAATCATAACTGATTTATTTTTCACTTTCAACACAACTCTCCTGCTTTCTCCCAGCAACATTTCACATCTCACGAATCAAGAACTTATCACCTCCACTTTAAAGATGCCAAATTCCACAGATTCACCACCTTCAGACTAAAGGAATTCTTTCTCATCTCTGTTCTAGAGGGACGTCCTTTTACTCTCAGATGTGCCCTCTGATCTTAGACACTTCCTCTGCTGGGAACACCCTCTCCATGTCTACTCTATCCAGGCCACACATTTCAATATCACTGGACAACAAAGATTTTGTTCTTGAATACCAGTGGGTGTATCTTACGGATTTTGGGCTGCTGATCATGAAAATTGCCACGAAATTTCCCTGGTATGCACTATTCTTTAAAATTGCCTATTTTTGTTATTTCAACTTATAATCAAGTTAATAAAATGTTGCCCATAACGCAAGCTGAAATGTTTTTTATCTTGTCCAGGTATGCCTGAGCATGCTTATGCAGAGCAGTTGCTGCATGGTTTTAGAAGGGCTCTAAACGCAGTGTGCACATGTCATTCTATGCATTGCATTCACATGTATAACGGTTTGCGACCACGTTGAAGCGCATGCTCTACACACATGGCATAGGCTGTCAATGACCAGCATGGTAAGAGGCTTCACCAGGACATTGCGGTCACGGAGAAACAGTATCAGGGCAGATGGAATCCGTTAATGCTGGCTGATTATTATTGGACACTTAAATGAGAATCCTCTGACACTGAGCACAAACGAAAACCATCAACAAAACATTGTTAGCTTAGTTGAACTATTGCAAAGCATCAGCACGGTTACATATTTAAACACATTATATTCCATATAACATATAACCATATAACAATCACAGCACGGAAACAGGCCATCTCGGCCCTCCTAGTCCATGCCGAACTCTTAATCTCACCTAGTCCCACCTACCCACACTCGGCCCATAACGCTCCACTCCTTTCCTGTCCATATACCTATCCAATTTTACCTTAAATGACACAACTGAACTGGCCTCTACTACTTCTACAGGAAGCTCATTCCACACAGCTATCACTCTCTGAGTAAAGAAATACCCCCTCGTGTTTCCCTTAAACTTCTGCCCCCTAACTCTCAAATCATGTCCTCTCATTCGAATCTTCCCTACTCTCAATGGAAACAGCCTATTCACGTCAACTCTATCTATCACCTCTCAAAATTTTAAATACCTCGATCAAATCCCCCCTCAACCTTCTACGCTCCAATGAATAGAGACCTAACTTGTTCAACCTTTCTCTGTAACTTAAGTGCTGAAACCCAGGTAACATCCTAGTAAATCGTCTCTGCACTCTCTCTAATTTATTGATATCTTTCCTATAATTCGGTGACCAGAACTGTACACAATATTCCAAATTTGGCCTTACCAATGCCTTGTACAATTTTAACATTACATCCCAACTTCTGTACTCAATGCTGTGATTTATAAAGGCCAGCATCCCAAAAGCCTTCTTCACCACCCTATCTACATGAGACTCCACCTTCAGGGAACTATGCACTGTTATTCCTAGATCTCTCTGTTCCACTGCATTCCTCAATGCCCTACCATTTACCCTGCATGTTCTATTTGGATTATTCCTGCCAAAATGTAGAACCTCACACTTCTCAGCATTAAACTCCATCTGCCAACGTTCAGCCCATTCTTCTAACCGACATAAATCTCCCTGTAAGCTTTGAAAACCCACCTCATTATCCACAACACCTCCTACCTTAGTATCATCAGCATACTTACTAATCCAATTTACCACCCTATCATCTAGATCATTTATGTATATTACAAACAACATTGGGCCCAAAACAGATCCCTGAGGCACCCCGCTAGTCACTGGCCTCCATCCCGAAAAACAATTATCCACCACAATCTACGTGTGGAAAATTAATATCTCCCACAATCACCACCTTGTGTTTACTACAAATATCTGCTATCTCCTTACACATTTGCTCTTCCAACTCACCCTCCCCATTAGGTGGCCTATAAAACACTCCTATCAGTGTCACTACACCTTTCCCATTCCTCAATTCCACCCAAATAGTCTCCCTAGAGGAGCTCTCTAATCTATCCTTCCAAAGCACCGCCATAAGATTTTCTCAGACAAGCAATGCAACACCTCCTCCTCTGGCCCCTCCTACTCTATCGCACCTGAAGCAACTAAATCCAGGAATATTTAGTTGCCAATCACACCCTTCCTGCAACCATGTTTCATTAATAGCTACAACATCATAATTCCAGGTAGCAATCCACGCTTTCTCATCCACCTTTCTTACAATGCTCCTAGCATTAAAATAGATACATTTAAGATACTCTCCACCTCCTCCTCTCTTTTCATCCCTAACAATGCATTCAAATTTATTATCCTTTTCTTTCTTCTCCCCTCATCTTTGGGTTGAGCGCATCCCTTCTCCATCACCTGCCTTTCCTCCCTCACACACAGTCTATTTACTTGGTCTACTGGTGAACTAACCTCCTCTCCCATAGTTTCCTCAAATTGATTCCCGCCCCCCCCCCATCTTACTAGTTTAAAGTCTGCCCTGTAGCCCTAGCAATAAAAGTTAATTTCTTGCTTCTCCACATTCCTACATTATACAAGTAGTCTGAAATTACATTTACGTTCAGGTTCAAGTGGTCGATCAGAACCAAGAATAACTTCTGTGGAAGAAAGAGCTTTGAAAAAAAATTGCTGTCCAGTGCATTCGGTAGGTTTCAGTGAGATCCCTCCTCAATCTTCTAAACTCCAGCAAATACAGGCCCAGAGCCTTTCATCCCCAGTAGCTAGACAGAAAAGATTACATTTATTCCCACTCTTTGCCTTCTGCCAGTCAGCCAATCTTCTGTCCATAATAGTATCTTTCCTGTAATACCATGGGTTCTTATTTTGTTTATCAGCTTCATGTACAACACATCGTCAAAGGCCTTCTGAAAATCCAATTAATATACAGCCACTGACAATCCTTTGTCTATCCTGCTTGTTAATTCCTCAAAGAATTGCAACAGATTTGGCAAGTAAGGAAACAATACTGACTTTGCCTTTTATTTCCTTCGGAGTTCCTCGAGGAAGTAACAAGCAGGATTGACAAAGGAGAGTCAGTGATTGTTGTTTAATTGGATTTTCAAAAGGCCTTTGAAAATGTCCTTACATGAGGCTGCTAAATGAGGCAGGAGCCCATGGTATCATGTGCTTCCAACTATCCTGAGACCTCATGCTTAATAATCTTACTCTAAAATTTTACCAGCCACTTAGATTAAGCTAAATGGCCTCCTACTCTTCTTAAAGAGTGGAGTGATATTTGTAACTTTCCAGTCATCTGGAACCATTCCTGACTGTACTGATTCTTGAAAGATCAAGAATCAAGAAAGGGAAAAGAGAAGGGGTTCTGCGCATGGATTGAGATAGCATGGTAACGTTGCAGTTAACTTAATGGTTTCACAGCATTGGCTACCCAGGTTCAATTCCTGCCATTGACTGAAAGGAGTTTGTACATTCTTCCAGGGATTGTATGGGTTTCCTCCGGGTGCTCCGGTTTCCTTTCACATTTCAAAGATGTATGTGTCGGTAGGTTTCATTGGTTACATAGGTGTACTTGGCTAATGGGAGGTTCATTGGTAGGATGCTGTTAGAATGCTGCATGACTCTAAAAGTTCACGACTAATAGCCTCTCAAGATTTTCAGCTACCTCTTTCAGAAGTCTGGGGTAGGTGACTTATCTGCCTTCAGACCTTCCAGCTTCCCAAGGATCTTCTCCTTAGTAATAGTGACTACACTCACTTTAATGCCCTGACATTCATGTACAAACGTATTTCTGGCATACAGCTGATGAAGTCTGATGCAAAATATTTATTCAGTTCATCTGTCATTTCTTTGTTCCCGATTGCTACGTCTCTAGAATCATTTTCCAGCAGTCTGATATCCACTCTTGCCTCTTTTTTATTCATTATGTATCTGAAAAAGTACTTTCTTTTCGATATGCTTACCTTCATATTTCTTCTTTTCCGTCATTTTCTCATTGCCTTCTTCTGGTTTTTAAGTGCTTCCCAATCCTTTAGCTTCCCACTAATAATTACAATATTGTATGAGCTTTCTTTTGCTTTGATGCTCTCTTTTATTAGATTCCTTGTCACCCATGGTTGTCTCATCCTCCATTTAGAATGTTTCATCTTTGGGATGATTGTTCCTGCACCTTTTGAATTACTCCTAGGAACTTTTTCCATTGCTGCTCCACCATTATCCTTGCTCGTTTCCCCTTCCAACCAACTTTGACCAGGTCCTCTCTCATACCACCTTCATTACCTTTCCTCAACTACAATACCGATGCATCTGATTTCAGCGGTTCCCTCTCAAACTAGGGTGAATTTTATCATATTATGGTCACTGCCTCCTAAAGGTTCCTTTATCTTAAGCTCCCTAATCAAATCTGGTTCATTGCAAAAATCCAGAATTGCTTTTTCTCTAGTGTTCAACCACAAGCTGCTCTAAATTGACATCTTGTAGTCATTCTAGAAATTCATTGTTTTGCAATCTAGTGCCAACCTATTTTCCCCAGTCTACCTGCACACTGAAGTCTCCCATAACCATCTTAATTTTTCCTTTTTTATAGGCCTATAAGAATATTTCTTTCAGAAAGATCTTTCCTAAAATGCTATCAGACACTTGAAAACCCACTGGCAAATTTTCCTTTACAGACTAAGTTTTAGTGTGATTTAGCAAGACAGCAAAAGAATATGCACATAAGTTGATCTGTACAGGCAGCAGTATGAATGATAATATCCACTTTCGAAGCTAAATTTTCTAGACAATGTACAGGTATTGGATGATATTCTAATAATATTTCATGTCACAGCATAGCTTGGTAGAGTTAAAAATCAGTCATATTCAATGTCAAGAGTAGAAAGGCCTTCTTCCCTGAGGGACATAGTTTTTTTTCCCCGCAGTTTTATATTCATTATCAACTGGCATAATATTGCCCAGGGCAGTCGCCTCAATTTCAATGTGCAATCAGTGGCACTACATTCAATCCTGCTTCTTCATCTTGTTATTCCGTGCCATACTGAGAACAAGATTTCACCATTCCCCAGTCCACATACAAGATTCCCTCATAAAAGAAATGATCATCTGAATAATAACATTGTGTTCCTGCCAGGAGATTTGTTGATACTAATTCAAATAACTCCCACACAATATAAATGACTTTATCAGCACAATATCCATCAAAATCAGCGTTTTATGTAGAATAGATGTGACAGTTTAAAACTGGGCATCCATGAGATGCCTTGGGCCATCAGCAAAAGCAGAAATATGCTCCACACACACCATAACCTCAGTGCTCATTCAGCCATCACAATAAAACCAAGCATTCAACCTTGATTCAATGAGGAGTATAGAGGGCACATTGAGAGCAGCAGGAGGCATACTTAAAAATGGCCTGCTAACCAGAATAAGTTATTACATTTGCCTCAATGAGTGCATGTCCAACATCATGCAAAAAGGTCATCGCTATCCAGGAACAGACAAACTGTTTTACCGGTGTTCCGTTCATTCATCCTCTCTTCGCTATCAAATAGGACCTGCAATGTTTGGTATCTAGACATGAGCTGCAGGTGTTTGCCAAGATTTTGGATTACCAATGACCCTGTCTTGTACAAGAAAGTGCCTATATTGAATGAAAGATGCTACAGAATGCCAATCTTCCTGTCATTCATCCAGGTCACCACTCTATAAATGGAACAGAAGATGGTAACATTATTCATTTCACTTGATGACCTGGTTAGATGCTGTGGAAGCTGCAGTGAAAGATTAAAAGTAAGGATTCAAATCCATCTCCTGTCATGGTTCCAAAACTGTCAGCCTGTCCCCAGGCTCCAGATTATATTGGACCTAAGTCCTCATGGTCTCCTCGATGCTGGGTCCAGGACAGAAGCAGGCAACAGGCTCAGTCTGAGACCAGACCAGGACTACCTAAAAGGGATTTGCCTGGATTTTAACTAATTTCATTCCGGCACCAAGTGAAATTACAAACAGGTACTTTAAAGAGATGGTGCAGGGCAAACAGACATAGCTTCTTCATTTTCTTCCTCAGAACTGAAATGTTCCATCCTAGGTGACAAACTGGTGAACCTCCTCTGCATCATCTCCATTGCTGTCACATTTTTCCATTAGCAGTGCTTCATTTGAGGTCTGATCAATGCTTTATACAGTTAGATATAATCTTTTTGCTTTTGTATTGGTGGGCCATAATCTCCTTGCTTTTGGGAAGTCAAGGGAACACAGCCCAGTCCACATTGAGGATTCAGCAGTGGAAAGGGTGAGCAGTTTCAAGTTCCTGTGAGTCACCATCTTGGAGGATCTACCCTGGGCCCAACATATTGATGCAATTACAAAGGAGGCATGACTGCAGCTATATTTCATCAGGAGTTCGAGGAGAATTGGAATGTCACCAAGAACACTCGTCAATTTCTACAGATGTACCATGGAGAGCATTCTAAATGGTTGCATCACCATCCGGTATGAAGGGGCCATGGCACAGGATCAGAAAAATCTGCAGGAAGATATAAACTCAGCCAGCTCCATCATGGGCACTTACCTCCCCAGTATTCAGGAACCCCATAAAAGGCAAAGCCTCAAAAAAGTAGCCATCATCATTAAAGACCCCTATCACTCAGGACATGACATCTTCTCATTGCTAACATCAAGGAGGAGGTATTGGAGCCTGAAGATGCACACTCAATGTTTCAGGAACTGCTTTTTCCCCTCTGTTATATTTTGTACCTCCAAAACATAAAACTAAATGAAAGCAAAACAAGGGAGCCCAAGAGATGTGTGTAAACGTTCTTCTTACTTTAAGTGAAGCGTGCACATCCAACATGGTGGCATGATGACGTATGCCATTCGCTTACTTTTACATAAAACCTGTAATTAATTACTTAAAGGAGCAAGAATGCTTAGTCAATCAATGTACTTACTATATTACTCAAATGTTACTGAAATATTTTATACACAGCACTCCTCCCTACTTTGTTGTAAAATCCAATTCAATATAGAATGCATCTTAACTTATATTACTATAATAATTCAACTACTATACAGACATCCACAGCACAGTAAATTTTAAATTGTCCTATTCAGGCCTAAAGATTTAATCGCTGTGGAGGATTTCTTACTTCTGTGGGATAGCGTCTTTCCTGAGAAAGGGGGTCACTCTGTTTGACAGGTGAGTCTTGTGGCTGTGAAACAGTCTCATATCCTGGGTCCTTGCCCATGGTGGTTTTGGGAGTTGATTTGGAAATTGCAGGAAGTGGTTCTGACAGCTCGGCGTTCCTTTCTTCTGAACATGTTGGCACCCCGAACACCTGGAGCAAGCTGCTCGATCTGTGATCTATCCCAGGCCACCAGATAAAGCTTTGAGCAATGCTATCATTTTGACCAAGCCTAGATGACCAGCATGTAGTTCTTCCAACACTTTATCCTTCAGCTTCAACGGTACAACTCTCAATCCACACGTAAGAGAATCTGTCAAGAACAGGCTCATTCTGGCGCTGGGAAAATGGGAGAACTGGAATTTCTGCTGCACATTCCAGCTACTTTGATTTGCCATATAGTTCTGACACAGTGGAGTCTTTTCCTGTTTCCCTGTGGATAATCTCTACCATAATAAGGAGATTTTTGAGTTGAATTAGGGAGAATACTTCAAGTGGAGTGTTCTTTTGTAAACTTTTTAGGTATTTCCTTCTCCTAGATAAATGGGACAATCCATCATTTGTACTCCATGGTTAGATGTCCTCTTGATTTTGATCGTGTAATTGCGTCCTCTAAGAAACTGAGCTCATCTCTGCATTCATGCTACTGTTGTTAGTGGAACACCCTTCTGTGGATTGAAGATGGACACTAGTAGTTAATGATAAGTTATGACGGTAAACCCTCTCCTATACAAGTACTGGCTGAAATGTTTTACACCCCAAAACAGACTCAAGGCCTCTCTATCAATCTATGTGAATTTTTTCTCTGCAGCAGTAAGGGAATACGACGCAAAGACTATGGGGTGTTCTCTTCCAATACTCTTTATAGGCTACATGACTGTACCTATACCATAAGGAGAGACATCACAGGCAAGCTTCACTGGACGATGTGGAACATAATGTGTGAGTACAGTGTCTGATGTCACCATTTCCTTTATCTTTTTGAAAGCCACCTCACACTATTTTGTTCATTGTCATTTCTTCCCAATCTGTAGTAATGAATTCAAGGGATGGAGCACAGTAGCCAGGTTTGGCAGGAACCTGTTATAGTAATTGATGAATCCTAAAAAGTACCACAACTGTGACATGTCCTTTGCCTTTGGTCATCCACCACTCTTTAAATTTTCACAGCTCACTCCTGTAATTCTTGTACATCAATGGTATGACCACAGTAAGTGATGCTTGGCTAAATTCATAATCTTCTAATCATATTGACACTGTCTTGAGATTCTGGAGATGTTCCTTGTCATCCTTGATGGTAACAGCAATATCATCCCGGTAACACTGAGTGCCTGGGCAGGCTTGCAGCACCTTGTTCATAGCTTTCTGCTAGAGTGAAGGTGCAGATGCTACTCTAAAAGTAAGCCTATTATAGTGATATTATAATATAGTGATGCCTACTATAGTGAGTGTTTATGGTGATAAACACTTTGGACTCTTGGGACCATAGAACATTACAGCACAAAAACAGTCCTTTTGGCCCTTCTTGGCTGTGCTGAACCATTTTTCTGCCTAGGTTGCACTGACCTGCGCCTAGACCATATCCCTTCTTTCATCTCCATCTGTAGTTAGGCCTCAGCTAAGAACACTTTGCTGAAATATTTCCCTCCAGAAAGGTTTGCAAAGATATCCTCTATCATAGGCAGAGGGTATTACTGGGTTGATGATTACCTTAATAACACCACAGAGCCTAACAGACCCATTATTCTTGGCTACTGGACCCACTGGCATTGCCCATGGTTTCCACACAACTTTGGAAAGAATTTCATTAGCCTCCATATGACCTAGCTCACTGACTACTTCATCACGGATGGTATATGAAACTAGACAGGCTTTGTAAAACTTGGGTGTGGCATTTTCCTTTGGCATTATTTTACTCTTGATATGTTTGTGTTTTCCAGTGCCATCCTTGAACATTGCTGTGGCATCATCCAGTACGTTTCTTAATTTGCTTTCAGTTGACTCTTTTGCAGGGGATGTGGCATGAAAGTGGTGAATGGTTCTCCAATCAAGCTGTCGTTGTCTCAGCCAATTGTGTTCCCATAATGCTTACCCTCCTGTCTTTACCACATACAAGCCAAATGTGGCATGTTGGTTGTCATTCCCACAGGAGTTTATCCTTTCTCCAGCATTAGGTCTTATTTGCATATTTGTAGGCTTCAGTTCAGTATCTTTTAAACGCTGCTCAAGTTATTTTGTGTAATGATTAAAACAGCCAAATCAAAGTCCAATTTCATTTTAATTAATTTGCTATTCACTTCTGGTGTAAGTCATAATGCTTGTCTATTGTTAGTTTTCACATTGTAAATCTCAGGGCTACTCATTCCAGGATCACTCTCATCATTATCAGATTTTTTATCAACAGCATGCAGATTAATGCTCTTTTTGAGACTGCGACTTGACTGTTTTATCTTTTTCTCTTCCCTGAGCTGCCCATTTATTTTTGTCTCATTATTATTGGATTGCCAAAACCTATGTCCGTAACGGAAGTTCACTCCCTTCCCTTCTCTTTAGTAATGAACCTAAAACCTTTAAGTAATAAGTTAAAAAAATATAATCTAGTTTGATGGCATTATTGAATATAGATGTTGCAAGAGTTCCTGGAGTTCTATTCTTTCATAGTAGCGTAGGATCTTTCACAACCATGGTTTGCCACATCAACCAAAAGGGAGTTAGGTATTTGTGATAATGTTCTCACAATAACAACCGACAGAATCTCTAGAAATTTATCTAGAAACAACAAGGAAAGTATGGTTTTTATCAGACCAAATTGGTGGGAATCTGATGAAAGATTTGCCCTGAGTACAAAGTAAACTTAAACTGTAAAGCTCTTAAGCACTTATAACATTTCTAGGCCTATCTGACAGAGTAAATCCCCACAGAGTTCTTTGTGGATTGTTGAGTATTTGTACAGAGGTCTCCACAGAGAAATTAAATGGGTGTCACGTGGTCCGTGATAGGACAAGTTACATTTGCTCTGTGATAGAAATGTGTTTGATCGGCCAACTGTCTTTTCCTCATTCTGTGATCACAGAAGTAGCCTAAGGTTTTACACTTGGTTCCAATTGAAGTAACCAATCACATACTACATAAAAGAAACATCATAACATTCTCATCTACTTTAAGTTATGTTTGACACTTGCTGTGTAAAATTCATTGCGAGCAGAATAATTTAGAAATGTATCAAATCTATATTGCAGAGAAATGGGTTTAATTGTCTTTCTTTTAATAGCATTATGTAAATGATCATTGTTCATTCAAATGCAGGTGTTATGCTAAATTAAGATTATACAATAACCATACACATAAGGCAATTATACTGTATCAAACAAATTGAACTGAGTGGTCAACTCAGTGATAAAATGATTAATGTTTTGTCAGCTTTGTGCCTTGATCCTTCTGTTAAGTTTACAACATAAGGGAATGAACAAGCATCGACTATGGATAATGAGAGGAGCTAATGCACATGCATAATGGCAGGTACTACTCAAGATTTCAATCACATTTTATGAGAGACTTAAAGCATATCTCTGAACGTGTGAGCAGAATGCTTCCCGTGGGCATGATTAAAAGAGTGCATTGTGATACTTAAAAGTTGTATAAAGAGATGATGGTGGGGCAAAGTGATTTGCCAGGATAAAATGAATTAATAGTCCATGTGAGGACTGTATCCTGTGAAAAACAAACACTGTGAGTGCAAAATAAAACAAATTCAGTGATGACATAGTCTGTAAAATCAAGTTTTCAGAAACAGCTGTGTTTTCACTCACAGTAAGTATATCAACCAATAGGGAAAGAAGTCTTGGTGTCCAATTCATAGTCTATTTTATAAAGTGATAGATATTTATTGAAGAGAAGGGGCCATTTGGCCCTCAGGGTCCATGCTAGCCAATAAAAATCTCGCCAGCCTAATTTCACTTTCCAGCTCTTGGTCCATAGCCTTAGCACTTCCAGTGCTCTAGATTCACCATTTTTCCAGTGAGTTGCCAACCCCAGTCACGCTCCTGGTGAAAGAAAAATGTTAGCTACCCACTAGCTCATATATCATTCATTTAGAAGTATTGACTGTAAATTCCATGCAATCTTATACTTAATGCAACCAAATACACAGATAGTGGAAACAATGGTGACTAATACTTAGGGCTCAGAGAGGCCCAGCTAATAGAGGTGCTGCTTTACTGCTCCAATGATAGGCATTCAATACTGACCTCTTGTGCTGTCATACTTCCTGTGACTGTGTGTGTTTCTCATTCCAACAATGCCAGTTGTTAAGTGGCCAATTTAAGTTTACCGATTGTGTAGGTAGGTGACAGAACCTTAGGGGCAGTTGATGAAAATGCAGGAAAAATAAAATGAGATTAGTGCAGGGTTAGTGTAGATAGGGGTTTGATGGTCACCACAGACTCAGTGTTTCTGTAAAGTGTGACAGTAAGACTTCATAATTTGCATACACCAGTGCTGGGTCCATAGGAGATCAGGACAATGTAAAGAACAAATATTCTTGGGGCATGGTTAGGCTTAGAGAAGGAGTTTGACGAATGGTGTCATCTTGGTGACAGGAGCCTAGGTGGGGTTAAGTGATTGGAAAAGTGGAAAAACAGGTGTCGATCAGGAGCACAGGACACTTGAGAATCAGATTGAGGCCAAGGGTATTGGAGATCAGGGTCAAGACCAGTGAGGGAGTTGAGTGTGGAGGAATTGAGATGTGGATGAGTCTGGCGGAATGGTTCAATATTGAGAATTGAGGGGCAACCAAAGGAGAAAGAGAATGCACAAACAGTTGTGATACAAAATGTAGTCTGTTCAGAATGGGGCCATAATGTACAGATATTCCAACTTCAAAAGTAGCATTGCATGGGAATTTCATCCTTTGAGTCTGCCTGATGCAGAAATCCAGTTAAAATACACAAAAGTTAATTTGTGAGTAGAAGTGCCTGGTGAAATTTCCAAGATAGGATGATTCAATTCAGAAATGGTGACAACTGTACTTCACTACCCTCCAGAAGTTCTCAGTCACATAGCACCATAAAACACATCACAATACATCCAAATATCAAGACTATGATATTTTACATTGTTTAATCTTAAAATTTGCACATTGACTAAAGAAATTTCCTTTAAACTATTACTATTTTTTTAATTGTGGAGAAGCTCCAGTTTTTGTGATTGATCTTACCATTCCTTTCATTAATCAGAAACTCCAAAACGATATGGTCAGTGAGAAATTTCAGGCCAGTGGATTAAAGGTTTACATGCCCGCATTAAACAGCATGTAGTTAGAGTCAAAATCTTGATTTATTCAATGTGGCTGTAAAATGGGCTATTAAGCTGTTTACAAACTTGGATTACTGTAATTTGAAAGTAAAATTACATCAGTGCAGCATTACACTAATAATCATTATCTTGCCTTTGGAAAGAAAATATTGAAGCACTGTTAATTCAGTATAAACAGGTACAACTGAGGGTGGGGAATCTCCGATTTAGTTTACCTGCTTTAGAAAGCTATTCTCTCTTCACAATATATAACTACATCTTGAAGTATTTCAAGGGTTTGTCTCTAATACTGATATTGGCCCTGTATGGGCTTGTCCCTCTCTCCCGATTATATCACAAGATTGTTCACATTTCAACAATGGATGAACTTAAAGTTAGTGTCAAGATGAGATCAGCTCTACACTTCCTAATTTTCTGACCTCTATAATTTCAAGTCCAATTCCAGACATTTGAAATTAAATTCCAAACTGAAGTTAAGAATGGGCTGGACTGCTGGGTTCCCATCTTTTGGATGAGAGGATGCGTTCTTGGAGATGTGATGAGATGAAAGGGCCCAAAGCCATATAAAGTGACGTGAGTGTTTCTCAACATTTAACCCTCAACGATCAGCACTCAAATAGATAATATAGTCAGCGTTCATCATGCACTATCTGGGCGGCCATATTTTCTAACAAGTAACAATAAATTGACTTCAGACACAGTCATTTGCTGTGAGGTTCTTTGTAATGTTCAGAGGTCATGCAATAACCTAGATAACAAAGAACTCATACTTAAATCAGTGCATGGTGTGATAAATCCATGCAAAACTGCAGTAATTAAAAAGGGCTTTGTTGACAGTCTTTAGTGATAGCTCATCTGTAATGATGAGTGGTGTTGGCTAACATATTTTGTTATTTTTCACGTAATATGGAGTGATGTAAAATGATTAAAACTCTCATAATGGTATATTTTCATTTTTCTTGATACCTGTACAACAAAGCAGATGCAAGATAAAAGAACCGATATAAGATAATCTATTTGAAATGATTACTCTGATCCTTTTGCCACAGTTGCTGCCTAAACAGCATTTTGTGTTTTTATTTTACGTTTCCAGCATCCGCTGTATTTTGCTTTTAGATTACTGTATGATTGATAGGTTGACTTGTCTAACTAGAGTCTTCATCAATACTTTTGAAACAATGGAAAAGAATGTGAATGACAAGTTACATTATAGCACCTGACACTTGTTTTAAGCATCATTGTTGTTCTGATCTATGCATAACATATTCTATGACTGGATATTGTGTTGGAAAGTAAATTCTTGAAAGCGGGAATTGTTTCAGAGCCTTTAAGTTTGGATCTGAGTGACTGTTGAGTGCAGTCATATCTAAGATAAACTATTTAACCAGAAACTATTTTTTCTTTACTGCTTTGTAGTTTGTATGGTGTTACAAGTTTCTCTAGCATCCACTGCCAGGATTATAGATAAGTTTTCTACAAGATCATTGTAATTCCAATATCTAGGTCTGGGGATTAGTATTGTGGCCCAGGTCCATATTGCTTACAGGTCATGAGTCCATCTGCTCTGACCTTATAAAGCAAGGACACAACATGCCAATTATACAAATTTTAAAAACCTGTTACATCAAAGATGAGATTCTCATGTCATTATAGGAACATGTGGTGCAGATCTCAATTAATTTTAATCAGTTCCAGTGATAAGAAACTTTGAAGAGTGAAGAAGCGAAACATTTAAGAACATAAGAAAATTAGTCTGTATAAATTGAATCCCACTATGGATCCTGATTTCAGATTAGTTTATTATCATGAACACTAAAATTGCTTGCTTACAGAAAATGGAAAAGGGAGGGATAAAGAAAAAAAATACTGAAAGTTGGAGAAAATGATGCTCATGCCATCAAACTAGAGGTTACCTGGATGGAATAGCAAGACGTTGCTCCTCCAACCAGAGAATGGCCTCATCGTGACAGAAGCAGGAATGGGGATAGGAAGCGAAATGGTTGGTCATGTGGAACTTCTACTTTGTTCATGGAGCTGAGGTGCTCGATGAAGTGGTCCCCCAGTCTATGTCAGGTCTCACCAACATAGAAGAGGCTGTATTGAGAGTGCCGGATAGAGAAGAGGACACCAACAGATTCACAGGTGAATTGTTGCCTCACCTCGAAGGACTGTTACAGTCCTGAATGGAGGTGAGGGAGGAGGTGTAGCACATCTCCTGCTTGCAGGGATAAGTGCCAGGAGGAAGATCAGTGAGGAAAGACAAATGGACAAGGGAATCACAGTGATCCCTGCAGAAAGCAGAGATTGGGGTAAGGTCAAGATATGTTTGGTAGTAGGATCCCACCGAAGATGGCAGAAGTTGTGGAGAATGATGCATTAGATGCAGAGGCTCATGAGGTGGTATGTGAGGACAAGAGGACCTCTATCCTTGTTAAGGTGGCTGGAAGATGGGGTGAGTGTGGATGTCTAGGAAATAGAGGAGGTGTGGGTGAGGGCAGGAGGTGGAGTAAAGGAAACGCTGTTCTCTGACGTCCTGGGAAAAAAAAAAGCCTCGTTCTGGGAACAGATGTTGCAGAGTCAAAGGAACTTAGAAAAGGAATGACATTTTTACAGGAGACAAGGTGGGAAAAAGTATAGTCAAGATAACTATGAGAATTGGTAGGTTGATAAAAGATATTGGTCTTGGTACATTATATTGGTCTTGATACATTGGTACATACAAGATATTGGTACATTTCCGGTTATGGAAAAAGAGAGATCAGGAAAGGAGAGAGGTGTCAGAAATAGACAAGGTGAATTTAAGGGCAGGGTGGAAGTTGGAGGCAAAGTTGATGAAATTGAGGAGATCAGCATGTGTGCATGAAGCATTCATCAGTGTAGCGCAGAAGGAGTTAGGGAACATTGCCGAGTGAGGCTACTGTTGATGTGAAATGACATTTTACATTGCTAAAAACATTTAAGTTTTCATGCAGCTGGGGAAGATATTCATAAGTGAATACTTCCCAACCTCATATCATCAATAAATTCCAGTAATAGCACATGAAAAGAATAAATTATGCAATAACTTGGAACTTCTGAATGTAATGTACCTAACTTTTCCTTTTATAGATGATGATGTGACTTAAGCCTTTCAGTTCTGAGTTGTGCCACACATCTGCATAGAAATTCCTAGGCATCTGGACAAGCATGTTAAATGTACAATGGGCTAATGCAAACTTCTCTGAGATGCATGACATAACAAAGTTCTACTGTGCTTTAGACTCAAAATATTTCATAATTAAAATGCACAATTTAATCCAAAAGCTTGTGAGTCTGGAATGCTGATGCATTACACGAGGGTCTACCAGGAGAGAGAGAGAAGATCCAAGGTATCAGGTGCTGAAAATTGGGACCTCAAGGCACAGGAGAGGTTATAGGAGGGTTAAGCATTGCAGGCTGTGAGGGATAAGGATTGTAGGGTGGAGATGGAGATGTGATTATAGAGCAGGGGTGGGCAAACTTTTTGACTTGTGGGCCACAAAGGGTTCTAAAATTTGACAGGGGTCCAGACCAGGAGCAGATGGACGGAGTGTTTTGGTAATACACCTCATAAGAGAAAATAAAATATCATGGGATATGTAGAAAACATGTGGTTTAATTTCAATTGAAAATGAACAAATGCATTACAACAAAATATCTGTCTTTGAAGTCCCATGGTATTTAGCTATTTATTGAAATGACTTTTAAAACACTGAAAATTAAATGAATAAAATACAGCTTTTTTTAATAGTAACAGGTATTATTTTAAAGCACTGAAAATTCTGTTATCCTTCAAGATATTATCATCATCACTCTCCTCCTGACTGTCTTTATTTCAAAAACGGTAGGAGATGCAGGTCTAATTGTCCTGCTCCTTCTTATTCAATTGTCCCCTGTGCCAAAACTCAACAACGACCCGCACAATGAGAGAACAGTGAGAGTGCGCCAATATGCGGAGCTCTGTGCTCGCAAATCCCCACAGGCTATCTCCCTTAGCCGGAACGCTGGCTAATTGTGAGCTGGTTCGGATGTGCCAGGAAATGGGTCGCCACAAGGTCACAAAGTAAAGCGCAAATGTGGAGTAATACGCTGCACCTCAACAAAGGTCAATGTATATAGAGTGCGTCATCTATTGGGAAAACGCCAGAATTGTGGGGAAAAAATGTTAGCAAGGTTTATTAATATAATTTCATCAAGTTCTGCGGGTCGGATTAAAAAGCTTAACGGGCCGCATATGGCCCGCGGGCCGTAGTTTGCCCATGCCTGTTATAGAGTTTGAGATACTTGGAGTCGCTGGGGGAGGTTACTGGGTTGACACATCTCAGTGGAGCCACACAGAAGGGGCAAAATTTTTACTTAAAATACGCTTTACTGAATCCATTTCACACAACTATACTCCACAGAATGGAACCTGCTCAGTCAAGTCCCCTTCAGGTTTTGCTGAAGGAGACCTTGCGTTCCTTTTAAGACATGACTTTGCATGTGAGGCCTGTGCTATTGACAACTCGTGCACATTTTTTTTCTAGAAGTGACATCCAGATGTGAATTGCTTACCACTGAAAGTCACTGCATGTGTCTGGTATTTCCATGCATCAGTTTGTCACACATATATATGGATGACCCAGAGAAAATCATAAATTCTAAAAGCCTGGCAGGCAGTAAGTAAATCACATTGAATTGAATTGAACTGAATTGACTTTATTTCTTATATCCTTCATGTACATGAGGAGTAAAAATCTCTACATTATGTCTCCATGTAAATGTTTAATGTGCATTTATAATAATTTATAATAAATAATATATACAACAATATAACAAAGAAATATAGTTGCGTCAGCATGAATTAATCAGTCTGATGGCATGGAAGAAGCTGTCCCGGAGGCTGTTGGTCCCGGCTTTTATACTGTGGTACTGCTTCCCGGATGATAGCAGCTGGAACAGTTTGTGGTTGGAGTGACTCGGGTCCCCAAAGATCTTTTGGGCCTTTTTTTTACACACACTTAACTTTGTAGATTTCCTGAATAGTGGGAAGTTCACATCTGTAGATGTGCTGGGCTGTCCACACCACTCTCTGCAGAGTCCTGCGATTGAGAGACGTACAGTTCCCATTCCAGGAAGTGATGCAGCCAGTCAGGATGCTCCAAATTGTGCCTCTGTAGAAAGTTCATATTAGTTTAATGGTTATATTAAAACGCATAGCCCAAAAAAATACTGAGCTGAATATATGAGAATTCTGGGCCAGTAACTTCACCATTTTCTCATACATGTTTATTGTTATTTTGATAAGGAGATCATCAGACTCTTTCACATAATAATGCATTATAAACAAATAATGTAACTGCAATGGATCAACAATAACAGGCAATGATTTATACTATTTGAAATCGACTCAATAACCTAAAATCAATGTGAAACACTCTCTGTACATCATTACCTCATATTAAACTACCCACGCACAGCATTTAGTAGAATGGACCATTTATCATAATTAACCTTGTAGTTATGCAAATTAGTTTTTGTCAAAGAGGAATACTTTATACCTTGTTAAGACAATGAGTGAAATGGCAGTACTGACTCTACCAATTATATAGGGAGGATTTCAGCTTTTCTAGCAGTGCCATTAAAAATAAATTAATTTTATGTCCAGGTTTTGGTGCAGGGGACAGAGAAGTACATTGACAACTCCTCCACAGAATTTACGATGTAAATGACAACACTATCACTCAGGGGAACAAAGATGGCAAACACCGTATGTATAGCATTGCCATTGCTACTGAATAAAAGCATGTAACAATAATACTCTTAAAGATAAAAATGCTTTGCAGTTCAAACATTTAATCAAAAATAAAACAGTAAGTTAGCTTTCCTCACACTTCCTAGGCAGCATCAGGATTGCAACAGTATCTCAACCATCTGTGAATTTGATAATGAATATCATTAATTTAATCATAGGTTTATGAAGGTGACTTGGATAAAAGATTAGGGAATTGTAGAACAAAGATCATAGATGAGAATAAGTGTTGAAACAGTAAAACATGTAGATAGGAACAAACAAGTTTACAGAATGAAATAGAAAAATTGAGCTAGTAAATATGGGGCAGGAGGAGTCTGATGTGGGTGTCTGCAGTTATCCATTTGGGATCAAAGAAAGATGATCAGAATATTGCTTTATGCAAAAAGACCAGTAAACATGGAAAAGCAGAGGGATTAAAGTGTCTTGAGACACATTTTACATAAAACTAATCTGCATATACAAAAGAGGCTGTGGGAAGTTGGCTTTCATTTCATGGGAGAGGGTACACGAAGGGAAACAACCTAATCATGAAATATGAGGATCATTGATTCAACACATTCAGTTCCGGGCAGCACACTTCAATAAAGAGATAATTGGTTTGAAGTTTGCAATGAAGATTTATTAGAGTTATGGCAGTACCCAAACGTTTATGGTGAGGATGAAAGGCATAACATTGGTTGTGAATTTAGAGGGTTATTACTGATAAAATGGAGGTGATTAAGATTGTAAATGCCTCACAACCTCTTCCTCTTCTCCTGACCTCACAACAATTCAATAAGAATCTGCCCGTGTTCTTGCCTAAAATCATGAAGAGAGGGGACAGGGAAAACATTTTTGCTCTTTGCACCCATTCTGCATTTCAGGATTGTATCAGGTGGCACAAGAAACGGCAGATGCAGGAATCTGGAACAACAAAGAGTACGCTGGAAGACCTCAGCTGGTTGAGCAGCATCTGTGGGAGGGAAGCGTTCGTATCTGATTTGATTTTACATCAATGCCCACAATCCTTGATTTACCTATGGTTCACAAATCTTTCTCAGCCTTAAGGATACTTAATGACTTGGCAGGCAGGCCTCCTAGGCTTGAAAACTCCAGATTGACAACTGGCTGTGAAGTGAAATTCCTATCTCCATCAGTCATAAGTGGCCATCCTCTTATCCTGAGACTTGAGGAAACATCCTCACAACTTTGATCTTGTGAAGCCCCTCAGAAACTTCTAGGCTCCAATAAAATTATTCCCCAATCTTGTAAATTCCAGAGAAAAGCATCCATTTCTGATTAACCCCTTTGTTCCAGGGATCAATCTAGTGAACCTTGCTCAACAGCACATCTAAAGTGAGTACATCTTTCTCCAAGTAAAGATGCAAAGATGTGTCCTTGTCTTTATCAAGCCCATGTACATCTTGTAGAAGACTTCTTTGCCCTTGTATTCATCCTTCTTGAAAATAAAGCTCCCATTTACATTCTGCTGCTCTGCTTGCCATAACTGCTTGTTAGCATTGTTTCTTGTAAGAGGACACCTAGATCACTCTGAAAAATAATGTGTTTTCCCTCATTATACTTCTTTTCCCACTCAACGTCACTGCAGAATCTTTGTATCCTCCTCACATCATACTTTCCCACACGTCTTTGTTTCTTCTCATGCACTGCAATGTTTTAATGGGTGAACTGTCCACGGCAGATATTCTGTCAGTAATGTAATTCAAAATGCAACAACATCCTGTAAGTATCAAAGGATTCTTGATTTGAGAGATTTATGAGCCTGGCAGATCATTCACACTGTTCCCTGCAATGCTGGGGCAAAGGCTTTAGGAAATGGCAATAGAGTGGGGGTGGGTTGACAAATTCCATTTAACTCCACTACCATATTATTTCCACAGTGCAAGCATTAAAACCCCTCAGTGTCCACAACAAAAACAAGGCAATACTAAATTATAAACAATGTGATTTTATTACTTTGTATAGGCAACTGCCAGGTTTTATAACAATTCATAATTGCTAAATTACCTTTTTTTCTTATAAACCTGCTTAAATAGTTCCATTTTTTTCTTATACTAATGTTTTCCTTATCTAAACCAAGCTGCACAAACTGAATGCTTATAAATGTTGAAATTGTAATCTACATGAATTAATTGATGTGTTACAAAATGAAGTCATTAAACATTTCCACAGAGTTATTTATACTGCCACAAAGCTGTCAGAAGAAATTCATCAAAAAGCTATAGAGTATATGAAAGGTATTCTTGAGATAATTACAGCATATCTTTTGGACTTGTTTTAATGAAACACCGTAATTGAATTATCGGCCCAAATCTGTATTTTCATTGTTTCTGTTGTTTCTTTCGTTGTGAATCTTGCAATAATCAGAACAAATTTTAAGCTTTGAAGTATGTGTGTACCACATACTTGTGTTTTACTGTAGTTACAAAACTGCAGCTATCAGTGAAAGATTCTCAGGAAACAGAATAGCTGTTATGAAAGATACAACACAAATAGTATTCAAACCTGTAAATTACTTTTAAGTGGTTAACACAGTGGTTTGTGTTCCACTATCTCTTACATGTCTATCAAGTTAATTTAGACATATCCAATTTATCTTAACACCTCTGATTCATATAGTCACGCTAAACTTTCACCCACTGGTGTGACCAACAGCAATCTCCATCCCATTTATTTGAGTTCGGGTGCAATATTTACCAGTATAGATTTTTTTTAAACACTCTCCCTTCTGGCAGAATAACTTGCTGATTTCATTTTCCATCTGTTAGGGCAGCAAAAATACCTATATCGGTCTACTGGGAACACCAATTATACCTACCTCTCTCACATATGGAGGAGATGCACTTGAATCCAATTTATTCAAGGATCATCTGTCTCAGGAGTTGAAATTGGATGATTTCCAAATGATGCTTATTGTGCCTCTTGTGTCCTTCGTCTTTCCTCTTTCTCTCGAGCTGATCAGTTCTGTATTGATTGCTTGCTCACGGTTTGTGTCATCTTCTCTTTCTCCTCCCCGTCATTTTTACAATTGTTGCAGCCTCTCCTTCTTTGGTGCCAGAACAATTAGTTTTAAAGTCTGTTAATTAGTTTATATACAAGCGCATTATTTTTAAGAAATAATACTATGTCCTTAAGCTCTATTTCAATATTTTTCAATATTCTTTTGTTGATGTCAGTAACTGATCCATTATTTATTAATTAGTTCCTGAACAGCATTATAGCAGTTGCTGTTGCTCCCTTGCAAACTGCATTACAGATTTCCCTGCATTTCCATTACAGTGTTTTTCTGCATCACAATTCATTGGCTGTGAAGGACACTTGAATGTGCAGTACTGAGTTTGTAAAATGTACTACATACTTGTAAGTTTATCCTTTCTTTGAGATTTACTTTCCATGCAATATTCACTTGAAGATTTTTAACCAGATCTCTTCAGGCCAGGCAACCTTAACTATTTCCTTCTCAATATGTCACACAAAATTTGTTCACTTGTTCACATGCCAATGGCAACTTCCACCCAGTGAACAGATAACATGACTGACATCAAATCTTCAATAAAGCATGAATGGTTTCTCAAATACATTTGGCTGTCATATCCTAGGTGTTTCAAATTCTTATGCTGGGACAGAGAAATATTTCAGAAAGGAGATGAACTAGAGTGTCATATTGAATTTAAGTGATGACATTTCTCAGTTTCATTTGGTAATAAGTATCATACAGTCCCATAAGGACCCTAATTCCCAATAATGCAAACTGGAACATGCTTTTCTCATTGCTTATTGGAAGGCTACAGACATGTCAAGATAACTAATAACACAATGTCACATGGCCAATATATCCATATTAATGAGAAGATTTTGTCTTGTAATTTTTATCACCAACATTGGGGGCTAAATCGCCTCCGGCTAAATTAGTATCAAACAAAAAATGCGTAGCCATGTTGACTATGTGAAGTTGGAGAACAGTCAATAGTATTCAACATGTAGCTCTACTAGTTGTAGTATGACCTCTTAACTCAAGTATGGTATTCTTCTAAGAGGTTGTCTATTGGAAGGGGGGGTCTTCACGAGTCTGTAGAGGCCAGTCCAGGACCCACATCTTCTGGTGCAGTACGGACAAGAGTAAGTGGAGGCTGTTTGGGCTTTTGGTTTTTCGGTCTGTCCTTTCACAGCTGCCGCTTGTTCTCTGTGGCACAGTGGAGGTCGTTCTCATGTAGCGCAGCTCCCTCTTGAACTAATTTTCTCCGAGTGTATCCATTGAGTGCAATGTGTTCCAGTTTTTTGGTTGTAATGTTGATTTCTTCAGGCTGATTCTGATGTTATCTTTAAAGCAGTTCCTTCACCCCACCGCACAAATCAGGGCTGTTTGCCCTTCATTATTAAGCTTGTGAAAATATTTCACCTCTTGCTGATTGAATTTCATAGATAGGGAGATATATACAGTGGATTCAGTTGATAGGGACACATAGGGATTTCGGCCCAATTAAGTGGCTAACCAAATTATTGGAAGTTTCTTGGAAATAGTTAAAAACATATTAAAAAGACCAACTACCATTTAACTGAGTAACAAGTTATGCATATAAATGAAATAGAGAACAAATTAGAACCATACCAGTTCCTCTACAGTACTACAAAACTGTGTATTACTCCCTAATCGTTATCCAAAGAGGAATTCCTCTGCCGTGCCTAGTGCAGATAATGGACTGCCTTCTTGCAATGCTTTAGACAATTGTATCTTCAAATTCCTCACTTCCATTGTAATATTCAAGATGATTGCGGATACATTCAAATTCTTCATAGTTCGTAATTTGTTGAGGTAGTGAAATTGTTTTAATAAACTTCTGGCCATTTCTGGCTTCTCCAATCCTGAGTGCTTGGAACTGCGCTGAACATTTCTGAATTGTCATACTGCTTATTTCTCACCTGCTATCAGTGGTAAATATCACTGTTTTTTGAACCCAAATGCATGCTACTGATGCAGTTTAAAAACTGATCGCTCTAAGCACAGTGCAACAGCCGCACACTTGCATGTGACTGATGCGAGTTAGAACCTATTCGGCACAATTAAGGGGCATAGAGTCCCAAATAAACAATGGGAATCCCAGCTATCATCTTTATTAGTTTTTGAAGTAGCCCCCTCACTGTGCTTTTATGTAAGCTTGGCTTGTTTGCCAGCTCTGCTGGCAGCCACATGATTCAGTGCTGAGAAGGCCATTGTTCACAAACAAGACACTTCTAGGGTCAGTATGATTTGGGGTTCAACCCAGGAACGATGTGTTGTTCTGATTAAAGACACCCCAATTGGAGTGAATGCTGTGCAAATACTGCCCATACACAATAAGAAATAACAGATCGTACACGGCATAGAATTATAAAGAAAGTATATTTACTAATTTCAGTTTTTTCAAACAGTTAGTAGGAAAGAGAAAAGTAAAAGAAATAAAAGGGCCCATTAGAGTTAGACCAGTTCAATGTGCAGGTAAAGTTGGAGCTTATCCTGGAGTTGTCTTTTACTTACGTGCTGGGCATTCCACTTACGTGAAAGCACAGACCACACTCCAACTTCGCTCGAAATCCATCTTGAACAAATGGGCTCTCTCTCGGGAGTAGTGACCCTTTCTTCTTGGAGCCATTCATAAGCACAAAGCACTTCGTGCAATGGGGACACTCCTTTCCACAGCATTTTCAGGCATAGACCATAAAACATAGGAGCAGAATTAGGCCATTCAGCCTATCGAGTCAAGGCTGATTCCATATCCCACTCAATCCCATGCACCTGCCTCCTTGCCACATCCTTTGATGTCCTGACCAATCAGGAAACAATCAACTTCTGCCTTAAATATATGCATGGACCTGGCCTCCACCACAGTCTGTGGCACAGCTTTCTACAGATTCACTGTTCTCTGACTAAAAAAATTCCTCTAAGCACCTCTGTTCTAAAAGATCATTCCTCAGTTTTGAGGCTGTGCCCTCTAGTTCAGGACACGCCCACAATCGGAAACATCTTCTCCACATCCACCTTATCTAGTCCTTTCAAAATTTGGTAGGTTTCAATGAAACCCCATGCATTCTTCTAAATTCCAGTGAGTACAGGCCCAAAGCTGCCAAACACTCCTCATACGTTAACCGCTTCATTCCCAGAATCATCCTCATGAACCTCCTCTGGACTCTCTCCAATGAAAACACATCCTTTATGATATATGAGGCACAAAATTGTTGACAATACTTCAAGTGCAGCTTGACTAGTGTCTTATAAAAGCTCAGCATTATCTGCTTGCTTTTATCTTCTATTCCTCTTGAAATAAATGCCAACTTTGCACTTGCCTTCCTTACCACAGACTCAACCTCTAAATTAACCTTCTGGGAGTTTGCATGAGGCCTCCTAAGTCCATCTGCACCTCTGATGTTTGAACTTTCTCCCCGTTTAGATAATAATCCGCACACTATTGTTCCTTTTACCAAAATGCATTATCATACAAGACTGTATTCCATCTGCCACTCTTTTGCCTATTCTTCCAATTTGTTTAAGTCCTGCTGCAATTGCATTGATTCCTCAACACTACCTACTCCTTCATGTATCTTCGTATCATCCACAAACTTTGCCACAAAACCATCAATTCCATTGTCCAAATCATTGACAAACAATTTAAAAAGTATCGGTTCCAATACTGACCCCTGAGGAACACCACTAGTCACTAGCAGCCAACCAGAAAAGGCCCCTTTTATTCACAGTCACTACCTCCTGCCTGTCAGCCATTCCACGATCCATGTCAGTCTCCTTCCTGTAATGCCACAGGATTTGATCTTGTTAAGCAGTCACATGTGTGGCACCTTGCCAAATGTCTTCTGAAAATCCAAATAAATGACATCCACTGCCTCTCCTTTGTCCGTACTCCTTGTTATGTCCTCAAAGAATTCTAACAGATTTGTCAGGCAAGATTCTCTTTTACAGAAACCATACAAACTTTGACCTACTTTGTCATTAGTTGCCAAGTACCTCGAAACCTCATCCTTAATAATAGACTCCAACACTTTCCCAAACACTAAGTTTAGGTTAATTGGCCTATAATTTCCTTTATTTTGCCTTCCTCCTTTCTTAAAGAGTGTTCTGACATTTGCAGTCTTCTAGTACTCCAGGACCATGCCAGAATCAAGTGATTCTTGAAAGATCATGATCAATGCATGAGTTCTCTCTTCAACAACCTCTCTCAGGACTCTGGGATGTAGTCTATCTGGTCTAGATGACTTACCTACCTTAAGATCTTTCAGTTTGCCTAGCACTTTTTCCTTTCAATAGCAATGACACTCACTCCTATTCCCTGACACTCTTAGACTTCTGGCACACTGTTTGTGTCCTCCACAGTGAAGACAGATGCAAAGAATCCATTAATTTCATCTGCCATTTCTTTGTGCCCTATTACTACACCAGCCTCATTTTCAATCGAAATCAACTCTCACCTCCTTTTCACTCTTTATATAACTGAAGAAAAACTTTTAGAATCCTGCTTTATATTATTGGCTAGTTTGCCCTCATATTTCATTTTTCTCTTCTTATATATAGCTTTTTTAGTTGTCTTCTGTTGGATTTTAAAAGCTTCCCAATTATCCAACTTCCTACTCTCTTTTGCTACCGTATATGCCTTTTCCTTGGCTTTTATGCAGTCCTTAACTTCCCTTGTCAGCCATAGTTGCCTACCCCTAACTTTTGTTAACTTCTTCTGTGGGACACAGAATCTGTGCCTTGTGAACTATTCCCAGAAACTCAGGCATCTCTGTTCTGCCATCATCTCCACCAGAATCCTTCTACAATCCACCTGGGCAAGCTCCTCTCTCATGCCTCTGTAATTCCCTTTATTCCATTGTGATACTGATACATGTGACTTGTGCTTCTCCCTCTCAATCAGCAGTATGAACTCAATCATTCCTTTACGTTAAGCTCCTTGATAAGATCTGGGCTATTACACAATATTCAATCTAAGATAGCATTTCCCTGAGTAGGCTCAAGCACAAGCTGGTCTAAAAAGCCATTTCATGGGCTTTCAACAAATACCCTCTTTTTGATCTGACACCCAATCCCCTTGCATATTGAAGTGCCCCATTACAACTGTGACATTACCCTTATTACATGCCTTTTCCAGCTCCTGTTTCAGTCTTAACCCTACGTCTTGGCTACTATTTGGAGGCCTATATATGATTCCCATGATGTTCCCTTCACTCTTTCAGTTTCTTAAATCCATCCACAAAGATTTGACATTCTCTGACCCTATTTCATTTCTTTCTAAAGATGTAATTCCATCTCTTCCCAACAGAACTACAATATCACTTATGCCTTCCTGCCTGTCCTTCCTTTTGATGTTAAGCTGCTAACTATTGCCTTCTTTCAGCCACAAATCAGTGATGCCCACAATGTCATTCTGACCAATCTCTGATTGTACCATGTGTATCCTGAATGCTATGTGCATTTAAACACTGCACTTTCAGTCCTGCATTCTTCACCCTTTTGAATTGTGCCTCTGTGGTACAATTTAACTCTTTACTCTTTCTTCCCCCCTGTCCTCTCCACAGCTCCCACCAAAAATCAACCCTGAACCAGACTACTATCTGTCACAAATCTCTCTCCATCCCACTCTCTCAAGAACCTTCTTCTGATTCCACCATCCTGACTGGCTCACACAATATTGCAATGTTGAACAGAAGGGAATCTTATCACGAACCAAAACCAAAGCTTTCTAACAGAAGTACATACTGTTTTTGCAGAAGCTGCTAAAATGAAATCTCTACAGCATGGCAGAAGAAACCTTAACCAGGGTATATCTTTTTTAAGAGTTGTCTCAAATAAAGGACTGACCTGATAACTGATGGCTCGTCTAATTGGAATGCACTGGATTGTAGATAATTTACTCCTCTGTGGTACATGTAGGTAGATCACTGAGGGAGCAGCCTTTTCTATCATTCAAGAAGCAGAAGCCAGGAATTCCCAAAGGGTAATAACATTCAAAGCAGGTTCAATGAGTAAGTCATTTAGGATTTTTTGGACATTTTGGAGAGGCAGTTTATTCAGTGGAACAAAGCATATCAGACAAGTAAATGATGAGAATCGGCCAGCCATTATAGAATCTGAAAGTCTAATACTCAGAAATTTAAGTTTGTAAGCCTAAAATACTGTTCCATTTTTAATGCATTGTTGGTAGTTGAATATTATTCCAGGGTATTCTTTGTATGCCACAAGTTCTTCTCAGTTATCTACAAATATATTTTGTAATTGTTCTGATGTATTAAATCAAACCAGAGTCATCAAAAGTTCACTGTCTCCATATAACTGTTAAACATCATTGAGATCCTGATTATTGGTTAAATTACTTACAATCTACAGATTTTGACAACACCCAAATAAATCCCCTTTTTTGACACTAATCATTACTGTGAATAGATGCTTCATGATGAATCATTGCCAAGAACACTTACAAGTTACAATTTACTTGTAAGAAGGTGTTGAGAAAAGGTTGCACAAGTTGGGATTTTTTTTAATCCAGTTTGTGCAGTTATTTGAACTTTAAAAGTTATTTGCAAATTAAAGGTTCCATATCAGTGCAAGTTATTGTTGTCCTAATATTTTTTAAACTTTATGTGACAAAACTCAGTCAGTTTAAGCATGAGTGCATTATTTCTGATGGACTGGGTTTACTTTCCTGACAATAGGAAAAATATTTTGCCTCCCTGCATTCTCAGCTTCAGTATTTACCACAGTTTAAAATGATATGAATTATTCATTACAGAATTAAATCTGGTCAAGCAGATTTGATGAGTAACTAACTAGTCGGCTTTGCAAGATAAGGTCTGTATGGCTAAGAACGCTAAAGGAAGAGAAATGGTGCAAATCTGACAAACAATTCAGTCCCTCTCATGGTAGTACTCCCAACAGGATTGATGGACAGAGACCCAGTTCTAATGAAAGATGGGTGGTGCGTTCTCTAGTCAGAAGTTGTGTGACTTGAAGGGGTCCCTACCAGTGATGGTGCTCCCATGCACCTGCTGCCTTTGTCTTTCTTCTTGTTCCATGTTTTGCAGATGTTTCTTGATGCAGTTAAAATGTTACAAGAGGCTTCACTGGGGCATTATTGATATAACACGGCTACACTGGAGCATTCACTGCATCCTGATATTTATTTTTATTTGTATCCGGATGATGAAAGTAACGATTTTCAAAATGTTACCGATTACACAAAAACAATAAATCTGGCACCTCTCACAAGGTGCAAATACCTCAGAAACAACCATCTGAAGGTAACTATGAGCACAGCCAGAAATGCCTAGCTCACTTGGTTGGTGCTGTCTTAACACAGAGAGACTACAAGTTAGCATTGTTCTGTCTATTATTCATAAAGTGGGTATAGTTCTTTCCTTTTTATGCTTTTAAGCTGTTCCAGCAAAATTCACAGAAATTAACTCTTCCCTGGTGCATATTGAAACACTGCCAAGGGATAGAACTCTACATATTCATTTTCTCAATGGACTTCAACAGCAGATGGCTTTTATTTAATTGCTCAGAATCCCAGAATGATGGGGCTCAAATAGAGCATAGAACATAGAAACTTACAACACATTACAAGCCCTTCAGCCCACAATGTTGTGCCGACCATGTAACCTACTCTAGAAACTGCCTAGAATTTCCCTCGCGCAGAGCCCTCTGTTTTTCTAAGTTCCATGTACCTATCTAAGAGGCTGTTGAAAGAACCTATTGTATCCAAAGATATTTTTGGTTTATTTTTTCGCATGACTTTTGATAGGTATTAAATATGTCAAATAAAATTGGGTACAGAGATCTGTACTATACGAAAAGGCCCATTGGGTAATGGCTTCAGACATGAGGAACTTGATAGCCAATCAAAGCAAAGGAACATGTCTGAATGATTGATTGTATCAGCATCTTAATTAAGAATAGTTTAACCAATCTTTATTACGGGTAACAGGTTGCTTTAAAGAGATTAGAGACCAATTTTATTTGTCACATGTGCAGCACATCAGAGCACCCAGTAAAATACATCAAAACAAATCAGCGATGATTGTGCTGGGCAGCCCACCAGTGCTGTCATGCTTGCAGCACCAATATAGCATGCCCATAGCTCACTAAACCTAACTGGACTTTTGGAATGTGGGAGGATGCTGGAGCACCTGGAGAAAGCCCATGCGGTTGTGGGGAGAGCATGCAAATTCCTTACAGGCAGTGGCGGGAACTAAAACACGATTGGTGATTTTTGGTGACATAAAGCGAAGAACTAACCACTAGGCTGCTGTGCACATTGCTTACTTGGAAGTTTTCTGATTAATTACTTTTGAGTGCCTTTCTACTTAAGGAAGCATTTAATCATTAAACAGGAGTAGAATAGAGGACGATCCTAAAATATGGTAATACTGGAAGCTTAGATTTCGGCATACCATCAGAACACAGAATTATACAGTAAGCATCAGGCCAATGAAAAGGTTAATATGAAATCTTGCAAAAATGATACGTGTAAAAAGCTATCAAGATTTGGGAATTGTTTACATTGGGTATTAGGATTTACTTTTTTTCATGACTATTCAATTCTTGATTAATTAGAGTTTTGATGCAATCAATTCACGTCAGATGCCCTCAATTATGACTGGTTTCTTTTATATCAAGCATAACTGGGAATAGAATTTATGAAGGGTTCAGG
Source organism: Hypanus sabinus (assembly GCF_030144855.1). Lineage (NCBI taxonomy): Eukaryota > Metazoa > Chordata > Chondrichthyes > Myliobatiformes > Dasyatidae > Hypanus > Hypanus sabinus. Next base: position 42,491,595 of record NC_082727.1, read on the forward strand.
AAAGTGGCAGTCATGTGGTTGAAATGGATTGAGCAGGCAGATAATTTGGTTTATTACTAGAAAAGTGAAGGAGGAAGCTGGAAGAAAATTTCATTAGAAGGTCATTTAAATATGGAATGCTTTGGTAGCTGGTTATTGAGGCAGAAACTATCACATCATTTACTGGGGAACTGGCTAAATATTTAAAAAGGAAAGACGTTGTCGGAGGAAAGAACATACCTGGAGTTAATATTGGCAGTTCAAAATTGACCTACATTGTTAATATGATTTGCCTGATTTCATGGTAATTCTTCAGAATAACACCACACAGGATTGATTCATCAGACATAACCTTACATTTTGGACAAGCATTTGACAACCTCACTGACAGATGCCCTTTGTTTTTTCTTTTATTCAGTTTCTATTCTGGGATTTCAATCACTCTACTCTCTCATTAAATCCAAATCAAGTGAACTAGTATCAGCAATATGAAAAGTTAAAAAATATTTCTATAGCCTCAATAAATGGCTCAGGAACTGATTTGAACAACTCCAGTAGAAAGTAGAATTTAATCCAAAATATAATAATTTTCTTGATGGTTTAGTGCCTGGGGAAAAAAAATAAGGCAAAGTATAAAGCCAATAACTTTTTATTTTGTTGCTTTTGTTTTACAGGTAGTTAGTTCTAAAAACATAAAATTCACATCTTGGGGGGAGGTGGTAGTGCAATCACTCGAGTCAGGTAAGATGTTCTCTTTAGTAGTTTTCTACTGATGGATCTTCAGGTGACTGTAGAGGCCAATCCAGGATCCACAAATTCTGCAACAGGATGGACAAGAGTACGTGATGGCTATTGTCATGTGAACAAAGTCACCAGAGAGACACTGAAGCTAGTGAATATAGAAGTGTTCAATTAGAAAAAATGAGTAGCCGGCATCATAATCCAAATTGCTCTTACAAGAAGAGGCCTGTTCAACCCAATATTACACGACATTTTTATATACTAAGGATCAAAGGCAATTCTATAGCTACAATGATCTACAATGCTTCCATTGAATTACATATTGTTTCACCTCTGTCTCCAGGCTGCATTCATGAATGTGCAGGCATCTCAGGTCTAAGTGGAGTGTTTCTTTGTTTGCGATTGACCCCAGCCTACAGTTCCAGGAAGCCCATTGTTCAAAGCTGAGTTTTAAATTCAATCCGCAAGGCACATTCAAATCTGAAGAATGACTGCTGTTCAAATTAATGTTTGCCTTTTACCCACACTCCAGAATACACCCTGGCAGTGGCTATGGTTAATGGCTGGGTCTTTTGGTGGTTCGATCTCTTTTTTTGCAGCTGCATTGTCATGTAGCGCAGCTCTTTCTTGAACAGATTTCCTCCAGGTGTATCTATTGAGTGCATTGTCTTCCCAGTTTTTTAGATGTCAAGTTGAATTTCTTCAGCCTGATTTTGATGTTATCTTTGAAGCTTTCCCTTTGCCCACCAGCTGCTCACTCACCTTACTTCAACTTGGCATAAAGGATCTGTTCGGTGGGACATGAGCTGGGCACCTGGATGACATAACCTATCCATCAGAGTTGGTACTGCTTTATCATGGTGAAGATACTGTTCCTTTAGTCCTCCTTCAGTATGCTGGTGTTAGTCCAGCTGTTCATCAAAATCCTTTGTAAGGATCCTTGGTGGTTTTGTTCCAGGGCTTTCAGGTGTCTACTATAGGAGGTCCATTATTCAGATTCATAGAATAATGTAGGAAGGATGACCGCTCCATAGACCAAAAGTTTTACTTGTACCTGCAGGCCATGGTCTTCAAAGATTCTTTTCCTTAATCTTGCATAGGCTTCTCTACCAGTACTCAGACAGTGATTGATCTCTGAGTTGATGTCTGCTTTTGCTGCCAAGGTAGGAAAAGCGGTCTACGTTTTCAAGGGCAATATTGTCAACCTTTATGGAGGGCTGGATAAATGACTGGTTGGGTAGAACCTGTGTCTTGTGTATACTTAATAAGATCCTTGGAGAAGGGGAGGTGATAAAGGCAGCTACATTAGGGACATTTAAGGGACTCTTAGACAGGAACATGCATGAAAGAAAAATGGAGGTCTATGTGAGAGGGAAGGGTTAGATTGATCACAGAGTAGGTTAAGGGGTCAGTACAACAGCAAAGGGCCTGTACTGTATTGCGCTGTTCTATGTTTTAACCTTTGCTCAAGAACATGCCTCGGCTAGCTAATCTTCTACACCAGCTTAGCCCTCTAACCACTCAGTTGTACTCCCGCACCACAGTGACTCCCCCATTCTCCCATCACTCACCACCTGTCCTTCATCACCCGCCACCCACAAAGCCTGCGATTATTGTGTCATCAGTATGTTGAGCACCGCCACTGGGAGAAGTGTGCCTTTAAGCACCAGATGTAGAGTTGATGCTGCTGAGCTAAATGCTGTCAGCTGCAAGAGATTGCAATAGAGTGTGGCACAGTGAAACAAATATGGGAGGTATTATGCAGAGCAGTCTAATAATGCTGCTCTATAAACTTCACAATTCAAGATCGCTATCTTTGTGGAGCATTTAGGGATAAGTGTTCGGATAACATGCAACATTGTTTTCAGCCATTTAAAAACAAGCAAAGAAATTCCTCAGCCAATTGAGGAAAAATAAGTGTATCTTTTAATGCAGAGCACAAATCAGCATCCATTTTCTTTACAAAGATCTGAATCCTGATAGATTTACAAGTGTAATGGGATAAATCTTGCTGTCTTCTTTAACTTCTCACCATGCTTATTTCAAAGCCAAACCTACAGCCAAACAGGAGGGCTGGGAGAAGAACAGGTGGTGGCACTGAACCAGCAAGGGAAGTTGACAATGCTCGGGCTGCACATCTTTTAATCTTGCATTCTTTCCTGTGCACCATATGTCACATTAACATGTCGATATACAAATACTTCATAATTTATGTAACAAAAATGCAATAACCAATAAATATCCTGCATGCTAATTATACAGAGAAGCTTCATGCTTTATACTTTACTAAAACAATATCAATCAGATATGTAGAATGTGGTACTCTGTATTTTTAATGCAACACACACAAAATGCTGGAGCAACTCGGCAGTCAGGCAGCATCTATGGAAAAGAGTAAACGGTCGACATTTCAGGCCAAGACCCTTCTTCTGAAATTGAGAAAGAAGAGGAAAGAAGCCTGAATTAAAATGTGTTGGAAAGAGGCTAGCTTGAAGGTGATAAGTGAAGCCAGATGGGTGGGAAAGGTCAAGAACTGGAGAAGAAGGAATCTGACTGGAGAGGAGAGTGGACAATAGGAGTAAGGGAAAGAGGAGGGGGGCCCAGGGAAGATTCTTGGTGGGAAGAAGTAGAAGGTCAGAGTGGGAGGAAGGGAGGAAAGGTGACATTCTGTTCATCAGAAGGAGAAATCGATATTCATACCATCAGGTTGAAGGGTACCCAGACAGAATATAAGATGTTGATTGACCATCAGGTTGGTAGTTACTCAGATGGAATATGAGGTACGTACTTTTAGACAAGTGGGAAGCCAATGTTGTGGAGAGTGGCCTCATATAATCGATCACTGAAGCTCTCTAAGCACAACATACTGACAAAAAAAATCCAAGAGCGGTGGTTGAAATAGTGCAGGATGAAGCACAGCTTACTGATAGTAAAGGTTTCACAAAGAAGAGAAGCCAGCAGTTCTAGTGTGAACAAACTGGCATGATAATTCTTCATTATGAATTATAATTTGTCAGTTTATTACAATGGCATTTTAAAAAAATTATTCTCAGGATCTGGGGATTTCTAGCAGGAGGGAGGACAGTGTTGACTTGACCTTTATTTCTATAACCATGTAAGGGCAATGAGTGGATTAAATGTTCCTTTCACTTCTCCCTGACATTTTGCAGGCAGTAACGCTTGTTCAGCTATAATATTGATTACAGTAGCAATACCCCATTATTCTTTTGGACTTGATATTAGAGGCAATCAAGGCATCTTTGCTGTCTTAGAAAGTGAATAAAGACAATCATCAAAGTGTGATTCAAAGATCTCTTAGAACACAGAGAAACGGCAGCAGCTTTCACGCACAGTTCTCGTGGAATAGATGCCAATTCATCAGCAAATTGAGGCAAATTAAGTTGCAAGGCTTTTTGAATATTACTCCATTCCTCATTTTTCCTGTTCCTTTCTTCTAAGGGAACAGTTAGCACTGGAAGGCTGAAATGCAGGTGCCACGCAGATTACCACAGCTCAAAAAATCTTTAAAGTCTTGCATAGTATGTAGCCATGAGTTTTATTTCTCTCTTAACTTTTATAGGAAATGAAACAACAGATAATGCCTGATGTTTAACAGCACAACATTAGAAGCTTTTATGAGTATCTCTGACAATCATTATCCAATTCTGATGGCACAAAGACTCGGCAGGTAGTTCTGCTGTCCCACGGCTCCTGCATTTAATCCTGGCTTCCACTGCAGTCCATGTGGAACTTGCTTGATCTCCTTGTAACTGTTGCTTTCAATTTCCCCCTAGTTCTCAATGGCATGCTGACTGCTAGTTAATAGGCCACTGTAAGTAACTCGTGGTATGGCAGGTAGTGGCAGAGAGAATGGCCTACAGCAAAATAATGGGGCAGTGGAATTAATGGGTTTGCTCTAAGATTCAACATAGACTCAATGGGCCAAATGGCTCTTTTTTGTTTGGAAGAAAACATTAAAAATGCACAGTGTAGTATCCAGCTGAGCAGCCTCATTAACAGTCCCCACCACCAACAGGGAATAGAATGTGCTGTCATGTTGGCTGGATCATAACCAATCCAATCTATTCTCCCTGCTTGTCTGTGTAATACTTCTGAAGCCACGCTTACAGTACTTGTGTTTAAGAGATAAATGAGATTTCCTCATTTTTTTCCATAAAGTAGTCTCAGTAACAAGAAAATTCCTTCGATTTCTGGCTATGCCAATGCAATTGCTTACTAATGAAAGGACATGCCCATTTTCATACCTCCTACAATTTTTCTTTCAGTTGCTTGGTTCTACCATGTACTGACTAATGGTGAACATATAGGGATGCAGGCGACTTTGACAGAACTTGTATGAGCCTTCACTGACTGTGGCTCTGCACCGATACCTACTGCCATGAGCAAGTTTTCACTCGTATAACCCTCTGTGAAAGCAGGTGGTTCTTCCGCTTCTGGAAAAAATGGTTGGTTTTCAAGTTTCCTGGAGATATGGGGATGGTGGATTAAGCTCATGAGGATAATAGGTGTTCTCCAGGAAGGATACTCAGGCATATGAAGGGTGCTATTAATGCCAAATTGACCGCCCTCAAAACAAAATTTGTTCCTGATTGTAACAACAATGCTTGAGTCATTGTTAATAAATATCTCAATTGCTTCTCCTTTAGGAGGAAAGCACATTCTTTGTATTTTACAAAAATGCAATCAATCTCTTGATTTAAACTGAGTTAGTCCCACCTTCAATCAATCATTGTTTCTGTGACAAGGTGCACCTAAAATAACATCTACTTTGAATTTTTTTTCTCCTTGCTGTCATATCAACAAACTTAATATCTGCCATCAGCAATTCTTTTTAAAATATATCTTTTGAAATTTCATTTTAAATATTCTTTGACATACTTATCAATCTTACTTGGTAAAATGTAATTAATACATTGAAAAACCTGCTTATAATTTTTTTAAAAGCTTTTTTAATTACAGAATTAATCCACAACTTGCAAATAATTCCATATTTAATTCATTGAAAATTACATTTTAAAAAAGCAGAGACATGTGTTTCTTAGATTGGGTGATAGCAGTTAGTACAGACAATTTTGATTTTAAAGTATAATTTAATATTTCTTAAAATGTACTTCTTGAAGCTTCCTCAAAGGTCTGCAGTCAGGTTCAATTAGTAGGAATTCCTTAAGGTGATTAATTATCCCTGGCATTTGGACAGTTTAGTAGCAAGATCAGATTCTAGCAATTTGCTTATAAAACAGGTGTAGATCATAAAATGTCAGGCTGGACAGAACTTGATTATATCTTCAAATCTCTATGTCCACAGTGTGTGAATCAGCCAAATAAATTCTATAATCAACCGGAGACTCCACGCTTCTCTTCTTAATCAATAACAGCCCTATTAATAATTTCCCTCTTCATTCCTTTCGGGATATAATATGTCTCAATGTAATCAACTCTATAAACATTCTCTGAATATAACCAAACATAGCCAAAGCCAAGTAGATCCTTTCTTAATTGTAGAACCTGGTATGGTCTTCCCAAAATTCTTTAAATCTCTACATGATTTCTTTTGTACTCCAATTCCATTCTGATTAAGGACAATGTAGAATTGATTTATATGCTGTATTGATGGATGCCAGTGGCTCAGGGGTTATGAGGATCAAAATCAACCAAGATCTTGCTGAATGTCAGTTCACTTTCAAGGATCGACGAGGTCAGATTCTGATTCTCTTTTTATAATGGCAATAGCAAACCCTGTTCTGCAAATGCCTCTGCACACCAAAATTTTGAGTTTCTTATCAGATAAAATACCTGATTGCCAAAGAGAATTCTATCATATTTTCCCAAATTACTCCATCAATCACTCTCTTGCTCAGTCACTTAAAATGACTCCAAAGCTTTGCAGACTTTATCTCCACCTTACACTCTGTTTACTCATTATCATCATCATAGATGGTAAAACTCAATTATTTTCATCTAAGTGATTAGTATAAATTGTAAATAACTGAGAATCATAAAATGATCTCCATTGTACTACACTAGTCAGAGGCCGTCAATATTGAAAACTGAAAATGTTGGAAATACTCAACTGGTCAGGTAGTATCCATGGAGAGAGAAGCATAATTAATTTACCAGGAACACAAGAGGTTCTGCACATGCTGAATAACTGACCAATATATATAAAATGTTGGAGGAATTCAGAAGGGCAGGCAGTATCAATGAAGGGAAATAAACTTCTGATATCTTGAGCCGCAACCCTTCATCAGGACTGGAAAGAAAGAGGGCCGAAGCTAGAATAAGAATAACAATATAACAGGTTGGTGATTTTTTTTATCAGAACTAAATAAAGGTAGGTAAATGACAAGCTTTTCTTTCTAAGTAACGATCTGCCAATCTGTTTTCAATCCATGTTGATCTTTTCACCATAATTCCATGAATATTTATATTTGGAAGACATTACATATAATTTATAACATAGTTATATATGGTAATTCCTCATAACTTATGCACATAATGCTTGAGTGGAAAGTCAATGGGATTGGAAAGGGTCAGGGTTGGTTCTAAATGGGCACAGACTTCTTAACTCAGAACTGTTCTGTCTGTGGCTTCATCAATAAGTCTGAGCAAGTGTTTTGGATGAATCTCTCTCAACTCCACCAGTTACCAGTCCCCACACATCAATTCCCAATTCCGTCATCCAATTGAGACACAAGAGACTGCAGATGCTGGAATCTGGAAGAACACCCAATATGCCAGAAGAACTCAGCAGATGTTGCTCATAACATTGAATATTCATTGCAGTGCTTGGGGAGGCAAACAGAAGGGCAGCTTAAATAAATATCTCTTCAAGACCCTGGATATTTTCCTATTGTTCTGCACAATTAAAGAAATTATTCCATAATGGCATGATTCTTGGCTTAACACAGACTCCTACATTTCCACTCGATGCCTGCTTCTGGCAAGAACAATTTGATCACATTGCACATCAAACCTAACCTCTGACCTTGGAGCTAAGCTGCATAACCACAGGATAGAGAACCTTCCCTCAGTGGACAGAACTTGTTCAAGCTTTCACATTGGAAAGAATATAAAAGAGTAATCTCCTAATACAGTGCTGTAGAGATTAGATTGGCACAATGATCAGCTAGTGGCATCACCTCCTCATGGTACCAAAGGCCCAGATTCAATCCTGACCACGGTGCTCTCAGTGTGGAGTTTGCATGGTCTCCTAGTGACTACATGGTTTTCATTTTGGTACTCCAGTTTCCTTCCACATCCCAAAGTGGGGCTGTCAATTAGATTAATTGGCCACTGTAAATTACCCCTAGTGTGACAATATCTTTGGGCAAAATGATGAGAATGGAGGATTAAATATAAATTAGTGGCTGATATTTGGTAGAGATTCTGCTATCCAAAGGGCTTGTTTTCATGACATATCTCTCTGTGGTATCTGTGATGTTTAATCTTTCTTGCTCCTGAGTCAGTGTTTGCAGTTTTGGAGCTCCATGGTAGTGGGACCATAGATAGCGGTTCACCAGTTCATCTACTAAGTGGTTCACTTTATTATCAAAGTACGTATGCAGAATACAACTCTGAAATTTGTCTTCTCCAGATAGCCAGAGAATATAAGTAGTTGAAAGAAAGACATCAAGCCCCTGCATGAAAAAAAGGAACAAAAACTCTCAAAGTCCAAACCACCCTCCCAAACCCTCCCTCGCACAAAGACTAACAGATTACACTGAGATCAAATAGAGAGAATGAAAAAATTCATCTTAGATATAATTTGTATTTGTCAACAATTAGGAAAACATAGCTCCAACTTTTGAATGAAAAAAAAACTTCTGTTACTACAAAGGTTAAAGTTTAACACTTCCAAATTTAAAGAAGCCAGAATATTATGGAACCATAGCCTTGTTAGTGTTACTTGCACATGAAGGATCTGATCTCAATCACAATATGATCAAGTTTATTACAAAGGATCTTTTATCAAACGTTCAATGGAATGTCAAAAGTCTACTATCTTGTGTTCCTACTTTGAAAATACAATAAAAGTTGTTCTTTGGAAGTGCAAATTATTGCAGCAAATTCAAAACAGGATTGAAAAGGAACTAAAGATGAAATATTAAAGAAGAAGGTAATCCCTTCTTATCAGTGGAGCTCTACCCTCTGATTCATTGCAAAGAGCATTTATTGATAAGATTATACACCTCGCTTTTTCTTTGTGAAAATCACAAGGGAACAAATATGTGCACTTGAATTTTGAACAACAGGATGGAAAAACCTCTATATTTTAGGTGTTACTTTTAAACTTTGGATAATGGTTGCTTCTTCCGACATGCCATTATTTCACAGCAAATAACAAATATATCTTTGTAATAATGAAAGGAAAATTTCTAGGCTTGTCCTTATTTAATATTTATGTTACTCTCCTGATGGTTCATTAAATTTATCCAGTGAGTAGCTGATCATACGGACCAGTAAACTGATGCTGATATCCCTATTCTCACCCTGGATCATGAGTGGACCTGTAATTGCCCTTAACGCTCCTGGGTTGGGAAAGAGAGTTAGATATTTTCTGCACCTAATTGGTGCCCAGTGACCCCAATTTAGAGTGCAGTCAAAGACTTGTGATGAGGGAAGGACTAAGCCCAGCAGTGGTTCTTCAGTAGTGAAATAGCTGGCCAAGACAAGGTATGGTGTACTACATATCAGAAAGGCTAACAACATTATACATTATACTTGATGCAGCTAATTCTGTGCTAAAATTATGAAGCTTCTCAGGTTGAAATTGTCACGTACGTGTTATCTTTGTCAACCTGTGACTAAATTTATTCTCAAAATCAATTCCTAACCACCTCATTCTCACCCCATGTACACTCCATGCCAGATTTTGTAATAATCAAAATGAAGTTAACACTTGCAGAAGAGAAAAGGACACATGAAATAAAGATTGAAATGTCTGTCTAAGCCTACAGAATGTTGAAAGGATCTATATTAAAAAGAAAACTGCTCATTTTAGTTTGAGGTTCAATTGCTTAAGGACATTTTAATTTTCCAATGAAACAGGATAATTCCTTTTCTGAGTCCTTTTTATGTCTCTGCAAATTGAGCTAGATATCTCCTAATGTGAGTTTGCCTTACCACCCCATGTCAAGGAATGATATCATTTCATATTCAGCACTCTTTCGGAGCACTGTAGGGTACTTACTGCTCATTACACTGCTGGCATTTATGGCAGCAATGAAGGTCCTCCATCTCTGGTGGTATTCAGGGCTTCCCTCATTGAGTCAGTAGCTTCTTTAGTTTTCTCTGCTGTCAGCCAAGCAAGTTCTGTGTGGAGATTCAGGAAAACCATCACACCCAGGAAACTTCATTGCTGTTTCAGTAACAATTTTGTTTGACCAGTCAGGGTTGTTAGCCCTGAGCTGAATCCCCGCACCTGGAGAACCAGTGGACCACTCGTTGTCTGGTCTCTGCCCTTTGACCCATTGGGCGTGGGTGACCCTACCAAGAGCCAAAGCATAAAGCCCTGACTCCAGCCAACATAGCTCTCCAGGTCATTGAGGCACACAAACTTCCAAACCCTACGACAAGTTTGTGGTCCTCTTGGAGGGAGGATGGTAAGAGAACTTTGTGCATATTGTCCTGTTGTTGTGTTTTGCCAGGATTATCAAACTTTATCACCAAACATACAACAAAAGCCTCCTTCGCCACTCCATACAGAACCAGCCCACAACCCAACATTATTTAATGTACAAAACTTCTTCATCCAAACTTGTTCTCTGCCTTACAACATTTTTCCCTTCCATCCTAAATATTAGTGTCTTTCTCAGGCCCCTCGCAAACTAACAGGAAATTATATTCATTTATGACAGGCATTAGTTTATTATTCTGTGCGGAAATAGAATAAAAACCCTTTCATACAGATCTCATAGAAAGTGCACTGGGGTATTTAGAAGAAGCCAGGATGCAGAATATAGTGTTACAATACAAAGGGCCATCATTTTAAGGTGAATGGAAAAAGTTTAGTCCTGATGTCAGAGGTAAGTTCTTTACACAGTGTTGGGCTTTTGGAATGCCTACCAGGAGTGGTGATAGAGATAGATACATTAAGAGCATTTAAGAAACTCTCATATAGGCACATGGATGGTAGAAAAATGGAAGGATATGTATGAGGGAATGGGTAGATTGATCTTAGAGTAGGTTAAAAGTCAGCACAGCAACACGGACCAGAGAGCCTAGAATGTGCTGTAATGTTTGTTCTAGGTTCGATATTACTGGTGGGCTATATGCAACCTTCAATCACCTCACAAACACTGTGGTGATATCTCCCCTGCTGAGCCATCACACCCCAAGTATGGATGGGTTTCAGTGTAATTCTCCTCCATAGATGCTGCCCTCCATCGTGTTTATGATTTTCCACCCCTAATTCCATTTATAGGCCAAGTGCTTGTCTCCCACTGATCTCCCAACTCAAGTGCTGTGATCTCCTCAAATGTTCTCCTGAATCACCTGCTTTCCCTTCTGATCCCCTCCTGAACTATGGGTCTGTGTGTCTCCCTCTGGTAACCTCTCCCAAACTAACTTCTTCTGCTAAGCCCTTGCAAACCAGGTGACAGTGTCTCTCAAAACACAAGAGATTCTGCAGAGTAGCACACACAAAATGCTGAGGTCAGGCAGCATCTATGGAAAGGAATAAAGAGTAGATATTTCTAGCCAAGATCCTTCAAGAGGACTGACAACCTTTCCCAACCTACAGTCTCGAGTGTCCCACCTGCCAACCCCTAACAAACAAGGTTACAGTGCCTCCACCTACCAACCTGTCCAGAAACAATCACTTATGTGTCCAACACTAATTCCTCTGAGCCAAAATGACAACCTTTCCAAACCCCTTATCAGTTACTGGTCCTCTCTTATCTCAATCCCATCCAAGAAAGATCAAAGTGATTAATCTCTTGAGTTTTTTTTTGCAGTTCTTCAGTCTCTGGGGAAAACAGGGAGAGGTACAAGAAGTTGGTTTCACTATGAAAGAAGGTTTTTTTTGAGGTGAGATACATTTCTACATCAAGAAAGAATGGTAAAAGTGTGGGACATGATGCAGTCTTAACAGCTGTCACCGCAGAGTGTAGCTTTCATGTAGAACCATTAGCTAATGGTTTTAATTGATAGCTTTTGTGCTATCAAAGAGCATATCTGTGGAATTCTTTGCCCAATGAAGCAGTGGAGGCTACCTCAGTAAACATATTTAAGACAAGGTTGTATAGATTTTTGCATAGTAAGGGAATTAAGGGTTATGAGGATAAGGCAGCTGGGTGGAGATGAGTCCATGGTCGGATTGGCCATGATCTTATTGAATGGTGGAGCAGGCTCAATGGGCCGGATGGCCTACTCCTATGTTCTTATATGGAAAATAGTGACAAATTTTCATGTGCAGTAGAATCTGAGTACACTGTTCCTCAATCTCTCTCCATCAGATATTTTAATGAAATATGGATTGCTATTGGAACAATGGTTACAGCTTCAAATCCCAACTATGCATCTGTATCTCTAAGAGGACCACGACCTTGTCATAAACTGGAGGCTTGCACGCCTCAATGACCCAGAGGACTATGTTGGCTGGAGTCAAAACTTTATGCTTTGGCTCTTGGTAGGGTCACCCATGCCAAACAGGTCAAAGGGTAGAGGCAAGACTAAGAGTGGTCCACCATTCTTCAGGTCTGAGGGGTCAGCTCAGGGCTAACATCGGATCTTAATCCAGACAAAACTCCTTTGCCAGCCTGCTCTCCAGCAATAACAGATAAGACCCAGCAAAACTAGATGGCTTCCCATTACCTCAGGAGTGAGCATTGACTACCAAAATGGCTCCTGGCTGATGGAAGAAAATGATATTTGAAGATAAAGACCTCCAACCAAGTAGAAAATTCACTATCTATGAGGGAGCAGTGAGCCCTGCCCTTGTATATCCTTTTGTGGCCACAGCTACAAAGTGATTCTGTTCCTGGGCTTTATGAATTTTAATAATCCGTGTCACTAGCCAGACAGGTGCATGCAAGCATCAACCAAGCACTGACAAGTAAGCATTTTTGTCATTAACTTACCTTGTTATTTCTATGTCGATATATAATTGGGGATTCAAGAGCTGCAAAGAATTAAAATCAGCAAATACGATTGCATAGCAATCTATACTTCATTAACACTGTACAACTGTATATTAATCAACTTACCAGTCTTGTCGTAAAGCATTAGACAATCAATGCAAGTTTAGTGTTTTTCAATAGAGTTTAGCATTAGCAACAGTATTACATTGCTAAATTCTGCAAATGATCTATTTGCCTACAATCTCAATGTAACAAGTAAGCCCTGCAAATGAAAAGCTGCAACATTAAGATAAAGTTTGTTTGCATTTAACAGGAATGCGATTGTGGCTCCATGTAGTAATTCTGTCTCTAATAGCATAAGCTGGATTTTTCCAAAAACACAAGCACACATCATTTTCAAAGAACCTGCGCTCTGTATCAAATCATTGAAATGCCTCTCTCATTGATGTACATACAAGTTGACAGATTTAAATACAGTGCTTAATTGCTTAGCTTCTCCATAGTCTGATCCAGTAAGATATTTATCAACTACAGGCAGTTTGTCATTCTAAATGTCAGGAAGTAGATATGCAGGGATAAACTATGATAAAGCTTTGCATTTTCAAAGGGTTTTCACTTCCCATTTTTGTTCATAAACATTATGGAGACAGCATGTGAGAGTAAGGCTATTGGGCAGAAAAACAAAACTGATCAAATATGCAAATAGTTCTGTTTTGCAGCTTCATCAAACCATATTGAGCAATGTTCTAACTAAAAGCTTTTTTTTGCTTCATATTATTGAATTTTCAGCTATGAGATGCATCTTGGTTGACTTTTCTACTTCTTCTATGTATTTACAAAATAGTGTTATTTTCCTTCAAGAGACCTGGCTGGCTATTGCTGTTTCCGATGGGAAACTGCTCTCTGAGTTGCAGTGTTCTGATCTTGCAGTGAATCCTTTCCATAATCAATCCTGACTCAATTATTTGCACTTATCTGGTACAATCCTAAACTACAATTTTTCCCTTATTGTTTCATTTCAATGATGTCTGGCTGAGTAGTCTGATGGGCGAACCCCATCAATGGATCAATGGATCTGGGGTTGAGAGGGTAAACAGCTTCAAGTTCCTCGGCTTCCACATCAACGAGGACCTCACGTGGTCTGTTCACACCAGCTGTGTGGTGAAGGAGTGCAACAGCACCTCTTTCACCTCAGACAGTTGAGGAAGTTTGGTATGGGCCCTCAAACCTTAAGAACCTTCTACGGGGACACAACTGAGAGCATCCTGACTGGCTACATCACTGCCTGGTATGGGAACTGTACCTCCCTTAATCGCAGGACTCTGCAGAGAGCGATATGGACAGCCTAGCGCATCTGCAGTTGTGAACTTCCCATGATTCAGGACATTTATAAGGACAGGTGTGTAGGATCAATGAGGACCCAAGCCATCCCAACCACAATCTATTCCAGCTGCTACCATCCAGGAAGAGGTACCGCAGCATAAAAGCCAGGATCGACAGGCTCCGGGACAGCTTCCTCCACCAGGCCATCAGTCTGATGAACTCACGCTGACAAGTGTACTCTATATTACACTGACTGTTCTATTTATTATAAATTATTATGATTGCAAATTGCCCATTTAGATGGAGACGTAACGTAAAGATTTTTACTCCTCATGTATGTGAAGGATATAAGAAATAAAGTCAAGTCAATTCAATTCTTAATCTAACATAAAGACAGATTGCTAACCACAATGAAAAATCATGTTCTATAAACCAACATACAGGGATACAAAAGTCCATCTTGTGCATAAATATAGAGTGAATAGTGCATCCTTCCAGCTGCCATGCCTGCCTTTGTCACTGGCAAACCGCCCAGAACATCATCTCCGTTGTGTTTTACTCATCAACAGCTGGCAATTGCTTCTCCAGTGCTCCCAAATTCCTGTTTCTCCTGCATCTACTTTCTCACACCTATAAATCTTTTCTTCACAATACACCCACATATTACAGCTCTATCCAAAAGGTTCCAAACAAAAAAAAACACACAAACATACACACACACACACACACACACACACACACACACACACACACACACACACACACACACACACACACACACACACACACACACACACACACACACACACACACACACTTCATTCAGTCCCCAGTACAGTTAGATGCTGAATCCTCAACCCACATCATGCCTATATGCATTGATGAAAATCTTCCTTATTATTTCCTCTGCATCTTGCACATTTGCAAACAAAAGAGATTAAATAACCCTATTCTGATATATACATAATAACAATCAAAGTCATGGTTTGCTTAAGAGTGCAAAAGAGTAGTCTTCCATGCAAACCCTCAGTGGCATATTTTGGTGCTTGAAAGATACTGTAATTTAGAACACTTGGAGCTGCCATAAAAATGGAGAAATGGAACAGTCTGCAGCCTAGGCACGGTTGAGCTACAAATGCTTAAAGTTAAACAATGGGAAGGTCAAAGCCTCTGGCACATCTCTGTTCCCTTGCCACCAATTCATATTCCAGCTACGATCTTAGATGGAAACAGGTTAACAAACAACGCCTATTTCAGACTGAACTAAGTTCCCAATCACACATCCCGTCCATCAAAACTCCTCCACAATGCTCACTGTAGTGTAATATGTTTCAGATTTTTCTTTGCTTTGGTTTCGCTGTTCATTCCTTTTAACTCAGTTTCTCTGTATTCCTTACATATGTCAATCTGATATCATATTATACAGATCCATTCCATATTGCTTTCCCTTTTATACCATCAACTTGCTATCTTTCCTTACTGATCTATATTGACACGATTAATTGTCCTTAAGTTAGATTTCTCAAACATTTGTTTAAATTCCCTAATAATCTTGTCGCATCCTATTTCAATAACCTCCACCAAATCTACCCCACAACCAGAAATCTTCCACCAAATCTCACTTAATGCAATTTTGATTGGGGTGGACTAGCTCTGTGGCTTGCAGTCAATGAACAACACAGTGCTAAACTGAACTGAACTAAATTAACTGAGCATCGCTAGACTGTTTCAAGGACCTGGTGGTTTAATGTTTAATATTGTGTGTTATTCGCTTATTTTTTGCAGTTGGCATGATTTGTTCTTTTTTTCGCGTTGGGTGTTTGATGTTTTCTTTGAGCAGCTTCCATGGTGTTCCTTTGTTTTATGCCTGTCTGCAGGAAGATGAATCTCTGGGTTGTAAACTACATCCATACTTTGATAATAAGTGCAAACATGTGGAAATCTGCAGATGCTGGAAATTCAAACAACACACACAAAATGCTGGTGGAACACAGCAGGCCAGGCAGCATCTATAGGAGAAGCGCTGTCAACGTTTTGGGCCAAGACCCTTCGTCAGGACTTTGATCATAAGTGTACTTTGAATCTTCGAATCTAATCCCACCACTCCAGCAACCTTGCAGGTTCTGTGCTCTGGAAATTTCTCCATAAATACCAGAGTCCCCCCTTATAATGGATCTCTGTGATGAAATGTTGGACCACTGTCTGAAAAAAATTACTTCTGTCAATCCACGCCAATTGTTGTCCCTAAGTATATTCTTGTAGCATAAAGGTGGCATACTATAAACTGACTGCTGTTCAAGGGAAGTAAAACCATAATTATCATCAGAATATATTAGGATTGCAATATAATAACATTGCGTATTAATATCAGAGGATAAATGTATTCTAGGATAATGTGAGGTTCCACATTTATCTGCTTGAAATACAAAGGAGCAGAAGCTTGGCCTCCATAAACACGTTTTGGAATTCAGCACATATCTCTCTAATTTTCCACCCATCATCACTCATAAAATTTATCCTTGCATGAAATGCTAAACTGAGCTGTTTAAAGCCTTGCTTATTTTGGGATTATATTCAGTAACAAAGAATAAATTTTCAACTAATGAAGTCCCTATATCAAATTGCTATTTGCTTGCAATTCTTTTTGCTAAATGCAATCTTAATACTAATCAGGCACTAGCAGTTGTCTGGAGATGCAAATGACTGCAGATGCTGGAATCTGGAGAAACACAAAATGGTGGAGGAATTCAATTGGTCACACAGTATTTATCAGTCAGATGGACAGCTGATGTTTCCTCTTTATACTGGCTCTCACCCCGCAACCCACATGAAGACTCTCAATTCGAAACATTGACAATCTATTTCCCTACATAGGTGCTCCCTATGTCACAGAATTCCACAAACACAAACATCTTGTACTTATAGTTGTTTGCTTGTTTTCCTCCAATATCATAGATGGGGGGCAGCACATTAGCTTAGCCGGTTAGTGTAATTGCTTTACAATACAGATGAAGATTCAGTTCCTGCCACTGCCTCTAAGTGTTTGTACGTTCTCCCCAAGGCTGTGTGAGGATCCTCCAGCCACACATCCCAACATGATCTATGATTAGGGTTAGTGAGTTTTGAGCATGTTATGTTAGTGCTGGAAGCATGGTGGTTCCTGTAGGCGGCCCCCAACACATGGCAAAAACTATTGATGTCTTTAATGAAGCACTTCACTGTACATTTTGATGTACGTGTAACAAATAAAGCTAATCTTAGCACAGATATATTCAAGGGGAAGTGTAGTTGAAGGATAAATGAATTCAAAGGATTCAAAGTACGTTTATTATCAAAGTATGTGTAAATTACAAAACCTTGAGATGTGTCTGCTTACAGGCAGCTACAAAGCAAGAAACGCAAAAGTATTAAAACAAAGACCAACACCAAATGCACAGAGAAAAAGGGGAAAAATGGAAGGATATATAGATATGCTTAGGTGAAGTAATGTAGAAAGAAGCTAATGTGCAATGTAAATACCGGTACAGGCAGGACAAGCCAAATAAAATTATCTGTTTCAGTTCTGTAAATAGAGACACTGAAACACAGAGCAGGGAGGTTATGTTAAAACATTACACAGACTGGGCTTATGGAATATTGCATTCATTTTCAGTCAACACAATCTGAGAAGGATCAGAACATGAAGTATCCTAAAGACAGAGTGAATGTGGTAAAGATGTGGGAAAATCTATCACAGAGTGTCAACCATTTAATTTGTAGATGAAAGACTTTTTTTCTCTCATAAGGTCATGAATCTTTGGAACACTTTCCTTCAAAGGGCAGTGGAAAATAATATTTTCAGGGTTAAATAAGTTCTTGAAAAGTAAGGGGTGAAAATTTAACAGGTTAACAAGAATGCAGAAGTATTATAAGATGATATCCATGAATCTCACTGAATGGTGGAACAGGCTTATGTGGCTAGGCAGCCAGCACATGCTGCTAATTCATACATTTATAGGTTTGATTATAAACATCCAAAGTTGTATACAAAGATATTTACACGGAGAAGTGATTTCCTAGAATAGTTCCAGGGATTACGAATCTTAGGTGGACAATTTTTCTCTTTGGAATAAAGAAAGTTGAAAGGACATTTGACAGAGGTACACAAAATTATGGAAGATACTTAGAGTGTTTTCCATTACCGAGTGCTTCAAGAACAATTGGCAGAGACTTAAAGGGAAGGACAGAAAATGTAGAGAAAATATGAACAAAATCTAATGGTCATGATCTGGAACCCACCCCTAGTGAGGGTGAAGGAAACAGAGTCAATCAGGGGCTCTCAGAGGGGAATTGTCCAGCCAATTCCAGAAAAGTAATTTGCAGGACTATAAGAAAAAGCAGGAGAATGGAACTGAAACCACATGGGCTCATGGACTGAATGATGTCCTTCAGTGCTATAACAATTGTATTATTCTATACATCATGTAAAATTGTACATATAATGTAGAATAATAAAGCTATAACACTGTGATAATGAGCAATGTGACCATATAGGTGACAACATACACGAAATGCTGGAGGAACTCAGCAGATCTGGTAGCATCTATGGAAAGGAATTAAGAGCCAATGATTCAGTCCAAGATCTTTCATCAGGACCATCCTGGGTCTCAGACTGAAATTTCTTTATTCCTCTCACTATGTGCTAGCTGACCTGTTAATTTCCTTCAGAATTTTATCTCTGTCACTCTGGATTTCCAGCATTTGCAAAATCTTGTGTGTTTATAGATCACAAGATTTGATTGGCTTTTCTCAAGGTGCTGGCATGTCCATTGCCCCTGAGCTTCCAGTAGCCTAGTGTGTTATTTCTTCATACCACTCCCATTCTGACATATCTAACTATGACCACTGGCAGAGTCAGAATGAGGTGCAAGGTAAGCATATGGAATAGCACTTCATGTTCTATCTGGATACTGCAGGATTCAATATGAGTTTCAAAAGACTCACTTTGTCTGTTTGTATCAGAACAGGCCAGTCCCATGTAAGCTATCCATCTGCCGTTCACTGTCCACTTACACTGACTGGTCCACTGGGCATTTTCTACATTCCTGACCTAAGCATCACAGATTGTACTTTTTTTTCCCCTATATAAAACTGACATGAATCCATCATCCAGATGGCTTCATCAATAACTTATAGGGTGAGTCTACTCTAATCTCAACATATTAGAGATAACTTCCAGCTTCCTCTCTCCAATCTACCTCCACTGTGCTCCACACACACCCCGAAACACTTTCTGGAGAATGAAGCTACGTGGTTGCAATCTTGACCCTTCTCGGTTCTGTACCTACATTCCTGAGAGTCAAGTTCACCAAGCCCTTCAGGTTCATTAGGAGACTGTGAGATCACTGGTGCTTTTAGATGATTCAAAAGGCAGTTTCTTAAAGGGAAATTACAGGCTTCAAATTGCAACAATAACAGTTCAGAAGATGTATATCCAATTGATTCTCTGTGAGCTGCCTACAAATGGTCACCATCTACTGCCAATGCCATTTTTTACACAATTGGCTAATTTTAGGCAATTGGCTAAGTCGTTGATCTATAATGAGAGCATAAGGGATCAGTGGTGATAGGAAATGGCTTCCTTAGAAAGTGAGAAAGGACCTGAATATTTCAGTCAACAGCAGTAAAAAGAACATATTGAGTTGGATATAATCTAAAGATGTATTGAATGTTTTGTTGAGAATTATGTTCAGGAAGTAGAAAGATAAACCTCAGAGAAAATGCAGCAAGCATTCACATTGCCTGATTGTAAAACTGAGTGTAGGTTATCCACGTCAATAGTTCATTTTGTTCTTCTGATAAAGAGTTCTATTTCACTGCTTACATGAAACATAATAGATTTCCTCTCTCCCTGAGACAGCATCAATGACATGAACTATAGGGAATTACACAATATGCTTCACTGGGAAAAGGAATGAGGAGAAAGCATCAAATTGGCCAGAGCTGCCTGTCTCTGGAAATCTGTATCATGGGCTAAAAAATTAGAAATGTTTTAATCTGGATACCATGTCACAGATTGCAGCCGGATATTTCCTACATCACTGAATACCAATGACCTGGTCTCTTTAGAATCAATGGCAGCAAATAATTCTTTACATGCAATTACTTTTCCAGGTTCTGCAGCTTTGAAAGTTTGACCAGCTTGCTCTGGATTCCTTGACATCAATGCCATCAGTCAGTTGTTTAAACTGGACGGTATGGTGATCGAGTGGACTCGCATTCCTTCTCAATAATTAAGGGCCACTGTTCATTTATAAATCTAGCGGCATGTTCTGATCCTTTGTAAGACGCACACACATCACTAGGACAGGCAGGGTCATTCATTACTTTGTTTCAGAAGAAACCTGCTGAATCAAATTAAGAAATGAAGAAACTATGGAGTTTACACTGAGTTTATAATGGAGGCAAGATAATCACGGTGGTAGTGTCTTGTATCATAATGTGCACATTTTAGAGTTATGGTCCAAGCTATATAATTATTCAGAGAAATCTATATGATCATTAAGTAATAAAGAACTAATGGATTAGATTCTTAGAGGCAGCTATCCATATTGTTAAGAGAAAATTGTAACCTCATTCCAATTCACATTGTTACTAGGATCACTTTTGTTTATGAGCTGTGATTCTTTCATTCATCAAGACATAAATAATCTGGTAAAGGCTGCAAATTCCCATCTTTACTCTACTTGGATGTACACATTCTTATTTACTTTTTGAACCTGCTGTATTTGTAACGATGATTGGAGGAAGAAATCGCCTCCAGTTGAAAATTCACAAGATGGGAATGTAGAATGAAAGAGAAATCAATGAAAGGACAGACACGGCCTTAAACAAGCTGTGTGGAGCATGTCCCAACACATGCTGTTCACATTCTCCTCACTTATAGGAAATCAGGCAGCGGTAGCCTGTATGCCTATATGCTTTTAAAATCTATTCTACTGCACAAATTACCTTAGGCATAGACCTCACTAAGCATGAAGCCTGTTCTTTATAAACATGGCCTTGTGTCTTATGCATTGCAAAATAGCTCAGACTGGACGCCAGCACAGTACCAGGTTGACACACGTATTTTGTGCATCGGAATTTCTAGCTGTGAAGTGATCTTGCAAAGTCAAACTGTAAGATCTCCCTAGCCTCGGCAAAAATATTTTCTTTAAGGATAAATGTAATCTTCCTTCCACAGTCTGAAATCTCAGGTTGAGGATACACCACAAGGCTAATATAACCTCAGTTAACTTTTATTTCTTATGGTACTTAGTCGGATTACTTGTTGTTCCAGATTCCAGCATCTGCAGTCTATTATGTCACAAGTCTCTGGTAAGTTTATGTATGGTAGGCTGATCTGGAGGGCTAGATAGCTTGGACTCCAAGGAGATCTGACTAATTAGATACATATTTGATTTAATGTTCCATTTTTCCATCGGGCAATGAGGAAAACCATTCTTGTCATCCACCATTTGAAGAGGCTCGACTGGTCTGTGGGTACGCAGATGGCTGGAGAGACCAAACCACACTCAAAAAATTTCTTTGGTAGTGTGGAAGATGGATGGCAGCCACATTGGGTTGGGGGGGTGGGGGAGGTCACTGGCCCGGGCTTTCCTGACCAGCCAATTTCTCTCTGCTATAATTATCTTTTCTGCCTCATGGGTCACTGCACCCTTATGGAGGGAGGAGCATCACTCAGTGAATCATGGGCAATATGTCTCTATGTGTCTGGGTTAATGCTAAAGGCTTTTAATGAAGATTTTAGGGTGACTTTATAGCATTTCCTTTGGCCTTCACAGGAATGTTTTCCTTTCTGTAGTTTGCCATAAAGCAGTCTGGCATGCGAACTACGCAGCCTGTCCGTGAACTGGGACTGCATCAGGATGGTGCAGATACTGAGCAGGCCTGCGATGGTAAGTACCTCAGAGTCAGGGATTCTGTCTGGCCACATAAGGTTGAGAAGCTTTCTGAGGCAGACTGTGTGGAAATGATTCAGTTCCTTCGCGTGCCATTGGTACACTATCTATGTTTCACAGACATAATGTCAAGTGGTAAGTACAATGGCCTTCAGTTTCATCTGTAGATTTATGCCTTTTCTGTTCCAGACGTTGCTACAAGTCTGCTGAACGCTACACTTGCTTTAGCAATCCCTGGAGTTTACTGCACCGTTACCGACGATGTTCAGGGACAGTGTGCTGCCAAGATACCTGAGTCCGTTCACTAGGTTAAGTCTTTGACCGTTAATAGTGATGGTTGGCTCAACGCATGATTTCCCTGGAAATGGCTAATGCGTTACTTCAGTCTTCTTGGTGTTCATGGTAAGCCTGAAGTTGGTACATGCATTCGAAAAGTCATCCACGCAGTGCTGCTCATCATCTTTGGAACCAGCATTGAGGGCAGTGTCAGCAGCAAGGAGGAAGTATCTAATAATGTCTGTTATAATGTTCGTTTTTTGCTTGGAGTCTCCTGAGAGGTTGAACAATTTCCCATCTGTGCAGAACCTGATGCTGATGCCTGTGTCATCATCTCTGAAGGCATCAGTCAACACGGCAGAAAACACTAGACTGAAAAGCATTAGTGATGAGGTGCAGTCCCTGCTTGACATTGTTTGAATGTCTCACCATTGTTCTGAACTCAAGCTTGCATGCCCTCGTGGTGCGCCATGGTGATGGATTTCCTGGGGCATCCATACTTCACCGTGATCTTCCACAGACCTTCTCTGCTAACAGTGTCAATGTCCTTAGTTGGATTGGCATACTAGAAAGCAATTCAATGTTTTGATCCTGATATTTCTCTTGCAGCTGCCTTGCAGCAAACATCATCTCGATAGCCCATGCTCTTTCTGGAATCTACATTGATTCTCTGGCAGGAGTCCCCACTAAAGGTGTGATGAGACAGTTGAGAAGAAGCCTGACGAAGATCTAGCCTGCAATAGACAGCAAGGGTATTCCTTGATAGTTGTTGCAGGACTGTTGGTTTCCCTTTCACTTATTCAAGTGGATGATGGATGCATCTTTAAATTACTGTGGATTTATCTCTTGCTATCACGTGAGTTGGAAGAGCTGATGGAGCTTTTCGGTTAGCACTGCACCTCCTTCCTTGTAGGCCTCAACTGATATTGCATTGGATCTGGGTGCTTCCTTCTAGAGAGCTGATCTATTGCTTTCTGGGTCTCGGCTAAGGATGGTAGAACATCCTCAAAATGCTGGAGGAACTCATCAGATTAGGCAGCATCAATGGAAATAAACAGTCAACGTAACACACACGGCATGCAGGAGGAGCTCAGCAGGTCAGGCAGCACCTATGGAAAAGAGTAAACGGTCGACATTTCAGGCTGAGACCCTTCTCCAGGACTAGAAAAGAAAGCAAAGGCACCAGAATAAAAAGGTGGGGGGTGGGGGGGGGGGAAGGTGTTAGGTGAGGCCAGATGGGTGGGAAAGGTAAAGGGCTAGAGAGAAAAGAATCTGAAAGGAGAGGACAGTGAACCATAGGAGAAAGGGAAGGAAGATAGGACCCAAGGGGAAGTGATAGGCAAGTGTGAAGAGGCCAGAGACCAGAGTGGGGAGTAGAAGGAGAGGGGAGGGGGAGGGACATTTTTACTGAAAAGATAAATCAATATTCGTGTCATCAGGTTGGAGGCTACTCAGACAAAATATAAATTGTTGGGTCGCCTCATCATGGTACTAGGGGATACCATACACTGATGTGTTGGAATGGGAATGGGAATGGAAAGTGAAGTGTTTGGCCACTGGGGAGTTCTGTTTTTGGCAGATGGAGCAGAAGATTTCCTCTTCCATGCCAAAAGAAAGTGCATTTCACGCCCCTTTCACAAAGTTCACCCTCTTCTGCAAGCAAGGTCTCACTCGGGGCTGTGATACTAATGTTATATCAGGCGAACCCTGTCCCTATTAGAGCCGTTCTCCTCTGAGGTCTATCAGCATCGACTCTGTCCAACAGTGTGCAGACATTCCACACACCAAGAGTGGAAGGAAGCGTCTTTAATTTTCTCTTTGATGTATTTCATCCACTGCGATAGGGCCCCTGTCTGCCATGATAAACTGACCAGAGAAAGAGTGGAGCAGGCATTGCTTAGGGCACTTTTGCTAGCCCCTTCCTCATACCATGAAAGCGAGCAGAGTCTTCCTGTTCAGTTGCTCAGGAACTGCTGCTCCATCTCAGTGCATAACGGCTCAAGCTACCAGTGTGGAGATTGGCAGCTATGGCTGACTCTGTGCCCTCACCTGCCACTTCATCACCAGTCTGTTGCCGCCAGACTGGGATGGGAACGATGAATGAATGACAAGAAAGACTTGCACAAAGACTTAGCTTAAAGTGAGGAAGCGTTTAGCAGCATCAACCTCTCTCACTCATCTGAGACCATCTGTGCCCAGTGGCGACTGAGTCAAGATGGCTGGGGATGGGGTCAGATTCAGTGGATGACCATGGCATACTTAGTGCTCTAAGCACTCCACAGTGCCTTGGTGGGTCTGCCGTCCTGGCCAATGAAGCCAAACTAGTGGTCACCTCCATGCAGTCTGCTGGGTACAGTCTTTGCTAGCTTGGGTATGCAAGCCCAAACTCATCAAAGATTTTAGACCCATCAATTGCTCTCACCTAGTCTAGCCCTCTCGTCAAAGTTATTTACCAGGGTCTGGCCACTGACACTAGCAAACAGCAGCTTGGAGCCACAGCTGAGAGCAGAGTGCCAAGTTGGGACCAATGGCAGACAAGCTCTTCCCAAGTAAGCATGACATGCCTGCCCCATCAGAGGGGCTACCCCTTCTTAACTCCCTTTACACACCCTTAATTGCCTAATAAGTAGGATGATAATGGAAGGTCAGCAGGCCAGGCAGCATCTATGGAAAAGTACAGTTGACGTTCAGGTCTCCAGTGGTTTGTGTGTGTTGCTTGGATTTCCAGTACCTGCGGGTTTTCTCTTGTTTGTGATAGTGGAAGGTTGTTTCTTACCCTTGAGAGATGGTGTGCCTTAAGTGTCGGTGGCGGGCACACCATTGTTTGCTGTCCATGTCAATGATTTGGATGAGAATGTATAAGGAACAGCTAGCAAGTTTGCAGAAAACATTAAAATGGTTGATAATGTAAAGAATGATAAAGAATATCAAGAATTGGTGCTGGGTGCAAATTGGTACAAATGGAGTTTAATTCAAATAAATGCAAGGTGGTGCACTTAAAAATAAATCAAGATAAAAAGTAACAAAATAAGAAAAAAGGAGGAAAATAATCTAGCATTAATTCAGAAAACATGGGATAATTTTATCCCAAAGTAAACAAAGTATTCTAAATGGAGAATGAAACAACTGTGGCTGACAAGGTAAGGCCAAGACTGTATAAAAGCAAAACAGAGAGCACATTATGGTTCAAAAATTAATGGGAAGCATTTAAGAAACCAACAGAACTCAAAACACAGTAAAGGAAAAGTAATAAAGGAAGAATAGATGAAATAAGCTAACCAATAATATAAAAGAGGATACCAGGAATTTTTTCAGCTATACAGTATAAAAAGACAGACAGGATTGTTCATCAGATCTCTGGAAAATGATGCTGGAGAAGTAGAGGTTCTGGACAAAGAAATGACAGAGGACTGAGTAAGTATCTTACACAGTCTTCACTGTGGAAGGCAGCAGCAACTTGCCAGAAATTTGAACGGGTCAGCAGCAGAAGTGAATGTAGTCACTATCACGAAGGAGAAGGTGGATAGGCATTTGGACTAGATGGATTGCACCCCAGGGTTCTGTAAAAGGTCGCTGAAGAGATTGTGGAGACACTTGAATCAGATCTGTGAATAGACAATGAACCCATGAACATTAACTCACTATTTTTTCTTTATTTTCTCTTATTTTGCACCACTTCTTTGCTTTAGTATTTTAATATTTATAATATATATATTTCTTAATGTTGTTTACAGTTTTTATATTATGTATTGCAATGTACTGCTGTTGAATAACAACAAATTCCATGACGTATGCCAGTGATATTAAACCTGATTCTGATTCGGTTCAGGAATAGTTCCTGAAGACTAGAAAATTGCAAATGTCACTCCTCTCTTTAAGAAGGGAAGGAGACAAAAGAAGGAAATTAAAGGCCAGTTAGTCTAACTTTAGAGAGATTGACAAGATTCTAGAGTTTCTTATTAAGGATGAGGTTTTGGGGCACTTGGAAGCATATGATGAAATATTCCAAAATCAGCATAATTTCCTTAAGTGAAGATCTTGTCTGACAAATCTGTTGGAATTCAATGAGGAAGTAACAAGCAGGAAATGCATTGGCTGTTGGTCGGTCTTTGTCTGTTTAAGCATAGGTTTTGTCTAAGTTCTGTTGTATTTCTTTTTTCATGTACATAGCTGCAAGAAAATGAATTTCAAAGTAATAGATGGTAATATCTAAGTATTGAAATGGAAAAAAAATGTGTGTACTTTGAACTTTGGACTATTACAGATGGCCAGGTATGATGTTGTGGCCATCACTGAAGCGTTGCTGAAGGATGGTTGTAGTTGGGGGCTGAATGTCCAATGTTACATGTTATATCAGAGGGATAAGAAGATAGGCAGAGGGGGTGGTGTGGCTCTACTGGTAAAGAGTGACATCAAATCGGTACAAAGATGTGACATAGAATCAGAAGATGTTGAATCCTTGTGGGTTGAGTTAAGAAACTGTAAGGGTAAAAGGATGTTGATGGCAGTTATATACAGGCCTCCCAACAGTGGCTGGGAGGTGGACCACAGGAACAGGAAATAGAAAAGGCAAGTCAAAGGGCAATGTTATGGCAGTCATGGGAGATTTTAACATGCAGGTTGATTGGGAAAATCAGGTTGGTAATAGATCTCAAGAGAGTGAGTTTGTTCAATGACTTTTTAGAACAGTTTGTGGTTCAGCCTACTAGGGAATTAGTTATACTGGATTCGGTGTTAAGCAATGAACCAGAGGCAATTAAGGAGCTTAAGGTAAAAGAACCATTAGGAAGTTAGCCAAAGGAAATTGGAAGAAGCTGTTGTCAGGGATGTCAGCAGAGCAGCAATGGTGTGCATTTCTGGGAAAGAGAGGAAGGTGCAGGACACAGGTATTCCAAAAATGAAGAAATACTCAAATGGTAAAATCGTACAACCATGGCTGACAAGAGAAGTCAAAGCCTTTGTTAAAGCAAAAGAAAGGGCATACAACAAAACAAAAGATAGTGGGAAGACAGAGGATTGTGAAGTTTATAAAAACCTACAAAGAACAACTAAAAAAATCATTAGAAGGGAAAAGATGAAATATAAAAGCAAGGAGGCAAATAATATCAAAGTGGATTGTAAAAGTTTTTTCAAGTATTTTAAAAGTAAAAGAGAGATGTGAGTGGATATAGGACCACTAGAAAATGAGGTGAGAGAAATAATAACAGGGGACAAGTAGATGGCTAATGAACTAAATGAGTATTTTGCATCAGACTTCACTGTGGAGGACACTAGCAGTATGCTTGATATTGTGGTTTGTGAAGGAAGAAAAGTGGATGCAGTTACTACTACAAGAGAGAACACGCTCAAAAAGCTGAAAGACCTAGAGTTACATAAGTCACCCAAACCAGATGAACTTCATCCTAGGGTTCTGAAAGAGGTAGCATTAGAGATTATGGTGGCATTAGAAATGATCTTTCAGAAATCATTGGACTCTGACATGGAGCCAGAAGACTGGAAAATTGCAAAGATTACTCCACTCTTTAAGAAAGGAAGAAGGCCGCAGAAAGGAAACTATAGACCAGTTAGCCTGAACTCAGTGGTTGGGAAGATGTTAGAGGATGTTAAGAATGAGTACTTGGTCACACAGGACAAGATAGTACAAAATCAGCAGAGTTTCCTTCGGGGAAATTCCTGCCTGATGAACCTGTAGGAATTCTTTGAGGAGATTACAAGTAGATAGATAAAGGGGATGCAGTGGATGTTATATATGTGGACTTTCAGAATGCCTTTAACAAGGTACCACACATAAGGCTGCTGACCAAATTAAGAGCCCATGGTATGAGAGGAAAGTTACTAACATGGCTGTAGCATTGGCTGATTGGTAGGAGGCAGTGAGTGGAAATAAAAGGATCCTTTTCTGGTTGGCTGCCAGTGACTAGTGGTGTTCCACAGGGGTTGATGTTGGGATCACTTATTTTTATGCTGTATATCAATAAATTAGTTGATGGAATAGATGGCTTTGTTGCCAAGTTTGCAGATGATACTAAGATTGGTGGAGGGGCAGGTAGTGTTGAGGAAATGGGTAGGATGCAGAAGGACTTAGACCTTTTGGAATCTTACCTCCACTCCATCCGCCACAAGCAGTATTTCCCAGTGGACAGCCATTTTAATGCTTATACCTATTCCCGTTCCGACATTTCAGTCCATAGCCTCCTCTTCTACCATGATGAGGCCACTCTGAGGGTGGAGGACCAACACTTCATCTTCTGTCTCCGCAACCTCCAATCTACTGGTGTGAACTTAGGTTTCTCCCTCCAGTAATTTTTCTTCCTTCCTTCTTTTCTCTTCTTCTGTTCCCCTGTCTGGCCTCTTACTTCTTCTCCTCGCCTGTCTATCACCTCCCCCAGTGCTTCTCCTTCTTCCCTTTTGCCTGTAGTTCACTTCCCACTCCTATCAGATTCCTCATTCTCCAACCCTCTACTTTTCCCACCCACCTAGCTTCACTGATCACCTTCTAGATAGTCCACCTTCCCCTCCCCTCGCCTTTTTTTTAATTCTGGCATCTTCTATCTTCCTTTCCAGTCCTGCAGAAGGGTCTCAGTCCGAAATGCTGTAAGTGTATTCATTTCCATAGATTCGGCCAAACCTGCTGAGTTCTTCCAGCATTTTGTGTGCGCTGCTCTGGATTTCCAGCATCTGAAGAATCTCTTGTGTTTTTATTCTGATAGAGAGCCTTTTATTTGTAAAGTATGTAGAGCAATTATACACTTTTAAAAAGCTTTATTTTACAACTCTACATATAAATAAATACTCAACAATAGGGATTATTAACAATTCATTCCTTCCTTCAATTGAATAAATTCTGGAATTAGTTGAAACCAGAGCTGGTTTGCTATATTCATCTTCAGCTTATTTCCCATAGATTAATATTTAACAAGTGACTTTTAGCCACAACATTTTAATTGAAATTGTTTGTGGATTTGCGTTAATCGAAACTCAAGAATAATTTTTTTTTACCTGCCTCTGGCTAACAAAAATATCATTGAAGTAAAAGTTAATTTTCATAAATTTATCTATAAGCCATTTAAATTCTCCAAGGAATTCCCGGGATATCATTTATTGAAATTCTGGTAAAACCCAGAAGACTATTATTAAAGCATCATTTTTCAAATCACCTACTTTAAAAGTCTTAAGCCTACATCGTTCCCAGTATTGAACACATTATGAAAATGCGTGAAAGTTGCACAAAGCAACTGGATTGCTGAATGTCTCTGATGACAAGGTATTAATGAGGCAGCACAAAATGGTTCCATATTTTAGGATTCAACAGTCCTTACAAAGGGAAAGGCTGTCTGTTCCACTATTGTTGACAGATCAAACCCTAGAGTCAGAAGTTGGATAAAGGGAAAAGTCATGGATTCAGAGCCTTGGCAGAGAGTTCAGGGTGGAGGAAGAATGAAGGAGGCTCGGTGGTTGAAGGAACTGGCACAGAAGCGAGAGAAAGTGGCCAACGCTAAGTATGTGGCCTGGCAAGCCAGCATCAGAATGACATAGCATAGGATTTGCAAGGGGTTAGTATTTAAGAATGAAAGGTGGTGGGATGTTGAACACGAAACATAGAGCAGCACAGTACAGTATAAGCCCTTAGTCCTACGATGTGGTGCCAACTCCAAGATCAATCTAACCCTTCCCTTCCATGTAGTGTTCTATTTTCCATTGATTCCTAAGAGTCAAGAGTCTCTTCTATGTCCCTATTGTATCTGCCGCTATCACCAACCCCAGAAGGGTTTTCCATGCACTTCTCACTCTCTGTAAAAAAAATCCTACCTTTGACATCCCGTTATACTTTCCTCCGATTACCTTAAAATTATGCTCTTTCATATTAGCCATTGCTGGCCTGGGAATAAAAGGAGCCCATTGTCCACTCTATCTATGCCTTTTATCATCTTATTGTAACATTATTCCTGCGCTGTCGCAGGAAAATAACATCTGTCATCAGGAGTCCCCACCACCCAGGTCATGCCATCTTCTCACCATCAGAAAGAAGGTTCAGAAGCCTCAGGATTCACACCACCAGGTTCAGGAACCATTTTTATCATCAACCATCAAGCTCTTGAACCTGTGGGTTAGCTTCATTCAACTTCACTTGCCCCATCACTGAACTGTTCCCACAACCTATAGACTTACTTTCAAGGACTCTTTATCTCATGTTCTCGATATTTATTGCTTATTTATTATTATATCTTTTTTTATCTTTTGTATTTGTTGTTCATCCATTCTGTTGGGTACAGTCTTTTATTATTTCTATTATGTTTCTCGCATTTGCAGAGTATGCCCGAAAGAAAATGAATCCATGGTTGTATAGGTACTTAGATAATATATTTACTTTGTACTTTTTATATCAAGTCACCTCTCATCCTTCTATAGCCATAGCTCACACAACCTTTTCTCATCAGGCATGCTCTCTAATTGGATCTGCATATCTACATATGGGTGAGTGGTGGGGAGGGGTTTACCTGGAAACAATCATTAGCAGAAAGCAGTTGGTATCAGGACTAAGCAGAAATTGGAGACACTAAGAGATCTTAAGCGACCATAGGAATTTGCGAAGATTCAGCATGATATCTAAAACTTATGACAAACTTTAATATCTGTGTGATGGACAGTACATTGACCAGCCTGGTATGGAAACACCAATGCCTTTGAATGGATACTTCTGCAATAAGTAATGGAAGTAGCCCACTCCATCATGGGTAAAGCCCTCCCTACCATTGAGTACATCTACACAGGAAAGCAGCATCTATCATCAGCAACCATCAGGGATATTTATCGCTAATTTTATTTATTTATTTGTTTGTTTGTTTGTTTATTATTTCTTTCTTTTTGTATTTGCACAATTTGTTGTCTTTTGCACATTGGTTGAATGCCTACTTAGTGCAGTCTTTCATTGATTCTTTTTTTGTGTGTGCCATACTCTGCCAGAGCCACTTTTTTTTAATCAAATGATTGTCTTGGAGAGAAAGATTCTGTGAGTTGTCCCCCACGTCCTTCTCACAGCGCAGATTTTTTTTACGAGGCCGAGTTGCGAGCTCAACACTCAAGCCGGCATGGATGGAAAGCGTGCCTGGGAGCAGCCCGACCTTTGCTCCGGAGTCCGGTGCTGATGCCACTGCGCCACCAGCCGGCCTATTGATTCTACTGTGGTTATTATTCTATTATGAATTTATTGAGTATGCCCACAGAAAAATGCATCTCAGGGCTGTACAGTATATGGTGACATGATAATAAGTTTACTTTGAACTGTGATCTGTGACACTGGGTATGTAATTGCTTAAAGGGAATTTATCTGAAATGACTGTCCATAATAGACCTACAGGCTTGGTACAGCTTAGGACAGGTTCCTTCAAAGTTAAGATGAAACAAAACCCTACTTGTGTTGTGAAGTCCCATGTTCACTTGATTTGCCTGAACTATCCTTTGTTCACATATGCAACCCAAAATCTTTGAAGTGTCTTCTGAGCTACACCCCTTATTACTGGCCATAATTTCATGGAGAAAGCAAAAGGAAAATAAGAAACGTTGATTTTCTGTTGTGAATTTTCTTTGGAAATAAATTTTCATTGCACACTAAAACCTACCACTCCACACAATACAATATCTTGAGATGTATATTTTAAAGATATTGATCATTTTATTTATTTTAATCCTAATAATTGCAGATTCACAAGTGCAAAATAAAGTGGAAGTCCCATTTCACAATTTTATCCCCTTTATATTGCATGGGGCTTCTGGGATTTGCTTCTTCCCAGTTGGACTCTGACCTTAATTTCCTAACATAGTCGAAAAGGCAGAGACAGGCTATGTGTCCCACCATGGTTCAGCCAGCATTTTGGCTGAGCTATGCAGATTCTTCAACACCTCTACACGTTACCTGAAACATTATAAGTATTTCCCCTGTCATAGATTTATCCAAACAAGAGAAAATTTGCATATGCTGTAAATCCAAGCAACACACACAAAATGCTGGAGGAACTCAGCAGGCCAGGCAGCATCTATGGAAAAAAGTAAACAGTTGGCGTTACAAGAAGGGATTTATTGCAAAAGCACCAGAGGGGTTTCAGTACATGAGGGAAACTCAGGAAGTTGAAATTGTTATGCAGAGGACAGAGAAAGTTAACGGGTTGCTTAACAGTGTTACATATTCAGGCAACAATAAATATATGAGTTCGGCAAGGGTTTCTTATAACAAACAACACGTTTATTAAACACAGAAAACAAACCCCCCAAAAGTAAACAAACACTACCGTAACCGGAAACAGCTGCTGAGCGGCTGTTCAAACAGTTCGTAAAGTGATATTCCAAAACAGTTCTTTAAAGTGGTATTGCCAAAAGTTCGATATGCTCACAGTCCATTTAAAAGGAGAGACTTTACAGGACGATTTAAATTCTCTTTCACGTCGCTTGCTTCGATCCCTGACGTCGAACTTCCCACAAAGAATTTACGAAACAGAACGGCTTAAAGGCACTGACCTTTCCTTCTCCACTACCTTCAATCCTTTCTAGGTAAACCTAGGGATTAACACGAAGATAGTCAACGAAATCCTTCCAAATAAGGATCAAACAAAGGTCGCCCCCATTTCACCGTAGAAAGCGATTCTCCTCGATCTTTAACTTCCGAACTTCGAATCTTCACTCTCCTCTAATTCTCAAACTAACAGAATCATAAAGAACCTGCTGGCAATGACCTTTTAAACTTTAGACATTAAATAAAAACTTCATCCTTCAACTAAACTGCGTCATCACTTCAAACACGCAGTGGCATGAAGTCAACTTGGCAAATCCAGCCACGAACTGCCCCTCCTCACAGGGTGGGGTCTACCTTTTATAACCTGTAAAAAAAAACCCATCACATGATCTCTACTGGCGGGAAAATGACGTCATTCCACCATCACCTCAAGTCCAGTACAGCTTCAACCCCAGTCACATGACAAGGGCTCCACTGTCATGTATCACGAGTACGTAACAACAGAAGTAGTTGAATCATGAATGAGTTTAATACAGAAGGAAAAACTGTGCCCACTGGCAGAAGGAGCAATGGAAATTTCTCATTGATTTTGGATTTTAGTAAAAGATTTTTGTTGATTCTGTGTCACTTTGTCATCTAGATTGTATTATCTGAAAGGATGGTAGATAGCAGATATAACAATAGTATTAAACTCATTCATGATTCAACTACTTCTGATAAGCAACCTATTAAATTTCTCTGTCCTCTGCATAACAATTTCAACTTCCTGAGCTTCCTCAATGTACTAAAGCCCCTCTGGTGCTTTTGCAATAAATCCCTTCTGCACCACTTGGGGACTTTGACATCCTCCTTTAGTTCTTGTGCCTGGAATGAAACGTAATGTGTCAAAAGATAAAGTTTTATAAATGTTGAGCAAAACTTTCTTCCTTTGGCTCTGCTTTTCTACCAATGAAATCAAGAACTCCTTGTGATTTGCCTAGTTATGCACATCTCTCTCACCTTGCATCCCCTTTAAAATTGTATAACATACTGAAATTAAACTTCATATTTTCCACACAGTGGGCTCTTCTACTCTTTTCAAGATCTAAAAATGTGATAAGTGAGACATATTCCAGCTCTCTTGGTAGCACGATTAGAAAATAAGACCGTCCAAAATCAAGGATATATTCTAGCTAATTAGAAGGCTCACTAATACCTAGTTCTATGATTCACACAGATCTAGAAGAAGCCATTTCATATTGGTGGGTTATATGGCATTTTGGTGGAGCTAAAGGTGTTCTTTAGTAGAGTTACAGGCATATATATAATATTCCTCGATATGTAATGCCACCATTTTACCTCAACACAAATGCAATGTAATAGTAATTAATGGAGTAAGCAGATTACATCTACATGGGTAGCTGGACAATATTAGACACTTACTTTCCTTTCTTTTTTGAGAAACCTTTAATCCAGCGGTTTCCACCTGTGGACCATGGACCCCACTCTTAATGGTAGGCTTGGGAACCCCTGCTTTAATCTACAAATGATGGTTCATAAGGCTTCAATTATCTGTCATCTTTTTGTGAAGCTCTATTCTCCCTGGAATAAGCCACCTATTAGCATTTCACTTCAACTTTCAATGTGTCATAGGGATATCAGCAATTCATATCAGAATCATATGACATATTCATAAGATATGTCAGTATTCTTAAAGAAAATCAGCATATTGGGTGCAGTGACTGACAAGCCCCTAAAAATTATTGACCACTTTCTAATGGTTCATGATGATTGTCAGGTGCTTGGAGCCAAGGTAAGCAGTTTCCTGAATGGATGGTCAACTCCAGGCTGTTTAATTTGGAAATAGTTCGATTAAACCGTACTGGTCAAACCATCCAGGAAGCAGCGCACCCTGGTTGTTCAAGGTTTTGATAAAACATAAATTGAGCATTGATTAGAATTCTGACCCTTCTGCATGCTAAAGTGCACTGTAGGGATGGTGTCCTGTGCACAGCTGCGAAAATAGATTTTGTGCTTTAGGCTCGTGCTTACAGCAGCAGAAATCTGACACATGTGTTTAGAATTATTACATGCATCAACAATATACAAGCAGATGGAATGTATAAGATAAAGGGATCAGGTATAATGAGAATGCATGGCTGCGAACTGCCATTGCTGCATCTTACTATCTCTACATAACAGACAGCCTCTGCCTGCCTTGGCTGATTCAAAAAGCTGCACAGTTAACACTAAGATCTCTCAGCTTCTCCCATCAAAAGCAGAGTGTGGGTTAAAGGGTTAAAATAAGTATATGAACTTCTGGTACTAAAAGCTCTGCTTGAAAGTAATGTGGCACACTGAATGATTCTCAACAAACTTTTTGCAACCTAATCATCGCTTTCTCTCACTTACTGATTCCTTTTGGTATGTGAACTTCTTGATATATAATTTTTTCTCTCCCTATGCTTGGCACATCCCCAATCAATTCAACTCTGACCTGTTGCTGTAGTGCAGAAATAAAATGAGCAGATTGATTACAAAGTGATGCAGAAATTGTGTACTTTGAGAAGGATGTGAAGAATCAAGAACAAGAAGACATAGAACCATGTTGATTGACAAAGGAACTAGAAAAGGGGCCGAGAAGGAAAATTTACACAGGAAGTTGTTAGGTTCAGAAAAGTGCTGCCAGGGGAATGTGGAGAGACAGATTTAATCACAACATTAAAACAAGTAGCAGAAGGTAAGGATTTAGAAAACCATTGCTTGCAGTTCCAGTCACCAAGGTTACAGTAAGAACGTAGAGTCTTTGGATAGGGTGCAGAGTAAGTTCATCAGGAAGTTTCCTGGACTGGAGAGGTTTAACTATAAGGAAAGATTGTACAAACTTGCATTGTTTTTTGTGGTGTGCAGAAGGCTGAGAGGTGACCTGACAGGCGATAAAAAATTATGAAGTATAGACAGGATAGATGGTCAGAACCAATTTTCCCCAGGAGAAAAATGTCAAATATAAGAGGGCTGAAGTTTAATGGAAAACATTCTAGGAAAGGTAAATGATTTGGTTTTGATTAATACTGCTCCTGACTCACAATGATCCCTTTTCTTTCTGGAACTTAATTGCTTCAGAAAGGAACTTTTGGAACTATTAATTAATCCAATCAGATTCCCCTAACAGTGAGTGTATCTTGTTTTGAAGCATCCTGTAACAGATGAAATGAGTGATGTAAAACCAGTGCAAGATCAAAATTATAACATTAAAATAAAATTTCTGTTGATTGTGGCCAGACATCCTTTCCACTTAGTTCGAGTCTTGCTAAAAGATTGATTCAGAGGCATTCATGCAGTTAATGGGACATTGATTTTAAACTTATCCATTTGCCAGTCCTGCTGACTTTGAGCATGAACAAGGTGGTAGATGAATAGAGTTGTACCTCCATTTGAATCAGCAAGAATAATCCCGACTTATCTGTTTGAGACTGAACATTCACAAGCACTTACGCCAAAACTGTGGGTAGCAATGATCATTTTCAATCACCTTGACTTTTGTGCTGTTATGGTTATAGTTTGATTCGGAATTAACATTGGTTTTAACACAAAGTTGAATTACTGTAAGTCAGTGCCATTGCTCTGTTTCCTGTCATACTGAGTGGCATTTTATTCTGGGCTCGCTGCCACATAAAAGATGGAGTTGGCACCAAATAAAAGGCCTATGAGCATACATCAACACTGTCTATTCCCAACCAGAAATTACAGAGACTATTGATGCACCATCAATAACTCTCGGAGATGGGAGGTGAACGATAGGCTTCTATTAGCAGCAGAAGTGACCACAACATCTTGGAGACTGAGGGAGGAGCAGTGCCTCCAATCACCTTTATACAGGGGTTTGTGGGAGGAGCCACAGGAGCAGTCAGCAGAGGGGCGTGTCCAGACAGGTATACACATAGTTTACCACAACTATGGATGTTGAAATATGTGCATGTTGGATATTGGGCTCAAGGTTCAGATCCAGCACTTTGCTGAGCAATCATAAAGGGGCCAGATTAGGGGGAGGGGCGATTTCTGACCAAGGACTGAAGGGTGGTGGGGTTGTGTCTACACAAAATAGAGAGTCAGCAGATAGTGGGAAAGATAGATGGATGGGATGGACTTACTTTAAAGGACTCCAACTCCAACACCACAATGTCCTGGATAATGTGCATTAATTCCTCCTCACTGAACAGGAACAGCTCTACCGAAGTGTGCCAGCGATGCTAAAATCAGACGTGCAAGCCTGACTCAAGCCAGAAAGTGTGTCTGATAGAAAGACACAAAAGGACCTGGAATTAATTACTTCCATGTTTCATTCCAGGAAAAGTTTATTTCCATTCCAACCAGAGAACCAAAATAAACATAACTAACAACTCTGATTCACAGCCCCTTATCTCCAAATTGCACATTAGCTAAATGACCCATTGCTTTTGAAAGCCATTGAAATTTTAACAAATATATCAACATTATCACTTCTTAACTGACACTGAGGGCTAGTGACTCATTTCATAATACTTCCACTTCTTGGTCAGAATGGTGTAGCATTGTCATAACCAAAATTACTAACATTAACAAGAAGTTGCACAGTGTTAGTGTTACCATTATGTATTGACATTGTATCTGAAGCATACAAAGTTACAGTGAATAAAGCTGATGCATCTAATGTTCAGTGAGAATCCATGGAAACACTGCCTTGAAAGACATAAGTTTCTGATTTTATTTGAAATGCTTGACACTTCTTCATGTTATACTAGCTACTGAGTAACCAAACAAAGTCTGACTAGTTAATAATCTATATTGGGTTGGCACAGTGTTACTTCAGGTAGTGCACCTAACTCATAGCTCTCACAATACACATTTGATTGGTGATGTCTGTATAGAGTTTGAAACTTCACTCACCTCAATGCTGAACTGACTACACAACCTATAGACTCACTCTCAAGGACTCTACGACTAAGTAATTTTATTTTATTTATTACTTGTATGATTTGTCCTCATTGGATATTTGTCAGTTTTTGATAAGAATAGCTTTTCATACATTCTATTGTAAATCTTTATTTTCCTGCAAATGCCTGCAAGAAAATGAATCTCAAGATAGTATATAATGACATATACACACTTTGAAGTGTTTGATAGTTTTCAAAGTTGGCTTCATTCATTTCTTCCTTTAGCAAAAGTAAATATGCTTGGAAATTGGCATTTGAACCTTCACCCTACAAATGAGTATGTGTTTCCCAGAATGCTCAGCTTTCCTTCATATCCCCAAAGATTTGTTGCTTGTTAACTTAATTGGCGAGTATAAATTGTCCTTAGTGTAGGTGGCTGGAAGAAGCAAGGAATGTTTGTAGGCATGTGTAAGCTCATAAGTTACACTGAGATAAGTAGAGGAATGAGATTTCTCCGAGAGCCAGATAGACTCAATGATGGGCCAAATGGCCTCCTTTTAAATCATGAAGAAACATGAATATACCCAGTCGAATCTGAATTATAATGTACACTTATACTCCAGAAGGCTTGCAATCCTGATCCATCGTGCTTCCAGAGCTGTTGCACATCTGGTTGGAGACAATAACTGAGCTTAAGTCATTCATTATTTATAAAGGTAAATGAGATTTATTTTGAAATATTTGATAGTCTTCAACATTGGCTTCATTCATTTATTCCTTTAGCAAAAGTAAATATGCTTGGAAATTGGCATTTGAAAAATTAATTATGACTTACTATAACGTACATTCTGAATGTAAAATTGATGATTTCTTAACTGTCTCTAAATTGTTCATCAAAGCAGCCTTTCAGCAGAGCTATTCTTAACCATCAAAGGAATGCTGATTAAATGACTTGGAGTAGTACTTCTCAATCTGACATCAAGTTCATGAGATTCAGATTGCTTGGACAGTGCTGCAGATCTGTGTGGTTTATTGGGTCACCAATACCAATAATTAATATGTTAACCAATACCAGAAATACTGAAATACATGAAAATAGTCAAATCATCCAAACAAATTGGAACAAGGCTGTAAATGAGCAGTGGGTCACCTCGATCATGGCAATTCATGGCCTGATCTTCTTTTCCATGGTCATGTTCTTCAGTTAATCGAGGCAAGTGAATGCTTCCAACTGAGAAGGCTCTCTCTCCTCCTCAATGTGACTCTGTGCTGGCTGTTCTTTATGGTTGAGTTTAGGGGCAGGGAACACCCAAAATCAATCCATGACCCAGATGTACTTATCCATTTTTAGGAAAACAGGTAGCAGTATGGACTTCCCTTAACCAGCAAATCATTCTCTGAGACCCATCACAAAAGATTCGGCAAACGTTGGAAATTCAGAGCAGCCCACAAAATACTGGAGGAACTCAGCAGCGTAGGCAGCATCTATGGAGGGGAATAAACAGATGATGTTTTATACTGAGACCCTTCATCAGGACTGAAAAGTGAAAGGGAAGAGGTCAGAACGAGAGTGAGGAAGGGGAAGGAGTACAAGTTGACAAGTGGTGCTTTCGGATGCCAACCCTGTCTTGTAGTCAAGTTGATTTATGTTGCACGAAAACTGTGTTTTGGTCTTTGTCCTTGCTCAACTGATAAGATCCATCAATAATTTCATGCTGTTCCTTTGAGGTCATGTAGTAAAGATAGCTGCAGATCTCACGTATGTACCATCTCAATGTATGTTGGAGTGGGAAAAGGGATATCAGAATCAGGTTTAATATCACCTGCGTATGTCCTGAAATTCGTTAACGAAGCAGCAGCTAAACAATGCGATATATGATAAGTATAGAAAAATAAATAAATAAATTGCACTGTATATATGTGTATATTAAATAGTTAAATTTAAAATAGCAGTGCAAAAACAGAAATAATAGCAGCGAGGTAGTGTTCATTGGAACCATTCCTGGAAAATGTCCTGGATACCACAGAGGCTAGTACCCAAGACGGAGCTGACTGATTTTACAATTTGTTTGTAGCCTCTTTTGATCCTGTGCCATCGCTTTCCCCACCCACCATACCAGACAGTGATGCAGTCTGTCAGAGCACTCTCCATGGTACACCTGTAGAAGTATTTGAGTGTTTTAATTGAATAACCAAATCTCCTCAAACTCCTAATGAAATATAGTCAATGTCTTGCCTTCTTTACAGCTGCATCAATATGTTGGGACCAGGTTAGATCCTCAAAGATATTGACACACAGGGACTTGAAATTGCTCACTCTCACCACTTCTGATCCCTCTATAAGGACTGGTTTGTGTTCCCTCATCTTACCCTTTCTGAAGTCCACAACCAGGTCTTTGGTCTTACTGACGTTGAGTGCAAGATAGTTGTGTGACACTACTCAACTAGCTGGTATATCTCACTCCTGTACACCCTTTTGTCTCCCTATGAGGTTCTGACAACAATGGTTGTATCATCAGCAAAGTTATAGATGGTATTTGAGCAATGCCTAGCCACATAGTCATGAGTATAGAGAGAGTAGATTAGTGGGCTAAACACACATCTGTGAGGTGTGCCAGTGTTGTTCGTCAGAGAGGAGGAGATGTTATTACCAGTCCACACAGATTGTGGTCCCCCTCACAAACTATAGACTTTTCGCAAAGCCCTAATATCATAGGAAGTTAAATTACTAAATAATGGATTCACTCTTGTTTGCTTTTAAGATGGTTTTTGCATTTTGAAGAGATAATGTCAACTGCTTTATCTCCTGATCTCCTAATCTCCTGACTTACTGAGGTGACATTGAACTGTGTAGAGGGAGAGTGAGTTTAAAGGAAGTGAGCAGGGGTATTTGGCACAGTTGGCGTGTCACAGTTCTCGAGGAGACATTGGACTGTGTAGAGGGAGAGTGAGTTTAAAGGAAGTGAGCAGGGGTATTTGGCACAGTTGGCGTGTCACAGTTCTCGAGGAGACATTGGATTGTGTAGAGGGAGAGTGAGTTTAAAAGAAGCGAGCCGGGGCAACCAACACATTTTGTGTGCCACAGTTTCTGACAGCTTTCAATGGATTTCAGTGCCTGATATCTGCCACATCTCCCACCATTGCATAAGCATCTTCAACAAAATTTTCTACATAAGGAAAGGAAAATCCATCCATGAGACCAGAAGGCAGTTCACATACCTACATATGCCGAGACAGCGGGCTTCTCCATAATTCAAAGACTGACAGACTGAGCTGTATGCCATTAAGGGCTCCTGCAACCTGTTTCTGAACAGAACACACTTTCATTCCCTGATTCCACATGATCACTGACAGTTGATTAGATTGTTAATGCCTCAGACCAGAAAATCCTAATCTCCACTACCCCCCCCCAACCCCACACCCCAAGACTCATTCATCCTTGGTTAGTCAGTTGTTCCTGCTATATTTCAGCCACAAAGAATCTGCAGTAAATATTATTTTTTTTTAAATGTGCATGGCGTAAATAGAAATAAAAGGAGAATGGGGTCAGCAGGTCAAACAGCATCTGTGGATAAAGAAACAGAATTAATGTTTTGGGTCAAAGACCCTTCATTAGAAGTTCTGGTAAATAGCCTACAACCTGAAATGTTAACTCAGCTTCCCTTTCCACAACTCCTTCTAAGGATATTTATTGAAGCAGCCTTTAGGATTCCAAAGTCAGCATCTCAGGTGCCTAGACAGGTCAGGACACTCCCAATTATGCTCCAGGAAGAATATCCCAGTTGATGGTCACCTCCTATATTTTCCATTATCTGGCTTTCATTCAGACTTACCTTTGTGTGTGATATAACAACTGTTGAACAAGGAGGAGAATCAGGAGGAAATATAGGCCAAGGAGATGGTGCTGGCAGATGCTGTCTGTATGAGCTAACAGAGTATTATTAATTGGCCTTTTAACAGCTTACGATATCACATGTCCTTGACATAAGACAGAACATGCTTCAACCAGCAAGATCTGAATAATATTTTTCCTTGGCTTGATGAGTGGTGTTAGATTCATATCACCTCATGCAAGACAATGGTACCTACATTCAGGTGAAGCCTAGGTGTTTCCCCTTCAATTTCAACAGCATTCCCATTGCCTACTACCCATTCAAGGGATCACCAACAACCAAAACCTGCTCTCCCTCAGGCAATGTATTATTGTGGCAGCAAGAACATAGAAATAAGATGTGCATTTGCCAATTGAAGTTATGACCAACAAGACCGCAAGACATACAGTATGTTGCAACGGTGAAAGGATGTTCTTTATTTGTCATTTTAAGTGCACCTCCGTGCTTGCCACTGGATAATCAACCCATTTGGTTGCCATCAGCCATTCTGAACATTCATTGCAGCCACTGATGATTCATGATGTTGGCAGTGCATAACGAGCAGTGCAACTCTTCAGGTCTTCCTTGACAATTGCTGGGAAATGCCATGCATTCTGTACTCGGAAAGATAAAGTATTTGCATCTTGCAAATGAGAAGAGTTTGTGGAATGGCATTGGAGAGTGCAATATAAGGAGTCCTAAATATGGGACCCCCTTCTTCAATCACCTCTGCATCTCTACCAATCAAGGATTCTTTGGCAACCATTTGTATTTATAAATCTGTTCTCCAGACTACTAAATTTTTTGCACCAGTAATGTCAGCCAGAAGTCTGTTGTTGATAGCAAGAGCAATGTAACACCTTCCACTGCCAGAAAGATGGAATGAATGTTGACTAGTATGCCTGCATAATGTATCTATCAATGTGAAAAGGTAACCTGTGAGATGTATGTGTAGGAATAGTGATAAATTTATGATTGTGTGGTGGCACAAATATCACATAGGAAATCTGAGTCATGTTTTAGCCGACTGAATATGGTACATAACATGGAACTGTGTATCAATGTATTGGAGAAATACAATTTGTAATAAGATCACCCACCATTTTCACTCTTCCTACAAGATCATTAAACTTTTTTGCAAAAATATATTCAAGCCCATGTTACTTTGCTCCTGGCTTGGATCTCCTTGGCTATGCTCTGCCTCTGCGGTTTTTAAATTCTGTTTGGTGATACAGCACAGTAACAGGCCCTTCCGGCCCAATGAGTCCACGCTGTCCAATTGCACCCACACAACCCATTAATCTACAGAACAGCACATCTCTGGAATGTGAGGGGAAGGTGTAGCACTTGGAAGAAACTCTCAGAAGATGTACGCACTCTTTACAGACAGTGACAGGGACAGAACCTGGGTCACCGGCAGTGCAATAGCATTATACTAATGGTTACACTACCATGCCACACTCAAATGTTCAGCAATAGTCAGCTGATTCTGGGAAATCCTGAGATCCTTGACTTTGAGACTCCCTTCTATCCAGTCCAGCTCTTCAACTAACATCTTGAGAGCAGCATTAGAAAATTGAGATAGTCCTCTTGTCCATAGTCTGATATCTTACATCAAATTATTCAGCTCTGTATAATCATTTCAGCAGCGGTCAGAG
Source organism: Hypanus sabinus (assembly GCF_030144855.1). Classification (NCBI taxonomy): domain Eukaryota; kingdom Metazoa; phylum Chordata; class Chondrichthyes; order Myliobatiformes; family Dasyatidae; genus Hypanus; species Hypanus sabinus. The sequence continues at coordinate 42,534,884 of NC_082727.1, forward strand.
TCAATGAGAACTACATCTTTAAGATGTTCAGACAAGATTAAGATCAACACCACTTGCGTGCAGCTGGTGATAGACAATCTATAATAACGGGCCTGAACAACTGTAATTGCAATATGCTGCAGACTTGGCACTAGCTCATTGCAGCAATCATCTCAGCCAGGTGCTTCGATGAATTTCAAGTGCAAGCTGTACCGGGGCAAACCAACATGGGCTCTACTGATATTGTGATTCAAATTTTTCCGCACTGTGTGGTTTCCAGACCGTCATCTTGTAGACTACTACAATTGTTAAAACGTTGGGGTTGTTGAATGTGCAAGGAAAAATCAATGATGCATAATTAATGTGGAAAAAAGAGATTAAGATTTTAAAAACAACTATTTTATGTTAACATAGTTTTACATGTTTGAATGTCACTCATTTTGTTGGGTTTATCTTTGGCAGATGCAGCTTAAGGCAACATTCCAAATTCATCCTCGTGTGTTTCTGTTCACATCACTTCACCTGAAAGTGCTGACTGGCATTTAAGTGACGACGATAGACTTCAGACTTTGCTGCTAACTGGGCACATTTTCTCCCCATGGCCTGCCTACTGGTGGGGGCTCTCCTTCTGGTAGCTCAAACGAGCTCGGTGCAACCTGGAAGTTCTCAGTGGAAAGAAGGAACACTGCTTCAGTCACTAAGATACCATGGCGGACTGGAAGGAAATGAAACTGAATACAGGTCACCACAGCCACAAAACTCCATTACAAGCCAAATGATTCCACAAACCATAATTATAGGTGTTCGCAAGGGAGGAACCAGGGCTCTTCTGGAGATGTTGGACATTCACCCAGATATCGTGGTTGCTGCTACTGAAGTCCACTTTTTTGACTGGGATGAAAACTATGTGAAAGGTTTAGAATGGTACAGGAAGCTGATGCCTTTCTCTTATCCACACCAAACCACAATAGAGAAAACCCCAGGCTATTTCACATCTATTAAGGCTCCAAAAAGGATCCATGATATGAACAGTTCTACAAAGTTGCTATTGATTCTGAGAGACCCAACAGAGAGAGTGATATCGGACTACACTCAAGTCTACTACAATCGGCTGGAAAACCACAAGCCTGTGCAACCCATTGAAGAAATGGTCATTAAAAATGGAGAACTCAATACTAAATACAAGGCCATTCAGAGAAGTCTATATGACATTCACATGGGTAACTGGCTAAAATATTTCCCGCTGAACCAAATACATATAGTTGATGGTGGTGCTCTTATTAAGAATCCACTGGAAGAATTGCAGAAAGTTGAAATATTTCTTAACATTCCTGCTAAGATAATGACATCAAATTTCTACTTTAATCAAACCAAGGGTTTCTATTGTCTTCGAAGCGATGGCAAAGAAAGATGTTTACATGAATCCAAGGGTCGCCCCCATCCAGTTGTGAATAGTACTGTACTGAAGGAACTAAATGCTTACTTTAGAGAACACAACGAGAGGTTTTTCAGGATGGTCAAACAGTCTTTCGATTGGCATTAAAACAGGGGGAAGATGCAAGTTAACTCAGCTTGGGTTAAAGCAATCAAAACCATTTTGTGATTTTGTAATGACATCCTTTTTAATTCATGGAAAAATTAAAGAGAACTTGTGATCTTCTGTCATAGTAGGTGAGCTGGGCAACAAATCTCCACACAAATGCTGGCCATCAACAGCAATGCATTATTGGAGTGAGCAAATCTAAGACTACTCATGTAAAGCAAAATAGAGACCTTTTCAGTGATAAAATATTCCTTGATGGAAATAGGAGACAATAATATACAATATATTTCATAGGTAGTGATGCTACTGGTTTGTCCCTATCGTATGGATATAGATGAGAATTATTGACAGTTCATGTCAATTATTCTTTGCTTAATTGGCTAATAACTTTTTATGTTCTGCTGATTGTTGTTTGCCTAACCAGAAGGCCTAAAATTGCATATCTGTTTTACATAAATTATGTAAATGAACATGACCAACCTTCTCAAATAAAGGTATTTTGCATGTTTGAAAATGCATGATATTGTTTCTATTTAAAATATTCAACTGTAATATTTCAGAAAGAAAAGTGACAAATGGTTGTGTTACTATATTCAACATATTCATGATATATTGTAAACTGTTCAATAATATTATGATTTGTGAACCTACTACTCATATTTACTTTAAACTATCAAAGCTCCAATGTATATCTTTTTCTCTGCTTTCATTGTGCTATTTATATCAAAATAAATAATATTTTTTTAAATATTCTTTGTTTCATAATGTAATTGCTAACTGTGTGTGCTGCTTACTGTCAACATTCAGGTGATGAAAAAGGAACTACATTGTTGTATCTCCATGTTCCCGTTCAGTTTTTGGGGATGCATTCTACAGGAGAGTTAAGAAATGTTGATAGGCTTGCCTATCCTCAGCATCTTAATTTAACCTGCCAATATGTAATCACATTTTTAAATTTTAATACAATAATGGCATTAACCATAAATATATTAACAAAAGCTTTCAACGCCAACTACTTATATTACAATACAAGTCTTTGACTCAACTTGGAAACAGCTTAATGTTACTGGATCATCGACATTGATTTCTTTGTAAATAGCACCAAAGAACTGCCTTTGAGGTTTTCACACTATTTGGAATTTTCTCATACAACATGAACTTTGCTCCACTGCAAAGTTCAAAGTATGTAAGTGGAGTGAAAATTCAAAAGGCACAAAGTACATTCATAAACCATCTTTAATTCAGGTTGCTTGTCAAAAATTGAAGAAATTCAATCGCATTTCATTTTTGTACAGAAATGCCATCACAATCCCATCAGGTTAAAGGTTGAACTGCACATAAATCTGTTCCAGTAGTTTCACCTTCTGTCACTTGTAATCACATAGTGTAATTCATTTATCTACTTGACTTGCAAGGACTTCATAGCCTGTCTGACAACTGAATTCATACCCTCTTTTCTCGTGATAGATCATTGCAACCTTCACTCAGTGCACTAAATTATAAACCCAAAATCTAGTTCAAACCAGCTGTTAATTCCCTGTCTATAACATTACATATTGTATAAATTCTCACGGGCCACATTTCTATTCTGAACCCTTTGAGGTTGTTCTACTTGTTGGGTTTCAGGTTTTGTATCACCTCCCTTCACTCGCACTACCATATCCCATTCTCCAATCTTCAGAGAGAATGGATCAAGAAGCACATATCTGTTAATTACTCCAGAATGATCACTTATTTTTACATTTAGTTTTATTTTACATTACAGTACATTTAGTTTTATTAACTGAATTGCTATCTATTATATGCAAAATAATTTAGAATTTTGTCTGGTTCAATTTTGTTTTTTTTTCCCTCTTAGTCAATTTATGAATGCACACTCACATAGTTTGGAGACCCTGAGCTCTTTTCAAACACTTCTGCTAAGAATATAGTTTGCACAGTGATACAATTTGCTAACATGAGAGAGCACAGTTTTAAGGTGCTTAGCAGTAGGTACAGCAGAGATGTCAGGAGTATGTTTTTTACGCAAAGAGTGGTGAGTGTGTGGAATGAGCCGCCAGCGACTGTGGTGGAGGCGGATACAATAGGGTCTTTTAAAAGACTCCTGGATAGGTACATGGGTAACCTGTTCATGTTCAGCACAGCATTGTGGGCCAAATGCCCTGTATTGTGCTGTAAGTTTTCTATGTTTCTAATATATCACTCTGCAGAATATTTTCCTCCAAGTAAGCACAGAAGTCAACTTTTCCCATCATTTGAATTGGATTATACATTCTTTATTGCAGAAGGTACAGATGTTTATCCTGAATCTTATAGTGGCTTTTTACCTGTTGTGAGTCCTGGACTCATTTACAATCCAGACGATGGCTAAGTATTGCCCTGGGCTACCAGACGTGGGGATCTGCTCATACAGCTGTTTAAATACTTCCAGAAATCAAACTGCTGGAGGAACTCAGCAGATCAAGCAGCATCTGGGCAGGCAAAGGGATGGTCAATGCATCAGCTTGTTATGCTACATGACCTATCGTTTCACCAGAATCTTCATATTCAGAAGATGCTATGAGACTACAGCTTTCAAAATCAATGCCTGAAATTGCTTCATATGCAGGACAACACGAAGACCCAGAATTGTGGTTGCCATCGCCATGTGTCTCCCAGAAGCTATCATTTGTGGACCATTTTGTGGGAGCAATCCAAAATTAGTCCTATTCACTTGCTCTTTTGTCTTTTATGATTGTCCCATATCAATTCCTAAATCAAATATTTACAATTTTCCCTTAAAAATTATGCATAATTCAATTTCAACTTTCTCATGTGGAGTAAGCATTTCATGTCCTGTCAACTCCTTTATAAGATGTTTCTTCAAACTATTATTTTACTCTGAGGCACTTTATTATGAAGATGTTAATGCAATTCCCCAACATGTACAAAGTAAAACATGAGAGATTCTGTAGATGCTGGAAATCCAGAGCAATACACACAAAATGCTGGAGGGCTCGGCAGGTCAGGCAGCATCAATGGAAATGAATAAACAATCAATTTTCCGGCCAAGATTATTCTCCAGGATTAAGAACTAATCAAAAACTAAATTGCATCTCTCACCCTATTGAAACACTACAACATAAAACTCCAATAATCTATGATTGTTTGGAAATCCAAATAATTCAGCATCTGCCCCATTGGGTGTTGTTTCCCAATTTAAACACACTGAGGCCCCATTTCCAGAGTTCCACTTAAACTTATAAGCAACCTGCCTCCTGTATTGATTTTAAATTTACCAACGTAATAGTTCTCACGTTATTTTTATACTCACCTGCACCCTATTATTCACACTCCCTTTAAACTCACTGGTTCACTAGTATTTATTACACCAATTGAAACATTTTTAAAAAGTGGATTGAGGGTGATTTGAAATATGAAGTGGAATATATTTCACTAGATTGGTTCACCAGACCAGCACCACCAAAATCCCTAGGGTTTCTGGATTATCGAATATGTACTGAAATAATAACAAAAATCTACATTAAATGTTCTGTTGATTTTCAACATTGCAGTAGAAACAATTCCAAATCTTTTCCCATAAATATAGTTCTCTCACTCTCTCACTCTCTTTGGCATCATCCTAGTGAGGATGGCAAATAGTCTAACCGCAATTTCCTTTCTATATGGTTGAAAAATGTCACTTGAGAATTGTATTCTTCTTAAAATTAGATTAATCACATATATTCTCCTTGACTGATTCACAAAATCCATTATGATGGCAGACTCGATCATGCACTTCTTGATTTACATTCCAGTTTTCTGGAAATTATATTTTCTATTTATAGCAGGCAAGCATCTGAGTATTAAACCAGGTTTGTCCTTTCTTCACGTCAATGATCACCAAATGCCTTAAGCCCTCATTTTGAAATGCTTTTTGAATGTTTTCCAATGCAGTTAAGTCCAAGCATGGCTACCTTTTTGGAATTCAGATGTCGAGTCATCCATAGCAACAAATTTTATCAACATTTGGTGTTAGATCATTGGTATCAAGAAGTGATGCACCTGGCTAAAATACTCAGATAACCTGTCTGCCATATATACAATATATCATTTCCTGAAAACTGGAATGTAAGTCAAGAATTGGACGATCAAGTCTGCTATCGTTCAGGATTTTGTGATTCATTCAAGGAGAATATGTGTGATTAATCTAATTTTAAGAAGAAAGCCATTCTCAGATGATGTTTTCCTCCCCATGGACCTTGTTATTGAAGACAACATTGCAGATGCCACAATTCAATGGCCAACAAAAGGCAAAAGAACAAATGTAAAATAAAAATTTATGCAAACAGCTAAGTTAACTTTTGATGTATTATTTACATTAGGTGGGTGGTTGCATTACTCATTGATGGCACCAATAAATGTCCGTGTCTCACTTCAAACTGCATCATCAAGCTATATTCACACCTTAGACTGGCAATTCATGGATTTGGCTTGTGGAACAACCAATTTCAGTTTATTTAAAGCTGATTGTATTTCTTATTAGCAGCAGTGTATTCTAATTTATCAGTTGTTTCTGTTGCTTACTTGAACAGAGAAAAATAAAAGCAAAATTCCAGTTTTATCTGCGAACTACTGGAATGCATTGCTCTTCCACAGACTGGAAGAGGCATGCATCACGATGCCATAAACGGGCTATAGCTCCTCAATTAGTACCACCATCATCTCAACACTAATGAATAAGCTTCAAGACAACACACAGAAAATGCTGGAGGAACTCAGCAGGTCAGGCAATGTAATAGAAATGAATAAACAGTCAACTTTTCAGGCTGAGACCCTTCTTCAGGACTGGACAGATGGGAGAAGATGCCAGAATAAAAAGGTGAGGGGAGGGGAAGGTGATGATAGGTGAAGCCAGGCGAGTAGAAAAGGTAAAGGGTAGGAGTGGATTGAATCTGATAGGAGAGGAGAGTGGACCATAGGAGAAAGAAAAGGAGGCCATGACCCAGGGGAGGTGATAGACAGCTGTGAAGAGGTCAGTGGGGAATAGAAGAAGAGGGAGGGAAGAGAAAAGTTTTTTAAGTGGGAAATCAATACTTATGCCATCAGTTTGGAGGACACCCAGACAGAATATAAAGTATTGCTCCTCTACCCTGAGGGTGGCTTCATCGTGGTACAAGTAGAGGCATCAACCAATCTGTCGTAATGGGAATGGGAACTGGAATTAAAATGTTTGGCCACCAGGAAGTTCTGCTTTGTGTGGATGGTGCTGAGGTGCCCAATTTATGACACAAACAGTACACAATGTGCAATTAAACAATTGAGCTTTTTATGGTTAGTAAAGAAAACAAAAAAGGAGAAGAACCCATTCTCATGAACAGTCTAATGCACAATGTTGGAGCTCACTGATAAGGCCGATCGTCCACCATCGACTTCCTCCAGTCATTGCTGACCTTTGGACCCTCACTCCAAGTCCACTCCATCCGAGGTCTACCAACACTTTCCATTTGCGTCTTCTCTCCTCATCTCTCCCCGGCAACAGACTGTGAATTCCCCTCTCCCAGACACACAAGAAAGAACAACATCCTGTGCAATGGCTAACATGCCCTGTTATCTCTAGTCATAACCCAAACATTGCTGCTACAGAGAAACCATTACCTCAGCAGTGGAACACTACAGAGAAGCCATTACATTAGCAGTAAAACCTTACAGCATGTAACACTCTCTCCCAACCAAATCTAGCCATGTGCTCATGACTTTGAGATAAGTCGCCAATCCTTCCTACAAAACACAAATTCCAATCTAGGTGCACAAGACAGTGACAAAGCTCCCCAAAGCAGTAGGGGTCACACTCTGCTCCCCTGGTGCTACATAGGCCAGCCTATCCAGTGGTCTCCTAATTCTCTGAGACCTCTGCACCTCCTCACCTAACTCTTCATGTTTGGACACTATTGGAGGGACTTCTGGTCTATTTGGCAAGGCCTCCGCCGACCTATCACTTGTGCCCACTGGCAACTCAAACCCCTCTGTCCCATGGCCAAGCCCCCCTCCCTCCCCTGCAGAATCCAGCTCAAACCCAGGCTGCCCACAGATAGCATCCCCCCACCCACTTCACCTGACTCAGCAGGTGAAGGGCTGGGAGTCTCTTCCTCAGTCAATGGGGAGTTAGCGTAAGGCAGCATATACCGCACATCCAGGTCCTCATCCTCTGAATCAGGATCCCTCTCAGGGGTGGGGGCAAGCCTATCCTCGCCTGCTGTGGATCCTGCAATCACCCAGCACTTTTGCAGTCCTCTTACTGGGTGTAGGCTCCAAGTCAGGGTTTGGGTCTACCTGCGCCTCTTGTCCCGGGGGCAGCAGGTAGTCCCAATGGAGAATCTTGACAGGCCCATTTCCATTCTCTGGTTTCACCTGGAAAACTGGTAGGTCTGGCATCTGACTCTCCACCACATAGGGCGTAGCCGCCCAGCGGTCAGCCAACTTATGCTTTCCAGGTAGCCCCAAATTCCTTATGAGGACCCAGTCTCCCGGCAGGAGTTGGGAGAACCTATTCTTTCGATCATACCTCCTCTTGTTTCCTTGATTCTGCTTGGCAGACATGACCCCAAATAATTCATAAGCCCTTTTCAGCTCCCTTCTCATATCAGACATATACTTCAGATGAGTGTTCAGGGGTAAGTCACCCTCGTCAGTCCCAAACCAAAGGTCAATGGGCAACCTCGCCTCATGCCCAAACATCAAATAACATGGTGAGTACCCAGTAGCTTCATTTTGTGTACTGTTGTAACTGTGAACCAGATCCCTGATATGTTGACTCCACCTGCTTTTCTTGCTGATCTCCAGGGTCCCAAGCATGTCTAACAAGTTCCAATTAAACCTCTCTGGTTGGGGATCACCCTGTTGGTGATAAGGCATAGTCCTCGACTTCTCAACTCCAAGCATGCCCAGTAACTCACGGATGAGTCTGCTCTCGAAATCCCGCCCCTGATTACTACTATCCAACTGGGAAGGCCATAATCGATGAAATACTTCTCCCATAACACTTTTATAACACTTGTGCCACTGTAGACTCCCCCTGGTCCTTGGTAGGAAAAGCCTGATCTTATCTGGTGTAGTGGTCTGTGGTGACTGAGGCATTCACTGTGTTGCTGGCATTGGGTTCTATTGACAGGAAATCCATACACACCAGGTCCAGAGGCCACGCACTCTGCAAGCGGGTGCCGCCCGCGTAGGCAGTGTCTTCCACTGTATGCATCAAATGCACGACTTGCAGTATTCTTCAATCTCCGACTTCATTCGGGGCCAGTAAAACCAATCTCTGAGCAATCAACCCCCAAATGTCCAGAATCATCATGAAGTGACTTCAACGCAATTCTCCGAAACTTCTCGGGCAGAACCAGCAGACAATGCCGAGGTCGGTCTGGGGGTGACATGACCTGGTATAAGACCTAGTTCTTCAACTCCAACCAGGGCCATTCTCGCAGTAATGGAGATGTGTGTTTCATCTTCTCCACCTGAGCTATGTTTCACTTTTCGACTGGCTCAATCCTGCCCCTCCTTTCCCTCTGCCTTCACGGTGATGGCAAACTGACACATGGCCTTCACCTCAGGGGCAGGAATGCTCTGCCATTCCTCGTCCCTGACCAGTCCCTCATGCACCCATCAGGACAAAGCATCAGCATCAATGTTCCTGTTTCCCGGCCGGTACTCCAGGCTGAAATAGGCAGACAAAGCTGCCAACCACCGATAGCCTGTGGCATCCAGTTTCACTGATGTCAGGATATAAGTTAGGTGGGTTGTTGTCCATCCTCACCTCAAACTTGGCCCCATAGAGGTAGTCACTCAGCTTATCCACCACCACCCATTTCAATGCCTGAAATTTCAACTTGTGCATGGGATAGTTTTTCTCAGAGGGTGACAGACTCCAGCTGACAACGTAATGGACCTCAACCCGATGCCCTGATGCTGATAAAGGACGCCCCCTAAACCCTCTCGCTGGCATCCGTGTGCAGTACATATGGCAATCAGGGGTCCGCAAAAGCCAGCACTGGCACCTAGGTCAGCAGCTCCTTCAGCGACTGAAAGGCCTCTTCACCGTCTACATCCCACCTCTGTCCAAAGGACTCCGATGGGCTAAGATACTCTCCAATGCTCCTGTCCTTTTCTCCCCCTCCCTTACTTCCCCAAGGGAGGGTAACCCCACAGAAGCTGATTCAACAAGTGACTCACTTTCACATAGCATTTCACAAACCTCTGATAGTAACCACAGAACCCGAGGAACAAGCGCTCACGGTCTGGGGCCTTGGCCAAGTGGTGACCACCTCTGTCTTAACTGGATCCGCAGCTAGTCCATTTACGAGACTATGCGCCCAACATAGCTAACAGTCGTTTGGCAGAACGGGCACTTGTCCAGGGAAAGTTTTAACCCTTCAGCTTTCAGGCAGCCCATACCTTCAGCAGCCTCGCTTCATGTTCCTCCGAGGTGGATCCAAATACTATGAGGTCATCCAGATATACCAATGCCTCAAGCAAGTTCATACCCCCCACTGTCTTCTCCATGACCCGCTGGAAGGTTGCAGGAGCTTCCGATATGCCTTGGGGCATCCTTTCAAACTGGAAAATCCCAGGGACATATAAATGTTGTTTTCTCTTTGTCAGCCTCACTCATGGGGATCTGGTAATATCCACTCCTCAAGTCCAGCACACTGAACCACCTCACACCACTCAGGCAGGCCAGCGCGTCTTCAATCCTTGGGACAGTATACTGGTCAGGGAGGATGCACCTGTTCAGAGTCCTATATTCCTCAAACATCCATACCTTCCAATTCTTCTTTTGGGCCTCTTCTAACCCCCAGGAACCAGGGAGTCCCCAGAGTCGAATGACAGCAGTCAACTTTCCCCCTTTTTCCAATAGTTTCTCCCCGGCTTGTCTCACAGGGACACTAGACATTACCATCACCGAGAACAAATGCGCCAGGGATTCCCCCACTTGAAGGTGACCTCCCTCTTCATAGTGTTCCTGACAATCAGTGCCATCCTGCTTGCCTGTACCACCAAGGGCTTCTGCAGTTCAGGCCTTACCAGTACCCCAGCAGGAAATCCTGACTCTCCCTCATGGTCTTCTGGAGCATCCACTAAGAGGGCCTCGCCCTCAGGCACTCCGGGAAACTTGGGTGTCCCCATCACTTTCACAATCTCCCCGGGCCGTATTGGTTTAGACTGGCCGAACTACACAGTCCCTCGTCTAAATTCGGTATCCGGCCTAATGCAGCCACGCACTTCTTCAAAAATGATAGAACCATGTCTTTGAAATCTCCACCCCCAGCTACCAATACGTCAGCACTGGCCTACATTAAAACAAGAGCTGCACCCACCATTTTATCAAACCTCCACACACAATCGCAACTTTAACCGTACTTAACAATTCATCCAGAGTACGAATATCTACCACACTCAGGGTAATCACACAGCGTCTAATGGAATCAACCGCGAATGTAGCCCCCACAATTGTAACTCTCGGTTCAGCTAGCAGCTTAATATAGGGGATAATAGCTTCCCCAGCCCATCCAAAATTAACAAATCTCGTTTGGGTGGATGCTGCATGATGTGTCCCCTGTTACAAATCAGTATTTCATCTATTATGGCCTTCCCAGGCAGATTCATAGTGATCAGGGATGGGATTTTGAGAGCAGACTCATCCATGAGTTACCGGGTGTGTTTGGAGTTGAGAAGTCAGTACCACGAAATAACAAATAGTACACAATACGTGATTAAGTGATTGAGCTTTATAATTCTTAATTTGACTATATGGTTAATTAAGAAAACCAAAAAAGAAAAAGGGCCCATTCTCATGAAACAGTCCATTGCGCAATGTTGGAGCTCACTGATAAGGCTGCTCATCCACCATCGACTTCCTCCGATCATGGCTGTCCTCCAGACCCTCGGTGCAAGTCCACTCCGTCCGAGGCCTACCAACTCTCTCCAATTGCGTCTTCTCTCCTCATCTCTCCCCGGCAAGAGACCGTGAATTCCCTGCTCCCAGACACACAAGAAAGAATATGCCACTCATTGGCTAGCATGCTCCATTACCTCTAGTCATAACTCAAACCATTACCTCAGCGGTGGAACATTACAGGGAAACCATTACATTAGCAGTGAAACCTTACAGCATGTTACAAGTCTCTGCCTATACTCAGCGAGTGGAAGTACAGCCAGGTGACTGGACAGTGAATGCCCAGAAGAAAATCAATCTCAGCACTGTATATGATGATTTATATGTACTTTGATAATAAATTTACTTTGAAATTTTGTTTCATGTTTCATTCTGGACCAGCTTTCTTGACATAACATTCTGTCTCTTTTGCTCACAGTTCAATCCTTTTCCCCCTAAATGAGCCTTCACTATCAGTCTCCACAGTTGTCCCAAAACCACATAGACCTGCTCCTGCATTTCTGGGTGGGGCAATCAGATTGGCCATCTCAATGCCCTCACTGCAGCTTGCTAACCACAGCACAGCAGAAGCCTTCAGACAAACAACAAGGGCACTTGTTTCAAGGTTTCTGTACTGCAAAAGACGATGTGAGAATGGAGTTTTAGGCCAACACCAGCTAAATAGAATGGATGGGCTGTGCTGGCTCCTGCCTCTTGTTTGCTCTTCCACAATCCCTGCAGCCACAATGAAGCAGAAGAATTAATAACAATAATTTAAACTTACAATTATTTACAGTTGCTTTTTCCATTCAGGTCAATGACACAATTCATTTGAAGAGGTTTTTGATGTGCAGTGCCTATAAGAAGTATTCATCCCCCTCAAGTCAGCATTTAGTAGATGCACCATTGGCAGCAATTACAGCCTTGAGTCTGTGTGGATAGATCTCTATCAGCTTTGTACATCTGGACACTGCAATTTTTCCCATCCTTCTTTACTAAACTGCTCAAGCTCTGTCAGATTGCATGGGGATCATGAGTGAACAGCCCTTTTCAAGCCCAGCCACAAATTCTCAATTGGATTGATGTCTGGTCTCTGACTTTGCCACTCCAGGACATTAACTTTGTTGTTTTTAAGCCGCTCTTGTGTAGCTTTGGTTTTATGCTTAGGGGCATTGTCTTGCTAGGAAACAAATCTTCTCCCACGTCGCAGTTCTCTTGCAGACTGCATCAGGTTTTACTCCAGGATTTCCCTGTATTTTGCTGCATTCATCTTACCCTCTACCTTCACAAGCCTCCCATGGCCTGCTGCTGTGACGCATCCCCACAGCATGATGCAGCCACCACCATGCTTCACGGTTTTGATGATTTGTGATATTTGGCTTATGTCAAACAGCAGGTGGCCAAAAAGCTCAATTTTGATTTTATCAGACCATAGAACCTAAAGCTGCAACTGATGGAGCACCCAGGCAATAATTGTATGTGCAATCTCTCCTATCTCAGCCACTGAAGCTTATAACTCCTTCAGAGTTGTCATCGGTCTCTTGGTGGCCTCCCTCACTATTGCCCTTCTTGCACGGTCACTCAGTTTTTCAGGGTAGTCTGCTCTAGGCAGATTTACAGCCATGCTATATTCTTTCCATTTCTCCAAGGGTATTCAGTGACTTGGAAATTTTCTTTTATCCATCTCCTCCTGATTTGTGCTTCAATAACCTATTCACAGTGCAGTTTGGAGTTTGTTTTTTTTTTTGTCTTCATGGTGTACTTTTTGCCAAGATACTGATTCACCAACAGTTGGACCTTCCAGATACAGGTGTATTTTTACTATGATCAATTCAAACACCTTGACTGCACATGGTGATCTCCATTTAGCTAATTATGTAACTTCTAAAACCAACTGATTGCCCCAGGGATTATTTCGTGTGTCATATTAAAGAATTGGGGGGGGGGGGTTGGGGATTGAATACTTACGCAATCAATTATTTTGTGTTTTATATTTGTAGTTAATTTAAATCATTTTGTAGAGATCTGTTTTCACTTTGACACCAAAGAGTCTTTTTCTGTTGATCAATGTCAAGAAAAGCCAAATTAAATCCACTGTGATTCAATGTTGTAAAACAATAAAACATGAAAGCTTCCAAGGAGTGTGAATACTTTTTATAGGCACTGAGTGTGCTAACATAGCCTCAGTAAAGTTTATGGGTTAGTTGTCATGTGCCTCTGGCCACTCAGCTAAGGGTTTCTGTGCCCTGCTGCTGAATGGAAAGCTGCCAGTGGAGCACAAAACCAAATTCAGAGGAATGGGACCTCCAGCAAACTCCACTCCGCAATGTGATGCAATGGCAGCAAAACACAAATATGAATCAACCTATTATCTGGTTATTTATTGTACTGCTGTTTGGAGGAAGGTCCTGAAAAAAGATTCCTTCGCTTTTCTGGTACATTGCAGTGGTAACAACCCTTCACTGTGACTGTCCTGTTGTATAGAGAACGTCCTGAGATCCCTTTAAAAATCTGTGATCTGTACTGATGTACTTTCAGTCTGGAAACATTCATTCAGTCCAGCACTCGTAGCCTTTTATCACAGATATTTTTCATTTCTACTTCTTGATTTATAAGAAAATATTGTTATTGAATTCCAAAATAGCATGTTCCTTTTAAGATTATGTAAATTGTTTCCAAATTGGTCACTACAACTTATTGCTAATTCATAGTTTCTCATTAAGTGAATGGCTTGTTGAACCATGTTTAAAGGTAGATATAAGTCAATCAGACTGCTGTCACCTTGAAGGTGCATATTGGTCCGATGAAATAAAGATGACAGAAATCCTTTCTTGATGGTCAGATAGTGCTGTGGCTGGTAAAGATATGGCAATCAAGAAGTCACCTGCTGACCTTAAATCCGACTTGATCCGAGTACTGTTGCTTTATAGTGCTAGAGGAGGCTTGACCCAAAAGCAGAGCAGTGGAGCTGATTTAGTGGTGAGCAATAACTTTAATCGCTAAGGCCTCCGTCTGTCAGAGTTGAGCATGGATATTGTGTCCTAGCAGTCTAGATTCACAAGCCTGGGCAGTACAATATGGATGGCAAGCCAAAGGAACCTAAAGGAACATTAGAGACTGATAACGTTTGGTACCAGCAGCATCACCGGAGCTGCCAGTCAGCAATATAGGACTCCAGCTCCGTATTTTTCCCTTGGGGTTTACTCCTGAAGCCTTCCCAATGAGCAGGTAGCACAAGGCAGCAGAGGTCAGAGTTTTCCTTGAGCTGCCAACAATGTGTCCAAAGCGACTGTTTTAAGGTGCCAGTAACCCACTGTTTCCTCTTCCCCTATCAGTGGAAATGGTTCCGCCAGGCTTAGCAGCTAAGCCACCTGTGAAGACCAGGAGATGGACTTGATTGTCAGAAGCTGTTTGAGATGCACACTATTGGGAACATTTAAAACGTAGTGGGAGCTTGTCCCCATTACCACCCCTGGCTATAACAACCTTAAGGAAATTTAATAAACCACAGCAAAATACCAAGTGACAAGGGGCTGTAAAATAATGGTGAACAGATACTAAACACATGCAACAGGGTAACTGAAAGCTAGGAGCAACTGGTTTAGGCTGGCTAGTTCAACGTATGAACAAGAATTGTGGATGAGAGCTCGGTTTAAATAGGCTGCAGGTGATGAGTTAGAAACAAGTGGCAGATGACTCCTTTTAGCTGGGGTGAGACTGGGAGAAGCCTGTATGTACAGGCCTGATAGGACCCCATCCCCTACAGCCGGGCCCTGATGGCCGTGAACGATCAGGATGGGTCCAGTGGAACTCGCCAATGAGCAATGAATCCAAGATGTAACTGGATGGCACCCAAGATCTCTCCTCTGTTCCATACCCTTCCCAGTTGACCAGGTTCTGCACATCCCATCCTCAACGATGAGAATCCATCAACCTGCAACCATGTACACTGGACTACCCTCCGCCATCTTGGCTCCAGAGGTGCAGGCTTAGGCGGATTGAGTGGTCCATGGACAAAAGGCTTGAGGATGAACTCATATAAGGTAGGTGTGATCCTAAGGGATGGTGGCAAGCGGAGATGGTAAATGATTGCATTAAACCCTTCTTTCTAATGATTTGATTTATTTGTTACCAACAGAGCAATGCCACAGCCTCTGCCTTCCTGCCTGTCCTCTTGATACAATGTGTGTCCTTAGACATAAGCTCCCAGATACAATCTTCCCTGCATGATTCAGTGCTGTCTACAACATCATACCTGCCAACCTGTAACTGTGCTACAAGTTCATCTACCTTATTCCAAATACTGCACACAATCAGATACAACACCTTTAGTCTCGTATTCACCCTTTTCGAATTTGTCTGCCTTTTACATTGCAACTCATCCTGTTGACTGCAATTTACCCTCTCAACAGCCTCTCCTCACTATACGTTGCCTCTGCTTGTTAACTACCTCAAATTCAGCACTATTTTTAGTGATGAGCAATAACTTTAATCATCAGCTGCAAAATACCAAACCACAAGGAGCCACAAAATAAGAGAGAACAGATGCTAAAGCACCAGCAACAAGGCTGGGAACAACTGGTTGAGACTGAATCATTCATATGAGTGAACAAGGACTTTGGATGAGAGCTGGACTTAAATTGCCTGCAGGTGATGATTTGGACGTGCGTGGCAGTTGGCTCCCATTAACTTGGTGGAGACTGGGAGGAGCCTGCATGTGCCCATGACACAAATTCACTCCACAATAATCCAATCTTCTTCCACTGTTCTTATCTGAGTAAAAGACAAAATCATTGAAAATCAATAGTGTTGGGCCTATTTTGTGCTTACTTGTTGGTTCAATATTGTCAGTCATAGCAGTAGAAAGATTTATGACTGATTCATCAATGTACTTAGCTGGACTTTTTCCAGAATTAAGCATTTCCAGACCATTTCTGGAAATCAGTAAAAGTATTTTTGCTTCCCCCTGTTGGCAAAGGCTTTCAAGCTTCTCAAAATGTCTTAACAAGCAGTCCTTAAAACCAAGCCTGGAAGAAACTTGGAGCAAAACTGTCGAATTTACTTTACTCCGAAAGCAAGAAGCATATGAGTTGTACTGCATCAGTATGCTTCTTCACAGTTCAATGTTGAGAGTCCTGATGCTTTAAGTATTCCTGCCATTTTTTCCAGAATTTAGTCCATTAGGGCAAATAAGTTTTAATGATTTTGTACAGTGATTTTACAAATGTTCTGCATGGTACAGCTGGATAAATCATTGTTTTGTTTTTTTTATAACAATTACTAAGCTGCTTGGCAGTGTAAATGGATCATCATTACCTATAATATGTGAATATGTGAATTTTAGTTGTTCCCTCCAGTAGAATTTAAGAATTAAAGTAAAGCAAAACTGTATTGTTACTATGTGTTATCACAGCATAAATATTAATGAGTTGCCCTGGGAAAGGGTTCACTGTAAATGTAATGGTTTCTCTGCAGCAGCAGTGTTTGGTTAATGGTGAGAGATAACGGGGGCTTTGGAATGTGCGATGTCCAATGAGGGGAATGTTTTCCTTTCTTCTGTGCCAGGATCGAGGGATTCACGGGCTTTTGTTCGGCAGAAGATGGAAAGAGAAGGTGCCAGAACGGAGAGGTCATAGACTACAGGACTGAGTGGATGTGGAATAGTGTCGGGAGTGACGATGCCTGGGGGAAATTGATGGAGAACGAATGGACGGGAAAATCATGAGCTTCAATGTGCACATCAGACTGGTTTGTTAAAATGGGCCCTTTTCTTTTTGTTTTCTTTACTAACCCTCCAGTCAAATTAAGAATTATAAAGATCGATCGTGTAATTGCATATGGTGTACCATTTGTTAACTCGTGGTACTGATTTGTAACAGGGGAAAACATCACGCAGCATCCACACAAACGAGATTTCTCAAGTTTGGCGGGCCAGAGAGTGTCTTTCCCTAGACTAACACAGCCCACCAAACCTGAGAGTTACAATTGTCGGGCTTCAGGATTGTCCAGGATTGATTTCGTTGAATGCTGCGTTGATTGCCCTGAGCATTGAATGGTGGGTTGTGTGTGTTTTAAGTCTGTACTAGTATGGATGCTGCCGGGGTGGAGCGGTGGTGTTCATCCACAGGGTTACCGGTGACTAATGCGTGCATGTTGAGTGAGGTAGGTATTCGTACTCGAGATGAATTCTTAATTTACCCGTTAAGTACTGTTAAAGTTGCTGGCAAGGTTACAATTGTAGGGCGGAGGTTTGATAAAATGGTAGGCACAGCCCTTGTTTTACTGCAGACTAGGGCTGATGTAACAGCAGTGGAGCGGGCCCGAATCACAAGTCAGGTTTCCCGTAGTTGGGGGTGAAGACTTCAAAGACAGGGTTCTGTCGTTTCTGCTTAGCGAGGGGAAGGAGTGGTCAGATTTGGAATGTCTAATTAGTTCCCGTCCCCCAGGAAAGAGTGAGAATTCTGAGTTATATCCGCCCTTACCTCTCTGGTGGATACGTGGAAAAATACCCAGGTCCAAATCCCTCCTATGGTAGGCTCTGCCTATTCTCTGCAATAACGCCCACCCCTAAAGGGGAAGAGGAGTAAGAGACTTGGGCGGAGCAGACCTCTCAGTTGTTAGATGAGTGGCAGTGCTCTGATGATGTAAAGCGACAGAAATCCATTGAAAGTTTGAGTGGGCGGGCTGCCGATGTGATGAGAACCATGAAGTTCTGGTACCCCCTAGCTAAAGCTGTCGATTACGTGGGAGCACTAGAAAACGCACTTGTCATGACAGGGAGCCCAGTGGAGCTCAAGGTGGGGTTTCAGGGCCTGCATCAGGAGAAGGGGGAGAAGCTTTCTGCCTACATCTTTCGGCTAGAGAGGCAGCTAAATTGCTTGCGACGCAGAGGGGCCATTCAGGTGGCTGAGGTAGATCAGTTAAGAATGGACCAGATAGCAAAGGGCACCCGGTTCCAGGACCTGGTCGCTTGGCATCTCTGACTGTCTTGGACAACACGCCCCCCCACCCCCATTTGTTGAGCTGAGCAGAGAAGTACGAGAGGAGGCCTCTGTCGGCAGGGTACAGTCCTCGGTAGTGGTCCCCTGTGGTGAAGTGACCATGAGTAGCCTGCCCCAGGGAGTGGTAGAGGAGATTGTGGCAGACGAGAACTGAGATGTCCCAGTTGTTATCAGCCGGCATGACCCCTGCATATGATGGAGCTGATAGGGAGGTGAATCCCCTAAGGGGACGGACTGTGCAGAGGGCTGCTGGCAGCCGGTGTCACACAAGAAGGAGAGAAGCCAATATTGTCTGTTATAACTGTGGTGAAGTGTGACACTCCAGGCAGGAGTGTGAATGATGGGAAACCCTTTGGAGAGTGAGCCCCTGGGTACCTAAGCAGAGACAGAGTTGTTGGGAAAACTTTAAAAAGACCCAGTGAGGGAATGACCTGGCATCTCCGGGGGGGGGGGGGGGGCACATTCCCAGCAATTTATCAAGAAACACACTAAAGCAAAGAACCCTATTCCTGAAGGCTTAGTGGGGCCACTCCAGGGTATCACTGCAGACAGAGGGTATTTATGCTGGAGCCATACTTGACGCAGGGTTGCAGGTCGCTTTGCTGTTCCGTTCATTTTACAACTGGTATTTGACACCATTCAGTGCACTAGAGATCTGGGATCTTAGTGCAGGTGATTACCTGCATGATAGCTACTTGTCAGTGAAGCTGGAGTTTTCAGGGCCCAAGCAGGAGTGGCCGAGGCCCTGGATACGTTAGTGCTAGGTTGTCTGGACCCCTTTGAGAAGGGCTGCATTTCAATTCTTGTGGGGACCAACACTCCTGTTGTGAGTAGTCTCACGGGAGCCTGCAAGGAGAAAGCTGGAGAGAGCTTCCTGAGAACATTGTCCGTTCACCCGGTGTTTCGAGCTTCTTTTGAGGAAGTGTGTGGCAGCATTGGGCCGATAACGAATTTAGACGACAGGCTGTGTGATTCACCCAGTCCAGACCAATTGTGTTACAGCCTAGGGAGGTAGGGAGAGTAATGGGAAACCCGTGAATTTCTTGGAATGCCCGAGGGCAAGTCCCTCATGGTGGCTGCTCCAGAAGACCACGAAGGGGAGTTGGGATTACCTGCCGGGGTACTGGTGAGGCCCGAATTGCAGAAGCCCCCAGCTGCACAGGCAGACAGGATGGCAGTGATTGTCAGGAGCACTACAAAGAGGGAGGTCACCTTCAAGCGGGGTTGCCCAGGCGCATCTTTTCCCAGTGACAGTAATGTCTAGTGTCCCTGTGAGACAAGCCGAGGAGGAACTAATGGGAAAGGGGGAAAGCTGACCGCTGAGTCATTCAACTTCGGGGACTCCCCGGTACCTGCAAGTTGGAAGAGGAGGTTGGCAGAGAAGATGCTGAAGATCAATTGGGAGTTTCTGATGACGCCATTCCTCAAGTTTTCTGTAACCTGACTGCTCTGAAGACAAACAAGTTACCAGAGTTCGGGGGAAGTGGCCGCCGCTCAGCAAGGTGACCCGGGCATCAGTAGCATTCGGTCAGTGGTCAAAAAGGGAGACATGGCTCAGGCGGCAAAAACGAAACATGTTGCAGTACCACCATTACTGAGAGAGCAGCCCAGGTTGGAGTTGAGGATCCTATACCCGGGTTACATCACCTCCAGACCAGCCTCAGCGTTCCCAGCTGGTTCTGCCTGATTGCGTTGAAATCACTTCATGATGATTCTGGACATTTGGGGGTTGAAAAGACCTATGGATTGCTCAGAGATTGGTTTTACTGGTCCCTGAATGAAATCAGAGGTCAAAGAATACTGCAAGTCATGCATTCGAGGCATACAGTGGAAGACACTGCCTGCGCAGGCAGCTCCCTTGTCCAGCTTGCAGAGTGCAGAGCCCCTGGACTTGGTGTGTGTGGATTTCCTGTCAATCAAGCCAGATGCCAGCAACATGGCGAATGTCTCAGTCATCACAGATCACTATATGCATAGCCTTTTCCTACCAAGAGCCAGAGGGCGTCCATGGTGGTTTAAGGGAGAAGTATTTCATTTATTATGACCTCCCCAGGCAGATACATAGTGATCAGGGACGGGATTTCAAGAGTAGGCTTATCCATTAGTTACTGCCATACTTGGAGTCGAGAAGTCAAGGACTACTCCCTATAATCCACAGGGTGATCTCCAACCCAAGAGGTTTAATCAGACCTTGCTAAACATGCTCGGAACCTTGGAGATCAGCAAAAAGAGCAGGTGGAGTCAACGTATTGGACATCTGGTCCAATGATACAACTGTACCCAAAATGAAGCTGCTGGGTACTCGCCATATTATCTGATGTTTAGGCGCAAGGTGAGGTTGCCCATTGACCTCTGGTTTGGGACTAACGAGGACGACCTACCACCAAAGACTCGTCTGGAGTATGTGCCTGATATGAGAAGCGAGCTGAGAAAGGTTTAAGAATTAGCAGAGGTTGCAGCTGCCAAGCAGAATCAAGGAAATAAGAAGAGGTATGATCAAAAGGTTAGATTCTCCCAACTCGTGCCAGGAGAATTTGGGGCTACCCAGGAAGCATAAGTTGGCTGACTGCTGGGCGGCTACACCCTATGTGGTGGACAGTCAGACGCCAAAAGTACCAGTTTTCCAGGTGAAACCAGAGGATGGGAATGGAAAAATTCTCCATCGTAATCACCTTCTGTCTCCGGGACAAGAGGTGCAGGTTGAGCCAGAGCCCGACCTGGAGCCTACACCTTGTAAGAAAACTCTGCGGCAACGCAGGACAACAGCAGGAGAGAGTAGACCAGGCCCCACCCCTGAGTGGGATACTGATTCAGAGAATGAGGGCGTGGGGGTGTGGTATATGCTGCCTATTGCGTGGTACTGATTTGTAACAGGGGAAACATCACACAGCATCCACACAAATGAGATTTCTCAAGTTTGGCGGGCCAGAGAGTGTCTTTCCCTAGACTAACACAGCCCACCAAACCTGAGAGTCACATTAATAAAATGGAAGAGAGTAGGAAAGCAGATTATAATAAAATATATACAAATTTATCATGTGTTTCTTCACGATGTATTTTGCTATCAAGCTTATTTACGAAGTATTTCATTATCAACAGTCTATACTATTTCCCACGGTGAGATTTATTCTGATAAGCAAAATTTCTGATGAACGAATGTTTTTTTGAAAATTCAATTTATTCTTAAGCAAAATCAGATTATTTTCAAAGATCTGTTACATAATTAAAATGAAATTGGTGGCTGATTTATCTTAGAAGAATTCTAACATCATCAGATAAAATATTTATTTCTATTTATGCCATATTATTTGACATTTCATTTACCAGACATCGACAAATGTACAACCATTTTCTACAAGCAATGATAGAAACGTTACAATGGTTAATGTGTTTTTGGTGCAGTTGGTTGAAGGAAGAACATAAAACTCTGATAATCCTGCTCCCACAGAATATTGGCAGTACCAGGCTAGCAGATTTCTGGACAATACCTCAACACCTTTTTACTTCATTCTTTTTGCAAGTTAATAAAGTTTCCAGTGAACCCAGTGAGTTTAAAGAGAGCAGGAAATATTCATGTACACTGGAGCCTGGCTCTGACTGGAAAATCACCGTCATCAAAGATCTTCACCACCCAGATTATGCTCTTTTCTCGCTGCTGCCATCAGCTAGAAAGAATTGTGCCTCAGGACTCATACCACCAGGTTCAAGAACAGTTACTACCCTCAACTATCAGGCTACTGAACAAAATAGCTACGCTATTTACACTATCTACGCTCATTTACGGACCCTGTTATATTGTTATTTCATGCTCATTATTTATTGTTATTTATTTACATCTGCATTTGCAGTTGTTTACAGTTACTGTTCTATAGATTTGCTAAGTGTGCCCACAGAAGAAGAATCTCGGGGTTGTATGTGGTGGCATGTATATACTCTGATAATAAATTTTATTTTGAACTTTGAACGTTGGATTTACCCACGTTTCTAACTCATGCTGTCTGGGCTCCAACATGTATTGGGTTGCACCTTGCCCACAGAATGAGCCAGTGCCCTGGCCTCCCTGATTTTGCTGTCTGCCACACATTCACTCTGGATCCTGGGCAAATCCAAATGAATGAGTGAGCCAAATGCTGAACCATCAGAGCATCTCAACAATGCGATGCAGCAGTATCTGCATTTTACTAGAGTACCATGTACTATAGTAACAGGTACCTTAGATATTGTCACCAAATGAAGCCTCAATTTAATGAATTCAACTGAAGGTTTGGCTGTAAAGCTATGTAAAGGAACTTAAAACCATGCCACTTTGTGTTAGTCATTTTAGCCCTGGGAAAAAGCCTCTGGCTATCCACACAATCAATTCCTCTGATCATCTTATATCAGGTCACCTCTCATCCTCCGTTGCTCCAAGGAGAAAAGGTCAAGTTCACTCAACCTGTTCTCATAAGACATGCTCTCCAATCCAGGCAACATCCTTGTAAATCTCCTCTGCACTCTTTCTATAGTATCCACATCCTTCCTGTAGTGAGGTGACCAGAACTGAACATAGTACTCCAAGTGGGGTCTGACCAAGGTCTTATAGAGCTGTAACATTACTTTATGGCTCTTGAACTCAGTCCCATGGTTGATGAATGCCAACACACCAACAAGACTGTCAACCTGCGCAGCAGCTTTGAGTGTCCTATAGACACAGAACCAAAGATCTCTGTGATCCTCCACATTGACAAGAGTCTTACCTTTAAGTGTCGGTTCAGTTAGCGGCTTAATATAGGGGATGTTTGCCCTCGGCCCTGCCAAACTTAAGAAATCTCATTTGGGTGGATGCCGCGCGATGTGTCCCCTGTTACAAATCAGTACCCCAAAATAACAAACAGTACACAATATGCAATTAATCAATTGAGCTATACAATTCTTTATTTGGCTCTATGGTTAGTAAATAAACAAAAAAAAGGAAAAGGGCCCATACTCATGAAATAGTCTATTGCGCAACGTTGGAGCTCACTGATAGGGCAGTTCATCCACCATCCCTCCTCCGATCATCACTGACCTTCGGACCCTCGCTCCAAGTCCACTCCATCTGTCGGTCTACCAACTCTCTCCATTCGCATCTTCTCTCCTCAGCTGTCCCTGGCAAAAGACCGCAAAATCCCTCTCCCAGACACATAAGAAAGAATAACATCCCGCTCATTGGCGAACATGCCCCATTACCTCTAGTCATAACCCTAGCTGCTACAGAGAAACCATTACCTTAGCAGTGAAAGCTTACAGCATGTTACATTTAATACTAAATTCTGTCTTCAAATTTGATCTGCAAAGATGAATTGGATTGGATTACTCTGTCAATTTTTTACTGACAGAACTCTGCCTGATAGGAATGCAAATATTAAAAAACAAAAATATATCTGATCTAATATGCAAAGATGATACATCACAGGGACAGGTCAGCTGATCCATGGTCGTGTTCACGCTGCACACGAACCACTTCCTGAACCATACAGGATCGATTGTGAAAGTGTGGTCAGTGCACATGCAGCCGACTGATTGAGCAGTGAATCGACAGGCCTCCTCCATGTGGAAGGCTGGCCCTTTTTGCATGGGTTTTCAACTGCGCATGGTTTTCTGTCTCAGCAGGCCCGGTTGGTCACTCCCATACTGTCTTCTCCCCGGCGTATTCCGTGACAAACCTGACTCAGTAAAAAGGTTTAATCCTACTGCTCTGTTATCACTCTTGTGGCCCACATACATACCCTCCTTTATTTTTCCCGTTGATCCAGTGCTTTTATTCTTTCTGCATTCCACCTATTTTAACCCAACTAGCTTTCCTCCTAATCAGGGGTTCCCAAACTTTTTTATGCCTTGGATCAATAACATTAACCATGGACATCAGGATGGGAACCCCTGTTCTAAATGCATCATTGCCATTAACTACTCTTTATGCTGTTGTGTTCTTGCCAATCTTTTGAGTTGACAGAACTTTCTTAAATTCCCTAACAAATTATTAGTGGCCATTCTGTGAATGTTATTTGGAATACAGAGCTTCAATCTGAAATATTAGCTCTGCTTCACTTCCCATAGAAATGGTCTAATCTGCTGAGTATTTCCATCATTTTGTGTTTTAGATTTCCATCATCTGCTGTTTTTACTTACTTTCACATATATAAATGGCCCTACTTTGCCTTTCCTTAACAAGTGGAAGTGTTCTATCTAAAGATGTGTTATCAAACCCTTTCATAATCTGAAAGAATTCCAATATTGATCAATAGGCTTCTGATTTATCAGTGAGCAGGAACTTTGGATGGTTTGTCAAGGAATTAAAAAGGAAGTTCATATCCAATTGTGGTAGTTGCCACATCACTAGATTGATCTTCAGCCTCCTCGCCACAAGAATTTTTGGAAGCTCAAATATGAGAGATGTAACTACTTTGAATACCAAAATGACAGAAGTCATAAAGGATGTTTTTGCTGGATGTGCAGTTAGACTCAACATCACAAAGCTACGCTCAGAAGTGTCATTCTGCCCTTGGCTTCATGAATGCAACCTGTCAATGGGCAGATCACTATTGAATGGAAAGAAGTTGTTTTATTAGTCCAGGCAGTAGGCAGAAAGCAGAAAAAAACTCTACATTAATTTTAGTCTAAGTTCCCATTTACAAATGTGGTACGTGTGATGTTTTGCCAATCGTTGTGACAGTGAAGCTTAACCTTTGCTGGTATGCAATCTCATTCGTTTAGGTTTTAATTGCATTCAGTGTTTTAAATATATAAATAATCTGTAACTTTCCTGTCTCAGTTTTCTCTCTCATTCTTTCACCAATGTTTTTCCCTCTTTATTTTTTTCTCTTCCTCTGATCTGACATTGAATCAAGCCATGTCAGTTTGCATTTCTTACTCAGTGCTTGTTCTGATAACTTCTCAATCCTTGACTCTGACAAGTTCAGGAAATCCAGAGTTCCATTTCTTGTTCAGTATGTCCTAGATCCTCTGATTCCCTTACTGTGATAGTTAGTTCATACTTTCAGTCATTTGCTAAGCAAAAAAGCTTTATGAGCAAAGTACTAAAAAAAATGTTTAGCCACGGCAAATATGGCACAAAATGATGTAACAAGAAGCAATTCAATTTTCCAGTAAACACGAGTGAATCTGCAGATGCTGGAAATAAATAAAAACACAAAATGCTGGCAGAACTCAACAGGCCAGACAGCATCTATGGAAGGAGGTATTGATGAAGGGTTTCAGCCTGAAACGTCATCACTACCTCCTCCCATAAATGCTGTCTGGCCTGCTGAGTTCTGCCAGCATTCTGTGCTTTTATTTTTCAATATTCCAGTAATTATTTTTCAAAAATTACATTTAAAAAATCTAAGTTAAACATGCAGCTATATTTGAAATTTATAAACACAAGATAGAGTAAATTTAATTGGCTTGAGGGTGTCAAACAGCTGACGATATTGCACTGCTATATATCACACATTAGTTAAAATAAAAATATTATTTTAAGCATCACAAACAATTCATTTTCAGTATTGATCCTACAGCTTGCTGTGGTTAATCTTGGAAAAACATACTAAATAAAACAATTAACAAAATGCATTTGAAAACAAGCTAAATAAAAAAAACACAAAATGCTGGCAGAACTCAGCAGGCCAGACAGCATCTATGGGAGGAGGTAATAACGACGTTTCAGGCCGAAACCCTTCATCGGGAGTGAAGTAACATGGGATGGTCGAGGGGGGATAAGAAGCGGGGGGAGGGATAAAGTAGAGAGCTGGGAAGTGTTAGTGTTACTTCACTCCTGATGAAGGGTTTCGGCCCGAAACGTCGTCACTGCCTCCTCCCATAGATGCTGTCCGGCCTCCTGAGTTCTGCCAGCATTTTGTGTTTTTTTATTTTTTCCCAGCATCTGCAGATTCACTCATGTTGCCTTTGAAAACAAGCTGATGTAGTTGGAAAAAATCATTAAAAAGGAATTACTATCTTTATCTTCTGTTAAGTTTATTGCTCATCTTCCAATTTCTAAAGAAATTTTACAATGTGCACCTAACTACGTATCATAAAATTATGGATAAGACCGCAAAATAGTCAGCAACACTGAGCCTATTAAACTGCAGTCACCATAAGACATTACCTCATGGAAACAGATCTACTCTGAAACTTGCACTATTGACTGCTCACTTGACTATGCATCCCACACTCTTTATTCATGAGATTAGTCTCCGTTACTGCGGCTTGCTCAACATTGTGTAAAATCTCATAGGAGAAAAAAATAAAAGGTTTTGTTTTTCCATGACCCTATAATTCAAATTCAATTTGATTGAAAATAATTCATACCTAGGAAGTTAAAGTTAAATTTCTTTCAGCAAGAGAAAAGATCAAATTCTGTCATCCACTTCTGCCTTTGATCTGATTTCCATATTCATGATATATTTATGACTTAGCATCTCAATATCGATATGCTAATTTTTTCCACTTTTCTTAGTTTTTAAAAATAATATGGGTTCCTATTGTTCTGAAATGTTATTACAACATTCAGGACAGAGATTTCATTTAAACAATAATGTTGTCACAGCAGATTTAATCATTCTACTAATTTCAGTAGACTCCAAAAGTGGCTCATGATGAGGAATTAACTCACACTCGTAGCTGCCAACTTTATCCTGTGTGCGAATTAAAATGATTTGCTTATTAGGCTGCTGAATGCTCCATTTGGTAGTGGTATCACAATTGGGAAATCCTGGATAAAACCAGCCTTGCATCTCCCTGAAAAGAAAGATACTTCGTGTCTGGACAACGTGGAGGCAAGTATTCTAAAGAAAAAGGGGCAGCATATTCATCCCAGTAGTAAGGAATGCAGCTGGGCAAGTGATGGGTGTGTTGGCGGGAGAGCATTTTGGAGAAACTGATGATAAACTCCATGAGCTCATGGAAATTGATAAGGTTAGTCTGAAAATTAAGGTCCTGAATTGGGAGCAGGCCAATTTCAATATCATAAGACAGGACCTCTCAAAGGCAGACAGTTACTTACACATCAGTCTACAACTGTAAAGTAGGAAGCGTGAGAGTGTTAAAAAGAGACAGTTTAAGGCCAATATATGTCCATGGGGTGAAAGAAAAGTGACAGCATGTCCAGAGAATCCTGGATGTCAAGAGATAACAGGGGCTGAATTAGGAAAAGATCAAGCACATGGGAGGTACAAAGGACTGAGAACAGAGAAAGCTTCTCGGGTTTAAAGAAGGTGGATGGGACAAGTTTTAGCAAATGCAAAGAGCAAATGTAAATTACACTAGTGTGCAGGATTGAGGATAATCAGAAAGATTATAATAAGTATATTAAGGTCAAATAGATACCTGGGGAAATAGACCCTGAATGTTTGTTATGTATGCTAACAAGTTTGATATGAGTGTATGAAGCAGGATTAGTAGGATTGCAGATGACTAAAAAGTTAGTGGCTGTTGCTGATAGTGAGGAGGATAGTCTTGGGCTACAGCAAAAGGTCTAATGGGCACAGGAAGGGCAAACAGAATTTAATTCTGTGATATTCTGTGAGGACCAGGAAGGTTAGGACCCAAACAATGATCAGGTGGGTCCATGGGGTATTGTGGAACAGAAGAATGCTGATGTGTGTCCCTGAAGCCCCAGTATCCCTGAAGCTGGCAGCGTGGGTAGAAGAAATAGTGAAAAAGATGTGATGGTATTGGGCTCACTGTCCGCAAAGCTCTAAACTCAAAAGAAAATTGAATTCCTCATTGAGAAATCAGGGGTGGTGAAGGTCATCAGTTTTAAATTTCTCGATGTTAGCATTTTAGAGGATCTGTCCTGGGCCCAGCACATAAAACTGCAATTATGAAAAAAGCATGGCAGATCTTCTATTTCCTTAAAAGTTTGCAAAGATTCCGCATGATATCTAAAGCCTTGACAAACTTCTATAGAAGTGTGGCGAAGAGTATATTGACCAGCTGAATCACAGGCCTGGTATGGAAACACTAATGCCCTTGTACGTGTACAGTCGACACCTCCCCCACCCCCCACATTTTAACTCTACTCCTCATCTTCTTTGCTCCGGTCCTGCTGAAAGAGTCTTGGCCCGAAACGTCAGCTGAACTCTATTCCATAGACACTGCCTGGTCTGCTGAGTTCCTCCAGCATTTTGCGTGTGTTGCTTGGATATCTAGCATCTGCTGATGTTCTCTTGTTTGCCTTGTATGAAATATCTTCAGAAAAGAAGTGGATACAGCAGGCCCATCACAGGTGAACATTGAGCTTATCCACACAGGACATTTTCAAAGGAAAGCAGCATCCATTATCAGTGACTCCCATCACCCAGGACATGCTCGGTTCCTGCTGTTTCCATCAGGAAGGAGGAACAGGAGCCTCAGGACCCACACCACCAGGTTCAGGAACAGTTATTAATCCCTCAACCATCAGGGTCTTGAACCAGAGAGGATAATTTAATTCATCTTCAACTTCATGTTGTCAATATTTATTCATTTATTTATCTATCTATCTATTTATTTTCCTTTCCCTTTTTTTTCTTCTTTCTTTTTGTATTTGTACAGTTTGTTGTCTTTTGGCACTGGTTGTTTTCCCTGTTAGTGTGGTCTTTCATTGAACCTATTATGATTATTGGATACATTGAATATACTTGCAAGAAAATGAACCTCGAGGTTGTATATGGTGACATTTATGTACTTTGGTAATAAGTTGACTTTAAACTTTGAAGGTAAGTATCTACAAGTACCCCCACTATAGAGTGGTTATACTATATAATCCTACTCTTCAAAGACTAACTATCTAGTCTCTACAGCAAGGTCTAGTTGCCAATGTCCAGTATTTGATTTCTGGGTCCTCACTCCCTACCAAGAAGGAGATACTTCCAGCTAATGAAGTAGTTTAAACACAGTTTATTTTATTTTTGATGATACTCATTTAAATTTAGGCAAATAGTTCTCAATGCACATTTAAAACTCACAGAGGATTTCTGATTCATAAAAGATTTCCAAATTACAGAAGGTTTATAAACTACAAAACATTTCCAAACACAAGTGCAATTCTTGTGAACTAAAAATACATAGCAACAAGTTGCTGACAAGCATATCAACCGTCAGAGAAACTGAAGATTTTGGAATGAATTCTGTTTCTTCTTTCTGTCATTCTCCTTGTCATTCCCAACAATCCCCAATGCTTTCTTTAACATGTATACTGTTTTACCACTAGTTGACATTATCTGTATGTAATATTTTACAGATACCTTTGCTGTAATAAAGTAATCCACACAGATGATCTAATAGCACCTGTGGACAGAGATCCCAGATTCCCAAACTGAATGCTGTGAGAGTGGACTCTCTGGATACACCATTATCCCAACTATTGATGGATCAGTTATACCCATGACCATGTTTGATATGCTAATCAACAAAATCAGTCTGGTCTGCAAACTTCCTTGAACTCAGTCACAATGGTGCGAAAAACTTGGCCAGTGGTGTCTGGTTAGATGCAGCCCAATTAGCATTACCCTATTGTCTTACATTGATTAAGTATCAGCCTACAAGACCTCATTATTTACTTGTTTACAACAAGAAGCTGAGCAAGGAATATTGGTTAGAAGTTTGTCACAAGCACCCTGACACTATGGAAAGGTCACACTGCTGTGTTAGAAAGCCCAAGTTAGCAGTACGCCTCTTGTACACTGGGAAGGGCATACACTTCATGAGATAATAGTGGAGGCAAACACTCTCACAGCATTTAGTAAGTATCTAGACAAACATTTGAATTAACAAAGCATACACAATTATGAATCAAGGGGAAGTAAATAGGATTAGTATAGATAAGTAATTAATGGTCTGCAAGGACTAATTCTGTGCTGGATGACCCCATGGTTGCATACCTGCTTGGCATTGTTCCAAGCTAAATCTCTGAGCAAGTTCCACCTGTTTGATAGATTTTAAAAATTCCACTATTGAGCAAGTCCCAAAAAGCATTGGATGCCTGCCACATGTGTCGATATCGGCATCTGTGAAAATGTAGGTTCCACACAAAGACCTTGCCCACAGCAATTTGTTGAATGAAAGGAACATCATTTCTCCAATGTTTCATTATATCTTTATTTAGAACTGCTCCATCCTTGCTGCTCTTTCAAATAGATGTACCTTGATTTTTATCAGGCTCTAGAATTACTTCTTCCAGTCTTTCTCCAAAACATACAGCCAGATCACAACAACTTTCATTCACTGAAGTCAGCTCCCTATTTCCCTTTGAGAAACTTCCAATACAGAGCTGATCTCAAATGGCATGCACTTCCTGTGCTTCTGTCCAAGTGGTACAACCATAAACAATAAAATATTTGGCTGCTTTTAATAAATATGTGAAACAAAATTACATCACTCTTGGCCTCCAGTGGGTATTTGAAATTTCAGGCATTTGCCTGGCTATAAGTGTAAAACAATAGTCATTATCCCGACTAAAGGCCTTTGAATTCACTGAAAACAAGGATTGTTGTTTTTGGTTCCTCATCAGTTGATCTGGCTGCCTGATTATGTCAGGTTCTCTTCCAATAAATTTCTTTGCAAAATGATTGCATTTTCAATACATTACATATTCTACTAAAAGAGGAAAACTTCCCCGTGTGGTTCCTCCCACTTTTCCAACACTCTCAGATCCCTGGAGTTTCTTAAACCTGTTACAATAGTTTCTCCTGCCACCCTGGGAGATTTCCTTGGAGTATGCACTGCACTTGTATTTTGACCAGCAAGCGCACTAGCATATGACAATTCTCAGCCATTTGCTCTACAGTCAATCATTAATCTACATAAAGATTTACATTTTACAAAAGTATGCTTTCAATTGACTTTCAGTTGGTAATACTGAGTGTTCTACAACATATGTTCAGCTTTCCAAAAATAACTTCAATGGAACCAAACTGGACTAGAAAGCATCACCACCACTACGGTGAGTGTTTAGCACACCAGTCTGCAGTGTATTTTTTGGAATTAGTAAACAGTATCTAGCATTTCAGTTAGCATAATAAAACATTCCAAGATATCGCACATTAAAGTAACCCAACCAAAGACATTGAGACAAGTCTTTAGGTTTGTTACCAAAATCTTGTTTTAAAAAAATGTTAAATCATCTTGAAAGGTGGATGTAGCAGAGACAGATTGTTTTAAAGTAGAAAAGTAAAATTCAGACACTTGAAGATAAAATCATCACGAGTAGGTGAAGAAATTAGAAGATTCACAAAAGTAAAATTCCACTGCAAACCATTCACTATAGTACTAAAATGATCAGTTTTGCTCTTAACCTAAAGTATCAAGACTGAATATAATCTTGTCAGACACCTGATTTCATTGGTCCAGTTTCTCTCTCCAATAAAGTGAAACCACAAATTAAACAGAGGGTAAATGAGACAAGCTGAAGCAGGGTTTCAACCTGAAGTGCCTTTTTGCTCCCACGGATGTTGCTCAGCCCTCTGAATTCCTACAGCAGTATTTTAAGGAAGGATGGATAATGTTGGCAGATGAGCAGTGGAGGTGATAAGGGAACATTGACAATATTAATAAACCCAAATATAACCCAGCTATGTAGTCAGGTATTTTTGAACTCATAGAATATCTTGCGCAGTATCTTGAAACTTTTCTGAAAGGAAGCCCCAAATTGAGAACAATTTGCTTTGAAAATATTTTGGAACAGCTGTGCAGAATTTTCATGTTCAGCCTTTGCATCAAACTTCATGAACAAAGAGAACAGAATGGAACTTGGGGTGCCAGTTATTCATCTGGCAGAGCAGGAACTAAGTGCCTTGCCCTACCGATGAGCTTACTTCAATGGAAATAAACTCTAAACTAATATGGAAGAGTCTTCCTAAGTCTAATCATGAATTCGTTGCTTTTCAACATTGATAATTGTTGTTCGGTTCTTAAGGTTATCTTAAATGTGGTGGGGTGGAGGTGAGGGGGGATAGTGGGGATGTGCCCCCACTACTTTTTAAATGCTCCCAATAGTGTAAGTCTGAAACTAAGACCAGCTCCTGACCTTCACATGTGGCTTAGTTTTTGAGACTGGAAGAACTGTTTCTTCTGACAGAAGAAGGAGTAAAGGCAGGTTACTGGCATCTTAAAACTCGTCACTTCAGTCAGATAGGGCTCATCAGGTGGGTTGGCCACTCACCCAGGGGAAGGAAGTCTCTGATATGAAACCTCCGATGCCTTGAGGCTATACCCACTCATGGAGAAGGCTTGGGGAGTAAACCTCAAAGAAACTTCCAGAGATGGAGCCCCTAAGGCAGTCCTACGTTGAGTTCAATGCTGACTGGCAGCTCCTGCAATACTGCTGGTGCCAATCTGTATCGGTCTCTATGAGTTCAACAACTGCATGGAGAGCGGGAGCCGGCACCCCATATTATACTGCCCTTACTAAAGCAGGAATTATGCCGATTCTATTTTATTTTCAGGTTTTCTTCAACTTAGGCTCTGACTTTTGGCTTGCATTTGGTGTACATCTGGATGTAGGCTTGTTATTCTTCAAGAACTAAGACAAATTAATATTATACACGTCGAGTCATTAAAGGTTTGTTGCAAAAAAAATGGTATCAATTCCTCAAAGCATGGCAATTTGTATTACCTAGTCTTGTTGGAAACAACTTATGTAGCTGCATAAGGCAACATCTAATCCATCTTGAGAGATGACTGTCACAGCACTGCCAAAGTGCTTGATGACGCATCCAGCAGTGAACAAATTAAACAGCAAGTTGCAAACTTACTACCTTCTGCCAGAAGCTGATAATGTGTTCGAAAATAAGATTCCTAAACAAAGACTCATAACGAATCCTTGCAAGCCTCAGTTCTAACGGGCAGCACTTTAAAATATCCCAGTAAAACAGACTTTGAAACAAAGTACAAACCCTAGCTTGTGATGTTCTCATCGGAATAACAATGTTCACTATTTTTCTCTTATTTAATCTGAGGATTGCAGATTTGTAACTTCATTAGGCAAATGGCTGAAAAATATCTTTGCACCTTGGCTCCGGACAATTGCAAATTATTCCCAGAACCAGTTTCATTGAAATGCCAGTTGGATGGGTTGTACAGAGGGTGGACAATGCAGCAGATTCTCTCTGAGATGGTGAAGGCCAATTTAAGCTTCAATTACTATTTTTTAAGCACAGAATTCCCTTGAACATAAAGAGACATTTACTAAAATCCTCCAGTTTGGATTCAATAATACTAATGTCAAAAAAAATCACTACAGGTTACACCTTCATGCCAGCTTTAATTTATAAAATGGCCCAGTTGCTCAGACAAAAATATGATGCTGAAACAAAGAAAGGAATATTGTAAAAGTTGAACAGATTCTTGATCAAAACGCAAAGCTTTAAGCTCACATGAGATAAGGAGTGCTACTTAATTTGAACATGAGAATACAAAGTTTAAACTCGAGGTATTGGTGGGTGTGAGGCTGTGGTAGGGAAATAAGCACATAGCTGATGACTTAATTTGCTGCAGGAGTGATGGCATCCTGGCAGGGACCCCAGCAGGGAGTGTGTTGAAATGGTTACAGGTGGAAATAACAAAAACATGGACTGGATCAGCCAAGATAAACAATATTATAGAGGCAAGATTAGGCGACCTTTGTAATGGGATTAACTTCGGGTTTGGGAATCATCTCAGGGTCAGTCAAAAGATCAAAACTATGGACAGTCTGGTTTGGCATCAGACAATGACAAGCAGGAGGAATGTATCTGTTGGAGAACAGAGTTTTCTCTGAGGCTGAATTTTAGGTAAAATTCAGTTAAAGTATTGCAAGTGTGAGAAAAGGGGAAGGGGGATGTAATCTATAACTAGCCAGCCTATTTTCAGTGATAGTGAAAATTTATAATTGTGAAATTGACTGGATCATGGCTGATGCCATTTAATGCAAGTGACTCGTTTTGGTAGAATGAATGAGAAAGAGCAATATAAGCTAAATGTTAAAAATTCTGAAATAAAGGTGGAAAACACTGCACACTGAGAATGGCTCGGCCTTCATTCTTAAAGAGAGAAACAGAGTTCATGGTCGCATTGATGACTTTTCATCAAGATGCAGACAAAGAATTGTTAGATTTCCAGAGAACCAAGAGCTAGAGGGCTTTTGGACAGAAGCATGAGGTTAAAGATCAGCTATGACAATACTGAATCAAGAAGCAGTCACAGGTGTCCAAATGGCTTCTAAGCTTCTGTTATTCTGGGGAAGGACAAACGTGATGGCTTGGGACAAGGTGGTGGCTGCAGAAGCTACATAACAAGTGGGACGATGATGCAAGAGAAAAGGGGTTGTAAAAAGCCTGTACATACATGAACAAAAGATGGGTTGAGAAGGGACAAGGAGAACAATTTAAAATGGGAAAAGTCAGAATAATAGTGAAATGTAACAGCCCAGGCTACATCTGTAGGAAGAAAAGCAGAATTCACATTTCAGATTTAAGGTACTTTTAGATATGCATAACACAATCCTTGATAGGCCACAATCATGTGTATGACATCCCTGCATATGGATTGTGCACTTCAGTGGATGCCCCCACTACCCTTGACTTTTTGCTCTGGACCCACTCCCATTTATAAAAGAGAGTGAAATTGCAATGGCAACTAAGTGGCCACTGAAGTTCTCAAGGTGATATTCTGCCCCTTGGGCAGTCTAGGGTTGCCTGCAGTACACTTCAGGGACAATGTCGTGACTTTGACATTTGTCGCAGGCAATGTTTACCTGAAGACCCTGCGTGGTCAGGAGAGAGTATCGCAGAAGAAGGGTTTTTGAGCAAAGGGTTGAATGAAGAATCCCTCAACCAGCTTACCTCTGGACATGTAACAATAATAAACCAATTTGAATACCAAGGGCATGCAGTTACAAGGTAAGGGAGGAATCATTTAAAATTGGGATGTATAGAAAGGAGCACCACAGTAGTATAGTGGATAGCACAATGTTTGACAGTACCAGTGACTCGGGTTCAATTCCTACTGCTGCTGCTGCCTGTAAAGAGTTTGTAAGTTTTCCCCGTCACCACACGGATTTACTTCAGGAGCTCCAGTTTTCTCCCACAATCCAAAGATGTACTGATTGATAGGTTAATTGGTCATTGTAAATTGTTAAATTGGGGAGGTGGCTGGGCAGCCAGCCTTGAAGGGCTGGGAAGGCCTACTCTGCACGGTATCTCAATAAATAAATTCCTTGCAAGGAGAGCTGTTGATGCTAGATCCTGTGAGTATTTAATGAGCAGGATAATAAATCTTTTAGGCACAGTGAGGAATTGGGGGTTATGTGGGACTAGTGAAGAGGAAAGTCCAAAATGTTGATTGTTTATTGCTCTCTTTAGAGGCTGCCTGACTTACTGAATTCCTCCAGCATTCTGTAAGCGTCCCAGAGGAAGAGTTGAGGCCTGGGCAGGACAGCTGTGATCACTTGTGAAAGTACAAGGGGGCTTACACTTGCTCCTATTTCCATATGATCTCGTAAAAAGGAATAATAATTCAGCCATTGTGGAATGGCGAAGCAGACTTGATGGGCCAAATGGCCTATTGCTGTTCCTAGGTCTTGTGGTCTAGAGTTTGGAATGAAAGCATAAGTGTCAGTTTACTGTCACACCACACTCTTGCTTGGCAATGATTACCTGCGTCGACTACTCAACATACCGGCATTACCATCAGTCCAGCAGATACATTATTAGAACCAACATGGATCGGTAGGTAACAGGAACCAAGTAACTAGTCATGGTGGCTGCAACAGGAGAGGCTGTGTGTGCCCACGTTCAAATCCTTAGCTAGTGTAACCCCTCCATCAGCTAACAGCCAGGTCTAGATTGTCTTGGTGAGTACTTCTTCAAAACCTCTGGGCAATCCCCCATCCCATTAAAGACAAGGTATCCTCTGCACTGTCAGACCTTAAAGCCACTTGAGATTTTACTTCAGTCCAACATTGCCACTGACTAAAGCGGGTGTCACGTTTATTTAGTTTCAAAGGTGGAGCATGGTGAAAGGCAACAGGCCCCCACCTATGCGACCAATTAATCTTCCAACCCACACATCTTTGGAATGTGACAGGAAATCAAAGCACCCGGAGGAAACCCACACGGTCACAGGGAGAACATACAAACTCCTCACAGACAGCGGTGGAACTGAACCGGTCAGTGCACTGTCATAGAGTTATGTTAACTGCTATGTTGCCATGTCACCTCATGTTGCACGTGGATTGTCATAACCTGTGAAATCTTGCTCCACTTCAGAAAGAAAAGATGCAATCTGCTTCATTTTATCAACTCTGCTCTCAAACGCATCTCTCCCATTTTCCGCACATCTGCCCTCACCCCATTCGCCTGCCACCCCACTTGGGATAGGGTTCCCCTTGTCCTCACCTACCACCCCACCAGCCTCCAGGTCCAACGTATAATTCTCCGTAACTTCCGCCACCTCCAATGGGATCCCACTACCAAACACATCTTTCCCTCCCTCCCCCTTTCTGCTTTCTGCAGGGATCGCTCCCTACGCAACTCCCTTGTCCATTCGTCCCCCCTATCCCTTCCCACCGATCTCCCTCCTGGCACTTATCCTTGTAAATGGAACAAGTGCTACACCTGCCCTTACACTTCCTCCCTCACCACCATTCAGGGCCCCAGACAGTCCTTCCAGGTGAGGCGACACTTCACCTGTGAGTCAGCTGGTGTGGTATACTGCGTCCGGTGCTCCCGGTGTGGCCTTTTATATATTGGTGAGACCCAATGCAGACTGGGAGACCGTTTCGCTGAACACCTACGCTCTGTCTGCTAGAGAAAGCAGGATCTCCCAGTGGCCACACATTTTAATTCCACGTCCCATTCCCATTCTGATATGTCTATCCATGGCCTCCTCTACTGTCAAGATGAATCCACACACAAGCCTCCAACCTGATGGCATGAACATTGACTTCTCTAACTTCCGTTAATGCCCCTCCTCCCCTTCTTACCCCATCCCTGATATATTTAGTTTTCTCCCTTTTTTTCTCTCTTTCTGCCCATCACTCTGCCTGTTCTCCATCTCCCTCTGGTGCTCCCCTCCCCTTTCTTTCTCCCTAGACCTCCCATCCCATGATCCCTTCTCCAGCTCTGTATCCCTTTTGCCAGCCAACCTTTCAAGCTCTCAGCTTCACTCCACCCCCTCCAGTCTTCTCCTAACATTTTGCATTTCCCCCTCCCCTCCACTTTCAAATCTCTTACTATCGTTCCTTTCAGTTAGTCCTGACAAAAGTTCTTGGCCCGAAACATCTCCTTATAGGTGCTGCCTGGCCTGCTGTGTTCCACCAGCATTTTGAGTGTGTTGCTTGAATTTCCAGCATCTGCAGATTTTCTCGTGTTTGCCTAGCCATAACGTGCTGCTTTTGGTTGGGTGCATTACAACAGATAGCTGAGGTGTCACTTCTTTTCCTATAATTGCACTGCGACATGCAATGGATCTTATAGGTTCTACCATCTCCCCCTCCACTCACCCCCATCCAATTATTCACCCTCACGCCCCATCCCTGCAACGGCATTCAGAAACAGTATCACTTTTCCAAATTGTGTCGAAGTCTGTTTGCTCTATATCAGCCTACCTGAGACTGAACCAATCTTAACACTTCTAATTGCATTCCAGGTCAGATTCCATCAATCTACCTTTTCCACAAATCCAGCCTCACCTAAAACTCCACTGCTAATATCACAGCTCTCAGCATCCTGCAAAAACAACAGATGTTGCAGATGCTGGAAATCCAGGGCAACACATACAAAATGCAGGAGGAGCTCAGCAGGTGAGACAGTAACTATGGAGAGGAATAACAAGATGACATTTCGGGCTGAGAACCTTCATCTGGACTGAAGGTCTCAGACTGATCTCCTTTTGAAGGGTCTCGGCACAAAACATCAACTCTTTGTTCCTCTCTATGGATGCTATCTGACCTGCTGAGTTCCTCCAGCGTTTTGTGTGTGTCACTCAGCATCTGGTGTGTCCACCACCTTCGTTCTTGGTGACCTGCACGGAATCTCAGCTATGTAGTGTGCTGCTTTGAAGAAACCGCTCACCTTCCATGACTTCAACCCTCTCTATCCATGAAATCCCCTGCAGCCGTACAAACCTCTGAGATGCCTGTGATCCTCACATTCATTCATTCCACCTTTCATTAGACATAGGAGCAGAATTAGGCCATTCAGCCTATTAAATCTGCTCTGCCATTTCATCCCTGCTGATCCATTTCCCTCTCAACCCTGTCTTCTCCCCATAGCCTGTGACACCCTGTTTGATCAGAAACCTATCAACCTCCACCTTAAATACACCCATTGACCTGCCCTCCACAGCAGTCTATGGCAATGAATTCCACAGATTCACCGGCCTCTGACTTAAGAAATCCCTCCTCATCTCTTCTAAATGGACATCCTTTTATATAAAGACTGTCCCCTCTGGTCTTAGACTCCCCCACCATTGGAAACAACCTCTCCACATCCACTCTAGCTAAGCCTTTCAACGTTTGCTAGCTTTCAATGAGATCTCCTTTATTCTTCTAAATTCCAGTGAGTGAAGGCCCAGAGCCAACAATCGCTCCCCATACGATAAGCCTTTCATTCCTGGAGTCATTCTTGTGAACCTCCTCTGAACCCTCTCTAACGTCAGCACATCTTTTCTTAAATAAGGAGCCCAAAACTGCTCACTATTCTCCAAGTGAGATCTCACCAGTGTTTTATAAACCCATAGCATTACACCCTTGCTTTTATATTCAAGTCCTCTCTAAATGAACGTTAGTATCGCATTTGCC
This sequence comes from Hypanus sabinus, assembly GCF_030144855.1. Taxonomy (NCBI): domain Eukaryota; kingdom Metazoa; phylum Chordata; class Chondrichthyes; order Myliobatiformes; family Dasyatidae; genus Hypanus; species Hypanus sabinus. The sequence goes on from NC_082727.1 coordinate 42,574,096, forward strand.
TTCGTCACCAATGACTCAACCTGCAAATTAAACTTTAGGGAATCCTGCACCTCAGATTTTCGTATTTTCTTTCCATTTAGAAAACAGTCTATTCTTTTATGTTGAAGGTTCCAAGGTTCATTTATTATCAAAGTGTACAACTCTGAAATTCTTCTTCTCCAGAGAGCAACAGAACACCAAGAAAGAAAATAATGGTAGCACAATCATCAACCCCCAAATCCCTCCTCCCTGGACAAAAAAACAAACAAAAATGGAACAGACACATCAATTCCCCCCCCCTCAAATTCCCAGCCCCACACAAAATCAGGCAAAAAACACAGAATACCAAAAAAACGATGAGAAAAAGTCCACAGTCCAAGGCCACATCCAAAATGCTGAAAAGCTGGGCAACATTCTCACTCTCCGAGGCAGAGCAATCTCAATCTCCCCTCTCCAGCAGCACAACAATCCCTCAGTGATAAAAAGTCAGGCAGGTGAGATTTCAATCTCTTACATCACTTTAATCAGCAATCAAGGCAACATCGACTTGCCACAAGGTGCCTGCTCACTGCCTCTCCCTCCTGGAATCCTCTCAGTGCACAGAGGCAGCCAAACGATCTGCAAATTGCAAATCACAGGGTCCAACATTTCCAGAAACACATTCAAAATGAAAAATAAATGTAAAAGACATAAAAGAAGTGATATATATGGTTTTGTGATCTATCCAGAAGATGTCCACTGAAGGAGTGTTGTACTCATGCACCATCTTGCCCAGAAAATTTCTACCAAAGTGCAAAACCATACACTTCCCAACACTGTATTCCATCTGCTACATCTTTACAAATTCTCCTAATCTGTCTAAGTCCTTTTGCAAGCTCCCTGTTTCCTCAATACTACCTGGCTTCCACCTATTTTCCATCATACTCAAACTTAGCCACAATGCCATCAATTCTGTCATCCAAATCATTGACATACAACCGAAAAAGCAGTGGTCCTAACACAGACCACTGCAGAACACCACTAGTCACCGGCAGCCAATGAGAAAAGGCTCCCTTTATTCCCACTCTTTGCCTCTTGCCAATCAACCAATGCTGTAACCATGCTAGCACCTTTCCTGTAAAACTATGGGCTCTTGTCAAGCAGCCTCATTTTTAGCACCTTAACAAAGGCCTTCTGAAAATCCAGGGACACAACACGCACCAATTCTCCTTTGCCTATCCTACTTGTTATTTCTTTAAGGAATTCCAACAGATTTGTCAGGCAAGATTTTCCCTTAACAAAACCACTCTGACTTTGGCCTATTCTATCATGTGCCTCCAAGAACCATGAGAGCACTCATGTCCATGTCTTCAGCATTCAAAGCCCAAAGATCTGAAACTCTCTCACTGAAAACCGACCTCTCTAACCCTCCTTCATCATTAAAAAAAACTCCAAGTCTCTTATCACCTTTCCTCTTTTCTCCCCCTGTTGCTAAGCGGTGAATATTGTTTGGCAACGCTTCCATGAATGGCTATGCATTGTTTTTCCATATTGAAATTCTATATAAATACAAGCTGGTGCTTTGGTAACTACTACAGTAGTAGAGCAGTCCATAGGCAAATTAAAGGTCAAGTGTCTAGTAAAGGAGATCTTCCAAGTTCAAAGTTCAACTTGTTATTATTATTGAAGTACATGTGTGTCACCTTGAGATTCGTTTCCTTGTAAGCATTTGCAGGAAGATAAAGAATTTATGAAAAAGTATAAATAACAAAGACTAGCAAACAACCAAAATGTGCAAAAGAAGATAAATTGTGTAAATAATAAAATAGTAAATGAATAATATTGGTAATAAGTAATACTTGTAGTAAAATGAAAACTGCATTGTAATGATCTGGAAAGCACTGCTTAAAATGGTGGTGGACGAGACGCAGTGATAACATTTGAAATGGAACTGGATGCGGAAAAGTAAGGGAAAGATTTGCTGGGCCACGGAGTGTGAATGGGGCAGTGGGACTCATATAAAGGCACTGTTCACCCACTGGCACAGGCAAAGTGGACTGAACGAGTGCAGAACTAACCTTAAATCAACAACTAGCTCTGTGTCTCTAACAAATACCTTGCAGCTGGATAGCCACAAGTAAAATTAAAAGAAACATTTTTCGCTGTTTCAGTTGAAGCCAGTTCAAATATAGTTGGCGTGAATTCAGGATGAACCTGTAAAAAGTGCAATGTAAAGGCAAATCTCAATAAATGAGTTATGTTATAAAGGCAATTCCCAGAGCACAACTTGGGTAATAAAATGTTTATTAAATGCAAGGTGTAATTTCAAGGTAGAAAGCCACAACACAGTACTATAAAATGAAATATTGCCGTGGGAAATCTCCACTTATCTAATTACCCATGAAAGGCACTAAAAGATAGAGTTTATTTTCCATAATTCTTCATGCTGGAAAGGAGGAACATTTACATAAACATTTTACTATAGCTTTGACTTCCTCTGGCCTCATTCTGTCAACATATCACATAATCTTGTGGTACCATGCCGAGATGTGTTCTGGCAAACACAGGCCAGCATTGGAACATTTTCATTTCCCGCTGTCTGCGTCACTTTATTAATAACAGAAGTAAATCCTACTGGCAAAACCCTGAGACAATTCAGCACTGCTTTAATTCAAAGCAAGCTAACAAACAAATAAGTCACAAAGCCATGACATAAATGTCCACTAACCTTAAAACTAACGTGCAGTATAGAAGCAAAGATTTACCCATACATATGGCTACTGGAGTTATTGTTTATTAAATCAGCAGGACAAAATGTAATTTTAAAGCCAGTTTTGTGACTTGTGACAATGCTGTTGTAGATTACCTGCTGAGACAGCAATCATTCTTATTCCTTAATATAACTTCCCACTGATCACACAGGGGATGCACTGGCAAAGATGCTCCAGTTGTTGAAACGATCTGCATATCCATTGTGAAACTGACAGAAAACAGTTCGGCTTCAGATTGGCAAGGGGTAAGCCTGCACTGCCAATCAGTCTGCTGTCAGCCCCCAGAGGCGTAACTGAACATCTGTCAGTGCTGCCAGCATTGCTGAGGTAGCTGTAACTGAGCTGGGTGGTGTAATTAGCATCGGCATGATTCAGGTATGCAGAGATTGGGCATAGCCGGTGGTCCTAACCAGGCCCCACTCCAATATATGCTCTGCACATACTTCTGTTAAATGGTAGCTCCCTTGTGCCATTCACTTATACATCTTTGAAGAAAAACCTTTTTTCTATTTCCATGCATAATGCTAATGAAAGCCTTTAGCTGATCCAGTGCAAGGTCTGGTGTTTGGGCAGAAATCTCATCAGGTAATATTTTCACCTCCTATACTTGCATGTTAAATTAAAACACTTTTTAAAAAGTCATATGGAAAGTATTTAAGTATTATTCAAAACTGTTTCAAATGCTTACAGTCTGATTTATGTTCTTAACATTTCATGCTGCTAGTCCAGAAGGGGAGACAGCCACAAAACAAAGAAACCCAATAGGACCCTCTGCGGAACACTCTGCAGTGGAGGCGAAGTCTGTGGGTATACTTAAAGTGGAAGTTGATCATTTCCTGATCAGTCAGGGCATCAGAGGATATGACAAGGAGCAGGTTTATGGGGTTGAGTAGGATCGGGGATCAGACATGATGGAATGGCCTAATTCTGTTCCTATGTCTTAAGGTCTTATGCTCTTACACATCCTCCTAGGTTTGCAGATTATGGAAGAAGTTTTAATTTCGTAATTAAAATTTGCCAAATCGTTGCTAACACAACAGTGTATGGAAACTCACTCCTAAAATTTGGAAGAGCAAATCTTGAAGGTGTTGTCCCAGGTATCAGTGTTCTACTGTTTGAGGGCAAATCATTGCATCCAACTGCAATGCCCTTTGGAAACTTACTGATAGTGTACCATCCCCAGTGGCAGCACTTTATGCTTTAGATAACACCTGCCACAAGAAAGCATGGCAGGAAATGCACTTGCCACAGTTGGTTGCCCATAACCACCATTAGGTAATGGCTTTCTGATCAAATATGTGCCCATAATATCTCGAAGCAGGCGATGAACTTATCCTCAGGTGTAACAATGGCACCACCTTGTGGTTTACACTGGACATCACATGCATGTCCCATTTGTTCCAAAGACTTTGTGAATGAATCATTAATCTGAGATGGGGCCAGAATCTAATTTGTCCATTTGATTTATTGACAAAAAATGAAAGAGCTGAGTAACCGTTTTTTAAAAAAATGCCAGTTTGATATATTTAACTTTGCAATCCTTCCAGTAAACAAAAAGATATTATGAAAAATATATTACACCCTCACGAAAAGGTATTTCTTGATCAATCATCTGAACCTAACTGGCCGTGATAATATGATGGAAGAGTTTCCTCATTGTTAGATTAGGCTGACTCTCCAGAATATGCTGAATGGCGGGCTTTTCTCTCTGAGGTCCCAGCATGGCTCCAGCATTCCCCCTGTTCAGTGATGCACCAGCAGGCCTGTCAGCCAAATCCTTCCAAATGTTCTTCTCAAAAGGCATGTCAATCTGGGTAATCATTAGAAACATCTCCCAGAGTACATGTAAATGCTTCTAAGATTTCTAAATTAATTTTTATTGCCTAAAGCATTCCGATTCCAGCTCTTCCTCTGAATCTTAATCTTTATTTCTCAGCTCTGCTGTGCGTGAATCTGCTCCCCTGAGAGCATCACTTAACTCAATTATAGGATTTTTAACATCACATAAATGAGGTGTGTGAATGGGACACTCAGTCCTTCAAGTCTGATAGGCTGTTTAATCTGTACTTAATGAAATCTTGGGATGATCTGATTGCAACTTTAGCTTTGCATTCCCCCCCTCCCCCCCAGTTCCTAGTAACATTTCACTCCTTTGTATTAAGTAAAGTAACTTGGAGACTCTGTTTCCCCAGTCACTGTGGAGAGTAATTCCAAAGACTCCCAACACCCTCAGAGGGAAAAACGTCACTTAATCTGTGTTAAATGGATAATCCAATATTTTAAATCATTGAACACTAGTTCTGTACAAGGAATGCTCTCCTATTGACATCACCTGGTCAATGCTCCTCAGGCTCTTAAATGTTTCAGTCAAGCCCTTCTCACTCTTTTGAATTCAAGTTTAGCCCGCCCAATCTTCCCTTGTAAGATATTTCTTCCCTGAACTGCTTCCAAAACCATTAGTATCCTTAATTAAATATGAGACAACTACTGCACAATGCGATCCAAGTACGATCTCACAATGCCCTCTATGACAGAAGCATAATCTCCCTAGTTCTGTCTTCGGTTCCATTGACAATAATATTCTCACAATGGGGGCAGTATTGTTTTTAATGTTTGGAAGTACATATAAAATAAAGTATATTAACTCAATTTGATATCTGTATCAGTGTATATCTGTTTACAGAACTATACAAAAGTTTTGGGCACATATATATAGCTAGGGTACGTAAGACTTTTGCACAGTACTGTATTTGTCAATGTGGAGTGGAGAGCGAGTTTGTAAATCTGGCAGGAAAAAAGGATGTTGGGAATGGCAAGGGTGGAGTGTGGGACAGGTGGCAGACAAGGAGTGCCAGGGGCAAGGGGTGGTGCAGGTGCAGATTCACCCAGCCCTGATGCACCAGGCAAGGTCATTTGATTCTTAACAACTGAGTTATTGATAATTACAAAATGGTTCTCTAGTGCTTCCCTACCCTCTCCCTTCCTCTTTTCCCAACCATGATTCCCCTCTCCCTGCCCCCTTCCCACTCTCAGTCCATAATAGAGACTCATGTTAGAATCAGGTATATCATCACTCACATATGTTGTGAAATGTGAGTTTTTTTGTGGCTGCAGTACAGTGCAATATATAAAATTACTACAGTACTGTACATAAGTTTTAGGCACCCTAGCTATGTATGTGCCTGAGACCATGCTTCGTACAAAGATCAGCGTGAATGAAATGTTTTAAAACAGGGTGAACAGTCATACAAAGAACTTGGTGGAAGCCATAGAGTTTGGGAACTATTGCCTAACAAATAGGAAATCTGCTTATGAGTGTATAATGAGATAAATTTCTTCAGATGTATGATGGAGAGCATTCTAACTGGCTGCACACTGTCTAATATGGATGGGAGCTACTACACAAGCTCGACATAAGCTGCAGAGAGTCATAAACTTAGCTCCATCACGGGCACTAGCCTCCATAGCATCCAGGATACCTTCAAAACCTTCAGGGAGTGATGCCTGGAAAAGGCGGCACCCATCATTAAGGACTCCAATCACACAGGTCATACCTCGTGCTCATTGCTACCATCAGGAAGGAGGTACAGATGCCCGAAGGCTCACACTCAACGATTCAGGAACAGCTTCTTCCCCTGTGACATCCCATACTGCTGGAAAGTCAAAACAAATTTCACAACATATGTCAGTGATATTAAACCTGATTCTGTGAAACCATTAGGAGAGAAGTCCACAGCAGGGGCAGAAAACCCAGACTGGCAATAAACTAAAAAATTCATGTGCTATGGTAATTCTAAGCAGTGATAATCATTGATTAATGTATTAGTAGCAATATAATGAACATTTTTGAGGAAAAAAGGATAAATCTGTTGTTTATTTATGTGTCTTTATTGTTTTAATATTAATAAAGGTATAATGTATAACCCAATATAAACTAGTATACAATTATCCTCAGAACTGTTAGCTGAGCAATTAGTTGCTTGGATTTTCCTGGAGGTCTGCAAAATGATGCCAGTGCTGCACAATTTTACAGTGGATCAAATTCTCACCACGGATTTGGGAAGAAAGTGTAGATCACTCTCAGCAACCGGGGGCTAGAAATACATTCTTCTCATTACTCTGTTCTTGCAGATACCCTTCACCCTGCCGTAGATCTCTGCTGCAAACCACTGGATTTCTGTATTTTTCTAACTTGTGATAAACTCTGAGGCATGAATAATACATCACGCTATACCATGCCTGCATTGCTCCAAGCAGTTTTCCTTCTCAAACTGATCTACCCATTTCAGTTTGCCCTTAAACTCTTATACTGGTAAGTGTTTACAGTAACTCAACTTCTTGTTCATTTTCCATTTTGCTGAGGTTAATGATTGCCGTGACATCAATCATCATGATTTCAAGATGACACAGCTTTTCAGATTGTCCAAAATATGTTTGTCATCAATTCTCAAGGATGGGAGCTTCAATGTATTTAATAGCATGAAGAAGACCTTGAATTAAATCATTTTTCAAGGACCTAAACTAATCAAGAGAGCAAGATTGTTTTCTGCTTTTGAAGGATGGCTCCTTTGTGTTAGAAAATCTGCTGGTTACCTTTTCAACTCTTCCCATTTCACTGGTGTTTACATTAAAATGGTTAAAATGCACTTCATTCTTCGAATGTCTTTAATTGGTCACAACATGTTGATTACCTTTCCATGAGCCATGATGCCAGAAATTTTGCAAGAAGTCTTCAAATAGACTTTAAATAGAACTTGATTGTATTCTGCCACCTTGTCAGACCATTTTAATTGTACTTTGATTTCCACAGAGTTCAGTAGTTGACACTGAATTTTATGAATTATGACCATTAAGCTGGCTACTGACTTGTAATTCTCTGGAGAATTTCATTAAACGTTAAACAATATGCATGATTTCAATAACACCAGAATATGTTTTCATTGTCATGTTCCTCCACAGCTCGTACCATGTTGGCATCACTGTTTAAGCAGTCATTTCAGTTATCGAGTACATGTATTAGATTCATCTATTCAAGCAAAGCCAAAAGTGAAAAGACCAAGTGTATTCACTATCTAATGAAACAACATTTAACACTATACAATATTTGATGCTAGAGTTCCCAGTGGATTTTGGCAAGAAATAACACAATCATTAATCGCAGGAAAGTGTGTTTTTTATATTGAGCTGGTACACTTTCATAGAGGGAATGTGAATAATAACATCTTAGTTGCCATGCTACAAGAAATACATCATTTTTATAATAAGCTTGCAGAAGAATATAGGAATTATTTCCAAAAATAGGCAGAATACAGATGATTCAGAAAAATTGCCACTAGATATATATAGAATCAAGCTGAAAAGCATCATAAAAGCTTACTGAAACACAATGACAAGCAAATTGTAAAAGCAAAATCCTGGGCCAAATCTGCATGACAATAACCACTAAGGTTTACTCTGATCACTAGATGTAACTGTATTACAAGTGCTACAAAGGGCATTGCCCCAAAAATACTTAGCTGAGAATTTCAGCTCAGTTCAATTACTCTGCTAGCACAGCTCACTACCCACAGTTGCCCCCATCACCAGTTCACTCTTATAGAATCACATTTCACTTCCATTTGATCTGATGAAACTTGTAATCAAGTTACATATGGTGACCAGTGCAAATCTTAGTGGTCACACATTCTGCACCCTCTATTCCACTAAATCTCTCACTTTCTCACATTTTCTCTTCTGCATTTAACATCTGCACCATACAATATCTGTACTGTATGACCCCCTGTATACTCCACTCAACCTATAAATGGCATTATTTCACACGTCATGATTAACAGAAAATAATATTCAGTTTGACGTTCTATTTTTAATTTACAGCTCTGTAGAGGTTCTGATTTCTGAACATCAGAAAATACGCAACATTTGTTGACTGGATCATTCTTTATGCTTTCAGTATTTACAGTTGAAAACATATCATGGGACATTTGACATATATACTCCTTGTTCATCCTAACTTCTGCCATCTAAATATGCAATAAATCCCTTCAGAAGTCCCTGAGCGTTTCAATGTTGTCAAGTAGAACGTTTGTCTGTTTACCTTATTACATTATCAAGGTGACATATGTATCCCATCAGAGAATTTTTGAGATTATTACATCCTACAATCTGGCTGAATCATTCTGTTTAGTTTCAACACCGCCCATTACACATTTGTCAAAGTCTGGCTGTGTTAATTAATCAATGCCATAATGGTAATAACACTGATAGTTATGTTATTCAAGGAAATTTAACCAATGCCAAGATTAATCCCATGGGCTATGCAATTCCTTCTATCTCACGGTCCAAAAGCCAGCAAATAAATAGCAGCAAAATCTAATAAGAAGCAGTTAATTTAGCTACGTTTAGCTTCCTAGGAGAGAAGTCAGTGAAATGTATTAACTTGTTCAGTATCTCAGACAGCCACTAACTTTTCATTTTCTCGTCACTGTCAAGGTCTGTTCATAACAGTAAAGAAATTAAACTGCTGGATGAATTCATTAGGTCAAGCAGTATCTGTGGCGACAAATGATGGTCAACACATCCTGACCTCTCCAGGATCTTGACCTGAAACATCGACTATCGCTGTCCTTTCACAGATAATGCTTGACCTGCTGAGTTTTCTTCTGGCTGTTGGCTTTTTGCCCTAGATTGCAGCATCTGCTGACTCTTAAAACTCCTGTTTGTGACAGAGTGGTTATGGAATAATTCCGAATTCTGGTTCTGGAAGACTAACACGAATGAGATTAAGAGACAAAAAGGTTGAAAGGGTGATGATTTTGCTGGAGTAGCAAGTCTGCAAGCTAGCAGACACTGAAGCTTAAGGTGGCCGCCTAGATGTTGTTCACGTTTTACTGATCTAAGCCTTGAAGGGTTAGTGTTAGGAAGAAACAAGGCACATTTGATGAAAGGGCTACTCAGCGTGACTAAAGAAAACGGATTGAAATCAAGAAGCAAAATGAGGCATTTAATAACGTCAGCTCAAAGTGCAGCAGAGATTGAAGAAGCATAAACATTTTCCAGAGGGAAACTGAAAAAGAAAGCAAGGGCAGCACACACAAATTGCTGGAGGAACTCAGCACGTCAGGCAGCATCTACGCAAATGAATAAACAGTCGACATTTTGGGCCAAGACTGGAGAGAGAGGGGGCAGATGCCGGAATAAAATAGTGGGGGGGGGGAAGTAGGATAGCTAGAAAGGTGATAGGTGAAGCCTGGTGGGTAGGAAAGGTAAAGGACTGAAGAGGAAGGAATCTGATAGGATAGGAGAAGGGGAGGAGGAGGGGACCCAGGGGGGAGGTGATAGGCAGGAGAGAAGAGGGAAGAGACCAAAATGGGGAATAGAAGAAGAGGGGAGGGGGAGGGAATTTTTTTACCAGAAGGAGAAATCGATGTTCATGCCATCAGGTTGAAGGCTACCCAGACGGAATACAAGGTGTTGATCCTCCACTCTGAGGGTGGCGTCGTCGTGGCACAAGATAATAAGAAGACGAACATAATAAGAGGAAAATAAGATGCTAGGAAAGAGTCTGGGCATAACATGTATGTGTTGAGGGTTTGAGAACAGAGCTGAGGGTCCCGCACAGAGTCTACCTCCTTCCTTTTCTCCCATCTGCTCCTGTCCTCCCCGGTCTTCTGGCTTCTCCCTAAAGTCTTCCATCTCTAAAGGCAAGCCAAATAGAACAAGCCAGCAAATCTGGGCAGAGAGAAGAGCCTTCATGCAAGGTATTTCTTGTTTTCAAACACCCTCGTGCTCAGTATGATCTCATTCCCTAGCCTGTAACATTCATTTGTTTATTGCACATTGCTAATTTTTAAAAAGTTCCTGCAACTTTGAATCATGTCCTCCAGCTAAACTTGAGTTACTGGTGTTAATGGATTCCAAATTCACTGAGGTAAAAATTATTTTTCTTCTGAAGAATTGACAACCGACCTTCAGTTTATATGCAGCAAAATGTCTTAAGACCATACCTACCTTTGCATCTATTCCCCTGAGACTCCTGGGAACATTATTCTTTCCCTCTGCCTTTAGGCTTTTCCCAAGCGATTACTCTACAAGCAGCAGTAATGCACACCACGATGCTCCACAACAGGCAATACGTCACACTCTCCTTGCACCAGCACGACTGCCAGAATCCACTGGAGAATATAACTAATGACACTGACAAACGTGGACTGGGTGACATTTAATTCACCAGTAAGGAACAAATGTATATGGAGGACGGAAGGTCGGAGAAAGCTGACTTCCCTGACATATCAGTATTGTGTAAATAAGGGATAGACTTACTCTCATCCTGCCTCAGAAAAGAGTTTCATGATAATTCCAAATATTTTGTACCCACGTGCAATCTGTTGCCCTAAGATTGCCCTGTTGCATGATATTGAAATTTTTGCAAGGCAGCAATCAAGTGAGTAGACGCCATAGTGTGACTGGGAACTTCATGAGCCCCGAAGGTTACCTCCATCAGTGCAGAAAGGTGAGCTTTCAGTCACAAATGTGGCAGTACAGTGGTGTAGTAGTTACCAGTCGGGGTTCGATTCCCGCTGCGGTCTGAAAATTCTTCCCATCATCGCAGGGGGTCCCTCTGGGTGCTCCAGTTTCCTCACGTTTTCCAAAAAGATGCCCAGGTTAGGGTTAGTAAGTTGTGGGGATGCTATCTTGGCAACGGAGCGTGACAACGCTCGCTCAACACAATTGTATTGGTTTGATTTGACGCAATCAACGTATTTCACTGAATCTTTCAACGCGCGTGTGAAACATGGGGATAATCTTTCATCAAATGCTACAATTGCCAACTTGGCACTTGCTGATTGAAGATTATCGCTCTCAATATTAAACCATTTAGGACTGGCCACTTAAAAGGATATGACAGATATCAAAATCCAAAAGCAGAAGTAAATATAAGCCAAGCCATTGCACTGTGTAGCACCCACAAAGGACTGCACGTGTCAGAGAATGGGCAGGTGTCAAAGTATATCTCATGTGCCATGGGTTGAAGGATGCCTCGCTGAGTGCCCTTCAACACAAATGGTTTGCTCTGGAATAAACTCAAATAAACCGCAGAGATTTAATAATAATCTTCCATTTCAAAAAAGTCATTTGATTTCTCCTCAAAGTGAATACTGGTTGAAAGTTGGAGGCATTGAGGTACTGTGTGTTGAGAAAGGGTACATGATGACAATTTGACTCAGCGAGAGGCAAGATGGCATATTTTAGAAAGTGACACTCTGTAGGTGTGCTCTGCAGAGCAACATTGGACCATGACAGTGTATTGACATAGTTCCCAATCATAGCTGTCCATTTTGCTATAAGACTGCTCTGTTCATATCAGGACCTTCCTCATCCTTATATCTGGCTGTAGGCTCAGTGCCTTGTTAATGAAATGCTTGTACACCATTTAAGAACTGAAGGGGTTGTTAACTATTATTTCCAAGATGGCGGTGCGAAGAAGCTTGCAGCGGCCACTCCGGAGCTGATTATCTGTTACTTGTGAAGTGGGGTGCCGTGCACAATCATAATCGATTGAAAACGGACATGGGAGCACAGAGGAACATCAGGAAATCTCCAGGAAGACCTTCTTCGTTGCTGCCGCTGCTGTGAGGTCTGGGACTCAGCTGGGAAGAATAGGCCCCCAGTCCTCAGGGTCACGTTGCTGATGGCCGCTGGTGGGGCCATCTTAATACGCTCAGCAGAGGATGGTGCTCGGAGAAGCTGTGCCGGAGGGTATGGTCGTTGGCTCGGAGGTTCGACGGACTCGGAATCTCCTGTGGTCAGGTCACTTTCGGTGTGTGCTGCGTCTGCAAGGCTGAGTTGGGCGGCGCCATGGAAGTCCATAGCGGGGGCATTCCCTTCTGCCGCCGGCGTGGGATGGCAAGTCTGTCAGGACCCTGGGGACTTGTGGAAACTGTGTGGTGATTTCTTTTGAACTTATAGTCCTTTAACAGCTTTGGACTATTTTCACTGTGCCCTTGGTCTGTTTTTTTTTAAAATCAATTATGCTATTGTTTGCACTGTTGTAACTATGTGGTTTTGTGCAGGTCTTATAGCTTTAGTTTTTGGTCTTGTTTGTCTGGTGGATTTGGAGCTCCTTTCCGGGGAACGCGCTAAGACAGTAGCGCGATATTAATACGCAGCAGCCTCTCCGGACTCTGGATTGGGGATTGCCAAACGTTATGTAGATTTTCTGGTGTGGTCTGTTTTGTCATATGCTTTTGTGATATCATTCTGGAGGAACATTGTCTCATTTTTTAACTGCATTGCACTTGTGGTTTCTAAATGACAATAAACTGAATCTGAATCTGAATTAGATCAGCACCATGCATGGGCAAAAAAAATTAGCACAGCAGAATCCCTACTTCATGCTCAGTCAGGCAGTATCATGAACCTATGTGTTTCTGTCCTCTGTTCTTGAGTAAGAGATTCTAGCTGGCAATATTAACCACTGACTGTCATCAGTTAAGTTCTTTAAACCTCCAAATAATCAAGGCACCATGGGCTGGTTTAAGATAAAAATCAATAGAGGAGGATAGTTGCAGGCTCGGATGAAATTGATCAACTAGCAAGATTAGCAGAACAAAGGCACACGAAATTTAGTCCAGTAAGTATGAGGTAATATACTTTGGGAAGACTAACAAGAGTAGGATACAAGCCACAAATGGTAGGGCTAATGCGGGACTGAGAATCAGAAGGGCCCTTGTGTGCAAGTCCAAAAATCGTGAAGTTGACAGCACAGGTGAAAAAGGCAAAATGGACAATACATCAGTCAGGACACAGCATGTAAGAGCAGAAGGGTAATGCTTCATTTTCATAAACCATTAGTGAGACCACAGCTGGTGCACCGTGCATAGTTCTGTTCAGAGGGCATGATTTACACCGTAGTCTCTTTCAATTATGAAGAGTGGCTGGATGGACTAAGTTGGTTTTCCAAGGAGCAGAGAAGGTTGAGGGGAGATGTGATAAAAGTATGTAAAATTATGAAGGGCAAAGATAAGGAAACTATTTTGAATGGCAGAAGTTTTGAAAACTAAAAAGCATGGGTTTAAGGTAAGGGGCAAAGATCTGAGGGAAAACATTTTCAGCCAGAGGGTGATTGGAACCTGGAGTGCACTGCCTGAGTGGGTGGTGAAGAATCAAGATGAGCATTATAGTCGCTAGCCCATAGAAGGTTCTAGACCAAATGGACTGAAAGGCCTGATTCTGTAATGTACACATCTATGATTCTATTTTCATCATGGATAATGGCATTAGAATGCCAGATCACAACAACTCACAAAGCAGTGCATTTTGTGAAGAGGGACATTTTCCTCTTCATAAATGATCAGAAATGTGGTCAGATGCCAGATGAAGTCCTGCTGGTTAAATGAGTTTCATCTACAATATAATGCCCAGGGCTCTTGACAAGCCTACAGTGTGACAACAATTAACTGCTGGGAATGTAATAAACATGAAAGTCATTGTTTTGCTATTTCTCACTGCACATTTCAATTAATCTCAATATCCTGTGGATACTTCACAATTCGGTTTGAATAATCTTGATAAAAGCAGAAAAAATATATTTTCATCAAAGAGCTTTAGACTCCTGACACATCCGGAAAAAATATTTTTTGAAGTAGTACTCCTATGACCAGGCTGTAGATGGACACTTATCATACAAATAAGGCATAATCTTCACTGAGGGAAATGTAAATTAAACTGATTTATTGTACTAGAAGCCATACCCCATCCTTCAGCACCAATTTGCCTCAGATTCCCCCGACAAAGTCAATAGCAGGCCTTTTACCACTCACCCCTTCCACTCAGCCCTTTCTGACTGATGACCTTGTTTATATCATTCAACTGATGAACTGATATCATTGTACCTGCCTTCAGATGTATCCATTTATTTAGTGGATGGATAAAGGAAGACAATCCATAATCAGTTGCTCAGTCAGTCACTACAGCCCTTGTTTGTTCAAAATACTACTAATACTATTGCGACTGGTTGATTCTTCTACATTAATTTCAGTCAAAGTTCAAAGTAAATTTTAATATCAAAGTACATACATGTCACCATATACAGCCCTGAGATTCATTGTCTTGTGAGCATACTCAACAAATCTATAGAATAATAACCATAACAGAACCAATCAAAGACCACCAACAATGGTGTTCAACCAAGGTGCAGAAGACCAACAAACCGTGCAAGTACAAAAAGAAAGAAATATCTATAATAATAAATAAATAATCAATAAATCTTGAGAATGTGAGACAAATAGTCCATGAAAGTCAATCCATGGGCTGTGGGAACGTTTCAAAGATGGGGCAAGTGAAGTTGAGCGAAGTTATCCACTTTGGTTCAAGAGGTTGATGGTTGAGAGGTAGTAACTGTTCCTGAACCTGGTGGTGCAAGTCCTGAGGCTCTTTTACCTTCTTCCTGAGTCAATGTGGTTTTCCTCCTTGGTAGCAGGTGTCATGGTATTTTGGGGAGCTGATCTTCTTTCGCTGTTTTGTCCTTGGGCAGATGCCACTTTAGTTGATCTCTGCAAGGCCAGTCTTTCTTGATATGTACAACCAGAGGACCCAAAGAAAATAAAAAAATTTCCTAAAGAATGAAATTCAGTGGCTTCCTTTAAGTGTGGTGAGATATAACAACACTGTACTTTAAATACCTCAACCAGAACTTATTGTGAAAAATCTATGTCAGACCACAGTCCATGCAGTTTTCCATTCAACACAGCTGCTAAAATATGTTTGACTTATAAAATCTTTAAGTGATTGATTGTGCAGGATTCCTGTAGTAGAGGTGCTGTCTCATCGCTCCAGCGACCTGGGTTCAATCCTCACTTTGGGTGCTCCCTGTGTGGAGTTTGCATGCTCTCCCTGTGAACATGTGAGCTTTCTCCCACATCACAAAGGTTTACAGGTGTGTTAACTGCTGTAAATTGTCCTGAGCGACAGAATCTGAGAGAGTTGATGGGAATGTGGGAAGATTAATCTAGTTAGGGTAGGATTTGTGTATAGATAAGTACGTGATGGTCAGCATTGTCTCTGAGGGCCGAGTGGCCTGCCTCTATGACTTTGTGATATTTAACATTCCCTATTTGTCTGCCTTGTCAACACTGAATAATGAGTTATCACCTACTTAATTTTTACAAACAACCATTTTGAGATCAGAGAGGCTGTTACTCAATAAATATTTAACCATTCTCACCAGGTACTAGGTTGGCATATGAATCCGTTCATCTCTGGAGAGACTAGATTTAAATCCAGGCCAGATGGGGAGATAAATTACTTTTTGCCTTATGGCTACAATACTTCAGTTTGAAATAACCTTGTGTAGGCTTAACCCAATTCCTTCGCTATGCCCATAGCAACACTTCTCATAATTTAGACAAGCTGACATAAAATTGGCAATCACATTAAAAAACCTGCCACTTTTATACATATCTCTGCGGACTGAGGCAACTCTTAGGTGTGACAATTTTTAATTCAACTCAATTGTTCCCACAAGGTTAAACTAGACCTATATTCACAATATTGGGCTTCCAAAACTCAGAGCAACATCATTGAAGTAGTATCTTTAGAACAGCAAGTTGCTTCGCAGCAGAATTTGATACTCATTCACACGAGATAGTATTCTGTCAGTGTGCCTTAATCTAAAGTAGAGACATTTTAATGGGAAACTTAAAGGCTGATTTTTGAGAGACTCAGAGGGAATTCCAGAGCTTCAGGACAGGGCAGATGCCCCCCCCCCCATCTTTTTTATTCTGGCATCTTCCCCCTTCCATTTCAGTCCTGAAGAAGGGTCTCAGTCCAAAACGTCAACTGCTTTTTCATTCCATAGATGCTGCCAGTCCTGCTGAGTTCCTCCAGCATTTTGTGTCCATTGTTTTGAATGGCTTGCTGTTTGTGAAACATTTAAATCAAGGATGATCACGGGGCCAAAAGCCAGGGAGTTCAGATGCCTCAGAGGGTTGTGGGGCTGAAGGAGCTTGCAGACATTGGGACAGTCTAGACCTTAAAACTGTTTGAAAACAAGAAAAAAATATATATAACTCAAAAGAGCCAGTTTAGGTCAATAAGCAAGGCACTGATGACTAACCTGATTTAAAGCGAGTTTTCAGTCCTCAAGACAGTCAGGCCAAAACTGATTCATTTGTTGATTCATTTCTACAGACACTGCCTGACCTGCTGAGTTCCTCCAGTATTTTGTGTGTGTGTTGTTTAAGGTTAGGGTGTTAGATCAGACTAGACTTAAAGCAAATCGCTGGGACAGAACTTAAAGTAAAATCAGAAACATAGTGAAAAGAAAATCATTTTTGTGGGCATCCCTTCTTTGTGATATCAATAAAACCATGTAAATGTGACAATAGATCAAGAGTAATAGATAAATTACAAGGAAAAAATAGCATGAAAAATTAATACTGATTTAGGGAAGGATGCATGGTTAAGGGTAAAGGTTTAATGGGAAAGTTTTTTTATTCTCTATTGATAAGGAAATTGTTAACATACAGTATAAAGGAAATGTTTCTGAGTTGATATAATAAAATAATTCCCAGCAGATATTTCAAAATAGAAATGCTTCAGGTTCCATCTGGCTATGCTATAACCAATCTGGAACCCAAGCTAACATTAGTAACTAAAGGGGAAATATTCTTCAATTCCAACATCCTTGAACTTGAAACACTCACAAAGAAAGCTGTTAATCTTCCCTTTCTGTAAATCAAAATAATTATTTCTCACATTAGATTTCAGAAAGCCATTATTTTACTGCAGATGTTTTTAGTAAAATCTGTTGCTACTGTTTATTTCCAGTCCAGTGGGTAAATGACCTTCCGATGTCTTGGTCTACAGAAATTTGGTTCTGATAGTTAAGCAATGCTATTGATGTTCCAGCTTTAGCAAAACATCTGCCGTGTGAACATTGAATAAGCCAATTATCCTTGATATTGCAAAGCACTGCTGTGATTGAAAATCCCCTGTTTGGATACCCAATTATCCACAGCTTATCATTCCCAATTCTATGATATTTAAAGGCTTTCTGTTGTTTGTATCTGGGCAGACTGTTTAAAATGTAACTCCATTGTATTACTGGCAGTAATCTCCACTATCGGTTTATAAAGGTAGATCAATTAAATTAAATGTGGTGAGCTCCAGCATTTCATGAGAGCACTCTATGTATACAGAATCCATAGCCAAACCCTTTAAAAAGATCTTTATTGCCGTTGCCATCAATATTTTTTTATATTTGAATAAAGCTGTGCCTGGCACAGACACCAAGGACAAAGCTGTATTGGTGAGAACAGAACAATGCTACTGTTTCTCCCCTTTCAGACACTGAGATAACTAAATTGCTTAGCAGACAATGTAAAGTATAATAATACAGTGTTGCATGTGTACCAACTGGAGTCAGATACAATGAACTTCTCTCAGGTATTGTCACATTTTAGGGGGTGATTTCCATCATG
The DNA here is from genome assembly GCF_030144855.1 of Hypanus sabinus. NCBI lineage: Eukaryota > Metazoa > Chordata > Chondrichthyes > Myliobatiformes > Dasyatidae > Hypanus > Hypanus sabinus. The sequence goes on from NC_082727.1 coordinate 42,592,304, forward strand.
TTGTGCATTTCCCAGGGCCAGACCGTTAATATACCCCATATTCCTCAGCAAACACTGTCACCAGCAGACACTCTGATCCACAAAGTTTCTTGTCATCTGGGGAATATATCTTCTGCTGTCTGTGTACTGTCAGTGACATAAATGAACACATTCCTGAAAAGGTGTCCTTCAGCACTGACCCATGTATCTTGGGACACTGAAGATTGAACCACAACCTGTATCAGTGTTCAGATGAGGCTTGCAGCCCATGCACAATCACTGAACATACTCTGTCAGCTTGCTACCCCTTAGATGTTAGAAGAAAAGAAAACAGGAGCTTAAAGGGATGGCAGGAGACTGTTGTGCAGAAAGAGGTTGGAAGATCACAGCTGAAGTTAAGGGAATCACAATGGAGAGAAGACAGTGGATCCAAGGAAGAGTTAAGATGATTTTTGAAGAATGGGTTAGGAGATCATAGTGGTGAGAGAAGATCAGAAGGAATAGAAGATTAGTGAGGAGTGAGGAGGAGAGGGAATGGACAGAAAATTGGGAGATAAAAAAGAGATTGATGCGGAAAAAGAAATGCAAAGCATGAAGAGGCAAGGAGGAAGGAGTTGGAAGAATGATCAGCAAGGGAATGGTGCAGAAGACAAAGATCAAAGTTAAAGGATGACCCTTGATTGTTCAGGGGAAAGCTAAGGGTAGATGATTGGAATGGAGTGAAAACAGGAAATTAAACATGAAAGAAGATAGGATCAAAGGGGAGAGAAATCATTGAAAGCAGATTGGAGTGTGGAAGTGAGGTAAGAAAAGGCACAATCTATGATGCAACCAAAGTCCTTAAACACACCCAAATTCCATTCACACATCTGTGTACAAAGCCTGTGACAGTAGGACCGTGAGCCGAAACATCGTTTTGCATAAGTTATAAGGAGTTTCTAAATTCACTTCAACATTATGATACTTGTTTGCTTTTAATTTGTACTGAAGTATGAAAATATAAACTATAAAAGGTGTTTGCCTTGCTGCATTGACTGCATGCTGCGCTTACATGCTGTGCGCCTCTGGATTCAGTTTAGAAAATAGATCCATCCAAGTGTTTATCAGCATGCTTTCACACAGGGCAGGACAAAGTAGGAAATGTTTTCATAAATTTTCCTGTACATTGATCAGCCAATTAATTTGATTGCCGAGCATATTGTTTTTAACAGCTTCAGATATATTCAGGTATGGAAATGCTAATCAGTAGTTCATGAGGAGACACCAAGCTTCAAGATTGAATATTATTCATTGTTATGTTCCAGTACGTGAGTGTAAAGAGGAATTAAATGTTTGTTGCTTTGGATTAGATGTGGCATAAAATACATAATAAGCATAAAGAATACAATATAAAACAGGAAAAACACAATTAGATACAATAGGTCTTTTAAGAGACCCTTAGATAGGTACACGGAGCTTAGAAAAATAGAGCGCTATGCTCTAGGCAGCTTCTAGAGTAGGTTACATGGTCAGTACAACATTTTGGGCCAAAGGGCCTGTAATATGTTGTAAATTTTCTATGTTTCTAATATAAATATGAAAACAATTCAGTAAAACACACTGTGCAAGTAACTGTCATAAACATAGATTGGTTGTAGGTACATAGGTGTAGGTGATGTATCTGTAGTGGTGGTGGGATGGGTCAATGGATGAAGGTGTTAATCAGCCTGACTACTTAGGGGAAATAACTATTTTCAGCCTAGTGGTCCTGGCATGGATGCTGTATAGCCTCTCCCTTGATGAGAGTGGGACAAAATATCCATAAGCAGGGTGGGTGGGAAGCTTCATGACGCTGCTGGCCCCTTTCCTGAACTTTTATCTATATTTGTGTCCTTAATGGTGGGTAGGCCGATGCTGATAATGCATTGGGCAGTTTTAACTATCCATTGTAGAGCCCTCCAGTCCACAGCAGTGTATCTCCGTACCACACAGTAATGCAGCCTGTTGGGATGCTTTCCACTGCGCCCTTGCAGAAGGCCATGCATGTCAGTGCACCAGCTCTCTTCAGCCTCCTCAGAATGTAAAGGTATTGGTGAGTTTCTTGGCAGTGTAGGATGTGTTCTGGGACCATGAGAGACTGTGCAAGATGTGTACCTCCAGGAGTTTGAAACTACTGTACTCTCAGTCTTGACTGCTGTGCCGCCAATGTGAGGAGTGGTTTGGGAGGTACGGGTTTTCCTGAAGTCGATAACCATCTCCTTTGTCTTGCTGATATTGAGAAAGAGAGTACTTGTCTGACACTAATCTGAGTACAGAATGTAAGCTAACTGAACATGAACTCTTGCACGGGGCAACTACAGTCAACAGAGTTTCAGATGGTGACAAGACAGCATACCGGAATGAGATAGGTTGGCAACAACCTTGCATTCAACGTCATTAAGACCAAAGAACAGATTGTGGACGTCAGAAAAGGTAAGACAAGGGAACACACACCAGTCTTCATAGAGGGATCAGAAATAGGAAGAATAAGCAACTTCAAGTTCCTGGGTGTCAATATCTCTGAGGATCTAACATATCAATGCAGCTACAAAGAAGGCACAACAGCAGCTATACTTCATTAGGAATTTGAGATATTGTATGTTACCAAAGACACTCACAGATTTCTACAGATGTACCATGGAGAGCAATCTAACTGACTGCATCACCATCTGGTATTGGGGGGGGTGGGAGGGGCGGGGCTACTGCACAGGATCAAAATAAGCTACAGAGAGTTGTAAACTAAAGGCTGATTTATACTTGTGTATTGCATCTACGGCATAAAGTGACATGCACCTTCCCAAAAAACTCACTCACGTGTCGCAGCGATGCAGACCACAGTAACTGTGATTGGTCCACTTGGTAGCATCGTAATTCCTCCTACACATTTCCCGTTGCTTCTTCTCCACCCTGTCTGTACACCGATGCAAAATAGATGAACCTAGATCATCAAATCTACCTGTCGACATACAAAAATGCCCATTCGCACAAGTATAAACCAGCCTTTAGTCAGCTCCATCATGGGCACTAGCCTCCAAAGTATCCAGGACATCTTTAAGGAGCTGTCACGGTCCCAATCGTTAATTCACTATCTTTCTCCTAATTTCCTTTGATTGTGCCATGGTTCCAACCATTAATTTGCTTCTAATTCTGTTTGATGATGGCACACCTGGTTTCCATTAAGACCTGCAGCATAAGAACCCCGACATTACAACCACTAGTTGTCAGATCGTTGGTTTTGCCTGTGTGGTAATTAGCCATTCCTGGCCGCGTAGGAACATGTGTTCTAAGTTTTGCTCCAGTTTCAAGGCTTACCTATGAAACTCCATCTCCGTGTCAAGGCTCTGTGTCAAGATCCCACCTGTTTGCTGTTCAACGTTCACGCCCGCATAACCATCCTAACTCAGTCTCCGTGCCTGTGTCCTGCACTTGGGTTCGCTTCATTCACTCATTGCAACAGGAGCTGTGCCTTAGAATGTTGGCAGCCATCATTAAGAACCCCATCACTCAGGTCATGCCTTGGTTCCATTGCTACCATCCGGAAGGAGGTACAGAAGTGTGAAGGCACATACTCAGCAATTCAGGAACAACTTCTTCTACTCTGCCATACAATTCCTGAATGGATTGAACCCATGAACACTACCTCACTACTCTTTTGATTTCTACTTTTGAACTACTTATTTAATTTAACTATTTAGTATACACACTTACTGTAATTCACGCTTTCTTCTCTATTATTATGTATTGCATTATACTGCTGCCGCAAAGACAGCAAATTTTACAACACCTGCCAGTGATATTAAACCCGATTATGACTCTGAACTATTATCCCATCGTTTGTTGCAGCCACTGTCCCCTCAACAAATTGTTCCCCTTTAGTCTTCAATCTCTGCCTCAGCTCTGCAGTTGTTTGTCATCTCCTGATGTCTTCCGGTGACCAGTGGTGTGGCTCAGAGATCTGTTCTGGGATCCTTACTCTTTGTGATTTTTATAAATGACCTGATGAGGAAGTGGAGGGATGGGTTAATAAATTTGCTGATGACACAAAGGTTGGGGGTGTTGTGGATAGTGTGGAGGGCTGCCAGAGGTTGATAGGATGCAAAACAGGACTGAGAAGTGGCAGATGGAGTTCAACCCAGATAAGTGTGAGGTGGTTCATTTTGGTAGGTCAAATATGATGGCAGAATATAGTATTAATGGGAACACTCTTGGCAGTGTGGAGGATCAGAGGGATCTTGGGGTCCAAGTCCATAGGACACTCAAAACTGCTACGCAGTTTGACTCTGTGGTTAAGAAGGCATACAGTGCATTGGCCTTCATCAATCGTGGGATTGAGTTTAAGAGCCGAGAGGTAATGTTGCAGCTGTATAGGACCCTGGTCAGAGTCCACTTGGAGTACTGTGCTCAATTCTGGTCACCTCACTACAGGAAGGTGGTGGAAACAATAGAAAGGGTGCAGAGGAGATTGACAAGGATGTTGCCTGGATTGGGGAGCATGCCTTATGAGAATAGGTTGAGTGAACTCAGCCTTTTCTCCTTTGAGTGACAGAGGATGAGAGGTGACCTAATAGAGGTGTACAAGACAATGAGAGGCATTGATCGTGTGAATAGTCAGAGGCTTTTCCCCAGGGCTGAAATGGCTAGCATGAGAGGACATAGTTTTAAGGTACTTGGAAGTAGGTACAGAGGAGATGGCGGGGTAAGTTTTTACTCAGTGCTGAGTGCGTGGAATGGGCTGCCAGCAGCAGTGGTGGAGGCAGAAACAATAGGGTCTTTTAAGAGACTCCTGTATGGCAACATGAAGCTTAGAAAAATAGAGGGCTATGGGTAAAGCCTAGGTAGTTCTAAGGTAGGGACATGTTTGGTACAGCTTTGTGGGCCAAAGGGCCTGTATTGTGCTGTAGGCTTTCTATGTTTCTACATCACCTTACCAGTTCAACATAGACTCAAACCATAAAAATGGTCAGGACTCAGTACAATGACATGAGTGACCCTAGCCATTCTGAGAATTAAGAGTTTTTCACACAATTCCTTTGTGTATAGTTTAGCAAAACAGCTTAAAACTCAAAAGGAAATAATATAATTAATAAAGAAACAAAGACATAGACATTATCTACACAAGGTGCTATAAAAAGCTGTTCTATGAAAGTGCACATAAAATAATAGTATTGCAATTATATGTAAACCTCTATTATTTAGTTTAGCAGAAACCATTTGCAATACAAATAACTCTTATAAAGCTGAATTGAATGAACAATGAATAGATATGATTAGCTCCGTCTCTAATCATTCAAACTCAGTGACCTCGGTACCAGGATTGAGCAAGATAACATTGTGAAAGAAAATAGTTACAATAACTCATTAATGCCAAAGCTCACTTCGCTCAATTATCCTACCAAATGATGGCCTTGCATCCCTGCACTGCTCTTTCTCCCCCACTCCACTTAATGATACTGGAGGTTTGAGACATTAAATGCTTACATGGACTTTGGAGTGAATTGATCTGCAACACACAGATAATAAAATCTGCCTCTCAATTTTTTCCCCAATTCTCAATTTACAAAGCTCATACATTTCAGAATCAGAATCAGGTTTATTATCACCAGCACGTGACGTGAAGCTTGTTCAGTGTAATACATAATTTCAAAGGGAAAAGTAATAATAATAAATAAAATTAAAATAATAACAATAAATAAGTAAATCAATTACAGTATATGTATATAGAATAGATTTTAAAACATGCAACAAACAGAAATACTCTATATTAAAAAAAGTGAAGTAATGTCCTCAGGTTCAATGTCCACTTAGGAATCAGAAGGCAGACGGGAAGAAGCTGTTCCTGATTCACTGAGTTTGTGCCTTCAGGCTTCTGTATCTCCTACCTGATAGTAACAGTAAGAAAAGTGCATGCCCTGGGTGCTGGAGGTCCTTAATAATGGACGCTGCCTTTCTGAGACACCACTCCCTAAAGATGTCCTGGGTACTTAGTAGGCTGGTGCCCAGGATGGAGCTGACTAGATTTACAACCTGCAGTAGTCCCCTCCATACCAAACAGTGATGCAACCTGTCAGAATGCTGTCCATGTTATAACTATAGAAGTTTTTGAATGTATTGTTGACATGGCAAATCTCTTCAAACTCCTAATAAAGTATAACAACTGTCTTGTCTGTTTTATGACTACATCAGTATGTTGGGACCAGGTTAGATCCTCTGAGATCTTGACACCCAGAAACTTGAAACTTCTCACTCTTTCCACTTCTGGATCCCTCTATGAGGATTGGTATGTGTTCTTTCGTCTTACCCTTCCTGAAGTCCACAATCAGCTCTTTCGTCTTACTGACATTGAGTGCCAGGTTGTTGCTGCGGCACCACTTCACTAGTTGGCATATCTCACTCCTGTACACCCTCTCGTCACCACCTGAGATTCTACCAACAATGGCTGTATTGTCAGCAAATTTATAGATGGTATTTGAGCTATGCCTAACCACACAGTCATGTGTATATAGAGAGTAGAGCAGTGGGCTACGCATACATCCCTGAGGTGCACTATTTTTTTCAGCTGAAGGCTCGAAGCTTGTTGGGCAAACTAAATGAAAACATGTTTAATATCCATATGATATATTTCTTTAAGATTGTCATGGCCAGAGGAGATAATAGGGATAAGCTCCCACTACCTATTAAATGCTCCCAATGCCATGTGTCTCAAATAGCCTCTGACAACCAAATCCAGCTCCTGGCCTTCACATGTGGCTTAGCTACTAAGCCTGGTGAACCTGTTTCCACTGACATATAAAGGGGTAAAGGTGAGTTACTTGTCCTTCAGGGAGACAGGGCTCATCTGCTATTGTTGGCAGCTCATCTAGGAGAAGGAATAAGCACCAAGGAAAAATCTAGAGCCAGTGTCCCTAAGACAGTCCATTGTTGAGTTCAATGCTGACAGGCAACTCCTGCGATGCTGCTGGTACCAAACTTTATCAGTCTCTGCTGTTCCTTCTAGATTCATCAACTGTATGGAGAGGCGGGAGCCCAACAGGTTGCCCTCCATATTGTTCTGCCCTAGATTGCGTATCATATAGACAACTAGAACACAATATCCATAAACAACCCCAACCAACTAAGGGCCTCATTTCTACCAGTATTGACCTATTGGCATCCCTGATGTTTGGTAACTTCTGTTCATTGTCTTCAGAAATAATATACTTTCTTTGTTCAAAATTGATAGCTTGAAGTATGTCTAACAGTGCTGAATGGACATAATGAAGATCTGATTAATGGTAAGGGCTTCTAACATACCAAAAGTATTTGACATGTAATAAGGAAAATATGGTGAGATCAAAATAAGAACAAAGGAATTTGTACCAAAGTACAATTAAGTGAGAATGACAGTTTAGGAGAATAACCCAGTGTGAGAGACAAAAGCAAGAATTTGACAAGCTAAAGGATGGTGATCCAGCAGCAACTAAACTAGATTAACAGCTACTATGTACAAATACTGACAGTTTGGGGTCATTAGAAGTGAGCATAGGTTCAGAAAGGAGCCAGAATGTATATTTCATGTTTGTGGCCATGACAAGGCTAATAGATGTTTGCACCATGTTACGGAATAAGAACAAGCTATGAAAAATCACTAGTGTTCAAGCCTATACTAATAGGAAGTTATTTTGTCTTGTTGCTGCTTCGGGCATTTGCCACTCACGTCCAGGTTGTGACCCATGATATTGAAAAACACATTGCAGTTAAACTAACACTTGTAAGCAACCACTAAAAAATAATGATGGATTTGAGGGGAAATACAGAAGACCACAGTTGTGAAAAAAAGAGATCAAAGATATACTTAAGATTCCACTAATATTCAAAATAAACAGGATTTAACAATGGTTCTGCTGGGGCAGCTGAGAGTCCAGGACGTTTCTCCTTGCTGTTTCATTTTAAACGTAGAAAGGGATAGCAGAATCCAATAATCGGAAGTTCAATACACAAATACGAATAAACAAACAACAGTTGCTTTGTGAATTTCTGTGGCTTATTGTGGGACTTTTCAAAGGGTAGAAGAAAAAGACCCAGGGATTAGAGACTCGATAGGGGTAACTGACTGTTCAGTTAAATGGGAGTACTGCTTCACCACCAAGAGCAGGATGATGAATGTGTAACCACAACTCATGTTCTCAATATTATCTATCTATGCATCTATCTATAAAACCATCTATCTATTCATCCATCCATCTATCTATTGATCCATCTATCCATCCACCTATCCATCCACTTATTTATTTGTTCATTTGTTTGTTTGCTTATGGATTACTATTTTTTTTGTAATGGCACAGTTTGTCTTCTTGGCTGTTTGTCCATCTTAGTTGTATAATGGTTTTCACTGGGTCTATTGTGATTCTTGTATTTACTGCGATTGCCCACAAGAAAATAAATCGAATATGGTGACATATACATAATGTTCACTTTGAACTTTGAACCCAGCCCTGTATCATCCAGCCATTGCCAATGAGGAGCAAAGCCAGATTACTATAAGCAGATGTTCCAAGTTGTGAGAGGTTCAAGCAAACTATTGCAGAATTATGATTGAGCTCTGGCATCGCTGTTCAGTCTCTTGGAAAGGTATGTTTTCTTCAATAGCCTAATCTCAGGGGTTCATTTCTCCACTGTGCGTTTGAAAGAAGGAATGCAAAATTCTGAAATGAGAATCATTCATTGCTTGTAGCTGGTTGACAAAAAATATTGATTTGTGTCCAGGCAAGGTAGAACCAAATGGATGATGAAAATCACAGTAACATAGGTAAAACCCACCTGCAACAGTATCATCTTTCCAACCAGATGTATGCTCATATGATTGACAAAGTCACACAGAATTGAAAATCACAGCTAGATAAAATATGCACCAAGAAGTTCTAAAAAGTAACTTCTACTTTGAAATATACCACTTTATTGTCACGGAATTTTTTTTTCAGTTGCAGTTCTAGACTGTTACTTCAGTCACCAGGATCTGAATAAAATGTGCTTGTTGGGAATTGTCAGTGCTGGGTTTTGCATTTGCACCCAGAAAAGCCTAAGAGAGAGAAGATTGAATGCACTTCGAGAAACAGCTTTGAATTAAGTAACTCTTTCATGAGCTGTAGACTTGCAAAAAGAAATCATCCTCTGACACAGTTATGCAAGGACTCCTTTGAAGTGAAATTCATCATTGTTTTGTAAAGAATCATAATAACATATTTATATGCATATGAATATTTTAACTCAGCATTACACAAATGAAAATCAGATTTTCCCAGGATGAAATGCAATGAACCACTCCAAAGATTCAACCAAACAGTTCCAGTCATGAGTTATGCTTGCATTGGTCCCACAAATTCCAATCTGATATGCAAGGAGTGATATAATTCCTTGAGCAATCCTGCAGAGAATTTTTCCTGGAAAACTGGCCCATGCTTTTCTGAGATATGCCTGATTTTGGGCATTCTCAGAATAACATGGCTTTCAGTGCACTTCTGAATGGTCAAGTCCCCGTCCATGGCTACAGTACTGATATCTACGGTCTCACTCTCCTACTCCTTGACTGTAAACACCGCCAGTAGATCTCCGTCACTTCACCACTCTATAACCCTAGCTTTCCCCATTCTCCAATTATCCACTGCTTTTGGCCCAGATTTCTGTATCCAATCCCCAAAGGAGGCCTGAAGTGAGCTCTGGCAGTGAAAGAATTCATATCCATCCCTAATCCTCAACACTAACTGAGGTCCCAACTGCATCCTCAAAGCCTGGCCTAGGTTTTGTGTGATCTGTGACCCCATCACTCAAGTGAAGCCCTTTTCTAAGTTTCATCTTCAAAACATTGTACCTCCAATCTCCCATGCCTCCTGGACTTGAACCCACTGCTGTGCTCACCTGACAATTTTCTTCATCCTACCTGCATGATCACAGTGAGCAAAGGCACATATGTAAGTTGTATTGAGTAAACCAACAGCAACCTTTTATCTTATTTCCCCTGGTGCCAAGCATCTTCTAGGCCACAGATATCAGGCCTCAGCAGCTGATACTGTGAACCTTACTGATTGTATCTGCAAGATAAATTTTGTGCAAGACAAATAAGTTGTTCCATACTAAACAGTAAAAAGTAGGTTTTGTATAATTTTATAATTATCTCTTATAGATTTTTTATTCATATATGCTGCACATGTAATATCAGCTCCAAACTTGCATGGTAGAGTAGTGGTTAGCACCAGTACCAGTGACCCGGGTTCAATTCCCACCGCTGCTTGTAACAGGTTTGTTCATTCTCCCTGTGACTGTGTGGGTTTCCTCTGGGTGCTCCAGTTTCCTCCCACATTCCAAAAATATACTGGTTGGTAGGTTAATTTGTCATTGTATAATGTCCCATGATTGGGCTAGGATTAAATTGGGGGATTGCTGAATCGTGCAGCTCAAAGGGCCTACTCCGCACTGTATGTCAATAAATAAATAACTATCAGCAGATTCGATGGGCTGAATAGCTCCTATCTCAATATACTTTTCAAATATATGTATAATGGCAACTACAGTAAGATTTCAATCCACTGCAACTACAGGTTAAGTGCTTGCCTAGTTTGCATTTTTCTAGAACTTATTTTTATTTACTTTCAAATATGTTAAAATCATGTCATAGTCAGAAAAAAAATTACACTGACAAAAAAAGTTACATTGCTATTCATTTCTCAACTTACCATGTGTATTTACTTGCTATTTAGCTAGAGACAGTATCACTGCTGATACCTGCATCTGGAATTTGCTCTCCAAACCACAATCTGGAATTGGAAATACATCACCATTCAGTCACCGTCACTGGGTCAAACTCCTGGATCTTCCTCCTTAAAAACATTGTGGGTTTGCTTATACCTCAAGGACTCCAGCAGTTTAAAAAGGCAGCAAGCCACCAACTTCTCAAGGGCATTTGAAAGACTGGATCAACCTACAAAACCATCATCCCTAAAATTAATATATAACAAAAGTGACAATCATGCCCCATTGTACCCAACCCCAGCAAGGGCCCCTACGTTCTTCCATATTAACCTAAAATCACAACAGAATTTCTCTCTGTGATTTAGGAGTGCAAAGGCCTAGTTCTGATGCCACCCCAAATGATTGAACATCAGTTAAATTAGCACCTAGTGAGGGTTGAACGTAGGATGTTGCCAGGCTGTAGGAGTACCTTTCACTAGATGAATATCTCACCACGGGATTTATATTGTGACTTTAAGTATGTGTTACAATAGAACCGATAATCTAACTTGATTGTTTTAAGGAAACATAATTACAAGGTGTCAAACAGACATTCATGAAGGGGTGTTATAAAAGATGGTGAGTAACTCAATTATCTGCTATGTAGCCATAAAAACAAAATTATAGGACAGAATTGCTTACACATTCTGCAGCAAGTAGCAGTATAAATCACATCAGGTTTTACAACTTATGAAATTGGTTCTCTAGAATGGCGAATTCACAAATGCTTTAATTGCACTAAATACATCAGTCTAAATGTCTTATCAGGTTAAGACAGTGTTAGTCTGCAATCCATTCCTATGGGCCTCCATGATCGAGAATATACTGTATCTTGGTAAGGAATAATAGTGACTTGAGCACAGCCTGTGCAGATGAGTTCTTCAGCTCAAATGGAATAGAACTAAAGGACAAGCTAAAAGGCCTCTGGCAAATGAACAGGCAGGATTTTCAGTGTAAAAATGTGCAGTCATACTCACCTTTAACATCCAAGTCATCACAACAAACAGCCACAACATCAAAAGAATTCAACACAAATTACCGATTTTATGAAGACCTTTGAGAAATTACAGCATGATATTCTCTGGAAGATAATTGCAAGATAAGGATGTGTTAAACGAATTCAGTTATTGTATATGAATTCAAACAGTATAGTGCTTGTGAATAAAGAAAGTAATAGATTCTATTAGTTGGTGTCCCTCAGGGAAATCATCCCTCACAGTTTTGTTCAACATCTTCTTGTAAAATATCATTTAAAGATGCTGGGGAATATTATTACAATTACATATAAGGCAGTAGGATTATTACTAACTTGCATTTTGCTGATGACTGACCTACTGACTGAAAATAAACAAGTTTTGCCATATCAAGTAACAAGACTTATATATATTTTTAAAAACTCCAAGCATTTAAAGAGTTGAAATGAAGGTAAGTGCAAAAGAACAAATGTTTAATGAATGCAAGTTCAATTACTAACACAAACATAATATTGAATGGCTGGAAGCTGAAAGTGGGCATTTGCTTGGACTCCCCATATCACCTCAAAATACCCCATGTTGAAATAAGGCAGAGATAATAATGGAAACTGCAGATATACCCAAAATGATAAAAAATAGAAACTAAGAACAATATCATTACCATCACAATTAAGACCATGAATCCATAAGAATCCATAAGCAGAATTAGGCCATTTGGCCCATTGAGTCTGCTCCACCATTCCATCATGGCTGCTTTATTATCCCTCTCAACCCCATTCTCCTGTCTTCTCCCTGTGACATTTGACACCCTAATTAATCAAGCAGTTATCCTCCTCTGCCTTAAGTAAAATGACTTGGCCTACACAGCCATCCGTGGCAATAAATTCCACACCACCACTCTAGCTAAAGAAATTTTTCCTCATCTCTGTTCTAAATGGACATCCCTCTTTTCTGAGGCTGCGCCCTCTGGTCCAAAACACCCCCACTATACCGAACTGAAGAGACGGAGGAAGGGGAGGTTGGCTCACAAATAGAGAAAGCTTGGAGACAGTGTGAGAGGGAGGATAGGCAGGTGATAGCGAAGGGAAGCATTCAGACCAATGGTTTGAGATGTGTCTATTTTAATGCAAGGTGTATTATGAACAAAGTGGATGAGCTTAAAGCGTGGATCAGTACTTGGAGCTATGATGTTGTGGCCATTATAGAGACTTGGGTGGCTCAGGTTCCGGAATGGTTACTTCAAGTGCCAGGCATTAGGTGTTTCAGAAAGAACAGGGAGGGAGGCAAAAGAGGTGGGGGCGTGGCACTGTTGATCAGAGATAGTGTCATGGGTGCAGAAAAGGAGGAAGTCATGGAGGGATTGTCTACAGAGTCTCTTTGCATGGAAGTTAGGAACAACAGGAAGGGGTCAATAAACTACTGGGTGTTTTTTATACACCACCCAGTAGTACAGGGACATTGAGGAGCAGATAGGGAGACAGATTCTGGAAAGGTGTAATAATAACAGGGTTGTCGTGGTGGGTGATTTTAATTTCCCAAATATTGATTGGCATCTCCCTAGAGCAAGGGTTTAGATGTGTTCAAGAAGGTTTCTTGACACAATATGTAGATAAGCCTACAAGAGGAGAGGCTGTACTCGATCTGGTATTGGAAAATTAACCTGGTGTCAGATCTCTCCGCGGGAAAGCATTTTGGAGATAGTGATCACAGTTCTATCTCCTTTACCATGACATTGGAGATGGTTAGGATCAGACAAGTTAGGAAAGTGTTTAATTGGAGTAAGGAGAAATATGAGGCTATCAGGTAGGAACTTGGAAGTATAAATTAGGAACAGTTGTTCTCAGGGCAATGTATGGAAGAAATGTGGCAAATGTTCAGGGGATACTTGTGTGGAGTTCTGCATACATATGTTCCAGTGAGGCAGGGAAAGTATGGTAGGGTACAACAAACACTCCTTTCTTTCCTGAGACCATTCTCGTAATACTCCTCTGGACCTTCTCCAATGCCAGCACATCTTTTCTTATGCAAGAGGCCCAAAATTGCTCATAATACTCCAAGTGCAATCTTACTAATGCCTTATAAAGTCTCAGCATTAATCCTTGCTTTTATCTTCTTGTTCTCTGGAAATGAATCTAACATTGCACTTGCCTTCTTTACCACTGACTCAGCCTGCAAATTAACCTTTAGGGAATCCCGTAAGAGGACTTCCAAGTGCCTCTGAACCTTTGAGTTTTGAATTTCCATTTGGAAAATAGTCCACGCCTTTATTCCTTCCATCAAGTGCATGACCATGAACAACCCTATATTATATTCCATCTGCCACTTCTTTGCCCATTTCACAAAACTGTCTTTTTCAGACACCTTGCTTCCTCAACACTACCTGCCCTTCCACTTACCTTAAATTAACCTGAACAAAACTCCTTGCTGTGCACAGCTATGGAAAGTAGACAACCAAAGCCAAAACTGAAAACCTTCAGGAAGTACATGGAATGAATTACTGTCATAAGATCCCAAGGATTTTCTTACCAGAAACTTAAAAGAATATGCACAGCGGTCGATTAAGCTGGGAAATAGCAGCTTCCCATTAACTCCATCAATAGAAAAGTTTGCAAAGGTTTGCAATATCCTGAACACCAACAGCTCAAAATCAAAACCTCAGGGAGCATGAAGGGAAAAGAAAGAGCAAAAACAGGAGAAGATCAAGTTAGAAAATCATACAGTCGATAGGAGATACTGCAGGAAATGTAACCATGCATGTCAGAGTCTATTAATTAAAAGGCCGCCAAAAGGGTACCTTAAAATTCAATGGGCTATGCAGATCCTAACAGTTAAGTGAGATAGCATCATAATTCCTTTGTTAGCAGCAGATGTTCTACCAAGAGAGTTTTTGCTGTCTATGTTGCTGGTAGCTCTTCTGTGTTAATATAGATGTGATTTGTTTTTGCAATTGTGGCTGTCACTTTGCATGACTGTTTTTCTACTTCCCTTCTATTTTGTACATTTTTTTCTTTTTGTTTTCATGATTCATAAATTTTCAAGATAATACACTTAATCTTGCTCTCTCTCCGCTTTCAACAGTTGTCTTTCAAACAATTACCACAGCAACTTCACTTAATGTGGTAAAATACCACAAAACACTCAACAAAAGCAGAAACAATAAAAAGAGACAGCAGTTTCCACAGGTAAATGTAAAGATAAAGTACTAAAAACGTAATCAAATGACTACAAGATGTGTTCAATTCCAGCAGCTGTCTGGTAAGATGTTGTTCTTTCTCCCCATGACAGTATGGGTTTCCTCAGGGTGCTCTGATTTCCTCCTACATTCCAAAAACTTAGTTTTAGTAAGTTGTGAGCATGCTATGTTGGTACTGGAAACATGGCAACATTTACACCCTGCACCCAGCACACCCTTGGACTGTGTTGGTCATTGAAACAAATAACCCAGTTCACTGCATGTTTCAATGTCCATGTGACAAAGAAAGCTAATCTTTTTCTTTTAAAGTGTCAGAAATAAAACTGCTAAATTTTGTGGATGGCCAAAAAAACTAGAATTAACTGTTTGAAGACTTGCATAATCAGAAGAAATCATAGAGAACAGAAGGGGGGGGGAAGATTTTAAAAAGGATGAGCAGTTGTTGGATGACAGATCTAGTCAGAGGACACAGGTGGATGAGGCCTGGTGGGAGATAAGTCCAGTCAGCAGAGTTTACACAGTGGATGGCAGAGAGAAACGAAGCCAAGAGAATAGTGAAAAGGTGTGGATAAGCACACGAGATGGGACTGAATGAGAATCCGCAGTATTATAGTGGGAAGTGCTCATCATGAAGTTTATATCAGTGTCAAAGTTTGGAACTGGTCCAACTCCATTTTACTGCTATACTCTGGAGCACTGTTTTAATTCTTCGGTATCCAACAACGTTTCTTCATACTCTCATGTCTTGCCATGCTTCCTTTTCTTCTGTTCCATGCACTATCCCATCTGTTATTCATCTCTATTTCCTTTACTAGAATTTCTAACTGGGCTTCATTCATTTTTCTCTTCTCTGACTCAGTTTCAAAAAACAGAAAAATAAACATATGTCTATTAAGGTGTCAGAACTACATATGAGCATCTTAAAGAATTTCTCATGTGGATATAAAAATAAACTATATCCATTTAAAGAACTAACAGCCAAACTTTAATCGCAGCCAAAAAGAAAATCAGACCTCTCAACATCGCCAATGCACAGGATTGCAAGTGGCTGCTGAGTGTTGTAAACTCAGCCAGGTCCATCATGGACACAACCCTCCCCACCACCAAGGACCCAAAAAGTGCAACCTGAAAAGTGCAACTTTTGTTGTTTCTTTCAGTTTTCAATTCGATTGCGGCTCACCCCTGAGATCTGCTGATTATTTCCAGTATTTTCTTTCCTTTAATTTCAGACTTCCATCGTTTGCAATTTATTTCAATGTATATTTTAGTTGTTCTACCCAGCACAGGTTGTTCATAAAATGGAACATTTCTCAGCAACATAATTTTTATTATTTTCACAGGAAATTGGTTAAAATTTATTTTTGAAAACATTGTGGTGAAACTTTTACTCAATCTTAATCTTCTTTCACTTGAAGTGTCTCTATCTCTGGAGGAACAGTATCCTGTAAGATTGTAAAGTCAAAATTCCTTGAGTTAATCTCTCCATTCTGTACCTTCAAATCTCTTGCTGAGCCAACTGTGTTTCAACTACCTTAATTTTATTTATTAAAAATAGTTATTCTCCTGAGATTACCCCATCTTTTCAAATTTTCTTGTCAATAAGTACCAACTGTAATAAAGAAAAACAGAGATAAAGAACATGAAAGGGTATGTTGGTTTAATTAGCCGAACCAACATGTTGACCTTCAGCACAGAAGCTGGCAGAAAGAGCCAGAAGATATTTTGGATATGGAGTGAAAAGTCAGGACCAGCTACTGGTCTGCCTGGTGCAGGAGGCTGGAGGATTGGTGGCAAAAGTGGACCAGCAAGAAATGAAAGAAAAAGCATGCAAGGGCTCCGTCAACCATGACAGAGGAATATCCACTCTTCCCGAAGAAGGAGGTGATTTCATGAGCTTTTGAGCAGAAGGCCCTGTCTTAAGATCAGAAAGAATGGAGACAGAGTGATTGAGAAAACTTGATATCACTGTGTAAGAAGCAGGGTAGGAGAAGGGATAGTCCAGCCTTTATTGAAATATTTATGAAATATTGTTATCTGCTGCCATCTTGTGGCTTCTTTTTGTGCTCTTTCAATGGTCAGTTTTAATACTTTGTTTAATAAATCACATTTGAAATGTACACTTATAATGTAGAATATCAAACAGTATTAAGACAATGCCATATAAAACATCATAGAATCAGCAGTAGTAAATGAAAATATCATGGGCTTGAGATCTTGTTGAATCTCTCTGATGGTGAAGTACTTGACTAATCAGAACTTTTCATTGTTGCGAAGTACTGGGAACTCCATCTGAAATTTTATGATTGGCACGATTTCATCCATCTTGGAGTTGGGGCAGCAGGGAAGACTGAAGAGAAATCAGGTCAGTTCAAAGCAACCAGACAGCCAGTATTCCAAAGTCCTGGGAGTCAAATATTTGTATAAAAAGATCTCTTTATTCTCAAGGAAAATAGCAGAATAGTATTACAATGGCAATTTATTTGAGCTCCAGATAACTTGTCTCATTCAGTTCCCCTTAAGACTCAAGCCTATTCGCACACATCTACCTTGACTAACAAGTTCAAAGTAAACTTACTATCAAAGTGTGCATATGTCATCACATACCACCCTGAGATTTATTTTCTTGCGGGCATTCACAGTAAATACAAAGTAACCAAAAAGATCGTACAAAATAATTCAATAAATAAGCAATAAATATCAAGATCATGAAATAAGAAGTCCCTGAAAGTGAGAAGAGTTCAGTGTGGGATGAGTGGAGTCAACTTAGCTCCTCGAGTTCAAGAGCTTGATGGTTGAGGGGGTAATAACTGGTCCTGGACATGGTGGGGTGAGTCCTGAGGCCCCTGTACCTCCTTCCTGATGACAGCAACGAGAAAAAAGCATGACCTGGATGGTGGGGATCCTTGATGACGGATGCTGCTTTACTGTGGCATCTCAGTGGTGGGAAGAACTTTTACCTGTGAGGAACTGGCATGCATCAACTACTTTTTGTTGGCTTGTCTGTTCAAGGGCATTGGTGTTTCCACATCAGGCCATGGTGCAACCAGTCAATATCCTCCACCACATATCTATGGAAGCTTCAAAGTTTTAAATGCCATAATGAATCTTCACAAACTTTTAAGAAAGTAGAGGCACTGTCGTGCTTTCTTTATAATGGTGCTTAGGTGCTGGACCCGGGACGATCCTCTGCAATGATAACACCGAGGAATTTAAAGTTTCTGACCCTCTCCACCTCTGAACCCCTACTGAGGACTGACTCATGGAACCCCTGAAGGCGATAATCAGCTCCTTGGTCTTGCTGACATTGAGTGAGAGCTTGTCATTGTGGCACCACTCAGCCAAATTTCCAATCTCCCCCCTTTATGCTGATTCGGCACCACCACAAACAGGGCAGAATGAAGTGGGTGAAATCCCTAGGCTTATTTTCAAACATCCCAAATCCATGCACTCACAACACTAGAATCTGAAACGTGTGGAAGGAGAGGTGGGTAGAAGATCCACAACAGAATTCATTCTAGAGCAAATGAGGCAAAAAAATTCAGATCAGAATCTTGCGAAAAACTGCAGCCCCATTTCCGCTGAACATCATTGTGTTTCCACTCTGTCCGGTCTGCAGAGCTTGCATCCAGTGGGGGTGAAATTTGCCTGTAGTAATATCAGTAAATGAGTAACACTGCTGTGGCAACTCATTGCATTCCTTGCCTGAGTTTTTGCTTCTCATTGACTTCAGCAGAGCAAATATCAAACTAGATATGAAGCAATTGGCTGCCTCTCCTTTGCCAATTTTGCAAAACAACTGAAGGAGTTTATTTGTTGAAAGATGTTTTACCTTATCTGAGTTCTGTTTGCTTGTTGCCTATTTAGCAATATATTTGTAACAAAAACACTCATCCAAGACTCAATCACCTATTTTAATATGCTGTAAAGTTTTCAATTGATCTTAATCTTTATCACTTCTAAAACTTAAACTGTAGACTCTGAGGGACTTTCTCAGAGAGTTTGAATCACATATCACAAATGTCTATTTCTCAGCCACAAGGAGAGTTTCACATTGCACTGTAATTAGATTTCACCCTCCTTACATCAACAAAAATGAGATTGCCCAAAAAGATATTTTAAACAGGATTAGGATGGTGTAATTATAAGAATCAGAATCAGGTTTAATATCATCGGCAAATGTCGTGAAATTGGTTGTCTCTTGGTACAATGCAATATATAATAATAGAGAAAAACAGTGAATTGCATTAAATATATATATTAAATAGTTAAATTAAGTAAGTAGTGCAAAAGTAGAAATCAAAAAATTAATGAGGTAATAGTGTTCATGGGTTCAATGTCCATTCAGAAATCAGATGGCAGAGAGGAAGAAGTTGTTCCTAAATAGTTGGATGTGTACCGTCAGGCTCCTGTACCTCCTCCCTGATGGTACAAATGAGAATGGGGCATGCCCTGGGTGACGAGGATCCCATCCTCGTGGGCTAATTCTTCAAAAGGAAATTGTCCATGAGGATGGGATCCCTATGACATGGATTCTGAACTAACCAATTCGTGAGACTTGCTTGAAAAGGTAATAGTCAAGACCGGACTGTGGCCCATCCATGAGACTTGCTTCAAAAGATAGAAGTCAAGACTGGGCTGGGGTGTGCCCACTTGGTCGAGGAGCTGTCCCACGCCGGCCGGTGACCACCCCTGAGTTTGAGTAGAGGAACGAGAGGGGAATCGGAAGAAGGAACACAGAGGGCTCCAAGAGAGTAAATTTAGACTGACAGATAAGAGAAGTGACCTTGGTGTGTGCTAAGTGGTTGGCCAACCATTGGGGAGAAGGGATTGTAAACATTACCTGTAAAAAATATAAGATATTGTACAGTTATTAAAAGTTTGTCTCACCAGTAACTGGAGGAGAAAATGGGTAATATCAGCTGTAAATTTCTAAGTAAAGATTAAGGAAGAAGACCCAGGAGCGAGTTATCTTTCCAGTCGAGACCTGCTGATCAATAATACACAAAAGAAGATTGAAAGTTATAAGGAGACTAACAACTCATAGGTTGGGTCCCCCGCGGACAAGATTTGGTTGGAACTGGGAGACAGCAAGTACTCTCTAACCTTTTCTCGTTATCACTACAGGTGGAGTTGTGGAATAACAAATTACGCAGAAGGCCGAGGTACCCCCATCAGGACCCTCGACTCCGACCACCTCGGGAACCGGACTATATCCTCGAACAGCACCCCTTCCCATATCTGCAATTTCTGGACATTATGGATATAATAGAAATGGTTGTTGGGGTGTCCCGGCGTTGTGACCACCCTGAGCAGCAGCAACATCAGCAAATGCCGAGGAGAGGCTGATGAATAGCTCAGAATCTCTATTCCAGGCTCCTCGCATAATGGTAGGGAATGTCTGATACTTAAACCCTGGACCCTGGCTGAGATATGCAGCATGATTAGAGAAGCAAACCAGTAGCCTTGCAGCATTGGTTGGTCCAGACTTTCCAGGTTTTTAATCCATTACCTGGAGATGTCCAGGCATTGCTCAGGGTAGCCTCTGGATCTTCACGGCCAGGATTTCCCAATGCACCCCAAGGGGACTGGGCTCCTCCATTGGGGAACAAGCGGAATGGTGATGGGAGTCTTACTGATGGAATGGCTGATTGGCTGAGCAGAGCAAAAGATGTCAATCTCACTGGCCAGGCAACACAGTGACTTCGGAGAAGTCACTAAATGTAAACAAAAAGGAGACGGAGACTATTATTGATTTTATTGTCCTGCTTAAAGATTCTTGGGAATCTAGTGCAGTGGTATCCCTAGCAGGAAACAACCCACTGGCAGTGCAGACATTTATAAATTGTCTCCAACCAGAGGTAGCACAATCTTTCAAACTGACCAATCTTAAATGGCATTATCAAAAGGCAGCAAAGTTAGTAAGACTGTAGAGATATCCAGAACCTATGATAGAACCCAGCTGAAGTAAAGATAGGGAAAAATTTGACTGATAAAACATTTGTTAAAGCAGAGAACCCACCTGTTAATTTGCTCAGAAGCTAAGAAATCTGAACTAAATGCCATTATTCATTGCATCTTGAAATGCCTGAGAATAGATTACCTGAGCTCTGCCCTATAATGCTACATAACACTGAACAATCAGAAAGACCAGCTGCTCTCTACGG
This sequence comes from Hypanus sabinus, assembly GCF_030144855.1. NCBI lineage: Eukaryota > Metazoa > Chordata > Chondrichthyes > Myliobatiformes > Dasyatidae > Hypanus > Hypanus sabinus. Next base: position 42,613,393 of record NC_082727.1, read on the forward strand.
CTGGCAGACTGGGGGAAAACCCTGGGGAGATTGGCTTTGGCAGCACATAGAAGTCAACATTAAGGCGGGGGAGTTCTTGGATAACTTGATCGGAACTTGTAAACAAGTAACTGCACTACATTGTACTGTGACCTTCAGAGATCCAGATCCCGATTTTGATTATAGAAACCAAGCAACTTGAAATTGCTCACTCTTTCCACTTCTGACCCCTCTATGAGGACTGGTGTGTGTACCCTCATCTTACCCTTTCTGAAGTCTACAATCAGTTCTTTTGTCTTATTAATGTTGAATGCAAAGTTGTTGCTGCAACACTACTCAACTAGCTGATATATCTTGCTCCTGTATGCCCTTTCATCGCCATCTTAAACTCTGCCAACAACAGATCTGTCATCAGCAAATTTTTAGATGATAGTTGTGTTGTGCCTAGCCACATAGTCATGGGTGTGGAGAGTTTAGCGCAGTGCGGGCTAAGCTCACATCCCTGAGGAGTGCCGTGTAGATCGTCAGCGAGGTGGAGGTGTTATTTCCAATCTGCACAGATTGTGGTCTTGCTGTTAGAAAGTTGGAGATGCAGTTGCCGAGGGACATACAGAGGCCCAGGTTTTGCAGCTTTTTGATCAGAACTACAGGAATGATTGGGTTAAAAGCTGAACAGCTGTCAATGAACAGAATCCTGACATGGGTATTAGTGTTGTACAGTAAGCGATACTTTTAAAAACTTACCAGAAGTTACAATAAATAAATAAATAGATAGATAGATAAATCAAATACTGCGAGCAAGGAAGAGCAAAGTAGTGTTCACAGCTCATTCAGAAATCTGATGGCAAAGGGAAAGAAGCTGTTCCTAAAATGTTGTGTATGAGTCTTCAAGCTCCTGTACATCCTGACTGAGGTGGTAATGAGGAGAGGACACATCCTAAATGGTAAAGGTCCTTAATGATGATGGTAGCCATCTGAACTCACATGAAACAAAACAGATTGTAATATTCCACTGGCCTGATATTACTGAAATCAAGCCAAATGAAAGCACCCCTCTGGCAGTTGCTCAAATGCACAGCTCGCCTCTCTAATGCAAACTGGAGATGTTGTAGAGACCAACTTTTGCTGCTTGGAAAGATCTTATGGCAAGAAATTGAGTGCCAAAATGACCTTAACATCCAAAGTGGAGGTCAAGGTCTTCCCACAGCATATCACAAACCTCTTTGATGACAATCTAGGGAACCTTGAGCCTAAAAATACATTGTTCATCAGAAAGGTCTTAGTACAGGGGTTCCCAACTTTTTTATGCCATGGACCAATATCATTAAGAAAGAGGTCCTTGAACCCCAGGTTTAGAACCCCTGTATTAGTAGGATCTGAAGACACTATGGTAGTAGGCTTTAAACAAGTGGTTTGCCTTCTGTGCAGTTCACCTGATTTGGTTAACTATTGCTTACTAGTACCCCTAGTAATAAATTGCTGCTAGTGTCATTAGTTACAGAGACACCTGCTGAATGAGTATCTCAAGCATTAAAAGCTGAAGAAACCACTGTCCATTAATCTTCAGCCTGTACTGAATTCTAATGCTGTTCAGAAAGGCTTCCCAGTATTGCAGATCATCCCCCAGGACAGCACAGTGGCACAGTTGGTACAGCAGCCACCCCTAGTGATTAATCCAACAGGCCAGGTTTTATCTTGATTTCTGGTGCCGTTTGTTTGGAGTTTACATGCTCTCCCTGTGTCCACATGGGTTTCCACAGGTACTCCAGTTTCCTCCCACATCCCAAAGACCTACAGGTCTGATGGTTACTCAGCCACCGCAACAAATAACTGCCCCTTCTGTGTAGTTGAGTGGTAGAATCCGGCAGAAGTTTATGGGAATGTGGAGAGGATAAAATGGATTAAGATAAGATTAGGGTCTGGAATTTGAAAGAGATGCAGAAGGAGTAGCAAGAATGGTAGATTGGCATTTAGTATAGTGGAGGAAGGACCTGTTTCTATTCTGCATCACCCTGTATGACTCTCGTAAATTTCTACAGATGTACCGTCGAGAGTATTCTAACTAGCTGCATCACGGTCTGGTATGGGAGGAAGGTGCTACTCCACTGGATCAAAATAAGCTGCAGAGAGTTGTTAATTTAGTCAGCTCCATCTCTGGGCACTAGCGTCCACAGTAGCCAGGCCATCTTCAAGGAGCAATGTCTCAAAAAGGTAATGCCTATCATTAAATACCCTGATCAGCAAGTTCATGCCTTAGACTTGGAGGTACAGAGAAGCCTGAAGGCACACACTCAATGAATCAGGAACAGCTTCTTCCCCTCTGCCATCTGATTTCTGAATGAACATTGAACCCTGAGCACTACCTCACTACTTTGTTTAATTTTTACTTTTGCACGACTTATTTAGTTTAACTTTTTTTATACACTGTATATACTTACTGTAGTTCACCTTTTTCTATCATAATGTATTGCATTGTACTGCTGCTACAAACACAACAAATTTCATGATATGCTGTATGTTGGTGATATTAAACCTGAGCAAAGGTCATAAGTTGGATTGCAAGTTTTAATGCAGTGAGGGTGGAAATAGGCATTCTTTTGCCATTAAGCAACGGATGAAGTGTGCATCTGTGCCAAGAAACATCTGAAATGCTGACATGAGTAGTGCTTGATAATGTCAAATCCAGCTTCTGGATGGCTGCTATTTTCATCCAGGGATCACCAGGTTAATTTATTCTGACTTTACTTGATTTTGTACAGGAAAAGTTGTTGTGTAACTTTTACAATTTCAAGGCACTTTTGCCTCTGAGTAATTAAAGCAATGCTTTAAACAATAACAGTGCACAGTCAACATCTCCAAAGTCTATCTCAGGAGGACTCAACAATAGTAGTGAATATAAATGAGATAATGTTAATGATTAATCACTATCAAACTATCAGTAGCAGAGCAAGTCAAACAACATGAAGAAAGAAGGGCAAGAGAAAGTTAAATAAGAATGATAAAATAAATAGAAGGCAAAGCTGTCTTTTGGAAAAAAGGAGACAAATGTTTGTGAATAAGAGCTTCTCGTGGGAGTTCTGTCCTTGGCTTGTGCTGAGTTAGCTTATCTGGGGAGAGAGGGGGAAAATTCTATATTCTCTCTTCAATCACTGCTTGAAATATGTGGCTGTGGATGCAGCGAGGGGCCAACAGGATCAATTGTGACGGGCTGGCAGCAGAATAATTCACACAGTGGCCTAGAAACTGGGTCATATAAGCAATAATTTCTTCAGTGCTCTGCACAGATGCATACTTACATCACTCAATAACAGCACAAGCCCATTTCCACTCTTACTGAATTAAAGCTCGGAATCCAACCTACAACCGTTGCTCAGGGGTCACAGTATAACTTGGGGTGTTTTCTTCCATTTGGTTGCATTTATTGTTAGAATCTTAGAAACTGGGACTCTTCCTTCTTTGCAAGAAATCTCACCAAACACCACAGATCTCAGCTCTGACCTTCTGACCTATATCCCTCCTAATCCATAGTTACCCCAACTAACTTCTGACAAAGACCCTCCCATCTGTTGATTTTGTTTCTGCCCCTCTTTCCAGATGCTGCACCACCTTCCTCCTCAGCTCACGCTAATGACTGCCATGTCTGACTCCCCCCCCCCCCCCCAACAGAGCTGGTTGGCTTATTGCAAACCACCTACCCACCTGCCGGGCCCTGATGCCCACACTGGCCTAAGACTTCCGGGACCTGCAAATGACCTCAGGTGAGCGAGATAGCACAGTGGTACAATTAGTAGGACTGCTACCTCACAGGACCAAAGTCTGGGTTCCATCCTCATCTTGTTTATTTATTTAGAGATACAGTTCGGAACAGATCCTTCCAGCCCAATGAGCCACACTATCCAGCAACCAACCTAGCCCAGGACAATTTACAATGACCAATTACCCTACTAACCTGAACAGTCCAAGCTGTGTTAGCCTAACGCCAGCCACCATGCTACCATGACAGAGCTTTATTTGGAGATTGCTTGTCCTGTGACCGCCTAGGTTATTCCTGGGTGCTCTGGTTTCCTTCCACATCTCAAAGACATTCAGGATGATAGGTCAACTGGTCAATGACAATACCTCTAGGTGTGCAGGTGAGTGGCACAATCAAGGTGGGGTTGACGAGAATATGGGCAGACTTTCTAGGTTAAGTGGATCTGGGTGGTTGGTTACCAGTGCAAACTTAGTGCACCTGTTTCCAGGCCTCGTGACTCCATGATCCACTGGACCTGTGAATGAACTTCCAGCACAGCCCTGAGAGAAGAACATTGCATTTCTACCTGGTGCAAGAATGGCTTAGAAACAGTCGCTTAGGAGTTTCTAAGATGTGTGATCCAGTCTCTTGCATCAAGTATTCAATCAGGGAGAAGATTAGAGTGACACCAATACCAATGCACCAAAATAATATACCCACAATGCTCAGCAGAACAACACCGAGCACAGCCAAACAGAACACGTCAAGCAACAAAGCAACAGTAAAACAAACCGTGTTCCTCCCTCCCACTACCCACCCACCCGTGCACACTAACAGACTTCAAGCCCAGAATGGGCCACTTCCAGCCTCCAGTGGACTCACAGATTCACAGACAATGGTGCAGACACAGAGCTCAGGACTTAAGGCCTCGCTTCCAGATTTCCAAACGACCTTTGGGACTCAATCTTCAGCATCGACCCCTGGACTCGCCAGTGACAATGAATGGAGACCCTGGATAAGGATCCTGAGTTGCACGCCTCAAACTCCAGACTTATCAATGACAGGACCCTGAACACTATGTTTCAATCCGCGGTCTCGCTGATTCGCATACTCGGGGGCATCACCAGCCATTGTGCCTCCTTCCTGCAAAGACCTCCAATCGTGAACCAGCCAACAACTTGCTGACCGGAGGGGTGGGAGGTGCTACCAGTCATCAGCCTTGCAGGTCTACCGACCAGACATCTGGCCATGGATGATTTTCATCCCACATTCACATCACTGCCCTCTGAGCATGGAACACAGAGAGCAGAGGACTAAACACCAGCCTGACTTCAAACTCCCACCACATCCCTGTCCCCAAACCCTAAAATGACCCTTAACTCCCCTCTCTATCCCCAAAAACATCTTCATAAACCTAAAAAAATCCTGAAAAACAACCAAGTCTGAGCCACGACTACAATGGAGAACACAGCTCAGCACTACCTTGACCATGTGGATAAGTTAAAGAGTTACACAGTGGAATGTGATTCAGGAAAAAGGGGCTATAAGTCATTCAAGTTATGGTTATGGTTGTTTGCTTTTATCTTTAAACAAAACATCTTTTCTGCTGCAAATTATAATTGCCTCTCTTTCAGACATAAACAGTAATCAGCATGAAACACAGAACAGTACTGCACAGAAACAGGCCCTCTGACCCACAACGTTGCTGAAGTAATTAAATGACTGACTAAATTAATGCCTCTGCCAACACAATGTCCATAGCCTTCTGTTCTTTGCACATTCATAAGCCTATCTAAGAACTCTTAAATGCCCCCCCCCAGCAGTGTATTCCAGGCACCAGCCACTCTCTTGCCCTGTATTTCTTCCTTGAGCTTGCCCCCCCCCCCACTACCACCTTACATACTGTATATGCTTTTTAGCAACTACTTTTATGGGGTGAAGAAAATAAACTTGCTTTCTGCCTGGTCAGCTCAGTTCCCTCCTATCTGCCCTGATTGTATATCTCCCACCCCATACTCAAGCTCAGCATCTTCACCATTTCAGTTACTGCCATCATTTCAGCAACAGGTATTTTTTAAAGTCTCCCTTCCCCTCCCTCCCTTGCTGCCCTTGGGAAACCTCTCTCCCAGTTCACATGCAGCTGCATTTTTGGGAACATTAGCTGTCTGCCAATTGATCAGTTACTCCCCAAAACAAACAGAAAAGTGAAAAGTGTTGATGACAGCCAAGTCTGCGAATGGCAACAACCTACCAAAACCAGAATAACAGACCAGCTGTTTTAGTCACTTTAAATCTGTCCTTTATTTTATTCCCATTAAAATAGTTAATGCTTGCAGGGCAGAAAGCCCTTAGGCCATCTATTTGAACATTCACAAATTACAGCACCACTGTCGTCGGAAAATAATTTTCTTGAAATCAACGCCAATTAATTGTTCATGCAATTTAGAATTATAACACGTATTGAATTTATTCTGTAATTTACTTTTCACCTTTGGCCAACAGCCAAATATTATCGAGGAGGACTGAGATCAGGGCAGAGCTGGAAAAACAGGACACATTGAGAAAGGAGATATGGGCTACGAATGTTCAGCTGCACCATGAATGGGGGAGACAGGCAAAAACTCCCACAGTCTTACAAGATTCCAAGAGTTTTCCTCTGTAAATTTTGATAGTTCATTTACTGATTACTGTGCACTTTCATTTTGGCATTTACCCCCAATTATTGTAATTTGACATCCTTTTCATAAGTGAATCTTATGAAATGATCTGTTAATGCACAAATGATCTGTTAATGCACAAATATTTTCTTAGTTCATACAGCACATAGGATTGTTATTTTGACTGTTTTTGCATTTTTGCATTTTGCAGTATCTTGAGAGTGCAATTTAAATAGATATTAATTTAAAAATTTAAAAATTGATTTTAAAAAAGAATATTTGGTCATTGCAGTGGTTGGTAAGGACAATTATTATCTTCCTTTTCTATTGCTTAAGCAATTTTAAATTGAAACCACCAAACTAAAATGGAAGATACTGATACCAATACTATTACTAATACTAATACTATTTCATTTCACGTTTTTTCCTAGTCTGTGAATACCTCAAAATGTACAATTTAAACTCTGAATCAATTTTATTTATAGAACAATCAGAAATAAATGAAAATATCCTTAATCATTGCTATTGTAGATCTGTTTGTACTGCTGCTATTTTATCACAGAACTAAATGATTGTACTAAGCTCTCAGATGAAACTCTGTGTGAATCCGGCACCATAATTACTCAGAGATGCAGTGGCTGAGGTAGAGCAGCGGCTATCTTGCTGCTTTAATAGTTCAATTGTTCAGTAGTTCCATTTAATATCGGAAAATGTATACAATATACAAGCTGAAATTCTTGTTCTTCACAGGCACCTACAAAAACAGAAGAGTGCCCCAAAGAATGAGTGATAGTAAAAACGTTATGCTTGGTTCCCATTTTACAGATGACTGACTTATTTCGCACGAGTTAAGAGGAGAAACAGTGACACATACCGTGCTTTCCAGATTTTGTTCTGTCATTTCAAATGCTTCATCTGGAACTTGCGTTTAGGTTCAGTGGTTTCACAGATGAGAAAGAATAAAAGTAAAGAAACGAACATTTGGTCAATTTCTCATACAACTAAGATGCAAAGTAATTCAATTTTGTATGATTCCCTAATAAGTTTGGTTTCACTATATCAAGCTCAAAATGTTCACTCCATTATCAACCACATGCCCATGGGTTTTCTGGATTTCCAGAGTAAATGTGTACATACATCATAAGTTACCATTAGCCATCAGTTTTAAAATCCATTCAGATAAAGGGACTAGCTTTATTTCTCATCTGTACTTTGAAACATTCAGTAAAATGTGTCGTTTGTGTCAACAACCAGTAGTCAGAGGATGCGCTAGGGGGAAGCCAGTAAGAGTCGACATGCTTCCAACGCCAACGTGGCATGCCCTCAGCTCACTAATCCTAACTGAACGCCTCAGGATGTGGGAGGAACCCAGGGTACCAAGAGGAAACCCACTGGTCACATGGAAAATGTATAAGCTCTTTACAGACAGGGACAGGAACTGAACTCTGATCACAGACACTGTAAGGCATTGTGCTAACCACAAAGCTATGGTGCTGCTCCAACCATTCAGCTGAAAAGGCCAGAACAAATTTCCTTCCCTGATGTTAGGCTGTTGAAGATTTTAGCAATGTCCTTATCTCAATCTTCATTGTCAAATGTCTGTTTTTTACGTGGATAATTTGCTAAATTTCTGGCTACTGGTCACATGGCTCACCCTTCACCTCAAAAACATTAACTTTGAACATTTAAAAAGCTTCGTACGCTATCTCCTCAATGGGTGCTTGATAATTGAGAGTACACACAGTAAACATTGCAGCATGAAATCATCAACCAGTGTATGAAAGGAGAGAGGAACTGCTGGCAATTATGGATGTTACACATTATGAATAAATTCCTTTTTAAAATTATCAGTGTGTGATGCTACAAATAATGTATCTGAATTCAGACAGCCTTCTCTGTTCTGACCTAGGTCTACAGTTTCAATTACTGATTACAGTGGTCAAATTGTACATCTTGTATCATTTGTTGTTAGACTTCAACAAGTAACCATTTGCAGACTGATTCTGCACAATGGACAAAGTAGCAGTTACATTTAAATTAAATGTGTTTTTTAACTTCTCTCAGGAATAATTTCCAAAACATCACTATGCTATTGTGGGTTCTGATCCACAAAATCAAAAACCACAGGATAAGATGTTAATACCCCTCAGGCCAATGGATTGTGAGGACCTGCTCCAGGCTGCCTTGATGTTGGGAGAGGCACAGGGTTAACACGTAGGGTTTCAAATGGGCGCCTTCCTAATTTCATCAATTAGCCCACTACGTCTCCGGAGGGCTCGATGATGATTTCTGGCATCCAGAAATGTTATATTTTACACCAATAATTCAGACAGAAAATCAGCCCAAAAGAAAACGGGAGGAGCCAAGCCAAGCTGATGGATCTTATGGCACCATTGTTTTCAATCCAGTGTCTACTTTATCCCAAGCAGATTATGCTGGAAAATGCCTCAAAGTAAGATCATATGAATAACAAATTGGACTGGGCACTTCCTGCTCAATAGTTCTCAGTGTGCCTGACTGCAGGAGAGATGAGTAGAAAATGGTGCAATGCCCTACGGATAATCTAAATGCACCACCTACATTTCATCCTCTTATATGGAGTTGAGCTGACTGGTAGTTCCAATCTGATGGTTTTCACTCAACACTTCATATTCAGTTCTCTGAACAATCTGACCAGAAATCAATCCACCTTAATGAGCTATGTGAACTGGGAGGAATCATGTCTCTGCTCTTTCAGAAGAGAGACAAATTTCTATGTGCCTTATCTCAGCTACCTTTGGACAGCAATAATGTTCCTGTGTGGCTGCTGTAGGGGATCTCTCTACTCATGCAGGACACCAGTCTGCTGATGTGCATGATCTTTCTCTTCATGTAGACCAGCGAGCTCCCAGAAGTTAACATCTCTTAACTCTTGGAGTTCCTCACGGGTTGCAACCCTGAGTCAAATGAAAGCAACAAGCAAAATGGCTGTTTTGCCATTTCAATGTGAACAGAGATCTAATAATGTTGCATTCTCTTGCTCAAAGAAGGTATAAGATCATGAAATCATGTCATAGAAGCAGAATTGGGTCAATCAGCCTATCAAGTCTGGTCTGCCATTCCATGATGGCTGATCTATTATTCCTCTCAATCCCATTCTCCTGCCTTCAATCCATAATATTTGATACCCTGATTAATCCAGAACCTACAAACCTCCATCTTAATGATTTGGCCTGCACAGCCATCTGTGGCTATGAGTTCCAGAGATTCACTAACCTCTGGCTACAGAAAATGTTCTTCCTTCTGTTCTAAATAGATGTCCCTCTATCCTAAGGCTCTGCCCTCTGGTCCTAGACTCCCCCACTATAGTAATCACTGTCTTTGCATTCACTCATTAGGCCTTTCAATATTCAATAGGTTTCAGTGAGATCCCCCCTCTTTCTACTAAACTCCCACAAATACAGGCCGAGAGCCATTAAATGCTCCTCATATTTTAACCCTTTCTTTCCTGGGATTATTCTTGTGAGCCGCCTCTGCACATCCTCCAGTGCCAGCACATCTTTTCTTAAATAAAGGGCTTAAAACTGCTCACAATACTCCAACACAAAACACTCTAAATGCTAGAGGAACTTAGCAGGCTGGGCAGCATCTATGAAAAAGAGTACAGTCAATGTTTCAGGCCAAGACCTTTCAGCAGGATTTTCATCATCTTCAGATTTTCTCTTGTTCATAATACTCCCAGTGCAATTTGACCAATGCCTTATAAAGCCTCAACATTACATCCTTGCTTTTGTAATCCAGCCCTCTCAAAATGAGTGATAACAATGCATTTGCCTTCCTTACCCTCAAATCAACCTGGAAGTTAACCTTTAGGGAATCCTCCACAAGGACTCCCTAGACCCTTTATATCTCTGTTTGTTGAATTTTCTCTGCACTTAGAAAATAGTTCATGCCTTTATTCCTTCTACCAAAGAGCATGAGCATGCACTTCTTTACAATATATTCCATCTGCCATTTATTTGCCCATTCTCCCAATCTGTCTAAGGTGTTCTGCAGATATCCTCTTTCCTCAACACTACCTGCCTCTGCTTCCTGCCCCTCCACCTATCTTCATTTCATCCACAAACTTGGCCACAAAGCCATCAATTCCTTCATCCAATTTATTGACATACAACACGAAAAGAAGCAGTCCCAAAACCAACCCTTGCAGCACACCACTGAGAGCAAATTAGAAAAGGCCCCTTTATTTCCACTCTTTGCCCCCAGCCTGTCAGCCAATCTTTTATCCATGCCAGTATCTTTCCTGTAATACCATGGGCTCTTATCTTGTTAAGCTGTCTTATATGCAGCACCTTATCAAAGGCCTTCTAAAAATCCAAATGAACATCACCTAAGAATTCTCCTTTGTCTATCAGAATCAGAATCAGTTTTATTATCACCGGCACGTGATGTGAAATTTATTAACTTAGCAGCAGCAGTTCAATGTAATACATAATCTAGCAGAAAGAGAAAAAAATACAATAATAAATAAAATCAAACATAATAATAAATAAACAAGTAAATCAATTATGTATATTGAATACATTTTTTTCAATGTGCAAAAACAAAAATACTGTACATTAAAAAAGTGAGGTAGTGTTAAAAGCTTCAATGTCCATTTCGGAATTGGATGGCAGAGGGGAAGAAGCTGTTCCTGAATCGCTGAGTGTGTGCCTTCAGGCTTCTGTACCTCCTACCTGATGGTAACAGTGAGAAAAGGGCATGCTCTGGGTGCTGGAGGTTTTTAATAATGGATGCTGCCTTTCTGAGACACCGTTCCCTAAAGACGTCCTGGGTACTTTGTAGGTGAGTGCCCAAGATGGAGCTGACTAGATTTACAACCTTCTGCAGCTTCTTTTGACCTGTGCAGTAGCCCCTCCATACCAGACAGTCATGCAGCCTGTCAGAATGCTCTCCACACTACAACTATAGAAGTTTTGAGTGTCAAATCTCTTCAAACTACTAATAAAATATAGCTGCTGTCTTGCCTTCTTTATGATTACATCCATATGTTTGGGCCAGGTTCGATCCTCAGAGATCTTGACACCCAGGATCTTGAAGCTGCTCACTCTCTCCATTTCTGATCCCTCTATGAGGATTGGTATGTGTTCCTCCGTCTTATCCTTCCTGAAGTCCACAATCAGCTCTTTCCTCTTACGTTGAGTTCCAGCTTATTGCTGCTGCACCATTCCACTAGTTGGCATATCTCACTCCTGTACGCCCTCTCGTCACCACCTGAGATTCTACCAACAATGGTTGTATGGTCAGCAAATCTGTAGATGGTATTTGAGCTATGCCCAGCCACACAGTCATGTGCATGCAGAGAATAGGGCAGTGGCTAAGCACACACCCTTGAGGTGCGTCAGTATTGATTGTCAGTGGAGGACATGTTATCACCAATCCACACAGACTGTGGGCCTGTTATTTCTTCAAAGGATTCAACAGATATGTCAGGCAAAATATTCCCTGAAGGAAACCTTGTTGAAGCAAGAGAAACAAGAGAAAATCTGCAGATGCTTGTTGACATTGACCTATTTGTCATGTGCCATCAAGGACCCTAAAACCTCATCCTTAATAATAAACTCCAACATCTTTCCAACTGCTGAAGTCAGGTTAAATTATCTATAATTCCCTATCTTCTGCAACCCTCCCTTCTTACAGAGTGGAGTGAAATGTACAATTTTGCAACCTTGTGGGACCATTCCAGAAGCTAGTGATTCTTGAGAGATCATTACTGATGCCTGCACAATCCTTTCAGCTACCTCTTTCAGAATCCTAGGGTGTAATCCAGGTGACTTATCTACCTTCAGACTGTTCAGCTTCCCAACCACCTTCTCCTTAGTAATACCAATGACTCTCTTCAGCTCATTTCAGACATCCACTGCTCTTTCAGAACTTCAGGTTTCTCCTGCAGCACGGACACCAGAACTCTAACGGGATTCTGTATGGATACAGAAAGGCATCACGTAGCAATCGATAGTCTGTTGACTCCACAACAGGCAACTCCTGAAATTATTGGCACAATGTAGTGGGATTGACACAGAGCTGCTGCAAAGAAATGCATATGTTCTCCCGAGCAGAGGTTATGGTCTCCTGGTTCTGGATAGCATCCTGTGACATGTTCATTATCTCAGAATGTATCTGCATCACAGTCTTCCATGGGATGCATGGATCACCCTCAAACTCAGCCTACCAATGCAGTGAAACCTCACGTCACATTTCCTGTGACTAATGCTTGATTCATCCCCCTGAAGCCTCTTTCCTTCTTGCCTACCTACTTACCTTGAAGTTCAGAATCTGAGGTAGTGCTATCAGTTGTCATATTCCATAATAAAGATTGCTCATAATTAATATCATCATCAATATCTCCCCTTCTCTCTCCAAGCATCCCTCCTGTTCCTAAATGTTCTTCCTGCTCTGCGCTATGCTATCCAGGTGATGTGGAGGAAAAAGCCGTTCCTGAAATCTGACATGACACAGCAGAAACAAAGGATATTTGCACTTGTAGATTGAGACTAAAATGCCTTTACCATTACGTAGTAGCACAAATAATAATGAGAATGACTACTGTAGATCAGATCAAATACATTGCAATCACCACAGTGGAACATTATTAGTAGGCTTACCTGGCAGATTACTTGGGCCCTCTGTTGCTGAGGTGGTTTGGGTCTCTGTGTGATCTCTGTTCATTAGGAGGAACAGAAGCTGGTGAGATGCTGAACTTATAACGGTCTTTCTTCCAAGCGACTAGCACAGAGGTCGGCAACCTGCGGCTCCAGAGCCACATGCGGCTCTTTGATCTCTGTGATGCGGCTCCCCGTGGTTTGTTAGCTTTTGAAATGTAATTCGAAATTTGAAGATTATGGTGATCTTGTACAATCTGAAAACTTTGCGGAGATACCGTTTCCTGGCACATCCGAACCGGCTCACAATTAGCCACCGTTCAGGCTAAGGGAGATAGCCTACGGGGGTTTGTGAGTACGTGTCTTTTGGAGCATCCGCGCCCATGGGGGGTGGGTTGAGGGAGGCTTTAAAGCAAGGCTGTTTAGTTCGAATAAAGTTACCTTTGACTGCAGTCTTTATTTTAGCGCTGCGTGTAGCGCTACACCGCTACAACGTGTTTTTTTATCGCTATTAATATACATCACCACTGCCAATGCCTGACACCCGCCAGTGCGCGCTTTCTTTTAATTCTTCGATCCAAGGTAGGCTACCTATGGAGTAACCTTCAACCCAACGTCTTTTTTTTCGGAGTTCAAAATGTTTTTGTTGCATGCAGAAATGTAATTTCGTTTTCTCTGCAGGAGTTCATCAATTTCATAAATGCAACACATTATAGTTTGTTTATACATAGCATAAAGGCAAAAAAAAAACCCGTTGTATGCAGTGTTATTTCATTTTGTGGCTCCCAGTGTTTTCTTTTCTGTGGGAAATGGGTCCATATTGGCTCTTTCAGTGGTAAACGTTGCCGACCCCTGGACTAGCAGCACCTCTGTTCCACATCATTCTAGAGTGAATTGATTGGTACATTAAGTACTTCCCTCCCTCCTGTTAAGTTTTCGTATTCCAGGGAAGAAATGATTGAAGCCATTTTTGTTTTGCATTGTATTTTAGATCACAGGCTGGAAAACCCCCCAGTCTGGTTTGTGGTAATCCTTGCTTGAACTTGTACAAATAACATAAATCATGTTTTAAGTGCCTGAGTAATGCTTCAAAAGACATCCAGAAGGTGATCATGCCTAGTACAGAATATGGAGCTTTGGATACACGACCAAGCAATTTTAACAAGGGCTGGAAAAGCTATGTAAAATGGAGGCAGCAACATTCACTGCAAGTATAGGACTGGATTTTGCCTCTAGCCAGTTTTGTGGCAAATCCCAGAGTACAATTGAGTGAGAATTTGAATGGATTGTAATGTACCCACATCCACAGTTCTTCTGCCCATCTCCCAAAAGGAATCTAAGTATCTGCTACTTAATCTGATTGATAATTGCCAATTAAAACTGAATGATCTCTGGGCATAGTGGTGACCACTTTTCTGTGCCCTGATTCAATGCAAAGGTTTGTTACACCACATGAACCTTTTCCTGGCAACATCTGTCCTTAATCAATACACTTTTAATCCATTTTACCAGCTATGTAGCTTGAGGAACATTAAAAGATAATCATAGCATTTACAGTGGGTTTTGTTCTAATATACGCACGCTCTCAGATATGCCACATTTTGCGAACCCTTTTATATTTATGTCATTTTGTCATCCTCGCAATAAAATATCCCATTTGTGTCAAGTCCAGTACAAAGTGCTGCTCTGAGTGCTGGGGAGGACTGCTTCCCGTCCCCCTTAGTACAGATATGCAAACTGAGCATCATGAGGCACGAGCCAAACCAAGCATATCAATGACATTCCTTTAAAATTAATTTCAAACCACTTTTTTTAAAAGTGCAAATTATAGAGGTTCTAATCTCATTTTCAAAACTGATAATGTCAATTGTGTGTAAACCTTTTTCAAAGCAGAAATCCCTGTTGATTCTAAAGCAGTAACAATACGGGAAGAGATTGAGAACATACCGAAATATACAATGTTGAAATGGAGATTCAAGGTGAAAAAATAAGGGAGATTCCGGAGATACTAAGTAAGCCACTTGCACCAGGAGTTATTAACTTCAACCACACCATACTTGGGCATAAAGTGCACGTGCTCCATTTACTAACAGAGAAAGTTAAACACCACCACTCCCCCATCTGCTGCTGCTTGGTTAGAGGACGTAATGCTTTTTCTGAAATTAGAAAAGATTAAATGCACTTTGAGGGGGTCTGTGAAAAAGTTCTATTCAAAATGGGGACCTTTCTTGTCATATTTTGGGAGTCTTAAGGAATTACCTACTAGTTGAGGGCATTTGATTGTACTTGGGAAGTTGCCTCTCTTGTAACACGCATATGGTTGACCTCACAGGGTGGTTGATGAATTGTAATATGAGTGTATTCTGGATCATCTGACATGTGGATGTGTGCGGGCCTTCTTCTTGAAGTAGGGTTAGGGGAATGGCTGTGAAATGTCCATACCTGAATTTGTGAATTGTTGTATTGTAAATACAGTAGCTGCCATGATATGTTCAGGGAGGTTTGTTTAGGGGTAGATATAAAAGCAAAATGGAGGAAAATGTAATCCATTATGTATTCTGTATTGTGTCATTCCTTCAATAAAATATTTTTTTTTAAAAAGAGAAAGTTAAACACATGAAACACTTTAATGCCAACAAAGAACCAATTACCCTGCCCATTCTTCTAATATAAAATTGAAAATTTAGTCTTCGTTCTTTGACATTTGGCATTTTAGTAGATCAATATACAAAAGATACTTTAATTATTTCACCAACTAATTTACTTTCAACATTTTCGCAACCTTATTATTACAGGTGGCAAGTGAATCTCATATGAATGCATTTTTGTGGTTAGAATTTAGATCACTTTCACCTTTTTTGCTTTTAATATGTAAAGAATTCACAGCTTAGCTCTATGCATATAAGGAATGGGAACATCAGTAGATGTGTAATTATTTTCTTAAATAGAGGTATTATCGTTCTCAGGAAAACAGGAGGGTAAATCTTATGAGACACAGGATAGAAGTGGAAGTACAGAAGAAGATGCTTTCCCAGTGCCTCAGTGAAAAAGCAAGCTAAGTAATCCAAGAAAATCCAGCTGGAGAATGCTCAGACAGAAAACTAAGATCCACACACAAATACAGAACCACGACAGAGAAGAATATTAATGTTAAAACTGGTACGGCAAAAAGGAAGATAAAAAGAATGAAAACATTAAACACATACTCACTTTCACATATCAAGAACACTAACACCAAGACAAATGTCCACATTCCGAGATAGCATAAAAGGCAAAGGGATGCCTCGATCAGAAGAATACATTTGATATCAAGATCTGAAAGAAAGGCTCAGAAGTGAAAAGGTGTGTAAAACATGACAAGCATGTTTTCTTGCTCGTTCAGTGTTAGATACCATAACCTGGTATGACACTGATTTTTTACTGAAGAGAAGGGGCCATACATAATGCATGATTTCATACTGACATACCACTGATGAAAAGTATTATTACAAATGCAGAACCCATGAGCTCTTACCAACTGTTCCACTTTGACAAGTTGACGTTCAGTGACAATGAAGTTGCCAAGTTTTTGTTAACCACAAATGGTTCATTAAATGTCCAGATTTTGCAGAGAAATGTCAGTAGTTATGTATGTCCCTGAAGCCAATGTATATTTTGGGATTTATCTTTAGTTTACCTGAATGGTTTTTTTTCTGTCTACAAATTTTAGGCCTGTGCTTATTAGGCATGGAAGCTTCATATTTTTACCCTGTCGTTTATGGTATTGGTATCATTCCAACAGTGCAGACAATTGGATTCCCTCTGAAATGGCTTAACAAGCCACTCAATTATAACAGGGCCTGAAACAGCTGGTCCCAAGGACCTAATAAATCCATTACTCACAGTTTTAAAATAGATTATTAAGGACCTCTAGCACCCAGGGCATACCCTTTTCTCACTGTTACCATCAGGTAGGAGGTACAGCAGCGTGAAGGCTCACACTCAGCAATTCAGGAACAGCTTCTTCCCTCCGCCATCCAATTCCTAAATGGACATTGGATCTTTGGACACTACCTCATTTTTTTTAATAGACAGTATTTCTGTTTTTGCACGTTTTAAAATCTATTCAACATACGTAATTTACTTGTTTATTTATTTATTTTTTAAATTTTTCTCTCTGCTAGATTATGTATTGCATTGAACTGCTGCTGCTAAGTTAACAAATTTCACGTCACATGCTGGTGATAATAAACCTGATTCTGATTCTGATTTTTCATTTTCCAAAATTATGCAGATTGTGGAATAATTCCTGTTAATTGGAGAATAGCTAAAAAAATGACATCATTATTTAAGAAGGAAAGAAGTCAGAAAGGAGGGAACTGATAACCTATTAGCATAATGTCAGTAGAAGGCAAATTGTTAGAATTTGTAATAATGGATGTAATAACAAAGCACCTTAAAAAGAATAATAGGACTGAGGGGAGATAGCATGGATTTACAAAAGGGTTTTCTTCTTTAACTGATCTACCACTGGATGTGAATGGCAGAATAGTTAGTGTGGTGCAGTTGGATTTTCTGAAGATGTTCAGACACAGGAAATTAATCAGAATTGTTAGTGCACAGGGAACTGGAGGTAATATACCAATGTACTGTAAGTTGAACGTTGATCATCAGATAGGAAGTAGAGTGGAAGTAAATGAGTGGCAAGCTGTAACTAGTGGAGAACCCCAAGGATCGCTACCCAGGCCCCAACTAATTCAACAGCTTCGTTGAGGGAACTACTTGTTGTGTTTCCATGTTTGCTGATAATGCAAAAATGAGATGGTATTCTAAATAGGGAGGAAGTAGGGACCAATTGGACTTACACCTCCTGGCTCTGAAAGAGGTAGCTGAAGAAATTGTGGAGGCATTAGTAGTGATGTTCCAAGAACCACTAGATTCTGCATTGGTTCTAGAAGATTGAAAAATTGCAAGTTCACTCCTCTCTTTCAGAAAGGAAGGGGGAAGAAGAAAGGAAATTACGGGCCAGTTAATCTGATTTCAGTGGTTAACAAGATGTTGGAGTCTATTACTAAGGCTGAGGTTTTGGGGTACTTGAAGCCACATGATAAAACAGACCAAATTCAGCATTTTCTTTAATGGGAAATCTTGCCAGACAAATTAGTTGGAATTCATTGAGGAAATAAATGGCAGAATAGACAAAGAAGAGTTAATAGATGTTGTTTACTTGGATTTTCAGAAGACCTTTTCTGGTTGTCTGTCAGTGACTAGTAGTGTTCTGCTGGAGTCGGTGTTGTCCATTAATTTTCATGTTATATGTTAATAATCTGAATGATATAATTCATGGCTTTGGAGCCAAATTTGTTGATGTTACAAAGACAGATGGAGGGCAGATACTACTGAGGAAGCAGGGAGTCAGCAGAAGTACTTGAACTGATTAGGAGAATGGCCAAAGAAGTGGCAGACATAATACAATGTTGTGAAGTGTAAAAGAACATAAGGAGTAGGTGATTCAGCGCATAGACTATTTTCTAAATCAGGAACAAATTCAAAACTGGAGGTGCAAAGGGAACTGGGAGTCATACTGCAGGATTCCCTAAAAGCTTGAGTCAGTAGTAAAGAAGGCAAATGCAATGTTAGCATTCATTTTGAGAGGTCTAGAATATGAAAGCAAGGACGTAATGCTGAGATTTTTAAGACATTGCTTAGACTACATTTGGAGTATTGTGAGCAGTTTTAGGTCCCATATCAAGGAAAGGATATGCAGGCATTGGGAGAAGGTCCAGAAGAGGTTTATGAGAATGATCCCAGTAATGACAGAGTTCATGCATCAGGTACGTTTGATAGCTCTGGATGTCTACTCACTGGAGCTTGGAAAAATGAGGGGGTTCTCATTACAACCTACCAAATAATGAAAGACCTGGACAGCGTGTACGTGGAGAGGATGTTCCCAAATGTGGGAGAGTCTAGGACCAGCCTCAGAAGGGCATGCCTTTAGAACAGAAATGAGGACGAATTATTTTTGCTAGATAGTGTTGAATCCATGAAATACATTGCCACTGAGGTAGTGTCACTGAAAATGTTTAAAGTGGGGGTTAGTAGGTTCTTCATTAGTAAGGACTTCAAAGGTACTGGTGAGAATGTGGAAGAATGGTGTTGAGAGAGATAATAAATTAGCTATGATCAAATCAGAGCAGGATTGATGGGCTGAATGGCATAATTCTGCTCCTCTGTCTTATGGTCTTAATTTGATCTTATTAACCATTTAATTAGTTACAACAGTAAGAACATGGCAGAAGGACAACAGGATTATGGGGTTAAGATGCCCAAGGATCAGCATGAGCTGCTTTACCTTACCCCAAACCAGGCTGCATGGTTTTATCTTTGAGTGGAGTAAATGGAAGACCAAGCTCCATCTGTGAATCAGGTTACTGTTCATGATTGTGTAACCAGTGTGATCGTTTAAGATAAAAATAGGTATTTATTTTAGTAACTAATATCCTAGAAATGTGTAATTTGAAACATAAGGCAAAAGCAGTATGCTTTTGATCTGAATTCACTGCAATGCTGTTCTTTACTTGCTGTCTGGCTCTCTGAGAGATGAGTCGATAGATATGCATTACCATATTGATTGATAAATGTTACATCTTGCATCTTCCAGCATGATGGAATGCAAACTTGTAAATCTATCAATTTCTTAAGGTAACGTGAAATACAGTAGGTTTCTTACAGGGCAGCTTATAATCTCACTGTTTGAGAGTTCCAGAACCTGTTGCAGTAAGATTTTTCACCATGTCAATAAAAACCACAACCTTTCTGAATTCTCCTGATTTAGTGGGATATCACAGCAAATAATACCAGGCCATTAGAAAGCTAATCCGATTGTGTTGAAGACATCCGGACACTTTTGTTCATCAATGAGAAAAATGAAATGGATTGGAGAGTGGAGTGCTTGACTGGCAGTAGTGATTGGGTGCGGGAGGACTTAAAACATCTAAACAAAAATAAGTTAAGGCATGCCTGGCAATACTATGCCCAGCACAAAGCAGACTTTGGTATCTACCACATACCTTGACATTTGACACACGTACTCAGTGGATTAATCAAGACGTATGGAATTCCAGAAATACACTAGTAAAGGATGTGAAAACATAACTGATGAAGCCTGTCAAGATATAATAATTAAGATTTTCCCTGTATCAATTTGTTTTATATGAGTGTATTCACAGTCAGAAATGTACATCACGGACATTATAGACAGGCCCTCCTCCACTGATATCTCCACGGTAAGACATTTCTAACAGATAAAAACCATTAAAAGAACACTATTGGTAACTGCTTTATTATAGGACTATCAAATGGATCGATACCACTAAAGTGAATGTTATTGTTTTCTGCCTCAATTTCTGCTTTCCATTTATTCCACTATATTTGTGGGACTTGGTGCATAGACTAAACTGTCAGAAGCAGAGGGAGAGAGAAATTAATTTTATTTGTCACATATTCATCTAACACTCGAAACATACAGTGAAATGTATTGCTTGCATCAAATCAAATCAGCGAGGTTTGTGCTGGGCAGCCCACAAGTGTTGCCATGTTTCTAGTGCCAACATAGCAAGCCCACAACTCATTAACTCTAACCCATACATCTTTGGAATGTGGGAGAATACCAAATAACCCAGAGGAAACCCAGGTGGGCATGGGGAAAAACACAAACTCCTTGCAGATAGCAGCAGGAGTGGAACCATGATCTGAAATGCTGCCATGCTGCCCTTTATACAGTTCTTTGTCCCATCACGGAGCCTTGCGGTACCCCACTAGTCACTGCCTGCCATTCTGAAAAGGTCCCATTTACTCCCACTCTTTGCTTCCTGTCTGCCAACCAATTCTCTATCCACATCAATACCATACCCCCACTACCATCTGCTTTAAGATTGCTCACTAATCTCCTGTGTGGGACCTTGTCAAAAGCCTTTTGAAAATCTAAATATACCACATCCACTGGCTCTCCCCTATCCACTCTACTAGTTACATCTTCAAAAAATTCTGTAAGATTCATCACACATGTCTTTCAGGTCACAAATCCATGCTGACTTTGTCCAATGATTTCACTTCTTTCCAAATGTGCTGTTATCACATCTTTGATAATCGACTCTAGCATTTTCCTCACCACCTATGTCAGATTAACCGGTCTGTAATTCCCCGGTTTCTCTCTCCCTCCTTTTTTAAAAAGTGGGGTTACATTAGCCACCCTCCAATCCTCATGAACTAATCCAGAATCTAAGGAGTTTTGAAAAATTATCACTAATGCATCCATTATTTCTTGGGCTACTTCCTTAAGCACTCTGGGATGCAGACCATCTGGCACTGGGGATTTATCTGCCTTTAATCCCTTCAATTTACTTAACACCACTTTCCTTCTAACATGTATTTCCCTTGTTACGAATGTGAAGCAACTCTGAGGGGCCGAAGGGTACAAAGTCGCCCCCTCCTTTTTGAGAATCGCAAGTTCGCTATTAATTGGGGTCTGGGACCCAGGAACTGAGAGAGAGAGAGAGACTCGGAATACACAAGGTTTGTAATGTGTCCTGGCCTCAGCAGAATGGAACCACTGATAACGGCCATTGTCTCTTGGAGACAGAATTGTGTATTGAGTACTGTACTATTCATTGAAACCACTCAGGGGACAACCAGACTGGTCTGGTTGAGAGATTGCATCATCCCAACCTGATTGACATCTGAGACCCTGTGAGTAAGGATAAAAGAGGGATCTGGGGAACAACCCCTTTAGATGCACCAGGAGAAATGCTAGAAATCCCATGACAGCATTTTATAGCAAAAGCAGTGGGGGCTCGTCTGCGTCCTCCCTTGCCTGGGTGGCGGGCTCAACACGGAAGAACAGTTTAGCTAAAGGAGAGGTCACAATTGAACGGCCACAGCAATGAAACACCTGATGGATCAAAATCATAAAGGAAAGCCAGCAAGTTATTCTCCTAAATCTCTCTCTCTCTCCAACAATTGCAATGAACTGAACAAACTTTATATTTCCATCAGACAATTCAATATCCCCTAGACAACGATAGAGCTTATTTCTTATTGATTATCATTATACCCGCACTTTTAGATTTAGTATTGACGACGTATATTATCTGTATATTTGCATTGATATTATTTTTGTGTATTTTTACTAATAAATACCGTTAAAAATAGTATCATCAGACTTCAACAGACGTCTCTATCTTTGCTGGTAAGTAACCCAGTTACGGGGTTCATAACAACTTGGGGGCTCATCCGGGATTTGATACCAAATTGGAGGGCCAGTAAATCGGGCTTTTAAGTCCAAACTTGAATCTGGTTGCATGGGTAACCAGACAGGAAGCCAGCAAAGATGGACGTAGACAAATTTATAGAAAACCCGACTCTGGAGGAGCTAGAGGCGGCCACAAATTCAGACTTGATAAATATTATGAAAGGACTAAACCTCGCAGAGGTGAGGTTGTCAATGAAAATGCGGGAGGTGCGGAGGGCCATAACTCAGTATTATCTTGTGAAGAATGTGTTTTTGGCTGAGGTATTGGAGAATATCCCTGAAAAGGCACCAGCTAGTGGGACGGCTCAGTTAGAGTTGGAGAAATTAAGGTTGGAACATGCAATTAAGTTAAAACAGTTGGAAGCAGCTGAAAAAGAGAAGGAAAGAGCTGGAAAGGAAAAAGAAAGAGCCGAAAAGCAAAGGGAGTATGAGCTCCAGCTAAAGGAGTTAGAGGTGAAAAGGGAGCAGGAAAGAGCTGAGAAGCAGAGGGAGCATGAAATTAAGTTAAAACAGCTGGAAGCAGCTGAAAAAGAGAAGGAAAAAGTTAAAAAGGAGAGGGAGATGGAGAAACAGAGGAAACATGAGATGGACAAGGAGAAGTTAAGGCAAGAGCAAAGAGCTCAAGGGCCAGACCAAGAGGAGAGATTTAATGTTAGTAGGGAGTTTAGGTTAGTACCTCTGTTCGAGGAGACGGATGTTGATAGTTATTTCTTGCATTTGGAAAAGGTGGCAGTGAGTCAGAAGTGGCCCAGAGATCAGTGGGTGGCGTTGTTACAAAGTGTGTTAAAAGGGAAGGCACAACGGGCATATGCGGCGTTGTCCATGGAGGAGGAGGAGTCTGAGAATTATGAGGAAGTAAAAGAGGCCATTCTTTGGGCCTAAGAATTGGTACCTGAGGCCTATAGACAAAAGTTCAAAAATTTAAAGAAAGTGTGGAATCAGACGTATGCAGAGTTTGCATATGAGAAGGGTGTGCTCTTGGATCATTGGTATGCAGCAGAAATGGTGAAAGAGGATTTTTGGCGTCTCAGGGAGTTAATTCTGATTGAGGAATTTAAAGGTTGTGTTTCAGATGATATCCGGATGTATTTGAATGAGAAGCTGAATAAATCCATATCTGAATTTGCTCGGTTCGCAGATGAATATGCCCTAACCCACAGGACAAAGTTTTCCTTGAATAAGATTTACCAGAAAGACCGTGGGAAAGGTAGAGAAAGCCCGCCAGCTGAGGCAGAGATCCAGCCGGGAGCTAGTGGTAAAAATAAGGAGGAGGATAGGCAAGACGGCAGGAGGGGTCCTGGCTTGACCTGTTTTAATTGTGGCAAGGTAGGTCATATTGCATCTAAGTGCCTTGCTCCGAGGAAGGAGACAGGAAAAGGGAAAGCAGCAGTCCCTACAGGATGTATTGTGGTGATCAGTAAATCGACGAGAAAGCCCCAGATAGACAGAATACGAGAGGGGCCTGAGAAATTTATTTCAGAAGGAACCGTGTCTGTGAAAGAGGGAGGCACACCAGTTCCAGTGCAGATCTGGAGGGACACTGGAGCTGAGCTGTCATTGATTCGCAGTACGGTACTAGATTTTGGTCCCGAGACTGGAGAGGTGGCTTTGAGAGGCATAGGAAAAGGGACAGAAGCTGTGCCTTTGCATAGGATCATTATAAATTGTGAGCTGGTATCTGGACCAGTTGAAATAGGGGTGCGATCAGAATTTCAGAGAACTGACTTAGACATCCTTCTGGGTAACGATTTAGCTGGTGATGAAGTTTGGTCAGCCATGGAGCTGACGAGCCAGCCTGTAAATGTTGAGGACCTGCCCCTAGATTCCGAGATCTACCCCGCATGCACGACCACTCGCAGCATGTCGAGAAAGACAGCTGAGAACAAGACCAGTTTAATTCAGGCCAGTATTGATTTGGCTGAGACATTTTTACCGACCCTTTACCAAAAGGTGTTAAGAGGGTGGTAAAATGGAGAATAGGGAGGTGAAAGAGAGTAAGGGAGAGGAGGTAGACCTACCCTTATCCAGGAGGAAATTTATAGAGGCACGGAGTAAAAATGAGAAACAGATAAGGCTGTTAAAAGGTCCAGGGTTGGACATGGATGATCTGTCTGGCTTGACAGAACTGTTTGAAGAAGTTGAAAACTTTAAAGGTGTTCCCGATAAGGAAATGAGGGCAGTCCTAGATGAAAAGGATGCCATTACCTTGAAGAAGTCTGCTGGGTTGGCAGATGAGGTTGTTTCAGCCCGCAGGGTTGAGATTACTCCGGAAGGGAGTTGCCCAGAGAGTAACTGGGAGGATCAGGGGAATTTAGAATTTGAAAAGGGTACGGGTATTGAAAAACTGGAAGAGGCAGTGTTCAAGATGTGGATGCACGTGGTACTGAACCTAATAATGGAACTCAGAAAAATTCTGAGGTATTTGATTCAGCTGAAAGGGAATGCAGTCCTTGCGGGTCAGATGGACTTGGTTCAGTGAAGAAAGGGTTAACCGTGGTACTAGTGGGAAGTGAGAATTCCCAGTTGTTTGTGTTGGAAGGTGTGTTAAAAGTTAGTGAGGAGATAAAAGGTGGTGATGTGAATCTTATTATTGAAGGAGAAGGGAAAAGTGTAGTTCCTAAATTGAATGAAGAAAATTTAAAGTCTGGATTAGTGTCAGAAGCAGTAACCAGGCTGAAGGGACAATGGCTTGTTAACACGTGCCTGCGAATCAATTACAGGTTGATTTGGAATGTAAAGGTGCCCCACATGCTATTGTTATTCAAGAGTGTGCTGTGAAGAGGCAGAATTTGAAATGCTGTTTTGGACAAAGAGGGATCCCTTGCAGATCGTAAACTGAAAACTAATAGAATGCAGGGTCCTGAAGATAAAACTAACGACTTGCGTAAAAATAAAGAATTGTGTGGAAATTCAGCCAATGGGCTACGTTTGGAAAACATTGTTGATGAAATAACTCCTATGAAAGGAGCATGCAAAAGCCTATTCCACACTGGTGCACAAGCTAACCACATGGGAGTTAACTGGAAAAGGGGCGAGGGTTGATGGGATGTCACTTTAAATAACAGGATCCGGTTTTAAGGGATTTCGACAAAGCACGTAACTAAAAAAGCCAACCCCATGGAAGATTAACTGTTAAGTTTGAAAGTAAAATATAGATTAGTATTTGCATGAACTTTTGTAATATACACGTAAGCTAAGATCACAAATCTTTAGTTTTTGTTTGCTGAAGAAAAGGAATAAAAATAGGTGGTTATTAAATTGGAGTCTGATTCTACAGGAATTTATTAGGCTACAAGATAAGATATTAAAGGAAGTGACAATGTAATCGCTAACTGTTTCGATGCTGAATTGAATGTATAACTGTATTACTCTGTAGTGAAAAAAAACTCTTGTATTGTGTTAGATTCTGAAATCCTATAAGACTCTGTATTAAATAATTATTACCTGTGGCAAAAATCCGAGAAGGAAGGGGGTGTTACGAATGTGAAGCAACTCTGAGGGGCCGAAGGGTACAAAGTCACCCTCTCCTTATTGAGAATCGCAAGATCACTATTAATTCGGGTCTGGGACCCAGGAAATGAGAGAGAGACACTCAGAATACACAAGGTTTGGAATGTGTCCTGGCCTCAGCGGAACCGAACCACTGATAACAGCCATTGTCTCTTGGAGACGGAATTGTGTACTGAGTACTGTACTATTCATTGAAAGCCCTCAGGGGACAACCAGACTGGTCTGGTTGAGGGATTGCATCATTCCAACCTGATTGACATCTGAGACCCCATGAGTAAGGATAAAAGAACGGTCTGGGGAACAACCCCTTTAGATGCACCAGGAGAAACACTAGAAATCCCGTGACAGCATTTTATAGGAAAAGCTGGTGGGGGCTCGTGTGCGTCCTCCCTTGTCTGGGGTGACAGGCTCACCACGGAAGAACGGTTTAGCTAAAGGAGGGGTCACAATTGAACGGCCACGACAATGAGACACCCGACGGATCAAAATCATAAAGGAAAGCTGGCAAGTTATTCTCCTAAATCTCTCTCTCTCTCCAACAATTGCAACACAGCGGTCCCCAACAGCTGCAGCCTGCATGAACTGAACAAACATTATATTTCCATCGGACAATTCATTATCACCTAGACAACGATATAGCTTTTTCCTATTGATTATTATTATACCTGCACTTTTATGTTTAGTATTGACAATGTATATTATCTGTATATTTGCATTGATATTATTTTGTGTATTTTTACTAATAAATACTGTTAAAAATAGTATCATCAGACTTCAACAGACGTCTCTGTCTTTGCTGGTAAGTAACCCAGTTATGGGGTTCGTAACACCCTCAGTTCCTCCATCTCACTAGACCCTTGGTCCCTTACTATTTCCGGAAGATTATTTATGTCCTCCTTAGTGAAGACAGAACCAAAGTAGTTATTCAATTAGTCTGCCATGTCTTTGTTCCCTATGATCAATTCACCTGTTTCTGTCTGTAAAGGACCTACATTTGTCTTGACCAATCTTTTTCTTTTCACGTATCTATAAAAGCTTTTACAGTCAGTTTTTATGTTCCCTGTCAGCTTTCTCTCATAATCTTTTATCCCTTTCCTAATTAAGCCCTTTGTCCTGCTCTGCTGGTCTGAATTTCTCCCAGTCCTCAGGTGTGCCACTTTTTTTTGCTAATTTATATGTTTCTTCTTTGGACTTGATACTATCCCTAATTTCCCTTGTCAGCCATGGGTGCACTACTTTCCCTGGTTTATTCTTTTGCCAAACTGGGATGAACAATTGTTGTAGTTCATTCATGCCATCTTTAAATGCTTGCCATTGCATATCCACAGTCAACCCTTTAAGTATCGTTTGCCAGTCTATCTTAGCTAATTCATGTCTCATACCTTCAAAGTTACCCTTTAAGTTTAGAACCTTTGTTTCTGAATTAACTATGTCACTCTCCATCTTAATGAAGAATTCCACCATATTATGGTCACTCTTACCCAAGGGGCCTCGCACAACAAGATTGCTAACTAACCCTTCCTCGTTGCTCAGTACCCAATGTAGAATGGCCTGCTCTCTAGTTGGTTCCTCAACATGTTGGTTCAGAAAACCATCCAGCATACATTCTAAGAAATCCTCTTCCTCAACACCCTTACCAATTTGGTTTACCCAATCTATATGTAGATTGAAGTCACCCATTATAACTACTGTTCTTTTATTGCACGGATTTCTAATTTCCTGTTTAATGCCATCCCCAACTCACTACTACTGTTAGGTGGCCTGTACACAACTCCCACCAGCGTTTTCTGCCTCTTAGTGTTATGCAGCTCTACCCATATCGATTCCACATCCTCCAGGCTAATGTCCTTCCTTTCTGTTGCATTAATCTCCTCTCTAACCAGCAATGCTACCCCACCTCCTTTTCTTTCCTGTCTATCCCTCCTGAATATTGAATATCCCTGGATGTTGAGCTCCCATCCTTGGTCACCCTGGAGCTATGTCTCTGTGATCCCAACTATATCATATTCATTAATAACTATCTGCACATTCAATTCATCCACCTTGTTACGAATGTTCCTCGCATTGACACACAAAGCCTTCAGGCTTGTTTTTACAACACTCTTAGCCCTTATATAATTATGTTGAAAAGACTGTATAAACAGTTAATCGCTGATAATACAGTCAAGGTCTGTCTGAGCATTATTGTTATTACTTTAGAAACCTGATCCATGCAGTATACATTTTCAATAGACTTTTTTTCCCACATTACTTGTAAGAGCTTTTCCTAGTCACAGTATTTATCGTATCATTTAATTCAACCTTTCCCAAAATACGCCAGAGAGAGAAATATTTTCTCATTCAGAGCTGGAAAAATAACAACTTGCTAGACAACTGAGAAACAGGGAACAAACTCAGCCTGTTTCAATGTAATACGTAAAAATGCCTTAACAAATGGAAGATAAGTCAAGCTGATAACCGTATCGGATGCCATTTTCAACCTAAAATGATTGTGTAGAATACCTAACCTAGAAATTCTAACATGCAACTAACTATTTTAGTGCAATACATGATGGACATCATCAAGGACCCCCGTCATTCAGGCTATGCACTCCCCTCACCTCTGCCATCAGAAATGAGGTACTGGAACCTTTAGATCCCATAACCACCAGGTTCAGGAACAATTATCATCCAGCTCCTGGACTAGCATGGATGACTTCATTCAGTTCAACAACGAACTGATCACTAAACCTATGGACTCACTTTCAAAGACTCTGCATATCATGTTCTTGGTATTAATTATTTATATAATTGTGGGGTTTATTTATCTGTTTGTTTATTATTTGTGGGTTTTTTGTATTTGCAGTCTTCTTATACAGATTGGTTGCTTGTCAGTCTTTGTGTGCATTTTTGCATTGATTCTATTGTATTTCTTTATTCTACTGTGAATGCCTGTATAAAAAAATGAACCTCAGGGTAGTAATATGGTGACATAAACATATTTTGATAATAAATTTACTTTGAACTTGGAATTTGAGTCTTGTAATGAAAATTTAATATCTAAACACAGGCAGGTACTTTGTGTACCTGCAGGAACTTCTGAATTTTCATGTTTCGACTCAAGCTGTTGCTTCCTTCAATGTATACATTGTAACCTGGAATTAAATCCATAAAGCAGTAAGTTTTTGAAATTACACAGAAATGATACCACTAACAACTTTTCCAAATTTACAAAACAGACAAAACATATTAGGCCATTAGGTCTGTGCTTCTGCTGTTAACATCTGACAGCATATTTTATTTAATTAAACATGCCCTTGCATGTGAATGTTGTTTTTTCTAAATGAAGAAATCGGAGCCTAAAATTCATAACACAGCGGAAAACACTGATGGATCAGTATCGTACTGGCATCAAGACAGATACGCTCTCCTGCTTAAGACCCAACATATGCATGTGTGATAGAAAAGTCCTTGGAAGAGGAAATACATATAATGGTCATTTCTTCAGAATCTCCTGGCATTGTGGTTCATCATGGGATCAAAGAGTCAGTGAGCTGAGCTGTGTATTTAGGAGGGAATATGAATAGAGGGGACAGGGAGTACTCTGGCAGTGAGAGGAACCTGTGAGGCAGAAGAAATCATATCACACTACAGAAGAGTTGGGGAAAGTTGGTTACAGAAGTGATCGGTGTGAGAGGAGAAGTGTCATCAATCAACCATACGGAATCAAATCAAGCAAAATTTAATGCTGTGTGTACTGTACATCTTGTGTATTATAGTGACAGTTCTGTGTTCTTTCAAGAAGCTTCTTCCAGCAAGATATAGTGACTGGTTATCAGGTGTAGAAGCCTTTTGGATTTGACTTGGATCCTTGTCTCTTGTGCTTAGTTACAAAATTCTCCTTCAACTGTTGTAACTGTTGTACTCTGAAGATAGACATTAGCAGTTCTGGCTATTTCTTTGCATATAAATCCATGTTGATGGGTGGAGGGCAGAAAACAGCCTTGCCCTCTCCATTCTGGTTTGCATTGCCACATCAGCTGGGATTCGACAGTTCGCATTCTCTCTCGCACCTTACACAGCATTCTGCAACAGTGAGTGCTCCAATAGCATCCATTTGCTAAACCTGTCTCATGGAGTTCCATCACCAGAGCTCCTTTTCTTCTCTCATCATTCACTTCCATTTATCCATTACACTCTCTGCAAAATGACCCTCTGAATTTCCTGGTCGCATATAAATGCAATGGTGTTTAAAAAGCAAGTGGAAAGATGCTGACATCTGAATGAACTGGGTTATTTTTTAATAACTGGCAGTTATTGAAAGAAAGCTGAGTATAAGACCCTATGACCAGAAAACATAGGAGCAGAATTAGGCCATTCAAGTCCACTCCACCACACCAACACAGCTGATTTATTTCCCCTCTCAACTTCAGTCTGTTGCCTTCACCCCATACCCATTGACCTCACCTAGAGTGGTGGTCCACGGTCGCAGGTTTATAGTTTTGAGCAACAGATTCAAGGGGTGATAAGGAGGAACCTTTCAAACTATGACTGATAAGGGCTTGGAACTGACGGTCTCCATGGCAGTGAAAGCAGGGACGATCAATACTTTTGAAAGGAAATTCAATAAGCATTTGAGAAAACTAGACTTACATGACTGCAGGGACAAAGCTGTGCAATGAGACTGACTGGATTGCTCCACAGAGAGCAGCATGGACTTGATGATCCAAATAGCCTCCGTTGTGCTATTATCATTTCAATACTGTTGAGTGAGTGATTCAGTCAGTGTATCAGTGAAGTGTGACTGAATGAGGACGGTACCAGCTCCCAGCATGATCCACAACTTTCATTCACCCAAGTGTTCGCCAAATTCAGATTATTCAATACAGCCTGTTTGCAGAGGCATGAGACTTTGAAGTTATGTACTTCTCGTTCTATTCACTTTGTTTATGCTTACTTTATGTTTCAAGTGGGTTTGTGTTGCAGGAAGCTTGAAAAGTACAAATGACATGTGCCATCTCCCTATTTTAGCTTTCTGAAGAACTGAATGTGCTTTTAGATTTTATTGTTAATTGATTTTGCTAAGTCACACTTTCCCAGTGAAAATGTGGCAGTAGTTCTGCTTTTAAATGTCAGTAATATAATGACAATGCAAGCAAATAACTTGAGTCTCAACGTTAACAAGACTGAAGAGATGATGTGGACTTCAGAAAGTTGCAGGCTGACCACTCCTCACCATACATAAACAGCTCCTTTGTGGGGAGAGTTAGGAGCTCCCAGTTTCTGGGAATGTACATAATGGACAATCTCACCAGGTCTCTCAATACCACCTTCTTTAGCCAAGAAAGCACAACTGCATCTCCACTTTCTGAGGAGATTGAGGCAAGCAAGGCTACCCCTCCACACCCCCCATTTTTACAGGTGCACCATTGAGACAATCCTGATCAGTGCATCATTGTCTGGTAGGAGAATTGCAAGCCAGCTAACTGCAAGTCCCTACAAAGGATTGCGAGGACTGCTGAGAGGAACTTCAGGACCTCTCTTCCACCCATCCAAGATATTTATCAACAGCGCTCAATGTGCAGGTCCCTCAGCATCCAACAATCTCCTTGAACCCCTACCATCATGCAGGAGGTACTGTAGCATTAGGACAAGGTCTGTTAGAATGTGAAACAGCGGCTTTCCCTAGGACATGAGATGACCGAACATCTTACCACTACTCAGGTCTCATCATGTATGAAGCACCAGTAGTGTATACTCTTTACTCTTTGATTTGTGTTGTAAAAGTACCTTATTATTTGTTAACAACACACACAAAATGCTGGTGGAACACAGCAGGCCAGGCAGCATCTATAGGAGAAGCACTGTCGACGTTTCGGGCCGAGACCCTTCGTCAGGACTAACCGAAAGGAGAGGTAGTAAGAGATTTGAAAGTAGTGGGGAGAGGGGGAAATGCGAAATGATAGGAGAAGACCGGAGGGGGTGGGATGAAGCTAAGAGCTGGAAAGGTGATTGGTGAAAGTGATACAGAGCTGGAGAAGGGAAAGGATCATGGTACAGGAGGCCTTGGGAGAAAGAAAAGAGTGGGGGGGGAGCACCACAGGGAGATGGAGAACAGGAAAACAACTAAATATGTCAGGGATGGGGTAAGAAGGGGAGGAGGGGCATTAACGGAAGTTAGAGAAGTCAATGCTCATGCCATCAGGTTGGAGGCTACCCAGTCGGTATATAAGGTTTGGATTCATTTTGACAGTAGAGGAGGCCATGGATAGACATATCAGAATGGGAATGGGATGTGGAATTAAAATGTGTGGCCACTAGGAGATCCTGCTTTTTCTGGCGGACCCAGCGTAGGTGTTCAGCGAAATGGTCTCCCAGTCTGCATCAGGTCTCACCAATATATAAAAGGCCACACCGGGAGCACCGGACGCAGTATACCACACCAGCCGACTCACAGGTGAAGTGTCACCTCACCTGGAAGAACTGTCTGGGGCCCTGAATGGTGGTGAGGGAGGAAGTGTAAGGGCAGGTGTAGCACTTGTTCCGTTTACAAGGATAAGTGCCACACATTTTCACCCTTCCTCTCAGAGGTTACTAAACTGTATTCAGAATAGGGACCTCTCAATGGTCGTTTGCCTCCCTCATTCAACTGATTCACCTCTGATCATGAATCTAACTAGAGCCGTCCAATTTTTGCAATTCAGTGCAAAGTAGATAAAAATCAATCTTTATATTCTTGTAAATAATTAAATAAAGCTTTAGATTCTTAACAGTTAAAATGTAGTCTGGAACTACTTTTTAACACTTGGGTGTCGGTTTGCTGAGCTCTGTTCACTTCAAAGTTCAAAGTAAATTCATTATCAAAGTACACATATGTCACCACATACAACCTGGAGATTCATTTTCTTGCAAGCAAAGTCAAAAAAATTCATAATAAATAATAATGATAATAATTTATTATTTATAATAATATTGTAAATAATAATAATATAATAACGACTGCACCAACTAGGGCATTCAACCAGTGTGCAAACAGACTGACTATACAAATACAAAAAGAAATAACAATAAATAAATAAGCAATAAATATTGAAAACATAAGATGAAGAGCTCTTGAAAGTGATTCCATTGGTTGTGGGAACATTTCAATGCTAGGGCAAGAGAAGTTGAGTGACGTTATCCGCTTTTGTTCAAGTGTCTGATGGTTGAAGGATAATAACTGCTCCTGAATCTAGTGCTGTGAGCCCTAACGCTCCTGTACCTCCTTCCTGATGCCTGCAGCGAGTAGAGGCCATGCCCTGGGTGGTGGGGTCCCTGATGATGGATGCTGCTTTCCTGCAACATAGCTTCATGTAGATGTGGGTGGGCTTTACTTACATTGCTCCACTTTTAGCTAATTGAAAGGGAACAACAAAAGCCAGTGCCACCTACTTCTACACTTTTCAATGACCACATAAAAGTAACAGTCCAAACGGAGGATGAATCCTCCTCTTCATCCAGATATTGTGCTGATAGCAAATTTAAAGCAGACAATATAGAAGGAGCAAGATGTTTAGTAAACTGGAAATTTTAGAATCATTGAATGACACTGGATTTAAGGAAACTGTTCAACCATCAGTCCAAAATTTCTATGTTTGCTCCTGCCACTGTCCAACCAATCAGGCATAAGATTGATAAGATCATCTAAAAGTGTCATGGTCCGGTCCGTGGACTCTAGACTCCGGGTCTTCCAGTTGTCCCTTGTCTCATTTGGGGCTTAATCATCGGCACCTGATTCCTGTCTTGGGGCTGGAAATATGAGTGGCCCTGGGTTTGAGTGTGGGGGCTGGTTTGTCTTGTCAGTATCCTGTCCTTGTCTCTGTGGGGTTTGTCTTGTCAGTATCATGTCCTTGCCTCTGTGTGGGTTTGTCCTGTCGGTATCCTGTCCTTGTCTCTGTGGGGTAAGTCAGGCTGTCCTTGCTGTTACCCTCCAGTGGGATCTGTCCCTCCCGGTCCTTGCTTCTGTTGGGTAAGTCAGGCTGTAATTGC
This sequence comes from Hypanus sabinus, assembly GCF_030144855.1. Classification (NCBI taxonomy): domain Eukaryota; kingdom Metazoa; phylum Chordata; class Chondrichthyes; order Myliobatiformes; family Dasyatidae; genus Hypanus; species Hypanus sabinus. Next base: position 42,647,209 of record NC_082727.1, read on the forward strand.
TGTAACGCTGAGGCTGGACTGTTCCCTTCCTTCCCTCTGAAGCCCTGCCCTGCAACCTAGGCCTGGGGCCCTGCCCTGCCCTGCAACCTATGTCGCCCTACCCTCCAACCTGTGTTGCCCTGCCTTGCCCCTGCCTGGAGCCTTGCCCTGTTTGGAACTGTCTGTCTGTGTCCACGCCTTTACTAGGTAGGTCCGGCTGTTTTGCTGCTACCTAGCGTTGGGAACTATCTCATCGTGTTCAGTGTTCTGTGTAATGAGTCCCAACCCAATGTACTGTACCCAAGGAGGGGTCCTGGCTCTGTGTTCCATATTCCTGTCTCTCCCTCAACCCAGGGTTCTGTGTTCCTGTTCTCCCTCAACCAAGACTCTGTGTTCTGCGTTCCTGTTCTACCTCGACGAAGGCTCTGTGTTCTCATCTTATCAATGTGCCTCGCCCAGCCCAGGAGTACCTTGCCCAGCCCAGTGCTGGGATTCCCTTGTCCTGGGATGTCCAGTCCTGTGCTTCTCCTCATCCTGTAGCCACGTCTTGTCCTCGCCTGGTTCTGGAGTCCGAGACCGAGTCAAGACCCAGGTTCTGGGTCCTCGTCCAGTTGCTGGCTTGGAGTCCAAGCCCAGGCTCCTAGTTCCCAGTTCCACATCCTGGTTCCACTATCCTTGTCAAGTCCTAGCCTAGGCCTGGAATCCTTGTCTCACCCGGGGCCTGTGTCATGTCCAGTGTCCTTTCTTCCTCACTTCCTTTGCTTCCTTCTCGTGCCTGGTCCTGTTCCTGGTAGTTTAGTGTCTGTGTCTTGCTTTTGGGTCCGCTCCCAATGCTCCCTTATGACAATGGTGATCACTTGGATCAGTAGCTCCAAGTTTACTCATTTTGGCTAAGGAGACAACAAGCTAATGCTGTTAATGGAAAGGCTATCTTTAACTCCTCTATCTGTTCATTAGTAAGTTCGTCTCTGTGGGCATCAGGAGGATAGTCTGACTCAACCCTATTGTTTTTCATTTGAACAGCCTAATTCTCTGTAACTTTTGGGCAGAATTTAATAGGGTGATCATTTCCCAAACAAACAAACCCATTAGAAGCTACTTAAGTTGTGACAATGGAATAGATTCATTCATTCACCAACCATTCTTTCTAATAATAAACACAAAGTGCACTGCAGATGCTGTGGTCAAATCAAGACGTACAAAAATGCTGGATGAACTCAGCAGGTCAGGCAGCATCCATTGAAAGGAGCAGTCAACAGATGCTGCCCGACCTGCTGAGTTCATCCAGCTTGTTTGTACGTCTTTCTAATAGTAAATCTTCTTACTGTTAATGACAACTGACATTCAACTTTTTAGACTGAAAGAAATGTCAAGGCTGATTTACATAAGGGCACAACATAAGGATTTGCAGCAGACAGAACACTGAGCTAAAGCAAAACTGTGTAAATATCTTTATAAAATATATGCATAAATTTAAAACTAAAAGCAGCTAAGTTCTATAGTACATTCCAATGTGGACAACAATATACTAATAGTTTAAAAGATTTATTATGTGGTATTATCCCTAAATCATGGCGATCTGGTTTTCTTGTCCTTGGGGTCAGCAAGATTTGCTTGTACAGCAGTAAAAAAAATCTTTGTACTCTGTCCTTGGTGCCTTGGTCCTGTCCTATCTGCTGGAAGGGAGAGAGGAGATAAGAAGGAAACTTACTGTAAACTTCTTGGAACTGCAAGTTCTCTACTATATTATCATTTTCGATGCATTGACGCATAAGACCTATCAGCAGATAATAACAAAAATTGTTCCCAATACTGAACACACAATATTAACATTGTACTTCTTTTCTCTATTCCCCCCCAATTATACATTATCAGGCCCCCTCTGACCATTTCATTGATACATTATTTTCTGTTTGAACAAGACCTTTGTGCTGAAAACTCTTGCAGGTGCAGCAAAGACCTTGGCCGGAGTCTGATGCTGATTTTTTTTTAAAAAAAGATATATTTCGAAAACAGTTACACTGTTTTGCTAAATAAGCTCTCAAGGTCTTTCAAACAGGATAAATATTGATGGGACGCGGCTTCTCAGCATTCTGTCTGCAAGAGAGGTGAGTAATGCCTTTGTGACTGAAAACAAACGCACATAATTCCTAGTTAGTGTAATAATAATGAAAATGAATATATTTTATTTCATTATTGTGGTTTGATGCCTCGATGCTTAAAAATACTAGAAATCGGCAGCTGAAGCATTTATCTATTACTGAATATTGCAATACAAAGGATGATTTTACAACGCAAGTATTTGTCTCAAAAACAAGTTCAACTATAGGACATTTTCACTATTTCATAGCTTGTATTTTATATTTAATTGAATTGATAAATGCTTTTGAGGAAAACCTAGGTTTGCCCCAAAATGACTGACAACGCAAATATTTTAAGTTGTTTGTATACTGTATAGACTTAACGCTATTTCTATGTAATGACGATGATTATTTTGTCCTTTCTGTTATTCCGTCATTCCATTATAACGAAAGTTTATTAATGTTTTTATTACAGGACTGCAAAAATCTTCAAGGGTTTCTTCGATACTCGTTGTTCCTTTTTCCTATGCACATACCTCTTTGAGAATTTGGTCTAAAGAGGCATAGGGCATGGGAAAATGGGGCGATAGAGTTTGCATCAGGAAAAGACACCCGATTCACGTCTTTGATCGTCCTTCAGACGCGGATTTAAAATGTTGTTTTACAATACATTATGTTCATGAAAATAAGAGAATCATATTCATTAACATATTTACTGACCTCATACTTTATTCACTTCCTCTAATAAAATCGACCACGTTCAGATTTACAGTTCTCGTATTGTCTCTGTCGCGAAGATACTTGTTTTCATAGAGAATACAAATGGAAAAGCAGTAAATCTGTTCGCTCATTTTAATAAAGGTTGAACAAAATAGAATGGTAATTCTTGTTCAATAAAACACCTCCGTTCAAACTACAAAATATCACAAATCTCAGGGCACTTTAGAATCAAAGTGTATTGGAACACGATTCAAAGTACCTTCTTAACAGGGAATCCTGATGTTCTTGGATCAAATATACACACCCTGGTTACATACAATGTTAAATTACATAAATATCGGTACACAAATACACAAACACAGGTATGTGCATCTGTGTACTCACCATATTATCTATCCTTGTGCAACATTTGAAAGCTGTCCTTGCAAATCTGAAGAGTGCCGACAGTAGAGATTACGGTAAACCACAGCTTCCTCGTATTCGCTCAGCAATCTTCAAAAACATTTATAACCTGCAAGCGTTTACTTGGAAACACATCAAAACCTGGAAAAAAAACTAGAAAATGGGTCCAATAATTAACTATCACGGACAGCACTGTACTCTAAATCTTCTTTTGAAAGTAATACCAATGCACAATTTTACAATTCAAAACTGCAGCGCAGCAAACTGATCAATTCATGAAATACATTGGGATGAAATAATTTATTAGAAGAACTTACCGGAATGGCCATCTACTCTTAAGTAGAAATCATCCTTGCCTCTATTTAAAATCGGACCAATAAGAACTTTTTAAAATAGAAATTTTACATTTCTTTTAAATTAACGTTTTGGTTCTGGGAGCAGAAATACATTAGGAAGATCTCGGGGTTACGTTGGGTGTTTTAGTCCTGATATTCAGATCTGCCTCAGCAGGTGACAGTCCGACAGTTAACACCACATCTGTGGCCTACACACTTCTTCATTTTAGAAAAATACAGAAAAATATTTCTGAGGTGTTGCGGATAGTGTTCGGGATACGAATGCCACACTGTCTCCAAACAACAACGTCCACTATTGATGAATGTGATTAAGGAAGGGGTCAGCTTGCCAAGAGACAAACGGCACTTCACCTTCGGTTTTTTCCTGACCGATGTGAGCACGAGATTGGGGGTCGTTCGCAGGGAGTAGATGGAGAGAAAATTTATGGCCGAACCGCCTGAAACAAAAACATCACGTTGTCCTTACAGATGGATGTTAAGGTCGGGTTATACTCTCTTCTAAGTCTTCCTCCCAATGCCCCACCAATCGTGTCCATCGGTATGACAATTGCTGACGAACAAGATAGAAAGGGTGGCACAAAACTCATTATGTATAACCAAAGAGCGGAAAGCGTTTCCTGTCCTTATAAATTCTTTGCCGAGAACGAATAAAAAGCTGCACCTCTTCACTAGTTTGTGCATTTAGTTTAAACCTGCAGTTTAAAAAGCAGCAGTTTCGGCTTCAGACTAGTTTTACGGTTGTCGCTAGCGAACAAGGGATTGAAGCTATTTTCCAAAGGAATCGTCCCTGATTCAGTCATAATTTTCTCTTCAGTATGAACTTCTCTCTGATTAACAACTACAATGAAAAAGAAACCTTAGTGCGAAGGAAATTCGCTCCCATATGCTCCGTGCTCCTGTGAATTCAATATTTGGCTCGTTCACAGCACATTGCAACAGGGTTTGAAGAGGATGTGTGGGCGGCATCCATCCCTAACGCCTGGACAAGTTCAGTTTTGTGGCCTATGTGTTACAGACACTTAACAGAATAGGTCTGGCCGCAAACTCTTTGGTTTCGCTCAATTTATAACCACTCTTTACATGCACCTGTCCAATACCATGCTTTGTTAAAACGCATTCATTTAAAAAATAACTCATTTTCTACGGGATCTCACTGTAACAGCTGATGCAGAAATTTTGTCGTACAGTATTATGAACCGCGATGCTTCTGGAGATCATAGACCTCTGGCAGTGTTTTAGATCGGAGGCAGACTAAATCAGACATCTAACGTTAAATAAAATTCACCTACGGCGATTCACTGAACTGGAGCAAATATCTGACTTGTACCACTCCAATTTGTCAGACACAACGGAGACAAGATGAGAAAGCAGATGACTGGTTAATAGAGAAAACGAACTGCTGGAAGGACTCAGCGAGTGGAGACGCTGCCTCAGTACTTGAAGTGCAGAGGGACGATAGCCCTTATGGAGACGGGAAAGGGATACAGAGGATCACCCCACTTCAATAAACTGGCCGACATCCCCCGACACCGGTGATTCCAAAACATCTTGGTTACCACCCCCTAAGCTCCCAAACTGCACTCCCAGCGCCCCTCTCTCCCTTTCCAGCCATTCATAAAAACTATAAAGAAATCTGACTTACGGGTACACAGTGAAAGAAAATAGGAACTGCAAATTCAAAGCAATGGCAAATAATAGCAAAATCTATTCAAATCTATTTAAAACTACAAATAAAAAATACTTATTTAATTAATTACAGTAAAATAATTGTCATCAACAATTTTAGAGTGCGTAATAGTAGTCCAGCAAGGGAGATGAGGCTGAGTACAGGGCTACCTACGGTGGGAAACTTTATCACATGGTGCGAGCAGAATCATCTGCAGCTTAACGTGAAAAAGACTAAGGAGCTGGTGGTGCACCTGAGGAGGGTTGAGGCACCAGTGGCCCCTGTTTCCATCCAAGGGGTCAGTGTGGACATAATGGGGGATTACAAATACCTAGGGATATGAATGGACAATAAACTGGACTGGTCAAAGAACACTGAGGCTGTCTACAAGAAGGGTCCGAGCTGTCTCTACTTCCTGAGGAGACTGAGGTCCTTTAACATTTGCCGGACGATGCTGAGGATGTTCTACGAGTCTGTGGTGGCCAGTGTGATCATGTTTGCTGTTGTGTGCTGGGGCAGCAGGCTGAGGGTAGCAGACACAACAGAATCAACAAACTCATTCGTAAGGCCAGTGATGTTGTGGAAGTGGAACTGGACTCTCTGACGGTGTCTGAAAAGAGTTTGCTGTCCAAGTTGCAAGCCATCTTGGACAATGTCTCCCATCCACTCCATAATGCACTGGTTAGGCACAGGAGTACATTCAGCCAGAGACTCATTCCACCGAGATGTAACACTGAGCATCATAGGACGTCATTCCTACCTGTGGCCATCAAACTTTACAACTCCTCTCTCGGAGTGTCAGACACCCTGAGTCAATAGACTGGTCCTGGACTTATTTCCACTTAGCATGATTAACATTATTATTTAATTACTTATGGTTGTATATTGCTATATTTCTTCACTATTCTTGGTTGGTGCGACTGTAACCAAACCAAATTTCCCTCGGGATCAATAAAGTATGTCTGTCTGTGAATTCACTACTTTTTCACCTCTCAATGAGATGATTTGGCTTGGCACAGTGGTACAAACTTCTCAGATTCCCACTTTCAGTAATTTCCAGTCTGTTTTGTTGCTTTGAAAGAAGTTGGGTGACCACACTGAAACTGTGCTCCACTAATTATGTTGCTGGAGAGGCAATGGAGAAATTTTTACCTTTTTCCACTGTGCAGGATAGCATTCAGAGATTTCTTTCTGCAATCAGTAGTTTTCATATAGCTTTTTGAGCCTTGAATTCAGCTGAAAGTCATTTTGTAGCAAGATCAGTTCTGCCTCCATTCTTCCTGTTTATTCCTCTTTACAAGTGTTCAGGAATGGATGTATTATCCAATCTGGAATTTGGATTGAGAGAAGATCCTGAAATCTCTCTAACTTGTCTTTATGCAGCTCACCCAGGTGGACATTGTGCACTTAAAGATCATCAACTGGCATTCTTCCTTTTCCAACTCAGAAAAGACAGGAAATTGGAAAAAGTCATAACAAAGGCCAATGTTGCACTTAAATAGTTAACTTGGACAGAAATGTTGAGACAACTGATTAGACTTTGATAAGATCCACATAACTTCCTTGCAGAAGATCCATATCATTAAACTTTGCAAATAATTCTGACAAATAAGCCATGTCATGCCTAATATTCTTGAGTTGATTACCGAATGAAGCATTCAAGTCTTTGAAGAATTTTATTGCAAAGTACATACGAGCATCTCAGGCATTTTCTTTTTCCGAGCCATCTGACTTCTGCGTGCAACAGAAAGCATTCAAACTGTTCTTAATTATGAATACAAAGCTCCTGAAATAGTTGAGCATTGAGGTATTGGGGCTTGATTTTATTTAACACTGTGGTAACAGTATTTAATAATTTGTGCAACTGATCACTTGGGTTTTTTTGTGTCAAGGTGTTGTCTGTGAATTACATGGCGAACGGTAAATATGTTCGGTACAGCTTCGTTCAAGAAAGTAAGAACCCCACAGAGGAGTCCCTTCGTTGATGTTGATATTGTACAAATAAGAACATTAGTGAGCAGAATGTCCTTCTCTTTGAAAAGTTGCTCAACAACATGAAATATTGCCTTTCCTTTTGTATCTCTTTCCAGCCCCCTTGCAAATAAGAACTCTTGAACCATGCTTTCATCTCTTTTGAAGTGAATATAACCAAGGAGAAAAGATTTGTTGTCTGGCAAAGTTGATTTATCCAACTGCAGAACAGATTCTGTTATCCTAAGTATGTTGTCTACCACACTCTCAGACAATTCATCTTTTTATCTTTCAACAGAGTTGCAACGAGAGGAATTACCTCAATTATTTGGACTAATGGCTTATGCAAACCCATGCTCAGAACTTTACTGCTGGGAGAGTCAGTTCTTCTCCAATTGTATGGGACTTTCCAGATTTAGCAACGAGCAATAAAAAGTAGCATGAAGCTCGCAAACCATCACTGTTTTGTTCTAGAGTGCTGGAAACCCTGTTTTGAAGTGTCTTTCATTTCTGAAGTTTTCACAAAGTGACTGAAAATAAGCCAAGTTCTTGTTTGCTTTATCAGAGTGTATTCTGTTCAAGTGTTCAAGGAGCCTGCACAGTTTCATTTTCTCATCTGAAAAACTTTTCACACAACAGACACATTGGCTGCTGTTGGTTGCTTTGTGCTGGTATATATCCATATTTCAGATACTCCACACTTGACTGTCTACACTTCTTCTTAGTTAGGTCTGCTTCTGCTATTTTTTGTTTTGGAATAATGACCACCGTCAGTCAGCTACTATTGAAGTCCTACTTTAAGTGCTGCGATTAGTAAAGGGGAAAGTTATGACATTATCATAACTCAGACAAAACCTGACTCACTGCTTGAAGGTACATAAAGTGGGGCAGCGATATTTCAGTTGAGCCATGCGTCAAGACCACTCAAAAGGGCAGATTCTGAACTTCACCCCATTAAAAGCCACATCTTAATTCACAGGAATTGCATTACTGCATGATTAGAGTATGGGAATCATACTAGCTAACACTGTACTGTACTAGTGAACTGTATAATGCACAAGCCAGGCACAGAAATAATACAATCTTTTCATCCCATATTTCTTATGATATGCCAAATACAGAAGTATCACATACCTTTTCAATAATTATAATGTGCCTCAAGCAAAGCATAAGACAGGGGTTCCCAAACTAGGTTCCATGGATCCCTCGGTTAATAATAAGGAACCATGGCATAAAAAGTTCGGGAACTCCTGGAGAATGGTGGGTTAGTAATAAGTGATGTGATTATGTGATCATTGTAATCAATTATGAGGCACTGAGGATCAAATACTTATAATAAGTAATTCATTTCTTAAATTAAGACTGTAATCCCTTAGCTGCCTCTTGCTACCATGCACCTCCCCTTTCCCACACCCTCTATTTTCAAAACTCCTACTACGCCGGGGCGAGGGCTGATATTGCCCACTTTGAGAACCACTGCTCTACATGCTGAGTTGTAATTTAGGATCTCAATCCAAAATGTCAGCTATGCATTTGCCTCCACAAAAATGCTGCTCAACGCATTGAGGCTTTCATACAGAAGACCTTCAACTTATCAGTGACTGCAAATTGATTAGAACCACTCAGTATCTTTCCAAATAAATTGAGGATTTCATCAGCCCTACAACCGGACACCAACATGAATACTGGAAAACAAACAGAACAACAGCACAATATCTATGTAACCCTATAGCTAGCCCATTCTGAGACTTCAGCATGAAATGGCAAAGTTTGGCATGCACAGTTAACACGCATAGAACCACATGTGTACAAATCAGGAATATTTTCAATTTGGTCTGGACATGTATGTCTGTGATTTGCATTATTTTAATTTTGTTTTAAGTCAGTTGTCTTCCATTCTTGAGAGAAATTTTAACTTCACTAGAAATGAAAGCCATCCAAGAATGTGTTTGCAAACTCTATATAATTATAAAGATGACGTTTGCAGTGTATGAACATAAAGTTTTCTTGCTTTTATGTCGGCCTCCCCAACCATCTATCTAGTCTGAACTCCTCCCATCGTATCAAATTGGTTATTGCCCCCCCCCATGCACTGGTCAGCGAATTTGCCCCATCCTCATATTCTACTTGAGCTCATCACCACCATTGTCTCCACTGTTCAAACAGATGTAAAATCCATCAACATAACAATTTTTATACAACCCAACCAATTCCAACCATCCCTGTCCCTCAGATGCACCAGTGCCCACTGGCCATCCTGAAAATGGTCTCTCGCAGGGGGATCAGTTATCAAGGCCTTAGGTACAACCAAATATTTGGTGAAAGGGCTAATGACTAACATATTTATTAGTGTCCATTAGAGTGCCCTGCAACGTCTACATAGCTTGCTTCTAAAATGTTAAAATGCATGGGAGATGAAAATAATTTTAGTAAAACAATATTGAGGCCCCGGCTTGAGTGTAGTGTTCAATTCTGAATTTCCAATCAGTGAATCAAGAAATATAATAGAATGATACCAAGATTAAAAGATCTTTCCTTTTTGAGGAACCACATTATCTTCTTAGAATGAAGATTAAAGGGAGTTTTTAACAGTTGCTTTTAATCATATGTAATTTTCATGGGAACATGAAAACAATTTCCAGTGATTCAGCTATCAATAACCAGGAGACTCAGGTTTTAAGTATTGGTACAAGAACCATGCAGACTCTGGAATTTTTTTTACACACAAGTTGTGTGATCTGGAATTCTCTTCTTGAAAGCATCAGAAAGTCACAGAGTTATACAGCATAGAAACAGGTCCTTCAGCCCATCTGATCCCAACACTGAATCTGGGGACATCCCAATGGTCACAAGACTCCAGTTGGAAAATTGACCTTCAACCAAAGTTTAAAGTAAATTTATTAGTCAAGTACATACAAGTCACTATATACAACACTGAGATTTGTTTTCTTGCAGGCATACACAATAAATCCAAGCGTCATAAAAGAATCAATAAAATAACACACCCAACAGGGTGGACAAACAACCAACGTGCAAATACAAAATAATAATATTAATAATTAAGCAATAAATATCAAAAACATGAGAAGAAGAGTCCTTGAAAGTAGGTTGTGGGAACTGTTCATTGATGGGGCAAGTAAATTTGAATGAAGTTATCCCCACTGGTTCAAGAGCTTAATATTTGAGAGGTATTAACTGTTCCTGAACCTGGTAGTGTGTGGCTCCTGTAACTTCATCCTGATTACAGCAGTGAGTATGGACTAAGTGGTGGGGTTCCTTGACGATGGATGCTGCTGTCCAGTGACAACGCTCCGTCTAGACATACTCTATGGTGGGGAGGACTTTACAGTGATGGACTGGGTGTATCCACTACTTTTTTGTAAGACTTTCCATTCAAGGACATTGGTGTTTTCATACCAGGCTGTGATGCAACCAGTTAATATACTCTCCATCACACATCTATAGAGATATTAGATGTCATGACAAATTTTCAGAAATGTCTAAGGAAGTAGAGGTGCTGCCATACTTTCTTTGTAATTACACTTATGTGCTGGCTGAAATGATAACAGCAGGGAACTTAAAGTTGCTGAACCTCGCTACATTTGATCCTTTGGTGAGCACTGGCTCATGGACCTCTAACTTTCTCCTCCTGAAGTCAATAATCACCTCCTTGATCTGCTGACATTTGCTGAGAGGTAGCTGTTGTGGCACCACTCAGCTAGATTTTCAATTTCCCTCCTATATGTTGATTTATCACCATCTTTGATTCAGCCAATAACAATAGTGTAGTCAGCAAACTTAAGTAAGGCATTGGAGCTGTTTTTAGCTACACAGTCATAATTATAAAGAGGGTACAGCAGGGGGAAAATCGCACAGTCTTGTGGTGCACCTGTGCTGATGGAGATTGTAGAGGAGATGTTGTTGCCCGTCTGAACTGACTGAGGTCTGCAAGTAAGGAAATGGAGGATCCAAATACATAAGGAAGTATTGAGGCTAAGGTCTTGAAGCGTATTGATTAGCTTTGAGGGGATGTTAGTGTTAAATATTGAGCTGTAGTCAATAAAGAACACTTTGCTGTCCATCTATTGTCCATCTAAAATTGTCCACTAATATACTGTCCATCTAATAGCAAAGTACATATTTGCTGTCCAGGTGCTCCAGGGTTGAGTGAAAAGCCAATAAAATGGCATATGCTGTGGACCCGTTGTGCCAGTAGGCAAATTGGAGCTGATCCAAGTTGTTTCTCAGGCAGGAGTTGATATGCCTTAACACCAGCGTCTCAAGACACTTCCTCACAATGGATGTAAGTGTTACTGGATGGTGGTCACTGAGGTAGATTACCACATTCTTCTTTGGCACCAGTATATTTGAGCCTTGCTTGAAATAGGTAGTTACATCAAACTGCCAAAGGTAGAGGTTAAAGATATCAGTGAACTGTCTAGCCAGTTGACCAACACAGGTTTTTAGCACTCGGCCAGGTGCCCCATCTGGGCCAGATGCATTCCATGGGTTCACCATCATGAAGGATGCTCTCATTTTAACATCAGAGACTGAAATCACAGAGTCATAAGGGGCTGTGGGAGGTTACCCTCTGCTTCCGATCATCAAACCACTTATGAATCCAGCTCACTTCTCCTGAATCTTCCAGATCAGCCTGCCATGCGGTACCTCGTCAAAGGCTTCACTAATGTCCATTTAGACAAGATCCACTGTCCTACTTTCATCTATCCACTTAGTTACCTCTTTCAAAATCTCCAAAGGATTCATTAGACATAACCTCACACACACACAAGCGGCGCTAACTATTCCTATCAGGCCTTGACTATCCAAGTGATGGCAGATCTTATCCCTCAAATACCTTCCAGTTACTTTCATATAAGCAAAATCATATAAGGGTGATGGAGAGAAGTAGAGAAATAACATTCAAAACAGAACTAAATAAATATTTGAAGAGGCAAAAAGAATAATGCAAGTCTCTGATGAGGGCCAGGAGAGTGGAAAAAAACTGGATGGCTCACACAAAAGGCCATGAATTATAACAAGTTACAGCAAATAATCAGACTCTTCAGCCCACTGAGCCAGTGTTGACCATCAGCTACCCATTTGCACTTATCCTACATTAATTCCAAATGTTTACCTCAGATCACAATCAACTCTCTCAGATCCTAGCATCCACCTACACACTAGAGGCAATTTATAAGGGGCAACTAGCCTACCAACTTAACCACCTTGAGGATGTGTGAGAAGACTGGAGCATGCAGAGGAATCCCACATCATTACATACAAACTCCACACAAATAGCATTCAGATTTGAACCTAGATCTCTAGCGGTGTAAAATTGCATCTTACTTAGCTGCACCACTGTGCACTTTGGATAGTCTGGACTCCGCAGTAAGTTCAACAGTGAAGCATATTAAAATATAGGCTGTGAATATTTGTTGATTCATATTAGGATTTCTAATTTTGACCATGCCAGTTAGGAAATTCTTCAACTCCTGTCATCTATTACAAAATCTGGGCCAATGAATGTCAAACATAATTTAAGTGTGTGATGCATTGATCTGCTGTCCTTGTATTCTTCATGTGCTGTTGCTTAAGGAATACTGCTCAACCTTTCTTTTAACAATGATCACAGCCAATACAACTCTTTCATTTGAGATACCATCACAGTTTTTTATAAAGATTTATTACATCAGAGCTTCCAGCTATTTCAAGTTCTATTAATCACCATTGGCATCTGTGTCATCATGGTACAAAAAAGGTCTTAACTTTGTGGCAGTAATCTCACCTCTTGAACAGTTGTGGGACAATACTCTTTTTGATTAATTACATGGGCTTGGCCATGCAAGATTTTTTGTACAGAGTTTGCAGATGAGTGAGGGCTAGAGTAACAAACAGTGTCATTTCAAAGAAGTATACTTGGGTCGGTCAAATTGGGGGGGATTATTGGAAATGTGTGGAGAATTAAAAATAGGATTGCCTGAGGATAAACATAAGTGTATGGTTGTTGGGATGTGGTGAGTTGAAAAGCCTGCTTCCACATTCTGCAACTCTATGTTTCAAAGGTCTTTCATTTTTGATCATATAAACTGATTGACAAGATGAATAGACATAAAATCTGTGAAATTTGAAGAGGAAAAGGATGAGTTCTCCTGTGTTTGCAGTTAAAATGAGTACTGGCTATCTAAATTAATGGTATAAATTTAAATCACATGAAGAAACTTGTGGATACAAGATGTTCGCAAAGTTCAGAAAGATGATATATTTGATGGAGACTTACTAATTCTTAAGCAGATCTGATATAAAAACTAATGAAAAACTGTTTCCGGTTAAAGAAAAAATGGGACCCAAAAGACAGTGATCTAGGAAAAGAAGCAGAGATAATAAAATAAAAAGTTTTTGCATAGTGAACTGCAAAGTGAAACGTGTTGAGTGGAATTTGAAAATTATTAAAAAGGAAAAAAAGTGGTGAACAATGGGATTATATGCTATAGATTAGAACCAATAATATGCCTATAGTCTAGAAAACTCCCCCTGTGCTGTACATTCCATACTATTCTAACTCCAATATTCACCTGTGGATCCCCTGCCTTTGCCTTTTCATTGGCTTCTGCTAACAGCTGAAATTTTCTGCACAGCATTCTCTTAGAAATAACCTTTTCATTACAATAATTTCTACTTACACAGTACATAACATCACATAGTACTTTATACAAGTGTTATCAAGCAAAAACAATGCTGGAGATGCAAGATTATGTAAATGCTGGAATCTGGAGCAAAAAAAACCAAACTGCTAGAAGAACTCACAAGTCAGGAAGCATCTGTGGAAGGCTATACAGTTAATATTTTAGGCTGCATCATCATCTGAGATGAGGGTGGGGAGGGAGGGCTACTGCACAGGAATTAAGTAAGCTGTAGAGAGTGTAAAATAAGCCATATCCATCATGGGCACTAGCCTCTATAGCATCCAGGTCATCTTCAAGGAGCGGTGCCTCGGAAAGGTAGCATCCATCATTCAGGACCCCCACCACCCAGTATGCGCCCTCTTCTCACTGCTACCACCAGCAAGGAGGTACAGAAGCCTGAAGGCACACACTCAATGATTCAAGCACAGCTTCTTCCCTTCTGCCATCCAATTTCTGAATGGGCATTAAACCCAAGAACACTACTTTTTTAATATTTCTTTTTTCTCACTGCTTATTTTAATCTATTTACTACGTATATATTTACTGCAATTCGCTGTTTTCATTTTCTCTCTATTATCCTGTACTGCACTGTAGTGCTGCCGCAAAGTTAACAAATTTTGTGACATATGCTGATGATATTAAACCTGATTCTGATTCATAAGGATTGAAAGATAGAAAGGAAATAACCAGTTTAAAGTGGCAATGACAAGGGATGGAGCCAGATATGGCAAGCAATAGGTGATCCAGGTTTGGAGGAGTGATAGGCAGATGGAGGAGGGAAGCGCAGAAATAGTGATAGAAGCCAAGAGGTGATAGGCGGTGCAACAAAGGATTGCAAATGCTGGAATCTGATAGGAAATGAAGGAGCATGGAACCAAATAAAAGAGGTAGAGTGGGCAGATGGGAATATTAAGGGGAAGGTACCTAGTGGGAGGAGTATCTGATTAGAGGAAGAAAAGGAGGAAAGAAACAGTGTGATAGATGGCTGGGGTCTGTGGAGTTATGACCCGTTATAACCCGTGAATTATGTAGAAGGAACTGCGTAGATAAATAGAGAAAAGTAGATGCCTCATCAGATGGAGGGATTTAGGTGTTCTTGTGTGTTCATTGTAAAAGGTTAACAACTGTATTTCTATTTTATATTGACTGTCCTGTTGTACAAACTATTTATTATAAATTACTATAAATTGCACATTGCACATTTAGACGGAGACGTAATGTAAAAATTTTTACTCCTCATGTATATGAAGGACTTAAGAAATAAAGTCAATTCAATTCAATTCAACAATTGGTTAGAAAAAAACCAAACAGCATGTTGACCTTTGTCCCAAATGGGTTGGAGTTTAGTAATTGAGAAATATTATTACAAATGTACTGTACATGGTACTGTGGAGGCTATGCCTAAAATATTGTGTGCAGTTTTAGTCATCTTATTTAAGATATTAAATACTGGCTTTGGAGGCAGTACAAAATGGATTTACCAGGTTAGTTCCCAAGCTGAGAGATTTGTCCTATCATGAGTGGCTAAAGATATTGGACATATATTCATTCTTTGGAGTTTAGAAGAATTAGAGGTGATCTTTCTGAAATAGTGTGTTTAGGACTCTTGGGGGTAAGGCAAAAATAAATGTTGAGTTTCTTTTACAAATAGAGAATCTCAAAGAGATACTTCTACAAAATTAGGGGCTGTCTTTAAAACTGAGGGTCATAGGGTATTTCTCACAGAAGGTGGTAAATTATCGACCCCAGAAGGAAATAGTAGCCAGATTACTGGGGGTACTTAAAGGATAAGTAGGCAAGTTTTTGGATCAGAGAACTGAAGATCAGGGGAACTGACAGAGCAAGGTTGATGGCCTGGGTCAGATCAGCCATGTTCATGTTGAATGGCAGGGCAGGCTTGAAGGCCTGAGTAGTCTACTCCTTCTCCTCTTCTCTTACTTTTTAAATTCAAGAGTGGCCTGAGGACTCTGAGATGTCCTGAAGATCAGACCCCAGTGCACCTGCTTATTTTCTATCAAAATAAACATTATTCATAATAAAAATATTAAACCATGCAATGATTTTTCATTCTTTACATTCATAGTCAATGCTTTCAGTACTGGCCTAGTTCATTGCTACACATCATAGCTATGCAGACACACATATGGCCCTCTGGGGTAGTATACCACAATAATTGAGGGGCTTCTTCACCCAACCTGGACACTTTCTCTCCAGTAGCAGAAGAAACCTATGCCATGGTCATTCCCTACTGAGCCCTTGCGATGGCTGCACCAAGCTTCAGTGCGTCCCTCTACATGTACTGCTGTAGCCTAGAATGTATCAGTCAGCAGCATTCCTCCACTGACATCTCAACGTGCTGGTAGACCAACAAGTTTTGAGCAAACCAAAGAGTGGCTTTCACCAAGTTGATGATCTACCAGCAGCACTTGATGTTCATCTCCCTGTATGCTTCTGGAAACAGATCATTGATCAAGGAGTCCTCTATCATGCAGCTGCTCAGATGAACCATGCCACAAGCTCTTGCATCTTTCACTGCACCCTCTTTGCAAACCCACAGCCTATAAAGAGGTCAGCTACTATCTCTTCCCCACTACAATCATCCCACAGGCAGCGCATGGTGGGAGTGATGCTGTAGGCATGCAGGAAGGATCTGATTGGGAGAGCCCCTCTCACCTCCAGCCAGACAAGATCTTGATGCCTGGCAATGAGGCACTCTTCCAAGTGGTCCGGAAAGTCTGCTCAGGGAACCACCCCACTATCTCCATTGAGTCCTTCTCCTGTAGTGTCTGCAGGACATTCTGGGCTGACCACTCCCTTATGGCCTTTTCGTCAAAGATATTAGTCTGGATGAATTTTTCCATAAACAACTGGTAGTACGGCAACATGACTGGGATGTTGCAAGGCAATGGGGCCAGACACATCCTTCACAACTCTGGCAACAGTTAGAGCCTCAGCACATAGTGGTACTTGGTGGCCACGTATTTAGGTTTCACAAGCAGCCTGAAGCAGCCAGACATGTAGGTGGTCATTAGGGTGAGAGTGACATTGGGTATGTTTTTGCCCCCTTTATCCAGGGACTTGTGCATTGTTATTCATTTGACCCAATCCACCTTAGGTACCCCACAACTGAAGACAACTTAGGTGATTCCCAAACTGGAGAAGCAGGGGATGGACCATACATGCAGCAGGTACAGCTGCCCTGAGAGCATCTCATACCTGATGACCAGGTTCTTCCTGGTAATCTATAAGAACGTCCCTCCCCATTCCCATATTCTCCTTTACCTTTCCCAATTCCAGTGCATCTGTTGGCTCCACCAGTATACTCAGCAATGACTCCAGCTGTGTGGTTGTGCATGGCAAGGAGCTTCCCAATCACCTCTCATCCTTCCTTCAGTATGGCCAGAGTGAGCTAACCTACAAACGAACCATAGACCAGTGACACCATAGAAAAGGCATATACATTTCTTATTTTACTGTAGTTGCAATTTAAATTAAATCTACTTTAATTATTTGACCATTTAAAATCTCTTTATTAGAAACATTTTTAAAGATATTTCAAAAAGCCTTTTACAATGGGTGACCTATCAAAGGCAGTCAGGGTATTTTGGAAAGAGACCTCATGATACTCTTATAGTAGCTCTACCTCATCTGACATCAAGGGTTATTTCATCCATTTTTCTGCATCAGGAAATACAAGAAACGTGGGAACTCAGGACAGCAAACAAGTCTAAGTCGTCGGCCAGGTTCAACTTGAAATCGTCTCTCGATTTTAAACTAGCAGTTACAATGAAGTTATGCTTTGTGTAGTTAACACCTTACAAAGTGATTTAGTAATCATGTAATTTCAATTGCACCATTACAAAAACAGATCACTCCATCACTTCTAAACTGAGAAATTGTTGCCAAAATGCATAAATAATTTTTCAGCAAGTGAGATATGTCATGCTTGGGCTAGTAGTTAAGTCTGACTTAACAGTTTACAGGGGATTCTCTGATCCATGGGCCTTTCACTGATACACAGTGAGATGGAAACACGTGCTGCTGGAAGGGAAAGATGCACTTTGGTCTTCTGAAAGCTGCTGCTGTCCAGTGCATTCCTGGGTCCTGGCCCCTCAAACACTTTATGGGTGTGTTGAAGAGGCATTGTGAATGGCATTAGTACTGACTTGATAACACTGTGATATAGATTTGACAGTTCTATAAATGTAAAGATAATCATATATGTTTTATAGTTTAATTTTGAGATGAAGTTAAATACATAAATATAAAGAACATTATATAAAGGAATGAATACATTCAGGATTGTTTATTGTCATTTCTCAGTACACCAGTGGAAGTACACAAGTTTAGAAGTGATGGAGTGATCTGTTTTTGTAACTGTGCAATTAAAATGACATGATTACTAAATCATTTGTAATGTGTTAACTGCACAATGAATGTCTTCATTGTAACTGCTAACTTAAAGTCACAAGACCATTTCAAGATGAACCTGGCAAGCTACCTAGACGTGTTTGCTGTCCTGGCTGCACACATTTCTTGTATTTCCCAAAAACGATTGTTACTCTGGTTCCGATGCAGCAAGTAAAACCACAAAAAGTACAAAGAAGACGATAATTTAAAATACCTCCTACACATAAGCCGATTGCGTTTATATAAAGTAACGCTAGGTACGGAGTTATCTATGTATAAGGTGACTCTGACAAGAAATGATAATGGATTGGGGAGGGGTGGCCCCAGTTACCAATTTAAAACGATAATATAGTTTAGCAGGATACATTTGCTTGCACGATTGACGCAAATTGGATGAGAACTGTAAATGCCTCCAACAGCACATTATCGAACTGAAGCCAGTACACCAGCATACTTAATACTCTGACACCAGAGTCAATTACGCTCACTGATGCATCACTTTCATCCAAGATAAAAGACCAGTGAATGGTTTGGGGGAGAGCGATGACAGGTGTCTGCATATTAAATGAAGTTAACTGATGCAAATATGCTACATCGAACATCTTGATGTCATTTACCAATCGCCTCAGCCCATTTGAATCCTGAGTGTCGTTTAGTCTACTGCTGTAGATGGCTTTGTCAGATAATGTTGCCGTTTATCATGACGTGGTTGGATCCACCTATTGGCAAGGACGCAGTATTTACTCTGAAGTTAATTCATTACTACACTTATCGTTGTATTGATAATGTTATTTTATTTCTAGTTGAACTTGGCGCCACATCCCGATATCCTCCATTTATCACGTCTTATATTCATGTCTCTTTTGTCGGGGCCGATGAGTCAAGCACTTGTTTATTGGAATCCTTGCTTTGATGTCCGAGCACATTTACTCATCAATGTGAGGAAATGTCCCATAAATACCCGGGCATTCGAAAGGAGCGCTTCTTCTTTTTTTGTTCTGAAGATGCTGGAAGCTGCATTTTCAGTGGAGTGGCTTGCTCAGAGTAGTCAGAACAGCAAAAAAAGTCGGGATGAGTATGGCCAAGTGTTTCGAAGTGGACATGCGGCGAGATATGGTGATTTCTGCGCGACTGAGAGGTCACACGGGGAAGTCACAGCGAGATCTACTATAGGAAGCGGTAGGTCACTAGCCACTAATAACCAGGGGACCAAAACCCAGCAGCGATCTCTGGCAATACGAGGTAAGTGAATATGGGGACGGCATAAAATACCTTATTTTTCCAGGTTTAAAAAAAAAGTCTGTTCATTTTTCGAAACGAATTGCCCTGCTCAATACTATGCGTAGTTATCCCTTCTCAGTTACTAAGGGAGTATTCTAATTGGCAGGATGGGCTACGCGATTTAGTTGCGTTTGTTCATTTCGTTGCAGCTGATTTCAAGGGTGCATAACTTTTTCAATCTCGGGTTTAGTATCACAGGCATATGTCGTGAAATTTGTTTTGCGGCAGTAGTACATTGCATACGCAGTAACGTGAACTACGATAAATATTTTTTTTAAGTAAAAAGGAAAAATACTGAGCCAGCGTTCGCTGTCCATTCAGAAATCTGATGGGGGCGGGGGAGCGAAGCTGTTGTTGAAACGTGGAGTGCGTGTCTTCAGGCTCCGGGTATGCCTTGGGTGCTAGGGGTCTTTAATTATTGATACCGCCTATTTGAGGCATCGCCTTTTGAAGGTGTCCTGGATGCTGGGGAGGCTAGTGCCCGTGAAGGAGCTGGCTGAGTTTACAACTTTCTGCGCTTCTTCCCGATCCGGTGCAGAGTCCCGACTACAAGCGCCAGGCTGCGAGTGGGTCCTGTAAGTAGTGTCTCTGTGTTTGTGTCCGGCAGCTCGGGCCGCCTGCAACAGCAGCAGCGCCTCAGGAGGCGCGGACACCGAGTCCTCCGGGAGCGGCGAGTGGGCGGACCGCCGGCGCCTTCGGACCATCTTCACCGCGGAGCAAGTGCGCATGCTCGAGTCTAGTTTCGAGCGTCAGCAGTATCCGGGCACCTTTGTGAGGAGGAGCCTAGCAGGGGAGCTCCGCCTATCAGAGACGCAGGTGAGTCCGGGGCTCTTGTTCCCCCAGTCTGTGCTGCCGCCTTGCCCGTCCGGTCCCGGCATTGCAGGCTCGGTCATTTCTTGCAATTACGATGCAGAAATGTTAGTCTTGAGGGACAATCATTTCACTGCATTACATGACCAGTTTTAACACGTTTGGGAAATATTGTGCAGGTATCCAGGAAAACGAACAAAAAAAACAAACGGTGAAATTCTGCAGATGCTGGAAATCTAGAGCAACACACAAAATGCGGGAGGAACTGAGCAAGTCGGGCAGCATCTATGACCCCAGAATTGGAAAGAAAGGGGCAGCCAGAATAAGGTGGTGAGGATGGGGGCAAATGGTAAGAAATGCAAGATAGCAGATGAAACTAGGTGAGATGAAGGTGGGTGGGGAAGAGAGACGAAATGAGAAGCCTGGAGATGAGTGAGTACATATACTTCCTTGATACCTGCACAAAAGATTCTGTAGGTGCTGGATATCTTGGGAGAAATGCACACAAAATGTTGGAGGAACTCTGCATTCTATTGCATAGTTCGTCCAGCATTCTGTGTTTCCAAGATTTCTAGCAACTGCAGAATCTGGTGCGGGTATTCTGGAAGCGCATATTCTGCTGCCTGGATGAATTGCTTATTGAAAGGATGGGACAGTGCTGTGAAGTTGTGCAGGAGAGGAATCGTGTAGTGCGTTGAAGAGCTTTTACTCATTGTTGATCGTACCCTTTAAAAGAATGGGATAAATGGGTAAGCTTTTCTTCAAGGACAAAAACTGAATGCCACTCATACAGAGTATTGATGATTCATAAATTTTAAATATAGTTGATTCCTGTTAATTGGGACCAATACATTTTGGCCCAATTAAGCAGCTACCCAATTAGCTGAAATTTCATAGAAATAGTTAAAGGTATTTTTTTAAAGACAGCAAGTTATGTCTTTAAATGAACTACAGAACAAATTAGAACATGAACAATGCTGTGACAACTATAAAACCATATTAGTTGCTAATAGTTGTCTTTGGATGAGTACATCAATGAATAAAGTCAGCACAGACAAGTAGTCACTCTGGCCGTTTCTGGCATCTCCACGCCTGAATGGTTAAACTGCAAGTGAGCAAAACAGTTCAGATCTGTCTTAATGCTTATTTCTTGCCAACTATTGGTTACAAAAATCACTGCTTTTGAACACAAAAGCTGATAACTGGCGCAGTTTTTAAAAACTGCTTGCTCTAGGCAAGGTGTTGTGTTTAATGGCCGTACAAGTGCACTCAACTGATGCTAGTTTAAAAACTGTTCAGCAGCATTCTCCTGCCCCAATTAGGTGGTGCAATCAAATGACGGGAATCCCAGCCATTTTCTCAATTAATTTTCCTTCGAGAGTTGCTACAAATAGTAATTACATCCATTGTACCTTAAATGTATAATAGAAGCATAAAAGCTATAGATTTTTTATGCAATCAGAAGATCCATATGAGAATATTAAACTTGCATCTGTATCAATGGACTTGTACAGTTCTCAAAGTTTCCCTTTTAATATTTTAAAATAATACCATTGCCAGGATGGTAATGTAATGTACAACCAAGAAACTTGCATTGTGAATTTTTGATTTGATCAATTACATTAAAAAAAATCCTGACTTGTTGCATTTTCTTTTTGTTTTGAAGTATGTGTGCAACACCAACCCTATCCCACATCCCTGGGCTCCTTAATTCAATCTAATTTTCGCTTTCCCCACAGTTTCCATTATAAATACTCCTTGATCCTGACCTCCCCAATAAAATCCATGAATTCTGGAACTGCTTCCCAAAATCTCCCAATCCCTTTCATCTTCAAAAGGAAGAAAGAAAGAATTCTTCATCTGTGTTAATATGGCACTATGTTGCTTTTAATTCCAGCGATTGCTTTGGGTCTTTGCTGATTTAAAGGTGCCATTGAGGGGTAAATTGTCACTGTTGTCCCTACTCCCTGGAGAATGGGATTCTCCATACTTTCAAATACAGCCACATTCAAACTGAATTTTGACTTTATTGCAATAAAATCAAAATATGGTATGACTGAGAAGTCACAATCTTTCTGCGACCACTACCCAAATACTTCTGTCAACAAAACCTTTCATTTCCAATGATATCCTGACATTTTTCCATCTTCATTCCAAGTCTTCAGTTTCATAAACATGCTATGGGACACATTTTAACATGATCTGACTTCATTTTTTTAAAGCGAGGCATCTATTTGTAAAGTTGTAATCAAAATGGATGGAATATTTTATGCTAAATTTTTGCTGGTTAGAGTATTAGCAGACACAACGTCCACCAGCTACATAGACTGAATTATTTCCAACAATACTTGCATAGCCATGGGTTTCAATGGTAGTCAAGTTTATTCTCTATGCACAAGTTACATGTATACACAGCTGCAGGGAAAAAATTACTTGCAACAGCATATAAGCAGCATTCATAAGAAAAACAACAAACTTTTTTCAAGAAACAACAAAATCAGAATAAAAACATCACTTTAACTGCAAAGTGAAGTCCATCATAAATTGGATAAAGTAGTTAAAGTTTATCATTTCAATTAGAATCCAGTAAATACTGTATATAATTTTCATAATTATGCCAATAGCCTTGTAATATATTATGTTACAGGGGTTGCTGTTGTATTTGACCCTGACCCTGACCCTAACATCTCTGGCCTTAAGGTCACCCACTTGTTCAGCTGTGCTTTCGTTCATCTGCTGATTAAAAGATTTCCTACACTTTTGTGTACATTTAACTCTTCTATTGTTCTCCTGGCATAGCTTCTAGTGAAACAGAAGTAGGAATGGGCCATTCAGCCCTTCAAGCCTGCTCTACTGTTCAATGTGATCACAGCTGCTCTCTAATTTCAATACCATATTCTGGCGTTCTCCCCCCTACCCTTTGTATCTTTTGCCTAGATGTCCTTCTATCTCCTTTAATAGATTTAGTATATTGGCCTCTACCTTAAGTGGTAGGGAACCTTACATTTGTCCGTGTTCTGTATCCACCATACTATTCCCTGCACATGCAACTTGACTAAATCATACAGTTGTACCATCTGTAATCCTGAAATCATCTAATCCTAACTGGCACATCCTACTCAATCATTGCCTCTGTGAATTGAGCTATAATGATTGCGATTCCCACAATCCTGCTTTTACATCATCTACATCTCCACCCACACAAAAACTCCCCATTTCCCTGCACGCCCATCCCAGCACCAATTCTCCATCACTGTGTTCCTCCCCATCTCTACGTTCTTCCCCATCCCAACAATCCTCCAACACCAGGGGTGGCTACTTGCATGTCTTTTTTTAATTAATCCACATGTTTATCACTTAGTTCTTAAGTTCTGAATTATTTTTCCAACAGCCTCTTCCACTGTAACCTCACCCTCTTGGATACTCCTTTAGATCGATCACTTTGACTTAATTGGCTTTAATATTGTGTGGCTTGGTGTCAACTCCTTTATTATGTTTTACATGTTAGGATATTTTGCTGTGATACCAAATGCAAATTCCTCTAACTCATCAAGTTAATGTATTTAGGAAACCTGCACATATTCTTGGAGAAAATTTTTAAAACTGTACTATTCTGAATTCTATCTGAAACAAGCCCTGATGTGGTAAGAGCTGTTATCAATTTATGAATTAGGACTTTTACAAGAACCAACAAGAAGAGGTTTAAATTTAGCTAAAGAAGGGTGGACATTTTAGAGCTGTGAAGTCAGTTCAAACCAAATACCAGGAGCTTTTGTGGAGATGTAAAGAGGAAGGGGGTAGCTGGGCTAAGTATGGGACCTCTTAAAAAGGTAAATCAATGCTTTGTATTTCTGTTCACAGTGCGGAACACTGCAAAAATCCCAAAGGTTTCTGGTGGTGCTAATTTCCAATTTTGTGGAATTTTGTAACAGTCACAAACACAAGAGGCAAGGTGTTGGAAAATAAGTTGTAGTAAAGGCAGAGAAATTGCCAGGTACTAATAGTTTGCATGCAAGAGTTGTCAAGGGAGCAGCTGCAGAAATAATAGAACCATTGGCTGAGAATTTTCAAAACATATGACTACATTACTTAAACAGAAAAGTCAGCCAATTGGATTAATATCTGTTGGCAAGATGCAGGAGTTGATAATCAAGGAATTAAAAGCTAGTCACTTAGAAATGCTTATTGCAATCATATCAGTTTAACATGGTGTTATAAAAGGTAAAGTCTGTTTGATGGATGTGGTGATGATCATAGATCCCTGTTTTATGACTAAGATAAGATTAACTCTGACCTCTTCTAATGCTGTTCTTGAATCTATAATGCTCAGGTGTGTAGAGTTTGCATAAAATAGCACTCTTTTGCATATTTCCAAAAGTTAAGTGGCATGGTGAATTTGACTAAGCATACTTGCACAGGATATAATGACAATTTAATTGAATTAGCAGAGGATTTGGGTAACTTTGATTCATTTCTAAATATTAACATTTGTAGGGAAAAGGCAGAAAAAATAATTGTCTTCCGGTAGCATATTAAGATTCTAGGAAGTGTGTGATGAAGCAAATGCCCTCAGTCATGTGATCTACACTCAGCTAGATTGGAAGGCATGATGGGAACAGAAATCTTGTAATTTATGCTCATGTTTAAAATGGAGGTGAACTCTAATGCTTATGATCTGCCTTTTACATTCTTTAAGGTCAAAACCTGGTTTCAGAATCGTCGGATGAAACTCAAGCAGCAGCTTCAGGTTGCTCAGGCTGAGGCACTGAAGTCCAGACTGCTTCTTCAGTATTTCTCCCATCCATATCACTCTGCTCACAGCTTTCCTTATGTGGTAGAATCCAGCTTTTTCCTTCATTACCCTGAATTTGGACCTCACCCCACCCAGACTCCTATCTCGAATCACCGCTTGCTGCGCTTTGACTACCAGCTAGATCTACCTCAGACCTCGGGTCACTACTAGTCAACTGCACCCACACCTCGTTATCTAAGATTAAATCTATGGCAATATATTGCACACCTGACAGAATAGCTGTGAACATTCTTTTATTATGTCATTATAATATATTTATTTTTTAAATCTTATAGACTATTTTTGGAGTCGTATGTAGTATCCTGCAATGGATCACAAAATTCTCAACAGGAGCTAACTGTGTGTAAATGAATCTAAATTCGGTTGTTGTATTGAAGGATGTGTTTTGATGCACAGTCCGCTATATTGAAATGTGTAATACTTTTCAATGTACAGCTTTTCAAGCTGTCTTAATACATTGGAAACTGTAAGTCTCTACCTCTTTCCTAAAATGGGTCACAATATCATCCATAAGGGATAATATTTGGAGCTACTTCTGTGGTTTGCTTTAACTAGTTTAGTCAATTCTAGTAATGTTTTTGACCTTTCAAATGTCTTCATGGCATCCTGCTATCTTGTCTGTAGAAATCAATTGCAATTGTTTCTGCAAAGGAGAGATTTTTCGTATTATTCTCACCATTATTGTCGCTGCACAACAGTGGGGTGGAAAGCACAGACAAATCACTTGTGCCTTGAACACCTATGCTGCTATCTTCATCTAAGAACTATACCTCAGTATAAGTCAGGAAAAGTATCTTTTTTTGTCATCATAATTGTCAGCTTTTTCATCAGTAATTACAGCAGCAGTTAACATTATTTACACTGAAAGCTACAATTGTACAAGGAAGTATTACAAATAAAAATGTAATTATCTTTGGTGTATATGTGATGTTTGATCACAATTAAACTGAGTTCTGACTGGTGTTTCATTAAAGTCAGTATAATGTTCTTTCCCTTTAATTATTTCCACTTATAATGCCAAGTATCCCATATATAGTCAAAGATTCACATGCAGCTCTGCAGCCACTTGAAAACTGACCACTTTACATTGCTTCATCTCATTCTTAATTTTTTTCTACATTAAGTTTCTTACACTATAAATCTTTCTTTGTCCTCCTAAATTCTATAACTAATTCTATCAGCTCACTTCATTTCTTGTATTTTATGCCATCAGGAAACATCAAAATTCTGTTCTATATTCAAAAATTGAAATCACTAATATATTTCAAAAGGAGCAGTAATTTCCAGCATTGATCACTACACTAGCTCATTTAAAGGAATTGGTTTAAGTCTAATTCTTAGTGGGGGGGGGGGGGGAGGGCATGAAACAAAAATGGTGCAGATAGTCCAGTGCTTGCCTGCTAATTTACAATTAGTCCAGTTTGTCTGTTTGGCCCATATACTTCTAACTTTCCCTGACTATGTACCAGATATCTTTTAAATATTGTAATTGCACCTGAACTAACAACTCTTTGCATCTTGTTCCAACCTCTTGCTCCTCAGATCCCATTTAAGTCTTTTGCCTCTCATTTCAAACCTATTCTGTCCAGTTTTAAGACTCTCCTACATGGGCGGGGAGCAAAGGGAAGAGAGAGAGAGAGAGAGAATATGTCCCTCATAATTTAAAAAAATCTCTAACAGTTCACACCTCTCCCCATCTTCTTTCACTCCAAGGAAAAGAATCTTAACCTATTCCATCTCTCCCTTCAATCTAGGCAACATTCCTGGGAATCATTTTGCACCCTCCCAAGTCAGATTTTTTTTTTGTAGTGTGGCTACCTGAACACGGAAGGCTCCAAAATATGGTCTAATCAATATTTCATACTATGCCACCCCAACTTCTGTACTCAGTTCCTTCACCACTGAAGAGATTTGGTATGTCAACAAATACACTCAAAAACTTCTATAAATGTGTCATGGAGAGCAGTCTGACAGGTTGCATCACTGTCTGGGGTGGGGCTGGGGCTTACTGCATAGGACGGAAAAAAGCTGCAGAGGGTTGTAAAGTCAGTCAGCTCCATCTGGGTACGAACCTACAAAGCACCCAGGACATCTTCAAGGGGTGGTGTATGAAAAAGGCAGTGTCAATTATTAAGGATCTCCAACACCCAGAGCATGCCCTTTTCTCACTGTTACCATCAGGTAGGAGGTACTCACTCAGTGGTTCAGGAATAGCTTCATCCCCTCTGCCATCCGATTCCTAAATGGACTTTGAACCCATGAACACTACCTCACTTTTTAAATATGGTTTGTTTTTGCATGATCTTTAATCTATTCAATATACTGTTATTTATTTTATTCTACATTATGTATTGCATTGAACTGCTATGTTAACAAATTTCATGACGCATGCCAGTGATAATAAACCTGATTCTGCTTCTGATATATACCTCATTCTCAGCACTCTCGTCTAACTTGAAACAACTTCAGAGAAATATGTATTCCCAAGGTCTCCCAGGCATTCAACATGCATGCTCTGGTCTGACTAAAATCTCTAAAATGTGCCATTTTACACTCGTTTGAATTAAATTCCAACTACCAGAATACCATTCCGATTGGTGTAATGGGGGAATATAATGTTGAGGGATATCAGCCAATACTGTACTTGGATGCAAGGCTTGCTCCTGCTACTAGGCCTTATGTTCTAATACCTTGATGTTTTAGTCACGATTAATATTGGAATTAGCTTATTTAAATAAATGGTTTAGATTAAAGGAAGCTTTCACTTGTAGATGTATCCCCTACAAGTGTCAATGTAGATACAATAGGAGAAAATCTGCAGATGCTGGAAATCCAAGGTACATAAAATGATGGTGGAAACAGGCCAGGCAGCCTCTATGGAAGTGAACAAAGAGCCGACGTTTTGGGCCGCGGCCGATGAGAAGTTAAAACAAGAAGTCGGGGGTGGGGGAAGAAGTACAAGGTGACATGACAGATGAAACCAGAAGGGGGAGGGGGAAGTTAAGAGCCGGGAAGCTGAAAGAGAGAAAGGGCTGGGGAAGGGGAAATCTGATAGGAGCCAGTAGAAAATCATGAAAGAAAGGGAAGAGTGAGGAGCACTAGAAGGAGATGGGTGGTAGGTAAGGGGATGAGGTGAGAGGGAAATGGGAATGGTGAAGCGGGGGGGAGGGGGTGCAAATGTTTACTTTTTTCCTTAGTTGCTGCCTGGCCTACTGAGTTCCTCCTGCATTTCGTGTGTGTGTTGGCAATGTAGTTAATCTTCTCAGATTAAATTCCCACGGACAGCAAAAACATAACGGAAATCGGCTGGTCTCCCGCATTAAATTTCAAGGAGGAGTGCAAATTATCACTCGCGACAATATGGTACTGTACAGCGATCGAATTCGCTCATTCACCTAAACTCTGAGCACAGTTCAGAAGTAATTTTTTTCCCCTACATTCGCGGTCAATTATTCACTCCCACAATTGACCAGGCTACTGTTCTCCTTTCAAACCGTCCGATAACTTCCACAGATACCTGAACGTCGCGATTCTTTGTTTTCACAATTCAAGTGATGTGTCGGTCCTCGAGACTAATTCACTGACCTCTCCCCCTTCTGAGTTGTAGAAATTTGTTCTGAACGTCTACGTTAACCCAGCATCACTAATAGTGGTTATGGGGGGGGGGGGGTGCTGAGAGCCAATTCACTCGAAGGAGCAAAACAGACTGGACGTCCTAACCATACGCGCCAGTTTCTTTGCCAACATGAAACTACTAGTGGCTTTGCACCTCCATGCGTACTATTATATGGCAAATGCCGGAAGAAGATAGCGACTTGTGGCCCGTTGTAACTAAAAGCTGAATTTTAAACCAATAAATGAGCCTTCCATTTCACATCGCTGCTGTATCCGCACACAGACGGGCGCCTGAAGTCTGGCGCTGAAGCGTGAATAAAAATAGTTTGGTTTGTGGTTGTTCCGATCGGTTGACTGTGATCAAAGCCTTGTGAACGGAGAGGAAAACAGTAAACCACTCAAGCAAATGCAAATTATACTATTTACAAATCATTTACAGTACTGTTGGGTTGCCGCTAATCCTTAAAAGAGCCCATCATCGCTGATGATATTTTAGCAGTAAGGTAAACCCGACCACAAAGACTGCGGTTTGTTTGAAGATGCCGCCGCTCTTTGAATCCTACTTTATGTCCATTCGGACTGAAATAAATGAGGTCACTTAGTTCCATCAATACACAAAGTCTAATTCAAGTTTACAGAGGGTGTAGAAACAAGTAAACATTTAAAGAAACATGTTATTTACAAAGCATCTGGTATCCAAGGGCTTCATAAGGAAAAGCACGGAATATATAAAGGGGAATGTTATGGGACATAGCTATCACCTAACATTGATCACATTATGGGCCGGAGCGGGCGCAGTAAAGATTTGCTAGATTGTTTCGGAATTGAAAGGGCTGGAATTTCCTTTCTCTTTAAAAGACAAGGGATGTGAGGACACTTTATCATAACGCAGTGGTGGTCATCTTAATCGCATCTTGAAGGAGATCAGAATCGGCCGGGAGGAGAAGTAGGAGACTGAAAAACCAACACTCAACACTTGACAAACAGCATCTTCCCCTCCGTCAGCAGATTTCTAAACAGTTCATGAACCGTGAACTCTACCTCACTATTCCTTTGCAATTGTATTTTATAGCAATGTTATGTATTTGCACTGTACTATTGTTGAAAAACAAATTTCATGTCATTCTGATTCAGATTCAGTTTTTTAATGAATAAGCTCTTTTTTGAAGGCAGAATGTGGGGAAATATAGACGATATTGCCTGTGGCATAATCCCAGTGAACTAATTGGCCCTTTGTGCGAAAATGAAGTTATAGCTCTGGGATTAATCAGTGCTTTCCAGCCACCTGTAAGGCCATGTTTTTCTTAATGTCCGGAATCCATAATTATAGATGCCGATCACCTGAACTATCTTCCCATGCAGTGGCTTTGATATTTTATACAGTGCCGATTACTTAACACTTTAACGCACTGAACAGTAAACGGCAGAAGATATGACCATATATCCGCAGGGAGAATGTGATTCTTGGGGTTCCACAGGGATCTGCCTGGAGCCCCAGTAGTTTACCATCTATGTGTAGATAGAGCATCAGCTGTTATACCATGATGTTCCCTCGAATGCAGGGATTAACAGCCCGGTTAATGTCATGGCGACTACTATTAAATGAGGGGCCCGTGAACCCCAAGTTGGGAACTGATTCCAACAGGTTTGCTGTAGATTTATATCAGCACAGCTTGGGAAATTTCCCAGCCAAAATCACAACAGGTTAATCTGGCCCAACTACAGCAAATCTGTTCAACCAAAAGGGAGAAATCAGATCGGAAGAAGTACGTGATTTAAATACGTTAGTTTAAACGCTTTTGATTATTTTAAGATAATGTGTTTTAAAATATTTTAACTTTTAATAATCGTTAATAACTTGAATGTTTGTGAATATCAAAACAATGCCAGGTAGGACAAACACAAGAGATCCGGCAAATGCTGGAAATCCAGAGTTAACTCACTCACATGCTGGAGGAATTTGGTAGGTCAGGCAGCATCAGTGGAGAGGCTAGAAGAACATAGAACAAATCAGCACAGGACAGGCCCTTTGGCCTATGATGCTTTGCTAAGCTAGTTATTTGAGTTGAACTGAATTAGCTTTATTTCTTAAAAACACAAAATGCTGGCAGAACTCAGCAGGCCAGACAGCTTTATTTCTTATATCCTTCACATACATGAGGAGTGAAAATCCTTGTGTTACATCTCCATCTAAATGTGCCATGTGCAATCTTAGTAATTTATAATAAATAGAACAGTCAATGTAATATAGAGTACAGTACACTCAAATCAATGAGAGTTCATCAGTCTGATTGTCTGGTGGAAGAAGCTGTTCCGGAGCCTGTTGTTCCTGGCTTTTATGCTGTGGTACCACTTCCCAGATGGTAGCGACTGGAATAGATTGTGGTTGGGATGGCTTGGGTCCCCAATGATCCTACACACCTTTTAACACACTTGTCTTTGTAAATGTCCTGAATCATGGGAAGTTCACAACTACAGATGTGCTGGACTGTCCACACCACTCTCTGCAGAGTCCTGCAATTAAGGAAGGTACAGTTCCCATACCAGGCAGTGATGCAGCCAGTCAGGATGCTCTCAATTGTGTCCCTGTAGAATGTTCTTAGGGTTTGGGGGCCCATTCCAAACTTCTTCAACTGTCTGAGATGAAAGAGGCGCTGTTTTGCCCTTTTCACCACACAGCCAGTGTGTACAGACCACGTGAGGTCCTCGGTGATGTGGATGTTGAGGAACTTAAAGCTGTTCACCCTCTCAACCCCAGATCCATTGATGCCAATAGGGTTATCCCGTCTCCATTCCTCCTGTAGTCCACAACCAACTCCTTTGTTTTTGTGACATTGAGGGACACCACTGTGTCGGAGAGATGACTTCTTCCCATTAACCCATTATTCCTAATTAATCTGATCACTCTGCCCTGTACATTGACTATCAGCTATCTATCTTTAACACCTCCCTGGCAATGCATTCCTTGCCACCATTCTCTGCATGTAAAAATACTTGCCTTTCACATTCCCTTTGTACGTTCCTTCTCACCTCACCAATGAGCCATTGGTGGCTATGTCATCAGCTGCTTAAACTCTAGTCTCTGGAAGGAATTCCTCAGCTCTCCTGACCTCTCCTCCTTGATACTTCAGACACTGCCAATATGTTGTTTGGTGTTAAATTTAATTTTATGTACCTCATGCCAAGCAGATTGGGAGGTTTTATTACATTTAAGACATTATGTTAATGCAAGTTGTTATTGCTGGATAGAAAATAAAGCTTGTCCCAAAGCAAGTTGCAAACCACACAATTGCAAGTTAAAAAACATAATCAGAAAAATTGGGCATAATGTAGCAGCTAGTGCAACACTATTACAGCTCAGAGGCATGGAGTTCAGAGTACAATCCTCTATAAGGAGTTTGCACCCTCCCATGGAATACATGGGTTTTTCTTGGGTCATTGAAAATTGTCCCGTATATCTCTAAATAATTATAATTTTTCAAATTTCATTAAGTACAAACATTTCCCTAATGTCCTTTAAGGAACTTAGCTACTTCTGTCAGGTACTGTATGTCCTACACTTGACATTAGACTATAGTACAGCAGGTCATCTGCAATCTGCACATAATCAAAATAGTCAGTTGATAATATGCTTGCCTCTGACTATGAAGGCAATTTGTTGTCCAACTCCAAAAAGCTTGAGTGCAAATATCTAAACTGATGGTCCATTGCATAACTGACAGAGGGTCCATTATCAGATTTGTTAACCAACGTGCTAGCTTCACTCTCGAGTGTACCACTGTTTGTTGGACTTTGTTGTGTGCATATCTTCTGCCACCTCTTCTATATTGCAAGAATGAATATTCACTTGATTTGCAAGTGGAAGATGTCATCCTCTTGCCATGCTACCAGGGATAGGATTCCTCTTGTCTTCACCTACCACCCCATCAGCCTCCATGTCCAGCACATATTCTCCAAAACTTCCACCACCTCCAACAGGATCCCACCACCTAGCAAATGTTTGCCTCCACCGCACCCCCCCCCCAACTTTCTGCCTTCCACAGGGATCGCTCCCTGTGTGACTCACTTGTCCATTTATCCCTCCCCATTGATCGCCCTCCTGGCACTTATGCTTGTAAGGAGAACAAGGGCTAGACCTGCCCCTACACCTCCTCCCTCACTACCATCCAGGGTCCTAATTAGTCCTTCCAGATGAGTCTGTTGGGGTCATTTACTGTGTTCAGTGCTCCTGGCGTGGCCTCCTGTACATTGGTAAGACCTGACATAGTTTGGAAGACCACTTCGCCAAGCATCTACACTTCATCTGCCAGATCAAGCAGGAGCTCCCTGTGGCCATCCATTTTAATTCCCATTCCCATTCTGATCTGTCTATCTATGGCCTCCTCCACTGTTGTGATGAGGTCACACTTAGGTTGGAGGAACAACACCCTATATTGCATTTGGGTAGCCTCCAACCTGATGGTATGAACATCAATTTCTCAAACTTCCCGTAACATCCCTAGCACCCCACCCACTCCATTTCCCATCCCCTTTTTCCACCAATCAACTTCCCAGCTCTTTACTTCATTCCTCCCCCTCATCTATCATCTGGTGGTTCTCTGTCCCCTCCCCCCACATTTTAAATCTACTCTTCAGCTTTTTTTCCCCCAGTCCTACCAAAGAGGTTTGGCCTGAAACGTCGACTGTACTTTTTTCCATAGATGCCGCCTGGCCTGTTGGGTTCCTCCAGCATTTTGTGTTCGTTGCTCTTTATATTTGTAGATTTGCTGAATGAAATATTTTGGGGAGAAATTGAGTCCATTATGTTTATAACTGATTTTTACCTTTTGTGGGAAGGCATTTCGTAGGTTGGCCTGCAAGGTGCTTTCTTACAACTTGACTCAATGGAACGAAAATCCAGGTCATTTCATTTTATTTAAAATAACTTCTAAAGAACTGTTGAACCACTTCCACAATCCATGCAAATACAAGTTTTTGTACTGAAATGTCTCATCAATCTGCGAATAAGCTTCCAAAAATGTAACTATCCCAGAGCTGTTCGAACACAGACCGGCAAATCTCTTAAATTCAATGTTTCTTTTCTGTAGCATCTAGTGTTTTGAAATAATATTTTGGGAATTTAATGGGCGAATTACAATTTTAACTGTAAATCGGCTCTCAAACTGACTACGGCCGTATGAATAATGACGGTGGGGACAGCGGCGAGTTGGATCGGTTACCAGTACAACTGTCAACCTGTTCTTTGATTTTTAAGGCAACTTCAAACCTGTCCTGACGAGGTTTCCTCCGGCTGCAAAGAGTGCGAGGCGGGGCGGACTACCTGCACGTTAATTAACGTCTTTTCCCTTTCTCGGATTCATCACAAATAAAGCGAGGGTTTGTTCAGACCGCCTGAGAATTTGCATGTCTGAAGAGGCATCAAAGGAAAGATAATAAGCAAACAGCGGGGGCTAGTTCGAACTAATTAAAGGCATCAATGAAATGCTTTGGGAATCGGCAAAGCTGCTAATCGTTGGCGCCGTCAGGTCTGTGTGTGCCCGCTATAGTCGAGGCTGTACCTGGGGTGACACTGTTTTGTAAATCCCAGAAACTTTCTCCCATTCCTCCTGCCTTTTCCATCAGTTGGTTTAAATCCATAATAAGAAACTTGCTTTCTTCGTTCTAGCTCCAATTTTGTACATCGCCCTTTTCTGCCATATTTTGTAAAATGGATACTATGAAGAGTTTATAGCGCGCACTAAATTACTTAAAGGGATGTATTTTCAGAATTAGCGCCTATTTCACTGGAAGGCAGACGCGGAATCCTCGAAACGTGTGAAAAGATTGAATTCGAATGAAAACCTTTGTCGGTAAAGTGAGAAATCCCATTTGAACCCAACTAAACCACGTTCTGCATTAGATTGTGGAACTGATAAGGACAATAAACATTTCAGTTAACTTCACTTGGATCGGTTTCACTAGTTAAAATCACTTTCACAATTTGGCCAAGTGCTATTGGAAGAAAGTCTTTATATTCAAACATTCACACGTATGTAACAAAAGTTGAGCTCTTTGTAGACTCGGGAAATCTGCTCTGAAGGGCTGCATAAATCATTTATGAGAATTTTTAGCAAATATCCACGTTTTTATGCACTGCGTAGTTGAGTTTCGCAGTGCATCCTGTAGTTAATAGGACCCAACCCCAAATAATGTTAATAGTGTGACAATAATAGCGTGGAGAATAAACAAAGGAGATGAAAGGTGGTGGTGTGTAGGCCAGGACTCCGCACGCGATCCTGTTGGACGAGGTATTGGGGGATCGCTCAGCAGGCAGGACGCTTACCTACTGGGTTAATTGTTTTCATTTACTCCTTGATCGTCTGACACATCAACAGTCAGTGTCACTGTTCATGGTGTGAACCTGCTCTCCGGCAGGTCTAATGCAAATTAAAAGTGCTTCGCAGCGGATTTAATCGATTTACAATTGAGAGGATATCGAACTGCAAACTTAATTCAAGTTTGACTGTCAAGGCTTCAAGCAGTTTGGTTCAGCCTAAGACGCTGGCCGTGTAAAACGAATGAAGCCAGCGACAGGCCGCCGAGATAGCGGCAAACTCTGAAACAGATGACTTTCATCTTCCCGGATACGCAACTAACGAAACTTGGTGCAATCCAAGTCAGATACGTAGGGGCTGTGGTGTTGAAACTGAAGTAGCGTTAGTATTAGTCCAAGTTGCCCCTTGTATTTGGAGAGATAACAGCAGGGAGAGAATATATACCTTTAATGTTTATAGAAGGTCTTGTAACTGCGTAATAAACCAATACCCCTCAACAGATCACATACAGAATCGACCTTCTCCCGCTGCTGAGTGCTTTCACATTTGCTATTACTATTACAATTGTGGCAATACCAGCAAATCCCTAGGCCACCCGGTCCCTCAAACTTGCACCGCAATTTAATACGATTTTGGCTGAGCTAAATGCAATTTTAACTCCATATTTAGACTATCCGTGTCACCTTTCACCTCCTCAATATTACATATCAATTTGCCTTAAAATATACCAAATTATCTTAAGATATATCAAATAGATTGTAAAAGTAATTTATTCTTGAGAAAATTCAGGTCCCTTTTAAACCCTATAGATATTGATTCTGAACGTTTGTGTATTGCACTTGATGTGAATCACACAGGTCAACATCCAGCATCTGCAGATTTCCTCGTGTTTGATGGTTCTTCAAACATAGGTTCCAGAAGAAGCATTCTTTGGTAATCTTTTTACATTCCAATAAACAGGCATTTTTAGAAAGGATAGACCTGAAAAGAATGGTCTCTTTCTTATTTTTATTAGGGCTGCAAATCTACAATATAAAAAATTAAAAATCATATATCAAACCTACATGATATGTACTACTAATTTTCCATCAACAATGACATACAATTTCATACCTTGGTCACAATAACATCTTTTCCTGTATAAAATACATTTTCCTAAATATATTATTCAAATAACAGAGAAATTAATGTTAAGGAACTTATCAATTGTATAGATCGACATGGAAAGATCTCAAATCTGACAGGTCATTTGACAAAGAGATATAGACTTACCAAACAGAATAAGTATTTTGCACCAGTCCTCGCTGTGGAAGACACTAGAAGTATTGTGGAACTTCCAGGTGTCAGGGGGCATGAAGTGGGTAAAGCTCCATAACTAGAGAGAAGATTCTTGGGAAAGTGAAAGATCTGAAGGTAGATAAATCACCTGGATTAGACAGTGTACACCCAGAGTTCTGAAAGAGGTGGCTGAAGAGATTGTGGCAGCATTAGCTATGATCTTTCAACCACCACTAGAATCTGGTATGGTTCCAGAAGAGTGGAAAATTGCAAATGTCATTGCACTCTTCAAGAAGGGAGTGAGAAAGAAGAAGCTAAAGGCCAGTTAGTCTGACCTCTGTGTTGGGAAGATGTTGGAGTTGATTATTAAGGATGTGGTCTCAGGGTACTTGGAGGCACATGATAAAATAGGACATAGACAGCATGGCTTCCTCAAGGGATAATCTTGCCTGACGAATCTGTTGGAATTCTCTTGAAGAAGTAACAGACAGGATAGACAAAGGTGATTCAGCTGTGTACTTGGATTTTCAGAAGGCCTTTGACAGGGTGCCACACATGAGTCTGCTTAACAAGCTACTAGTCCATGGTATTACAGGAACTATTCTAGCCTGGATAAAACAGTGAACGATTGACAGGAGGCAAAATGTGGGAATAAAGGGAGCTTTTGCTGATTAGCTGCCGGAGACTAGTGATGTTCCACAGGGGTCTTTATTGGGACCGATTCTTTTTATGTTACATATCAACGATTTAGATGATGGAATTGATGGCTTTGTTGCAAAGCAAAGTTCGCAGATAGTTTTGAGGAATAGAGAGGCTACAGAAGGACTTCGACAGATTATAAGAATAGACAAAGAAATGGCAGATGGAATAAAGTGTCAGGAAGTGTATGGTCAAGCACTTTGGCAGAAGGAATGAAAGGGATGATTATTTTCTAAATGGAGAAAAAATACACAAAAATGAGATGCAAAGGGACTTGGGAGTCCTTGTGCAGGACTCCCTAAAGGTTAATTTGCAGGCTGGGTCAGTGGTGATGAAGGCAATTGCAATGGTAGCATTCATTTCAAGAGGACTAGAATATAAAAGGAAGGATGTAATGTTGATACATT
Source organism: Hypanus sabinus (assembly GCF_030144855.1). Taxonomy (NCBI): domain Eukaryota; kingdom Metazoa; phylum Chordata; class Chondrichthyes; order Myliobatiformes; family Dasyatidae; genus Hypanus; species Hypanus sabinus. The sequence goes on from NC_082727.1 coordinate 42,684,697, forward strand.
TAAAAAGCACTGGTGAGATCTTTCTTGTAGTATTATGAGCAGGTTTGGGCTCTTAATCTTAGAATGGCTGTGCTGAAACTGGAGAGGGTTCAAAGAAGGTTTACAAAATGATTCCAGGATTGAATGGCTTATCATATTAAGCCTGTCTGATGGCTCTGGGCCTGTATTCACGAGAATTCAGGAGAATTATCTCATTGAATCCTATCAAATAGTGAAAGGCCTTGGTGGAGAGGATGTTTCTTATGGTGGGAGAGTCTAAGACAAGAGGATACAACCTCAGTAAAGAGGAACATCCTTTTAGAATGGAGATGAGCTGGACTTTCTTTAGCTAGAGAATGGTGAATTTGTGGAATTCTTTTCCATAGGCACCTGTAAGGCTACGTCTTTATGTATATTCAAGGCAGAGGATGATAGATTGTTGGTTGGTCAGGGCATGAAGGGATACAGGGAAAAGGCAGGAGATTAGGGCTGAGAGGAAAATTGGATCAATCATGATGAAATGGCAGACTAGATGGGCCAAATGGCCTAAATTTGCTCCTATATCTTATGGTAAGATGGTGAAATAAAGTAATCAATTACCATGTTGCAGGTTACCAACTGGTTATAAACTAATTGTAGTTTCATATTCACTTTCTGGAGAAATTGGAGTTAATATGGTGATTGATGTGGTATCAATAAGAAGATTATTTAAAGGGGACTTATTTCTGAAGACACTAACGTTCAGCAACAGAGCAGTGTAATTAGTTTGGATACACTAACCCACTGAAAAGATGCTTTTATTAATGAAACGTTATAAATCTATCAGGTGTAATTGTATTGAAATGTTTCATGAGTCAGAGTCCAAAATAAAGCAAGTTAACACTCCAGAGTAATAGAGATAAGAACCGGGCCCTGTGGCCCAACTGTTGCATGTCTGCCAAGATACCCATCCAAGCTAGTCCCATTTGGCCCATCCCTGTAAACTTTCCTTATTGATGTACCTTTTAAATGTTGTTAATGAGCTTGCCTGAAACACTTCCTTATAGTGACAATCTTCTGGTGTAAAACTTGCCAACCCGGCTGCTATTAATTCTCTCCCCTCTCACTTAGCCATGCCCTCTAGCTCTTGATTCCCCAAACCATGTGCACTGATGCTATCTATGCCCCTTATAATTTTAAGCACTGGTGTAAGATCACACCTCCTTCTCTAGTTAAATAAAATGTGGTTTGCTGCTTTGAATGGACCAACCATTGTTGGGATTTAAATTATAGGTTGATACTGTGGCTTTAGTTATAACCACATTAACAATTATAGTTTTAGCTAAAACAGGCGTGCTGATTAATGGGTATTGGGCAAGTTCCCTCTCCAAGGAAACCTCTGGCCAGTACTCAATAATTCATGTAAATAAACTTACACCTGCAGAGTCTGGTGGCATCATGCGGCTTGCTGGAAAATTTCAAGTGAAGCCGAGATCACATTGAGATCAGTCGTGATCTCATTGGATGACAACACTGACTTTGGGAGCTTTGGCTCCTAATTCAAATTTTGGCGCGAAACTGATAGACGGATATGAGGACCGGAGAGGATTATATCTTCATCCCAGGCATTTGTAGGAGTCTGAAAGTAACTGCTTTAAAGTCGCCCTTGTCATTTGAAACGTTATTTCAATATAACTGAGGATTCGTGGCCTGTAGTGTAACAAGCTCTACTCTTCCTCGCCACCAAGAACGCGATTTCGAAAATAGATTCCGTCTGCTTTCTAAACTTCCAATGTATTATGAAGAGAACATTAAATTGGGTAAGCATAAATAATTGAGATTCACGTAGTGAACTATTCCCTCTAGTTTCAACTGCTTGCTGCCAACCATTTGCCGTTCTGAGAAGCAGCAACATGTAGTTCGCATTTAATTGTTGGCAGTTTCGATTCATGGGCTCATTAATGACAGGTCGGAAGCGCTTTGCGAATTGCCGACAGCGATTCCAACAGAAAACGATACCTGCTTGGTGTGTGAAAATATATATTGCTTTGATTATTTATCATGCCTATTTGCGAAACAGCAAGGATCCCTCAGATTCCCCCATTCAAAAAGGCCAGAGAGAAGCGCCGCAGACTTGGTGGAGCCAGCGTTCACGGATTTGCCGGATACTCAAACACATTAATGATTTCCTAAATTAGAGCCAATTGTTCGGCATTGTCTGCCCGTTATCTTTGCTTTGAAGTATTTTCACACATGGAAATTGCCGCTGAGCAAGGCCACATAAATTAAGGTGGAGGCTCACGACACGGACTCCAAATTCGAGGCAGAAGGAAGATGGTGAAAGGAAACTTTTCAATTGATTGGCTCGCTCGAAGTAGCCACGAGGTGTATAACGAGAAGACGCCTGGTGAAGGTTCTCCGGGGAGTTGCAAACCATCTGTGCCCCTCACTCAGAATTCTCCCGCAGAAGACTCCACTGTTTCCTGCCTACAAGCACTACCAGGTACCGGTCACTCTACGCTTGAAATGCAAAGACTGTCGCTGCTTGGGATGGGCGATGGTGACCGAGAGCATCCTCTAAGGGAGGGTCTGACTATTAGTAAAACATTGTTAATAACCCACTACGAGTTGCGATTCCGGATTCTGCGCCTAACACTGCAGACCCTCACGGTGCATCTTTGCTTAACCCACAGGTCAGGAGGATTACTGGAGTTCGGAGAGCGATTCCGGCCGTTCGGAGGGCTCGGCTGGGGACGACCGAGGGAGAAGCGTGGGTTGTGGTTGTGATGTCCCCCGCCGAGTGCGCACCGCATTCACAGCACAGCAGATCCACAAACTGGAAAAGAAGTTCAAGCGGCAGACGTACCTGGGGGCGTCCGAGAGGAGCAAACTGGCTGCTTTACTACACCTGTCCGAAACCCAGGTGAGTGTGTCTTCCTGGCAGCTCTTACCAGACACTCTGGTATATTTTAATCTATCTGTACACAGAGGGATTGTTTGAAGATACAAAAATAAAACCGTTGGATGTTGAAATGTGAATTTTAAACGACTTATAAGCACTGAACGGATCAGGAAAAGGGAAACCATGTTGGAATTCCGACTCCATTCGGAACTAGAAATGGGAAATATTTAATTTGGCAGGGAAAGGTGGATAGGGAAACCTGAGTAGTATTATGTGGAATTAATTCTGGCTGCGTTTTTTAACTTGAATTTCCTTTCACCCTCCTAGGTGAAGACATGGTTTCAGAACCGTCGAATGAAGCTAAAACGCCAACTGCAGGATCTGTGCTCTGTTTCCTTTGCCACTCCTGCTTTGACCCATTCGGTGCCGATCAGGGAGCCGCTCTTCGGCCCGTGCACTTTCCCCGGGTACTACATGAACGATCATGGCGTTCTCCACGCCACCAGTAGCCCCCATCGCCACCCACGGCCCGTCTACCCACAGCTGATCCACGGCCACCGTCCGAGTGTGGAGCAGAGCCTCTCGCGGTACCAGCCTTGCGTTTACCCGCTGATGTTGAACTCCTCTCCAGCTGGATTACATGTCTATTCCTGAGCGCTGTCACGGCGCAGCAATCCTATACTGGCGGACTTTTCAGAAAGCGAAGGCGTGGCGCACCGTCAGCCAAGTTGGTAAATGTGAGATGACGTGCTGGTTTATTTAAAACTCTATTTAAAAGTTTGTAAATTTTCAGTCTATTTTGATTATAAAACTGACAGTTGGAAACTTTTCGATTCTGTGCTGATTCAGTACGCTGTTAGAAGCGTTCACCAGATCATAAACCGGAGTAAGAATCCCGCTCTGGAAGCGGCCAAGACACACACGATTCAGTTTCAACGATAGTGGAGGGCTGGATAGGTGAACTAGTGAAATGATGTAGAACAAACAATTTTTCACAGACATCATCCAGGACAACAATGTCTTTGTAAAGAAATATTGTAGACGGAACAGTTCGGAAACATAAAAGGAGCGTTATGGGTATATTTGATTGTCAACGTGGCCTTCAGCAAGACGTTAGTATAGTCCCAAATTAATTGCAAAAACGGTAATCTAGGGTCTGAAAATTAGTATTATGCAAGGATAGCTGTAATGGTGGCAATCCTACAATCGGAACTGCGAAATGTTATTTATTGAGCTACAGCAATCTCTTATTTTAACTCTAGATTTGTGGGAGCAATTTGCAATGACCGATTAACCTATCACTCAGTAGGTCTTTGTGGGCTATAGGAGAAAACCCATGTGGTCATGAGAATGTACAAATTCCTCAGATAGCAGCTGGAACTGAACCTGGGTCACTGGTACTGTTAACAAGTGAATCACTACGCTACCACACCATCTGATGACATTTTTGGATGGTGAAGGGGGTTTTCCTTTCAGTTCAGTGGTTAAGAGATGTGGATAACAAGAGTAAAAGGATTACGGGCTAATGGAAATATTTCTGGTTTAAGTGTGAAATGTATTGCCTGTAAAGGAATTGGAGAGATGCACTCAATACTGTTTTACACAGTGGAGGAGGCTAATGGATTACCTGATGTAGGTATACAATGTACAGAGGGGAATAGATCTACAATAGAGAGGGGAATATTTTTCTTATGATGGGGGAAGTTTTAAGGTTAAAAGTAAAAGATTCTGAGTGGTTGGGAGTGTGGAATACACTGCCTGAAAAGATGGAGGTGGATACACTCAGATATTTAAGAAGCATCTAACAAAAGCTTTATTTGCCAAGACAATAGAATGCTACAGGCTTAATGTGGGTAAATGGGTATCCTGGGCTGCACGTAGTGTGGACTGAAGAGGCTGATTACAATAGTTACACCATGAAAAGTGAACTACAAGGTCTGAAAGCTGTCTGCTGGCATAGATGTGATTGTCCAAGGAGTCCCTGTAGCAGAAATTGACTGTTTAATACAGCATTGCAGTAAAGCTGCATTCCTTGAGAATGTTCTTTTGCCTATCCAAGACGTTTGTGGAAAAGGCCAAGGAATTACATGAATAGCAGGACATTCCATGACTGAATTCTGCAACTATATGAGTTTTAAATTTGTGCCATAAAAGTGGCGGAATGTGGGCAGTGGGAAATTGACTGAAGGGTTTCTTGGCCAGAATACTATGTAGAATTCTAAAATATAAACTGCCCAGTAAAATGTGTTTACTGAATTATTAACTAAGAATCCCTGGTACATTCATTGACAGGTTGAAGAATTGTAGCTTCCAAACATGGTAAAGTAGTGATCCAATCTGCACAGCACTAATTACTTGATTTTGGCCCTTGCTTGTCAAATGTTTCAGATATAATTGCAGTGCCAAATGAATTACAGTCACAGTGACTAGACTGGCGCCAGCTTCTTGCATATTGACAAAAGTGTCATCCAAGCTTCACAAATCTTTGCATTCTCTCAAGCTCAAAGGCAGGGAATAAAAGAATGCCTATATTTCCATAAAGCACAAATGGGGGAACTATAGAACATTAATGAAGGCCCTGCCACTTTACATATACACTCTGCATCTCATACCTACAGTGCCTACCCTACTGTGTTTTCATATGCTCTGCTGATTGTCTTGACAATCTGTTGATTGTCACTCTTGTCACCTCAGCTATTCCTTTATCTAGTGTCACATCTCAGATACTCCTGAACCTAGTGTCACTTCATGTACATACAATAGTGTGATGTCACTATTCTTTGTCATCAATATATCCGAGGATTTTTCCTTGGGCAAGTGTCATTAAACAAATGCATAATGTACTTTCTTTGAAGCTTGTGTAGATTAGACATTTTACCAAAAACTTCGACAAATTTCTATCAATGTGCAGTGGATAGTATCCAAACCGGTTGCATCATAGCCTGGTATGGAAACACTAATACCCAGGAATGGAAAGTGGTCAATCACAGGTTAAACCCTCTTCACTATTGAGTACATTTACATGGAACACTGCTACAAGAAAGTAACACACATTATCAAAGACCCTTTTCATCTCTTCTTGGTACTATCACCAGGTAGGATGTAGAGAACCTTCAGCCCCACACCACCAGGTTCAGGAACAGTTATTATGCTACAAGTATCGCCCTCCTGAACCAGAGTGGATAACTTCTTTCACCACAACTTTGACATACTCACTTTCAAAGACTTCTTACAACTTATGTTCTCAGTATTATTTTTATATGCAGTTCATCTTATTTTTTGCGCATTAGTGTTCATTAGTCTTTATTCATCAAAATTTTTCATAATCTATCTTTTCTTGTAAATGCTTGTAAGAAAATGAATTTCAAGATAATATAATGCTAACATAAATGCACTTATACAAAAAACAACTTTATATTTAAACATAGGTGCACAGTGAATTTTTGACATTCGTAGATCATAGTCAACCCAGGATCAGAGACCCACAGAGTGAGAACAGCACAGGCTCAGTCTGTTATTTTGAGTGTGATTGGCAATCGGAATAAAAGGGTGTTTCTTCAGATTACTACAATTCATAAGACAAAGTGAAGTTAAAATCTTTAATTAGAGCAGTTATTTTTTGAAATGGAATAAAATCCCTAGGGTGATTAATATTGTGATTTACATTCTTTGATGAAAAATGGCAGAAAATAGGAGCTCAGTTAAAAGATGAGCCTCTTCTACTTGGATTATATTTTAAATTATGGGACAAATTTATATTGAAAAGCTGGCTGCATGTGAGTATTCGCAAATGGCCTGGATGACTCTACTCAGCCGAAGGACAAGAGGACTGGGAGGGAATGGGTGATCCTCAGATAGAGAAAGGGAGACAGGGAAACCTTAGGGTGCTAATCATCCCGAATCTTTTTTTCTGCAAGGGGGCAGGTTGTATAATGAAAGCTAAAGCATAGGATATGTCATCATGTGTGATTCTACCTGTCCCATTGCAGGAAGGATGTAGCAGCTTTGGAAAGGGTAAAGCATAGGTTTACCTGGAAGCTGCCTTGATTAGACAATATGGTGTGTCAGTCCAATCACAAACAAGAGAAAATTTGCAGATGCTGGAAATCCAAGCAACATCCACACAACATTGGAGGAACTCAGCAGGTCAGGCAGCATCAATGGGAAAGATTACAGCCAATGTTTCAGGCTGAAACCCTTCATCCGGACTAGAGAAAAGAAGGTGAGTCAGAGTAGGAAGGGGAGGATGAAATTCAAGGTGATAGGTGAAACCAGGAGTGGGGGAAGGATGAAGTAAAGAGCTGGGAACTTGATTGGTGAAAGAGTTACTGGGCTAGGGAAAGGGGAAGGAGAGGACAAAAGGACTTGGAAGAATGAAAAGGGGGAGGGATGGGCAGGTAAGGAGATAAGGTGAGAGAGAGAAAAGGGAACAGGGAATGGTGAAAGGGGGGCATTACTGAAAGTTCCTTCATGCCATCAGACTGGAGGCTACCTAGCCGTAACTTAAGGTGTTTCTCCTCCAAATTGAGAGTTCCCTCATTGCAGCAGTAGAGGAGACCATGGACTAACATGTCAGCATAGTGATGGGAAGTGGAATTAAAATGACCAATTAAACCACCAACCTTTGGACAGTGGGAAGAAACTGGAACACCCGGAGGAAATCCACGTAGTCACGGGGAGAACGCACAAACTCCTTACAGGCAGCGACGGAAAAGAACCTGGGTCACTGGTATCGTAGAGTGGTGTGCAAACCACTACACTACCATGTTGCCCCTCAGCAAATTTCAAAGGAAGTTGCTGAACCAATGATGTTCAAAAATTGCATTTGAATGCTCTGATTGCCTGTCTTTTCAGGAATTTTAATATCTCATGTGTTTGGGGCATAATTAAAAAGTGCCATTTTCAGCATCACCATTAAATACTTACAGCTTGAATTCAAAGGCTCTTGTATCGTCAAACATAACACCAGATCCCTGTAACTTGGTGTTCAAGTAATCTAAATGTGAAAGGAAATCTGCAAAAGATGTCAATCTACAAATCCACATAATGTAACTGAGCTTGACAAAAACATTTTTCACTTGTCAAAACAGATGAATTGCATCAACACACTGTCTTGTTTGAAGACAGACTCCTATGAAGCCAATGAATACAGTACTGTTGTATGTAAGTAGTCTTGTATACACTGAGTTCACCTTAGTAAATTCTGAAATTGGCTTTTTTTTATCAAAACACGTCCACAAAATAAAATTAATTGCCTTGGTTACAACTTTCATCACACCAAGTTCCTTAAGGCTAGCTTTTGCGCACAGTGTTTGTTCACATCACACACAGCCCCTCATGGTCCCAGAACACATTCTACACAGTCAGGAAAACTCACCAAGTCTCTACTGACCAAGCTTCCTGACAAGCTGCCCCTCTGCTTGGCATGGAAACTCCACTGTCATAAACCAGCACACTTTACAATGGGTGGTCAAAACTGCCCAATGCACGAGCCCACAATCAAAAAGACATAAATACAGCAAGGTGCTGGAAAAGTGGTATTAGCATCATGAAGGATACGACCACCCTGCTCATGCCCCACTTTTCTCAGGGAAGAGGCTATGTAGAATCCACAATAGGACTACCTGACTCAAAAATAGTTACTTTCCCCAAGCAGTAAGTCTGATCAACACCTCCACCCACTAACTCCACCAGTACTCATATTTTTTTTCCTGTTAGGCACCTTATGTACAGCCTAGTGTCACTTTATGGTCATACAATCAATGTATATAAGCTATCTTATATATTTATTGCATTTAAAAATTATTATTGTTGCTTATTTGTGTTTTTTGTGCTGCATTGGATCCAGAGTAGCAATTAACCAATTTTTACCAATCAAACTGGATGCACCATAGTTGTCACAGAAACTATTTTTGAAACTAATTTGTCGACCAGACCATTCTTTTACTGGTGCCTTACATACGTTTACACTCATTGGGCATTTTATTATGTGATTCCTGTACCTAATAAAGTAGCCTCTGAGTGTATGTTTGCAGTCTTCTATCTCTGTATCCCATCCACTTCCAAGTTTGATGTGTTATGCATTCGAAGATGTTCTTCTGCACAACACTGTTGTAATATATGATTATTTGAGTTATTGTCAGCTTGAACCAATCTGACCATTCTTCTCTGATCTTTCTCATTAACAAGGTATTTTTACTCAGAACTGTGGCTCACTGGATGATTATTGTTTTTTTTTGCACCATTCTCTGTAAGCTCTCAAGACTGTTATGTGTGAAAATCCCAGGAGATCAGCAGTTTCTGAGATAATCAAACCACCCCATCTGGCACCAACAATCATTCCATGGTCAGCCAATTGGATCACAATTCTTCCCCGTTCTAATGCTTGGTCTGAACAAGAACTGAGCCTCTTGACCATGTCTGCATGCTTTTATGCACTGAGTTGTTGCCACGTGATTGGCATTAATGTGCAGGTGTACCTAATAAAGTGGCTAATGAGTGTACTTCAACTCCGGTGTTTGGTATCTCATCAAAATTGAACAATAATGATTAGTCCAGCCTATGGTGTAACATCAAAGTTTTCATCAAGGAAATGGAAATAAATTTGAATGAACTAATACCTTTTGTTATTTGTTCTCCTATGTTTGATCCCATCATTAATATTCTAAGTTTTCACACTATATGTTAATGATCTGGATGACAGAATTGATGGTTTTGTGGCTAAGTCTGTGGACGATATGTAGATAGGTAAAAGGGCAGGTGGTGTTGAGGAAGATGTTAGTCTGCAGAAGGATTTGGACAGATTAAGAGAATGGGCAAAGAAGTGGCAGGTGGAATACAGTGGACAGAAGTGTACGCTTGTGCACTTTGATAGAAGGAATAAAAATACAGCCTGTTTTCTAAATGGGGAGCGAATTCAAAAATCAGAGGTGCAAAGTGACTTGGTAGTCCTTGTGTAGGATTCCCTAAAAGTTAACTTGCAGGCTGAGTCAATGGTAAGGAAGGCAAATGCAATGTTAGTATTATTAATTTCTTTCTCGATGGGCTGCAATCAGCATGAGAGTTTGTTCATTGGTTATGCAGCCGGAGGTTTGAGAAGAGCTCGGTTGCTTTTCAACTCCTTTTTGGCAGGCTGCAATCAGAACAAGCAGTCATTTGCTGCTGACAGCGCATGGTTTGAAAAGAGCTCAGTTGCTTCTTGGCTGTCTTTTGGTCAGTGCAAGACATCATTTGTGAGTGACACAGTGCAAGGTTTAAAAAGGGCTCGGGTGCTTTTTGGTTCTTCCTCAGCACGCTGCAATCAATAAACAGGAGGCGTATGCTGAGCTGCTGCTGTTGCGGGGGCAATGTCAGACTGATCTGGCTTTGGCTCAACAGGCTTGAGCAAACACAGACAGAGGCTCTAAGTAAGTAAGATTTTAGCACATAGAAAGTACACTGAGAATGGGTTCGGCAGTAGTGGTGTGCTTTTTGTGTGAGATGTGGGAACTCTGGGAGACCTCCAGTCTCAGTGAAAACTACATTTGTACAAAGTGCATCGAGCTGCAGCTCCTTAGAGCCCATGTTGAAGAATTGGAGCTGTAGCTTGATGACTTTCGGCTCAAATAGGAGAATGAGGAGGTGATAGCTTGGAGTTACAGTGAGGTAGTCACGACCCTGAATTGCAGGAGGCAGGTACCTGGGTGGCTGTCAGGAGAGGGAAGAGGAATAGGCAGCCAGTGCAGCGTATCTCTGGTCATTCACCTCAGTAATAAGTATACTGCACCGCTTTAGATACTGTTGAAGCAGGCAACCTACCGGGGCTACAGTGACCAGGTCTCTTCCTCCGATTCTGGCTCTGTGGCTCAGAAGGAAAGGCCGGGGGGTGAAGAAGAGGGCAGTAGTGAGAGGGGATTCCAAAAGCAAAGAAGCAGAAAGCAAAGTCTGTGGACGTGAAAGAGACACCCTGAATGGTATGTTGCCTCCCAGGTGCAAGAGTCAGGGACGTCTCTGATCGGGTCCACAACATCCTAAAGGGGAAGGGTGAACCGTCAGAAGTTGTGATATATATTGATACCAACAACATAGGTAGGAAAAGGGAGGTGGTCCTGAAGAGAGAATATGGGGAGTTAGACAGAAATGTGCAAAGCAGGATATCCAGGGTAGTAACCTCTGGATTGCTGCCTGTGCCACATGCCAGTGAGGGTTAGAATAAGATGACCTGGTTAATGAATGCATGGCTGAAGAATTGATGCAGGGGTTGGGTTTAATTTTTCTGGATCATTGGGATCTCTTCTGGGGAAGGTATGGCCTGTAAAAAAAGGATGTTACACCTGCACCAGAGGGGGACTATTATCCTTTTGGGCATGTTTTCTGGAGCTGTTGAGGAGGGATTAGACTAATTTGGCAGGGGAACTTGAGTGATAGGGTTGAGGATGGGGCAGTAGGTATTCAACTGGCAGCAGTATTTAGTGAGATTGTGAGGAAGGACAGGCTGATGATAGGGCAAAATTGCTGTCAGTGGGATGAGGTGCAGTGCAACAGGAGGGCAAAATCAAAATCAAAAGTTTTACATTTGAATGCACACATACGGAATAAGGTAGATGATCTTGCAGAGCGTTAGAGATTGGCAGGTATGATGTTGTGGCATCTCTCAGTCATGGCTGAAGGAAGATCATAGTTTGGAGCTTAACATCCAAAGATACACATTGAATCTTAAGGATTGGTATGTAGGCAGAGGAGGTGGGGTGACTGTTGGTAAAAAAATAAAGTCAAATGCTTTGAAAGAGGTGACACCGGATCGGAAGACGTAGCATCCTTGTGTGCAGAGTTAAGAAACTGCAAGGGTAAAAAGATCCTGATGGGTGTTATATACAGGCTTCCGAACAGTAGCAAGGATGTGGGCTACAACTTACAATGAGAAATAGAAAAGGCTTGTAAAAAGGGCAATGTTGTGACGATCATGAGAGATCACAATATGTGGGAGGATTGGGAAAACCAAAAGGGAATTTGTAGAATGCCTATGAGATTTTTTTTAAAGAAGCTTGTGACTGTGTCCACTAGGGAATCAGCTATTCTGGATTTGGTGTTATATAATGAACCAGATTTGCTTAGAGAGTGTAGGATAAAGGAACCCTTAGGAGAGTGATCGTAATATCATAGAATTCACCTTGCAGTTTGAGAAGAAGCTAAAATCAGATGTATTGGTATTCCAGTGGAGAAAAGGGAATTACAGAGACATGAGAGAGGAGCTGGCCAAAATTGAATGGAGTAGCAATGACTGGTATTTCTGGGGGCAATCCAGAAGGTGCATGAAAGATACATTCCAAAGAGGAAGAAGTATTCTAATGGGAGGATGAGGCAACCATAGCGGACAAGGGAAGTCAAAGACAGCACAAAAGCTATAAAGAAGGATGAGGATCAGAGTACTTGGAGGTACAGGATAAAATTGGCCAATATCAGCATGACTTTCTGAAGGGGAAATTCTGATGATAAATATCACTGAAACCTATTGAATATTGAAAGGTCTAGACAGAGTGGATGTAGAGAGGATGTTTCCTACAGTGCGGAGTGTAGGACCAGTGGGCACAGCCTTAGAATAGAGGAATTCATTGCCACAGATGGCTTTGGAAGCCAAGTGAGTGGGTGTATTTAAAAGAGAGGTTGAGAGGTTATTAATTAGTAAGGCTGTCACAGGTTATGGGGAGAAGGCAGTAGAATGGGCTGAGAGGGTTACTAAATCAGCTATGATGGAATGGCGGAGCAGATTTGATGGGCCGAATGGCTCAATCCTGCTCCGATGTCTTTTTTTTATATGTTTAATTTAAGAAAGCTACCCCTTACTGCCATCCTCCCTTTCTCTGCCTGCTCTGTAAACAGGTTGCTGAAATTGGCTAGCAACAACACACACAAAATGCTGGTAGAACACAGCAGGCTAGGCAGCATCTATACGGAGAAGCGATGTTGACATTTCGGGCTGAGACCCTTTGTCAGCACTAACCGAAAGGAAAGATAGCAAGAGATTTGAAAGTAGTTGGGGGAGGTGGAAATGCGAAACGATAGGAGAAGACCGGAGGGGGTGGGATGAAGCTAAGAGCTGGAAAGGTGATTGGGGAAAGTGATACAGAGCTGGAGAAGGGAAAGGATCATGGGACGGGAGGCCTCAGGAGAAAGAAAGGACATGGGGGGGGGGGGAGCACCAGAGGGAGATGGAGAACAGGCAAACAACTAAATATGTCAGGGATGGGGTAAGAAGGGGAGGGGGGCACTAACGGAAGTTAGATAAGTCAATGCTCATGCCATCAGGTTGGAGGCTACCCAGCCGGTATATAAGGTTTGGATTCATTTTGACAGTAGAGGAGGCCATGGATAGACATATCAGAATGGGAATGGGACGTGGAATTAAAATGTGTGGCCACTGGGAGATCCTGCTTTTTCTGGCGGACCCAGCGTAGGTGTTCAGCGAAACGGTCTCCCAGTCTGCATCAGGTCTCACCAATATATAAAAGGCCACATCGGGAGCACCGGACGCAGTATACCGCACCAGCCGACTCACAGGTGAAGTGTCGCCTCACCTGGAAGGACGTTCTGGGGCCCTGAATGGTGGTGAGGAAGGAAGTGTAAGGGCAGGTGTAGCACTTGTTCCGTTTACAAGGATAAATCCCAGGAGGGAGATCGGTGGGAAAGGATGGGGGGGGGAATGAATGGACAAGGGTGTCGCGTAGGGAGCGATCCCTGCGAAAAGCAGAAAGGGGGGGGGAGGGAGGGAAAAATGTGTTTGGTAGTGGGATCACGTTGGAGGTGGCGGAAGTTACGGAGAGTTATATGTTGGACCTGGAGGCTGGAGGGATGGTAGGTAAGGACAAGGGGAACCCTATCCCGAGTGGGGTGGCGGGTGGATGGGGTGAGGGCAGATGTGCGGGAAATGGGAGAGATGGGTTTGAGAGCAGAGTTGATGGTGGACGAAGGGAAGCCCCTTTGCTTAAAAAATGGAAGACATCTCCTTCGTCCTGGAATGAAAAGCCTCATCCTGAGAGCAGATGCGGCTGAGACGGAGGAATTGTGAGAAGGGGATAGCCTTTTTGCAAGCGACAGGGTGGGAAGAGGAATAGTCCAGGTAGCTGTGAGAGTCAAAGTTGGCTGCTGTTTCGAAGGTGACGATGCGGAGGTCTTAACACGTTTACAGCTCGCTACAGGAGCACGGCGCCGCAAGTCTTGCAATCACTGTTACCGCTGCAGCACATTATCGGCACTGCTGTAATGCAGGATGTTAATCTACTTCAGCACTACTAATTCCAAAAAAGTGCATTTACATCTCTGAAATTCAGGGCAAAAAAACCCCTTAAAATAATCGGCACTTTGCCAATTGAAGCTGAACAAACACTTGCAAAGATTTAGATGAAAATAAAATAAGACTGATAGAAATAAATTAAAATAACGGTTAATCTCTTTATAACTCTCAGTAATATGAATACACTTTTTAAAAATTCTGAAGAACATATCAAATCACTCCACAAGAAACCACCCTTCCTTCTGAATTTCAGTGTGGGCAACGGTCCCGAAATTGGGAACGCAGCGTTACAATGTTCCAAATCACGACATTCAACGTAAACTCTCGACCAGTTCTGAAATGCCTTGCGGTTTACAGATCTCACTCTCTCCAAGACACCAACGTTGATTGCCGTGCACTAATCTACCGCCAGTCTGTACAGTCGACTAATACCTAGCAAAAGTTACAAATTGGGAGTTTGAGCCTTTGAAGACGACACCATTGTATTGACTAATGTTATGTAAAGCGTTATCGTAAACAGGGCATGACTCACAGATCTAACAGCCAGTTCTGTCAGCTGTTAACTGCCTTTGAAGAAGTCTCCAGGAACACCGCTGGAGTCTGAGAGCCTGTCCTCAAGCAATAGAAACCAGCAGAGAAAAACATAATCATTGCGAGTAGGTGTGAAACTTCGGGGGACAGTAATTGAAGCAACAGGAATTAGATGCAATCATCAATGGACAGCTCCTCCTGTTGTGTACGTTTGGTTGGAACAGCTATGCCTAAAGTGATTTAAGATCCCTATAATTGGATTTATGTAAACTGAAAAAAATACGATTATGAACCTGTTGACAAATGGTAGCAATTAATTCTCTTTTCGAAAATATATTTAACTTGCAAAATATGCATTCAAATGTCACTTCAGGCGATATCACATTTGCTTAAATATTACATCAGCATGGTATCTATTTTCTCGTTTTTTTTTGTGCAACATAGAATGAAGCCATTCGGAGAATCTGTTCTGTATTGGTTCTCCGAGCAAAATCCCATTAATCCCATACTCCCATTTATTTCCCTGTAGCCTCTTCCATTCCATATGCCCATGGATACTCTTACCCATGGATACAAAATGCTGGAGGAACTCAGCAAGTCAGGCAGCATCTTTGGAGGGAAATGAACAGTTGTTTTGGACTGAACCCGTTTGTCAGGACAGGAACGGAAGGGGGTAGGAATAAAAATAAGGGGGTAGGAATTAGAAAAAAAGGGTAGGAAGGGGCAGAACTCAATATGGTAGAATATAGTTGAGTGGGGAGGTAGCTGGTAACATCAAAGGCACAAAACATCAGATACAAAACATACATAACAAAAACAAATTACACACAGGTTTTATAAGAAAGAACATAATTAGAACAAAAAAAGGCATAATAGTATTCCTGTACTGAGGTGGTGGTTAGAGTAGTGAGGACACTGCTGGAAAATTGAGCACCATTACCTACAAAAACGATATGGAAGCACTAGGGGCAGTCCAAAGGAGATGCTTGGATTAAAGGGTCATCATATTGAGGAAAGCTAGATAATAAGGGTCTTTATTTTTTGGAGTTCAGAAGAATGAAGGATGACCTTGTATAAGATACTAAGGGTCTTGATGGGGTAAATATTAGGATACTGCACAGGAACAGGCCCACCATGTCTGCGCCAAGCATGGTGCCAAGCTAAAGAATCCATTTGCCTGCTCCTGGTTTGCAGCTCTCAATTTCCTGGCTATTTACGTGTCTGGTAAAATGCCTCTTAAATATTACTAACATTTCTACTTCTATCACCTGCTCTGACAGCATATTATAGGTATCTCCTTCTCTGTGTAAAATAAAATTGCTTCACAAATCTCCTTTGAAATTTTCTCCTCTCATCTCAGACTTACGCTCTGCAATATATGACCTTTCCACCCTGAGAAAAACTCTATCTACCCTTTCTATGCCTCTCATATTTTTGCAATATTTACTTTTTTCAGACTCTGATGCTCTAGACAAAATAATCTAATCTCTTTTTACAAACCTGACACACCCTAATCCAGACCATGTCCTGGTGAGACTATTCTGCATCCTCTATAAAGCCTTCAGATATTTATTGAATTGCACACAGCTCCTTAGAAGGGGCCTAAACAAAAGTTTTATATAGCCACAGCATGCCTTCCCAACTTTGATACTCAATGCTCCAATCAATGAAGGCATGCTTGCCAAATGCTTTCTTTACTATATGATCTATTTGTGTTACAACTTTTTGGAAACTATGGACTTGCACACCAATATCTCTCTACTCATCATTGTTCCTCATGGGTGCTATTTACTGCATACTTCCCTCTTGCATTTGACTTCCCAAAATATGTCATTTCATATTTTGGGAATTAAGTTCTATTCACCATTTCTCTGGCCAAATTTCCAACTCTATGTCTAACTGTATTCTTGTTCACAGATCTCCAATCAGAGAAATACATATCCACCACTACCCTCTGTCTTCTATGACCAAGCCAAATTTGTAACCATCTTACCAACTCAATGTGGATCCCATGTGACTTAATCTTCTGTTCCAGCACACCGAGGGACCTTGTCAAATACTACAGTCCAAGTAGACAACATTGCGTGTACTCAAAATGTTGAGATGTTTCACTATTTGGAGAGTCAGGAACAAGGGGAAATCGTTCCAAAATTAGGAACCAGTCATTTAAAACTGAGGTGTATAGATGTTCACTTTCCTCGAGGGTATTATTTGTCCCTGAGCATATGAAGTCCAAATTATTAGGAACTTTAATATGATAAGAGATGAATGTTAGAAAGATTGAGGAACTGAGAAACTTGTGTAGACAAATTGAGATCAGACATAAATGTATTAACTGGCCAGCTGGCTAAAGCGATCTGCTGGCATATACCTGCTCCTATTTTCTTGTGTACCTGTGTTTCCCTTCTCCAATGAGTCTCTGCACAGGCTGCACCGAGCTTTCCTGTGCTCTCCTGGATGTACCTGGATCTTGGAAGTTTTCATTTTGCAACAGTCGACTGTGGACAGAGTTTTGTGTTGAAAGACAAATTTCAGACAGACTCAAAACTGATCTTTCAGCAACAGTTAGCACTTGTCTCAGCACGAGTTCCTGAGAGTAGCCTGCAGAACACAGAGAACTGTGAAATGTAACCTCAGTAAAATAATTACATCTCTTTCCAGAGCTTACTGGCAAATGCACATTGCAGAAGGAGATGATGATCTTAATTTTACTAAAGCCACTTTGGAGGTGGTGTGCAGTAATGCAAATACTTTAGCTGTACATGTAGGACCTGACAGCAAGGGTCATTCTCACCAGCCATGCAAGATCACTGTGCTTGTTTTAAAGTTCAGGTGATGAAATATTCTGTTCAATAACTCTGATGGTCTGAATCAGTCATGAGCATAGTACCGCATGTTCTCTGTATTTTATATATAGTTGTTCCGCTCTGCGCGTTGTGGCACATTGGGTGGCAATCTTGCTGTTTCTTTAGCATTTGTCTGTTTTTTACAAGGCCGAGTTGCTAACTTGATGATCAGCACAGCTCAGATAGAAAGCATGCCAGGAGCTGGCTGAATTTAAACCGGGACTACAGGTATTTGCCTTTAAGTCTGGTGCAGATACCACTACACTGGCATAAACATTGTTTTTATTTGCACAGTTTGTCTTCTTTTGCACATTGGTTTATTTATACTTGTTTTTTTTCAAAAATTTGTTTATACTTCTTTATTTTTATGTCAATTCCTACAAGAAAATGAATCACAACATAGTATGCTGTGACATATACAGTGTTATGTACTTTGACAATAAGTTTACTTCCACTTGCGTGGGGAGCCCTTGAAGATCCATTCTCACCTTTCCCCAGCCTATGAGGACATTCCAGGCAGACAATGTCTGATCAACTGTGATCAGAAGAGTTCTTCCATACAAATGTTTCCATGAATGACATTTGGTATGACATGATCCAACTGAATGGAAAGTTCCATGGCAGTGGAACATTCCTACACAGCACTGGGGACAGAGAGAACCACACCAAAGGGACGTTGATGTTGGCATACCCAGGATCTATGCACACCATCAGTCAACCACTCACATAGCTATTAGTATGAGAGCCATCCCATCACCATCACGCCCCAATGTCCTTGAAGATTTTTACTTCACATTTCTGCAGACAAAATTCTCTCCTGTATTCTAGATGAAATGAAAAATGGCTCAGGTGACTGCAACAGCTTGACGGTGAATTGTGGACCACATCTGCTCCATCAGCTGGACAGAATAAATGCAGAATGATGACAAGAAGGGCCATAGAGGTCAGGTTTATCCAGTGGTTTTGCTCCTGAGCATGGTTTACTTACCACATACAAATTCCCCATTACCCTTAATCGAACAAAACATCAACACCAGAGTTTCTTTATCTCAAGATTAAACATACCAAGAAGAAAAAATAGTATCATCGCACTGAAGCAAAGGCAACTTTTCAGCACTAAAGGAGAGTTGAAGTGTTAAGTGTTAGAAGCTCACAGTTCCTAGGATTTCTCTTCCAATGTTTATCTCAAAGTACACTCAGAAGCAGAGATCCCATTCTGTAGGCAATACTTCTAAATTCTAGGGGTTCTACCATGTCTGTTGTATGACAGTTCAGCATATCACCCTATTTTAAAACATTTCATTCACACTAATCTTTGTACAAAGTATATAGTTGTTTGCATTGATACAGATAACAAATTGTGTTAATATACTTTATTTCATATTTATTTCCAAACATTTAAAACAATGCCAAATACAGGTGATTAACCTTTATTTCAGAACAATGTTAATTTATAGTGCATGCATTTCAGTGATACACATAATTCAAACACAATATGTGACTGATAAACTGCAGAAGACTGCACTGTCAGAGCAGTAAAGCCTTGTGATACCTATTCTGCTTATAGCTCATGCATATACTTGTAGAATAAATGGACGGACTTGATCTGAGGGTGGGAAACAGATGACGATCCTGAATGAAAATATCAGAGGGTAGCTGAGTTTAGCTGTTGGGTTTCAACTGAATCTCATCCACAAGTGGCTCCTTAATAACCAGCCAATAAGTGAAGGGGTGCAAAGGTTACCCACAGTTTCAGAGGGTGCAAGCCTGTGGGCATCACTGCTCAGAAATAACCATGGCAGTTCTGGGGTGTACAATGGGAAAGATGTAGAAAAGAGTGTCCAAGAGAACAAGGTCTGGGTTTCTGAGTGGAACCTGGAAATGGACTTCCATAAGTTGCTTACATCATCAGACTTGTTTCTTATTTGGTTCACCTGGCTGGTCAGCTGTGACTGATATCCGACTCAGGAAATCACTAAAATTCTGTTGATTTTGCATGCATGTTATTTAACCTTAATTTATATCTGTATATTTGAGCTAGATTTCAGAGTCTGGCATTTTCATTTCTCTATTCCAATTATGCTAATTTAGAGAGATAAAATTGCTTTCATATATTCAAGTAATTCTTTCAGGCAGTTCCAACAGTTGAAAACTACAAATTTGTTAAAATATGTACCATTTCATGTTGAAATAAAAGCAATTTCTATACACTGATATACATGTTATCTCTCTCTGCAATACCATTAATGCTACCTTTTTTTAAAACAGCATTAACAATTGAAACAAGTCAATGAATGTCTAAAGAATCACCTTGCTTGTAAAGTGCAATAAAATCAACTCAAATATACTAACAGTATGTGTTACTGCCACATTATGTCATCAGTTATCTTTTCATTTATTCTTCTGGATCCATTAACTCTTCAACAGGGAAAAGATCTTCAGCCTATACAGTCCTCCACAGCTTCACTAATCTTTATCTTTTGATGACATCTTACAGACAAATAATGTGACACAGTAAAGCTTCATTATCTATCATGCTGCATTTAATGACTGTCCTGTAACTGGGCAGAGCGGGGAGGCAGGAAGACAAGAAAATCTGCGGTTGCTGGAAATCCAAGCAACACACACAAAATGCTGGAAGAACTTGGAAGGTCAGGCAACACCCGTGGAAAAGTGTAAATAGTCAATGTTTTTGGTCGAGACCATTCATCAGGACAGTCAATTTTATTAAGATGATGTCAGTGTTTTTTTGTTACAGTCATTGATTTTATACATATAAATTAAATGCAACTATCTTGCAGGGCTTTGACACACAGACAATTCCTTTCCCACTACAGACGCTGCTTGACCTGCTGAGTTCCTCCAACAGATTATTTGTTTCTCCAAATTCCAGCATCTGCCCCAGATATTTCAGTCTCTTGTGCACTGTCCAGTAAATTGCACTTCTTTTCCTGTAGAAATCAATCTGTTTTTATTGGAAGAAGCTGCTGTGGTTTATGTGCCCTCAACACTACATAATCTCTCTGAGTAAAAATTGCTTTAGACTACTCTACAACATACACTTTAACAGACTGTTGACTGGTGTCAATAAATATTTTGCATTAAGTACAGAGGGAGTCGATGAGTAACTTGAGGATTGAAGGTTGAAGGCAGAGTACAGATATTGCTTGAGGGAGAACTGGTCAGGATGATGACACTTTTATTGCTCAGGCTCTTGGTTTACAAAGGGGGCTGAGAGGATCCAGGATGTGGGTTGTCGCGGTTGGTCTACTGACAAGAATGTGCCAAGGATGCTGGCAAAGGATTAACGTCAGCTCCCACAATATCAAAATGGGCACACCACCAAGCACAGTGTACGTCTGTCCCTGGCCTCAGATGGCAGTCAATTTCTCACACTCAATGTTGGAAGTTCGTGCTCCTCACTCAGGGCTTCCACAGTCCACAGCAATAATGAGGAGTAGGAGAGAGGCTAGCAGAGAGCCAGTCATACCTCTACTCACCTTTCTGACATCCAGTACTTCATGAAAGACTGACTCAGCTTGAGTGCTTGTTGCCTGCGATATGTTGCTATATACTGGGTCAGGTTTATTCAACAAGTAGAATGCGTGGGACAGTCACTCTCAAACCAAATTTGCATTTATCTACCCAGACCGCTCACTCATTTCTTGTGCTTGTTGTACCTTTTTTAGGTATCTCATCCAAATCCAGGAATCTCAAAGTTGTAGCCAGTGGTGAATGCGTACAAGCAAGCTTTATGAAAGTGGGCTACATGCCCATTAATGGAAAGGCAAATCAAAGACACACAAAATGACTTCAGTATTCTGCCTGACCCAACCTCCATTTTTGTCTATTTTCTTTCTTTTTGCTTTGTGCTAACTCACTTTAAATTGTCCAATATCATACTCTATGTTCATGCACCTTCCCAAAGATGGTGCTGTAACAATTGGATGCTTTGACTGTTCAGTGATTTTATTTAGAAGTGCAGTTTCGTACCATGTGTGGAGACTTTATTGCTGTTTTGATTTCCCGTCTCTCAGTGGGGAGTTCCAAATTGTTGAGAAGCAAGCAGGTTTCTTCACTATTTACCAAAGACAGCACGGAATGTTTAATGTAATATTTAAGTATTATTCAGTCAAATATGTTGATTGCAATGTTTCATGATTTTGTAGTAAATAAATTGTGAAATTTTAGGCTCAAATTCAAAACATCCAAAATATACATCACCTAATTCACAAAGTATGTATTAAACAAATTACAACCTTGTCTTTACATTTCATATTTTCCTATAATATGGTAGGGCATTTGGCGCATCGAGTCTATGCCAACTTTCTCATCCATATTATTCCCCTGCAGTCTTTTCTCTCTCACACATCCATGAAATGCCCCATGATTCTCTTTTGACCCAGCAAATCTGAGCCATTTGCGGAACCCAGACTGGTTGTGGCAAACTAAACCCATGTAGTCACAGGGAAAACATGCATTTTGGACTCATTTAAGTATAACTAAATAGCTTCAGTTGGTGACTGAAAAATTAATTTTAGATTCCTACATTAATTATAAGATTAGTGAAGTTACCTGGATTATGTTAGGTTAAGTGTATTAAATGAAAAATTGAGTCCCAGGGAGTTGACATCAGGGAAGTATTTGTTAAATTTAAGTTGTTTGGTGTCAATTGTTTCCCACTAATTCTAAAGAGTAACTTCAAAAATATTGTAGCTCTCTGGCATTTTAAATTGTTCATACAAATCAATTATTTTTGTGAAATATAAAATAACTCTCAAAAGGCGCAGCTGTTTTTTTAAAGAATAAATTAGTCTTTTTACTAATAACACAAGTAAATGTAATATTCAGAAGGACACCAATCAGTCATCTCCTGAATCAAATAAGTACCTTATTGTTGGTCTAACATCACTGAAATGTTGCTTTCATTTTGCGTAGTGTGTCTTGAATCTTACGTGAGTGCCTTTCAGTTGATGATTTGTAGAAATTATTCTTATTTTCTGCAGCAAGAACATGAATGTCTACTTCACTGAAATGAGATATTTGCTGTCTCAGATGAGTTTGCAGCTCCAGGTCAGGAGTGAATGTGTAGGATTTTTCTTGAAAGGCTTGAATCTGACTAACCACCTTTGCTATTTTCCTTTTAAAAATACAAAAATATACAAAAATACAGAATTACTTGTCCCGTTTGCAGAAAAATAGTGCAAAAGCATTGCAAAAAACAATATAAAACTTTAATAATACTAATGAAGTCACAATGCCCAAATGTCAACGTCAAGATGACATTGTTTATAGAGTCTTCGAGTCACAGAGCAATACAGCCCTTCCGCCCATCCAGTCCATGCTGACCACCATCCAGTGTTGGTTCATATCCCTCTGGACCATACCTCTCCATGTATCTATCTAAATGCTTCTTAAATTGTGTTATTCTATCTGTCTTCAAAAACTTTGACTGGAAGATTATTCCATAAATTTACCACCCTCTACATGAAAAAGTGTTTCCTCAGGTCCTTTTTAGGTTTTCCCCTACTCACTCTAAATGCTCACCCCTAGTTTTTGACTTCTCGAATGAGGTTGTTCCTCATTCTCCTCTGTTCCAAGGAATAAAGACTTAGCCTGGCCAACCTCTCATGATAAATCAGGCACTCTAGTCCTGACAAAATCCTTGTAAATCTCTGTACTCTTTACAGTTTACCCACATCTTTCTTATTACAGGATGACCAAAGCTGTACACAGTATTCCAAGTGTGGCCTCACCAATGACTTATACAACTGCAACATAACGTCCCAAATTCTGTATGCAATGCTGTAACTGATGAAGGCCACTGTGCTAAGTGCCTTTCTTAACCACCTTTTATCTACCTTTGACTTTGTTTTAATGAACTATGTACTTGTTCTCCTAGGTGATCTGTTCCCTTGCATCCCCTAGTGCTCTACTGTATATAGTATAAATCCTACACTGGTTTGGCTTTCCAAAATGTATCACCTCATATAGCAACAGCAGCTCCTAATTTAATGTCAACCAAAACTTACTGATGAATTCATATATATTTGCATCCAAATCATTTAATATAAATAACAAGTAGCAAAGGTCCCAGGGTTAATCTCTGTGGCATACTACTAACTGATAACCTCCATTCTAAGAAAGAACTTTCAACCGCCCTCTCCTTCCTACCTCTGAGCCAATTTGGAAACCACCTAGCTAGCTCGCTAGCTAGATTCTTTGGGACCTAACCTTTCAGCCCAGCCTGCTAAGCAGGACTTTGTCAAAAGCTTTGCTGAAGTCCACACAGAAACCATCCAGATCCTATCCTCATTTACTCTTATGGTTACCTCTTCAAAGGATTAAAAGATTCATCAGACACAACCTCCCATGCACAGAGCCATGCTGACTCCTAATCAGACCTTGTCTGTCCAAATGCTGGTAGATCTTGCTCCTTCAGCAAATTTCCCTTTACTGGTATTGGGTTTACGGAGCTCAAAGAAGTGAGAAGCATCATTCAAGGGGAGGCAGAAAATAATTAATTGCTGCTTTGGTTTATGAGCCAGCTCTATGATCTTCATGGATGTATTAACTGCATCATAATTGCACAACAACTTCACATCAAAGACAGAAGTTGTGGTCTGCCCACATTTCCCACGATTAGAATATTTTGCTCATTATTTTGCACTGCCCACATTCTGAACCTCAGACTTGTTCTAAGTAACTGTGATTCTTGCAAAAACATCTGATTCAGTGATATCTAACCTTTTTTTGAGCTGTGATCCACCAAACTATATGGCATGAAAATCTTGATCTTTTTAGGTGTGGTAAAACAGTGTTACATGGCACACTGATACTGTTTTCTAAAGAACTCGTGGGATCACAATCTTCAAATGCATTCCTTACACCATATTAGCACTGCTGGTTTCCCTGGTGTAATGGGGCGTTGTCTGACTCATTCTAATAAATTCATGCATTTTGATTATTTGTGACTGCTGGTACTTAGCAATGTCGCAGGGATTCCCAAGAGCCAATGAAAGAGTCATGTACACAATCCAATGATTCCAATCCGACGTGTGGTGATAGTGAAACATAATTGACCCTAGAGTGATCAATCATAGTTGCTCTGAGAAAAAGAGACAAAAAGAGAAAGTTCCCATACAATGCTCCAAAGGAAATATTGAAGGAGAATGACATAATCCTTTGAAACAGATGTGCTGAGTGGTGCAAGTAATGGAATACCAGGTCACCCCTCCAGACCAATCTGCATCTTACCTGGAAATCATCGTAAATGTGTTTCATTTCAGAGAGGAAGAAATATATTTTCAGTTGCTAACCCTCAAGAAAACTGTTTGCATGGAATTAAATTACCAGAGCTGAGAATTTCCCAACACCTTTGAAAAGTTTGCAAGTAAAACCTCGATATAAATAAAACAATTAAGTAGTCAAGTGGGTTTGGAATTTAGATCTGCAAGTATAAAATCAGATAACTATGTGGCAATTTTTCTCATGGGTAGGTTTATAGCTGAATTCCTATATTCCATTTGGAGATGATTAACACTAAATTTTAAAAAAGAAAGGTTTAGTGGAAAAATCAATTATATATTATTTTTATAACATTAGCATAACAATGTATAATGATGTACATAATCATTTGGAGAAATTGAATCACATCCTGGACAAATATAATCGAGTACTTATGAAAGGATTAATGACTTTTAAACCAATTACTTAAGTTTGTCAGGACTCACCTTAACTTTGGCCATTTGTAAGTGCCGTTGGCCATGGTAAAGGCACCTATTTCAAGCTGCTGGACATGCATGGCCAATATACGAGCACATGGTAATGTTGGTTGCAGCAGGAAGTTATCTCCCTCCATTAAACAAAGGCTATCACTCTTCAGGAAAACCTGATAACCAGTTTCAAAAAAAAATTAACAACTTAGAAGAAAAATATATTCTTGTGGGTGGGTGGTGTGCAGGGTTGGAAGATTAGGTAGATACAACCGAGTGGGGGCAGAGAAGGATAGTGGTGAGGAAACACAGCTGGACAGATATATGGGTGATGAGCAGGTATATGGTCTATTGTATTCAATATTATGGAAATGCAGCATAGACTAGGCCATGGTTTAGCAGAACACTTGTCCTTTATTTGCAATGGTCATCTTGAACTTCTGGTTGCATGTCATTTCAAACTGCCCTTTGCATTCCCATATGTCTTCAGCCTTCTTTGCTACATGCTGAGGCTAAACATAAACTGGAAGAACAACATTTCACATTCTTCTTCGGTACGCTAAAACCAAATAGTAAGAATATCGAAGTTTCCAGTTTCCGATAACCTCTATCACCCTTGTTCTTTCTCCACTCCAACAAATCCACCTAAGTTCTCTCTCCTTTTGTTGTTCACCATTTCTGTCCCTTCCACTCTTGCTAACAACACTGGTTACCCTTCTCCACCTGGTTCTATTTAACTATCACCCCAACACCTATCAACCTGGGTTTCTTTTCTCTTGGTTTACTTTTCCTATCCCCTTCACAACAAAGTTTCATTTGCCCATCATCCCTCTCTTATCTGATGTCACCTATGACCTAACAGCTCTGTCTGAACTTCTACACACACACACACACACACACACACACACACACACACACACACACACACACACACACACACACACACACACACACACACACACACACACACACACACACACACACACACACACCCTAACTCCTACATATTTGCATAGCTTCCCTGTATATTCCCAACCCTGTTTCAGGTTCTTAACCCAAAATATTGATTTTGCCTTTATCTTCACAGATGCTGTTTGTCCTGCTTATTTCTTGCTGCTTCTAAAAACCTCTCTAACCTGTCGCTTATGCAAGAAAAATTGAATTCATGTAGATTTTGGAAAGTGAAAGCAATGATTTAAATCCTACTTGAAATTTACTCTGTTTGTAGGAGAAGCAGAACGTGTAAAATGTACCTTTCTTTTGACTCTATTATGCCTTATTTCTTTATTATTTCTTTAATGTCTGCTTTCATCATTCACATATCTGCAGTGTGTCACAAAGTTATTTAACCTCTCCAAATGTTAGCACCTTTACTTTCATTTTCATACAGTTTAATAAAGTACTTGCCTATAGATATTTATGTGTATTTCTCATGTTACCATTTGCATGTATGAGAAGTACTGGGCAGCACGATTGTGTAGAGATTAGCACCAGTACTAGCAACCCGGTTTCAATTCCTGCCATGGCCTGTAGGAGCTTGTAGATTCTCTGTGTGAATGCGTGGGTTTCCTCTGGATGCTCTGGTTTCCTCCCACAGTCCAAAGACATACCAGTTAGTAGGCTAATTGGTCAATGTAAATTGTCCTGTGATCAGGCTAGGGTTAATGTAAAGGTACATGGAGCTTAGAAAAATAGAGGGCTATAGGTAAGCTAGTTATTTCTAAGGTAGGGACATGCTCGGCACAACTTTGTGGGCCAAAGTGCCTGTATTGTGCTGTAGGTTTTCCATATTTCTATGTTAAACTGGGGGTTGCTAAGCAGTGCGGCTCAAAGGGCCTGCAGGGCCTATTCTATGCCGTACCTCAATAAATAAGTAAAATGTGATGGCAATTTGCAAACACACTCCATTAGCAATCACAATACTGATTATGAGTTAAACTGTGACAAGACTTCCAATTTGACATTGCATCTTGTGAAGGTGTATTCTTTAGGTTTGCAAAGAAAGATGGTATGAACTGTTTCGCTAACAGAGGGCAATACTTGGCTGTTACCCATGGGCTTCCGGGTAATGTAAATGGCTACCATAGATTGGATCTGCTTGCCATCTGCTCTCCTTAAATTCTAATTTGTCAGTCCTCTTCATTCTTGATTTACACAGTTACAAGATTAGTTAGTTAATCCTCAAAGAAAGAGGGTCTTCTACCATGGCGTAAATGGAAACTCCTGAATCGAACATTGGTTGGTGAGGATTTTATCATAATTAATCCAGCTCACTACTTCAATATGTGTTTCTCTATCAACAGCCAAGTTTTGATGATGGAAGAAAAAGCTTATGCCAATGAAAGAATTCTGGCCACTTCTGAATAATTTACAGTACCTGAACACCAGTTAGCTCTTCCTTGATTTCCAGGGCCTTTGAGGACAAGCTTTTCCATGACTGAAAATAAAAAAGGAAGCAGATTTTAAACGTTTTCAATGATGCTTGTGTTTGGAGACAGACAGCGAAGTGATTATTTTTCAATGTTGAAAAATAAATGTTTTTTGTATTTTCCAGGGAATTACTCAAAATGTCACTTGTTTCTATTTACCATACACATAATAATATGTTGGTGCATTAGATAGTTGCATTATTGTAAAAGAACAATGGACTAGCATCAATAGACTAGAAATGTAAAAGAAAATATAGCTCAAATCCACATGATTGAAGTAAGTCACCTGCAACTCACTTCGCTACTACAGACAATACTTCGATCTAAGATTAGCTGTTACTTGGTGAACACACTCGAGCTTCTCAAAGCTGTCCCGAAAACTCCTACTTCACATTGGATATCATTGGCCAATGATTGCCATGAGTCATTGCAGATACTAAAGTGCAAGGATAAAGTGGGTCAAGCAGCATGCCTGGAGACAAAGGAATGGTTGGCATTTAATGCAGAGACTCTGTGCCTCAGAGTGTTGAAGGAAGACAGACAGTTTATGGAAGCAAGAGAAAGACTGCAGATGATAGAAATCTGAGTGACACACACAAAGTGCTGGAGGAACACAGCAGGCCAGGCCGCACCTATGGAAAGAGTATAGTCAACGTCTCAGCCCAAAATGTTGACTGTACTCTTTTCCATAGATGCTGCCTGGCCTGCCAAGTTCCTCCAGCATTTTGTGTGCATTGCTCAGATAATAGAAGTGTAATTTCTCCATTACACATTCTCAAGGAGACTTTGTGAACATCCTTGAAGCTTGTCCTCTGTTTGCTTGGTAGCCTCTTGCTGTGATGAAGCTTGGAATTTTTTGGAAATTTTGGGAATCTGCTGTTGGGCATTAATGAACAACATGGACTCCATCAGACTGATTATTGGTGATTAGGACTCCAATGTTGGGAATGTTACTTGGGAGTAGACACTGATGTTAGTTTGTTTATCCTGTCAGTGGATTTGGAAGGATTTGTGGAGACACTGTCAGTGGTATAAAGTCCCAATACTTGTTGTTATGATTGCAATGGATTGTGCACATTTTAGATGCATACAACAGGACAGAGGTCACTGATGCTGGGTAGACCATCAGCTCTGAAATGAGTTTGAGAACTTGATATTCAAGTAACCTTTTTCATTGGTGGTCAAACGCTGTTCTTGCATAGTAAAGGCAATGGTGAATTTCTTCACTAAAATCTCTCTTCATTGAGAGCCATCCATATTTCCAGTGTGCTGTTGAACATATTTGTTATTGGAGTGTGGTGTCATGGGGATGGCAGTAGAAAAGTTGGTAGGAGCCCCTTGTTTTGTTCATTTGAAGTGCAGTATAAAAGATTAAGGTTGATCTATCATGTACTTCAGTGATCAAGAAGAGGATAACTTAAGCTCAGTCTCTGAAAGTACTGAAGCTCAATGCAAGAGGTTACGGAGACTTGGGTTTTGCTATGGATGCACATTGATCAAATTTCTGTCAGTCATAGAAAGATAAAGTACTGAACTTGGATGTTCAGCCAACAAAATTCATGCTTACCGCCAATCACCCATTTACCCTAATCTCTACATTCATTTTGTTCTTCTCCCCAAATTTTTACCAACTCTGCCCAGAGTCTGTCACTGACCTACACATTAGGAGCAACTTAGTGACCAATTAGCATACCATACCACATGCCTTTGAGATGTGGGGTGACAATGGAACACCAGAAGAAGACTAACATTGTCTCAGGGAGAATGTGCAAACTCCACACTGATAGCATGTGAAATCAGGATTGAATTATCATTTGCAGCACTGTGCTGCCTATAAATCGGAGATGAAGTGAAGCATTTGGTGAGAATCTTTGAGAAGCTGTTGCTCATGTTGACTGTGGCTGGAAGCTAGAAGCAAATGAACGAGTGCAACCCTTAGAGGGCCAGAGTGCATCTTGGAGCAGGGACACATATATGGCTGAAAGCAGGGTTAGGATTATGAGGGGAGAAGGAGGAGATATTTATTTGGCATAGTATCATTGCTAATTTTAATAGCTTGGTCTATCTGAGAACTATAGTCCTGATAATTCTTAGTTTACCCTTATTCTAACTTCTGGTACACCAAGTTGCTTCCATTAGAGAGCCCATAATTTACTCCAATTAATGCTCTTGGTCCCTTATGAGCCATATCTTCAACTCTATCTTCTGTTTTGTCAAGATCATTCCATGCCACAGCTTGTGTCTCATCCTTTATTACCAGTCAGATTTACTATCACTGTCATATGTCATGAAATTTGTTGCTTTGCAGCAGCAGTACAGTGCAAAACCGTTCAGAAATCGAATGACAGAGGGATGAAAGGGATCATTAAAAAAAACAATAGGGACCAATTAGAAGTAGAACCATAGTCAATATTGTCCCTTTGCATAGCCCAGAAGTGATGTGATCTTTGTCAAATCATTATTTAATTGGCTTTGACTGCACAAGAACTCTAGTATTAATTGCCTAAAGTGAACAAGTTCTTTACCAACCTCAGTAATACTTACCGGTAACTGACGTACTATCAGATTTTCCAGGCTACTGAGAATTTGCATGGCCGTAGCAAAATTTCTCCATTCATAGCAAAGCTGTCCAATGGACAGGAATTTTGACAGCAGTGCACTTTGTGACTGTAAAAAACAAATGAATCACAGATGTTAGCTTCTTTCCTGTTTGCCAAGCAACAGCAGGGATGATCTTCTTTTCTTTTACATATAATTTACAAATAATGTTAATGTGCATGATAAATGTGGATATTTCTGTTATTTTTCTGCCAATACTGAAACATGATAATAAAATGCCTTATGACTGCAAGTATCCAATGAGTCAAGTAAGCATTTATAACCAACAACTCTATACTAATTTAAACTTTCGGACCAAGACTTTGAGATGATGATTTTTGCCATGTGGAGAGATGTAATCAATATTTTATGAAGCAAAACAGCTTATCTGTACGGGGGTGGTGGACCGGCAAAAAAGAGTTGCAAATTCCTTACCCAAGAGTTTAGCAAGAATTCTGGAAACAGTCAAAAATAAGCTAAAATAATTGCAAAGTTATAATACATGATGAGTTGAACACCATTCAAATGAATGTTATAACGGCTTGGAATAAAGATGAATTTCAAAGTCAATTATGAATTCTCTTTTTCTGAGTAGCATCAAGCAGCCCTATTTAAATACTCAATGTGAAACAAGAGGAAGTCTCTGGCTAGAAATAATATGTGGTAAAGATGAGGTGGTTTTTGTCCTGGAGACCATTGATTTTATTTCCAGGTCATTGCTACACTGGCTTCCTATGTTAGTTTATTAAGCCTGACCATCTTCTCACAGTTAATGACTGTTACAGTGCAGATCACAGTCCTAAACCTCATTCTTTCTCCAAGGCCCTGCAGTTAATTTTCTCTTAAGTGCATTTTCAATTGCATTTGAAATTCCCAATTGGCTTTATTTCCATCTGCCTCAAATCTCCTAGATTGTTTGCCTGTCATAATAAATGCAACCTTATATCCTTGAATCATTGCTGATGAAAGCAGCTTATTTCTATGTACCCTGTCATGATTGTGCGCAACTCAATCACATTTCTTTCAATCTTTTTCTCCCTCCCCCAAAGGAAAACAGTTAAAATGTCTCATCCTGGAACAATTCCTGTTCTCTGTATCAACTCTAGATTGTTTAAATCATTTTTAAAATTCAGTCATCTTTTTCTCCCTCCTTTTTTCTCCCTCCTTTTTTCTTTGCTGGCATCCCTTCTCACTGCTGCCACCTGGAGGAAGGTACAGGAACCTCAGGACCCATACTACTAGGTTCAGGAACAGTTACTACCCCTCAACCATCAGGCTCTTGAACCAAAGGGGATAACTTCACTCAACTTCACTTGCCCATCATTGAAATGTTCCCACAACCAATGGACTCACTTTCAAGGTCTTTTTATCTTACTTGTTGCTTATTTATTTATTACTATTATTTCTTATTTTTCTGTTTACACTGTTTGTCATCTACTGCACTCTGGTTGCACGTCCAAGTTTGGTGGTCTTTCATTGACTCGGTTATGGTTATTATTCTATAGATTGCCTACAAGAAAATGAATCTCAGGGTTGTATATGGTGACATATATGTACTTTGATAATAAATTGACTTTGAACTTTTAAGACACATATCAGTAATGTTATCCAATACTCTCCACTTGCTCAGAGAAGTCTGGCAGCATCCAAATTGAACAGCAAATACTTTTTACCTCAATCATTAATTTCCTCCAACTCTGATAATTATTAGTGCCGTCTGCACTTTCAATCCTTAAGCCATCTCAGACAGCAGTCACATTCATCTCTGTGAATACCACCATGTTGATATCTCTATCATACCCCATTCCTTCCTGTCTCTGAGCCAAAATCTTGGAAATTCTATGGGAGTATTTCTCATATGCATCAGTGACTCAGGAAGACAGCAGACCACTCCTTCTTTGACAATAAATGTCGATTTGCCAGTAGCACCCATTTACCATAAGTATACCATATAACCATATAACAATTACAGCAAAGAAACAGGCCATCTTGGCCCTTCTAATCCGTGCTGAACACTTACTTTCACCTAGTCCCACCGACCTGCACTCAGCCCATAACCCTCCATTCCTTTCCTGTCCATATACCTATCCAATTTTTTTTTAAATGACAATATCGAACCTGCTTCTAGCACTTCTACTGGAAGCTCGTTCCACACAGCTACCACTCCCTGAGTAAAGAAGTTCCCCCTCATGTTAACCCTAAACTTTTGCCCCTTAACTCTCAACTCATGTCCTCTTGTTTGAATCTCCTCTATCTATAATGGAAAAAGCCTATCCACGTCAACTCGATCTATCCCACTCATAATTTTAAATACCTCTATCAAGTCCCCCCTCAACCTTCTACGTTCCAAAGAATAAAGACCTAACTTGTTCAACCGTTCTCTGTAACTTAGATGCTGAAACCCAGGTACCATTCTAGTAAACCTCCTCTGTACTCTCTCTATTTTGTTGACATCTTTCTTATAATTCGGTGACTAGAACTGTACACAATACTCTAAATTTAGCCTTACCAATGCCTTGTACAATTTCAACATTACATCTCAACTCCTATACTCATTGCTCTGACTTATAAAGGCCAGCATGCCAAAAGCTTTCTTCACCACGCTATCCACATGAGATTCCACCTTCAGTGAACTATGCACTATTATTCCTAGATCACTCTGTTCTACTGCATTCCTCAATGCCCTACCATTTACCATGTATGTCCTATTTTGATTAGTCCTACCAAAATGTAACACCTCACACTTATCAGCATTAAACTCCATCTGCCATCTTTCAGCCCACTCTTCTAACTGGCCTAAATCTCTCTGCAAGCTTTGAAAACCTACTTCATTATCCATATTATACTTACTAACAAAATATTTTCATTAAGTATGTTGAAATTTAACAAATAAACAAATGAAAATATCAGGATGATGATGAAATTATATTGCACAAACTACAAACCCCATTTCCAGAAAAGTTGGGATATTTTCCAAAATGTAATAAAAACAAAAATCTGTGATATGTTAATTCACGTGAACCTTTATTTAACTGACAAAAGTACAAAGAAAAGATTTTCAATAGTTTTACTGACCAACTTAATTGTATTTTGTAAATATACACAAATTTAGAATTTGATGGCTGCAACACACTCAACAAAAGTTGGGACAGAGTTAAAATAAAATTGAAAAGTGCACAGAATATTCAAGTAACACCGGTTTGGAAGACTCCACATTAAGCAGGTTAATTGGTAGCAGGTGAGGTATCATGACTGGGTATAACAGTAGCATCCATCAAAGGCTCAGCCTTTGCAAGCAAGGATGGGTCATGGCTCACCACTTTGTGCCAAAATTCGTGAGAGAATTGTTAGTCAGTTCAAAAGGAACATTTCCCAACGCAAGATTGCAGAGAATTTAGGTCTTTCATCATCTACAGTACATAATATTATGAAAAGATTCAGAGAATTCAGAGACATCTCAGTGCGTAAAGGGCAAGGTCGGAAACCACTGTTGAAATCGCGTGATCTTCGAGCCCTCAGGTGGCACTGCCTAAGAAACCGTCATGCTACTGTGACAATTATAGCCACCTGGGCTCGGGAGTACTTTGGAAAACCATTGTCACTTAACACAGTCCGTCGCTGCATCCAGAAATGCAACTTGAAACTGTATTATGCAAGGAGGAAGCCATACATCAACTCTATGCAGAAACGCTGGCGAGTTCTCTGGGCCCGAGCTCATCTCAGATGGACTGAAAGACTGTGGAACCGTGTGCTGTGGTCAGATGAGTCCACATTTCAGCTAGTTTTCGGAAAAAAACGGGCGTCGAGTTCTCCGTGCCAAAGATGAAAATGACCATCCTGATTGTTACCAGTGAAAGGTGCAAAAGCCAGCATCTGTGATGGCATGGGGGTGCATAAGTGCCTACGGCACGGGTGAGTTGCATGTATGTGAAGGTACCATTGACTCTGAGGACTCTTAGGATTTTAGAGAGACATATGTTACCATCAAGGCGACGTCTCTTCCCGGGATGTCCAGGCTTATTTCAGCAGGACAATGCCAGACCACATTCTGCACGGGCTACAACAGCGTGGCTTTGTAGACACAGAGTGCGTGTGCTTGACTGGCCTGCTGCCAGTCCAGATCTATCTCCAATTGAAAATGTATGGCGCATCATGAAGAGAAGAATCAGACAATGGAGACCACAAACTGTTGAGCAGCTGAAGTCTTATAATAAGCAAGAATGGACAAAATTTCCAATTGCAAATCTACTACAATTAGTATCCTCAGTTCCAAAATGATTAAAAAGTGTTATTAAAAGGAAAAGTGATGGAACACAATGGTAAAATGCCTCTGTACCAACCTTTGTTGAGTGTGTTGCAGCCATCAAATTCTAAATTTGTGTACATTTACAAAATACAATTAAGTTAGTCAGTAAAACTATTGAAAATCTTTTTTTTGTACTTTTGTCAGTTAAATAAAAGTTCACGTGAATTAACATATCACAGATTTTTGTTTTTATTGCATTTTGGAAGATATTCCAACTTTTCTGGAAATGGGGTTTGTCTGATCTTAAACAATATACTGGGGTCAATGAGGAAAAACTGAGATAACTAAGGCAAAACCTTCTCAAAGACAGCACATCAAAGGAGAAAGCAGGGGTGTATAGGGAGGGTTAAGTAGAACCCTAGGTAGTCAGGCTGAACACTAAGTCATGTAAGTGAATCAGATTTTGCATTTTAACAAAAGCATATCCCTGACTGATTAAAATCTGATGAAATACAAATAAGTGTCTGAAGTTGTGAAGAGCTGGTTCATAAAACCATCTAATAACTTTGATGGATGCAGATTATTTTAACCATTTCACCAAGATCACTGCATTTCAAGAAATGGCTACTATTACAACAGGGTTTTGAGCTATCGAATTATCATAAATTTACATGCTCACCTTACATGTGTTACATGTGACAATTTCAGCACAGATCCAGTGGCTGACAGTGTCTGCATATCTGATCAGCTGTAGCAAGTATTGATGTTGTTTATTTTCTGGAACAAATAAATTACTGCTTTCTAAGGATGTTGATTCTGAAGTAACTGACCTGTGAGTATAAAAGTGAGAATAAATGATCAAATTCTGCTGTGTCTATGCATATATCTTATATTACTGGATTAATTTTCACTTTTAAATTTACAAGATCAAAATAAGCAAAGAAGAATTATTATTGCCATTGGATAATGCCCGTGTTTAGTTATTAATATGTCACAATTTTCATGAAAGTTACAGGATACACAAGAGCCTTGAGAACAAGTTTGTGCTTTCCTGGTTCAAGAGCTGGACTGCAAAAAAAAAGATATTTTCTTCCCACACAAAATGCTGGTGGAACGCAGCAGGCCAGGCAGCATCTATAGAAAGAAGCACTATCAATGTTTTGGGCTGAGACCCTTTGTCAGGACTAACTGAAACAAACAATAGTAAGAGATTTGTAAGTGGGGGGGAGGGGGAAATTGGAAATGATAGGAGAAGACAGGAGGGGGTGGGATGAAGCTAAGAGCTGGAAGGTTGATTGGCAAAAGGGATACAGAGCTGGAGAAGGGAAAGGATCATGGGATGGGAGGCCTACGGAGAAAGAACAGGGGAGGGGAACACCAGAGGGAGATGGAGAAAAGGCAAAGAGTGATGGGCAGAAAGAGAAAAAAAAGGAGGTGGGGGAAAGAAATAAATCAGGGATGGGGTAAAAAGGGGAGGAGGGGCATTAACAGAAATTTATCAGAATGGGAATGGGATGTGGAAATAAAATGTGTGGCCACTGGGAGATTCTGCTTTCTCTAGCAGACAGAGTGTAGGTGTACAGCGAAGCAGTCTATCGATGGCCTCCTCTACTGTCAAGATGAAGCCACACTCAGGTTGGAGGAACAACATCTTATATTCCGTCTGGGTAGCCTCCAACCTAATGGCATGAACATTGATTTCTCTAACTTCTGTTAATGCCCCTCCTCCCCTTCTTATCCCATCCCTGATTTATTTATTTCCCCCTACTCCTTTTTTTTCTCTCTCTGACCATCACTCTTTGCCTGTTCTCCATCTCCTTCTGGTGCTCCCCTCCCACTTTCTTTCTCCCTAGGCCTCCCGTCCCATGATCCTTTCCCGTCTCCAGTTCTGTATCCCTTTTGCCAATCACCTTTCCAGTTCTTCACCCCACCCCTCCTACTTTCAAATCTCTTACTATCTTTTCTCTCAGTTAGTCCTGACAAAGGGTCTTGGCCCAAAACATCGACTGTGCTTCTTCCTATAGATGCTGCCTGGCCTGCTGCATTCCACCAGCATTTTGTGTGTGCTGCTTGAATTTCCAGCATCTGCAGATTTTCTTGGGTTTGATATTTTCTTCCCAGTAGTTTGTGAGGCACAGTTGAGATATTATTATTCAGCTGGGTAAAGAAAGAAGAATTCTTACTCTCAATTATTAACTTGTGGGTTTCACTCTACCATGGGAAACAAATATCCTTGGACTGACCATGGTTAAGATATAATTGTAAAAGTTTTGACAGCATGGGATGTGATGGGGTTTAAAATTGAATTTAATACTATGGTTATAGAAAAACAAAATGACAACATAACTGATATACTGGAAGGTTATGTTTTCAGTGGATTGTAAAAATCTAGCATGACTAAGAAAGGAACAAGAGAAAAATCTAAAAAAACTAAGACTA
Organism: Hypanus sabinus; assembly: GCF_030144855.1. Taxonomy (NCBI): domain Eukaryota; kingdom Metazoa; phylum Chordata; class Chondrichthyes; order Myliobatiformes; family Dasyatidae; genus Hypanus; species Hypanus sabinus. The sequence continues at coordinate 42,721,630 of NC_082727.1, forward strand.
ATTTTATCCTCAAATTCAATTACAAATAAATTACTGAGGACACAAAGTTACTAATACTTTCTGATCATTAATAAGCATTTTTCTTGCCACCTTTTCCACAACATTAACATTTCTTAGTTTTGTTTCAACCATTTTTAAACTTTAATGTTAGTAAAAAAAAAGCATTGTTAAAAAAATTAAAATGATTAAAAACTTACTTTAGAATTGTCGTGGATTTGTCATTTACGCCAAGAGATCTTGAATTCAGAAAATGGACTGGATGACAACCTTGGAACAGCTCCTAAAATTACAGGGAAATAAACAATCTGATTCACTTTTGAATGCTCATGCATCAATTGCGTCCATTAAATATAGGCCTGGAATCTTCAGTGCTCCATAAAGGGAATGTTGCAGACGTGAGTCAACAGTAATTGCTTTGGTATTTCCCACTGGATTAAACTAAGTTGATAGGAACCCACAGAAAATTTCACTAAGCTGATCTACTCTTCCAAAACAGGTTTTGGCACTTTGCCCACTGATCTGATTGGGTTTGGTCAGTAAAGAGATGGAGAAGATGGTAGGAGGGTTAGTTGGGTGGACAGAGACTGTAGTTGCATAGGGAACTGGTTTCTCTTAATGTGGAGAAAGATTATCACAGGAAGGAACCACCACATTTACATGAAGATCAGGATGAACAGAACCAACAATCTACCTTATTTCAAAGTAAATTTATTACCAAAGTATGTATATCATATACAAACTTGAGATTTATTTTCTTGCAGGCACCCACTATCAAATAAAGAAATGCAACAAAATTCATTAAAAACCACACATTACAAAGACTGACAAACATCTAACGTGTGAAAGTGGACAAGTAATAAAAAAAATTAATCAGATGCTGGGCATAAATGGAACTATAAGAAATATCATATGACGAGTTGTATGTAAGAACCATGAAATATAGGTCAATTTTGTAAATAGTTCAAGGGCAGTTGAGCCATTTAAACCAACCGTATATTATAAATATAAGGTCTGTCTAGTTTCTACCTCATCTTCTTCTATGTCTTTTTCATGTTGCACTCAACATTTGCACATCTCTTCAAATTTATGGCCATCTAACTTCATTTCTTAGAACTGAAAATATTAATTCCATTTCTCAGTCCTAGGTAACTTGCCAAGTCCTTCTAGCAATTTTTTGCTATTAGTTCAGATTTCTAGTAAGTACAGTGTTTTTCTTTTACAATTTCTTGCCTCCTTGGATGGCCAACACTGAAAATGTTTTCTATTGAAGATCCTCCCCCTTAACTGCAAACAGTAACAGTTAGAAACCTGTGAGAGAGTAGTGGTATTGGGAAGGGTAAAGAGTAGACTTGTGATAATTAAATATGTTGCATAATTAATTAATGTTAATTAAGAACTCTTTTTATATACTCCAGTGAATAACCTAATAATTAAAAATGATAATAATTACTCAATTATTTTGTGGGTGATTCTAACAAGCAGTATTTATTAACATCTAAGCAATTATATGAAAAAGGAAGACCTGTATTATGGTACAAATGGTTAAAGGCCAGATAACATTAGGAAGAGGTTACATCTAATTCGGTACCCATAATCATGAGCTGTTTGCAGAAGTAGCATTTCACGAAAAGTTAATGAGCATAATCAAGGAAGAGGGAGTTGGACGGAAATAACAGCACCTCAGAGACTCATTCTTCTGATTGTTATTACAAAATTATATCCATTAAAGTAGATTCTGTAATAATTAATTTGTGGAAAATCCTATACCATGGTTGAATTCACCAATTACTTTTAATTTATAAAATGCCTTTTATATACCAAATCCATCTCATGAAAGTTATTATGTGAACGTTTATGGAATATGGACAATGCTGGGAAGGCCAATCTGTATTCCGTACCTGTCCCTAATTGCCCTTGAGAAAGCAGTAAAGAATACTTTATGAAAGTACTGCAATTCTTATGGTGAAGGTACTCCCACAACATTTTGGGGCAGGGAATTTTTGAAACAAGACAAATTAACAAGAAAGAATCAATGTTAGACTTCACTGGATATATATAGTGGATTTCAGGATGGTGTTTGACCCATACTCAACATTTTATGAACATCTTCTTCCCTTCTGCCATCAGATTTCTGAACTGTCCATGAACCTATTAACATTACCTTGCTATTCCTCTTTGCACTACAGTGGATTCCTGTTGGTCAATTGGGCAGCCGCTTATCTGTAACAACTTTTAAAGAACAAAATCAAATTGAGAAAGTAGCTGGGACTCCCTCCATTTATTTGGGACACTATGCCACTTCGTTGGAACAGGAGGCTTACTGGCATTAGTCACGTGCACTTGTGTGGCCAACAGACACTACACTGTGCTTAGAGCATAACGTTTTTAAATAGCATCAACTGCACGAGTTTTATGATAAAAAAAAGTGTTTGTTGTCACTGATAGTTGGCAAGAAATAAGTAGTAAGACTATTCAAAACAGTTTTGCTCATTGTGCTTTCAAGCATTCAGGTTTTGAGATGCTAGAAACAGCTAGGAGTGAAAATGAAATTATCTCACAACTTCAACAAGTTAGGAACTATGAAGAATTTGAAGGCACTGATAATCATCTTGAATATTAAAATGAAAAAGAAGATCTGGCGGATGCAAAGGGCAAAAGCATTGCATGAAGGCTGTCCATTATCCACACGATTTTGTTCATGTACAGTCAATCAAAGGAACAGGGCACTGTATATTGCTCTGCCGTTAGCCATTAGGGACTTCTACTTTTAGGCAAATCTCGAAGTTTTCAAAAGAGTAATCATCTGCTTTGTTTTAATGATGGTTGCCCTCAGGAGAAGCAGTGGCAGCAGCAGATGACCTGAACATCTCCAGGTTAGTTTTAATTAAAACAGGATGTTTACTGAAAATAGGAACAGGCTCAGCTGTGATGAACAGAACATTATACATTGTTAATGTTTACAGATGAATAATAGTCACTGGGCTGAAACACCAATGAACGCCCAGTCAACCAAACTCAGTAAGTCAATACTTTTGGGAGAAGAGACCAGAAGAGAAAGGAAATTGGTGAGAAACCTTAAGATAAAGTGCATTCTACTTCATAAATTGTTAATAAGCATTTATGATGAGAATTCTAATGGTACCTGTTGTAGCAAGGTCAGTTGCTGGGCTATATGCTGTGCACTGTAATCAGCCAATGCGAAAAGGTCTTTCTGACCAGTTTTCTGGCAAACACCCGGCTGTTCTGTTGTGATGTTATCATAATAAGGTCTTGGTAATGCAGCTGCGATGCTGCTACACCTTTCCTTCTGATGACTGTTTGATATCTGAAAGCCTTTAATAATCTTCCGCTTAAAACTCTGCTGAAACAATACAAGATAGGCAGAAAGTAACTCTAAGCAACATTGCTTAACGCTTCAAGATACATCCATGAAATACATTTTTATGGGATAATATTGTTTTTCTAAAGATTTTTTGAACTTATTATTAATTTACATTCATCAATATATTTAAATGGAAATAGAAAGGACAGAACTTGGATACAAGGTGTATTGAAAAGGATCGAGGACAATAAAGTCAGTATGTCAATTCTTTTGTTGAATTACCATTCTGACAACAGATAATTTGCAAGCGAGAATTATTTTTCAAAAATAAAATGCAATTGAATTTTGGGGATGTTGTGCAATAAAGTCCATAATTTTCCTTCACTATACATCAGGGAAATCTGTGCACCTCTACAACCAGACTAATGACATCCCTTCAACCCCTCAGCTACTGTTTCTTGTCCCCATCTATCCAGCATTCAACTACCCGGCACCTTAATGATTTCTGGAAGGTGACCTCTGCATGGAGGTCAGTGATCAGTGGTGTTCTGGGACCCCTCCTCTTTGTGATTTTTATAAATGGCCTGGATGAAGAAGTAGAAGGGTGGGTTAGTAAGTTTTCTGATGACACGAAGGTTGGGGGTGTTGTGGATAGTCTGGAGGGCTGTCAGAGGTTACAGTGGGACATCGACAGGATGCAGAACTAGTCTGAGAAGTGGCAGATGGACTTCACCCCACATAAGTGTGAAGTGGTTCATTTTGCTAGGTTCAACTTGAAGACAGAATATAATATAAATGGTAAGACTCCTGGCAGTGTGAAGGATCTGAGAGATCTTGGGGTCCGTGTCGATAGGACACTCAAAGCTGCTGTGCAGGTTGTCAGTGTCGTTAAGAAGGTATATGTTGTGTTGGCTTTCATCAACCATGGGATTGAGTTCAAGAGCCATGAGGTAATGTTACAACTATATAGGACCCTGGTCAGACCCCACTTGGAGTGCTGTGCTCAGTTCTGGTCACCTCACTACAGTAAGGATGTGGATACTACAGAGAGAGTGCAGAGGAGATTTACAAGGATGTTGCCTGGATTGGGGAGCATGCCTTATGAGAGCAGGCTGCGAATATTTGGCCTATTCTCCCTGAAGTGATGATGAGAGGTGACCTGATAGGTGTATAAGATGATGAGGGGCATTGATCTTGTGGAAACCCAAAGGCTTTTTCCCAGGGCTGAAATGGCTAACATGATGGGGCATAGTTCTTTAAGGTTGTTGGAAATAGGTATCGAGAGGCTGTCAGGGGTAAGTTTTTCACATAGAGAGTGGTGGGTGCATGGAATGCACTGCCAGCAGCTGTGGTGGAAGCGGGTACAATAGGCTCTTTTAAGGGCCTCTTAGAAAGCTACAGGGAGCATAGTAAAATAGAGGGCTACGCGTTAGGGAAATTCTAGGCAGTCTCCAGAGTAGGTTACATGGTTGGCACAACATTGTGGGCCAAAGGGCCTGTAATGTGCTGTAAGTTTCTATGTGCTATGTTCCCCAACATCACTCTTAATTGACTGACCCAATATTCTTCTCTGATCATCAACATCCCACTCAGACCAGATTTCCCTCCCCAACTACTCCCCTGACACACTTCAGCCATGGGCTTCCCCAGCATCCTTTGTGTAGAAAAGACGTGGGTTTGTAAGGCCTGTTCACCAGCTTCCACCTAAGAACCCAAAGAAAACCTTCACTGAACTCCTGTGGATTGAGGGGTTAGTACACCTTTGCAGGTGCTGGCCAGTTTCTATGCACATTGTGCAGGTAAAGCTAATATTTCATTATTGATAGCAGCGTACACAAAATGCTGGAGGAACTCAGCAGTTTGGGCCGCATTTATGGAGACAAACAAACAGTCAACCCTTTGGGCTGTAACCCTTCATCATGACTGGAAAAGGAAGTATCTACCACCTTTTTCTGGTGCCCCTCCATCTTCCTTTTCTCCCATGTTCCCATCCTCTCCCACCTTCTTATTCTGTCTTCTTCCACTTTCCTTCCATGTTCTGATGAAAGGTCTGGGCCCAAAATGTCGACTGTTTGTTCCTCTCCATAGATGCAGCTTGACCTGCTGAGATCCTCCAGCATTTTTGTGTGTATTACTCTGGATAACCAGTATCTGCAGAATCCCTTGTGTTTATTATCTTAAGATTAATTTTGTTAGCCTAAAAAGGCAACACCATACCTTTCTGCAAATATCTTCATCTGAACATTTTATGGAAACTGAGTAAACAGAATCATTGTCTTCTTCATTCGTTATATCCTCAAAATTGAAGCTGGAATAAGACAGCTTATGGGCCATTTTACCATTGGAGAGGTTTTGAAGTAAATTAGTTAAGTATTGGCCCCGGCTGTCACATGGAATCACCTAGCAAAAAAAAAAAAGACTCACAGATGAAGGTAATATTCAGGAGTATCACTTTTGTTGTTAATGCATTATTTTGCATAATTATTCACAATTTTTAAAGTCTTAAATTGGATACACATTCAACTTATCTGTACATCATTTATTAATTATTACTAAATGTATAACTTGTTAAATGACTTGCATTGCTATCTTACTGCTCACACTTTATGAATTATATTTGTGCTTGGCTCTGTTGAAACAAAAATATAGAGTAACACTGGACAACAATTTTTTTGTAAGTGTTGCTTCCTCAGAATTTTTTTTTGTTCAATTAAGCTAAAAATGTTTTGTTAATGATTTTCATTTGTACTCAGGGTCTGCAGCTTCTCGCTTAAGTGTCCAACTATAACCAGCCAGTTTTGATGGATACCAGTTGACCTGATGCTCGTTCTCCATGACCACAATATCCCGGTGAAACCTTTCACCATGCTCATCACTGACAGTGCCAAGATTTGCAGGAAAGAAGTATAACTGGGAATGCAGAAAATGAAACTTTAGTGACATGTTGCACTTTATGGTTTTAGTACACTGGAAGGATGTTGTCAACCAGCTCCATGTAGCTTGGTGCTCTGTAGTTGCCAGGAAAATATTCAACAACATCCTTGAATGCCTTCCATGCAATTTTCTCCGGTCCCACTGAAGTTCTTTGTCATTGATGATATGTTTGATTTGTGAACCAAGAAAAATGCCTTCCTTAATCTTGGCATTAGTTATTCTGACTTGAATTATGAACTGAAATAACAAATATAGGTGACTTCAAAAAATGGTGTGTGACAGGAACGTTTCATGGTGATTTTCACAAACAGCAGTCCAAAATCCATAAGATACATGCAAAAGTATTGAGGAAGCAAAATCTTTGTTGTTCAGTGTAATTAATATTTGTTTGGAAACTGAATTTCACCTTCATTTGGTGCAGTTATAAATGTTGCACTCAGTCTTTGCCTAATTGGATGAATTTGTTCCTAAAATAAAAGTGAAATGGTGAAATATTACCCTTTTAAAAATGTTACGGTACATCCTGATTGATTTGTTAAAAACCATCCCTTATTTTTATGAATGGCAGGTGACTGGACAGTTGCTACAACGTTGCAACTAGAATTCATGGGAAGTGGGTCTGGGTGAAAAAGGTATCTTTTCATGGAAGCCATGGTACAACCATATACAACAAAGATCGTACAGTAGACCCTGGTAATTATGTTGAGAATGCAGTTCCCAATGTCCTTGTACTGACTGCACCAGAGCTTGACAAGGGGGGTTAAATCAAATAACGTTGATAACTTCATCAATATCTTCATTGATAACTCTAAATATGCTCTGTAAACTAGGAATGCTGGGAGAGCTTTAATATTCCAAACGTTATCACGTCTCCCGTACTAGAGGACTGGTATCAGATTTTAAACATGAATAAATAAAAGTCCCCACAACCACCTCTCCTCCCCCAACAGTGCACTCTCCCCACTGACCCTGGACTCTCTCTTATGGGATGTGCATCACTTAGAAAATTGGACTGAGTACTTCTGTGCAAATGTCTCCATTGAAATCCCTCCTCCCCAGCCCTTGGTTCAGCACTGTCCATTAAACTGGAGACTCCTCCACTCTCATCCCTGGTTGTGATTCTTCTCTCTCTGGGTTCTGTCCCTAAGACTACAGCCCAGGCCAATCCTTCTTCCCCATCCACGAAACCAATGTAACTTACCAACTGGATCATCTTGAATCTAACCCTTTCTTCCAAACCTGGGCAACATACAAGTGTTCTGTATGAATGGGACTAGACTGGATAGAATGGAATTGCAAGTATTTTCCCTGCTTTCACCTGTAACTGGTTCTGCCAGAAAATGCATTTTTTTTGTTTGAGGACCCATTTTTGCTAAATGTAGTAATCCTAATTACCCTATCTTATAAATTTAATGCAGCAGAAAATTGAAGTTACTTTTTCTGAACAATAATCTGTCTGAATGCAATAAATAGCAAGCAAGTGTAACCTACATAACATCTGACTGTGAGAATTGCCCTTTTGTAACCTTGTATTAAACACTAAAGCCAAACTGAGCACTAACTTCCACACACTATCACCAAATGCATCTGTATTATCGTTCACTGAACTTGCATTGTATCAATTAGAAATGATCTTTCATTGGTGATTATTTATTAATGAAGACCTTTTAAGTATTAACATTTTTATATCCATATAGATTCAGATTACCTTTCTGGAAATAAAAGTTTCCAACTTGTGTAGAATAACAGGATCCTGTGAAATATCCACACTGTAACATTCTTCAATCCAAGCCTGCAGTAGATCGAGACTTCGATTGTGCACTTTAATGCATTCAGGTGACATTTTCTCTGTTGGACTGGAATTAGAAAATAATTTAGTTTATCTTTACATAGACAGAAATATTGCTTTAAAATAATAAAGGGTCTAATTGGATGTTACCTAATTCTGAGTTCTAGCTTCTTATGCCATTGTGACTGTTGCGGTGAGGAATGCAAAGCCACAAAGACGTAACAAATAGGACGGAGTACTATATATAACAAGAAATATAATCTGATAAAAGTGATTCTCTCTGAACCAGAAAAACAGTTAAATATACTGTATATTTAGTGTTTTTTCATTTGTAAGGTTGTCAAAGCTATTCCTTAGAATCTTAGTAATGTTCAGCACAATAATGGGCTTTTTTAGCCCATTTAGTCCACGCTGTCTACCGCGATGCCCATCTACAGTAATCCCATTTGCCTGTACACTTCCTTGTCTTTTCTATCCAAGTACCAGCTCTAATATCTTTAAACATTTTAATTGTGTTGCCTCCACTAGCAGCTTACTGCAGATATTCCCAAGGCAACATTCCTCTCAATCTACGACTCTATCAATGTTCACATCATCTGCCAATCTGCTAATCATGCCCCCTCCATTCCACCAAGGAAGATAGATGTGAGTACAATTACAATGCTTAAAATTCATTTGGACATATAGTGGAGGACTTTAACTTCTCTAGTATTGAATGAAACCTCTTCAACACCAGAGGCTTGGATGGGGCAGGATTTCTTCATTACACCCTGGAGGGGTTCTTGAAACATTATGTTTCATGAGGAGATTTGCCCTGGTTTTGGGAAATCAGCCGACCCAATGACAGATCTGATAAGTGGTTGAAAATTTTGGGAGTAGTGACTGCACCCATTATCTTTAAGATAATTATGAGTAAGATTAAATTTAGATCTTATGGAATACTAAATAGGGGGAGGCAAATTATGAAAGAATAAGAGCTAAGGGATGATAATTGGGAACAGCTGCTGGTGGACAAGTCCACACCTGACATGTGGGAGTTATTTAAAGACCAGCTGATCAGAATTCAAGATTATCATGTTCCAGTAACAGTAAAGACAAGGATGGTAAAGTAAGGGAATTTGAAAGGCATGTCATTTTTAGGGACAGTCAGCATTACTTTGTGTGGGAAGATCATGCCCGATGTATTTGATTGAGGTTTTTGAGGAGGTGTCAAAAGAGCTTGATGAAGATAAGACAATAGATCAGGGTTGCCAACCTTTTTTATGCCATGGACCAATACCATTAAGCAAGGGGTCCATGGAGCCCAAGTTGGGAACCCCTGCAATAGAATGAATGCACTTTAGTAACAGCATTTGATAAGATGATTGGAATCTTGCAAGTCTGGATTCAGAACTGGCTTCCCACAAAAGACTGAGAGGAGGTTTCAAGACTGTTATTCCAGCTAGAGGTCTGTAACCAGTGGTGTTCCACAGGGATCAGTGCTGGGACCTCTGTTGTTTGTCACTTGGATGAAAATGCAGTGGGATGGATTAGCAATTTTGTGGATGGCACCAAGATTACTTGTGTAGTGGACAGTGTGATTTTCCCTAGAATGTTGAAGGCTGAGTGGAGACATAATAGGCTATAAAATTTTTTGAGGGACAGCCAGAATCTTTTCCCTAGGGTAGAAATGCCAAACAACAGAGAACATGGTTTTAAGGTGGGGGGGGGGGGGGGTTTAAAAGCTGGCACAAGTGGCAGTTTTTTATTTTACACAGAGAGGTAGGTGATTGGAATAGGTAACCAGGGGTAGTTGTGAAAGCTGGCAGTTTGGTGGAGCTTAAGAGGCTTTTAGTTGGACAAATGAATACGAAGGAATTAGAAAGATATGGATAATACACAGAATCATCCATATTATTCCAATCTTACTGTAAACTAGCATCAATATTGCAGGGCAAATGGCCTGTCCAGTTCTGTACTGTTCCATGTTCTTTACAGCAAGGAAACATGGGTCAAATGCAGATAAATGAAACTAACTCAGGTAGGCACCTTGATCAACATGAAGGAGTTGAGGTCCCAGCACTGATCCCTGTGCTACATTTGTTCTGGATTCCCAGTCAGAAAATTATCCATCCACAACAATATTTTGCCTCCTTTCACCTAGGCAATTTTGAATGACAACACATGTCAGGTGCCTTCTTCTTTAACTTTTTGGGCCAGCCTTACATATGGAACCTTGTCAAGAGCCTTAATGAAGTTCATGCATAGCATATAGCTCCTTGGAAAACTCCAAAAGATTTGTCCAGCATGACTTCCCATTGACAAACTGTGCTAACTGTAATGAATCAGACCTTGCCACTACATATCTTAGGAAACCCTGTCTTTCGGAATCTCCTCCAACAATTTACCTATAGTTAATGTCAGACTCATGCCTGCTTCCTTCTGCTATCCTCTTTTAAACAATTCACTTCTCTCCAGTCCTCCAGAACCTCACTTGTGGTCAGAGATGAATCAAAACTCGCTCAAATGCCCTTGCAACTCTGCTCTAGCTACTGACAAGGTCCATGAATGCATGGAGACACACCCTGGAGATTTATCCACCCCAATGTACTTTAAGGTCTCCAATAGCTTCTGCTTGCCTATTCGGAAATGCTCCAACACAACACCGCTCATTTCCCCCATTTCTTTTGTTTCTACCTTGATCTTCACAGTAAAAACTATTTAGTAAAAATCTCTCCCATTTCCATTTACTGTACTCCTGTGTAACATGATGACTGATTTCTCTCACTTGCTACAGCATTATCTGAATTTCTCATCAGCCACTCTTCTCCTCAGAGCTTCGCACCCTGCGATCAAGTTTAAACCCTCCAAAGCAACACCAGCAATTCTCCCTGTCAGGAAATTGGCCCTCCTCCAGTTCAGGTGCAACCTCTCTCTCTCCTACAGATCATCCCATTGTCAGAATAAATCCCAGTGATCCAAGAACTTAAATTATTGCTCTCTGCACCAACTCCTCAACCATGCATTCATCTCCGTACCTTTGTAGCTGATGTGAATGTCAGGATAGTGCAGAATCAGCATATGTGCTGGAAAGTCAACATGAACTTGCTGAATCAAAGGGTCTCTTTCCATGCTGTGAGACTCCATAACTCTGTTGCAGAAATCAGTAAACATAGAAAAACCTACAACATGATACAGGCCCTTTGGCCCATAATGCTGTGCTGAACATGTACTTATTTTAGAAATTACGTTGGGGTACCCATAGTCCTCTATTTTTCTAAGCTCCATGTACCTATCCAGGAGTCTCTTAAAAGACCCTATCGTATCCGCCTCCAACACTGTCGCTGGCAGCCCATTCCACGCACTCACCACTCTCTGAGTAAAAAACGGACCCCTGAGATCTCCTCTGTACCTACTTTCAAGCACCTTAAAACTGTGTCCTTTCACTTTAGTCGTTTCAGCCCTGGGAAAAAGCCTCTGACTATCCACACGATCAATGCCTCTCATCATCTTATACACCTCTATTAGGTCACCTCTCATTCTCCGTCATTCCAAGGAGAAAAGGCCAATTTCATTCAATCTATTCTCATTAGGCATGCTCGCCAATCCAGGCAACATCTTTGTAAATCTCCTCTGCACCCTTTCTATGGTTTCCACATTCTTCCTGTAGTGAGATGACCAGAACTGAGTACAGTACTCCAAGTGGGGCCTGACCAGGGTCCTATATAGCTGTAACATTACCCCACAGCTCTTGAACTCAATCCCATGGCTGATGAAGGCCAGTGTACCATATGCCTTCTTAAGCACAGAGTCAACCTACGCAGCAGCTTTGAGTGTCCTATGGACTCGGACCCCAAGATCCCTCAGATCTCCCACACTGCCAAGAGTCTTACCATTAATACTATATTTTGCCATCATACTTGACCTACCAAAATGAACCACCTCACACTTAATTGGGTTGAACTTCATCTACCACCTCTCAGCCCAGTTCTGCATCCAATTGATGTCTCATTGTAACCTCTGACAGCCCATGACTTCCTTCTTTTCTGCAGTGTGACACTTTCTCTGATCAGCAGTGCCATGCCCCCACCTCTTTTGCCTCCCTCCCTGTCCTTTCTGAAACACCTAAGCCTGGCACATCCAAGTGTCTGTAATGGGCACATCATCATAGCTCCAAGTACTGATCCATGCTCTGAACTCATCCGCTTTGTTCATGATACTCCTTGCATTAAAATAGACACATCTCAAACCATCAGTCTGAGTGCGTCCCTCCTCTATCACCTGCCTATCCTCCCTCTCAAACTGACTACAAGCTTTCTCTATTTGTGAGATAACCGCCCCTTCCTCCATCTCTTCAGTTCGGTTCCTGCCCCCCAGCAATTCTAGTTTAATAACTGAAAATTATTTTCCTTGTAATTCTACTAAATAAGAATTAAGTAGCAGATTCAGTTTAGAAATGAATTATATTTTAATTTTCACTTCATACCAAAAATGAAAAAGAATGTAAGAGGTTTCGTGAGATATTTTGTTGGATTGATTAATTTCATGCAACCCAGATGGCCTCACTCAATCTGATAATGTAAAACACCCTTTACAACAGCCAAAAGACACAAACTAGAAAGCTTTAGATTTAGATTTAGAAAGGACCACTGTTGTGGTCCTTATCAATACCTGATATCAGGGACACTGTTGAATCTATCTTTCAGAAACTGGAGGAATTCACAGGGTGATGTGAAGTAACGGAAGGTATAAAAGAATTGCTGAACATATCCTCCTATTACAGCATTACTGTAAAAATAAGCACAATGTTAATATTCTCATTTTTATGACTTTTTATGACTCCAGCTGACTGGAGCTACAACAGTAAGGCAAAATAAAAGACATGTATAGAGTTAACTATAAATTTAGATACCATCACTTGTCCCCTCCATTTCTCAATTATCCCATCTGCCTGAGAAACAACCTTGTAATTTGGAAGTTCTTTTTAATGTATTGCCCAATTATGCCCAGAAAACTAGTTTGTATCAAAGCCTGCAGGAAATGTAATGGATCATGAGCAGTCTGGTCCTAACCTGCACAACCCTGCCCATGAAACACAAAATTCCTATCCCCTCTCAGAATGTTGACGCTGATCTATGATTTGGCCAATGCCCACACTACAGCCTAGATCTCATAGGATGGCAATACAGTCTAATCCTGATCTTCAAGATATACACACAAAACCATCTACAGCAGGAGTTTCCAACCTTTTTAAAGGCATCAACCAATAACAAGTCAAGTCAACTTTTATTGTCATTTCAACCATAACTGCTGGTACAGTGCATAGTAAAAATGAGACAATGTTTTTCAGGACCATGGTTTACATGACACAGTACAAAAAATTAGACTGAACTACGTAATAAAAATAAAACACAGAGAAAGCTATACTAGATTACAGACCTACACTGGACTGCATAAAGTGCACAAAAACAGTAGCGGCATTACAATAAATAATAAACAGGACAGTAGGGCAAGGTGTCAGTCCAGGCTTCGGGTATTGAGGAGTCTGATAGCTTGGGGGAAGAAACTGTTATATAGTCTGGTCGTGAGAGCCCGAATGCTTTGGAGCCTTTTCCCAGACGGCAGGACGGCGAAGAGATTGTATGAGAGGTGCATGGGGTCCTTCATAATACTGTTTCCTTTGTGGATGCAGTGTGTAGTGTAAATGTCCGTGATGGCAGGAAGAGGGACCCCAATGATCTTCTCAGCTGACCTCACTATCCGCTGCAGGATCTTGCGATCCAAGATGGTGCAATTTCCGAGCCAGGCAGTGACGCAGCTGCTCAGGATGCTCTCAATACAACCCCTGTAGAATGTGATGAGGATGGGGGGCAGGAGATGGACTTTCTCAGCCTTCGCAGAAAGTAGAGATGCTGCTGGGCTTTCTTTGCTATGGAGCTGGTGTTGAGGGACCAGGTGAGATTCTCAGTCAGGTGAACACCAAGAAATTTGGTGCTCTTTACGATCTCCACCGAGGAGCCGTCAATGGGGAGTGGTCCGTGCCCTCCTGAAGTCAACAACCATCTCTTTTGTTTTGTTCACATTAAGAGGTTGTTGGCTCTGCACCAGTCCGTTAGCTGCTACACCTCCTCTCTGTAAGCTGACTCGTCGTTCTTGCTGATGAGACTCACCACGGTGGTGTCATTAGCGAACTTGATGATATGGTTCGAGCTGTGTGTTGCAGTACAGTCGTGGGTCAACAGTAACCAAGAACCCGAGGTTGGGAACCCCTTATCTACAGCCTTCTCTAGTTAAGCTGCAGCTACATATGCTTAAGGTACCAGGAAAGGCTGACAGAGATATTAGCAAAGAATAATTTGCAAAAAATAATGATCAAATCATTGCTACATGTTCTTTTAAGAACTAGGGGTAAACTATGTTTTTATTGCCAAAAGGACACTGAGATGATCAACCACAATAAGAGGGTAAATAGGAAATGTCATGGATATGTTTTCTAAGATAATATTCAGAAGTACAGTACAGTCATTGGTGAAGGCATTGCGCAGCATAATTTGGCAGAACTGGCATCAAATTAGCTTTGCCTGGGCTGACATCACCAACAGTCTCCTCCGCCTAATTCTGGCCTGCCTTTTTTCATTTGTCAGGTAATGGTAACGCCAAGAGTGTGGAAAGACAATTCAAGATCAAAACCTGAAGCTAATCAAAGTGAGTTTGATGAGACAAAACTTGAAAGATGAGATTGGAAATTGCAGGCAGATTCAGTGAATTCACAGCAAAACCAGTTTCTCTCTTAAACCTCATCTCTCTGGTAGCTCAATTCTTTTTGCTTCTAAACTGTAAGTAAATTTATATGATTACAATTATAATACATTATCACCTGTCCTGCATGTTCTGGCAATAACATTGTGGAATATTGTCACACTTGCCCTTGTCGGGCATTGTCTTGAATTCAAAATATTCCTTCTTGATTGCAAATCTCTCTCAGGTTTTACTCAATACTACTTCTATAACACGTCTTACATCCCAAGTTCATCCCCAGTTTACAACAGACCTGTGTTCCTATTGACTGTTCATAACCTGAACCGTTCACAAGTCTGAAATGCAACTGCAGACTGAATTCTCACCTGGCAGAGGATGCCTGCAGCCCTGTAGCAGCTGGCAAATCATACTGCTTGTCTCCCAAAAGTTTGTTTGTATGTAAAGCCTGTAGATAAAATGCTCATTCATAAGCCAGGGAAGACCTGTATTTTACTTGGTCCATCTACATATTCAACACCAACATGGCCAGGTCTTATTCATAGGAGCTTCTCCCTGACACCTTCTGTCTTTTTTTTCCCCTCAGTTTAACCATTTCTTCACAGTATATTCTTTGGAACATATATCTGGCCATTTCCCTGATTACTTCCATTTGGTTTATGTCGATGTTCAGTGGCATATCTAGAACATTCACTAGATTAAAGGTTCTGCATAAATGGATAGCATATTGCAAGCCGTGGGAAACGAGAAAGTTGTGTGACATGCTTCTATAGGGGAGAACATCTCTCTCCGGATTTGCCCTCACAAGCGTAAAGAACTGCAAATACAGTGCAAGAGAAATGTTCTCCACCTGGATACTGATGAAAGGTCATTAACCCTTCGAGCGGCTTCAGGCGGTCAGATGCTGCTGTAGCACTTAAAGGTCTCATTGTGCGGCCACAGAAATGCAGCAGTGCAGTTTTCATTGAACAGAATGAACAAGGAAATCCCACTGCAATCAAAACATTAGGTGATTTTAAACAAAATTAAGGTTGCTGCCTGTGGATCATTTTGGAAAGTACTGGGGTCATAAAGATTTCCATACAGAAGCATATTCTCCCGTTTTATCTAGCACTCAGTAACATTCCTTGCTCTGTGCCATTTACCTGCTGTACAGGTAAGCCATCAAACCCGCTGATGTGCCTGCTTGAAGTATTTGTGTCTTGTTCTCGCTGCAGCTCAGATCCCCTCCTGGAGCATGAAAGGTGAGAAAGGAAATGCTGTTGCTGGACTGGAGGTCTAGCGCCACCCACTGGAGTGGAGAGCTGACCAGTGAATGAAGCAGAAAGGGATCCAAACCCCACAGCTCCATCTGCAAAACCTACGGAGACCAAAAATAACACCAAGAACATACTAGCTTGAATATTTTAACAATAATAACATGACTTGAGGCAAAAAACTGCTTAAATAATGAAAAAACATTAAAAATGAGGCAAAATCCAATGAGCATAATTTTAATTTCCTTTGAGGGAATGTAGAAGTTAAAACCAAGTAAAATACTTCCCTGAAGAGGCAGAATATCAAAAATATATTCCCTGCCTTTGCTGGGCCAAGAAAAATAGAAACGTTGTGGTGGACCAGTAAAGAAAATACTGTACTGCCCTCTCATTCTGCTGACCTCCCATCTCTGAAATTACTGAGAGTGTTATACACTATTTTCTAATTCACCAACACCAATCCTGTGCCTAGCCAGCAGCCTCCAAATTTAATTTCAATGACCAACATGGTCACTTTAAATAAACATCCTAGTCAGTCAGCAATTTGTTGGTGAAGGCCTGGCTTCAGATCAAGTTGCATATCCTACTGCTGTTACATACCAGAACAAGGACTGTAGTACCCTTACCATCAGAAAGATTAGAGTTATGATGAATATACCAACATTAATAAGCTGGGCAACTGTGAGTGTTCACTCAGTAGAAACAATTTATAACCCGCAAAGCCAGAAATAGTGAACCATCCCAACTTGCCTTGAGGGAACCAAGGGTTCGGAGTGGACAAGATGAGGGAACAGGAAGAGTTTATTATTTTTGATTGTCCACAGGGCTATAATATTCGCAAAACAATAATAAAGTAGATTCCAAACATGAGAAAGTCCGCAGATGCTGGAAGTTCGAACTCAGCAGATCCGGCAGCATCAATGGAAAAGAGTTGACATTTTGGGCCGAGACCCTTCTTCAGGACCAAGGAAGGAAGGAGGAAAATGCCAGAATAAAAAGGTGTTATTGGAAAATTACTACAGATAATTTTCCAGCTGTGGGGGGGGGGGGGACTTTGGGGTTCTCATATTTAACTGTCGTTCATTCTTTGGGGCACTTCCCTGTTTTCATGGATGTTTTGCGAAGAAAAACCATTTCAGGATGAATATTGTATACATTTCTCTGACGTCAAATTGCACTTTTGAGGTGTGTACTGTATCTGAAATATTTGGTTGTTTTTGTCAGCACAACTAAATAGTTAGTTGGTTTTAACCATAAGATGGGTGCAGAATATTTAAGGTTTATATTTTACCACCTGAAATGGAGTACTGAATTCCTTTCTGGTCATTTTAAAAGGAATATAGAAGTTCCACAGAGGGCGTGGAAAAGATTTACTACAAGAAGCAGTTGCTACAAAGTTAGATGTAGTGAGGGTAGAGATTTTCACCTTGGCAAAAATGGTTAAAAGGAGATTACTAGAGGTGTGAAAGATCACGATCCGAGATCTTAACATTCTCTCTTTTCATGTCTGACAACTAACGGTCTCAGTATTATTTTTATTTACCATCTGTCTTCTTTTGCACATTAGTTGTCTTTGCTTATGTATAGCTTTTCTGTAAAATTCTATTATATTTCTTTTTCCCTGTAAATGCCTGCAAGAAAATAAACCTCAAGGAAGTATATGGTACCGCATGCATACTTTGATAATAAATTTACTTTGAACTTTGAACTTGTGAATGCAGGCCTTGGGAAGGGACATTGATTGGGAATGCTTATTCAGTTTGACTGAATGGTTGTTCTTTCATGTTGTTGGTGAAATCATCTTTCAAAATCACATTCAACCAAATAGTATGAAGGGAAAATGGCTTTTCTCCTATTTTTCATGAAAAGAGAATGATCTAGTGGCAGAAACAAGATCAAATCTATAGAAGCTGGAAATCCAAGCAACACACACAAAATGCTGGAGGAACTCAGCAGGCCAGGCAGTATCTATGGAAAAGAGTACAGCTGATGTTTTGGGCCGAGATGTCGACTGTACTCTTTCCGTAGATGCTGCCTGGCCTGCTGAGTTCCTCCAGCATTTTGTATGTGATCTAGCGGCAGAAATTACTTTTCTTAAATTAACACTGTTCAACCAAATTATTTTAATTAACATCTCCTTTCTTAATTAAGATGATCAAACATCATGTTACAAACATATATTTGCTTAGTTAAGGGTGTGAATAGAGTTTTGTGGATTCTGATGTAAATAAAGGAATACAAAATGTTTCAGATAAAGTACAGATGTGTAATCTAAAATAGTATTAACTTTAACAATAATAGAAAATATACTGTATATCATCAATCTTTAACTAATAACATTGCTATAAAACTTAACAGTTGTTCTTTAATAGTTTTAGCATTTAAAATACCTCAAGATATTTCTTCTCCTGATCAAGTAGTTCCACCTTCGCTTTTACCTCTTGAAGTTCTTGCTTCAATTTGGGCAACATCACCTTTGCATCAGTCCCTTTAAATTAACAAGTAAAAATGCATTATGAAAATAGAGCCTAAACTCAAATACTTCAACTAAAGACTCAAGAAAATTTTTGACTTGGTCTTCTCCCACTTCAGATAACTTAAACTTAGGTGGTACTGGTTAAGAGTGTCCTTATACTGTCACTTCTGGTTCAGTCTGTGATTTTCCATTTTGCAGTGACATAGCAGTGCAGCGTAAACTGAAACGAGGACTCAGATTGAGTCTGGAGTACAACAGTAGATGATTGACTGTGAAGGACATTACAAACTTCCTGGGAGAACAATATTTTGCCTGAGTTTGGTTAAAGGACCTGCTGAATGGACTGGCAAGTTGGAAAATGTCAGCAAATTCAAGAACTATCATGCAACCTGTATAGAAGCTGCAAATAGCAACTCACTAATAGACAATAGAAAACCATTGCAAATCTCAGGTGATATTGAATTGGTTTAATCTATGTAACCATAAATTAAGCTATTAAAAATTACTTGCAGAGGGTCTTTTCTGGGAGCAAGAATGATATGATATTAGAGTCTTCAAAATTGATTAGGCTTTAGTGTGCAAGTAATCGCATAAGGACATGATGTACGAAACTGGCAGATCCTGAACTACTTTTCACAAGGGATGACATAGGTAAAGTAACCCTTCTGTGTTCAATAGGTAGAAGACATAATTGATTTGAATCCTGAATTGCCCCCATCTGTATATGGTGGACTGCAGATTTTTTAGTGGCACTCAGTGGACTTGGGCCTCAAGCTGTGGGGTCACTTGCTTTTCAGCCGCCGAAGGAGAGGCGTCCGAGTCATCCTGCTCTACTGGGGGTGGCATAGTGCCACTGTGGCGACAGAAGACTTAAAATGGACTGAAGGGTCTGAGCTACATACATGTATATTTGCTTGGTTGTGTTTTGTACTGTATACGTGAAGACTGGGCCTCAAAGCCACAGGGCTGCCTAGCGAGCGTTAGGAGCAGGTCAACAGATGATATTGGCTGGCTGGGTGGGTCTGGACTCTATGTGTATATATATACACGTTCTGTGTTGTCGTATTTTTACTGGTATTCTATGTGGGTTTGTTGGCTTTGTTGTATCAAGTTGTGGCGGGAGGTGGCCTCAGGACTCTTATTAGGTGATTGTGACCTTGGTGTGTGCTTACTGTATGTGACTGTTGGTAATATGTCTTTCCACCTTGACCCCATAGTAACACTGTCCCATTTGACTGTATTCATGAGTATTCATATATGTTTAAATGGCAAAATTGAATTGAATTGAATTTCAGGCTGAATTTATGCTTAGAAATCTACTCATATAAGATATTCTTTTCAGGTCTGTGTGTATGAAAGTTCAACCACGCATTTCCTATTGTGAATCAGACTTCTTATGGAGAAGCAGTTATAATGACTCTTAGAATACTTGTTTCATGAGAAAGAAGGAGAAATCTGCACACATACTTGTCATTCCCACACAACCTGACCAGGTTTGCCCTGAAATTGCATAAAATAAAAGGGAATTCCCTGAGCAGGCAGGCCCAAGCACTGCAAAGCTGATTCAGCTAAGCCCCATAAGACCATAGACCATAAGACATTGGAGCAGAATTAGGCCATTCAGCCCATCGAGACTGCATCATCATTCCATCATTGTTGATCCCGGATCCCACCCAACCCCATACACCTGCCTTCTTGCAATATCCTTTGATACCCTGACTGATCAAGAAACTTCTGCCTTAAATATATACCCCCTTTAAGTTATTTAATTAATGGCTTTCTCTTGGGCCTCTCTACTTATTCACTCCTGCATCAGAAACTCTCCCTCCCTACCATGCCCTAACTTATGACCTTCATCTGTTTCTTATCTCTCATGGCTACATTCACCCCAGGAATAATCAGCTTGTGAAAAATTCTCTTAAGCTTGCCCTGCGCCAACTATTAGCAACACAACCTTAGTTTCTATCCATGGACTCCATGACTGTGGGTGCAGTTTCCTGTATGCATCCGTTGAATTGCTCTGTGAAGTGCTTCCCAGAAACTTCCTTGCCAAAGCCCTCTCCTCAAGACTACATAAGAAAATCCTGCTAATGGATGCATGATTATAAACTGCATGCTTTCTCTAGTTGTCTGTCAAACATCTTGGGGTGATACATAATATAGGTATTTTTATGCTGCTCTTAAAATTGAAGGTAAATTTATTATTAAAGTACGTATATGTCACCATATAGGGGGAAGTTCAAGGGAGATATTAGAGGAAGGTTTTTCACTCAGAGAATGGTTGGGCGAGTGGTGGAGGCAGATACACTAGTGAAGTTTAAGAGACTACTAGACAGGTACATGGAGGAATTTAAGGTGGGGGTTATATGGGAGGTAGGGTTTGAGGGTCGGCACAAAATTGTGGGCCGAAGGGCCTGTAATGTGCTGTACTATTCTATGTTCTATACTACTTTGAGATTCATTTTCTTTTAAGCATTTACAGGAAATAAAGAAATACATTAGAATTTAAACAAAGCTGGACAAACATCCAATGTCCAAAAGAGGACAAGCCACCCCAATAATAAATAAGAAAGTAAATAAATTATACATAGGACATGAGTTGTGGAGTCCTTGAAAGTGAGTCCATAGGTTGTGGAATCAGCTCAGCGTTGAGGTGAGTGAAGTTCTCCACGATGGTTCAGGAGCCTGATGGGTGTAGGGTAATAACTGTTGCTGACCTCGTTGTAGGGGAACGAGGCTTCTGTACCTCCTGCTTCATGGTAGTGGTGAGAAGAAAGCACGTCCTGGAGGGTGGGAGTCCTTGATGATGGAAGCTGCTTTCCTGTAGCAACGCTCCTCGTAACTGAGCTCGACGGTGTGGAAGTCTTTGCCGGTGATGGGCCGGAGTGAAAATACCATTTTTTGAAGACCCTTCTCAGCTGGTTGACAAAATCATTTGCATTTGATGACATGAGGGAATGGAGGCCTTCAGCTTGAGAGCTGTCTACCATGGCCAAGCATCGACAGGAGATTATCTTTTCATTGGATAAGAGAAGCCAGACCAGAAAACGTATAATATTTCCTCTTAATATTGAGATTTGTATCATTCCATAATCTATTTATTCAAAGATGGCTCTCAGAGAAGTCTCATGAATCTCATTCTCTCTGTTTATTCTCTCCCCCATGCACATTGATTTCACTTTGATGTAATTAATGCAAACTAGGGGTATTTGACAGTCAAGTGTTCAAATACGCTATCAACCTGCATTTCTTTGGAAAAGTGGGAGGAAATCAGAGCACCTGAGGGAAAACCCATGCAGTCACAGAGAGAACACAGGTCAGCTCCAAACCTTGTTAGCTGGAGCAGTGAGGCAGCAGCACCATCTGCTGCTCAAAAGATTTTTAGTAGTGACGAGCTTGTCACATTCCTAATCTGTTCATGAGCACCAGAAAGTGACCAGTGAAATCTGTCTCACACTTGTGGAAGCTCAACCCACTCAGGCCAAGGTCATAGTCCTAGAAGCTGAATGCTACCTTAATTCCAGGCACCCTCACGGATATTTCAGCCACCAGCCTCGTCACAGGGGACAAGGATCCATTGTAAATGGACACACATTATTGCGCTATATATGGCAAAGGCCCTTCACTACATTGCCGCAGCTTGGCTGGTATTGAAAAATTCTTGGACTTCGGGGAACCTTCTCAAAAGGAAATTTATTCACCCCATCAGTGAAAAGTAGACTTTAAATAACCGAGCGTGCCTACTTTACAAATGCTCCGTGTAAGACCTGAGACCACTGTTGTTACGTGGAAATTGATTTAAAGGGTTCTTCATGTTGAGACTTGAGGGCCTGAGTTATAGAGAAATGTTGAATAGATTAGGACTTTATTCCCTGGAGCACAGGAGAATGAAGGGAGATTTGATACAGGTATACAAAATTATGAAAAGTATAGACAGGGTAAATGCAAGCCATTTTATTTTCCACTAGGTTGGGCAAGTCTACAACTAGAGGTCATTGATTAAGGGTAAAAGTTGAAATATTTCAAGGGTATAAGGGGAGCTTCTTCACGCAGAGGGTGGTGAGAGTGTGGAATGAGTTGCCAGCAGACGTGGTGGATGTGGATCTGATTTCAATATTTAAGAGGAGTTTGGGTAAATATGTGGATGGGAGCGGTATGGAGGGCTATGATCCAGGTGCAGGTTGCTGGGTCTAGGCAGAATAACAGTTCAGCACAGATTAGATGGGCCAAAGGACTGTTTCTGTGCTGTAGTGCTCTATCTCCTTACTTCCATTACTTCAAATATAATTCAGATTTCCTTTGCACAAAAGTGGAAATATACCTGTAAGGTGTACATGGTATAGAGTAGATGGAATGGATTTCTTGTACTTCTTTTCATTTTACACAGCTGAAAGACAGCAGAAATACCCTTACTGCCTGTATGCTAATTTTAATGTTAGGCTAGTTTCCTTGTAGGCTTTAACAAAACAGAAAAAACAGTGATAATTTAATGCAAAAATGTATGATTAACCTTTGCTTCCTTTTTCCTGTTGTAGGAGTTTCTGATAGAATATTCTGGTTTTCCTGAAATTCTTTGTTTCCATCAACAGGTGTTGCTCAAGGTTCTGTAATACAAAGCATTAATATATTCACAGGAAATTAAAAAAACACTAACAAGCGTATCAAGTATAAATGTATTTTCATAAACAGCAAACAATTGTGGATTCATATTGTTTTATTTACAGTCCTTCACTGTCCCGTCAGGTCATTGACACATAGGTATCTTTAAGCTTCTATCACTCTTTAGTTGTCACAATTGTAGGAATTCCACATAACTGCTCCAATTGTGGCCAATGCACTTCGGACAGTTAATTCATTATGAGAAATCAAGAATTCTCTTGGAAACTTTGAAAGTGGATACCCTTTCCATTGAGTATTACATTAAGATTTCAAAACAAGGTCCTCATTCAAGGACAGGAGAAAGGCTTTATAAAGACATAGAACAGAAATGCGGCAATTCGGACAATATTGCAACAATAGTTATTTCTAGATAATTTTGTTACAATTCATAATTCCACATCCAGCTTTCTCTCAATACAGGTCATGGTCCAAGAGGAATTTGCTGCAGACTGGTTTGTCACTTACATATTTCTCTCCTAAGCAGTCTCCAGGAGTCATGATCTGGTTCCTCTCCAGTTCTGAAATCACTGATGAGGCAGATTCAGCTACACGTGTGGGTAAGAAATGCTTGACATAGAAGGTGGTGCGCTATTTTCACTATTTATGCTGGGCTCCTGTGCACTGATCAAATGAACCCAAGGTTCTTAATGCATTCCCAAATGATCATTATTTTCTGCCACTATAGGCCAGGGACTTCCCAAAGCCAATAGGGAGGCCACACCTTTTCAAGGAGGTTCTCAGAACATTAATGAATTGTGTCCCTTTGGTAACCTTTTGTTGTAATGGAGCTGGAAATAATTCCAGTTTCTAGAGTTTTGTCAGACACGTGAATACTGTACTATGTCCATCAAAGTTAACTGTGTCTAGGACAAGCATCAGTGCTGGAATGCTGGCCTGGGAGAGCACACTGACATTCATTTATCTATTCAGCCAATGGATATTGAAGCCAAAGAGAGGCCATGTAATACAGCAAAAATTAATGGAAAGTCAGAGGATTGGGAAGCCTTTAAAAGCCAACAGAAGGCAACTAAAGACATTAAAAAGGTAAAGATGGAATACGAAAGTTAAGCTAACCAACTGAGAATACCAAAAGTTTCTTCAGATACATGAATGGTAAAATTGAGGTGAGAGTGGATATCGAACCGCTGGAAAACTATGCTGGAGGGGTAGTATTGGGGGACAAGGAACTGGCGGACGAACTGAATAAGTATTTTGCATGAGTCTTCACTGTGGAAGACACGAGCAGTATGGTAGAAGTTCCAGATGTCAGGGGTCATGAAGTGTGTTAAGTTACCTTAACTAGAGAACGTTCCTGGGAAACTGAAAGGTCTGGAGGCAGATTACCCCAGGGTTCGGAAAGAAGTGGCTAAAGAGATTGTAGAGGCATTAGTAATGATCTTCCAAGAATCATTAGATTCTGGAATGGTTCCAGAAAGCTGGAAAATTGCAAGAGTCATTCCACTCTTCAAGAAGGCAGAGAGACAGAAGAAAGGAAACTGTAAGCCAGTTAGTCTGAACTCAGTGACTGGGAAGCTGTTGGCGTTGATTATTAAGGATGAGGTCTCAGGGTACTTGGAGGCACATGATCAAATAGGCTATAGTCAGCATGGTTTCCTCAAGGGAAAATCTTACCTGACAAACCTGTTGGAAATCTTTGAAGAAATAACAAGACAACTTGACAAAAGGAGAATCAGTTGATGTTGTGTACTTGGATTTTCAGAAGGCCTTTGACAAGGTGCTACACATGAGGCTGCTTAACAAGCTACGAGCCCATGGTATTACAAGAAAGATTCTAGCCTGGATAAAGCATTGGCTGATTCGCAGGAGGCAAAGAGTGGGAATAAAGGGAACCTTTGCTGGTTGGCTGCCGGTGATTAATGGTGTTTCACAGGGTCTGTATTGGGACCAATTCTTTTTATGATACATGCCAATGATTTGGATGATGGAATTCGTCTTTGCTGCAAAGTGTACAGGCACTATGAAGACAGGTGGAGGGGCTGGTAGATTTGAGTAAGTAGAGAGGCTACAGAAGGACTTAGACAGATTAGGAGAATGGGTAAATGAAATACATTCATTACATTCATTAAATGAAATACAGTGTTGGGAAGTGAATGGTCATGCACTTTGGTAGAAGAAATGAAAGGGTTGATTATTTTCTAAATAGAGACAAAATACCAAAAATTGAGGCACAAAGGGACTTAGGAGTTGTGGAGGTTAATTTTCAGGTTGAGTCTATGCTGAGGAAGGTAAATACAATGTTAGCATTTATTTCAAGACGACTAGACTATAAAAGCAGGACTGTAATGTTGAAACTTTATAAAGCACTGGCGAGCCTCACCTGGAGTGTTTGGAGCAGTTTTAGGCCCCTTATCTTAGAAAGGATGTTCTGAAACAGGAGAAGATTTCAAGGAGGTTCATGAAAATGATTCCAGAATTGAATGCCTTGTCACATGAAGAGTGTTTGATGGCTCTGGAATTCACTGGAATTCAGAAGAATGAGGGGTGACCTCATTGAAACCTATTGAATGGTGAAAGGTCTTGATAGAGTGGATGTGGAGAGGATGTTTCCTATGCTGGGAGTGTCTTAGATGAGAGAACACAGCCTCAAGATAGAAGGGTGTCCTTTTAATATGGAGTTAAGGAGGAATTTATTTAGCTAGAGATTGGTGAATCTGTGGAATTCTTTGCCACAGGCAGCTGTGGAGGCCAAATCTCTATATATATTTAAGGCAGAGGTTGATAAATTCTTGATTGGTCAGGGCATGAAGGATACGAGGAAAACGCAGGAGATTGGGGCTGAAAGAAGATTGGATCAGCCATGATAAAATGGCAAAGCAGACTCAATGGGCCAAATGGACTAATTCTGCTCCTATATCTTATGGTCTTATTTTGTAGATGCAGCTCTGATATTTCAGAAATTTGAAGTGCCTTATATTGGTAGCTCATGTCTCAAATGTGCACAATAAGGCATGTACACGACCCTCTACTGTCGATAACTCTGGCGAGGAGTATAAAATCTTGATAGTTAACACTCTTTTCAAAGTTGAAGGTTCAAAGTTCAAACTTATCAACAACATTTTTAAAATTTTACCATATACTACTTTGAGATTTGATTGCTTGCAGACATTCACAGTAAAACAAAGAAATACAACAGAATCACTGGAAAACTACACACTAAGACTAACAAGTAACCAAAGTGCAAAAGACAAAAAACTATGCAAATACCAAAAAAATACAATAAAATAATAATAATGCAATGGATAATTAAAGTGAAAAGTGAAACTCAGGATCTACTCATGCAGACTGAATGGGGGTCTGCTGCAAGACATTCAGCAAATCTCCATTGGCAGACGCAGAGGTGTTTTGATGCCTGTCCAACCAACCCAGGTATGAAGGTGGATCACTATAAGTGTCAAATTTATTTGGAGAGTTTGGGAACGGCTTCTTTGGCAGTGAAATCTGGGCTCGAAGCAAATTATTGGGCGGCATGTTCTAGGCCCAGTGTGATTGACCACAGCTGGGCCTGAGTCCTAATGTGAGGCATGATCTGTTGTTTGGATAATTTAAACACTGGCCCTGATAGTCTGGAAAGGCAGTGTGTCAAGAGTCACACTGAGCCAATTTGGAGAAGTTGAGACAGCTTCTTCAGCAGTGAAATCTAGGCCCAGAGTGATCTGTTGCAGTGGAACCCAGGTCATAATGCAATGTACGATCCACTGTTCAGGCAATTAAACACTGACCCAGACAGACTGGGGGCACCTCCCTCCGTGGTGCTAAGGCTATGAAACTGGCCTCGGCTGCTGTGTTTTTGTGTTTGTGAATTTTACGACAATTTGGCCTGCTAATATGATGTACTGAATATGGAGGTTTTGGGCCTACTCTGGGCTGCTCTGGGGATTTGGATCAGGGATTCAATTTGGTCCAGTGTGCTGTTGTTGTTGCTTGCTTCTATTATTTCCATGATTTGTGTTTTTTTTCTCTTTCTCTGTGCACATTGGGGGTTGGTTGTTTTTTAAAATTGGGTTCTTTCAGGTTTCTTGCTTTGCAGATGCCTGTAAGCAAGCAAATCTCAAGGTCGTACAAATTATACATTCTTTGTTAATAAGTGTACTTTGAACGTTTGAATTTTTGCAGTACAGGGGAGGCCACAAATGAGCAATGAATGCAGTAGACTGTACTGGAAGAAACGAATTGCCACTTTCCCCAGAAGAATTACTTGGGTCCCAGAAATGTGGGAAGAAAAGAGTTAAAGAACAGCACCTCAAATGTTTGAATGGGAAACTGTGCTGAGAAAGGGAGTGGTTGGCAAAGATGGAAGAGTGGACTACTGAGTTGCAAAGTGGACGCCCTTAGAAAAGCTGTAGGTGGGAAGCAGAGGAAGAATTGTCTTTTGGTGGAAGCTCTTTGGAGATGTTGCAAATTATGGAGAATGCCCTATGTAACATGGAGGCCGGTGAGACGAAGGAAACCCAAAGCATATTCTGACTGGAAGAAGAGAAGGTGAGAACATAAGTGTGAGGAAAAAGGAGAGGCGGTCGAGGGCTCTGTCAACTTGTGGTAGACTGAAAGCCAAGCTTAAAGCAAAGGGGAAGACACCTTATAGGTACTGGTGTGGAAGAGCTCACCATCTGAGCAGCTACCATGCAAGCAGAGAAAGTAAGAGATTGAAATAGAATCCTATAGGAAACAGAATAAGAGGGGGGATAACCAAGATAGCTGTGGGAGTTGGTAGGCTTACTGTGAATAATATCAGCTAACATATACCCTGAGTTAAAGATCCAGATGATAAAGTAGGTAGGAGTGAAATTTTGAGCTTATTAAAGTAAGAGCAAAGTGGAAAATCAAAGCTACTGAAATCATTAAGTCCTTTATGAGTGTAG
The DNA here is from genome assembly GCF_030144855.1 of Hypanus sabinus. Taxonomy (NCBI): domain Eukaryota; kingdom Metazoa; phylum Chordata; class Chondrichthyes; order Myliobatiformes; family Dasyatidae; genus Hypanus; species Hypanus sabinus. Next base: position 42,749,681 of record NC_082727.1, read on the forward strand.
GAAATAGCAGAAATACAATCATGGATGTAACGGGAAAGGGAGCAGGGAGGTGATCTGAATAACAGTATATATCTAGGACCGTTTTACATATCCAATATGGAGATAGGCACATGAGTTCAAGAATAAACACAGAAACCTTCAAAAGTGCATACAGTAAAAGACAGTGGAACAGAGACTCTTGCAGTATAACTGGAAGAAAAACTGATGTCAATTGAATAATAACTGGAGCAAAAACAAAGAATGCTGGAAGCACTCAGCACAATCGACGGAGAGAGAATCCATGTTTCTCGGTACTTCAGAGTGGACACAGGATAACTCTAAAGACTTCTACATTGTGGACAGTCATAGACCTCACTCATGTAGTATTTCTCGTAGCAACTGCTGGGGAGCAGCCACTGGTTTTTGCTCTGGAGGTTACATAAAGTTCCCCGAAAGAAAGAACATGTATCTAGAGATATTATCCATTGTGGCGACCCACTTTCTGCGCAGGCGAACCGGCTCACAAATAGCCAGCGTGCGGGGGGAGACTTTGGTAATGCACCTCTGACGTCATTTTCGCCAGGAGAGGGCGGGTGCTAGGGATTAAATGCTAGTGCCGCGAAGTTTGAATAAACTAGCCTCGAAACGACTTACCGACTGCGTGTCGTCTCTAGCTCTGTATGTAGTACATCGCTACATTGGTGACCCCGACGGTCCAAACGGGATTTGGACCAAAGATGACCGACTCTTCATCTCTTCACGCAGTTTCGCTAAAACTGCCAACTTTCTGGACGCTGTGACCACGCGTGTGGTTTAGCCAAGCAAAAGCCCAGTTCCAGGTTCGGCAGATATCTTCTGATTCCACGCATTACTATTACATGGTGAGCATCCTTGACCAGGAGATGGCCGCCCGGGTTGCGGATTTCATACAGTTGCCCCTGGAAGAATGCAAATATGAAGCATTCAAGGCGCTGCTCATTGGGACCTTTGGCCTCTCACGGCACGAGCGGGGTGCCCGCCTGCTTCACCTGGACGGTTTGGGAGACAGACTGCTGTCAGCATTGATGAACAAGATGCTGTCCCTGGCTGATGGACACAAGCCCTGCCTCATGTTCGAGCAAGTGTTCCTAGAGTGACTGCCCGAGGACATACATCTGCTGCTGGCCAACGCAGATTTTAGTGACCCCTGGAAGGTGGCGGCCCGGGCAGACATGCTGTGGAAAGCCAAGAGGGGGAGCATGGCATCCATCAGTCAGATTACCAGGCCACGCACCCAACAGCGGACCAGACCAGGCCCAGCACACAACACAGAGGCAGGAGTGAGGAGGCCAGTGAACAGTGGTGTTTCTACCGCCAGCGGTGGGGCACAAAAGCCCGCCATTGTTGCCCGCCCTGCAAGGGCCAGGGCCAGCTGCCGCTAATGACTATGGCGGCTGGCCACCAGGACAGCCTGTTGTATGTCTGGGACAAACAGTTGGGACGCCGCTTCTTGGTCGACTCCGGAGCGGAAATCAGCGTCTTGCCCCTTATGGGGTACGACACCTGCAACAGGAAGCCAGAACCCATCCTGCGGGCTGCAAATGGCAGCACGATACAGACCTACGGCACCCGCACAGTGCAGCTGCAGTTTGGCACCAGCCGGTTCATGTGGGACTTCACACTGGCCACCGTGGCCCAACCACTCCTGGGGCAGACTTCTTGCGAACTCACAGCCTATTGGTCGACTTGCAAGGGAAAAGACTGGTACATGCTGAGACTTTCCAGACGTTCTCCCTGGGTGAAGCCAAGTTGCCGGCCCCACACCTGGACTCCATCATGCTGTCAGACAATGAATTCACCAGAATCCTGGCGGACTTTCCATCGATTCTGGCACCGCAGTTCATGGCAGCCATGCCCAGACACAGGGTTCAGCACCACATTCCGACCAAGGGACCACCCCTCCACGCCCGTGCACGAAGGCTCCCCCCGGAAAAGCTCCGCCTGGTGAAGGAGGAGTTCAAGAGGATGGAGGAATTGGGGATCGTACGGAGGTCCGACAGCCCATGCACATGGTGCCCAAAGCAGCTGGGGGTTGGAGACCATACCGCAGACTGAATGAGGCTACAACTCCAGACCGCTACCCCGTGCCGCACATACAGGACCTTGCAGCAAACCTGCACGGGGCAAGAATATTTTCCAAAGTAGAACTTGTCCGGGGATACCATCAAATCCCAGTGCACCCTGAAGACATCCCCAAAACAGCACTTATCACCCCGTTCAGCCTGATCGAGTTCCTCCGAATGCCGTTCGGCCTGAAGAATGCTGCACAGACGTTCCAGTGGCTAATGGATGCGGTGGGACGCCACCTGGACTTTGCGTTCATCTATTTGGACTACATCCTTATAGCCAGCAGTAGTCTCCAGGAGCATCTGTCCCACCTCTGCCAGCTCTATTCCCGCTTGAGCGATTTGGGCCTCACGATCAACCCGGTCAAATGCCAGTTCGGTCTCGATACCATCAACTTCCTGGGCCACAGGATTACCAAAGACGGGGCAACACCTTTGCCCACCAAGGTAGACGCGATCTGCCACTTTGCCCGGCCCGACACGGCCAAAGGCCTACAGCAGTTCGTTGGTATGGTGAACTTCTACCACCGTTTCCTCCCCTCAGCAGTCCATATCATGCGCCCTTTGAACACCCTGATGTTGGTTAAAGGCAAGGACATTACTTGAGACGAGGAGGCCGCGGCCGCTTTCGTTAAAGCCAAGGAAGCCTTGGCAGATGCCGCAATGCTGGTGCTCCCCAGAATGGACGCACCCGACACAGCAGTCGGTGGGGTGCTGGAGCAGCTCTTCGAGGGGCGCTGGCAACCCTCGAACTCAAGTACAGTGCTTTCGACCAGGAGCTGTTGGCACTGTATCTGGCAATCCGGCATTTCAGGTACTTCTTAGAAGGCAGGCCGTTCACCACGTTCACGGACCACAAACCGTTGACCTTCATGTTCACGAAGGTGTCCGATCCCTGGTCGGCTCTCCAGCAGCGACATCTGTCCTACATCTCCGAGTACACGACGGACATCCAGCATGTCTCGGGAAAGGACAACATCGTGGCGGATGCACTCTCTAGGCCCTGTCCCTGGGGGTGGACTATGCAGCACTGGCGGACGTGCAGCAGGCAGACGACGAGATGCCCAGCTACAGGACCGCAGTCTCGGGTTTGCAGCTGCAGGACTTTCTCGTAGGCCCAGGTGAGAGGACTCTCCTGTGCAACGTGGCTACTGGCCAACCTCGCCCCAATGTCCCGGCAGCCTGGAAGCGGTGAGTTTTTGACTCCATTCACAGTTTGGCGCACCCATCTACCAGGACAATCGTCCGGCTGGTCTCCAGAAAGTTCGTGTGGCACGGACTTCGCAAGCAGGTCAGTGAATGGGCCAGAACGTGCGCGCAGTGCCAAACATCCAAGGTGCAGCGGCACCCTAAAGCCCCGCCGCAGCAGTTCGAACCCACCCACCGGAGGTTCGACCACATTCATGTGGATATTGTGGAGCCCCTACTAGTGTCCCGAGGAGCACGGTACCTCCTAACTATGGTAGACCGGTTCACGAGGTGGCCAGAGGCTGTTCCGCTGACCGACACATCTGCCGATTCCTGCGCCCGAGCACTGATTGCAACCTGGGTAACACGCTTTGGGGTACCGGCCCACATTACCTCCGACAGAGGCGCCCAGTTCACCTCCAGCCTGTGGTCGGCTGTGGCCAGCCTATTGGGAACGCAACTACACCACACAACTGCCTACCACCCACAGTCGAACGGACTAGTAGAACGCTTCCACCGTCACTTGAAGTCGGCTCTCATGGCCCGCCTGAGAGGACCTAACTGGGTGGACTAGCTTCCCTGGGTCCTACTTGGAATTCACACAGCGCCCAAAGAGGATCTGCATACCTCGTCGGCCGAGTTGGTGTACGGTGCACCCCTGGCTGTCCCAGGAAAGTTCATACCAGCCTCAAACCATCATCATTATCCAGGTCTTCCAGGGCACATCTACCCTTGAAGCAAAACTTTTATTTTTGTATTGTGCATTTGTCTCCTCAAGAACCTGGATCCTAAAGTAGTGAATACCAATCTTGCAATTGATCAATAGAATGCTGTGGAGTGCAAATGGCAGCATCCTCTTAGACATGCAACTTTTTTTTTCTGGGAACCTTGCATTCCAGGATTCTGACCTCATGTGACTTTTAAAACTATATTAGACAATATTGCTATATTACTTTTAAGGCAATAAAAGGTAAGCAAGGAACTTCCAGGCCTTCTGTTATATTGAACAGTCTGATTTTAGGTTGCATTTCATTTGAGGTTTTATAAAGCACTCATTAATAATGTATTAGAAGAAAAATAATAATTGTTTTCTAAACAACTCTTGTAAATATTAAAGAAAATAATTACCCCAGCATTCATTTATTGCCAAATGAATACTACAAATAAAATATACAATGGAAAACATTGAGGATGATAATAAACAATTATATTAATAATGATAGAATAATTTTCATCTGATAATATTAGTATTTTGGGATGCTGCTGTCTCAGGTAATTGATTAATACAGTGTGTTTTTAATGTTTATTTTGCTGCGGTTGTACAAATCTCCCAAATAATTCTTTTGAAAATCTTTTACTTTGTTCAAATCAATGAAGTGCTCATTCTATTCATTAATTTTTAGCTCTGATATTTGTATACTGAAAATCACATCACATATAATATCATACCTGTGGTTTACAAAACATTTAGTTATTGTGCAATTCATTTTATAAATTGGCTCGGAATATCAGTCGTCTCTCAAAAGACAACAGCTTCTTTCAAAATGTTCACAAATAAAATACAGTAGGTATAGGGGAAAAAAAAAGCAAAATAAAATAAAATGGACATTTAGAACATGAATTCAGAAGACATAAAAAGGGATGAAACCACAAAGTTGTTACTATTTACTAGTAACAGCATGATGTACTGCTCAATTCATTGTTGTATAGTAATATAGTTATTGTATTATTTCACATTTGATCTACTAAAATGGGCTCATTTCTTATCTTTTGGTGTTTTTCCATGAAATCAAATCCACGATTCATTTAACAATAGTGTCATGCAATGTATTTGAAGTTATTTTTGAAGTTAGTTGAATAGGGCGCTTACCATCAATTTAGCTTCAATGTTCTCTTCCTCTTTAGAGTTGAATGAATCCTGTTGCTTTACACAAGTCTTCATTTGCTGGTTAAAGCATTCAATTCCAAAAAATGCACTTCTCCACCCTGGGTTGCACCTCTTTTTTCCTGTGCTTAGTTCTGTTATTAGGCTGGCATTTTCTTCTGTGCTTTCATTGCTCTGGCTAAGTTTTATATCTTCATACAAAGTACTACTTTCTGCAATAATATGCCAGTTATTTTCCATCTGATGTAAGTGTTTTGACACATTTTCTTCCCCCTCGCAATTATCTGACTTTAGCTTCTCAAAATCAGTTTCATCCAGTACTGTATTAGTAATATTTTGTCCAAGAATCACTTCAGCATTTGTTTGTAGGTGGTCATCCTTATATTTAGCTGTGCAAGACATAATAAAGTAATCTGTGTTAATAGATGTTCAGGTAAGCTTCTTGCGTAAAATCTGATTGTTAGACTGTATGAAACAGCATGGCCATCCACTTGCACTATTAAAGAGCTGGAATACTTCAAGTTTGATTCAAACACCAGTTACCAGGACAACCAATACCAGCTGAGGTATGTGTCAAACTCCTACCAGCATTTGCCTTACTTTGTTTACTATATGGCTCAGTTCTGAAGCAGAACAGATTCAGTGAATTTATATATAAAGCATGTCAATTTCCTTCCTTTTCATTGGATTATTCCAGCAAGGTCTGACTTGCAAAAAAACCTGGGTGGATAAAATCATAGGAAATTGCAAATTATTTCCAGTGGAATTTAATTTCCAATCCTTTAAGGGTTCATTAACATCCCGTGCCACCCTGAGGGAAATTAGGCTACTCTTGATTTCTTGCTCTCCTGTAGGTGTTGTGATTGAATTCCAGGAACACCATAATTAGATAGAGGGCTCAGCAGAGGGCTGATGAATCAGAGCTATTTTGTGAGATGCCAAAATAGGTACCTATTATAATAGAAATGTTGTAAGAATAACTTCTTACAGAGTAGAACTGTCAATCAAAGGTAAAATTGAACAAAATTAATCCTTTGGTATATGTCAATTTCTCTGGCATTAACCTAGTTGGTGTATAATTTCTTTTATTTTAAGTAATTGACTATCTGATACATTTGCCATTGCTGGACTTTGACCCGGTACTGTAATGTAGGAATGGATTTTTTAGCAATTTAGTCTTCACAAAATCATTCAATTAGTATTATACAGCAAAGTGCATTGATACATTAAATTTTCTGCCTCCTGCAAATGCTAGAATTGAAGAAATTACATAATTGTGCAATGAGCCTTTGGGCTCTGATGCAGCTAATATCTCATTATGGATTCCCTGATGGGGCAAAGTCTTGGTAAATTTGCACAACTGACCTTCAGACCAGAAAATGAGTCAAAGGACGGAGCAGATCTTGGGAATGGGTGCATAGCAACACCTGCACATCAGCAGTCATAACGGCAATGCACCATATCTCGGACATAATATATTACCTGTGACAGAAGGGAACTCCTAACTCGGGCAGATTAACCAAACTCTGTTCACAGTTATCATCTGCACTATGTAGAAAATACTCAACTCATCAGAGGGAAATCATCTCCTTTGCAAAAATGCCAAAAAATCCGAACTTCTTCAAAGAGAGCAACACAGAAACAGATATTTATACTTAAAGTTGTCACAAATATGTTGAATCATAGAATTACACAGCATTGAAACACAGCTATTTGCCCCTGGTCTGATGAAGGGTCTCGGCCCGAAACGTCGACCTGTTTACCCTTTTCCACTGATGCTGCCTGGCCTGCTGAGTTCCGCCAGCATTTTGTGTGTGTTGCTTATTTGCCCCTGGTATCTGCACTGTGAAAGAGCTATTGAATTCATCCTGTTCCATTTTTCTTTCCCTAAAGATCTAATAGGCTTCAATTATATATGCATTTCCCAATTTGAGGTTAAAATTCTCTCTCCCAGCAAGTCCTTCCCATTACACCCTACCTTAATAGTATCTTAATTCCACGGCTCATCCACATTGAATTTTACCTGTAATGAATGCTTCACTGTGTATGATTTTTACAAGAATATGTTGCAGACTTGAATAAATATACAATGAAAGGCCTAAGTAAAGTGAGTCCTCTGAGTATATTTATTGTTGCTTCATTATATTTAGGATGAAATAGGATGCACTTAATGGGAAAGTAGCATCCTGATTCCGAAATTATTTAAATTCTTAATTATGAGACAACAATTAGAAATAACAAAATTATTAGTATGTGACATTTATGTAATCTAAACACAAGTAATTCGCAGATGCTGGAAATCTCGAACAACACATACACACAAGATGCTGGAGGAATTCAAGAGGTTAGGCAACAGCTTTGGAAATGAATAAACAGTTGATGCTTCAAGCAGAGACCCTTCTTCAGGACTGGAAAGGAAGCAGGAGGATAAAAAAGTGGGGGTAAAGGAGGGAGGACTAGCTAGAAGGTGAAGCCAGATGGGTGGGATAGATAGGGGACTGGAGAAGAAGTAATCTGATAGGAGAGGAGAGTGGACCATAGGAGAACGGGAAAAAGGAGGGGCACCGGGGGAGGTGATAGGCAGGTGAGGAGAAGAGGTAAATGGTAATGGAAGAAGAGGGAAGGGGAGGGAAGAAACTATTGGAAGGAAAAATCGATGTTCATGCCATCAGGTTGGAGGATAGTTAGATGATATATACTCAAGAAAGTCTGCAGATGCTGCAAATCCATATCAATGCACACAAGATGCTGGAGGAACTCAGCACGTCAGATAGCATCTACGGAAATGAATAAACAGTCAGTGTTGTTCCTCCAGCCTGAGAGTGGCTTCATTGCAGCAAAAGAGGAGGCCATGCATCAACATGTTTGAATGTGAATGGTGACTGGAATTACAATGGTTGGCAATCAGAAAATTAAGTAATTGGCAGTTCGAACAGAAGTGCTCGACAAAATGGTCCCCCAAATTATGCCAGGTCTCACCAATGTAGAGGAGGCAGCATTGGGACCACCAGGTTCAACAGATGACCCCCAACAGATTTACAAGTGAAGTGTTGCCTCAACTGGAAAGATTATTTGGGACCCTGAATGGAGGTAAGGAAAGAGGTGAATGGGCAGGCATAGCATTTCAATTGCTTGCAGGGATATGTTCCAGGTGGGAGATTAGTGGGGGACGGATGAATGCGCAAGGTAATCACAGAAGAAGTGATCTCTGCAGAAAGCAGAGAGTGGGGTGAGGTAACAGTGTGTCAGGTGGCAGGATCCATGTTGGAGATGGTGGAAGTTGAGGAAAATGTTGGATGCAGAAGCTCTTGGGGTGGTAGTTGAGGACAAGAGGAACTCTATCCCTGTTAAAGTGGCAGGAAGATGGGATGAGAGCAGATGTTTGGGAATTGGAGAACATGTGGATGAGGGCAGCATCAATGGTGGAGGAAGGGAAACGCTGTTCTTTGAAAAAGGACGCTGGAAAAGAAAGCCTCCTTCTGGGAATGGATGCAGCAGAGATGAAGGAACTGAGAAAATGGAATCACATTTTTACAGGAGACAGGGTGGGAAGAGTTATAGTCAAGGTAGCCACGGGAATCAGCAAGTTTATAAAAGATGCTGGTAAACAGTTTGTCTCTAGAGTTGGAGATAGGAGACTGAGAAAGGGGAAAGAGTTGTCAGAAATGGTCCAAGTGAATTTAAGTGCAGGGTGGTAGTTGGAGGCAAAGTTGATGAAATTGATGAGCTCATCATGAGTGCATGAAGCAGAACCAGTGCAGCTTAGTTGTGTATTCTGTAAGCCACAATGGGGTGGGATGGAACCAAGTGTTATTGGCAAGCTTATTATTCTAATTTATTTCTGCATAAGGCAAGTCACTGATTTATTCAAAAGTTAATTTGAAGATCATTTCAATTGCATTCTAGAATATACCTGCAACCAGGTTGTCAGAAAGATGATTCATTTTCAATATTGTACATTCTGGTGGAGCCGAAGGTGATAAATGGTGTTGTTTGAAGATTTCTCTGGTTTCCATATCAACTGCTTTCCTTTCAGATCTGAGCATTGCTTTATGCGAGACATCTTCGCCACTTCTTTGTCTCTTCTGCACAATAAACATGTTCTTTCCCTTTGTATGGTTTTGCAGTGCAAGGTTAACATTGTTAAACACTGGCCTTGTTGCAACTTTTGATCTGAGGCAAATAATAATTAATTTGATAACAGCGCAACATCAAAATTAAAATGTGACAACAGTTTTACAGATGACAATTGTGGTAAAACATATATGTTTCTATTCAGTACACTTATACTCTTTTGACATTTACCCAAACTGAAAGCTTTTACTTAAAGTACATTTACGTAGTAGAAATGAAATTTAAAAGGTTTTCAAACAAACCTTACCAGCAAATCACATCATGGAGCTTTTAAGCTGAAGGGCAAAAAGGCAAGGTAGTTGGTTGTGAGAAACAGAGTGTGGAGCAAAAGGGAGAGAATGATAATGAATCAGAGATATTTAGAAAGAAAATTCTAGAGCAATAGGACCTATCCAATTGAATATATATTTATTGAAAGGTGGAGATAAGAAAATTGAGACATTTTTCACATCAACAGGGAGCAAGAGGATTTATGTATACATAATATGCATGTACAAAACCTTTCACAGTACATCATGAATTCTGTCACAAGTAGTTCAACCGCAGCGGCCAATCTGCCAACAAGAAAATCGAAACACAAAGAAAATAAATGTTATCAGGCTTATAGCACTTATGCTAACTGATAAAGTTCAGCAATAACCTCATTTTTCAGTACTAGGAGGGCTGCCTTGCTGGTCTAAGCTCTTCAAGTATATCCAAATACATTTTAAATAAAAGAAAATTGATGGTGGTGGTGGTGGTGGTGGGTGGGTAGGGGGAGATGTTGAAATACAGCTGATGCCTAAAACATGTAGTTGGCATGTAGATGGAATCAAGAGTTGGGGTGGGGTGGGTGTTTAAAAATGGGTGATGTAGGCCGGAGAAGGAAAATGGGAAGTGTCCTGAGCCTTTGTGGCTCACCAGGCTGGTGCTTATGCCAGTTTCTGAGGCATGAAGCAACTGAAAGTACGAGACTACCCCCCCCCCCAACCCCCCCGGATAGGACGCCAGTCTATCGCAAGGTTGACCCCAGCATTTTTTGCTGGTACCCATTTTCAGCTGGGTAGACTGGAGCATTGTGTGCTTAATTGCCTTGCTCAAGGACTCACATGCTGCCTCAGCTGGGGCTCGAACTCAGGACCTTAAGGTTGCTAGTTGAACACCCTAACCACTTGGCCATGCAAACACTGGAAGAGGATCAAAAGGAAAGAGAGAGGAAGAAGCACACTGGAGGTGAGGGTTACCGAAACTTGAAAATTTAATGTACATACCATCAGACTGAAGATTATCCAGAGAGAATATGAGGTGTTGTTCATTTAGGGTTAAATTTAGAAGAGAAAGTTGAAGGGATTAGGGTCGGGAAATTGATGGGAAGATTGAAATCACCAAAGAAGTCATTCAGTACTGAGGCTCAGCATGGTACATTGGAAGGATGTCTCAGAGTAGGGCTGAGAGGAATTTTACTGGTGAGAATGGTGAAATATGATAAAGTGCTCAAAGAGAAGGTGTGATGCAAGGTCTAACCTGATATTAATAGATACATGACCATCTCAGCAGATTCTATCTGTACAAAGTACAGTAAAACTCCAATAAACTGGTCCCTAATAGCTCAGAGATCACAATGGGTTAACATCTGCTTGCACATTAATATGTTAAGTTCTCATTAACAACAGATTTACGCTTCACGGATCCCTGCACTCAGAGACTGTACTTTATTGGGAATGTGAACCTAGTGCAGTGAAGTCACACTTGGGGCTTGTAACATCAAGGGTTAGGAATCCAGGTATGCTAGTAGCTGGAGCCAGGGTTACTGGAAATTTACTAATACTTTCCACCAGAAGAACAAGGAAGCTGATTGTGGAGAAGTGCTGCTTGTTCTTTGGAGAAGTTGTCACAATTTCAGAACACAGCAGAGAGTAGAGAGACCAAGGTTAGGGCAATATCATAAGCTCTGTGACAGAGGAGCTTTAGAACCATTCATTTTGGTGTGAAGCACAACAGTGAACGTGATCATAGAAAGTGAGTGGAGGGAAGATGAAGAGAGGAAGGTCAAGAGGATCGCTCCCTTCATCATAAGTAGGAAGCAACTAACTCACGTGCATCTCATCAGAGGAGGGCTGCAACATCACTGCTATTTCCCAGGTGTTACTCTGAACTTTCTGTGTCATGTCCAACCTGAAACCTCTCTTTCATGTTAGACGTGACACAAGAAACTCATTAATGAGGAGAACTGCAGGGGTAAGTTAGACTACTCCCCGTCTGCCAGAAAAAGCAGGATCTCCCAGTGACCACCCATTTTAATTCCACTTCTCATTCCGATATGTCTATCCATGGCTTCCTCCACTGTCATGATGAGGCCACATTTAGGTTGGAGGAACAACACCTTACATTCTGTTTGGGTAGCCTCCAACCTGTTGGCATGAACATCGATTTCTCAAACTTCTGGTAATGCCCCACCTCACCATTCCCCATCCCCTTTTTCCTCTCTCACCATGTCGAATAGCCTACTCCTGCACCTATTTTCTATGTTTCTATGTCTGCTTGCCTGCCCATCGCCTCCCTCTGGTGCTCTTTCTCCCATTTTCTTTCTTCCATGGCCTTCAGTCCTCTTCTATCGGATTTTCCCTTCCCAGCCCTGTATCTCCTCAATGTCTCAGCCCAAAACATTGACTGTACTCTTTTCCATAGATGCTGCCTGACCTGCTGAGTTCCTCCAGCATTTTGTGTGTGATCTCAATAATGTGCCTTTCCTTGTAGGTCAATAGTAAGTGCAAGCAGAAAACAGATATCTGCAAATACTGTTCCTACAGCATTTTAAAATGAAACGGCTTCATTTACTTTGTTACACTTTAGTGAAATTTTTAAAGCATTAGACATTGAATCATAATATAGCAATTATTTTAAATTAGCCAGAATTGGTTCCTTTAAGAGGGTAAAATCAAACAGATGCATCACCACATTAAATGAAACATTAAAGAAAATACAGGAAAAATCCAGAAGGTCAGGCAGCATAATTTGTAAGAGAAACAGAGACCTTACTTTTGCTTTGAAAGATGATTTTGATGCAAGGTCTTTGCTCTGATACATTTGATCTATTTCTCCCTCCACAGATGCTGCTTGATATATTAAGCATTTACATTTCTTTCTGTTTTTATTTCAGCTTTGCACCATCTGTTTTTATAATGCTTTGGGTTCATTACCACGTTGATAAAAATTTCAAATAATTGCTTGCTTTGTTCACAAATCCACATAAAGCTACATAAATCAGTGTACTTCAACTCTGTTTCCCATTACAATTATCCAACCAAGGTTGCCTTGGTTACATTAGTGTTCTCATAGCAACTAAACTGGATGTCACTGCATGCTTGAATACACAACTGATGCTAATTATTAAAAAAAAATCCACAGAACCTGTAAATAGACTGCTGCCCACAGAATACAACTTTTTAGACTTATCAAAATTAACCTCGAAATTGGCTTTCAGGCACATCTATCAACTTGCTTATCTACCTGTATTTACATTAAGGAAACATACATTTATGGAGTTCCACTTTTGCAATTAAAATGCCAGGGAGCTTTAATAAGACAAAAAAACCCTAGAAATTAAGAAGAATTAGGAGGGGAGGCCAAAAACTAGATTAAAAAATATTTTCAGGAGAGAGAAAATTATTAATGTTCCAAAGTGGAAAGTTCAAAAGTTAAGTTCCAAATAAATAATTTTATCTTAACATTTTAAATCTCTCAGGCCTCATTATTTACTTTGGTCAAGAGTAACAAAATAAAAAATTTATCTTGAACTGTCCAAAAACAGGGTGTATGTTCATTTTCCCTGTCATTTATAGTTCTTAAGCTCACAGCCCATTATTATTTCATTAAATTATGCCACTAATTTTGGGAAAGTATTATAAAAACAAGACTTGCATCTATAGTAATCCCTTCATAACCTTAGTTCACAACAGAATGCTTATTAATGAGATAAATACACTATTATCACTGTAATTTATTAATAATAAATTAGCTATTATCACAGTTTATGTATAAGGAAGAACATGGAATCATGTAATTGAATGTAAACTGTAATCCCTAAAGAATTTTAAAAAATTAAATATTTCTAATTAGCAAAATCTTCAAAGTATGGTCACTTGTAAATCACCAATAACTACTCAGAAAATATCAAGAAGAATAATAACTTCTCTGCAATATTACACCATGTAAATACGGTCTTTAAAGGAAGATTTAATGAAATATATTATAATATTTTCAGAGGAGATGCAACAAAATAGTTGAGAGGATTATTTTTTAAAAAATCACAATACTTTAATTTTCCAATACAATGCCTTTATTTTACTGTGTACACGGTACACAGCAGAAACTGGTGGAGGCCGCTTCATGCAGACTTTGTTAAATAAATAATTCACATAAATCATCTAGAAAAATAATATATTAATATTAGTTTACAGTTCTTAAGTCTACTTAACAATTTTTAATGAAAATTAAAGAGTCTTCTTTTTAAAAAAAACTGTGAAACCATGCTAATTCTCATACAGTGGCATAGAGTTTCAATAATGGTGATGGGAAGATGGATCTTCAATCAAAGGAGAGCAAGCCAGCAGTGGGTCTTAAGGGTAGCTATAGAAATTGAATCTGGCTCTTCACGTCCACATATAATGAGTATACTTTGATGCTGCTGAAACACATCATAGAATGTGCTGGGATACACTATCAGTGATGTAACCCGGGATCATCGGGTGTTTTGGGTCTTTCAAAGCATCAGTCACTCTCGCCCAGGCGACCTAGCCAGGGCTGATTAGCAGGCTGGCTAGTGTCCCAGCATCACTGGTGCACAGGTCACACCTCTCGCTCAGCAGCCTCTGTAACAGTCCTGAAGGCTCTTTTACTTACAGCCCCCATAATGCCAAGGAGAGGGCAGGTGCTGCACAGCAAGCAGCCAGCAAAACCTCTATGCCCCACCTTGTGCCCTCCATCCCTGTCTCTGGCACTGCTCTACCAGCTCCTGGTATTTGGTTTTCTTACGTTAAATAGTTTGTTGCAGGGGCCGGAGGCAGTTCCATAAAGATTCATGTATTGAGCCACATGCAGACCTGGTTTTGCTTAGTGTGGCAAGCAGAGCAAATGGCTATCTCAGGGTAACCATAAACTACATGGAAACAACAAACAGAAGTTGTGCACCTTACCACATCTTCAATCATGAACATTGCACACACTTGTTTTTAAACTATCACCAAATGGCAGGTATTGTCTCTAAAAGATGTATATTTCCTGTCAGCCATATTGGAAGTTTCAGAGACCATTTAGTATCTCATAAAAGAAACAAAAATAAAATTTCTCTGCTCACAGGTTCATTTAGTACTTCTTTTTGGATGCCTACAACATGACCAAATTTGTCTGTGCCAAACTTTACAGTGGACTCCCAGAATAATTTTCATAGGAGTTTGTAACATAAATGTGAATATTAAATGCAACATTCTTTGATAAAATGTGGGCAGTGCATTTGCAAATGCTAAGAAATCTGTCACTTCCAAAAATATGATGCCTTTCTAAGCTGTGAGCTTCTGAGTCATGGTTCGAGGATAAGAATAGCGAGAGATTAGTGACAACATATCTGGTGTCAATTGGCACTATTGGTTAAAGAAATAGAAGTGAGGCATATTTACAATGAAGTGTCAAGTTTGATGTTGAATTCCCAAAATAGTGAGCTCTTCCAGGAGAGGGGTTCCTGACATTATGCTGGATCTACACAACAACAGTGCTTCTGAATTTCCCATTACCAAGGAAGCCACAATCCCGGGTATTACAGCGAGTATGAGATTGTGTAAAGATACAGTATCTGCAATAATCCTGGGCATTACTTTGCTTAATACACATGCTAGGTACTTTGGGTAGTTAATAAACTTACATAAATTAATACTTACAATGGAGCAGACAACGAAGGATTTCCATTAACAACCTTATAAAGCTGTTTGAGTAGATTGTCATCCCAGTAGAGGTCACAAAACTTCTCCGATATAGCATTACTGAATGTACTGAATTTAAGACTTTTCAAGGATAAGATGTACTCACCTTATAAAAGAAATCAAAAGTCCAAAATCAATTACAAGAGTGAAATGCTATTTCACTTAGCCTGAAAACATTAGTGATGTTGCTTGTTATCAGCTTAGAATAATGCTTTTGAAGCTAGCTACATTGAATTTGAGATTTATTTTGAGTAGTTTCAAACGTATATTACCATATATAAATAAGATAGATTTAGATTCTTCAAATACTACATCTTTTACTATACAAAATAGCATTTTGCAAACAAGAACAGCACTTTTCATTTATTTCTATAATAGAATATTTTTGCTTTTGAAAACAAACAGAGCATTATCATTTTAGTAAAACAACACTGAGTTAAGCAATGAGAGAAAAGATGTCCAGGTAAAAGTTTTCAGCTTCACTATCTGGACAGCAATCTGGGCAAGTGGATATAAACAAAATTAAAATCAATGATTCACACCCACACCAAAATACTGCCAGGATAGTGAAGATGATATAATCTAACACAGTATAAACAAAGGCAAAGAGCAACAGCAAGGAAAGTTCCAAGAAGGACCAAACGTGCAGACAGAAAAACACATTAGAAGTTGTGAGGAAGAAAAATTATGGTGTTCAGCTGCTTTTGAAATCTGCTGCAGCTTTTGTCTGTCAAAAATGAACTAAAAATCATTTGTAAAATAATATTTGAAAACTTTTAACATGTGCCATATCCCACTTTTATAGATTGGTGAGCCATGCTTTAGAGGAAGCAATTAAGTGAACCACTGAAGTTAAGATTGAATAAAATCCTGTTGCAAATAGTACTACAGTTTACAGTGTGTGTATCCAAGCAAACATTTTGATACACTTTTTTTTCACAAATTCACCACTTTGAGTTTGAACCATATTAATTCTTAATGACAGAAAACAACTAGGACTCCGATGTCAACAGCAATCAATGCGCTGGTTTGTGCTGACCCAACACCCTTCACCCAGACTGCACACAGTCGGTATCTGATCCACTTGCCTGCCCTCACCATGTTGAGATGTGACCAGCCTACTGAGCTAGCTCTTCATAGCCCAGGGATGAACAGCAACAAGGCCTCTGGCAGTGTAGTACTGAGGCCCAGTTCCTGAAATAGCAACAAGCAAACTTGGGGGCAGGTGCTTTGCCAGCTATCATCTTTAAATATCTTTGACATGGAAGCAGTTAAAAACAACTAAAATTCAAGTAAATTAAAAAAGTCAGTGTTAATTATTTAAAACAAAATAATCAATATTAACTAAAATGCACAAAAACTTAAATAATTAGAAACATTAAAATGAAGTAATCTTGAAAAGGCAGCTTGAGTCTCACCTTGCCTCCCAAGTCTTTGCCTAAACAAAGCAGCCTCAAATCTTGCCTTTTATCTAACCTGGTTTGGGATACATGATCTCTCAGCATGATGGACTCTGCCATAATGGCTCCATGAGAGAATGTATATTGCAAGGATGTTTTAAACACCGAAGGACTGTCATTATGATCTAAATTAGCAGCAATGTGCAACATGATTTGACCCAATATTTTCTGGACTATTGGATTCTTAAGCAGATGGTCCAAAAAATTTAGTTCAATGCTTTTTTTCCAAATGAACATATTAACAGCCTCTCATACTGATTGCCAAAGGCCCAACAATTCTATCACATAATGTAACAACAGATAGAACTATATGGGAAAACTGGATGTATTGCACAAATAATAAATTTTGTAGCTCTGCCTCTGTGTCTCCACTGGGATTATGTACAGTGGAAAACTCTGGCAATGCCTGCTTGAGCTCCACTTCTGCAAAACTCATCTCATGGTTGTGGTGTGTGGGTTCAGTTACCATTCAGGTAAAGCAGGCCTTCACTATGAGAGAGAGACTTCATTCGGTTAGAGGAGGACTTGCCCAATTACCTGGGGGTTCCCCACCAGGCAGCAGCTGAAAACAGGTGTCCCTTAAGCTAAGAATAAATTTATGCTATCTCATTGCTTCCCAAAACTACGTATCCCAAGACCAAGTCACCGAACAACATAAATGTAACTCTAATCTATCCTCCAGCAAGGGCAACAAACATCACCCCCAAATCCCAACACCCCTTACCACAGGCCTGTGGAACATTAAGAGTTGGGCCCATTGAGCAGGAGTAAATTAGACACGAGGCTAACATTAGTGGAGATGTGAGAGAACAGTCCCCAGTGTAAGATTATGTTGAGAAGCTGTTGGTGATGAGTGAGAAAGAGAAGGCTGAGATTTTAACGGAGTAATTATTTCTCACAAGACTCAAGTTCGGGGGAGCGGGGAAGTTTTGCACAATACCTTTTCTCTTAAATACTCATCAAACCAATTCTTCCTATTGTTAGACTTCACTATTTGAGAGCTAATTCTGTATGTGCTTATTTCAGTGGCAATGCCATCATTAACCTGTGACTTCATTATAGTAAGAAGACCTCACCTTCACTCCTCTGCCTCATATATCACTGGGTAAAATGACAATTCAGCACAAACCAGCCAGTTCTTACTTACAAAAGGGGCTCCCAGCCTGGGGTCCACAGATCCCTTGCTTAATGGTATTGGTCTACTGCATAAAAAAAAGGTTGGGAAACCCTTACTTACATCATCCACCCTCTCCACAGACTCTACACAGATTATACATATTCTGAAGGAGTTAAAATTGGAGCTGAAATTGGCATTCTACTACTTATGAGGAAGAAAGTTGCAGGTTGTAGGAAGATAACAAATAGAGTGGTTAAAAGATCATAAACCTAATGAATGGAATTAAATCCGGAAAAGGAAAATTTTATTTTACCATTTATTCATTCATAGCATGTAGGCATCATTGGTTAGACCACTATTGAGTGACCATTTCTAATGCCCCTAAAATAAAACACTGCTAGGAATAAACCTCTTTACTGTGCAGTGACAGTCACATAAAATAAAGGATAGTGAGAATTCCTGAGCAATAGGGGAACCTTTGAGTGAATAGATTTCCACAGACGTCACCACATTGCAGGAAGCATGCAATAGCGCAAAAGACAGTTCAGAGGAGATCTGTGAAGATATTGCCAAGGCAATATCTTGTAAAATATCCTTGTAAAATTTTGTTACAAGGAGAAAATAGTTTGACTGTGGCTGATATATCTGGGAAAATAGGAGGCTGAGAGGAGGCTTAATTGGAGTGTTCTATGGCAAGCTGAGACAAGGTGAACAGGTAGGGCAAGAGGAGAGGTGAATAACCGAAGTACATAGACTTGATTGATAAGAGAATTGGAGGAGAATGGAGGAAAATTCTTCTCATCCCATCAATTTAAAAAAAAACCTGAATAAATACATGAAGAGCAATAAACAACAATGCTACAGACCCAAAAGTGGGAAATGGGATTAGGCTGTATAGTATTTGATGGTCTCTATGGAATGATGAACCACCAGATTCTCTGGGGAAAATTGAATGCAAATTTACAGGACGCTGGTGAGAGTGCATCTCAGTACAGTGCACAGATTTGGTGCCCATATTTAAAAAAAATGTTATACATGCACTGGAGGCAGTGCAGAGAAGGTTGAGCCCTGAGATGAAGGGGGCTGACATTTGAACAAAACTCAAGCAGGTTGGCCCTCTATTTATTGGAGCTTAGAAGAATGGAAGTAAATCAAACTGAAATAGACAAGATTTAAAGGAGGACTACTGGATGGATAGTGAAAAGTTCTCTGCCTTAACGCAGGTATCAAGAAGAAAGGGACATAGTTTCAGAATAAAGGATTACCATTTAAGATGGAGATGAGGAGGAGCTTCTTAACACAGAGAGCCGTGACTCTTTGAAGCCCTCCACCCACAGAACTGTGAAGAATTAGCTATTTAATATATTTAAGGCAGTCAAAGAATATGGGAGAGGGAACTGAAAAATGTTGAGAACAAGACTGGATCAGCCATGATCATTTTCAAGAGAATGATGGACCTACTTCTCTTTCTTATGTTCTCTACCATAAATATCTTTGATTCTAATGACTAAATAGCAAGTGCTTTAGATGCTGAATACAAGTAAATATTTCAAAAGTGCTTGATTCAACGGTAACTCTCATAATGAAAATATTAGTAAACTTTCCTTTTTGATAGAATTATCAGTAAAATACTTAATGTGTGATAAATTATCAATGTGTGCCAAAATAAAGATAATCTACCCATGGTACTGGCTTCTTCATCATGCTCTAAGTAACCATCAAATGCAAATTCTTCTTTTAAGAGATGAATAGTTTTTTGTAAAAGATTGACTGGTGCTGGATTTGATGAATTTATTGCCACTAGATTGTCTTGAGGAGACACTGGGATGCATGCAGAAGGTAACTGGATATTTTCTGAAATCTCTGCAGAAATGCTTGGAGCAGTTGTGAATGTTTTTATTTCATTTCTAACAACCAATGAGTTCCGTTCCAACAAATATCTTTCAGGCAAAGTCATTTCTGTGGCATTGGTCTTAAAATCTACAAAATTGCTAAGATTGTCAGTAGAAGGCTCCAAAATAGTGTGCGTTTTGATCGTAGCCTTTTCATCATCATTTCTGTTGAGCTTACAACTAAAAGCATTCTTCACTAGTGATCCAGTACTTTTAAAACTGCTTCCATTGCTTCCACTAGAGGTCCTGTTGGAAAGTACTGTAGATTCTGGCAAGAAGCTATTTAACTTCTCTTCATGAGAACTTGGAACGAGGGATGCATGCTCTGACATGGGCAAGTTCAGAAGAGAATCATTTACTGACGTAGTAGAAATAGCTTTGGAGAAGGAATTTACATCCTGGTATTGCAAGGAAATTGTGTGTGGTGCACTTGCTTTGCTTTCAACAATTGGAGAGAGGTTAGTAGATAAACTTGGGCTGCTATTGGTTTGGTTTAGCGATGATGCTGATGTGTGTGATCGTCTGTCCAGAGTCTCATTCTCAAAGTTAAATACAGATGTTTCCACAATTTCATTATGTTCAAAGTCTTTAATGGGCACCGTTCCTTGGTTCTTCTGGATTTCCTCTTTCATAGCTTTAACAAACTGTTTGGCCCCTGGACACTTGCTTGATACTTTTATACTGTTGAATTAAAATAAAAACACACATATACATTTTAGAAAAATGAAGTATGAAATAGAATTTTCACATTCATAAAAAATAAGACTTCTTATCTTTCAGTTTACTAAAAACACTCAGTGTTAAGGTTTGAAAGTACTGCAGGAATGCAAGATACCAGACTAGCAATGTGAAGAACTGAGGAATTATTCAGTGGAATATTATCAACATAAGAGAATGTTTGAGTAATATAACCATACCTGCAACATTCATGAAAACTCTGGGACAGTTATGGAGAGTTACTTTCTGCAGATACAGCATTACATACCTCATGATTGGAGTACTTTGTTGCTTAAATATGTACCTGTGAATCTCAAGAAATCCTTGGCGGTGTCTAGAAGTGTCTACAACTGATACATAAGCCACCATTTTCTATTCTATGCTTTAGTACTTGAAAAATTAAAATATTTCACAAAATAATGCGAAACACACATTTACTTAAATAGTACAAAACCAAAATAGATGCCCAACAAATGGTAAGTAAATAAATGACATTGAATGTGATTTTAAAAAGTAATTTTCAAGTAAACTTTGTTGTTATTGATGTTGTAAAAATTATTAGCTATAAATTTTATCCAATTTAATAAATAAATTTACTTTCTAAAGGAATATCCCACCAGTTTAATGAACACATATTTATTTAGAAGACACTTTTTTTACACCTAGGATCGCCTGACAATGTTAACACAACGCTTTTAAAAAGATAAACTTTTTAGTGAGATTATCTTTCAAAACCTGAAAAATGTAACAAATGGGAAATACAAAAATTACTATATATATTTATAAATTTGCTAAATACTTGTTAAATTCTTTTTATATTGCATTTGCTACCAACAGCTGATCTGAATAAAATGCCCAATACTCTCTGGAGATTCACTTATCTAATGCATTACCTTGTTTTCTCTTTGGTCTGTGCAAGGATAATTGGTTTGAAATGGGTGGCTGGGGAAGTGAAGGCCTCTGGAAGTTTAGAAAGGGACTTGGTGTTTACAGGACACTGACAAGGAATTGGGCCCTTGACAGCTGTCAGCTTGCTGTCAATAGCAAGAGGTACAAATCCTATAAATAATGAATGAAAAAGAAAGAAAATTCAATGGTAATGTTTTTGCTGGTTGATGTAAAAATGTGCACTGCTTCAATAATGATCAGTACCTAATCTGGATGACTCTTGGGCAAATGTTGCATTTTCCAGTGAAGAATAAGAATACTCTAAATTTTCCCATTTGAAATTGAGTCCAGTAACAGTCTTTTCTTTCCTGTGGAATTTCTAATCGAGGGAAAAGAAATGAATGAACAATTATGAATCTACATACTATTTTATCTGTGGGTACTAAATGTACAAATGAATGGAATGCAAACTTAAAAACAAATCAGAGCAACAGAAATAATACAACACTAGTGTCAAAATGAATACAAACACAACATTGATCACTATACATCTGGCTTTTCAGTGTAATATATTTTGACAATCAAATGACTAAAATGTAATAAAGGAATTATTTGATTGTACTGTAATGCTTTGCTTTGAAAAACTCGTAACTGCTTTTACAATCTTGCTTCCAACTAATGGCCTGGAGTTTGCAGACCTTCAGGAAGAGTTTATACCCACCTAGTGCATATCACCTGAAACCAGTCTGCGGCATCATAGCAGATTCCACCCTCTAAGTCTAGCTCCTAGTCAAATGTGAATGGCCAAGCAACAGAATAAACCCTGTCCGCAGAAATGCTGAAAGAAAACTTTAACAGCGATGACTGTCAAAGTTGTTAAAATACTGGTAGCTAGAAATTCATCCCCAGTAGGTGGGGCCAAACAAGTTATGTACTAAACTCTGTTTTGAAATTTGGATGCACGGAATAGAATTTGAATTCCGAATTATGAACTTTGAGGTCTGACAATGTTTTTGAATGTCTCTCACAACTAAACATATTTCAATAAATCTTTTTTTTTAAACTGTAGATTTAATAAAACTTTTTTTTGTCCCACATAGGCATCATCCACTTTGCCAAATGTAAACATCACTGCCAAGTAGACTTTTTGAACAGACTCCATTGCCTAAATGCAGGCCAATTTCTACAGCATTGTGCACCACTGCTGAACTCCAGTGGAGCTGGAAAGTCAGGACATCGTGGGTGCCCAGCTACCTTCAAGATCAGCACTTCTGCAACTGGCCTGGTGGCACGTATGCAGAGAAACACAGATTGTTACTCTAGACAGCTCTCAAAAAATCCAGGTCATTATGGTTAATGTGAATGACATCAGTGAAGAAATGTTGTTAATCAAAACTACAGTGGTTAAAATTCTGGAATATCTTCATTCAGGTAACTCAGGGAAAATATTCTTTCTATTCATTTAGATGATAATTTAAGAGTGGATTACTCCTGCTTTCTAATGCCCATATGGTTTTCATTCTTGCATTTTAAGGCCATTATAATGTAAACAGTAGTGAAGACCCTGATACTTTCATCTGCATGGCAGTAAAAGACTCATATAGGACACCATAGCCAGTAAAGACAACACTGTCAACCTTACTGTTACTCTGTACAGCAGCTTTATATCATCAGTGATATGCACGGCTTCAAACTCCACTCCACCCTGTAACATTAAATCTTCCTTAACCTTTCAGTGAAGCATTAAATAATATGAAGAAGCCACCTTTCAGATGAACTCATACAATGTAACATTTCTAACATTCTGGAATGAGAAGTACTCATTTCATTACTTATTAAATGCAAGACCAGATTAAAAGATTGTTTACTCAAAGGGGGGAGGGGAGGGCGAGGGGAGCTGGCTGCATTTAGGGAGGAGAAACTGATTCCTTTCTGTTAAAGGGATAAAATTGTTTTAGTTGGTTTAACGACTGACTGAGGCAAAAGAAGGACATAATAGCAAATGTATGGAGGTAAGCAACGGGATAGTACATGTACATAATTCTTTTTGGATGCAATGCTGGTTCTGCAGCAGCTTGAGGGTAGTGCTTTTGCAGTGCTGAGCGGCATCTTAGTACGTAGTATTCCTAGACTGAGGAACTTGCAAAGGTCAGTGCTGTGTTTGGGCTTGGACTCAGAAGATGACTCACCTTGGAAAGCTCCCAAGATAGGAATGTATAAAAATACTGTTTATCATGTTCTTGGCGCATGAAAGCATACCACATATGACCCTCATCTGAGCAGTCACTCTTGTTAATTTAATCTTCAGAGCTCAGATACCGCTTTGGTTAATCTAGGAATACCACATTTCCTCAAAGGCAAATATTTGCTAACAAATTCAGCTCTGGTTGGTTGTGCTAAAATTGGTTTGTAATAGTTTTTATGCTTTTGTTTCAACCAAATTTCTGAAGTAAAGGGAGGCTTTCTAATAAATCTTTTACCAAAATATAGCAAAATGAACAGCATTTACTGCTTTAAGGTATGACAATGCCAGGGCTCAGATAAACTACGGCAAAAACTTTGCTGCTAGTATAAAAGCCAGCATTTTCTAAGTGTTTTTATTATTCTTTGTATCTGTCTCTTTCAATCTCCAATACTCCCAGCACAGCAAAATACAGGAAGTATTCTGGTACAAAGTAGATGGTCTCACTTGAGACCATCAAGAAATCTACTTGTCACCATTTTGTCCGTAAGATGAAACTCTCAATACCTCTTTTTAATGTAATGCTTTGACATTATTTACAATATTATCTCCCCATGAAAACTATCCATTTATATTTATTTAACACTTCTAGACCATAAGACCTAGGATCAGAATTATACCATTTGGCCCTTCTCGTCTGCTCTGCCATTCCATCAAGGCTGATCTATTATCCCTCTCAACCCCATTCTCCTGCCTTCTCCTTGTAACCTTTGACGGTCTGACTAATCAAGAACCTACCAACTTCCACTTTAAAAATACTTGATGACGAGTTCTCCACAGCAACCCATGGTGAACAATTCTATAGATTCACCACCCTCTGGCTAAAGCAGGGGTTCCCAACCTGGGGTCCATAGACCCCTTGGTTAATGGTAGGAGTGCTTGGGATAAAGAAGGTTGGGAACTGGGCTTAAGAAATTCTTTCTCGTATCTGTTCCAAATGAATGTCCCTCTGTTCTGAGGCTGTGCCCTTTGGTCCTAGATTCACCCAATATAGGAATCATACTCTCCATACCCACTCCATCCAGGCCTTTCAATGTTCAATAGGTTTGAATGAGACCCCCCTCCCACTCATTCTTCTAAACTTCAGTGAGTACAGGCCTGGTGCCATCAAATGCTCCTCATGCCATTCTATTCCCAGAATCATTGTCATGAGCCTCCCCTGGACCCTCTCTAATGCCAGCACATCTTTTCTTAGATAAGGGGCTTGAAACTGATCATAATGCTCCAAGTGTGGTCTGACCAATGTCTTACAAAGCCTCAGCATCACATCCTGGTCTTATGTTCTAGACCTCTTGAAAGGAATACTAACATTACATTTGCCTTCCTTTCCACCAGCCCAACTTTTAGAACAGCCAAACTTCAATGTATCCTACCACTACCGCAAGGTTAATGCATCATATTTTATTAAATTACATGAATTCTCACTGCACTTTGTATGTATTCAATTGTCTGCTTTACACACTCAAGTGTTGACTCATTTTGCAAAACAGCAATAATGTTGGAATCTATCTTCAGACACATTGAGGCAGAAACTTGGTTTGGTGGCAACTGGAAAGGGATGAAAATAAGTCAGTTGCTGGTTAAAGTCCACGGTCAGTGCTCATAGGGTTCAGAAGTATACACTTCATTTGAACTTAACATTAACCAATTAATGTAATAGAAATAAACTCCTTTTAAGTGCTCTGAAAAAAGAGATTTTGAATCTCTGCTTGTTCGGGGCACAGACAATTTTGAAAGAATCATGAGCTCCATCAGCAGGAATATAATGGTACTACAATACTTTAATAAACATGGTTTATTGATGGGTCTTGATTCAGCAGCAAGGAGGTCCTAGGCAACTGGAGTCCAAAGCCTGCTGAGAGAACATTAACACCAACAAGAAGCTAGAAGTTCACAAAGCTGCCTGTCAGCACGGACACACTCACACATTGAATTGTGGTGCTCCAGTGATTGTCCATGTTGTCCACCAACACCACCAGCTCATCCCAGTGGCTGAGCAGCTGCTGTCTAAATTGCACTTTGGATAATGTCCATCCAAGATGAACAGAGAACTTGATTTTGAGTAAAGAAATGCAGAGAACAGCATTAACCGTTATTTTGATCTCACAAAAAGCATTTGACTCTTACCATTCAAGAGACTGTGGAGCATCCATTCCAAATATGGCTACCTGCAGGCATGTGTTTTCATCTTTTGTCCAGTAAGTGACAGTAAGCAAGCTGAAATCTTCACCAGCTCTAGCCCCCAATCTCAATGCAAACTAGTCCCCAGCAGCAAGGTTGCTTGATCACCCTCACTTTTCTTGAGTTTTTTCAACAGTAGTCCTGCTTCTCACCTTCAAATTGCTTCTCACTCGCTAAACTACAAGACAAATGGGGAGTTGTTAAACCTACGTCACCCCCATTCTAGAATCAAGGACATCCCACCTTCAATCATTGTACTGCTGGAATTAGATAACATCTCATAGACGTATGTTCAGAGGCCAAGCTCCAAGTCTTCTCTGACCAGTTTAGTGAGCAGATGAGGGACTAGGCTCTGTGCCTGATGTCCATAAAACACAATCCTTGCACTTTGTGTCAATGAAGAAATTCGCCACAGTCTTCTGCAGCGTTAACGGCCTGTGGCTATCTGAGAAAAAAATACAGCTTGAAGATCAAGTCCTCAGCACAGGGACAAAACTCATGGTTTGTTGAGCAGCAGTGATCCTGCTTTCCCCCGTGGCTCTGCGCCATGAACTACTTAAAACAGACCTTTAAAGAAATGGATGTTTACAACAAAACTGTCTTGACTAAATCCACTGGTAGGAAAAATGAACCAATAGCAGCATTCTCTCCTACACCAATATCCCTCACATCGAGGCCTAGTTAGGCCCAGTCAGCCTTAGACACGGTCCACTGGACAATGGACGTTATCTTCATGTCCTACACTAGATGAACAAATGAGGTTGATCCCAGATTCATCATGGCTAGGGAGAAGTGGAACTGATTCAGCAACATTTTCAAAACTCCCTTGAAGAAGGGTAACATTTCCACCACCCCATGGAATTGCTGGCCCAGCCTAAATGCCAGAAGCAACACCCTACTTCACAAACCGGCAACCTGTATGCCCCTCAGGCACCTCCTCCCTGACCCCTGGCAGCCTGCAACTTCCACACTGGCCTCATCAGATACTTTCATAAACACACAAGTGGAAGAAAATCACCCTCAATCCCAAGGAGCTGTCTAAAAGATTAGATAGAAATAGAATTAGATAGAAATAAAAATGGCTGCAGGACTGGGAAATCAACCCAGCTACAAACAAGGGTTATGATGGAGATGTAGCGGTCAACCGAGAATTTGCTGTAAAGCTATTGCTCCAGCAGCTTGCATTACTCCTGCTTCTTCTAGTAGTTTCTGCCAACATAAATGGTGAGCACGCAATCTGTTCAGCAAAATAAAATAAATAAACTCAAATGGTAGGGCCGTACCAGACATAATATTCCCCTCTATTCCTGCCTCAGCAATACCAGATATACAGATATCTTTGTTCACAGAGGTGATGCTTGGTATTCTGACAGTTTAAATCTTGGGAAGCAGAAAACACAAATAATCAATCATATGACAAATGATGTGGACACCAAAATCTGCTTGCTGTGCCCAGCTTCCGTTCCCTAACACTACCCTTTGCCATATGTGCCCCGATGTGTCCTGGACAGCCAAACTATTCAAAAGGTTTGTCCTTCCACTGTTCCTTTGTACATTTTGTAAGAAAGTAACCAAGGAGGGTGTCCAGGGAGGGACAGCTCCTCTGGTGAAGGGGCTTGTCGTGTCCAATTTGGTGCAGTTCACCTTTGGTCCCCAACAGGCACCCAGCTCTGGCCTGTGGCTCCAAGAAGCCGTTTACATGCGACAGCGGCCACACCCCAGTACACCGCTTCGGCAGGTGGGCTAAACCAGGCGGGGGTAGCTGGCGGCCTCATACTCCAGTGAGATCGGGAAATGCCTGTCCTAGCAATGTGAAATTACCTCCGGCGGACAATGCCGATGAGATCCAATGGCCAGCAAGATGGTACTGCAACGCTTCATGGACAGCAACAGGCAGAGCAAGCCACAGAAGATGTCGAGGTCATCCACGGAAACCAAGACCCCAGTCTGTGACACTTGTTCGTAACGCTGGACCAGGACTTCTTGGGTCGAGAGTGGAACTACCCCAGTGCAATGGCCTTTTCACTTTAAAAACTCTCCCGCACTGGACAACCACTAATAGAATAGTCAAGCAGAGCAGGAATAAAAAAAACCCTCAGGAGAAAAACATTTTCAGTTGTAATCACTGCTATCAAGTGACAAGGCAATTGGAAAATAATTCTTACAGTTGTTTGCAATTTCTATGAGCAGGAACTGGAAACTCCTGTCCCTCCCTATTCCCACTCCCTTGTCATTTATGCTGGCTTCTGTTGTTCTACAGAAACCCAACTTGTTTATTTATTTATGGCCTTTGTTTGTTTGAAAGTGAATGCTGCTCTTTATTGTATTTAATCAGGAAGGAGCTCAGAAACTGGAACGCATTTGGCATGTTTAATTTCCTATGGTATAATTTCTAAAAATATTCCAACAGAGTCCAACCTCAGTAACTGTCCCAGATATTCACACAATGCCCCGTGAGACTGATGTACAGAGAATACTCGATGTGCTCAGTGTTATTCAGAGATGGTTAATTCCACCTCTGAAATATTCAGTGGTGCATGTGAGGCCTCTGCCATCCCCAGCCGAAAGTACACACACAAGCTTTATTAGGTTTTGTGAAATCTGCATGACTTAAAGGAGATGTTCCCAAATAGTTCCTACTGCAGGAATCCCACCTCATTCAGCAACACAATGTACCCATCGTGAGAGAAACTATGCCAAATAGTCTAGGGCTAGTTGCCGACTGTCACCCAGTTCCCCTTAACTACTGACCAGCCCGTGGACCCTGTTTCTAATCCTCCCACACCTTTCTCCCCAACAACCTCCTTTCCACCCTGCCTGGAAACCTGCCAAAACCCAGCCTTTCTGCTTTCCTTTACATGCTTTGCTCTGGCATGAGCTTTGTACGCTGTGAGCTCCAACAAATTTCTCATACCAGCCCCATGACAAAAATGGCCAAGAGCTCAGTAAATGGATTTTGTGTAACAAGTCTTCAATGATACCACTCAAGTTCTGGGCTTGACCTGTCCACAGCAGTGCCACAGGTAATGCACTTCCCTTAGCTGCTCCATGGTCTTCACACATCCACGATGTCTCCTATGAATTGCCAGGGTGTAGGTGGTTGATCAGATAGAAAGGGCGATGTTAACGTACAAGAGGAAGGATAAGGTACAGGGTAAATGTTAGGGAAACAGATTGATAAGCTTGTTCTGATAGCTGGTATAGACTTGATAGATAGATACATACATACTTTATTGATCTCAAAGGAAATTAATGTACACAGTATCATTACATGCACAGATACCTGTACGCAAATATTAGAAGAGAAGTAAGAAAGAATAAAAAATAAGTTACCTCAAACAGTCTAACAGAAGGGGGTCATCACTTCCCCAGCTATAGGTTGACTCATTATAGAGCCTAACGGTAAGGATGATCTCATCTAGCGCTCTCTGGAGCAGTGCAGTTGTCTTAGTCTAGTACTAAAAGTGCTCCTCTGTTCAGTCAAGGAGAGGCCTGGATACTCCAAAGAACCTCAGTCTCCTTCATCAGACTTGATGATCTCCTTATACGTCATAAAAAGTACTGCATATATAAATGCAATATGTCTGTGCTCAACAACTACTGTTTAACTGTGAACTGTGATTAATGCTCCAAGGTTTCTCACAAGCCTAGACAGAGGAAATATTACATTGAATTCTGATAAAAATTGCTCCCTATCGGATTCCTCCCACCATCTGTCAGTTATGCCAGTTTTCACTGCACAACTCCATTTAAGCTGGAGCTCTTTTGAAACATCCAGAGTTTTACTCTCAATTCATAAATGATTTTCATATTTATGTAAGTAATATTTATGTAATCATTTAAACTGTTGCTTGTACAATGGCTTTGATTTATTTGTGATTCCACCAATCGTCATGAAAGGCAAGAAATGTTACTTCCTTTACAGGACAGGTGGTGTGTAAGTCTGAGAGCAGACTTGTGTGGGAAGAGGCTCCTCACTTTCAAATGAGCATAAGACGAGCTTCTTGGCTGAGAATTTTCACCACTTTTGGGAGTGGTGCTATTTTTCGGCTTCATCTTCAAACTTTTCCCATCTTCTAACATCCTATGTTGTTGCTACAAACCACAAGATGCAGAAGTCAGAAACTTTGTGAAAGTTTCAAATATTGTATCAAAATTCATTTCTTTGGTCAAAGAGAAAACTGCATTTCAACAGCCAATCAGGACACTAATGCCAGCTCCCCGGATCTGTGATCTGCCAATAAGTGACGCTGATAAACTTATAATTTGCGAATGAGCTCAAAATCAGGTTCCACAGGCCTGCAATTGCCTGATCGCTGCTGTACTAATATTCCTACCTGGATATAGAGTAGCTGAGTGGGAAGATCAGTGCAAGTGAATGTAATTCCAGTGGAAAACAAGTATTGCAGTAACACTATAGAGATACTGATTACCACTACATTAAAATCAGTAAGGCAAGATAGCTTGCAGAATCTCTCTGGCCCAAAGAATATGCTCAGAAGTGAAGATGAGTGGTTAATAGATGATTTTGAGTCTAAAGCTGGCCCATTAGATTTACTTCCCCAAAGACAATGATTTTTTCCCCCAACAAAAGTCTAGGAGTAGAATTAGTCATTACTTGAAATAACTTCCTCAGTCTGCAAATTGTCAGCTATGAATTAAATCAAAATCAATTTTCTAGTCCGCTCGATTAATAATTAAGCCTCAATACTGTCATATCCATAATGCTATTTCAAACATCACATAGCATTGCTCTTTGCATTCTTGAGCTTTATCAACTCTTGCAATGGTACACTAGAAATCAAAGGCGAGCTTTCTAGAACACACACTTAAAGATGGAACTATTAATTAATCAACAGAAATACCTGCAGAACACAGTTCCTCAGCAAAACTAAAACCTCTCTGCTGTCAATTCCTCGATTTATGAGGTATTCATTGCAAATCTGTAAAAATTTAAAAAAAGCATCAGTATAAGATTTTTTTCTGCTTCAATTTAAAATTTATATGCATGTTCCAGGAATTGTGACTCACTAGCAAGCCATAATTTTTCCCATATAAATTTAACTTTAGCTTATTTTTCTTGCCAAGCTAATCTCTGTAGGTCAATTGTAAAAACAACAACGAGAATGAGAGGGTAAGAAAATTGTGATCAGTAATTCCAACAATTATTTAGCTCACATTTTACATAGAGTCTTACAGTCATAGAGCACTACAGCACAGAAACAGGCCCTTTGGCTTATCTAGTCTGTGCCAAACTATTATTCTGCCTTGTCCCATCAACCAGCACCTAGACCATTGCCTTCCATCATCCTCCCATCATGTACTTATCCAAATTTCTCTTAAATGTTGGAATTGAACCCACATCCATTACTCCTACTGCAGCTTGTTCCACACTTGTGACACCCTCTAAGTCAGGAGTTCCCAACCTGGGGTCCACAGACCTCTCAGTTAATGATGGGGGTCCACGGCATTAAAAAAAAGAAGCTTGGGAGCTCCTCCTCTAAGTGAAGGATCCCCTTCAATTTTTCTCCTTTCACCCTTAACCTATGAAATCCAGCACTAATCTCACCCAACCTCTGTGGAAAAAGCCCGCTTCAAAAATCCTATATATATACCCCTCATAATTTTGTATACCTCTATCAAATCTCCCCTCATTATCCTATGCTCCAGGGAATAAAGTCTTAATCCAGTCAACCTTTCTCTATTAATTCAGACACCTCAAGTCCCAACGATGTCCTTGTAATTTTTTTGAGTGAAGAACTGCCTTGGGATATTCAAAACTCAATGAATACACAAACCCAAGTTAACATAGAAATTCACCTCAAAAATTTGTGCCAATTGGATTTTGTTCTAGGAATAGCAAAAATATGTTGGTTAACCATAGTTTAAAGGCCTCATTCCCACTCATGGGTCTTCCACTTTAAATTATAGTATTATTACTCTGTACGTGTGCCCCTCTACTTGTTACATTATATTATTTAACGCTCAATTCTTAAGAGCACTAATATATTTTAGTGTGTTGAGATGATATAACAACTTACTGCCTTCGCTACTGCTCAGTAATGGCTGTAGAATAGCTCAGATTTTCAGACAGAAAATAGCAGACCTTTTATTGCAAACATTATACAAATAATATCTATTTTTTTGTTGAGCTTTTATCATCATTCAAGATGATGGTATTCTTGATTAAACTGAATATCCCTGAATGTCTCCAAAGTCTAAATACTTAGCTTCTATTAATCTCAAACTGACAAAGCCTGGAAGTTAGATCACAAATGCAAATAGATGGTGGTGTAGAACCAATGATGGCTTCATTACAACTGCACAGCTTGGAATACATACATAGGAACTGCCAGGAAAAGGTACTGATAGAAATTGAGGAATTTATTTTTAATGCTAATTAAGATACAACTTTGGTGTAATTTACTGAAAAACAGAGACTGCTGTCCAGAGTAATTGAACCGACATTTATACCTTGAGTGCATCTGTAATCGAAGGCCTTTCTGCAGAATTCCTCTTCGCCATATCCAGCAGCAACTTCTTGAGATTTTTGGACAAAGGTAACTTTTGATTCACTGGAGCATTGAATTTCGCAGCTGCCCACAAAATGGCAGCAACTCCATAAACACAGACCTGTGGAGAAAATATTTTCATTCAAAAGATCTGCAGGCCATTCATATGATTAAATATAGAAACATTCTCAGTTTAATTAACAAACCTTTTCAGTAATAATTCCATGCTTTACATATTCCGGTGCCAGAAAGAATGAATCCAGGTTTCCTAAGGCAAAAGAAAGCATATCATGATCAAAGCTCACAGTAGCTGTGATACTATTTATTACTTTAGTAATAAATTTAGTAACTGATATTATTTATTTTCTTATTCAGAACAAAAAAAAGTGTGCCATACCATTGTTCACTGATGATACAAATAGAACTTCACCACTAGAATTAATGTACGCAGATTCCAGACATAAATACTCTAAAAAATACAAAAAATGAATTACCATACTGTTACTAATATCTACTTATTATTAATTTTAAAGTTTAATAACTCAGGTGGTGTTGAGAGGGCCTACAGGATTGAGGTATGTAAGATGAAAGAGCTGATTGTGGACTTCAGGAAGGGTAAGACGAAGGAACACATACCAATCCTCATAGAAGGATCAAAAGTGCAGAGGGTGAACAATTTGAAGTTCCTGGGTGTCAAAATCTCTGAGGATCTAACCTGGTCCCAACATATCGATGTAGTTATAAAGAAGGCAAGACAGCGGCTATACCTCACTAGGAGTTTGAAGAGATTTGGCATGTCAACAAATACACTCAAAAACTTCTATAGATGTACTGTGGAGAGCATTCTGACAGGCTGCATCACTATCTGGTATGGGGGGTGGGGGGCTACTGCACAGGACCAAAAAAAGCTGCAGAGGGTCGTAAATCTAGTCAGCTCCATCTTGGGTACTAGCCTACAAAGTACCTAGGACATCTTTGGGGAGCGGTGTCTCAGAAAGGCAGTGTCCATTTTTAAGGACCTCCAGCATCCAGGGCATGTCCTTTTCTCACTGTTACCATCAGGCAGGAGGTACAGAAGCCTGAATGCACACACTCATCGATTCAGGAACAACTTCTTCTCCTCTGCCCTCCAATTCCTAAATGAGCCTTGAACCCTTGGATACTACCTCACATTTTTTAATATATATTATTTCTGTTTTTTGCATGTTTTAAAATCTACTCAATATAAGTATACTGTAATGGACTTATTTATTTTCCCTCTCTTCTATATTATGTATTGCATTGAGCTGCTGCTGCCAAGTTAACAAATTTCACGTAATATGCCAGTGATAATAAACCTGATTCTGATTTCTTCTGAAATTGTTAACTGTCCATTTCACAATTAGAATGATGTCACAACTACGTACCTGTCATTTAGCATGTGCATTGGCTAATTCTGCAGTTGAAGTGTCATACGAGTGTTGTTTTATTATGCTGATGCTATTATAAAGTTTAAGGGAACATGAGGGGAAACTTCTTCACTCAGAGGTTGGTGATAGTGTGGAATGAGCTTCCAGTGCAAGTGGAGCATGCAAGCTCAATTTCAACACCTAAGAGAAGTTTGGATAAGTACATGAATGGTAGGGGTGTGGAGGGCTAAGGTCACAGTGCAGGTTGATGGGAGTAAGCAGTTTAAATGTTTCAGCATGGGCTAGATGGGCCAATTGGCCTGTTTCTGTGTTGTACTTTTCTATGACTCTGTGACATCAAAGACTACATATTAAGCGGTAAAGCATATTGGTAAGCAAATTAATAGATGCTGGAAAATGAGACTGAAGACCCAGAGAAATGTTTTGATAAAACAAGGAAAAATTTAAATGTGACACAAGAGTTTCTGTAGATGCTGGAAATCTTGAGCAACACACACACACACACACGCATGCACGCACACACACACAAACAAAATGCTGGAGTATCTCAGCAGGTCAGGCATTATCTAAGGAGGGAAATAAAAAGCTTTGTTTTGGGTTGAGACCCTTCATCAGGATTGAGCTAAAAACTGAATGAGGAAAGGCAAAGCCGTGAGAAATAGTGTTTGGAACCTAGATGATGAGCAAATTACAGAATATCATAATTTGATGAAAGGAAACAAGGACAGCTGCATTTAAGTAATTGTATAAAAGTCTGGTCTTAACTCCTAAATAATACTTTATGTCACAGTGTAATATTGTGACATGGGATCAGGGAAACTTGCCTGCCTGGATTCAGAATTGGCTTGCCCACAGAATGCAGAGAATGGTAGCAGGTGAAGCATATTGTGCCTGGAGGTCAGTAACTAATGGTGTTCTGCAAGGAACTGTTCTGGAATCCCTGCTCTTTGCACAGTTAACAAATGACTTGGATGAGATGATGGAGGGGTGAGTTAATAAGATTGCACTGGACATGGAACTTGGAGAATTTGTACATGGTACAGAAGGATGCCATTGGTCACAGCAGGATATAGACAGCACTGAGTTGGGCAGAGAAGTGGCAGATGAAGTTCAGAAAAATGTGAAGAGATATACGTTGGAAGATCAAACTTAAAGGTAGAGTACAAAATTAATAGCAGGGGTCTTAGTAATGGAGGAACAGAGAGATCTTGTGGTGGGGGGGCAAGTCGATAAATCCTCTA
Source organism: Hypanus sabinus (assembly GCF_030144855.1). Classification (NCBI taxonomy): domain Eukaryota; kingdom Metazoa; phylum Chordata; class Chondrichthyes; order Myliobatiformes; family Dasyatidae; genus Hypanus; species Hypanus sabinus. The sequence goes on from NC_082727.1 coordinate 42,784,585, forward strand.
AGTCATCTTGTAAGTTGATAGGGTGGATAAGAAGGCACCTGGTGTGCTGACCTTTATTAATTGGGGTACCAAGTTCAAGAGTCACAAGGCAAAGTTATAATTCTATAAAACTCATGTTAGACCACAGTATTGTGTTCATTTCTTGTTGCCTCAATGTAAGAAGGATGTGAAAACTTTAGAGAGATTGCAGGATGCAGAGGAGATTTACCAGAATGCTGCCTAGATTACGGGGCTAGGGTTTTTCACTTTGGAGCAATAGAGGATGAGTGCTGACATGTCAGAGGTGTATAAGATTATGAGGGGCATTAATAGAGTGGACAGCCAGCACCTTTTCCCCACGGCAACACGGGCCAATACAAGAAGACATCTGTTTAATATGAGTGGAGGAAAGGTTAGGGGAGATGTCAGAAGATGTTTTTTTTAAACACTCAGAAATTGGTAGGTGCCTGCAATGTGCTGCCAATGATGGTGGTGTAGGTTAATGTCAAGGGTGACAGATGACACATATTGTTCATAATGGAGACTGTAAATTATTCCACATAATTCATAATTACTGTCCTTGTGTTCACTTTAAGAGAGTGCCTGACGTAATGACTTCAGTGTAAGGTGACTGCGTTTGGTTTGTTCGTAATGGAAGTAAAGGGCTCCTGCTTTTGTTAAGCAGTTAAAACAACTTAGTGTGTTTTATTCACTAAGTCCTATAGTAAAGTTGATACAAAAAGTACATTTAAAAGACACATGGATGTAAGAAAATGGAGGGTTATGAATTGTATAGGAAAGAAGGGGTAGATTGATAGTGGAGTTGATTTATATTGATCGACACATCATTTAAAGGGTCCATATTGTGCTATACTGATCTATGTTCCAATTTTACACAGAATCTACAGATACCTAACCCTTGGTTCTATTAAACTATTTATCATGTCAATTTCAGGAAAGAGTTAAAAGGCAAATGTGTCCGACAGTTATCAAATGTAATTTAATGGAGAAGGATCTGTTAGCAATACACCTGGGCGATAAAGCAGAGCAGAACCCTTCAAAGGAAATAATAAAATTCTACTTTTCATTTCAGTTCCCTAAAAGGCTGAAAATAGCATCATTACACTAAAAAGATGTACTCAGTGAAACCATAAATCAGAAGCCACAGGGGCAAGAAACCCACAAAGCGTAAATCAATGCACTGAATGAAAAATAAAACATGGAAAACAAGGAATCCTTCAGATATTCAGGAAGGAATTTCTATACATTAAGACTGGGAAGAATAAATTCTAAGGCTGAATCACATCAACCACTCACATTTCTCTCTTTAGATCATATTCATTTCTCCCCTATGATATGTCAGGAAAGTTGGTATCAAGTGTAACTAGACCTTGTTCTACAAACATGTAAGTTTAGATTTCTTAACACTTAAAATTTTTTCTTTTCAAAATTAAAACCTGTTTTATGCAAATTCTCAAGAAACAGTTCTGCAAGAGGAGTTCATATGTTACAGTGGAAAGGCAGGCGATGAAATGAGACTCTTTGTCGTGTAGTATCCTTATTCCGGTAGAAATAATTTACAAATAGCAACACTGTATTTCATTGAGAAATAATTACAAGAGAAAATCTGTAACTGTGTTAGCAGAAAGCAATTTGAGAACAAATTTATTCTTTCAAGAGAAAAAAAAGTGGCACTTTATAATTTTAAACAATCTCCCTTATTGTTTTGTTACTTTCAAAAGTTTAAAATCAAATAAAAACATTTAGATAAGTCAAAATATGACAAGAGAATTATAAAATGGGAAGTTCCCCAAACTCTTTCGTGACATGAAATAATGTGAATAATTATGGTATGATGTGTTCCTCAGAGAATACAAGAGTCTATGCTTACTTACATTTGGCAAAAGCTCAAAATAGTTATAAAAATGGCAATTTTATACAATGATGAATGAATGCCAAACCTTGAGTGTGCTACTTTCTTAAGGAAGCACATATCTTGGTTTGAGAATAAATCAGATGAAATATTTGTTCACATTTTAAGAAGATAATTGCTGTTTCTTGGCAAGTTATTGAAATTCTAGTAACTTTTCCAAGGCCTACAGCTACACTAATTTTCTCCCAAATATCTTGTCCTACCTAGATACAACCAAGATATCAGGTGGCAACTGGTATCTAAAACAATGGATATCTATTCAGAGATATGGCAGTGGATTTCAGCAGACTGTTCAAATTTAGATGATTCAAATATCTAATTTTCCACAGGAAACATTGGCCAATAATTGAAAGGCTTATCATATGAAGAGTGTTTGATGGCTTTGGGCCTCTACTCACTGCAATTCAGGAGAATAAAGGGTGACATCATTGAAAACTACTGAATGTTGAAAGACCTCAATAGAGTGGATGTGCAGAGGCTATTTCCCATGAGGGACAGTCTAAGACCCGAGGACACAGCCTCAGAATAGAGGGGTGTCCTTTTAGAATGGAGATGAGGAGGAATTTCTTTGGCTACAGAGTGGTGAATCAGTGGAATTCATTGCCACAAGTGGCTGTGGAGGCCAAGTCTTTACCTATATTTAAAGCTGAGGTTGACAGTTTCTTGATTAGTCAGGGCACGAAGGAATACGGGGAAAAGGCAGGAGATTGGGGCTGAGAGGGAAAATGGATCAGTCATGATGAAATGGCAGAGCAGACTTGATAGGCCGAATAGCCTAATTCTGCTCTTATATCTTATGGTCCTATGATAGGAATGAGATTGCCCTCTTCCCTGGTCGTAGCATCTTTGCTGACTGAGATTAATTTGCAATACACGGGCCAATTCTTTAGTGGTCTGGCTACTATAATTAACAGTACACAACAATCAACTGCATTAAGCTTTCATGCACATGTAGGTCACATTTGCATACTGTTTAGCAAATGCCTTTTAATTATATCAATTATTTTTGTTGCCGTCTAAGCAGAGGTCACCAATATAACAATCGCACATTGGCACTGATATTACAAATGTAACTATGGTAACAAATCAGATTAAAGAAGAATTTTAAAAAGTAAATTACATGAAGCAATATTTATTACCCAACAACAATTAAAATATCACAACAATCCTGCTGTTCCTGCTATATATTGCACACACAAATGTAAGGGCTCTCAATACCACAGTTAATGGTACTGCGAGGCCTACGAAAAAGAAACAAACATGCACAATTCAAACAAAGATCTCTGGAGGAACGTTATCAGATGCTATTGTGCAGTAATACCTGGATAATCGTTGCATTGCTTCAGACTGATCAAACACTCATGGCAGAGAGCCCACAGTTCATAATCCTTCAGAGATTTATTATCTTCAGCAAGAAGATCCTCAAGGGAAATGCACTATTTTAAGGAAAAGAACCAGAGTGAGCATCTGGACATACCTGCCCCACCGTATTAGTAAGCCACTATGCTATGAGCACTGATGTTAACTGCAAGTTTGGAAACAGAAATGAGAGAAGCAAAGCTTAGTCAACCTGGTTGTTTTTGGTACTCAGAAGAAATAATCATGGTGAGACAGTTTGAATGCAAATAATGAATGCACTCTTTGGAAGTGTGAGGCTAGTAAATTCCAATTTCATCAAGAGTTGTGGAATGGTAGGAGCAACAACCAATGTGCTGGAAGAATTCAACGGGTTGCACAGCACCTGTGGAAGGAAAGAAATTGTCCAAGGTTTGGGTCAAAACCATATATCAGGATTGAGAGTGGAGAAGTGAGACAATTAGCATAAAGAGTAGGGTAGTGCTGAGAAAGGATTCAGAGGCGACTGGCGGACTGAGGGGGGGCGTGGGATGGCTGTCAGGTAGTACCAGGTAGGAGAGATGAGCAGGGCAGGGCAGCGGGGAATGTACTGGAGCCAGGAAACTGTGGTAGGTGAATGAAGCAGATGAAAAAAGAGGAGAATATTAAAAAAAAGACAGATCAAGATGGGGGAGGGAGTGTGAAGGTGGGAAACAGCTACTGGAGGAAGATAAACAGCAACACAAATCGCTACCAGAGCTGGATTCAGAAAGGTAAACGAGGTAGGTATGGGAGCTGTTCAGAGAGAGATTGCGGGGTGAGGGGGAGGCGGACGAGTGGAGTGATGGAACGTGCAAACTGGATGGATGGAACTGGGGGAGGGGGAGGAAGATGGGAAAAGGGGAGCTGGGTGGGGGGCAAGGGTGAGAAATGGGACAAAATTGAAAGGACTGCAGATAAGAAATGGGGGTATAACAGAGGGAAGGGAAGAAGACGTAGGGGAGAAAAAGGAAACAGATGGGGGTATAATAAAATTGGAAAACTCGTGTTCATGCCATTTGGTTAGAGACTGCACAGGCGGAATATAAGGTGCCACTCATCCAGTTTTCACTGGGATTCATCCTGGCGATAGAGGTGGCCAGGGATGGCCAGATTAGAGTGAAAATGGAAAGGGGAGTTGAAATGATCTGTAACTGGGAGTTCAGGATAGCCGCTGTGGACTGAGTGTAGGTGTCCAGTGAAATGGTCACTGGGTCTAAGCTTCGTCTCACCACTGCAGATGAGGCCACATCGGGATCACCGAATGCAGTGGACAAGGTCGGAAGAGATGCATGTGAGCTTCACCTAGTCAAAGAAGTAGTTGGACTGCATAGTGCTCAAGAAATTTGAAAGGTAGCAATGTGGTGCAGCATTAATGCTGCTGCCCCATACTCCTGGACCCCAGGTTCTATCCTGACCACACACTCTCACTGCCAAGTTTGCATGTTCTCTTTGGTGCGGTTCTGACTTCCCTTCCGAGCTCAAGAATGTTCCGGTAAATTTTTTCTTAGCATAGTCAAGTAGCAAAAGATTCAAAAAGGACTTGAAAGACATGTGAGAGAAGCTACTATTAAGTTGGACGGCTATAGCGAAATAAGAAGAAAGAATGGAACTTAAGTGATTCTCTTTCAGGAGTTAGTATGAAACAAATTGATTGTATAGTCTAAGCATTTTATTTCAGTACATTTGCACTTCAAATTAAAGACTTTAAACACAAACAGAAAATAATGCTCCATTTTGTATCATCTCACAATAGAAATATCACCCTCAAAGAATACTAGGGACTGGTTTATCAATTGATTATATTTGAATACTTGTCCATTTCAATGAATGCGAAGCAATGCAATACATTATTCAGAAAAAAGAAGTTTCAAAAATCTATTTGCACTCCAAATTTTTAAGGGACAATTATTTCTAAATAGGATATTGCTGACCAATGATGATTAATGATTGTAAAAAGCTTCTTTGCTATGGATTAGTCTCACAAGTAGTAAGCTGCCTGACACTCATCATGCTGGTGCTGAAAATGTATTGCTTGCAATGATCTGGACTCTGAGATTTTAAAAACTGCGCAACAGCCATAGGATGGTGGTCACTTAGGGGAGCAGAGCTGTTGCAGTCATTAGCAGAAAATAGTTTGAACTGGATTACTTTGCAGCATCACATACAAAGCAGTAAAATCATTTGATTAAGTTAAGATTAAGGAATAGATATTATTTCCGACTTGAAGAATTTATATGTAAATGAATAAAGAAATAACGCAGTTTTGTCACACTGAAACATATTTAATGCTTCTTTGAAAACATTACCACAGCACAAGTTTCACTTTGATTTCCAAATGATAACCCACTGATTACAGTTTTTATGAGGGGATGAAATAGCAGGTTGAAATCTCAGTTCAAAAACTGTAGAGGGTAGAGTGAGAGTTTGTGTCTGAGATTGTTTATGTGGTTAACCTGCAGGTTGAGTTGTAAAAGCGAGCAGAGGCAAAAGTGGCCTCTCAAAAGAAAGATGAAATCATTAGAAAAATAGGCTGCTGGTGCACTTTACAATCAACTTCAGTGTGAAGGCCTGGAACTCAGTCATTCATTTTAACATGGAGGAGTTTATATGTAAAAAAAATCAAGGCAGAAATCATGCTATAAAGAGATAGATTATCATCAGAAATACATACTGTTGGACTGGAGTTAAATTGTTATTTTTCATTGTGTTTAACTTTCTTAAGCTTCCTGACATCTTTATATAATCACCTATGTGTGTGTAATTGTTCAGTGAACTTTTAGTAAAATGTTTCTTTGTAGTTCTGTCCCATTCCCCTGAACCTGATTATTTTGTAGGTCACTTCTTATCGATGGAATGTCTTTTTACTATTAGATGATCATAACTTCTTTGTTCTTTATTCTATGTTCACTTTTTGTTCCAATAGCACCGAAAAACAACCACAAAACCAAGCTTTACACCTCATTCCTGACTTCCAAAGAATCTCTGGATTATAATATCACCATATCCAACAATAAGGACAGAAAGACAAGAATATTTTAACAAGATCAATACATAAAATACTGCAAAGTAATATATTACTGAAGAAAAATGAAACTTAAGCTTTGCACGCTTTCAGAAATAACACGCATAAAATTGCTGGAAAACTGTCATTACCTTAGTAAAAATCTTACTTTCATGTTCAGTCCTGAGGTTATAATTTATATTGCTTGCAACTGGTTTGAAACATTACAATTTTAACACCATTTTACAAACAACTAAGACATTGTTTGTGCACACCCAGTCTTTTAAGAGCAAAGGTGATCAAAATTATGGTGATCAAAAAAGGTGATCAAACTTTTAAGACATGACCTTACATGAAATAATGACTTCGTACGCAATGGCCTCAGAGACAATAAAACTAAAAGCATGCTGAAAACATTCAACTGGTCTGCAATGAAGCAAGAAGTACTAATGTTTCCTTCTGAAGAAATCTGATAAAAGGCTTTTGACCCTGTAATGTGAATTTTGTTTCTCTTTCCATAGATGCTGCCCAACTTGTTGAGTCCCAGCAATGTCTTTTTTTTTTGGCTTAGATCTACACAATTGCATTTTTTTTCATGCCTTTATAGAATTTGATTTCAATGACTGGAAAACTACAATACTGTAAGCAAACAGACACAGAAAATTACACCTAGGAATAGTTAGAGCACTGACAAAATACCTGTCGATCTCCAGGAAATCTCTCCGTCGGTCTGATGGGAGGCAATGGCTCACAATCTTCATCTTCACAGTGTTTTGTGATATTTCTAAACTGCAGACCACGACTTTGAGATAAATCATTTACACCAGGGGAATGACTTTGTTTGGAATCATTTCTCTGATTACTACCAGCAGTTCTTCCTGCTGCTGAAATATGATTAATCGTGGAAAACAAATCATTTCCTTCAGCTTCTGGAGCACAGTTACTGTAGTGTCCCACTGTAGCACTTGGTTCTAATAAAATTCCACTTGAGGCAAAAGGGCTTATTTGGCTACTTATGCCTGGAGAAGGAACCGATACTGTTGAAACTTTAGCTTTCAGCTTTTTAATGGAAGACTTTTTCCCTAAAGTGGAAGAGTATCTTAGTACTTGTTCTGCATTCTCATCAAATGTGGAGTTATGACTGTTGGACAGATTCTTATTTATTGCCTCCACACTGGAGACCTTGTAGATGTGCTCATATGAATTGAGGGCATTGAGCCTTTCAAATGGAATACTATTCCTTGCAATAAATGAAATGTCATTATTCTGAGTCCTAAACTGCATTTTCTGAGGATAGTCCTTAATGCTCAATATGTCTAAAGAATACAAAGATTCTGCAGAAATATTAGAAAGCGAAACTGGAGAAGGAATGGATGAGAATGATCTACCGTGGCTCATCTTAGAACGAAGTTGCTGCTGGGTGTTGTCCACCAGCTCTGTTGGCAATTTTGGCAATATTCTCTTCCGAGCTGATGATCGTTTCGGAGGAAGAGATAAGACCTTGTCAGCCTTCTCTCCTTTGGTTTTCCTGTCGGCAGCTGTATAGGCATGATCCACAGTTGCTGCCTCCTCTTTTCTCACACAATTTTCTGCTGTATTTGTATCTTCCGAGCCTTGCTGTTGAGCTTCCTGAATCTCAGGAGTTGAGTCTGGATCTGCATCCTGAGCACACTTCTCAACCTGGCAGACAAGCTCAATGGTTCCACTGTTCAGCATGCTTAAGTCACAAGCCAGGTCTTCAGTACTGGATGACCCATCAGCTGGATTCCGTTCACTGGTCTGCAGTTCATGGCCCACGCCAGCCTGTCGCTTTTTCTCTTTGCAGTTTTCTTCATTTCCATCTAAAAATACAAAAATTTTGAAAGCACAGATCATAAAGTTATCAGGTTCTATATAACTTTTGTGGAAACTGCACAGATATGTAGTATTAGCAATGTATATTCCATTATAATTAAAAAAAACTCATTCATTTTCTGCAAAACTTGGAGCTGAGCTTTAATGGCAATTACATTCACTTTCTCATATTTCACTATGGCACAGAAGTCATGAATTTCTTCTAATACTAACATCAATATTAAGTAGCTACTCTGATAAATTTGTGGAGTAGCAACACTAGGTAGGTGGTACAGAAGCCTGAAGACACACACTCAGCGATTCCAGAACAGCTTCTTCCCCTCAGCCATCCAATTCCTAAATGGACATTGAACCCAGGAATGCCACCTCACTTTTTCAATCTATATTATTTCTGTTTTTGCATAATTTTTAATCTCCAATATACATATACTGTAACTGATTGATTCATTTTTTTTCTCTAGACCATGTATTGCATTGAACCGTTGTTGCTAGGTTAACAAGTTTCACGACACATGCCGGTGATAATAAACCTGATTCTGATTTTTGTAAACAATGGCTTCATAAAGTAAGACACAGTGAATTACTTGGGTTGAAATGCAAATACATAAAGTTTTGATCTATGATATGGGTTATAGAACTGCAGATCAAAGCAAAATAAGAAGAAAGTGCAAAGTTTCATTTTCTGGCCAAATATCAGGAAAAGAGAACACAGATGCTTGCTTACCAGGTTTTTGGATTTCTTTTACCCTAATTTGCTATTTTATTAAAGAGCACAGAAAAGATCTGCATTTATCAGTAACCCACTTCAGTTCACCAAACAGCTGCTGGGTCAGGTGAGAAGCGGAAAGCTGTCCTGCACCAAGGAACAGTTGAACCACCATCTTTGAAGCACCTTCAGTAACACAGACAGAGAAGTTGAACTGGGAGACTGTGATGCCCTCATTGCCCCCACAGAACCAACAGAGGCTTTCGACCTTCAAGAGCTTCTTTTGAAGGAGGTTTAGCAAATGGTCAAGAAAGCCAGAGCTGGCTCAGCGCCTGGTCCGAGTAGCACCATCTACAAACGCTGCCCCCAGCTTCTCCGGCGGCTGTGGAGAGCCCTCAAGGTCCTCAAGAGAGGCAAAGTGCCCAAACAATGGAAGTATGCAAACGGAGTGTGGATTCCAAAAGAAGAGACCTCCAAGAACATCAGGAGTTTAGAATAATATCCTTGCCGAGTGTTGAAGGGAAGATGGTGGAAAAGCGCCTAACAGAGTACTTCCTGAGGACACCTCGGTCCAGAAGGGTGGCGTTCCAAGGGTACCAGGCTGCTTGGAGCACACTGGAGTCATCACACAGCTCCTGAGGGAGGCCAGAGAGAATAAGGGTGACTTAGTGGTTTTGTGGTTGAATTTGGCAAATGTCTATGGATCAATCCCTCACAAGGTTGTTGAAGATGCTCTGAGCAGGCACCATGTTCCTGAAGGAATCAGAGGCCTCCTTATGGACTACTACAATGAGTTCCACCTGAGAGTCTCAACAGGGCCAATAACATCGGACTGGAGACTGGTATCATCACAGGCTGCACCATCTCAGTCATCCTTTTCACCCTGGCAATGAACATGCTGGTAAAATCTGCAGAGCCAGAGTGTCGAGACCCGAAGTCAAGATCTGGGATCCATCAACCACCAACAGGAGCCTTCATGGATGATCTGACTAATAATACTTAATACTTTATTGTCACCAAACAATTGATACTAGAGCGTACAATCATCACAGTGATATTTGGTTCTGCGCTTTGTGCTCCCTGAAGTACAAATCAAAGTAAATATAATAAAAATTTAAATTATAAATCATAATTAGAAAATAGACAAAGGTAAGTAAGGTAGTGCAAGTCAGATCTGGATACTTGGAAGGTACGGCCCAGATCCGTGTCAGGATCTGTTCAGCAGTCTTATCACAGATGGAAAGAAGCTGTTCCCAAATCTGGCTGTATGAATCTTCATGCTCCAAAACCTTCTCCCAGAGAGAAGAGGGACAAAAAGTGTGTTGACTGGATGGGTCTTGTCCTTGATTATCCTGGCAGCACTGCTCTGACAATTTGTGGTGTAAAGTGAGTCCAAGGATGGAAGATTGGTTTGTGTGATGTGCTGGGCTATGTTCATAATCTTTTGCAGCTTCTTCCAGTCTTGGACAGGACAACTTCCATACCGTGTTGTGATGCACCCTAGGAGAATGCTTTCTACGGTGCATCTATAAAAATTATTTAGGGTTTTTAGGGGACAGGCCAAATTTCTTCAGCTTTCTCAGGAAGTAAAGGCGCTGGTGGGCCTTCTTGCCAGTGGACTCTGCTTGGTTAGACCAAGTCAGGTCATTCCTGATATTCACTCCGAGGAACTTAAAGCTTTTGACCTGTTCCACCTGCACACCACCGATGTAGATGGGGTCATGTGGTCCACTACTCCTTCTGAAGACAACAAACAACTTCCTCATCTTGCTGATGTTGAGGGATAGGTTATTGTCTTCGCACCATGCCACCAGGTTCTTAATTTCCTCTCTGTACTTAGACTCATCATTACCCAAGATGTGGCCTACAATTGTGATGTCATCAGCGAACTTATATATTGAGTTCAATGGAAACTTGGCTACACAAACATGGGTGTACAGTGAGTACAGCAGGGGGCTGAGTACATAGTCTTGTGGGGCACCGGTGCTCAGAGTGATTGTAGAGGAGAACTTGTCCCCTATTTTTACAGCCTGGGTCCTGTCTGTGAGGAAGCTGAAGATCCAGCTGCAGATCAGAGCCAGGTTCCAGAGCTTAGGAATCAGTTTATTTGGAATGATGGTATTAAAGGCAGAGCTGTAGTCAATGAAAAGGAGCCTTACATGTGCGTCTTTATTCTCCAGGTGTTCTAAGGAGGAATGTAGTGCCAGAGAGATGGCATCTGCTGTTGACCTGTTGCTCCAGAGTCAGTGCCAGGTGCTAGGTGGATTCTTAAGGGGCTGGAAAGGTTGATGAGGTTGGCAAGGACGTCCTTTAAGCCTACAAAATCAAGATCTGTAGTGCTGAAGAAGGGGACAGTACAGGAAAAATTCTGTTTCTCTATTGAGGACTTTCCAATTCCAACCATCACAGAGAACCCTGTTAAAATTCTTGGGAAGATGTTTGAATCAACACTCAGAGATAAAGCAGTAATAAGAAACACCTGTGGGAAGTTTGAACAATGGTTGCAAGAGGTTGACAGAACTGGCCTTCCAGGGCAGTTTAAGGCATGGATTTACCAGCACGGTACACTGTACAACCAAGAATCCACTGGCCACTGCTTCTCTATGAGTTTCCAATTTCAACTGTTGCTGAATTAGAGAGGGTAGTCAGCTGGTTCCTGTGAAGATGGCTGGGTTTACCGAGGAACATCAGCAGCATCGCTCTGTACGGGAGTAACTACAAACTGAGGCTCCCCCTGAAATCCATCGAGGAGGAGTTCAAGGTTTTGCAAGCAAGAAAAATGCTGCAGTTCTGGGAATCTTCAAATCCAAAGGTTGCTGGAGCAAGAGTGGCAGTGGGAACTGGAAGAACGTGGAGAGCAGAAGCTGCAGTGGAAGAAGCTGAGGCTGGTGGGGGCAGTCGCCAAGGGAAGAGTTAGACGTGGAAGGCTTGAAGTCCCCCATTTTGACAAAGTACAAGGGAAAGAGCAATAAGAACTGGTCCAGAATGAAGTAAAGTCAGCTGTGGAGGAGGAGAGGACCAGCAGAACAGTGGCAATGAAACAGCAAAGTAGCCTGGACCAAATGAGAGCAGGTGATCATGCGAAAGATCACGTGGAACGATCTCTGGAAGGTGGATCCACACCGTATTGTTCCTTATTCAGGCTGTTTATGATGTCCTTCCTAACCCATCCAACCTGCACTGCTGGGGCCTTGCAGAATGACCAGCTTGCCCCCTCTGTGAGATGACCGGTTCAGTGGAGCATATTCTGAGCTGCTGCCCCAGAACTCTTGCCGATGGCCGTTACTGGTGGCGACATGACCAGGTCCTCTGGACAATTGCAGAGACAACCTGCAGCACCCTTAACATCTGCCGGAAAACAAGTCCGGTCAAGAATACCATCTGCTTTGTCAAAGAGGGGGAAAGACCAACAGAACACCAGAAAACAACAGGGTTGCTCTTCACTGCGCTGGACTGGAAGTTAAAAGCAGACCTGGGGAAAAAAGCTGCAGTTTCCTCCCCTCATCACAGAGACTACATTGCAGCCTGACATTGTTGTGGTCCGACTCATCGAAGCACGTTCTTAAGCTTGAGCTTACCGTGCCATGGGAAGAACGCGTGGAAGAGGCCTACAAGTGGAAAAGAGCCAAGTATGAAGACCTGAAGAACAACATTCAAAGAAGAAGCTGGAGAGCAAAGTGTTGGCCTGTGGAGGTCGGGTGTCATTGCTTTGCAGGCCGGTCGCTCTGCAATGTATACACTGCACTTGAAATCATGGGAGAGAGAAGGAGGAGAGCCATTTCTATCATCACAGATGCAGCAGAGAAAGCATCAAGATGGCTCTGGATGAAGATGGCAGATCCGTCGGTTGCTACTAGGGCACAGGCCGGGGTCTGATCAACCCTGGTTGGGTCGCCTGGGCGAGGGTGTATGATGTTGAAAGACCCAAAACACCTGACAACCCCCAGCAACATTACTAATGATGTGCCCTAGCTTAGCATCATGCAGATGTTTCTGTAAGAACTATCAAAATATACACCTGTAATAAATATTGGGTTGCAGGAATTTTACAGGCTCTGTCTTGCCACTGCAAAAGTGGTCTAACAGCACATCCAGCTGCTTGATTGTCTGGAAGCTGAATGACTAACTACCACTAATTCACTCATTCATTCAAGGAGGTCTACTGGTATCTTGCCATTTGTTGTGGATGTAAGGAATGGTAATCCATTCCAATTGTAAAGATGCATTTATTAAAGTTAATGGCAACATCTTCAGTATAGTTTCTTTCCTAACTGTCAATGTGACAGACTGTTATTCAAAACCTACTGTTCTAGCTCACTCACTAATCAGTATATTTTCTTTGCTTTCTTTGACTTGAACCAATGGAGATGTGTCACTCCACTGACTCCACCTCTTAGAATCAAGGTACATTGACGGATTCAAGCTGCAAACCATTCCCTGCAATCACGAAATACAATAAAACCAAAGCCATGAAAAATGAAAGGCTTCACTTTAACTTCTATCTTTGTTCTGTTTTTGCAGAACTAAAAATTTTGAAGGCCAACTCCTTGCACTTATTTATTGACAAAGGCCTTCTGAAAATTTGTGTAAATGACATCCACAGACTCTCCTTTGTCTACTCTGCCTCTTATTCCTTCAAAGAATTCCAACAGATTTGTCTGGCAAGATTTGTCCTTCAGGAAACCATGCTGGGTTTGGCCCACTTTATCAAGTGCCACCAAGTACCCTGAAACCACATCCTTAATAATAGACTCTAACATCTTGCCAACCACTGAATTCAGGCTAAATGGCCTGTAATTCCCTGTCTTTTGTCTTCCTCTCTTCTTAAAGACTGGAGTGACATTTGTGATTTTTCAGTACCACAGGACCATTCCAGAATCTAGTAATTTTTGAAAGATCATTACTAATGCCTCCACAACCTCTTCAGCTACCTCTTTCAGAACGCTGGGGTGTGCACCATTTTACCTTCAAACTTTTTTGCTACCAAAGGATCTTTTCTTTAGTAATAACATCTGCACTCACTTCTGCCCCCCCCCCCCCACACTCACAAATTGAAGGCTGACACAAAATACTTATTTAAATTCATCTTCCTATTCTTTGTTTCCCCATTACTACCTCTGCAGCGTCATTTTCCAATAGGAGTGGTTTAGCTACGTCTTCTTATTGGTAGAGATTGTGATAGACACAGAGCATTGTGCAGTCCCGGTCACTAGTGGTGCATTTGGCTGGACACTGGCACCTGAAGACTTGTCCACACATCTTGACCACTTGAGAAAGCTCACCGAAGTTGCCTCATCACAAGGGATTTATCCACCTGTGTTGTCTCCCACAAGTGTCTCCAGATAATTTAACTGAGGGTATCCAAGTGCTCTGTGACATTGTTCCTCTCTTCCACCCCATACTCCTAGGATGGCAGTGTAGACTTGAAAGTCTTAGAATGTGCTGCCTTTGCACAAAAATATCGCAGATCCAAATAGTCTGTAAAAAAGTTGCCTTCACCTCTTATCCACCTCCCTTTAAGAGGTATAGTCTGTGTTGCAGCAAATAAAGCTAGCCTCATCACTCATTTTGGCTCCAGGCAAAGAAATGTAGATGAAGAACAGTGAAATTAGTGCTTGCTGCAGAAGGTAATAATCACCTTATCTCTCAGGTAAGTGGTGCGTAGCCAAGTGGTTAAGACGTTGGAATAGTGATCTGAAGGTCGAGAGCTTGTGCCCCAGCTGAGGCAGCGTGTTGTGTCCTTGAGCAAGGTACTTAACCACACATTGCTATTGGTCCAGTCCACCCAGCTGAAATGGGTACCGGCAAAAATGCTGGGGGTTAACCTCATGATAGACTGGTGGGGGGGGGGGGGGAAGTCTCATACTCCCAGTCACTTCACACCACGGAACCCGCCACGGCATAAGCACCGGCCTGGTGGGCCTATAAGACTCATATAAGACTTTAACCTTAACTTAATTCTCAGATAAGGGGCCACAAGTTAATCACACACCAAATTCAGAAGCTCCTGAATTTACTCTTTTTTAATTCAAAATAATTTCAATTACCATTTTTATTTTCCAATCTCATTGAAATATGAACATGGAACACACTGCCTATTAGATTATTTTAAAGCAAGCCAATTAAGTGAGCCATTCAAATACTTATACATTGCCTACCTTGAAAAGCACCAACAGATTCAATTGAAAGTACTCTCCGGCCTATAGCAGAGAGATTACGGCAAATAATATCTGATGATAAACATTTCAGTTTTTCCTCACATTTGCTGAGGATACTCTGTGAACACAAATGGACAACAATGTTAATAAGTTCTTAATAAAGAATATTTTGAAAATATTTTGCTGGCAGTGATTCAAAAATGTAATGGGTTAGCAACTACCTTATAACCAGCAGTGCCTGATTTTGGCAGTCAGTAAAAAAAAAACAAAGTGAGAATTATCTGTCCTTTGTAACAGTCCAATATAAAACTAACTTAGACAATCTGGGCTGTGAAATCTGAAAAAAGCCCTATAAAAGCTGATCATACCAAGGGATCAAATGGGCTAGATCCCACAATTAATTCTGCCTATTCTGAACAGAAATGCAGTCAAATTCTGTAATTCAGTGGTGTCAAACACTGATATGATCCAAAATCTACAGAGAATAATGAATATGTTGGATAGATGAGCTAAGGGCATCACAGACAGGCACATGAATGTACGTTATCAGAAATATTAAAGAAGCATGACTTAAAGCAGGACAACAGAACTGGAAGCCTCCTAGCTACAGGGTTTTCAGAGGAAAACAGCGGGTACTAATAAAATGAAGGCACGTAGTAATATTAGTTACAAGAACAATCACAGCTGTGAAAATAGACGATTTGTTACAAAGATCATTAAGTAGGACCAAAGGCATTGAACTAAAGAACAAAAACACTCACAATTGTACTATATAAATCTTGGAAGGAACAAAATTTTCAAGGTAAAGTTCTGACAAATGCAGAGATACATGAGCTGTAGTAGTAGTAAAAGGGGATTTCAGTCACCCTAACATTAACCAGGATACAGATGGGAGAAAGGAGATTTAAAAAAAAACTCTCAGGGCTGGGAAAGACCTGAAACTCACTGCATGAGAGGATAAAAAAGGTAGTATCTCTCAACAAAGTTTCTGTATCTGTACTTGAATAGCCACGTAGGGGCTGGTGATAGAAAGTGGGATTTGTATAGCATTTTTTTTAAACTGGCATATACATACTGAGACAAATATCATATTATATATTTTCCTACATTCTTACAATATAAAATGAGGCCATTCAAGCCACTGACTTTAGAGATGGCTCTTAGCAATGTCATCAGTCACATTCTCCACCCTATTTCTCTATAACCTATTCTCCCTCACATGTCTATCAATTCTACTCTGATTCTCCTGTCACCCACCTGCATTACAGATAACTTGCCAGAGCCAAATGACCAAGGCCAGCTACGGAGACAGGGAGAACGTGCAAACTACACACACACACACACACACACACACACACACACACACACACACACACACACACACACACACACACACACACACACACACACACACACACACACACACACACACAGAGCTTTGACACCTGGGGCCATGAAGCAACAGCAGTATCTCCTCCATCATTTCTGTAGAGTTTTCACTCTTCTATAGTTACAGGACTGGCAAAAAATAGCCAGCGTTTATCAATGAATTGATAGTGATCTTTGAAAATTCCCTAGATTTTGAAATGATCCTGGTGGATAAGAAAGACATAAATTAGAGGGATATGGGCCAAATGCAGGAAACAGGGACAAGTCCATGAATACACCTTGGCTGGCATTTCGAGATATTTTAATCTATTTATTTTGTTACGACTGTGCCCAACTCTGAGGGGCTGAAGGGTCCCAAAGTAGCCCCCTCCTTTTCGAGAATCGCAAGATCGCTATTAAGTCAGGTCAGGAGACCCAAGAAATGAGAGAGAGACGTTTGGAATGTCCTGGCCCCTCAGCGACAGGAAACAGCCATTGTCTCTTGGAGACGGAATTGTGTATTGAATACTGTGCTATTTATTTGAAGCCCTCAGGGAATGACCAAAAGTGGGCTGGTTGAGGGGAGGCATCCCTCCACCCTGATTGACATCTGAGACCCTGTGAGTCAGGATAAAAGAGGGTCTGGGGAACAGCCCCTTGAGACGCACCCAGAGAAACGCTAGAAATCCCGTGACAGCGTTTAATAGCGACAGCCGGTGGGGCTCACGTGCGTCCTTTTCCTTGGCCTAGGAATTGGCGGGCGTCCACAGAACGGCTTAGCTAAAAGGACCGACTACAAAAACGGAACTCTCGAAGGATCGCCATCATAAAAGGAAAAGCTGGCAAGTTTAAAACATCTGTCTCTCTTGACTTCAACCAAAGGCTGCAGCCTAAATGAGCTAATGACTTTTATATTTCCATCTGACAATACATTATCCCCTAGAAAACGATAGAGCTTATTTCTTATTGATTATTATCATACCCGCACTGTTAGAGTTAGTATTGATGACGCATATTATCTGTATGTTTGTATTGATATTATTTTTGTGTATTTTTACCAATAAATACTGTTAAAAATAGTACCATCATACTTCAACGGACCTCTCTATCTTTGCTGGTAAGTGACCCAGTTACGTGGTACGTAACAATTTATTTGGAGATACAGCGTGGAATAGGACCTTTCAGCCCTTTGAGCCATCATTGATTTACCCTAGCCTAATCAGGGGGAAATTACAATGACCAATTAACCTATTAACTGGTATGTCTTAGGACTGTAGGAGAAAACCGGAGCACCTGGAAGAAACCCACGTGTTCCATGGCGAGGACATACAAACCTCTTACAGAGGACGCCGCAATTGAACTCTGAAATCTGATGCACTGAGCTGTAATAATATTGTGCTAACTGCAATGTTACCATGGTGCCCGAAGGGTTTTGGATCAACAGATCTGTCCCTGAGCTGTATTACTCTACGACAATGTAAAAATCTGCATTCAAAAAAGTAATGTGATAAAAAGCAGGAAACTACAGGCTGATTAGCCTAACATCTGTTTTTTATGAAATACTTGTATCTATTACTAAGGAATTAGTGGTAACATATTTAGAAAATCATATTACAATTACATAGAGACAGAAGTTATTACAATTCTTAGCTAGCAGGGTGGATGAAGGAGGTTCAATAGACAATATGTTTGGACTATCTAAGTTTGGATTTCCAATGAGATGCCATCTGAAAGCATTACTACAAAGTAGCTCATGACATTGCAGCTGACATATTAAGATGGATGTAAGTCCTGAAGAAGGGTCTTGGTCTGTCTATTCATTTTAATAGAAGCTGCCTGGACAGATGAGTTCCTCCAGCTTTTTGTGTGTGTTACCTTGGATTTCCAGCATCTGCAGACTTTCTTGCCTTTATATCAGAATGGATAGTATGATGACCAACTATGAGTAAACAAAACTTGGGATCAGTGAGTTATTTTTTGCTTGCAAGTTGTTACTACTGGGGTTCTACAGGGATCAGTGCAGGGGGCATCACATAATTAAACCGTATGATAATAACCTTGATGAGCGAACTAGCCTAACTAAACTTGCTGGCAATGCAAGGATGGGTGGGAAAGCAAGTTGTGAGGAAAAAATGAGCATGTGGAAGGACAAAGGCAGATTAAGTAAGTAAGCAAATATTGTGTTGAGGATTTCTGCCCTTTTCCTTCTTTCAGGCAATGAATTCTAGGTCGCTAAATGTGTGGAAATATGAAATTATTCACTTTGGTGAAAAGGATAGAAAAGCTGAATATTATTCAAATTGGTAGAGTTCATGAACACTTCTGTATCAAGAGATCCAGATGTTTTCCACACGATTGGGGTAAAAAGAGCTAAGGCAAAGATCAGATTTGGTACAATCCTACTGAAGTCAACTTTTGATCTCATTTCTTACAATATTATTGCCATCTACCTCACCAGTGAAGGCATAGTAAGAATTTCTAGCCCACTAGGTTAAGGATAATGTTTATATCCCAGCAAACAAATGTTGTGAACGCAATACCTATAAATTTCTCAGCAGGTAAGCTTTGCAAACTATTAGGCATGATAATGAATTCACAACTATTTCATGCACTCAGCTAACCAAAACTAATACACACTTTGCTTGTTGAAGAAATCCTCAAATAAATAAATCCTATTAGTTAACCTTTATGCTTTTAAAAAGATGAACTAACATGAATTATATCTTGTACCTCAATATCTGGCCTGTCTTCAGGTTTCTCCTGCTGCATTTGCTCAAGAAGGCTTTTTAATTCTTGGCTGAGATTTGGTTTTAATTCTGGCTCAATCACATACTCAGCAGCAGCAGCAAGTGTAGCTCCCAATGAATAGGCATGAGCCTAAAATATTAAGAAAAAAAACATACATGGAATAGAGTTATAATATTAGTTGAATATTTTGGTACCACAATATATATATATAATTTCCTGTGACTTTAATGTAACACTCATAACATTTCAGGTTGTACCAACAACAGAACTTAATGTTTCAGGTTAATATTACATTTATTGCTGGACAAAAAGCTTTATTCATGTACAGTACAGAAACAAAACAACACAAAATTAAATAGCATTAGTTATTACACAAGCAGAAAAAAACTGTTCTTAAAATAAATGAGTAGAATTAACTTAATTATAAAATTATCCATGTAGCCAATATAAAAATAATAATATATCAATTACTGTACCTGGCAAGAATATTTAAGTAAAGTGTCACTTTTTAAATCATCAATATTGTTGATTGGAACCTTGCTGCTTAGTGGAACAAAAACTTCACAATGATGCACAAAAAAATTATTCATAGACTACTTCTGAGAGTGAGTTGGGAAGGGAAGATAAACTAAGGTTTGAAGTCACTCACCATCAGCATGCCTTTCTATGAATATAAATGACACAACCTATTTTGTCTCGTTAAGAGAAACAAGCAAAGATACCCGGAATTATGCACACATATCTCAACTGCAGTTCTGCCAGCAGGTGACAGGCATGTGATACTTGGGGTAGGGACAGGGTCAAGAGGCACAAAGTCTACTGCTGCTGGAAATCAGAAATAATAGAAGTACGCTAGAAATGTTAGGTAGCCAGGCAGCATCTGAGAAGTAGATGTCAGGTCAAAGAGCATGTTAGCCAAAGAAAGCTAATGGGGGAGAGGGGAAAGAGGGAGAGAGGGAGAGATGGTCATGGGAATTATGCTGTAAAGCTCAACTGCATCAAAGGACATTGCCAGTTTCCATTGGGTGAAATGATGCTGAGACACGTCTGCACAGTTCTGCACCTGATATGCTTCTCAGTGACCAGGCTGAGAGCCCACATTGTCCTTTTTCTATGGCCAGTGGTGGGAACATCAGAATTCTACGGTTTGTTAATGGTGAGATGAAGGGTCAGGACTGGCACATGGGGACTGGGGTAGTGAAGTCAGCAGTAATAGAGTGGAAAAGAAGACGCAAGCACTGACAATGGAGGGCACTCCGTGATGGGGACTGGGACTTTGGTAATCAACTGTTTTGAGGGTTAGAGGCAAGATAGTAAATTGATGAATGCTCTGACAGATGGAGATAAGCAGGCATCCCAGTCTGCCTCCAAGTGGACCACAACCTCGTCGTGGTTTGGAGGCTTGCTTGCCTCAGTGACCTGGAGAGCTCTGTTGGTGAGTCAAGGCTTTATGATTTGGATCTTGGTCACTCAAACCAAACAGGTCAAAGGGTAGAGGACAGACAGCGAGTGGTCCACCAGTCCTCCAGGTTCAGGGGTTCTGCTCAGGGCCAACAACCCTGACTGATAAAACAAAATAGTTACAGAAACAACAATGAAGAATCCTTCTACGTCTGAGTGTGACGGCATTCCTGAGTCTCCACCCAGGACTTGCATGAGAGGAAACTATTGACATGATGAAGGAAGTACTGAATACAACCAGAGATGGTGGACCTTCATTGGTGGCATAATGGGCAGTAAGTAAGAAACTCCAGTCTGGAACAGTGTTAGGATGACCATAACGTTGAGAAAGTGGCTAATGACAGTATTGTATGGGGGATGACCTTGTGTTATGTGTCTCTCTGCATGCTGACTTACACTCAGTTGATACAACAAAGAAATACTTGTTATCACTTCTCACTCGAGAACAGAAACAAGTTTCAGCTGCAGAATACTATCATGCAATTGAATATCCAAGAAGTCATGTTTCAACGGAGCTCCCACTGAACTAATGTATCCAAGTCTACCACAGGAATTTGATTCTGTGGATTGAAATGTGTGATTGAAACAGAATCATTCAGTAAAGGACTAAAGGAAATACTGAAGTCAGTCAAGGAAATAGATGTTAGCATTCTCACATTCAAAGAGACAAATTCCTCAAAAGTATGTTCCTGTGTATCCTGGGAGGAAGTTATAGTAGTTAAATATTTCTTATGCCATCAATCCAGAGGAAATTATTTGCTATTGACCACGAACATTGCTGCCTCAAGCTCAATGGTCCAACACATCTGCCACATGCAGTCTGACTTAACCAGTTGCATCTTTAGTCTGGATTAATGATTCTTTTGGAGCTTCAATATTCTGTTTGTAATCTTGTTACAAATCTACCTTCTCTGCTGTATTCATTTTTTGTCAGATGTGCAAATGCACAAATTCTCTTTCCACAGTTGTTGCCTGACCTGCTGTGTTTCTGCATATTCTGTTTCTATTTCAGATTTCCAGCACTTGTAGCTTTAACTTTCATTTGCTATGTTAAGAACTAAAGAAGTTTTGTTTCATTTGCCAAATACCATCATTCTATGTCCCCAATCTTGAGAAATCTATACAATAGGAATACCTACTCTCACAAAATAAAGTGAACAATTTCTCGTGATATGCATTTAATTGAATTGACTTTATTACTTACGTTACTTCACTGTCTAAATGTGCAATTTTTAAAATAATAAATAGTATGTACAACAATCAATATAACATAGAAATACAATTGTATTGGCATGAATTAATCAGTCTGATGGCCTGGTGAAAGAAGCTGTCCTGGAGCCTGTTGGTCCTGGCTTTTATGCTGCAGTACCGTTTCCCAGATGGTAGCAGCTGGAACAGTTTGTGGTTGGGGTGACTCGGGTCCCCAGTGATCCTTCAGGCCCTTTTTACACACGTCTTTGTAAATGTCCTGAATAGTGGGATGTTCACATCTACAGATGTGCTGGGCTGTCCGCACCACTCTCTGCAGAGTCCTGCGATTGAGGGAAGTACAGTTCCCATACCAGGCAGTGATGCAGCCAGTCAGGTTGCTCTCATTTGTGCCCCTGTAGAAAGTTCTTAACATTAAGTGTTTCATGATTAGAAATATCTTCATCAGATCTTACAATCCCTCTTCCTGCTGAAGGAGGAGAAGCTATGAAAGCGTGGTGAAAGGCCTCTACTAACGATTAAAGTTATGTTTTGAATGTCACTACAGTGCAATCAGTGGAACTGAATTCTGTCAGTCACCTGAAACACATGTCTCCCAAGTATTAATGCAGGACTGTCAAAACTATGTGTTAAAAAAAATCAGTTTTGTTTGTACAGCTAGTCACTGGCTCCAATATTATTCCCTAAGCAATTCAAATACCTCTACAATAATATAACAGTGCAGCTTCTGACTCATGAACCCTTGAACACTACCTCACTTTTAAAATATATATTATTTGTGTTTTTTGCACAATTTTAATCTATTCTGTATATGTATACTGTACTGTAATTGATTTACCTATATATTATTATTTTTTCTTCTATATTATGTATTGCATTGAACTGCTGCTGCTAAGTTAACAAATTTCAAGACACATGCCGGTGATAATAAACCTGATTCTGATTCTACAGGCGAATCGATAATAGTTAACAAAAACTTGCAACCTGCAAACTTTTAGTGACATTGACTGATACGGTGCAAATAACCAAATGCAGGAGGAACACAGACAGTCAAACAGCATCTGAGGAGGCAAAGGGATGGTCGACAATTGAGGTTGAGTGGCCGCTTTAACCCAAATGCCAGCATCTGCAATCACTTGTGTCTCCAGTGGATGACACAGTGTCTGTTTATCCATTAACAGAACTGGTTCAGAGATTACCATGCTCATTATTTGTTATGATACGTGACCAACCTTGCTTGAAATTCAATGACTAAGGAAAATTACAAGTTCCAACATGCAAAGGCCAGAAGAGAAAATGATTAACAAAAGTACATTATATTCCTCTGTTGCTAAAATCATCTGTCACTAAGGTATTGATTATTTTTGTTTGCATCAAGAGATTAGGACAGCACTTTATGATAAGGAGGGGAAAATTCCAAAATTCCAAAACCTAGCCAGCACCTACCTGAAAGAACATTGCAAGCAAAAAATAAAAGCATATGTGATATTGGATGATCAGAGCAATGTGTCGTTGGCAAAGTCAACATCCTTTGACACATTCATTATCCAAGGTTCTGTCTCCTTGTGCATGCTGAAGACATGCTCTGGGACATTTGAAGTTGCTAGAAGAAGAGCAGGAGGGGAGGCTTGTCAGTGTTAACAACTATTTAATGGAATTGGTCTTAACTCAAATGAAATCAATATTCAGGGAAAAGACTTCACAGAATCAAGGAAATTATTTTGAAGGAATACTTTTACCCAAGAAGTCCATGCCAGGTCTAAATAAAATGATCTTATCAGTCACATTTCCAGCCTCTTTCCATATCACACTTCAAATTATGTGCCAGAACACTTTTTTTTTAAAAGGCACTGATTGACACTGACCTTCCCATCTCTACAGTTAGTAAATTCCAGGTCATAAATACTCTGACCCAAAACGTTCATCACTTTCCGCTGTGTCTTTTGCCCAAGACTGTAAAACCGTCCTTTGGCCGTTATATCTCCACCATTGGTAAATTTATTTATCCTATTTATTCTATCCTAGTTTTGATCTTTAACAACCATCAAACTTCCCTTCCAAAGTTTTTATTCTAACCTGTCCAGTCTACTCTTGTCACTGAAGCTCTTTATTCTCGGGACCATTCTAAAAAAACCTTTCCCACAACTTAAAACTCCTTCCTAAATCATGGGCACTGCATTCCAGTTGCACCTTAATCAGTGTTCACCAATGCCAACGGGAGGGCAAATCAACCTCTCTGCTTTTGCTCCCCATGCCTCCATATATGAAATCCAGGATCCCATGTGTTTTTCTAGTTGCTCTTTCAATACACCTTTGAGGAAAGATATATCAAGGACCTGTGTCTGTGCAGATCGATGTCCTTGCTGGGCACACTTTCCACTTCATGCAAAGTGACATAGGCAGCCAATTAATAATGAACCCATTCCACTCTTACTGCATAAATCAAATCAATCATATTTGACTTGTTTTCACTGCTAATAATATCAAGATGCTTTATTAGTGGTCACAAAATTGATTTCATTGGTATAACTGTAAAACACAGAAAAACTAGGAATAATGCCAGCAGATTATTGAATCTATTAACATAAATAGGTTCAATATTGCCTGGACTTGAGGTACTGAACTATAGGGAGAGGTTGGGCAGGGTAAGGCTTTGGAACATAGGAGACAGATGGGTTATTTACGTAAGTGTAGAAAATTACGAGAGGTAAAGATAGGGAGAATGCAGTCAGTCTTTTGTTCTCCGGGTTGGGGAAATCAAGATCTAGAGGGCTTAGGTTT
Organism: Hypanus sabinus; assembly: GCF_030144855.1. Classification (NCBI taxonomy): domain Eukaryota; kingdom Metazoa; phylum Chordata; class Chondrichthyes; order Myliobatiformes; family Dasyatidae; genus Hypanus; species Hypanus sabinus. Next base: position 42,809,160 of record NC_082727.1, read on the forward strand.
ATGGTGAGAAGGCAAGGTTTAATAGGAACATTAGAGGCAACTTTTTTTTTCCATACAGAGTATAGTACTTCCATAGAATGAGCTGCCAGAGGAAGTGTTTGAGGTACTCTAGGTACAAGAGCATTTAAAAGGCATGTGGACAAGTACAGAGGCACAAAAGATTTAGAGCAGGGTTTCCCAGCTTTTTTTATGCCATGGACCAATACCATTAACCCAGGGGACCATGGACTCCAGGTTGGGGGCCCCTGGTTTAGAGGGATAAAGATCGAACATGGAGCAAATGGGACTAGTTTAGAAGAGCATTCTGTGTGGCATGAACAAGTTGGCCTATCTCTATGCTGTCTGTATCCATGACTCCAACCTGAGAGTGTTGGACATTGATAATATAAAATAGCACAAGTCCAGTTCATTGCTTCATTGGCAAGATTGATGGCAGGGGAGCTGTGAGGCCTTGGTAGTTGTGTAGACTAGGTCCTCATGCCCCAGTGTCGCCTGTCAGAGTCAACCAGGGGAGGAAGCACTGGAGATGGTTTGGGAGAGAACAGAGGTGTGCCAAGCGCACTGGAAATATCATCCACGCTGGGGTGGGAATAGCAGAGCTGGGTTCCCAGAATCTGTACAGAGTTGGAGGTCGGAAACTTCTTAATGTTTGGTCCCTGGAAGACGAGCTGGATTGCCTGTGGCTGACCCAGTGCAAGACAAGCTAAATTACCTTTGCCTGCTGAAGCAGCATGAGATGAGGAACTGCTGCATACCTGTGTTGTAGAAACATGGCTCCAGGACAACATCCCATATGTCATCAGTCTTCAGGCCATTCCACTCGGGGACTTATGCTGTATGACATTTTGCTGCAGTATGTGCTATTGTCCAACTTCACCTCTGTTCCTCCTTAACATCTTACCCCCACGTGCAGTAGACTTTGTCCTTAAACTGCCAGTGACCTCCCCCCCCCAAAACACACACACACACACACACACACACAATAATTAAGAGGTCATTCAATGTCTACCTCTATTTGGCCTGAATCTATTAAGAACAAGATTGAAGACAGCCAGTTCTGAGGGAGCCTCTCAAGTGCAGTACATCTCCAGGGTGGAAGAGAGGGGCCTCATCCAGAACGGGAGATGTATAATTGAGGGTAATGTGTAATTGAGGGAAATGTGTAATTGAGACTGAAAACAACTTTAGAGCCCATGCAATCTCCCAGATTTGCTCATTAACAACATTTCTGCTAGAGACCTGAGTACTCATCAGTCCACAGTAAGAGAAATTAACTACAAATGTTGGAAATTGAGTACTGTTGCTACTCTCCCTTGGAGTGGGTGTCCTGCAAAGATCACACCTAGAGCACAACATTCAATGCTGAAGGAGGTGAAAAAGAACCCAAGGGTAACAGCAAAAGACTTGCAGAAATCTCTAGAAGTTGCGAAAGTCTCTGTTCATGTGTCCACTACAAGAAAATCACTGATCAAGAATGGTATTCATGGAAGGACACCATGGATGAAACCACTGCTCTCCAAATCAAACATCACAGCTCATTTCAAGTTTGCAAAAGACCACCTGGATGTTCCACAACATTTCTGCGGACAGACGAGACAAAAGTTGAACTTTTTGGCAGAAGTGCACACCACTATGTTTGGAGGAAAAACTCCTGGGAGACTGGTGACGTTTTCTAAAGGAGCACTCATTATGTTTCAAATGTTGTGTTTCAATGGAGCACCAAGCAAAGGATTGCAAGGCCATCATATACACTACTAAGTGTGTCACGAAAAAGTTAAATGAACTTAAGAGCAGGGAGGTTATGCTGCAACTGTACAGGGTACTGGTGAGGCCACATCTGGAGTACTGTGTGCAGTTCTGCTCTCCTTACTTGAGGAAGGACATACTGGCTTTGGAGGTGGTGCAGGGGAGTTGCACCAAGTTGATTCCAGCGATGAGGGGGTTAGACTATGAGAAATTGAGTTGCCTGGGACTATACTCACTGGAACTTAGAAGGATGAAAGGAGATCTTATAGACACATAAAATTATGGAAGGAATAGATAAGATAGAGGCAGGAAAGTTGTTTCCACTGAAGGTGAGACTAGCACTAGGGGTCATAGCCTCAAAATTAGGGGAGTAGATTTAGGACAGAGATGAAGAGGAATTGCTTTTCTCAAAGGACAGTGAATCTGTGGAATTCTCTGCCCAATGAAGCAGCGGAGGCTACCTTAGTAAATATATTTAAGACAAGGTTGGATACATTTTTGCATAGTAGGGGAATTAAGGGTTATGAGGAAAAGACAGGTAAGTGGACATGAGTCCATGGCCAGATCTGCCATGATCTTATTGAATGGCCGAGCAGGCTCAATGACCTACTCCTGCTCCTATTTCTTATGCTCTTATTCCTCCTTGGTATATACTAAAATAAAATGGAAGTCTGTAAGATAAAATAGCATTAGCTTAGAGTGGGGTTGTTTTGAGAAAGTACTTGAGAACCAGTCCACAGCAATGTTTTGAGAAAGTCAAGGAAGCATAATAGCCATAATAGTTGAATGGGCTGAAAAATATGTTTGTCTGGGCTAAAGATTGTAGAGATAAGCTGCTACCACCAAACAATGGAAAAGTACTAGTGTAAGGGGTTTTGAAGGGAATAAGAAGGGGCATTTCCTTTCTGCAGTGGGGAAGGGTGTTTTGTCGTAGGTTGGATCACAGCTGGTGCTCAGATAGGGAATAGTACATTGAGAAAGTCAGAGAATGTCAAGTCGGTGTTAGAGAGAGGGAGAAAGAGATAAAACAGGCTGACTTTATACCTCTTCTCACCTGCCTATCACTTCCCCCTTGGTTGCTTCCTCCTTCCCTTTCTCCTACGGTCCACCCTCCTCTCCTATCAGATATTTTCTTCTTCAACCCTTGACCTTTCCCACCCACTTGGCTTCACCTTTCACCTTCCAAGCAACTCCTCCCCCTACCCCCACCTTGTTATTCTGGCATCTTTTCCCTTCCTTCTCAGTCCTGAAGAAGGGTCTCAGCCCCAAACATTAACAGTTTAATCATTTCTACAGATGCTGCCTGACCTGCTGAGTTCCATCAACACCATGTGGGTGTTACTTGTGAGATTGTCGGATCTGTGGCCTCCAGCATATCTGCTTGCTTAGTGAATGATCATGAATGCAACAGCGACTAGTACACATTAGTACTTTATTCTGGGCCAGCACCTTGGGCCACTACTGGTTCCAGTACACCCACAGCAGAGCACGGTGGGGAGCCGGCTGAGCATCCGTCAGACATAGCTGATACTTCATGCACAGAGATAGGAGGGAAATGCTACAAAGGTAAATCCTGCTCCAAAATATGTCCAGCCAGCACCTACCTGAAAGAACATCGCAAGCAAAAAATAAAGGCGTATGTGATATTGGATGATCAGAGCAATGTGTCGTTGGCAAAGTCAACATCCTTTGACACATTCAATATCCAAGGTTCTGTCTCCTCGTGCATGCTGAAGACATGCTCTGGGACATTTGAAGTTGCTAGAAGAAGAGCCAGTAGATTTGTTGTGCAGGAGGGGAGGCCTGCTTACCCTTGCCAACCCTCACGAGTGCAAACATATTCCCAACAGTAGGAATGAAACCCCAATCCCTGAAGCTGCATGCAGTCATCCACATCTTACGGACGTAGCTGACAGCATTCCTCAAATTGACTCTTCTGCTGGGATTCTCCTGTTGCTTGGCCGAGACACCATCCATGCATGAGGTACATGAGCAGTATAGTGGTCGGCAAAATGCAGTTTATGCCCAAACAACTGGACCTGGGTTGGGTCATCGTTGGTGAAGCCTGCCTTGATGTTCCACTGTCAGCACAATCAACACTAATGTCCTGGAGAGCGGGCACCCAAGTCATTTCATGCCCTGTGAGAGTAGAATTTGTATGAAAGTGAAAATTGTTGGTAAGCAAGCCAAGCAACGTCGGCTCAACCAGATCCAGGCAAGCTGGTCCTCTGTCACTCAGAGGATGAATATAAGCTGGCACCTTCCATCGAAGACCAGGTCTTCCTTCAAATTATAAAGTGTAGACAAACACAGTCTTTTCTGTGATTGCATATTTGTAAGCAACCTTTCAGCACAGAGCAAGTGAATTGGGAAAAGTTTAGAATCTTTGTTGTTCAAAGGCAGGTATGTGCAGAGGAAGTACAGTACATCACAAAGCAGGAACATCACCCAGTCCAAAGTTACCTTCGTGAACGCTGTCCCTTTTTTGACTCTGAGGGCTACAGAAAATTGGAGGACATATTAAGTGGATACAACTCACTTCAGAGGTACCTCAACCAATTCTCATTCTGGGTGAGCACTCTGTCATCAATCTGCTCATCAGACGTTACCATGAACAAGTATGGCATCAAGGCCAACATTTGCAAAGTGAGAACAGTTAAAGACTGTGTAGTAAGATTGTTTTCAACACCAGTCTCCGAGACTGTCCTTCTTTTGCTGAAGATATAATGAAATGGCCATTTGACTTTCAATTTCAGTAAATAAGTTTGACACCATCAGGTGTAGAGTTTTCTGCTTCTAGAGGCGTGTTTGTTTTTATACAAACAGCACTTCGTATTTGCAAGCAGTATTTACAGAATTTCCTCTGCGGGTTAATTCAGATTTTGACTTGAAGTGTGCACGGTAAAAAGACATCCATCTTTATCCACTCTTTATCTGCCCTCAAAATAGCAATTATCTGTTCACAATTTTTTTCATTACAAACCCTGAAGAAAGCTTCTGGCTTGGATGACTTTTGAGAAGGTGTCTAGTTTTGTACACTATGGACTGTGAGGGCAGTAGAACATATGAATCTGCCTTTGTTTATACAGTCTATGAGGAGGGACCCTTGCTTCCCCACTTACATCACAATGGAACAGGAAGGAAGGGTGGAGGGAGAGAAAGGTAATTAAAATGAAAATGAAGAGCATGGTTTATTGCTTTGCCTATATCCCACAGCACAACCTCAGAGACTGCACATCAAGTAGTGAACATTTAGGATCAAATAGGTGTGGGAAGGGATGCCAGATATCCAGGCTCAATCTGATGTCAGGTGTAGGTAATTAGAGTCCTTGAAGGACTTGCTGGAAAGTAGGTCAATAGACAATAGGTGCAAGAGTAGGCCATTCAGCTCTTTGAGCCAGCACCGCCACTCACTGTGATCATGGTTGATTATCCATGATCAGTACCCATTCCTGCCTTCTCCCCATATCCCTTGACTCCACTATCTTTAAGAGGTCTATCTAACTCTTTCTTGAAAGCGTCCAGAGAATTGGCCTCCACTGCCTTCTAAGGCAGAGCATTCCATAGATCCACAACTCTCTGGGTGAAAGTTTTTCCTGAGCTCCATTCTAAATGACCCACCCCTTATTCTTAAACTGTGGCCTCTGGTTCAGGACTCCCCCAACATTGGGAACATGTTTCCTGCCTCTAGCATGTCAAATCCCTTAATAATCTTATACATTTCAATCCAATCCCCTCTCATCCTTCTAAATTCCAGTGTATACAAGCCAAGTCGTTCCAATCTTTCAACATACGACAGTCCCGCCATCCCGGGAATTAACTTTGTGAACCTATGCTGCACTCCCTCAATAGCGAGAATGTCCTTCCTCAAATTTGGAGACCAATACTGAACACAATACTCCAGGTGTGGTCTCACCGGGGCCCTGTACAACTGCAGAAGGACCTCTTTGCTCCATACAGGTCCATACAGCAGTACTGGCTGCAGGACTCAGATGAGGCCTGTAACCAGTATAAATTCATGACAAGGGTGATGTGGATGTCATGTCCTCCTTCATAAATGTAGGAGATAAGGAGCATGCTGGAGTTTATCTCCACTCCTCTCACAGAAGATCGCCCAGGGTCAAAAGAATATGCACTCCAATCTGCATGTTCACAATGGTTTTTTTTTAATTGGAGCAATTTCTGAGCAGCTCTCAGTTCCACAGAAGCAAAGAGATGTGTCATCAATGAGAAGTTCCCCTGGCTGGGACCATGGCGTAAGATCATATTGAAGAACCTTTGCACCTAGAAAAAGGTGACAGAAGATCTTTCTTCTGAAAATTTCCACTTCTGCATTCTGTCCCATGTCCCTAGGTTCCCATCAGAGTCATCAGTGGCATGCAACCTAATGTAACAGAACAGCCACACGTAGCACGACGTTTTAAAGAAATTATCGAAAATGGAGCAGATTTCAACATCTGCAATGTGAGAATGTTTGGCTAAAAGATGTCGACTGAAATTACACCAAAACTAAACAATATAGAATTTTGGCCAGAATCTAGGAGTCATGAGTTTGTTGGTGCAGTATGGCCACTGAAATGAGCATTAAGTAAATTAGCACTTAAACTTTGTGAAAAGCATTCTTTACTCTTCTGATTGTAATCTCAGCACTTTGGAGGATGTCTGAGCAGTCTGTACTCAGTAACAGCAGTCCATTATCTTGTATGCAGCCTTTTCATGGTGCCTAAATAGGGAACAACTGGATGTCAAAACATGATTCAAGACATACTGTCGATGTGCCTGGTTCAATTTTTGTGGTTGGACCCAACTTCTGGAAATTATCAGTAGAACCATTTACTTCAAATTAAACAGATCTTCAGTCCAAAAAGAAGTGCTCTGCAATCTATTGTTGAAGCAGGTCAATATAAAATTTAATGACCAACAGTAGTGCTGTAGGTCGTGCTTTCCATCCAAAGAGTTTTGCAAACATGTTTATGAAATTGCTGCTGTAATGCATATTTATCTGAATTAACACAATTCGGCATTCAACAGAAAGCAAAACCCCAATAATAAAGCAGCAATTACGGGACTGAATGTGAATCCAGGTAGCATAAAGAAGGAAATGGAACATAAAGTGTTATAAAGTAAGAGTACAGATGACTGGGCCGGAACTAATTGTCATGTCACGTAACAATGACTGCTAGAATATGTAATATATTCATTTACACCTGCTTCAAAAACTGCACCCACATTTAAGTCCTTTCTTTTGTCTCTTTCACTATTCAAACCAAAAACTAAATTCCAGAAATTATTATTAGAGAAAAACATGAACAGATTTGTAACACAAAGTTTCAAAATTGACACTAACTTTAAATGTTTCATGAATTTATTTCAGTGTACTCCTTTCAATCAAACTTCACAAGTTGCAGCTAATGTGGTCTGTAATATGTGCCCTATCACTTCCTCAGTGTGCCTTGAACAATTAAGAATTGCACTCCTTGTACTTGGTTAGAGACTAGAAAACTTGTTGCTGGGCTTAAAAAATATATACTAAAGCCGCAACATGAAAATCAAATGGGAAAGAAGTTGCAAGTTCTCAAATGCTCCTTTGCTTGGATTCATCAATTACAGCATTCTTTTTCCCATGATGTTTTCCCATTAGGTGCTGAAAAACATCGTTTACAGTTGATTTATTCTCTTCTGTAGTAATACTTTCCAGTTTGCTAGGTTTGTGATAGATATCTAGTCAGTGTTCTGGATTGTTACCAAATCTATTTTGGAGACATAATCAAGAAATATTCAGCGATTGATTCAAATTTGACAAGAATTTTTGTCTTAATGAAAAACTATATCAACAAAAATACTCTTTGAACCACAATCATCCTGACACAATGGAACAGGCATCTTATTTATTTGAAGTTATATTCATAAAAAACATTAGTCCTCATCTAAATAGTTCTTTCAAAATTACATGCTCAGTAGACTCTGTCATCTATATTGATTTGTTCTTTCTTCTCTTCTAAAGGCAAGCATTGTATTTGCACATTACATCATTTTAATCTATGCAGCAATAACCAATGCCAAGTTCACCCACTTACTTGTACTAGGTGCCAACAATAGCCCCTCAAAGGCAGTTATGAATCTTCAATATTCACTGTTGCCAATAGCACCACATTTAAGGCTGGTGCTGGGCTGTGTCAGTCACATCTGTTAGTTACTGTTAGTTATGGAAATGTGCCACTGAGAACCCAGTATCAAAGAATCTCAGACCAGAAGCCACAATTCCTTCTGTGCCGAGAATGATTTTCTTTCTGCTTTTCAAAGTGCTTTATATCTCATCATGTGTCATGTAAGAAAAAGAACAGTAACCCAGTTCAGCATCTGAAACGGTGACCAACACGAGGAACAATGAACTTAAATATTGCTGTGAAAGAAACAATCATGCTAATCATCTCAATCTCACTGTATAACGAGCAGATCCTTTGTCAGCATCAATACAAATGGCATTGAAATATCTTGTGCATGTGGTGGCGTGTTCCACAGAAATACGCAAGAGCAGCCAAGAACATAGACAATGTATAATGAAGAATAACATTGTGTACTCTTTCTTGTAATAAATAATCTGCAGATATTTTGTTGAGCTATTCATGCATGAAAAAAATAAAACTATGGGATTTTTTTCTTCCTTCCTCTAGTCAGGTGGGGAACCAATAACTGGAAATTTTAATACAACCTTATGGATATGCTGAGTGGCAGCAGCTGTGAGATACAAATGCCCATCTCCATCCAAGGTCCAAAGCCTTTGATGTGTCTGACTAAGAAGTGGAATATAAATGTGCTGCAGTATACTTCTTTCAGAATGTTAGTTCAGAGCGAGCTGAGGCCATAATAGCAGAGACAGTTTTAAAGCCCTGGTATGTTAGCATATGGAATCAGGACAAATGTTGACAACTTGCATATTGCTGAATGGATTGGATCTGGTAATCTAGATGTGATGCACCATCAATAACTCACACTGAGACGTAAGGCGAGATATCGGCTTTTATTGACTGGAAGAAGGAACCAGGAGTGAGTGTCCATCATACTATGTCCTGGAGACTGAGGCCGAGCGTCAGGCCTCAAATCACCTTTATACAGGGGACTGTGGGAGGAGCCACAGGAGCAGTCAGCAGGGGGCGTGTCCAGACAGGCACATAGTTCACCACAAGATGATGATAATGCAGAAAACAAAATCAGGAATATGTAGTTTTAATTTGGGATGGGTCTTTGTTTACAGTCTGGGGCTCAGGAAATCCTAGAGTTACAAAGGATCTCAACAGACAAGAGTCAATGCATTAGGTTGAAGGATGCACTTTGTGAGAAAACCACAGAAGTGTTTTTTTTAAATCATCCTTCTTTTCTAGGAGGTGAGACAATTTGCCACTGAAGTCTGCAGATCATGCTGCCTAAGTGCCCAATACTTCATGGGGTAAATTGTTCATAGTTCTCCAGTGAAAGGATGGTTGCAAGGCGGGATTATACTGCATGTGCAGCATTGCAAGCAGTGACTGCAAGTAAAGATCAACAGATTCACAGAAAAAAATAGGAAAGTTTTGCTTTTGATAAAAGAAAAATTTTCCTGCAAATCCCTGCAAATCAGGAAGTAGAAAGAGTGTTTTTTTAGACCTCACATAACTCTCTGGGTCTCCCATGAGAGCAATGGATCCCTTTTCTTCCCTATTGTTTCATAAATACCCTTTTACAGAATGTTGGTCTTCTTCTGTGCTTGTATTACTGATGCCAGTCTGACCTAATGTATTCAAAACACAGTTGTGTTGGTAAGTTGCAATAATACTAGCACAGGGGTGTCAAACTCATTTTAGGTCACGGGCCGGATTGAGCAAAATGCAGCTTCATGAGGGCCGGATCAGTCGGACGCGTGCGAACGCAGCTTTCGTTGCCTCCGTTTTTTCAGCCTGTTCTCATGTGTCTCAGTCTCTGCTATAACTACAAAGTGTTTCACTTTACAAATTCCATTTCTTATGAAGAAGACTGCTGAGCAAAACTACCAAATAAACACTAAAAACCCTGAAAACCTGGTACCTGAATAAACTCAGCATTAGCCATATCATACGCCATAGGCACTTTGATTACTGGGGCCAGCTTTAATAGTAATTAGATATTATTTCACGGGCCTTGAGTTTGACATATATGTACTAGCAAGTGCATTTCTTTTTGTTAAGGACATTGAGATACTGCAAACACAACGGAGCAATTTTACAACGTCAACCAACTCATTACAAATAGCTTCTGTTGAAAAGTGTGTATCAGGTAGTAGAAAAGAACATTCCAAACGTTGGTATTTATAATCTTGCAGGCATTGTTTGTTTTTCAAATCCTCTGTGCGCTCCAGATTTCTGCAAAACCATTCATCAACTGAGGAAACACCTGTGCTTGCATTCCTTTGAGATTAACATAAAATCTAGAATGCTGAGCTTCTAGGCTCAACAAAGAAACAGAAACAGCGTGCTCTATATTCATAACTTCATGAGCATGTCTAAGGCAGGTTGCTCATGCAAATAAAAGTTTTGTATCGAGTACACTATTCAAACATGCAAAACTGCAACCTTCAAATGCATCACCAATGCCTTGACTGAAAGTTTTGGTCAGCTTGTTTAATTACACTTAATTGTTACCAATTAAATATCAAATTGAACAAAAGCTTCCAAGAAAAAAATGTAGCTTTAGGAAATAGACACCAAACATTCTTTCTATTTCAAGCTGTACTAGAATTGAAGGACATAATTCCAAATGACAGTTCAACACATTATAAAGTTGGATTTCGACAGTGGGTGCTGAACTGTCCTCCAACAGTTTATGCAAAATATTTGAATAATACTTGAGAATAATATAAGGATAAATGTTATCAAAATAATATTAAAAAAACAGAAATTTCAGGTTTTTATTTTTTTTCTTGCTACTACTTTTTCCAGTCACTCAGGAAAAAAGTAGGTAGAGAATGATTATAAAAGTACAATGTTAATGCTTTCTGAAGAATAATTTTCAAATATTTGGCACATGTCTGTTTAAATTACAATATTATTTGTATTCCAGTTTTTTTTAAAAAAGACAGAACTGAAAGAATGTTGTACAGAAACACTGGTATTAGAAGTCTGCGGAGATTTGGCATGATATCAAAAAATCTGACAAACTTCTTTAGATATGTAGTTGAGAATGTGTTGACTGGCTGCATTTTGGCCTGGTATGGAAACAAAAGGCCGTTGAATGGAAAATGGTAGTAGATTTTGCCCAGTACATCACGGGTAAAGCCGTGTTGGAAGAAAGTAGTATCTATCATCAGAGATCTTCTCCACCCAGGCCTTGCTTTTCTCTTGCAAGAGCCTCAGGACTCACACCACCAGGTTCGAGAATAACTACCACACCCTCAACCACCAGGCCCTTGAACAAAAGGGAATAACTACACCCATTTGCCCATCCATTGAGATGTTCTCACAACCAACAATCTCTTTTTAAGGACTCTTTATCTTGTTATTTCATGTTCTTGTTACTTACTGCTATCTATTTATAATTGCATTTGCACAGTTGTCTTTTGCAATCTTTCATTGATGCTGTTACAGTTACCACTCTATAAATTTGCTGCGTATGCCCACAGGAAAATGAATCTCAGGGTTGTACGTGGTGACATACGTGTACTCTGATAATAAAATTTACTTTGAGTTTTGAACTTTGTATTATTGCCAGTGCAAACTTATATTTTCTTTAGCCAAATACACCTTCCTTGCGACCACATGTGGCCCAGATATTAATTTGCCCAGCCTCTTTGCTATCCCGCCACTCAGTGCTGAGCCAAGGGTTCCCTATTAAACTGTCAAGAGAAAGCAAGCAGGTTTTGGCTTAATGTCAGCTATTCAAAAAATAACTAGCAATACAAGTTAGTTTAAGAAGGATAAAGGTGGCAGATTTGAAAATTGCTACTCCTGGAAAATGTACTGTTTATTATACTTAGCTGGAATTTATAATAAAATAAACCGTTGCAGAAATAACATTACATCAGGGATGGCAGTAGCAAAAAGGACTCCCACGCAAACTTGTCAATGATGTAAGCACTTGCAGCAGTTTCAAAGATCCTGGCAATTGACATGCCAGATCATGTATGTGTGATTTTAGCTTCAGATATGGTGATTTATCTCACATTACAAATTTACCATCTTCTTTTCTCCACTCCCTTAAAATTAGCTTCAGTAACCTTGTTATTACTAACCAAAGGCCAACATTAATGAGATTCTTAATAAAACACGGACCATTACTATTTACAAAACTGAAGAATACTACATTGGAAAGCCATTTATACTAAGGTTAGTTGTAGGGGTCCATGGCATAAAAAAGATTGGGAACCCCTGAACTAAGCTAATATTCAATTGTTTATTTTGAAAAAAAAACTAGCATGATTGTTAACCTTGTAGACTAAAGCAGCAAGACAATGCTTTCAAATGAATTTACTTTAAACAGTTTTAAAACATTCTGATGGTCTTTATCTATCTGCTAGGAACAGTGGCATTTCCCTCCTGACCCATGGCCAATTCCAGTTAGCTGCTCAGGTGTACCTGAGGTTTCATATTTCTTTCATATAGTACCACCTCTAGCTGAATCTCAGGCCACAATGATAAGGAGATTGAAGAACACAGCATTTCTGATTTCAATGTCCTCTGGACACCATACAAAAACAGAGCCAGAAGGTCTCTACTATTGATTTCTTTTTGTAGCTCTTTTAGTTGAAGTAAACCAATCTGATTCTAGCCTCCATCTGCTATGTACATTTATCTATGAAAATGTTTTATGAGGGTAGGTGCACTTAAGCCTAGTGGTTCATCTCAAAAATACATTTTTAAAAAATATGTAGATGCTACAAATTTGAAATAAAGGTGGAAAAAGCCTTGAACCCAACAGCTAAGCAGCCCTTGTGGGGTGAGTTAGGTGAAGATGAGGGCTGCTGATGGGCCAAATGAGAATTTGTACAATCTACTGTATCTCTCCACTCAGTGGGGAGCGAAACTACCAACTGAAAGCAAATAGGTTTTGGCTTAATATTGGCTATTAAAAAGACTGACACTGGCAGCTGGCATGAACCATCGATACTACCGTAGATTTCGGACTACAGAGTGCACCTGATTAAAAGCCGCATGCTCTAATTTTAGAAAGAAAATCAATTTTGTACTTGTACAGGTTGCACCGGATTTTAAGCCGCAGGTGTCCCACGTTGTAATATGAGATATTTACACAGAAAGATATTACACGTGAGGATTTTTTAACTTTTAATTAAATCCGTATGGTAACATAAACAAATACATATTGCAAATGCTTTTTTTTCGAACAGTGCCTGTAACACAGCTACTTTTAAATATACATACGTATCGGTAACACACAAATTACGTTGCGTATACTTTTTTACTGAACAGTGCACGAACAACGTTCCAATATCTCCTAACGACTGGTAAAAAAAATATATATACTGCAGCCTACCAGGAAAAGTTATTGATCGCCTTCTTCATCTTCCTCCTGCGCACTAAAACCATCAAAGTCCTTCAGTGTCCGAATTGAACAACCTCAGGATCTCGTCACTCACTTCAGTCTCTTCGTTGTCGCTCTCACTTGAGTGCACGCGGTCCTCTTCATCACGCAGCAGTCCAGCCTTTCAAAACCAGTTGGTGATGGTGGATGTTGTGACACGGCTCCATGCATTTAGGATCCACTGGCAGACTTGAGTTAAAGATGCTCTTCGCATGCGTCCTGTTTTGGTAAAGGATTTCTTGCCGCTCGTCATCCAAGCCTCCCACTCAACGCGCAGCGCCACTTTAAATGCCCGGTTCATGCTAATGTCCAGTGGCTGCAAATACTTCGTGGTGCCCCCAGGAATCACAGCTGGAATTGAGTTTGTACTCTTGATGGCAGCTTTCACAGAACTTTCATTGTCAGCCGCTTAAAAATCACCATCAGTGGAAGCTTTAGTCCGGATGCTGTGCAGCTCAGAACACAAGTAAAATGCGTTCTCTCATGGCCACTTGTTTTCAGTGTGATGGACGAGTCACCTTTTTTATTAACAGTCCGAGTGAGAGGCAGGTCAAACGTCAAAGGTACCTCATCCATATTTATGATATCATCTGGCCCGATGGAATTCTCCGCTATCTTTGTTTGAGTGAGTGTGCGGAAGTTAGCAAGTTGTTCCTTGTGGTCGGGAGGGAGCTGCTGATACAGAGTCGTGCGTACCCTGACGGACAGGCCTTTTCGTCTCATAAATCTAAAACACCACGATGGCCCACCTCTAAAATCTTCGATTTTCATTTTGGTGGCGATTGCTTTAGCCTTCAGTCTGATCTGCACGGTGGAAACACCGCGGCTGCCTGCTCTCTGTGTGTTAACCCAGTCTTCAAGAAAGTTTTCAAGTTCGGGCCATCTGCTATGATTACCTCTGAAAGCTTTTGTCGTCTTTTTGCATTGACTCAGTTCTTCACGCTGGCGTCTCCACTGTCTCACCATCGATTCATTTATGCCAAGATTATGTGCAGCAGCTCGATTTCCTTCTTCAAACGCCAGATTGATCGCCTTTAACTTAAAAGCTGCATCATATGCTTTTCTTCGAGTGTTTTCCATGTTGATGAGGGTGAGTACAAATGACTGATTTACAATAATTTAATTGTGAAAGTGCGCTTGATTTATCGTACAATTTCATTGGACCTCTGTGAACTACTCATCAATTTTATAGGTCTACTGTTACGAGGCAAAATGTTTTTGGCGGCATGAAAAAAAAACATGCATTAGCTGCACCGTAGTATAGGCCGCAGTGTTGCCACAGTGTTCAAAACGTGGGAAAAAAGTAGCGGCTTATAGTCCGGAATTTACAGTAGTCAGTTTAAGAGGCACAATTGTGAAGGGAGAGATGCTGAACAGACTTCTGTACAAAAACAGTTTTGTATAGATAAAGGAGCATTAGAAGGCATTTCTTTTGGAGTCCAAAGTAAACTTATTTTCAATGTATATATATGTCACCATATACAACCCTGAGATTCAATTTCTTGTGGGCAAACTCAAATCAATCTATAGAATAATAAACATAATAGAATCAATGAAAGACCACCAACTTGGATGTTCACTCAGCAAATTGTGCATGTATAAAAAGAAATAAAAATAATAATAAATAAGTAACCAATAAATAGCGAGCGACTGAGATGAAAGTTTCTTGAAGTGAGTCCATTGGTCGTGGGAACGTTTCAATGATAGAGCAAGTGAAGTGAAGATGAGTGAAGTTATCCTCTTTGGTTCAAGAACCTGATGTTTGAGTAGTAGTAATTGTTCCTGACCCAGGTGGTGTGACCCCTGAGACCCCTGTACCTATTTCCTGATGGCAGCAGCGAGAAGAGAGCATGTCCTGTATTGTGGAGTTCCCTGATGATGGATGCTGCTTTCCTGCGACATAATTTCATGTAGCTGCGCTCAGTGGTGGAGAAGGTTTTACCCATAATGGACTGGGCTGTATCCAGTACATTTTGTAGGATTTTTCATTCAAGGGCATTGGTGTTTCCAAACCAGGCTGTGATACAGCCAGTCAATATACTCCTCACTACACATCTATAGAAGTTGGTCAAAGTTTTGTATGCCATGGCGAATCTCTGCAAATTTCTAAGGAAGTAGAAGCACTGCTGAGATTTCTTCATAATTGTATTTATGTGCTGGGCCCAGGACAGGTCCTCTGAAATAATAACACTTAGGAAATTAAAAGTTGCAAACGCTCTCCACCTCTGATCCACTGGCTTATTGACCTCTGGTTTTCTTCTCTTGAAGTCACTAAACAGCTCCTTGGTCTTGCTGACATTGAGTAAGAGGGAGTTCCGGAGTTCTTTGACACTATCTTATACTTGTAAACTGTTATTATTGCCTATGTTAGTTTAGTTTAGTGTTTTATTTTTTTTAATATATATTTTTTTTTCTCACATATTTTTTAATATTTTTTTTTCTTTTTTAATGGTTATTTGTTTTTTTTTCATATAATCATGTGGACTTGATTAAGGTATTTTCTTTTGTTGATGTTTAGTAGGATATTATTATCTTATCAATGTGATTTCAAGTCTATTGTATTTATAATTTACTTATTGCTATGTTATTTTTTTTGTGTATATGTGAAAATCAATAAAAAGATTGAAAAAGAAAGACATTGAGTAAGAGGTTGTTGTTATGACACCACTCAGCCTGACACCAAACTGACTGGGGTCTGTGAGTCAGGAAATCAAGGATCCAATTGCACAAGGAGGTATTGAGGCCAGGGGCTTGGAACTTATTAATTTTGAGGAGACGATTGTATTGAATGCTGAGCTGTAGTTGATAAAAAGGATCCTGATGTATGCACCTTTGCTGTCCAGATGCTTCAAGGCTGAGTAAAGAGCCAATGAGATGACATCTGCTGGAGCAGGCAAATTGAAATGGATAGAAGTCACTTCCTAGGCAGGAGTTAATTGGTTTAATCACCAACCTCTCAAAACAATTCATCACTGTGGATATAAGTGATGCTGGACAATAGTCATTGAGGCAGGTTATCACACTCTTCTTGGGCACCCGTACAATTGAAGCCTGACTGAAGCAGGTGGGTACTGATAAAGCAAGACGTTAAAGGTCTCAGTGAACACTCCAGCCAGTTGATCATCACAGGTCTTTAGTACTTGGCCATGTACCTCATCAGGACCAGATGCTCTTCATAGGTTCAATCTCTTGAAGCCTGGCATGACTTGGAATGAGCAGAAAACACATAGAACAAAAAAAAATCGGTGAAAGATGGGAAGAAGGCAATGAAGCGCTTTCACCAAGGCATTAAAATTACCAGGGTACGAAGGGAATGAAGCTTCTACATAAATCTTAGGAGACTTAGGTGAGCAACAAAATTTGCTCAAGAAACACAGCAAATGGAGCAGCATAGATGGGAGAAAAGGAATTATTAATGTTTTAGATTGAAGTGCGATGTATAGTCTGATTGTAGTCTGATTATGGATTGTCCGCATGGCTTTGTGAGGGGCAGGTCATGCCACATGAATCAGAATGAATTCTATGAGGATGTGGCAAACTACGCTGATGAAAGGAGAGCAAAGAATATGGTGTATATGGATTTAAAAAGGCATTTGATAAGTTTCCACATTGTAGCTTCATTCAGAAAGTCAGCTAAGTATGGGATCCAGGAATAACTGACCTCAGTAACCAATGACATGATGCAAATACAATTAACCCCCCACCCCCCACCCCTACACTAAGCTCATTCCCTACTCTTTTGGGCAACCTGAAGTGACACTCTTTTGCCGTTTCAGATGATGATGGCTTAATCTTCCACTCAGTTTAATAGCTGAATAACTGACACAATCAAATTTCTAAACCTACTCCTACCTTTAGATGATAATAAAGAACATAAGGCAAACATTAATCTTTAATTCAAATGGTTATGTCACAAAAATACAACAGATACTTGGCATAGAGAGAAAGTCTATTAGTGTTTTAGGCATTGAAAAGCTTTTTAGGTTATTACAATTTAAATAATGGGCCTCAATTAACAGCCATTTATAAGCAGCACTCAAAACAATCTAATCTAATTTCTTGAAATCTTTCCCAAGCACATTCTCTCATTTCAAAGAAACAGTTCTCGAGAGAAGCACTTTTCAAAGAAAACATTAAGTATTTATTGCTTCTGTACGGTTTATAAAACTACTTGAAATATGCAGGACAGAAACTCCTTGTACTCTGATGATTTGTATCTCTCTGCAGATGAAAATACTTCAATTTGACCATTTGCTTTCTGGGTCGCTGTCTTATTGTGATGTCCCAGAAGTATGAGATTTCCCCAGAAATCACTCCCTCTATCAAAATTATTCACAATGCTAATTATCTCCATCAGCCCATTCCTTTCCTTTTATAAAAAAGATATCAACTTTCCTGACAATTATTTTGACCCACCTCGAAAGTGTTGCCTGTAACATCAAATTCAGGGGGAACAAATGCACCTTCTGGGTCATCTGCAAATAAGCAACAAGGAAAGTCAGTGACAAAATGGAAAATACAGCAATACGATTTCAAAATAGCATTTAATAACATTGACTTAATAAAAGCACTTTAAAAAATTTCAAAATTTCATTCATTTTAGAAATGTTCTGAGTTTTCTTTCTCTCAAGGCTGCTTCCCCCTTTAGGTACCCAACGGTCACAGGTAACCTGTGTGGGAAGCAAGTAAGCAAGCAGCTCCTTTTTTGAAAAATGAATAGCACTCGTTTAATCTTAATGACCCACTTCTGGTGTGTGACTTTCAATGAGGTGCACAGAGCTGGAACCGTAGCTGGAAAAAAATCAATACTCAGCACAAGCGGACATTCAAGAGCAGACTTGGTGGAAGGCCTGATAGACATAGAAACATAGAAAACCTGCAGCACAATCCAGGCCCTTCAGCCTACAATGCTGTGCCGAAGGTGTATTTACTTTAGAAATTACCTAGGGTTACCCATAGCCCTCTATTTTTCTAAGCTCCATGTACCTGTCCAGGAGTCTCTTAAAAGACCCTATCATATCTGCCTCCACCACCATCGCTAGCAGCCCATTCCACTCACTCACCACTCTCTGCGTAAAAAACTTACCCCTGACATCTCCTCTATACCTAAGCCCCTCGTTCTTCGCCAGCTTTCAAAAGAATCTCACTGGGTTCAAAGTACATTGAGATTTTATATTCTTTAAGCACAAAGGTAACAGTTGATTAAATGCAGTTTCAACATTGAATTTTTGGGTGTGAACTAACAGCTCCACAGAATTACATATTTATAAAGAAAGCACAAATCTGCTGATAAGAACACTTGTACATGTCCAATCAGAAACACAGAAGGTTTGGCAGATGCTGAAAATCCACAGCAACACACAACAAATGCTGGAGGAACTCAGCAGGACAAGCAGCATGAATGGAGAGGAGTACAGAGCTATTTTGGCCCAGACCCTCAAAACAAAAGCTCTTTATTCCTCTCCAAAGATGTTGCCTGACCTGTTGAGTTCCTCCAGTATTTTGTGTGTGTTATATATTCAATCATCTTTGCAAGAAATCCAGATCTCCAAAACAGCTTTCTTAACCACAAGAGATTCTGCAGATGGTTGTTCATTACTGTGCCGTGTCATATGACCTGGGCGATTTTAGTCTTTCCATGACCATGATTGTTCTTAGCAAGTTTTTCTACAGAAGTGGATTGCCATTGCTTTCTTCTGGGCAGTGCCTCAACAAGACTCCAGCCATTATCAATACTCTTTGGAGATTGTTTGCCTGGCGTCAGCGGTTGCATAACCAGGATTTGTAATATGCAGCGACTGCTCATATGACCATCCACCACCTGCTCCCATGGCTTCAAATCTAGCTGATTGAGAGGCTAAGCAGGATCTGCACCTTGCCCAAGGGTGACCCGTAGGCTAGCGGAAAGAAGGATCACCTCCTTTGGTAAAGATATATCTCCACCCTGCCACCCAGATGTTGGAAATCTTAAGCAACACACACATAAATGCAAGTCAGGCAGCATCCATGGAGTTAATGTTTTGGGCTGATAATCTTCACCAGGCCTTTTTTAACCACTGTATTAGAATATTTGCTCACTTTAGTGGCAATTGTACATATTAATGAGGTACCATTGACCTAAGTTGAAGATTCATTCTCATTTATACTAACTGGCTGACATTCTAAGCCCATAACTCCTGAAAATTGTCCCAACACATTGGTTGGAAAAACAATATGATTTAAAGTTGGAATATTTGTGTGTAACTCAGTTAGTTTACCCTCCAATCCTTCCAAACTATTCTCCCGACCTCAGCTCCAACTCCTGCCACGATTTCACTATTACCTCTAATCTTCTTCCCTCTGAGGCAGAACACTCAGCATGGGCCTTACCTTTGTTCCCCTGTATCTACACCCCAATGAGTTCCATGACACCAAGCTTTTCTTCCATAACTTCCATCTCCAATCCCACTTCTTCGACAAGAATTTCCCACCCCTCATCGATGACCCCTTCTCCCATCTTCTTGGGCACTCTGCTCTGGCCTTCTGCCCTATCCGGATCTTTTCATCCTCTAACTGCTGATGAGACCTCAAGTGTCTCCAACTTCATCTTTCCTCTCACCAATTCTGACCTCAACCTCTCTCAACACACTTCCTTCTACACTTTCTCTGTCAATCCCAATCTCACCATCAAACCTGCACACAAGGTGGTGCTGTTGTAGTCTGTCAAAATGAACTCTACCTTGCTGAGGCAAGAAGGCAGCTCTCAGATAATCCTTTTATTTAATGCTTATACAAGGCTTCACGAAGGAGCACCAAGCCTGTCTCCCACAGTATCACCGACCTCTTGATTCTGGTAAACTCCCATCCACTGCCATCAACCTCTTAGTTTTCATACATTACACTGCTTGTTTCTATGTCCTAGATCTATTATTTCTGTTTGCTACTGCCCCACTGAACTCGTGTCCATATATCTTGATTCCATTTTGTTTCCCCTCAGTTCATCCCTTCCAATCTACATTCATAACACTACACATGCTTTCCATCACTTCAAAAATTTTAGTCCCATGGCCCAGATAGCTTTCTATTTCTGATTACTTCCATCCTCCTCCAGGAAGGCCTTAAAACTCTTACTTTTTTCTTGACATCAGACCTAACCAATTTCCCCTCTACCATCAACCTGCATCTGGCAGAACCAGTCTTTATCTTAATCAATTGCTTTTTTGGCTCCTCCTACATACTCCAAACTAAAGGTGTAGCCCTGAACATTTGCACAGGCCCTGCCTACGCCTACCTTTTCGTCAGCTACATGAAACAATCCATGCTCCAAATGTACACAGGTGATGCTCTCCAACTATTCCTCAGCTATGTTGGTGGGTTTCCTGTCCCCATGCTGAGCCTGCTAATTTCATCAACATCGACTCTAAATTCTGCCATGCCCTCAAATTTACCTGGACCATCTCTGACACTTCTCTCCCTTTTTCTCAATCTCTCTGTCTCCATCTTTGGAGACAGACTAAACAAAGACTTCTTTTACAAACCCACTAACTCGCAACTATCTTG
The DNA here is from genome assembly GCF_030144855.1 of Hypanus sabinus. Lineage (NCBI taxonomy): Eukaryota > Metazoa > Chordata > Chondrichthyes > Myliobatiformes > Dasyatidae > Hypanus > Hypanus sabinus. The sequence continues at coordinate 42,829,992 of NC_082727.1, forward strand.
ACTATACCTGTTCGCACCCTGACTCTTATATAAATGCAATTCCTTTCTCTCAGTTCCTCCATCTCCACAGAATGCTCTCAGGAGGATAATTTTAATTCCAGAACATCTGAGAAGTCCTCTTTTTCCAAAGAACTGCGTTTTCCTTCCACCACTATCAATGCTTCCTTTACCCACTTCTCCCCTATTCCCATCCATCTGCCCTCGCTCCATCCTCCCACCTTTATAATTGGGATAGGGATCCCCTTGTTCTTACCTACTGCCCCATAACCCTTTGCATCCAGTACATCATTCCCCATAACTTCTTCATCACCACCAGGCCCATCTTTACCTCCAACTCCCCACGCTCCACAGGGATCAGTCTCTCCGTGACTCCTTTGTCTACTCTGACCAGATGCCAGGAACATTGATCTCTCTAACTTCTGGTAATTTTGCCCCCTCCTTCCTTCTATTTTTCCATCCTTCATTCTGGTTACTCTCTTACCCCTTATGCCCAGTGGCTCATCACCTCCCTCTGGTTCCCCTCCTTCTCCCCATTCTTCCATTGATCAGTGCCCTTTTGTATTAGATTCCTTCTCCTTCAGCCATTTATCTCTTCCATTATCCCTTCCCTGCTTCTTACTTCATTATCCCACCGTTCACCCACCAACCTTCCCCCTTGCCTGATTTCACCTAACACCTGACAGCTTATACTCCCACCCCACCCCCCCCATCACCTTCTGGTTCTAGCTTTGCCCCCTTCCTTTCCAGTCCTGATGAAGGGTCTCAGCCTGAAGCATCAACTGTTTATGCCCCTCCATAGATGCTGCCTGACTTGTGATCCTCCAGTATTTTATGCATGTTGCTCACGATTTCCAGCATCTGTAGAATCTCTTGTGTTTATAAACACAAGAGCAACTGCACTATCCACCACTTTCCCTATTCTACACAGCCACAAAGGACACCCAAGAGGGTGTGGAAAGTAGAAAACCAAAAGTCTAGGAAAGAGGAACAGGGACAGGCTATATGCTCTGAGCTACTGTTGCAATTCAAAAGGATCATTGCCAATTTAATGGTCTTGAATCTGATTTCCTGACTATTGTCCAAAATCCACACCCCTTGTATAATCCTAAAACTTGTGTTTTGACCCTGGACTACAGATTTCAAAAGATTCATGTCCTCAGAAGAAATTCCTCTCCATCTCTGTCTAAATGAATAATCCATTATTCTCAAGCAATGTTCCATAGGGGAAAATATCCAACCCCCATCTACGTTGGCAAGCTCTTCGTGTCAGAAATCAGCTTCATTAGCTTTCCTTTATTCGTCACAGGTACATTGAAACATACAGTGAAATGTGCCGTTTGCACTTACAAACAGCACAGCCTGAGATTGTGCTGGGGGCAGCCCGCAAATGGCACCACACTCCTAGACCCAACGTAGCATGCCCACAACTCACTGAACCTGATAGCACTTCTTTAGAATGTGCAAGAGAAGCAGAGCACACACAGGTAGACACAGGGCGAATGTACAGACAGAAACATACCCTGAACTTTATTCTTCAAGAGTCTTCTTCTTTAAATAAGATCTGTGCAAAATCTTGTCTTTGAAGAGCAACACCAGATCACTTAATTTATCCTAACAGCATGAAGCACTGCTCAAATAGTCAGCATGAGGACTAAAGCGGCTAGGTTGAAAATGCACAGCTCCTGGGTTACACTTCAAAGTAATACACACAAATTGCTGGAGGAACTCAGCAGGCCAGGCAGCAACAACAGAAAATAAGTACAGTGTAAGCTAACTTTCCAAGCTTAGCCAGTCTGGTTTGGGGATGATGCATGTAAACTCGCTTACATGGGCAGTTCCCACTTACCAATTAAGAAAAAAATATTGATGTCAGGACTCTGGATGGTCAGTCTCTGGTCACAAGCAGGATCCACCTTTCTACTGAACCTCCCCAATATGTGCTGGAAGGCAATTATAAGGAACAACTCTCCTTCTGTCTTGTTGACTCACCTGAAATGCCACTGGTGCATGGCCTTCCTGGCAATTTGAACACAACCAATCGATTGATTGGTCCCTAAAGATACTTCAGTAGTGGGGATTGCATGCCTGTCTACCTGTCTGGGTCTAGCTCAAGCCCCTACCAGCATATCCGCTCCTATGCAAACTGCTAGTATGGACCAGTCACGCATTCCAGCTAAATATGCTTACAGTCTTGTGGTCTTCATTAAGAAGGCCACCATCTCCCTGACTAGCAATACGACTATGCCCTTGACCGCTCACTAGGGCTGACTCTTCTCCCTCTCTCATCTGGAGACGGTGCCCATGGAAAAATACATCAGGGAGGTGTTGGCCTTTGGATTCACCTATCCATCAATCATACCAGCAGGAGCGTGCTTCTTTTTTGTGAGCAAGAAGGATGGCAAGTTCCATCCCTGCATTGATTCTCAGCCCCTCAACAATATCACAGTGAAGAACCCCTAACCTCTTCCCCGGCTTGACTCTTCATTTGAACATCTCCAGGATGCAAATAAATTCTCCAAGGTAGATCTGTGTAATGCTTACACAGGTTGGTTTGCCTCTGAGAAAGACAGCATTCAACTGCTCCACTAGCCACTATGAGTACCCTGTGATGCTATTTGGCTTGGGAAATGCCCCTGCTGTTTTTCAGAACCTGGTCAACGATGTGCTCTGGGACATGTTGAATCAATTTGTTTTTGTGTAGTTGGATGCCTTTCTTAGCAATTCCCACCCTAGCCAGAAACATGTCCAGCACATCCAGAGGATTTTGAGATGTCTCCTTGAGAACAACCTACATGCCAAGCCAGAGAATTGCGAGTTCCACAAAGAGCAGGTGTTGTCCTTAGGCTAAATCATCACACCTTCCAGTATTCAAATGGGCCCAATTAAAGTTCAGGCAGTTACCGAGTGGCTCCCACCTCTGGTCTAAAAGGTGACCTGTTATATGGGATTTGCAAACTTTTATCGCCGCTTCATCAGAAATTTTAGTACCACCATGGCCCCCATAAAAGCAATCACCAGGAAGAGCTCTGCTGGATTCCATTGGACAAGTGAAGCAGATCAAGCATTCTCAGAGCTGAAGCAATGTTTCACCACTGCCCCAGTGAGGCAGCATCCAGATCATCCCATCCATTCATCGTCCAGGCTGACACATCAAATGCTGGCATTGGTGCTATACTCTCCCAGTGGTCTTCAGTAGATTATTGGCTGCACCCTTGAGCTTTCCTTTCCTATCACTTGACTCCTGCAGAATGCATTTATGATGTCGGGAACCAAGAACTTCTGGCTATCAAAGAGGCCCAGGAAGCCTGGCAACATTGGCTAGAGGAAGCAGAGCACTCTTTTCCGGTATGGACAGATCACAAGAGCCTCTCACACATTGATGAAACCAAGAGAATCAACTAACGTCTACCCTGTCGGGGGTCTTTTCTTCATCTGTTTTTATTTCACCCCCACCTACTGCCCTGTCAGCAAGAATACCAGGAATCATGCTTTCCTGATGCATCTTTGAATTATTATAGGTAATACTGAAGTGTACTTTAACCTTCCAGTCAGAAACTGATTCACCATGGGCAAGTCAGAGTCCTGGCTGCAGAAATTCAAAGCTGTTGGACAGTATTTGACATTTCCAAACAAGCCCACAGGCTTCTGTGTGCTATCACGCACAAGATCTGGCAACAATTTTGATCCACAGGAGACTATTCTTACCAGAGAATAACTCCCCCATCCCTCTCTGCTAAACAAAATATTTGGTCATGCTTAGCCTTGTTTTTTCTAAGTCTGTGGTGGGTTTATGGAATGAACTGCCAGAGGAGAGAGCAGAGAAGGGTCATTAAAGTGACACTTAGGAAGTACAGGCAAATGGGACTTGCTTGGAAATGCACCTTGGTCAACGCTGACAAGCTGGGCCAGAGGGCCAGTCTGTTTTCCTGCTACACAACTCCAAATAAGTCCCTTTGTCAATATGTATTTGTAGCATTAATGTTCAGAATTAGTCTTGTAAAGACATCTGCTAGATTTCAGAAACAGAAAGTTATAAACTTTGAATTCAAAAAAAGGAAACACTTACGAATGAACAATGTAGTACAATGTTATATCCACTGAGGCAATAGGTACAGTATATATTTAACATCCGCATTACTTACCACTCAGCTGCTCCATGAAACAGACATTTCCATTAGCGTTGAAAGCCAACGTATCCGGGGTGATGCAGAGTGTATGAAAGAGTGGAGTGTGGGCGATGCTCTTCATTGAAAGACAACATTCTAGGCAGGCTGCCCAGATATCCTGCTCAGTGAGGCAGCTATCTCGCAATGACAGAATATCAGCAAGGGACACATTTTCCTGCCAAATAAATATACAAGGTAAATAAGAAATTCGCATTGGAAACATGGAAGATGACTACATTAAAAAACACATCCATGTTTAGACCAAACACATTAAGACTGGTGACTTTCTACAGCTTTTCAGTAGGTAATTAAAAGAATACACTGAATTGGCAAATTAAATATAGATTAATTTAAAGAAAAAAGAACTGCTTTTTAAATCGTCAGCATTGATATGCCCAACATAAAGAAGGCCATAAGACATAGGAGTAGAATTAGGCCATTCAGCCCATCGAATCTGCTATGCCATACCATCATGGCTGATCCCGGATCCCACTCAATCCTATACACCTGCCTTCTTGCTACCCGTTGTTGCCCTGACTCATCGGGAAATGATCAGCCTTCACCTTAAATATACCCACAGTCTGTGGCAGAGCATTCCACAGATTCACTACTCTCTGGCTAAAAAAATTCCTCCTTACTTCATAAATGAACTCTAGGCAGCAAAATTTTTTCTTAAACTGCCATCAATTTCGTACTGTATGGCTGCTTCGTGAAGTACACAACTTTAAAATGATCATTGAAATAAAGATCAAGTCTTGCTGGTGGGTTAGTTCAAATCAACCCTCTTCAATAGTTATCGGATTGCTTCAGAATGAATTATTCATAGCAACATTTTGGAACAACCCAAGCACAAATAAATCATGCTCACAAGGAATTACAAAGAGCTAAAATTAAACACAGCTCAATGATAGATTTTTTTTGGTGATTTATTGCTAGAAATACGAACTTTCATTTGTTAATCTCTGTAATAGCATCAGTACTCCTCTGGCCAGCCACACAATGCAAATAGTGTTGAAGTGTTACGTAATGGTGGATAGTACCCATTGAATATTGAGATGCATGGTCAGATGCCAGTCTGTATCTATGGGAACCAGGTGCTGGATCACAACTCCCAAATAAAGATGGAAGTCTGAACTCTTCAGTGATCCTGAAGCAACCGCACTCTGTCAGAGACTTTAGCAAGCTTCCCAGTGATTAGGATAGAACATGTCTGCCAGTGGCCTTGTTAAATTTAACATAGACAATGAGCTGTGGTGGTAATAATAATTACGTAATTTTAAAGTTATGTAACTGACGGAAATGTATTTAATTGTTCCATAGCTTTTTATTTTAGTTTAAGATTTTATTCTTGGAATTACTCTTCTAAATTTTAGCTTGAAGACCTGGAAAAAAGCTAAAGAAAATTTTTAAAATGTAGAAATAAAGTGAAGAGTGGTGAGTGGTATAGGCAGGTGCATAGAGGTGATGGAACTGTCTCAGTCCTGCTCACCCAGCCTGGTACATCTACTGGTCAGATATCATCCCTTTTATCTGCTGAGGGAGTTTTCTGCCACCATCCTGGTACTGGTATACGTTTCACCTCAGCCCTGGAGGAGCTGAGCACTGTGTTTAGTCACAAAACAGCACATCCTGATGCCTTTTCTATCATTGCAGGGGATTTCAACTAGACCAGCTTGAAGACGTCTCTGAACATCTATCACCAACATATTACCTGTGACACAAGAGGAGCCAGCACACTTGACCACCATACAGAATGTTTATCATGCCATCCCATGCCCGTACTTTGGATGGTATGACACCCTGGCTACACTTTTATTCCCGGATATAGACAAAGATTAAAGACTGCAGCAACTGTGTTGAGAACCTAAAAGGTATCATCAGCAGAGTTGGAGAAGCACTTAGAAAACTGCTTTGAATTGGACTGGACAATATTCAGGGATTCATTTTTGAATCTGAATACATCACAGTTGTCACTGACTTCATTGAGACCTGTGTAGATGAGTATGTGCCTTTGAGAACATACAGAACATAGAAATGAAAATCAGGGTACTTAGCTTTCTATTAGCTCAGTAGTATTAAGTGTTAATTTGGTAACTGGAAAAACATAATAGTTTGTAGTTTGTGCCTAAAAGTCTTAGGTGTTAGATGTTTCCAAGACTTTTGCATAGTACTGCATTTCAAAAAGTCCAGGGATAAACTATGAAAGGTTATTTTAGCAGTGAGAAAACAATTCTGATGGAAGTTAGAAATGGAATTGGATGCACATCAGTTCAGGCAGGTTTTGCAGGCCATTACTTCCTAAAGGCGAAACCTAACACCATAACTGAAATATGTGATGCTTTACTGCCAGATGCACGCATTGAAAGGGAGAATAAAACTACTCCTGTGTGAAATTCTGCAGCATCTGGTGACCCTGTGATCTTTGTCTTGGAGGCTGATGTCAGAACACCTTTCACGAGAATGAACCCTCGCAAGGCCTCGGGCCCTGATGGTGTACCCAGTAGGGCAATGGAAACCTGTGCCTACCAGCCAACAGGAGTGTTCAAGGATGTCTTCAATCTCTAACTGCTGCAGTCAGAGGTCCCCACAATCAACACTGGTTCACGTCATGGACATGTACTTAGCCTACAGCTCTACTCTTTCTAGAACCAAGACTGTGTGGCTAGGCACAGCCTAGATGCCATCTATAAATATGCTGATAATACAACTATTGTTGGCAGAATATCAGATGGTGATAAGGAGGCATGCAGGACTCAGTAGCCGGTTGAGTGGTTCTACAATAACTATCTTGCACTCATGTCAGTAAAACAAAGGAATTGATTGTGACCTTCAGGGAGGGGAAGTCGAGGGAACACACACCTGTCCTCATTGAGGAGTCGGCAGTGGAAAGGGTGAACTGTTTCAAGTTACTGGGTATCAACATCTCTGAAGCTTTATCCTGGGCCTCACATATTGATGCAATTACAAAGAAGGCATGACAGTGTTATATTTCATTAGGAGTTTGAGGAGACTTGGTATGTCAACAAAGCCTCTCACCAATTTCTACAGACATATCCCAGATGGCATTCTAACTGGTTACATCATCCTCTGGTATGGAGAGGCAACACAAGATCAGAAAAAGCTGCAGAAAATTGTAAACTCAGCCAGCTCCATCATGGGCATGAGCCCTCCCAGCATCAAGGCAGCATCTGCCATTAAGGACTCCCATCACCTAGGACATGCCCTCTTCTCATTGCTACCATCAAGGAGAAGGTAAAAGAGCCTGAAGACAGACACTCAATGTTTCAGAAACAGCTGCTTTCAGATTTCTGAATGGACAATGAATTCATGTACATAATCTCACTATTTTTTTTTCTTTTTATTTCTCACTTTTTGCACTACTTACTTAATTAATATATAGTTTTTATTACTATGTATTGAAATGTACTGCTGCCAGAAAACAACATTGTCCACAACAAATAACAGAGATATTAAACCTGATTCTGATTCTGTGCTTGGTAGGACTGCAGATTGAAAGCAGAAAAGAGTAAAAAGGTCCATGGTATGGAGAAATGCTGGAGAGAGAAAATTGAAATGAAACAATCAAAGCGAAACTGAAAACAAGGTGATTTTAAAAAAAGGAAATACAAATGGGAACGGCAATTACCTGAAATCTTTGAACACACTGTTGTAACTTTCAGCTTATACACTGTACCAGTGAAATTAAATGCAGGGATTTGTAGACAGACAACAGTTCTGCAAAGTTAGTCAACAAATCAGCACATGGATTCACTAATGGAAAGAAATTTTATTTTTTATTGGCATCTTAAGACTTGTCCCTTTAACTTTCCACTGTTCTGATAAAAATCCACCAAACTGAAAAATTGTCTCTGCCCCTAGACCTGCTGGGGAATCCATCATTAACTATTTTTACATTCAACAGTAATATATCCAATCACTTCAAGAGTTTAAAAGATTCAGTTGAATAGATTTTAACCCTCCGTTTCTTCTAAACAATTAAAATTATGGGATGTGTGTATATATATTTTTTAATTTATTCATTTGCAGGATGCGGTTTATCACCAGCTAAGCCAGCGTTTATTGCCCATCCCTAGTTGCCCTTGAGAAGGTGGTGATGAACTGCCTTCTTGAACCACACCAGTGCCTGAGGTGTAGATAAACCCACAGCGCTGTTAAGGAGGGAATTCCACGGTTTTGACCTAGCCACAATGATGGAACGGCGATATGCTTCCAAGTCAGCATGGTGAACAACTTGAAGGGGGATTTCCAAGTGGTGGTGTTCCCAGGTATCTGCTGTTCTTGTCCGTCTAGATGGTGGTGGTCGTGGGTCTGGATGATGCTGCCTTAGGAACTTTGGTGTGTTGTTGCAGTGCATTTTGTAGATAGTACACAGTGCTGCAACTGTTCAATGGTGGAGGGATTGGATGCTTGTGGAAGGGGTACCAATCGAGTGAGCTGCCTTGCACTGGATGGTGTCAAGCTTCTTGAGTGTTGATGGAGCTGCACTCATCCAGGCGAGTGGCGAGTATTCCATTACACTCCTGACCTGAGCCTTGTCGATGGTGGACAAGCTCTGGGGAGTTGGGAAGTAAGCTATACACTGCAGGATTCCTAGCCTTTAACCTGCTCTGTAGCCATGGTGTTTGCATGGCTAGACTAGTTTCAGCTTCCTGTCAATGGTACTCCTCAGGATGTTGATAGTAGGGGATTCAGTGATGGTGATGGTACTGAATGTCAAGGGACAATGGTCGAGTCTCTCTTGTTGGAGACAGTCATTGCCTGGCAGTTGCGTGACTCGAACGTTACTTGCCACTTGTCAGCCCAGGCCTGGATATCGTCCAGGTCCTGCTGTATTTGGGTATGAACTGTTTCACTATCTGAGGAGTAATAAATGGTGCAGAACATTGTGCAGAGCATTGTCATCTGCGAACATACCCACTTCTGATCTTTTTTTAAATTCTATTGTCCTTGCTACCTTAGAAAAAAGGCTCTTTATATTCCTTGCACATCTTACATTGCTTGGAAACCTTTAACATGTGATTGACTAAATTCGGAATTTTTTAAACACAAGTGCATTTGTCATTATATGAATATACTAAGACCATAAGACAAAGGAGCAAAACTCTGCAATGGACAGTCCCAAGCCCAAACTTGAAAGGAGGAGGGTTCAGTAAGAGACTAGCAATCCCATCCCATGCATGCTGAGCTCGTTGACTTCATCAACTTTGCCTCCAACTTCCACCCTGCCCTCAAATTTACCTGGTCCATTTCTGATACCTCCCTCCTCTTCCTTGATCTCTCTGTCTCTATCTCTGGAAACAGCTTATCTACTGATGTCTACTATAAGCCCACGGACTCTCACAGCTACCTAGACTATTCCTCTTCCCAGCCTGTTACTTGTAAAAATGCCATCCCCTTCTCTTAATTCCTCCGTCTCCACAGCATCTGCTCTCAGAATGAGGCTTTTCATTCCAAGATGAAGGAGATGTCTTCCTTTTTTAAAGAGAGGGGCTAGCCTTCCTCTACAATCAACTGCCCTCAAACACATCTCTCCCATTTCACACACATCTGTTCTCACCCCATCCTCCCGCCACCCCACTAGGGAGTGTTCCCCTTGACCTCACCTACCACTCCACTAGCCTCCAGGTACAACATATAATTCTCCGTAACTTCCACCATATCCAACAAGATCCCACCACCAAGCATATCTTTCCCTCCCCCTCACTTTCTGCTTTCCACAGGGATCACTCCCTACTTGACTCCCTTGTCCATTCGTCCTCCCCATCCCTTCCCACCAATCTCCCTCCTGGCACTTAGCATTGTAAGTAGAACAAGTGCTATACCTGCCTTTACACTTCCTCTCTCAACGCCATTCAGAGCCCCAGACAGTCCTTCCAGGTGAGGTGACACTTCCCTGTGAGTCGGCTGGTGTGGTATACTGCGTCCGGTGCTCCCAGTACGGCCTTCTATATATTGGTGAGACCTGATGCAGACTGAGAGACCGTTTCGCTGAATACCTATGCTTCGTCCCCCAGAGGAAGCAGGATCTCCCAGTGGCCACACATTTTAATTCCACGAACCATTCCTATTCCAATATGTCAATCCATGGCATCTTCTACTGTCGAGATGAAGCCACACTCAGGTTGGAGGAACAACACCTTATATTTCATCTGGGTAGCCTCCAACCTGATGGCATGACATTGATTTCTCTAACTTCCCTTAATGCCCTTCCTCCCCTTCTTACCCCATCCCTATTTACATATTTATTTTCTCTCTCTCTCTCTCTCTCTCTCTCTCTCTCTCTCTCTCTCTCTCTCTCCCCCTCCCCCCCCCTCCCCCTGTTCTCCATTTTCCTCTGGTGCTCCCCTCCCCTTTCTTTCTTCCAAGGCCTTCCATCTTATGATATTCCCCCTTCTCTAGCCTTGTATCCCTTTTGCCAATCAACTTCCCAGCTCTTAGCTTCATCCCTCCCCCTCCTGTCTTCTCCTATCGTTTCGGGTCTCCCCCTCCCCCTCCCACTTTCAAATCTCTTGTGATCTCTTTTTCCCATTAGTCCTGACGAAGGGTCTTGATCCGAAACGTTGACTGTACTTCTTCCTATAGATGCTGCCTGGCCTGCAGCATTCTACCAGCATTTTGTGTGTGTTGCTTGAATTTCCAACATTTGCAGATTCCCTCGTGTTTGCGTCCATAAAAATCTGGTACTACAGAAACATCAGCAGAAGTTCCAAATACCTCATCCCTGGGAGAGGAAGGATCTTCACATAAAAGGCGTTTAAAGTCATGTGGTGAAAGCCACTAGTTCGTGGAACCCACTTGGCTGATCAACCTTCTGTAATCCAGGACTACTACAGACTGGTCTTGGACAGAGGACTATGGAAAGCTTCTGTTGACAGCTAACACCACTGTGGGGTAACAGGATTAATTAACTAACTAATATAGGAGCAGATTTGGGCCATTCAGCCCATTGAGTTGGCTCCACCATTCCATCTCATCTATTATCCCTCTCAGCCTCATTCCCCTGCCCATAACCATTGATGCTCACCTTAATCACGAACCCATCAACCTGTGCTTTAAATAAATCCAATGACTTGGCCTCCACAGTCATCTGTGGCAATGAATTCTACAGATTCACTACTATCTGGCTAACAAAATTCCTCATCTCTGGATGTCCCTCAATTCTGAGGCTGTGCCCTCGTATTCTAGACTCCCTCACTATAGGAACCATCCTCTCCACATTTACTCCATTCAGGCCTTTCAATATTCAAAAGATTTCAATGAGTTCCTCCCTCGTTCTTCTGAGCTCCAACAAGCACAGGCCGAAACCAATCACATGCTCCTCATACATTAACCCTTTCATTTTTGGAATCATTCTCATGAGCCTCCTTTGGATCCTCACCAATGCCAGCACATCCTCTCTTAAATAAGGGGCACAAAACTGCTCATAGTATTCCAAGTGCACTCTGACTAATACCTTATAAAGCTTATATCCATGCCTTTATATTCTGGTCCTCTCAAAATCAATAAGACCATAAAACAAAGGAGCAGAAGTTGGCCATTCGGCTTTTTGTGTCGGCTCCGCCATTTTATCATGAGCTGATCCATCCTTCCATTTAGTCCCACTCCCCCTCCTTCTCACTATAACCCTTGATGCCCTGGCTACTCAGATACCTATCAATCTCTGCCTTAAATACACCCAATGACTTGGCCTCCACTGCTGCTCATGGCAACAAATTCCACAGATTCATCACCCTCCAGCTAAAAGAATTTCTTTGCATCTCTGTTTTGAATGGGAGCCCTTCAAACTTTAAGTCACGCCCTCTCATACTAGACTCACCCACCATGGGAAACAACTTTGCCACATCCACTCTGTACATACCTTTCAACATTCAAAACGTTTCTAAGAGGTCACCCCTCATTCTTCTAGACGCCAGGGAGTACAGTCCAAGAGCAGTCAAACTTTCCTCGTATGTTAACTCTCTCATTCCCGGAATCATTCTTGTGAATCTTCTCTGAACCCTCTCCAACGTCAGTACATCCTTTCTTAAATAAGGAGCCCAAAACTGCACACAGCACTCCAAGTGAGATCTTACCAGTGCCTTATAGAGCCTCAACATCACATCCCTGCTCCTATACTCTATTCGTCTAGAAATGAATGCTGACATTGCATTCGCTTTCTTCACCATCGACTCAACCTGCAGGCTAAGTGCTAATATTGCATTTGCGTTCCTTACCACCAACTCAACCTGCAAGTTAACTTTTAGGGAATCCTGCATGAGGACTCCTAAGTCCCTTTGCACATCTGATTTTTAAAATTACTTCACGTTTAGAATATAGACTAGGCCTTTATCCCTTCTGCCAAAGTGCATGACCATACACTTCCCTACATTACATTCCATCTGCCACTTTTTTGCCCATACTCCTAACCTGTCTAATTCCTTCTGCATACTCCCTGCTCCTCCTCCTATCTTAGTATCATCTGCAAAATTGGCCACAAAGCCATTAACTCTGTCATCTAAATCATTGACATATAACATGAAATGGTGCGGTCCCAACACCTTGAATGAAGGGGGACTTTTCTAGTTGTCTGCGAGTGACTAGTGGTTCTCTTTGCCTCCTACCAGTCACCCCAGCTAAGCTGGTATCTTTCCTGTAATACCATGGTCTTTTATCTTGTTAACTAGCCTCATGTGTGACACCTTGTCAAAGTCCTTCTGAAAATCCAAGGAAACACCATCTATCCTCCCTGTTATTTCCTCAAAGAATTCCAACAGATTTATGCCAAATGGCAATGCCTTTGTGATCAATAAATGACACCCACAGTACTGCAAGCTGTGCACCTAATCTAGTTGTTTATTTCTGCAACATCAGTGATATGACTCAAAACCTCCTTTAGATAATTAATGCCATAGTGCATTTGCAGTTACAGTACATTTAACAGTAAATTCATTAAAAAGAACATCCAAAATCTATATACCTTTTTATCTTGGCATCTTTAATATCAATTGTCGCTTACACCAATTTTCAGTAATCCTATTGTTTAAGTTGGGCTATAATGACTACAGATCTAACAAATAATAATTCTGCTTCTTCCTGCAAAAATGATGCCAGATCTACTTATGTCTTTGGTCCTGATTCTAACTTAGTTTGATAAAGGAAGGATAGGTTCCATTCGACTTATCACCAAATTTTCTTCACACAAGACTAAAAAGCCTGATAGTTGTGATATATTTGAAAGCATCTCAATCTCATCTGACCACATGAACACATATTCTTCTTTTGCATTCTTTATGTTTCTAACTCATGGTCATTTTTATGCTTTGCACTGAACTGCTGTCACAAAACAACAAATTCCACGACATATGACCGTGATGATAAACCTGATTGGCATATCTGGGGTCAAAACAACACTTTAAGCTTTACTGCCACTGGGCAAGCCAACAATCTTTGAAGGGAATCTAGCTGCAATGTGGTAGACGATGCACACCTAGTAAATAGCATTCCTCTGACAGCTGTCCTAGGAGTTGAACTATTCCCAAATTTTATGCCTTTCCAAGAGAACATGAGCTGGGAACTTAACTTGACTCTTGTTCTGCTGTGTCCATTTAAAAAAAAAACAATTTCCAGTATGCTTCTGACACTCGTATACACTTGCAGAGGAGGTAATGAAAATAGAAACTAATGTACTTTCATTACTTTTGCTGAACAATAAAGAATAGATCAAACAATAGTTACAAAACTTATGACTGATGATAATGTAATGTCATTTATTCTCAAACAATATTTCAAAACTTGTTATAATTCTCTTTCCTTAGCACAGTAATAACATTACTTTTGCTCAGTATAGCTGCTCTTTGTGTTAGGAAATCAAAAGAGCCGCAGCTAAATATAGCAGTCCCTGATTCCAAAGGTAAGTTTACAGGGGATCCAGGTAGGGCAGTTGGTCAGTAATTCTGGTGACGGGGATGGAGGGGGGGGGGTAATCATTATTTATTTGGCTTGAACGTGATTAAGGCTGTATGGGTCAATCTATGCCACCTACTAATAGGTGCTGGATGCAAGACTGACAGAATGGAAAGCAGAGGCAACTGCAATGCACAGATACTGCCAAGTCTTTTAAGTGCACCATTCTAAGCAGAGATGAATGGCTCTCAAAAGACTCATGCTTAAGGGGACACTTAACTGAGCACGAGTCCCAATTAATTATGAGTCAATTAATATTTTGCTGATAATAAGCACTGTACTGTATGTCAACAAGCTGCTGTTCACACAGTACATGCTGCCTATTACCGAATATATCAAATACAATTTCTACTTTGTTGACACTTATCCTTTGGGATGCTAACCTATATTCCCTGGCTCAAGCACATCCCTGAAACATCTCAATAACTAAATGTCACTCTAGCTACCACTTTATTTCATGACTGCCAACCAACTCTTCCAACCAGTCAACCATGACCTCAATCACTCTTCCCAGACTTATTTCCATTCCCCATGTCCTGTTTTAATTCTCAAGGACCCAAGTAATCTTGAACCCTCCTGATTAACAACTCAAACTTCTCTACACAATACCTTGAATTGTTCATGGCTTACAACCAACAATATGTCAAGTTGACCCAGTGACAGAGAGAGTGGAAGACAGTTCTGTGCACACAGGGTATGCAAGGTCTGTCCTTCTACCAGAATAGTGGAGTCCACTTGTACTTTGCAGTGGAACTCCATGCACAAAACATGCAGTTGTCCATGACAAATTGCTGAGCTACTGTGCCTTTCCTGAAACAGAAACAGTTTTCATAATGGTGAACGTTCTCAACTACAGGAAATCCTGTGCTCATGCATGTTACTGTGGAGTACAAAACTGGGCACACATTCAGCAACAGAATTACTTAGTGGATGTTCAGATTGAATCCAACCTAAAAATCTATATCGACTAAGTAAGCACTGGTGGGTTGCGTAGCCCTGCGAATAATGCAGAACTATAATAGAGTGATGCAAATCATAGAAATGAATGTGCACATCTCTGTCATTGAAAATGGGGCCAATGTTTCATTTAAGTGTGTTCCTGATTAATGCTTTCTTGCTACCCTGATTTCCTAAAACGCAATCTACACCCTTGCTTCCTTAATTAATTGATTCTACGCAGTTCTCTTGAGTGCATTAATCCATTTATTTCAAAATCACTTGCATTCTTACTTTTTCATGTTTTTTTTAAAGCTGATGCTTAACATTTAACGTGAACAGGTTAGAAATGCCTATAAGAGTTCCAATATTGTTTGTGAGAACCCACTCTCTTTTCATTAAACATTGCAAGTCATGAAGGGAGTCAAAGGTAGATCACTTGGTTTGCCAGACTATTAATTATACTCGTACATTTGCAATCAACTTTGTGACAACTAAGTGCCTATGTTTCCTTCTATCTTTCTGTTTCCATAACACAAGGCATTTTTGGAAAAGTTCATATTTCAAAAATGTAATTGAAGGGGGCACTGAAGAATTACAAATAGAGCAGGCATGATGCCTGGACAGCCTATTAAAGTTATAAACGTGAAGCAAGTCAATCGATTACAAATTACATTTTCAGATCTCCAGAAAGAGGTCTCTTGAACATACCATTGTATTTAACTACTCCTGGTCATTTATAATATTTACGTTTTATCTATGTCTCCTGTGGCATTTTCGGAAGACTTTGTAGTTCCCACATTGGTTTCATCAGCCAAATCAGTACCCACATAACAAAAGGGAATGCAAATCTGGCTCCTTCCTGAGGAAAGCTAACAGAACATGTATCATCCTCCAGGAGTTTCCTAAATAGTTTGCCACTTTTGATCATACTCTTATATTCCAATTCGACTTTTTGAAATTTTTATAATTAATAGCAAGTCATTATTATCATCATTATGTGCCGTGTTGAAGAGTTTGGCCAATCGTGGTCTTTGAGCATGAGAGTTCTTGGCAAATTTTTCTATGGAAGTTGACTTGCCACTGTCTTCTTCTGGGCAGTGACTTTAGAAGGTCGGTGACCCCATCCATTATCAATGATCAGAGATTGTCTGCCTGTTGTCAGTGGTTGCACAAACAGGACCTCTGATATGCACCAATTGCACACACAACCATTCACCGCCTGTTCCCATGATCAGGAGGGGTGGGGGGGGGGGGGAGAGTGCTAAGCTGGTGCTACACTGTGCCCAAGGGTGACCTGTAGATTAGCAGAGGGAAGGAGTGCCTTACACCTCCCTCGGTAGGGATGTACCTGTACCCCGCCACCAGTGCACCTTGATTTAAAGGGAAATGTTATCAAACGTTATCCATGCATGCTGGTTTCTGAAGATGTCATCCACATTCAACTTGCTAGTTGTGGTCTTGCTTCCTGTATTACTGGATTGCTGCCTTCTTCACTTCACATGCAGAGCTACCGACTGGATGAGGACATGAAGTCAATTTTGAATGTCAGATCATGCAGCATATTTTATGATCCACAACAAAACATGTACTTCAAAATATTGGTAAATGCCTCAAATAAAATTCTGAAGGCAAAAGTTGCTCATGGTGAAAATATTTTCAGCTCAAGCAGAATCAAGTAACAGTGCTGATATTTCAGGTCAGTGACACTTCATCAAAACCAAGCTATCTGCAACACAGATGGCAACCAACCGGTAGCATTTTTCCAGAAATTTCCATTTTTGTTTCAACATTTCCTGTCATGTTTTGATTTTATAAGTCCTGAAAATTACTTTCTGATGTATTGAGCATGCATCAGTTTCCTCTTGGAAAGAAGCTTAGGCCTGATGTACAGTGTACTCAGCTGGAAATACAAGCCCCTACTCGTGACCCCAGCAATATTGGTGGGGGTTGCGTTACCAGAAAGTGGCCCATATAATCATGATTTTCTGTAACTCAAAATTGCACCACCTGCACATGTTGAAGAAAATAGTTAAATTTACTTTGTCGCCCCCAGATAAATTCTGTGAGCTCGAATTTATATTATCCAAATAGCTGTAGATTATGAAAATTCAAATTACTCTTCCAAAAATCCAAGATACATGCAGTGTTTTTAGGGAGGGCAGAGGGTACAAAGATAGACAATTACAAAATACAGAAATAACAACAGATTTTCTATTTTTTTAAACCTGCATTTCTTGATGTATGCCTAGATCTCTCTCTCTCTCTCTCTCTCTCTCTCTCTCTCGCTCTCTCTCATTACGTCTCCAAACAAATGTAAGGCTTGAAGGTGATAAGTGAAGACAGGAGCATGCCACCTATTGCTATTGTCCCCTCCCAGAACCTGGCTCCATCTACCTTAATCCCATCACCTCAGCATCCTTACCCATCACTGTCCTGTCCTTAGTGATTTTTTTTTTTCCTCCTGATCACATTTTCCGTAGTCGCCGGTGTCTCCAAATGCAGCTGCTGGTCATTTATTAGGAGAATTGTTTACCAAACCAATGAAGTCAGTCTCTTAAGTGCCCCCCTGTCATGAACCAGCAGCTGTTGTACTATTGAGAGAGAGAGAGAAAAAACATCCTGTAGCAACACATCTCCATGGAATTCAATGGGGAAAATAGTACCGCACTAAGGAAAATTACTTTATATCTCTGTCAGAATACAACCCTCTCCAGAATGCAGGATTTCTCAGTATCATTCTGAGGATCCTTCACTGGAATCTTCACACATGACAGTATGAGAATGGAATTTGCTACTGTAACAGTTCGGCATTTGTAATAACGAAACAATCTTTCATATCATTGTTCTCCCAATGGTTCCTTTAACTTTGTTTCATTAACTTTGCATAATATCTACCCAAGAAATACATGCATATACCCAAGGAGAAAGCTAAAGCAGCTATCCTAGTCAAAATAGTGATTCTGTATTTTGTTAATATACATGGAAATATTCTGATTGTGATGCATAATGGCAGGTAAGTTCTTCAGTGCATAAAGAACTTGCCAATCAAGTTTCTTAATGTGCTGGATGTTATTTTCTTAAGGGGTGACCTTATTTGTGGAAGTCACAGTGAAATAAAATCTGTATAAGAAGATTCTTTCATCGGAGATGCAAAGTATACCAGTGTACCAAATGCCTTATGACTGGTATTTATTTCATTTTAGCTCTGGGAAATTCGCATTCTCTACTGCATAATACTGCTCTGCAAATGAATTTTCAGGCAAACAGGTTATAAAGCTTGAAATGAAATACAGCATAAATTCTATTGTTTCTCAGTTGCTTATTACAGTTGTTTCAATAGTGTACCCGTGATTACAATACATTCTTCAGTACACAAGCCAACTTGAGCTTGCTAATTGATGTAATATAAAATCTGAGATGGGGGAGCAGGACGTGGAATAAAATATGAACATAGAGGAACGATTGACAATAAATACCAGCTGTTCTGCTAAACCTGTTTAACACTCATGAGGCACATGTTTCATGACTTCAAATGCCTCCCATCTGCCAGAACTACACCATTCTTTTTCAAAGGAAAGTTTAAAAAAAAAATTGTAATTACTCTCGGACAATAAAGAATGTGGCCTGGCCATAGAAGTTTAAAGGGATGGTATTCACCGATTCACACATTTCCCTATTTAACAATTATAATGAATCAAACAACCTTTTTTCCGTTTCCCTGCTTCCCCCCACCCCAAATCTAAATCTGTTGAACTAGCCTCTTGCTTAAAGGCCAAATAACCTCCTGCATCCCTCTGCCCCATCACTAAATATCAGGTCATCAATGGCAGACTTTGTTTCCTTGGGAGATCTTCTCTATACAGTTTCTCGCCTTGTAATGCTCCAAGCCCAAGGAGACTGCTTTTTCACTCTTGCCTGCTTTTACCCACAATCCACACAACAAGACTGTCTGAGCTTCCATTGTTTCAGCCTACTCAAGACCCATTACATTTATTTATTCCTTTCTTAATTTCATCCTTTGCCCTGTTGTAGTCCACTCCTATTTACATCCATTACCCTTCCGTTGCCCCTCCACCACTTTGACAGGTTCCAATTGTCCAGTCCCAGACACTTGATCTTTATTACAGCTATGCAATTCTTCTATAACTCAGACTCTCACAAGTAATTGTATGATGTCCCTTCAGCAGCAACACACCCAGTTCCCCTCCACCAATAAATCCACCAATTTGGGTGTACTCATCCTTACATTGAGCAACTTTTCCTTCAGTTCCATGGACATTAAGCAGCTCAAAAGATACAGCTATGTGAACTTCTTTTGGGCCTATGATATTCCCATTTCACCTACCCACAAAAAGACAGATTTGCTTCAGTTCAGCTCAGGATCTCTCATCACACCAACAGCTGCATTGGTGCTGCTTGCTAGACTCATGCAGAACTCAAATATTCATTATCTTTTCCTGCCAGTATCCACTTATGTCTCACCTTCACAGATTCATCTTATGCACTTTTCATTTTTGATCTCTCTATTTCCAGCTCAGAAGATAGCATTGTCAAAAAATACCCATTGAGAGCCTATTGACACCCATAGTTGTGTTGACTATAATAGCCCCTACCCTGCCTCCTGTAAGTGTGCCATCTTATTCTCCCAGTTTCTCAGTCTCTGTCATATCTGCTCAAGCAATGAGACTTTTTTTACAAAACTGTCTCTGTAATCTCTTCCTTCTTCCTGAAACGGGGCTTCTCACCTGTTTCCTATAGCTCTACTCTCAGCCTCTCTACCCCTGGACAAAACCAGTGAAGAGTTCCCCTGGTCCTCACCATTTGCTCCGCCAACCTCTACATTCAACAAACTGTCCTTTGCAATTTCTACCAGTTCCAAGCCAATGCAGCTTTCTTTCTCCTTCAGCATTTGTAAGAGATTATTCACGTTGAGACTTCCAAGTCTGCTCTCTAGCCTCCATTAGCCAATAAACCATAGCCCCTCCTTTAACACTTTCCCACTTCTTTCAACCACTTAGAGACCCAAACTGTATTTCAAAATGAAGCAGCAATTCAACTGCATTTCTGCCCGTCTTACAGATCACATCTGGTGTTTACAGTGTGGTCTTCTCTGCATCGAAGATACCAAATGTTATTTAGGTTACTGTTTTGTTTTTAGTCAGCAGGGGTAGTCCTGTTACCTGCTACTTCAGTTCTGTGTCCCAGCTACTTGAGGTTTCTTGCTAGGTTATAATGAAGCCTGAAGAAAGTTTGAAGAACAACAACTCATTTCCCATCTCAGCATCTAATTATCCAACTTCCAATAACTTGCTTTCTTTCTTTATGCTACAAGTAGGAATTTTTGATCTGATTCCTCATGTTACTTGCTCAACATTTTATTAGCACACGCTCAACTGCTATCTGCAACACAACAGATTACTTTGTCACTCTTGAACTATTCATTAACAACTCATCCCCACAGCAACCCTAGCTAAACTAAAAATAATCTGATTATCCTGTCAATCCAACCTTCTCTGCAATTTACAACAGTTTTTGCCCTTCTTTCCAACAATCTTCAACCTGAAACAGTGCCTGTTTCTCAGATGTTGTCTGATATGCCAAAATGCTTGCAGCATGTTGTTTTTGTTTCCGATTTCCATCATTTTAATGCAGTATAATTGTACATGCTTAATTGAAATGTTTTATCAATATGTACACTAATTCTATCAAATATTAATCGCCTTACACTTCTCACTTTAAACAAAATGATTAAAGTAATCATGAAGGTCTAAGGAGCCTCTCAATATACCACCTACCACTGAAGCTAGCATTGAGATGGCTACCATAGTGCTCAATACTACAGTGGGAAGTGTATGGACATGCACTTTGGTGGAAGAAATAAAAGGGCAGATGGCAAACTATTATTATGATGGGGAGAGAATTCAAAATGCAGAGATGCAAAGGGACTTGGGAGTCCTTGTGCAGGATACCCTAAAGGTTAACCTCCAGGTTGAGTCAGTGGTGAAGAAGGCAAATGCAATGTCAGCATTCATTTCTAGAGATATAGAATATAAGAGCAGGGATGTGATGTTGAAGCTCTATAAGGCACTTGTGAGACCACACTTGAAGTATTGTGTGCAGTTTTGGGCTCCTGATCTTAAAAAGGATATACTGACATTGGAGAGAAGATTCAGGAGTATGATTCCAGGAATGAAAGGGTTACAATATGAGGAACGTCTGGTAGCTCTTGGACTGGAGTTCAGGAGAAAGAGGGGGGATCTCATAGAAGCATTCCGAATGTTAAAAGGCCTGAACAGATTAGATATGGCAAAGCTATTTCCCATGGTAGGGGAGTCTAGGACGAGAGGGCAGAACTTCAGGATTGAAGGATGTCCTTTTATAACTGGAATGCAGAGGAATTACTTTAGTCAGAGGGTGGTAAATCTGTGGAATTTGTTGCCACGAGCACCTGTGGAGGCCAAGTCATTGTGTACATTTAAGGCAGAGATAGGTTATTTGATTAACCAGGGCATCAAAGGGTATGGGAAGAAGGCAAGGGAGTGGAGATGACTGGAAGAATTGGATCAGCCCATAACTGAATGGTGGAGCAGATTCAATGAGTCGAATAGCCTACTTCTGCTCAGATACAGTATTTTATGGTCTTATAATACTGGATGATGCCCACCCATTTTTGTTCCTCATTGCAATTTCCCAGCAATGTTTCCCAGAAAGCAAAGTAGATTCACTACAACTCAAAGAAGGAAATAATTTGACAGCCGCTAACTTTTTCATACCCAATTATGTGGAAGATGACTTGAGAGATTCATTTAGGGTTTAGCATTAACATTCTACTTCAGGATTATAAATGTGCAATTTTGCAGTTTCCCAACAAAAGTAGCCTCAAAGTCACTGTTGTCAAGCCACAGCTACATTTTTTACATTTCATAAACAGTTTCCCAGAGTTGTGTTTAATAACCAGCTGATGGCAGGAAGCAATGCTGCAGAAGGTCAGGACTTCTTTATTTAAAGTCAGCCTTAAGAAAATAACCAAAAGTGCAGTATACTTTCACTAACCCTAGAAAATTCTGTCAAAGAAAGCACCATCTAATTTAATACCAATTTTATATTAACACTGAACAAATGGAATTAAAGCTACAAGACTTCTTCGGATTGGATATTGCACAGATTGCTGCTGTTACAGATCATGAGAAATAGGTTCAGTGCATCACACAACACCATTTTTGTGCAAAGGGTAGAGAGGATTTCCCGTGCTAATATTCTGCAGGTTTGGTGATCCCATTGGAATGCTGTATTTCCACTTATCCCCAAGAATACATTGTACAGTAATTCTCAGCTAACAGTCAACCACAATGCTCAGAAAATAATTCAATGCAGAACACATGCCCAACCTGTGACTCCTTGTTATGAAAATTGAGACTGGATAATGAATTGCAAAACTGGTAACTGGTTACCCTGGCTATAGAATGTAGTCTTAGCCAATTACACTACTGCATGGTTCTAGTGCCAACGCACCGCGTTACCAAACATAGAAAGTGACGCAATTCAGTATTTGACATTAAGACATAATTATAGCTATTCTCTACACTGCAAGCTCATTATACAACTTGCCTAATTTCTACGTGAACTAAAATTTTTGATTCATTATGTAAAAGACAGCTGATCTGCTACATAATTTCTGCCAAAAGTAGAACTAAAATAACCTTTTCACTGCTTTTTTTGTTTTGTTTAACCAGTGATTTAGATGTCTGGCTTACCAAGAGTGTCTTTTATTGCACATCAACACACTTATTTTGTTAAGACCACTTATAAAATACTGGACATCCCAGAGATTAACCCATGAACAACAAGCAACGGTGCTGAAGCACAGATGTCTACGTTGTTTGAACTCTAGTGTTTTACATGCAGAGTTATTTAAAACTAAAAATATCTACTAATTTCCATACTTCCACCGCAATTGATTGCTATTATTAATAGAGCCCCAGAATAGCATATTTTTAATTAATAAGAACAATGAGTATTTTAAATTTTAGAACTATTCCTCAAATATAATAACAAGGTGTCATTGCAATTAGGCAGCTCCAGACTTTAGTTTCATCTCAATATTGGATACAGTCTGCGCCAGCATTTAGTTTCCCTCCAATTGCCAAAGATGTGCTTTTTGCTAAGTTAACTGGTTACTGTAAATTGCCTCCAAATGTAGGTGGGACACAGGAGAATTAAGGGGAGAGTAGGGGGTACACTAGAGGATGAAAGAACAGATGGTTGCCTGACAGTTGGCAATGATGTGGTGAGTTAACATGTCTTTTATGACAGTGCTCACTTGATGACTGACAGAGGCAAAAAAGGCACTTTGAAAGTGGTCCTTAAAACCACAACCTGTTGGGCTGTGACACGAGAGACGCTGGAAGGAAATTGTGAATTCTGAACCAGGGTTCAGTTTTAGAGGAAGTATTAGCCCACGAGGAGATAGTTCTTCACTCCAAAGGCTCTGAACCATAGGAGTACTCTACTCTAGATGGCTCTGGCTGTTATACGTCTCCACAAAGCAGCAACTGAAAGATGTTTGCATACTTAAGGAATCAGATGACACTTGGATAAGACTGAGAAGATGAAGACAAATAATTCGAACATTGAGTTTTCTTTCAGATTTCCTGAATTTGCAGGATATTTTCCTTCAGATGGATCAGACATAACTTATTGAATAGCAAAGTTCAAAGTAAATTTAATATCAAAGTACATATATGTTATCATATACAATTCTGAGATTCAAATCAACAGGAGATAATAGTCATTTCCTACAGACTATTTCTTATTATCTGGTGATAATGCACCATCACACAATTCCAGAAATATTGCTCCAATATATTTTGACACCAATTTTTGAAAGGAAATATATGCTGACAACATACAGATCCAAATATTTGATGATCATTTTGTTGTCACTTCAAATTCTCTTAAAACAATTGGGTAGTAACTGCAAGAATATTGATTTAATGTCTATTTTGTGTCACCATGAACATTTCTTTGGCCCAAATATTTACTTCTATATCCTTATAAAATTTATTGTATTGACTTCACAGGGTCTTTTCATGTAGTTCCTTTCAATTCTTCAGGATTCCTTTTTCACTATTTTCTACAATTTCTATAATTCACTGCAGTGTTCTTCAGAAATGCTGATCACGACGTGATTACCTGCCTTCCTTTTAGATAGTTTTATTTCCCAGTTTGATTCATGGAACTCTTATTCATAAACTCAATTGCCTAGCATGGATTTCTCTCAGAGTTTGACCAGGCATATTTGTAATTAATTATCCATGTGATAAGGGATTCATTAGGGGGTACACTTGATTATATGATTTCTGTGTGCAAAGCTTTTTTTTTGGAGCAAAAGAACTTGGACCAAGCTGTCCTGCAGAAATTTCTCTTTGGGAATTCCCAAAACAACAAAGTTTCAGAGCACAGCACTGAACCAGAAGACATGTAAGGTAATTGAAATACACACTTATAATTTTGGTCCCTTGCCCTCCTACCAATTCATCCAGTCTTCAGGCAGACTCACAACCCTATTACTTCAGTCTGTTTTGTGGATCAGCACCACACTAAACTGCCAACTTTCCTTCCCAAAAGGCTCTAACAGTCTCCAGGAGATTTCTTCTACCCTGAATTCCCATCGCGCAATCCTTTGGCCTCATAGCTCCCTCTATCCAAAAGCAATCTTCAAGTTGTTAATTCCAGCAATTCACATGTGTAATCCACTTCTTCCAATTTTGCCCCTACACTATCAGGTGGTTCCAATTTCACAGCCCCACAGCCACCTGCCAGGTTAGATCACCGACCTCCTCCTTGTGTGGCAGGGTGGAGATGCCAGTCTGCTGAAGGAGGAGTAAGGTTCCTCTTCCCTCTGCTAGCCTGCAGGTAACCGTTGGGCAAGATGTAGCACTGCTTAGCCAACCCCTCCCCAATCAGGGTCACATGACCCCATATGAGCAGCGGGTGCATATTCCAAGCCTTGCTGATGCCAAGTAGACAATCTCTGAAGAGTATTGGTAATGGCTGGAGTCACCTGTCTTGTAAAGACACTGCCCAGAAGGCAGCAATGGCAAACAAGAGAAAATCTGCAGATACTGGAAATCTGAGCAACTCACACAGAATGCTGGAGGAACTGAGCAGGCCAGGCAGCATCTCCGGAAAAAGGTACAGTCAACGTTTCGGGCCAAAAACTTTCTGTCAAACCATTTCTGTCCAAAAATTTGTCAAGAGCAATCATGTTGTGGAAAGACCATGATCACCTATTTCATACAACATAGCACAAATCGAATGAACAAACCTCTGCCTATTTTTTGATTATTGTCTCCCAACAATCTGCTAGTTTCCTTCTTATAGTACCAAAACCCATCCATGTTGGTGAAGTCTGATATTCTACATGAGCAGGCCCAACTAGAAAGGCATTGACAACATCCAAACCCCAGCCTTGGGAAAGTGGAACTGAGCAGCATATTTTCACTCATGATCAAAATGATCAATGATGCCCCAAAATTACATTGTTCAAATGCAGCAATTGTTCCTTCCAATTCCTAGGTAGGACTGATAACACTAGACCATGTATATTGTGTCCTATCATTTATTGCTGCTGCAGCCATTTGTTTTGGATTGTATTCCTTATTACTTCATTTCACCTCTTGGTTTCAGAAGCAAACCAATTCTTTGTTGAGGAAAAACAGTGCTAAACATGCTGTTCTATGGTGGGGAAAAATTATAGTAATCGATGTGGTATACATTTTGAAAATTATACTAATTTGTTAAAATGGATTAATTTTATCCCAATTTTACTGAATAGCATTACCCTATTGCTTTTGTCCCTATCAACAGTTCTTCACATTGAGACCCACATAATTTTCAGCTGCATCCATCTAATTTTTAAATTCAATCCAATGTTCCAGGACACTCCTGTGTGGCTGCACAGTGATAAAATCCATTAATTTCTATAAGATGTGTAAGGATTTGTGCTGGTGCAGAAGAGGCCGTTGTCTGGATCAAAAAAGCAAGAAGTTGAACAGTTTTATTTTCTCTGGAACACTGGAAGCTGAGTGGAGACCTGGGAGAAGTATATTATATCGATTGGGTAAGTAATTAGGAGCCTTTATCCTCACGTAAGAAATGCATAAAGACCAACAACCATAGGTCTGAAGTGGGTGAGAGAAAAAGTTTAAACTAGATTTTAAGCAAGTTTTTTTCTTGACAGAATAATAGGTGCCTGGTGCTGCTAGTGGAGGTGACAAGATCATATACAACAGTAATGTTGAAGACCACAAGTGAACAGGCAGGAAATTGAGGGATAGAGAACTTGCGCAAGAAAATGACATCAGTTTAGATTTGTATCACGGCCAGGAAAGGCACGGCAGAACAAAAGACTTTTTCTTGGGCTAGAATATACTATATACACCTTTTCCATTTCCCCTTATTTGTCACGTAATTTGACGGTTTGAATCTTTTCCTCTCCGAACTTTCATACATACTAAATTCTATTTCTTTGCTATTAATACTTACAATACATACTATTTTTGCAATACTGTTTTGCAATATTCTTTTCAAAACTATTAGAGACTGCATCAATTGTTTATATACATATATCCCTACTATATTAAAGTCAAAAGTTATAAATCAGATACAATGCAGCAGAATTGTTTATCGTTTAGAAAGTGTTCGCCTACAAGTGAAAGGGAGTTACTATTTAGAAAATAAATGCAATAAATTAAAATTGAAGGCTTCCGCTTCTGGTCGTAAAGACCGCTCAAATTAAATAAACTAAGCGCATACAAACAATGGCAAAATGTTCGAATAGCCAAATAACCGCTTCACTAACTTTGTGCGAACAATTAAAGTTGCATTACAGGTTACAAGTGGCCGCACAGCCTCAGCGCCTGGCCTAAAATCTGTTCTCTGAAAGAGCTACCAAGGTGATTATAGGACTAACTGCAGACAAGGTAGAAACGGGGGCCGCAGCACCAGCATCTTGCCGATGACCCAGACTCGAGAAGCAACATCCAGAGTCCGAACGTTGAGGGGGTCCACCTACCTCATCTTCCAAAAGCGTAGGCAGCGGCTCGAATTCATAGAACTCCCTCTCGTCGTCATCATCATAATAAAGAGCCATCGCCTTGTACAAGGCTGCTACCTGTCTGCAAGTAATTCGTTCAAAACAAAACTACCGGGTGGGAACCAGGCTGCGAGCCGTCTCTTACTGTTGAATGCAGCTCTCCTGTTTACTCAATGCGTTGGTTGCAAAACACCGGGAACACAACCGCTGCCTCTCCAGAACGAGTTACCCGCATCGCCGCGGCAAGGATGGATACGCAGCAGGGAGACCTTTTAAAAATACATACTTCAAAACATCACCAGTTCATGTCACGATCGTGACCACCTCGCTGCGCAACTTCTCACTCGGTTCGCTTTCATTTGCTGCTCTGCCAACCAACTGAGACCACTGGTTCCCAACATATAATTAATATGAAATTATCTTTTACGCCCCCTCCCCTTTTTTTTCTCCCCGGGTGTTCACCGCAAACGCGACGATCGGTCAGTTAGCTAAATGCCGGCTGCCATGGCAACCCGCATCGTCCCCCCGCCTGCCCGCCGGCGAAGGAGGAGCCTGAGTCGGGCTTCACGCTCCGCCCCCGCCGTTCGCCAGCACTGCGGCGGCTGCCGGCCGCTTGTTACTTCCAGAAAACGGAAGCGGCCCTTCTTTTGATGTTCGTGACGTGCTCCCCCCTCCTCCTTCGCAGGAGAGCGCGGCTTCTCCACTTTCCGCTGATGTTCGGTTGCCGGCAACGCAGAACCCGCAGCCGACGACTTTTTTGTGTAATAGCGGATGCTCCGCCATTCAAAATAGGTGAGACACCAGTACGTGTGGTCAGCCCAGCCATTTCAGCAATTGTTGCTCAGCAGTCCTGAAAGTTGTCAACCATACCCTCGAGCTGACCCTAGAAAAGCGCCAATATATATAACATTGCCCTAAGCCTTGAATTTGCCTCAGATAGGGGCTGTTTTAAGATAAGTTTGGTTGTATAATTGTTTGGAACGTCATGCGCATATCTGCGGCGCATTTTACAGTAGGTAAGAGCCGTGATTTGTGCAAGGATCTGGCATGGCACAAGTTTGCAGAACAGCGAGTTATGATACGAGCGGGGCGGCGAGATGTCACGATCTGGTGCGCTGCTCAAGTCACGTGCGTAACTCACGGGGAAAACCTCGGGGTTCGCTGCAGCAAGGCTCAAACCCCTCCACTTTTGCTGTATTTGTCAGATTGAGCTAAGTCCTTCTGGAGAGCCGGAGAGAGAAACTGGATCCGTTTACACGGATTTATACGTTGTGTATATTCAATTGCGCTGGCAATAACTTTTGGGTCAATTTTTGACCTGCGGAATTCTTAGCAAGTACACTGCTGTGCAGTTGACATGTGCCAAGGGTCAGAAGTACTTTAATGATGTCATCCAGTGCACAGTATCCATTTATGTTTTTAAATTTACAAACACACAAAAAAAGAAATTATTAAATTCCCTTTACATGGAGGTCAGGAAAGAGACATTATTTTATTCAGAGATACAGTGCAGAACAGGACATAGGTCCTCCCTCATTTCAGGTGTAACCTGTCCTTTTTGTTGAAGTCAAAGCTACCGAAGAAGAGATCCCAATGATCTGTCCGCCTGCACCAATTCTTCAGCCACGCATTCACCTGCCAGATTATCCTATGCTTACCCTCACTGGTACGTGGCACAGACAACAATCCAGAGATTATTACCCTGAAGGCCCTGCGTTTCAGCTTTCTGCCTAACTCTTTGTATTCTCTCTTCTGGACTTGCTCCTATTTCCTACCTATGCGTCATGACTTCCTTCTGTTCACACCCCCCCTTTAAGATGCTGTGGATCTGATATAAGACATCCCTGGCACCTGGGAGGCAACATACCATCCGGGTGCCTCTTTAACATGCCAGCTTTCTGGTTTCAAAATAATATTAACAATATAAAAGAGGATGCAAGAAGTCTTTTTTAGCTCA
Organism: Hypanus sabinus; assembly: GCF_030144855.1. NCBI lineage: Eukaryota > Metazoa > Chordata > Chondrichthyes > Myliobatiformes > Dasyatidae > Hypanus > Hypanus sabinus. The sequence continues at coordinate 42,859,114 of NC_082727.1, forward strand.
GGAAACTAATGTCTAAACATAGATAATTCACTTGGACCAGATGGTGTACACCTCAGTGTTCGGAAAGAGGTAGCCAAAGAGATTGAGGAGGTATTAGTAATGATCTTTCAATTATCACTAGATTCTGGAATGGTTTCTCTGAGGACTGGAAATTTGCAGTTGTCACCCCACTCTTTAAGAAAGAAGGAAGGCAGGACATTTTAGGCCATTTAGCCTGACTTCAGTGGTTGGAGGGAGTTTGGTGTCTATTATTAAGCATGAGGTTTTAGGGTACTTGGAGGCACATGATAAACTAGTCCAAAGTCAGCATAGTTTACTAAAGGGGAAATGCTGCCTGACAAATCTGTTAGAATTCTTCGAGGAATGAGCAGGCAAGGTAGACAAAGGAGAGTCGGTGGATGTTGTTTATTTGGATTTTCCGGAAGTCTTTCACAAAGTGCCACACTTGAGGCTGCTTAACAAGATAAGAGTCCAAGTTATTACATATGAGGGTAATTTAATGGCTCTGGGCCTGGAGTCTCAGAAGTTTAGAAGCATGAGGGGGGATCTCATTGAAACCTATCAAATATTGAAAGGCTTAGATAGAGTGGATGAGGAGAGTATGTTTCCTTTAGTGGGGGAGTCTAGGACCAGAGAGCACAGTTTCAGAATTGAGGGATGTCCATTTAGAACAGAGATGAAAGAAAATCTCTTTAACCAGAGGGTAGTGAACAGTGGAATTCATTGTAATACATGGCTGTAGAGGCCAGGTCATTGGGTATATTTAAGGTGGAGGTTGATATTTTGTAGATTAGTCAGGGTGTCAAAGGTTATGGGGAGAAGGCAGGAGAATGGGGTTGAGAAGAATAACAAATGAGCCATGACAGAGCAGACTTTATGGGCCAAATGGCCTAATTCTGCTCCTGTGTCTTATGGCAGTGGTCCCCAACCACCAGGCCGCAAAGCATGTGCTACCGGGCCACGAGGAAATGATATGATTTGGCAATATGAAGCGATATGAGTTGGCTGCACCTTTCCTCATTCCCTGTCACGCTCACTGTTGGAACTTGAATGCACGTGAGGTTATTACACACGTGAGGTAATTACTTATGTGACAACCATGTCAGCGTGGGCAGAAGATCAACTCCTCAAGCTTGCAAATGATGGTGGGCTGAAAAGTATGTTTGACATAACATCTCTGCTGGCATTCTGGATCAAAGTCAAGGCTGAATATCCTGAGATAGCCACGAAAGCAATGAAAACGCTGCTTCCATTTCCAACATCATATCTCTGCGAAGCAGACTTTTCTGCAATGAATGCAACGAAAACTAAATTGCGGAATAAAGTGGACTTAAGGAATTCCCTTGGAGTATCGCTGACTCCCATCACCCCTCGATGGGACTGTCTTGTTGCAGGGAAACAAGCCCAGGGCTCCCACTGATTCAGCGATATTGGTGTGTTGCAATGATTTTATACATTCATACAGGGAAAATATGTGCTGTCTGGTTAATATTAAATTTGTTAGATAAACACTTTTAGAAACAAAATTGAGTGTATTAGCCACTTATAAGTGACTTAGTTGACTTATCACTTATATTCCGGTCATGATTAACACCCCCCCCCCCCCACCCCACAGGTCAGCTGGTCTGCAAGAATATTGTCAATATTAATCAGGTCCACAGTGCAAAAAAAGGTTGGAGACCCCTGTCTCATGGAAAAGACCTTCCTGGCCCAATAAGCTGCACCACTTAGCAACCCATCTATTTAACCCTAGCCTGATCACAGGACAATTTACAATGACCAATTAACCTACTAATTGGTATATCTTTGGACTATGGGAGGAAACCAGAACACCCTTAAAGAGACACTGCTATTCCATTTATTTATTGCTCTTCGCCTCTATCAGTCACAGCTTTTACTGTTCAGCATACTTTCAATAGCATTGATGTGTGTCCCATTATTTACTGCAGTTCTCCTGCACAATGGATAGAGAGTTGTGATCTCTGCGATTACTATGAACTCATTCCTTGCAGTGATGTGGAGTCAAATCTAGGATGAGACTCATTCTGCGCGGGCAATGGTAGGGGAACTGAATATACACAGGCTCTTCCCACATGTTCTCCATTACTTTTCTTGGCTCCTCTGTGGTTCCCACTGTGACTTGTTCACTAAAGTGGTCATTAATAAGCACTGGGACTTGTTGGGTTCATTATATATGGAACACACAGTGTCCATTTTTAACTCCAAGTTTCCAGTGACTGGACCAAAGTGCTTTGGAGTTGAGCAATAGAAAATTTTAATAGTTATTGCTAAAAAAAAAATAAAAGATGGACATGTTGGTAAAGAAGGTAAATGGCATTCTTGCCTTCATCATCCAATGCATTGAATACAAGAGCTGGAATGTCACATAATAGTTGAACAAACTGTTGGTTACACTATCATTGTAGAATTGTATGCAGTTCTCCTATAGGAAATGTGTGATTAACCTAGGAAGGGACTAAAAAAGATTCACAAGGCTGTTGCCTGGATTGCAGGGCTCAAGTTATTAGGAGAGATTGGGTAGGTTTGGTCTATTTTTCTTGGAGTGAAGCAAGCAGAGACGTGAACTGTTATAGGTATATAAGATTATGGGAGGTGTAGCGAGGCTAGATAGCCAAAGATTGCCATAGTAATTATGCATAAAGCAAAAGGGTTTCTCTTTAAGGTTCAAGGTAAGATATTTAAAGTGGGATCTGGGGGATATATTTTTTCATACAAAGAGTAGTTAGAAACATAGAAAACCTACAGCACTATACAGGCCCTTCTGCCCTCAAAGCTGAGCTGAACAGGCTTACCCATAGCCCTGTATTTTTTTTGTACCTATCAAGGAGTCTTTTAAAAGACCCTATCATTTCTGCCTCTACCACCGCTGCCGTCAGCCCATTCCACGCACTCGCCACTCTCTGCGTAAAAAGAAACTTACGCCTGTCATCTCCTCTGAGCCCTACTTCCAAGCATGTTAAAACTATGCTCCCTCATGCTATCCATTTCGGCCCTGGGAAAAAGCCTCTGACTATCCACGTGATAGTCTCTCATTATGTCTCTCAAAATCTCTCATTATCATGTACACCTCTATCAGGACACCTTTCATCCTCCATCACTCCAAGGAGAAAAGGTCAAGTTCACTTAACCTATTCTCATAAGGCATGCTCCTCAATCCAGGCAACATTCTTATAAATTTCCTCTGCACCCTTTCTATGGTTTCCACATCTTTCCTGTAGTGAGGTGACCAGAACTGAGCACAGTACTCCAAATGGGGTTTGATCAGGGTCCTATATAGCTGCAACATTTCCTCTCGGCTCTTAAACCCAATCCCATGGTTGATGAAGGCCAATGCCTTCTTAACCACAGAGTCAACCTGCGTAGCAGCTTTGAGTGTTCTATAGACTTGGACCCCAAGATCCCTCGGATCCTCCACACTGCCAAGAGTCTTACCATTAATGCTATATTCTGCCATTATATCTGACCTGTGAAAATAAACCATCTCACACTTACCTGGGTTGAACTCCATCTGCCACTTCTCAGCCCAGTTTTGCATCCTATCAATGTCCCACTGTAACCTCTGACAGCCCTCCACACTATCCACAACACCCCCAACCTTTGTGTCATCAGCAAATTTACTAACTCATCCCTCCACTTCCTCATCCAGTTAATTTATAAAGGTCACAAAGAGTAGGGGTCCCAGAACAGATCCCTGAGGCACACCACTGGTCACCAACCTTCATGCAGAATATGACCTGTCCACAACCACTCTTTGCCTTCTGTGGGCAAGCCAGTTCTGGATCCACAAAGTAAAGCAATGTCTCCTTGATCCCATGCCTCCTTACTTTCTCAATTATCCTTGCATGGTGTACTTTATCAAATGCCTTGCTGAATTCCATATACACTACATCTACTGCTCAAACTTAATGAATGTGTTTACTCACATCCTCAAAAAATTCAATCAGGCTTGTAAGGCACGACCTGCCTTTGACAAAGCCATGCTGACTATTCCTAATCATATTATGCCTCTCCAAATGTTCATAAATCCTGCGCCTCAGGATCTTCTCCATCAACTTACCAACCACGGAAGTAAGACTCACTTGTCTATAATTTCCTGGGCTATCTCTACTCCCTTTTTTGAATTAGGGAACGACATCTGTAACCCTTCAATCCTCTGCAACCTCTCCCATCCTCATTGATGATGCAGAGATCATCGCCAGAGGCTCAGTAATCTGTTCCCTCACTTCCCACAGTAGCCTGTGGTACATCCCATCCAGTCCCAGTGACTTATCCAACTTGATGCTTTCCAAAAGTTCCAGCACATCCCCTTCCTTAATATCTACATGCTCAAGATTTTCAGCCTGCTGCAAGTCATCCCTACAATTGCCAAGATCCTTTTCCATAGTGAATACAGAAACAAAGTACTCATTAAGCACCTCTGCTATCTCCTCCGGTTCCATATACACTTTTTCACTGTCACATTTGAATGGTCCTATTCTCTCATGTCTTATCCTCTTGCTCTTCACATACTTGTAGATTGCCTTGGGGTTTTCCTTAATCCTGTCCGCCAAGGCCTTCTCATCGCCCATTCTGGCTCTCCTAATTTCATTCTTAAGCTTCTTCCTGCTAGCCTTATAATCTTCTAGATCTCTATCATTACCTAGTTTTTGAACCTTTTGTAAGCTCTTACTTTCTTCTTGACTAGATTTTCAACAGCCTTTGTACAACACGATTCCTGTACCCTACCATCCTTTCCCTGTCTCATTGGAATGTACCTATGCAGAACCTCACACAAATATCCCCTGAACATTTGCCACATTTCTTCTGTACATTTCCCTGAGAACATCTGTTTCCAATTTATGCTTCCAAGTTAAAGCCTGATACCCTCATATTTCCCCTTAGTTCAATTAAACATTTCCTAACTAGTCTGTTCCTATCCTTCTCCAGTGCTATGGTAAAGGAGATAGAATTGTGCTTTCCCACTGAGAGACTTGACACTTGACCAGGTTCATTTCCTAATACCAGATCAAGTACAGCCTCTCCTCTTGTAGGCTTATCTGCAGATTGTGTCAAGAAACCTTCCTGAACACACCTAACAAACTCTACCCCATCTAAACCCCTTGCTCTAGGGAGATGCCAATCAATAATGTCCCACCATAACAACCCTGTTATTTGCAGAATAACCTTTGCAGAATCTGTCTCCCTATCTGCTCTTCGATGTCCCTGTTACTATTGGGTGGTCTATAAAAACACCCAGTAGAGTTATTGACCCCTTCCTATTCCTAACTTCCACCCATAGAGATTCCATAGGCAACCCATCCATGACTTTCTCCTTTTCTACAGCTGTGACACTATTCCTGATCAACAGTGCCACGCCCCCACCTCTTTTGCCTCCCTCACTGTCCTTTCTGAAATGTCTAAAGCCTGGCGCTTAAAGTAGCCATTCCTGGTACTTAAAGTAGCTATCCAAGTCTCTGTAATGGCCGCAACATCATAGCTCCAAATGCTGATCCGCACTCCAAGTGCATCTGCTTCATTCATAATACCCCTTGCATTAAAATAGACACATCTCAAACCATCGGACTAAGCGCATCCCTTCTCTATCACCTGCCTTTCCTCTCTTTCGCACTGTCTCCAACTTTTCTCTATTTGTGAGCCAACCTCCCTTTCCTCCTTCACATCAGTTCAGTTCCCATCCCCCAAAAATTCTTGTTTAAACTGTCCCCAACAGCCTTGGTAAATCTCCCTGCCAGGATATTGTCCCCCTGGGATTTACGTGCAACCTGTCCTTTTTGTACAGGTCACACTTGCCCCAAAAGAGGTCCCAATGATTCAGAAATCTGAACTCCTTCCCCCTGCTCCAATCCCTCAGCCACGCATTTATCCTCCACCTCACTCAATTTCTATATTCACTGTCATGTGGCATGGGCAGTCAACCCGAGATTACTACCTTTGAGGTCCTGCGTCTCAACTTCCTTCCTAACTCTCTACAGTCTGTTTTCAGGACCTCCTCCCTTTTCCTACCTGTGTTGTTGGTACCAATATGTACCACGACCTCTGGCTGTTCTCCTTCCCACTTCAAGATATCATGGACACAATCAGAAACATCCCGGACCCTGGCACCTGGGAGGCAAACTACCATCCCTGTTTCTTTCCTGCGTCCACAGAATCCTGTCTGATCCCCTAACTATATTGTTTCCTATCACTGCTGCCATCCTCCTCCTTTCTCTACCCTTCTGAGCCACAGGGCCGGACCCTGAGCCAGAGGCACGGCCACTGTTGCTTCCCCCAGGTAGGCCGTCCCCCGCAACAGTACTCAAACAGGAGTACTTATGGTTAAGGGGGACAGCCACTGGGGTATTCTCTAGCATCTTCCTTTTGCCCTACCTTCTCCTGACTGTGACCCACTTATCTGTCTCCCGAGGCCCCGGAGTGACTACCTGCCTGTAGCTCCTCTCTATCACCTCCTCACTCTCCCTGACCAGAAGTTGGTATCTGCACTGAGATGCCAGAAGAGGTAGTGGAGGCAGGAGCAGTAACAATATTTAAGAGGCATCTAGGCAGTTACTTGAATGAGCAGAGCAGAGAGGGATAAGGAATTAATGCAGGTAAGTGAGATTAACATAGATATAGTTAATGGTAACACTGACACGGTGGCTAAAGAGCCTTGTGTTGTGCTGTACAACTCTGTTGGAAATTCCTTTCTAGCCAGCAGTCAGAAAACAACTTATTAGACAGTGATTTCTATGGACAAGTCAATTCCCTTTTCCATTAGCATTCCTATCTTGCCTTTCTTCTGTGAATCATCATCTCAGTTACTCCTCGGACGCAGTGGTAGTATAAAGGATGACAACAAATCCACCTGTCCTATCCTATTTATGCTGCTAAACCAAGATAAAAATCTATACTGACATAAATTAAAGAAAACTGCATTCCCTTAATGCTGACATACCTTTGACTGTCCAACATTGTTCTCTGCCAGTGACAGCTGCGTAGCTGATGAGACTGTATCAACATCCAGCAGAAGAGATTCCATATATTCAATTAGAGCAGGGGGTCTTAACTGTTTTTATGCCATGGACCCCTTCTCAGAATAAGTTATTTAAATATATAAAATGCATGGGATTACAAATGAAACCAATTATATTGAAATATAGTTATCAAAAATATTAAAAAGAACAGATTTATGATATAGTAACATACGTACTTCTTTACTAATGCATTAAATAACATACATATAAAATATAGGCAAGTTAAAATTAAGTTTTATTTTTAAGGACATATCAGTGTGAAGGCTGTTGTTGCTCAGCTTAAAAATTACATTAAACTGTGGAGTGGTCTTCGTCAGAGCAACAAGCATGTTACGTCGGATATCCAATCGATATTGATTTTGTGTTTTAATGTTTTTATTTTCAAAGATATTGTTGCAAATGGACCCCTGGAATCTATGACGGACCCCCTTTTCATCAGGTAAGATCCCCTGATTTAGGGCGATCTCAATGATCTCCATGCTTAATATTCTCTCATGTAAGTGGCAGCGATCAAGTCTGGTCAGCGACAGTTGATAGAAAGGAATTTGCTAAACTAGCAATGGTGAGAGAAGGATGTTAGAGGAAGGCAGGAAATACACACCTTTTGAAACAACTGTCATAAGCCTCAGTTGAGTTTACAGAGACATGTACACGCGGGTGCAGCAACGTCATGGGCACATGGCATTTGAGACATGGTGCTCACAAGAAAAATCATAAACAAGAACACAATTAGAACAAAACTGAAACAAAGTTTAGAAGACTACCCTGATAATTTCAAAACTTTCAAGACATGGCAGCAGCACCTATGGTTAGATGGCTTCTGTTTGTGCTGTAACAGAAGTTGAGATGTTGGCTATTAGAAACTGTGAGATGGCAAGGCTCATATTGTGCTGAAGATGTGTTCTTTCCATGTTGGAAACAGTGTGCTCAAATGTCTTTAGAATATAGATTTAAACTTTCTGTATCTTAGCAGGACATCTTAAAACTTATTGCTATTTTGCAGAAACATAGCCAGTAATGTTCTTAACATTTTACTCATATGATCATCAGTTTTTATCAGACTTCAACATCAATATCTTCACCCTCACCCTTGGAAGAGCTGAGCTGTGGGCTATCCTTGGTCCTGGGCTGTTCGTTGCTTCCGGCGAATAATCTATAATCTCTAGATTTCCCTCTACAGCACAAAAAAATCCCAGTAACAAACAAGCAGCAAGTTATAATTCAAGAAATAAGAGTGCTTGCTCTATCATTTTCCTACTAGTTTATTGGGCAGTGCATGGCCCAATCAAATTTCTTACCTGTTTGAAAGGAGAGAAACCTAAAGGAATACTCTGGTGAAATGAAAGTAAGAGACACAGCAAATGAGAGCTCGTGGGATGGAAGAAAGTAAGGCCATTGTGGCTAAATATGCTTCAGTGTTACAACTGGTCACTTAATTATGAGTGTTGACTTTGTGTTGAAAAGTAAAACTAATTGTTCTTCATTCCACTTCCCATTCCCATTCTGACATGTCGGTCTGTGGCCTCCTCTACTGTTGCGATGAGGCCACACTCAGGTTGGAAGAACAACCTGTCTGTGTAGCCTCCAACCTGATGGTATGAACATCGATTTCTCGAGCATTTGGTAATGCCCAACCCATTCCCATTTCCTTTTCTCACCTTATCTTCCTATCACGTCCCTCTGGTGCTTCTCCCCCTTTTCTTTCTTCCATGGCCTTCTGTTCTCTCCTATCAGATTCCCCTTTCTCTTGTCCTAATTATCTCTTTCACCAATCAACATCCCAGCTCTTTACTTCATCCCTGCCCCCTCCCCAGTTTCACTTATTACATTATGGTTCTTGCTCCCCCTTCCCACACTTCCTCATCATTTTTTCCAGTCCCGCTGAAGGGTCTTGGCCCAAAACATTGACCGTGCTCTCTCGCTTGGCCTGCTGAGTTCCTCCAGCATTTATGTGTGTTGCTTGGATTTCCAGCATCTGCAGATTTTCTCTTTGTTTTCCATCATTGTGAGACATTGCATCCTCTTTAGTCCACCAACAGGTTAATGTACCCACAAAATTTACTCAGTGCTTTCCACAACCCCTCCATTACCAACCCCATCTTGTTCTGTTCAACCTGCCCTTCACCTCCCTCCATAATGGTTCCCGTTCTCACCCACTTTACATCGGATTCCAGCTCTGATTTTCATCTGTTTCCATCCATCATCCATCTGCCACTGTCTCCCACTTCCACCTCCTCTTCCCCTTCCCTACCTGACTCCATCTGCCCATCATCTGTTACCCTTCCTCAGTCCATCAATCACCCACTGACCCCCCCCCAGCCCCCTATTCTCCCTCTTTAGACTATGTCCTCTCTCCAGTATTAATCCTGTGCAAAATTTCAACCTGAAACATCCCAGATACTGCTCAACCCACTGAGTTCCTCCAGTGGATTATTTCTTGCTTCAGCTGCCAGCATCTGCAGCCTCTGAAGAATCTGCAGACATATGTTGACTCTCATTAACAGATTAATGTTGTTGTTTGTTTATTTTCACGTCAGTACCTCCTGCATGAAGCCGAGGAAAGTGTTAGAAAGTTCTGTGAGAATATGCATGTAAATTTTGGAAGTACAATGGAAAGTAATGACATGAGTCAAAGGCTAAAAGACTCATTAAAAATCCTAGCAACACACACAAAATGCAGGTGGAACGCAGCAGGCCAGGCAGCATCTGTAGGGAGAAGCGCTGTCGACGTTTCGGACCGAGACCCTTCATCAGGACTAACTGAAAGGAAAGATGGAAAGGAAAAATCCTAGGTTGAGTTATATGTGAACTGTAAGTGGCAGTTGCTCTTAGTAACTGAGGAAAAGAAATACAGTGGATTCTGGTTAATTGGGGCAGCCTCACTTAGGGGCAAACCATAAAGAACAAAAAAAACAATCAAGAAAATAGCCGGGATTCCCTTGGTCTATTTGGGACACTACACTGTTTAATTGGGACAGTTTCCATCTGGCGTCAGTCATGTGCACTTATGTGGCTGTTAGACTCTGCACCTTGCTCGGAGCAAAGAGTTTTTAAATAGTGTCAGTTGCTTGCATTAGTGTTCAGAAAGCAGTGATTTTTGTCACTGATAGTTGGCGAGAAATAAATTGTAAAACAGTTTCAAGAATTTAGAAACTGCCAGGAGTAAAAATGAAATTATTGAACTATTTCAACAAATTAGGAACTATGAAGAATTTGAAGGTACTGTACTGCATTCATCTTGAATATTACAATGAAATTGAAGATTTGGAGGATGCAGTTGTCAGCAACATTTTATGAAGACAGTCTGTTATCAGCACTAGGTGTCTGTGCTGATTTTGTTCATTTACAGTCAATCATAAAACATGACAACATACTCTGGATGAATTCCTCTGTCGCTAACTATTGGGAAATAATACATAGTTTTATAGTACTGTAGTAGTTCAAAGGTCCAATTTAATGGCAGAGAAGTGTATACAATATACATTCTGAAGCTTTTTCTTCGCAAACATCCATATATGAATAGTGTTCTAACTTGTTCTGTATTTCATTCAAATATATAATTTGTTACCCAGCTAAATGGTAGTTTGTCTTTTTCTTACTTTTGTAACTACGCCAGTGAAAGTAAGAATAGGATGATTTAACAGATAAATGTGTGGCTGAAGAATTGGCGCAGTGGGCAGGCTTTCAGATTTTTGGATCATTGGGATCTCCTCTGGGGATGGTATGATCTGTACAAAAAGAATCCTGGGGGTGGCATTATCCTTGTAGGCAGTTTTGCTAGAGCTGTTGGGGAGGGTTTAGACTAATTTGGCAGGGGGATGGGAACTGGAGTGATAGCACTGAGAATGGGGCGGTTGTAATGAGACTGTGGGGAAAGACAGGCAGATGAGGGGGCAAAATTGTAGTCAGTGGGATGAGTTAAAATGTAACGGGGCTAAAATCAAAAAGCATGATGAATACAGGACTGAAGATGTTATATTTGAATGCACATAGTATATGGAATGAGGTAGATGATCTTGTCCGCAGTTACAGATTGGCATATATGATATCGTGGTCATCTCCAAGTTGTGACTGAAAGATCATAGTTGGGAGCTTAACATCTAAGGATACACATGTAATACCCTGGTTAAGGTTTCTACTGCTATGCTGTGGGTAGTTTATATTAGCAGCTTTCTGCAAAAGCAGTGTGCCATGCTGCGAAGTGTGTTTTGGCTTCAGCCGAAGACAAGGACACACGTTGTCCAGCTTAGGGATGTGAGTCAGCTAATCAGGATGTGAGATAAGGTTCTAGAGAACTGTGGGGAAAGGTCTTCTGAAGGACAGTGGTCTGGTTCATAGGCTTTTGTTGGGAACTGTGGTGAGGACAGGAGGGAAGATGCCTGAGAATGCCGTGGGGAAGGAGCATCCCCGTTGCATGGTGCTTTGTGCAGATGAATGGCTCCAAGGAGGAAGGGCCAATAGTCCCGTGAGAGAGCCCGTTGGTTGGAGATTGAGTTTGAGTGAAGTTCTGCATGTGGTGTGTGCTTTCACACAGACCAGTGCGTGAGTGAAGACAACTCCAGTATAAGCTCCAACCTTATGTACATATTGGACTGGTTTAACTGTGATGGGCCCTTTTATTTATTTTTTTCTTTTCTCTTTCCTATTAACTGTTCAATAAAGTTGAAATTAGTAAATATACTTTCTTTATAATTTTATGTGGTGTACGATCTGTTATTTCTTGCCATCCAACAAATGTGTGTGTGCAGTATTAATTCAGCATTCACTCAAACCGAGGTTTTTTTAATCAGACTATCACAATGTTCCTGTTTGGCTGAATTCCAAATCATACCGACCCTAGACGTATATTGTTTATGAATGATGGCCTTCCCATTGCTGAGTCACGTGGCCTTTGGCAGAGCCAAGTTTGCATACAAGTCCGGTGAGGGGGCTACAGACATTATATCGGAAGGACAGGCAAGCAGGCAGAGGTGGTGGTGTGCTGTACTGGTGAAAAATGGAATAAAAGCCTTAAGAAGAGGCGACATAGGATTGCAAGATGTAGAATCCCTAGTGAGTAGAGTTAAGAAACTGAATATTAAAAAGAACCTGTGGGCATTATATACAGAGCTCTGAACAGTAGCCAGGAAGTGGACTACAAATTACAGTGGGAGATAGAAAAGGCATGTAAGTAGTGTAAAGATATGATAGCGATGTAGGATTTCAGTATAAGACCATAAGATATAGGAGCAGAAGTAGGCCATTCGGACCATTGAGTCTGGTCTGCCATTAAATCATCGGCTGATCCAATTCTTCCTGTCATCCCCACTCCCCTGCATTCTCCCTACACTCTTTGATGGACTGGCTAATCAAGAATGAATCTCTGCCTTAAATGCACACAATAACTTGGCCTCCACAGCTGCTCATGGCAACAAATTCCAAGGATTTACCAGATTTGGTCAGATTTACTCCGACCAAAGTAATTTCTCCACATCTCAGTTATAAAAGGACGTTCTTCAATCCTGAAGTCGTGCCCCACTTTCCTAGAATCCCCTACTACGGGAAATAATATTGCTATATCTAAACTGTTCAGGCCTTTTAACATTCGGAATGTTTCTGTGAGATCCCCCCTCATTCTCCTGAACTCCAGGGAATACAGCCCAAGAACTGCTAGATGTTCCTTATACAGTAACCATTTCATTCCTGGAATCATTCTTGTGAATTTTCTCTGAACTTTCGCCAACATCAGTACATCCTTTCTAAAATAAGGAGCCCAAAACTGCACACAATACTCCAAATGCGGTCTCTCGAGTGCCTTATAGGGCCTCAACATCACATCCCTGATCTTATATTCTATACCTCGAGAAATGAATGCCAACATTGCATTTGCCTTCTTCATAACCGACTCAACCTGGAGGTTAACCTTTAGGGCATCCTGCACAAGGACTCCCAAGTCCCTTTGAGTCTCTGCATTTTGAATTCTTTCCCCATCTAAATAATATTCTGCCCATTTATTTCTTCGACCAAAGTGCATGACCATACACTTTCCAACATTGTATTTCATTTGCCACTTCTTTGCCCATTCCCCTAAACTATCTAAGTCTCCTGCAGGCCCCCTGTTTCCTCAACACTACCTGCTTCTCCACCTATCTTTGTGGCAAATTTAGCCACAAATCCATTAATACTTTAGTCCAAATCATTGACGTACGTTGTAAAAAGCAGCGGTCCCAACACAGACCCCTGTAGATCTCCACTGGTAACTGGCAGCCAGCCAGAATAGGATCCCTTTATTCCCACTCTCTGTTTTCTGCTGATCAGCCAATGCTCCATCCATGCTAGTAACTTCCCTGTAATTTCACAGGCTGTTATCTTGCTAAGCAGCCTCATGTGCAGCACCTTGTCAAAGGCCTTCTGAAAATCCAAGTACACCATGTCTACTGCATCTCTTTTGTCTACCCTGCTTGTAATTTACTCAAAGAATTGCAGGAGGTTTGTCAGGCAGGATTTTCCTTTCTGGAAACTATGCTGGCTTTGGCCTATCTTGTCCTGTGCCTCCAGGTACTCCGTAATCTCATTGCTAACAATCGATTCCAACAACTTCCCAACCACTGATGTCAGGCTAACCTATGCAGGTAGATTTGGAAAGTCAGGTTGGTGCAAGATCCCAAGAGAGTGAATTTGTAGGATGCCTATGAGATGACTTTCTAGAGCAGTTTGTGATTGAGCGCATTAGGGGAATGACAATTCCTGAATGGGTGGTATGTAATGACCCAGATCTAATGAGGAAGCTTAAGGTAAAAGAACCCTTAGGATGCAGTGATCAAAATAGAATAGAATTCACCCTGCAGTTTGAGAAAGAGAAGCTAAAATTGGGTGTATCTGTGGAGTAAAGGAAATTACAGAGACATGAGAAAGAAGCTGGCTGAAACTGATCGGAAAAGGACGCCAGCAGGGATGATGGCAGAACAGCAATTGCTGATGTTCCTTGGGGAAATTCGGGTGGGAACGATACATCACAAAGACGAAGGAGATGGTAGGTTTGTAGGTTTAGACTTTAAGAAGACTAAACCTACACTGCGCCCTGTTACTATTGATGCCGACGTGGATGTGAGGACCTACAAATACCTGGGGTTGCACCCGGATGACAGAGTTGAGTGGAGCACCATCACAGAGGCTGTGTACAAGAAGGGCCAGAATCGCCTTTCCTTCCTGAGGAGACTGAAGTTCTTTGGAGTATGCAAGTCTCTCCTTCACATGTTCTACCAGTTTGTTGTCGCCTTTACAATCTTCTTTGTGGTGGTGTGTTGGGGCAATTGCATCAACGTGAGTGATGTCAGCATGCTCAATAAAATGATTAGAAAGGCTGGCTCTGTTATAGGAGTCAAACTGGATACACTGGGGGCTGTAGTAGAACCATGGACCCTACGGAAAATCCTGGAAGTTCTGGACAATGTTTCTCAGCCTCTGCATACCACCTTGGTTGAACAGAGGAGCACTGCTTATGATAGATTAAGACAACTGTGCTGCTTCCAGGAGTGCTATATGGGGTCATTTTTACCCTCGGCCATAATGCTGTATAATTAGTCAACCTATAGCCGGGGAAGTAATGAACCACTCCTGTTAGACTGTTTGTAGTGACTTAGTTTTTATTCTTTCTACTTCTAATATTTGTATAGCTGTGCACTTGTAATGCTATTGTGACACTGTAATTTCCTTTGGGATCAATAAAGTCAATATCTCTCTATCTATCTATCTATCTATCTAAGTATTCTAAAGGGAGGATGAGTCAACCATGGCTGACAAGGGAAGGCAAAGACAGCATAAAACAAACTGGAGGGCATAAAATATAGCAAAAATTAGTGGGAAATTAGGGGATTTGGAAGCTTCTAAAAATCAACAGAAGGCAATTCAAAATGCCCTAAAGAGAGAAAAGAAGAAATGTGAAGGTAAGCTAGCCAAAAGAGGATACAGCAAGTTTTTTCAGATCTATAAGGAGTAAAAGAGAGTTGAGAATGGATTTTGGGCTGGTGCAAAATGATGCTAGAGTGGTAGTAATGGGGGATAAGGAAATGGCGGAGGAACCTAATACATATTTTGCGTCAGTCTTCAATGTGGAACAAACTAGCAGAATGCCAGAAATGCTAGAGTGTCAGGGGGCAGATGTGGGTGCCATTGCTGTTACTAAGGATAAAGTGTTTGTGAAACTGGAAAGTCTGAAGGGAGATACTCACTTTGACCAAATGGACAACACCTTAGGGTTCAGAAAGAAGTTGTGGAGCCATTGGTGACCTTTCAAGAATTATTGGAGTCTGGAATGGTTCCAGAGAATGGGAAAGCTGCTAATGTCACTCCATATTTTAAGAAGGGATGGAGGCAGAAGAAAGGAAATTATAATTTCCTTTGGCCAGTTAGAATAACTTCAGTGATTGGAGAGCTATTGGAAGTCCTTTACTGAGCATGAGGTTATGGGTTACTTGGAGGTATGTGATAAAATAGGTCATTGGTAGTATGGTTTTCTAAAGGGAGCGTGCAAAGGGTGGGAATAAATGGGGCCTTTTCTGGTTTGCTGTCAGTGATTACTGGTGTGCTGCAGTGGTCAGTGTTGGGACCATTTCTTTCCATGTCACATGGCAATGATTTGGATAAAGGAACTGATGGCTTTGTGGCCAAGTTTGCGGATGATGAAAAGAAGGGAAGAAGGGCAGGGTGCCTGCAGAAGGGCTTAGATTGGGGGAATGGGCGAAGAAGTGGCAGATGGAATATAATGTAGGGGAGTGCATGGTCATTCCCTTTGCCAATAAGAATAAAAGAATCAACCATTTTGTAAATGGGGAGAAAATTCAAAAATCAGAGGTGCAGAGGGACTTGGGGCTCCTTGTGCAGGATTCCCTAAAGGTTAAATTGCAGGTTGAGTCTGTGTAAAGGAAGGCAATTACAATGTTAGCATTCATTTTCAGAGGACTAGACTGTGAGAGCAAGAATGTGATACTGAAGCTTTATTAGGCATTGGTCAGACCACACTTGGAGAATTGTGAGAAATATTGTGCTGCTTATCTAAGAAAGAATGTGTTGTCATTGGAGAGAGTCCAAAGGAGGTTCACTGTGAATGAAAGGGTTAACATATGAGGAGCATTTGATGGTTCTGGGCCTGTACTCACTGGAGTTTAGAAGAATGGGGGAGGGGTCTCATTGAAACCTATCAATTATTAAAAGGTCTGAAAAGAGTGAATGTTTCCGATAGTCAGGGAGTCTAGGACCAGAGGGAACAGGCTCAGAATTGAGGGATGTCCACTTAGAACAGAGATGAGGATTTTTTTTTAGCTAGAGGGTGCTGAATCTGCAGAATCTTTGCTACAGATAGATGTGTAGGCCAAGTCATATGAATATAAGGCATATGAATATTAGTATAAACTTTGGACAAATAAAACTAACTGCTCTTAATCACATTAATGGCAAGTTGAATCATTGACTTCACAGTGCAGTGTATGGGTTATCTCATTGCCAGTTACACATAATGTCCATCCTCTCATACCATTATCAAAGTTATAGCATCTAGTTAGTACCACTGATATAGCTGAGTACTTTCCTACAGAACACAATGTTATGAGTAGCAAGCTACCTAATTCAAGCCCTACCTACAACTCATGAAGGTGTGATAGGAGCTGAATGTGTGTAGGGGCTGGTGAGAATCTGGTTGCAGAATTGGGGTAGTTGGAATAAGAATATGGAGTGTGGAAGGGAAAGAAACCACCCTTCTTTTTGACCCCACTGGAACTCTGAATGCCTTGGTGAACATGTAAAGATGAGGAGAAAAGTCCATTACTGTCAGGGGCACAGAGAATTAGCCAGGTTAGTATTAAATACAGCAATGGAGAGAGGTTGTCCTCATGATGAACTCCAAGAGCAAAGCAATAAGACCATGCACTGCAGATGCCTATTGGCCTCACACCACAGCAATGAATTCCATTTCCCAAAATCATGGCTTTAAGAAATGCTGCCTTCTCCAAAATTCTACACGTACGCTAATATAAATTTCCATAGATTAAACTCAGTAATTAACAACTATGTCCCTCCATTCGCTTAGGTGCCAAACAGTGCGAATCTCAACTTTAATATAGTTAGCTTTATGGCATGCTCATCATCCATTCACGTGGTTAGACACTCGCTAACACACTTCATTCTCTCGTGTTTGGTAAGTAGGTAAGATACTATGACAAAATTTGCACTGCCAACTAGGAATTGGTGGGGCAAAGGTAGTACTGTTTGGTTGGGTGTAATGGTTATAGCAAGTGACATAACTTCAATGGACTGGAGAGAAGAGTATGACCCTTCTGTTCTGGTGAGATAATAATCCATCTCAATTCCCCCTGCAGTACAGGATCAACCTGACAAAGTAGAAGTGTGAACAGATATGTCCTTTCATAAAAGGTGAAAATGTTACCATTTCAGGCCAGATCCTATCAAAATCAGGTTTAATATAACTGGGATACGGTATGTCATGAAATCTGTTGTTTTGCGGCAGCAGTATATTGCAAAACATAATAATCAAAATACTAAATTACAACAAGAAAATATATATAATAAATAAATAGTGCAAAACTGAGCACAAAAAATAATGAGATTAGTTTACATGGGTTCATTGTCCATTCAGAAATCTTTTGGCAGAGGGTAAGAAGCTGTTCCTAAAACGTTGAGTGTGTGTCTTCAGGCTTCTGTACCTCCTCCTTGATAGAAACAATGAGAAGAGGGCATGTCCTGAGTGACAGGATTCCTTAATGATGGAGCTTGCTTGGTTTGCAACTATCTGCAGCTTTTTCCAATACTGTGCAGTTGCTCCTCCATCCCAGCCAGTTAGAATGCTCTCCACAGTCCATCTGTAAAAATTTGTGAGAGTCTTTCAAGACATATCAAGTGTTCTCAAACTCCTAATGAAATATAGCTGCTGTGTTATCTTCTTTGTAATCGACTGCAGATCTGTTCTGGTATAAATTAAAATCCAACCCAAACAGAACCAATTGGAACCTGACAGCGCCCAAGTACTTGATTTCTCCATAACAACCCAACTGTTACAACAATCTTCAGCATTTATTAATCAGTTTGAGGGTAAAGCACTAAGTATCAATCAAGAACACATGGTACGTGTACTAATACAGTGTAAGTCATCCTGAGCTGGATGAAGTACAGAGCTGTGCCAGCATGGAATTTCCTTTCTGGACGTAACCCTAAATACTTCAACAAAATGTACATCTGACCATCCTGAACATGACATGTAATGGCAACTTGCTCATCTGTTTGGATAACCAGGGGTTAATCACTACCTCTTCAGTTTGTAGTCGTCACAGTGAGATAGAGAGTGATTGTGATAGTCCTTTAAGGAGGGAGTTGGTTGTTTGTTTAGTGTTCAGGTAGAACAGCTTGACTCTGGACATTGTTGCAGTCTTGATCTAAACATGATTAATAGCTCCTAATATTGGTAAAAAATAAAAAATCTTTCTACAGGGGCACAATTGAGAGCATCCTGACTGGCTGCATCTCTGCCTGATATAGGAACTGTACTTCCCTCAATCGCAGGACCCTGCAGAGTGTGGTGCAGACAGCCCTGCGCACCTGTAGATGTGAACTTCCCACTGTTCAGGACATTTACAAAGACAGGTGTGTAAAAAGGGCCTGAAGGATCATTGGGGACCCTAGTCAGCCCAACCACAAACTGTTTGAGCTGTTACCATCCGGGAAACAGTACCGCAGCATAAAAGCCAGGACCAGCAGGCTCCGGGACAGCTTCTTCCACCAGGCCATCAGACTGATTAATTCATGTTGATACAACTGTATTTCTATGTTATATTGCTATATATACTATTTATTATAAATTGCTCATTGCATATTTAGATGAACATGTAACGTAAAGATTTTTACTCCTCGTATATGAAGGTTGTAAGTAATAAGTTCAGTTCAATTCAAATTATGGTAACGGCCATCTCCAATGGAGGAGAACCTAACCATTTCCATTTCAGAAGTAACTGGCTTTGCCATGTTAAACTACCCCAACAACCCAATGGAGCCACATAAGAACTCAGCTACAGCAGTTATATTCATGTTATGGCTACGAAAGTAAATCAGAGATCTTTTGCGAAAGATTAATCTCCAGACTCCCTAGATCATTTCTACTCTTGGGAGGGTATAATCAAAAACTGTGATGGAATAGTCTACACTTTCCTTTACGGATGCTGGTTCAATATGGCGGACCTGTTCTGACACACACTCAACATGTTTGGTCTGAGTCAAAACAGTCTACATATGCAGTACTTTTGAGTGGAAAAATATTGTAGTAAATGATGGGACTAAAAACATTAAATTCAATATACCCATTGCATTATTGGGTTTTAAAAGACATGGCTTTTGGAGTTAACGGTGGCAGTACTTGCCACCCTCCAAAATTGCATTGTTTTTACATTGGTTCCCACAGATTGGAGATAGGAAGTGTAGCTCCAGAAGAGAAAGAAAATGAACCATCGGTGAGTTAGTCTGATGTCAGTATTTGAGCAAATGCTAGAATTTATTAGGAAAGTAGGAACAAGTTGTTTAGAAGATTGTAGAAGCAGGGAGATTGAGCAGGGATTTATGAAAGGGAAACCATATTTGACAAATGTATTGGAGTATTTTGAAATTAAAACCAGCAGTAAAGATAGGGGGGAGCATTGGATGTGGTATATTTAAAGTTTTACGTGCCACATGAATGATTATGACACAAAATAAAGGAAAACAAGTTTGCAAATAATATACAGGAGTGGAGTTGAAGTGATTAACAGAGTGAAAATAGAGAGTAGGAATACTGTTTTATTTTCATACTGGAACATTGCAGGTTGTAGGTGTGACAGGGTCTGGTGCTGTGCATCTCACTGTTCAATATGTCATTAATGAACTGGATGAGATAACCAAGCATAATTTACCTAAGTTCCCTCATGATATAAGACTTGATGACAGTGTGGTTTGAAAGGCTTCAAGATGAATTTGACAGGCAAATTGGAAGAGCAGATGGAATATCGCTTGCAAAACATGAGATAATGCACTTTCATAGAAAAAATGAAGAACAATTTTTTTAAATCTTGGAAGATTGAAAGTGATCAGTGTTCACAGTGTGCCTTCATTTTCTCATATGAGAGTTAACATGCTGGTAGAGCGTTCAAGGTCAGGAAAGCAACGATATGTAGGTTTTTGCTATAAAAGGATTTGAGTGTAAGTATAAAAATGTCTCATTGCAATTATATGAGACCCTCTTGTGACTATGTTTTGGACCAAAACTTCTGCTACATCTACAGTTGAAGTAATGAGAACATTCACTGCTTCAACCATAATTTTCTAACTGTACCTCAGGGTATGTGACAATAATAAACCAATTTGCCAGTTTAATCACTTAGTCAAGTCAAGAAATGTCCCAAGAAACTGTGACACTTACTTCTTTGGGAATCACAGCTCTTACTTTTGTCATTGAGCAAAATTAATACTTTTTAACCATCTAGATGTGCTTGATTTAAAAAATCACTGCTCCAGTCCTGCCGAAGGGTTTGGCCCGAAACGTTGACTGTATTCTTTCCATAGCTGCTGCCTGGCTGGCTGTGTTCCTCCAGCATTTTGTGTAGCTCATTTTGTTGGCTTTTATATATATAAAGAAAATTGTGGAGTAAATGAGCAGAAATGTTAATACAGTATCATAAAGAACTACAGCACAGAAACAGGCCCTTCGGTCCATCTAGACCAGGCTGATCTATTTAAACTGCCGTCCCATCGACCTGCATCCAAACCATAGTCCTCCATACTTCTCCCATTGATGTACCTGTCCAAACTTCTCTTAAAAGTAGAAACCAAAATCACATTCACCACTTGCTCTGGCAACTCATTCTATATTCTCACCACCATCTGAATGAATAAGTTTCCCCTCATGTTCCCCTTAAACATTTCACCTTTCACCATTAATCCATGACCTCTAATAGTCTCACCCAACCCCAGTGGAAAAAGTCTGCTTGCATTTACCCTATCTATACCCCTGATAATTTTGTATACCTCTATCAAATTTCCCTTCAATTTTCTATGTTCAATGGAATGAAGTTCCAATTTATTCAATCATTCCTTATAACTCAGGTCAGCCAGTGTGGGCAAAATCCTTGTAATTTTTCCCTGTACCCTTTCAGTCTTAATTACATCTTTCCAGTAGGTAAGTGATCAAAACTGTGCATAATACACCTAATTAGGCCTCACCAAGATCTTTTGCAACTTCAACATATCTCAACTCCTGTACTCAATACTTTGATATATGTAGACCAAATTGCCAAAAGCTTTCTTTATGATCCTATCTACGTGTGGTACCACTTGCAATTAATTATGGACCTGTATTCCCAAATCTTTGTTCTACCACACTGCTTTGTTCTGCTGTTCACTGTGTAAAACCTACCCTGGTTGGTCCTCCCAAAGTGCCACACCTCACACTTGTCTGGATTAAATTCCATCTGTCATTTTCCAGCTGCTCCTGATCCTACTGCAAGCCTTGATAGCCTTCCTCACTGTCCACTACACTCCCAATCTTGGTGTCACTCACAAATTTTCTGATCCAGTTTACCATAATATCATCCAGATCTTTGAAACAGATGACAAACAACAATGGACCCAGCACCAGTCCCTCCGGCACTTCACTAGTCACAGGCCTCAAGTTAGAGAGGTAACCAGTAACCATCTACTACCACTCTCTGGCTTCTCCTGCAAGGCCAATGTCTAATCCAATTGACTACTTCATCTTGAATGCCCAATGACCAAACCTTCTTGACCAACCTCCCATGCCAGTCCTGTACCTCCTGCAACCAAGTCTCTCTAATGACTACAATATCATAATCCTATGTTGTCCATGCTCTGAGTTCATCTGCCTTTCCTACAGTACTTCTTGAATTGAAATATACACAACTCAGAACATTAGTCCCACCATGCCCAGCCTGTTACTTCCTATCTTTGAGATCTTATCAACATCTGTGTGCACCACCACTCCACTATTTGTTCTAGCACTCTGAGTCCCATCCCCCTGCAACTCTAGTTTAATCACCTCCCTCACCCTTGCAGTGCTAGCAAACCTTCCCAATATTTCAAATCACTTATCAATATGTTATAGGTTCATGTTGATATGCACAGTATTGGAGGCAAAGCAATTAAAACTGCAATGAGCAAGATAGTTATAAACTATACTGACCTAAGATCTAAATGGAGTTCCCTACCGCAGACTTGTAGCGTCACAAATGTAAATCTATTTTCTAAACCGTCAAAGATATGAGACAACCTTAAAACCAATGTGAAATAAGTCAAGGCAGGTGACATTGGATAATTTTGTGGATTTGATCTGGTCATTAATCAGTGGGAGAAAAAATCTAGTGACCCTACAGATACATCTCCTGTTAGAGCCTGGTATCTACATTCTGGTGGTGTGATTTCAGGCTGATCGGTTGATCTGGCACTTTGCTTTTTTTGAGAGTGTGCCATGAGACCGTGTTCAAAGCATGCAGCATGGAAACCAGGAAGCCAGAAGATGGGGCACGAACCCACGATCAATTCTATCTCTCACCGATTAAAGTGCTGAGGCAGATTGAAATCATTGAGTTGGGTGCAGTGGGCAAGTGAGCGTTCAGCGCTGTCCACCAGCCTCTCACTCGTTGCTGTCGGAGAAGGTCTCTGGGTATGGTGGTCTCTTGCTCTCTGCTTCTGAGGAAAGTTTCTTACATTTGAGTGATCTCTCTCTCCCTCCTTGCTGATGGCTGGAGCAAGGTTTGATCGATGTGGATTGTAGATTTGGACTCTGATTCAGGTTTAATGATGTGTTCTATTTCTAGTGCTGTTCTGGTCGCTCTTTTTTTGTTACTACTTTTTGGGCGATTTTTGAACTGGGGCAGCCTGCAGATAGTGAACACTGAGCTGAACAATACTGAAATGTGACTTCTGCATATTCTCTCATTTTGTTTTTGTTGCCATCTTGTTGCTTGAGGGGTTTGGTGTACTTCTTTGAACGGGCTGATTCCATGGTTCATTGTTCCATGACTGTCTGTAGGAAGGTGAATTCTGGGGCTATATACTGCATGCATACTTCAATAATAAATGTACTTTGAATTTTGAACTTTGACCATCTGATTCAAGCCTTAAAAACATTCAAGAAATTCATGAGATCCTTAGATGGCAGGATAGAATATTGTATGAAATCAAGTTCGCTGGTTTGGAGAATGGGGTTAGAAGACACTGATGACTGGTAAGTACTTTAACTATTTATTTTCAGGACAAGACAGACAAGATTCAGCAAATCCTTCAAGTTACATTGAGTTACAAATACTTATCTAAACTGAGTGCCAGAAATAGTAGGACAAAACATACTGTGGCAAATACTTGTGCTTGAATCTTCTTTACTGCAGCACACCTCCACTATTTACTGTTTCCAAGGCATTGTGGTTTTCAAGGCATTGTGGTTTCCTTGTGCAAGATTTAAGCTACTGGCCTTGTGACGTCATCAGCTAAATAGCAGCTAGTGCGAAGGGCTACAACACTCCTGAAAGGGTCAACTCTAGCTAGCAAGAAGGAGCGGCTTTCCATGAACAGGTATGATTTGAAAAAGGTGGCACTGTGCACAGGCTAGTGGAATCCCTGTGGATATACCCCACTATGCTACATACAAATCATAAAGCCATGATTAATGCCCAGTGTGCTACAGTAGTCCACCAGCCTCCCAGTGCCCCATTGTCTTAATATTTGGCTGATGCTTATGAGAACATACTACTGCTTGCAATTTACAATCTATGTTAAGAACTGAAAACTGGTTATCTGCTACACTCACAAAACTCCAGAGTAATTCCTAACATACTTTCCTCTTGGCCCCTGGAATCTGAAATCTGTCCTGGAAGGCCAAACTTTGAGGAGGATCTGATTAAGCAGGGCAGCAAAAATTCCCTTTGTTTTGGATCCCTTCACCAATTGTTAACCTATCATGTTCCTACATGCACCTTTATCTAACATCTCTAAATGGCTATCTATGAAAGTGATCAGAGATGGCAATAAAACATTCCAGAAATTTGATTACATCCTCTTCTTGGGCACAGTTATCTTCCTGATTTCAGCCAGTCTTTAAACTGTAGCAGTGCCATTCATTTGCTTTGTTGCCTCCTTCCCCACTGGCCCATTACACTTTGACCATCCATCACATCCTTATCTTCACAGCTTCGATCCCTGATGGCTAAAACTATCAGTAGTTACTCTGAGGACAGGGTCAGAGCAAGGTGACTTTGCCTCAGGTTCACAGGCAGCAGTTCACCTTCCATGTCATGACAGAACACTATTGGAATAATCTGACAACTAGTCTCTCAGTCCCTTTGATTGATCTGCAGATGGGATTGTGGTTGTGGTGGTCTCCATTCGAGTAGCCGCAATGATCTTGCCCCAGTGGCACCCACTTCCAGACTGTTCTTTCAATTGCTGGCTTAACCACTGAAAGGGCCAAGCTCATTTGTGTTCACTTTGCATTCAGGCAAAGGTAGCTCCCTTTGGAGACTGTGTGCAGTTTCTTCTCTTTCCAATCTACCTTGCCATCGAGGTTATGGAACAAACGAGGGGTGGAACCTGATGTCTCTGCCATAACTTGGATCCCTCTGTTCTATTTTCCCAATATCTTTCTTTTCTGATCTATGTATATAACTAATTACCCGCCTTCAAGAACCAGTCTTCGTTCCAGAGTACCATTACTGTGATATTTACCAAACCATAATACCATGATTCATGGCTTGCTATCACGCTCAAGCTCTCTCTGTCTTCTGCATTCATGTTCCTGTTCATTTTCTTTCGCAGGTTTGCTTCATGGTTGATAGTTGTATTGAAATTTCCTTTAATGAGATTGTTAGTGGATTGATTCCCTTAGTCTGCCTTCTCACTCTGGCTTTCTGTGATCAGCAATGGTGAACTCTTATTTGCATTTTACCTGACATACACTCACCACGTCTCAAATTTGAATTATTTTTTCCAAAAGAACTAAAACTCAATCAGTGTGTTGACAATACCCTACATATATATATATATATTAACCTTACAGAACATTCTTGTTAACAAAAGCAAAGTTTTGGCTCACTCCCCAAGTGTTTAAATCTTTTTCCAAAAACTAATTTCAAATTACCAATTTGCCAAAATGCCACTTTCTTTCTACAACATGGGAATCTCATATCCGGAATAGACACTCGTATTCCCATCACCTTGACCTGGATTCCACATGGCCAGCGTGAAATCCGAGTCTCTCTCTCTCCAATACCCATTCCAAAGTGAGAAACAAATATTCACAAACTTAAAACACATAAGACAAAACAAAAATTGATACTTGCATTTTACTTCCTTCCAAAGCTTCACAAATTGACCTAAAAACAATTGAAACAAACATTTAATACACAGTAAACAATATTTCAAAGAACAAAGGAAAAGAGATGGATGGATGTGTATTCACACAAATTTCACATCAAATAACAGTTTTCCTCTGGATTAATTCAAAACCCAACAGATACAGTTTTAAACAAACAGATGACAGATTTTGCACTCACTTATATAAACGCGCGCACACACACACACACACACTCTCTCTCTCTCTCTCAAGTGAACTTTCTTGTAGCCACATACTCAACTTTTTTAAAACTCGAACTATTTGCACTTTATTATAGGGGGAGGGTGCATGGTGAATGACCCCCACCTCCGTAAGGGGTTGGTGCAGGAAGCCAACACCCACTGCACAATGCCTGCTGCTCGTGAAGGTTCACCAGTGCTTTTTGCAGGGCCTCCAGCAAGGGATAGGGAGAACCCTGAGTGGATTGTGAGGAATCCTACTGGGGATAGGGCTTTATTAGGAGAGGGATTCTCCCTTAATGCCTCCTTGCCTCTCTTCCCCTGGCTGTGCTCCCTCCATATGGCATGGAGAGTTGGAGTGGGAGCTCCATCTACCTGCTCCCTCAGGACCCCAGCCCTGATCAGTGCCAAGAACATTTCCTTATGGATCACATTGGGCCCTCCACTCCATGCTGCAGTCTAATTTGTGCACCTGACTTTGGGAACCTTTCTATTAAACTGATTATCCCCTATCGCTGGTCCTAATAAGGGCAGCAGCACACCCTTTATACAGGGAGCTACTGCCTTAACAAAATACCCTTTCTATGACTCTCCGATGAGTCACCACTGTAGGTTTTCATAAACAAAATGAAGTGGGTGGGACATTTTATATTTAATAAAACCCATAGCACATTTTATTGAACTCCAAAACCTAAACACAAAAGCAGGCTAAAAACCCTTATGTAACAACGTCATCACGTCAGACCAGTCTCTTAAAGTAAAATTCAATGTCAGTAGTTGTGAATTACTCTCCTGCCAATTCCTACCAATTACATTAACCTACACAGCCCCCCACCCCCTAGAATTCACTAAGACCAGCATTGTGAACCTGAATGGAGCTCAGATGAATTGTCTTGTGTTCCGTAGGTGGAGGAACTGCTGGTGCCTCTGTCTCATCTAGAGGTGCATTGACACGCTCGTGGTCTTGTTGTGATTCCAGAGGCATGACAGTGGAATACTTCAAATCTCGGTGGCCTGGTTTAAGGCGATCTACCATAATACATTCTGTTAAGGGTAAATACATTTTGATTTACCCCTCTTCTCTTTAATAAAAGTCTTTTCTCCCCATTCCAGAACATGGAATGGGCCTTTGTAAGGGGGCCTAAGGTGTGCGTCATGGTGGATGAAAACAAACAAGGCGGAACCTGGGTCAACAGGAACCCAAGAGTGCTGTCACCATGATGGGTGCTCGGAATAGGTGAAGAATGAATTGAATTTACTGATGAGGGTAAAATGCTGTTGAGGGGTAGACTAGGCGGTCATGATGTTAGGAATGAAATCACTTAGCACTCGTAATGGCTGCCCGTATGCCAAATCAGCGACAGAGAAAATGCAGGTCCTCTTTTGGAGCAGTTCTGAGCCCCAGCATGGGAGATGATCGTGCCAACACTCATCAGTCAGGGAATCCCTCAGAGTAGCCTTTAAGGGGTAGTGAAACTGCTCGCATAGGCCATTGGACTGCGGGTGTTGTGCCGTGGTGTGATATAGCCTAATGCCGAGGTTCTGGGCCAACGCTGCCCTGAGGTCTGATATGAATTGGGGACCATGGTCAGAGGAAATATCAGAGACAGGGTGCCAAACCAAGGAACCCAGTTCTGAGCCTCATCTCTCTGGCCATCTGCTGGTACAGTTCATCTTGGTAAGAAGGTATGTGAAACCACAGGAGGGTGGGGAAAAGGACCAACAAGGTCCACATTGAAATGGTCAAACCGTCGCTCAGGGACCTCCAATGTGCCAATGGCGCCTAAACACGATGGTTAATTTTTGCCCGCTGGCACCCCTCTCGAGCTGCTGTCCAACATTCATATCCTTTCTGAGGCCGTGCCAAACAAACTGAAGTGCAACCAGATCCTGTGAGGCCTTCCAGCCTGGATGCGAGAGGCCAGAAATAGAGTTGAAAGCAGCCCATCTCCAGTTTGCAGACACGATGTGGTGAGGCCATCCGGTTGAGACATCGCACAGGAGAGAAACCCCACCTTCCCCGAACTTAATGTCAGTGAACCACAGGCCCATGACTGCTGTTCGGTGAGCCTGGACCTCTGGGTCAGTAACTTGGTTAGCTGCCATGCCATCATAGTCAAACCCTATGTGTACGGCCTCAACGACTGGCCGTGAGAGACAGTCACAGCAAATAGTTTGACTTCTAAAGACAAGCGCTGGAGAAATGTGTGGAGTTGAGATGTGTTCGGATTTGGATCCAGGTAAACAAAAAGAAAATCTAAGTCCTTTAATACAGAGTCCATCAGCTGTTGAAAAGTCTGTGCTGCATTTTTCAGTCCAAACGACAAGTGCAGAAACTCAAAAATACCGAACGGGGTTATCACAGATGCTTTAGGAATGCCCTTCGAGCACACAGGCATCTGATGGTAGCCCCTAACTAGATCGACTTTGGAAAAAATTAACCTTCCGGCTAAACATGCTGATAAGTTTTGGATGTGTGAGTAATGATCAGGAGTAGGGTCTCGTTATGGCGTTGGTAATCACCACATGGGTGGCAACCACCATTGGAGTTAGGGACCATATGGAGGGGTCAAGTCCAGGGACTATTTGACTGACGTACAATGCCAAGTCTGTCCATGTTGGCAGACTCAGTTATCAGCTTTCTTGTGTCCAATCTATGCACACAGGCATGGACTGGTGGGCCAGTTGTAAGAATGTGGTACTCAACCCCCACGTTTTGTGACTGTAGTGGAGAATTTGGTCTTGCTGAGATCTAGGAATTCGCCCAGCAGTTGAGTAAACTCACATGCAGCGGTGCATGTGTTTAGAAACATAGAAAACCTACAACACAATACAGGCCCTTCTGCCCAGGAAGCTGTGCCGAACATGTCCTTACCTTAGAAATTACCTGTTACCCATAGTCCTCTATTTTTCTGAGCTCCATATACCTGTCCAGGAGTCTCAAAAAAGACCCTATTGTATCCACCTCCACCACTGTTGCCAGCAGCCCATTCCACACACCCACCACTCTCTGCATAAAAAAACTTACCCCTGACATCTCCTCTGTATCTAATCTGTTTGACAGATTCATTGTGGGGAACTTACTGGGGAAGCATGATAACTACCTAAAGTCCTGGACGTCCATAGGTCAACAGTTCTTAAGATTGATGAACAGTACTTGGTCACACAGGAAACCTGCACCAAGCAGATGTCTAGCCACTTCAGCCAGGACAAGGTCTCATGTATAATGTCACCCACTGAAGCAGAGCATCACCTACCATCTTCTGTACGTCTGGATCTTGCTGCCGTTAGCGGCCTCCAGCGAGGTTTCATTGCTCTTTGCCTTCTGATCAATAGGCGACGCTGGCAGCAGATTCACTTGAGCACCCGTGTCACACAGGAAGCATCCCTCTGGAAGGGTGTCTGTAATGAACAATGGATGTTCCTGGCAGCTGGAATCCATGGAGTTCACAGACCTCTGATGTGCTGATGCCCTAGCACTGTCAGAGCTGCAAGGCAGTCAGCACTTCCTAACATTCATACCAAAGCGAGCGTGGTAAAAAACACCAACCCGGCTTCGGCTGTTTCGCAGCCATGGGTTTCCTATGTTGGAGGCCTTGCTGACCGAGCTTATTCCGAGGCAGTGCATTCCAGACCCCCACAACTCTCTGGGAGAAGAAGTTTTTCCTTAACTCTGTCCTAAATGACCTACCCCTTATTCTTAAACCATATCCTCTGGTACTGGACTCTCCCAGCATCTGGAACATATTTCCTGCCTCTATCTTGTGCAATCCCTTAATAATCTTATATGTTGCAATCAGATCCCCTCTCAATCTCTTTAATTCCAGTGTGTACAAGCCCAGTCTCTCTAACCTCTCTGCGTAAGACAGTCCAGACATCCCAGGAATTAACCTCGTGAATCTACGCAGCACTTCCTCTACAGCCAGGATGTCCTTCCTTAACCCTGGAGACCAAACCTGTACACAATACTCCAGGTGTGTCTCACCAGGGCTCTGTACAAATTCAAGAGGATTTCCTTGCTCTTGTGCTCAATTCCCTTTGTAATAAAGGCCAACATTCCATTAGCCTTCTTCACTGCCTGCTGCACTTGCTCATTCACCTTCAGTGACTGATGAACAAGGACTCCTAGATCTCTATGTATTTCTCCCTTACCTAACTACACCATTCAGATAATAATCTGCCTTCCTGTTCTTACTCCCAAAGTGGATAACCTCACACTTATTCACATTAAACGCCATCTGCCAAGTATCTGTCCACTCACCCAGCCTATCCAAGTCACCCTGAATTCTCCTAACATCCTAGCACACTTTGATAATATAATTACTTTGAACTTTCAGAAAAGATATGTAAAGCATAGACCAAGTGTAAACAAGTTGATTGATTTTATGGCTGAAGTGACGAGCATAGTGTACAAAAGAATGTCTGTCAGATGTTATTAGTGTGGGGTTCCAGAAGACACTTGATAAAAATCCAATATGGGAGACTCACAGTTAAAGTTGAAACTGTGAAACTGAAAGCAAATTATTGACTTGACCCCGAATTGGATGAATGGCCAAAGACAGAAAGAAAAAAAATAGGCACTTTTTAAAAGCAGAACATGCCAAGCATAAACTTAAAAATTAGTATTTGGACCTTAACTATAGATGGCAGTAATGCAAAGGCATTTGTCCCAATTTGCTCATCATATGGGGATATTGTGGCGACCCACTTACTGCGCAGGTGGACCAGCTCACAAATAGCCAGCGCACGGGGAAAGACTTTGGTAATGCACCTCTGACGTCATTTCTGACTGGAGAGGACGGGCGTGAGGGATTAAATGCCAGCGCCGCGAACTTTGAATAAACTAGTCTCGAAACAACTTACCAACTGCGTGTCATTATTTCAGTTCTGTGTGTAGCACATCGCGACATTGGTGACCCCGATGGTCCAAATGGGATTTGGACCAAAGATGACCAACTCTTCATCTGTTCATGCAGTTTCGCTAAAACTGCCGACTTTCTAGACGCTGCGACCACGCGTGTGGTTTAGCCAAGCAGAAGCCCAGTTCCAGATTCAGCAGATATCTTCTGATTCCACGCGTTACTACCATGTGGTGAGCGCCCTTGACCAGGAGACGACCGCCCAGGTTGCGGATTTCATACAGTCGCCCCCGGAAGAAGGCAAATATGAACCATTCAAAGCACTGCTTATTGGGACCATTGACCTCTCATGGCGCGAGCGGGGTGCCTGCCTGCTTCACCAGGACGGTTTGGGAGGCAGACTGCCGTCAGCATTGATGATCGAGATGCTGGCCCTGGCTGACAGACACAAGCCCTGCCTCATGTTCGAGCAAGTGTTCCTAGAGTGACTGCCCGAGGACATACATCTGCTGCTGGCCAACGCAGATTTCAGCAACCCCCGGAAGGTGGTGGCCCGGGCAGACATGCTGTGGAAAGCCAAGAGGGAGAACGTGGCGTCTTTCAGTCAGATTACCAGGCCACGCACCCAACAGCGGACGAGATCAGGCCCGGCAGGGGGGCGCACACAACACAGAGGAAGGAGTGAGGAGGCCAGTGAACAGCGGTGTTTCTACCACCAGCGGTGGGGCACAAAAGCCCGCCATTGTCGTCCGCCCTGCAAGGGCCAGGGCCAGGGCCAGTTGCTGCTAATGATTATGGTGGCTGGCCACCAGAACAGCCTCTTGTATGTCTGGGACAAACAATCGGGACACCACTTCTTGGTCGACAACGGAGCGGAAATCAGTGTCTTGCCCCTGACGGGGTACGACACCTGCAACAGGAAGCCAGGACCCATCCTGAGGGCCACAAACGGCAGCATGATACAGACCTAAGGCACCCGCACAGTACAGCTGCAGTTCGGCGCCAGCTGGTTCACGTGGGACTTCACACTGGCCGCGGTGCCCCGAACACTCCTGGGGGCGGACTTCTTGCGAGCTCACACCCTGCTGGTCCACTTGCAAGGGAAAAGACTGGTAAATGCCGAGGCTTTCCAGACGTTCTCCCTTGGTGAATCCAAGTTGCCGGCCCCACACCTGGACTCCATCATGCTGTCAGACAACGAATTGACCAGAAACCTGGCGGACTTTCCATTGATTTTGGCACCGCAGTTCACGGCAGCCATGCCTAGACACATGGTTCAGGACCACATCCCGACCAAGGGACCACCCGTCCACGCCCGCGCACGAAGTCTCCCCCCGGAAAAGCTCTGCCTGGCGAAGGAGAAGTTTAAGAGGATGGAGGAATTGGGGATCGTATGGAGGTCCGACAGCCCATGGGCCTCCCCCCTGCGCATGGTGCCCAAAGCAGCTGGGGGTTGGAGACCATGCGGCAACTAATGCAGACTGAACGAGGCTACAACTCCAGACTGCTACCCTGTGCCACACATACAGGACTTTGCAGCAAACCTGCATGGGGCAAGAATATTTTCCAAAGTAGACCTCGTCCAGGGATACCATCAAATCCCGGTGCACCCTGAAAACATCACCAAAACAGCACTTATCACCCTGTTCAGCCTGTTCAAGTTCCTCTGAATGCCATTTGGCCTGATGAATGCCGCCCAGACATTCCAGTGGCTAATGGATGCGGTGGGACGCAACCTGGACTTTGCGTTCATCTATTTGGACGACATCCTCATAGCCAGCAGTAGTCGCCAGGAGCATCTGTCCCATCTCCGCCAGCTCTACTCCCGCCTGAGTGATTTCAGCCTTATGATCAACCCGGTCAAATGCCAGTTCAGTCTCGATACCATCGACTTCCTGGGCCACAGGATTACTAAAGACGGGACAACACCTCTGCCCACCAAGGTAGACGTGATCCGCCACTTTGCCCTGCCCAACACGGTCAAAGGCCTACAGGAGTTCATTGGCATGGTGAACTTCTACCACCGTTTCCTCCCCTCAGCAGTCCATATCATGCGCCCTTTGTACACCCTGATGTCGGGTAAAGGCAAGGACATTACTTGAGACGAGGAGGCCGCGGCCGCTTTCGTTAAAGCCAAGGAAGCCTTGGCAGATGCCGCGATGCTGATGCACCCCAGAACGGACGTTCTGACCACCCTCACGGTGGACGCATCCGACACAGCAGTCGGTGGGGTGCTGGAGCACCTCACTGAGGGGCGCTGGCAACCCTTGGTGTTCTTCAGCAAGCACCTACGACCACCCGAACTCAAGTACAGTGCTTTCAACCTGGAGCTGTTGACACTGTATCTGGCAATCCGGCATTTCAGGTACTTCTTAGAAGGCAGGCCGTTCACCATGTTCACGGACCACAAACTGTTGACCTTCGCGTTCACGAAGGTGTCCGATCCCTGGTCAGCTTGCCAGCAGCGACATCTGTCCTACATCTCCGAGTACACGACGGACATCCAGCATGTCTCGGGAAAGGACAACATCGTGGCGGATGCACTCTCCAGACCAGCTGTCCAGGCCCTGTCCCTGGGGGTGGACTATGCAGCACTGGCTGAGGCACAGCAGGCAGACGATGAGATGCCCAGCTACAGGACCGCAGTCTCAGGTTTGCAGCTGCAGGACTTTCTCGTAGGCCCAGGTGAGAGGACCCTCTTGTGCGACGTGGCTACCGGCCAACCTCGCCCCATCGTCCCGGCAGCCTGGAGGCGATGAGTTTTCAAGTCCATACACGGTTTGGCGCACCCATCTATCAGGACAACCGTCTGGCTGGTCTTCAGCAAGTTCGCGTGGCACGGACTTTGCAAGCATGTCAGTGGATGGGCCAGAACGTGCGCGCAGTGCCAAACATCCAAGGTGCAGCGGCACACTAAAGCCCCACCGCAGCAGTTCGAACCCACCCACCGGATGTTCAACCACATTCATGTGAATATTGTTGGCCCCCTACCAGTGTCCCAAGGAGCGTGGTACCTCCTAACTATGGTAGACCAGTTCAGGAGGTGGCCAGAGGTGGTCCCGCTCACTGACACATCTGTTGATTCCTGCGCCTGAGCACTGATTGCAACCTGGGTAGCACGCTTCGGGGTATTAGCCCACATTACCTCCGTCAGAGGTGCCCAGTTCACCTCCAGCCTGTGGTCCGCTGTGGGCAGCCTGTTGGGAACGCAGCTACACCACACTACTGTCTACCACCCACAGTCGAACGGACTAGTGGAACGCTTCCACCGTGACTTGAAGTCAGTTCTCATGGCCTGCCTGAGAGGACCTAACTGGGTGGACAAGCTTCCCTGGGTCCTGCTTGGAATTCACACAGCGCCTAAAGAGGATCTGCACGCCTCGTCGGCTGAGTTGGTGTACGGCGCGCCCCTGGCTGTCCCAGGAGAGTTCATACCAGCCCCAAGGGGGCAAGAGGAAGAACCCGCAGCAGTCCTGGACAGACTACGCGAAAGGCTCAGCAACCTTGCCCCCGTACCGACTTCACAGCACGGACTGACCCCGACCCATGTACCCAAAGAACTGCAGAACTGTAAGTTTGTGTTTGTACGAAGGGGCGGACACCGGGCACCACTACAGCCGCCGTACGAGGGGCCGTTCAAGGTTATCAACAACAACGGGTCCACGTACGTTCTGGACATTGGGGGGAGAGAGGAGGTTTTCACGGTGGACCGACTCAAACCAGCCCATGTAGACTTGGCGCAGCCGGTCGAGGTTCAGGCACCACCTCACAAACAGAGGCTGATCCAGACTGTGGATATTGGGGGGGTGTATCGCCAATTCGGGGGGGGGGGGGGGTTACATGGCGACCCACTTTCTGCGCAGGCGAACCGGCTCACAGATAGCCAGCACGCGGGGGGAGACTTTGGTAATGCACCTCTGATGTCATTGCCGCCCGGAGAGGGTGGGCGCTAGGGATTAAATGCCAGCGCCGCGAAGTTTGAATAAACTAGCCTCGAAACGACTTACCAACTGCGTGTTGTTATTTCAGTGCTGTGTGTAGCACATCACTACAATATATGGGATTATAAACAGCATATATGAAAACATTAAATATTATGTGACGACCAGTTAATCACATGATGGGAAATAAACAGAAGTAACACAATAGATGGGTAAGCAATCTCTTTTACTGAGTATAGGACAAGAGGTAAATGTGATACATAGCTGCCTCCTGGCTGCAAAACATATGATGGCATGGGACTGCTTGACAGCTCTAATCTTACTTTGCAATTTCCAGACCAGCACTCACAAAATGCACAATTCCATGGATTGCAGTTTACATTGTATTTTTCAATGCGTAACCCAAATGACTGTGCCCAGATGGACAAAAATTATCGTAGCACCCTTACTATATTCTGCAAGCTCTGTAAGTTACTAGAAGGAATATTCTACAGTTTATTTTAACCCAAATCATCTTTAAATTTAGTGTTAGTGTTTCCATTCATTGCTAATTTATGGTGGTGGTGTAGTAACTTAGCAGTGATAAATAGTCAAATCCCACTGAAAAGATAACTTGAAAACAACTGGTTTTCTTTAAAAAAGACAAAATTGTTGTATTATTGCAAAAATCTGACTGATATGTTTAAGTGAAGTAATTAATCTTAGCCATTTTGCAGTAAATGTGGCACCCGTCCCACATGATGTTAGATAATTTAACTGCCGTATGAAGTGGCCATATGAGCCACCAAATTAAACAGTTGAAACCAGAATATTACCATTACATTTTATATGTAACTAGGAATGAACAATAAATGTTAATTGTGCTAACGAAGATTCAGAGCTTGAGAATGAATAAACAGATTTTGGCACAGAGAAGTAAATCAAGCACCCATCCAGACAGATTGCGTGAAAAATGTCTACATTTTCCAGTTGCCCAAGATAAAATGAAAAAAAAAGATTGTTGATAGAGCTTCAGTATAGAACTATCAGCTCACAAGTTTCACCAGTGACTGGGAAAGGTGCCAGTGAAAATAGGCTCTTTCACAGTATGTGAGAAGGCAGGAAGTTATAAAATGAATCAGTCTGAGCTGTTTTTGCAGACCTTCTGGTTTTTGACTGCAGAGGCTTGAGAATACTTGACAAAAATTTCAGCTGAGGAACATTATATAGCTGTTGTTGGGGAAGTGTGATTGCTGGCACTAACTTTCCTGATGTCATGATAACAAAGCTCCAGCTGATCTCTTGTGGTCTTCCCTGCAGCATTCTGGGATTTAGAGCAAGAATTTAATACTTTCTTGGTGAAGTGCAGCTGTGTTTAACTTGGCTTGCTTCTTTAAGGCTATTGCACAAGCATTTCCTCGGGGGAACTGATCTAAATATGTCCATTTGAGCAAAACTAGATTTCACATGGAACTAACAGTAGATTTGTGACCCAGCCTTACCCCTCCTCCACTTCATCTTTTTGCTTCAGTAAATGGCACATTTTACATCTGTTAAATCATTCAAACACTTCCATCAGACATCCTTTTAGATGTTATTTCTCTCTGCTTTCAGGTCAAACAAAGAGATTGAAGTGAAATTCACCTTCCTCATACCTATGAAGTTTTCTCCCCTTATAGAAAATAGTCTACGTCTTTATTCTTTCTACAAAAGTGTGTGACCATCTATTTCCCTACACTATATTCTATCTGTCACTTCTTTGCCCGTTCTCCCAATCTGCCTAAGTCTTTCTGCAGACGTCCTGCTTCCTCAACACTACCTGCTCCTTCATATCCTTCCCAAACTTAGCCATGAAGCCATCAATTCCATCACCCAAATAATTGACATATAACATGGAAGAAATGGTTCCAACACTGACCCCTATGGAACACCATTAGTCACGGGCTGTCAAGCAGAAAAGACCCCACTTATTCCCATTTTGCCACATGCCAGTCAGCCGATCTTCTATTCATGCTAGTAACTTTCCTGTAGTACCAAGGGCTCATATTTGGCAGCCTCATGTGCAGCAACTTGTTAAAGGCTTTCGGAAAATCCAAGTAAACAGCATCCACTGACTCTCCTTTTTCTACCCTGCTTGTTCTTTCCTCAAAAAATTCAAACAGATTTGTCAATCATGATTGCCCTGTGCACGTTGGCTTTGGCTTCCTTTATCATTCCCCTCCAAGTAGCCTGAAACCTTATCATTAATAATGAACTCCAACATCTTCCCAGCCATTAAAATCAGGCTAACTGGCTATAATTTCCTTCCTTGTGCCTCCCTTCCTTCCTAAAGTGTGGAGTGATGCTTGCAGTTTTCCAGTCCTCCAGAACCATTCCAGAATCCAGTGATTCTTGAAACATCATTATCAATGCCTCCACAGTCACTTCAGCATTCAATTTCATATCCTCGGGTACAGTCCATCTAGTCCAGGTGACTTCTCTACCTTCAGACCATTCAGCTTCCCCAGCACCTTTTCCTTAGTAATAGCAACTACATTCACTTCGGCCCCGACACTCTCAAATTTCTGACGTACTGCTAATGTCCTTCACAGTGAACACTGACGCAAAACATTTATTATGTTCATCCACCATTTCTTTGTTCTCCATTACAACCTCTCCATTGTCATTTTACAGCAGTCCAAGATCCACTCGCCTCTTTTACTCTACATGTACATATCTGAAAAAAATAACTGTTAGTATCCTCTGATATTATTGGCTAGCTTACCTTCATATTTCATCTTTTTTTCTCTTTAATTTGCTTTCTGTCGGCTTTTAAAAGATTCCCAAATCTTTTACCTTCCAACTATTTTTTGCTATACCTTATGCCCTCTCTTTTGCTCTTAAGCTGTCCTTGACTTCCCTTGTCAGCCACTGTTAACGCTTTCTCCCTTTGATACATGATGTATCCTTGGATATTAAGCTCCCAACCATAATTTTATTTCAGCCATGTTTCAGTGAAGCTCCCAATGTCATGCCTGCCAGTCTCTTACTGCACTACAAGATCTTCTACCTGATTCTGTATACTCCTTTAAATTTAACTCCTTCAGTCTTGTACTCGTCACCCTTTACTATTTTGCCCCCATGTGACACTTTAGCTCAACCCACCAACTTCAATTTTGCCCTATCATCTGCCTGTCCTTCCTCACATTGTCACTACACACTACATCAACTGCCCCATCCTCAACCCAATCATCGTGGCTTCCATCCCCTTGCCAGCTTAGTTGAAGCCCTCCCGAACAGCTCTCTCAAACCTTCCACATGGATATTGGTCCCCCTCAGTTCCAGGTGTAAACTGTCATTTTTGTACAGATCATGCCTTCCCTAGAAGAGATCCCAATGATCCAGAAATCTGAAAACCTGTCCCTGCACCACTTCCTCAGTCACTCATTCATCTGTATTGAAAGTACTCAGGAAGCTGAATAGTCTAAGGGTAGATAAATCTCCTGGACCAGATGAAATGCACCCTCGTGTTCTGAAGGAAGTAGCAGTGGAGATTGCAGAGGCATTAGCAATGATCTTTCAAAAGTCAATAGATTCTGGCCTGATTCCGGAGGACTGGAAGATTGCAAATGTCACTCCGCTATTTAAGAAGGGGGCAAGGAAGCAAAAAGGAAATTATAGACCTGTTAGCTTGACATCGGTAGTTGGGGAGTTGTTGGAGTCGATAGTCAAGGATGAGGTTATGGAGTACCTGGAGGCATATGACAAGATAGGCAGAACACAGCATGGTTTCCTTAAAGGAATACCCTGCCTGACAACCCTAGTGCAATTTTTTGAGGGAATTATGAATAGGCTAGACAAGGGAGATGCAGTGGATGTTGTGTATCTGGATTTTCAGAAGGCCTTTGACAAGGTGCCGCACATGAGGCTGCTAAACAAGATAAGAGCCCATGGAATTACGGAAAGGTACTTACGTGGATAGAGTGTTGGTTGATTGGCAGAAAACAGAGAGTGGGAATAAAGGGATCCCATTCTGGTTGGCTGCCGGTTACTAGTGGTGTTCCGCAGGGGTCCGTGTTGGGACTGCTTCTTTTTATGTTGCAAATCAATGATATGGATTATGGAATAGTTTGTGGCTAAGTTTACTGATGATACAAAGATAGATGGAGGGGCTGGTAGTGCTGAGGAAACAGAGTTTGCAGAGAGACTTGGATAGATTGGGGGAATGGGCACAGAAGTGGCAAATGAATTACAATGTCGGAAAGTGCACGGTCATGCACTTTGGTAGAAGAAATAAACAGGCAGATTATTATTTAAATGGGGAGAGAAATCAAAGTTCTGAGATGCAACGGGACTTGGGAGTCCACGTGCAGGATACCCTTAAGATTAACCTCCAGGTTGAGTCGGTGGTGAAGAAGGTGAATGCAATGTTGGCATTCATTTCTAGAGGAATAGAGTATAGGAGCAGGGATGTGACATTGAGGCTCTATAAGGCACTGGTAAGACCTCACTTGGAATACTGTGTGCCGTTTTGGGCTCCTTATTTAAGAAAGGATGTGCTGACATAGGAGAGAGTTCAGAGAAGATTCATTAGAATGATTCTGGGAATGAGAGGGTTAACATATGAGGAATGTTTGACTGCTCTTGGACTGTTTGGAGTTTAGAAGAATGAGGGGTGACCTCATAGAAACATTTAGAATGTTGAAAGGCATTTACAGAGTGGATGTGGCAAAGTTGTTTCCCATGGTGGGGGAGTCTAGTATGAGGGACATGACTTGAGGATTGCAGGGCGCCTATTCAGAATAGATATGCAAAAAACGTTTTTAGCCAGATGATAGTGAATCTATGGAATTTGTTGCCACTGGCGGCAGTGGAGGTCAAGTCATTGGGTGTATTTAAGGCAGAGATTGATAGGTATCTGAATAGTCAGAGCATCAAAGGTTATGGTGAGAAGGTGGGAGAATGGGACTAAAGGGGAGATTGGATCAGCTGGTGATGAAATGGCGGAGCAGACTCGATGGGCCGAAAGGCCAACTTCTGCTCCTTTGTCTTATGGTCTTGTCATCCTATTCCTGTCCTGACCAGCACGTGGTTACTGAGAGTAATCTGCTCTTCCCTAACTCCCTATATTTACTGTGCAGGACCTGTTCCCCCTTCCTACATCTGTCATTGGTGCCAATGTGTGCCACAACCTCTGGCTGCTCTCCCTCCTTCTTGAGAACCCTCTGCAGCCACTCTGAACATCCTGGACCCTGGCACCTGGTTGGCACACACCATCCTGGATTCTTGTTCATGATTACAGAATCTCCTATTGGGCCCCCTAATTTTTGAAGCGTGGGTTGGCAAGTTTGCAGATGACACAAAAGTTGGTGGTGTTGTGGATAGTGTAGAGGATTGTCAAAGATTGCAGAGAGACATTGATAGGATGCAGAAGTGGACTGAGAAGTGGCAGATGGAGTTCAACCCAGAGAAGTGTGAGGTGGTACACTTTGGAAGGACAAACTCCAAGGCAGAGTACAAAATAAATGGCAGGATACTTGGTAGTGTGGAGGAGCAGAAGGATCTGGGGGTACATGTCCACAGATCCCTGAAAGTTGCCTCACAGGTAGATAGGGTAGTTAAGAAAGCTTATGGAGTATTAGCTTTCATAAGTCGAGGGATAGAGTTTAAGAGTCACGGGGTAGTGATGCAGCTCTATAAAACTCTGGTTAGGCCACACTTGGAGTACTGTGTCCAGTTCTGGTCACCTCATTATAGGAAGGATGTGGAAGCATTGGAAAGGGTACAGAGAAGATTTACCAGGATGCTGCCTGGTTTAGAGAGTATGGATTATGATCAGAGATTAAGGGAGCTAGGTCTTTACTCTGTGGAGAGAAGGAGGATGAGAGGAGACATGATAGAGCTATACAAGATATTAAGAGGAATAGATAGAGTGGACAGCCAGCGCCTCTTCCCCAGGGCACCACTACTCAATACAAGAGGACATGGCTTTAAGGTATGGGATGGAAAGTTCAAGGGGGATATTAGAGGAAGGTTTTTCACTCAGAGAGTGGTTGGTGTGTGGAATGCACTGCCTGAGTCTGTGGTGGAGGCAGATACACCAGTGAAGTTTAAGAGACTATTATACAGGTATATGGAGGAATTTAAGGTGAGAGGCTATATGGGAGGCAGGGTTTGAGGGTCGGCACAACATTGTGGGCTGAATGGACTGTACGGTGCTGTATTGTTCTATGTTCTCTACAGTACAAATGACACAGGTTCAATTCCCACCATTGCCTGTCAGGAATTTGTATGTTCCCCTGTGAACATGTGGGTTTCCTCTGTGTGTTCCATTGTCCTCTCACACTCCAAAGACGGACCAGTTGGCGGGTTAATTGGCCATTGTAAATTGTCCCATAATTAGGCTAGGACTGCATTGCCGGGTGGTGTGACTGAAAGGGCCAGAAAGACCTATTCCACTCTGTATCTCAATAAATAATAATAATCTAATATCTGAAGCAAATATCAGCAAACTTATAAAAGTAATATCGTAACTAAGTTACAATCAATCAGTCAATGGAAATGATGTCAAACTTGATTACATTTGTAACTAGGCATGCAGTTTATCACTAATCAATTTATTTTGTCAGCTGGGTAGAGAAACAATCTGCACAAAAACCAATAAATGAAGAAGCACTTCAGATAGCAAATTGATTTTTTTATGTGATGCACAAAATGTCCTAAAGCTCAGTCACAGTGTGATCACATCTGCACCTTTATCTGTGATTTCTTGACAATTTCTGTCTTTCTATGGTATTACAGAAAACCGTGACAGTTTCATCACTATTGGATGTTATTGCCTATGTTAAATTCAATTTTCTGAAAGATTAGGCCATGCATACTTATTTTGAGATGATTGATGTAAACGAAATGGAATACAAATGGCAAGGCAAAGCAAGTTTTCTTTAAAGGCGGCCTTGATTTCAGGTCCGAACTAATTTTGTCTTTTTTCTTACCTGACATATTTCAAGCCACTTCAATGATTAAGGCAATTTATTTTCCCTCATATCCTTGAAACTCGTGAAATTATTTTCTCTTATGATATGCTCCAGTATGATAAAGTAGTGTGTTCAATTTTTACCAGAATATAGGATATTCATGCAAGAATACGCCATTTAACCATTTAATGGTGATTCACCATTCAAGACACTGCCCAGAAGAAGGCAATCGCAAACCACTTCTGCAGAAAAAAATTGCCAAGAACAATCATGGTCAAAACACCATGATCGCCCATGTCATATGGCATGGATTACAGATGATCCTTTACCTCCATTTTCCATGATTCATCCCACATCAGCTGTTTCCTTTAATATCCACAACTCTATCAGCTGCTCAGAGATAGAAGCTCCACGGTCTTCTTTAGTAAAAAATTCCAACGTTTCATTCCTCCAGTTTGAAGGAATTTATATTATGTTCGGCTGATTTCCATTTTGAGAGAGTGACCCCTGGTTCGAGACACCCCCATCGTCCTTGCAAACACCCTGTCAACGTCAGTAGAATTTTGTATGTTTCAATGACATTTGTCATTTTTTAAATCAAAGGATGTAAGTGGACAATGATAGGGCTGATGGAAAATGTCACACTATGGAAAATTATGAGGTCACCCACCTTGGTGGAAAGATAGGAAGACGAGTATTATTTAAGTGGTGAAGGATTGAAAGATATTAGTGGCCAGAGGGACCTGAGCATTCCTGTGCACAAAATAGCAGGTGAGTAGTAAGGCAGATATCCAAATGCATCACACCCACTGGCTCCCTTTTATTTCGTCTGATAGTTACAACCTGAAAATATTCTTAGAGATTTAATGAAGTGGTTATACTTAAGGCTAGCTCAATAGTTTATAATTAGTCAATCACAGTAATTAGTGGTAATTATAGTGTAGTTATTAGTAATATAAGTAGGTGGTAGAAACACAGAAATCTACAGCACATTATAGGCCCTTCGGCCCACAATGCTGTGCTGACCGTGTAACCTAGAAACTGCTTAGAATTCCCCTACCACATTGCTTTCTATTTTTCTAAGTTCCCTGTATCTATCCAGGAGCCCCTTAAAAATCCCTGTTGTATCCGCCTCTACCACCGTTGCTGGCAGTACATTCCATGCACCCACCACTCTCGGTGTGAAAACCTCTGACATCCCCCTTGAACCTACTTCCAAGCACCTTAAAACTATGCTTCCTCATGGTAGCCATTTTAGCCCTGGAAAAAGCCTCTGGCTATCCTCAATGCCCCTCATCATCTTATACACCTCCATCAGGTCACCTCTCATCCTCCATCACTTCAAGGAGAAAAGGTCAAGTTCACTCAACCTATTCTCATAAGGCGTGTTCTCCAATCCAGATACATAGGTTATAGTCAGGATCTTTTATTTTGCAAAAAAGGGTTTGCTCAAAGGGAAAAGCTCAGAAGTATAGAAACCTAATTGGTGTGATCGGCTGTATTGCTTTGTGCAATGCCTGTCTGTCTGGGCATGGAAAAGCAGCTGAAGTGA
Source organism: Hypanus sabinus (assembly GCF_030144855.1). Lineage (NCBI taxonomy): Eukaryota > Metazoa > Chordata > Chondrichthyes > Myliobatiformes > Dasyatidae > Hypanus > Hypanus sabinus. The sequence goes on from NC_082727.1 coordinate 42,902,023, forward strand.
CTCACTGACTCCGGAGGTGGAGTGGCATCCAGGCAGCAAGCAGTCCTCAAGGAACGTATTTCGAAGGACCGTTTCAGGATGTATATTGTATACACTTCTCCGACATTAAATTGGACCTTTGAGCTTTGTTTTGCAGCCCATCGCATTCCAAAGCTTTTAAGTAATTGATAAACGGTAGAGGTACTTAAAACCTCTCAAGTAGCTTAAAAGTTTTCGTTAACTCTTTTCAAAACAATAAGAAATAAATGTAATCAAAAACTTCTTAAAGCATTAGCAAATAATTAAACACATACAAATAAAGTAAACTAACTTATTTATGTTCATCGGTCTTTATCCAAAAAAATCATTGATGCCGTCTAAATGTATGTCGGCAACCCTCGCCATTCAAACCCTCTCCATTCAAACCCTCTCCTCAGCGCCTCATTCAACGACGAGTAGTAGACGCTAGTAGCTGAAGGTCAACAGCTTCTTGTAGATTCCACCCCTTCTTACTATAACAAACACCATAAATGCAATTTCATTTCTTTCTGGTGATTACTAACACAAAACGTTGAACAAATTATATGACGATTATATGACGATCACGATATTACACCGCAGTATATTAAAGTTGCCAGTGGATGTCGCCAGATGCATTCTGTAAATTGAAAACACTTACGGCCCAAGAAATGCATTAATCTTCATGAAGATTTCTATATTATCCACCTTTCTTCTCATCCCCAGGCAAATTATGCTCATATTTTACATAGGAACTGATTTTTCAGCGACTATTATAAATCAATTTTCAATCAGGAAATACATTATTAAAATTATTTTTAGCAACACGCTCAAACTGCTGGAGGAACTCAGCAGGTCAGGCAGCATCTATGGAAATGAATAAACAGTCGATGTTTCGGACTGAGACTTGTTCAGAACTGAGAAGCAGGAGGAAGACGTCGGAATAAAAAGTGGGGGGAGGGGAAGGAGGCTGGCTGGAGGGTGATAGGTGAAGCCAAGTGAGTGAGAAAGGTCAAGGGCGGGAGAAGAAGGAATCTGATAGGAGAGGAGAGCGGACCATAGGAGAAGGGGAAGGAGGGGGAGACTCAGGGAGTAGTGGTAGGCAGGTAAGAAGAGGTAAAAGTTCAGAGTGTGGAATGGTGGGGGGGGGGATTGTTTTTACTGGAAGGAGAAATGGATATTCATGCCATCAGGTTAGAGGCTACCCAGAGGGAATATAAGGTGTTGCTCCTCCTCCCTGAGAGTGGCCTCATCTTGACACAAGAGGAAGCCATGGTGGAATGGGAATGGGAACCAGAATTAAAATGCTTAACCACTGAGAATTCCACTTTTGGCAGATGGAGCAGAGATGCTTGACAAAGCTGTCCCCTGAATTATAAAGGGTCTCACCCACATAGAGGCGGCCACGTCGAGAACACCAGACACAATAGGTGACCCCAACAGGTGCACAGGTGAAGTGTTGCCTCACCTGCAAGGACTCTTTGGGGCCATGAATGGAGGAGAAGGAGGAGGTGAACGGGCAGGTGTAGCACTTAGGCTACATGCAGGGGTAAGTGTGGAGGGGGGAGATCAGTCGACCTTCAGGGTGGAGGAGCAACACCTTATATTCGATCTGGGTAGCCTCCAAACTGATGGCATGAACATTGATTTCTCCTTCTTGTAAACAAATCTCCCCTGTTCTTCTCTCCCCCTCTCTGACCTTTTACCTGTTCTCATCTGCCTTGTGCCCTCTCATCCTTCCCTTTCTCCAATGGTCCACTCTCCTCTCCTATCAGATTCTTTCTTCTCCACCCCTTTACCTTTCCCAGCTTCCAATTGACTTCACCTACCATTTTCCAGCTAGGCTCCTTCCTCCCCCCCACTCTTATATTCTGGTGTCTTCCCCTTTGTTTCTCAATCTTGAAGAAGGGTCTTGGCCCCAAAATTTCCAGCACCTGCAGACTTTCTTATGTCTATAATTATTTTTATTCATTGTTTCACACAAATGGTTAATTCAGTGATGGAGAAAACGTGGAAAGTATTGTCACCCCCCCCCCCCCCCCCAGTGGCTCCTTTCCTTTCTCCCATGGTCCGCTATTCTCTCCTATCAGATTCCTTTTTCTTCAGCTCTTTAGCCTTTCCACTTATCACTTCCATGCTTCTCAAATCATCCTCCCTCTCCCGCCTGGATTCACCTATAAGCTTCCAGCTTGTTCTCCTTCCCTTCCCCCTACAACTTCTTTTCTGGCTCCTTCATCTTCCTTTCCAGTCCCAATTATGGGTCTCAGTCTGAAACATCAACACTTTATTCCTCTCCAGAATCAGGTTTATCACTGGCATGTGTCGTGAAATTTGTTCACTTAGCAGCAGCAGTTCAATGCAATACATGATATAGAGCAAAAAAGAACAATAACAATAATAATAAATAAGTAAATCAATTACAGTATATGTGTATTAAATAGATTAAATATCGTGCAAAAAACAGAAATAATATATATTAAAAAAGAGAGGTAGTGTCCAAGGGTTCAATGTCCATTTAGGAATCAGGTGGCAGAGGGGAAGAAGCTGTTCCTGAATTGCTGAGTATGTGCCTTCAGGCTTCTGTACCTCCTACCTGATGGTAACAGTGAGAAAAGGGCATCCCCTGGGTGCTGGAGGTCCTTAATAATGGATGTTGCCTTTCTGAGACACCACTCCTTGAAGATGTCCTGCGTATTTTGTAGGCTAGTGCCCAAGATGGAGACGACTAAATTTATAACCCTCTGCAGCTTCTTTCAGTCCTGTGCAGTAGTCACCCCTCGCCCCCATACCAGACAGTGATGCAGTCTACCAGAATGCTCCCCATGGTACATCTATAGAAGTTTCTGAGTGTATTTGCTGACATACCAAATCTCTTCAAACTCATAATGAAATATAGTTGCTGTCTTGCCTTCTTTATAACTGCATTGATATGTTGGGACCAGGTTAGGTCCTCGGAGACCTTGACACAGAAACTTGAAGCTGCTCACTCTCTCCATTTCTGATCCCTCTATGAGGATTGGTATGTGTTCCTTCGTCTTACCCTTCCTGAAGTCCACAATCAGCTCTTTCATCTTACTGACGTGGAATGCCAGGTTGTTGCTGCGACACCACTCCACTAGTTGGCATATCCTGCTCCTGTATGCGATAGAGGCTACCTGACCTGCTGAGTTCTGACTTCATTTTGTGTGTCTTCTTCCTTCCTTGGAGTGGATGAAACGTTTTACTTTTTGGATATACACATAATGATATCGGTCCTAGTGCAACATTTATTTGAAGTAGAAATGAGGGCCCTTTGATCACAATCTAGCTGAAACCTGGTTGCATAGTGCCGCTTGCGACAATAAGAAGAGGCTTCTTTAAGTAGACATCTGTCCAAGAGTGAGAACCTGATGCTGGTGCGAACCCTCAAACTTTTCTGTGGGGGAGTTATTCAAATCACTACATGCGGAATTTTCTTTTCATTCCAGCTGATGCCTGATTACATAGCATAATAAAATCAGTGTAAGTGCACATTAAGAGCTCTGTGCCATTATGCCCCGCCAGTGATTATATTGGAGCGAGTGTGGAGGAAGCTCATTAGGATGTTCCTGTACTAGATTTAGGGGGAAAGATTGGATAGACTGGGCTTGTTACCGCTGCAACGAAGGAGGCTGAGAGGTGATCCAAAAGAGGTGTATAACATTGTAAGAGACATAAGTAATGAGGGAGGGGAGTAGTCTCAATCTGCTTCCCACAGTGGAGGTACCAAACAAGGGGCACATGCTTAAGTTGAAAAGAAAGATCTTTAAAGAGGATGCAAAGGAAGTTTTCTTTTTACACAGAGAGTTGTTGATAGCTGGCACTTGCTGTCAGAGGAGGTGGTGGAATCAGATGTAATCACTAAATTTAAGAGAGAGTTAGACAGGCACAACTTCACAAGGTGATCTCTTAAGTACTTACCATCGCTGTTCATTATGAAGAAGGACATTGTATTTGGATAATTTAGGGAAGTGAAGTGGAATCTTGAAAAAAATTAGACAAATGGGGGGATGCATAGTAGCATCGTGGTTAGCACAACACTTGACAGTACCAGCGACCTGGGTTCAATTCCTGCCACGGTTTGTAAGGAGATTGTATGTTCTCTCTGTGAATGCATGGGTTTCCTCTGGGTGCTCCAGTTTCCTCCCATGGTCCAAAGACATACCAGTCGGTAGGTTAATTGGTCATTGTAAGTTGTCCCATGATTAGGTGAGGGTTAAATTGGGGCTTGCTGGGTGGTGTGGATCAAAGGGCTGGAAGGGCTGTTTCCGCACTGTATCTCAATCAATCAATAAACCAATAAATAATTAAATAAATCACCTGGACCAGATGGTCTACACCCCAGGATTCTGAAGGAGGTGGCTGAAGAGATTGTGGAGGCAGTAGTAATGATCTTTCAAGAATCAATAGATTCCGGCATGGTTCTGGAGGACTGGAAAATTGCAAATATCACACCACTCTTCAAGAAGGGAGAAGGCAGAATAAACAAAATTATAGGCCAGTTAGTCTGACTTCAAAGGGTTGGAAGATGTTGGAGCCAATTGTTAAAGTATGTGGCTTTGGGGTACTTCGAGGCACATAATTAAATAGGCTGAAGTCAGCATGGTTTCCTTAAGGGAAAATCTTGCCTGACAAAAATGTTGGAATTTCTTTGAGGAAATAACAAACAGGATAGACAAAGAGGAATTGGTGGATATTGTGTACTTGGATTTTCAAAAGGCATTTGAAAAGGTGCCAGAAATGAGGCTGCTTGACAAGCTACGAGTCCATGGTATTACAGGAAAGATTCTACTTGGACAGATTAGTGGCTGATTGGCAGGGTGCAAAGAGTGGGAATAAAGGGAGCCTTTTCTGGTTGGCTGCCGGTGACCGGACGTGTCCACAGGGGTCTGTATTGGGACTGCTTCTTTTTATGGTAAATGTCAATGATTTGGATGATGGAATTGATGTTTTTGTGGCCATGTTTGCAGATGATATGAAGATAAGTGGAGAGACAGATAGTGTTGAGGAAGCAAATAGGCTGCAGAAGGACTTAGACAGATTAGGAGAATGTGCAAAGAAATGGCAGATGGAATACACTGTTGGGAAGTGTACGGTCATGCACTTTGGGAGAAGAAGCAAAAAGGTAGACTACTTTTTAAGTGGAGAGAAAATTCAAAAATCTGAGGTTCAATGGGACTTGCTAGTCAATGTGCAGGATTCCCTAAAGGTTCATTTGCAGATGAGGAAGGCAAATGCATTGCTAACATTCATTTCAAGAGGACTAAAATGTAAAAGTAAGGATGTAATGTTGAGGCTTTATAAGGCACTGGTGGGCCTCACTTGGATTATTGCGAGAAGTTTTGGGCCCCTTATCTATGAAGGGTGGCGAGGTAGAGGCATATCTCTACCAAAGGAGGTGTAAGGTGCTCCTTCCCTCTGCTAGCCTCTGCAGGTCACCCCTGAGCAAGGTGTAGCACATGCTTAGCCCTCTGATCAGGGTCATGTGAAGCCATGGGAAGCAGATGGTGCACATCACAACTCCTGGTTATGCGTCCATGGGACCAGGTGGCAGATGGTGCACATCACAACTCCTGGTTATGTGTCCACTAATGCCAGGCAGACATCTCTGAAGACCACTGATAACAGCTGGGGTCACCCATCCTGTAAAGACACTGTCTAGAAGAAGGCAATGGCAAACCACTTATGTAGAAAAATTTGCCAAGAACGATTATTGTTATGGAAAGACCATGATTGCCCACCTCATCCGACATGACACATAACACACAAACAGCTAACAAAGGATGTGTTGACATCGGAGAGGGTTCAAAGGAGATTCATGAAAATGATTCCAAGATTGACAGGCTTACTGTATGAGGACAGTTTGATGCCTCTGGACCTGTACTCACTGGAATTCCAAAGAATAAGGGGTGATCTCATTGAAACCTGTTAAATGTTGAAAGGCCTCCTGTGGTGGGTGAGTCTAAGCACCAGAGGACACAGACTCAGAATTGAGGGATGCCCATTTAGAACGGAGATGAGGAGGAATTTCTTGAGCCAAAGAGCGGTGAATCTGTGGAATTCACTGCCACAAGCAGCTGCAGAGGCCAAATCATTGGATATATTTAAGGCAGATATTGATAAAGTCTTGATTAGTTAGGGCTTGAAGGGTTACGAGGAGAAGGCAGAAGATTGGTGCTGAGAGGAAAATGGATCAGCCATGATGAAATTGTGGAACAAACTGGATGGGACAAATGGCCTAATTTTGCTCCTATATCTTATGGTCTTATTGACAGTAGTATTTGGCTAGGGAATGGTATTGATCAGTTGGTAAAATGGGCAGAGAAATGGCAGATTGAGTGTCATCCTGAAAAGCGTGAAGTCTTACATTTTGGAATGACTGATGACACAAGGTGCATTGCAGTACATCAGAAAATATTGAAGAACAGGGGAATCTTAGAGATCATCCCACTGGTAGGTCGTTTCTCGCTATCCCCCCCCCTCCACCCCAACAGTATCAAAATTATTGAGGTCAAATTATATAATCAACTTTACTAATTATTGAGGGCAAATCTTGTATTTCAACAAATTTGTTGAAATACTTTGAGGAAATAACAGACATGATAGACAAAAGAGTGAGTGGATGTTGTTTAATTGTTGTTTAGAAGGCCTTTAACAAGGTGCTCTACATGAGGCTGCTAAACAAAATAAGAGCCCATGGTATGACAGCAAAGATACCAGCATGGGTAGAAGATTGGCTGACTGGCAGAAAGCAAATAATAGAAATAATGGGAGCCTTTTCCAGTTGGCTGCTGGTGACTAGTGGTGTTTTCCAGGGGTCAGTATTGGGACCACTTCTTTTCACAATGATTTGGATGCAGAATTGATGACTTTGTGGTGAAGTTTGTGGATGATATGAAGATCAGTGCCAGGGCAGGTAGTGTTGCGAAAGCAGGGAGTCGGCAGAAGGGCTTAGATAGATTGGGAGAATGGGCAGGAAAGTGGAAAATGGAATAAAGTGTAAGGAAGTGCATGGTAATACACTTGGTAGAAAGAATAAAGTTGTAGACTTACTTTCTAAACGAGAGAAAATTCAAAAATCAGAGGTGCAAAGGGATGTGGGATTGTTTGTGCAGGATTCCCTAAAAATCAACTTGCAGGTTGAGTTGGTGGTAAGGAAGGCAAATGTTAGCATTTATTTTGAGGGAACTAGAGTATAAGAGAAAGGATGTAATGCTGAGGCTTTATAAGGCATTGGTCAGACAGCACTGAATTGTGAGAGAGGCAGGCACTCTTGAGTGATTTAAGTCTTGAGAGCTGTTTTGGACCACTTATCTAAGAAAAGATGTACTGGCAGGGGAAAGGGTTCAGAGGAGGTTTAAAATGAAAAGGTTAATGTATGAGGTGTGTTTTTCTCTTGCCCTATACTTGCTGGAGTTTAGAAGAATAAGATGGGATCTCATTGAATCCTATCGAATATTGAAATGCCTAAATAGAGTGGATGTGGAGAGGATCTTTCCTTTTGTGGGAGAGTCTAGGACCAGAGGGCACAAACTCAGAGCAGAGGGATAACTATGTAGAATAGAGGTGAGGAGGAATTTCTTCAGCCAAAAGGTAATGAATCTGTGAAATTCATTGCCACAGACAGTTGTGGAGGCCAAGCCATTAACTACAGTTAACGCAGAGATTGATAGGTTCTTGATTAATTGGGCCACAAAGATTACAGGGTGAAAGTAGTAGAATGGGGTTGAGAGGGATATTAAATCAGCCATGATGGAATGGCACAGCAGATTAGATAGGCTGAATGGCCTAATTCTGCTCCTATGGCTTATAGTCTTAGCATACATATAAGTGATCCCTAAAAGCAGCAGCACAGGTAGATGAGGTGGTTAAGAAAACTTCAAGATATTTGTCTTCACCAGCCCAGACATAGAATATAAATTAGAGCAGTAAATTTGTATACAACTATAGAAGTCTTTGATAGTTGAACTATTGTGTGCAGTTCTGTTCACTTCACCCTTAGAAGGTTGTGTACTGGAGAGGGTGCAGAGGAGATGCACGAAGATGTTGTCTGGGATGAGGAACTTCAGCTATAAGGAGAAACTGCATAAATCATGTTGATTTTCTTAGCAACAGACTGTAAGAGATAAGAGCAGAATTAGGACATTCAACCTATCAAGTCTGCTCCGCCATTTCATTATGTCTCATCCATTTTCCTTTAGAGAAGGCCGGAGAGTGAATTGATAGAAATATGCAGAGTTATAAGCTGCATGGATCAGAAGAAACTTCCCCTTAGCAGTGCAGGGCCGAAGTTCAAGGTGAGGGGTGGAGGATTTGGAAGAGATTTGTCCAGGTTATTTCATCCCAACAGTGTTTGAATTGTGAGAGAGGTCGGCACTCTTAAGTGATTTAAGAAGTATTCAAGTGAGCAGTTGAAACACATTGGTGTGGACCAATCAATATAGATGGGTACTAGATGGCTGACAAAGACACAACTTGCCAGATGACCTGTTACAGTGGTTCCATACCACATTCACTACAATTCCTCAGGCACAAAGGAAATTCTAAGCAAGTCATTTTTGTATTGTTTCAGTTAAAAGTGCATTATTGTTAAATACTCTTGAAGTTATATGAGTCGTATTTACTGTGTTGATTTTTATAAAATTATATATAACTTTATCATGGTATACCCGTTCAATGCAAATCCACATTTCAAGTGTCAGTACATAGCAGCACGGATATATATCCATGAATTTTTATCCCTTGTTCAATAGCTAATAACCCTAATTAATGCAGAACCATTGAATGATTTTGTTTCCTCGAAGCCAATTCTTTGTTCACGTGGATTGCTGTGAAATTTTATAGTGGTAAGCCAGTACCATTCTGTACATAATTTTTGAATAGGTCAACCAACAGGTGACCTACAACAAATCTGTGTGGGATACTGGTAGGCGTTACTCTGCAGTTAAAACCTCTTTGTTTGCTTGCTTCAGGTTTCTATCAGCAAACCAATTTATTAATTTTTCAGTATTTCAAATCCCCGGACCTTCATCAGATTTGGAAATACACTTCATCCACTAATTCTGAAAATCAAGTCAAATCATGTAGACAATAGACAGTAGATGCAGGAGCAGGCCATTCAGCCCTTCTAGCCAGCACCGCCATTCACTGTGATCATGGCTGATCATATACAATCAGTACCTCATTCCTGCCCTCTCCCCATATCCCTTGACCCTGCTATCTATAAGAGCTCTATCTAACTCTCTCTTGAATGCATCCAGGGACTTGGCCTCCACTGCCTTCTGGGGCAGAGCATTCCACATATCCATCACTTTCTGGGTGAAAAAGTTTCTCTGTATCTCTGTTCTAAATGGCCTACCCCTTATTCTTAAACTGTGGCCTTTAGTTCTGGACTCACCCATCAGTGGGAACATGCTTCCTGCCTCCAGTGTATCCAATCCCTTAATAATCTTATATATTTCAATCAGATCCCCTCTCATCCTTCTAAATTCCAGTGTATATAAGCCCAGTCACTCCAATCTTTCAACATATGACAGTCCCGCCATTCTGGAAATTAACCTTGTGAACCTGCGCTGCACTCCCTCAATAGCAAGAACGTCCTTCCTCAAATTTGGAGACCAAAATTGCACACAGTACTCCAGGTGGGTTCTCACCAGGGCCCTGTACAGCTGCAGAAGGACCTCTTTACTCCTATACTCAATTCCTCTTGTTATAAAAGCCAGCATGCCATTAGCTTTCTTCACTGTGTGCTGTACCTGCATGCTTGCTTTCATTGACTGATATACAAGAACACCTAGATCTTGTTGTACTTCCCCTTTTCCTAACTTGACTCCACTTAGATAGTAATCTGCCTTCCTGTTCTTGCCACCAAAGTGGATAACCTCACATTTATCCACGTTAAGCTGCATCTGCCATACATTTGCCCACTCACCCAACCTGTCCAAGTCACCCTGCATTCTCATAACATCCTCCTGACATTTCACACTGCCACCCAGCTTTGTGTCATCAGCAAATTTGCTAATGTTGCTTTTAATCCCTTCATCTAAATCATTAATGTATATTGTAAACAGCTGCGGTCCCAGCACCTATCCTGCATACCCTTATGTTACTACCTTCCCAATGAGTTCCAGAAATTTTGGGAGGAACAATTTAATCTTTCCAAAGCAGTCCAGTATTTGTTTTGTTCCAATTAGCAGGATAAGCATTCCAGAAGAAAGGTTCCGATGAAGGGTTATGGCCCAAAACATTGACTGTTTGTTCATTTCCATAGATGCTGCCTGACCTGCCAAGTTCCTTCAGCATTTTGTGCTCGCTGCTTTGGATTTCCTGCATCTGCAGCATGTCTCATGTTTCAGATAGCATGCTGTATTTCCCCTGGTGGAGATACTAATCAGTCTATCACTTCAGTTCATATTTCAATCTACTTGAATATGTTAATACCATTTGTAACTTTCTGTCTGCAGACTCCGTCCATGTATTTATGAACTACCTCAGAGAATTAACTTGAATGCAATCATTTCAGGTAACCATCATTCCAATTATATTTGGTAATTTTCTTTTGTCCTGTTACCCTTTCACTGCACATTTTGATTAGCTGATTAGCATTTATGAGACCTAACCTTTGTAGGCATGTAACATTTGTTTATATATAAATTTAGGCTCTCATGACATTCATAACACAAATTTCTTTTATCATGAGTATTTGAAGATTGCTCATTCTGTGTAGACAGTCAGTCACAGTTATTAATTTTTAGGCAGTTTCCAAGCACCAAAACTTCAGCTGCTGTACACCAGGTTTAACTTAATAGCGAACTTGTTATGTGCATGTGAATAGAGACAGGGAGAAATACAAACAGGCATAGTGCATGAGAGAGGAAGCATTATACAGTACAATAAGCACATTTTGTTATTTAATTGTTTTGAGTCTGTGCTCACAGCAAATCATGTTGCATTTCCATTTCTGATTGATGCTCTCTTTGAACAGGCTATTCTTGTTTGAAGAGTGGATGAAGAAACTTGACAATGCGTTTAAGTTAGTAGAGCTGGCAAAGTGACAGATGACCAGTGAAATCAGAGTGACATGGTTATTATGTGTTTGCCACATACTACATCTTCACAACTTGTATAAGAATACAAATCACAGACAAAAGACCAAAAGATTTACCCATTTTAGAGACCACACAGAATAAATAGTAGGCACATTGAAACTTGTTTGCTTTTTGTTTTGTGTACATAGTTTTATACTATAATTAATGTAGCTGATTGAGTGTAATTAAAATACACTAAACACTAACAGCTATCTAACTAAACCTATTTTGTTTACTGATTTATTTGCCAGACAACTATAACCTGATGCTTGTCATCTCACACCTAGCAGTGGCGCGAACACATTTATATCAACAGAAGCACTTTCTTGCAAATGGTGGAAATAACTTGATAGGTACAACTTACGAGCTGCAATCCAATAATACACAAGTGAGAATTATTCCATTACTTCCCAGTTTTATAGGTCATGATGGAATGGCAGAGCAGACTTGATGGGCCAAATGGCCTAGTTCTGCACCTATGTCTTATGGTCTTATCATATATATATCATACTGTGATGTCTTTTATATATATAAAATATAATTCTTTAGTTTGTGTCTGTTCAAAGGATTGAACTGCAAATATGTTTCTTGCATTAGTTAGTTTGCATTCAGAATAGATTGATTAGATGCCGGTTTACACAGGAAGCTCCCAATCCCAATGAGGACTATAGCATCTTATGAAGACAAACTACAAGGGCCGAAGTATAAAACAACTCAATCTGAGATAATTAATCATTAATTAACCTTCTGTTAATCAATAGCGACAATTAATCAGCAATGACCTACAGAAAAATTGCCATCTTCTCTCAGCTGTTAAATGCAGATGCAAACTGAGTGAGCAGAGAAAAAATAAATGGTTTAAATTTTAATTTTCCTCATATTAATTCCATCTTCATGAAATTAAATTGTCAGCTTAATAGCAAGTATTTAGCAAAAGAACCATATGCATATTCCATTGAGTGAAAGCTACATTAATATTGAAATCGATCAATTAAATAAAAGAATTCTTACCACTGGTTCAGAAGATTGTAGGAAGGTCCATTCCAGAAGAGTATTAAGCATCTCGGCTGATACTCCAGTGTTGTACTAATGGCACGGTGCCCAACTTCACATGCATCTTTTCAATGAGATGTACTACTAAGGCCATGTCAACTTTTTCAGGTGGATATAATTGATGACATGTTTCTCTTGCAAAGAAGATCAGGGAAGCTTTTTTTTTAAGCTTCATTCAATAACACTATAACATACTCTCCGGTCATTATCCTATGTCTGTTTACAGGAACCGAGGCTTTGCTTTCCTTCTATAACATCAGTGTCTCCATTTGAAAAATATTACCCTAATATGTCCTGAGAAGTGGTTAAAAGGATTTTCTCTTTGTTTTGTGTCCAGCTATTAGCTGACCAAAAAGTGTTGCATAGTCTGTTGTTTGCAGTTCTCAGGTATCAAGATGTTGTCCTATTTCATTGTGTTGGCGATTGACCATCCAGATTAAGAAAAGATATGACAGCCACCCAAGAGATCCAGCTCCCTTTCACCCCAGAACTCAGAGTTAACTGCCTTAACCCCATGTATCTGAGCAGCAGTTAAGGCAGGAACATCCATGTTATAGACAAGTTAGTCTTTTTGACTGCAGATCTAGTCATTGGCCTTCACTGACTAAGCCTAAAACAACCAAACATTTCAGAAGAATCACAAAGGCACTAGGGTCAACAGAAAAGTAGGCACAATTTAAGGCCAATATCTGCCAACATTATGCTTACTCTTAAATATCACCGACTTAGAAGATACTTCTTCTGAAAGGGATGAGAAAGGTGTTATGTAAATACAAGTCCTTCTTATTAATGTGAATTGTTTTACTCCCATTTGAAATGGAGGTAGATAGTGGAGCGAGGAAAAATACTTTTAACAAAAACTTATGAGCATGTGTTAACACTGCATGAAATAATGTAAGAGAGCTTGCATGTTCATGCTTTAATATAAACCCTATTTGTACAGAACTGTGTATCAATACCCATGACACATATATCCATTTTAATAATTCCTGTAAAATGTATTCAATGAGTTTGTTTCATTTAAATTTTTTTCCTAATTTTAATAACATAAAATAGCACCAAAGGGAGAAAGGTTGTATCAGGAGAAATATAGTCATATCAAAACTATTTCTTCTTTGTTCCCAAGAAATTAGAAAAATAATTTCTTCTTTATTTTAGAGTAGTTATAATGTGGGAGTGAAGGTCTAAAATCATGGAAATTTTTGCCTCCTGCTGTATTCTTGAAAAACTTCATTTGGCCCAGTAAAAATCAATGAATCTCAGTTGCCAAATAAAAGAGGAAATTATAAACTTCTGACTTTCAGCTTTGAAATAAAAAGGATTTTCTGCTGTCTCTATTCAATCTGAATTGACCCCATTCTTTCAGGTGGACCAGATCGAAATGCTCAGTGTTTGTTTTTGACAAGAAAATTGCCCGCATTTCATCAATGTTTGTCAGGTTAGGTTCAAATTATTCTCTATTGTGGCAGCCAGATTCATAAGTTAATGTTGTGTTTTGACCCACAATTCTGGGCTGGGCTTGTGCTTCTTTCAACTATTACATATCATTTGGATAACTTAAAACATTTTGAGTGTACATCATATACCTGAATTGACAGTCCTTGCAATCAACTTAGCATAACAAACTATATTTCATGAGTCACTTGTGAATTAACTTCAGAAGAAATATGTTATGCCTGGAAAATAAGCAATAAAAACGATGAAGTCTGTAAAGAAGTGGGACGACTTAGAGGAAAATGTGTGACTCCCTCTTTAGAATCCTTCTATACTTTTGTGAAATTATGACTGATACTGAGCAGAGGCTCTTTGCATCCAGAAATCTCTACTGCTCAATCATAGTGTTTTTGTGCGAACAAAATCCTGCTTGTTTGATAAAGGGTGATAACAGAAGAAGTTTAATTCAACCATCAATTGACACATATGTATTTGCATTTTCAAAACTGGAGTAGGATTAAAAATATTAAACAATATCCTGACCAGGAGGTTCACTGGTTGACCCAGGAGTATGGCAGGGGGATGGAAGCAGAGCACCTGGTCAGAAAATAGAGGGATGGAGGGGAGAATAGATGTCATGACCAGTAAAAACAGACAGGAGCAAATTAATAGGTAGAATGGGATGGATAGTTTGAAATGTGTGTATTTTAATGCTAGGAATATTACGGGTAAAATTGCTGAACTTAGAGCATGGATTAGTAGATGGAACTATGATGTTGTGACCATTACAGAGTCTTGGTTAACAGAGAGGCAGGAATCGGTGCTTAATGTCCCAAGGTTATGATGTTTTAGAAAAGAGGTGGGGGAGTTGCACCACTAATCAGGGATATTATCACAGCTGCGCTCAGGGGACATAATGCAGGGCTCATCAACTGAGTCCATGTGGGTAAACTCAAAAACAGGAAGGGTGGAATCACTCCAAAGGGATTGTGCTACAGACCACCAATAGCCACCGGGATATTGAGGAGCAGATATGCAGGCAGATTAAGGAAAGGCATAGAAACAATAGGGTTGTTGTCCTGGGGAACTTCAACTTGCCTAACATAAACTGGGATCCTCTGAGTGGATGAGATTTAGACGGGCCAGAATTTGTTAGGTACATCCAGGAGGGTTTCTTGGTCCAACAAGAGGAAGGGCTGTACTGGGCCTGGTGTTGGGTTATGAGCCTGGTCAGGTGATCAACCTTACAGTGAGTGATTAGTAACCACAATTCCTTAAGTTTTAAGATAGCTACAAGTAATGTGAGGAAAAATTCCTGAAAGCGTCATAAGACAAATGGGCTCATACAAAGGAACACAGGATCTCCAGCAGAGCAGAGACCATTTACAGATGTGACCTTTGCAACAGAGACTGCCACTCTGTGTTTGGTCTCACCAGACACAGATAGTGCTGCACTAACCATGTAGATAGCTAGGACACAACATTCATAGTTGACATCGACTAACAAAGGGCCACTGTTAGGTAAGGACAAGTATGTACCTTGTGGGAGAACATGAAATTAGAGCAGGTCAAATTATGAGAGCATCAGGTAGGAACTAGGGAGAGTTCATTGGGAACAGCTGTTTTTGGGCGTCCACATCTGGCAGGTGAAGGGTGTTTAAGGACCAACTGCACAGAGTACAGGACAGGTCAGAAGGAAGAACATGGATGGCGAGGGAGGACAACCTTGGATGTTAACGGAGGTGATGAATTTAGTCAAGAAAGAAAGAACTGAAAGCTTAGGAAGCTAGAATCAAACAGAGCCCTGGAAGAAAATAATGAAGTCGGAAAAGAACTCAAGAAGGGAGTTAGGCCAGCCATGAGTTGCCATGAAAATCCTTGGATAGCAGGAGTAGAGAAACTCAAGGCATTCGACACACATATCAATAGAAATAGGATAACTAGGGAGAAAATAGGATCACTCAAGAATAATGGGTGGGGGGAAATATGTGCTTGGATGCAAAGGATACAAATGAGGTCCTTAATGAGTGCTTTACCAGTATTTAGCAAGGAGAAGAATGGCGAATAGGGAGATCAGTGTTGAGCATATTGATATGTTAGTGCATTTTGAGATAAAAAGGGGCTAATGTTGAGTCTCTTAAAGGACATAAATGTGGATAGGTTCCCAGGGCCAGATGGGATATACCCCAGGTTACTGAAAGAGGCAAGAGGAGAGACTGCTGGAGCCTTGACCAATATCTCTGGGTCATCTCTAGCCACAGGTGAAGTCCAAGAGGAGTGACAAATAGCTTATGTTGTTCCATTATTCAAGAAAGATACCAGGGATAATCCTGGAAACTATAGACCTGCATCTCTCACGCCACTGGTGGGGAAGTTACTGTAGAGAATTCTTAGGGATAGGATTTATGAGTATTTGGAAAACCATGGCCTTGTTAGGGAGAGCTAGCATGGCTTTTTGCAGGGCAAGTCCTGTCATTAAGATTGAATGTTTAGGTGAGGTGATGAGGGTGATTGATGAAGGTAAAGCTGTAGATGTTGTATACATGGATTTTGGTAAGGCGTTTGACAAGGTCCCTCATGGGAGTCTCATTCGGGGGATTAAGATGCATCTGGATTTCCATAGAGGAATCAAAAGTAGTGGTCAAAGGGACTTATTCAAGCTGAGGTAGCTGATTAGTTGTGTCCTGCAGGGATCTGAACTGAGACCTCTGCCGTTCGTTATGTATGTAAGTGATCTGTATGAAAATGTAGATGGGTAGGTTAGTAAGTTGGCCTATAAATTTCAGATTGGTGGTGTTGTAGATAAGGTAGAAGACTAGCAAAGAATATAGATCAATTGCTGATTTGGGTGGAAAAGTGACAAATGGAGTTTAGCCAAATGCGAAGTGTTGCACCGTGGAAGGTCCAATACAAAGACACAGTACACTGTTTAGCAGTGATGACAAGCAGTGGGATCTTGAGGTCCAAGTTCATGGCTCCCAGAAAGTAGCTACATGGGTTAAGAAGGCATATGGCATGATTACCTTTATTAGTCAAATTGAGTTCAAAAGTCTGGAGATTATGGTGCAGCTATATAAGTGTTATACTTTCAGAGGACTTGTCCTGGGACCAGCATGTAAGTGCAATTATGAAGAAAGCACTACAACACTTCTACTTCCTTAGAAGTTTGAGAAGATTCCACATGACATCGAAAACTTTGACAAACTTCTGTAGGTGTGTGGTGGAGAGTTTTTGACTAGTTGCATCATGGCCTGGTTAGGAAACACCAATGCCCTTGAATGGAAAGTCTGACAAAAAATAGTCGATACAGGCCAGTCTATCATGGGTAAAGCCCTACACCCCCCCAAATGAGCACATCTACATGAAGCGCTGTTCAGGAAAACAGCATACGTTATCAAGGACCCCCACCATCCAGGCCAAGCTCTCCTCTCAATGCTCCAATCAGAAAGAAGGTACAGGAGCCTCCGAATCTACACCAGCAGGTTCAGGAACAGTTATTACCCCTCAACCATCAGGCTTTTGAACCAGAAAGGTTAACTTCATTCAACTTCACTCGTCCCATTGTTGAACAGTTCCCACAACCTATGGACTCACTTTGTAGGACACTTCATCTCATGTTCTCGATATTTCTTGCTTACTTATTTATTATCATTACATTTTTCTCTTTTGTATTTGCACAGTTTGTTGTCCTTCGCACACTGTTTGTCCGTCCTGATGGGTGTGAACTTTCATTGATTCTATTGTGTTTCTTGGAGTTACTGTGTATGCCTGCAAGAAAAAGAATCTCAAGGTTTTATACATGATATATACATACCTGGTTATAAATCTCCATTGATCTTATAAAATTAGTTAGACCACATCTGGAGTAAGGCATACAATTCTGCACAGCCCATTATTGGACAAATGCTTGGAGAGGTTGCAAAAGAGTTTTACCTAGATTTTGCCTGGATTAGCGGACATGTGCTATAATGAGAGGTGTATACAAACTTGGGCTTGTCAGGGGAGATCTGATAGAGATTTATAAAATTATGAGAGGCATAGCCAAAGTAACCAGGCAATATTGTTTTCCAAGGTTTGAAATGTTTACTAGCAGAGGGCATGCATTTAAGCTGAGAGGGGGTAATTTCAAAGGAGGTGTGAGGAGCAGGTGTTTTACGAAGAGAGGGCTGGGGGCCTGGAATGCACTGCCTGGAGTAGTGGCAGAAGCAGAAAGATGAAGAGTTTTTTAAGAGATGTTTAGATAGGTGCATGAATGTGAGGAAAATAGAAGGACATGGACATTGTGTAAATAAAAGGGATTAGCTTAGTTGGCTATTTGATTACTAAATGAATTGGTTCAGCTCAACACCGTGAGGCAAAGGTCTTGTTCCAGTGCTGTGCTGTGTTCAATGTGTTCTATTGACCGATAATTTTTCTCTTAAAAAAAGGGGGCAGAAAAATCATTGCTGTTTTGTCTTAGCTAAGATGACCTAAGTTTCAGTGGGCAAACATGAGGAAATCTGCAGATGCTGGAAATTCAAACAACACACACAGAATGCTGGTGGAACACAGCAGGCCAGGCAGCATTTATAGGAAGAAGCACTGTCGACGTTTCGGGCCGAGACCCTTCGTCAGGACTGATATTTAGTCCTTAGAACCCTTAGTCCGGACGAAGGGTCTCAGCCCGAAATGTTAACAGTGCTTCTCCCTATAGATGCTGCCTGGCCTGCTGTGTTCCACCAGCATTTTGTGCGTGTTGTCTAAGTTTCAGTGGGTTGTATTTTTATTGCAGCAGCTGTGAATAAACTGATCATGTTGAATGAAGTCAACAGATAGATCCACTCCTGAATGTGTGATGTGAAAGGGAGCATTTCACTACTGGATGTCACAATGAACAACTCTCCCAACAGTATTTTAAGGCTGTGATCAATGGCTTCAGTTCTGATTTTGATTACTGGTATTAGCTGTGACTCTACCTGCTGGAAGAATTTTCATTTAACCTCCCCCCCCCCCCACCCCACTCCTACCCTCGCCTGTACTGACCTCAGATTTCCTGGGGATGTTAAGTGGCATACCCTGTCAAATGTTGACTCAAGTGAAAGAAGATTCGGCTCTCCTGATCATAATGAAGTAATGAATCTGCAGGTAAGTGGTTTCAGAGGAACTGAAAGTGAACACTGAGCAACTCACTGGTGAACAGATTGAACTTGTGAAGATGATTGATGATGTTTTCCCTTACCTTCCCGAACAGTTTGCAGAATTTTGGCTGTGGAACATTCTCAGGTAATTTCACTAGTTGCCAGTAAATTAATGAGTTTTTAAAAAAATAATCTTGCACCATTTGTGATTAATTTAACTGATGATAGGTTGGAAAAGGTTGAGCCCCAACTCTCCTTGAACACCATCGCTAATGCAGATGTAGCACAGTAAGATAAAGGAGCGAAAGTAGGTAATTGTACCCAGTAAGTCTGTGCTCCACCATTCAAATGTGGCCATTTTTTTCAATTTTATACTCCCTGTAACACTTAACCTCGCTGCTGATCAAGAGCTATCAGTCTCTTCATTAAATACACAGAGTGACCTGACCTTCTCAGTCATCTGTGGTAGCAAGTATCAAAGATTCACCATCCTCTAACTGAAGGAATTCCTCCTCATCTCAGTTCTCAGGGGACATCTCTTTATTCTAAGGCTGTGCCCTCAGATCCTAGACTTTCCTACAAATGGAAATATCCTTCCAGGTTCACTCTACCAAAGTCATTCGGTGTTTGGGAGTTTCCCTGAGATCACCCCTTATCCTTTTTTTCTTTTCATTCCTGATTTTAATCAATGCCTGCCCACATTGGTGGCAATTCTTTAAGGTGTTTCAGTTTAAACTCTGGAATTCTTTCCTCAGCATCTCTGCCTCTTCATCATTCTCTTTGAGGTTAAGATAGTTCTTAAAACTTATCTCTCTGATCAAGTTTCTGGACCAAGCTTTTGTGAGCTGGAGGCAAATTATATATTGATAATTCTCCTTAACAATCTTTGAATGTTTTACTTAAGCTTTAGAAATATTTGTTGTTGCTCCTCAGAAGTACTTCATCATATTCATAGGCAGTAGTTCCACATCAAACTTTAATGCAGCAGTCAAAAATAAACTATTCTCTACTGTGCACCAATGTCACCCATTCACAAGTCTAATTCAATGCTGACTGATTCATTTAAACTACCAGTTCATCATTATTTCCTTTGAAGAATATTTGCAATGAAGTTCACCACTCTTAACATACAATACAGGGAAAAAATATCCAGCAGTCATTATCAAAACAAGGGCATTATCAGATCAGCCAAAAATATTTCTGCAAGCAGTTGCCTTTGAACTATGCTCTGAAATGCATGTACATGGCAGACCAGATACACCTTATAAAGTACATTCTGATAGGATTAGATAAAGAGGAAGACCAGGCTTCCTCCTTAGTTAACACAGACCAGGCAGGTGAATGACCCATTTATCTGCTATAATATCCATGTGTATTGCTAGCAGGTAATATATCCCTGAAATGATGATAAGTATTCCAGACAAAAATATATTGTTAACACAGGAGATTGTGCAGATGCTGGAATTCTACAGCAACCCACACACAGTGCTGGAGGATCTTAGCAGGTCAGGTAGCATCTACGGGGAGGAATAAGGAGCTGACACTTAGGACCGAGACCCTTCATCAAGTAAGTTGTTGTATTTCTAAATTCTTGTTTAGTGGTTTTTTAAAGGAGAGAAGCATATATCATAGTTGTATGGTTTACAGGTGATATATCTACAACTGAAAGATAAAAATAAAACAAATTTATGTATTAAATTCAAGGGAAGGGACTCTTACTCACATAGCAGCATTTTGTCAATGAGGAAATTTGAAGAACTTTAAAATGAATTCTAAAGATGTAGGCATGTTGCATCAGTATTGGTTTGTCTCTGGAACTGTGTTTTATCAAACAACTTCAAGGATAGTTGACCATCAACCATACTGATATGGGGCTGGTGTTGCCTTTAGGTAAAACCAGGCATGTGTGGTATCAGCAAAAGTGACCCAGCTAAGATATTACAACAATCTGATAGCTTCAATATCAAGTTTACCAATTCAACTTTTATTTTCAGATATCTGAAAACCTGTTTTCAAATTCTCTTATAGCCATGTTGGGGTTTGAGTGAAGTTATCCAGATCCTGGAGGAACATGGCATATCAGACAGCATCCGGGTAGGGAAATAGATAACCAACTGTCCCATTTCTCTCCACAGATCTACCTGGCCTGCTGAGTTACTGTAGCATCTTGTCTATTGGTCCATAATCCAGCATCTGCAGTCTTTTGTGTGTCCACTTAAGCACACCTTTCCTGAATTCCCAATTCAATAACATAACCATAGTGTTCCCATCCCTCCAACCATCTCCACTGAGTCAAACAAATTTACTACTGTGATTAGCTAAGATGAAATGCAGTTACAGTAAACATGTTTCCATTGCTGCTGGCTACACTTCTCTGAGAAAGTTGTGGAATCAAATATGACATTTTTCTTTACCTGATTTCACCTTTTATTGATGACGGGGAATTCTTAAAAGCAAATTCTGAAAAGAAGTTTCATTAAATAGATGACAGACTTGTTGAGGGTTTTTTTTTTGCTTTTTACTAACAAACATGGTGATATCTGCATTTACTAGAAACATTAATTCATTATACAGTGTACAATGTAACATACAACAGTCACTGCATGCTCTGCACAGATAA
Organism: Hypanus sabinus; assembly: GCF_030144855.1. Classification (NCBI taxonomy): domain Eukaryota; kingdom Metazoa; phylum Chordata; class Chondrichthyes; order Myliobatiformes; family Dasyatidae; genus Hypanus; species Hypanus sabinus. Next base: position 42,923,349 of record NC_082727.1, read on the forward strand.
ACTGAAAACTGTCATCTCTAGCACACTTATAGCTTTAAACTTACACATGTGCTGTGGCACTTTAACAGTGAAGTAGTCCAATGACTCTGTTTCAGCATTATGGTTTAATTTGCATGAATTAAATGAGAAGATGCTATAGGTCATACATTACCAGAATGATCAGCTTTTACATATAATAGCAGATGAATATTGACAATAAAATGCAACAAAAATCATGCATATTTCAGCATGTATTGTATGCCTAAATATAGACTTAATATATTTCTTCATACAAAATTAAAGAGCCAATACCCTTTTTATTCTACCTTGTGGGAAAGGTTTCTTTTGTATGGTTTGTGTAACATACCAGACCAACCTATGCTTTGGAGTTACACATTCCATGCTAAAGAAATCACTCCCTTGTGTGTCAATTAAAACACAGGTCCACAATTACCTTACATTATGCAGGATTATTTCAAATATTTATTTATCTGATGATTTATTCCAATGAAGCTAGCAAACTCATAAAAATAATTACAAATTATAAGTTTATACTCTGAACAAATTGCACATTATATTTTCATTATTATAGGGGATTTTTTAAACAAACATTAAAATGCTACTTGTGCTAACCACCAAAGGGCTACTGCCTCTTTAATAGAATAGTAATACTCATCTCTTTTTGGTTGTTTACTTCGAAGAAACAATTTACATTGATAGAAAAATAATCAAAAGCTTCAACTTAATTATGATAAATCTGCAGACTACTTTTTGATTAATGCTTACATTGTGGTAACACAAATGCATCCTTTTAGCTTTAAGTACAAATACATAATATAATACTGCTCTTATGGTACTTTGTATGTGCTGTACAAATATATATGTATACATAGAAATATGCAAATCCTCACAATGAATCATGTAAACAAACACCTAAGCATTATACAAAACTTATATGTGACATTTTGTTGCTGCAATGATCTGAATTTGTAGTCATGAAGCTAAAAACTACACAGTAGTTTCATTTTTCCAAGGACCAGTCCTTATGTTTCCTGTAACGTCTGAAGTATAAATCATGGCTTCATGCAGGTTTCCCTTAAGAATTCCATTTTGATTGGTTACACTTAGAGGACATGATTGTCTCCGTGACTGCATCTCAAAAGTGACTCCTTGGTGCAAAGCCTCTGTGCTGACACCACTGTCTACAGCTTTGTTGCACCCATATAATATTGTGCTGGCCTCACTGCTTTCAGGCTGGCAGACATTAGGGCACTGATCACTTTTTGCACAAATGACTTGCCTTTGGATGGACTGACTGTCCTGGATGCTGTGATGACTTTCCGTATGTGAACTGTGTATGCTCCCATCAATGCTGGAAGGGATATGGTAGGCATATTCCCTCTGAGCTGCGGACCTGTTGTGCCGAATGAACTGTCGTGGCTTAGTTCGAGTTTTCTGACATCTGTGTATGTGCACTGTTGGCCTGCACGTTCCATCTGCATGCAGGTGAATATGTCCGTCATCGTCAACGATTTGTTCATTGTGCATTTTGGCGCAACAGGGTGTGACTGGTGAAACACAATTTACATGATTCTGCATGACATGTAGATTAGTTAATTTACAGATTCCAGTGACGGAATGATTACAACTGGATGGCGACTTATTCGGACAGGGAGAATCCAGGAGGCATGGCACATGAAGCTGGGCATCACCGTTCATGGTCACCTGGGGTCGAGCACTTGTCTGAACAGCATATGTATTCCTGTTTGATTTGCAGCAGGACCACCAACAATGCCAGACGTCATCGCGTTTTGCGCAGTGGTGAACGAGAATAAAAAGTCCTAAGGTCACTGAGACTGCTCCGTACAGGCAACTAAAGATCATATCTAGGAAGTGTCCTTGTGAGACTGCGAGGGCGCCAAAGGTCCACATGGCAATAAACAGAAAGAGAGTGAACACTGAAGCACGAAGCTGAGCCTTAAATGAATGCTCATTCTCTAGCATTGAGGAAGAAATCACTGAACATGTGTGTGACACAGAGCTGGAGTCTGTTACATGACTGGGGCCTACCTCCGTGCTTGCTAGCCGCTGTTGTTCTTCCGTCATCTCTTTCAGCTCATATTTCTTCCCTGGGTGCCGCCTCAGCTGAATTAGCGTACAAAGAAAATAGATGCAACTAACAAGTACAATGAAAGCAGCCGGACCATAAAACGTCCCAAGACTTGGCTCCCATGCCATCCAGCAACTGTGGAAAAAGGAAACACATAGATAAAGTAACCGACAGGCCCAATGAGTGGTTTCTTGATCCCAAGAAATAATCCCCCAAATAATTGAACTAAGAAGTCCATTTCAGAAGAAACATTAGCCAAAAACCAAAAAGAGTACAGATGCTGGAAATTTAAGAAAAAGAAAATACTAGAGATGTTGAACACGTCAGGTAGTCTCACTGGAGAGTGTGACCCCAAGTTAATATTTTAGATAATGACCTTTCATCAGAATTGGAGAATAGGAAACAAAGCATGTTTTCAGATGCAGCTTGGAGAGAACGGACAGAGTGTCTGTGTCTGTGATAATCCTGGTGACAGTTATTGTTTCTGCCATCTAATCTGTGTCACCTAGATTATTATGAACTTCCATGTTCTCTCCCTGGCTTGCAACAAGACATACCTGCTTTCTCAGTTGTCCCATTTTGATCAACTGTTATCCATCTGAAACTCTGTCTGCCTCTCTCTCTCTGTCTCTGTTCTCTCTCTTTCTCTCTCTCTCTCACTCTTCCTTCACTGATGCTGCCTGACCTGCTACATATCTCCAGAATTACCTGTTTCTATTTTTAAGAGACATATTTTTCTCATGTTAATACTTGAAATGTGGCTATATTTTGATAGACTCTGCCCACTTCAAGCACTGGAAGTGAAATTCACCTTGGGAGTTACCAAAGGAGTGATGATGTCAAATTGTAGCCCACTTTACACATCAGTCAAAGATCAAATTCACTCGTAGCAGTTCACAGTAACTTTGGGTAAGTGAGATCCACTTTACAAGGAAATGCTACTTACTATGGTGCATTGTCTTCACTGCCGTAATTGTTGATGTTTGTTGCAGCTGTGATTCCACAAATTATTAATGGAATGCCTCCTCCAATCAGATAAGACCTAAAAAAAGATTGGCAGGTGGATTTATATAAATGCAATGGGCAGAAAAACTGTATATCAATATACTGTACTGACAAATAGTAAGAAACATAGAGGATCGATTTGTAAAGTCCAAGGAAACAATCAAACTGTGAAGACAGCTGGCAGTGTTTAGTAAGTAACAGAATACTGGCCACCAGGGGATTTTAATGGGTGTATATTGCAAATTGCCTGGATTACCGAAGAAGTTATTTTCCTTTAGTACCGACTGTCGCCCTTGCACTGAATTGATGGGTGATAGCTCCTGCTATGTAGACAGTAGCTACCAACCACTGCTGTGGAAATTTATTATCAGGCACTTACGATCCGCTTTAAATGGAGCTTTTGGCTTCCAACTGATGCTGGCAGGGGCAAATGTGCCAGGTTTGAAATTGGAGGGCACAATTTTCATGGTTTTGTTATGAATATATTCTATTTAAAGATCAATAATAATTTGAAGCTGTTTTAAGCATTATTTACCCAAACGATATAAGAATGTACCTCAGCTTCACTTATAAGCCAACAAAAGAAATTCATTAGAACAATAACAAAAGTATTCTGCGAAGTGTTAGTACTACAAAATATATTATACAACATATTATGGTATTGAAAATCATCCAAATCAAGTTCTTCTAAAATGAGCCTTTGGTTTTCATTTAGTGCTAAAGCTATAAATCCTTAATTAAAATGGCTAGAAATAAATGTATAAGCACAAGAAATCATTGTTAGAATACCAAAGCTCTTCATTAAAAATATGATTATGCACATCTTTCAAAGCATAACAACTAATTTAAGCTATGGGTCTCTGAAATGGTTTGCCAAGTGTTAATGGAAAGATGCAAAGAGGACACATGCAGACAAGCAACTGTGTGTTGGCACAGAAACTTCCCTTTGTCTTACATATGTATGGCAAGACAATAGTAAGTCAACTAGAAGGCAGTGGTCTGGAGGCAAGAGCTTGAAGCCAAACATGGAAACTAGTAACTTAACATAAAGTAGTGAAATAAATCTAGGACTTTTTTTTAAAAAAAAAAGCTACTCTCAATAACGCTAACCGTGAAATTACTTGACTGTTGTAAAATCCACCTTGTTCATTCATGTCCTTCAAAAAATAAAACCTCCCATCCTTTTTTGATTTGGTTAATATGTGACTGCAAACCTACCAAGGTTGTTGACTCTTAAAAGGCTCCTCAGTTTGGAGACAATTGGGAATGGACAGTATATAGGGACTTTGTGAAAGACATCCAAATGAATAAATTAATTTGAAATGGAACAATGTAATAGCTGAAATGAGAGATCTTGATTATAAAGTAAGTAGGGAGGCTAGCAGATAACGTTGGGTACGCCATTATATCATTTTACAGAACACAAAAGCTTTGTAGTGTCAATAAGTAAATATGAACAGATATTCAAAATACTTGTATTCATTTTAATTCCTCATAATTTTAATGTGATAACATGACAAATCCCTCATTTCAAAATGTTAATTAATTGTGGCTATGAATAAACGGACAAGTGGGTCCCCATGCAATTAAATGCACTTCTTTCACAAGACACGTGATTCAATCAATCTAATGTTATCTGAAATTATATTGCCGCTCAGAACCACGGAATCAAATCTAACTGAATTACCAGGCATTCAAGCACCATTTGAAAGTCAATTAACTTCAAGATGTCCTTCTTCATTTCAGAAAAATAGATTTACTATTTATCTGTCACCAGTAATAGAATCATATAACTGTCTTCTGATGGAAATAGAATTTTGTATTTTTCAAGCAAAAAATGCATTAAGCTGAGCATTTAAAAATGGATATGAAGTTAATTTATCACATTAATCATAGTATCAGACTAATTGTGAGTGATTTGTAAAAGAAACATGCTTAAGTATCAGAAACATCAGCCATGTATTCCAGATATCAGTTTAGAAGTGTATTCCACAAGGGCACTTCTGTAATACTTTACAACAAGTAATGGGATTTTGCAATTGTGAGTAAACAAATTATGCCTTTATTCTGCAATGCTATTATCATTCTACATTCTCCTTGATTTTTTTTGCTTCGTTCAGGGACTGCAGGTTCACAACAGGTAACGGGGGAATCTTCGTACTCTTGAGATTACATACATATTTGAAAGAATATCAGTTCTCTTACTCCCCACTTCCATGATTAAACAGCCCATGGCCATTCAACAGCTTCATCAGAAAAATGTCAGAGAGTTACCAGGCGTCTACCCAAGTCCACCGGGTGGAACAACAAAATACTTCTGAATAAATGGCTGAGGACTCATATAAAAAATGTAACCATTTCAATGATGAATTTTTCATTTGATAATGTCTATAATATTCAGTATTCTTTGAGAGTCATAAATTTCTCAGCTGGAAGTCTACCCATGTACGTTGATGCTTATATGATGCACTCAGGCATGGAGGGCTTTCTGACAGATGGAATTGCGGGGGGGGGGGGCGGTGTACCACCAGTGCCAGGACATCTAACACTACCCTCACTATGGGAGACCAACTCCATCTGCAAATGCTAAGAAAACTGTGCATTTAGAGCACCAGGCTCTAAAATCCAGAACTAAAGATGATGAGAAAGAACTTTTGTTTTCTGAATGCCATCAGTAGACTTGAAAAAGTTGAGCAGACACTAATATATCACTTTGAAATTATGCCCATATATTTTCTAGGAAAACAGCTTTGCCTGCAGATTACTCATGGTGCAGATGACAGCATTTAAAAAGGGTCCTGTTAAGAATGCACCTGGAAAGCAGTGTACAGGTCTGGTCTTCCTGTCTTAGAAAGGATGCTTGCAGTAGAGGGAGAGGAACAAATATTTAGCAGGTTGACTGGTGGATTAAGGGGATACAGTATTCTAATAGGGCCTGACCAGCTAGATGCAAGGATGATATTGTCCCCTATTAGAGTGACAAGAACTAAGCATTACTGTCTCAAAGTAAGTGGTTCCCCACTCAGGGAAATGAGAAGAAACAGCTCTAATTTGAAGGCAGAGAATCTTTGGAATTGTCTACCAAAGAGAATTGTGGCTAATTACATACAAGATAGAAAGTGAAGATTTTTGTGAGTTAAACAAATCAAAGAATAATAAGTAAGTGCAGGAACGTTGCACTGAATCAAAAGCTCAGCAATATTGTTATTGATGGTTAAAGCAGGTATAAGGCTTCAAATGGCCGACTCCTGCTCCTATTTTAATGTTCTTATGGGTCAACATTGAATGGAGGCTAACAGAAATGAATGAGAGAAACATCATGGATTCCATGGAGAGTGTGGACATTTTTACAGGTCACAAATCAGGAGGAAATGAGGGCAGATAAAGAACAGGTCCTGCAAGAAACATAACTTCACCTGGATCTGGTCCTACAACTTGCTTTCCTGTGAAGAATGCCCACTTAAGGAAAATACTGCAAATACTTCAGATTTTACTTCAACACTGCAATTTTGAGTTCAGTATTTTGCAACTGACAAATTATTATTTTTTTCTCTTTTTTTTGCCAAAGCTGGCTGAGTAAATGAGAAGCCCATCTAAAACACACACACACAAGTAATGCAACACAGCTGAAAAACTAGCAGATCTTAGATCCTAATTTTCTTTCAGTCTGCAACAAAAGAAAAAATCTGGCTGCAGCTATTTTTTAGTCGGCTGCATATGCTCCATTATCTGGGTAACCTCATCCCATTTGAAGGTCATTACCTTCTCATCCCATCTGGTTGCTGCTGATATTAACCCTCCTCAATTCTCATCACGTAATGGTGTTTTTTTTTCTCTCCCTTTCTAAACATCAGCTCTCAGAATTTCTTTCTTCTGCATAACAGATTATGTCTTTTGTTATTCTGCCCTTCACAGTTGCTTTCATTTCATTTCTTTCACTGCTCTTCAATTTCCTTTCCCTTCACTTTTATCCACTTCCTCTGTAGCCCATTCTGTGTAGCATCATATTTAATCCAAATGTGATTTCCAGTTATTGTGTGTCTTGCTCTGTGATTTATAGTTATAGCATTCTATTGCATGTGCTTTTTTAACCAAAAGGCACAGCAACAGTGGTAATAGCATTCACTTGTGAAAGGACTAGAAGACACAGAGATCAGCACTCATTCCACATCTACTCTAATGAGAGACTGTTCGATCTATCAAAGGAAGACAACACACAATCCACTCTAAGAATGAAATGCTTCATCTGTTTTGGAGAGTACTTGGTCCACCTGAAGAAGACAGTGATCATAAGGAGCCAATGGCTGGATCACTCAAAGGAATCAATGTACAATCAACTCATTGGATCCAGAACTCAGTCCATCATAAGGAAACTGCAGCAGAAACAGAATCATTGTAATTTACTATCACTGACTTACGTGAAACTCATTGTGTTATGGCTGCAATACTCTGCAAAGACTTTTAAATTACTATAAATTACAAAATAAATAAATAGCTCAAAAAGGAATTACAAGGTGGTATTTATAGGTGTATGGATTGGTTAGAACGCTAAATCACTGAGTGAGTGTCTTCAGCCTCCTATACCCCTTTCCCAATATTAGGAACAAGAAGAGGGCATGATGAAGATCATCAGTGACAAATGATGCTTTCTCGAGGCACTGTCTCTTCAAGATGTCCTCAGTAGTGGGGAAGAAATTGGCTCAGATGATGGAGACTGCAATCCTGTGCATTAGAGCAGGATTGCAGTCTCCATCATACCGAGATGTGATGCAACCAGTCAGAAGGTTTTCTATGGAAATTTGCAAGAATCTTTGGTGCAGTATCAAATCTCAAATTCCTAGAGCTGCTGGCATGCCTTCTTCAAGATTGCATCATTGTGTTAGCCCAGGAGAGATCCACCAGGATGTTGATGCCAGGAACTTGAAATGCGCTCCAGGAACAATTACTAAGAACTTGAAATCCTCCGTTCACTCTAAAGAAATAGCACTCTGTGTACTTATGGAACACTACATAATCCACTCCAGAAAGGTAATGTTCAGTCGATCCTGACTTGAACACTACAGTACCTAGCCAACTCTGAGAAGCAATGCTCTGTCCACTTGTACAGAAGAGCCTACAAAAAGAGGGCTTTTCCATACAAGTGGCCCAATTCATCATGGATAAACCCCTCACCATCACTGAGCACATCTACATGGAGTGCTGTTGCAGGAAAGCAGCGTCCATCATCACTGACCCCCGCCACTCAGGTCATGCTCTCTTCACGCTGCTGCCATCAGGAAGAAGGTACAGCAGCCTCAGGATTCACACCACCAGGATCAGGAACAGCTACCTCTCACTCATCAGGCTCTTAAGCCAAAGGGGATAACTTCACTTGCCTTGTCACTGAACTGAACTGACTTTCAAGGAGTTTTCATCTATTGTTCTTGATATTTATTGCTTATTTATTTACGATTCTCTAGATTGCTGCCCATGCCACATGCCAGTGAGAATAAGAACAGGATGATTTGGCAGGTGAATGTGCGGCTGAGGAACTGGTGCAATGGGGAGGGGTTCAGATTTATGGATAATTGGGATTTCTTCTGGGGAAGGCACAACCTGTACAAAAGGGACAGGTTATACCCGAACCTGAGAGGACCAATATCATTCCGGGCAGGCTTGCTGGAGTTGTTCGGGAAGGCTTACACTTGGCAGGGGGATGGGAACTAGAGTGATAGTGTTAAGGATGAGGTAGTTGGTTTATGAACAGAGGCAGTGTGTAATGAGATTCCTAGCAAGGAGAGGCTGATGATGGGGCAAAACTGCAGTCAATAGGATGAGTTGCAATATAAAAGGTGGACAAATTTGAGAAGAGTGAAGACAGGACTGAAGGTATGATACTTGAATGCAAACAGTACATAACATAACATAACATAAGAACATAAGAGATAGGAGCAGGAGTAGTCCAATCGGCCCCTCAAGCCTGCTCCGCCATTCAACAAGATCATGGCTGATCCAATCTTAACTCTAGTTTTCACCGAATCCCACAAGGCAACAGTGCCAACCAACAGGGCACCATGCCGCCCATTGTATTTTATTATTCATTCCGCCCAAACCCATTTGATCACCCGGGGAAAAAAAAACAATTTGCCAATTGAGGAGAAAAAATCTGGAAAATTCCTCTCCGACCCATCCAGGCTATTGAAAATTGGTCCAGGAAATCACATGGCTGATCTAAACCTAGCCTCATGTCCACTTACTTGCTCGCTCACCGTATCCCCTAATGCCATTTTTATCCAGGAAAATGTCTATCTCTGTTTTGAATTTATTGAGTATAGTAGCTTCCACAGCTCTCTGAGGCAGTAAATTCCACAGCCCCACTACCCTCTGAGTGAAGTAATTTCTCCTCATCTCAGTCCTGGAACGGCATCCCCTTATTTTAAGATTATGCCCCCTAGTCCTAGTTTCACCCATCATTGGGAACATTCTCCCTGCATCCACCCGATCAAGCCCCTTCACAATCATATATGTTTCAATAAGATCGCCTCTCATTCTTCGGAACTCCAATCTACTCAACCTCTCATCATGCATCAACCCACCCATCCCCAGAATTAACCTAGTGAGCCAGTATGCCCTTTCTTAAATATGGACACCAGAACTGCACGCAGGTAGATGAACTTGTAGCACAGTAACAGATTTGCATGTATGATGATGTGGGCTTCATTGAATCATGGCTGAAAGAAGATTATAACTGGGAGTCTAACGTCCAAGAGTACATGTTACATTAAACACAGGTAGGCAGTGGGGGGGGGGGGGGGTGGGTGGGTGGGGAGCGTGGTCCTGTTGTTAAAAAATGAAATCAAATCATTAGAAAGAGGTGACATCGGGTTGGGAAGGTGTTGATTTGTTGTGGGTATAGCTAAGGAACTGCAAGGGAAAAAAAAGAGACTGGATGGGAGTTAGATACAGACCCCCAAACAGTAGTAAGGATGTGATCTACAAACTACATAAAAACATAGAAAACATACAGCACAATACAGGTTCTTCAGCCCAGAAAGCTGTGCCGAACATGTCCATACCTTAGAACTACCTAGGCTTTACCCATAGCCCTCTATTTTTCTAAGCTCCATGTATCCTGCAAAAGTCTCTTAAAAGACCCTATCATATCTGCCTCCACCACCACCGCCAGCACCCCATTCCATGCACTCACCACTCACTGCGTAAAAAACTTACCCCTGATATTTCCACTGTACCTACTCCCAAGCACCTTAAACCTGTGTCCTCTTGTGGCAGCCATTTCAGCCCTGGGAAAAAGCCTCTGACTATCCACACGATCAGTGCCTCTCATCATCTTAGACACCTCTTATAAATCTTGTACACCTTATTACAATAGGAGATAGAACATGCATGCTAAAAGGGCAATATTACAATCATCAAGGGGGATTTCTATATGCAGGTAGATTGGGAAAATCAGGTTGATGATGGTTCCCAAGAGGGAGTGTTTCTAGAATGCCTAAGAGATGGCTTTTTAGAGCAGCTCATGGTTGAGCCCACTAGGGGATCAGCTATTCTGGATTGGATGTTGTGCAATGAACCAGAATTGATTAGAGACTTTAAGGTAAAGGAACCTGTTGGGATATGTGATCATATCTCAAATTCACCCTGAAATCTGAGAAGGGGAGGCTAAAGTCGGATGTATCAGTATTACAGTAGAGTAAAGGGAATGAGAGAGGAGTTCACCAAAATTGATTGGGAAAGAACACTGGCAGGAGTAACTGCAGAGCAGCAATTGCTGAAATTTTTATAAGCAATTTGAAAGGCACAGGATATGTACATCCCAAAGAGGAAGAAGTACTTTAACTGCAAGATGATACAATCATGGCTACAAGAGAAATCAAAGCCAACATAAAAAACATAGAGAAGGCATATATTAGAGCAAAAATTAGTGGGAATTTAGAGGATTGGGAAGCTTTTAAAAACTTACAGAAGGTGACTAAAATATCATTAAGAAGGAACAGATGGAATTTGAAAGCAAGCTAGCCAATTATATTAAAGAGGACACAAAAACTTTCTTTGGATACATAGTGTAAAAGAGAGGTGACAGTGGCTATTGGACTGTTGGAAATTGATACTGGAGAGGTAGTAATGGGGAAAGAGGAAATGGCAGATGAACTGAATAAGTATTTTGCATCATTCTTCACCGTGGAAGACACTAGCACTATGCTGGAAGTTTGGGAATGTCAGCGAACAGAAGTGTGTGAAGTTGCCATTAGAAAGGAGAATGCTCTTAGGAAACTGAAAGATCTGAAGGTAGGTAAGTCACCTGGACCAGATGACGTACACGCCAGGGTTCTGAAAAAGGCGGCTGAAGTGATTGTAGAGGCACTAGTAATGATCTCTCAAGAATCACTAGATTTTGAATGGTTCTGGAAGACTTGAAAATTGCAAACAAATCTCCACTCTTCAAGAAGAGAGCGAGAGGCAGAAGAAAGAAAATTATAGGCCAGTTAGTCTGACCTCTGTGTTGGGAAGATGTTGGAGTTGGTTATTAAGGATGCAGTCTCAGGGTACTTGGAGGAACGTGATATAACAGGTCCTAGACTGCATGGTTTCCTCAAGGCAAAATCTTGTCTGACAAATCTGTTGGAATTCTTTGAAGAAAATACAAGCAGGATAGACAAAGGAGAGTCAGTGGACGTTGTGTACATTGGTTTTCAGAACACCTTTGACAAAGTGCCACATATGAGGCTGCTAAACAAAGTAAGAGCCAGGATTACAGGATAGGTACTAGCATGGATAAAGCAGTGGCTGATTGGCAAGAGGCAAAGAGTGGGAGTAAAGGAAGCCTTTTCCGGTTGACTGCCAGTGACTAGCGGTGTTCCACATGGGTCTGTGCAGGGACTGCTTCTTTTTATGTAACAATTCAATAACTTGGATAACTAAATTGATGGCTTTATTGTGAAGTTTGTGAAAGATATGAAGATAGTTGGAGGACCAGGTGGTTTTGAGGAAGTAGAGAGGTTACAGAAGGACTTATAGAGAGATTTGGAGAATGGGCAAAGAAGTGGCAGATAGAATACGTTGTCATGCACAATGGTAGAAGAAATAAAAGGGTAGACTATTTTCTAAATGGTGAGAAAATTCCAAAATCTGAGGTGAAAAAGGGACTTGAGAGTCCTTGTGCAGGATTCCCTAAAGGTTGAGGGTTGAGTCAGTGGTAAGGAAGGAAAATGCGATGTTAGCATTAATTTCAAGACAACTAGAATACAAAAGCAAGGATGTAATGTTGAAGGTTAATGAAGTACTGGCGAGGCCTCACTTGGTGTATTGTGAGCAGTTTTGGGCCCTTTATCTTGGAAAGGATGTGCTGACACAGGAGAGGGTTCAAAGGAGATTTATGAAAATGATTCCAAGATTGAACAGCTTGTCATATGAAGAGCGTTTGATGTCTCTGGCCTGAATTCACTGGTCTTCAGAGGAATGAAGGGTGTCCTACTTGAAACCTATCAAATGTTGAAAGACTTAGGTAGAGTGGATGAGGAGAGGATGTTTCCTATGGTGGCAGATTCTAGGAGCAGAGAACACAGCCTCAAAATAGAGGGCTGCCTATTTTGAACAGAGGTGAGGAGGAATTTCTTTAGCCAGAGTGCAATGAATCTGTGAAATTTGTTGCCATAGGTGGCTGTGCAGATCAAGTCTTTAGGTATATTTAAGGCAGAGGTTAATAAATTATTTTTTGTATTTGCAAAGATTGTTGGTTTTGTTTTGCACTTTGTTTGTTGTCTGCCTTTTTGGTATAGTGTTTCATTGATTCTATTGTGTTTCTTGTATTGTCTGTGATTGCTCACAAGAAAAGGAATCTCAGAGTTGTATGTGGTGACTTCAATAATCAATTTACTGCCAACTTTGAACTCTAAGGAGACAGTGTTTGGATCTTTCTAAGGAGATACCGTTCTGTCTGCTCTGCAGAGGCAGGGCTCACTAAATCTCAAGGAGACACTGATTAGTCTTCTCTAAGGAGATATGTCTAAAGGAAATGGTGTGCCATCTGCTCTGGAGGAACAGTTCTCTTCCACTCCAGAATGGCAGAGTCCAACCCAAGTAATCAGTTCTCTGGTCACCCTCAGAAGGCAGCTATTAATTCACACTCAGTAGCCAGTGTTCAGTTCAAAGAAGGCTCACTTCATTCTAGGGATGCCATTGTTCAGTCACCCTGAGAGGTTAGAGGATTTTCAGTGGTCTCCTGGATTACTATAGGAAATGTTTAATCAAAGCCAACCAATCCAAACGTATAGATTAGTTAAAAACCTTTTTACCTCAGTATGGTTCCTCTCTCTAAGCTCGCAGATGTTGAGTATCTGTTTAATACAACTTGTGGATTTGCAACAACTTGGTCTGCTGCTGGATAATGTGAGGAGCCCAACATCAGAGCATAACCAGCAGGCAGCACACTTGGAACTTCAGCATTCATGCATCTGTGTCAAACCTCCTGGGTATCTCCAATATCGTAGTGCAGAAAAGATGGCATTTCCTAGCAAGCTCTAGCTCAATTTGACTCAAGAGATATTTTTAAAGAGCTGGATGGGGCACAAGAATTTCTGTGTCTATGTTGTATTATTTGGAATTGTTTAATATACTTAGGAATAAATAGGGCTGTTTAAAAGGGCCATAGTATCTTTGTTAGTGCTTCACAGTTTTCTTAGGAATTCACAATATTTTCATAAAAATCCTGAAACTTTGAAGGGTTTGATATCATCTCTGAATAGGATGAAGACAGGCAATGTTCACAGTGTGTTTGTGAATTGAAGGTGATGTTGCAAGAGGTTAATATCATGTTGATAGTGTGACCATGAGTATTGTGACTGAGAGAGCTGTGAAAGGAGCAAGTGTTGCATTCAATGTGTGGCAGATAGCTCGTGGATTTGGAAGAGTTTATATTTTCTGTGCAAATAGGTGGGATATTGAAAGGGGTAAATATAATGCTCTGAATAAGATAGAGTATTAAATTGAGATTATATCACCTCTGCGAAGAGGGTGGTACGTTGGAATGAGTTAACAATATTTTTGTGAATATGGTAGGCCACAAGAAATATGTAAGTTACAGTATCTCTGTGAATAGTAGAGAGTCAGAAAGCATTTCCAGTCTCTTTCAGTAAAGGGTTGGATGTTGAAAGGAGCCTCTCATGCCTCTGTGAGGATGGCTGGCATTGGTATTGATTTACTGTGTACCGAGGCTCTGTTTTTAGATAGGGTGTTTGTAAAAGGTTGCAGGGGCTTTGTAATATCTCTGCAGAAAGCTGTTCTGATATAAGCCCTAGAAAACGTTCGAACATTCACAACATTGCTGTGACCGAAGTGGGATTTTGAAAGAAGCTCACAGCATCTTCCTTAATGAGGTAGAGTGTTGAAATGGGTTCACAGGGAGTCTGTTGTTAGGCTAGAGAATCAGAATGTTTAATGTAAAAATCAATATTCCATTAACAACAGAACATGTACGAATCTAAAGTGGCTTCCTTTCATGTTTAAGTCTGTTATTTCTTACAGATAATTTTCTTAGAAAAGACAATTGATCTTACCACAGTAAAATATTATCTTCCGTTGTTTGGGCAATTTTTAATGAAAACTTTCATTCATTTTACACTTAAAAACACAAAATAGTTAATGTAAGGCAAATAGCCTTTCCTTTTTAGATGAAATTGATTTAACGTTTCTATAGGGTGCATGTTCACTTGGTATTTCAAAATACTTCTTTACTGATGATAGTTACAAAGGCAAACACGGCAGTCAGCTTATGTTTGACAAGACCTGACATAAATCACATGTTCAGTGTATATATTCTTCAGAATATGTTCAAACCTTAATGCAGGGTTTGGATCTAAAACCAACAATTTGTTTCCTCCCAAAGACACTGCCCGAACCACTGAGTTCTTCCAGTGGATTGGTTATTCTTCAGTATTTGGAGTTAATCTGTCTCTTTAGGTGTTTATTTATTATTTTTCTGACTAATAAATGTCAAGAATTATAGGACATATCTGTTCATTAGGTCAGAAGGGTATCTTAAGCTATTAAATAGGCGTTTTTTCAGATTATTGAGTCAGTTTTTACAAATTTTTCAGCCAGGTATAAATTCCTTTAGTAATATTACACAAATTATTTAACATCAAAGTTCAAAGTTAATTAATTACCGAAGTATGTGTATGTTACCATATACTACCCTGAGATTCATTTCCCTGTGTATGTTCACGGTAGATACAGAGAAACATAATAGAGTCAATAAAAAAATACAAAGATGGACAATAAACCAATGTGCAAAAGAAGACAAAACATGCAAATACAGAAATAAATAAATAAAATAATAATGAGAACGTGAGTTATAGAATCCTTATAAGTTTGTGCAATTAGATCAGTACTGAGGTAAGTGAAGTTAACTTGTACTATTATGGCATACTCTAGACAAATACATCTTGTGATCTTCTTTACCAAAGTGAGTGGACAGTTTACACTTCCATCATTTTCATTTCCTTTATTCTATTATTTTACTAAACTTATTCATGTTTTAACTGCAGTATTTAGCTATGCAGGTATGTCATCTTCAATACCTCATAGACTTCAAAGTAGAAATTAACTCCAGTTAGTGACCAGTCCTTTCAGCTTGATTATTTTTGGTTTAGCATGTTTACTACTAATATCCTTCATTTATCTCCAGACACAAATCAAAGCAAAGATACCCCATGTGAATTCTACTCATTTATAGAGCCTATAAATCTGGCCAACATTTGTATTCCTTCCAGCTGTTGACAGGAATTAATAATCTCACTTTGATTTGCAACTCTATTTATGTACAGTACTGTACAAAAGTCTTAGGCACATATATAGCTAGGGTACCTAAGACTTTTTGTACAGTACTGTAGTAATTTTATGCATTGCACTGTACTGCTGCCTCAAAAAACGCCCCCAAATATCATGTCTTATGTAAGGGATGATAAATCTGGTTCTGATATGGACTGAAAGTGGGAAGGGAGCAGGAAGAGGGGAGTCATGTTTGGGGAAGGAGCAGGAAGCACCAGAAGGACATTCTGTAATGATCAACAAATGAATTGTTCAGAACCAAATGACCTTGCTTGGAGTCTCAGGGCTTCACCAGTCACAGCTTTATGGGAGAGTGGCAAAGAGAAAGCTGCTGTTGAAAAAAAACTCACACGAAATTTTGGCTAGAGTTAACCAGAAGGCATGTGGGAGACTCTGAAGTCATCTGGAAGAAGGTTCCATGATCTAATGAAACCAAAAGTGAGCTTTTTGGCCATCAGACGTTGTAAGCCAAACACAGCACATCATCAAAAACACACCAACCCTACCATGAAGCATGGTGTTGGCCGCATTATGCTATGGGGATGCTTCACTGCAGCAGGCACTGGAAGTCTTGTGGAGGTAGAGGATAAAACGAATGCAGCAAAACACAGGGAAATCCTGAAGGAAACCTTGATGCAATCTGCAAAGAAAACTTCAACTTGGGAGAAGTTTCGTTTTCCAGCAAGTCAATGACCCCAAGCATAAAGCCAAAGCTACACAGAAATAGCTTAAAAACAACAAAGTTAATGTCCTGGTATGGCCAAGTCAGAGTCCAGACCCCAATCCAATTGAGAATTTGTCACTGGGCTTGAAAAGTGTTGTTCACTCACAATCCCCATGCAATCTGACAGAGCTTGAGGAGTTTAGTAAAGAAGGATGGGAACAATTGCAGTGTTCAGATGTGCAAAGCTGATAAAGATCTATCCACACAGAATCAAGGCTGTAATTGCTACCAAGGTTGCATCTACTAAATTCTGACTTGAGGGGGGCTGAAAACTTATGTATTCATTTTTTTTTATATTTGTAATTAATTTATTTCACTTTGTAAAGTTCTATTTTAACTTTGACACAGAGTCCTTTTATAGGCACTGTATATTGATAGTTACTTTATATTTGAAATAGTATATCCTGACCATACCTAAAAAACATCAGTATTTTAAATTCTAGCTTATTATTTTTTCTCCTTAGCCAACTTGCCAGACACAATGGCCTAGATTTTCTGACCATACTGCTGAAGATGACCTATTTAAATAGATTCCTTACATTCAGTTTTTCACTCAGCAGAAATGGGTCAATGTCTGCAATCTGTGAGCAATACATAAATGCAAGGTGTAAGTGAAACCTGATAACTGCAGGAATTATCATATCAGAAAAATATTGTTAAGAGCATTGTATAGACTTTATTTCATCTTTCTTGCAAACAGAAATGTTTAGAATTTGGGAATATGTGTAATAAGAAGAGATTAATTACAATAACTACCTATTTTAATTTGAATATTTTCTTGTCAGGAAATCAAAACAATAGAAATGCAGAAGCTCAACATTCCAATTTAGGTTTAGGACTCATTTCAGGAACAATTTAGAAAGATAAAAAGATCTTATGCTCATCATCATTATAGATGGCATTTTCATTCAGCAACAGGTTCCTGAGGTTTACTGTACACCCATGATTCCGAAGTTTCATTTACCACAGAGACACACTTCATTAATTAGAGATGGAAAATAAAGGAAAATTTTAAAAATATTTAAATAATACAAAATAAAAATAGTAATAAATTAATATTTTATATGAAATATTACTTTAAAAAAAGAAATTCAAAAACTAATAGGAATGTAATAAACTTAAAACACCAATCAAGTTTCCATGGTGTTCATTTCAGAAATGGTGTCCAGAAGATGGAAAAGATGAGAATCTCTAAATTAGTGAAATAAACGAAAAATTCTGGAAATATTTAATTGGTCTAATGATTTGTATGTCTAGAGGATTGACATCAGTTTTTCAGTCTTTCAGCCTTTTATCAGAGCAGTTAACTGAAGTTAATTGAGCTGAAATGTTAACTTTTTTTGCTGCTTGGCATGCTGAATGCTCCTTTCATTTTCTACATTTATTTCAGCATCCTCATTATTTGGGTTTGGAAGTAACTAGTGACTTTATTATGCTAGTGACGTGTTATGCAACTCAGAATCATACCCATCTTGATAGGGCTTTTGGCCAAAAGCCTTATCAATGTGGGTATGATTCTGAGACACAATAATCTGTATAGAATCTAATGCAGGGAATAAAAAGGTACTGGGGATTGGATGATAGCTACAGAGTACAGGAGAATGGAGGGTGGTTTTCTAAGGGAAGGAGAGCAGGTTCTACATATGGTTGAGGGATGCAGCACGGAAATTCATTTGCAAAATTAGCTCAAGTAATGGCTGGAGGGAGAGTCCAGAAGATCATTCAGTTTGAATAGGGTAAAAAAGTTTGTAAAGGCACAGGAGCGAGAAAGGGAGTGCTAAGAATTAATCAATGTCCATGGGATTAATGTTTCGCATTTTAGGAAAGGAAAGAATGAGAAAACACAAGTGACAACTGAAAAAACAGCATCAGCAGCAGCTCATTGGTCAGGGAATAGGAGATGATAGGGGTTGTAGCAGGTCCAAGGAATTTTTTTTTTACTTCCAAACTGTCTTAAAGCAGTGTGCAGTTTATTAGCAGAGGTGAATATTAATTGTTTGTAATTCTCTACTCCCAGAAATGATCCTGGTAAGATCAAGGTGCAGAATCTCTGCATGGCAGGATTGGAGTATTTCTTTCTGTACTCTGTTTTTCTTCCTACAATAGTATAATTTCACAGCATTTGTGAACATCATTTCTTTAAACCCTGTAAGATATATTCAGGTGCCATGAGATAGTCACAGCAGTGGCATCAATCACCTCCATATGAGGAATTGGAGTTGATTATGAAATGGATCAAGCACCCCCAATCTTTTTACATTTTTGCTTGCCCTGTCTAATCAAAGTTACCAATATGACTTTGAGAATTTTTCTTTGTGAATGACAGCAAGAAGAGCAGTTGAGAAAGAATGATGTCTCTGAGTGCTTCATGAATTCAAGGATTTGAAGGGATGGCGTTCTCGATCATTCATATTTTGATTGGACCTATTCATTTTTGTCTGCTTGACAGTGAAAGTAGCTAAAAATTTTCAATTTTCAGAATTGTGGTGCATGAAAAGTAACCAGAAGCATAATCCATGAATATTAATGGTTGGAAGTCATTTCCTGAACACAGATTAATATAGTAAAGAACATTACAACAGAGTAAAGGCCCTTTGGCCCATAATGTTGTGCTGACCTTTTAAGCTACTTTAAGATCAATGCAACCATGCTTTTCCACATAGCCCTCCATTAAAAATTGATTAAACAGAACTAAAATTTGAGCATTTTACAGATGCAGCAGCTTTCCTTTCTCACGTGGCATCAAGTAAGAGATTACAATCTATGCCATAAGTAAAAAAACAAAGAAATAGAGAAGAATGACATGTGATGAAAGAGAAGCTTTCACAACTGGACAAATCCTATACACTTTGCTGATGGTGTACGCAAGAGAGTAGTGTCAAAATGGTTGTTGTTGTGATGTCTCCACTGTGACAGTGTAGTGGGTAGTGCTTGCTGCTCTCTCTTTTCGCTTCCACCACTGGCTAGCTGTCTTGCGAAGAGGAGAGTTGAATGTGTAAGTCTCTCCCTGCCAGTACACAGCCTCATCTTGAACATTGACTTCTCTTACTTCTGTTAATGCCCCTCCTCCCCTTCTTACCCCATCCCTGCCATATTTAGTTGTTTGTTTGTTTTTTCTCTCTCTATGCCAATCACTCTGCCTGTTCTCCATCTCCCTCTGGTGCTCCCCCCTCCCCCTTTCTTTCTCCCGAGGCCTCCCGTCCCATGATCCTTTCCCTTCTCCAGCTCTGTATCACTTTTCCAGCTATTAGCTTCCCCCCACCCCCTCTGGTCTTCTCCTATCATTTCGCATTTCCCCCTCCCCCACTACTTTCAAATCTCTTAGTATCTCTCCTTTCAGTTAGTCCTGACGAAGGGTCTCAGCCCAAAACATCAACAGTGCTTCTCCCTATAGATGCTGCCTGGCCTGCTGTGTTCCACCAGCATTTTGTGTGTGTTGTTTTAGCCTCATCTAGTGCCTCCTTGCTGGCATCACATGGAAACCGAGCTCCTTTCGGACCCAGGCTGAACTACAGAGGACAGGGAGGAGGTCTGGCCTCTGCACAAGTAGCAGGCAGACCCACTGGTGTGTGGACATGGCCTGGTGCTTGTGAACTAGATCCCCAGCTATGGGTAAATAGCCCCACTGTCTTGTGGGCAGCCTCAGGAGAGACAAAGGCTATGGGAGTAAACCCAGACAGCAAATCTGGAGTGGAGCCCCTAAGGAGGCTGGATGTCACTGAACATCCTTCCGGCAGCTCCTGCAGCCAAGCTGGTGCCAAACATATTGCTTCATAAGTTTTGTTTTGGATTACACTAGTGAGGCAGAGATCATGACAACTGGGCATCTGAGAATCTCCATACCTTCTGCCCAGGCTTGTGATGATGCTCATCATCACTGACTGTCCTTCGAGACAGACGGATGCCAACCAACCAACACAAGAGAGTGAACAAAGAATATAAATGTGTGTAAACTTGCAATCCTAAGATTCTTGACAAAATGCCTACTTGCTCATACATTACCAATAGCAAATATAATTATGCAAAATTAGATAACATCTATATTGCTTATGTTTTAAGCTTGCTACTTTGTACAAATATTAGTCATGATTTAGCAAAATTATTTTGATTAATTTATGAAAGATTTTAATTGTTCTTTAGTGGAGCCATCAATGGAGGCAAGATAAAATAAACACTTTGATAACAGTAACTACTCAAGTATGGTATTTAAATAGTTTTGATTGGTTAATCTAATATCCTCAGAGCTTCTCCACTGGGATCTGATTTTTTTAGCTGTCTGGCAAGAATAAAAGATAAAACATTTCTGTAACTCACAAAATTAGAAAATTATAAAGTACAATGGAATAGAATTATACTCAATTTATTTAATATGTGGAATGACTACCAATGATTTAAAGTAGAAATGTAGTTAAAATTATAACATCTTCATTTTTCTTTCAAGAACGTAGAAAGAACATATTCCGCTATCAAAATAAACACAGGTGTCTAACATTTGCAAATGCATATTACAGGTATTAATTGAAAAATAAAAACTTGAAAATATCCAATTCAAGGTCCATAACCTACCTAATGATGCAACTGGAATGTCAGTTTGTACTTGGTTTCAGAATTTCAAAGCAGCTACCGCAATGGTGATACTCCCAATACACAATTACTCGACAAAATGAATAATAGCGAGTTTGTAGCTAATATTAGATGACAGTAGTGCTGAAGACTGGAACAAATCTGAATGTGCATTCCTCAAATAAGAATGTATTGGCTACAGCAGAGAAAATGTCACTGAGTCTGGTACGGCAATTGTCATTTACTAGAGTGTTCTAAATTTTTAAAAGATCAATAAGTATATGCCAGTGAAATCTATCGGAATCCAGAGAAAAATAGAGGTACTAAGGAACATTAGTGTAAATAGAATTGTATTAAAAATCTCAGTACATGAAAATAAAAAATACTGAACATTCAAATGCCAAAGTGAGAATGGCAAGGTGCATTGAAGAGTTGAACCTATCTGAAATGAAGAATCTTTAATCTTGATGAACCAAAAATTACCACCATATTACAAACAATAAGTTCCCATAACAGCTTGAAGGTATTTACGCTGCAGCATGATAAGCTGAGGAATGCATTGATGGATATAAATTGTTAAATTAAAAGCAGTGAAATGCACAGAAGCAAATGAAGCAACATCCTCATCGGAAATGTCATTCAGACGTTGCGTTCTCTAGTAACTACATTTATATTCTGGAAACATGGTGCTCTGTGTCACCAATACAAATGTCTCTAGCTTCTCAGAGGAATATGATATGCTTATTCCTTACCGCAGCATTGGTTGTTGAGAGTGTGATGGTTGTTCAGCATCGTGGTACTGAGGCACCTTTTTGGTCACTTGCTTGTAAATATTTCTGGCAGTGACACAAATCCAGAAAATTGTAGAGAGAGTGGAGTAGTGTAAAACAATCCCAACCTAAAATATAAAAATATCTACATTATTCAGCGAGAAGAGAAAATCGGCAGAGATATTTAAGGTTAAGGTACAACAATTTTGAAGGAGCCTGTTATACAAAATGTACTCTCTGCAGGGTTTTCTAGTAAAATTCTTGTTCATTATGTAATCTGAGGGCATCAATATGTGTAGCGACATCTCTTCTCTATTCTCATGAGAGGAGATGAATAGCTGAATAACTGAATCAACATGTAGAATTTAAATTAGAAAATAATAAAACCTGTTTTTAGACTTACAATTCATTCTGAATATATCAGATTTTGACCAGTTCTACCATGGATAATGTTGTTAATACATGAATGAAAAGAAATGTATGGTTTGTAGCATAATCATTAAAATCCAAAGTAGATCTTTAGCATAATAGTACTCAGATTTTTGTTACAGGATTAAATTTCATTTTCAGAAGTCAGATTATATGACTGTTCATCCATAAACCTAAACTATCTTTCTAATGGAACAACCCAGAGAGGTATTCATATACACTGTGTCCATCATCTTGAATCAAATGGGGATAACTTCACTTGCCCCATTGTTGAGGTGTTCCCTCAGCCAATGGAGTTACTTTCAAGGACTCTTCATCTCATGTTCTTGATATTTATCATTTATTATTATTATTATTTCTTTATTTTGTATTTGCAGAATTTGTTGTCTTCTGCACTCTGGTTGAACACCAGTTGTGCAGTCTTTCATTGATTTTGTTATGGTTATTACTCTATATAGATTTATTGTGTATGCCCAGAAGAAAATGAATCCCAAGGTTGTATATGGTGATATATATATCTATACTTTGCTAATAAATTTACTTTGAACTTTAAGGGATGCCTCTGTCAAGCATGAGGTTATTTCAGATTGCCTATGATCTTATTAAATAGGCAGACTGAGTGGTCTCTATCTGTTTGCATGATTCCAACATAAATGTTGTGGTATATTCGGAGTACATTCAGAGCTGGCCAGTATGTCCTTACTGAGCACTGCAGCTTTGTAACCAAAGGTTGACGTCTATTCAGTATTTACAGATGCTTGCTTGGTGAGAGATTTGTTTACAGTTTTTGCATTTTGTTAGAAGGTTTCCCAAATTGTATTTACAAAATCAACTTTTGCTAACACAATGGAGAAAATTTAATTACTGGAATTAAATAAATCCTTCACAGAACATGCGTGACATTCATAACCAGATACCAAAATTCAGTTATTTCCATTTTGTACAGTATATCTAGCAAACAAAGCCTTTGTTGAAGACATACTCTACAATTTAAAGATGATGCAGGGAAGGGAGCTGTATGTATGAAAATCTTCATATAAATCACAGCAGCTCATTTTACATCAATATATTGCAGCAAGAATCGATAGAGGCAGTTTATCATTTTCAGCTAAATTACTTTGTTATTAATGACCTTGAAAGTTGTGTATGCATTCCTCCAGGCTACCCCCAATTAGTAACTGGATGAAACAGATTTGTTCTTTTTAATAGCTCTTGTACACCTGTCAGCTTTATTGTGAAAAATGCATGGGTAACCTCCTCTGTAGGAGACATCCAGACAATGAGCGTGATAATAGACTCAAGAGTTGCGGTTCAGTTTTTCGAAGACCCTTATATTAAATATCTCCTTTAGCATCGCTCAGAAACACATGTAGAGTAGATCTTACTACCTGTGAGTCAGAATCCCTGGATTTCTTTCTCTGATTCTGAAGATTCTACCTGCTTTGTTCATAAGAGGACAGCTAGGTTGAGGAAGATTTCCGTGAGAATGTTCTCTAGAACGGGTCAGTAAATGTGACTTGTGGGTAAGCGTGCCTTCCTACAGCATCACCTAATACTGTCTCCATGACATCCTCCAAATTCACACATCCTCTGCCACGCTGACAACCCGAGCATCGTGTAGCAGTTATACTTTACAGTATCAGCAGCCTGGCTTCATTTCCCAGCACTGTCTAAGGAGCTTGTAAGTTTTCCTCAAGACCAAGTGGCTTTCCTCTGGGCGCCCTGATTTCCTCCCACAGTCCAAAGATGTACCAGTCAGTAGGTTAATTTGTCATTTTAAATTTTCCCATGATTAGGCTAGGGTTAAATTAGGGGTTGTTGGGTGCTGTGGCTCGAAGGGCCGTAAAGGCCTATTCCACACTGCATCTCAATAAAATAAAAATAAAAATGTTACACTGAATTGGACATTTGGGGCTGACCGTGTTGTTAGTATACCTGACAGGGTGGGATGTCTGTAGTATACTTGACAGCAGACTCCCAAAGCAAACACTCTGCTCTCAGTTCTGCACAGGAGTGACAAGAAATACAACATACCTTCCTACTTCTGGGAAACTCTGGGCCCATGACCCTTCAGAGTGGAGAATGAGTATTCAGGATGGTGCAAACAACATTCAGGACATGCAAATAAAAATCATACACAGGCAGTAGAAGGGGTGCACCACCTCAAACAACTTCCCACCTGTTCCCCCCCCCCACCCCTCACCATCAGCCACCTCCTGCCCCATTTGTGGAAGGTTCTTAAGGTCCCACAGTGATATAATTTCCCACCTCAGAACCTACAAACTTGGTCTGAAAGATAGACATCCCCAATCCCAAGTGACTGCCTGATAAGAAGACTGAACAAAGAAGACATCAGAAGCAGAATTTGAGCCCTATCAGAGGGCATGAAGAGCACGGAACAGGGGAACAGAGCTGAAGAGATAATGGAGAGGTTGCTGAGGAATGGAGCTGAGCAAGGTGTTATCCAGAGAGCAGAAGATTAATGGTGTGGCAAGTGGGCCATTGCAGTATGTGATTATTCTGCTCTAATAATGGAATATAATTTCCAGAACGTTAGAAGATCAGCTTGGAGTACAGCACTTGACAATGTGAGTTTCATGACCATTGTACAGACATTTAAATAGACAGACAAATAAGAATGGGAAATTCAAATAAAAGAATAGTGGATGATAAAAATGTGGAACAGATTACCATAAAGTGCTCAAAAATAGCTCTGAATAGTTGCTGTCAGCAGACAGGATTCATTGATATTAGGTCTACCGATAAAACATCTCAGAAATCTGGTGGCAATTGAATAGTTCAACAAAATGGTCTTCCAGAGCCTGGGAATTATGTTATATTACTATCACATTCAGGTAATGATTACATTTATCCAAAGACATTTGGCAAAGGAATGTCAATCAGTACCATTCATGCCAATTCTTTCTTCATTATCTCCTGACAGTTAACTAAAATTTATCAGAAAGTAAAGGTATTGCCTTAGGCAACCACTTGTTGTTAATTGAGATCATAGGTAGATCAAAAAAATAGTTTTGTTCTTAGTATGAAAAATGTAAATACTGAATTACAATATGCACTTATCTGCTTTAATTTAAATTAATCTTTGTCTTTTATATAATGTAAATTTTGGTTTCCCTTAAAAAAGCATTATTACAAATCCTACATTTACATGAAAATAAAGGTACATATTAGGCAGTACAAGCCAACTCTCTAAAAGGGTATAAAACTACCTGGTTGTGAATGAGAACAATGACTCTAAAGGTCAGGCACCTTATTTCTTTATTTTAAACTGATGTATAACTCTTTAATCAAATTATAGAAACAGATTTTGAAAAGCACATTCCTTGAGAAATGTATCTAGCTTGCAAAACAAGGGTAAATTGCAGCCATTGACCATCCCCACGCAATAATTTTCAATTCATCATCAAAGATGTATTTTTTTCCAATGGAAATATCAAAAAGATAGATTTGGAATCTGTGCATATTAAAAAGATCCCCAGGTGAGAGAGCTGGTATTTTTTAATATACAATGTTACTTCAATCATATAAAGCTCACATCACCTCAACTGGCTAGACCAAAATTGAAACTTATAACATGGTATTTAAATATTTTTATTGGTGCTTTGAGATTGCATTCCAAAACTTTGTCCACTAGTTAGTGCAATGTGTAAATAATTAGTTATTATTGTATGAAAGGGCAAAGCACACCCACTGACAGAGCCTGAAGTGAACCAGTTGATGGATCTGAGCAAAATATGGCAAGTACCCAAAAGAAAAGTGATGATACAAATGCTGAAGGAATTTGCCACTTGCGACTGAAGTTTGGTGAATTTATTTGAATTTTATATCCCAGGGAATCATAGAAGCTCAATCATGAATCGCTCGCAATTAATATAGGTAACTTTCTGGAGGGAGGTGCAGAAGAATCAAAGGATAAGTAAATAAGGCAGGATGCAGAATTGACACAAGACTACAGCCATGACTTTCCAAAATGGCTCCGTTATCTTAAGGGAAATCACATATAATATTCCTGCTCCTAACTCTTGTGCACTTACATGTCAAGATCACACCTTGTTTCTGATGGAAATTGAATTAGCCTACCTTCTTTTTGGGTCAGTGCCAGCTTTAGATCATACTTCTCAATGGTTTGGATTTTCCCTGGCTTTCTCTATAGATTTACACAACCATTTGTTTTCGCTGCCTATGTTGCAGCTAAATAATGATTTCTGCTTTAAAAAGCCAAAAGGTTTGCCAATTATTTTAACTATTTGACTGACAAATGAAGTGGTTTCCTTTATTGCACCACTACTGATAACTAGTTAATTTGGGTCAGAGCCCTCTTCACTGGTCACTTGTACTTACTTATGTTTGATCTTTTTGAAATTAATAAAGGGAGGAAAATTACTTTCAAAATTATTTATTTTGCTGTTGTAAAATCAATAGTTTAATAAATGCCTGTACATATTGGGGTATAGAAGTAGAATATATTTCATATTTTAAAGTGAGAATGCCATAACCTTTTGCTCATCATTTATGGGGGCAATATTGTTTTCATTTCCATTTGACACTTGCTTAAAAATAGCTCAGATCTATTTAGTGTTCAGAGAATTTATAAATATTTTACTTGTGAGAGGATGCAGGAGCTATTAAGGTTAAGGTAGTTCCAGTACAGATGTAGAGACTTAAGTAATTTGTTAATAGTCTAATTATCTAATAACTATAATTTGGATTTTACATCATTTTTAAATTAAGGCATGTTTTAAAAGTGCTGAACGTAGAGAAAGGTATAAAGTGATGATTCCAGACACAAGGATGGAGGAAGCTAAATGTTCTTCCACTATCCAGGCTGCAAATATTGTAAAGTAAAAATTCATGGGGACTGGGAAGTGAATATTGAGGTAACGAAATAGAAAAGTCAGGAAATAACAAAGGTCACATGATTTATGACGACAGGGGATTGAATGAAGAGCTGAGATGGCCAATGCCAATGAGGTGGCAGGGAACTGTTCTAGCATTAGGAGTCTGCATTTGATTTCAGTGTGTAGTTTTGGCTATCCTGTTGTAAGAAAGACATGGTCAAACTGGAAAAATTACAGAAAAGATTTACAAGGATGTTGCCAGGACTTAGATCTCAGGTTAGCTAGGCTAGGAGTTTATTCCCTGGAACTTAGGGTACTGAAGGGTGACCCTTTAGAAATGTCTCAAATTATAAAAGGCTTATATCAGGTGGATGATAACAATGTTTTACCCAGGGTAGGAGAGCCAAAAACTAGAGGGCATGGGTATAGGGCAAAAAAGAGACCTGAGAAGGAGCTTTTTTATGCAGAGGGTGGTGAATATATGGATTGAGCTTCCAGAGGAAGTAGCTGAGGCAGGTACAATAATATCATTTAAGAAGCACATATTCAGGTGCATGGAGAGGTGAGGCTTTAAGAAATATGGGCAGAATATGCTGCATTGCTTGACTCTATGACTCTGATAGGATATGGGGGTTAATAAAACACCAATCATGTGAAGCAAGAAGCTAAGATTAGAATTCATCCTATTTAATGTGATAACTAGAACGGGGTATAATGTTATTTGTAAGGGTGTGCAGACTAACATGGAGAGAAATGATGATAGTTCCAGTTTTCTTTTGGGTGCTGTTGTATGGAAAGAATGACAATCAGTGAACAGGAATGGATGTGGCCATTTTGTGAACTGTATGATGAACTGATCCTTACTCTGGGGTGACTTAGTTAGAGCCATTCAATGTGGACCCAAGGAATTTCAGCTATTGACCTGCTAAACTTGAGACAATTCTCCAACAAGTAGCTATTTATTATGCAAAGTGACAGGTTTGCAGCATGAGCAATCTGTAATCTCGTTAAGGTCATTGTCTGTGTCTCCTGGTTTGAACCAGTCAGAGTTGAAAAGAACAAAGACATGAGACTGAGAAGAGGCCATAGAACAATACTGTTTGTTGTCCTAGATCAGAGCTAATAAGGAGGGGACTGAGGTCAGCCAGGTGACCTCAAACCAACGAGATTCAAATAGACCATAGTAAGATCACAGGACATAGGAGCAGAATTAGGCCATCTGACCCATCGAATCTGCTCCACCATTCAATCATGGCTGATCCTTCTTTTTCTATCTCCTCGTCAACCCCGGTTTCCGGCCTTCTATCTTTGATGCCATGTCTAATCAAGAACCCATCAATCTCTGCCTTAAATACACCCAAGGACCTGGCCTCCTCAGCTGCGTGTGGTGACCAATTCACCACCCTTTGGCTAAAGAAATTTCTCCGCATCTCTGTTTTGAAAGGATGCCCACCACAGGAAACATCCTTTATACATCTACACTGTGTAGGCCTTTCGACATCCAAAAGATTTCAATGAGATCCCTCCACCCCCCCCCCCCCACTCACTTTTCTGAATTCCAGCGAAATTCAGACCCATCAAACGTTCCTCGCTTTTATTTCTAGAATCATCCTTGTGAACTTCCTCTGGACCCTCTCCAGTGCCAGCACATCTTTTTGAAGAAGAGGGACCCAAGACTGTTCACAATACTCAAGGTGACGCCTCACCAGTGCCTTATAAAGCTTCAGCATCGCATCAAATGTAACATTTGAACTGATAAGAAGTGTTTAAAAAGTAACGAGCTTCAAATGCAAAGCAGCGACAACTATCATGGATGTGGAGATTATAGACTGGAATTATGAGGAACACCTGGCCAGTGAAGACTCCAATCCTAGGTAATACATTTCTCTTCACTGACCGTTTATGGAGGGTCAGGGACACTTAGTAGATGAGCAGACAGGTACTCAGTTGTGTAAATTCACATACTTGTGAACTGAGTCAATATAGGTATTTGTCTGTAAATAGATTCCCTCTGTAGCCAACTACATAATTACATGATCATTATTATTAAAGGGTAATCCTTATAACAGGGCACTGGCGAAGAATATAACTACTCTGATGCAGGAAAAGAAGTCTTATAGTACAAGCTGAGAGTACCAGAGAAAAGATTCAGATGCAGCAGACACATGGAAGCTAACAGACTATGTCAAATAGCACTATAATACATACTGTATCAGTAAGTGTAGGTTAGATCCCGAGGGGATTTGAGGACAGAAAGAGAAGCCTTTGCTGGAAATATACTGGTATGATTAGGAATGGAACAAAGCACAGTTCTACAGAGTTTGAAGAAAGAGGGAGATCAAAGGAGGATGGCAGAACCTGTTCGTGATAAATGGCCTTAGATCTAGACAATAGAACATCACTGTCCCTGAAAGGGCTGGTTTGGTACTTCAGGCTGTGAGTTAAACATTGTGAAAAAACAAGGCAGCCACAAACATCTCAAATCAGGGATAAGACAATTTTCAAATGTTCAGGTGGAATTCAAGGAAAGCGAAACAGAATTCATTTTTAAAATCATACACACTTGGTCAAAACTGTTGGGTTCTCACCAAGAGTGTAATGTCATTCTTTGGCTGTTTTTCTTTCCACAGGTGCTGCCTGCCCTGCACTTTGTTTTCAGCATTTTCTCTTTCTATTTCATTATCCCTTTTATTGAAGGTCATTGAGTGATAAATGTCCTCAGGCCATCAAAAGGACACTGCTGTTCTTTACCGAAACATTTATCTATCACATACAGGTTAGGAGCAGGAGTAGGCCACTCACTCTCTCCTGACTGCTTCACCATTCAACAAGTTTGTGGCTGATGTGATTGAAAATTTAATTCCGCATTTATTCTGCACCCAGCAATCTTACACTCCTTTACCAAGAATATATCTATCTCTGTCTTAGAAATATTCAAAGACTCTGCTTTTAACCATTTATGGAAGAAATCTAATGACTTGGTTCTACATTCCCCGGACAAAAAAAACATCTCCACATCCAACTTGTCAGCTTATCTCAGGATCTTTATATGTTTCAGTCAAGAAGTTCTCTTTCTTCTAAACTGTAGCAGATGCAAGCTTGGTCTCTCTACTCTCCTTCATAAGTCAACCTACCCAGCCTGGTCTATTGTAGCAAATCTTTTCTAAACTGGTTCATTATGTATTGTCATCTTTAAATAAGGAGACAAATGCAATCAAATTACTTCAGATATAATTTCATCAAATCACTATATGAATGATGCACTATCTTCTTGAGAAAGCAGATGGGGCCTTAATTAAACAAAAATCAAAGAGATTTTAAAAAATTGAAAGCAGAATATAATAACTTTGCAAAGACATATTATTAGGATAATGCATGGATTGTCAGTAGGTCAGACAGCATCTATAGAGAGAGATTAAACATTCAAGTTCACGATGGTTCATCAGACTTCCTAAGAAAAAGTCATGGACCTCAACTGTTATCACTGGACTAAGCCATGCTTCACTTGGGTTTTGAGAAGGGATCATATAACAACCCATTAAATAAGTACAAATTTCTGAATCATTGGTCTAGTGCACTTAAGAGTCTCAAATAAGGTTTCATTGTATGCCATGTATATATATATACCTAATTTCCTCAGAATAATCCCCTTTCAATACTTCTGATCTAAGTTGTTCCAATATCAGATTTTAGCTCCTGTGATCTCTGTGGTTGTGTTTTCCCATTAGCAGATAAAGGTTCCAAACTCAAGAGGTTTGATGTGACTGCTGTCCAATGCTTTGATGGCCAATGTAGAAAAAGATCTAAAACAACTGGGATTCTTCTGATCTCCTACTGTAAGTTTGGCAAAGCCGTTAAGAAGTGGAAACTTCACATACTATAGCTTTGCGTAAATTGGTCACTAAATCCATGATAGTAGATTGAGAAACCAGTGCACCAATTCTGTCAGTTTTTAATCTTAAAGCAGACAGCAAAAGTTAATCAGATACCAGAGCAAGGCACACAAAATGCTTGAGGAATTTAGCAGGTCGGGCAGATATCAAACATTACTTTCTGGGAAGGGTACATTATTGCTTCCTTGAGAATATAAAAAGCAGTGGCGTCACCTGCAATTTGTGAGGTCACAAAGATCACCTAATTTACAAGACCCAAGCACCTGCATCATTAGGGGACACTTGACACATTATCAGAGACCTGTCGTTATGAGATTTACATAATAGGATATGAAGATTGTAAACTTGAGGGAGCTATGCTTCAACACTGTTCTTGGATTAGAACAGATATCACATGATTATAAAACCTGGTACAACCATTTTCAAGCAACACATACAAAATGCTGGTGAAATGCAGCAGGCCAGGCAGCACCTATAGGAAGAAGCACTGTCGACTATTCGGGCCAAGACCCTTTCGAACCGTTGGCCCGAAACGTCGACAGTGCTTCTTCCTATAGATGCTGCCTGGCCTGCTGTGTTCCACCAGCATTTTGTGTGTGTGTTGCTTGAATTTCCAGCATCTGCAGATTTCCTCGTGTTGACAATCATTTTCAGCATGCTTACTTGGTCACTCAGGGCCAGGGATGAGGAAACTGTCTT
Organism: Hypanus sabinus; assembly: GCF_030144855.1. NCBI lineage: Eukaryota > Metazoa > Chordata > Chondrichthyes > Myliobatiformes > Dasyatidae > Hypanus > Hypanus sabinus. The sequence goes on from NC_082727.1 coordinate 42,955,205, forward strand.
GTTATTCTTAGGCTCAGGTTTTGACTAAGTTACAGTAGTATACCATTCTAACAGGGGTCGGACATCATTTACAAATCTTCTGGAACCTCACAAGACGTAACATGACTAAGGTGTAGAAGGCACCAAGACCTTTAAAACAAACCAGAGCTTTAAAAAAGTTTCTTCTGATATCTCTGTGCTTACTTTCTAAGAATGTTGAAGCTCCAATCTGAGTTTAAGAAAGCCATCGGTGACCATCTTCTTGAACGTCATGGGATGAAGTGTCCTGAAGAAGGGTCTCGGTTTGAAACATCGTCGGTTTATTAATTTCCATAGCTGCTGCCTGACCTACTGATTCCCCCAGCATTTTGTTTGTGTTGTATAGGATGAAGGGGCCATCACAGCAATATTAGGTAGGAAATTCAAGGATTTTGACTGAATGGCAAGGATTTAAGAGTAATCTATTGTCAAGCAGGACTATGTGCAATCTGCAGTGCTGTTCTCATGTATTGTCTGCTCTTATCCCTTTGAAAAGGCTTTGGATTTAGGAGGTGCTATCAAAGAGGTCTTGGTGAATTACTGCAACATTCATTGCACATGGCACTCACTGCAGGCAGAGTGGGATAATAATGGAGAGACTAAAAGCTTAGTGTAGTGGGTGTGATAGTGATGAAGCAGGCAGCTTTGTCAAGAACAGTATTTAACTTCTTGAGTGTTGATAGAACTACACTTATCAGACAAGTGGAGGGTACTCCTACACATTCCTCAATTGCGCCTTGCAGATTGGAATGAGCAAAAAACTGCTTTTTTCAATTACAAGTAATCAATAATCTGTTATAGACTGTGGACTCTTTTCCCATTGTGTGTTTTTAGAAGCCTGTAATAATTCATCCTTTCTTATGATACACTCAACTGTGTGTAACTTCAATTATTATGATCTTTTCAGCATCTGTAATTTGTGAATGGATATCTCTGCAGATATGTTGCAGGAACACTACACCAGAGTAGGTAATCAAAATCATGAATGGTTTTAATTGAATGAATAAGGAAAAAAGCTGTTTCTAGTTGTAGAACTAATGGTGACTAGAGGCACAATTCGAAGATGACTGTTAAAGGAATTGAAGGCAATACCTGCCAGGGTAGAAATGTCACATACGAGAAGGCACATATTTAAGATGAAGGGGGTAAATTTAAAGGAGATTTATAGAACTTTTTTTCACGCAGAGTATGGGATGCCTTGAACCTGCTGCCAGGGAAGGCAGTAGCAGCAGTAATGCTAGTGGCAATTAGGAGGCTTTTAGACTGGCACATTATTACGTAGGGAGTGAAGGGATATAGATTGTGTGCATGCAGAAGGGATTGGTTTAATTTTGCATCATGTACAGCACAGACATTATGGGCCAAAGGGCCATTTCCTGTGCTTTATTTGTTATGATCTGATTTTAACTGCCTAAAATTGTAGTGTAGGCAAGTTTAATAGTCACTTTCAAAGGAAGACCCAATAATAATCTTAATGGAAATATTTTTTCAGGCTATGAAGAAAGAGTAGAGGGATGGAGTCATTTGCAGAGTATTACCAAAATGCTACTATTAGCACAACAGGTCAAACAGTGCTAATACTTTCGTGATACATTATTTTCCTGAAGCCTAAGGCACCAATATTAGGTGTCATTTTGTATCTTGCCACTTACAGTGTTAATTTCCCTCCCACCAATTGAAATAAAAATTACAGGTCTGGAGAAGCACAGCTGATACAGCAGTTTCACAGCACTAGTGACCCCAGTTCAATCTGCTTCTCTCTATGCGGAGTTTGCAGGTTTTTTCCCGAGAGTACATGGATTAATCACGGCTGCACCGTTACCTTCCGTATCCCGAAGACCTGTTAGCGGCCAATGTACAGACCCAAGTGTAGGTAGGAGGATCTGGAGGGGGTGTTTATTGGGCATGTGTGAGAGAAAAGATTACAGGAAGTAGAAGTGTGGGAGCTAGATTGATGGGTTGCTTTAAGAACTGGCACAGACTCAATGGAGTGAGTTGTCTTAAATGTTGGAAGGAAATTTTAGATTATTTGCCAAGGATACACAGCCTTTGACATGGGGGGGGGGGTGCCAATATGCAGCAAAATGAGTGTGTGTACCACCAACTTTAATTGCACCAATACAAAATGTGTACTCCTTAGACCATAAGACATAGAAGCAGAATTAGGCCATTCGACCCATTGAGTCTGCCCCACCTTTCCATCATTGCTGATTGATTACTTCCCTCAACCCTATTTCCCTGCTTTTTTCTGGTAATCTTTGACATCCTTATCAATCAAGATCTTATCAACCCAGTGATGTGCCAATGAGACATAGTCTTCACAGGCATTCAAATCTTACAGGAAAAGGAAATGGTTGGGCCTCCAAGGCTGCTTGAACTCATTCCAATGCTACATACTTGACACCATCTCTAGGTCACCATATCTAGGTCTTGACACCATATCTAGGATATGCTTAATCTCACCCATTTCACAGTTATTAACATCTGTAATTAAATCTCTTTGATTCATTCTGCTTGGTCATGGAGATTTAATGTAATAAAGCTGTTGTGGAACTGGAATTCAAAAATGACCAAGAACCAAGTTGTTAGAGAGTGATTGGCTGCAGCACAACACTCAACAACCAAAATGAATTAAAAAGTTGTTACTGTAAATGGAAACCACATTAAAGTACATTAAAAATACAGAGCAATGAAAATTAGTTGAAGGATAGGATATTAATAGTCTTTCCTAAAAAGTTCACACATTAGGAATCTGTTAATGAACAATTACAGAATGACAATAATGATCTCAATGTAAAAGTGGAAATTACATGATCATGATTCTAACTTTGCTATGGTTTGACAAAAATATAAAGAAAGATCTTAAAAACGAAAATGAATATTTCTCTCTGCTCCTAGTCATGGTTTGAGTCTGTACCTAAACTATTCACAATTTTGGATAACATTATTTCAGTCAATCCCTGCTTTTTATTATTTAAGGAATGTCCATGTTTTTCAATCATCTTTATAAAGTTAGCCCAGAGACATAGACTTTGTTATTCTAGTACCGCACATAATGTAATTAGATCAAAGGGATTTATCAGATTTTTAGCATTTCCACTAACAAAAGAAAACTCATTTGACAAACATAGATTTACTTTGAAATATTCCTAACCCTGATAGAAAGTCAGGGACGTGAAGCATTAACTTGGGACACTTTCCACAAATGTTGCCAGACCTGCTGACTTTTCCAGCATTTTCAATTTTACTTCAGATTTCAGGCGTGTGCAGTATTTCACTTTTGGAAAATTTCAAGTATGCTGATTTTTAAAAAGAAACAGTCTCAGGAAGAATTTTTTGACCTTCTCATGAAGGATTATTTTATTTACATTGAGGTATTAGGTCAGGTTCATCTTGTTTAAATTTCTCCACTCTCGAGAGAGACTAGAATGTATTCTCCAATTACATTGGTTCACCACTAACATTACTGATATAGAAACTTGGTTAGCTTATTCTGATGCGTGCTTGTTTTGCTGATGTTCCTTTAATAAGTGTTGTTTCAAATCAAATCAAGTTTAATTGTCTTTCAACCATACATGAATACAGCCAAATGAGACCATGTTACTCTGGGGCCAACGTGCAAAATGCAGTACCAACAGTCACACACAGCACGTACAAGATAGTAAGCACATGTAAGATATCAGTAAAATACAGTCATGTAAAAAAAGTAATAGTCCAGACCGAGTCCCCATGTATGCCGCAGAAATCTGCAGTCAACAACAACACAGCTTGTCTTCTGCTGAGCAAACACAGGGGGCAGCATCGACACCAGCCTGGATGCCGTGCCAAAGTATTAATTGAAAAGGATCCCCTGGATAAGTTTCTGGACCCAGTTCCAGGAAATCAATCAAGGTATGCTCACTTAACTATTCTCTTCCAAACTTGTCTATGCTCATTAGGCCTCTCCTTAAAGGCTGCACTGACCCTCATGTCCCCAAAGATCCGAACCACATCCAAGACCCCAATCACACATCACCGCCAACGAAGATAATTGTGTGTTGATCTTTATAACAAAGTAATCATTCAATAGGAAATTTGTTTTTGGATTTTAGGACAAGTGTCTCTTCACCCCTCATCTACCTCGCATTTTTCCCAGCCCAGACCATGGGCAGAGTTCTAGAAACTTTGCTTGGACTCCAGTCCAAAGGCACCATCAATTTTTTCTGTGAATCCCATATGGAAGTGATAATTTGCAAGTTGCAAACAAACCTTCAGTGCTTCACTAGGTGCACAGATAAATGTTTAGGCTCAGATGTCAGAGTAAATAAAGGTCAAACTGCACTTGTATACAGTTCTCAGTTGTGATTGCGGAGATATAAGGTCGACATTTATTTGAGAGCTAAGAGAGGAGCCATAGAGTTGGTCCTTCATTGCAAAATAACTGGTTATTGCAAAAAAATCATTAGGTTAATAATTTTATGGCATACTTTTCACCTCAGAATGTTTTTGAAGAGTTCTATATGCAAGTAAGTTATGTGAATGTTGAAGTTTTGTTGCTATGATAGGATAAGAGAGCATTGCCAGGGATGGTGTTGGTTCCATGGGGTTGGGTAGAAAATATGAAGAGTGAAATAATGGCCTTAAATGTGACTTAACTGAGAGTGGATTCCATTGTCGAATGGGAACCCACTCAATGAGACCACCTGTAAATTGTACTACTGACAGCTGTACAATAAAATCATGGTTATATCAGAAATGTCCAATGGCAGGTGCACCTTGCACCAACATAATCTGTTTTCCTGGCAAATGTTACTCTGCAAGGGGAATGGTGTTATTCAGTTCAACAGCACAAGTGTGATTTGCAGATAGTGAATTCTGGTTGAATTTAAGCTCAGAAAAGGTTGCAGTCTTTACTCTTCCCTGGATAAGATTAATTGGCATTGAATAGAGCTGGTTGTGCACTTAATTTTCCAAACCAGTGTGTTTTAAATGATCTTCCAAACAATACCGCAATTGTGCCAGTATTATATTTCTCAAGTATTGTATCAACCATGTTCCATCAGTGCAAAATATGAATTATTGATAGTTGGACAGTACTATTCATACACTCCAGACTAATTTAATACATTTGGCATAGAAAGCTGCTTTCATCTCTGTTTCCTTTGGGGTTAAGTACAAGTTCCAAAGGCAAAAGGGCAACATGTAAATTAACTGTATCACCTTCCATTTCCTGTAATTATTAACATTTTAAATTGTATTTATCACGCTTAAATGGCAAAATGACATTTAGTAGCATTTGGCTTAAAATCTTTATTACTGTGGGGTTAAGGTAATCAGGAGCTATTTAATATCCAATCATATATAAGTATAATGAAGCTCCATATGTCCCAATCATTTAGCTTAAAAGATATGGTACATCATTTTAATAGCAGTCCTAGGGGGTACATTTTGCTTCATGGTTCAAATTGGATATCATTGTTTCTCTTCAAGTGTGGAGTTAAAGGACACTTGAGATTTTAAAAATCAGTTATTGGTACATTCAGTGAATGTGATTTCATATATATGTATGAAAAACAGTTGAATACGCAAAATGATATTAAAATGTTGTTTAAATACAGATATAATAACTGCTATGTACTTTCTGTTAATCAGTTTTGCAAGTTTTTTTTGAAAAATCTGTAAATCACAATTTTCAGCCTTTGCTTACAAGGTATGATGTGATTACCATAAGAAGAATTCTCTAGCATTTCAAAATCACTATTTATTCATTAATAATAAATCAGCTTAATAAATGAGAAGACATAAAATTAAATACTCAAATAATATCTTGAAGAAACAGTTCAAAAAAGCCACATTTTAATACAAGCATATCTGATCAAATATAATTTGTTCCTGTAAGCTTGAGATCATTTCTTGCAGGAATTCCGTTCTGAATACAGAGGTCCATAAGAAACTTGTGTTTGTTTTATAACCATAGCCTGTATTGCAAAATTTGACATGCAAGCTCCATTACCTGTTCTTAAAACTAGAGCAGTTATTATGCATTTCCTTTCCATGACTTTACCACAAATTCCCATTTGTCCCATTCTGATTTGCCAACATTATGGGTTTGATTTTTTCAGCTTCCAAACCCTACTCCTGAATGAAATGTTCGGTGGCAGCTCTGCTTGTTCTTATCAGGTCAAGTCAGCTGTAGCGTGGATGTGAGCCGAGTTAATTAAATATGCAAATTTCTGTCACTTTACTTTTTGTAGTTATCTGTGAAGCCCCTGGGTAATCCAGGGGTATGCCAATTTTAATTAAGTGGAACAAATGTGCTGCCTACTTTCAATTGGACCTAAATTTGGGTACAACATGCATTTGGTGTACCTGTGATTCATATTTTTCCTCTATATTTAATTTAAAGATTTCAAATATTGATCTATTTGTGTAGTGTATTCACTTTGCTTTAATCTTGAGAACCTTAAACAGGATTTCTTTTAGATTCCACATGTTTGTTATTAGTTCAATATTATGCCACCTTACAACCATTCACAAACAGCATGAATTTATGTGGCAAGAATCAGTAAGCAGATTCTGAGAGATCAAGAAAATTAAAAATACATTAAAAGGGCACTGGATATTGAAATAAAGATCAGTCCCCTGCAAGCATTTCACTAACATCAAAAAATGTGGAATAATAACATTTTTAGCAAACATTTTATTCAAATAAAAAAAATAGTGGAACAGTAAAATGGAGACTTGTCTGCCCTTGACTCTACGATAATGTAACTTTGACAGGGACTATCATTCATTTTCTATTTTAGAGATTGCACAAACTAGAAAGTAATATATGCTACTCACAGCTTGACAGATGATTGGGTATTTTGTGCGGTTGATACCTCCAGCATATACAGCACAAGTGAGGCCAGTGTGGAAGCAGAAGTTCAACAGCATATGCCAGCCTTTCCTGCTAATGCGGATGGTGCTGTCAGAAAAAGAAACATGTCATGCAGATATAGCTCTCCCTTTTATCTGTCATCATCAGTGAAATACAATGGTTGTTTTGCTGTGAGATTCACAGGCTATTGCCAACATTACTTTACTAGAAGGTATAAATGAACAGGTTCATTGTCATCCAAATTAAAATAAAACTATTAGTAATTAATAACGATTGTTACAACAAGGAAGCATGTCTCCATCTTATTGCATCATCTAAGGATAACCACTAGAGATTAAATAATCTGAGGATTTTCAGAATGATTAAATTCACTTTAAATAATAACTTAATGATTATTACTTTCTTCCAAAGGTTTTAACTTGGGAAAATAACAACTCAAACTATTAATTAAGCTTTATATTCAGCATAGCTAATCTGAGTTTGGAAGCAGCACAGTTATCTATAAATATGTAAAGATTAGGTGTAGCCTGTTGTACGGATAAAAATTTCCATGCCGTCTTGCAAATAAAAGTAAAATATTTATTTGCGGTGATGGTATAGCTGTGCTTGATGTTATATTTATAGAATAGTATGGCATTGTTGGCAGCAAGTGAACCCATCATATCTATGGTGGGCCTTTCACAGTGCCATTCCTCAGCCCTTTGTCCATATGGTTGCAGTCTTTTTTCCCCCTAAGTCATTGGCATTTGAAACTCTGAAACAGTTTCTATCACCATCTGCAAAGCATTTCTGTCCAAACCTTATTGTTCTACAAAATAGTTAGTCTTACAATCCGAATGGTACTTCTACAACTCAGCTCAGACGTGTGCCCACTATTTGTTACCAATGGACGTAGCCATTAGAAATGGGCTTGATTGCTTTGATTTGATCATTTTAGAATCTTAAGCACCTCTTATCAGGCTTTACTGGTTGAAAACAAAACTCAGTTCTGTTCTTAAAGGGAAGAAAAGGGGCATGATTGTCCAACAGCTAGTGCTGCTGCCTCACGTCACCAGGGAAGTGGTTTTGATCCTGACCTTTAGTGCTGTGAGGTGTTTGTACATTCTCCCTGACACTATATGGGTTTTGTCCTGGTACTCCAGTTTCTTCCTGCATCCCCAGGTTGTGCTGGCAGGCTAATGGGTCATTCCTTAATGTAGACATGTAAAAAAAGAATCAAAGGGCATGTGTGAGAAAGAACACATTGCAGGGTTGCAGTGAAATAAGGAGTGATGAACAGTTATGATGGATTTGCTGTTGGGGGATTATATAGATCAAATAGCCCAAATGCCACTGAAAGCGTACCTATGCAAACAACAGGATCTGTTGTATCCTGTGCAACAGGATTCAGTGTATCCTGTATACTGTATACAGGATACAATACAGTATCATGTATTGTAGTGTTAGTTACAGCCCAAACTTCACTAATCCTTAGAGGCAACTATAATTTCTCAACTCTGTAATAAATACTATACTGACCACTGCATTCTTTTCCCTTTAATAAACGAGTGTGCCCTGTGGTCCAGAGAACCCATCAGCTCCATTCCATACAGCTGTTCTTTCCAATATTCTGACAATAACAAGAACCATTTCTGGGTAGATTCATACAATCTGGAAATCCAGCTGAGAACTACTATACCTACTGTGTCTTATACTGCTGGTTAGTTGCACTCTTACCTTCCACCCTTCAGGTTACGGATGCATCAAACTTAACCTTAGTCTGGGCTCGCGGTTCAAGGCTCCCTAGTTCCCTGGTCAGTTGAAACCAATCCCCAATCTTCTCAATCCCCGGAACTAGAGCCCTTCCTCAGAATTCATTCTCTAAAATCACTGACACAACAGCTCCCTGGACAGAGGGTCTAACTTCTAACTACTACCAACCACTCCCTCTGGGCTAGCCACTGATTCAATCACTGTTCCTCCATAACCCTTCCATTCTTCCCCATTGTCCTTATCAGCAACGTGACCTTAAGCCAGTATCTTCATCCCCTGGATGTGACTCTCCTATTCCTATTTCAAGAATGCAGCACTGGTTCTTGCTCCATTTTCAAATACAAAAATAGGCAACATGTTTCAGCTGAGGCCTTGAGCCAGAGTGAGCTATTGCGCCTCACTGCAAAGTTATTTTAAAACAGTAATTTTGACGTTCCAGAATTTCTAGCCCAACATTCTTTATCAACTGTTTGGCTGCCATTCTTTTCAAAGATGTGAGAAACATTACTGTATCTGTCCATTCATGCCTCATCGTTAAAACTGTACTGTTTGGCTTATATTCACTTCTCCCATTCTATCTACAGTAATCATCAGAATTTTTATTTATTTAATGTAGAAATATATCTGAAAGAGCTTTAATATGAATATTAGCAATGATACTTGGCTCGCAGTGTTTGGGCAGATTACTAAATAGCTGTTTGCACAGGTAGGTTTCTAATGGCAAATTATGAGAGGAATAGTAGAATGTAGAGAAACTTAAGAGGCTCACCAAATTTATCATGTTCCCTTTGACCTTCTCCAATTTGTAATGATGCATCATAAAAAGCATTCTTTCCTCGTGTCTAGAAGAAACTGCAGAGATTGTGCACAAGGCTCAGCACATCACAATCACCAGCCTCCCCTCCATGGACTCTATACACTTCTCACTGCCTCAGAAGATACCACCCACCCTAGACATTCTCTTGTCTCCTCTCCCCTATTGGGCAGAAGATACAAAATCCTGAAAGAATTCAAAGGCTTAAAGTCAGCATATATTCCAGAGAACAATCCTCTACCGCAATAAATTGGACACTACTTCACAATCTACCTCGTTATGGCCTTATATCTTATTGTCTACCTGCACTGCACTTTCACTGGAATTATAACACTTCATTCTGCATTGTGTTATTGCTGTATCTTGTACGACCTCAACACAGCATTGTCATGAAATTACCTGAATGGATAATATTCAAGACATGTTTTTCACTGTACATGAGACAATAATAAGCCAAATTACAAAAATTACCATTTAAAGGGAAAATATCCACACTTCAGGACTTTGTCAGCTCCCATTGCTGGCAAGACTAAATTTTGGGATGATCAACAGTTCAGAATTAGAGGAATACAGATATGTTGCATGGTCTTAGGATTTAACAATATAGAGAGTTGAAGTCTTAAAAGGATTTAGAAACAAGATGAAAATTTACAACTTGGTTAGGCAGGAGGTTATTTATTTATTGAGATTCAGTGCAGAATAGGCCCTTCCAAATGGTGCCACTCTAACCCTAACCTGGTCACTGGACAATTTAAAACAACCAGTTAACCTACCAACCGGTACATCTTTGAACTAGGGAAGGAAACTGGAGCACCCCGAGGAAACCCACGTGGACAAGGGGAGAACATACAAACTCCTCATAGACAGCGGCATGAGTGTAAAGTGTTGTGTTAACCACAACGCTAATTTGTTACCAAGCCAATGTTAATCAGTGAACAGGGTATGCCATGAGATAAGGTGTGGAGGAACTGGGAGAGGACAGGCAGAGGGCAGCAGTATTTTCTACAATCTGTTCTTACATGAAAGGATGAGGGAGAGCAGCCAGGTAATACAGTAGGTATGAATGAAAATTTCAGCAGCTGATGTGCTGGAGCTGCAGTAAAACCAGGTGATTTTATAGAGCTTCAGCAACAGCAATGGATATGTGCTCTAAGCACATTGCAATGTTCAGAAGGCAAGAGATGACTCAGAAATAGTTTGTAGCAGTGACCGAAGCTTCAGATTTCCCAGTCATTAGCAGACAAAAATCTATGTTCATCCATTATCAGACGTTGGACAAATAATTTGATAATTTGGATGCAATGGGGATGTTAGGAGAAGTACCGCTGCCTAGGAAAATACACCATCTCCTCTTTATTCCTCTGTTTAATGTGTTACATGTCAGTACAATCCATAGCCATTCATCTGTCCTCTTGAAGAATATTGTAATTTTCTCCACTACATTCAAGTTTTGCATCTTCTACAGATTTCAAAATTCTGAGCTATTCACCTAAGCCATTTCAAGATCTGATGATGAACCATCATCATGAACAGTCACTGTCCCAGCATTGAAACATCACCAGAAATTTCACTCAAGTTTATTGAAAGGCCTCACACAGTAGGCCCTTCCAGCCCTTTGAGCCATGCTGCCCAACAATCCCATGATTCAACCCTCGCCTCATCACAGGACAACTTACAATGCCCAATTAACCTACCAACTGGTACCTCTTTGGACTGTGGGAGGAAACCGGAGCACCCGGAGGACACACACGCACTCACAGGGAAAACGTACAAGTCTGAAACACAAACTTTCTATTCCACAACTAATTTTTCATTCAGTGTTTCTGCCCGTTTAATCCTATCAGATTTAGTTTAGCTAAGAATTACGTTACAGTATATTAAATTCCCTTTGAAAGTCTTTATATGAAAAACTATTTGCAATGTTCTTATTCAACTCCTTTGTTGGCCTAACACAAACCTCTGAATACATTTTCTCAATCAAACTTTTGGTGGCTCTTTAATAAATACACCTTTGTCCAACCAGGGGTGATTTTTTCTTTCCGAAAGCTTCTTCACCACCAGTGACTGGAAGAAAATTGCCTGGTTTATTTTCCTACCACTTAGAGGTCAAATTACTGCCATTCACAATTCTTCTGTTCACTGACACCGCCTTATATCAAAAGAGGGTTGACAGATAGTTCAAATTTAGGGAGGGCGGATCAGAAAGAGTTATATTTCTAAAGTCACAACACACATTAGTGCGACAAAGTGTAGAGCAAGCTTTTATTATAGCTGTAAAATCAGCCTGTTATAAGGATTAGGAAGTACAGTGGGCTGACATTTCTTTTATTAACGTTGCCTACATAGGAAACAATCCCAGCAGGAAGGAAAGGGAAAATTCTCTTCCAACCAGCTTAAAGGATTTAGTAAACACTTTTTTTTGTGAAGCTTTAACTCTGTACCTACTGGATATAGGTCAACATCACAAAATTAAAACTATTAGCCATTAGAGAGGAGGATTTGGAGAACTGGCACTGAGTTGCAATGGGCATTTCTGCTTTGTCACTGTATTTATTGTGTGATTCCTAAACGTCACTTTCCTAAGATTAACGTTTATCTCTAAAATCTGAAGTAGCTTTCACATGTATCCTTTCTCTCTTTGTTTATCCAAACTACAGGCATTGCAGTAAAGAGATTGCTCCTGTGCCGAAATGGCAACGCAAGCATTGTCAACAACACAAATCTCAATGAAATCCTTGCAGTGAGGGGATTCATCACCAACTGCGGATGTCAGATCTCATGGTAATTTTAACAGTGGGATGAAGAGGTTTACAAAAGTTAAAACAGAATGTGAGCATTATTTGGGCTTTTCGAAAGAAACAAGAGTTTAACCTTTAAAAAAAGATGCCTCATTTTGCAGACTATGGAAACATATTTCTAATTCCTTGGAAATTGAACTAGTTTTTGTGGAAATGTAGTTGTAATGGCATGATGCAAGAATTAAACCAACCTTTAAAGCTATTAAAACAAAGGAAACAAAATCCAGTGTAAATCAGTTCTATAAACCTGAAATTAATTCAGGAATAATTTTATCCCTGCTTTGAAATTATTTTCTGGAATGTATGCTTCATTGTCAAAGTCAGTACTTTTATTATCCATCTCTAATTGGTAGTGAGCTAAAATCTTGAACCACTATCATCTTTCTGGTAGAGTGACCTCATTTGGTAGGGAATTCCCTATTGTGGACTACATGATGATAAAAGACTGATTAAGTATCACCATAGAAAAATTGTGTGTGCCTTGCAGACAACGGTGATCCATGCAACTATTGCCCTTGTCCTCTTTGGTGGTAGAAAATGAGAGAGTCTGGGATACTCAGTTGGAACAGTGTGGGTGAGTGACTGCTGTGCATTTTGCAGATGACATTTACTGAAAGGTGGAGAAAATGAATGGAGTGGGTGCTTGTCAAGAGAGCTGCTTTGTTCTGGGCAATGCTGACATTGAGAGGCGATGGAAATTACGTTACATGTGCTTTTCAGATTCTAAAGAAGCTTTGGAATGCACACAAGTGCAGAAAAGATTTGCCAAGACTTAAGGGACTGAGTTATAGGGAGTGGTTGAACAAGAAAGGACTTTACTCCTTACAGCAAAGGAGACTGAGAGATGATCTTATAGAGGTGTGTAAAAGCATGAGGGGCATAGATAGCGTGAATGCCCTCAATCTGTTTCCCTGTGTTGGGGCATCAAGATCTGAAGGTCATAGGTTTAAGATGAGAGGGGTAAGATTTGAGAGGAATTTGACGGGCAATATTTTTACACAATGCGGTACCTATGTTGAATCTATGCTGTCAGAGGAAGTGGTTGAGGCAAGTGCAATAACAGCATTTAAAAAAGATACATGGATTGAAAAGGTTTAGAAGGTTACTTAACAAGATGCTGTCTCGCATAGAGTTCTTGTCTTTTCAACAGGTACATTTAATGTCAGGGAATGTGTACGATATACATCCAGAAATTCTTTTGACACTGTCCAGAAGGAGGCAATGGCAAGCCACTTCTGTAGAAAAATCTGACGAGAACAATCATTGTCATGGCAAGACCATGATCGCCTATGTCATACCACATGGCATGTAACAAACAAATCTGGAACAGAAGAGATTAAGTGGGCTCATGGAATGGTGTTCTGCCATCATAAGCCAGTTTGATTCATTTGTGATATCATTAAACACCCATGTGTAGGTCTTTTGAGGATAAGTTGAGAGAACTTGGGCTTTCTCTTTGGAGTGAAGGAAGATGAGACCTTCAGCAAATACAATAACCTTTACTTGAGCATGTTAATTAGTGAAAGGTTTTCCTTGGATTTACATTAACTTCAGTTTCAGCAAGGTTCTTTGTTGCTACAGTTGATCACATATTGCCTTGATATTGTCATATTCCCAGTGTTCAGGTCATCAGTTCATGTTTCGAGCATCATCTTGTTGAGGTCTGGATCTGAGTGGTTCTGTCAAAATCTAAACAGGTTTATCAATGAATGAAGTATAATTATACCTTCCATCACTTAGGCCGAAAGAGTGGCAATTAGTTGGTATGGATTGGCTTTAGTTTTTTTATGGGCAGGTCATAACTGGGGAATTTTCCATATTGTCAATTGGATTCCTGTGTTGTAAATATATTGGAACACATTCACTAAAGACACAACCTAAAGCATTTGATAGAGTATATGTTCTTGGGTGTTTAATTATATCATGAATGAATCAAACTGGTTTGTGACGGCAGAACACCATTCCATGATCTTGCTTAATCTCCTCTGTTCCAGATTCTTTACTTTGTTATGTGTCATGCCGTATGACGAAGGCGATCATGGGCTTTCAATGACAATGATTGTTCTTGGTAGATTTTTCTACAGAAGTGGTTTTGCCGTCACTTTCTTCTGGATGGTGTCTTTACAAGATGGGTGACCCAGTCATTATCAATACTGCAGAGATTGTCTGCCGGTGTCAGTGGTCAGTGTAGCTAGGACTTGAGAGACACACCAGCTGCTCACCACCTACCCCCGTGGCTTCACATGACACTGAACGGTGGGCTAAGCAGGTGTTGCCTAAGAGTAACCTCCAGGCTAGCAGAGGGAAGGAGTGCATTGCGTCTCCTGTGCTAGAGGCATATCTCTACCCCGCTACCCTCTGTTCCAGGTTAGATTTCCCGTATTTCTCAAATATTTCTGATTTAATGAACAGAATGGCCCAAAGCATTACAACATAGTTTGACCACATACTGATTTGATTCCACTGGCAAACTGCAAATTTGATCTCTTCTGGATGATTGGCAGAAGATGACACAGGGAAAAAAGTATCCATGACCTTGAGTTTACAGTCTGGAAGGGTATTGGAAACATATTCAATCATGGCTTTTAAAAAGAATTAGGGAAATACAAGAAGGAGAAAAAAATTATAGGGCAAGGGAGATAGAGATTGGAAGTGGGATCAACTGGATGTCTTGTACAGAGAGCGCATAGTAGCTCATGGAAAAATGCTGCATTCCTTGGTGTAAAGAATCTATGTTTCTATATTGTTAAGTTTGCTATTGTTGGTTGTGCTGAAGTAATTGGAGAAATTTAATTCTAAGTCCACAAAAATCCTCCACTTTCTTTTAATATCATTGATTCTGTTGTTTGTGAGTTCTAAAATGAACATTTGGATATATGTTCATTTTTAGCTATAATAAAGCTCTATTACCTCGATTAGAGATTTTATTTCTTTGCTGATTGAAAACACTTATCACTGTTCTGTTCTGCATCAGAACTATGTAAGTTTCCAGCCTGGACCTCCCCACTCAGTCTATCCCTTTACATTTTGTTATTTTTCCAATATATTCCTCTTTTTTCTTCTTCTCCATAGTACATACATGCATTCTTCATTGTAATGAGACAGAAATCTGGCCAAGTTAAAATTCACTTTTAAAAATACATACTGCATACTTTAATATGGCTTTCAGAGGAACAAATCAATTGCTACCTGTGATGCACAATATAGGTGATAATGGATGCAAAGACACAGAGCAAAAGGACTGCAGTGCAGGCATATACCACAGGGTGCAGGAACTCCCCTGGGTACTGATTGAAGGAAAGCACTGTCTTCAAATCCTGAAAAAAAGGCCAAAAAAATCATTAATATTCATTAATATTCACAGCTTTCTTAACCTGGTGAGAAAATGGGGTTACTGCATTAAACTTTACATTAAGACACAAGAAACAGAACAATAAATATCCCTTCATGTTGCTCGTCATTCAGAAAGATCATGGGTATATTTTACCTCAGCAACATATTCCTGCAATGACCTAACATTCTTTGATTCCCTTAATATCCAAAAAATTCATCAATCCTGTTTGGAATAGTCCAAAAAGAATGCTGCAGAGACTTGATCACCTCCTGTAGCATTCTTGGGTGCAGCATGTCTTTTGAGCTTGTTTTTTGTCTTGAATGTGACTCTGGAACTGTTGGAGCCTGTGATTTGCAGTTTGGAGATCTGTAGTCTCAGAGAGGGTTCCAGGAGGCAGAGGCAGCATGTGCGGACCCCGTGGCGAGAAGGCTGCAAGCCCGTGTTTGACTCCATTTTGCCAATTAAAATTTCTATTGTTCACCAATTAAAGTAATGAGAGAGACTGAAACTTCAAGGTCAACGTGGAAGGTGAGCACTGGCTGCCTGCCTTTCAATCGCTGGGGGATCGCTCTGCTGCCAGAGAGGGAAGATTGCCTTTTGATCGCTGGGGGATCGCTCTGCTGCCAGAGAGGGAAGATTGCCTTTTGATCGCTGGGGGATCGCTCTGCTGCCAGAGAGGGAAGATTGCCTTTCAATCGCTGGGGGATCGCTCTGCTGCCAGAGAGGGAAGATTGCCTTTCAATCGCTGGGGGATCGCTCTGCTGCCAGAGAGGGAAGATTGCCTTTCAATCGCTGGGGGATCGCTCTGCTGCCAGAGAGGGAAGATTGCCTTTTGATCACTGGGGGATCGCTCTGGTAAAGGAGAGGGAAGACTGCCTTTTGATCGCTGGGGGATCACTCTGCTAAAGGAGAGGGAAGACTGCCTTTTGATCGCTGGGGGATCACTCTGCTAAAGGAGGGGGAAGACTGCCTTTTGATCACTGGGGGATCACTCTGCTAAAGGAGAGGGGAGACTGCCTTTTGATAAGTGGGGGATCACTCTGCTAAAGGAGAGGGGAGACTGCCTTTTGATCGCTGGGGGATCGCTCTGCTGCTGGAGTGGGAAGATTGCCTTTTGATAACTGGGGGATCACTCTGCTAAAGGAGAGGGAAGACTGCCTTTTGATAAGTGGGGGATCACTCTGCTAAAGGAGAGGGAAGACTGCCTTTTGATCACTGGGGGATCACTCTGCTAAAGGAGGGGGAAGATTGCCTTTTGATCGCTGGGGGATCGCTCTGCTACATAGAGGGGTGACTGCCGTTTGATCGCTGAGGGATCGCTCTGCTACAGAGAGGGAAGACTGCCTTTTGATCGCTGGGGGATTGCTCTGCTGCTGGAGTGGGAAAGGCCAGCCACCACGCCTGGAGAATGTTTCCTGGGTTTTCTGCATTTTGGTTATGGTCTTGGACTATAGACTTTTTTCCAGTCTTATAGTTTTTTATATTCTGTGTAATTTGTCCAATCTTGATTTGGAGGTCGATGTTCCATTTTTGTTCTTTTTTTGTGTGGGGAGGAGGGATTTGGGGGTTGATGATCGTGCTGCCATTCTTTTCTTTCTTGGTTTCATGGCTACCCAGAGGAGAATTTCAGAGTTGTATATTTTGACAATAAATGAACCTTTGAAAGATTGACTATATCACTGGACAACAAAGATTTTGCTTCCTGAATACTTTTAGGTGTATCTTTTGGATTTTGTGCTGCTGATCATGAAAATCACCATGGAATTTCCCTATTACACACCTTTTTGAAATCACTTCTATTTATTATTTCAATTCCTAATTCAAGTCAGAATAATTGACATGAAGGTTAAGGAAGGCATTTTTGTTGGTCCACAAATCAAACACGTCCTCAATGACAGGCAATTCAGGTGGGATTGGAGAATACCACATGGAAGGTATTCAAGGATGTTGTTGAAAATTTTCTTGGTTGATTACAGAGCACCAATCTACGTGCAGCTGGTTGACAACATGCTTCAAGCGTGTAAAACCATGAAGAGCAACATGTCAGTAAAGATTCATTTTCTGCATTCCCATTTAGACTTCTTCCTTGCAAACCTTAGCGTTGTCACTGATGAAAGGTTTCACCAGGACATTGAGGTCATGGAGAAACTGTATCAGGGCAAGTGGAATCCATCAATGCTGGCTGATTATTGTTGGACACTTAAGTGAGAACCCTTAAGACATTGAGTACAAACAAAAATAATCAACAAATCGTCTTTAGCTTAGTTGAACGATTCCAAAGCATCATTATTCAATTAAACACATTATATTCCATGAAAGTTAATTTCTTGTTTCTCCAAATCCCAATATGATACGGGTAGTCTAAAATTATATCATAATCAAAATTGTTGTCCTCTGTATTCTGAGTGTAATTTCTTCTCAGTTTAGTACTGAATATTTGACTCATTTTGAGATGTGAATCCCTGTTCCAGACCATGCCAGCAACTGCACTCTACATTCCAATGAGATCACCTCTTATCCTTCTAATTCCCAGCGATTACAGATTGAGTGTGTTTAATCAATCCTCATAGAATATACCCCATTGCACAAATCAGTCTGGTGAACCTTCGGTACTTTTCCTCTGTTGCAAGCAAGTCCTTTCTCAGATATGAAGAGCAGATTTGCACACAATATTCTAGGTGCAGTCTCAATGGGACCCTACATTACATTATTCCATATGGTTATCATTAGTCAGGGCTTAGAAAATTACACTCACATGCAGTAATTCTTTGAAAAATATGACAGCTTTTTTTAAAAAGCAACTATAATTTTGTCACATTATCATGTGTTTTTTTCTGTATTTCACCCAGCTTTAGCTGGCACAATGCAAGATACAAGTACTTCATGAAGGATCAGCTCCAGTTAATTCATAAGAAATAGCATGATTTCTACATAAGCCTTTGCAAATCTTCACATAACATTTTGAGAAAAAGGGAAAATATGATTGGTAGAAAGATAAAAGAGCAACATTTATAAAGAAATCAATAATTTCCACCAAAAATATTTGGTTTATGTTTGAGCAATCTTTTTCATCGCCTACTTTTACAGAACATAAAGCCCAATATTTTGCAGTTAATCATGAGAGAATGTCTGGATGCAACATTGTTGTTAAACTGCTAATGAAATCTCAGTTTTCAAAAGTGAGATTTCTGTGAATGCAGCTTTATTGGCACTAATGAAACATTAGCACATGATCATGACACAGTGCAATAATTATCCGTTAATGCTTCTCAAGCATTTAATCACATTATGAACATAAACATCAAGAAGTTCATGGAGCTTTTATGATTGAAGCTTTGAAAATGGATGATAGGATTGCTATCCAGGGCTTGTTACCTCAGGACGGAAACTGTTTTAATAGCTGCGCTCTTTAAATCTAGCCTCATATAATGTGGAGAATACCTCATTTGGTGACAGAAGGTGTTGGCAGGCATTTGGGAGTTCATCATGATCTGTGAGACATTGAAATGTAGCACAGCATATGAGAGAAGAGGGCCTATGGTTTACTGCCGCTGCACTACTGCCTTTTGGGCAGAAGGTGGAGAGAAAAGGAGAGTTGAACCATTCTCTCCTGAATTACCCTCAGAAAGAAGTGGGAGGAACCACAATACACCGCACCAGATAATTCAAAGACCCCACATGAATGGTTCAAGGCTAATGAAATCAATTTACATGCCATTTCTCATGAGCTACAGCCCAATAGACCAGTCACCTGTATGAAATTGCCATTAATCTGTGATTGTGTCTAGCATTTGTATGCTATGTCATGTCCTTACATGACCCAGCAGTTTTATAGGAATCACGTATCTCTCAGCCTGCAAAGATTGGCAATTGCTTAATTACAGCAGGCAGAAGAGCTGAAATATTTCATAATATTCATTGGCATACATCACTCCCTCTTTCAGAACAAAGTGGGGGGGAACTTCTGAATTTGATGATGCATTAATGGAAATGTAATCCAGATCTGCTGGAATTTACTAGTAAACTGATTCTGTGGTCTACACTACTGCAGGATTTAGTAGAATGGGTCTGCCTTGATGTTCATGATGGTATACTTAATTGTCTTTTGCTGTCTGAGGCTCAGCAGGGGCTGAACGATTTTTTGTAAACAACAATAAGGAAGAACTGGGATAGTGGAGGGAAAGATGTAAGAGACAACCCAGAAATCCAGTTCTTCATGCACTGTCTCATTCGACTGCAAGGCCACATTTTGGAATTTTGATTAGGCTGAATTTGTGTTGTGGGTCTGTCTGTCAGCAGAGGGGAGTACAACAGCAGCTGTAGCTGAATGAAACATTGGTGGTGTGTGAATTCGCAGAGCGTTCAGATGATTTGGTGAAAGGCAGGTTCAAACTCACTTGGCAGTTGTGGACATCATATCTGTCAACATGTTCTGCGAACAGACTTCCGATGGAGTCTAAAAGGAGCTCAGTTTTGCTGAAGCTTCTCTTGCAGTTACCCCGAGGAAACCAGCTTTCAAATCCTATACCAGATCAGTGCTGACACGAGATCAATAACTCTATGGATTTTAATACTGAAGAGGGTAGGAAGAAATATAACAAGGAAGAATAGTTCTTCTTTTTAAATTGTTTTGGTAACAGTTATTGTGTTTTTGTGAGTGTGCTAAGTGAATTTTATAGTTGAACACCACTTGGGAAATATTTAACATTTGAATTATTGCTTTAATACTTCAATGGTTCAATAGTTCAATTTAATATCAGAGAATATATACAGTATACAACCTGAAATCCTCACTCTTCACAGATACGCAAGAAACAGAAAAAAACCCAAAGAATGAATGACAGAAATGTTAGAACCTCAAAAGGAATACTACTTATTCCTTTTTACAGTATCTCCCTCCTCTCTCTTTTGGCAGCTTGACTGGCTCCAGTACTACCAGTACTTGCTTCCATTGCAGCTACATTCTAATGCTATTAACTACAATGTACTCACAGAGTCGCAGAATCACACAGAGATACAACATGGAAACTTGCCGTGGGGATGGCGGGGGAGCATAACAGTTAGTGCCTGCAGTAAGATTGGGGTTCAATTCCTGCAGCTGTCTGTAAGGAGTTTGTATGTCCTCCCTGTGACCTTGTATGTTTTCTCAAGGTGCTTTGCTTTTTCCCACATTCCCAAGACATGTGGGTTTGGGTTAGTAAGTTGTGGGCATTCCACGTTGGCACTGTAAGTGTAGCAATACCTCCATGCTGCCCCTACTTTAAGATCAATGTAACCCTTCCCTTCCATATAGCCC
Organism: Hypanus sabinus; assembly: GCF_030144855.1. Taxonomy (NCBI): domain Eukaryota; kingdom Metazoa; phylum Chordata; class Chondrichthyes; order Myliobatiformes; family Dasyatidae; genus Hypanus; species Hypanus sabinus. The sequence goes on from NC_082727.1 coordinate 42,976,076, forward strand.
TCCATTTTTCTATCACCCATGTGCCTATCTTCCATATGTCTTTAATCTGAGAATTTCTAATAAGCTCTTTAAAACTTTTGCCTGTCTGTCCCTTGATGTAACTCATGAATGTCATGCACTGTTGACCACGACTTTCTCTTCCATCAGTTTTTCCCGTCACTGCAAGCTGTTCGTGCTTCTCTTTCCTCAGTACATGTCCCAGAATTTCCAGCTGCCATTTCCTGATTGATGATATCTGCTCTCTTCTTAATCCACCATTATCACCCACGTCAAATGACATGGTACACATGATGAAGATGTGCTTAAGTGTTTCTTAAATGTCCCTAATGTATCTGCCTCTGCCACCAACCCTGGCAATGCGTTCTATGTACCCACCACTCTGTAAAAAAAACTTACCTCTGGTATTCCCCGTTATACTTTCTCCAATCACCTTAAAATTAGGCCTCCTGATATTAGCCATTTCTGCCCTGGGAAAAGGTCTCTGTTTACCCATTCATTCTATGCTACTCATCACCTTGTACACCTCTATCAAATCACCTCTCATCCTCCAGTCTAAAGAGAAAAGTCCTAGCTTGCTCATCCTATCCTCTAGTTCAGGCAGCACCCTGATAAATCTCATCTGCACCCCTTCTAAAGCTTTCACATCCTTCCTATAATGAGGCGACCAGAACTGAACGCAATATTCCAAGTGTGGTCTAACCAGTTTTAGAGTTGCAACATTACCTCACGGTTCCTGAACTCAATCCTCTAATTAATGAAGGCCAACCCACTATACACTTTCCTAACTACCCTATCAACTTGCGCTGCAACTTTGAGGGATCCATGGAACCCCAAGATCCCTTTCTTCCTTCACATCATTAAAAACCCTGCCTTTTTCTTGAATTCTGCCTTCAAATTCGACCTTCAAAATGAATCGCTTCACACTTTTCTGAGTTGAACATCAGTTTTGACTAATATTCACCAAAAGTCCTTGAAAACTGTCTTTAAGGCATCAATTTGAGCTGAAATACAGTGATAGTTAGGAAGTATTTCACTATTCTTGAATGCAAAGTGCTTGAACAGTTTGCATTGCTTGTTAAAGACATTATGTGATTGTAGCTTTTCCTCTCTTTTTGTCTGAGTTGTCAGAATAAAAAAACGAGAATCAGAATCAGGTTTAATTTCACTGGCATATGTTATTTTGTAGCTGCAGTACATTGCAATGCATATTAATAATAAAAAACTATAATTTACAATAAGTATATATAAAAATAAACTAGTTGTGCAAAAAGCAAGGAAAAAATACTGAAAATACTGGATTCAATGTCCATTCAAAATTCTGATGGCGCGGGAAGCTGCTGTTCCAGAAATGTTAAGGGTGTGTCTTCAGGCTCCTGTACCTCCTCCTTGATGGTAGTGATGAGAAGAGGGCATGTCCTAGGTGATGGGCATCTTTAATGAAGGATGTTGCCTTTTTGAGGCATTGCCTTTTGAAGATGTCCTAAATGCTGTGGAGGCTCGTGCCCTTGACAGAGCAGGCTGAGTTTACAACCTTTGCCAGTCCTGTGCAGTGGCCCCTCTATATCAAATAATGATGCAACCAGCTAGAATGCTCTCTGCAATACATCTATAGAAATCTGTGATTTGTCTTTTTGACATTCCACGCCCCCTCAAACTCCTAATGAAATATAGCTGCTCTCATGCCTTTCTTGTAATTGCATCAATATGTTCGGCCCAGGATAGATCTTCAGAGATGTTGAAACCCAGGAACTTGAAACTGTTCACCTTTCCACTGCTGATCCCTCGAGGAGAACTGGTAAGTGTTCCCTTGACCTCCCATCCCTGAAGTCCACTGTCAATTCCTTGGTCTTACTGATGATGAATGCAAGGTTGTTGTTGTGACACTGCTCAACCAGCTCATCTATCTCAAACCTATAAGGCCTTTCGTCACCACCTGAAACTCTGCCAACGATGGTTATGTCATTAACTTTTGAGCTTTGACTAGCCACACAGTCACGGTACAGAGACAGTAGAGCAGTGGACCAAGCACACACACTTGAGGTGTGCCAATGTTGATTGTCAGCAAGAAGGAGAAGTTATTTATGATCTGCAGACTGTGATCTCCTGAAGAGGATGTGCAGGGTCCATTTACAGAGGGAAGTAAAGAGGTCCAGATTTTGAAGCTTGTTGATTAGAGCTGAGTGTATGATTGTGTTGAACGCTGAGCTGTAGTCAATAAACAGCAGCCTATGTAGGTATTACTATTGCCCAGGTGATCCAAGGCCCAGTGGACAGCCAGTAATATTGCATATGATGTAGACCTATTGTGGCGATCGGAAAATTGCAGTGGGTCCAGGTCTTTGCTTATGCATGAGTTGAACCTCTCAAAACACTTCATCACAGTAGATGAGAGTGCCACTGGGCGATAGTTATCATGTTAAGCAGGTATTTGATTTTTTTTTCTCTGGGAGTGGAGAACAAGTGGGACTAGCTCTTTGTCATAGATATCCAGTAACTATCAGCTCAAAATATAACAGAGTAAGGCCAGCACACCATTGAAGTTATGGAGAAAGTCCAGAAGTTTTGTTTTCCGTTATGATAACATAATTATTTTTGGCTGTGTCATATAAAATTAACATAAAATTTGCAGTATCTTCATTAATAGAAAGTGTCACAAGTATGATTTAATTTTGTTGTAATTAGTTTTTATTAAAACTATTAACGAATGTTATATTCCATCGAAACAGTTTACAGAACACTATTTATTGCAAGAATTTGGATTTTCCATAGATAGGAACTTCAGCTTTTGAAAAGATGCATCAGAATTGAAATTTTAGCAGGGCAGTCTTTCTGACTGCTTTCAAATGGTAGTTACCATTCTAAGTACATGGCATGCAGGAGTTTCCAACCTTTTTTTATGGCATGGAGCCTTACTGAGGGGTCCATAGACCCCAGGTTGGGAAACACTGCCAGAATAGGTTCTTAATTGGGGCAGTCATGTTCTTTTCCATTTTTATACAATCAAAGCAGGCAACTCACATTGGTATCTAAATCTTCCAGTGAAGGGTAGGAGCTCTGAAGTGAAGAGGCTATGCTTTAAATTAACTTACTGAGGGCACATTAACAACTGGATGAGGACCAGGAATAGTTATTATTTGCACTTGCAGCTTGCCACCCCTAAACTCTGAATGGAGCCTATAATGACATCTGCTACTCAGAGAAAATCGAACATTTTGTGACTGGGTTATTCAATATAGAGCTGACATTGACATTACTTTGCAATCAGACCCACTTTATATTGCATGGAGCAGCCAATCTTAATATTACAATCACAGCACTTAGCGTGAATAGTCTATCATAGCTATTCATGTCACATCAGACCAGAGCAAAATACATTTTCTTGACAAATGCTTCTTAGTAAGGGTGAAGCAGTACTGGAAGTTAATGTAAACCATTAAAAAAAATTTTTTTTGCACTTAAGGTATAATTTCAAAATTCTAAAAATTATATCATTCTATTCCAAGTAAGAAAATTCCACCAACGCCATGGTGAAAATGAAAGAAATATGCTTCAGATGCTGGATGAGATATGTAAGGAAGATTGAGAGAAGTAAGGGTGGAAATTGCAGAAGTACTGTTCACAATCTTCCAATTACCATTTGATTTGGGGGCTTAGCTGGAGGATTGGAGCACTGTAAATGACTTGACGTTCTTCTCCACACCTTGTGGCACATCGTGTGGCAATCTTGCCTTTTATTTAGCAATTGTCTGTTTTTTTTGAGGCCAGGGTGCTAGCTCAACCCAGCACAGATGGAAAACCTCTAAGGAGCTGGCCTGATTTGAACCCGGGACCACTTGCCTTGAAGTCTGGTGTGGATGCCACTACACCACCTCCTCACCATTGTAAGTGATAGGTAAAGAGTAATCAACTCAGTCCAGGCATAAGGGTATGAGAATAAACTGGGTGTGAGAGTAAACCACCAGCCACAGACCAGGTGTAATGATAAACCAGCAACTACTGACAAAGTGTAAAGGTAACCACAGACCAGATGCCATAGTAAACTAGCCAGAGGCAGATCTACAGAGTAAGCAGCATGAAACTGTTGACATTGGTGAAAAGGTTGAGAATGCAAGAACCAAAGGTTAGTTAGTTTGTACTTGGTATGCATTGTTTGACAGGGTGGTGAAAGAAGATTCAATTACTTAATTGATCTTGACATCAAAGAAACACATAGATTTGGAGAAAGAACAAATGTGTGCGACTAGCTCAATTGTTTTATCACATGGCTTGAATGGCATTTTCCTGTGCTATGAATCTATTACATAATCAATTTAAGTATCAATTTGGATAATGATCTGGAAGTAGACCATTATTCCTTTGCTAATTTTTGGAAGAATGATGGTTTAACAAATGCCAGGTCATCCACTACCCAACTCGAACTCTATCACTCTCTTATTCAAATAGACGACAAGACTTGAAATAACTTCTGCAGAACCCAGCATCCTAGAATTATGTCATCCATGTAAAAAAGATGGATTCTTTTTTAAAAAAGCTAATATTCTTTTCATAGGATTCATGTTTAATACTTGCCTTTTAATATGAAAATATTAAGCTATTTATTATATTTAAATATAATAATATATTTCATCTTGTTTGTGCATATCATAGCACTCATAAATTTATATTACATTTGGTCGTGTTATGTACGTGCATTCCATGTCACAGCAGTAAGACATTAAACCAAATGCTAGAGAATCATTTAGAAAGTACCAGCAAGGATTTGATAAGCAGATAGAAAAGGTGCTGATGAATAATCAGCATTGTCTTTTTATAAGTAGGAAACATCAACAGCTAGCTTGCCCTGAAAGCAAAGCCAAGGCGAAGTATATATGAATAAGATCCAGAATTTGGATTGCACAGCGCAGAGGCTTTTTAATGCAACATTATTTAGTTTCAATAAAAAAATAAAGTGTAAAGGAAAGTTGTGGATTTACTCAGAACTTCACAAAGTGTGCAATTTTCCTTCTGGTCCTCTGGAAACTCTTCTGGAATCCTTCCATTTTAATGCCATCCTTTCTACAGCAGGGTGACCTGAACTGTAAACAGTACTCTCTTTAACTATGTCTTCTACAGCTGTAATATGACGTACTAACTCCTGTACTCAGTATCCTGACTGATGAAGGAAAGTGTGCCAAATGCTGCCTTCATCATTCTGTTTACCTGTCTTGCTACTTTCAAGGGACTACAGGTCTAGGTCCCCATACTTAACAGCATTTTATACAGTGCTGGGGGAAAAAAAAGGACAAATCTCTTTTAGCTAAATAATTAGTGATTTTTCCTTGGAGCACCCAGTGAACCATCCTTACCCAATCGTGATCTTGAAACCTCACTTCACAGTTTCTTGCCAGTTCTATTGAAAACCCAGCCCCAACCCACACATAGTCCGACAGCAGGTTTCTTGGCTTAATTTCTACATTGATACTTTTCCTATCAATGACCTGACTGACCTGCATGCTACTCTGGTCACCCCTTGCTTCTGATGACCAGGTGCAACCTTAATGATACTGTTTCCTGCCAACTGGCGCCCCAACCCTCCTATTGTCCTCCTTGGGTCTCTCAATACAGTGATTTCCCACCACTCACACCATTCCTCTCTCAACTTAACTTGTACATTGTCTTTCTTTGTACATCCCTGAGTCACACCAGGGTAAGACCAACTGTGCATCTCGAAATTCACTAGTTTTTCCAACTGCTTTGAATCCAAGGATTGATAGAGAGTTACTGCTGTAATATTTGTATTAAATTGCTTGTAATGGGCATTGCGGTACAATAGATTAAATTTAGAGCAGCAAATCACATTTGGTACAAATCTAGTTTCCATTATCTTTTGGGCTAATGTAAAGAACACCAATGAGAAGCCAACTTCTGTCATAAAACAGTCCAGAATGAATTAATCACCTTGCAATTTTTTGTGAATAGTTTTTGTTCTCAGACATTCAAGGTAGCTTTAAAAATTGAATTGAAACTCATGGCTGTTTTAAAATGCTGGAATAGAATATTTAATTTACTGGAAACGATCTGTCATATTCTAATATTATCAGGAACAGATTCCTCAGATTATTTTCAGTCATTTAAAATCAGATTACATAGGTGATGGATTGACACTGATTAAAACTGCTTACTTATCTGTAATAAATTTGTTTGCAGTTGTATTAATCAATCTGCATATTGCAACTAACATTAAATACATCAAGGAGCATTCACTGAAGCAAAATAACCTTTTAAATTTTTATTTCAGAATGCTGCTTGATGGCAGATTTTATGTTTGGAAATTAAAAAAAAAGAATAAAACATATTTCTCAAAAGGGGTGCAATTTATAACTATCTCACTAATACAATTGGAAAAGAGAACCGCCTGCTGAAAAATATATCCTCTGGCAAGGGACTGCAGAGCAAGGTCCATCTAGAAGAAGATTTTTTTCCTTACTAAGGATTTATCTTCCCTTAAAAGCTGTGGTTGCTTTGTCAATTAAAATTTCCAAAACTTAGGCATTGGAAGCAAGGGGTGACAAGAGTAGCATGCAGGAGTTAGGGGAGTTAGTCGAAGAGGTCAATCAGGTCATTGATAGGAAAAGTATCAATGTAGAAATTACTACATTACTACAAGTATTGAGCAATAAGTGGTATTGTGAGATATCACAACATAATAGAGTGAAATGACTACTCACGTTGCTCTGTTCTAATGCGAATATTACTATGTCCTATTTGACCTGTGAGATTGTTTTAAAATTGAACACAACTTGCATATATTTCAGAGAATAATAGTAAGCAGATTCTGAATAAATTAGGTATGATTGACAGAAGACCACAAAAGCAATCTAGGCGTTTCAGTTTGTCTTGTAGGTTTGCTTGATAATGCTTTATAAAAGATGTCATATCTAAATAAAAAGCCTGTTTAAAAAGTGTTTTGCAGGTATTCGGTCACAATAGAGAACAGGGAGTGAAATAAGAAGGCTTAAGTTGTATTTGTTGGCACCTTGTTTTTAACAGTTTGTGAAGAGTATTTATTACTTTACACTTGCAAGCTGGTCTAATTATTCACAACACCCTGAAAAAGTATTCAGCCCCCAATCCTTTGCTCACATAAATGAGTATTATAACCAGGGATTTTGATCAACAGCTTGCTCTCCATATCATATTGCCCAGGCTTGTGGTCTAGACAGCTAGGACACAAGATCCATGGTTGAACCTGACCAACAGAGAGTTCCTGATCAATTTAACTGAGAATTTTTATTTGTGAATCACATGCTTCTTTTTTCACAGTAGAGCCCAATAAAACAGGGAAAATTGTAAAGTATGAAAAACTAAAAATGCAAAAACTGATATGTCAGCACTTCAAAAGTGTTCTTTACTTAGTACTCAATTGAACCACCTCTCACAGCTATTACAGCCTGTAGTCTTTTTGGATCAGTCTCTATTAGCTTTGCACAACACGATTGAGCAAGATTTGCCCATTCCTCTGCAAAATTGCTCAAGCTGTTCCAAGCTAGTTGGGGAGTGGCCGTTGGCAACACTTCTGTGGTCTTGCCAGAGATCTTTGATTGGGTTAAGATCAGGATTCTGACTGGGTCATTCAAGGTTCGATTTTTTTTCATTAGAAGCCTGACAGCATGCTTTGGGTTATTGCCCTATTGAAAGACAACTTCCTTCCCAGTTCAAAATTTCTGGCAGGGTCTAGTACATTTTTTATCCAGCATCTCTCTGCATCTGGCAGCATTCATCTTCCCCTCAGTCCTGACCAGATTATCAGACCCTGCTGCTGGAAAGCACCCCCACAGCATGATAGCATAGCATAGGATAACACATTCACTCTCACAGCTACTATACCCCTTCCCACCCTCTTAATTTTAAAATGCCATCCTTTTCTCTCAATTCCTCCATCAACGCTGCATCTGCACTCAGGATGAGGCTTTGCATTCCAGAACTAAGGAAATATCCTCCTTCTTCAAAGAAAGGGGCTTCCCTTCCTCCACCATAAATACTGCCCTTGATTGCATCTCTTCCACTTCATGCATGTCTGCCCTCACTCTGTCCTCCCACCACCCCACCAGGTGTAGGGTTCCTCTCGTCCTCACTTAACACCCCACCAGCCTCTGTGTCCAGCACACAGTCTTCATAACTTCTGCCATCTCCAACGGGATCCCACCACCCTCATCTTTCCCTTCCTACTTTCTGCAGGGGTCGCTCCCTACTCCTTTGTTCATTCGGCCCATCCCACTGATCTCCCTCCTGGTTCTTATTCTTGCAAGTGGAACAATTGCTACACCTGCCCCTACACCTCCTCCCTTACTACCACTCAGGGCCCCATATAGTCCTTCCAGGTGAGGCAACACTTCACCTGTGAGTCTGTTGGGGTCATGTACTGTATCCAGTGTTACCAGTGTGGCCTCCTGTATATCGGTGAGACCCAGTGCAGACTGGGAGACCGCTTTGCTGAGTACCTACATTCCATCAGCCAGAAAAAAACAGGATCTCCAAGTGGCCACCCATTGTAATTCCAATTCCCATTCCAACATGCCAGTCCATGGCCTCCTCTACTGTCGCAATGTGGCCACACTCAGTTTGGAGAAGCAACACCTTATATTCTGTCTGGGTAGCCTCCAACCTGATGGCATGAAGATTGATTTCTCAAACCTGGTAATGTCACCCCCCACCACCATCTTCCAGTCCCATTTCCCTCTCTCACCTTATCTCCTTACTTGCACACCACCTCCCTCTGGTGTTCCTCCCCCTTCCATTTCTTCCATGTCCTCCTGTCCTCTCCTAACAGATTCCCCCTCTCCAGCCCTTTACCCTTTTCACCAATTGACTTCCCAGCTCTTTACTTCACCCCTTCCTTCCATCCTGGTTTCATTTATAACCTACTTCCTTATACCTCATCCTCTCTTCCCCCCACCTTCTTACTTTGACTTATCATCTTTTCTTTCCAGTCCTGAAGAAGGGTCTCAGCCTGAAACATCAACTGTTTACTGTTTTCCATAGATGCTGCCTGGCCTGCCGAGTTCCTCCAGCTTTTTGAGTGTCCTATTAGCAGTGGTGATACATCTAATGGAGCTCCCTCTGTACCGTCCTGTCACACACCCCCAGAGTCAGTCAGACACAAGGCGCTGACTTCAAATTCACACAACTGAGCTGTAGTGGGATATCTCCACCATATTTTACATTAGAGATGGTGTTACACAACACCTATCACCCAAAAAGTTCCAACTTAGTCTCATTCCAACCACAAGACCTTCTTTGATAATCTTTACATTATCTTCTAAGTGACACTTTGCAAAGCCTTTACAGGTCAGGATTTTTTTTTTTAACTACAGCTTCTTCTTTGCCACTCTTTCATAAATACCATTTTGTGCAAGGTCTTAGAGATTGTGAAGCCATGAAATTCATCTCTAGTTGCAGCCACTGACTTCTGAATCTAACTGAGTGACTTGGCATCACAGTAACCTCTCTTAACAAGTGCCATTCTTCTTCAGCAATTACACTTGGAGGGGTGGCTTGACCTAGCCAGAGTGGCTGTGGTTTCACAATGGCCTGTACTGAGCTCCAAGGTATGTTTAGTGCCTTTGAAAAGGTCTTGCACCCTTCCCCAGATTTGTGCTTCTCTATTGTAATTTCCCTGACTTGGCTTGAATGCACTTTTGACTTAATTTTGGTTTGGTCTGTTGAAAATCTACTATACTGTTGAACCTTACAGAGTGAGGATGAATTTATTTGTGTGAATTCATTGAAAACAGGTGGTTCTCCAATTTTCTACATTAACAACTTGGGTGAGTTGGTAAGGTAATACACTATTTTGCACCTGGCAGAAGTTAGTGTAGTAATTACAAAGTCCATGAATACTTTTTCCAGCCTCACAAATGTGGTTTTTAATTTTTAGTAAACCATTGACAGGTTTTGGAATTTTTCTTTTGATTTGACATGACACACAAATAGGTTAGCTCAAGATTCCTACTTCAATATATTTTAAATGTAGAAAATGAGATAGTAAAATGTGAAAATAGTTGAGAGGGCAGAATACTTTTTCAAGGCACTACGAAAGTGTTTGAAAGAAACACTAAAACATTTCCCAAATAGCATGTTAGTTTCAAAAAGAGTGGTTATTCTCTTTATTTCTTATAAAACATGATCAATAGCATGCAGCCACCTGCAGTAGCATGATATTATACTTAGCCATTTATTGTATTAACCATTTTTAATATATGAGTAAGGATAGAAAGCAAATAGATGACTAGGATTATCAAATGAATCAAATTGGCTGCACAGTTACTGTTCTGTTTCACTGCCAATGTTAAATTGAAGAATGCCTTTAGTTGCTGCAGCCAAGTAAATTTTAAAATTAATATACTATGGTAATAACACTACATCCAATGGTAGGAATTTTCTTTGTTTTATTACTAATTCAATTAAATTTATCAGGAAAAATTGCAGAGTTCCACCTGAGGCAAGCTCGAGCTAGAAATTCTACAGGGCTGCGTGTGATTTTTGGTACTTAATTCATGGTACAAATCTGTTGATATTCTAATAATTTGTACCCCATGAATGAGAACTTTGTTTGTACACTTCATTACACACTTGTGGGCTGTTCCATTTACAGAACTTAAGATCATTATCAATCCAGCCTTCTTAGCACCAGTTTGCAGGACGCCTCATTTTAGTGCACCACTGCTGCTCTACGGTCAAGGAGAGGGGAATTCATCTGCTTCTCCTTGACGGAGAACAGCTGGCATCATGGAATCATGGATTGAGAGTGCATGCTTGCCCAAGGTTCAAGGAGTGACACTGTGCAATCACTTGGATCTCAAGGACGTCCACATGAATCTGGAATGCACGTCATGAAATCCTTTCGCTGTATCACCACTGCTACTGCTCTTTGACTATGAACAGAAAATTAGAGGCATAGAGTTCAAGATCTATGCCTCTAATTTTCTGTTCATATACAGCACAGGAGGCAGGCCATTTGGCCCATATCAACCCTGCTAACCAACATGCCTATGTGTGCTCATCCATTATCCTGCATTTGGCCCATATCCATCTATTCTTTTCCTGTCCATGTAACAGTCTAAAAGCTTTGATTGTATTTTCTTCTATCACCTCTGCTAGCTTTATGTTCTATATACCGACCATCCTCTGTGTAAGAAAAACCTGTCTCTCAAATTAAATCCTTTAATTATTTCCCTCTCACCTATGTCCTCTAGTTTTAGACTCCTTTGCCCTTGGAAACAAAACCATGCCTTTCTACCTTATTGCTGCCCCTCATAACTTTATAAACCTTGTTATGATCATCACTCAGTTTCCTGTGCTCCACTGAGATCAGTATCAGCCTTTCCGATTTCTAATTGTGACCAAAACCCTCTATTCCCGGTGATGTGGTGGCGATTCTCTTTCTAGTGCTCCCACGTCCTTTCCAAGATGTGGTAATCAGAAATGTTCCAAGTACGGCCTAATCAGTGTCTTGTACAGCTGCAACATGATATCCCAATTCTTATATTAAATACCACTGTCTACAAAGGCAAGCAAGCCATATGGCTTCTTCATGACCCTAGCCACCTGTGCAACTATGACACCTGGATCAGAGAGCTATGAACCTGCACCCAAAGATCTGTCTGTAAATCAACGCCTCTAACATTCCTATCATTTACTAAACAGGTCCAGCTAGTACTAGACAGTCCATTTATTACTTCGGTCAAGAATCCATGTATATCAAGTGATAAACAACAGATTGGACCTCAAAATTAGCTTCTGTATTCAACCAGGTACCAAGATCTCAGCTACTGGGTGAGAATGAGAACTGCTGTGTCTTTCTGGTTATCTGAGGTATGTTATATACAGTATGTGAAAGTTCAGGTGAGTCCAGAATAAGAAAAGTATAAGGGTGATCATGATCAGGGGAGGAGGAGGGTGAGTTGTGCACACACTGGGTAGGTCTGGAGAATTAAATTGCTCTGGGGTGAAGGACAGCAGGAAATGGATGAACTGAGTGGATAGGAGTACACTGAATCTTACATGGTAACTCATCCTCTAATGGGCACTGGCTGTTCTCTGCCACAATGTCAAATTCAGCATCTATGGAACATGGTTCATGGCCTGACCTATGCACCAGTACTTCTTAGGCAGTCCTGCTAAGGATGAGGGTGCTTTTTCTCCCAATCCTTGTCTGTGGGTTCTGAGATGTCAGCATTGGGCTTGATTCCCTGGTGGCTTCCTTATCATTTTGTAGCAGAGGCAGAAAGGAGATGCATTGCTTAGGGCACCCGGGTCTGTAGTCACTCTCGATTGGCAGGATCAAATGCTTCTGTTAAGTTAAAAAAGGCAATGTATAATGGTTGATCCTGTTTCCTTTTTTTTGGCATTATTATGTAGAGAACTTTCTACCTCAGATACCCCAACATTCAGATGGGTAGAATCCACATTGTAATTCAGAGAGAAGCTCTCCAGCCACTTGCAGGGGCAAGTTATGGTGGTCCCACTGGCTGAGAGAAGAGGACCCTCTGTAATAACTACATTTATATGTCTCTTTTTCTGAAGATGATCATAATTATTTAATCACTAAGATCTTCTGTTATCTTCCAGAAGTGGGATATGGACCTATGAATTTGTGGCTTAAGTTGCTTTCCACCTGGTTTAGAATATTCCTGGGGTTCCAACTATTCCCAAAGCCTTGTGGCCTTTTATTTCACGTGCAGTATAGCCTTTTGACTTTTTATTGGTTTGGTCTGGAAGAAACTGATTGCTGTTCTGTTGAATGGGGTTGAAGACAGGCACATTAAGGATAGCATCTGTTGAGAAAATCTTTAAGTTGCCCCTAGAGAGGACGCTGACTGCTTCTCTACATTCAATGAGCTATCCTCCTTTCTCATTCCTCTGTGGGGTGGACCTGTGGGGGATTCAGCATCACTGGAGGACCCCAAATATCATGGCTATGAATGTGTTGCTGGACTTCATCTCACAATCTACCTCATTATGATCTGGCACTTTATTGTTTGCCTGGACTGCACTTTCTTTGCAGCTCTATCACTTTGTTCCACAATGTTATTCTTTTACTCTGTTCTACCTCATGTAATGAACTGCTCTGTATGAATAGTATGCAAGGAATGCTTTTCCCTGTGCATGTGAAAATAACAAACCCATTCCAATTCCAATCATGCACCCGTTCGATTCAACATCTTTACATAGGTTGCAGGTCAGGACCACACAATTCAGATGCCTGTTGAGCTGGTTTCTTTACCCTGAGTGAGCCACAGTCGCATTTCCAATCCAAGAACACTTCCCATTTGCAGACCTTTTGGCCTGAAAGGTTGACTGCGCTTTTTTCCATAGATGCTGCCTGGCCTGCTGAGTTCCAACAGCATTGTGTGTGTGTTGCCTGGTTTGCAGGTGTTTACAAGGGATTAGTTTTTGAGGCTCCTTCTCATTTTCATCAAACTCATCTCTGTATATTCTTGTAGAAAAGCCAAAGAAATCCCAAGCATTGTAGATACTTTGTGAATTCCATTAGCTTGTGAGTCTGTGAGGTTCGATCTGAGAAGCTATTTTTCTGCAGGACCCTAGTGTCTTTCAGCATTGATTTTCCCATGTCAGCATTCTTGTCCTTGCTGTTGCTTTGAGGCCAGGTTTATGGGGATAACAGTAACAGATGGTGCTCAGATTAATAATCATAAATTCCTGGTGTTGTAGTAGGCCTCCGTTAATCTCAATTGGATTTGGAAGCCTGGGAAAGTATTTTTTATGGAAGAGTGGCAGTTGCCCAAGCTGCAAATCTCCCCCCTCTGCGCCACCGATGTTGCCCAAGGGAAGGGCATTAGGACCCATACAGCTTGGCACTGGTGTCATCGCAGAGCAATGTGTGGTTAAGTGCCTTGCTTAACACACGCAGCCTCAGCCAAGGCTCGAACTAGTGACCTTCAGATCACTAGACGAACGCCTTAACCACTTGGCCACGCGTCAACACGACCTGGTGTTGTACAGATTATGGGGAGATCCTTGCAGGTTCTCACTTAGTCAATGCCATCATCTCACAGGTGCCATTGTCTTGAAGTCTTATCTAGTACCTACCTCATTCGTTGAGCTGGCCATCTGTTACCTCTGTGTCTCGCAATGATATCAATGACAAAGCATTTGCATTCATGGTCATGTCAGTGAAATAGAACTGTGATGTTGCTGGTGCAGAACTTCATACTATCAATATGGACAGGTTGTGAGAACTGGATTTATTCTTAGTCTGGGCGAGAGTTATAGGTAACCACCTTGGCTGGACATGCGACCTACCTGGGATACCTATCATCTGACCATAATGCAGTCACAGAGAGAATGCAAATACTGAAATCTGGAGCAAAAGACCAACTACTGGAGGAACTCAATGTGTCAAACAGCATCAGTGGAGGGAAAGTGACCATTTGGGCAGGGGAGATATCCAGAATAAAAAGGTAATGTGTTGTGGTGAGTTAGGGGCAGGCAGTGTTTGGTGAGACCAGGTGAGAAAGGAGATGATGGATAGGTGGCACAAGATAGGTGGGGAAGTCTGGAGACAGAAGACCATAGATAGTGGATTATAGATCGAAAGAGAAAGGGAGAATAGAGAAAAGGTAGAAGATAAAGAGAGAACAGGAAAGGGGTGCAGTTACTGTCTGGTGTATGTCGTGACAGAGGCTGGAAGGCAATAAATGGAGTTAGAAGAGCCAGTAGATGCTGGAAACTGGTAAGTAAAGGAGGAGGTAAGTGGAAGCAAATAAAGGAGTTGGTAGACAGGGGGAAAATGCAGCGGGAGAGTGTAGGAGAACAGAGTGGTGTAGTGTGTGGTGAAGGGCAGATGAAAGCTGGCAGGGGAAGGGAATGAAACTGAGTGACAGGGGAACCAGGAGGAGAGGGGTGACAAGAAAGAGCAGAGAATGTGTCATGACCTGAAGTTGGAAATTTCCTTGTTTGTACCATGGTGTTGTGGACTACCCTGGTGGAGACAGGTGTATAAAGACTGGATATTGATGGTGATGATGATATGGTGGGGGCTGGGGAATGGGAAGTTGTCAGAATGGGGGGTGGTAAGCAAATTAGGAGATGGGATCATTGTGGGGGGGGGGGGACAAAGCTAATGCAGTCACAATTCATTCTGAGTGCAGAGCTGCATTTGGGATGAGATGTAGAGATCCAGCACTGGTGTAATTGAGTGGCCATTATCAGCTAGAGAAATCATCAGTTAGTACTGGTTAGTTAAAGATAACAATGAAATCATTAGGGCTTTACATTGCTCTGACAGGAAAATGATTAAAGATCAGCATTAGCATTATTTGTCACATGTATATTGACAAATACAGTGAAATGCATTATTTGCATCAAATTAAATCAGCAAGGATTGTGCTGAGCAGCCTGTATATGTTGTCACTCTTCTGGAGCTAACTTATTAACCCTAACTGTAAGGAAACCCGAGTACCCGGAGGATACCCATGCAATCACAGGGAAATTGCACTGTACAAACTCCTTATAGACAGCGGTGAGCGTCAAGGCCTGATCTTACAGCTGCCACTGTACAGCGCTGTGCTAACCGCTATGTTAGCAATGTTAGTATGCAAACACCAACAGGAGATGCATGGAGGGAAATAGAGCGCTACCAGCAAAGAAACAAAAGAGCAGAAAACCTGCAGATGCCGGAAATCCAAGAAACACACACAAAATGCTGGATGAACTCAGCATACCAGGCAGCATCTATGGGAAATAATAAACAGTCAAAATTTCAGGCTGAGACCCTTCATCAGGGTCTTGGCCCGAAACATCCAACATTTCACGTATGTGTTGGTTAAACAGATGCAGGTTTCTTTCTCACTGCCACTTTAGCACAGGATTTTATGATTTTCACAATTCGTAACACACAATTGTTTGATTAAGGTCATTTTATCAATTATCTTATTCTACGCATTCATATATGCAGCACCATAGAGCAGGCATGGGCAAACTACGGCCCGCGGGCCATATGCGGCCTATTAAGCTTTTTAATCCGGCCCGCAGAACGATGAAATTATATTAATAAACCTTGTTAACGTTTTTTCCCCGCAATTCTGGCGTTTACCCAATAGATGACGCACTGTATATACATTTGTGGCGACCCATTTCCTGGCACATCTGAACCGGCTCACAATTAGCCAGCATTTCGGCTAAGGGAGATAGCCTGCGGGGATTTGCGAGCACAGAGCTTTGGAGCCTCTGCGCAGGGGGGGCAGGTTGAGGGAGGCTTAAAATTGAGGCTGGGGATTTCGAATAAAGTTTTTTTCTTCGACTGCAGTTACCGAGTCCATGTCGTAATTTTAGCGCTGCATGTAGCGCACCGCTACACATTGACCTTTGTTGAGGTGCAGCGTATTACTCCACATTTGCGCTTTACTCTTTGTTCAGCTCGACCTATTTGTGTGAACAGGCGTTCAGTGTCATGAACATCAACAAAGCCAGCCACAGATCCAAGTTAACTCACCAACATGTCAGATCCATCCCGAGAATCGCCACAACAAAACTAAATTCAGACTTTGATGCGCTGGCTAAAAAGGGAGACCAACAACACTATTCCCACTGAAATTAAAAATAAGTTTCTTCGTTGTGTTATGTAAAAAATGCATTTGAAAATATTTTTTTCAATAAGCCTTACATGTTACATGTCATTTCTGTTAAGTGATGGACATGAGTAGTGCGCAGGTGCACGTACGTTCTCAAAATAAAAAATGTGCTCCAGATCAAATAACGCGCTCCGCATACTGGCTGGTCGTTGTTGAGTTTTGGCACAGGGGACAATTGAATAAGAAGGAGCAGGACAAGCAGACCTGCATCTCCTACCGTCTTTGAAATAAAGACAGTCAGGAGGAGAGGGATGATGATAATATCTTGAAGGATAACAGAATTTTCAGTGCTTTAAAATAATAACTGTTACTATTAAAAAAAGCTGTATTTTATTCATTTAATTTTCAGTGTTTTAAAAGTCATTTCAATAAATAGCTAAATACCATGGGACTTCAAAGACAGATATTTTGTTGTAATGCATTTGTTCATTTTCAATTGAAATTAAAGCACATGTTTTCTACATATCCCATGATATTTTATTTTCTCTTATGAGGTGTATTACCAAAACACTCCGTCCATCTGCTCCTGGTCCGGCCCCCCTGTCAAATTTTAGAACCCTTTGTGGCCCACAAGTCAAAAAGTTTGCCCACCCCTGCCATAGAGTATTAACAAAAATTTATTGGAGCTTCTCAAAATTTCAAATACAGCATAAGTTAATACACAGCTCTGCAGCACACTTAACAGTTTATAATATTCCATGAAACTGAAAGAGATTTCTGGTCTGGCTAATCAGTTCATGCTTGAGCGTTCACAGTGAAGAATACACTGTAAGTCTTATACAAGTACAATCACAAAGCCCAAGTGACAGCATCCCCTGAGCTTTCCTTTAAACAATTGACAATGATACCTACACAATAAATCAGTGCAACATCATCTATGTGTTTAAACTTGTTGCTGCAGCGATATGATTTGGTGCTAATACTTTTCATTTCACAGTGTTACATTTACAAATTTTTTTCTTAACACTGCCCCTGACATTGAATTCAGTCAGGCACAAATGAGTGGGAGAAAACACCATTTGCGCCCAAAAGCTGATGGATAAATATGAAGCACTCTTCATAATGAATCTTCACACCTCATTATCATTGAATTGGAGAGCTGCAGACAGTTAATTGGATCAGTGGAGAAGAGCCTCATGTTCTTTATTTGCACAGTTTGTCTTTTTTTCAACACACACAAAAAGCTGGTGGAACGCAGCAGGCCAGGCAGCATCTATAAGGAGAAGCACTGTCGACGTTTCGAGCCCAGACCCTTCATCAGGATTAACTGAAAGGAAAGATAGTAAGAGATTTGAAAGTAGTGGGGGGGGGGAAGGGGGAAATGCGAAATGATAGGAGAAGACTGGAGGGGGTGGGATGAAGCTAAGAGCTGGAAAGGTGATTGAGCACCAGAGGGAGATGGAGAACAGGCAGGGTGATGGGGGGGGGGGGGGGGAAGAGAGAGAGAGCGAGAGAGCGAGAGAGAGAGAGAGAGAGAGAGAGAGAATGAGAATTAAATATTGTCAGGGATGGGGTAAGAAGGGGAGAAGGGGCATTAACAGAAGTTAGAGAAGTCAACATTCATGCCATCAGGTTGGAGGCTACCCAGCCGGTATATAAGGTGTTGTTCCTCCAACCTGAGTGTGGCTTCATCTTGACAGTAGAGGAGGTCATGGATAGACATATCAGAATGGGAATGGGACATGGAATTAAAATGTGTGGCCACTGGGAGATCCTGTTATCAAATACAGCATAAGCCTGCTGTGTTCCACCAGCATTTGTGTGTGTTGTTTGAATTTCCAGCATATGCAGATTTCCTCGTGTTTGTCTTTTTTTCAGACTGGTTGCTTATCAGTCTTTATCTGTCTCTGTATAATTTTTCATAGATTCTATTATTTTTCTCTTTTTTCTTGTGAGTGCCCGCAAAGAAATGAATTTCACAGGCGCATATGGTAAAAAAAACAGTATACATACTTCGATAATAAATTTACTTCGAACTTTTGAATGTTGACCTTGGAAGAGACCTTGGCTGCATCATCAGTAATGGCAGGTGGAGAGGGAATTGATAGAATGGGGGAGCAACAGAAAGTAATTAAAAAGGAAATGGAACAATGCAGGCAGTTGTGGGGGATAGATACAATCAGAGACAGTGGCAAATGGTGGCTGTTAGTTATATATGTTTTAAAATGAATTCAGGAGAAGTATTCCTGCTTCTTTAGCTCTACATTCAGGTCAGACCACTGTATCAGAGGTGTCCTCAAAGGCACACAGCTTCTTGTACATTGCTTTTTAACTGTAGAGTGGCACATCATGAAGAAAGCACACATTCTGTTCACCATACACATTTTGTACTCCAAAAATGAGCTTGGTACCATTTAATTTCTATTGCCTGATGTTTCTACACAGTTGGCTGACCAGCTATCTGGCATATTTTGATAAGTAAAGCTTCGCCATTTGTGAGTGGAATTGATAAAATAAAATTTCTCCTTCTCCTTTCAAAGCAAGCCAATCTTCTCTGATTAGAGCTGGTCAATAACAGTGGAAAGTATGTAATATTGGTGCAGGGTGTCAGAGGTACAAGTTTAGATAGCACTGAGTATTTGATTATAGTGTACAGCTAATTGTGATTAAATGGGTGCAGAGCAGAAATGGTTTTAAGTAACATTGCTATGGATAATAATGGGTACTAACATTATTGTTAATGAGTACATAGGAGCATAGAAGCTGGCAATAATGAATTGAAATGCACTGGTGTTATTAGTCACAGGTATTAATACTGTTAAGTATATATCTGCTTTGGGGCTTTTTATTGAAAGATTGGAATGGTATTTAATAACCCTTGAAGCCAAAAAGGAGTGCAATAAGCCTATCTGTATTATTCCAGGTCTCCTATGGTTGTATCCGGCTTATCCTAATCCATAACTTGACTGATCTTCACTTTCTTTCCACTTCCATATGTTGAGAGTCAGTCTAAACAGACTAAATTTTCAAGGCTATGGGTAGAGATCAGTGGTGTTTGTGAGAACAATAGACACAAGAACAGGCAGTTGTAATGGAAAATATTGGCAATATGATCCAGGAAAATCTGATTATTAGCTTCAGAATTGCAGATGAAGAAAGATGCATGAGTGTACAAAACCTCTTAATAAAATTTTCAATGACACAATAGAAGGTAAGAACGAATTTAAAAGATGGGGCTGCATGGTAGAGTAGAGGTTATCTCAGCGCTTTACGGTACAGGTGGCCCAGGTTCAATTCCCGCCACTGCCTGTAAGGAGTTTGTATGCTCTCCCCATGACAGTGTGGATTTCCCCAAGATGCTCTTGTTTCCTCCTACAATCAAAAGACGTACCGGTTGGTAGGCTAACTGGTCATTGTAAATTGTCCCATAACTAGGCTAGGATTAAATTGGGGTGTTGCTGGGCGGCAAGCCTCAATGACTGGAAGGGTGTTGTATGTCAATAAAAAAAATAAAAGGTAAAACATTTCTGAATATAGTACTTTAATCACAAAAATTTCAAATTTCTTTCTCTGAATTGGTTATAGAGTTCACTATTTTGCAGAGAATTATTGTCTTTTAAAACTTTCTGTAAATTTATGGTTATTTTAATGTGCAACTATCTTCTTAGAATCCCTAAAAATACTTATGATCTCTAATTGTTATTAATATCACGAAACAAATCACACTTGAAGTGAAAATGGATCCATTCCTGGCAGAAAGTTAAGGAACTGCATTCAGACTATGGTCAGTCGAAATGGTCATTAAAGACTTTGGAGGAATAATCACAGTAACAAATTACTTGAAATGTATTTGAAAGTCTATTCCATAATTACTTGAAGTTCATTACTAATGACACTTTCTGCAACAATCCACAACATAGTTCATATAAAAATGACATGTTTGCTAAAGAGTGTATAAATTATCAATTCACTGATATTAAAACTACTGTTAAATTACCTATTGAAATATAATCAGGAAGTTTTCAGAGGATTGAAAAAAATGAATTAATCTTGATTTTGCTTGGTCTCTACAAATACTCCAGTTGGATGTTGAATGTACTGTAGTTATTGTAGATTTACTGCAGTAACATTAAAAATTTATGAATATCAACTGGAAAATAATTATCTTTGGGCAGAAGAAATTATTGAAAACAATTTAGAACATAGAAAGTAAGAAACTGAATAAATTAATGTAACATTATCAAAAAATCCCATTTGAATCAGATAAAGATGCATATATAATTACATCAAATAATTTTGCCAGTCACAATATTCAGCGTTCATGTGCCACAGATGCAGTATGCAGGCAATGAAGGGCTTTGAAGGAAGTAGTCTCTATAGTTTTGCTTTGGTGCCCACGGTGTGGGGTTCATTTAATTCTCCCTGTAAATGTGTAGGTTTCTCTTGGATCCTTTCTTTCCTTCTCACAAACCAAAGATGTGCTGGTAATTTAACTGACGACTGGAAATTGATGTAAATTACATTAAACTATCCCCTGAAAGTGTGGTAAAAAATTTCAAGAGGAGTTGATGAGCATGTGAGAGCGAAGAAGTGATAGGGTTGCAGGGAAATAGGAGAGGAAGAATGGGACTGATGGCGTCGCTGTGCAGAGAGCTGGCATGGACCTCATGGGCCAACTGGGCTTATTCTATGTCATAATAAGCATTATTTATCTTATCACTTTCAACTTATTGCAATGACTAAACTGAAGTCAAACATTGCATAATTTATCTTGTATTGACCATGCAATCAAGTTAACCTTTATTAGTTTGGAAGCAGAACCCATTGCGTAAGTAATATAAAATGCAGTGATGTACTGAATTAATGTCTCTTGTGAATGAGCTTACCAAGGGCCCGTTTACAGGTTTGCCTAAGAATTGACTCAGGCTGCCAAGGACCCTGCCACATATTCCTCTGCTGAAGGTCTATTTTTACAGATTAGAAGGGAAGTTCACAGCCTTTAAAGTGTAGCAAAATCTGGTTAGTTTGAACTGATATGATAGTGAACAGCACCCTGCACAATTTCTGTTAGTATTTGAATTTTAACAATATGGTTAGAAAAAGTGAATCACTGATAAATTGTAGGAATATAATCATCTAGGTGTAAAGTTGTAAAACAGTAGTCATTGCAAGTTCAAAGTAGGCCAAGATGTTTCTCACAGATCCTCCAATAGCTGATGCACTATTACACAGAGGAGCCTGAAAATGCACTGTCAGTCTAAGGCACGGAGCTCATGACTTCATGAGGACTGGCTTCTGGGAATCCCTGCCCCAGGACTGCTCAAAGTGATGAGAGAGATAGTATTGAGAACCTAAAGTCTATGCATTCGGAGGAAGAAGGACATAACCCCAAGAAGCTACTGCCCCATAGGCACCTTTTGCCTCATCTTTGGAAATGTCTGCAATTTCCATCTGGTCCTCAACAGTCACCTCTAAAAACACAAACTGGATCTGAAGTAGATTGTCCTTGATCATCTGGGACTGCTTAAGAAGAAAAGGAATGTAACTTAAAGTGGTGTAAGGTGCCCCTCCCCCTTTTTCTAGTTAAATACTTAAGTACTTCACTTTAATATTGGCTCTTTCTTAGTCTCTCCATTCACTCTGCTGGTAATTGACCATTCTCTGAATCCCCTGACCACTGATGTACTTCTCCTGCTCTGATCTGTCTACTGATCACTTACCCTCACTTCATAATCAACATCAGCATCCTAAAGTGACCATGCTTACTGATCTTCTGCAGTGGTGCAGGTCACGAAGCGAAAGCGTTTCAGTGTGAAAGGCTATGACAAAGATGTCACTTCCTTTATTTTTAGAGATACAGCATGGTAACGGGCCCTTCTAGCCTAACAAGCCCACATTATCCGATTACACCCATGTGACCAATTCACCTACTAACTTGTACATTTTTGGAATATGGGAGTAAACCAGAGCACCCGAAGGGAACCCATGTGGTCACAGGCAGAATGTGCAATCTCCTTACAGACAGTGGCAGGAATTGCCATCTCCTTATATTAAGCCCTGAATATCAGGAACAATGAATATTCTTCATAATCCCTCTATAGAGGTCTGTATCATGTCAATAAAAGTCATTTGCTATAATAGACAGGGCTTATTGTGTAGCAATTTTTTGGTTGTGTAATCTCTAAGTGCTCTGGTACCAGATTGCACCAAGCACCAACAGCTGCACAACACTCCCTTCAGAGATGAAGTCCAAAGTGACTCCCTTTCAGAAACTAAGGGTAAATGATGAGGGCCAGATGACCTGCTCAGATATTTCTGTAGGAGGAATAATTAACCATCAGCAGGCTATGCAAATTGAGTAATAGATGAGGCAGAGGTAGGTATATTCATTCACCAAAGGGATTCTTAGTGGAAAGGACTTAATATTTATTTATTTGAACTACTGAAAAATAGCATGAAGCTTTAAGTTTCTTTGATATTCTTGGAAATTTTGCCCATTCCAGTGGGGGTGGGGTGGGGGTGGTAAACATTTATTTGCCAGTATTCTTTACTCAGAAGATAAATATTAGCAATGTTCAGTTGAGACAGGAAGATTTGCCCAGCAGTTATGACATAGGTCTTGTGTTGGGATTGATAGTGGCCACTGACTTAGAAAAGAAGAAAGGCATTTTTACACTAAATCAAAGTGTCAATGTCTTCCATAGTATTGAATCTCACAGATTTTTGGGTGGTCAGTCTCTTGACTTCTCCTTTGAACAGCACTTGATCATTGCAATTCACAATGAACATCAGGGCTTCCTGTGTAGGTTCTTGTGTTCTTGTGTAGGGTCTTTGATCACTAACAGCACAACTGGCCAGTCAGTGAAAAGTTTCTGTGTTCCTGTCCACCACGATTCTTGTTCTTCAAAAGGCCTGGTGGATTTTTTTTTCTCTTTAATGAAAATCATTGAGTTGTAGCATTAAATTGAACCTGTTCAAAGCTGCTGAGTACTTCTGGCACTTTCCGTTTCATTTCCTATTTCCAACATCTGAAGTATTTTCCTTTTTCTCTCCTATGTCATCAATCTGGGTTTTGTGTGCTACAGTAGACTACTGAGCTGAGGCAGGAGGGTGGGTACACTCCACCTCCCATGATTTATCAATTCACCTGGCTGGCATTAAGGGAGAAGGCTGAAAATAGTTGCTTCCTGGCTGCTTCTTGTAGGTTGAGTACCTGCTCTTGGCAGTTGGAGCTGATAATCTTTTCCTGTTTGTGTATGACAAAGGGTTGTCTACACTTATGCATTTGTCATTATATTTTCTTGCACCCTGAAGAATTCAGCTTGTTAGCTGAAATCTCTGAAGCTGATAAACACTACAATTCAGGAATCCCTCTGGAATATCCTGCACATTTCCCCTGTGCTTGCTCACAGGGATGTGCTGCCAAGATGTGTTGAGCGAGCTAGGGCTTTTTTCTTTGGAGTGAAGGAGGAGAGAGCTGTATAAGATGTTAAGAGGCACAGACAGAGTGGACAGCCAGTGCCTTTAGTTCAGGGCAGCAATGGCTTATATGAGAGGGCATAAATTTAAGGTGACTGGAAGAAAGTATAGGGAGGGATATCACTGGTAGATTTTCTGCATAGACTGGTAAGTGTATAGAAAACACTGCCAGGGTAGTGGTAGAGTTAGAGACATGAGGGACATTTAAGAGACTCTTACAGAGGCACACAAATGAAAGAAAAATGGAGGGCTATGTGGGAGGTGGGTTGAACCCTGTACCCACCGAGGTGTATACCCACCTGACACCGCGCACACCAAGCCCCACACAGACCCCTCATGACACTCCCATACTGGGTGCCCCGCACCCGCATATACCAGGCGCCTTGCACACGTATGAGGGATCACTGACGCCTAATGGGCTGACACCTCCAGTCAGGCCGGAACCAGCACAACCACCGTCTCCGGTGCAATCACCACCGGCACCTGTGCAATCACAGCCGGTGCTACGTAGATCGCAGCGACAGATTCGACCACCTGATAGACTTAACCTGTAAATATACTTGTAAGAAACTTCGCCCCAAGGGGACTCTCTTTTATAAAAAAGGGGGGGGGGGGTGAATGTGGTGAACTACATATACCTGTCTGGACACGCCCCCCCTCCCCCATTGACTGCTCCTGTGGCTCCTCCCACAGACCCCGGTATAAAGGCGATTGGAGACACAGCTCCTTCCTCAGTCTCCAGGATGTTGTGTGGTGGTCGCTTGCTGCTTGTGCTTTTCTCCAGCCAATAAAAGCCTATCTTAACTCATGTCTCCGAGAGTTATTGATGGTGCATCAGGAGGGAAAGGTTAGATTGATCATGGAGGAGGCTAAAGGTCCACATTGTACCATGAGCCAAAGGGCTGTAATCTTCTACATTCTGTGATTGTGCTCTTATATTCAGAGAATATCTGGATTCAGACGGGGTTCCAGAGCTTCATGTAGAAATTGTATGGTGGTGCAACAACAGGTTAGAGAATCATACCCTTTTAACATAGTGCTCCCCTGAAAGTCTATCAAATATACTGTTCTACCTGGAATCATATTTTTAAGAGATATATTTCTTGGGCTTGCATCTTTTGTCACATTATCTGGTTCTTCTTACCTAATACGTTCTGGTTTCTCTTCCTCCACCTACACAAGCTGGCAAAGAAAGTCATACACACAGGGGAGTATTATTTCTCTGTCATTTTCTGATTTGGGAGTGGAGTTGTGGTGTGAATAGGAAGGATGTACAGGGATAAAACCATTGAGGGAAATGTAAAATGGTATCCTCTGTGAGCTGATGCCACTGAAGCATTTGAAACAAGAAAATCTCTCACATTTCTCCTTTCCACATGAAGCAGATGACCGGGGAACAGCTGCGTCTCATCTATAAAACTCCTGCATTTCCCTAATGGTGCTAAAGCAAGAGATTTGCATTCATGGTGGCATCAACTACAATGAGTCCCACCTTATTTAAGATGACACACAGTAAAAGCTGTTAAAAAGAATTATGAAGCTACTGTTTCATATTTAAACCCGAAATTGTGCTAAACACAAATTTCCTTGATTTTTTTCACACTGCATATGAGCAATATGAACAGTATATTAGAGCAGAAACATCATGATCTTCACTCTTTTCCACAAAATGACTTTTGTTTAACAACGTTGTGCTTTTCAAAGTCGCACAAACTCTATTTTATGGACATAGAAAGAAGAGGTTCTGCAGATGCTGTAAATTCAGAGCAACACACAAAATGCTGGAGGAACTCAGCAAGTCAAGCAGCGTCTATGGAGGGAAAACAGTGGATGTGTCAGGCCAACCTCTTCATCAGGATTCTGTCAGACTGCTTTGTTAATCTCTGCGATCTATATTAGTTTATTTAAGTGATGGTGTAACTTTAATAACTTAGAGTACTTAGGGTACTGTTGAGATCATGTTCTTTTAATTGAGAGTGACTGCCTTCAATTGAGGATGCTTTTAAATAGTCCACACACCCCCTGCCAAGTTATTTGCTTCTGTAAGCAGCATCACAAAGAAAATCGACTGACAATAACTTGGCAGCAAGACTGGGGTGTTGGGAATAACAGGATAGTGATCTGCTATGAGAGAATGAGATTTTCTAAGTAAAGTGACAACAGTAGCAGGTAGTAGACATGTTGGATACCGTGGAGACCTCAAGAGGTATGAGCAGACCTTACATGTGAAGCAAGTAGAAATATTCCTGAGAATGGGTGATATTTGTTGTAATCCTTAGGGAGATCTCAGAAATGAAAAAAAAAGAAAAACCAGCAGTTAGTGGATGAAGTGGGGAAACACACGACATTGCTGAGTTGAATGCCACCAACGTAAGTAAGGTCACATAATGGAAACTTCATGGACATTTTTATCTGGGACATATAGAGATTTTTTCTGAATTTCAGGTCTGTAACATGCAAACAGAGACCAGAGGTTAATACATTTTTGGGCCAAAAATTGCTAGCAAGGCAATGTAGTTTCCACTTATCTTTTAGATTTGCTTTGTGTCAACTGTTAATGTGCACCTTACAGATTTTAAAATTCAGCTGAAGCTATTTAATGTCGTAGGGTTGGACAGCACAGAAAGAGGCCCTGCAGCCCGACTGATTCTTGCTGACCAAGATTCCATTCTAAGCTCGTCCCCTTTGCCTGTGTGCAGCCAAGACCCCAATGAACCTCTCCTATCCATGTACCTGATCAATGCTCTATTAAATATCGTTCATGTACCTGCTTTTACCACTTCTTCTGGCAGCACATTCCATATGCTGACCACGCTCAGTGTGAATAAAACTGCATGTCAGGTTCCTATTAAATCTCTTTCCTCTCACCTTAAACCTATGTATGCCATCTCGTTCTTGATTCTTTAGCCCTGGAAAACAGGCTGTGTGCATTAATCCTATCTATGCCCCTTATGCTAATACCCTTCCCTTGGACAACATCGGTGGCGTGGAGAGGGGATACTTGCAGCTTGGACAACTGCCAGTCTTCCACAAAAAAAACCTTGCCCAGGCTTGCACCCTGGAAACTTTCCAAGGCACAAATCCATGGTCTATCGATACTAATGGAGGCCTATGATCTGAGAGATCACCCCTCATTTTCCTGCACTCCAATGAAAAGAGTCTCAACTTGTTCATCCTCTCTCCATAATCTTGTCCTTCAAGTCCCAGCAAATTCCTCACAATCTCCCCTGCAGTCTTTCCAGAATAATGGCATCTTTCCTACAGCAGGGTGACCAAAACTGAACACAATATTTCAAATGTGGCCTCACATCCATCTTGCACAACTGCAACATGACATTCCAACTTCTATACCCAATGCCCTGACTGATGTAGGCCAGCATACCAACCACATTCTTCACACATTTTCCTGTGACACCACTCTCAGTGAACTATGACTCTATACTCCTAGTTGCTTCAACGCTCTTCAGGGTTCAACCATTCATTGTTAATGTGGTGGATTTACCACGAGGGAGATTTTTGAACAGCTATTAATAGGGAGGTGGTGTTTAATATATGAGGCTATTTCACACAGGGAATAATTCCAAGGCACAGCCAGAGAATAATACCAAAAGGGCAATGGAAGTATGAATCACTTGACAGTCAAGTGAAAGGGACACTTGGGTTCAAAAGGAGGGAGGCTTTGCATTTGATGTTATAAGAACACTCTAACCTCAGGATGCTTGAAGGAAAAACATAAAATACTGGAGGAGTTCTTATGAAACATTGACTGTGTATTCCCCTTCATCGATGCTGCCTGACTTGCTGAGTTCCTCCAGCAATGTGTGTATGTGTATGTGTGTGTTGCTCAAGATTTCCAACATCTGCAGAATCTCTTGTGTTCAACAGGTCTGAGTTTGCAATTGTCACAGGGCAGGGCATTTCTGAGATTAGTTCTGATGATGTGCCTTCAACCTGAATTGTTAACTTTTTCTCTATACATTTTCTGTTATTATTTTAGATTTCAGGAAATAGGATTGTGTAGCTATGTTCAGGACACCACGTTTAGACCACTTTCTTTGTAGGGAAGACTAACTTTAAATAAAACAGATTGATATAACAGCACTGAACTGTCTTGGACCTGGATATCATTTCTCACAGAGTAAAGTAATGGTGGGCACCAGAAAATGTGGCAAGCGTTGCACCAGAACAATTGCATTGGAATTTAACAATAGTCCTTCTAACAAGCTTCCAAAAACACATTCTGAAAGCACAACTACAGGCTATAGTTGGAGAAAGATAACCTCAGAATTGTTAGCTTAAGCTACAGTGATACAACAAACTGGATGGTGAGGGAAAATACAGCCTGGCTGAGTGCAGTGAGTTTTCTCCATGAGGTAAATGTGGAGATCAAAGTGGGCCATGAACCAGCACAAGTAGGGTGCAAATTGACAACAATCCACCTAGCAGGAAATGTGAAGCTTGAACTAAAAACAGAGCCAACCTGTTAACAGCTTAGAATCTGCTTATTAGGAGAAGAAACATAGAAAACCTACAGCACAATACAGGCCGTTCAGCCCACAAAGTTGTGCCGAAAATGTTCCTACCTTAGAAATTACTAGGCTTACATATAGCCCTCTATTTTACTAAGCTCAATGTACCTACCTAAAAGTCTCTTAAAAGAACCTATCATATCCACCTCCACCACCATTGCTGACAGCCCATTCCACACACTCAACATTCTCTGAGGAAAAAAACTTACCTCTGACATCTCCTCTGTACCTACTCCCCAGCACCTTAAACCTGTGTCCTCTTATGGCAACCATTTCAGCCTTGGGAAAAAGCCTCTGACTATCCAAATGACCAATGCCTCTCATCATCTTATACATCTCTATCAGGTCATCTCTCAGCCTCCGTCACTCCAAGGAGAAAAGGCCACGTTCACTCAACCCATTCTCATAAGGGACATCCCCAAAACTAGGCAACATCATTGTAAATCTCCTCTGCACCCTTTTTATGGCTTCCACATCCTTCCTGTAGTGAGATGACCAGAAATGAGCACAGTAATCCAAGTGGGGTCTGACCAGGGTCCTATATAGCTGCAACATTACCTCTCAGCTCCTAAATTCAATTCCGCAATTGATAAAGGCCAATACACCACACACCTTCTTAACCACAGAGTCAACTTGTGCAGCTGCTTTGAGCATCCTATGGACTTGGACCCCAAGATCCCTCTGATCCTCCACACTGCCAAGAGTCTTACCATTAATACTATATTCTGCCATCATATTTGACCTACCAGAATAAACAACCTCACACTTATCTGGATTGAACTCCATCTGCCACTTATCAACCCAGTTTTGCATCTTATCAATGTCCCACTGTAACCTCTGACAGCCCTCCACACTATCCACAACAACCCCAACCTTTGTGTCATCAGCAAACTTACTAACCCATCCCTCCACTTCCTCATCCAGGTCATTTATAAAAATCACAAAGAATAAGGGTCCCAGAACAGATCCCTGAGGCATACCACTGGTCACCGGCCTCCATGCAGAATATACCCATCTACAACCACTCTTTGCCTTCTGTGGGCAAGCCAGTTCTGGATCCTCGAGGCACTGTCCCCTTGGATCCCATGCCTCCTTACTTTCTCAATAAGCCTTGCATGGAGTACCTTATCAAATGCCTTGCTGAAATATATATACAGTACATCTACTGCTCTTCCTTCATCAATGTGTTTAGTCACATCCTCAAAAAATTCAATCAGGCTCTTAAGGTAGATCACTATTTCGACCAAAGCATATACATGTTTCTTACTAAGAAAACTGGAAGAATTTTGTGCAACACAGGCTTGAAGGAAGTGGTGAAACAGCCGTGAATGGGAATCTGATATGACTTGACATGGTTTGCATTGAGAGTAGATAAAATCACCAAAGTGTCTAGTATCAGAGACATAACGAATAGACAGAAGGCATTCTTTGAGAGTTATGGATTTGCAGTGTATACTGAGTGCTGGTAATGGCTGGGCTTATGTCTATTTTGCCACTGATTAATAAGAGCAGCAGGTATTGCATCATGATTTCTGAAAAGCAATCGGACAGAAGGAGATGATTTTAGAAGCACCTGCACAGGCAACTGTAAAGTTAAGAAACAGATCTGGTAAACCAAAATTACAAGCTGGCCAGAGAATTTAGCCTTGCTTAAGTGTCCATAGGAAGAGATTTTCCAAGTAAAGGATGGATGGACTACTATCGATTATAAGGTTCTAAGGTATTACTTTGAGTATAACTTGGCAATTTCAAAATTTAGGGAATACATGCAGGTCTCACTGGCAGGCAGTTCTGAAAACCTCTGGACTATTCAAGTGTGCCAGTTCACAGAAGCTTTCACAAAGCAGTTGAGAAGCAAAATGCTTAACATAAGGTGATATTGACTGGACCTTGAAAATTCATTGGGGTAGATAACACAAATCTGTGTAATTTATGGTGAAGAGCTCAGTGTCAACAATGCCCTTGCTCGGAGAAGATTTACCAAATGGACTGAATCGGCACAAATGTAAAGAAACCACACATGCTTAAGTTCTGAAATAAAATCTGAAAATGTTGGAAACACTCTCTAGGTCTGATTAGGGTCCCAGGCTATGGTTCCTTTTCAACAGATACTGCTTGGCCTACTAACTGCGTCCAGCATTATCAGTTTTAAAACTAGCCTGTTTAGAGAGAATACTTCATTGCTTGTGGAGCAGTTCAAAATCTCTGAAGACTTTTCAAAGATGCCGTGTCAGGTACGGGCCAATAAGTGTCAGACAGTCCAGAAAGGGAAAGAAAGAGATGGACTTCGTAAATTCAAAAATGACAGGAAGAAAGAGGAAACACCCAGAACTTAGTGAGACACAGTGGGAGCCAGGGTACAAGTGGGATGAATGCAGAGACACAACAATGGGAAGCTTTAAGATGCAAGCAATGAGTCTTGACACTGAGTTCATGTTATCCAATAATCTACCTATTGCAAGGTACAATAGTTTTGGTTGTAGTGATTGATGCCTTGTGGACTTTGTGGTAAGTATTATGTGGACAGTTTAGGGCAGATGGCTGTTACTGAGAAGATCACATCCAGAACGTTAGTACAATGTATTCAAAGTCATGAAGGCAATTACATTGAGGCATCAATTGAAGCAAAGGATATGATACCAGATGTGCATGAGACCTTCTAGAGAAGTGATCCCTCTGGAATTACTTGTGTCTGAAGTGGTTATTTTGGAAATAGCGAGCGCAGTTACATTGAAGATTTCAGTGGATGAAGAGACAAAAAGGCAGTATGAATTCATACTTGATTGAATTTACAACTACTGTACATCTTGATGTAAATACTTAACCAATTGTGAAATCTTATGAATGTAAATAGTTGATGGTTCGTATGATTTTGTTTTTTTTATATGGGAAACAGTAAGTGTGCCTTTACCAAGTAATAGAGGTTGATAGTGTATGAAATACCGCAAAGCTGTTTTGTTGAGAATTACTGCTTGGAACTCTACTTCTGTTTATTAACAAAGAAGCCTGTCAATACAACAACAATAGATGAGAATAGTTTGGAGGAATTCAAAAGGAAGGCAAGGCTTGTATTTATACTACAACTGTCACAACATACTAAAGAATTTCACAACCAATGAAACATTTTATGTAATAGAAGAGTGTACAACAATCAATTTCACATATTTAGCACTGGGACACAGAATGAGGGAATGGGGTTTATGTCCACAGAAGCAAAAGTGCCATAACAGGGCTGTGCAATGGCTAATAAAGAATAAGTATAGATTCATAGAGTCATAAAGTAGTACAGCACAGAAACAGGCACTTCAGCCCATCTAGTCCATGCTGAAACCATTTAAACTCCCTATGACTGTCCTGTTCTTATTTTGGAATGTCAGTGATCCCATTTGTGACCCCCACCACTACAAAATAAAATACAGTTCATACGGGATCCAACAAACATGAAAGCACTTATTATAAATGATGCAATGTAATAACTTGCATGAACATGTGACAAATCTTTTTTATTTCACAAATCTTGTATTAAAGTTGATTTTATTCAAAATCATCAGAAATGTAAATGTTCTTACCATGAAACAGCTCTGTACTATTTACAGAGAAGTTTCACTTCATGTTAATCCAAGTTTAAATATCCAAGTTCCTGACGAGGATTTAAATTCAGTGAGGAATTAATATAAAACCTCTTGCAAGATGAAAGGGATTTGACAATACTCTCTGATCACATTATTTACTCTCAATTATAATACTACAACACACCTCCCTGTTAACATGTAAGTCACAAATCTTATTTTACGTGTTTTAATGATAACACAGATACATTTGTTAGGACAGGGTTTACTATTGGCGTGCCTTGCTAAAAAGTTGAGTGTAAATTAGGTGCCCACCATTCAAAGAATTACTTGCAGCTGAAATTTGTTGCAGTTGTCAGTGTAAATACTTACTATATTACCATATTGGATACCCTGAATTACAGGGTTTTGTAAAAAAAAAATCAAGGTGTTAACATGTGTTCAGATTTAACATCTTTAATTAAAATAGTTGTTATTAAAACTGCCTGCTATTTATTTTTCTGTTACTAATTACCTTTGTAATTTCCACACTGAATAATGATAAGGTGATGATACAAAGGTTTGAAGCAAGAAACTCTCAATGCCATAAGACTCAGTCATAATTCTGTCAAAATTTACCATTTGATCGATTCAGATATCCTTCCCATAAACACACCTTCATAATTGTTAATTGACAATTCGACATGCTAGACAAATAGAAAGTGTACTTCCCTTGATTTTTAAAAAATGAAGTACTTATCATAACATGGAATGTTAATTATTATCTAATTTTAAATAGAGAAAATTGTTTAGTAATATTTTTCATTATTTTCAAACAATATGATGTTGGAACCTTAATTCTTCAGGGAGTGGTAATACCAATGAACTATTATTTTATTCAGCTAAATAGTCCCACTTTGGATCCTGTCCAAAAGCTTAAGAATGAACTCAAAATATTTTCAAAGTGAGATGATTTATGCCTTGATGAGTGATAATAATCACATTACATTACAGTTCGTCACAAACCTATGCTATGATTGGCCAACATCTGTGCTCCATCTGACAGCAGATTAGTATTCTGCACACACTTGTCCTCTGTTTCACAGTCGTCATTACAGCTGGCTTTTACAAATACATACCAATACCTTGACATTTACACAGTTATAAACCTTTCAAAATGCAAACAAGATGAACCTATTTATCCAGGTGTAATTCTGCTGAAATAATGATTTTATAAATGCAACACATTTTATTGTGGCATGTGAGAAAAGGATTTAATGCTTCAACTCACCAATCAGAAATTTCCTGTTCAGAATGATAAAGCACCTTTAAATCCAATATTCACATGCAGCTGCCACTGGAAAGGGGCACTAAGTAAGTGTTAATGTTACTGATCTTACCATGTACTCTGTTTCACAGATTTGTCACACCTATTCTTTCTTTGACAGAGTTGATGCTCAAATTATATTCACATGTTATATTGCTTGTGATGAGGAATGCGAGACTGCACAGAAATGAAAGAGCATGCCATGGGGTACACACAACCACTGAAATTAACTGCGATATGTTTATAACATTTTAGGTCATACCTTGTAGATCAGTACAGTAGCTAACCATTCCATCTTTAAGTCCATGCCGGGTTTATTGTGGAAATAATGTCATATATAAAGTATATTCCAGGCGATGACATCAGTCAATAAATCATAAACCCACACAAGGGCAGACTACTGCTGTCTAAGATCAGTGATGAATGCCTATTTCTATTTTTTGTTAAATATGCATCTTTCTAGTGCCTGATTGCAATAGCCCCATAAAGCACAATTTAAATCCAGAAAACAAAATTCTTTCCCGAAAACAGCAATGAACATCACAAACGTCAAAAATGAGTTGTGCCACCGGTAAATCATGCAATTAAGTTGTCCTATTATTTTCACTTGCATAATTTCCTCAGATATGATGCCATACCTAGATGTTCATCTGCAATCTATTGGATCACTGCAGTCTGCAAAAAGTGTTGAATTATTTATATTTAATGCTTCTTATGAAATGTTACTGCCTTAACCTTAGATATGTCTTTCTGAGACCGCTGGTAAGATATTGGGGTCTTCATTAAGAATGAGATAAAGTAATGGTTTGTTGCCAAGCATAACTTTCTATTAAATAATCAGACATGTACTTACCATTAGTACTGCGAAGTTACCGAACTGCAAACATTGAATGGTGGTAATATTGCTTGCAGAGTTTGCTATATGGCACCCTGTAGCATGCCAACCACCATGTCCATCCAAAAGGTCAAAATCCCAATATGCGGCAGTGGGATCTGCACCCGAAGCAAAGTGCCTCAGAACAATGGTGATGGGCTTGGTGAGGTTCCCCAACCTGCACCCTTCTGCAGAAGCAAATTAAATTAGGTTTAAGTGGAGTGGAAAGAACTTATTGATGAATACTATATCTAAAGATGTAGAAGGTTTTAAACTGCAAGCATTGGAAGATACAGAATTATTTCTATGCTTCAGTAGCACAATGAGAAACTTGCAGTACAAATTGAGAACTGTTACATCATAAAAGAAAAAAACTACTAACTGCCTTTTATAAAATATCCTGTTGAAATATATATCTTACTATAAAGATAAAGAATAAAGCCTTGCTCAGAACAAACAGCAGGATGTTTTCGTCTTTAACCCCTGTTTATATCATCCTCATTTATGCTTCATGAAGACTGTCAACTGAGCATTACTCTACCTCACATAATAAAATTCTCTCTGAAAATGGGTAAATTAAATTAAGAGCAGCATGCAGTACAGAGTAATTTTTATGAAATGCATTTTGTTTATTACTGATTATATGCCTGACCTATATTTTATTCCATTTTGGTATTCAATTGAAAGATATTCATAGCGTGTATACATGTTTAGAACATTTGGACTTGGTCGAATAAATATCATAATTTGTTAGAATAATTAATTTGATTTATGAAAATAGACATTTGAGGTTTTGTTGTAGCTACTAGACACCAATAACCCTTCTTCATCCATTTGAAGCATCACACTGAAGGTCAGTAATATAAACAGGATTATCGTAGTCAAATACTACCATTTATATAGCAACCTATACTTCAGACACAAAACTGCACATGAATCCATGCATTTACATTGTCTCTCACAGTAAAACAGTACAGAGAAATGCTTTTCAGCAACCTGGTCTACATTATTTCAACTATCAGGAATATTTACATTTGGGTAGAAAAAACTTACCTATTTTGATGAAAACAACTGGTGTTGAAACACATTTGCGCTTCCCATCATCAGCAAGGTTTGATGAGTTACCTGTACTAGGAAAGAGTTTTCCATTCCGGAATACAATAAATTGCAGCTTGCAGGATGAGTTGTCAACAGTGTGCAAGGCTAGGATTTGAGAGAATATTGATGGTGGCAATTGAACTGATGCCACTGCTATGGTGTTCTGTAGAATTAAAAAGGAAAAGATGTGAATCACAACATTGTTGTTTTCAATATTTTCCTTCACAGCAAGGCAAATGAACTGTCTCTTTTACCGACAGATTGGAAGCTACCAAAAAAAGGAGTCATAATCAGGGGAATTGCTATAATTCAATGCATTTTAACAAACAGCACATTTCCATTGCCTGAGAGCTTTTCTGGTCAAGCTCCCTGCTGCAGAGGTGAGAATGGTTCCTACCATTCATGCTAGAGGGTTACATCAACACTGCAGATCTTATTTAAAGAGACAACCTACCAGGTTTTTACCCTTCACTGGCAACAGAATCAGACAACTCACATACCAAATACATTTCTAAAAGGTTGCATAGAAGTGTTTGTTCTCTATTAATATGAAATAGCAGTCAAATAAAGTGCCTAATCAAAGAAGCCACAGAGACAAAACATATTTTAGTTTGGTTCTACATTTTCAGAGAGACAATACTGTCTGCCTTTATTCTTCTTAAATGTTGATTACTCATTACGGTTTGTCATTTGCCACATTAATCACAGATCTGAAACAAAAGCATCAGAAACTCGTAACCTACTGTCATTAGGAAACAAATTCAATTATTATACAGTGCAAAACTCAGTTTTATTTCCTCTGTTGATTGGCATAACACTGAGAAATAAACTTCAAATGGTTATATTACTTAAACCTTTGTCAGCAACATTACACTTTATCAATAATAAACAACCAGCAACTTTGTCATTTACTCGATGATATAAATCAGAGTAGAGATCTGCAAAATCGTTTGCTGCAGATCTAATACTTAAATACAGAACATTGTCTCAAGCCAGGTAAAGGTTGAGGTGCACTGTGTAGCAAATGTCAAAAGAGGGAAAAAACAGAAGCCATGGCTAGACCATTGGTTTCACTCTGCTTATGCAAGCATGTCCCAGTAAGATAATAATGCTTCACATCAATTATATTTCCACTGTCTGCTTTCCTGCTTAACTCAGGAGAATACAAAACTAACCAAATCCCTCCTCATTTTCTCCAGCTATAAAATTCAAAGCCAGCCATTCCCTAATAATTAATAAAAAGGATAAATAAACTAAACTTAATTGAGATGATCTAGGTAACTAATCTAGATAGTGTCTCAGTCATAGAGAATAAAACACATGCAGCTATTTCCCGAGAAATGTATCTCCACAAGCAATGGTGAAGCCACTCCTGCAAGGAACAGTCCTTCACATATGATAGATAAACAGTTCTGTCCCCTAATTAAACCTCTCAATATTGTGGAAGGAAAACTGTCTGGATAGCAGAGTTACATCAGAATACCCAGCAAATTCCCATGAAGCAGCTATGCTCAGCTGAGTAATGCAGTTGCTGATTTGAAGAGACAAATTTTGCAGCACTCTTTTTGTTCTTGAGCTTAGATACTGGTGCAGGAGAAGCAATATTTCTGCTCCCTTATGTCCAAAATATTACAGAATTAACATCAGCCATGACAACACTGCTCTTTGTTCATGAAAGGGATGCCTTCACACACGAGCCAGTTCTCCCATCAAGAGAGATCAAAATTCTTTTGTGGGATTATTAGTGTTTGGATCAAATCCATGGGTAAGTAAAGCTCTTACCAGACAGCCAGTGGAGCCCTACCTCTTCTGGCAAACAAACCTCCTCTGGAGTGGCTGAATGTCCACATCAAATGCACACGATCCTCACACAGTGTGTAACTAGCAGTGTGAAAATAAACCTGAAGGCAGAAATTCATTGATGCCTTGTTTTGATTGCTCTAACACCCCGGGGAATTCTATCTGAATGCTGATTTACTAATGTGGTTGGGTGTTTGGTCTACTCTTTGAAGATTCTATACAAATAGCATTATATGAAGCATGCTGCAGTTTGTTACAGTCAATCTTTGGTTAATGTTTCAAAAATACCAATTCTGGAGTAAGACTTTTAATTTCATTAACTATCATAATATTAATTTTATGTATAAGATGATTGAATTCCACATTTATCTTATTGACTGTAATTATAACTTACAATCAAGATAACACCTCTGCGCCAACCCGAAACACAATTGGACAGTGATTGAATAACATTTTCCTGAGATTTTTTTTCAAGTTCAAAATTTGGAACGATTTGTAATGTCATTAATGAATCAATGATTTTACCTCGTGTGAGTCACATAAGTTGATCGTATTTAGTTATGTTGCTGTGGCACACATCAGTAATTAGACAAACGCTGGTCTTCAGGTGCGTTTTATATAGAGCAAATTGGCTCTTATAATGTAAGCAGATAGTAATTGTTCACCCATAGTGTCTTCAGAATCATTTTGCTGTTAGTGCTACTCAGAAGCAGGAATTAGAATCTGCAGTACTGCTCCCATGACAACCAGCTACCTCTTATATACAGTATCAATTTGAATTTGTGCAGGCAATTTCCAATACACCATTCAGCCAGAAAATATATAACACATCTTGAGGTATGAGAATAATCCTCTTTCTGCAGAGGTAGCAACCCATCATGCAAAATAAATGGTTTAAATGTGTAATTTATAATTTAATGGGGTTGTGGAAAATAGTAAATACTGCTATTCTTTTGCTCTATGCATTTAAAAAATTTATAACCGAATTCTATGAAAACAATTAAAGAGAATATAATAACACAAAACATAAATGATATCTCTTGATACTCCATGCAATAATTCCTCCATCATGAATCTACATCATTTAGTTTTGGACACACTGTACAGTTCTACTGCCAAGTACTATTACAGGTCATTAGTAATATGTTGTGTCAAAAATTGCACTTCCTTAGACCTCATGGCCCTCTGTAATAAAATATTAAATGACATTGAGTTTAAGGCAAGAACAGCAATTGAATGAAATGAGAGTAAGTTCAAAATAGTCAGCTCATATCAGAGAAAAGTTATTGTATTTATAAAGGAATATTTATAGGATTTAAGACAACTTTAAAAATAAAATAACAATCATTGAAAGTGAAATATATCTCTGAGTATCACTCTTGTCAATGAAATCAAGGGGTCCGCTGGAAACTGCCATTACTTGGGGTTTCTGGGATAATACTGAATGAAAAATAATGGTTAGAATGGTAGTGACATTGTTGTCAGTATACATAGTGATTCATTGTGTAACTTCAGGTAGAAATGTTGGTGCATTTTTCTCTCAGACTGTGAGTCTTTCCTTATAACATTCGCTGGCATAAAACCAATTTGTATCGATCTGAATCAGCCTCTGGGTTCACATAAAAAAGCAGCAGCAGCAGTTTGGATAATTCTTTTCTATCTACCAGAAAACTAATTTAAGCCAACACCCACAAATTACAGAGGAACATTAGAATATATAGGTTTGGGAAAAAAGCATGTTCTTACAACTTTTCAGTAAACACTTCCAGTGTGTTTCTTCAATTCGATCACTTCTTTCCCCAGCAAAGGGTATCAAGGTTTTCAATCACTTGGTGTCCACTGGCACTGTCTCCATTCTATGGCGTCAACAATCCTCTACTTCAATTGCCTGATCATCTACCAGATTTCGAGGTTTATTCTTTGACTCTGGTTACAGAGCTTAGTCCTTTATCTGGTAGATCCTTCAAAACTGCAATTTCAGTAGCTCCTGCACAAGAATTTACATTACAAATAGTTCCTTTAATCTTTCTCTGTGCATAACTACCCCACAAAGCTTACAAACCAGTGTAACAGTAACGTGGCTCTTGCCTTCTACCAAGAAGGAAAGCAATTTTATTAAAATCTATTTATATTATCTTGCTCTATTTATATGAGTCTTGTCTTGTCATTCACCTCTCTGAACACAGGGAAATCATCTGCTCCAGAGTCTGTAATCTCATCTCATCAGTACTGGAGGGTGAAGACAGATTTTATAGACTTAACTGTAACTCAGTGAACAATAATGTACAAGGTACCCATACTTTGAGAAGGACATTTTGACAAATGCGTACCTTGTACTCCAGCAACTACAATGACAGGGCTGTACAAAGTGTCAATGGCTGTCAAGGTCAAGGTGATCCGGTTTAAGATGGACTGCTGAAGCTCAGCAACGACTTATTGGCGACAAACAAAACACAGGAAAGATCTAAATACTTTATTGATAACACTTTCAACATGTTAACAGACTTTTAACGTCGTAAATTATCAAGTTGTTTGTTGTTGGGGACATCTCGTTTTGAGAGTGAGAGAGTGAGAGAGTGAGAGAGAGAGAGAGAGAGAGAGAGAGAGAGAGAGAGAGAGAGAGAGAGAGTGAGAGAGTGAGAGTGTGAGAGAGAGAGAGAGAGAGAGTGAGAGAGTGAGAGTGTGAGAGAGAGAGAGAGAGAGTGAGAGAGAGTGAGAGAGAGAGAGAGAGAGTGAGAGAGAGTGAGAGAGTGAGAGAGAGAGAGAGTGAGAGAGAGTGAGAGAGAGAGAGAGAGAGAGAGAGAGAGAGAGAGAGAGAGAGAGAGAGAGAGAGAGAGAGAGAGAGAGAGAGAGAGAGAGAGAGAGAGAGAGATGTCGAATTATCAGACTACCTGCGAGTCTGTGTCTTTATTAAAGCTTTGCTGCATGCTTGAGCGCTCAGTGGAGGGTGCTGATGCTTTTTTGCTGGTGCGGGTGGGTCTATGCCTTGCTGCTGCTTGTGTGTGGGAGGGGGAGTTGGGGGAGGGGCCTTAGGGGTCCTAATGGTTTAACTGTCATTCATTCTTTGGGGCATTCCTCTGTTTTTGTGGATATCTGTGAATAAAAAGAATTTCAGGATGTATGTTGTATACATTTCTCTGATATTAAATGCACCTATTGAAACCTTTTTCTGGTAAAAAAAAATCACTGCAAACAATAGCCTGTAACTTCCCTTTGCATGTGGAGGCGACTCGATGTGGCTGGACTGAGACAAGGCAGCAGGTCCATCACTGAAAGTGAAAAAGAGCTGAGGTTTGATTGACTTAAGTGCCAGGCCAAATTGGAAAGGTCAGGTACAGGCCTAATTGAGGCAGTGGGGCCCAGGATCCAGAGCATATCTAAGTGGCAGAATCTAATGTTCGGGTGACAGTTTAAGCGCTGGGCCAGATTGAAAACAGGATGTCGAGGCCGGGCCGGTTCACCTTGCTGCTCCACAATGTTTGCCCGGCTCTGTGCTCAGCTGAGGATGTGGCCCTGTGTCTGTCTGACAGACTCACTTTTATGGACTTCCATTCTGATGCACCATCAATAACTCACACTGAGACGTAGGCGAGATATCGGCTTTTATTGACTGGAAGAAGGAACCAGGAGTGAGTGTCTATCATACAAGGTCCTGGAGACTGAGGCCGATCTTCAGGCCGCAGGTCTCCTTTATACAGGGGCCTGTGGGAGGAGCCACAGGAGCAGTCAGCAGGGGCGTGTCCCGACAGGCACATAGTTCACCACATTCACCCCCCCTTCGTTTGAAAAAGTCCTCATGTAGCGAAGGTTCTTACAAGTCAAGCCGATCAGGCGGTCGAATCTGTCGCTGCGATCTACGTAGCACCGGCTGTGACCGCATAGGTGCCGGCAACATTGGCGATTGCACAGGGGACGGGGGTTGCGCGTGTTCTTGCCCACTAGGCGCCGGTGATCCCTCATGCATGTGCGAGGCGCCTGGTATAAATGCGTACGAAATGCCCGGTATACAAGTGTCGTGAGGAGTCTGTGTAGGGCCTGGTGAGTACGGTGTCACCTCTGGTGCAGGGTTCACAGTTACCGGAGAGCCTTCAGGGTAGTGGTCTGCTGCACCTGCGGGTGCCAGGTCGCGGATGGAGACCGTGTCCTCCCGCCCATCAGGTAAGACCACGTAAGCATACTGGGGGTTCGCATGGAGAAGGTGAACCCTCTCCACCAGCGGGGAGTATTTATTGCTCCTCACATGTTTCCGGAGCAGCACTGGCCCCGGGGACGTCAGCCAAACTGGTAGGGTGGTCCCAGTGACAGACTTCCTGGGAAAAGAGAATAGGCGTTCGTGGGGGGTGGCATTGGTGGACGTACATAACAGAGAGCGGATAGAGTGCAGTGCCTCAGGGAGGACCTCCTGCCATCGAGAGACCGGCAACCCTTTGGACTTGAGGGCTAAAAGTGTGGCCTTCCACACTGTGGCATTCTCCCGCTCTACCTGGCCATTACCCCGGGGATTATAACTCGTGGTCCGACTGGTAGCAATGCCCCTAGCTAGCAAGTACTGGCGCAGCTCTTCACTCATAAAGGAGGACCCTCTATCACTGTGGATATAGCAGGGATACCCGAACAGAGTGAAGAGCTGGCGCAGGGCTTTTATGACGGACGTGGCAGTGGTGTCGGGGCAGGGGATGGCAAAGGGGAACCGTGAGAACTCGTCAATAACACTGAGAAAATAGACATTGCGGTCAGTGGAGGGAAGGGGGCCCTTAAAGTCAACACTCAGGCGTTCAAAAGGGCGGGTGGCCTTGACAAGTTGTGCCGTGCCAGGACAGTAGAAGTGCGGTTTGCACTCGGCACAAATTTGGCAGTCCCTGGTCATCGTCCTGATGTCCTCCAGGGAGTACGGCAGGTTCCGAGCTTTCACAAAATGGTAAAATCGGGTGACCCCCGGATGGCAAAGTTGTGCATGAAGGGCGTACAGCTGGTCGAGCTGTGTGCTAGCACATGTTCCCCGGGATAGGGCATCAGGGGGCTCATTGAGTCTGCCAGGCCGGTACAGGATATCATAGGTGTAGGTGGAGAGTTCTATCCTCCACCGCAAAATCTTATCATTTTTGATCTTGCCCCGCTGTTGGTTGCTGAACAGGAACGCAACCGAGCGCTGGTCGGTCAGCACAGTGAATCTTTTGCCAGCAAGATAGTGCCTCCAGTGCCTAACAGCCTCCACTATGGCCTGGGCTTCTTTCTCCACCGCGGAGTGCCGAATTTCAGAGCCTTGGAGGGTGCGAGAAAAGAATGCTACTGGTCTGCCTTCCTGATTAAGGGTAGCAGCCAGAGCGAAATCGGAGGCATCACACTCCACTTGGAAGGGAGCGGTCTCGTCCACTGCATGCATCGTAGCTTTGGCAATGTCCGCTTTAATGCAGTTGAAGGCCGCGCAGGCCTCAGCAGAGAGGGGAAACGAGGTAGACTTGACCAGGGGGCGAGCCTTGTCTGCGTAATGGGGGACCCATTGGGCGTAATAGGAAAAAAAACCCAGGCACCGTCTGAGTGCCTTGAGAGTGGTGGGAAGAGGGAGCTCTAACAGGGGGCGCATACGTTCGGGATCAGGCCCAATAACCCCGTTTTCCACGACATACCCAAGTATAGCAAGGCGGGTGGTACCAAAAACACACTTGTCCCTGTTATAAGTAAGGTTCAGAGCTGCGGCCACTTGGAGAAACCGTTGGAGGTTGGCGTCGTGATCTGGCCTGTCATGACCACAGATGGTGATGTTATCCAGATAGGGAAATGTGGCCTGCAGTTGGTACTGGTCCACCATCCGGTCCATTTCCCTCTGGAAGACAGAGACACCATTCGTGACACCGAAAGGGACGCGCAGGAAGTGATAGAGCCGGCCGCCCGCCTCGAAGGCGGTGTAGGGGCGGTCCTCTGGGCAGATGGGGAGCTGGTGATAAGCGGATTTCAGATCTATTGTCGAGTACACCTTATACTGAGCAATCTGGTTGACCATATCCGCGATGCGGGGTAGGGGGTATGCGTCAAGCTGCGTAAACCTATTGATGGTTTGACTATAGTCCACCACCATCCTATTTTTCTGCCCAGTCCGAACAACAACCACCTGGGCCCTCCAAGGGCTTGTGCTCGGCTCAATGATCCCCTCCCTGAGCAGCCGCTGCACCTCCGACCGAATGAAGGCCCGGTCCCCCGCGCTGTACCTCCTGCTTTTGGTTGCCACAGGTTAACAGTCGGGGGTCAGGTTGGTGAACAGCGGTGGGGGAGGGATCTTGAGAGTGGAGAGGCTGCAAGTGTCGGTAGCGCAGCTGTTGGCCTGGTTCTGGATGGGATGTGTGTGTCCGTGTGTGTGTGTGGTCAGTAGCGGGGTATGTGAAGAAGTCCCACAAAACTGAGGATTCTTGACAGTGAGTGGTGGGAGGGGC
The DNA here is from genome assembly GCF_030144855.1 of Hypanus sabinus. Taxonomy (NCBI): domain Eukaryota; kingdom Metazoa; phylum Chordata; class Chondrichthyes; order Myliobatiformes; family Dasyatidae; genus Hypanus; species Hypanus sabinus. The sequence continues at coordinate 43,019,733 of NC_082727.1, forward strand.
CCGTCGTATACCATAGTCACACTTTCGAGATGGCTCTGGAAGTCCAGCCCCAATAGCACAGGTGCACACAGATTAGGCATGACCAGCAGTTCAAAGTCCCGATATACTGTGCCTTGCACCACCAAAGTCGCTACACAACCCGCCCGGATGTCTGCGGACTGCGACCCAGAGGCCAAATGGAACCTCCGACTGACCGGCCGCGTTGCAAGTCCGCAGCGTTGCACTGTGTCCGGGTGAATAAAACTCCCAGTGCTGCCCGTGTCAAACAGGCATCCAGTCCAATGCCCCTCCACCTGGATGTCCATCATGGATCTTGCAAGCTGGTGTGGGGCGCTTTGGTCGAGAGTCACAGTGGCCAGAGTTGGATCGCCGTCGGGGTACCCGGTCAGCATCGGAGGGTCGGGGGCGGGGCATGCTGACGCCGACAAAGATGGCCGCTCACATCCGGGGTACCCGGTCAGCATCCGAGGATCGGGGGCGGGGCGTGCTGACGTCGACAAAGATGGCCGCCCACATCCCGGCATGCAAGATGGCGGCCCCCACGTTTCACCCGCAGCGCTGCACTCCGCTCGAGGTTGAGACTTACAGACCTTGGCGAAGTGGCCCCGCTTTCCGCAGCTGGAGCAGGTCGCTTCTCGCGCTGGACAGCGTTGTCGAGGATGTTTCTTTTGGCCACAGAAATAACAAGGCACGAGTTTCTTACGGGCCACAGCCGTGGTCTGGGTCGGGGAGCGCGTGGAATGGCGACTGGCGGCGGCGTTGGCGAATTCGCTCCCGGGAGCCGGCGGTGGCGGGGTCTGAGGCGTCCACGAAACCGGCGGGGAATCGCGCGACTGGACAGCGTCGGCGTTATGCCGCGCAGCTTCTAGAGCGTTGGCCTTCTCTATCGCCGAGCTTAAGGTAAGATCCGAGTTCTCCAGCAGCCGCTGGCGCATGTACACTGACCTCAGTCCCGTCACAAAGGCGTCTCGCACCAGCAGCTCCGCATGCTGTTCTGCCGTGAGCGTCTTGCAGTCACAAGCTCGGACGAGTGTCTGTAGTGCTCGGAGAAACTCAGCGCACGATTCGCCAGGCCGCTGTTGCCGGGTAGCTAAGCGATGTCTTGCGTAGACGGTGTTCACCGGCCGCAGGTACTGTCGTTTGAGGGCGTCCAGTGCCCCTTCGTAGGTCGGCAGGTCCCGGATAAAGGAGTAAACTTTGGAGGAGACCCTCGAGAGTAGGATTCTGTGCATAACGGCGGGTTCAGTCGCACGAAGCTCCGCCAAGTACGATTGGAAGCATGCAAGCCAGTGTTCAAAAGCGAGAGCTGCGTCAGGGTCTTGAGGGTCCAAATCCAACCGGTCCGGACGCAAAACGGGTTCCATGTTTTAAAACTTCCAGTCAATAAAATTGATGCACCATCAATAACTCACACTGAGACGTAGGCGAGATATCGGCTTTTATTGACTGGAAGAAGGAACCAGGAGTGAGTGTCTATCATACAAGGTCCTGGAGACTGAGGCCGATCTTCAGGCCGCAGGTCTCCTTTATACAGGGGCCTGTGGGAGGAGCCACAGGAGCAGTCAGCAGGGGCGTGTCCCGACAGGCACATAGTTCACCACACATTCTGAACCCTATTTGCTTGCTTTTATTTGCACAATCTGCTTTTTTTTTATCCCCCTCTGCACATTGGCTGTTTGACAGTCTTTATTTTTTTAATGGGTTCTTTTGGGTTTCTTTGTTTTGTGGCTGCCTGTAAGGGGGCGAATCTCAAAGTTGTATAATGTACATACACTTTGATAATAGATGTACTTTGAACTTTGAAGAGCTCTGTATCAGCTTCCTTCCATGATAAAGCCAGGCTGGATTTGAAAGACTACATGGAGTTCAGTAAATGATTGTCTCTTAGTTAGTAATGAGACATCCTTCCTCACTCTTACTGCTCTGCGGCCGTTTGCTGTGAAACTAATGACAAGGCCAAGCCCGTACTGTGGGTTGCAGAGCACATACCATAACCTGTTACCTTTCACAAACACTCATATTCCCTTTGACTCTTTTTGATGTTAGCCCACAGTAAGGGTAATCTATAATCATCAATTAACCTAGCAGCAAGTCTTTGGAATACGGAGGAGCACAGTAAAGGGAGAGGAAAGACTATTGGTTTAAACTGGATTTATTTCAATGTCAGAGTCATAGCAGGTTCAATGAGTTACTCAGGCTTTGGATTGCCTCTGGAAACTGGAATATTATCACTATAACATGGTAGGACTGGCAGCTCAAAGTTCCAGGATATAGATGCCACAGGTGTGGTAAAGTACAGGTAAGAGAGGAAGAGGAGTTGCCATTTTTATGTGAGAGGACGTAATGGCAGTGCTTAGAATCGACATTCCTGGGGGAATGTCCAGGGAGACTACATGGGTACGACTGAAGAAGGAGAAATGGAAGGTCATTTTGATAGCATCATTTTATAGCCCCCCCCCCCTCCCAATAGTCTGTGGGAATTAGAGAAGGAGATGTGTAGAGAGTTTGCAAGTGGATATAAGAATAACAGGGTTGTATTAGCGGGAGATTTTAACTTGCTGAACGTTAACTGGGCCACTCACAGCATAAAGGGCTTGGATGGGGTACAGCTTTCTAATTATGTCCCAGAAGGTCTCCTTAATCAATCTACTAGAAAGGATGGAATACTGGACTTCACCCTTAGGGAATGTGACAGGGCAAATAACAGATGTGCCACTCAGGAGAACTTTGGGACCAGTGACCATAATTCTTTCAGTTCTAAAATATTTATAGAGAAAAAATATGATGGGTTCACAGGTTAGACTCCTAAACCGGTCAACTGATTATAGGCTTTATGGAATGGAATTTCAAGAGAACTCATTGAGGTGTCAGTGGTGGAAAGGCTGAGCAGTTTTAATTTCCTGGTGTCAACAACAACTTGGAGGATTTGTCCTAGGCCCAACAAGTTGATGCAATCATGTAGCACGCATGCCATTAACCCTACTTCATTGGGAGTTCCTGAAGATTTGTAATGTCACCAAAGGTTCTTGCAAAATTCTGTAGCAGAGAGCTATTTGGCTGGCTGCATCACCATCTGGTATGAAGCCTCCAAAGTACAGGATAACAAGAGGGCGCCAAAGGTTGTAAATGCAGCTAGCTCCATCATGGGCGCAACTCCCCCACCATCTAGGACATTTTCAGCAGCTGTTGCCTCAAAAAGGTGACATCCATCATTAAGAACCGTCAACATCTGGATATGCCCACTTCTTGTTACTACCTTCAGGGAGGAGTTACTGGAGCTTGAAGATCCACAATCAACCATTCAGAAACAGCTTCATCTGCTCTTTCATTAGATCTCTGAATAGTCCATGAACCTTTGAACTGGGTACTTCCTTATTCATATTTTGGACTATTTATTAAGTTTATAATTTATAGTAATTTTATGTACTGCTGCAGCAAGACAACAAATTTCACATTATATACAATACTGTGCAAATATCTTAGGCTTCCTAGATTTTTCATATAGTTTCAAATGGTATGGCCTCCACTGAGCCCTGATCTCAACATTATTGAAACTGTCTGGGATTACCTGGAGATGCAGAAGCAAGCGAGACAGCCAAAGTCTTCAGAAGACCTCTGGCAAGTTCTCCAAGATGCCTGGAACAAGCTACCAGCCGATTTTCTTACAAACTGCATGACAGTGTGCCAAAGGGAATTGATGCAGTTTCAAAAATAAAGGGTGATCACACCAAGTATTGACTTAATTTAGTTTTTTTAAAACTGTTTCCTGCTCTTTGTAGTTTTTTTTGATATTTAGAAAGTTTTCATTTGATTATTTTTCAAAGCATCTACACTTTGAAGATCCGGTACTGTCGAAGGGTGTCGGCTTGAAACATCAGCTGAACTCTTTTCTATCGATGCTGCCTGGCCTGCAGAGTTCCTCCAGCATTTTGTGTGTGTTGTTAGCTTTACAGATTTTTTTTTTACATGCGCCTGAGACTTTTGCACAGTACTTTAAGCCTGAAAATAAATCTGATTCTGATTCCGGTGTTGTAGGTATCAGTCAGGATCTCGTAATGGTTCACATGAAAGACGCTGAAGCAGCTCAGCAGGTCAGGCAGCACCACTACAAATGAATAGACAGTCAACATTTCGGGCTGAGACCCTTCTTCAGCACTGGGTCCTGTAGTGGTTGACAGGCACAACAGTTGGTAAAAGGGACAACTGATTAGTGGGAGGTTTAATAAGAGTGTTATCAAGAATTCCAAATACAGCATATCCTGTTATGTTGAGGAGGAACACTGTAACTGGCAAATTTAGGGTACCTTGACTGACAAAAGATATTGAGACTGTAGTCACGAGAAAGAAAATAGGCACACATTGGATATGGCAACCAGGAGCAAGCAAATCCCCCAATGATGATAAGAAGTCTAAGAATACACCTAAGAGGGAAACCAGAAAGATAAAAAGAGGGCATGAGATGTATCTGTCAGAGGTGGGATCTTTAATGTGATCGGCTGATTGAGGAGCACCAATCTGTGCTCAGAAGTAGCCAAAATGGCACCTCAGCCATCCAAGTTATGTTTTGAAGGTTAGGTTGCTCAAGTGGAACAAATGATCCTGCAAGGCCACTGCTATGATGGCACCATGCTATACCTGTACACCAAGTATCTCAGCTACACATTATTAGTAATTGTGTCCACAAGTGTGTAAAAGGCACACCAGGTTTATACTGGAAAAGCTAGGCTCCAATCCTTGCAGGCAAAATGGAGCTGGACTCTGCAACGTTAGCTTGACATTTCATGCAGCCTCTCTGACAGGCCTGTCAACGCAGCAAGCATTTCACTGTGCTTACCCATCTCTTGAAGGATGCAAAGTCCTCCTGCAAGGAGATGGCATCTGTGTACTCTTCCCAATGCCTTGACTGCAGCCCACAAGACTGGTGACTCACCATGTGCATATCCCACCTCCAAATGAAGTGTCAGTGGCTGTAGTGTTAAAATGACTAATGGAATTTTTTTCATCTACAGTTTCTTCCACAATGTCTTCTCCCTCTTCCATCAGCGAATGGCTAATTTGAATTTGACGGAGTCTTGGAAAGGAAAGGGCATCAGGGTAGCAATGTCGTGAATGGAGAGGGGTTGTGACTCAAGTAGTAAGAGTCATACTCTTTCTTAAATCAGACATTGACTGTATGGATGAGGCGAAGCAGAATGACAGAAGAAGGACTAGCTGTAAATAAAATGTCATTTTCTTCAACCTCAGTCCCACTGCTCAACAAGGTTTCCACAACAACCATTCCATCATTGGAGACCTATCTGTCCCAAGGAGTAGGGTGATGCACAAACACAGAGAAAATCTGCAGATGCTGGAAATCCAAAGCAATACACCCAAAATGCTGGAGGAACTCAGCTGGTCTGGCAGCGTCACTGGAAAAGAGTAAACAGTTGACATTTCAGGCCGAGACCCTTCTACAAGGCTCATTAAGGCCTGTCACAACTGGATGGCTGCTGCTGTTGCTGCTACCAGCTGGGCATCACCTTGTGCTTCCAGAGAGCGGGACAGTTATGAGTGAGTAGTCTGCAATGTGTCCGGATGATGTGCCTACCATGGGTGATGTGCTGACAGTTTGTGCAAGCTCTGAGACAAGGTGGTAAGACTGAGACTTGACTGACAGAGATTGTTGGTAAGTGAATGATGGGAGTGTGCCGCATTGAGCAATGAATGCAGGGGTCGCGGTCTGGTTTAAGTGATATGACATTGACCATGACTGAGCATGGGAGTGTGCTCCATGTGTTCAACTATATTCACATGTTTTCAGAGGACTTCTATGGGCCGAATTGGCGAATTCTGCTCCTACAGTATATGGTCTTCTGGTCCTTTGTGCATTCAAAACATCATCTCCTCGTCTAATCGCCTGCATCAAAGCTGATGTGATGCACCTACACATCATGGAACTATGCTCTGCAATGTTGCACTTTTCTTCTTGAGGTATATTCAGGTCACCTCAACAAAGACTTCAACCACCTGTCATAGTCACCCTTCTCCATTCAGCAGTACAACCACCTAAACTCATATTAGTTTGGATCCACTGCTGATGCAAGACAACCAGAAATGTTGCTACTGAAGGCATTATAATGAACCACCTTTCACAGACACTGATAAACCTTGTATCTCTCCCCTCCATCCTACTCCAGGTGTTGTCTTAGTTTGTCCCTCTTTGAAATACAGCATTACTAAGCATTTGTTTTCCATATTGTCAAGTTTAAATCTCTTTAATAAATAGATGTTACATCATATTTTGCATTAAAACAAAGTAACTTTTTCTCCCCCACACACAAAAAGATACTTAGTGTTTACCTTTTCCACTTAGCAAATTCTTGTGGTAAACAGATCATTCTTTGCTAAATTGAGTTTCTCCATCAATTGCTCTATCACGAATTTAAACTGCAGTCCAGAAAACACTTATTATTCGAATAAACCCAACTAAAATATGCAATACCCCTTTTCAAGCAAAATTACAAGGTAGACAAAAAGCCACAAGAGACTGCAGGTGCTGGAATCTGGAGCAACATACGATGTTCTAGAAGAACTCAGTGGGTTGAACAGCATCTGAGAAGGTAAAGGAACCATTAATGTTTTTGGATGAAGCCCTGCATCCGGATTTTTGATCCTGATATTCCAATGCAGGGTCCAACCCAGAGCTCAGCAGGTTGAGTAGCATATCCGGGGGTAAGGAGTTGCAGTTTGAAAACCACTGGTAAGATTGGTTTTGGCAGCATGAGGGTAAATATACCCCCAGTTTTCAGGTTTTTTTTCAAAGTGCAATGAAATGGGGATTTAGACACTTTGTGACAATAATTCAAAGTGATTTTGTATCTATCCATCCTTTCCCTTTGCATCACATCAAAGACGAGCTCCAAAGTATTTCTGTCATGACCACAATTTATTTTTGTTTTATTTATTCATATTTTGGGAAATGGGCATCTATGACAAGATTTGCATTTGTTGTCTTTAACTCATTTCCCTGAACAGAGCAGATTTTACATTTGGGTCTGCAGTCACATACAGTCTCAAGTAGATGGTGATGAGTTCAATCCCTGCACCACCCCCCAAAAGGCATGACTAAACCAATTGAGTTTTTATGACACCACTGTTCTTTCTTCCCTATAAAATTCAGATTATTAATTAAATGTCAAATCCACAACTACAATAGCAGGATTCGAGCTGTGAGTTATTAGACCAAGTCTCTGGGTTACTATGGTAATTTAACCACAACCCCATTATTGTTCTGCATCATAATGGGGTAGACTTTCCTGCAACAATTGCAACAGGGGAATTGTGGGCAGAAAGAATCTGAAGGAATAGTTCCAACATCTATTTTCTCAGCCAGACCTTATCTACATCCTGTTGCTGTTCATGGAAGAAGATCATGAGAGATTAGGGATTAGGACTCCGGGGAGAGATTGATTCCATGAGAATAGGAAGCTACTAATGTTTCTTGTCACAAATGATGTGAACCTGTCTTTTAACCTTTACAGTGATCCACTTATAATTGCTCATTGTACTAATCAACTTCAAGTACATCAAATTCATCGATTTATGAATGCTTGCTTTGTGAATTTTCACTATAACATCTTTGAATTCTAAAAGTAGTTCAATTACAAAGTTATTTTTTAATTATAAAGAATAATGAGCCAATGCTGAGCACAGCAGTATACTGTAATACCCATAATGCACAGCGATCAAATATTTTGTTTTACAATATTTTGCTTGTTCCAAGAACACATCCTGTTCAGAAATTGAGCAGTTACTGTAATAATGGGTGGAAAACACCCATTCCACTTACTACAATTTCTTACTTCAATGCACCAATTTCTACATTCTCACTTGGCTAGCTTTTTCAAAATCTCCATCAAAATGAAGGAAGCGCAAACATTGGGCTGTTAAAAGCTGAGCATTGTTTTAGGGCTTCACAGAGGAGAAGTGGAACATTGGTTCCAATATCTTAGAATAACTTCATAGTAAAAAATTTGCGAATCTTATTTCCTTTGCTTCTTTATGACATTTTCCCCTTTGTGATGAGAAATATTTCACCCACTTCACTACTCATGCATCTTATGAAACTAAAACTAATGAGTATCAACAGATTAAAAACTCTGGAGTCAAGCCTACAGAAAGATAAATGGCTAAGGTCATTAGACATCAGTCACCCTAGCCTCAAATGACATTACAGCAGTTCCTTAGAGCAATATTCAAGGCCAAATCATCTTAAAATGCCTCATCAGTGACCTTCCTTCCATCATGAACTCTGAAGCAGTGATGTTTTCTGATGACTATTTAACGTTCAATTCCATTCACAATTCCGCTGCAAGTGAAGCAGGCCACATCAGCATGCAGCAAGGGCTGTTCAATGGCATATAATAGTCAAGGGACAAAAGTGTGAGGTAATAATCAACTTCAACTGGAGGAAGTCTGGACAACTACCTCAACACTCAAAGACATTCCATCATAGAGGCCTCCGCTTGTGATAGATATTCACTCAGCTTCCTAGCACAGGAACACAACCTTTTGAAAGGGTCAGAGTTGGTTTTGACAAAGTGAAACTTCCAACCAATATTCCTTGCTCAGCTTTTGTTGCAAACAAGTAAACAGTGAGGTTTTGTAGGCCTATATTTAATCAGTGTAACACAATAGGGCTCTGTTAATTGGCCTGCATCATACCAGACAATCCTTATTTGTACCAATGTGATTGATTTCAAGGGGGTTTTCAGACCAGACTGATTTTGTCACTTAGCACATCAAATATGGTCACAGGTACAGCCGATCAATCAATAGTAGGGATGTTTGAGTACTCAGAGAGTCAGCCCTCACAGCGTTAATTCCCAGTGTCTGGGATCTCTGTCCCCAGAAGCTTTTAGACCAACTGTGTCAACTACTTTGTCTTGGAAAAGGTATCTGAAAAACATTTCCTGCAGATAATGTCAACTAGTATCAAAACAGTATAAATGTTAGAAAGCATTGGAGGTTGTTATGGATGGCAGGGAGATTGACAGAAAGAAGAACCAGACTTCATTCCTCAACCTTTGGTTTCTAAAATGGGTGACTCATCCATTTGCAACTCATTGGTATGTTCTTTTAGTTCATAAGCATTGTACCTGTGTTTGGAAATCCCCTGTAGTTTATATATCTTTTGGAATTCAGAGATCTTTTATAAATTGGAAATCCCTGGTGAGTCTTAAATGTGTGTCTAAATTTAAACATGTATCTTTGAAAATAAACTAAACTGTTTAAACTGTTTTGTTAGTTGGAAATATCTCCTCCTTGGTTGGGGGGGGGGCAACGCCCTAGTAGTTGGTTGATGCAGGGTACCTGTAGATTGGATAAGGCTTTAAATCTCCTTTTGAGTGTAGGGCTTTGCAGACAGTGAATCCAAAACTATCACACACTACCAGCATCCAGGTCACCATTGACCACAAACTCTACTGGACCAAAATTATAAATACTGTGGATGTGAGAGCAAGTCAAAAGCTGGGCATTCTGTGGCAAAAGATATTGAAAACTGTTTCTATTTATCTTGCAAGCACAACACAGGATGTGTTGGATATTTTCACTTGCGTTGATGACTGCAGCTCCAATAGACCTCACGATGCAGGACACCAATAGGAATAATGCAGCCCTATTGAAAAGCTCTTCAACCACAGCACTTCCTCTACCAGCACAACATGGCTGTGGTGTGTGCCACCTACAAAATACACCTGCAATTACTCACAGTGACAGCATTACTAAATCCTGCAGCCTCTGTCACCAAGAAGGACTAAGAATTCAGGTGCATGAGACTACCACTACCTTATGGGTTCCCCTCATAATTGCACACCATTTTGGCATACTGATCCATCATTGGCCCTTCTCTTACTGGATTGGAATCCTGGAATCTCCAACTCAGCAACACAGTGGGAGTAACTTCCCTCACTGCTAGCTCACTGCCATGTTTTCAATGGCAATTAGGGAAGGCTGGTTCCACCAGTGACACCCACATCCCCAAAAACTGATAAAACAAAATGTCGCTCAATCAAAATTATCACAACATAAGAATTTATAGAAAGAATAGATAAATCTGGCACCTTCAATACTCTGCCCCCATTAAGAAGAATAATTCATGACTTATTTTTACATCAGCATACAAGGCCTTCTACATATTGATTCTACATATTGGCCATGGCCAACCCTGTACCTTCCCAGACAGTCCATTCTCTAGGTTGATGAATGTGACCTACTAAAAACCTGCTAAATATAAAAATAAGATAAAGCAAATATACCACAGTATTCAGCGATAAACAAAAAAAAACACTAATGAGAATTAGTTGTGATCCAAAAAGTGATGTTACCCTACTTTAAATTTTATGTTTGGTTTATTTCCCAGAAGGTCTGCTTCAAGTCTCAGTAGTAAGTCACTACATCATTTTTAGTTCCACTGCAGAAGTAATAGTCGTGGGGTTTGGAAACACATTGTTCAGAAGGAAACATTTCCCTGGCTATGGGGAAATTGGACTAATTGGATCGAATTTGTTTTTACAGAGCTAGCATAGTCAGAGTAAAGGAGGAAATAAAGCTGTTCACAACCTCAGAATACTTTAAAGCACTCCACTGTCAATTAAGTTCATTTTGAAGTGTCGTTGCTTTTACAATGCTGAAAGAAATAGGAGGCAATATCCTCAAAACACAGTACCACAAACAAGAATAATCATATTGATAATGACAAGGTGATTTGCTCTGAGATGTTAGTTATGGGAAAAATATTGGTCAGGCCACCAGAGAGAAATCCACTGCTCTTCAGTGTCATTGCACCTTGTATCTATAAGAGTGTAGTAAAGACCCCACACTCAATTTTTTAAAAGAGAACATCATCACTAAATTGTCATTGAGTGCCATGATAGCATAGTGGTTAACATGACAGCTTGGGGCACTCTGGAGTTCAGAGTTCAATTCCTACGCCATTCTGTAAGGACTCTCTGCGCATCCTCGCTGCGGCATGCGTGGATATTTCCCAGATGCTCAGACAGTGCCGTGATTAGGTTAGGGTTAATTGGGTTTGTTGGGAGTTGCTGAGGAGGGGTGGTTCGAAGGGCCGGAAGGGTCTACTCTGCCTTGCATCACCAAAATAGCAATAAATCACTAATATTACAGCATTCCCCCATTAGTACATGGGTGTCACACTGGATTTTGAGCTGAAGGCCTGGAAATGGGATGGGTTATGTGCAGTTGTAGTTTGCCAAGTGGAACTAAATTATGGACTTGTCTTTTGCAACTCCACTGTGTGAGTATTTGGCTCTTAGAACCCTGCAAACAGTTCAGCTTGATTGATAGTCATGACTTCAAACTGGGAAGGAAGCACACATCAAGATCAATAACAGACTAAAGGGGAAGACAGAATGTTCTGGAAATGCCTGCCAATTCTGGCAGCAACAATAGAACGAGAACCAGGATTAACACTTCAAGTCAAGGACCCTTCAACAAAGCTTGACAAAGGGTCTTTGACCTTAAATTGTTTTGCCACTATTTGCTAATGTTTCCAGTACTTTCTGTTTTCATTTCAGATTTACAGCAGAACATCTGCAGTTTATTGAGCTTCAGCTAAAGATACAAGACTGATCCCCAGGCAGGAAGTGCCTGACTCCTCACATGGGATCCCTTCAAAATGGGGACTAGATCTCTAGGTATGTATTTGCTTGAAATATTGGACTAGTGATGGCAGTGACCAGAAAGAAGAATTCCTGCTTTTCCAGACCCAAAGGAATACTTTTCCCTCAAGCTATATTCAACTAGCTTCAGCTGTCAGCTTTCCGGGATTTGAGGAAATTGGGCACCCCTGTAAGACCAGCAGAGCAGTTTTAACAAAAGCTCGTAGTCTTATTAAAATGTAAACATCATACCTACCTGCCTCCTGGGTTCCAGACTCAGCTCAGCAAACCTAGCACAGTTCACAAATTCAAAACTTTTCCCATATAATCCTCCATTCTAACTCCTGCCACATTCAATCTCACATATTCAGATATAAAAATGTGTCTCTTTGATTATAATTAGTTATAATACTCTTTAAATTTTGTAACACAGTGCCATTAAATAGTCCATTCCAGGTTTCTGTCAGAACAAGAATATAGATTTAGGATAAAAAGTTTCTGATTATGTTGCTACGTCTAGCTCCTTTGCTGTATTTAAGTTTGTTGATAACACAAATGTTTTTGCCTGAATCAAAGGTGATGACAAATCAGCATTGGGGGGAGAATGAAAGTCTAGTTGGATGTGCCAAACAACTTCTTACTCAATGTCAACAAAACCAAAGAGCTGATTATCGTCTATAAGTGGAAGAAGCCTGAAGTCCACAAGTCACTCTTTGTTATGGGAACGGAAGTGGAGAGGGTCCTTTGCTTCGAGTTGCTTGGCATCAACAAATCAGAGGATCTGTCTTGGGATCAGCATTTAAGTGTCATCATAAAAGAAGACAAGGCAGCACCTCTACTTTCTTAGATGTTTGAATAGATTTGGCATTTCATCAAGAATTCTGACAAACTTCTATAGGTGAACAGTGGTAAGTATCCTAACTGGATATATCATTGGCTGGTATGGATCCACCATTGACTAAGAATAGAAAAGACTACAGACAGTAGAGCATACAGTCCATCCACCACAGGCAAAGCCCTCCACAGCATTGAGTACATTTACCAAAGAGCACTGCCACAGGAAAGCAGGATTCATCATCAAAGACCCAGTCCTTCCATACTATGGGGCAGGACACAAAGAAGCCTTAGGCCAGAAACCTTAGGCCTCATACCACCAGATTCAGGAACAGTTATTATGCTACCAACATGAAGCTGCTGAACCAGTGTGGACAACTTCATTCACCATAATTTTTAAGCGTTTGTAAGACTTCACTCTCAAGTGCTCTTTACAATTCATATTCTCAGTGTTATTTTTATTTGCATAGTAAGTCTTTTGCCATTTGTGTTTCTCACTCTTAGTCTGTTTATGTAGAGTTTAATATAAAATTCTATTGCATTTCTTTTTCCCCTGTTAATGCCTGCAAGAAAATGAATCTCAAGGTAGTATATCGTAAAGTATAAATGCTTTGAAGAAGTTGAGCTGGAATGGCAGTCTAGTGTCACATTAATTGCAGGATAATTTTTTAAATTCATTTTTCTGAAAGTGAAATGGTTTGTGGCAAGGCAGTAGTGATTTGGACACAGCATCTGTGTAACTATTGTGTTCCAACGGAGTAACCAAGTGTTCCTTGAAGAATGAAGAAAAAGGGCTGTACACATTCAGATTCCTTGCTACAGTATTTACTTCATAAATTAACAAAAAAGGTGAATTTAAATATTCACCAGAAAACAGCTCACAGATTAGTAATCAAACAACAGTTTTATGTGGCATGAAGGAAAGAAAATGCTGTACAGTAGAAGGTTATTAAATTACAGCTTGATGCAGCAAACAGCAAGAATGATAGAAAGGTGGAGAATTAGAGAAACAATGGGAACATTAATGGAAATGACAGATAGGTCTGTTTAGCAAAAGTGGCATTGCCCGTTCAGTTGGATAAATTCAATTTTGCTGTTCAAGTAGAAGTGTTAAAACCAAATTTGATGCCTCAAATCACCTGAATTTTGTGTTGATTAGCCGAACCCTCTTTCCACACAACATATAGGACGCATTTGAGTTGAGTTAAATATGATGTATGTTTGTGCAGTTTGCACCACAAAGTAAGGCCCAGGAATTGAACTTGCTGATATGTTGTGATTTAAATGGCAATATCTATTATGTTGCACTGCGCCACATTCAATCTATGGTTTCTTTGAAAGAGGTCTCAACTTCCTTATGAGCAAATGAGCTTTTTTCCCTGATCACAACACTACTGCAAACTCTGCTTTCAATTCAATAAACTAATAATCATTAGTCAGGGTTTCAAAGAAATCAAAAGTCAGTGCTGACAAACAAAATCTCTGGAAGTGCATGCAGTGAAGACTTTGTATATTAATACCATCTTAATGATATGTTAAGTAATTATTTCAAGTAATTGCACTACTGTAATATTGCCATTTTCTGAGACAACCTTTTAATTAGAAGTCTTGTAAATAGAATGCTACTAACACCACAGAAGAACAAACTATCAACAAATTTAGAGAAGTAAAACAAAAGGACAGTTAAGTTTTGTTGACATTGATTAAAATGAATTGGAAGAACATAATATTTGGAAATGATAATTTAACAGACATGCAATTTTATTACAATCTTCAGCATCTATTCATCAAATCACCTCTAAAAACCAATAACATCTCTAAAAGCATTCTCCTAGAACATCAGACAAGAATATTGATGCCCATTGAGTGAAACTATAAAATTATAAAATATTTCTGGTATTTTAAGAACTCAGCTTTCCCTGCAGCAGAAATTGAATGTCGGACTGCTTGTTTATTAGCAGTATTCCTGTGGGGTATATTTTTGTCAAAAATTTGTGTAAGAGGTGTAGCCTGTTTTTATGGATTTGTGTTGTGATATTTTTTCTGACTTTTGCAGGAGAATGTTTAAGATGATATGGGTTAGCTGCAGTTGGGCCCTAAAACCTGCGAATTGCAGTTGGGCTGAATGCACATTGGAAAATGAATGGATGTTAGAAGAAAAAGATTAAATGCATTGCTGGCATTGAAGCTTCTGTTTACTGTCTTTAGTCTGTAATAACAGAAACCAGCTTCCCCTCCATGGAATCTGTCTACTCTTCTCCCAGCAGCCAGCGGTAAACCCCACCCGTCCTGGACATTCTCCACCCCCCATTCCATTGAACAGAAAATACAAAAGCCTGAAAGCACGTAGCTCCAGACTCAATGACAACTCAGATCTCACTGATGTAAAGACTATTGAACGGTTCCCTAGTATAGTAAGATAGACTCTTGACCTCACAATCCATCTCTTAATGATCTTGCACCCTATTCTTTAACTGCACTGCTCTTTTTCAGTAGCAATTACAATTTATTCTGTATTCTGTTATGGTTTTACCTTGTACTAATTCAATGCGCTGTGCAATGATTTGATTTGTATGAACAGTATGCAAGAAAAACTTTTCACTGTATCTCGATACATGTGACAATAATAAACCAATTCTAACAGAATTCACTAATGTCTTGAAAGAATTATAGAAATATGCAGCAAAGTAAGAGATGACTTAACCTATTCTGGCCAAGGAATACATTTGGACTAACCCCACTTACGTACTCTTTTTAAATATTCTTTGCCTTTACAACATGAAGTGACATATGTGCTTTTTTAGTTGTCTTAGTTACCCGTCCTACCACCTTCAAGGATCATCAAAAATTTTCTACTTTAATATTTATCAAAGTTTGATTGACTAGAACACTCACTGGGTTGCATTATAGTATTTAATTAAGGAGTATTTTTCTGTCAACTAAATGGCACCACTGTCAGAGACAGCAATCTGTTACCAATACTGTCCTTTGTCAGAAATGACAAACAGTATGAAAGTGTACATATGTATTATTTAAAACAGAACAGCACAATTATGATCCAAAGTAATAAATATGCAGTGGACTTCAATTCATAATCAGTGACTACATTACAATTGAAATAATTTTAAAGTCACTTAACATCTTGAATTTTTTATAATTAAATGAGCAATGTAATGAAATTTGAAGAGACTGCTTTCTCTGACTCACTTCTCATCTTTGTAGAGATGACTGATTGTTACTGTTGTCTCCTAATTGAAAACTTAATTTGTCTTCAGGCCCAACTGAACCCAAGCTAAAATTTCATTCACCATTCAATGAAGCAGTGAGGTAATGTTGATCTGCACTTTGCCTGATAGGTAGAAAACCCATTGGCATTCACTGTCAGTGGGTGAACAAAATAAATCCACAAATATTATACTCATTCTGCAAAATGGATGAGCATAAGGTGAGAAGTGGAGGGCTTATTTTAGATGCGCACAAAGTGAAATACATCAAAGATGGAATGCACGACTAAGCACTCAGCACTGTACAAAGTAAGACTATAAGATATAGGACCAGAATTAGGCCATTTGGCCTGTCGAGTCAGTTCCACCATTACTTCGTGGCTAATCCATTTTCCCTCTCAGCAACAATCTCTTGCCTTCTCCCTAGATCCTTTCATGCCCTGATGAATCAAGAATCTATTAACCTGTGCCTTGAATATTCCCAATGACTTAGCCTCCCCAGCCTCCTAGGGCAACGAATTCCACAGATTCAACCCTCTCTGGCTAAAGAAATTCCTTTTCACATCTGTTCTAAAAGAACATCCCTCATTTCTGAGGCTGTGCCTTCTGGTCTTAGTCTCCCCACCATAGGAAACATCCTCCCACATTCACTCTATTGAAGCCTTTCAACACTCGATAGGTTTCAATGAAGTCATCCACATTCTTCTGAATTACAGTGAGTAGAGGCCCAGAGCCATCAAACGCTCCTTGTATAAAAAACCTTTCAAGCCCAGAATGATTTGGTAAATGTAATGAGTTACTGACCTGTACAACATAATGAATGACGTACAAGTATTTAGGAATGTAATAACAAGAAAGGCCATTTAGTTTTGCAAGTTCAAATAAATTATTAAAGGTTTTTTGAACTCATTTGCTCAGCTACATTCACTAAGTTTTCTAATTATTTGATTCTGTAATAGGTACAGAAATAATGTGCCTAATTTGGAGTGTTAAGGAGCAACTCAAAAAGAGTTTTTACTTAGCACTGAAGGAAAGAAAGTCCTTGACCTCCTCCTATTCCACTTAACCATACAACCATTTACCAATTACAGCACAGAAACAGACCATCTTGGCCCTTCTAGTCCATGCCGAACGCTTACTCTCACCTAGTCCCAACAACCTGCACTCAGTCCATAACCCTCCATTCCTTTCCTGTCCATATACCTATCCAATTTTACTTTAAATGACAATATCGAACCTGCCTCTACCACTTCTACTGAAAGTGGTATTCCACTTACTTTGAAATTTACAGAATACTTATCGAATTACGAAGTTCAGATTCTTGACATCGCCAATGATCCCAAACCCCAAAATACATACCATCTGATCAATCTTGTTCCCTAAAAATATTTTCACTTTCTGCAATGAGACCTAGGGGAAGTGTTCACGATGATTTCTAGAATAAGACACTGCAGAGCCACTGGAAGAAGTGGTCCATGCTGATTCTTCCTGTATTTTTCTTTCCTCACTTTGGAAACCGTACTTTGCCATCCCCTTTTTACAACACGTCTGAAGTCGTGCAGAACCATTTCTTATTGACCCTTATAACTGTACAACATGTGACAGTGGAAATACTTGTGCTGCACAGTATTTTGCCAGGTTGCAGATTAGTGACTTAGTCAGTCTTGGCCCAGTATGATCTTAGAACTAGTATTTAATTTTACCTTCTGCATAGCATTACATACAGCACTTTGCAAACCTTGATTGTCCAGTGGCATTCCCTTTCCATTTATTTACCTTCTCATCTCATTTTATATATATTTTTAACAATTAGAACAGCATTTCACCATCTAACAACCAATTCGAAGCAAGAGTTGAATGCTTTTTTATAATGTCTTATGCCCATCTCAACTGCAATATGGGAAACATTTTGGAACACATCTGTGATCACCTTTTGACAATAATTATGAGTGATGAGGTAATATAGGCATCAGTGCATAGCAACTCTCAGTCAGTTTCTTTATCTTATTGCCTGATTTGTGAGTATTAATAACAAGAACAATAAAGGGACAAGATAATTTTTCAGAAAATTTAGATAGAATTAGCAATTGTTCAACACTGAATTACTGTACTGTGACAACTGAGGCATTTTTTTTTCTGGGGATGTAATTGATCATTTTGAAGTTTATGTATCCATTTGTTGTTCAGAATAACTTAGCACATCAAAAATAAGATGTAATTTGGAAAGAAAAACTTGATTTTCTGAGAGGTTTTAAGTTATTATGTACTGTGACCCAAAAGGAGGTCAGTTGTTTCCCAGCACAGATATTCCATTGGTTCAATTCCACCTCTCCTTACTTCCATGTAGCCTAACTTTTATTTTGTTTCACAACTCCATACACTATTTTGTTTTGGCCCTTACCTGCACTTAACTGTAATTTATTGGAGCCAATTAACTCACCAGTATGTTTTAGGAAGAAATGAGAGAGTACCTAAAAGAATCTTACAGAGATAAGGTACAAACTCCACGCTGATAATATCCAAGGTCAGGATCAATCCTGGATCACTGCAGCTATAGGTTAGCAGTAGTAACTGCTACAGCACCATGCTATTTCATAACATAATGTTATAGAGATGGACAATGAATAATTTAGGAAAAAAACGTAACTGCAGGGCTGAAATTCAGCAACTTTGTCTGGCAGTCTTTCTTCACATTATCCCTTAGCTTTTCTAACTTTTTCCTCACTTTCTCTTCATAATCTTTTTTTTTGATTTTTTTATATTACAAGATTAAAATTTCCATTATCCTCCTCTGTTGGTTTTAATTATTACTTTGTTAGAGTACCTCAGCTCTTGAGATAAACACATGAGATTCTGCAGATGCTGGAAATTCTGAGGAACACACACATAAAGTGCTGGAGTAATTCAGCAGGTCAGACAGCATCTATGGAAAGGAATAAAGAGTTGATGTTTTGGTTCAAGACCCTTTATTAGGTCAGTTCTTAAGATACTAAATTTGCACCAAGGTATCCTGTTTAATAAGTATTGAACCTTTTATTAATCCTATACTTTCAGCATTCCTCATTGCAATAGTGTGACTTCCAATTCAAGGCATACTTTGTGTACAAAATGTACTTATGGGCTGATTTTTTAATGACAATA
Organism: Hypanus sabinus; assembly: GCF_030144855.1. Lineage (NCBI taxonomy): Eukaryota > Metazoa > Chordata > Chondrichthyes > Myliobatiformes > Dasyatidae > Hypanus > Hypanus sabinus. The sequence goes on from NC_082727.1 coordinate 43,038,592, forward strand.
TGTGCAAGGAAATTTAATAAGTATCTAATTAATAAACAACCCAAATAAACACTGCTGTTAAGATATCAATGTACCTACATAGATATCTGGTCTCCTCTTTATCACCTCCAGTTTGGATACATAAAATGTAATAAACAGATTATTCAGCATAATTCCTGAATAAATGGTTGACAAATGTTTGTAACAAATTATATTGAAGTAAGGGAATCAATAACGAGAAAACAAATGGCAAACACCTGTTAATGTATATTCTTTTTCAGATGATCAATTTGGCTCAGTTTTAAAAGTCTAGGGTTACAGAAACATTTTGGCCTCTTGCCATCTTGTAAGTGTAAGAATATACTAATATGAATGTCTGTTGCAATCAATATAGGTTTTGGAACATCATAAAGCATTCCCTTCACCTAATATTTTCACCTGCTTTACTGTATTCAACCATGATCCGCATCACCATGATCCACAAGGTAACTCTACCTGACACATGGATCAGTCATGCCTAGCGGCCATAGCTGTAAAAATGTAATAATGTGAAAAGGAGACTGCATTATTTTGTAACAGTGCATTTGGCACTTATGCTCATCGCTGACTTATACAATGCTTCCCTTAGTGAATCCCTTAACATTCAATTTTCTGCAAAGTGCCAGCCTGATGCTCAAACGTCAAGACATCTGCAGGGGCAGGGTCTTGTGCATGTAAATGTTACTGCATTCAGCAGCAGGGAGCATTGCCCTGAAACAAGAAACAGCTTAAAAAACATTGAAGTTGAGATGAATAATACTACCTTTTCCATAGACTCGCTGACTATTTCCAAAATTTTCTACCTAAATTTCAGGTATCTGTTTTTAATAATCATTAGGAAATTTGCACAATCTTTCAATGAGTCCACTGGTGTAGAGCAGGTGCCCTAGAGCCAACATTTAACTGAAGTAGAAGGCTGATAGATCAGGGCCATTAATTCCTTCAGGAACAATTCCCAGGGTTCAGCACATTTGGTTGGACTACATTTGGAAGTTAATATTTTCAATTGATAATATTTTGTGACGGTCCAATGTTAAGAATCTTTACATGCAGAAAAGAAATATTTTTGCAGAACAATAAATCATTTGCCTAATTTCCTCAGCAAAAAGGATTCAAAGCTATCAACACCAATTCTATTGTAGATGATCAAGTAGATTTGACATGTTAGACAGTTTCTGCCGTGTGCTTACCAGCTGTCATCTGATAGCTCATCCATCACTCAGTAACCTTTTCTACTTTGAGATCAATGCCTGGGAATATTCTTGTTCAGAGCAGGCTTTTATTTTTGATTATCTTTCGCAGTCAAGAGATGTTCCTTGATCCTCTAGTAGTCCAATTAGTATGGTAATAAACACGCTATCTAGAATGGTATCAACCCCACTGACAGATCAGGGAGTGCTAATGCTACCTCTTCAAAGTGATTCAACCTATAGCATTGATCTGAATGAAAGTTCTGGAGCTTGATCTTGCATATAGCTTAACTTCCGTTGACTGTATCAAATGTCAAAAAGAAAACAAATAAAACCTCTTATTTTGCTTCTGCTCGATTACAGTGATATGATGGAGGAATTTGAAATGATCAGACGATGAAAGAAGATAGATTTAAAAAAATTGGTTCTGTTTGAATGGCTTGGATCAACAAGCCATAAATTTAAATTCAAATGGAAAAGGTTTAGAGCAAAGGACAAGAGATGCTTCTTTCTGCACAGAACTGTAGATCCTACAATTCAATGGCATGTGTAATAGCTGTTACACAGACAATTTCAGCATTCATTCGGAGTCTAGATGTTAGGTTGGGGCAATAGTATGAAGGGTAATGGGAGTTGAGGTAGCATACATGACTAGGTGAGCATATCTGTGAGTGAGGTAGGTAAATGCCAGCAGAGGATGGCTGGTCTGAAAACAAAATACCAATGTGGTAATTTTCCCATGTCTTTTAATTTAATTTCTATTTTAACAGCTTGGTTCAGTCATTTGTAATTTGATAATAATTTAAAATATACTTTAGAGAAAGAGGAACCTTTGACATATAAATTTCACCTCCATGAAACTTTACTACAATGCAATAGGAAGGAAAATATTTTGAAACTGAAGCATGAATGCCTCGAGTTCACAGAAGTAATTTCCACAATCAGTGGAGTTTGGAGTATTTATCATTCAGCCACTTTTCTTATTTGTTGCATCACCGGCCTGATAGCTTCAGCTTAATTTCCCATGCAGATTATTAATACAGAAAAGATGAAGAAAAAAAAAACCTTTTCTCAAAGTCTGACCTGCAAATATGATCAGTTTCATTAGGCTTAAGGCTCCTTCAATTACATCCATTTGTGGCAAAACTATTTTGACTCAAAGGCTAGAAGTGTCTGTTTAACATTCTGTGTTAAACAATCTGAACCTGAATCAGAATATTGTGTACACTGATACCACTGGCAGGATAAGTAAGCTTAATGTCACGACCATTTGAAAGTTGATGCCATCAGCAAAATCTGAATATAACCAATTATCAACTCCCTAGCTTTTAACATGGATCATTAATCTCTAACTCTTTCATTTGAGATATTATTGATTACTTAATACTAATACTGATATAGTTTCTTCCATAGTCTTGCTTATTGCCGTTCTTTCACCTTTGCGTCCTCTGTTGCCCCACTCACTTTTTTTCCTAATTCACATAAGGAATTGAACAAAATGCAACTTCAGTTAATTTCTTTGGGGCTTCTCCTGACACTCCCATTGCGGCTTTGCTGGAATACCATGGAAAAACTTGCTTCCAATCAAAGCGTGGACCAGTAGGTAATTTGTGAGATGGTGTACTCTTCCCACCATTTATGCTGGACTTCATTGTGCTCCCAATACATAGATATGAGGTTCTCAGTACCATTGAGAATGTAACTTCTACAATTCGGGTTCTTATCGACCAAATACCAGAATGAGCAGGGCATATAGGGATATGAAATTAATGCAGGCAAATGAGATTAGCATAGATAGAAACAATGGTATGCATAGAATTGGTAGGCTGAAGAGGCCTGTTTCAATGTTGTACATCTCTATGGATATCTACTTAAGGAATCTGATGTTGGGCATGGGATCAAGATTGCCTGTTCAACAGAACTGACTGTTATTGCAGTCTCAATGTTGGGAATTTGGCTTAAGCGAGGACAATAAAGTTGGTTGAAAATCATTCCTGTGTTCTGAGGTGCTTGCTATATCTGGTACCAATCTTGGAAGCACATGCTGTCAAGTAGAATTCAAGCTCGGTACCACATTTAAGATCTCGATCTTGTAACCTCTTTTTTTTTCTCATTTAGCTGAAGGTTCTGCTGACATTGAACACAATGGTGAACTTCATTATTCACATCTGACTTTGGTCAGATTTGAAGCATCAAAGTAAGAAAATTGGTTTGTGCTATCCAGAAACTTGCTGTAAACCTTCATTTCAAGAGGAAGTGTTACAGAGTAGGGACAGTTTGGTAGAGGACCATTTCCTTGGGCAGATGTTGATTGTAAGGCCTCATTTTAGTAAGTGTGTCAACAATAGCTTGCAGTTTAGCCTCCAATCAAGCACAGTCGTAGGTATCATCTGCATTTTGCAACACAAGTGGAGGGGTTGTGGTATCTCTTGTTCAGGTGTATAGCCAATATAGGATGAATATTTTCCCTTTAGTTCTGAGGATTAGCTCCACTCCCATGGGAAATTTGAACATGGTGAGGTGAGGCATTATCTTGGAGAAATCACTTGGAGTCACTGTGTGTTGAAGACCTGTACCTCTGTATGGAGATCATCTACAATCTGTCAGGGAGGAAGTTCTTCAGCCTCCAGGAGGAAGCAGTTCAATATGATCATTATAATGCACACCAGAGAGAGCTCTCTGTAATTACCACAACCAGATCTGACTCCTTTCTTGAGAATGTGCTTTATTATATCATCGCTGGCATCTCCAAATCAGGAGGAAAAAATTGCCATGATAAATATTTTAAAAATAACAGCTGACCTTCCAATTACTAACACTATGCCCACAACTCATGCATTCCTATCCTCAAGCTTAAAAATTTTAAAATGAAAGTATAAAAAGACTGCAATGACTGACAGCTTCGATTGCTTATTAGCATGGTAACTATATCACAAATACAGCTTCTCAATGGATTACACAGCTCACTCACCATAAAACTATTTACTATTTGCTCACTAGAATGAACAAATGAATATCCTCATTTCCTTTCCTAAGAGGAATCAAATTTTAGTCTATCAGCCAGAAAGTTACTCTAGAGCTGAAGCAAGAATTATGACTTAAAATTACATTTTTAACACCTTATTTTGTGTGCAATGCAATCCAATTACTATGAAAATAGGAGATTACAGTCTGAGTTAGGAAATCTGCGATGGTTCCAAATTCCTTTCTACGTTCGCAGTTTATACATAGCGGACCCTTGACACCTGTTGTGGTGTCAGCATCATGCAATGAATGTCTAAGAGGCACTTCCAGAACCCTTCTTCTTGCTGGAGTGGCTGTCTAGATCCCAGTGCTCTAGAAAATTCTGATGACTTCAGCAAGCAGTATTTGTAGCTTAGTGCAGCATTCTAAATGCGGTGGATTCCAGTTAGTTGGGACACATCAGGGCCAGTACATTTTGGCCCAATTAAGCGGCTGCCCCAATTAACCGAACTTTCATGGAAATAGATAAAAAGGTTTAAAAACGACAAACTGGGTAACAAATTATGTATTTAAAAGAAATACAGACAAAATTAGGACACTACCAATACTACTACAGTATTGTAAAACTGTGTATTAAATTATAATAGTTATTGGCAGAGGAATTCATCTAGTGTATGCTGTTGCATTCTTCTGATTGACTGTAAATGAACAAAATCAGTGCAGACACCTAGTGCTGATAATAGACAGCCTTCTTTATGACTGCATCCTTCAAATCTTCACTTTCATTGTAACATTCAAGATAATTGCTGATACCTTCAAATTCATCATAGTTCGTGACCCGTAGAAGTGGTGAAATCATTTCATTTTCATTCCTGGACATTTCTGGCATCTTCAAGCCTGAATGCTTGAAGCTGCAGTAAGTCAAACAGTCCCAAATTGTCTTACTGCTTATTTACTGCCAACAATCAGTGACAAAATTCACTGCTTTTTGAACACAAACACATGCAACTGATACTATTTAAAAACTGTTCGTTCAGAAGCACAATGTTGTGTCTAATGACCTCATAAGCACATGTGACTGATGCGAGTTCGGCAACAGTCTCCTGTCCCAATTAAGTGGCTTAATGTCCCAAATAAACAAGAGGATTCTCATCTATTTTCTTGTTTAGCTTTTGCTCTTTAAGTATTGTCCCAAATAAGTGCCTACTCCGATTAACTGGAATCCATTGTATTTGTTGATTAAACATATTTGAATAGTCATGTCTTATTAGTGGGAAACAAAAGCCTTTATTTCAGTAGTGTAACAGTGACCAAAGGCAATTAGCAATGCTACACCATCAGTTAAGTGGCTGTCAGGCCAACGTACATCATTTTATTAATCATTATTACCACAGCCATGAAAGTGTATCAATGCCTCTACTTGCTCCACAGGCTAAAGACATTTGGCATGCTCCTGTTGACCCACACCAATTTTTTTATTGATGTATACACAGAAAGGAGCCTATCTGGATGTACAACAGCTTACTAGGGTGATTACTCTGAACATGACCTCAAGAAACTGCAAAGTTGAGGATGCAGCTCAGCACATCATGGAAGCCAACCTCCATTCTGTTTATAATGCCTTGCTAGAGCAGCCAGTGTAATCAAAGACTACCCTCACCTCAGACATTCTCTCTTCTCTATCCTGCTATTGGACAAAAGATTCAAAAGCTTGAAAGCACATATCATCAGTGGTATGTAGATCATATTTCATTAGTACTTGAGTAATAATGTAAATTTATTGTTTGAATAAGTATTCTTATTCTTTAAAAAACGTGAAATGCATACGTCATCATGCTGTTACGAAGGATGAACAAATCTGATGGGCAGAAGGGTACAGAGTTGCCCATGTTCCCCTCCCCTGGGAGAATTACAAACTGTTACTGTTGCCATGCTGCTAATGAGAGAGAAAGAGATGGAACAAAAACATACTGGGACTGGAACATTTGCTTCAGATAAGTGAGAGATAACACCGGGAGAGAGAGACTTGTTGTTCCACCATATTATGACTCCTGAAAGACTTATGGCTCCGGAGAGGGCTGTTTACTTGGTACCATTCTGTTCATTAAAATTCCTCAGTGGACAGCCGGAGTGGGCTGGTTTGATGAGCTAAGCCATTCAAAACTGATTGACACCTGAGACCCCGTGAGTGAGGATAAAAGTGAGGTCTGGGGAGACACCCCTCAGACGCACCAGGAGACACACTAGTGAGCTCTGCTTAAGTGTTGGAACCCACGAGAAGGTGTGGGGCATCAGAGACCGAACAAAGGATCAGTCAATTTTAACTCACAGTGTTTATAGCGAGGCCGGTGGGGGCTTGTGTGTGTGTCCACCCTTGCCTGGGTGACGAGTCCACCATAGAAGAACGGTCTAGCTAAAGACGAGAGGGGTCATACCTGAATGGCCACAACAACACATCGACAGATCAAGAACATAAAGGAAGGTTTGACTGACTGTAGCTGTCACTGTTTGCTCGCCCCCCCTCTCTCTCTCTCTTTCTCCCTCCTTCCAATGGTTACAACAAAAGAACCAACAACTACCTCAACCTACATGAACTGAACTGAACTTTATACTTTCCCATGATAATTCATTATCCCCTAGACAATGATAGAGCTTGTTTATTATTGATTATTATTATAACCACACTTTTAGGTTTAGTATTGCTAATGTGTATTATCTGTATATTTGCATTGTTGATATTGATTTGTATAGTTTACTAATAAACACTGTTTTGAAAATAGTACCAGACTCCAACGGATACTTCTATCTTTGCTGGTAAGACACCCAGTTACGGGGTACGTAACAATGCTACCACTTGATATGTCTTTCTTTGAATTAGTTTAATGCTTTGAAGTTACAAAACATAACAGATACTTTTTAAATGAATCTGAGACGGTTTCTGACTTGTTAAAGCACAGCAAGATGTTCGAACTAAAAAAAATGCAGTGAGAACAATGCAGAATAAAAAGACATGCAGCTCAGCATGTGCAGAGAGGGTCGAGTTTTAAAAAATGCAGTACGGCACATATTCTATGGAAGGGAAGACACGACTGAGTTTTTTTTAATGTAAGAAAACATAAGAGTTTACAGGTTCATAAAGATTGAGTGCCGGATTATAGCTATATTGTAAAGCTTAACAGGCTTGATTACACAACAGATAATTTGATTTTATATACTGAGCAAATTGAGCAGTATTTTGAAGCATATTAAATAGCCAATGAGAAACAAGTGCCTATTTTGCTGAGTGCATTGGGTTTAAGGCATACGGTTTGCTTCAAAACTTAACTACTGCAACCAGATCAGCAGAAGAACTAAGATTTGCTGATGTTGTCAAAGTGATGCCAGAACACTTAGAACCAACGCCATTGTTGATTGCAGGATGCTTTAGGTTTCATACGTGGAATCAAAAATAAGGAGAATTCATTTCAGCATATGTGGCTGAATTGAAGAGATTGTCTGAGCATTGTCAGTTTGGTAATGGGCTTAATGATATACTAAGAGATCATTTAGTTTGTGGAATTTTAAATGAAAACATTCAAAAATGGTTCCTAACTGATGCACAACTTACATTTAAAAGAGCAGTTGAAATCACTGTTTCAATGGAAACTGCAGCCTGAGATGCAATTGAGTTGCAGTCACAAATGAAAGTAAAAGTGACCACCATTGCCATGTCTAAACAGAAGCCTGCCTGGTCAAACAAGTTGTGGCAGGCACTCACACACACCAGAATTATTTACGGTTGTCCTGTGGGGCAGGCATTCAAAGTTGTAGACTTAGCCAGCTCCATCATGAAAACTAGCCTCCCCACCATTGTGGACATCCCCAAAAGGTGTTGCTTCAAGGAGCTGGCATCCTTTTTGAAGTACCCACACCATATTGTCTCACTATTAGCATCGGGAAGGAGGTACAGGAGCCTGAAGGTGACACTCAATGTTTTAGGAGAAGCTTCTTTCCCTCTGCATCAAATTTCAATGCACCATCAACTCATGAACACTGCTCTTTGGCACTCCTATTGCACTATTTCTTTCTTATAGATATTCTTATTGTAACTGATGGTAAGTTTTATGTGTTGCACTGTACTGCTGCTGTAAAACTACAAATTCTGTGACATATGTCAGTGATAACGGGTTGGCACGGTAGTGTCACTGTTATCATAATTCTATTACAGCACCAGTGACATGGGTTCATTTCCTGCTGCTTTAGGTAAGGAGTTTCTATGTTCTCCCTGTGACTGTATGTGTTTCCTCCAGATGCTCTGATTTCCTCCCACATTCCAAGGATGTATGGGTTAGTAGACTGACTGGTTGCATGGGTGTAATTGGGTGGCACAGGCTCGTTGGTGCTGTATCTCTAACAATAAACCTGATTCTGATTCTGAACTACTTTCTCCCATCATGTATGCTCTTGCTAGTGACTGTAAAATCTTCAATCAACCTGAGTTTAGAAATACATTGCCATAGAAACTGATCTGCACCTTTAAAACTGTTGAACACCCTCGGCTATCTGAGGCTCTGCATACAATTAACTGCCTGCTCTATGTTTTTCCTTGTGCCATCTTCGGCCTATTCAGGCCCTAGGGAGGAAAGTGAATAAGCTGGGATTAAAGTTTGGAGGCAGTGGAGCTGAGAATAGAGAAGCGGAGGGGAGGATTGGGACCGTAGTGTTGGGATTGGGGAAAGTTGGCTTTGTCTATGTCATTAAGAAGAGAGGTGGATTGTGCAATCAATGGATGGGATGAGTGGGGAGTTCCTGAAGGAAAGCAGCAAAGTTGAATTTTCAGTGCCATTATCTGACTTTAGAAATGAACATATAAAGTGTAGAGCAATATAACACAAGTAGAGCCCCTTTGGCCCATGGCATTTGTACCAAACACAATGCCATATTAAAATAGATCTTCTCTGGCTGCACATGGTCCATACACCTCCATTCCCTGCACATTGATGGCCTCTTAAGCACCATTTACCCCTGGCAGCCTATTTACCACGCTCAATGTAAAAAAAAACTTGCCCTAAACTTTTCTTTTAAATGTTCCCATTTTACTTTACATGTTCCTTAGTCTTTATCATTTCTACTCTTGGAAAAGGTACTCTCATAATTTTATAAACTTCGTTCCAGTCTCCCTGAAAGCCTGAGCCTCTGATGCTCCAAGAAATACAACCCAATGTTATCCAATTCCTCTTTCAACATCATAGGCTCTAATCCAGGCAGCACCATGGTAAACCCATTCTGTATTCTTTTCTAAGCCTCCCCATTCTTCTTGTCATGGGGAACCAAAATTGCACATGATATACATGATACTCAAGGTGCAGCCTACCCAAATTTTTATATACCTGTAGCATGACTTCCTGACACAATACTCTCATTCTTGACCAATGAAGATAAGCACACCATCAATATACTTTTTTTCACCACTCCATCTATTTGTGTGGTCACTTTAAGGGAGTTATGGAACAGGATCACAAAACTCTAATTGTATTCCAATTGCTCTCTGAAAAAAAAACACTTTCAGATATGCATTGCTGAAATATGTAGCAGTTTCAATCCAAGTATCTGGATGCAGATTTGCAGCTTAATTTTAATGGAATTTATTTGCCTGTCCACCAATAATGAGGTGACTTCTGAAATACTTGCAACATGAGACGATTGAACAAGAGACACGTTTAAATTTCAATGAACTGGTATTGCTAGGAACAAGTATTTCTTAAAAATGGAAACAGAAAGCAAAGGCTAATCAGCTACAAAACAGTAACTCTCATCGGAACCCGATGAGAAATTCAGAGGAAGAGCAATAAATATTTAAAGGTTTTTCATAATCAAGTTCTTTAAATTAGAGCTTGGCTTTTCAAACCTACTGGATGGGGCTGCCAAAACATTTTGTGTTTGGTTTGGGAATAAATGAAATGTCCTATTTCTCGCAATCTAAAACTAGGCTATTCAGCCTTATGAGTCTCAGGGTAATCCCATCACTCCCACTGATGCTCCTATTAGCTAATGACATTAGGTCAATATACAATTAACCTAACATCTATCACACCTTTGGGATGTGGAAGAAAGCTGGAACACCTGGGGAAATCCTTGTAGAAACTTCACAATGACAGCACTAGAAGTCAGAAACAAGCCAAGGTTGATGGCTCAGAGATAGCTTTGCTGCCTGCCATGTCTTTGTGCTGTCAGTAGGCTTAGGTCAGATCCAGGTCAGGTTTTAATTGAGCATCTGTGCAGAAAGATGGACACTGTTGCAGGATCTGTAACATTTACTATTTAACAGCTTCTCAGTCTGTAAAAGATGAATTTTACATATGCAAATTTGTTCATTTTCTCATATGGCTATTAGAACTCCATGGACAGGAAATTCTTCAGCTTTTCAGCAGGGGTGAGATAAGCCTGTTCTGCACAGTGATCCCATACTGGTTCATGCTGCTGCTAATGAGATGTGTTTCTCAATTGCATTCCCAGTGAGAAAATGCGGGCTTGTGTGCAATGGCCAACACATTGTTTAGATCAAAACTGCACAATACATGCCTCTGGGCAGTAAAATACTGCACACTTCTGTGGTGAACTATGTGTGCCTGTCTGGACATGCCCCCTGCTGACTGCTCCTGTGGCTCCTCCCACAGACCCCTGTATAAAGACGATCTTAGCCTGGGCCCGGCCTCTCAGTCTCCAGGATGTAGTATGATGGTCACTCACTGCTGGTTCCTTCCTCCAGTCAATAAAAGCCGATATCTCGCCTTTACGCCAGAGTGAGTTATTGATAGTGCATCAACTTCTGGACATTGTCCAAATGACAATGACAACAAGCCACTAGTGGAGGGTTTTCAGAGTTTTGCTAAGAACTGTCTGCATTGATCTTCAGCTGGATGAGGAAAAGAACCTATCTGAGCATAATTTAGGCACTGAGCTGGCCGAACGAAGTCTTCTGCACTGGAGTATAGGGATGGTGCTCAGAGTTTAGATCAAACAATGCTGGTAGGATGTAGCCAGGTGAAGATAGCACAAAGAATGAGCTCACAGGGACCTGGGAGCAATGCTGTAAAAAGTTCCATTGAGCAAACTCGTGGTCAGAAGACACTGATATTTTGTCACACAGAAAAGATTTTGCGCAGCTACTGTATCGTACAGCAGACAGGAAAGGATCAAACACAAAATACTGGAGGAAACTCAACAGGCCAGGCAGCATCTATGGAGAGGAATGAACAGTCAGCATTTTGTGCCAAGGCCCTTCATTGGGATCCCTTTCTTAAAGGCTCATCAGGGTGGAAAAGTGGATGTCACTCCTTTTGAGGCAAGCTGTTACCCTGGCTGAAGCTGTGGATATCATTAGTAAAGAAAATGAATGAGAACAACATCCCCTCATACCACTGAAATCTCAACCTCTTTAAACGTCTGTCTGGCACAGATCCTAATGGGACTTTCCTCTCAATTTCAACATGCTCTATTTTTATTACATTGTTACAGAGCCTGGGAGAGTATGCTTAACTTCATCCCCATGAGCAACTTCTCTCTGATCCTTTGTCCCAGCACATGTTCACTGGCGTATGATTTAGCCAGGAGGAGGAGATTGCATCTTTACATCTTCCATCACTCTCTCCAGCACCTCAAGTTCTCACACAAGGGGGATCGTGCAGACTGGACCAAGACACCTAGCACCACTGCAATGAATTATCCCAAAAGATCAAAGGACCAATAATCCAGAGGATTATTAATCCTCGAGGGCAAGGTCTGACACCAGCTGTGCTCCGTAGTTAACGTTTAGAAGTCATTAACATGAGTACATAGATAAAAAGTAGTTTTAGAGGGATATCAGCCAAACACAGACAAATGGGATGAGTTGGTTAGCATGAATGAGTTGGGCAGAGGGGCCTTTTTTAGTGCTACATGCAGTAACTCTGACACAGTGGGGTTGCACTAATGAAATGACTGCTACACTTGCACATTGAGATCCTGGATCACTGTCTGGTCTGCTGAACAGGCTGGCAAGAAATACCAAGGAACATGGGGAAATAGTTCCCAGAAACCTTATCGCAGCTACAAGCACATGCTTGCCTGCCAGGAAGTGGGTTGGCACTCGTGTGCCAGCTGGCAGTAACACTGCAATGCAAGAACAGTTGAAGAAGCAAGTTTCCACAGGTGGAGGCCAGCCAAAGGCCAACTGCTTCAGTGTAGTCTCGGTCTGCTCTGCCCAGAGCTCCACGTACTCCCACTGAGGATCCGACAGCTGCCACCAGACAATAGGTAGCTCCAACAGCAAGCAGACAATTCCAGCAGGTGCAGACACTTGTTACCTTTTAATGGATGGAGGTGATGGCTTATTCCCATTTTAAAGTTATTCGTGCTGTTCATAAATGTTTCACTAAACATAGGTAAGTCAATTTATTATGCTTAAGGAAAAGAGTAAATAACCTAATGTATCCTGGTTGTGATGTAAGCATCATCGGGCAGTCCTTGAGAGGGACCCAACAACGTTGTCCATGATATGATATTTATACCTTTTGAAAACTCTTGATGCATACACACAACATTTGGCAGCTAGATGTAGTCAGAGGGTCAGGAGCACACCCAGATTCAGTCTTAGCCAAGTGCACTGGAGTACAATAACATGATTGATTATCTGAAGGCTCAGACACAATACAATGACAGTTTCCTCCACTTGTAAGTTTAACGATGGCAGGGACACTGGTGGCTTTGTGGATAGTGAGGAGGATTGTTAAATGATACAGTAGGATATAGATCAGTTGGAAATTTGGGCAGAGAAAATGCCAGATGGAGTTCAATTTGGACTAGTGTGAGGTGATGGTTTTTGAGAGGTCAGTGCAAGAGGAAGGTATATTGTAAATAGTAGGACCTTTAGGATCAATTAGGACCCTTAGCTTGTCTTGCATAGCTCCCTGAAGAAGGCATGGGCATGCTTCCCTATCTTGGTCATGTCATTGAAAATAAAAGTTGGGAAGTCGTGCTGTGGTTGTATAAAACCTGGTTAGGCCAGATTTGTAGCATGTGAGCATTTCTGCCACGCTACAGAAAGGATGTGAAAGGCTTTGAGAGGGTGGAAAAGAAATTCACCAAGGTATGTCCTGGATTGCAGTGTATTAACTATAAGAAATTGGCTGGACAAAGTTGGACTGTTTTCTTTGCAGTACTTCAGGCGAACGGGCAATCTGCTATATGCTTATAAAATGATGAAGAGGCCCACATAGTCAGAGTCTTCTTTCTGCAGTGTATGCTTAAGGTGAGAGGTAAGCATTTAAGGGAGATTTACGAGGTTGGTTTACTCACACAATGAACACTAGGTTCCTGAAATGTGCTGTCAGGCAGATGGTAGAAGCAGTAACAATAGTAACAGTTAAGTGGCATTTACACAGACACTTGAACAGGGAGGGAATAAGCAGATGGGATTAGTTTAGACTGGCATCATGATTGGCATAAACATGGTGCCTGGAAAGGCAGGTGGCTGTGCTGTACTTGCCCTGTTCTCTATGTTCATTAACCTTAAAAAACATTTTGCGGTGGTTTGGCAGGGATGGCAGTCTTGTTGGATACCTGCTCACTGGATGGATTGATGAGCGCATGCATTGATTCCTCATGACACAAAAAGATTTATTGATGATATCCTGTATCTGTTTCGGTTCACACAGTTTATTTCAACATTCGTAGCCTGTATGTCAGAGAACTGCAATGGAAAGCTGCTGTGTTTTGAAAGATACGTAAATGTCTCACACACGGTCTTTGCTGTTCACGTTGCCAGCATCTATTTCCAGAAGCAGTCGCAGATCTGTGAGGTGCATTGGGCAGGCTCTTCACAAACACAGCCTACAGAAGGGGGTGAGGTGTAGTAGTAGTCATTTTAACATTGTGACACAATTCGCCTATCCTGACCAAAACAATTGATCATGTCATTTGATAACACGATAAATGTTAGCTTTCTTTTTCGCTAGGCTAACCTTAAACAGAAAGATGAGAACACAGGCTCCTGCAGGAGGCCATTGGTTATTGCCTCTACAATTTCCATTCTTAGTGATTTTGCAGTGTCGTATGGGAAATGTGGTGGCTCAAGAAGGCAGTATCCATTATTAAGGACCCACAGCATCTAGGATGTGCCCTTTTCTCACTGCTACCATCAGGGAAGGGGGTATAGGAGCCTGAAGACACACACTCAACTTTTTTTAGAAACAGCTTCTCCCACTCCTTCATCAGATTGCTAAATGGTGCATGAACTCATGAACACTGTCTCACTGTTTTCTTCTCTTTTTGTATTTCCTAGCTGTTTTCATATTTCTTATTATAACTTATATTTTTATGTATCGCACTGCACTGCTGCCACAAAATTTAAAAATAATCCATGACAGAAATGTCAGTGATAATAAGCCTGATTCTAATTCTGCAGTGACAGAAGCTTAGTAAAAGAGCCTTTAAGGAATATCTAAATGTAGCTAGAGATGTACAACTGGAAAGATATTTAAGGTGGAAATTAACTGCTAGTTTATTAGGTTGAAAGGTGTAGACAGGGTAAAGCCTGGTGTTGCCTCTGTACATTGGGAGACTGATCTTATACATTGACGGGTAAAGGGAATTAAATTTCATTGGGCACAAGTCACATTACAGGACCTCATTTCAAAGAGAATGGATGAAGGGGGCTCCCCTCAGACTTAAGGCACAATGGAGGATAGACAGGATGTAATTCCCTATTCTGGTATGAACCATTTTGACATCGATAAAAATGTGTTGTAAAAGATTTAAATATACATGCCAAGGTCACTTTATTATGTACCACCTGTACCTAATAAAGTGGCCACTGAGGGTAGGTTTGAGTTCTTCTTCTGCTGTAGCCCATCAATTTCCAGGTTATATGTGTTGTGCATTCAGAGATGCTCTTCTGCACAGCACAGCTGTGAAGTGTGGAGCCACCTTCCTGTCAGCTTGAACCAGTTTGGCCATTTTTCTCCGACTTCTCTCCTAGACACGGCATTTTTGCCCACAGAACAGCTGCTCATTGGATGTTTTTTCACACCATTCTCTACAAAAATACTGTTGATTGTTGTTGCATGAAAATGCCAGGAGATGCCAGGCAGTTTTGTGAGATCCGCAAACCACCCCGCCTGGCATCAACAATCATTCCACGGTCAACATCACTGAAATTACATTTCTTCCCTATTCTAATGTTTGGTCTGAACAACAATTGAACCTCTTAATCATATGTTTGCATGCTTTCTTGCATTGAATTTCTGCCACATTTGGCTGATTAGATTTTTGCATCAGTAAAGTGTATAGGTGTGGCAATAAATTGGCCACTGAGAGTATAATCCCCTCTGTTACAGGTTATGGGCTACAAGGAAAATTGGTGGTTCTATGATCTGACATAGACGTGATTTGTTAAAATGGCCTATTTCCATGTAGTGAGGAAATATGGAAACACAGAATAATTTTGCCTAATTGCTCAATAGTTTTTGAAAAAAAAGCATAAATTTTGGTTAAACAACATGGAGCACATTGAAGAAGAAAATTAAGCCACTGTTGCAAAACAGACACAAAATGCTGAAGGAACTCAACAAGTCACGCAGCATCCTATCAGAGAATACAAATAGTCAACATTTCAGGCTGGGACTCCTTATCAGGGCTGTAAAGAAATGGAGAAGGCAGAAAAGGAACCAGGGAAGGGGGAAGGGGAAGGGGGAAGGTGCATGGGGAGATGAGAACTGTTAGGTGGAAGAGATAAAGGGCTGAAGAAGAAGGAATCTGACAAGAGAAGAGAGTGGACAATAGAAGAAAGGAGGGCAACCTGAGGGAGGCGATGATTTGGTGATGGTTGAGGTCTGGATGGCAAGGGTCATTGATGATAGATGCTGAGGAGGTAACAAGAGAAATGGGGTAAGAGGGAAGCAAAAAATTGGGTTAGAAAAAGAGAGAAGAGGAGAGGGTACAAATCACTGGAAGTTAGAGAAAGCAATGTTCATGGTGTCAGGTTGGAGGCTACCCAGCTGCACAAGTTTGCTTGAGAAGAAACAGAATGATTGGGATTTGAAGGAAGCATGGTCAGTACAAGGGCAGTGAGCAGGAAGGTTGAATGACCAGCAGTTTAGTGGATAGAGTATGACAGGAATAAGTGGTGGTTCTCTTGGATGAGCTGAGCTGTAAGAAACAGGTTCAAAGTTCAAAGTAAATTTATTATCAAAGTACATATATGTTACCATATACTCCCCTGAGATACATCTTCTTTGGGCATACATAGTAAATACAAGAAACACAATAAATGCAATGAAAGACACATAGAATCGGTATGTAAAAGACAACAAATTGCAAATACAAAAAGGAAAAAAAATAATAATAATGACTGATCATCTACAACAGGTAGGACAATCCATAATAACTATCTGGAGTATTTTAACTATCTGGATATGCTACACAGGACAAACAAGCAAGAAGAACTTATTTAATAGATATAGCCATTCCAAACATACATAACTTACAGAAATCAAGAAGTGAAAAATGCTATCAATATGCTGATTTAAAAGAGGAAATACACAGACTTTGGAACATGAGCAGGGTATACATTATCCCAAGAGTAATATCTGCAACTAGTATCATCCCAAAGGCTCTACAGAATAGCATTAAACAGTAAAATCTATGTAAACCTTCAGAAAACTAGAGCAGTCCAGAAGTTCCCAGCAATGGACAAATGAGCAGGCTTGGCTATGCTCGCACCTCAGGTTTTGCCAGTGTGAGCTGAGAAAAAGTAGATAATAATAGTAATATAATAATAACAAAGCTAAAATATAAGTAAAGCTAAAGCAATTAATTCAAGTAGTATAGCTATTTTTGAAAGTTATAAACTTGAACTTTGGATTAGGTAAGTGGAGAGCATTAAACACAAAGGTGTAATGGAGCTAGTAGAAAATAAAACAGAGCAGCAGGATGCAATGGATGAATATCAACAAGCAAAGAGAATAGATCATACTGCGTTAAAGGGAAAACTTTCGACAGGATTTACTTCAAGGCTTAAAAAGTTTGCCAAGCAGAGCTCAATAGCAAAAATATAACACTGTAGCCGTGTGCTACACGCAGCACTAAAATAACGACACTGAGTCTGTAAACTGCAATTCAAGATGATTTTATTCGAACTTCACAGCCTTGCTTTTAAAGCCTCCCTCATCCCGCCCTCCCCGGGCGCGGATGCTCCAAGGGACACGTACTCACAAACCCCCGCAGGCTTTTTTCCCTTTGTTGCGGACCTGGCCTTTGTGCCTGCACGCTGGCTATTTGTGAGCCGGTTCGAGTTCACTAGGAAGTGGGTCACCACATTACCCCCCCCCCACAGAACCGGCGATACACCCCCCAATGTCCACAGTCTGGGCCGGACCCTGTTTGGGAGGTTGGCCTCTGCGCCGCGGTGCCAGAAACTTGACCGGTTGCGCCAGGTCCACATGGGCCGGTTTGAGTCGGTCCACTGTGAACACCTCCTCTCTCCCCCCAACGTCCAGCACGAACGTGGACCCGTTGTTCCGGAGCACCGTAAACGGCCCCTCGTAGGTCCGTTGCAGCGGTGGCCGATGCCTGCCCCTTCGTACAAACACAAACTTACAGTTCTGCAGGTCTTTGGGTACGCAGGTCAGGTTCTGCCCATGCTGCGAAGTGGGTATGGGGGCCAGGTCACGAGCCTCTCGCGTAGTCTGCCCAGGACTGCTGCGGGTTCTTCCTCTTGCCCCCTTGGGGCTGGTATGAACTCCCCGGGGACGACCAGGGGTGTGCCGTACACCAACTCGGCCGATGAGGCGTGCAGATCCTCTTTGGGCGTCGTGCGGATGCCGAGTAGGGCCCAGGGAAGCTCATCTGCCCAGTTAGCTCCTCGCAGGCGGGCCATGAGAGCTGACTTTAGGTGACGATGGAAATGCTCCACTAGTCCGTTCAATTGTGGGTGGTAGGCAGTGGTGTGTTGCAGCTGAGTCCCCAAAAGGCTGGCCATAGCTGACCACAGGCTGGAGTTGAACTGGGCGCCTCTGTCGGAGGTAATGTGGGCTGGTACACCAAAGCGGGACACCCAGGTGGCAATCAGTGCCCGGGCGCAAGACTCGGAGGTGGTGTCGGTGAGCGGGATCGCCTCTGGCCATCTTGTGAACTGGTCCATGATAGTCAGGAGGTGCCGCGCTCCTCGCGACACTGGCAGGGGGTCCACGATATCCACATGAATGTGGTCAAAACGTCAGTGGGTGGGGTGGAACTGCTGCGGCAGAGCTTTGGTGTGCCGCTGCACCTTGGCCGTCTGGCAGTGCATGCACATTCTGGCCCATTCACTGACCTGCTTGTGGAGTCCTTGCCAAACAAACCTGCTGGAGACCATCCGGACAGTTGTCCGGATGGAGGGGTGCGCCAAGTTAAGAATGGAGTCGAAAACACATCGCCGCCAAGGTGCCGGGACGACAGGACGGGGCTGGCCGGTGGCAACGTCACAGAGTAGGGTCCTCTCACCTGGGCCTACGGGGAGGTCCTGGAGCTGCAAACCGGAGACTGCGGTTCTGTAATGAGGGATCTCTTCGTCTGCCTGCTGCGCCTCTGCCAGCGCCTCAAAGTCTACCCCTTGGGAAAGGGCATGAATGTTGGGTGAGAGAGTGCACCCGCCATGACATTGTCCTTACCCGAGACGTGCCGGACATCCGTCGTGTATTCAGAGATGTAGGACAGATGGCGCTGCTGGCGGGACGACCAGGGATCGGACACTTTCGTGAATGTAAAGGTAAGCGGCTTGTGGTCCGTGAATGCAGTGAAAGGCCTACCTTCCAAGAAGTACCTGAAATGCCGGATTGCCAGGTATAGTGCCAACAGTTCCTGGTCGAAAGCACTGTATTTGAGCTTGGGTGGCCGCAGGTGTTTGCTGAAAAACGCCAGGGATTGCCAGCGACCCGCAATGAGCTGCTCCAGCACCCCACCGACTGCCGTGTTAGATGCGTCCGCTGTGAGGGCGGTAGGGACGTCCATTCTGGGGTGCACTAGCATCGCGGTGTTTGCCAAGGCTTTCTTTGTTTGAATGAAAGCGGCGGCGGACTCCTTGTCCCAGGTAATGTCCTTGCCCGGATCCGACAGCAGGGCGAACAGGGGGCGCATGATCCGGGCAGCTGAAGGGAGGAAGCAGTGGTAGAAATTGACCATACCTACAAATTCCTGAAGGCCTTTGATCGTGGTGGGTCAGGGGAAATGGCAGACCACATCTATCTTAGCGGGCAGAGGGGTTGCCCCATCTTTAGTAATCCTGTGGCCCAGGAAGTCAATGGTGTCGAGCCCGAACTGGCATTTGGCCGGGTTGTTTGTCAGACCATATGAACTCAGCCGGGCATAGAGTTGACGGAGGTGGGACAGATGCTCCTGATGACTGCTGCTGGCTATGAGGATGTCGTCCAAATAGATGAATGCGAAGTCCAGGTCGCGTCCCACTGCATCCATCAGCCGTTGGAACGTCTGTGCGGCATTCTTCAGGCCGAACAGCATGCCGAGGAATTCAAAAAGGCCGAACGGGGTGATGAGAGCCGTTTTAGTGATGTTGTCCAGATGCATCGGGATTTGATGGTATCCTAGGACGAGGTCTACCTTGGAGAAGATCCGTGCGCCATGCAGGTTTGCTGCAAAGTCCTGAATGTGCGGCACAGGGTAGCGGTTCGGTGTGGTAGCCTCGTTCAGCCTGCATTAGTCGCTGCATGGTCTCCAGCCCCCTGTCGCTTTGGGCACCATGTGCAGGGGGGAGGCCCATGGGCTGTCGGACCGCCGGATGATCCCCAATTCCTCCATCCTCTTGAACTCCTCCTTTGCCAGTCGGAGCTTGTCTGGGGGAAGCCGCCGAGTATGGGCGTGGAGGGGTGGTCCCTGGGTCGGGATGTGGTGCTGTACGCCGTGTCGGGGCATGGCTGCCGTGAACTGCGGTGCCAGAACCGATGGGAAATCCGCCAGGACCCTGGTGAAGTCGTTGTCGAACAATTTGATAGAGTTGAGGTGAGGGGCTGGCAACTGGGCTGCACCCAGGGAGAATGTCTGAAAGGTCTCGGCGTGGACCAGTCTCTTCCTGGGCAGGTTGACCAGTAGGCTGTGAGCCCGCAAAAAATCCGCACCCAGAAGTGGTTGGGCTACGGCGGCCAGTGTGAAGTCCCAAGTGAACCGGCTGGAGCCGAACTGTAGCTGCACCTAACGGGTGCCATAGGTCCTTACTGTGCTGCTGTTCACGGCCCTCAGGGGGGGACCCGGTGTCCTGTTGCGGGTGTCGTAACTCATTGGAGGTAAGACGCTAATCTCGGCACTGGTGTCGACCAAAAAACGGCGTCCCGACTGCTGGTCCCACACATACAGGAGGCTATCCCGAAGGCCAGCCGCCATAGCCAACAGCGGCGGCTGACCCTGGCGTTTCCCGAGAACTGGCAGGGCGGGCGACAATGGCAGGCTTCTGCGCCCCACCGCTGGTGGTAGAAACACCATTGTTCATTGGGCTCCTCACCCCTGCCTCTGGGGTTAGCGGGCTCTGCAGCCGGGCCTGGACTGGTTTGCTGCTGGGAGCGTGGCCTGGTGATCTGTGCGATTGACGCCCCACTGACCTTTTTGGCGTTCCACAGCAAGTCCGCCCGGGCTGCCACCTTCCGGGGGGTCGCTGAAATCCGCGTTGGACAGCAGCAGGCGTATGTCTTCGGGCAGCTGCTCCAGGAATGCCTGCTCAAACATGAGGCAGGGTGTGTGTCTGTCGGCCAGAGACAACATCTCATTCATTGAAGCTGATGGAGGTCTGTCTCCCAAGCCATCCAGGTGCAGTGAACGGACAGCCCGATCGCGCTGTGAGAGCCCAAAAGTCCTTAGGAGCAGGGCTTTGAATTCCGTGTACATGCCGTCCGCTGGGGGAGACTGTACGAACTCCGCAACCTGGGCCGCTGTGTTCTGGTCGAGGGAGCTCACCACGTAGTAGTAATGGGTGTCCTCTGAGGTTATCTGCCGAACGTGGAATTGGGCTTCTGCTGGCTGGAACCATAGGTGAGGTTGCAGCGCCCAGAAGCTTGGCAGTTTCAATGAAACTGCATGAACAGATGCGGCGTCATTTATCTCTGGTCCAAATATCGTTTGGTCCGTCAGAGTCACCAATTGTAGCGGTGTGCTACATGCAGCGCTAAAATAACGACATGGAGTCGGTAAACTGCAATTAAAGATGATTTTATTCGAACTTCACAGCCTTGCTTTAAAGCCTCCCGCATCCCGCCCTCCCCGGGTGCGGATGCTCCAAGGGACAAGTACTCACAAAACCCCGCAGGTTTTTTTCCCTTTGTTGCGGACCTGGCCTTTGTGCCTGCACGCTGGCTATTTGTGAGCCGGTTCAAGTGCGCTAGGAAGTGGGTCGCCACAACACAGGCAATAAACACTTTCACTACACCCATATTAACATAATCTTCTGGCATAATATCTTAGTCTGAGACTGATCTGAAAAACTTACAAAGAAAAATGAGAGCTGAAATGACAAATTTAGAAAACACTATGTACACTCGAACACACTTAGATTAAAGCTATCTAGAACAGAAGGAAGAAAATGAATAACAGACATAAAAATTTACACAACAGTCAGAAAAAACCTCTAAGGCTATATCTTCATCACTGAGAACAGGATCCAGCATGCTATGACAGCATATGCAATTCTGCTATGAAGTACACATCACTAAACTTAAATGAAAGCACAACCCAGAAAAATGAAGTAGTTATGGATTGATTATTATAGAAGAGCATAACCCTGCATGGAAGACATTCCTACTATATGAGCAGACTAGATGTTGACAAGGAACATTGAATGCCTGGCTCAGCGTTGGAGATCTCTCTCCAGAAACAGAGGGGTTCCTTGTGGCAATACAGGACCAGGTGGTTAACAAAAAAATGATCAAAAATACATTGCAAAAGACCAACAAATTAAAGAACATAAATGCAAAAAATGCTATGAACAATCTAACACATTACAGGATCCTGCAGCAGTTTAACTCAATCTGATTACTTACACAGGCACCATCAAGAGGCAAACAGCACTCACCAAAGCTTTGCTTTAAAATAGAAATTCATAAAAGACACCATATCTTACTATAAATACAAGCCCAATTCAGCATTAAAGTCAGAGTCTGATCCATTATCACAGATAGGCCAATCCACAATAACCCTTCCAGATATAATATTGCAGAATAAACAAGCAAGAACAACTTACTTAATAGATATGGCCATTCGAAACACACATACCTTACAGAAATCAATGTGAAAAAATCAGAAATATGTTGAATTAAAAGAGGAAATTGAAAGACTATGAAACATGAACAGGGTATTTATTGACCCAATAGTGATATCTACAACCAGCATCATCCCAAAGTTCTACAGAACAGCATTAAACAACTAGGCCTACACAACAGTATTTACGTAACTCTCCCGAAAGCCACAATACTAAACACCAGTAGAATAATTTGAAAATTCCTAGCAATTGAGAAATAAGTGCACTTGGCTAAGCCTATACCCCAGTTTTTATCAGCTTGAGCTGAGAAAAAATATAAATATAACAACAATAATAATAATAAATAAATAAATACATACATACATACATACATAAATAAATTAATGAATGAATCATCAATAAATATTTAGAACATGAGATGCAGAGTCATTGAAAGTGAGTCCCAAGGTTTCAGTGATAGGATGACTGAAGTTATCCCCTTTGATTCAAGAGCCTGATGGTTGAGGGGTAGTAACTGTTCTTGAACTTGGTGGTGTGGATCCTGAGATCCTGCATCATCTTCCAAATGGCAGCAATAGAAGAGTGCATGGCCTGGATGGTGGGTGCCCTTGATGACGAACATTGATTTCCTACAACAGCTTTCCATGCAGACAAGCTCAATGTTGGAGAGGGCTTTACTTGCACTGGACTGTATCCACTACTTTTTGTAGGCATTTCATTTCCAGAACATTGGCGCTTCCATACCCGGCCATGATGCAACCTACTCAGTATACTCACGGCCATGCATCTAAAGAAGTTTGTCAAAGTTTGCAAGCCTCTAATAAAGTGCAGGTTTGTGAAGATTCGGCATGTCATCTAAAACTTTAAGAAAGTAGAGGTTTCTTTGTAATGGCATTTGCATTCTGGACCCAGGACAAATCCTCTGAAATGATAAAGGTGATGGATAAAGAAGGAAAAGTGAAGAATGATATAATTCTAGGGCTAAAGCTGTGGGATATTTGATCATCAGACTGGCTGTAGGAAGGGAAGTTGCAAGCAAATTGGTACAAAACCACAACTTCTTACAGATAAAGCCAACAACCCTGGGATTAAGATTATACACGGACAGGCATTTTTTTTTTCACAACTTAACTTAAATATCAAACAATTCACCAGAATATTTAAACCTCTAAAATGCCTCTTCTTAGGAAAAATTGAGACAATTGCAGGAGAATCAAATCAATGTCAATTATTAAAAGCTCTCATGCTTGAATTTCTGGCACTTCATAAAAAATTTCTGAATCATGCTCTAAAGCCATGTCAAGCATATTGCCACTGCTGTCAGCACTGATGACCAATCTACAGATGTGTCTTTGGAAAAAATGGAAAGGATGTCAGAACATCAGATGCTCCAAAAATCAGTAGCATGATAGCTGCAATGATTAAACAGTGCTATAAGGCAGTATTGCATTTGCTCTAGCGATGAAGAATTTAGAAATAGAGTAAATGCAAATCTACACATTAAAAAAAAAGGATGTAATTACAGAACCTCAAAAGACAGAGAAACTTTAAAACAATTTGGAATCTGCACAAACTGAAGAGTATGCCACAAAACCTGCTGGAAGCAAATTTTCTTCATAAGGAATTTGCAGTTTGATTGAACATATTAAATATGTGCAACCCTCAGAATGAAGGGTAACAACTGAATGTATGGAATTACTGATTTGCAATTTGTAATTATGTCTGAAAAAATACTTAACTGCTTGAAGTTGTATTCACTAAATATAAAGGCATCTCTTTCACTATTTCTTTTTCAGATAAAGGCGATGCACAATTCTAAGTGTGTAGAAGAATTAAGATACTGTTACTGCCCGTGTCCAAATTTGGAAACTGGAGGTTGACAATGCTGTTCTGTAAAAGAGGTTCCTTCAGTGCACTTGCTCCTCATCACAGACCTTTCAGATTTTCTCACTGGGCAGTCAGGAATCTATTCGAGACTCTCTGGGCAGCTTGAAGGTGAAGTTTATAGCGAGACAATCCAATAGCTCAACTGCCATGACAAACAACAGATGGTCGTCTCATTCATTCTTGATTCCTGGGTTGCATTGAGAAAAGCCACGTAAGTGTAAAGAAGGGAAAATATCCAGCATGACCTATCTCCAATTTATTTTTGTCCCTGCTCATTGCAACATCATCTGAAGATTAAGTAGCTTACTGTAAAAAGATCCAGACCTTAAGTATTACATCAATGACATTAAATGAAAATCAGACAATGAACAGCATTGATATAGAAGAAAAACATTACATTCCAATAATTAAATAGAGTTTTTGAAGGGATAACTGATAATTCTGATTGGCTCTTGTAAAGACATGTGAACCAGTTACTGCACACCGTATCACTTCATATGAGGCTTGGCCTATGTTTCAGCTGTAAAGGACATCAGCTAGGTCTGGGAATACGGATGATTGCCAAGGTTTGTAAAGGACATCAGCTAGGTCTGGGAATACGGATGATTGCCAAGGTTTGGCCTGGTTTGCAGGCAGGATGGACAGGTTATGGGTGGAAACATACTTCGAGACAAGAAGAAAATGAATGCGATTAAGGGCAAAGGCGTCAAGAGACACAGGTGAACACATCAGTCAAAGTAGCATCATGTATCAGCCAAACACTTAAAATGCTAACAATACAAAGATGTTTATTACTGGGAGAACTCCAAAATAATGAATTCACTTTAATATCAAAAGGACCATGGTCAGATTGCACTCAACATACTGTACATATTTCCAGGAAATAAACTTCATGGAGGCAGAAATATGGGAGAAAGAGCATACATTATTTAACAGAACTGAGTGATTAAAGCTAATTGGGATGAGTGATTTTTTAAAATAGAGTATAGTTATATATCACCTTTATTAGAGGCCTTTATAATTATGAATGGATTAGGCAGAGAGGATGTGGAGGTGGATAAACTAAGAGACACGAAACATGATACCAACTAATATAATAGCAAAATAAGTGGAACTAATTTCAGCAAGGTTGGAACTGCCTGCCTTGGGAAGGTCATATTGGAAATAGTTTTGATGCAACACAGTACAAAAGAAGGCTATGAAAGAAATGACAATAGGAAGGTTCACAGAAAGGAACAAGCAAGGAAGAACTCACTTGAAAGAACTCATGAGGTGTGTAAACATCAATACTGGTTATTTGAGTTGAACTCCTTGTAATATGAATGAATCTTTGAGGACAAGAATAGGCAGCTCTCTTCATAAGGCAGGCAAAGAGCACTGCACTAGTACCTGCCGAAGAATAATGTTAACCTTCAGAAGAAGTATGAGAAGATTGAGCTAAAATGTGACCTGAGCTGTGAAACACAAGAACTTCCTATGATAAACCAGCCACTCGAGAAGGAATCAAGGAAGATTATATGGTTAGGTTACTGGTACTGAGTAATTAAACAATGCTTAACTGTGACTGCTGCTGTAGTTACCAAGAAATATTAGCACCATCTGTAGTAGAGCTGTAGATCTGGCATTTAAAATTTCAATTAATATTCATAAAATATGCTATACAATGTGTTTATGATTATGCATAGTTAAGGTAACAGCTGCAGTAAGAAATATGAAATTTCTAAGTTTGAAGTTTATTGAAAAAGAGTGATCAATAGGAATTACTTAGGATTGAAAGGACCCTGGGGAGGTGTTAAGTTTGGCATATTAGGTAGAGTTTGTTATTGAGAACACTGAAGAAGTGAATGAATTTATAATTATTTATATTTAAAAACCGGTGATACATGGAGATATCTCTGTAAATTATTAATTAATTATATCACTTTACATTTGTAAATATCAACTGCTATATAATTTAGTTGATGTAAATAGTGTCTTGTATTTTCTGCTTTTAATGAGAAGTAATGTTATCATAATGATTATGACTTCTCTTCTAAGACTGTGCACTGTGCAATATGACCTTTGAATGATTGTTGTACTCTGCTGTTAGGAGAGTAAAGATTGTATAGTTAGTAACCTTATCCATGTTGTCTGCTTTACTGAAAGAAACACAAAAGAGTCTACAATTTCTACAGGTCTGTTTCCTTGTTCAAACAAATGAAAAGGAGAACAACCAGTAAATAGTTTTGTCTGGACAGAAAACTGGACAATATTAGGTAGTTTGCACAAAGAACAAATTGCGTTTCTTCTTGAAAATTGGAAAAATGCTTTAAGCAACCACTATAAATGATTTTTTTCAATTTTTTTTCAAAAATAAATTCCCTGAATATTTGATAAATGACTGCTGCAAGGATCAGCAAAGATATGTTAGTCCCTTCTTTTCACATCCAGAAAATTCCTAATGTTGACTCTGCTACAACACCAAAGACCTTCCCATGAGCAACAAACAGATCAAATTGTGAAAGCTCTGAAATAAATGTTTCACCATAAATTAGTGATGGGTATCTGTGCTTTGTTTAATTGAGTATCATTGCATTCAATATAAAAGCATTATTTCTCAAAAACTAAGTTCATGACTAACTGCATTTTGTTTCAAGATTAAAAATATTCCAACATTACAGACCAAAATGCTTCAAATTAAAGCTATTGCTTACTTTGTACTCCTTATAAAATTACCTTGAAAATCTCTAGGTTTCCTCTCCCGAGGGAATAAAAACTGAGAGTTTAGTCTCTGTGAGAGCTAGTCTCTACATTTTGCACACAACAAGCACCCATTCTCCACTTCATATATACAGGCTACCGTTTTGCCATCTCTACTCTCTTTTTAAAAGGGAGCAGACTGAGTAATGTATAAAATTATATATTGTACAATAATAACCAAAATCACAGATTAAGCTTTTAAAAAATAGAACAGATTCCAAACGTTTCACCTCCAGTATACCAGTCAATTGCAAGAGAACAGCACACCTCAGTCACCACATCAGCATCACTGACAATATCTGAACTGCGAGGAAGTAGTGCACTCTCCAATGCACTGGCAAATGTCATAGAAAAGTTGCCAAGGCGTAAGTATTTCCTTATATCATATCCCTTTTATTGTTAAGATAATGCAAGCAATTTTACATTTTACATTTAAATTCTCTTTGTATAGAAACATGGAAAATAGGTGCAGGAGTAGGCTATTCGGCACTTCGAGTCTGCACCGCCATTCAGTATGATCATGGCTGATCATCCAACTCAGAACCCTGTAGCTGCTTTCTCTCCATACCCCCTGATCCCTTTAGCCACAAGGGCCATATCTAACTCCCTCTTAAATATAGCCAATGAACCGGCCTCAACTGTTTCCTGTGGCAGAGAATTCCACAGATTCACCACTTTCTGTGTGAAGAATTTTTTCCTCATCTCGGTCCTAAAAGGCTTCCCCTTTATCCTTAAACTGTGACCCCTCATTCTAAACTTCCCCAACATTGGAAACAATCTTCCTGCATCTAGCCTGTCCAATCCCTTTAGAATTTTATACGTTTCAATAAGATCCCCCCTCAATCTTCTAAATTCCAGTGAGTATAAGCCTAGTCGATCCAGTCTTTCTTCATATGAAAGACCTGCCATCCCAGGAATCAATCTGGTGAACCTTGTCTGTACTCCCTCTATGGCAAAAATGTCTTTCCTCAGATTAGGGGACCAAAACTGCACACAATATTCTAGGTGCGGTCTCACCAAGGCCTTATACAACTGCAGTAGAACCTCCCTGCTCCTGTACTCAAATCCTTTTGCTATGAATGACAACATACCATTTGCGTTTTTCACCACCTGCTGTACCTGCATGCCCACCTTCAATGACTGGTGTACAATGACACCCAGGTCTCGTTGCATCTCCTCTTTTCCTAATCGGCCATTGTTCAGATAATAATCTGTTTTCCCGTTCTTGCAACCAAAGTGGATAACCTTATGAAAACAGCCAGAATCTGATGGAGCAATTTTATTTATCATGTTGTTAAGATACCATTATGATGAATGAGACAGCAGACGACTTGTCAAAAATATATTTGCATAGTGTTCCTGGCTTCCATTTGCTCTGTTTAATATAGATGACTAACTACACACTATCTGATTACACAGCTTCTAGATCCTGCATTGTTATTGACTACAAAGGAAAAGGCCACTAATATCTTAAACTGAGAGATAATACGTTTATTGATGTAGGTCTTGGTCAATAACATTTCACATCTCCATCATACTGAACATGTGATTGTGTTTGATTCAGAGAGGAGACAGCTTTAGAAAGGTGAACAAGTTCCAGGAGCAATCCTTCTGTGCTTGAGCTTGTCAGTCCCCTGCACCCGGAACCATGCTGCCTCTTGCAGTGGTCCAGGGTGCAGTGATCTGATGGGAGCTGCGTTCCCAGCACTTTAGTGAGATAAAGTGCAATTGATTCTCCTGAGGCAAGTGACAAGAATGGTGTTGACAGCAGTGGGGCTCAGCCCCTTACTTGCACTTACTGGCTGTCAGAACTGCTGTTTATATTGAATGCTAGTGAACGTCTTTCTCATTTAAGACAATTCACAATCAGTCAAAATTTAAAAAAAATTTGAAGTATAAAATTTTAAAACTTTAAAATAATGTGCACATGAAAATATATGCATGCATGCATTCACACACACACACAAAACAATTAAAACACTCATATTAATCAAATAGCAAAATTTTGGAAAAAGCCTTGATTACTTTAAGTGGCTAATAACTCCCATTTGTCGGAATGAATACATTGTACTTGCACCAGGTTAACCTTGCACAATTTCATAGTATTTAAGCAGGCATACTAAAATCTTTGTTTCTGCATATATCTTAAATACAACAAACAATTGCTGTGTGTGATGAATGAGCTGAGGTAGTTACTGTACACTCCACTTAAATAAAAATCTTAATAAATAATAAAATATGGCTCCCATGAGAATTAAAGTGGTTTCTCTGCTGTAGAATTTTGTGCTTATCAAAGAGAAAACTATATTAGTGTGTGTTCTAAGACTTTCAACTGTTTATTCATGTAGTTTCCAGTATATAATTTTTCAATGTATAATTTAGATTAACAAACTAATAGACACTGAAAATTGACCCCTGCTGGAGATTGGATGCTTGCGTTACGCTTGCCCTACCAAAACCCCCTTAACAGTATCCAACAAAGTCATAACCCAAAGACGAAGCTCCAATGCTAAATATATATCGCCATTTTGCCGTATGTGTGGATTCTCATCTATTGTTTTCGTTTACAGTTTATGAGAACCTTTTGGCATTGCAGAGTCAAGTTCTAGTTTCAAGTTCCATAGATTGTTCATCAGTGATGAACATAATTTGTTTCCACTCTAATTACATAGTGCACATAGAGATGTGCAGACTTTGCTACATTTGGGCAGTGTGTGTTTTAAACAGAATGGGAAAAGATATGCCACTTCTGTTGCTTTTGCTGAGACTCTGAGTGTTTTGAGAGAGAAGCATGGTTCTCGGTGCCATACCAGATAATTCTTCTCCATATTAAGCATCCATGGGTCAGGGATTCCACAGCAGAGTGAATATTACATTTTGACAAGGAATTTATTTTTTTGCCAGACAAACATGAAGAGAAAGGAAGATAACAGATCCTGTTTAATTCGGCATCATAGTCAGCACTGACATGATCATCTGAAGGTTCTGTTCCCATTCTACGTTCATGTTTTTATGTTCTATGACAGAGCTTGGAGAAGCACGCATACAAATTATGTGGCCTGTCCATCAGGAGTTGCCAAGTGTAATTTGAGCATTCATATTGGCCTGGCATAAGGGGATTGACGTTTGTTTACTTCTTCTGTCTCTGGATTTGGTGGTAACAATACATCTGACGAGAGCTATGAGATACCTGCTATACATAGTTCATGTCACTGAAGCAGACAGGAGAAAGAAGGGATCACATTTGTCTCACAGACCAAAATGTGATTTTGAACTGCATTTGAGATCTTGATCTTAAACACACATTCACAGGCAGTTAGAACTCCTAATGGTGCTCCAGTTGCCTTTGCCGAGAGAAGATATCCATGAAATTGGAAATGATCCACTTTTTCCATTAACTTACCATGGACACATATTGGATTTGTGCAGCAGATATATGCGAGCTGATTATCTTTGCCTAGCACATACTTCAAGAAGTGAAATGATGATGACTCTGAGCCCGGCCTTCAAATGTGCACATATGGGAATGTGCTCTGAACATTACAGCTTAATGACGAAGGTTGTAGTAACCATCATGCAGTGAAGGTGATGCAAGTCAAACTATTTTTCATCTGGACCGCATTTCTGCTCCACACCAACAGAAAATTTGTTGAAGTGAGCTGCAATACTGCAGTGAGAATGATAATGTACTAGAGAATTGACAAAGACTTGTTGACCCTGTGATCGGGTGTGTGGTGGTCTCATTTGTCAGAACAGCTGCTTCTGTGGCATCATGTATTAAAAAGAGAGTGGAAATGAATTTCTAAGGGCAGACAAATTTGTAAAGTCTCTTCTATACTACCTCTCCATTGAGTGACAATTTTATCTAAGGGAACTCTGACATACAATCAATAAAGATTGTTCATCCTTCATAAGCTTCACATGAAGTATGAAGAATAAAGGATTTTATATAAAAAGTGACATCTTCTCTCTTGGTGGTGTGAATGTCTACAACAAGGTGACTTAGTTCAAGTATTCAAAATTAGATACTGCCTCCTCTTCGAATCTGCAGATCTTACCAATTCTGCACAGGCAATGGCCTTTGGTAATGTGTGGCTACTATTACATACATTAAAATGCTAAAGCACTGTCCCACTCCGGCAGTCCAGCTTCAGCATTTCTTTCCTCAGTTTCTGTGTTACTATGTCAGTCTGGAGCTCTAGACAATTATATTTTAAGTCATTTCTTAGTTGTACCATTAAAGTTGCCAAATTTGCATGACATTCACATTTTGCAAGGGATTATTATTCTAACTATCAAAATACTGCAAATCTGATTAAGTGAAAAAAATTGGAAATCAAGGATTTCTCCGAATACAAGGATTCTGACATTATTAAGGTGATTTTGGTCTTGCTTGCACAATGTCAATGGCTAGGATGCCTGATGGCCTACATCGGCTAATTGACGTTTGCAATGTAAATTGAAAATATATGAGTGATCAGAAGCACTAAGGACTTCATTCTTTTTAGGTTTATCTTTGGATTGAGAGAGACACTACCAGTTCTGATCTTTAGTTTGTCTGTCATCTGCAAATTGAAGGCTTATGATTTATCTTGATTGAAGTCTAGGTCCCAGAGAAGAAAGATCAACTTATTTCCTCAACCACTTTCTTTCCAACAGACTGAAATGAACTGAGGTCCAATGCTCTTAATCATTCAAATTCATTAAACTGTACATTTGCTTCTGGTTTCTGATCATAGCCAATGACTCTGCTGCCGTAAAGTCAACAAATTTCATGATTTATGCCAATGACATTAAACCTGTAGCTTATTCGAAGGATATTACTGCAACCAGACAGACTGTGTGATTGGATAACAGAAACTCCCTGAAACAACAGTATTTGTGAATCTCGCACTTGGGGCAAAATCCTAGTCTTATAAGGAGAGCTTTATCTTTTCCATGAACAATATAAAACAATAAATTTACAAGAGTCAGAAAGCATTTCCTCCCCAACAAAACCAGATGACTTGATTATTTACATCTATTGCTTTATCGAGATTGCATTTGTCATTATTAAGTGTAATTGAAATCTAACATTAAATGTAAATCTATCAAAACTATACTTTGGGTGTATTATTATCAGAATATTCAATCAAAAATGATTCACGCTGATTTTGTCCTAACCATATCATATAATTATTAATAGCAATTATCCTCTTGATTTTGTTTTCTGATACTGCTACTCACTGGCAAGGTATTCAAATAGCAACTTCAAAGTTCTTTCCAGTAAATTCCTTCTAGAGAGTAGCATATGCAACCGTCTGATGCATTAACTAAACATCTGTTCCTCTGATCTGTGACCTGCAAATATTGCACATCCTGGTCTCCTCTCCTCTTGTTGATCAAATATTTAATTTAAATGACTATAACCTACATTTAGTAAGGAGCTTGATTCACTGCCTCTATTTTCTTTATTCATAATTTATGATCCCGTTATGTTCTCGGTTTGAAAAATGTTGAATTTTCTGCTGGAGAAATGCTACCTTCATTGTTCTCTATCATATGTATGAAATTTGCCAGTGGCACTGACTGATTGCTGCACAGAATTATTTCATTGACTAAAGCATATATTAAAACAATACTGTGCCCTTACTCTGTAATGGTGTCTCTTTTGCAAAGAACAGGTTGCTTAGAAGTGTGGTGGAAACAAAGTTATAGAACTAGGTAGAATTCAAATCACAAAGCCATTCAGTCAATGTGTCAGTATCAATATTTATGGTCTACTTCATCCTCTTTCTCTAATGTTACTTACTTAACTCCATCAACATAACCTTCAAGCTCTTTTCCCACTTGTGCTTTTCTGTAACACATACAAACTGCTGAAGGAACTCAGCAGATCCTGCTGAAGGGTCTCAGCCCAATACGTTGACTATACTCTTTTCCATAGATGCTGCCTGGCCCGCTAATTTACTCCAGCGTTTTGTGTGTATTGCTTGGATTTCCAGCACTTGTAGATTTTCTCTTGTTTGTGCTTATCTGTCTCATGTTTAACTGCATCAACAATATTGACCCAGCTGCTCTGTGTGGTAAGAGTTCCACATCTTTGCCATCAGTTAAGGCTTTTCTTTCAAACTGTAAAATTTTTATAGCATCTTTTTTAGGGGTGGTGGTGATAAGACAGGAAGAGAGGACGAGAGAGAGAGAAAGTGTGTGAGAGAGTATGAAAGGGCGAGGGAGGGGAAGAGAGAAGCTGATCTTCATTTGCTACTATGGGTAATCAATCGTTCAATTTTTGTTCCATTTCTTTATGCCTCAGTATCCTTTGCGTACCACAGCACACAAAACTATATGCAGAACTCCATCTGAGGTCTAACCCACTCTCTTATTAACATAACTTCACTGAATAATTATTTTCCTCCAGTGATGTTAATTCTTGGCTACAGTAAAAACTGTATTTTATGACCATTTTAAATATAAACCAATATTAATTGCAGTAATGAAATGGCTCATGTAAAATTCCAACATAATAATATAATAATATATTTTTCTCCTCTTTGAGAAGCATGTTCCACATTGTGGAACCAGTGCTGAACTAATTGGAGCTATGGGATACATGGATATGTAGGACTTCCTCTTTTAATCAATCTGATAGAAATCTTCTAAAGAAAGTTGAAAATGTTTATGAAAAATTATTTTCATAGCTCTGGAAAAACACAGATGCTAAATGCTAGATGCATGTTCAAAGAGACACAAGAGACTGCAGATGTTGGAATATGAAGCAACAGTCTGCCTGAGGAATTTAGCAGATTGAGGAACATCAGTGGAGGAAAAGAATTATTGATGCAACAGGTCAAAACCCTGCATCAGGATTTTAAAGCTGAAATGTCAGTGATTCCATTCCTCCCACGGATATTGGTTGACCAGCTGAGTTTCCCCGTAAGATTGATGCACTTTCAAAGAACGAGACAGATAAAATTTAACAGCTTTTATTCTACATAAGTCCTTGTTTCTCAATTATATATAAAGATTGAAAAACATTCAGCATAGACACAGGGTCTGCATGTACAAGTGAAAAACTGTTATTAAATTGTTACTTGTTCTTTCCTAAAGTTATTTCATAATTATCTGTTTTTAAATGGGAACCAGCATCCACACTGGATACTTGATTATCCTGCACTTATTAAGGCATACACAGGAAGAAGGTCTTGCTGGACAAAATCTTACTGGACCTTTTTTTCAAAGATCATCACAAATTCAGATCATGAGGGTGAGATAGAAAATTATCCACCCCTGGAACTCCTCAGCTAAGCTTGGATAGACAGCATGGCCACATTTCTCTGCTTTGCCACCAATTATTTCTGAATGTTTTACAATGGCCCCGATATTTATTTTTATAGTGTTTTTATTATGCTTAAATAAACAATTAAAATTTAGTTTCTAAATTAAACTGATTAAAATACTTAAATAATTAAACACTTTGCAGCAAATATGAATTATTAACAAAAAGCTATTTGTCTCATCTTCCTCACAGCTATAAAATGACCATTCAGATTAAATGCCTTGTGTAGCCTGTAAAGGTCTAACTTGGGATGGAACACAAACCACATGGAGATACTTAAGACTGAGTTCTGGGAAACTCCACTGAGTGTATGCTCCAAGAACTCCACGCAGTCTATCTGTAAAGCGTAGTGACAGATTTGCTGGCAGAAATCTGTCAACAAGTACAGACTTACAATGTTACCACATGCATACACTCACTCCCAAATCTTCTGGTACAGTACTGAGTTAGATGTCACCAGTTAGTTGCAAAAATGTCACTATAAACCCTGCCAAAATACCAACTGCTGCATTATTCTGTTGTCCTTCGTACTGTTCTCTCTGAATACTCTGCCATTCCAAAAGTGTCTCCTCATGCTCATTGAAAATTCAATATTTAACAACAAAATCCATGTCTACTGAAATGGCTCGAATTTCACTGTCACTTCCCTGCATATGCTGATGTCTAGAATTGTTCAATACTGTAAATTATGTTACAAAATCTATAATGCAAGTGTAATGACAAGCCTTTTCTCGGTAAACACAGAAATGTGCCAATGTGAATTTCATATTTCATTAACATGAGAAATCCTGTAGATGCTGGAAATCCAAGCCAACACACACAAAATGCTGGAGGAACTCAGCAGGTCAGGCAGCATCTATGGAAATGAATAAATAGTCAATGTTTTGGGGTGAGACCTTCTTCAGGACTTTTTACTGTGAGTTGCAACATACATAGAATTTTGTGTTTCATATTTCATTGATATTTTTTAAAGTGACTATGTATATACATTTTAAATGGGGAGAAAATGAGAAGCTAAGTGATAAATACTGTTGCAAAATCACAATTATCGTAAACATGAGAATATCTGCCGATGCTGGAAATCCAAAGCAACACACACAAAATGCTGGAGGAACTCAGCAGGTCAGGCAGCATCCTTGGAAAAGAGAAAACAGTCGATGTTTTGGGCCGAGACACTTCATCGGGGCTGTGAGGGATGAGGGAAGACATTGGAATTAAAAGGTGGGGGTAGAGTAAGGAGGCTAGTTGAAGCTGATAGACGAGGCCAGGTGGGTGGGAAAGATCAAAGGCTGGAGAAGGAGGAATCTGACAGGAGAGGAGAGTGGACCTTGGGAGAAAGGGAAGGAGGAGGGGACCTAGGGGCGATAATAGGCAGATGAGAAGTAAAAGATCAGAGTGGGAAATAAAGGAAGGGTGTGGAGGGTGGGGTGGAATTTTGTTCACTGGAGGACGAAATATAAGTATTGCTCCTCCACCTTGAAGGTGGCCTCATCTTGGCACAAGAGGAGGCCATGGATTGACGTGTCGGAACGGGAATGGGAATTGGAATTAAAATCTTTGGCAACCAGGAACTCCCCACTTGCGGTGGATGGTGCGGAGCTGCTCGACAAAGCGGTCCACCAAATCACAGCGGGTCTCACCAATGTAAAGGAGGCTGCATCAGGTGCACCGGGTGCCATAGACGAACCCAGCAGATACACGGGTTGCCTCACCTGGAAGGGCTGTCTGAAGCCCTGAATGGAGGAGGGGGAGGAGGTACAGTATACGGGCCAGTGCAGCACTTAGGCCACCTGCAGGGCGAGGTGCCTCAAGGGAGATTAGTGGGAAAGGAGGAATGACCAAGGGAATCATGGAGGGTGATCCCTGCAGAAAGTGGAGACGGGTGGGGAGGTAAAGGTATGTTTAGTGGTAGTGTCCCTTTGGAGATGGAGGAAGTTGTGGTGGTTGATGAGGTGGTAGGTAAGGACAAGCGGGACTCTATCCCTATTATGACAGTGGGAAGATGAACTGAATGCAGATGTATGTGAAATGGAGGCGATGAGGGCAAGGTGAACATCAATAGTAGAGGGTATTAAGGCAGTATGAACCATCACTTAAAATTTTTTGTAACACAGTTGCTTTGTACAATTTTAGAGTGAAAAAAAGGAAAGGAGCACCATGCAAAAGTTTGGGCACCGCAAGAGACTTGAGCTCTTAAGATAACTTTTACCAAGGTCTTAGACCTTAATTAGCTTGTTAGGGCTATGGCTTGTTCACAGTCATCGTTAGGAAAGGCCAGGTGATGCAAATTTCAAAGCTTTATAAAAATCCTGACTCCTCAAACCTTGTCCCAACAATCAGCAGCCATGGACTCCTCTCAGCAGCTGCCTAGCACTCTGAAAATTAAAATAAATGATGCCCACAAAGCAGGAGAAGGCCATAAGAAGATAGCAAAGTGTTTTTAGGTAGCCATTTCCTCAGTTCGTAATGTAATTAGGAAATAGCAGTTAACAGGAAAGGTGGAGGTCAAGCTGAGGTCTGGAAGACCAAGGGAACTTTCTGAGAGAACTGCTCGTAGGATTGCTAGAAAGGCAAATCAAAACCCCTGTTTGACTGCAAAAGACCTTCAGGAAGATTTAGCAGACTTTGGAGTGGCAGTGAACTGTTCTACTGTGCAGCAACACCTGCACAAATATGACCTTCATGGAAGAGTCATCAGAAGAAAACCTTACCTACATCCTCACCACAAAATTCAGCATCAGAAATTTGCAAAGTAACATCTAAACAAGCCTGATGCATTTTGGAAACAAGTCCTGTGGACTGATATAGTTAAAATAGAACTTTTTGACCACAATGAGCAAAGGTATGTTTGGAGAAAAAAGGGTGCAGAATTTCATGAAAAGAGCACCTCTCCAACTGTTAAGCATAGGGATGGATCGATAATGCTTTGGGCTTGTGTTGCAGCCAGTGGCATGGGGAACATTTCACTGGTGGAGGGAAGAATGAATTCAATTAAATACCAGCAAATTCTGGAAGCAAACATCACACAATCTGTTAAAAAAGATGAAGATGAAAAGAGGATGGCTTCTACATCAGGATAATGATCCTAAAAACACCTCAAAATCCACAATGGACCACCTCAAGAGGTGCAGGCTGAAGGATTTGCCATGGCCCTCACAGTCGCCTGACCTAAACCTCATCAAAAATCTGTGGACAGACCTCAAAAGAGCAGTGCATGTAAGATGGCCCAAGAATCTGAGAACTAGAAGCCTTATGCAAGGAAGAATAGGTGAAAATTCCCCAAACAAGAATCGAAAGACTCTTAGCCGGCTACAGAAAGTGTTTACAAGCTGTGATACCTGCGAAAGGGGGTGTTACTAAGTACTGACCATGCAGGGTGCCCAAACTTTTGCTTCTGGCCCTTTTCCTTTTTTGTTATTTTGAAACTGTAAAAGATGGAAATGAAAAAGTAATCTTGCATAAAATATTAAAGAAATGTGTCATCTTTAACTTCATGCCTTTTGGAAATCAGGTCATCTTTACTCGCTTAGCTATTCACAATAACAGAAATTTTGACCAGGGGTGCCCAAGCTTTGGCATGCCACTGTAGCTTTCCTCTTTTGCATATGCCAGAACCACAGTCACTATGGCAAGAACATTATTGGCTGGGCAATAATTTATATAACTGAAATGCATCAGTGATCCTAGAAGAAATAAAATTTGACACAAGCCAGAAGGGATGAACAGTGCTACAAAAGTTTATGATTTTTGTACTAAAAAGAATTGTATTCTTTAGTTTTCATGGTACCCTTATAAATGGAGTATAAGGCATGTCCAGGGAGGGGTAGCACCTCTGTTGGATGGCTTGTCGTGCACTGCCCAGGGGCAGCTCGTACACCTTTGGTCCCCACCTGCCACCCAGCTCTGCTTGCATAACTGCTTGCTTGCGACAGTGTCCACGTCCCGACACACCGTTTCGACAGGTGGGCTAAACCAGGTGAGGGTGGCCGGAAGCCTGCAACACTGGTGGGATAGGGACTTGTCTGTCTCAGTGTGCAAAGTCACTTCTGGCGGACTGGGCGGATAAGATCAATTACAAGATCCAGCGGCGAAGAAGGCGATGCTGCGACACTACACAGAGAGTGAAGGGTATGACAAGGCCCAGAAGGCATCATGGCTGTCCACTGCAGACAAAGAAGTCTCCAGTTGTGACGATTTTTTTGTACTATAAAACTTTTCCTACACAGGTTTTTCCTCTATGCAACTCTTCACCCAGATGAGCTGCACAGAGAAACGTCAACATCAGAAACAATGGACAACCAACACCCTATTACACAAACTCTTGCAAATTCTTTCTATTAAGCTCGAGGTAGAGGTGAAGAAAGAAAGACCGTCAGATAGCAAGGCAGCAGCTGACAGCATGTGACAAGAAGGAGCCCTTTGAAAACTGGGCTCCAAGAAGAAAATATTGTGGTGGCCTTGTGTGAAAGAAGACAGTTGTAGCTGTTGGAGGGCAATCGTCTCAGCCCCAGGCCCTCCACAGGTCAGTGTCAAAGGCGCAACAATATTCAGCTGCTTTATCTATGACCTTCATTCTCTCAAAAGAGAAGAATTAGGGATATATCCTGATGACTGCATAATGTTCAGTTCAACTCACAACTGCTTAGCAGCCTGCCTGGAGCAAGATGCAGGCGACATAGCAGCAGGTACATTAGTGCTATAAAGTTGCTTGGCAACCTCTAACAAGTGGGAAACTAACCCTCTACACCTGGTATTCAGTTGCATTATCGTTGGTGTGTTCCCTAGCATCAATAACCTGGAGATTCAGTATTGACCAGAAATTCAATTGAATCACTCATATAGTTACTGTTGCAGTTCTATCATTTACAAGACACGAATAGTGTGATAGAATATTCTGGACAGCTACAACAACAACTCTTCAGGAGCTCTACTCCGTCCAGGACAAAACAGCTCCTTTGACTCTTGAAGCATTCATTCCCTTCACCACCAAAACACAATGGTTGCAATGTAATGTGTTTGGAGTTACCCACTGCTCCAACAACAGCTCTGAAATATGTCATCTGTACCACCTACACTGACAAGGGCAACAGGTGCATAGAAGCATCACAAACTGCGGATTCCTCTCCCAATTGTGCAGTGTCCTGATTTCACACATCCTTTATTGTCATGGGGTCTGACACCTGGAATTCCTACCGCAGAGGTAACGTCAGAGTATCTTCACCAGATAAACCAGAACAGCTCAATGGCAATCTGCGATGGGCAATAAATGTTTGTCTTGCTGCTGAAACTCAAACTGAATGAATATTAAAAAACTAGTGTGTGTGTGTGTGTGTGTGTGTGTGTGTGTGTGTGTGTGTGTGTGTGTGTGTGTGTGAGCTGCAAGGCAACTTACATTTAACACCTGAAGATTCATGTCTTCTGAGAGTTGTCCTGTAGCATAGCAACTGTCTGACACTTGTCCACATGTTGACAGGGAGGCATTGCATCATCCAATGCCATCTCTAGTTCCGGATGTGCAAACATGACACTGAAAATCCATGATATTATGCTGCTTCCATTCGCTATGAACAAACATAAATGCACCAGGCAGACTATGCTCTACATGATACATTGATTGCCAATGACTGCTGATTAAAAAAAAGAATTGAGAGAGAAGGTGGCCTTTACTGTCCCTTTGGCAAAAAATAGTTGCAGGTAGCCATGCAGAAATAGATCCACAATGAAAACGATAATTCCCCTGGTTGTCGTATGAATAAGCTGACCTAGAAATATCATTTGTGGTGTTATGAAATTTTAACTCCAGTACATTCCTACTTATCCTTCACAAGAGAGACATGAAATACTAAAGGAAGGTTCAGTAGTAATAATTCCAACACTCGATTACAGATTCTCCTTTCTGATACATTAGCCTCCAATGGAGTACAAACAGAATTAACCAATATCTGAACGATGAACCATAACCTTAGATTTCTGCTCTGTAATGTCAGGCTGATGCCATAGTGGCAGTGGGCAACTATTTGACATTGCACTGGCATACAGGCAATGTGTTTTCCAATGGATCCCTAACTGCTGCGGCACCAGTTCAGGGGAATGGCATCAGAACTCAAATCTGCTATCCTCTCGCAGAATGGCAGAATTCTTGACCTCAGTACAAAGCAAGGAACAGGGATGCTTTTTACCATCCACAAATCAACTGCAGTCTCCTTGACAGCAAGTAATCCATCTGTCATGTCATATCCCCTGGCGGAGCAACACACTAGAGAGTTTAGGTAATCCAAGAAGCACAGGGGCTAAGGGAAAGCACAAGAGGGACTGGCTAATGTTTCAATATCTATAATTCAGAATATGATTTGGTGTTCTTTTCCATTCTGTACAAGTCGATACAGTACTTGGTAGACTAGGAGGATAACCAAAGTTGAATGGAATGGGGAATTAAATTGTGTTCTGATTAAATTGTCCATATCGACTATGCCAGGAAGTGGCATCCAACTTCACTTTTTCCTTCTCCACTTCCTCCTCACATTTATCCCCCTTATTATTCTCCACTGTTTCTTTTCCTCCCCCGATATCCCTCTTCTTTCTCATCTTCTTTCTTTCATGCAAAGGGCTTGCATTAAGGCCAGAGATGAAGAGACATGATGAATTTGGAGATCCACTCTGCTCTGAACCACAGAGACCTCTAGCACAGGAAGTAGAAACATGATGAGCAGGTTATTCACAATCAGGGTGGCAGTATGGCTCTCATTAAATAATAACTCCCCTCTTGTGCATGACCTTCAGATCTTGGAGAGGGTATTTAGTGGGTAGGCCTTATCTTCAAGTAACTAGATTTGATCTGGCACAATTGATCTAAGATTGGTGGCAGAAGAGAATGGATGAGTCATGACTATTCTCCAGGTACATGGCACTGATGATCAGAAATGTCTATGTAACTTTACGGATCATTTGAATATTCAGGAACCATAATTTCTGCTGCTCCAAAACACTGCATTGAAGATGATATTTTCCTACACAGCTGGGAAGACAGTAATCTTCCTGGATCTATTAGATGTGCACAGCTTAATGTCTCTTAAAGGAAGAGATAAATTTGAATCCCAGTGAACATTGAGCCTCCGGTCCCTCACTGATGGAGTGGTCCACTACAATTGTGGCAGATCTGTTCAGCAATATCTAAGTTGAAGAAATTCAGTCATAATTACCTTGTCTGCCATTGGCACTGTTGGTCTGCACCCTTCAAAACCACCGTCCATCCCCTTACTGCATCAGCTTGTGTAAGCATTTATGCCAATGCCATATGGGTTACTTCCAACACTTTCTACTACAGCAGCAACTGGTTCAAGCATTGGTCAGCAGTCAGCTGCACTTAAGAGAACTACTTCTAAACTACACTGACAGAGGTAATCCTCCCCTTCTGCAGTGTGGGCCCACTTCTCATTCCCTGGACATCATCCAGAGAGAACCACCAGTAAGCTAGCTCCTCATGCTACATATAGATCAGACTGAAGACAGGGAAGCAGACTTTACATTGTCATCATGAATTTTAAAATGGTTTTGATTTGGAAATGAAAGCAGGTGTCACTGTCCAGGCATCAAATATATGGCATGCAAATGCCCTTCTAACAACAGAAATAAGAAGTAACTCCATAAATCTATAATTAACTAATTATAGAAAGTGAAGAAAGAAGCATAATCAGATTAATCACTTTACATTTGCACCATTTTCTTCTCCTCCACAATTTCCCCTGAAGTTATTAAATATTCAGGCTTTCAGAGGTAAGTGATTCTGGTGTTTGCAGCTGCAACAAAGCAAAACTTTACATTTGTTATCAAATGCTGAACAAATGCAGTTAGAAGTGAAATTACCAAAAAATAATGCCAGTAATACTCTATTCTGCCAGTGGGTATAAAAACAATAAAAAATGTTACACCTTGTTGAGTCATAACTAAAGCTGAACTCTGCCTCTGGTCATGGAAACCTAGCCCATCTGTGTACATCATCATTCCCTCTCAGTGTGATTTATAGAATGCCACTTTTATAAAAATACTATAAAAAAC
The DNA here is from genome assembly GCF_030144855.1 of Hypanus sabinus. Lineage (NCBI taxonomy): Eukaryota > Metazoa > Chordata > Chondrichthyes > Myliobatiformes > Dasyatidae > Hypanus > Hypanus sabinus. The sequence goes on from NC_082727.1 coordinate 43,081,016, forward strand.
TTAAACTTACTTGTTTACTTTCCCAATTGTCTTTTGAAATAATTTCTGTCCACTGCACATTATGCCACTGGCATTTCAGGCAGCAATGAAGGTCCTCTATCCCTGGCTGTGTTCAGGACCGCCTTCATCATGTCAGTAACTCGGTTTTCACCACTGTTAGTTATGCAAGATCCAGGTGGACCCTCAGCAATACTGTCGCATTCACACGTGGAAAGATTCTTCATTGCTGTTTTCATAACAATTTTGGCTTACCAATCAGGGTTGCTACCCCTGAGCTGACCAGTGGACCACTCTTAGTCTGGCCTCTACCCTTTGGCTTTTGGTAGGGTCACCCATGCCAATCAGGTCAAAGCATAAAGTCCTGACTTCAGCCAGCATAGCTCTTCGGGTCATTGAGGCACGCAAGCCTCCAAACCCTCCAACAAGTTTGTGGTCTTTTTGAAGGTTTGAAGACGTTTACTGAAAGATAAACCAGTGTGGGCAAGAGCAGAATGATATGGCAGATGATGGTGTGACTAAGAAAGTGGTGCAGGTGGTAGGGTTTCAGATTTGTGGATCGTTGGGAACTCTTCTAGGGATGTTACAGTACAAAAAGGGCAGGTTAGACCTGAAATCACGCGGGTCCAATATCCCTGTGGGCCAGATTGCTAAAGCTGTTGGGGAGGGTTTAAGGTATTTTGGCAGGGGAATGGGAACTGGAGTGATAAGGCTCAGGATAGCATGGTTGGTACACAAGTCGATGCAGTGTGTAGTTTGACTGTGAGGATGGACAGGCTTTGGAGTGTGTCCAGAGGAGGTTCTCGAGAATAATTCTGAAAGGGTTAATGTATGCGGAGCATTTGATGGCTCTGGGCCTGTACTCACTAGAGTTTAAATGAATGAAAGGAATCTCATTGAAACCAACTGAATATTGAAAGCTCTAAAAACAGTGGATGAGGAGAGAATGTTACCTTTAAAGAGGAGTAATGAGGACCAGAGAGAACAGTCTAAGAATAGAGGGACATCCATTTAGAACAGATGAAGAGGAATTCCTTAGCCAAAGGGTAGTGAATCTGTTGAATTCTTTGCTACAGACAGCTGTGGAGGCCTAGTCATTGGGTATATTTAAAATGGAGGTTGATAGATTCTTGATTAGTCAAAGGATCGAGTTGAGAACAATAATCAATCAGCCATAATGGTGGAGTAAGCTCGATGAGCCAAGTGGATATATATTTTGAATGTCATTTGTGTGATCCAATCTGTATTTCACTTTCTGTGAAGTTTATCAGAAATTATGGAAGCTGGTGCTTTTTACTTACTGCTTGGCTAGCTTTGCACAGAAGATTAGCTGATTGGCAAAAGGCAAAGAGTGGAAATAAAAGATGCCTTTTCCTGTTGGCTGTTAGTTACTCATGATGTTCCACAGTGGTTAGTTATGGGTCTGGTACTTATCACATATATATTAATGATCTGGGTGTATTGTGGCCAGATTTCTGGACGATGCAAAGATAGATGGACGGGCAGGAAGAGTTGAAGAAGCAGGGAGTCTGCAGAAGGACTTTGACAGATTAGTAGAATGGGCAAAAAAGTAGCAGATGGAATGCAGGGTAGTAAAGTGCATGGTCATGCACTTTGGTAGAAGGAACAGTGGGTGTAGACTATTTTCTAAATTGAGAACCAATTCAAAAAGGAGCAAATTCTGATGCAAAAGGACTTGCGAGTCCTAGTGCAAAATTCCATGAAGGTTAACTTGCATGTTGAGTCAGTAGGAAGGGGAACAAATGCAATTTTAGCATTCACTTCAAGGGGACTAGAATATAGAAGAAAGGATGTAATTCCAAGGCTTTATAAAGCACTGGTGTGACCTCATTTGGAGAGTTGTGAGCAGTTTTGTATCCCATATCTAAAAAAGGATATGCTCACATTGCAGCAGGTTCAGAGGAAGTTCATTGGAATGATCCTGGGAATTAAAGGGTTAAACTATGAGGCGAGTTTAATATCTCTGTGCCTGTACTCTGTGGAGTTTTGAAGAATAAGGAGTATCTCAGTGAAATCTTCCAACTGTTGAAAGGCCTAGACAGAGTAGTTGAATCAGCCACTTTACTGGATGGCATCAGACTATGTCATGTCAGAAATGGTGTGATTCCTATCAATGACTTCTTTACTTTCCTTATGGCAGTTTTCTTTAGGATTAATGCACGTTCTTTGTCTTTGTGCTTCAACTTAATTTGCTATCTAATTTTACCATGTTTTTCACATCTCTAATTTTCCTCCTTATTTAAACTAAATTAAAATAAGCATAATTTATGCAATTCTCCAAGCAAAAACATTTCTTGCTTTTTCTTTATCTCTATACATTCTTCCTTTCTCACTCCTTTTTAAAAGTTTGATCTGACATTGAATTCATTTATTTTATCCATCTTTCTCAGACCTTGTACTACTATTTTCACAAACCCTTGCTTCTGATGGTCACAGTTTCTTGTACTACTCTTTAAATTTCCTGTGCCCAGTTACTCAAGAAAGATATGATCAACTTGTCTTTCAACAAGGTCACATTTAAGAAAACAAACCAGACAAAGGAAAGTCCAATGGACACAACAAGTTGTCCACCCACAGAAATTATGGCCCACTGAATTTTCAAATAAGGTTAGAAATATCTATCAGCAGCTGTTCACAAATTCAGATCAGCTTCCTGCTCTATTTCCCACATCCCATAATATTTCAGAATCCTCAGTACACTGCTCAAAACATGATTTTCTGTTCGTTTCTAATTCTCTGCATCTATATTTAATGTATACAGACTACACAGGAGAGAATTAAATTTTCAAAAGGTTGATAAAACTATTCTCGTCCCACAGCACACAAACTTCCAAATGAGAAAACCCAGCAAGTCACAAATTGGTGAATGTACATGTGCTTTGTGACATAAGGCATTTATCCAAATCAGCGCTGGTTGACAGAAAAAAATAACATTTATAATTAGAAGCACATAAGGGCAAAATGTAATAGCTAGTTGACTTGCTGAAGCTACTTAAATTTTACTGGAGTTCCGAAAACATGGTGATAGTGTATGCCACATGACAGTAAGGATCTAGGCTCAACAGAACAGCAGAAGTAATCAGTTAGTCAGTTGGTAAGTTCAACTGGAAGAACTGAGTGTTTGGATCTGAACGTGCTTACTCTCTGGTCACATGGCATAAGAATAACATGATAAAGGCATAGACTATTTTCTAAAAGGGGACTGAATCAGAGGTGCAAAGGGACTTGGAGTCCTGGTGCAGGATTCTCTAAAGGTTAACTTGCAGTTGAGTCAGTAGTAAGGAAGGCAAATGCAACTTGAGCATTCATTTTAAGAGGACTACAGCTTTGAAGAAAGATTGCAATCCTGAGGGTTTATAAGGCATTGGTCAGACCACATTTGTCAGCCATTTTGTGGCCCCATTTCTGAGAAAAGATGTGCTAGCATTGTAGAAGATCCAGAGGAGGTTTCAAAGAACAATCCCAGGAATAAAAAGAAGCAGATGACAGCTTTGGACCTGTAAGTTTCTATTCTGTAGAACGAGGTGGAAGCCTACCAACTATATAACGTGGATGTGGGGAAACTGTTTCCAATTGTGGGAGTGTCTAGGACCAGAGAGCATGATTCAGAAAATAAGGACATCCTTTTAGAATAGAGACGAGGAGCAATTTCTTTCGTCAGAGGGTGGTGAATCTGTGGAACTCATTGCCACGGATGGCTACAGAGGGCAAGTCATTGGATACATTTGAAGTGGAGGTTGATAGGTTCTCATAGATTCTGGATTGGTATGGATGTCAGATGCTGTGGGGAGAAGAATGGAGAATGGGGCTGAGAGGGAAAATAGATCAACCTTTGAGTGTTTGAATTGTGGAATGACTCAGTGGGCTGAATGTTTTAAATCTGCTTCTATGTCTTATGGTCTCATGATCTTGCACAAAAATTGCACAAAACTGCATCAATCTTTCACTTTGTTAGTATTTGCTCTGCATAATTTCAAGGCCTAAGTCTTTGGGTTTATGTTTAATGCCTTTATCTAGTGCCAAGGAAACAGCAACAGCCTAACGCTACACACTGCTCAGTTCTGGGAATTGGGTGGGGTATGTGGGGGCACTGGTGCCTCTGGTTGTTCCATTTATGTATAAATGGATGAAGTATATGTTTATGTATTTTTCAAATATTTATCAATCACTTTAAAATCTATCATTTATTTCAGTCAGCTTCTGATAAAAAATATATCAGCTTCTTAAACTGATAAGCCCCAGCTTTACCATTCACTTCTAGTCATTGCCTTTGAAAAACTGGCCATTAGGCCAGTGAAAATTCTTCTCATGATTTTGAAATTTTCCAACAACTCCCCTAACCTTCTCTGCTTATAAGTTTCTCCTCATAAATGAAGTCATTTTTTCATGTGGTTAACCTTAGCTAACCTTAGTTCCACAGCATCTTGACATCCTTCCTGAAGTATGTCATCCATAATTGGACACAGCAGCCTAGAAATTTATGTCATTAGTGCCTATTTTCATATGCAAATCAAACAAAAAAACAATTCTTTATAGGCTTCACATTTACAGGTGAAAAACATGTTCATCAGAAAACTTCCAGCTATCTCCATGTGCAGTCATACCCTATCAATTTTCTGGAATTGGCCACAGGTCACAAATCATGTTTACAAAGAGAGTGCTTTATATGTGGAACGTGCTGCCACATGAGTTGGTGGAATCAGGTACAATTAATTGACAAACCAGTAAGGCACAGCAGGATAGAGTCTCAATGCATGCAGATGGACTAAGTTAGATGTGCCAGAAAGTTGGCATCGACATTGTGGGCTGAAAGGTTTGTTACTGTGTTCCACAACGTTATATCAGTGACCATAGCTCTGTTTATTCTGTGTGGTTGTGTCACCTGCAGAGTTGCTTGGAGAAAAAGGTCTAAGTGACAGGGGAGCATAGTGGTTAGCACAACGCTCTACAGTACCAGCCATCTGATTTCAATTCCCACTGCTATCGGTAAGGAGTTTGTACATTCTCCTCATGACGGCATGGGTTTTCTCTGGGTAATCCAGTTCCCTCCCACAGTCCCATGAAGTAACGGTTGGTAGTTTAATTTGTCATTGTAAATTGCTCTGTAATTAGGCTAGGGTTAAATTGAGGGTGCCAGCCTCAAAGGGCTGGAAGGGCCTACTCTGTGCTGTATCCCAATGAACACATGACCGGCCAGGAATGCATCATGCTGCTTTTGTGCTTTGTGATGGCAGAAGGGGGACATAGTGGAGACCTGACTGGACAGCTTTAAAGCCTACTGCAAGCCTGAAAAACACCTTCCAATGTTCGCAGCCTAACAGGAAGTATATTTTTTAGCACTTACTCATTCCATGGGTGTCTCAGAATTGACACCTCTAACAGCACTTCATCAGCAACCTTTCTAGATAAGCCATGACAGGGGCTGCAGAAACGCCAATTGAGTGTAATAGTACAGATGCTTTTCATACAAGGAAGGATTACATTTGCCCTAAATGAAGACAGATTTCATCAATTCATGCGTGCTGAGAATCAATGATAAGAGAAACGAATAATATAAAAATTAGGAATTGCAATACTTTTCAGTAAAAATGCATTCCATAGTGCCTTTCCAGTTTCCTCATGTGCTTTGTGTTGGCTGAATGCCATGTTGCAGTGTCTTTTGTGTGGCTGCAATCCTGGTGCTAGGAGACAGCTCACTCTCATTCTCCAATCTATGCAGATGTCCTCAACGACCAATGGGAATTCTTGCCTAACTAGGTCAGCCTCAAACTGCCAGCCAGGGCCAGCTAAGGGAGCAATGTGGGATGACTGCTGTGGGAGCAGGCATATGCTGCCGGAGAGGCTGATCCGGGCGATGGGCAAGCTGTGGAGTTACTGGTCCACAAGAACAATGATCCAAGATGCTTGGATAAACAATCCACAGACCCAGGTTCAAATCCCATCCGTTGATAAATTTAAAGTAAATCAATTATCTTTAATTTAGAATGATAGGTCTAAAATTGTTACATTTTGTAACTTCAAAACATTAAACTAATTCATAGGAAGTCACGAAATGCAAGTCTGAGTTCACCTTTACCTTAAATGACGTGTGCACACATCAAGTGGTAGCAATTAATCTATTTTTACATATTAATTATTTAAATGAACAAGAATGCTTAATCAAACTATATATATATATGTCACTAAAATATTATTGAAATACTAAATACACAGCAACAAGTACCCACAAAAGCATACCTCTCAGACATCCCATATCACAATCCTTTGGTACATTCTGTTCCGTGACCAGATCAGACCCACCAGAAGCAACAGCACAGTGGTACATAGAAAAGAAAGAGGATTCCTTGGAGTCCTCAACAACTGCAGAAGTCTCTTGGCATCAGGCCAAACCTCCTCTTGACTAGTCCTCCTTCACCAATGAATTTGTTATCCTCTGGATTGAACAATACTTGGAAGAAGCACTGACCGCAGCAAGGGCACAGAATGTACTCTGGATGAGGGGGTGGGAATTTTATATCTGTCATTATGAACAGCTTGGTAGCATCAGTGCTAGGTAACTTGACCAAGCCATGTCAAAATGGATCTGTGGTAGGCAATGACTGAAATAATACGAGGAATAAACTTACCTTACATTGTCATCTATCTACCTGGTAGATGCATCTGTCCATGGCAGCAATGGAAGAAGTGAAAACAACATAGTTCTTTTGAAAACTATGTTCCACACTGGCAATTAACACCCTCTATTATAATTACCACAATCTTGCTAAATTAGTATAGATTCAGAACAGATCTGGCTCTCAAAACTGAGACCATTAGCTGAAATATACAAACTGTAACCTCATGGCCTAACATATCCCTCACTACACCATTTAAATTATTGTTCATTCATTCGTGAATTGTCGTACAACATTGGCTGATCATGGTCTTTCCATTACCATGATTGTTCTTGGCAAATTTTTCGATAGATTTAGTTTGCCATTGCATTCTTCTAAGCCGTGGTTTTACAAGACAGGAGACCTGGCCATTATCAATACTCTTCAGGGATTGACTAGTTATGTCATCAGTGGTTGCATAACTAGTATTTGCGATATACTCCAGCTGCTCATATGACCAACCACCACCTGCTCCCATGGCCTCATGTGACCCTGATCGGGGGGTTAAGCAGGTGCTACACCTTGCCCAAGTGTGACCTGCAGGCTAGCAGAGGGAAGGAGTGTCATACACTTTCTTTGGTAGAGACATATCTCCACCCTGCCACCCAGTCATGCTAGGGTATAATTTCTGTTTCAATGAGAGATCCAGAAGGGCATGTTGGGAGCCACAGCAGGTGCATCTAAAGTGATATGCCTGCCTCTTGTAGTTGAAACATTGAACTACATGCACACTAAATACTAAAAAAAAACATACAACACTGTCACAGTGAATCAAGAATGGTGGTGGACAATAAATAACTAATGAGAGGAGAACACTCCAATATATCCCTGAGACACAAGAGACTGCAGATGCTGGAATTTGGAGCAAAAAATAAAAATGCTAAAAGACCTCAATGGGTCAAGCCTTGGGTACTTATGCAGAGTATTGAGACACAATGCCAATCTCTACAAATGCCTCTTGACCCACTGAGTTCTTCAAGCAGTTTTTTTTTCACTGCAAGATTATCGCCATTCTCAATGATGGAAGGCCCTGTATGTGAATGCCAGAGGCAAGGCCACTGCTTTTACAACCATGTTCAGCAGGAGGTGGCTGAAAGATGATCCACCCATTTACCTCCTGAGATCCCCGCCATAATAGAAACCAGTCTTAAGTCAATTAACCTCATTCCACACTGTATCAAGAAATGGCTAAGAGCTCTAGATATACCAAAGATCAAATGGCCAGAGAATATCTCACTTACCTTCTCTCATGCTGTGCTTCAAGCCAAACTTTTCCAGTAGGGGTACAGCAGCATCATCAATCTGACAATTTGGAGAGTTTCTCAGGTATTAACCATGCCACAAGTGGGAGAAATCCAATCTAACTAATTGCTGCTAAATCAGTCTACATTCAATTATCAGTAAAGTGATCAAAGGTGTCATTGAGTGGTGTATACTCAATTCTCAACAAAACAGTTGGATTTCACCAGGGCGAGGACACCAGATTTTATCTCAACCTTGGTCAAAACTACTCAATTCTCAACAAAACAGTTGGATTTCACCAGGGCGAGGACACCAGATTTTATCTCAACCTTGGTCAAAACATGGACTAGAGCGAAATTGCTGAGGTAAAGTGAGAGTGACTGCTCTTCACATCAAGGCAGCATTTAACTGAATACAGCAGTAAGCACTTCTGCTAAATCTGAAGTTCAAATTAACTTCAAGAGGAAAACACTCCAATAGCCTGAATTATACGTCACACAAAGGAAAATGATTGTGGTTGTTGGACACCAATCATCAAAACCCCAGGACACCCCTGCAGGAATTCTACAGGGCAGTATACAAAGCCCAAGGATATTCAGCTGCTTAATCAATAATAGTAACACCATCATAAGGTCGGAAGAAATGAAGCATGTTGATGACTGCACAACATTTCTTTCTTTATTATTTATTTATTGCAGTACAGTGTGGAACAGGCCCTTCCAGCTCTTTGAACTGCACTGCCCAACAATCCCCAATTTAACCCTTGCCTAATCAGTGAGCAATTAACCTATTAATCAGTCTGTCTTTGGTCTGTGGGAGGAAACCAAAGCACCAGGAGAAATCCCAAGCAGTTACTCATGCAGACTACTCTAATAGTGTCTCAAAAACATCACCAACAAAAAGGACACACGACACACGACACACAAGAACACTGCGACTTGCAGACTCCCCTCCAAAGTGCATATCATCCTGGCTTGAAAATACTCCTTTAGCATCTATGGATCTAAACCCTGGGACATCCCACCCAAAAAAACAACTGTAGCAACTCCAACACCTCTCAAAGACAGTTAGGGATGGGAAATAAATACTGGCTTTGCAAAAGACACTCAAATCCTGAAAAATATATTAGCAAAACCAAACACAATGCTTTACAACAGACAACACCAGTTTCTTGTATACTTGCTGGGTGGCCTATCAGAGGACAGGGAACACAATGATAGATTCATCATTTGGCACTTAGAATCCACCTCACCACTGTTCAGCTTACAGTCCCGCTGACAGCCCCTGAAACACAGGTCCCTAGCCCCTGCTATCTTCTCCGTAATTTTTGGAGTCCACTCTTGGTGCAATCAGAACAGAATAATGTATGGTTGTTATGGATCTGCCCCTGCAGGAAGAGATGAATCCTTACTTACTCTATTTCTCTCATGTAGGAAAGAGATCTGCTGAGGTCTAACCTTTCTCTGTTGATGAAGAACAGGTAGCTATTCATTTACAATGTCGCTTTGCTCAGAGAGAGCTGTAAGATGCTTACCTGCAGCACCCACCAAGAGTAGGAAGTTGCTCACAGATGGCATTTTTGAGAACAGTGACCAGCTCAGACGTGCCATCCCTTTCTTTGTCTAATGAGGAGGTCAAGCTGTTTTCTGGTGCCATGATGCTGTCCCTTTAGAGCTTCTGGCAGCTCGCAGGTGGCACAGTCAGCCCAGCTGGATCAGCACCAGACTGCATGGAGCTGGAGGACTCTGTGGGGCCTCCATCTGTGCCTTCCTAGCAGCAGTGTGGGCTTAGAGTAAGCTTCTTCCATTAGCGAGATTCAAAGTTCAAAGTTAATTTATTATCAAAGAACATATACGTCATTATCTACCTCCTTGAGATTCACTTTTTACAGGCATTCACAGTAAAATGTAGAACTACAATAGAATCAGTGATTCTGGGTGCAAATGACTATTTCACAGGTTCAAATATATTTTTTGGCAAACAACTTTGCTAATTTTTGTGGGACTTTCAGAGTATGTGAGCATAATCAAAAAAACAGCACAATCAGATAGCTAGACATCTAACTGCCAATGCTTTGGATTGATTTCTTAATTTCTCTTTGAGATGCATTATATCATTCTAGATAAAATATTTCAGATACCTTGTCTCTCATTTCATATCTTCTTCATATTCTTCTTCTTGGAATTAATTATAATACTATATTTTATTCATTATCAGTCCATTTTGTCACCTACCACCCTTCTCTGGAGTCAAATGCTGTCTTCTGCACAGTGAAATTGGATCTTCAATTGGCATAAATATTTTATATTGTTTTGATAATAATCCTCATGCCCTTTGTCACCTGTTAGTTGAACGTTATCCCATCATTTTAAGAACAAGAATGAATGTCCAATATGAAAAGCTGAAGCGGGATAGGACTGCCATCCAAGATAATCCATTGATTTTCTCCAGGCCTCATTTTTATGCAGAACAGTTACTTAGGTTAAGCTGTCACATGCTGTGTGACGTCAATACTTCGATGTGCTAAGCCTGCTGAGAAAGATAAACATGCACATCTGGAAGGTGTTTTCAGGAACTGGGTGGGTTTGAGGAACGCTTAATTTTCCGCATCTTGCTTAGCCGTTTCACATTAGTAGAATGTTTCTTGAAGGGAAATGTGCTTTTACGTGCGAGGCAGAACACAGATACAGGCCACTGGTTCTCACTGGTGTAAATACTATTTTGTTCATGTTCCACACTAGCATGTTAATACAGATCAAACCATTACAAGGTGCATTGAGGAAGAATGAGATGAAACAATAACAATGCAGAATACCGTGTAACAGTTACAGAGAAAGTGCAGTGCAGGAAAACAATAAAGTACAAGATCATAACAAGTAGACTGTGAAGTCAAGAGTCCATCTTATCCTACAAGAGCTCTGTTGAAGTGTGTGGTAACAGCAGGGTAGTAGCTGTCATTGAGCCAGCTTTTATATCCTCTGCCCAAGGGAGAAGGGAGAAGAGAGAATGGACAAGGTGGTGAGGTCTTTGATAATGCTGACTGCTTTACCGAGGCAGTAAGATGCGTACATTCCCTTTATTTAAAAGTCCCTGGTGTTAAAGATTCAATTTTCTCATCATTAGCTGGGTAAAGGTAGTTCTCATTATTTCATTCAATAGCAATTTTTTTCAGTTATTAACATTCATTGAAATTTCAAAGCCATTTGCCACCTCTCATCAATGGGAGTGTTAATTATTTTGAAAATACAAAGATTGGTTTCACTTAAAAAAAAGATATTTCAGGATGGGGTAGAGAAAAGTCAATAGTTTCAAATGGGCATGGGGGAGTGGTAATCTAATTAAGTGCTGGGTTACCTTTGATAATTTTCAAATTATGATTGACAAAGACTATTTGTGAAAGAGTCCATAGCTTTTTGCCTGCTTGGCTACTTGCCACAGGCAGTCCAAGGTGGAAAGATAAAATAAGGTGAAATGCAATTAAAATGATTTCAGTAAATATAGATTAAAATGGCATAAGAAGTAATTACAGCATTAAGGCATACAAACAGAGCAAAAATAAAGCTTGTGAGAATCAAGGAAGAGTATCAGCTTGATTACAAACTTGACTGAGGAGCAGAGAATCAATTCCCAGATCTGGAGAAGTGTTGATGTAACATCAGAATCAGTATCAGTTTTAATTAATATTACTGGCATATGCTGTGAAATCTGTTGTTTTGTGGCAGCAATATAAAAAAATTATAAATTACAATAATTATATTCAAAAAATTAAATTAAGTAAGTAATGCAAGAAGAGAGCAGAGAAAAAGAAAAAAAATATTGAGGTGGTGTACATAGGTTCATTGCCCATTCAAAAAATCTGATGGCAGAGGGGAAGAAGCTGTTCCTAAAACATTGAGCTTGTCTCTTCAGGTCCCTGTCCCTCATCATTGAGGGTAGCAATAAGAAACGGGCATGTCCTGGGTAAGGGGGGGTCCTTAATAATGGATGCCACCTTTTTGAGCCATTGCCTTTTGAAGTTGACCTTGATGCTAGGGATGCTAGTGTCCATGATGCAGCTGGCTGAATTCATAACTATCTGCAGCTTCTTCTGATCCTGTGCAGCCATCCCTCCATACCAGATGATGATACAACCAGTCAGAATGCACCATACATCTGTAGAAATTTGTGTCATTGGTGACATATCAAGTCTCCTCAAACTCCTGAAAATACATAGTCACTGTTGTGCCTTCTTTGTACTTGCATCAAAATGTTGGGCCTGGGACAGGTCTTCAGAGATGTTGACACCCAGGAACTTGAAAGTGCTCACCTTTCCGCTGCTGATCCCTCGATGAGGACTGGTATGTGTTCCCTCAACTTCCTCTTTGTGAAATCCACAATCAATTCCTTGGTCTTACTAACATTGTGTGCAAGGTTGTTGTTGTGACACCACTCTACCAGCTGATCTGTCTTATTTCTGTGGCTTTCCTCTGGGTGCTCTGATTTCTTCTCACAGTCCAAAGGTGTACCAGTTAGTTGGTTAATTTGACATTGTAAATTGTCCCATGATTAGGCTAGGGTTAAATCAGGGGTTGCTGCACGGTGCAGCTTGAAGGGCTGAAAAGACCGATTCCACGCTGTAAATAAAAAGATGTCCTTGACCACTTCTTTGAGTTGATTGGCACAGGTTTTCATTGCCATATCAGGAGCACCATCATGCCTAATGCCTTACAAGGGTTCACTCTCTTGAAAGATGTTCTGTAGTCTTATTCTCCTTTTCAAAGTGTGCATATAAGGTGTAGAGCTCATCTAATAGTGAAGCAACACGGCCGTTCATGATGTTAACTTTCGCTGTATAGGAAGTAATGGCCTGCAAACCCTGCCAGAGCTACCATGCATCTGATTCCATTTCTAACTTCAACTGGAATTGCTTTTGGCTCTTTTCCCTTCCGTAGGTCAAACCTGGACTTACAGTATTGTTCTGGATCACCGGTCTCCAATGTCACAGATCCAGCCCTAAGCTGACTATGAAGCTCCAAGCTTGTGGTTTGGGTAGATCCAGTATGTTCTGGAAAACACATACTCATCCACACAGGTCTTGATGAAGCTGGTGACAACTCTGGTGCGTTCATTCAGATTTGAAGCTGAATCTCTGAATATTGCCTAGTCCACTGACTCGAAGCACTCCTCCACCCCCCTTGACCATGTCCTTTTGGTTCTCATCACTAGTGCTGCAGTCTTTAGTCTCTGCCTATACACTGGGATTAGAAGTACAGCCAGGTGATTGCACGTTCCATAGTGTGGGCATGGTATGGCTTGGTAAGAGTTCTGTATGGTGGTGTAGCCGTGGTCAAATATGTTGGCTCCTCGAATACTTGGGTGATTTGTTGGTGGTAGTTGTCCATTGCTCAGTGATTAGTATTAGAATCATTGTTTTTGAAATATAGATAACCTACAGCACAGTACAGGCCCTTCGGCCCACAAAGCTCTGCCAAACATGTCCTTACCTGAGAAATTACCTAGGGTTACCCATAGCCCTCTATTTTTCTGAGCTCCATCTACCTGTCCAGGAGTCTCTTAAAAGACCCTATCGTATCCACCTCCATACCATCACTGGCAGCCTATTCTACGCACTCACTACTCTCTGCGTTAAAATTTAACCCTGACCTCTTCTCTGTACCTACTTCCAAGCACCTTAAAACTGTGTCCCATTGTGCTAGCCATTTCAGCCCTGGGAAAAAGTCTCTGACTATACACTCAATCAATGCTTCTCATCATCTTATACACCTTTATCAGGTCACCACTCATCCTCCATCGCTCCAAGGAGAAAAGGCTGAGTTCTCTCCACCTGTTCTCATAAGGTATGCTCCCCAATCCAGGCAACATCCTTGTAAATCTCCTCTGCACCCTTTCTATGGTTTCCACATCCTTCCTATAGTGAGGCGACCAGAACTGAGCACAGTACTTCAAGTGGGGTCTGAACAGGGTCCCATTTAACTGCAACACTACCTCTTGGCCTCTAAACTCAATCCCATGATTGATGAAGACCTATGCATCATATGCTTTCTTAACCACAGAGTAAACCTGCGCAGCAGCTTTGAGTGTCCTATAGACTCAGAACCCAAAATCCCTCTGATCCTCCACAATGCCAAGAGTCCAACCATTAATACTATTTTCTGTCATCATATTTGACCTACCAAAATGAACCACCTCACACTTATCTGGGTTGAACTTCATCTGCCACTTCTCAGCCCAGTTTTCATCCTATCAATGTCCCACTGTAAATTCTGACAACTTCTACTCCCTTTCTTAAATAATAGAACTACATCTGCAACCCTCCAATCCTCAGGAACCTCTCCAGTCCCCATCGACGATGCAAAGATCATTGCCAGAGGCTCAGCAATCTCCTCCTTCGCCTTCTACAGTAGCCTGGGGTACATCTCATCCAGTCCCAGTGACGTATCCAACTTGATGCTTTCCAAATGCTCCTGCACATCCTCTTTTTTAATATCTACATGCTTAAGCTTTTTATTCCACTGTAAGTCATCCCTACAATCACCAAGATCCTTTTCCGAAGTGAATACTTAAGGAAAGTACTCATTAAGTACCTCTGCTATCTCCTCCGGTTCCATACACACTTTTCCATTGTCACATTTGATTGGTCCTATTCTCTCACATCTTATTCTCTTGCTCTTCACATACTTGTAGAATGCTTTGGGGTTTTCCTTAATCCTGTCTGCCAAGGCCTTCTCATAACCCCTTCTGGCTCTCCTAATTTCTTTCTTAAGTTCCTTCCCCAATAGCCTTATAATCTTCTAGATCTCTATCATTACCTAGCTTTTTGAACCTTTTGTAAGCTCTCCTTTTCTTCTTGACTAGATTTACAAGAGCCTTTGTACACCATGGTTCCCTGTCCCTGTCTCATTGGAACATACCTAGCAGAACTCCACACAAATATCCCCTGAACATTTGCCACATTTCTTCCATGCATTTCACTGAGACCATCTGTTCCTAATTTATGCTTCCAGGCTCTGCCTGATAGCCTCATATTTCCCCTTACTCCAATTAAACGTTTTCCTTACTTGTCTGTTCCTATCTCTCTCCAATGCATGGTAAAGGAGATAGAATTGTGATCACTATCTCCAAAATGCTTTCCCACTGAGAGATCTGACACCTAACCAGGTTCATTTCCAAATACCAGATCAAGTACAGCCTCTCCTCTTGTAGGCTTATCTGCATATTGTGTCAAGAAACCTTCCTGAACACACCTAATGAACTCCACCCCATCTAAACCCCTCGCTCTAGGGACGTGCCAATTGATATTTGGGAAATTAAAATCTCCCACCACAACAACCCTGTTATTATTACACCTTTCTAGAATCTCCCTCCTTATCTGCTCCTCGTTGTCCCTGTTACTATAGAGTGGTCTATAAAAACACACAAAGACTTCCTAACTTCTACCCACAGAGACTCCATAGACAACCTCTCAATGTTTTCCTCCTTTTCTGCATCCATGTCACTAACTCTATGGCCACAACATCATAGCTCCAAGTACTGATCCATGCTCTAAGCTCATCCACTTTGTTCATAATATTCCTTGTATTAAAATAGACACATCTCAAACCATTGGTCTGAATGCATCCCTTCTCTATCACCTGTCTATCCTCCCTCTTGCATTGTCTCCAAGCTTTCTCTTATTTGTGAGTCAACCTCCTCTTCCTTCGTCTCTTCAGTTTGGTTCTTACTCCCCAGCATACCTAGTTTATACTCTCCCCAATAGCCTTAGCAAACCTCTTTGCCAGGATATTGGTCCCCCTGGGATTCAAGTGCAGCCTGTACTTTTTGTACAGGTCACTCCTGCCCCAAAAGAGGTCCAAATGATCCAGAAATCTGAATCCCTGCCCCCTGCTCCAATCCCTCAGCCATGCATTCATCCTCCACCTTTGATTTTCTTCGATATTCTTCAATAACTTGGGGTTGGGATACACAGAACATAATTTCTAAGATTATAAGAGGCTGCAGACTCAGATGTGGTAACTAATGTAGATGATAGACACAGACATCAGGAGTTCATGGACCGGTGAGATGCACAGATGAAATTAAACACAAGTGTGGAAATAAATTGTGAGTGTCTCAATTTTAAAAGTGTACAGAGACAAAGGGAAATGAAGATGAATATACACAATGATTCTTAGAGGCACAATGTCAAGTTCAGAAGATTGCTAAAATGTATTGACTTTATTTAAATTACAAAATAAGGAGTTTTGTTGAACTTTTATTGTACATCATTTAGGGTTCAGCATGAGTAACAAGTACATTTCCAAGGACCACAGTCAGGGAAGTCATTAAGCTGACTAGATTTTAGATCTCATTATGACCTCAGTCAAAGAAAATGGATGAGAGTTGAATTCACAGGTGAGGTAACAATTATTGGGCTTAGTATCAAAGTAGAGTGTAATGAGGAACTCAAGTCAAATTCATAACTGAGTTGCATCATACTCTAAGGATGATGTCATTTGTTTTTGTACCAGGACATCACTGGAGTTGTCATTCAGGCCCAAGCACCTCTAGCTTCTCTTGTGAATGATCTTTCCATCAACACAAGCTCAGATAAAGCAATGGTCTACTGATCACTGTAGCTCTCAATTCTGTTCACAACTCTTTTGTTCAGAGAATAGTTTCAGCATGGAAGAAGGCCATTTAGCCCATTGAATCTATGCCAACTGGTCCCATAACCTGTCCCACTCCAATGACCCTATATATCTTTATTCAGGTACACAGCCAGTTTCTTTTTGCATACCATGCTTGAATCTGACTACTTTATCTATTCCCAACTATGCATTCCGGATCCTAATAATCTTCTTCATATAGAAAGCAGAAGTATATTAAAATGTCAGTTTTGGTTCATTAGGTAATCTCATTCTAGACTTCTGCAAGAAGAAAAAAATATCTCTACCCACTCTCTCAACCTGCTTCCTGATTTTAAAAATTAAACCCCCCTCAACCTCCTCTGCTTCAAAGAGAAAACAAAGCTTTTCCAATCCATCCACATAAACTAAAGTCTCATTCCTGTCATCATTCAAATAGGTCTCATCTGCTTTCTCTCTAACACTTGTATCTTTCTTGATGTTTAGTGCATAGTACTGAAGGAAATCTCTACCTGTGGCAGAACCAGTGATTAATAAATGCACATCATTACCTCCTTGCTCTTGTAAGAAACAGCCCATCTCTGCATGCAACGATTTATGGATATTCAGGCTCAGGCAGCTAGTGCTAAAATAGTGTCACAACAATCATCTCTGTCAAGCTAACGGTATCTCCTTGATATCCAAGTGCATTCTTGGGCCACCACTCACTGAATTGATCTACTATCTAAACAGAAGCATCGGCCATTGGCTGTGATAAGTGACTCACTTCCTGAGGCATTGATCATGTGGATAGTCAGAGGGCTGAAATGGCTAACACGAGAGGGTACAATTTTAAAGTACTTGGAAGTAGGTACAGAGGAAATGTCAGGGGTAAGTTTTTTTACGCAGAGGGTGATGAGTGCATGGAAGGGGTTGTCAGTGACAGTGGTGGAGGCAGATACAATAGAGCCTTTTAAGAAACTCCTGGATAGGTACATGGAACTTACCAAAATAGAGGGCTATTGGGTAACCCGAGGTAATTTCTAAAGTAGGTACATGTTTGGCACAGCATTGTGGGCCAAAGGGCCTGTATTGAGCTGTAGGTTTTCTATGTTTCTATGTTTCCCTAATCCAGGCATGGGCAAACTACGGCCCGCGGGCCATATGCGGCCCGTTAAGCTTTTTAATCCAGCCCGCAGAACTTGATGAAATTATATTAATAAACCTTGTTAACGTTTTTTCCCCGCAATTCTGGCGTTTTCCCAATAGATGACGCACTGTATATACATTTGTGGCGACCCATTTCCTGGCACATCCGAACCGGCTCACAATTAGCCAGCGTTCCAGCTAAGGGAGATAGCCTGCGGGGATTTGTCAGCACAGAGCTTTGGAACCTCTGTGCAGGGGGGCAGGTTGAGGGAGGCTTAAAAGTGAGGCTGGGGATTTCGAATAAAGTTTTTTTCTTCGACTGCAGTTACCGACTCCATGTCGTAATTTTATCGCTGCATGTAGCGCACCGCTACACATTGACCTTTGTTGAGGTGCAGCGTATTACTGCACATTTGCGCTTTACTCTTTGTTCGGTTCGACCTATTTGTGTGAACAGGCGTTCAGCGTCATGAACATCAACAAAGCCAGCCACAGATCCAAGTTAACTGACCACCACCTCAGATCCATCCTGAGAATTGCCACAACAAAACTAAATCCAGACTTTGATGCGCTGGCTAAAAAGGGAGACCAACAACACTGTTCCCACTGAAATTAAAAATATGTTTCTTCGTTGTGTTATGTAAAAAATGCATTTGAAAATATTTTTTTCAATAAGCCTTACATGTTACATGTCATTTCTGTTAAGTGATGGACATGAGTAGTGCGCAGGTGCACGTAATTTCTCAAAATAAAAAATGCGCTCCAGATCAAATAACGCGCTCCGCATACTGGCACGCTCTCACTGTTCTGTCATAGTGCGGGTCGTTGTTGAGTTTTGGCAGAGGGGACAATTGAATAAGAAGGAGCAGGACAAGTAGACCTGCATCTCCTACTGTTTTTGAAATAAAGACAGTCAGGAGGAGAGTGATGATGATAATATCTTGAAGGATAACAGAATTTTCAGTGTTTTAAAATAATAACTGTTACTATTTAAAAAAGCTGTATTTTATTCATTTAATTTTCAGTGTTTTAAAAGTCATTTCAATAAATAGCTAAATACCATGGGACTTCAAAGATAGATATTTTGTTGTAATGCATTTGTTCATTTTCAATTGAAATTAAAGCACATGTTTTCTACATATCCCATGATATTTTATTTTCTCTTATGAGGTGTATTACCAAAACACTCCGTCCATCTGCTCCTGGTCCGGCCCCCCTGTCAAATTTTTGTGTCCCTCAAGTCAAAAAGTTTGCCCACCCCTGCCCTAATCCATTCTCTGATCTACAATGCACATGGCAAGAAGCACTAAAATAACTCATAAAGATTATTTCACCTTCCAAATACATGAATTCTACCCATTTAGAAAGACAAGTATAGCAGCCGTATTATAACAACACCCCCTTGAAGCAACATGCTATAATGACTTGCACATACATTCCTATATTGCCTTGGAGAAAAAGCCTTGGACTCCCTGCCTAACACTTCTACTATTCAGATTGCACCCAGTTCAACAAGCTGACCATCATACTGACTCCCTCGCTGGACTGATACAGCCTGAATAAATCTTCCCAAGTGCAGTTAGTAAATATCAGACAATAAATAATGACCCAACCAAGAATACCTATATCCTGTGAATAAATAAAAGACAATTATAATTAATAGTTACACTAATTGTAAGTGATCCTTGTTTTAGTTGGTGGATTAGGCAAAAAAAAAGCCCTTTAGCACTGATAGCTTACTTAGAATGTTAATCATCTTGACATTTGAAAAGAGAGCTGTGACAGAAAGCCTGCTTTACAAACCCACCACAAATCATCCTTACCTTAACTGGGAAATTCACAAGAGAACTGGTAAGATTGCCTGTAATGCATTTAAAATTCAGATGTTGGTCTCGACGAGATTCAGCCTCCCAGACCTGTTGACCAGCACCACGACGCGATGATGTCTGTAGACTTGAAGCAACTTTCTGGAAAGCTGTGCAGGTCATGCCTGTGAAACTGGATGGCTTGATCTTGAAGGCCTCGAGAGCTATATTCGTGGAAACCTGGTGAGAACATATTTGACCAAATGGAATTTCAGTGACATGACAAGAAGTTTGTGCATCATTTAGGTATATGAGCTTAAGCTTGATACTTTGCCATTTCTAGTTCCACCTTTGTGTGTGTTTTTTTGGTCTCATGGAAAGCCTTGCTATCTCACTGAGCCAATTCAGCATTGTTAATTGCTAGCTGGCAGTCATCCATGATGAACAGAAATTGCTCAGCATTGCGTGACATTGTAAAAGAAACGCTGGTTTATTTTATTTATAGTCAGCCTTAAATCTTACTTCATTTCAGCTTTAATGGATGCAAAACTGAATGGTTCACTGAGACAAATTTTCAAAGGTCATGATAAATTACCTGAAACATGGTTGTTACTGTTGTAAGAAGGACTAAACCTCAGAGTTTGCCGATAGAACTTGGACCTCAATCAACAAAATTCAAGTTAGCATGATTGCTGCCTGCATAATAAAATGACATTAACATGCAAAGTGCATTTTAATACTCAGCCTGCTTTGAAGGAAAAATGGAGTCACAGGCTGATGTGAATTAACAAACAAGAGACATGGTTGGGGAGCCTGAAATATTTAACAGAAACCTTCTCTGCAGAATGCAAATTGCTCCCCTTTAGTGAGAACACAAGAGGTTATAGGTTATTACTTGCACTGGTTCAATAGAGAAAGTGTGATTTTAAGTGTATACTCCCGTGAACATTTGAATAATTCAGAACCTCCAGGCAAGAATATATTACAGCATTTCTCATTGGTTTTAAATACAAAGTTAACATGTTCTTGCCTGTAGGGTTCAATTCTATACTACAAAACAGATTTACGTTTACTGTTTTGAATTCAGAAATAAGCTGTAACACTGCCAACACGATTTGACTTACATATCTTGTTCAGACAATTCATGTCCAGCATTACTTAGTACAGTTTAAGCTTTAAAAAAAATTGAGTGTCAATATAGAGATCACTTCAAAATTTCAGCAAAAGCTCTGCTATCTCTGCCTTAAGTTACACGGAGTCCTGCTTACGTCCATTTTCCTTGATAGGCTTTGTTTTAAACAGTAATTCAAGTTAAATCTGCACATCCTTATTTTCCCTTGACCAACTCTATTCTGTATTTCTCCCACTTTTTATAACCACATGAGATTTTCAATTCTTGTCTCCTGAGCATGTCCCGTTTTAATCACTCTAGCACTGGTGTATCCGTAATATCTTTGTTGCTTTGCCCTTTTCCTATCCTGTAAGTTGTTCCTTAAAGCCTAACCCCAAGATCAAGCTTTTGGCTTGGTGCCAAATTTTGTTTGAAATCACTGCTGCACTTCACTGCTATTTTTCTCTCCATACTGTTGCTTAATGTAGCTTGGACTGTATCTTTGGAAAGCAGGCTACGAATAGTGGGCCTGATTGCATTATGCTATTTACAAAACTCAAGGGTAACCTGTATTCTTGGAAAAAATAATTAATGCAGCTATTCAAGAATTTGATCCTGCTGCAATATTTGATATTTGTTTCAGATGACTGGGGATGAAGAATGTCTCATTCATTACTTAGAGCAATGAAAAATTTTCAGATAATTTACAGGTAAGGGAGTTAGAATGTTTCATAAATAGAAATTCAGAGAGTAAACAAAAATGAAGTACAAGTTGAGAAATCCTTATCCAAAAACCTCTGAAATCAGAATTTTTACGATCACTGACGTGACGTCAACAATGGAAATTCCACAAGTTGCTGGGAAGGTCCCCAGGTGATGCGCAGGTCTCCACGCACCAGAGACAGCTTTAAGAAGTGACCTCACATTTGTAATGAAAAATAGAAAACATTGCTTAAGGTGAAAAATGGATCGTGATTGCGTACGGAAAGAGTGGAGTCATCAGCATTGGAGTGAACATATGTCACTTAACGGTACGCTGATCATGAAACACACAAAGATCTATCACAACAAACTGAGAAGTGAAGGTAATTTTGAATATTCAGCAGGCTTGTTGCAGAAATTTAAGAAAAGGCATGGTATTAAATTTTTAAAGCATCTGCTGATCCCGAAGCAGCAAAATTATTTTTGAATTTGTTAATATTGTCGCTGATGAAATCTAACAACAGAGAAAATCTACAATGCTGCTTATTTTATACATTACATAACATCTTAAAAAAAAAGTAAAATACAAATACAGTGTACTGTAACATTTTAATCAAAACATGATCGTGGTTGGAGACTGAAAGCCTGCTGTTGTTTGTTACTGTTCTACACTGATTCAGGTATTCTCCCGATGCTGCTGCACTGTTTTTGTTACCCTGCGCACATTATATTTTCATTATATTAATGATATGTTATAATTTTTACTGTTAAGTACATACATGTGAAACGGGGCACCTTTTTATCACTTATTAGGGAGAGAGAAGGCCTATGGTATGTTGAATTACTGGGTGAATGTGTATTCTTTGGGGTACTGCAAGCCTGTGTCTTCATTAATGCTTTGCCATGCACTTGAGAGTGCGCTGGGGGGTGCTGATGCTTTTTTGCTGGTGGGAGGGGGCAAGTCGTTGCTTTCTGCTGCTTGTGTGTGGGAGAGTGAGCTGGAGGTGGACTTTGGGCTTCTAACATTGAACTGTCATTCATTCTTTGGGTACTCCTCCGCTTTCGTGTATGTTTGTGAAGAAAAAGAATTTCAGGATGTACATTTCTCTGACATTAAATGTACCAATTGAAACCCATTGAATCCTACTGACCTATGTGATGAGCAAGTGGAAGACAAAGACTGCCTACCAGTAGCTCATAAATTCAGCGTTAGAAATAATGGCAATCCCAAGCTATCTTATTACATACTCCAAAATTCAAAATCTGAAAAACTTCTGGCCTCAAGCACTTTGGATAAAGAGTACTCCAACTGTATCAAGTCAGTAATTGTTCAACACATCTCTGCACTGGACTAAACTCATGTTATTGATTGCATTGAATACAGCCCAACAAGCAAACATTATCCTATTCTGTCTTCACTGAAATACAGCTGTAATCATTTGAACTCAATTATGGACACCATCAGTTATACTTACTAATTATCTGATGATTTTATAATTGCATCAATTAAAAAATCTATGCTTAAGTCTTGTGCAATTGCTTAATGTTAATGACAATGTTTAAATGATCTGCCAATCTCTCACCATTATTCCACAAGCTAATAGTTAGCTTTTGTGAATTCCCAGGATGCTCCTTCAGCAAGGAATCCTCTGCCATCTCTTAAACAACCTTGGACCGGCTGGAGACTTTTTATTTGGTTGGTCTATGAGTGAGCAAAGTGAGATGCAGCTGTCTCTATAAGAATACCCACAGGGGATTTGACTGACTGATAGTTTGAACCTCACAAAATATACTCTCCAGAACAGAGTGGTTGCCTCAGATATGGATTATGAGCAGCTGGGAAGGGAAGCCTTGTAACCCCATTGAGGACAGCAAGATACACAAGCTTTAGGTATAATGGAACAGAAATTTAATGCACCCAAAAAAGGTTAGGAAGACATTGTGCGAGGGCACCAGCGAGAATTATCCCAGTACCTGCTCCAACCATTGTTGGCTGGAGAGAGTCTGATGGGGGGGGGGGGGGGGGTCTCACAGTCATCTTCTACTTGGTACTTCAATTCTCATCACATAGGCATTTCAGTTACATACTTTATGACTAAAGTTTATTGGCTGGTGGCCTGTTTTGAGTTGGGGGTTATGGGGTTGGAATGTTTGGTTACCAACCTGAGGTTTCTTGGGGTTGCATTGTGACCACAGCATGAGGACTGGGGGAGGGGTGTAGAATTGTGGGGGCACTAGAGCCCTGTAATTTGATAGTGAGAATGAGGTGGTGACATCAGAGCCAAGTACACAGTTAATTGATGGGGTGGGAGGAAATTGGAACACAGTGACCCAAGTTTAGGAAGCCTTTGCTCTGACAGCCTTGGGAGACTCACTGAGGGCATGATACATAAAGTGCCGTGGAGAGAAAAGGAACATAATGCAAGTGAGTGAGAGGGTTGGGGTTGAAGGTCAAGCCTGAAGGTAGTTAGTTTGCAAGTTTGGGGAAGAGGTATGGAAAAGCAGGGATGATCCTGCAATATGGGGACAGGATCTGAAGGATGGAAGTAAAGTTGGAGTCCTTCCTGTGCTCAGATGTCTGGGTTATTCCAGGAGTATCCAATGCTGGTCTCTCCTGGGGTTCCCAACAATAGTTAACCCAAAAGCAATATAGTCCGTGGGTAATGTCATCCACACATTCATTGCAGAAAGTAGGTCAGGGTGATTATTATTGAGTCTCACTCTGTGGAAAACTCAATCTCTAATAGCAGTGCAAAAGAAATGTTATGCAACTGAATTTTTGGGCAATGAGACAGGCAAGCATTGTAAGCGTGACTGAAATGGAGATAATGAGATCTAAAATCACAGATGCAATTGATATTGAAGCACAGCAGTTGGTATCATCCCACTGGGACTGAATCCTTAGGAACCTTTGGTCATTAGGAGATTGACAGAGCAAATTCTACTTATGCTCTCCAAACATAATTTCATAAAATTCCTACAATTAGAGATTGGAGTGAGGCCTAATTTGTAAAGCAATATTATACGATTGATTAATTTCTGGACAGCCTCTTTTTAATCATGGAGTCAAATGGTTGAATTCCAAAACGTTTCATTAAATTTCCTTCATGATATAAAAGGTTGATTCAAGCATGACAACAATTTGAAAGCAAATATCACATAATGTGGATAAATATAATGTTTTCTGCTTTGGTAAGAAATATAGGAGCAGAAAGTTGTTTCAGAGGTGCGCAATTCTGATGTGCTGCCGTGTAAATGGCTGTCCTTGTACTCAAATCAGCACAAATGAAAGGAAAATAAATTATATGTTAGCCATGGACAAAAATGAAACATTGGAGAGAGTTTGAAATTCTTTCACGTGTATCTGTTTATGCAATTGGAGAATCAGTATGGAGACCTACTGTGAAGTGTCTAAATTATTTAGAGACCGGTGCTGGTGCTGGTGGTGGGGTGTTTAAGCCAGAGTTGCAGATGGATAAGAACCAGAGTGCCAGAACAGACAGTGGAGTAGTTGTGGGGAAAGATATTGTTAAGCCTACAAACAAAGTCAGGAATCGAAATGTTGAGCATGGACGGACTAATGTTCTGAGTTGAGCTAATTTCAATGCAAGGCAGATAAGCTTAGGGCATGGAACAGCACGTGGAATAATGAAATTGTAGCCTTCAGTGAGTTGTTGCAGGACAGGCAGGATTGGCAGCTCTATGTTCCAGGGT
Organism: Hypanus sabinus; assembly: GCF_030144855.1. NCBI lineage: Eukaryota > Metazoa > Chordata > Chondrichthyes > Myliobatiformes > Dasyatidae > Hypanus > Hypanus sabinus. The sequence goes on from NC_082727.1 coordinate 43,106,013, forward strand.
TCAACTATTTTAGACGTGATAGAGCAGGAGGGATTAAAGGAGGAAGGCATTATTAGTCAGTGAAATTGTCACAGCTTTGCTCAGACAGGACAGACTGGTGAGCTTCTCTACTGAGACTACATAGGTGGAACTGTGGAATCAGAAACGAATGGCCACATTAATGGGATTTCATTATAGAGCACCCAAGAGTCTGCAGATTGCAGACTGTTGTAAGAAACATAAGGTTGTGATAGTAGGTGATTTTAACTGTCCACATTTCGATTGGGACTTCCATACTGTAAAAGGGCTGGATGGGGTTGAATTTATCCAATGTGTTTAGGGAAGTTTTCTTAATCAGTACACAAAAGTCTCAACAAGAAAGTGTGTGATACTAGATCTCCTATTACTAAATGAGACAGGGTAGGTAACAGAAGTTTGTGTGGAGGAACACTTTGCATTTAGTTATCATAATGCCATTAGTTTCAAGATAATTATGGGTAAGGGTAGGTCTGGTCTGTGGGTTGAGATTCTAAATAGGAGAAAGGCCAATTTTGATGGTATCAGTAAGGATTTGTTAAGTGTTTTCTGGCAAAGGTGTACTTGGTAAGTGGGAGGCCTTCAATAGTGAAATTTTGAAAGTACACTGTTTCTATGTTGATGTCAGAGTAAACAGCAAAGGTAACAGATTTAGGGAACCATGGTTTTCAAGAGATATTAAGTCTCTGGGTAAGAAAACAAAAGGCGGTAGCGATAAGCAGAGGAGTATAAGAAATGCAAAAGAACACTTCAGAAGGAAATCAGGTGAGTTAAAAGGTGGCATGAGGTTGCTCTAGCTGGGATTTGTATGAAGGAAATCCCAAGGGCTTTTGCAGATATATTATGAGCAAAAGGATAAAAACAGACAAAATTGGTCCTCTAGAAGTTCAGACTGGTCATGTAAGAATGGAGCCGAAAGAGATGGGGAAATCTAAAATGGGATTTTTGCATCTGTATTTACTTGGGAGATGAACAGAGTCCAAACCAACCTACAGGAAAGCTATCAATAAGATTGAAATAATGCGGAGAAAATTCACATGATTTTTGCCAGGCCTTGAGTACCTGAGTTTTAGAGAAAGGCTGAATATGTTAGGACCTAATTCCCTAAACCAAAGACGAATGACTGGAGATTTGATAGAGATATACAAAATTATAAGGGGTATAGATAGGGTAAATGCAAGCAGGCTTTTTCCACTGAGGTTGGATGAGACTAGAACTAGTGGTCATGGGTTCAGGGCAAAAGGTGAAATGTTTAATGGGAACATGAGGGGGAGTTTCTTCACTCAGAGAATGGTGAGAGTGTGGAACGAGCTGCCAGAGCAAGCGGTGTATATGGATACTACATTATTTCAACATTTAAGAGAAATTTGGATTGGTACATGGATGGAAGGGGTATGGAGGGCTATGGCCCAGATGCAGTTCAATGGGACTAGACAAATCAATAGTTTGGCATCGACTAGATGGGCAGAAGGGCCTGCTTCTATGCTATAGTATTCTATGACTCTATGATGACAACACTGATTCAGCACCCATGATCACCACTCCCAGCAATTGACTAAGAACATCGTCCCCTAATTCCCGGAGGCTAAACTGGAGGGCAAGTTACCATTCACCCAATCAATCACCTCTCTCTTCTGCGATTTGTGGCTTGTCCAAGTTCCTATCCTGTAAAGCAAATGGACAACAGGGAATTGCATGAGATTAGTAGTGGAATGCCTGTTCTACTCATCTCCTGCTGGCTTTATGTGGGTTAGAGTTTTTCAGAAAGTGGACCCACCTACCAAACTTGCACTCAGCCAGCATCCAACGCAGATTAACTGTGTCTCTCCTGGTGCAGATGAATTTTTGGATTGAAATGTCTTACTGCACTTATGCAAGGAGTTAGGAAGACCATGTCCAATTTGCATGAATTTTATTCCTATACATTTAACTGGAAGGTGCTAAAAGTCAGGCAGTTTCTATTAACAGCACGGGAATTTCCTTTCCAACTTCACTGAGCCATTTTGGCATTTAACATACAGTACAATTGGGAGCGAATCATTTGTCCTGAATCGTATGTTCCTCTGTGATCTGAAAACAATGTTGTTATGTTTTGTAACTTCAAAACATTAAACTAATTCAAAAGAAGACACAGGAATTCAAAATGTGCATCTAACATGATGTTTTTACTTTAAGTGAGGCATGCAGTTATCACATGGTAGTGTGATGACGTATACAAATCATGTATTTTTACATAATACCATAATGAATTATACAAACAATGTTTACTCAAACAATGTATTTACAAGATTACTCAAATATTACTGAAATATCAAATACAGAACAGATATATTTCCAAGCATTAGCTTTGGACTGAAAATGTCAGACTTTACAATATTTAAATTATGCATGGAGTTATGTAGAAGGCCAGTTTTGGTGAACTTGAAGATAATTTTATATTATTACACTACAATACTCCTGCGTTTTACCTGTCAATTTAAGTTTTGCAAAATAAATTCACTTGATACTTCAAGCATAAAACAAGAGTTGATACGAAGTCCAGAATGAGAAATCAGAAGATAAATCTAGTACTGAACTGCCGTAATGAAGCAAAATTTGCTCTTTAGCTCCCATGTGCATGACTGCATATTTATGTAGATCACAAATCAAGAGTAGAAGCCTCAAACAGTAAAGGGAATTAAAAGCCACTTATGAGATGTATCCCAGGATAGAACAATCAAAACAGTTTATAAACTTACATCAATGCCTCAAAATAAGAACTTCAAAAAAAGTCTTGCTTCATAATGATATATATTATGACTATGTTCAAGTTCCAGTTTTTGTTATCTGACTGTACATTTATACAACCAAATGAAGCAATGTTTCTCCAGGCCATTGTGCATCTGTAAAATGTATATCACATACAGAACCTAAAATATTACCATAAATAAGTTCTTAAGCTGGTGCCACATACAGTGGCTGTGTTGCAAGCTCCATACCAACTTTACAGTGTACTGCTAATTTCTGCAATTTCCTTCACACTTCTTGTGCAAGAAGCTGATACTCACATTAGATATGATTGACTGACTGTCTGAACATTGGGAAGACAGCACTTACCTACAGTGTGGCACCTTTTCTACACTGAGAACCCTGCTTACACAATCCAGGGGAGGCTCCTTTATCACACCAATGCTACCCTGGAAGCAACGGCGGAGGTGAGGGAGAATGGCTGGCGTTCCGGTGAGGTAGAGAGAGCATGCTAACTGGCTGCCGCTCCCTAGCTCCCTAGCTTACTCCTGGCTAACTTTCAGTGAGAGCCAGAATCTCCTATCAGCAGGAAGCAAAGGAATGTAATGTTTTGTACTTCGTGGAGACCTGGCTGATGGAGGAGATTCCGGATCACGCCACGAGCCCTCTGGGTTCTCCCTGTTCCTGGAGGACAGGTCTAAAAACCTCTCTGGGGAGTAAAGGAGGTGGGGTATGCTTCATGGTCAATAATGCTTGGTGCGACCCCTGGAATGTGCATGCCCTCAATATCCTTTTGTTCCCCGGATTTGGAGTACCTTGTGCTGCTGTGTAGACCTTTCTGTCTGTTAGGGAGTTCACAGCTGTGTATATTCCGCTGCAGGCTGATACTGCCCTGGCTCTCAAGGAACTGTACGAAACCATCAACACCCTGGAAACTGCACACCCAGAGGCTGCCTTCATCATCACCGAAGACTTTAATAGACTGTCGCTGTCTAAAGTCGCTCCGAAGTTTTGTCAACACATCAGGTGAGCACACAGGGAGATAGCCTACTCGACCACTGCTACTCTCCCTTCCACAACACTTACAAAGCACTCCCCCGTCCACCGTTTGTGAAATCGGATCACTCTGCCATCTTTCTTCTGCTGAGGTACAGGCAGAAGCTGAAACAAAAGGTCGTCATAGTTAAAACCATCCTCTGTCGCTCTGACCAATCGATCCCCATGCTACAGGACTACTTTGATGAAGTCAACTGGAACGTCTTTCATGATGAGGATGTCTCTGAGTTCACAGAAGGGGTCACGAACTTCATCTGGAAGTGCATCGAAGACGTTGTCCTCCAAAAATCTGTCAGGATCTATCCAAACCAGAAACCCAGGATCAACAGTTCGGTGCAAGTAGCACTAACCATGTGAGACAGAGCTTATGTGCTGGTAACCAACAGGAACTCAAGAAATGCCGCTATGATCTACGCAAAGTCATCAAGGCAGCAAAGAGACAATACCGGGCCAAGATCCAAACACAGCTCTCCACCAACAACACACACAGCTTATGGCAAGGTCTGCACACCATCGCAGACTTCAAAGCTAAGTGCAATGGTGCTGCCAACATTGCTGCCTCTCTCCCAAATGAGCTAAATCTTTTTTAAGCTTGGTTCGATATCACCAACATTGAGCCCCTGAGGAGAGCCACTAATGCAACCTACACCTCTGAGGCTGAGGTACATAGGTGTTTCCAACGAGAGGACGTCGCAAGTCTATGGGACCGGACGGCATCCCAGGGCAGGTACTCATAGTGTACACAGCACAACTGGCAGGTATGCTTACAGACATTTTTAATCTCTCCCTCTCCCAGTGTAGGGTGCCCGCCCGCTTCAAAACATCCACCATTGTTCCAGTACCTAAAAAGATCAAGGTAACATGTCTGAATGACTGATGTCCTGTCACACAGTGGTGTCAAGAAAACCTCCCCCTCAATGTCGCAAAAACAAAGGAGCTGGTTGTGGACTACAGGAGGAATGGAGACAGGTTAACCCCTATTGACATCAATGGATCTGGGGTTGAGAGGGTGAATTGCTTTAAGTTCCTCAGTATCCACATCAACGAGGATCGCATGTGGTCTGTACATACTGGCTGTGTGGTGAAAAGAACACAACAGTGCCTCTTTTATCTCAGATAGTTTAAGAAGTTTAGCATGAGTTCCCAAATCCTAAGGACTTTCTACAGAGGCACAATTGAGAGTACATTCAGCACTCCTTATCCGTGGGTTCTGCATGCACGGATTCAACCAACCACGGGTCGGGAAAACCCGGAAGTTCTCTCTTCAGCACTTGCTGTTTGAGCATGTACAGACATTTTTTTCTTGTCATTATTCCCTAAACAATACAGTATAACAACTATTACACAGCATTTACATTGTATTAGGTATTATAAGTAATCTAGAGATGATTTAAAGTACATGGGAGGATGTGCATAAGTTACCGCGGATCAGGAATTGTGAAAAAAATGGAGGTTCTCTAAGTCGGAACAGGTACATCCGGTATTATTTAGCGTCAGTTAGTCAAACATTTGTCTTAGTATATAGTACAGTATATATTTTACCATTCTATGCATATAAAACACCTAAGATACGTATATATTTCAATAATTAAACCACTGCATTGCTCAGTAATAATTGTAGCTTTCATCAGGGCAGGGCCTTCACATGTTCCATTATTCTCACTTTATCCTTTAAAATTGTTCCAATCGTTGACTGACTGTAGCATAACTTTTTTCCAGTAACCGATGGTGTTTCACCTCTTTCCAATCGCTTTATTATTTCCACTTTATATTCAATTGTGATCATTTTTTTAGAACAGAAACACTGCAGGCGGCAGACCTCGAGCTCCGCCAGGTCCTAAAGTCCACCACCCTGAGACAGGTTAAATAAGGTCCAGAGCTCTGCCGAGTCCTAAAGTCCACCAACTTGAGCATCTGCGTTTTTTAGTATCTGTGGGGGGCGGGGGGGGGGGGTCCCAGAACCAATCGCCCATGGATAAGGAGGGCCAACTGTACCCTGACTGGCTGCATCACTGCTTGGTATGGGAACTGTACTTCCCTCAATCGCAGGACTCTGCAGAGAGTGGTGCGGACAGCCCAGCACATCTACAGATGTGAACTTGCCACTATTCAGGAAATTTATGGAGACTGGTGCAAAAAAGGGCCCGAAGGATCATTGGGGACCTGAGTCACCCCAACCATAAACTGTTCCAGCTGCTACCATCTGGGAAACGGTACCGCAGCAGAAAAGCCAGGACCAACAGGCTCCAGGACAGCTACTTGCACCAGGCCATCAGACTACTTAATTCATGCTGACACAACTGTATTTCTATGCTATATTGACTGTCCTGTTGTACATACTATTTATTAAAAAATACTATAAATTGCACATTTAAATGGTGATGTAAAGATTTTTACTCCTCATGTATGTGAAGTATATAAGAAATAAAGTCAATTCAAAGTTAATATAATTCAAAGGCGTGTAGTGTGTAGGTAAACAGTAGACAGCTTGCTGTTCCAGTAATGAGACCTCATTGACAGAAGAGTATTCATTAACGTCACAGCCTGAGAGAAGTTGTTACCCAGTCTGGCAGTCCTGATCCTGATGCTTCTGTACCTCCTTCCTGATGGTAGTGGGTCAAAAAGTTTGTGGAATGGGTAGTAAATATCTTCGACAAAGATTTGGGTCCTTCATCTGCATGTACTCACCAAGGGTCTTTGTGTTCTTCACTCTCTCCACAGCAGAGCTATTGATGTGCAATGGAGAGTGGCTGACAAGTGCCTTCATGAAGTCCACAATCATCTCTTTTGTCTTGTCCACAATGGTTGTTGCTTTTGCACCATTTGGCAAGTCTCTCTGCCTCCCCCCTGTATGATGACTCAATATTGCTACTGATGAGGCCAGCCATTGCAGTATGATCAGTGTACTTGATGTGTTTTGAGCTGAATCTGCAGTGAGGTCGTGAGTCAGCAGCATTCAACAGCAGCATCAGCTTCCATCAAGAAGTCCAAGATCCACTTACAGAGAGGGGTGTTGAGTCCCAACAAGCACAGTTTATCCACCCGCTTCTGAGGGACGATCGTGTTAAACTCCGAGCTGAAGTTGATGAACAATGTCCTGGTGTACGAGCCATCGTTTTTGAGGTAGGGCAGGCCAGAGTGGAGGGCCGAGGCTATGGCACCATCAGTGGACTGCTTTGAGTGGTAGGTGAAATGGAACAAGTCCAATGTGGCTGGAAGGTGGGATTTTATACAAACCATTACTAGCCACTCAAAGCACTGCATGATTGTTGAAGTCAGTGCCACTGGGTGGTAATTATTTAGGCCAGCTACCGTTGCTCTCTAGGGCTTTGGAATGATGATGGCTGCCTTGAAGCCTGCAGGGACAGTGGAGTGTTTTAAAGAGATATCGAAGATGTCCATTAAGACCTCTGCTAGTTGTGCCGCACAGTCCCTCAGCATCTGACTAGGTACGTCATCTGACCCCATAGCTTCGTGTGGGTTTACCCCGGCAAGGATCATCCTTACCTATCGTGCAGCCAGACAGGGTGCCTGTTCCTCAGAGTAGAGGGGACTTACATCGATATCACATCACCCAATGCATCGAATCATACAGAGAGGGCACTCAGCCTGTCAGGAAAGAATCCGCTACTATCATGGGTGTGTAGAGTGGGCTTGTAACCGGTTACAGTTTGCATTCCTTATTACATGTGCCACGTGTCCCTGGTGCCACAAAGGTGTCCTTGGCTTTTCTGTGCGTACTCACACAGTGCCTCCCTGGTGGCATGGAAGAGTGCAGCTCTTGCTGACTTTAGAGTCGTCCTCTTTCCCCTGATCCCTAAACGATGCACGGACCTCTGCAGTCGGTCGAGGTTTCTGGTTTGTTCTGGCACTGTCGTGTGTAAACACAGTAACATCCTCAACGTATTTTCCTATGTAACTGGTCACCGATCCCACATATTCGTCAAGGTTGACATGATGATCATAGGTAGCTGCCTCTCTGAACACGCTCCAGTCCGTGCTTTCACAGCAGTCCTGTAGCACTGAGGTGGCACCTTCGTGATCTCCTTGTGAAATGGTTTGACTCATTTAACCAGTATGCAAGGATTAGAAAAATGGAAATGCAGGGTCTGGATGTCCAAGGTGAGGTCAGGGCTAAGCCTTGCAGGCTCCGTAGATGTTGGTATAAACCAGATCTACAGCAAGTTGACATGCTGGTAGAACTTTGGCAGGGCTGTTTTTAAGTTGGTTTGATTGAAGTCACCATCGGGTGAATGGCTTTGAGCTTGCAGATGGTGCCATAGAGTGCCTACAGTGCTTTGCCAACACGAACATGGAGTTGGTGGGGGGGGGGGGTGGGAGATGAAATCAGCAATGATCACAATGGCAGTGAACCCCCTCGGTAAGTGGAAGGACCTGCATTTCACCATTAAGATTCTCCTGTTAATACCAAGGCATTTGCATACCTGCTCTTATTGATTTAGGCGCACAAAGCTTCTTCACAGTTCTTGCTGGAGTTTGCAGCATTTCTGTCCACCAGAAAAGGTATTAGACCCTCTAGCTGGATGGCTGGTAGGAATGTCATGCTCAAGCCACGTTTCTGTCAGGATGATTTTGCAGCAGTATCTCATCTCCCCCTGGTTCAGACACAGATGCAGAAAATCCAGTTTATCTTCTAGCAATTGAACTTTAGTGAGTGGAAGCTTCAGGACCGTGGAGCTGCAGGGATCTACTTAAAGTCTTGAACACTGGCGTGCTTATCGTGCTCCTGCATTTGAATCTACTGCTCCCAATGGCCGCTTCCCCAAGTAGCTGTCGTAGACCACAGCACAAAGTGAGGATCTGCACCCCGTGTTAGTCCATAGCTGCACAGCACCTTCATTATTCCATTCTCCAGCAAGGCAGACTTGCCAATTTTAGTGTTCTTTATGAATAGCAGTGTTTTGCAGTCATAGAAAAGGTGAATAGGATAAGAAATCTCATTGTTGATTGGAGCCAGAGTGGCCGCTGTGACCGTGTGTGCCATTATCTGGAGTCGGGAGGTGGACTTTTCCCAAAATCCATCGCTTTCACTAAAATCATGATCCGTGGCCTTTTGAAAAGCTGCAGCCTGACTCTGCCGACCAAGTTGAAAGTTTACAACCAACTTATAAACAAGACACCCTCAGTAAGAGCAGAGAAAATATGGTTCCACTTTTACATTCCTTGAAACAACTTAGAGTGCTTGAATCACAAGAAGAAACATGGGTGTGGTCATATACAACAATAATAAAAGGTGTACAGAGACACTTGTTCAATCTGTTCACTGCCTAGATTTCAGAAAGCCCTCACATGCAGATTTCACCAAAAATAACTTGTTCACTTGGATCGTCTGCAAATAATTTATTTTGAATGGAGGAAACCCCACAGTGAATGTTATTGCAAATGCAATTTCATAAATGTCCACTAATTAATGAAACTGCTAAGAGCCGAAGAAGTACTTATCTTCAATATACACAGTACTATAAAACTTAGTCCATCTATCCATTCATCTTTTCTAATCAATTGAGAAAAAGAATTAATGAAATGAATACCTTAGAAATACCCTGTGAATTGCTGTTTAGCACAAGGTTTGCAATGAGTTCCACGCACTGCACAATTCGGGTACATGCCTTTTCTTCATTCTGGGCCATCCACAAAATGTGTTCATCCACGAGCATCATGTTACTGGCGATTTCTATGATGGATTCGCCCAGCTGGGGAACAAACATGCACAATTATACTCAGATGATTCATTTCCAGGTGCCACTGTACTGAAAAATAAAAGTCTTTCCAAAACTTTTGTTCACCATTCAAAAAAAGTGAACCTAGTAACAGCCATTGATATCTGTTCAAATCTTAGATTAGCTAAGCTTCGCATTCTTTTACTGAAATGATAGACTTCACCTATCTTTATTAAAATGCTCAAACCAAATGTTGAAATTTTCATTCCAGGCTCTGATGTTCATGAAGAGCTCCAAGGAATGCTCAGATAGGAAAACATAATTTCAATGCAGATTTAATTTTCTTCACAGATGAAAATGTCAGCTAATCAGTCAAGTAAAATTCTGCATAATGCGATCAGGGAATGCTTCACATTAAATTTTCCCCTGATCAAGACAATACAGAGTCTGGCACATTCAAATGTACAAATGTCAACAACTGTGGTTGTTGAAGTTCAGTTATCACAACCTGAGGCTGTCACTGCAAAAATCCTGCAGGGCATAGTTCTTGGGCAGACAGCTTTCCTGTATCATGTGCCTGGGAAAACAGCTGCTTGCTGACAATCACAGAATCAGTTCAGTTCCTAAGACTTGACTGACTTCAGCAGACATAACTCAGTTCATAACTTGAAATAATCTTAGCAGCCGTTGCCAGCAAACATGAGGATTTGGCAACATCTAAGCTTGGGTGGAGAAATACTATATCACTTTTGCAGCTTGTAGCTGATCTGGTGATGGCGAACTTAAACAAAAGGACCAGAAAACTCTTTCATCCATCCTAAGGATTAATCTAATTAGAAGTTGAATTGGACCGACCATAGCTATAGGGTAAGGGGCAGGGAAGATGTTGGGTAGTTCGAACTGTGTGGTTCATCTGCTTGGTCGTGAATTTCTATCTATAATTAACAATGTTTAAACCAGGAACTTGTCAGAATATTTGTTGCTTGCTTGAAAGAGTGCAGTCAAGACTATGCTCCATCACTTCAATTGTGTATAAGGCTTAAGAAATTGGTTTTAGTGTCATCAAAACGACCTTCCTCTCACCACTACACTGATGACGACTGCAGTATGTATGATTTAGGAATGTACTGCAAAATCTCATTAAGGTTACTTTAATAGAACCTTCTGTTCCAGTGACCACTTTGACCAATGAAGACACATAAAGAGAGTAACAGATAGACCAAGATCTGGAACATGGCTGGAACTGACAGAGACACCTTAGGCAGTTATGTGTAGCAGGCCAATCTTGTAGACTTACTGATAATGAACTAAAAATGCTACTGAACTCGTTCACAGGAAAGCAAGCCTGAGAACTTTTTAGGGTGGGACCAAGCTGGATCCAGGAAGATTCAGGGAAAATGTATCTGCTGGCAGGAAGAACTTCAATCCTTAGCGCTTAAGTTGTCAAATTAGAGAATTGAGACTTTTAGTTGGGGCTGGGATGGATGAAACGGGAACAGTGAGTATCGTCTGCAATGCTGGTAGTCTAGTCAGGGGCTGCAAATATCAATTAGGATGGCAGTACTAGTTGGAGTGTGTTGTTAGACTGATGGGCTGTGAGTGCAAGGAGATCAGTGTGCAGGTGCAGCAGGCTGCTATACAGGGAGGAGAGAAAGAATAGAAGACCACTGACTGTGAACCAGGTAAATCAATAACTTAGAGAAGTCTTCCTCATAGGTATCCTGTTTAATAGGATTAGGCTGAGCCAGCATGGATTTACCAAGGGCAAATCATGCTTGACTAATCTGTTGGAGTTTTTTGAGGGTGTAACAAGGATGTTAGACGAGGGTAAGCCAGTGGATGTAGTGTACCTAGATTTTCAGAAGGCATTCGATAAGGTGCCACATAGGAGATTGGTGAGTAAAATCAGAGCTCATGGCATTGGGGGCAGGGTTTCAACATGGATAGAAAACTGGTTGGCAGATAGAAAGCAAAGGGTAGCAGTGAATGGGTGTTTCTCGGACTGGCTGGAGGTGACTAGTGGGGTACCACAGGGCTCTGTATTGGGACCACAGCTCTTTACGATTTATGTCAATGATTTAGATGAGGGCATTGAAAACTATATCAGCAAGTTTGCTGATGATACTAAACTGGGTGGCAGTGTGACATGCGAAGAGGACGTTAAGAGAATACAGGGAGACTTGGATAGGTTGGGTGGGCAGATACTTGGCAGATGTCATTCAATGTGAATAAATGTGAAGTTATCCACTTTGGAAGCAGGAACAAGAGGGCAGGGTATTGTCTGAACGGTGTAGAGTTAGGAAAGGGAGAAATGCAAAGAGACCTAGGAGTCCTAGTTCATCAGTCAATGAAGGTGAATGAGCAAGTGCAACAGGCAGTGAAGAGGGCAAATGGAATGTTGGCCTTTATTACAAGGCGAATTGAGTACAAGAGCAAGGATGTCCTTTAGCATTTGTACAGGGCCCTGGTGAGACCATACCTGGAATATTGTGTACAGTTTTGGTCTCCAGGTTTAAGGAAGGACATTCTGGCAATTGAGGAAGTGCAGCGTAGATTCACTAGGTTGATTCCTGGGATGGCAGGGCTGTCTTACGCAGAGAGATTGGAGAGATTGGGCTTGTACACACTGGAATTGAGGAGAATGAGAGGGGATCTGATTGAAACGTTTAAGATAATTAAAGGATTTGATAGGATTGAGGCAGGAAATATGTTCCAGATGTTGGGAGAGTCCAGTACCAGAGGGCATGGATTGAGAATAAGAGGTCAGTTATTTAAAAAAGAGTTGAGGAAAAACTTCTTCTCCCAGAGAGTTGTGGAGGAATGGAATGCACTGCCTCGGAAGACGGTGGAGGCCAATTCTCTGGATGCTTTCAAGAAGGAGTTAGATAGATATCTGATGGATTGGGGAATCAAGGGATATGGGGACAAGGCAAGGACTGGGTATTGATAGTGAATGATCAGCCATGATCTCAGAATGGCGGTGCAGACTCGAGGGGCCGAATGGTCTACTTCTGCACCTATTGTCTATTGTCTATTAAGTGATTGGATGGCACAGGTCATATGACGGAAAAGATGAACCGGAGAATGGTGGGTGAGTGGTGGGTGACTACATTCCACTCGCAGAGGTGGGAGTGGTGGGAAATAAATAGTAGCATTTAAGATGCTCAAGGAAAGGTACACAAATATGCAGAGAATGGAGGGCTATGAACCATGTGGGGGAAGAAGAGACTGTTTTAGTTAGGTGTTTAACTAACTAAATTAGTTCAGTGCAACATCATGTGCTGTAGGGCCTATTCCTGTTTTATGGTGCTCAGTCGTACACCAGTGGGGATAGAAGAGTACACTTGCAGTGTGCGAACACATCAGATGCATGGAGGAACCGAGGATTTCACCCAACTGGCTCGAAGTCCCAGACTTTCGAGATCATTTTATTCCTCACAGAAATTGGATGGAGTGGCAGATAGGTGCACAGCACCAGTATGGAGTTGTACGACTTTCATTTACCCGTCAACTCATACACCATCCTGACTTTTATATCAGCATTCCTTCATACATACAGCGGTCTCTATCACACTATCCTCAATTGTGGTACTGTTACCAGCACAGTCAGCCTTGGTCCATTGTCTCAGGAACTAGGGGTGGTCAATAAATGAAACCTCAATCCAGCAGACAAATTTAAAATATCAAGTGCCTGCACATTTGCAATGTACTTCTCAGCACAACTGTTACTGTGATAAGCAGATGATTGAGGTACTTGTTAATCTTTAATTTTAACAACTTTCCAATTACACAAAGAAAGAAGAGATTTTTTCTTTTAGGAGATTTAACAGAATCCAAAATGTTTACCATTGCTTGCATGGTGGGTGGTGGTGGGGGGGGGGTGCTGATGCTTTTAGTAAGCAGGTTGGGGGGGGGGAGAAAGAGGAATGTTGATGCTGCTGTTTGTATGATTGAGGGGGAGGGGAACTTCTGCGTTCTACTGTAACATTTTTCTGTCATTCATTTTTTGGGATTTTTTTTTCTTCTGTTTTGTGGACATCTGTGAAGAGTAAGAATTTCAGGTTGTATACTGTAGACATTCTCTGATATTAAACTGAAACATTAAAATAATGCCAAAACTGCATTTTGTATTTAATTTCATTTTAGATTAATTTAATATAAACGCAGAACTGGGTGCAATTATAACTTCGGTGACAGTAACAGAATTGCCTGTAGTTGCCAACAAATGTAGTAAGGGCACATGATAGACATACTTAGGATATTGTGGTTATTTCGGAGCACACGGAGACTTGAAGAACAACAATCATTTCAGTTACAGCCAATTGCAGTGGCGGAATTGAAGATACCTTTTAGATTTGCTGTCTGAAGAGGGAGTGTTATTATTCAACCTGGTTTCCTAACTTATAAAGAAATGTATTTTCCCCATTTCACCAGACCCAAAGGTGAATAAAGAAATCAATATAACTTGATCTTGAGTCCGAGAGCTGTTGTGATTGCAAGCATTCAGGCAAGCAGTAAGTCCTTCATTGCATTCCTGAGTTCACTCTTATAAAAAGGAAAGAAAAATGGATTTCTTCAACTGTTGAACACATGAAATATCTTCAGAACTATACTTGAGAAGCAGCTGCAGAGATAAACTTAGGCAAGCAAAGGGAGTGGTTCCACTCCAAACAGAACATGAAGATGTTCTATTAATATCACAAAACTTTGAAACACTTGTTCTGACATTCTTAAATATCCTGAGACACTTGAAAGGAGAATTATCAGAGAGGGGTATGGAGGGATGTGGTCCAGGTGCAGGTCAGTGGGACCAGGCAGAAAAATGGTCCGACACAGCCAAGAAGGCTGAAGGGCCTATTTCTGTGCTGTAATGTTCTATGGTTCTAAAAAAAATAGGGTCAATTGGTGAGCAATAATTTGGTCAAAGTGATTTGCTCTTGATCGATGTCAATAAAACTAAAGAGCTTATTTTTGATTTCAAGAAGGGGAAGGAGTTGGGGAATCAGTGATGGAGAGAGTCAATAGCTTTTAATACCTGGGCATTAAAGTATCAGATGACCTGTCCAACGCCCAGCACATAGATCATAAGCAAAGTGCACAAGCATCTTACTTTCCCAGGAGGTGAACTTCCCTGTCACTGAACTTTACCAAACTTCTAGAGATGTATTGTTGGAAGCATCCTGGCTAGCTGCATCAGGGTCTGGTACAGCAATTTGAGCGTAAGAAGCTGCAGAGGGTAGTGGACAAAGCCGAAGGAACTCAGCAGGTCAGGCAGCATTAATGAAAGGGAATAGATGGTCAACATTCCAGGCCAATACTCTCAGCATCTCAGAGCAAAACTTCAATTGTTTACTCCTCTCCATAGTTGCTGCCTGACCTGCTGTGTTCATCCAGCACTTTGTGTGCATTGCTCAAGATTTCTAGCAGCTGTAGAATCTCTTGTGGCAAGGAGCAATGGACTTTGCCCAATACATTATGGGCACATCCCTCCCCACCACCGGCACTATCTTTAGCAGGCTTTGCCTCAAGAAGACAACATCTATCTGCAAACAACCTTGCCATCTGGCCAATGCCACTTATTTTCTAGCTACCACCAGGCAGAAGGTAGAGAAGCCTGAAGTATAACACAGGTAGGTTTCTGTACTGTCCTTCAACCATTTGGTTCTTGAACCAACCAACAAAATCCCAATCACTACACTTTAGCACCATTATGATCACTTTGTGCTACAATGGACTTGTTTTTTTTTCTTTTGTTCTAATTGCGTTCTTTCTTCTAAAATTGGGTATTATTTATGTTTTCTTGTGAATGCTGCTTATATGGTGCTATGTAGCTGTGAGTTCTTTCTTCACTGCACCTGTTTATACAAGGAGTTGTGAATATGACATTAAATTCCTAAAATTGATATTAAAATTTGCACTATTTATTTAATTCTTTCTTTGCACAACGTATTTAATGTAATTCTTATTGTAGTTTATAGTTTGTTTCTATGTATTGCACTGTACTGCTGCGGCAAACCAACAAATTTCATGACTTATGCCAGTGATATTAAACCTGGTTCTGATTCCAAAAATCAACTATGCTTTAGACCATCAGGTAAGCTTTAAAAAGCAAATTAAAGGAGGGGAAAAGCAGAATACTCGAGTACTGTAGCAGCAGCCAGGCCAGTGGAACTGAGGCTGGATCCGTAACACAGCAGGGAAGAATTAACTCAAGCAGAGTGGTAGTGATAGGAGGCTCGATCGTAAGGGGCATGGACAGGAGATTCTGCGGCCATGAAAGAGAAGGCAGGATGATGTGTTGCTTCCCAGGTGCTAAGATCTGAGATATCTCAGAATGGCTGCAGAAGGTTTTCAAGAGGATGCAGCCAGAGGTTGTGGTGCACATTGGCAGCAATAACTTAGCTAGGAAGGGTGAAGTGGTCCTGTGCAGTGAGTACAGGGAGTTAGGGAAAAGGCTGAAGAACAGGACCTCCAAGGTCGTAATAAAATCACAAACAAAAAAAAATCTACAGATGCTGGAGATTTGAGAAACACAAACAAAATGCTGGAGGAACTCAGCCGGACAGGCGGCATGCTTGGAAAAATGCAGTCAACGTCTCAGGCCGAAACCCTTCGGCAGGACTGGAGAAAAAAAGCTGAGGAGTAGATTTGAAAGGTGGGGGTGATAGCTGAAACTTGGAGGGGGAGGGATGAAGCAAAGAGCTAGAAAGTTGATTGGTGAAAAGAGACAGAAGGCCACAGAAGAAAGATAAAAGGGGGAAGGGAGAGGAGCACCAGAGAGAGGTGATAGGTGGGCAAGGAGACAACATGAGAGAGGGAAAAGGGGATGGGAAATGGTGAAGGGGTGGGGGGTGGCATTACTGGAAATTTGAGAAATCAATGTTCATGCTATCAGGTTGGAAACAGAATACAAGGTGTTGTTCCTCCAACCTAAATGTGGCCTTATCACGGCAGTGGAGGAGATTGTGAGTTTATTGGGGTCATATACTATGTTCAGTGCTCCTGGTGTGGCCTCCTGTATATCAGTGAGACCCAATGTAGATTGGGAGACCATTTCACCGAACATCTACACTCCACCCGGCAGAAAAAGTGAGATCTCCCAGTGGCCTCCTATTTTAATTCCACTTCTCATTTCCATTCATGGCCTCCTCCACTGTCGTGATAAGGCCACACTTTTTATCAGCTTTTTTCCCTCCAGTCCTGCCAAAGGGTTTCGGTCCGAAATGTCAACTGTTTTCTTTTTACATAGATGCGCCCTGGCCTGCTGAGTTCCTGCAGCACTTTGTATGTGTTCCATGGTAGTAATCTCTGGATTACACCCAGTGCCACATACTAGTCAGGGCAGGAATAGGATGATGGTACAGGTGAATGAGTGGCTGAGGAAGTGTTGCAGGGGCAGGGTTTCAGATTTCTGGATCATCGGGATCTCTGTTGCAAATGTATGATTTGTACAAGAAGCGTAGGTTGTACCTGAACCCAATGGGGACCTGTCTTGCAAGCTGGTTTGCTGCACTTGTTGAGGAGGGGTATAACAACATTGGCAGGGGAATGGGAACTGGAGTAAGACGGCTGAGGATGGGCAGTTAGTATACAAGTTGATGCAGTGTGTAGTGAGACTGTGAGGAAGGTCAGGCAGATGACAGGCAAAATTTCAGTCAGTGGGATGAGATGCAGTGTAACAGGGAGACAAAATAGAAAAAAGTGATGAATACAGGACTGAAGGTGCTATATTTGCATGTCCACAGTATAGAGAATAAGGTAGATAATCTTGCAATGCTGTTAGAGATTGGTAGATATGGCATTGTGGGCATCACTGAGACATGGCTGAAAGTCAGAGATCATAATATGATAGAATTCACCCTGAGAGGGATAAGATAAAGACAAATGTATTAGTTAACGGTGGAATAAGAGGAATTATGGAGGCATGAGAGAGGAGTTGCCCAACACTGATTGGAAGGGGACACTAGCAGGGACGATGGCTGAAAAGCAATGGCTGAAATTTCTGAGGGGAGTTGAGAAGGTGCAGAATAGATACATTCCAAAGTTTAAAAAGTATTCTAAAGGGAAAATGAGGCAACTGTGGGTGATGAGGGAAATCAAAGACACCATAAAAAGCAAAAGAGAGGACATATAATATAGCAAAAATTAGTGGGAAATTAAGAATTGGGATGCTTTTAAAAATGACCAGCAGGCAACTAAAAAAGACATAAGGAGAGAAGAGGTGAAATATGAAACTAAACTAGCTAAAAATATCGAAGAGGATATCAAAAGTTTTTATAGATATATAAAGAGTAAAAAAGAGATGAGAATATACATTGAACTGCTGGAAAATGACACTGGACAGGTAGTAATGGGGAAGAAAGGAATAGTGAACAAATTTAAGTATTTTGTGTCAGTCTTCATTATGAAGTACACTAGCAGTATGCCAGAAATTCGAGAGTGTCTGGGGGCAGAAGTGAGTGTAGTTGCTATTACTAAGGAGAAAGTGCCTGGAAAGCTGAATGGTGTGAAGGTAGATAACTCACTGGGACCTAATGAACTACACCCCAGAATTCTGAAAGAGGAAGATGAAGAGATTTTGGAGGCATTAGTAATGATCTTTCAATAATCACTTGATTCTGGAATGGTTCTGGAGGACTCGAAAATTGCAAATGTCACTCTACTCTTTAAGAGGCAGGGAGGCAGAAGAAATGAAATTATAGGCCAGTTGGGTTGACTTCAGTTGTTGGGATGATTCAGGAAACCAATCTTAAGCACGAGATTTTTGGGTCCTTGGCAAGATAAAATTGGACAAAGTCACCTTGGTTTCCTTAAACAAAAATCTGGTAGAATACTTTGAAGAAATAACAGGCAGCATAGACAAAGAAGAGCCAGTGGATGTTGTTTACTTGAATTTTCAGAAGGCCTTTGACAAGGTGCTTCACAGGAGGCTACTTAACAAGATAAGACTCCATGGAAATGCAGGAAAGAAGATTGACTGATTGGCAAGAGGCAAAGAGCCAGAATAAAGGGGACCAATTCTGGTTGGGTGCTGGTGACAAATGGTGTTCCGCAGGGGTCAGTATTAGGGCCATTTCTTTTCAAGTTGTATGTCAACAGTTTAAATGATGATACTGATGGCTTTGCAGCCAAGTTTGCAAAAGATATGAAGACAGGTGGAGGGGCAGGTAGTGTTGCAGAAGGGCTTAAGACAGATTGGGAGAGTGGGCAAAGAAGTGGCAGATGGAATATATTGTAGGGAATTGTACGATCATGCACTTTAGTAGAAAAATTAAAGGCACAGAATATTTTCTAAATGGGGAGAAAGTTCAAAAATCAGAGGTGAAAGGGATTTGGGAATCTTTGTGCAGGATTCCTTGAAGGTTAATCTGAGTAGGTGGTAAGGAAGGCAAATGCAATGTTATCATTCATTTTGATTGGACTAGAATATGAGCAAAGATGTGATGCTGAGTTTTTATAAACCATTGATCAGACTGTGCTTGGAGTATTGTGAGCAGTTTTCAGCCCCTTATCTGAGAAAAGCTGTGCTAGCATTGGAGAGATTCCAGGGGATGTTCACTAGAATGATTCTGGTATCAGGAGTATTTGATGGCTCTGAAGTTCAGAAGAATGAGGTGGGATCTCATTGAAACCTATCAAATATTGTAAGCCCTACTACACAGTGTAGATGTGGAGAGGATGTTTCCTATAGTGTTTGAGTCTAGTGTTGGAGGGCACAGACACAGAATTGAGGGATTGTAGCGGTGTGCTACATGCAGCGCTAAAATTAGGACACGGAGTCGGTAACTGCAGTCGAAGGAAAACTTTATTCGAAATCCTCAGCCTCACTTTTAAGCCTCTCTCGACCTGCCCCCCGTGGCGCAGAGGCTCCAAAGCTCTGTGTTCGCAAACCCCTGTAGGCTATCTAATTGTGAGCCGGTTCAGATGTGCCAGGAAATGGGTCGCCACATAACCCCCCCCAGAACCGGCGATACACCCCCCAATGTCCACAGTCTGGGCCGGAACCTGCTTGGGAGGTCGGCCTCTGCGCCGAGGTGCCGGAAACTCGGCCAGTTGCGCCAGGTCTACATGGGCCGGTTTGAGGCGGTCCACCGTGAAAACCTCCTCTTTCCCTCCAATGTCCAGCACGAACGTGGACCCGTTGTTCCGGAGCACCATAAACGGCCCCTCGTATGGCCGCTGCAGCGGTAGCCGATGCCTGCCCCTTCATACAAACACAAACTTACAGTTCTGTAGGTCTTTGGGTACGCAGGTCGGGTGCTGTGAAGTGGGTATGGGGGCCAGGTTACCAAGCTTCTCGCGTAGTCTGCCCAGGACTGCTGCGGGATCTTCCTCTTGCCCCCGTGGGGCTGGTAGGAACTCTCCGGGGACGACCAGGGGCACGCCGTATACCAACTCGGCCGACGAGGCGTGCAGGTCGTCCTTGGGCGCTGTGCGGATGCCGAGTAGGACCCAGGGAAGCTCGTCCGCCCAGTTGGCTCCTCGCAGGCGGGCCATGAGGGCCGACTTCAGGTGACGGTGGAAACGCTCCACTAGCCCGTTCGACTGTGGGTGGTAGGCAGTGGTGTGGTGCAGCTGAATCCCCAAAAGGCTGGCCATAGCTGACCACAGGCTGGAGGTGAACTGGGCACCTCTGTCGGAGGTAATGTGGGCCGGTACACCAAAGCGAGATATCCAGGTGGCGATCAGGGCTCGGGCGCAAGATTCGGAGGTGGTGTCGGTGAGCGGGACCGCCTCTGGCCATCTCGTGAACCGGTCCACGATAGTCAGGAGGTGCCGCGCTCCGCGCGACACTGGCAGGGGGCCCACGATATCCACATGAATGTGGTCGAAACGCCGGTGGGCGGGATGGAACTGCTGCGGTGGGGCTTTGGTGTGCCGCTGCACCTTGGCCGTCTGGCAGTGCATGCACGTTTTGGCCCATTCACTGACCTGTTTGCGGAGTCCGTGCCAAACGAACCTGCTGGAAACCATCCGGACAGTTGTCTGGATGGAGGGATGCGCCAAGTTATGAATGGAGTCGAAAACACGGCGCCGCCAGGCTGTCAGGACGACGGGACGGGGCTGGCCGGTGGCGACGTCACAGAGTAGGGTCCTCTCACCCGGGCCCACGGGGAGGTCCTGGAGCTGCAAACCGGAGACTGCGGTTCTGTAACTCGGAATCTCCTCATCCGCCTGCTGTGCCTCTGCCAGTGCCTCAAAGTCTACCCCTTGGGAAAGGGCATGAACGGTAGGGCGAGAGAGCGCATCCGCCATGACATTGTCCTTACCCGAGACGTGCCGGACTTCCGTCGTGTATTCAGAGATGTAGGACAGGTGGCGTTGCTGGCGGGACGACCAGGGGTCGGACGCTTTCGTAAACGCAAAGGTAAGCGGTTTGTGGTCCGTGAACGCGGTGAAGGGCCGACCTTCTAGGAAGTACCTGAAATGCCGGATTGCCAGGTAGAGCGCCAACAGTTCCCGGTCGAAAGCACTGTACTTGAGCTCAGGTGGCCACAGGTGTTTGCTGAAAAACACCAGGGGTTGCCAGCGACCTGTGATGAGTTGCTCCAGCACCCCACCGACTGCCGTGTTAGATGTGTCCACTGTGAGGGCGGTAGGGGCGTCCATTCTGGGATGTACTAGCATCGCGGCGTTCGCCAAAGCTTCCTTCGTTTGAACGAAAGCGGCGGCGGACTCCTCGTCCCAGGTAATGTCCTTGCTCGGACCCAACGTCAGGGCGAACAGTGGGTGCATGATCCGGGCAGCTGAAGGGAGGAAGCGGCGGTAGAAATTGACCATACCTACGAATTCCTGAAGGCCTTTGATCGTGGTGGGTCGGGGAAAGTGGCGGACCGCATCTACCTTAGTGGGCAGAGGGGTTGCCCCGTCTTTAGTAATCCTGTGGCCCAGGAAGTCAATGGTATCGAGTCCGAACTGGCATTTGGCGGGGTTGATTGTAAGACCGTACTCACTCAGTCAGGCGCAGAGTTGACGGAGGTGGGACAGATGCTCCTGACAACTGCTGCTGGCTATGAGGATGTCATCCAAATAGATGAACGCGAAGTCCAGGTCCCGTCCCACCGCGTCCATTAACCGCTGGAACGTCTGTGCGGCATTCTTCAGGCCGAACGGCATGCGGAGGAACTCGAAAAGGCCAAACGGGGTGATGAGAGCCGTTTTGGGGACGTTGTCAGGATGCATCTGGATTTGATGGTACCCTCGGACGAGGTCTACCTTGCGCCGTGCAGGTTTGCTGCAAAGTCCTGAATGTGCGGCACAGGGTAGCGGTCCAGTGTGGTAGCCTCGTTCAGCCTGCGGTAGTCGCCGCACGGTCTCCAACCTCCCGTCGCTTTGGGCACCATGTGCAGGGGGTAGGCCCTTGGGCTGTCGGACCGCCGGATGATCCCCAATTCCTCCATCCTCTGGAACTCCTCCTTCGCCAGTCGGAGCTTGTCCGGGGGAAGCCGCCGAGCACGGGCATGGAGGGGTGGTCCCTGGGTCGGGATGTGGTGCTGTACGCCGTGCCTGGGCATGGCCGCTGTGAACTGAGGTGCCAGAACCGATGGGAAATCCGCCAGGACCCTGGTGAAGTCGTTGTCGGACAGCGTGATGGAGCCGAGGTGAGGGGCTGGCAACTGGGCTGCACCCAGGGAGAACGTCTGAAAGGTCTCGGCGTGTACCAGTCTCTTCCTGGGCAGGTCGACCAGTAGGCTGTGAGCTCGCAAAAAATCCGCACCCAGAAGTCCCACGTGAACTGGCTGGAGCCGAACTGTAGCTGCACCTGACGGGTGCCATAGGTTCTTACTGTGCTGCTGTTCACGGCCCTCAGGGGGGGACCCGGTGCCCTGCTGCAGGTGTCGTAATTCGTCGGAGGTAAAACGCTGATCTCAGCCCCAGTATCGACCAAAAACCGGCGTCCCGACCTTCTATACCACACATACAGGAGGCTATCCCGATGGCCAGCCGCCGTAGCCATCAGCGGCGGCTGGCCCTGGCGTTTCCTGGGAACTTGCAGGGCGGGCGACAACGGTGGGCTTCTGCACCCCACCGCTGGTGGTAGAAGCACCAGTGTTCATTGGGCCGGGGGTTGGCGGGCTCTGCGGCCGGGCCTGGACTGGTTTGCTGCCGGGAGCGTGGCTGGGAGATCTGTGCGATGGACGCCCCGCTCACCTTTTTGGCGTTCCACAGCAAGTCCGCCCGGGCTGCCACCTTCTGGGGGTCACTGAAATCCGCGTCGGACAGCAGCAGGCGTATGTCCATGAGGCAGGGTGTGTGTCCGTCAGCCAGAGGCAACATCTCATTCATTAAAGCCGATGGAGGTCTGTCGCCCAAGCCATCCAGGTGCAGTAAACGGGCAGCCCGCTCGCGCCGTGAGAGTCCAAAAGTCCTGAGGAGCAGGGCTTTGAATTCCGTGTACTTGCCGTCTGCCAGGGGCGACTGTACGAACTGCGCGACCTGGGCCGCTGTGTCCTGGTCGAGGGAGCTCACCACGTAGTAGTAGCGGGTGTCTTCTGAGGTGATCTGGCGAACGTGGAATTGGGCTTCGGCTTGCTGGAACCATAGGTTCGGGCGATGTGTCCAGAAACCCGGCAGTTTCAATGAAACCGCATGAACAGAGGCGGCGTCGGTCATTTCTGGCCCAAAAATCGTTTGGACCGTCGGGGTCACCAATTGTAGTGGTGTGCTACACGCAGCGCTAAAATTACGACACGGAGTCGGTAACTGCAGTCGAAGGAAAACTTTATTCGAAATCCTCAGCCTCACTTTTAAGCCTCTCTCGACCTGCCCCCCGTGCCGCAGAGGCTCCAAAGCTCTGTGCTCGCAAACCCCCGTAGGCTATCTAATTGAGAGCCGGTTCGGATGTGCCAGGAAATGGGTCGCCACAGGATGTCCATTTAGAGCCGAGATGAAAAGGAATTCCTTCAGCCAGAAAGCAGTGAATCTGTGGAATTCATGGCCAAAAATGTCTGTGGCCTGGTCAATGGGTATACTTAAAGAAGAGGTTGATGTAACGGTATCAAAAGTTGTGGAGAGAAGGCAGGAGAATGGGGTTGAGAGGGATAATAAATCAGCAATGATAGAATGGTGAAGCAGAATCACTAGGGTGGGTGGCCTAATTCTGCTCCTATGTCTAATGGTCTTATGGTCCATGTGTTTTGGACTTAGGCATCTGGCACACCAACGAATGATGTGGTAAAATAAACTTGGAAGATGTCAAGTCGCCTGTAGTGAGAATAACAGCTCCAAGTTTACTGAGCCTAAACAAGATTACAGAGGTGGCTAAAGCTGCAGAAGGACTTGAGCAGAAACATGAGAGATTTAAAACTAAGGCTTCACTAACTCAAGAGACATTGTGGATCACCAAGCACACAAGAGATAAATCAATGGGATTTTGCAAGTTCAGGTACAGACTAGATCCGGAGAACATCTCAAGAGTTGGGTCTGCTCGTAAAACAATACATGAGGCTACCAAAAGCAGGTTTGCTTTAAATACGATAATGAGAAAAGGCGATGGAGATGATTATGAGAGTTTTTTTTTCATTTCTGTGATACAAGAAGACATAGGTTTAAGGTAAGGGTCTAAAATTTACAGATGTAACTGGCAAGTTCTGTTCTTACACAGAGAGTATAAGGTACCTGGAATGCAGTGGCAGGGCAAGTAGTGGATACAATTACAATAGAAATGTTCTAGAGGTTATTAAGGCAAAAAACTTATGTACAAGTGGGAGCAGAGCAATATCGACAATGTGGAGGTGTAGATGGGGTTAGTTAGATTTACATCATGGTTATTGCAGATAAGGCCGGCTGTAGGGCCTGTTTCTGTGCTCTACTGTTCTGGGTTCAAACAAGGGGAACGATTGGGGGGGTGGTGGTAGAGAACAGTGTAGCTCAATATCAGACTGGACAATGAAGGGAGGTGGACAGTAATTGGGGAATAAACTCGGATTTGGGGACCTGAAACAATGACTTTGGTCTATCTGAAATGATATCACAAAGATCTTGAAAGGAGGAGTCACAGCTCCTGATCAATTAACTACACTTAAGAAATGCACATTTCAAAGCAGTGAACACACTTTTAGGGATCCTGCAGTTCATGTTCCTTGTGTTTTTGTTTACTTCCATTTTACTATTTGCACAATTTGATTAAGGCGCTTCAGCACTGAACTGACTCTGCATCTGTGGCCTGCAAACATTGGCACAAGATTTAGCTGATTCCGTGGCTATGGCCTGCAGCCACTGGACTCCTGGACCAGCTTCACACGTCATGACATTAGTCACTTGTTATCAAAGAATGAACACATTCTACTCCATGAGATTTGTTTGCTTACAGGCAGCCACAAAGAAAGAAACCCAAAGAACTCAATTTTAAAAATGAAAGATCATAACCACTGCGCAGAGAAAGAGAGAAAAAAACACACACATTATGTAAACAATGGATGCAAATGGATGCATTCCAAACCAGATTAAGTCCTTAGATCCACTGCCTGGAGCAGCCGGACGGTAGGCCCAAGCTTCGATCTCTGTTCTTCACACGTAAAAGCTCGCAGAGACAGCAGCTGCCAGAGTGAGGAATAAACATTTCACGAGAGTGAGTGGAATCAGCCCAACCCACAACTCTGCATTCATGCTTCCCAGTCTATCTGGGCTGGTGTTTAAATCACCTGAGCACCAGATCATGCCTTTCTCTAGGATCTGGGCCCCAGTGCAGCGATACACCCAGGCGCAGCCTGAAGCCGTTCTCAATTTCACCAAATCGGCTCAGCGCTTGGATCGATCCAACCTTGTGCTCGGGATATGTGCGCTGGGCTCGTAACTCTTCCACATCGACTCCTCTCCAAATCGTTCACTCCAGCAGTGACAGCGATACCAACTCCACCTTGAACATGTTGTGTTCCAGCTTTGCAATACACCACTGCACTCATCCTTCCAATCAGCTTCTCCTCCACTTGCCTCAGCGGCTCCGTGGCTGTGGACTCACTTCTGGGGCCCCTGCAGTTAATGTTATTTTTTTACACTTTACAGTTTGCACAATTTGTTCTTTTCTACACACACTGGGTGCATTGATGGTCTTTAAACAGATTCTATTGTGTTTCTTTGTTTTGTGGCTGCCTGCAAGAAGACAAATCTCAAGGTTGTATACAGTATACATACTTAGATAATAAATATACTTTGAACTGTAGTTTTGTTCTGTTTACTGTGATCTACTTTGCAATATTTTCCACGTTGATTTTAAAGGATTCACAGCAGGTCCAGAAACATAAGGAGCTTGTCTAATATTTTTGCAAGAACACAATTAAGATGAAAATTGATCCTTTGCTGATGGCAGTTTGGGTTCTTCTTGTCAAGAAATGTACTACATGATGTCACAATTGTTATTGATTGATTGATTGGTACAGTGCAGAGTAGTCCCTTCCGGACCTCCGAGTCATGTTGCCAGCAAACCTCAATTTAACAACAGAACAATTTACAATGTCCAATTAACCTACTAACTGCTGCGTCTTTGGACTTTGGGAGGAAACTGGGAGCACCCTGAGAAAGCTCAAGCATTCCATCAGGAGGATGTACAGGCTCCTTACAGAAGACGTTGGAATTGAACTCTGAACTCTGACGCCCCAAGCTGCAATCGCATCGCGCTAACTGGTACATAACTGTGGTGCCCATCACTATCAATCTGTCACTTTAACAAAATTATCAACATATAGCAGAAAAAAACAAGAACAAAACTTCAGTAAGTGAATTCCAATCTGATCATGTAAAACCAGCTAATTTTCTTTTAAGTTGGTCCTCTCATAGAACATTTTAGTGGAATGCTAGCCCAGAAAAATAATCCAGTTTTCAAATAGCAACAGCAAGTGAAATGTCAGTTGTCTTTTCCAAATATTTTCAAATTCAGATGTTTTCTTCCAAATGAAATGCCAATATACGATGTGGCTTCAAGCCACTCAAGGCAGTAAATAACCTTAATTTACCCTTTATCTGCAATTGTAATTCCAGAGACTTGCTCAGAACAGGCCAAATCAAACATCCTGTGGAGAGTTTAAAAACAATTTCCTTTTGTTTGCACAAGTAAGTGATCTCCAAATGAAACATTCAAAGCCAAAGTGAGTGAACTAATACAGGTGAATTAAAAAGATTTCTGATAACTGTGGAGTAATAATTTGTCTGTGCTGGAAAATAATACACTGAAATGGTAATGCACTGCAGACATGCAATTTTAACTCAAGGAACTTATCTGTGCATCTAATGTAGAGATTCTAGCTTAAGCAATACCAAATGGTTACTTATTGCATTAGTTCAGAGTAATTCTGGGAGTTGTGTGCATCCACT
The DNA here is from genome assembly GCF_030144855.1 of Hypanus sabinus. Classification (NCBI taxonomy): domain Eukaryota; kingdom Metazoa; phylum Chordata; class Chondrichthyes; order Myliobatiformes; family Dasyatidae; genus Hypanus; species Hypanus sabinus. The sequence continues at coordinate 43,132,802 of NC_082727.1, forward strand.
GAATGTAACAAAAGACCCTTGACAGGTAAGGGCTCACTAACCACACCTGCTGCTCTAAGTTGCTGAATGCACAGCGAATACGTGAACAACCAGTGACGTAGGCACGGGGGACAAACACCTTATTTTCCGTTTCAACTTCAACATCAGCATCTTGGAGGATCTGTCACTGATGCAATCAAGAAGAATGCACACCAATAGCTATACTTCCATAAGCATTTTATGGTGCATCCATTACAAATGACCCTCACCACCTGGGACATGCCCTCTTCCCACTGCTACAATCAAGAAGGAGGTATAGCAGCCACATGACATCACTACTCCACCTTTTGTACCATCTATTCATTTATAGCTTATTGTAATTTTTATGACTTTAACTCTAGTCCTGCCATGAAACAACAAATTTCATGAGATATGGCACTGATAATAAATTCTGATTCTGATCTATTGGTGTGCCCCTATATGTGGGGCACAGTGAACCATACAGGTTAGTGATGATCCTGCAGTGCCCAGAGGGACTTGAATGCCAAAGTGATCATTCTAATACTGATCCTATGTAGAAAAATGTTCAATGATCTGATATATGTATGCTGAGGTCAGTGAACACAAAAAAAAACAAATAAGTTACCAGGAAGACGAAAATAATATTTCCCCATGTACTATTTCCAGCAACAATGGTTACCTGATGAAAATCTCTCATCATCATTACTCCTACTTGACATTCATTAATCCCACACACGCTCATATAGACATATGAAACACCATGCACAAATATATTTCCAATTTGCATGCAAAGTTTGCAAGGTAAGAGCAGGCAATGATAATGGATGGGGAATGGGCTTCAGAGAATCTAACTATTCAGAGATATGCAGGACTGAGTCCGGCAAACATTGCATCAACTGTCAGACAAGCTGTGGGTAACTCCAAGGATCACGGTGCACTACATCTAATTTTGCTTCTCATTTTCCACTTACCACCCACACCCAAACTTTCCTCATTTGCAAGAGGCAGGAGATTTAAATGCAATGTTCTTCCAGAAATGTCTGCACAGGCACTTCCTAAGGAGCCAGCGGAAACTATATATGATGACACACTGTCACAGCATCTGTCACTTGTGTTCACCAGCTCTGATACTGGCACACAGGGATGGGGGAGGGAGACTAAATAGGCAGTAGATGCATGTGGCAAGTCACCGAGGAGAAGTGAGCTGCAGCCAAAACAAGGAGTACCAGTTTTCCCTTTAACACGAAGCCACATCAATTCTATTTCTGAGGGACCGGGATGGGCAATCTAAAATGGAAGACAAAAAAGACTGCAGTTTTTGTAATCTTTAACATAAAATAAACTGCTGGCAGAACTCAGAGCATAGAGGGAGAATAATCAGTTGAAATCGATGAGAGGGGGAGTGAGGCAGGAGCTTCCAGGCCATCTGTAGAACAAGGAGCAGAGGCAGATAATGGGCAGATGGAGCCAGGTGGGGGAGCAGGTGGGTGGAATTTAGAGACAGAAGCAGAGTGGGAGATACGTAGAGAAAGATAAGGAAAGAGAAGATACGGGGGCAGATGGATCCATGTGGACAGATGGGAAGATGAAGATAGAATCAGAGGCATCAAGAGGCTACAAATTTAGGTTCTGATAAGTAAGGAAGATAGTAAGTAGAACCAGGTAAGGGAGTGGGCGGATGAAGCCATTTGGGGGAAAGTATGGAAAATCCAGTGGGTTAAGTGTGTGAGGAAATAGACACTTGGTACCAGGTGAGGGAGGACTAGGTAACAGAGGGAGCTGGGGGTTGTGTTTGACAATACTTGGGTGCATCAAGAGAGAGAAAAGACCACAGATGGAGCAAGTTAATTAAAACTGAAAAATTCTGTGTTCAAACCACTGGGTGGTATACTGCCCAAATGGGATAAACATCACCTCATACTGGTTTTGCTGGATGCCATGCAAATGCACTTATAAAGATTTTGTGCCTCAGCAAAGATACTCTGATTTTTTATATCCTTGTGAAAATAAAGTGCTCAATGCAAGCTCCAAAATGCTTACTTGTGGGGAACAATTAACACCTTTGCAAATCAATCTAATAAACTTCCCTCTCATTAAGGATCTCTTTAAATACCACAGGTGGGGTTCAGTCCTGACTTCCTGCAATGAGTCAGACATTGTGGCAGTTGCTTAAAGACAGGCAATAAAATTACTCATGGCAGAAGGATGAATGTTATCACTACGTATTCTACATGCTTTAGCAAGGCACCACAAAGTGCATGGAAATACCTGGTGCAATATCACAACCCTAAAAATAGAAAAATAGTTTCCTAATGCTGTGACCTTAAACTCTGCTAGACTTTGCTGATGAGCTCATCTGTAAATACTTCAATTTGGTGAATCTCATGGGAGTTCAATGATGGGGAAAACCTTTAATAAGAAGGTTTTAAGACCAAGATCTCTAAAAATGATTCCTCTTGATTTTCTGACAAAAAAATCTCTTCACTTCAAGTTATCAGATGAGCTCTTGTTGGTTACAATAAGCAATCAGAAGGGCTCTTTAGCAAGAAGCCAACTGTTTTTATTGGGAATAGTTTACAGCAACTGAAAAACCTCATCATTAAGAGGTTTAATATTATCACTTGATATCAATAGAGCTTGATCAAGTAACGGGGTAAAGTAACCCTTTAATTTCAAAATTCTTATTGAAATTTATTCTGTCGTGCTGCCCCACTTTAAAGAACTAGGAACCTGAGATTTGCACAGCATCAGAAAAATATGCAGAAATTGAGCAATTAGACAAGGTTCCAGAGGTAAATATTAATAAGCCCATAGACTATAAGACATAGGAGCAGAACTAGGCCATTCAGTCCATCCAGTCACTCTGCCATTCCATTATGGCTGATCCATTTTCCCTCTCAACTCCATTCTCCTGCCTTCTTTCTATAACCCATTATACCCCGACTAATCAAGAACCTAGCAACCTCTGTCTTAAATATACCCAGTGACTTGGCCTCCACAGCTGCCTGTGGTAACAAATTCCACAGATTCACCACTCTTTGGCTAAAGAAAATCCTCATCTCTGTTCTAAGTGGACTTCCCTCTATCAGAGCTATGCCCTCAGATCCTGGACATTCCCACAATAGGAACCATCCTCTTCATATCCACTCTATCTAGGCCCTTCAACAATCAATAGGTTTCAATGAGGTCACCCCTCATTCTTCTGAATTCCAGTGAGTACAGGCCCAAGCCATCAAATGCTCTTCCTATTACAAGCCTTTCAACCTTGGAATCATTTTCATGAATCTCCTTGGAACCCCTTCCACTGTCAACACATTCTTTCTTACAAATCTACAAATGAGACTTCACTAATGCTATATAAAGTCTCAACATTACATCCTTGCTTTTATATTCTAGTCCTCTTGAAATGAACACAAACATTGCTCTCGCCTTCCTCACACCAGACTCAACCTCCAAGTTAACCTTCAGGGAATCTTGCAGAAGGATTTCCAAGTCTGTTTGCACTTCAGATCTTTGAATTTTCTCCCTGTTTAGAAAATAGACTATGCTTTTATTCCTTCTACCAAAGGGCATGACTATATACTTCCAGATATTGTATTCTGCCAATTCTTTGCCCATTCTCCTTATCTGTCTAAATCCTTCTGCAGCCCTCCTGCTTCCTCAACTCTAATTGCCTCTCCACCTATCTTTGTATAGTCCGCAAACGTGGCCTCAAAGACATCAATTCCATCATTGAAATCATTGACATTAATAGTCACTGGAAGCCAACCAGAAATGGCCCCCTTTATTCCTACTTTTTGCCTTCTGCTAATCAGCCAACACTCTATCCATGCTAGTATCTTTTCTGTAATACCATGGGTCTTATATTGTTGATCAGCATGTGCGGCACCTAGTCAACGGTCCTTTGAAAATCCAAGTACACAGCATCCACCTGTGTCTATCCTGTTTGTTATTTTCTCAAAGAATTCAAGCAGATTTGTCAGGCAAGAGTTTCTCTTAAGGAAATGATGCTGATTTTAATCTATTTTATCATGTGCCTGTAAGTACCCTGAGACTTCATGCTTAACAATCGACTTCAACATCTTCCCAGCCACGGAGATCAGACTAACTGGCCTATAATTTTCTTTCTTTAGCTTCTCTCCCTTCTTAAAGAGTGGAGTGACATTTGCAAATTTTAGCCTCCACAATCTCTTCAGCTACCTCTTTCAAAACCCTAGCATGTAGTCCATCTGGTCCAGGTGACTTATCTACCTTCAGACCTTTCAGCTTCCCAAGCAATAATGCATTATGCATTATATATTTTTTTGAAGTAGTTCATTTTTTCCTTGTGCCATTGAAGTGGAAAAAGATAAAAGCAGTGTTTCAATTTTCCCCGAGGCATCAACTCCACAATCACCTTTAGTTAAGATGTGTGGAGACCATATTAAAGCTAATGTACAGTATATGGGGTGAGTGCAGATCTGAGGAATGTGATCTTAAATTGGATAGAGTGCTTACACTGACCTAGTAGTGCCTTCTAGGGTGAGACAATAGAGGATCTGGGGATAAATATTAATTACACAACATTAGGAAGAGAATAACACGGAAATAGTAAATCTGGAACACAGTCCAGAAATAAACAATGAAACAAGGACAAGATTTTAAAAAATGTACTTCAAACTGTTCTAAGGAAGGTTCCTATAAACCGAGGAATGGAATGAATCGGAGACTGCAGAAACATTGAAGAAACAACTGTAGATCTTGGTAGGATTGAACTTGGCTGATCTGTATTATCTTGTGATCTGGATCAACTGCAAAATTAAAAAAGGTGGACCAATGAAAATAAATACCTTAGCTTGGAAAATGTATGGAATTCAACCAGAACAATAGTTCAGTATTGCTGCATCAATATATTATGGTGGCCTTTGGAATGATTCCCAAGATCCGGATTAATGCATTGTTTTTCCAGCTATTTTAAATATGTTACTGTACTGTTTTCGAAGGGCACTGGAATTTGGAAATTATTTTCAAGAAGTAAGTTGCAACATAGCTAACTCTGCTTGGATAACAATGTAATGTAATTCACTGCTGAGGACTGAAATGATACTTAAATAAATTGCCATTCCATCTTAAAACTTTAAATCTGCTGATAAATATCTGATCTGCTCTTTGTTAAGATTGCTAATATAGAAGCTTTTCACGCTAATTACAAACTAATAAAGGGGTGTTTCTTGCTTCGATGATACATTCTGAAAAGTACAATATCATAAGTTTACTGTAAATTTTATTTTGAAGTACAAATCAGCCATTCAGAAGATGAAGAAGTCAAGGATTCACAAAGAAATTACTTTGATTAAATGTAATTTTCTACTATTCAAGAGAGGGAAAACCAGGGATAGATAGATCAGTTTTCATGACATGCTGCTTGCAAGTTACTAGAGTCTATAATTAAGAATAGAATGAGAGACTACATTGAAACTTTTTAGTTGCTTGTAGAGAATAAGCATGTTTTTTGTAAATGACAAGCTTTACTTGATGAAATCTATTTAACCTTATGATGAAGTGAATAAATTATATTCAGCAGCTTAATCATATATTTCTCTGAAAGCATTAGGTTTAGTCCCTTTGCAGACTATTAGTTGAAACTGAAATCATGAAACTGAGGACTGATCAGTTAAAAGATTAACCTGGCAATATGTCAAAGATATGGTCAAGTACAGTAATTGACAGGATGTGACTACTAATACTCCACAGGATTGGAACTTTAAATATGCACTCTTTTTATTAACAAGTTTTAATTGGTGCAATAAAGAGTACAAAATTACAAGAATTTATACCAGAGCAAGGACTAAGTTCTGGCAAATGTACTTCAATATTAGTTCAATATGTGAGACATCCTTTCTTCATACTAAGAACAATCCTCAGATTACTTTCTATCTGAAGAAAAGCTTGAAAGAGTGCAGTTTTAACTTGTTAATAATAGTCATACAGTATGGAAACAGGCCATTTGGCCCCAAGTTCACAGCAACCAGTGGGAACTCTGTGAATTAATCCTACCTTTCAGCACTTGACCAACATCCCACTATGCCTAGGTAAATTACATGATCCTCTAGACAATTTTTAAATGCTGACAGACTCCACTTCCACTACTCCCTCCAGCTGTGTATTCTAGATACTCACCACTCTTCAGGTGAAAACAGCCTTCTTTGATTCTATCTAAGTCTCTTATCTCTTCACCTAAATATATATATCCTCTTGTTTCATTCACCTCTGACCTGGAGAACAATGTCCTGTGACCTACCCCATCTATGCCCCTCATGATTTTATACATTCAATCATATGCCCTTTTAACTTCCTCCACTCCAGGGAAAACAGATCTAAGCTCTCCTGTCTCTCCTCAAAACTGAACAGTTCATGCCAGGTAACATCCCGATGAATCTCCTCTGCAACTTCTCCAGCAGTAGCAAATATTTTCTTACAGTATGGTGACCAGAACTACTTGCAATGCTCCAACTGAGATCTGAACAGTGTTTTATAAAGTTGGAGCACAATCTACCTGCTCTTGTAGTCAATGTCTCAAGTGATGAAGGCACTAGGCATTTGTGCACTGGCAACTTCAAGGGTGTATGGACTTGCAAGCCAAGGTCTGTCTGTTCTTCAATATTCCCTCAGAAATTAAAATTCATGTGCATTTTATGGGATGTTATATTGAAGTTGTGTAAGACATTGATGAGGCCTAATTTAGAGTATTGTGTGCAGTTTTGGTCACCTACCTACAGGAAAGATGTATATAAGTTTGAAAGAGTACAGAGAAAATTTACAAGGATGTTGCCAGGTCTAGAGGACCTGAGGTATAAGGTTAGGATTTTATTCCTTGGAATGTGGGAAAATGAGGGGAGATTTGATAGAGGTATACAAAATTAAGAGGGATATAGCAGGCTTTTCCCCTTGAGGTTGAGTAGACTACAATTAGAAGTCATGTGTTAAAGGTGAAAGGTGAAAAATTTAAGGGGAACATGAGGGAAAACTTCCTCAGTCGGCAGGCTGTGGAAGTGTGGAATGAGCTGCCAGCACAAGTGGTGTATGCAATCACAATTTCAACTTTGAAGAGAAGTTTGGATAGGTACATGGATGGTAGGAGTATGGAGGGCTAAGATCTAGGTGCAGGTAGACGGGAGTTTAAATGGTCCGACATAGACTAGATAGCCAAAGAGCCTGTTTCTGTGCTGTATTTTTCCATGACTCTCTGACTCCTAACCTCATTAATATTCTGAAAATGCTAACCCTTAAGAAGGACATACTGGAGTGAGATCAAAGATTGGACAGATTGAGAGTTGGATTTTAGGATTTAAAATGAAAAGGAGCAATTAAACAAATAAGAGTTACAATAATCAGAATTTAAAAACTAGGAGCAAATTTTATTCATTTTGAGAGAAACTAAGAGCCAAGAAGAACTACTTTTACATTGAATAGTCTAGAAATTGGGAACATAGCCTTTTGGAGTTGAAGGATCAACCAACATGATGTACAAAAAGTGGTAAAAAAATTTCAACTGTTTTCTGCAAATTGATGTGGATGTTAGAGATCAATCAATGTAAGTTTTAGAATTAACAATTTTAAAATTGTTAATTTTAAAACTGACATTGACAGATCTGTTGTCATTGGATATGGACCATTTATAAATAGAGCAAATATTAGCAGAAATTGTTAGAAAAACTTAGCAGATCAGGCAGTATCTATGGAGACAGAAATAATCTTTCAGATCAATAACCATTCATTCCATGTGGGAAAAACTTGAGTGAATGCTGATGAGAAAGCAAGAGTTGACTAGGATGGCTCAGAAGAAAAACTCATTTGGGAATGCTGATATTGTATGAGAAGATGTGTCTGATCATCAGGAAGGAGATACAGGAGCATGAAGGCACACACTCAATGATTCAGGAACAGTAATAAGCTGTAGCTTCAGCCTACACCCTTTCAGTCTGTTTTAAAGAATATATATATTTTTTGTTGTAATCTTGTCCTATGAAATCATCATTGTAAATGATGCTTTTTGTTATGTTTGTACTGACCAAAATAAATTAATTTCATCTAATTAATTTCAAATTTTTAAAAAATTCAAATTGAAATTAAAGTTTCTTACACTGCCATCTGATTTCTGAATGGACATTGAACCCATGAACACAGCCACATAACAATTTTATTTTTATTTTTACCCTATTTATTTAACTATTTAATATATATATATAACAATTTCAATACTTATTTCAATCTTATTATGTATTGCAATCTACTTCTGCCACAAAGACAACATATTTCATGACACATAACAGTGATACTTAACCTGATATTGATTCTGAAACATTGTGATAGTGTGACCAGACAAGACTAAAACAACAAGTTTGGCTCTTCTCCCTAAACACTCGTTCAAGTTTGAGGAGACTAAATTGTCTATTCCTCTTCCTGTGTTACTATGGATGTTTTCAGAGCAGAGGTTATATGTTTAAATGATTCAGATTGTCAGGTTCATGAAAACATGGAATAGACAATTTGTTCTGAATAGTGAAATAGATCACATCAGAAAAGGATAGAATCTATAAAGCTCTTCTGGAAATAACTCCTGCAGCACAACTCATTAATAACTTTAAAACAGGAATTAAGAACTGAGAAAATTAAGGTGTATGAAGTGTCATGTACATGGAATTCATTAACAAGATACTTTACGTCTTTGACTTGATCCACGAAGACGATAAGTTTCTGAATTATCCTTGCCACAAAAATAACATCCATCATGTCCACGAAGCTTGCCGATTCTCCTGTGTAGACCATCAGTTGGTGGGCACAAGCAACAGCATTGGTGGCATTCACTGGGATCTGAAATCACACACGGTCTTTTTTTTACTCAAAAGTGTAGAAATAGTAATCCATACATGTTTGTGAAGTTAATAATAACTTAAATTTACAGAGCCACCTTCAATTCAATTGTGAATCCCTCAAGTTATCACAGCAGCACAGCAGGATATCCAATCTGACCACATTTTAAAGGGATATATTAAATAAAAACCCACTAGACACATATGTACATATTATTGGGAGGAGGGGAGTGGTAATTCCCACCATTGCCCATGCACCTGACTTTGCGAGAAAATATGCAGGTGCTAAAAATCCAAAGCAACACATAAAAAATGTTGGAGGAACTCAGCAAGACAGGTAGCTTATATTCCATCTGGGAGGCTTCCAACCTGATGGCACGAACATCAATTTCTCGAACTTCTGATAATTACCAAACCCCACTTCATTCCCCATTCCAGTTTCCCTCTCTCATCTTACCTGCCCATTACCTCCCTCTGGTGCTCCTCCTCCTTCCTGTTCTTCCATGGTCTTTTGATGTCTCCTATCAGATTCCCCCTTCTCCAGTCCTTTATCTCTTTCACCAATCAACTTCCCAGCTCTTTACTTCACCCCCTTCCTCTCTCCCAGTTTCACCAATCATCTACCACTTTGTACTTCTTCCTCAACTCCATCCCACCTTCTTACACTAACTTCTCTTTTTTTCCCAGTCCTGATGAACGGTCTCAGCCCAAAACATCGACTGTACTCTGTTATATAGATCTTGCCCAGCCTGCTGAGATCCTCCAGCATTTTGTGCGTGTTGCTTTGTGACAAAATTATCCAGACATCTAAAATGCAGTCGCACTCCCAGTTTTAAGGGAACACATGTTCAAGCATAAATGCATTTACAGATTTACGATTTTTATTTATCTTCCTTTGAGCAATAAAAATGTATTACATTTTGATCTATGACAAAGGAAAAAAAAGATATATCAGGTGAAATTAACAATAGTATTTACAAGGTTCTCTACAGATGGTGGAGTGAATATGTATGATAATTGGAAAGGAAACTCTGCTAGGTGCACAGTCATGTGACTTAGCAACAGAAATTTAAACCAATATCACACTATAAAACACATCTGTTTTTAATTATTTCACATAGCTATTTTCCATTGTCTTAATGCAATGATTGTGTCATTGCATGAATTCATTGATTGCTTATCTTTTGTTATGAATACCATGCAATACGTGTCAACGCTGTGACAGGAAGTAACTGCTTTTGTTTTGTGATTTGATTACATTTTACTTAAGGCTATGTACTTGATTATATTTAACATTGGATTTCATTTAATCAGACTTAGAACATATTTCAATTTGATTGACAGCACATAACATTGCAATTGATTCCATCTTAAAAATATCCAGCATTGAAAGCTTTAGAACACTGTATACAATTTCTACCCTGGTGCCTATTAAGAGCATTTCACAAAATTAGTATTAGATAATCATGCACAGTGCGTTTAAATGTCATTTGATTTTGGTTCAAATCAAATATCCATTATTACATACATTATGGTAGCATAGAGGCTTGCGTGATTCTATTCAGAATGGACGTGTTGTCATTGGAAAGAGTCCAGAGGAGGTTCACAAGGATGATTCTGGGAATGAAGGGGTTAACTTAAGAGTTGCATTTGGCAGCTTTGGGCCTGTACTCACTGGCATTTAGAAAAATGTGGGGATGGGGGGGATCTCATTGAAACCTACTGAATGTTGAAAGGGTTACATAGGGTGGATGTGGAGAGGATGTTTCCTATGGTGGGGGCATCTAGAACTAGAGGGCACAGCCTCAAATTTGAGGGGCGATCTTTTAGAATAGAGGTAAAGAGGAATTCTTTTTTAGCTAGAGAGCAGTGAATCTGTGGAATGTTCTGATACAGACTGCAGTGGAGGCCAAATCCATCAGCATACTTAAGGCGGAAGTTGATCGTTTCCTGATCGGTCAGGGAATCAAATGATATGATGAAAAGACAGGTGTATGGGGTTGAGTGGGACCCGGGATCAGCCACGATGGAATGCTGGAGTAGACTCAATAGGCTGTATGGCCTAATTCTGCTCCTAAGTCTTATTACAGGTTAGGGTGTTAGACCTCAGAGTTGAAATCTAGCACCCTCTGTAAGCAGCTTGTACATCCTCCCTGAGGAACGTATGGGTTTCCTCAGAGTGCTCCAAAGACATACTGGTTAGCTGGTTAATTGGTCATTCTAAATTGTCCTGTGATTAGACTAGGATTAAATCAGGGACTGCTGGTAGTGTGCCTCGAAGGCCCAGAACGGTCTATCCCACACTTAATCTCTAAATAAGTAAATATAATGTGTTTTTAATCAATTTAATCACATTTTACTACAGGCATCATGGTATTCCAGCAGAAGCACAACTCCTTCCATTTGAGTTGTAACAAATCTGAGACTACTGGGCACCTCAACTTACAGGACGGAGTAGTTATGTGCATCCTGGGTATGTAGCCTAGATAGTCTTTTCTATGGCACCCTCCACTCTGCACCTTCCTCAGCAGCACACAAAATGCTTGAGGAACTCAGGGGATCAGGGGGAATTTGTGCAGGGAGATGAAGAGTCAACATTTTGAGATGAGATGCTTCACCGGCACTGAAAATCACGAGTGGGGATAGCCAGTATAGCGATTTCAACTTTATTTATTTATCTAGCGACACCCTGCAGAAACTGCACCCCCCCCCCACCCCCAAGCCAGGCTGTTCCAGCAACCCCACAGCCCTGATTAACACTAAACTAATCACGGGGCAATCTACAATGACCAATCAACCAACACCGTACATCTTTGGAAACCCATGCATTCCACATGGAGGACATACAGAAACCCCTTACATAACTGTGCTGGAATTGGACTCCAAACATTGGAACGCCCCAAGTTGTAACACCATCACCCTAACTGCTACACTACCATGGAAACAGCTATCAAACCAGCTATTTCCCTTCTATCTTTCATTTCAGATGAAGGGACTTGACTCAAAACGTCAACTGTCCATTTCCTTGTACAGAAAATGCCTGACACTCTGAGTTCCTCCAGTAATTTTTTGCTCCAGATTTCAGCTTGTGTCCCCAGCTTGCATGTTTCGTTTCTGGATCGTGAATAACTACTTTAAGTTAAGGGAACATGGGAGTGAGTGAAAAGGCAGCACAGGGAAAAACTACCTGGTGAGCCAGGTGCCAAGCCTTCAGGATTTCTGAATAGTCAGATTTAGACTATTGAAGCTTTATTGGAACTCAAGCATTATCTGCACTTATTCTTTTTTACATGCTGGACACAAAGCAAAAAAGCTGGACTACACTGAGGCAGGAAGTAGTTGTGTTCACTCACGGCTCGGGCAGCCTAGGTTTAATCTTGACCGCTGATGTTGTGTGCAGTTTACAGATTCTCCCTGTGACCATATGGGTTTCCTTCAGTTTCCTCTCACATGCCAAAGAGGTGCAGATTGGCAGATTAACCTGGCCCTAGTGTGGGTGAGCATCAAAGTTGGGGGAGAGTGACGGGAAGGGGGAAAGAATGCAGGATCAAGGGTAGCACAATAGTATAGCTGCTGTCATGAAGGGCCTTGGCCTAAAACATCCATTCTTTATTCCCCTCTGTAGATGCTGAATTCCTCCAGTGTTTTGTGCATGATAGTTGCTGTCTCACAACTCTAGCTACCCAAGTTCAATGCTGACCTCTAGTACTGTCTTACTGGAGTTTGTACTTTTTCCCTGTGACCATGTGGGCTTCCCCTGTTTATTTTCCAGTCACCTTCTGCAACCCAAAAACATGTGGGATGGCCACTGTTAATTACTCCCTGTGTGCTTGTGAGTGATTGAGTCTGGGGTTATTTCATGGGAACGGGTGGAGAATGAAGCAGCAATAGTGTGAACAGGCGGCTTAGTGAATAGCGATGGTCTGATAGACTAAAAGGCCTGTTGTGCTGTATGAGTTCATGACTGTATTTACACATGTCCCTTCTACATTCATGCTTTTAACTAGATAGGGGTAAGCTGATGAAGAGGGATGTTTGGGAAAGAAATTCTTAAGTTCAGGTGAAATAGCTATATTTGGCATTAATATATTTCCAGAGAATCATGAAGACAAAGATGCAGCTATTTTTCCCGTCTTTAGGACTGGAGCTGAATATAGGATGTTTAAAAAAAAAATTCTGTTGCAATTTTTGATGCAGAGAGCACATCTTTCTCTACAATCCTGCCAAACATGACAGGCTGATTCTTCGACCAAGCAAACTGAGTTACTCCGGCTCTCTGGAAGATTAGTGATGGAATGGAAAGATTCCAATCTATTATCATAACAAAGCCATGCAGTCAACTTTAATGAATAAAAGCAACTGCTTGCATTATCTTCCTGGTGGCATTTAAAATAAACGTAGTTCAATATCAGTAACCAAGGGCAAGTCTGCATCTGACGTGTGGAGGGTGTTTAAAGATCAATGGCACAGAGTACAAGAAAGGCAGACACAGTAATTCAAAGAACCAAAATGAAATGAGTGAAAGACAGCATCCAACAGGACGGACAAACAACCACTGTGTAAAGACAACAAACTGTGCAAAATAGAAAAGAAAAATAAAGAAATAATTAATACCCCCCCAAAAAATATCAGTAACCAATAGCCAGTTAGAAAAGACTTTCAGGTGCCTTGTTTATTCAAAAGTGCTGAGTAAATACCACAATTCCCCCAATCAATATATAATAAATGATGTTAAGTCATTATTAATGATATTATTATCCACTGAACTGACATGAAAGCATCTAATACTACAGACAATGTGGAGAGCTTTTGCCTCTATTCAGACTCGGTATGCTGAATCCATTTCATGAGAATGTTTCCATTGTGCTATTTTGAATGTGATTAGGGAAGCAGCTACACACAGAATTACTGTTTCTCTTACTATGTGCACAAAAGAAATCAGGTCTTTACTTGCATTATACCTTTTACTGATGTTACAATGCACTTAAGACCTTACAACCAATTAAACTATAACTGGTAGGAAAAAAGTTACACAAAATTCTATCCACAGCAATCACCACATTTGGCTTACGGTTTTAGGCAATATGAAGAAGTAGATTTTGCATCTTTTAAACAGCATCTCTGTACTGCTCGAGAAATTATTCATCCAAAAATGTTTTCTCATCGAAAAAAATGAACAACCAACTCTGCTCTTTTGAGTCAGTTATGTTGGCTAAGACATTTTGAGAAACCTACATTCTTTTAAATAAGCTTTGTGATTTGACATAATTGTGGGAAGAGAAAAAGGTGGGCCAAGGAGAAACATTGTAAATTGGATTTAAGTTAGTTTCATTAAACTAAGGTGTGATTTAGCAGAAGTGGATTGGAAACAGTCCCTGAAGGAAAATCAACATCAAAGAAATGGGATGCATTCAAAGAGCAGATGCTGGAGGCTTACTGAAATGAATTTCCAAAAAGAAAAAAAGTGAAGAACTGCAAAATTGTACTATCTCGAGACACTGAAGAACATATAAGGAATGTAATACAATGTAGCAAAAATAAAGAAGAAACCAATACTTAAAGATCAACACTGTAGGAAGTATAGAAGAAGTACAGGGATGAAATCATAAAAGAAGTTTATTAAGATGGAAGGTGCATGAAAAATTGATGGTAGGTACAGTATAATCCAAGAAAACTCTAAGATATGTTATAAATAGATTAAGTGAAAGAGATTTGCAAAGAATTTTGCCCTATAGAGCTGTAGAGCTCCAAGCTATAAACTCAGTATGGATGGTTCCTCATATTTTGTCTATCTTCACGTTAGTGAGTAATTCTAGGTACCAAAATTCAAGAGGAACCAGCATGTGACTGAGGAAGAGGAAGAGAGGGCGGGAGGGAGAGAGAGAGAGAGAGAGAGAGAGAGAGATGGATGGAAGGAGGGGAGGAGAGAGAGGGAAAGGGAACACAGAGAGAGTGAGAGAGGGAGGGTTGGAGGGGGGCAAGAAAGTGTGAGAGAGAGAGAGAGGGTGGGATAGAGGGAGGGAGAAGGAGCGAGAGAAATGGAGAGAGAAATAAACTGTTTTCATTGGTTAGTTTAAATTATTAACTAACAGTGAATGAAAGAAGATAATTGCTAAGAGGAATAATAGATGATGAAAGTTTGGAATTTGGGTGTGAGAATATTTTGGAATATCAGGTATGAGAAAGCACCTGGATACATGGCCTGGGAGAATGAACTGTATGATTCAATTAATGTAGAAATAAAGCTATTTGAGCTAGTGATTCCCAGTAAATAATCACAAGATTAGGAGCAGAATTAGGTCTGCTCTGCCATTTCATCGTGGCTGATCAATTTTTCCTCTTAGCCCCAATCTCCTGCCTTCTCCCTATATCCCTTCATGCCCTGACTAATCAAGAATCAATCAACCTCTGCCTTAAATATCAATAAGACTTGGCCTCCACAGCTACCTGCGGCAAAGAATTCCACAGATTCACCACATTCTGGCTAAAGTAATTCCTCGTCATCTTTGTTCTAAAAGGATGTCCCTCTACTCTGAAGCTGAGTCTGCTGGTCTTAAACTCTCCCACCAAAGGAAACATCTTCTCCACATCCACTCCATCAAGGCCTTTCACCATTTGATAAGTTTCAATGAGGTCTCCCCTCATTCTTCTGAATTCTAGTGAATACAGGCCGAGAGACATCAAAAACTCTTCATCTGACAAGCCATTCAATCCTGAAGTCATTTTTGTGAACTACTTTTGAACCCTCTCCAGTTTCAGCATATCCTTTCAAAGGAGCCCAAACCTGCTCACAAAACTCCAAGTGAAGCCTCACCAGTGCTTCATAAAGTCTCAGCATTATATCCTTGCTTTTATATTTGAGTCCTCTTGAAATGTTTACTATCTTTGCATTTGCCTTCCTCACCACAGACTCAACCTGCAAATTAAACTTTCTGGAATCCTGCACAGGGACTACAAAGTCCCTTTGTGTCACAGTTTTTTACATTTTCTCTCCATTTACAAAATAACCAACCTTGTTATTTTTTCTACCAAAGTGCACAACCGTACACTTCCTGACACTGAACTCCAGCTGTCATTTTTTTGCCATTTTGCATTCTGCCAATAAGTCTTTCTGTAACCTCTTTATTTCCTCAAAGCTTCCTGCCCCTCCAGCTATCTTCATACTGTCTTCAAATTTTGTAACAAACCCCCCAATTCCATCATCCAAATCATTGATGTGTAAAGTAAAAAGAATTGGTCCCAAAACAGACCCCCGTGGAACACCACTAGTCACCAGCAGCCAGTCAAAACGGACACAACATTAACTGATTCTTCATTGTCTATCCTGCTTATTACTTCTTCAAAGGATTCCAGCAGATTTGTCAGGCAATATTTTCCCTTGAAGAAACCATGCTGACTACGGCCTATTTTATCATGTGCCACCAAGTACCCTGAGACCTCATCCTTAACAATTGACTCCAACATCTTCCCAACCACTGAGGTTAGACTAACTAGCCTATGGTTTCCTTTCTTCTGCCTCTCTCTCTTCTTGAAGAGTGGAGTGATATTTGCAATGTTCCAGTCTTCTGGAACCATTCCAGATTCTAGTGATTCTTGAAAGATCATTACTAATGTGTCCGTGATCTCTTCAGCCACCTCTTTCAGAACTCTAGGGTGTACAACATCTGTTCCAGGTGACATATCTACCTTCAGACCTTTCAGTTTCCCACGAACCCTTTCTCTAGTTACTTCATATACTTCATGCCTCTTGACACCTGCAACTTCCACCTTACTGCTAGTGTCTTCCACAGTGAAGACTGATGCAAAATACTTATACAGTTCATCTTTTTATGAATATTTTATGAATACTTATTCATAACCTACCTAAACAATGGTGACTAAGCAAGCAACAGTTTATATTTCATATGGCACTCTGTAGGGCAGATAAACCAGACCAGATGAGAAGGAAAGATGTTATTGTACTTCATTGATCACAAAGGAAATTGTACCATACCACAAAACCCTTAAATGCAACCCTGGAGAATCTGTTAAATACATTGCAAACACATTCATCTCATCTAGAAATGAATCGGTTAAATATTGCTGTTTTTTTTTTACTGTCAACCAGGAGAAGAAAGAAATCCTGTGGTACCTTCTAAAATGAGCTAAGGCTGTTAGCAGATTGTTTCAATTTCACAGACAGGGAAAAACCCATTCATCAGCGATCAGCTTATTTGAGGAAGCCTTTCTGAGGGAGGGACCTTATATGAGACAGAATTAACTCCAATAAAACACATGTGCACGCATGCAAAGGCACTCATTTTTACCTGATGGCCAACAGCAGGAAGCACTTGCAGTGAATTTCAGGAACATAAATCAAAATGGGAAAAAGCATTATCAAGATGACTTAGATGTTGCAATTATTGTGGAGAACAATACAAGTGGTTGTTAAAGAACTGTCCTGGGTATGGGGATAAGTCCATATGTTGTGAAATAGAAAATAATTGTTACATTAAAGATTTCATTATTGTTACATGGAGAGGATGAGATGAGGCATTCGGGAATAGACGAAGTTGTATTCAGTGTACCATCTGAGTACAATGTACCTGATTCCAAACTAACTTGATGCATGGAAGGAACATTGTTGATGCATATCTAACCTAAGGTATTGACGTGAGGGCATCTCGGGAACAGGCCAACAACCTCAAAATGATACAGTTAAACCAAAGTTATGTGATGTTGATGGAAGGTAATATGACATTGAAGTGTGCTGAGAAATGGTCTTTGAAGGTGATAAGTCCAAAATATCAAGACAGATATAACGTAGATTTATTGTAGAAGATCAAAAGGAAGTTGCTTTCATCTTTGGAAGTATTATGGCAAGGCAGATGGAATGTGGAAAAGGTATAGCATTACAGGTAATGGTGATTTGACACTCATATACCAGATCATACAAGTTTGTGACATATGACGTTGTCCTATATGGAATGAAAAGGCAAGACCTCTGAAGAGGTTCACTTAATGGAAGCAGAAAAGAGATAGCAAAGGGTTCAACACTAGTGGCACTGGAGAAAGATAAGGACTGCCCTTTTGTTTCCACAGATGCTGACCTCCTCCAGCAGTATGCATTTATTCCATGGCTCAGCTTCTCCACTGCCAGTGAGGGCAAGTGCAAAATAAAAGAATAACTGCTCATATTTCATATTTGTACAGCCCAGGGTTGTACAATCCTAAGGTTGTCACAGCTGGAGTGGTAGTGGGGATAAGCTCCCACTACCTATAAAGTGCTCCAAATGGCGTGTGTCTCTAACAGCCTCTGACAACCAAGTCCAATTCTTGGCCTTCACATGTGGCTTAACTACTAGGCCCGGTGGAACTGTTTCTACTGACAAGAGAAGGGGCGAAGGCGGACCACTGGTGCCTCAAAACCAGGTGCTTCGGGCAGGTGGGGTTGGTCAGCCTTGGATGACCGTCTGTATAGGAGAAGGAAACTCTGATTTTAAACCTCCACTGCTTGGCAGCCAGAGACCCACCCATGGGAAAGGCTTCGGGAGAAACCCCGAGGAAGAAGTCTGGAGCCAGGGTCCCTAAGGCAGTTTGATGTTGCTTACAGCTTCATTTTGGCAACCTCTGCGATGACACTGGTGCCCTTGTACTACATCAGTGATGTGGAGAGGGGGAGCCCACTACATGAGCAACAGCCAGTTTTTCAAATCTTCCTGCCCAGGCTTGTGTCCTGGAGAGGGCACAGCCCACCAGAGGCACAAACCCATGACCCCCTGAGATCAACGTCTGCCTACTACCACTACAATCTAATGGGATGGATGTTGAATTTTCTAATTTCAGGTAAACCACTCCCATCTACACAGCTAGGATTTTTCTCTCTTTGATCACTTATTCCATTCCTTTCCCCACATCCTCTCTGGGCAGCACCTCCCCCCACACAGTTCCATCTTCCCTCAGTGGCATTCTGTCTTTACTATTTCCCCTCCTGTACCCCACCTGCCTATTTTCTTCTGTCTTTTGTTGCATCCTATCACCTACCTACAAAACCTACAAAACTGCCCCTAATCCACCTCCTTTTTCCCCATTTGGTTCCATCTGCCCATCATTCCAAACCCTATCTGGTTCCACCTGTGACCTGCCAGTCTCTCTCCCATTTCACTGTACTGGCCCCCTTCCCTCTACACTCTTATGATACTGGGTATCAGTCTGAAATACTGTCCTTCCCAATCTATCTACAGATGCTGCTTGATACTCTGAGTTCTTCCAGCAGTTTATTTTTTGCTTCAGATTCCAGCATTTGCAGTCTCTTGTGTCTTCACTGGACCCATTACAGACAATGCACATAGATTCACAAAAGTATTTTCTCGCTCCAAGAGGAAATACTTGGACAAATGTTGCAGATGGCATTACTGGGATTAAGAGTTTCTTATCTGGGGTTCATCTGTACAGCCATAAAAAAGGAATTTGAAGAGCTTACAGTGTAAAGCAAAAGTTTCCACAACCCTGATCAAAATTTCTGTTACTGTGAATAGTTAAGTGAGTAGAAGATGAACTGATCTCCAAAAGTCATAACATTAAAGATGAAACATTCTTTTCAATATTTTAAGCAAGATTTGTGTATTATTTCTGTTTTGTACAATTTCAGAGTGAACAAAAGGAAAGGAGCCCCATGCAAAAGTTTGGGCACCCCAAGAGATTTGAGCTCTCAGATAACTTTTACCAAGGTCTCTGACCTTAATTAGCTTGTTAGGGCTATGGCTTGTTCACAGTCATCGTTAGGAAGGGCCAGGTGATGCAAATTTTAAAGCTTTATAAATACCCTGACTCCTCAAACCTTGTCCCAACAATCAGCAGTCATGGGATCCACTAAGCAGCTGCCTAGCACTCCGAAAATTAAAATAAATGACGCCCACAAAGCAGGAGAAGGCTATAAGACAATAGTAAGCAACACACACAAAATGCTGGCGGAACGCAGCAGGCCAGGCAGCATCTATAGGAAGAAGTACAGTCGATGTTTCGGGGCAAGACCCTTTGTCAGGACTAACTGAAAGAAGGGATAGTAAGAGATTTGAAAGTGGGAGGGGGAGGGGGAGATCCAAAATGATAGGAGAAGACCGGAGGGGGAGGGATGAAGCTAAGAGCTGGGAAGTTGATTGGCAAAAGGGATACACAGCTGGAAAAGGGAGAGGATCATGGGATGGGAGGCCTAAGTGGAAAGAAATGGGGAGGGGAGCACCAGAGGGAGATGGAAAGCAGGCAAGGAGTGATTGTGAGAGGGACAGAGAAAAAAAGTGAGAGGGAAAAGAAGAAAAAAGGGAAAACAAACAAACAAATAAACCTCACCTGGAAGGACGGTCTGGGGCCCTGAATGGTGGTGAGGGAGAAAGTGTAAGGGCAGGTGTAGCACTTGTTCCGCTTACAAGGGTAAGTGCCAGGAGGGAGATCGGTGGGAAGGGATGGGGGGGAATGAATGGACAAGGGAGTCGAGTAGGGAGCGATCCCTGCGGAAAGTAGGGTGGGGGGGAGGGAAAGATATGCTTGGTAGTGGGATCCCACTGGAGGTGGTGGAAGTTACGGAGAATTATATGTTGGACCTGGAGGTTGGTAGGGTAGTAGGTGAGGATAAGGGGAACCCTATCCCCAGTGGGGTGGGAGAAGGATGGGGTGAGAGCAGATGTGTGTGAAATGGGAGAGATGCGTTTGAGTGCAGATTTGATAGTGGAGGAAGGGAAGCCTCTTTCTTTAAAAAAAGGAAAACATCACCTTCATCCTGGAATGAAAAGCCTCATCTTGAGAGCAGATGCGGGGGAGACGATGGAATTGTGAGAAGGAATGGCATTTTTGCAAGAGACAGCGTGGGAAGAGGAATAATCTAGGTAGCTGTGAGAGTCCGTAGGCTTATAGTAGATATTAGTAGATAAGCCATCTCCAGAGATAGAGACTGAAAGATCATGAAAGACGAGGGAGGTGTCTTAAATGAGCCAGTTAAATTTGAGGGCAGGGTGAAAGCTGGAGGCAAAGTTAATGAAGTGAACGATCACAGCTTGCGTGCAGGAAGCAGTGCCAATGCAGTCGTCAATGTAGTAAAGGAAAAGTGGGGACAGATACCAGTATATGCTTGGAACATGGACTGTTCCACAAAGCCAACAAAAAGGCAGGTGTAGCTGGGACCCATATGGGTGCCCATGGCTACACTTTTGGTTTGGACGAAGTGGGAGGAGCCAAAGGAGAAATTATTAAGAGTAAGGACTAATTCCGCTAGACGGAGGAGAGTGGTGGTAGAGGGGAATTGGTTAGGTCTGGAATCCAAAAAGAAGCAAGAGAGCTTTGAGACCTTCCTGGTGGGGGATGGAGGTATATAGTGACTGGATGTCCATGGTGAAAATAAGGTGGTGGGGACCAGGGAACTTAAAATCATTGAAAAAATTCAAACCGTGAGAAGTGTCACGAACATAGGTGGGAAGGGATTGACCAAGGGCGGATAAAACAGTGTCAAGGTATGCAGAAATGAGTTTGGTGGGGCAGGAGCAAGCTGAGACAATATGTCTACCTGGACAGGCAGGATTGTGGATCTCGGGTAGGAGGTAGAAGCATGAAGTGTGGTGTGGGAACTATGAGCAAAGCATTTTCAGGTGGCCGTTTCCTCAGTTCGTAATGTAATTAAGAAATGGCAGTTAACAGGAATGGTGGAGGTCAAGTTGAGACCAAGAAAACTTTCCAAGAGAACTGCTCGTAGGATTGCTAGAAGGGCAAGTCAAAACCCCCATTTGTCTGCAAAAGACCTTCAGGAAGATTTAGCAGACTCTGGAGTGGCAGTGAACTGTTCTGCTGTGCAGCAACACCTGCACAAATATGACCTTCATGGAGGAGTCATCAGAAGAAAACCTTTCCTGCGTCCTCACCACAAAATTCAGCATCACAAGTTTGCAAAGAACATCTAAACAAGCCTGATGCATTTTGGAAACAAGCCCTGTGGTCTAATCAAGTTAAAATAGAACTTTTTGACCACAATAAGCAAAGGTATGTTTGGAGAAAAACGGGTGCAGAATTTTATGAAAAGAGCACCTCTCCAACTGTTAAGCATGGGAGTGAATCTTTGGGCTTGTGTTGCAGCCAGTGGCATGGGGAACATTTCACTAGTAGAGGAAAGAATGAATTCAATTAAATACCAGCAAATTCTGGAAGCAAGTATCACACCATCTGTAAAAAAGCTGAAGATGAAAAGAGGATGGCTTCTATAACAGGATAATGATCCTAAACACACCTCAAAATCCACAATGGACTACCTCAAGAGGCGCAAGCTGAAGGTTTTGCCATGGCCCACACAGTTCCCGGACCTAAACATCATTGAAAATCTGTGGATAGACCTCAAAAGAGCAGTGCATGGACGATGGCCCAAGAATTTCACAGAACTAGAAGCCTTTTTCAAGGAAGAATGGGTGAAAGCCCCCCAAACAAGAATTGAAAGCTGGCTACAGAAAGCATTTACAAGCTGTGATACTTGCCAAAGGGGGTGTTACTAAGTACTGACCATGCAGGGTGCCCAAACTTTTGATTCGGGCCCTTTTCCTTTTTTGTTATTTTGAAACTGTAAAAGATGGAAATAAAAATGTAATCTTGCTTAAAATATTAAAGAAATGTGTCATCTTCAACTTCATGCCTTTTGTAAATCAGGTTATCTTATATTCGCTTAGCTATTCACAGTAACAGAAATTTTGATCAGGGGTGCCCAAACTCTTGCATACCACTGTATTTTTAAAACAGAAAAAGGCATATTTTTCATAATTACACACTCAAACGCTGAAATTGCAAATTAAATATTTACAAGGTTGCAACCAGTATAACAGATACTATGAAACAATGGCTTATGTCTGGTTTGCTATCATATAGTCATGCATTCCATCAACATCAATTAGTGACTGAGAAGACAGGAAAACAGTAAATTTAACTTAATAAAATGTTGTGACTCAAGTTATTGATTCAGTTGAATGCGAAGCAATAAAATCTGAGTCAAGCAGAGATTTTTTGTTCTCTCTGAATTGACATTGTTCAGAGCCTCAGTCCGTGGTTGTTTTATATTCTTAATAATAGCCATGAAAGAACAACTGCTGTAATAGGTTCAGTAACATTAACAGACAAGGTAAAGCCCCATCAGAACTCCCCACTTTTTCCCCTTATTTCATTTCACTTTGAAATGTAGCAACACTGATCCAAAAGGCAGTTAACATTCTGGCTGGCACACTGAGTAGAACGTTTACTATTCCCTTTTTGGACATTGATATCTGGAAGTAGAATCCTAGCTGAATGATCTATTTTAGCATTTAATATAGAGTTCCCTGACTATCACAGACCTCCATCTGTAAGTTGTCTGCTCTAATTCAGCAATGTATAAACAATGAAGGCTGACAACTGTTGGCTAGGAAGGGCAAGGGTTTGGATTTACTTGATCAATGCCTGCGTCAGGAGGGCTGCAGATTTTACAATTCACAGAAACAGAGGAACACCCCCTCTGTAGCTCAGGTTGTGCTGTACTCTGAGAGAATGGCACTCTTGAAAGCAACTCCCTAGCTGTTTCAAGAGCTGCTTTAACAAATGCTCAATAATATTGCCCTATGAATCAGACTTCCATAAGACCATAAGACAAGAGCTGAATTAGACCTTTCAGCTGATTTGTTCCCCTTTTATTGATTGATTGAGTGGTTCTTTTGACGGAAAATTAACTCACTTTCCATTTCAATCGATCAGTTCTAGCAATGCATCACAGAAATGTGACCAATGCAGATTTTTCTCAGAGTGGGTGATCTCACTACCTTTCCCACCTCACAGTACTGTGACTGACTCATCCCAGCTGGACAATGAGTACACACTCTTAACACATCACTTTTAAACCATTTTTTCCCTTTCCCTTCTTTAAAATGTGCCTTGCATTCTGCTTTACCATCTTAAAAGATCTTCACCCTACCCCTAACTGTTGCAACAGGGGTTTTTGCATGGGTCACCAGCAACATGCAATTGATCGGCGGTTAAGCTTTGTTATTTTGCTCCAATACTCTGTTCCCAATGATATGAGGTGACTTACAACTTTAAATCTCTGAGCATAAAAGTTAGATGCCAACAGCAATATTTAAAGCTGTCCCTTTTAATCTGAAACAACAAAATCTATTGGGACAAAAATCCGTGCATCTTCTTTCCTCTAAATTAAAGTACAGTACCAGAAATGAAATTGTCATTTGTGCTTTTCACAGTTCTTTCTGAACTTCCAACCCTTCTGGGAGAAAGTCAGTATCTGGTAGTTTTTATTGAGGATCTATATTTGTTTCCTTTATTTATTTGTTGAGATGGACTAGGTCCTTCTGGCCCTTTGAAACACATCACCCAATACCCAATGCCAGCACCCTAGGCCTGAGTTGAAGTAATAGTGATAGTAGTAGTACCCAATACCCACTGAATTAACCCGAGCCTAACCACAGAAAAACTTACAATGATCAATTAACCTACCAACCAGTATGTCTTTGGCCTATGGGAAGAAACTGCAGCACCCAGCAGAAACCCACACAACCATGGGGAGAACATTCAAAGTTCTTACAGACAGTGGCTGGAATTGAACCCAGGTTGCTGGTACTGTAAAGCATTGTGCTAGCCATTATGCTACTATGTCACCTCTGAGTCACTCTACCAGTCTATGTAATCATAAAGACATAATCCACTTAAGTTTAGGTAACTGACCTGAAAATAAAATATTTATCAGAAATGAAAAGTTCTCTTGATAACTTTACCATATTTTAGTTTTCTCTAACACTACCTAATCTGTTTAAAGAGTGCATTATCATAGCCCAAACATACTGCCTTTCAATACGATATTGACAGATTACAGAACATTAACTACATAGTTACACAACTTATTATTTTCATTTGAATGAGTTAAAGTTTTCAGGCAGAATTTCAGCCCAAATTCAATTTTTCATTAAAATTATAGGGATTTCCTAGGGTTCTTTTCCAATTTCCAATTTAAAGATTTCAGATCAGATTTCTCTTGTGCAATGAGAACAATTTTCCTTGGAAGCAGAGAAACATATTACCTCTTCTTTATCAGTGTTTGGCATGCTTTAGCAATTGTCTCCACAATGTCTTTTAATAGCTCACTTTGTATAATCATGTGCTATTCAAATCATGATAAAGTTGCTAAAGAATGACAAAATGAAGGGGTATAACTTAATTCAATATTATGACCAAAAATTTTATCAAAAGAATAAAAGAAAATAAAAAGAAGAGAAAAGAAAATTTTATTAATAGCTGAACAGTAAGACCAGTTTTATTGCAAACCTATATGTAAAAAAGACAAAATTGTTCAACTTTTCTTTTTTCAAACACTCATTAAAAGTCAGAATCACGTAAGTATAACATTAATTTATTCTTAGTTATTGGGAAGTAGATTTCTTTCCCTCAAGAAGAAATTGCTTCAACATTTCATGTTCAGAATTATTTCACAATCTCAGATAAAAACATGATATAATTCAGCAGCTATGCCAAAAGATACAAAAAAAATATAACCGGGTGACTGTCGAATCTTATTATCGTCAAAAGTGTACTTAGGCATCCATCTGGGTAATGCTAGAATAGTTGCCTGTGCCTTTAATTGGAGACAGTGATGTCATTACACATGTGTGAGATAGTGGGGAGACCATTTTGTTTTCTGCAGAAGAAGTTGGTGGGGCTTTGGGATTAAGTTCCTCCCAAAGATACTGGGCATGGTGAGGAAAGGTGAGTATTAATTGATGATATCCATGTGAATTAGTTTATGCTTGTTGGTGAATCGAGAATATCGGTAATTTGACATGTTTTACATGTGGATGCTTTAGATTTTCATGAGTGAAGGCATCGGCGCTGGATAGTGTGGTTTGTGTAAAGTTCCTTACCGGCCAAGTAGGTCAGTCTTCCTGTAATTTAACTACCAGGCAATATCTTGTAAAAGTTGTGCCAAAGTGTACCTTTTGTCTAACTTTACTGTATCATGACTGATTGTCAATGTAACAGCGTAACGTGAACGTTTAGTCTCTGTTTGGAAGTTAAGTACGTGTGTACTAAAAGGGAGTAGACGTCTTAGATGAGATGTATTCGCTTATACTTTTGCTGTTGTGTATAAGGTACAAGACTATTCAGAACCAATGTTCCCTCTAACCTGTGTGCACGCACATATCTTTTGCTACAAGCACACAAAGGAATTTTAACTCCGCACCAAAGGTTATCACCTTCTACCTTGATGGCATGTTAAATATATTTCACATCTGTACAGAATCTCATTTCCTTTTCCAGTTTCTGGTACTGACAGTGTTGGTAATGTGGAATTTGCGATGATTTGTCTGCAGATTTTAGAACTGGCTTATTTATATAGTTTTTATTGAACAATTTATTCAGTGCACACATGTTATCACTGGGCAAAAAATTTGCATTGCATTAGATTTTTGCATACCCTGGTCATTAAAAATTAGAAGGAACATTGTTCCAAACTGTTTGGTTCACTGCAGTTTCAATCATTCAGGCTTGGAGATGCCAGAAATGGCCAGGAGTGAAAAGGAATGATTTCACTACATCAACAAATTAGGAAATGCGCAGAATGAAGGTATCAACAATCATCTTGAATGTTACAATGATAGTGAAGATTTGGGGAATGCAATCATTGAAAGTTTTATATCAAAGCACTAAAGCGGGGAATATGAAGATGAGGAAAGTGATGAGAATGACACAACTGAACCTGAGCTAATGACTACACATGATGCCAGGAATGTATTGTTGGATTTTGACATTACTTCATGCAGGAAGACAATGAAGGTAGTCCAGTCTGTGTCTGCATTGATTTTGTCCATTTCCAATCAGTCAAAACAACACACCAGCATACACATTGAGGAATTCATCAATTTCTAGCTATTACAAACTATATAAATAGTAGATTTAGCAAGGGTCTCAAATTTTCTTTGAAATCAAAATAAAAAAAAAATCAAGTTATCACTGCTTTTTGAACCAGTGTTAATTGGCCCAAATGGATAACATACCACATGCACGCACAACTGTTCGCTCTCAGCATCGTATAGTCCCTAATAGCCACACAAGTGCACGTAACAGACTATCTCCTACCCCAATTATGCAGCACAGTGTCCCAAATAAACAAAGGGAATCCTGGCTATTTCCTTGATTTGTTTTTGTTCTTTGAGAGTTGTCCCAAATAAGTGGCTGCCCTGATTAACTGATGACCCAATTGCCCAATTAACCAGAATCCATTGTGTGTCTGTATGTATGTATGTTTTCATGATACCAGGAAAACTTCCATAGCCAAAATGAATCTGAATAATTTGACAACTATTTGGCTTGCTATGAAGATAATCAGAAATCTTTTGAAGTGCTGCAGAATATCCAAATTATACTTTATAGTATTCAATATAAAATATCAGCATGTGCTCATGTGAAGCTAAATCAACCTTTCAAAGGTAAATGGCATTACATTTTGAATAATGCATGCTAAGAGCATTTGAACACTTGGGCTTGTTAAACTGAATTATTGCAGTAGTACATTTACCAATGTTTTTCACCTACTCATAGATTTTCCATTCAGCGTTGCAGTACAGTACTCCATGTTTTTTTCAAATTTCTCTTTTAATCTCATAAAAACATCCTCTGTTAGATTATTGTGAATTTTCCATATGTTGTAAAAATCCCTCAGATGATTGTTGCCTAATCGGATCAAAAACTTGCAGAGTTTTCTTTTACACACAGATTCCACTTCAGCAAAAATGAAATTTCAAACATGCTGCGAATGGCAAATGGCAAAGTCCTCCACATAAAAAGCTAGATAAAAAATATGATATTGCCTCATCTTACTAGGAATGTTTGTCATATAGGTAGTACTGTACTGTGAAAAAGTCTTTGGCACCTATATATGTCTAACGTGCCTATGAATTTTGCACGGTACTGGTCAACGTGGAATGGAGAGTGAATTTGTACTTTCGGCAGGAGTAAAGGATATTGGGAATGGCCAAGGCAGAGTGCTGTTGAAGGAGTGTGGGATAGGTGGCAGAGAAGGAGTGGTAGCAGTGAGTACAGACACATCTGACCCCGAGACACCAGGCAAGGTTATCACAAACACGGAATCGGCAGCGCAGCAGTTTTGGTAAATGTGCTTGTGAATATGCACGTGTCAGCTAATTATGGTGGTGGTACTTAACTCCCTTCTTTTCGTTGTAGTGCTAGTCGAGGCTTAAGCCTGCTTGCATTCAGCCTTTCCTGAGAAAATGGACTATCAAATTGACTGATGCTGAAGATGAGTGGTATTCATTCTATATCTAGTTATTCCTTTCAGCTGTGGTGCTGGCATCTGGTTTTCCATCTGAGAGTTTTCAATAATGCCGTTTGGCCTAGCATTTATTGTTCTCCTTTCCTTTAAAACTGCGCTTGCGTTAGAGTCTGTGAAATATCAGCCCGCTTCAATCTCTCTCTCTCTCTCTCTCCCTCTCCCTCTCTCCCTCTCCCTCTCTCTCTCTCCCCCTCTCTCTCTCTCTCCCTCTCTCCCTCCCTCCCTCCCTCCCTCCCCCTCCCCCTCCCCTTCCCCCCCCACTTGGGCCATGTCCGAACTTACTGGCAGCAAGTCTTGACCACACAAAGATGAATCCAACAGAGAGTGAGCAGCTGACCTTGGTCATAAGATTCACTGGTCAGGTAGGGGACAAGCTACAGGCAATTGAATCTGTTCTGAGTGAAGTTACTGAAGCAATAAGGCAGATAATCTCATGCCGCCAAGCCCAGTGTCATCTGGAGGAATAAGTATCACTTCTTGCCACAGCCTTTCAACAGCTCATCACAGATAATCGGAGTCATGTGTCTGTAATTTCCACTCTCATGGCCCCTGTCCATGAACTTATTGTGGATGGCCAGCATCAGCTGACAGCCATTAGCATTCTTGCCAACACAGCCTCTGGCCACGTCAGTCCCACTCCCAGCATCTCGCAGGTCCTCCTTTTCTGCTGCCCTGACAATCTCCGCCACTAATGCTCACACTCCCATGCCCAGCCAAGAACTGACTCCCGCACCCAGACAAGAATTGACTCCTGCTTTTGGATCCCCACAGACTCCCGCTATTGGACCACCACAGACTCCCATGTCCATGCAAGAACAGAGTATTCTACCACCAGGTAGATACTCTGGTGATCCTGATGGCTGCAGGAAATTTATTACCCAATGCAAGCTGACATTCCAAGTTGATTTGGTGATCTGTGAAAACTGGCATACATGGTTAATCTCCTAGATGGACCTCCACTCAGCCCGTTCAACACTTTACGGGAGCCTAGTCATTCTGACATTTTGTTGTAGAGTTAAGGAGGGTTTTTGAACTTGCTGTACGGGGTCAAGAGGCTGCCCACCAGCTCTTGAATCTGTGCCAAGGCAGAAGAATATTGAGGGCTTATGCAGTCAAATTCCGTAGGGACAGGAAGGACTGAGAGATCTCTTGTCACTGCCTTCCAGTATGGACAACGCAGGGGTCCATGGTGAGAGTGCTGACCGTGACGAGCAGGAAAATCTGGGTGACCTGATTAATCTGGCTACTTGAGTTTACGACTGGGTAACTGAGTGACACACAGGAAAGAATGTCTCAATCTTCCTACACACCACCTGATCACTGCCTCTCCTCTCCCTCACCACCCAGCACCCTGTCCACAGAGCAGCCTATACAAGTGGCGCCCATGCTTCTGTCTTAGGAGGAATGAGATCAGCACAAGAGAACAGGTTCCTGCCTCTATTGTGGTGATCCAGGACATTTCTGGGCAGCATGTCTCAAGCATCTGGTAAAAGAGGAGACCTGTCAGCAGGGACGGGAGTCCTAATGGACCAGTTCTCTCTTCAGTCAGCTTCCCCTAATTTTGTAATGCTCACAGCTTCCTTGTCGTGGGAGTCTCAAACCCATGAACTTAAAGCATTTATCGACTCTGGTGCAGCCAGGAATCTCAGGGACATCTCTCTAGCTCAAAGATGGGGTGCTGCAACTCAGGAATTAAGAGAAAAGATCAAGGCCCTGGATGGTTGACCTCTGGGCACAGGCCAGATCCACCTTTCCACTGAACCCCTCAAATCTGTGCTCAAAGGAAGCCATAGTGAAGAACTCTCCTATCTAGTTGAGTCACGAATTGTCACTGGTGCTCCGTCTCCCTGGTTATCCTGACATTATCCATGGTCTCCTAAAGCCTTCCAAGAGTGGGGACTGGTATGCCTGTCCATCAGTTTGAGTCCATCTCAAGTTCCATTCCATGAATACCCTCCCATGTCATCTAAGGATGCGAACCTATTGAACCTGTCTGGGATTCTGGCTGAATATGTTGATCTCTTTGAAGTCTTCAGTAAAACGAAGGCCACCTCCCTGCCTCCACACTGGCTATAGGACTGTGCCATAGACATCCTACCTGTAACTAGTCCTCCCCAGGGTCAGCTCTTTCCCTTCTCTCGTCCCGAAACTGGGGCCTTGGAGGAATACATCAAGGAGGCAATGGCCATGGGGTTTATCTGTCCATCAACCTCACTAGGTTTCTTCTTTGTGAGCAAGAAAAATGGCAAGTTCTGTCCATGCATCAACTATTGGC
Organism: Hypanus sabinus; assembly: GCF_030144855.1. Lineage (NCBI taxonomy): Eukaryota > Metazoa > Chordata > Chondrichthyes > Myliobatiformes > Dasyatidae > Hypanus > Hypanus sabinus. The sequence goes on from NC_082727.1 coordinate 43,163,259, forward strand.
TCCTGAACAACATCATTGTGAAGAATCAATTCCCTTTTCCCCTGCTGGTGTCTGAATTCAAACATCTCCAGGGAGCAACCATATTTTCTAAAATTGATCTGTGCAATGCTTATAATCCGGTTTGTATGAGAGAAGGGGATTAGCGGAAGACAGCTTTCAACAGATCTAATGGCCACTGTGAGTACCTTGTGATGCCCTTTGGTCTGGCCAACTGTTTTCCAGGCTTCAGTTAACAATGTGCTCAGGAATATGTTGAACCAATTTTCTTCTTTGGTGTATTTAGGCGACATCCTTATCTATTCCCGCTCTCATCAGAAATACATCCAGCATGCCCAAAGGGTTCTCAGATGGCTCCTTGAAAATAACCTGCATGGCAATCTCAAGAAAGGTGAGTTCCGTAGGTGTAATTTTTGGGATATATACTCACCCCATCCAGTGGTCAGATGGACCATAGTGAAGCACAGGCAGTTACAGGGTTGCCCAAACCATCTACAGTCAAACAGGTACGGCACTTCATGGGGTTTGTGGACTTTTATCGCCACTTCATCCAGCATTTTAGCTCAATCACGGCTCCCATAAATGCACTTACCAGAAAGCCCATGATAGGATTCTATTGGACAGACAGTGCCGACCAAGCATTTTCAGAGTTAAAGTGATGTTTCACCACTGCTCCATTGCTGCAACACCCAGACTATAGCCACTGTTGAGGAGGATGCACCGATGTCGGCAATGGAGCTGTCCTCTCTCAGCGCATGTCTGCGGATAGCCGGCTGCACACAGATACCTTTCTTTTCCGTTGCTTGATTCCAGCCAAGAGGAACTAAGATGTCAGGAACTGGGAATTTCTGGCTCTCATGGAGTCCCTTAGGAATGGTGGCACTGGTTGGAGGGGGCAGAGCATCTTTTCTCAGTCTGGACAGATCACAAGAACCTCTACTACCTTCAGGGTGCAAAGAGACTCAACTCTTGTGAAGCCCGGAGAGCTCTCTTCTTCACACGATTTAATTCTTCCTCAGCTATTGTCCCAGCAGCAAAAATACCATGGCCAACACATTCTCCTGGTAGTTCAACGGATTTGAGAACAATGCCGATCCAGAGCCCATCCTTCCTTGCTCGAGTATTGCTGCTCCAGTGATCTGAGGAATGGAGGCAGAGGTGAGGACTGCCCAACAGTCGTTCCCAGGCCTGGGTGGGGGACCTCCCAACTGGCAGTTTGCCCCTGCATTATGCTCCAAAGTGTTGGAATGAGTTTATGAAGAGAAAACTTTGGTGGCCATCTATGTCCCAGAATGTTCACGGCTTTGTATTCGCTTGTCCCACCTGAGCTCAGAACAAGACATCATGCCAGCGTCCTGTGGGTCTGCTATGTCCACGGGCTGTGCCCCATCATCCCTGGTCAAATCTCTCAGTGGATTTCATCACTGGGCTGCCTCCTTCTCATGGAAACACTACCATTTTGGTCATTGGTGGAATGATTTTCTAAGGCTTCAATGCCCTCTTGAAGCTCCCAATGCCTCGTAAGACTGCCACATTTATGGCTCCATGGCTTCCCTCAAGACATAGTGTCTGATCATGGACCACAGTTCACTTCCCGCTTTTGGAAGGTTTTCTGTTCTCTTGTAGGAGCTACAGCCAGCTTCTCGTCTGGTTTCCACCCCCAATCCAACGGCCAGATTAAGAAAGTGAATCAGGAGTTGGAGACAATACTATGTTGCCTTGCCTCTTCCAACCCCACATCCTGGAGCTCCCAATTGGTTTGGGCAGAGATCGCCCACAATAATCTCCAGTCATCCTCCATGGGTATCTCTCCCTTTGAATGCCAGAAGGAATTCTAGTCCTTGTTCTTCCCTGATCAGGAGACTGATGTAGGATTTCCTGTTGCTGAACAGTTGAGCCAGCACTACAAACGCTCCATGAGACAAACCAGGGCTTCTCTGCTGTGTGCCCAGAAACAACAAGATGGCAGGTTGATTGGCTCTGCCAACAGGAAAGGCCATTCAAACCAAGAGAGGAGGTCTAGTTGGCATCAAGAGCCACAAACTGGCTCCATGCTATGTGGGACCATTTGTAGTGGAAACAGCTTTCAACAAAGTCTCATGGGGATTGCGTCTAACAGCATCACTGAAGATCCACCTGGTGTTCCATGTTTCCCAGCTCAAGCCAGTTACTACCTCTCCTCTGGGCCCAGTCACCCCACCTCCCCCTCCTAACCCACTTGGGAGATGGTTTCCTAGTCTATATGGTGTGGCGCCTCCTGGTATCTCAATAGGTCCAGTATCTTGTGGATTGGGAAGGGCATGGTCCTGAAGAGCACTCTTGGATCTCGGCGAAGGACTTTTTGGACAGGTCGCTCATCTGGGACTCCCAGCGGGCACAGGTCTGTAGCACATCAGGGAGGGGGGCCCGTCACAATCACACACTCTGCAGTGCTGCAGATTTGTTAACTGCATTCATGAATATGCACGTGTCAGCTTCCCCACCTCCCCCCACCTTCTTTATAGTGCCCCTGCCCCCTCCTCCTTCAGTCCTGACGAAGGAATATAAGCTGTTGCTCCTCCAACCTCAGTGTGGCCTCATCGCGACAATAGAGAAGGCCATGGATTGACATATTGGAATGGGAATAGGAAGTGGAATTTAAATGGGTGGCCACTGGGAAATCCCACTTTTTCTGGTGGACAGAGTATAGGTGGTCGGTGAACTTTTTTCTGCCAAACTGATGAGATCTATATCTTCCTGCAGTCTGAAATTGTTCCTCCCAAATTTTAACTGCGTAGCCAATTTTTGTCACGGTCCCAACCATTAATTCCTCATATTCTCCTAATTCCCTTTTCCCCGTGTTCTCCCCGGCTCCTTCATTGCGGCACCTGATTCTCATCTAAACCTGCATCATAAATACCCTGGCTTTGCATCCACTCATCGCCAGATTGTTGTTTCAGCCAGTGTGGTAATTCATGTTCCTGGCCGCTTAGGATTGTGTATTCTAAGTTTTGTTTCAGTACTGAGGTTTGCCTGTGTAACTCTGTCTCTCCGTGTCAAAATAAATCTTGCCTGCCTCCTGCCTTTCCGTTCATCCTCCTGTTTGCCGTTCAACGCTCACGCCCTCATCTGCATCCTAACTCAATATCCATTCCAGTGTCCTGCGTTTGGGTTCACCCGTTCCCTGCAACAATTTTTGAATCACCTGCAAAGTATTTTAGTATCCATCTACACTTAGGTCTAAAATATTAACGTATAACAAAGGTCAATAGACTGAGTTTGGTTGAATTGTACTTGTGATACTCTTCCAGCTACAAAATCACTTACTAACCATTACCTTTTGATTAGTTAAACCACACTTGGAGTACTGTGTTCAGTTCAGGTCACCTCACTACAGCAAGGATGTGGATACTATAGAGAGAGTGCAGAGGAGATTTACAAGGATGGTGCCTGGATTGGAGAGCATGTCTTATGAGAATAGGTTGAGTGATCTTTGCCTTTTCTCCTTGCAGCGACGGAGAATGAGAGGTGACCTGATAGAGGTGTATAAAATGATGAGAGACATTGATCATGTGGATAACCAGAGGCTTTTTCCCAGGGCTGAAATGGCTAACATGAGGGGACATAGTTGTAAGGTGCTTGGAAGCAGGTACAAGGGAGATGTCAGAGGTTTTCACACTGAGAGTGGTGGGTGCATGGAACGTACTGCCAGTGACAGTGGTAGAGGCAGATATAAAGGGTCTTTTAAGAGACTCCTAGATAGGTACATGGAGCTTAGAAAAATAGAGGACTATGTGGTAGGAATATTCTAGGTAGTTTCTAGAGTAAGTTACAAGGTCAGCACAACATTGTGGGCTGAAGGGCCTGTAATGTGCTGTAGATTTCTGTGTTCTATGTTCCTGCTACTGGGCCAATTTTGGATCCAAGTTACCACTCTCCCAACTAAGAACTAGCTTTCCTTGAAGGTCCTTAACATCAGCTTTGTAAAAATGGGGACGTTCATAAATGGCAATTCAAATTTTACATGTAATTCAATAAAAATGTCCATTTCAATATCGGGCTAAGCTAACAAGTTCGTTACCTGGCTGAATCGATGAAGGATTCGTGTAACCTCATTTGCATACGCACACTCAGTGTAATTCCCTTCCGTCCAATGACCAGTCCTGTCACATTTGCGCCAGGCTTTCCCCTGTCGATGGTCTCCATAATATGGTACAGAAACAAATGGGTACTGATTGCAAGTATAGTATGCTGTGATACCTGCCAATGTTCGAGGCCATCTGCAAAAATATGAAGGTAATAAAATAAATGAGAAAAGGTGTATCTTACTAACACTTGGATAACTACTGTATTATACAGAAGATTTCTGAAATAACTTCGCTGTGTGTAATGTAGAACATATGCTTTTTAATGTACCCACTACAATGTTTGCAAATTGACAAGGTTTAATAATTCCACATATAAATTTTGGGTATAGCAGGTTAATATTTAAATTACTAAGTTTTAATATTATTGGAAAATGATTCTGCAGCTTGACAAGACATTGCTTGTATTTATCAGCTTCAGAAGATGTGTAGGAATTGGGAAAAGAGGAAGGGGAATTCTTTGATATGGCTTCTGTATGAAAGGATAAATAACTTTTAAGGTGAAACATGATATCCCAGCTAGTTTTGACCCACTATAAAAGGGGGTAATAGATCTGTTTTTTTTACACTGCATAAGAGATTTCCGCTCTGTAGAATCTGGTACAATATATCAGTCTTGTTATATAGAGTCATAGAACACTACAGCACAGAAACAGGCCCTTTGGGTTACTATTAATCTGTCTAGTCCCATTGACCTGCACCTGAATCATTGCCCTTCATACCCCGCTCATCCATGTACCTATCCAAATTTCTGTTAAATGTTGAAATCGATCCCGCATTCACCAATTCCGCTGGCAGCTCTTTCCACACTCTCACCGTCCTCTGAGTGAAGAAGTTCCACCTCATGTTTCCATTAAACATTTCACCTTTCACCTTTAACCCACGACCACTAGTTGTAGTCTAACCCGACCTCAGTGGAAAAAGTCCGATTGAATTTACCCTATCTGTATCCCTTAGAATTTTGTATACCTCTATCAAATCTTCCCTCAATCTTCTATGTTCTAGGAAATAAAGTCTGAACCTATTCATTCTTTCCCTATAACACAGGTCCTCAAATCCTGGCAAAATCCTTGTAAATTTTCTTTGCACTCTTTCAATCTTATTGATATCTTTCCTGTAGGTAGGTGACCAAAACTGCGCATAATACTCCAAATTAGGCGTCACCAATGTCTCATACAACTTTAAAATAACCTCCACATTCTGTACTCAATATCTGATTTTTGAAAGCCAATATTTCAAAAAGCTTTCTTCACAATCCTATCTACCTGTGACACCACTTTCAAGGATTATGGATCGATATTCCAAGATGCCTCTCTACTACCGCACTCCTCAGAGCCCTACTGCTCACTGTGTTTGTCTTACACAAACTTCTGTCACCTGCCCTGTCCCATTCCCTAAGATATCTAGTATCACACTCTCTTTGGCTGATACGATTAAGGAAGCTTTCCTGAACACATTTGACAAACTCTATCCCTTCCAGCTCTTATACCGTATGGGAGGTCCAGTCAATATGTGGATAGTTAAGATCACCTACTATAACAACCTTAGGTTCTTACAACAGTCTGCAATCTCTCTACAAACTTGCTCTTCTAATTCCTGTGTACTGTTGGGTGGTCTAGTCTATGCACCCATTAGCATGGTCATCCCTTTCTTATTCCTCATTTCCAGCCATATAACCTCAGTAGACAAGCTCTCCAGTCTATCCGGTCTGAGGACAGATGTCACAGTTTCCCGATGAGGAATGCTCCCTTTTTAATGTCTCCTGCTCTATCACATCTTGAACAACAGAACCCTGGAACATTTAGCTGGCCAGTTCTGCCCCTCTTGCAAAAACGTCTCACTAATTGTTACAATGTTATAATTCCAGGAGCTGAACCATGCCCATACCTTTCCTATAATATTCATTGCATTGCAATATACACATCTGAGAATATTAGTCCCACCATGCTCAATATTTTGATTCCTAATTTTGTATGTAGGCCTAGCGACATCTTTCCCTACAACCACTCCACCATCTGCTCTGGTTTCCATTTCCCCTGCAACTCTAGTTTAATACCACACCCCCACCCCAATGTGCAGCACTAGCAAAACTTCCAGCAAAAATATTAGTTCTCTTCCACTTCAGTTGCTAACCGTTCCTTCTGTAAAGGTCCCAACTTCCCTGGAAGAGAGCCCAATGATCCCAAAATCTGAAGCCCTCCCTTCTGCACCACCTCATTACCCATTGTTAAACTGTATGACCACCTTACTTCTGGTCTCATTAGCATGTGGCATAAATAGCAATCCTGAGATCATAACCCTGGATGTCATGTCTTTTAACTTAGCATTTAACTCCTTGAACACACCTCGTCTCACTTCCTACCCACGTCAATAGTACCAGCATGGGCCACACCCTCCAGCTGCCTACCCTCCCACTTAAGAATGCTGTGGACTCGATGTCAGATCTTCCTAACCCTGGCACGCGGGAGGTAACGTACCAGCTGGGATTCTCTTTCTCATCCACAGAACCTCTTATCTGTTCCTTTAACAAATGAATCCACTGTGACTACAGTTCACCTCTTCAGCCTCCCAAAATGATCGGGAAATCATCCAGCTCCAGCTCCAATTTCTGAAGGAAGTTGCAGCTGAATGCACCTCTTACAGGTGTAGTCATCAGGGATACTGGGGGCCTCCATGCCTTCCCACACTATGCAGAGGAGCATTCAACTATCCTGCCTGGCACCCCCACTGATCCAACTGCGCAGTAAGGAAGAAAAATGAAAAAATCTACCTCCAGCCTCTGCCACTCCTCTCCAAAGCTTCCATGCTCCAAAGCCTGAACTCTCCACTCTAACAACTGGCAGACTCACACAATGACAACTCTGCTTGAACCTAATCTCTATTTATTGGCCTGTGCCAAGTGCTTAATTCTGCACAATCCAATGTCTCCTTGGGAACTGTGGAATGCAGAATGTTACTTCAATTGCTACCGTTGCTCAATCAATATTGCTTTTAAAATGAATTCACTAATGATGTGTAGTTTCCATCACCATGCATGTTTATTCCCCCAATCATAGCCATTCAGATTCTTGTCTCCTTATTTAAGGAACAATGTTAATACATTAAAAGCAGTTCAGAAATCACTTACTAGATTATTACTGGAATAGAGAGCTTTATGAAAAAAAGGATGAACAAACTGTGCTTACATCCAATAGAATTTAGAAGAGTGACAACTCAGTTGGAACATATAAGTTGGAAATGCATCACCTCACATTTTTGCAACAATTTTTCAAAACCCCTCCAGCCAATATTTGTTCCTGACCTAATTTAGGTTGCTTGTACTTATGACTGATTGAAGATTTTTATTCTTCAAATGGACATTTAAGTTTATTGGTTGTATTTCCATTCTGGTTTCTGAAATAAACCTTTAATTTGATGCTGTGCTGCTTTCAATTTTATCTTTCTCAAATACTGCTGTTTCCTTTGACTCAATGCTTCCTGTAGGCAGGTCACTCCTGCTGCTGTTTGTAACTGTTGTCTACAACTATCTGCTTGCTCTTTGATTTGGTGTTGCCTATTCACTTTGGGGTGTGAGTGGCCTCTGAATCGTCTTGCTGCCAAAGCTACGACACCTCTGAAAACAGCCTTTCAACCAGAGTGACACAAAATGCTGGGGGAGTTCGGCCATCTAGGCAGCAGAGTGTGTCTCAGTCAGTCATCAGTGATTTAATGCTGACTACTCCCGTATACACTGGTGCATGCTTGTAGTCCACAGTTATTTATTTCTAGTTATCTTTCAGTTTCTTGAGATACATTGCAGAGTAGGCTCTTCCCGTCCTTCAAGCCATACCCAGCAACCTCCTCCCCCAACCACCGTTTGAACCGTGGCCTAATCACGGGACAATTTACAACAACCAATTAACCTACCAATCGTTATGTCTTTGGACTGCAGGAGGAAAGCAGAGCATCCAGAAGAAACACAAACAATCATGGGGAAAATGTGCAAACTCCTTACAGACAGAAGCGGAATGATAGGTAACTGTACACAATCTTCCCTATAGAACATCCAGCAGTCTGCATTATCTATGATTCAGAGATCATCTTCATGCAATTTTACTGTATGCACATCTTTCCCCAACACATAATTGTATTTTAATGCATTTTTAATCATCACTAAGTTCATAATCTAACATGGGTCATCTTTATCTATGAAGGTGACCTCATTGAACCTATCAAATGGTGAAAAGCTTTGATAGAATGGATGCAGACAGGATGTTTCCTATGGTGGAAGAATCTAAGATTAGAGGGCACAGACTCAGAATACAGGGGTGACCTTTTGGAATGAAGATGAGGAGAAATTTCTTTAGATGGGGGTGGCAAATCTGTGGAATTCTTTGCCACAGGCAGCAGCGGAGGCCAATTCTTTATGCATATTTAAGATGGAGATTGATAGATTCTTGAATGGTCAGGGCATGAAGAGATATGGGGAGAAGGCTGGAGATTGGGGCTGAGAGGAAAATTGGATCAGCAATGATGAAATGGCAGTGCAGACTCGATGGGCCAAATGGCCTAATTCTACTCCTATATCTTATCCTCTTATTCTCTTCAGAGGCACCCCTGACAGTGTTGGGGTTTTACAGTGAGTGGTGAGGAGGGTTATAGCTGTTGAAATGGGCATTAGGTGGGAAACACAACATAAATCTGTTGAATTCTAGATTCAGCTTAATCCTGTTGAGCAAAGATTGTGAACTCCCCCTGCCCCTCCCCCTGCATGTTCATTACAAGCAATGAGCACAATGTATGTGCAATGTACCAGTGAAAAAGAGGAGAGCAGTCTTGAGGGTGGGCTGAGAAGGTGACGATGATAATGCAGGTGAGAAGGCAGGCTAAACGGCTGCTCCCTCGATGGATGCTCTAAAGATAAAAGCCTTTGTTTGCTGTAGTTTTATTGGTTCTTTCCATAACAAACTCTAGAGGAAATTTTGGGTGTGTTAATGCAAACTTTCTTGTTTTGTTTTGTATGTTGGAGACTGCCTACTTCCTTGCTGCATTGAGCAAGTCTCCCCAGAGTGTCCCATATGGGACATGAGCTGGGTAGTACAGGAAGCCAATAACAGGGTTATTTCTGATCAGAATATCACTGACAAGGCCAGTATTTATTGCCAAACTTGATCTTCCCTACAGAAAATGGCACTGAGTCACTTTTTTAAACCTCTGAAGTCCTTCTGGTGAAAATACTTCTATAGTGCAGTTTGGCAAGAGGCTGCAAGATTTAGACCAGTGATGATGTAGCACCAGTGTTAGTTTTCCAGTTCGGTATGGTGTTTGACAAGGAGAGCAACCTGCATGTGGGGGGTGCTCCCATAATCCTACTACCCTTTTCTTCCTGGCAACAGGAAAGATTCCATTATGTTCCTGAGCTGTGCTTTAAGAACAGTGGAAATATCTTGGAGTGTCAGAAGATGAGCCACTCAGTCCCATGTATCTAACTTTCCAGCCATGTATTTATTTGACTGATATAGTGAGACTGTAGTCAAAAGGAACCTCCATGATACTGATTGTGGGATATTCAGCAATGGTAATACTACTGAATGCCAAAGGTATTTGGTTAGATTTTCTCCTGTAGAAGATTGTCTCTACCTGGCATTTTTATGGTGCAAATATTCAATCGTCCATCTTTAAATGTTGTCTAAGTTTTGCTGCTTACAGGCAGCAAGGTTGGTGGCCTGTGATTGAAGAGAATGCTGTATTTTGGATTCTTAGATAATTTCCACAAGGTGTCAGAGCAGCAGTGCCTCAAGAGGCTCAGTCTATCACTCCAAGTGGTAGCAGGTCTCTGCAATGTGCTCAAATGATCCGTGCTCTCTGCCAGAATCAACTGAAATGCCCAGCCTCTGGTTCCCAACACAAACACAACCGTTGTTTATTTGTGCTTCATTGGACATTCCGACAAGAGATATCCACAGGAATTCTCAGTTGCATACATGTAGATCAGACAGGCAACAATTTTTTGAGGAGCAAAAGGCAAGATGCTAGATGAACCGTGCAGGTCAGGCACAGAAGGGGAATTGACAGTGGACATTTTGTGTTGAGACCTTTCACCTGGATTGAAAGATAGTGGGGAGGCAGCCAATATAAGGAGATGAAGGGGAAGGGTTGGAGCAAGGCCTGGCAAACAATGCATGGATCCAGAAAGATAATTAAGCAAATAGGGGAGGGGAAAATAGAAATAGCAACAAAGGTGGGAAGTGATAGGTGGAGGCAACAAAGATGATAAAAATGCTCATGTTGTTGAATTTTAAACTACCCAGGTGAAATATAAGGTGCTGTTCCTCAGTTTGTGTGGAGAAGGTGGAGACAGATATGTTGATGTAAAAATTGGAAGGGGAACTAAAATGGTTTGTAACCATTTTAGGTGCTCAGCAAAGTGGCCTGGTCTGCACTTTCATTGTTTGCAATGGTTGCTGGGTACATCAATTTCACACCTATGAAGCCAATCAGAATGAGCAGACACTCACCAATTCCCTCAGGTAAGGAGGTGATACACTGCATTCAAGTGTCAATATGCATGTGCAGATTAGTCTGAAGTTTACCTCTCATTTAAAACGAATCTGCTTCGTTAATGTACAATTATTATTTTTAAACATTGAAGGATTTTTCTCCAGGAATGTGAAATTTGTCTGTGAAGATGCTAATGATTATATTAACCTTCAACACTTCAAAGTATGATTTTGGGGTAGGCTCATTAAGGAAGGCAAACAACAGAAATCTTGCATAAGCTTTCAGTGAGGAGACAAAACTAATGAGACACAGGAACGTTGCAGTCCAAGCTATATCTTGAACGAAGAAGTTATTTTACAAGCTGCAGGAGAGACAGTATTTGCCAGTTCTTGGGGAGCTTTTCATTATCAAATATATTATGATACTAGGAATTGCTGTGGTCTGCCAAGGATCTAAAATGCAGCAACAAAGACTGGAAACTTATGCAAGGGAAGACATTAGAATTGACTGGAAGCCACAGAGATGGGCAGCACTGAACCAATGCTTTATAGGGTGAGCATTATGCTAAAACAGGTCAGTCAAAGGTCCAGCTCTAGGAATTAAAGTTGAAAGATATCCTGGGTTCTTTGTAGGCTGGTACCCAAGATGGAGCTGACTAGTTGGCTAGCTGCATTATAGACTGGTATGCCTTTAAGCAGAAAATCCTAAAAAAAGGTAGTGGATTCTGACCAGAACGTCACAGGTAAACACCACCCCCCCCCCCACCACCCCAACCACTGAGCACATCTACATGAAACATTGAGGTAGAAAAGCAACACTCATCAGCAAAGATCCTTACCACCCAGGCCATGCTTTTCTCATGCAGTTGCCATCAGATAGAAGGTACAAGTGGCCCAGGACCACAACACTAGGTTCAAATACAGTTACTACCCCTCAATCATCAGGCTCTTGAAAGGTGATGACAACACTAATTTATAAGGATTCTTTTATCTTGTTATTTTGTGCTCATTATTTATTGCTATTTATTTATAGCTGCATTTGTACAGCTTGTTGTCCATTGTCTACAGTTACTGTTCTATAGATTTGCTAAGTATGCTCAAAGGAAAAGAATCTCAGGGTTGTACGTAGCAACATATATGTACTCTGATAATAAATTTTACTTCGTGCATCTTTAATTTTTCAGCATCATTACGAGACAAAAACAGAAGTTACTTTGCAATATTAATCAAGTGTTAAAATGCTGTTCTGGTCATTTACCTTATGTGGGATTTAAAATTCCAATCTGAATCAAGGATAACACTTCTGATTTTATGAGTGGAGCCATGTTCCCAAGTTTATCAAGAAGTTTATCTTTTTGACTTTGGAACCAACCAAAAGTGTATCAGTTTTACGAGGGGTGATTGATAAGTTCGTGGCCTAAAGTAGAGGGAGTCAATTTTAGAAAACCTAGCATATTTATTTTTCCTACATTTACACACTTAGTCTAACGGTTGTGGAGCATACGGATCCCTTTGTAGAAGTCAGTGTCTTGGACCTCCAGAAATGGTCCACAGCATGGGGTGATTGATATGTTCGTGGCCTAAGTTAGAAGGAGATGAGTTATTAACTTCAAACTTTCTACATTTTCACTCAGAGTTGAACTGCACATGCATAAGAGCTGTATAACTCACCTCCTTCTACCTTAGGCCATGAACTTATCAATCACCCCTGCTGTGGACCACCTGGAGGTCCAAGACGCTCTCGTTACATGCACGTGCAGTTCAACTCTTTGACAATAGACAATAGGTGCAGAAGCAGACCATTCGGCCCTTCGAGCCTGCACTGCCATTTTGAGATCATGGCTGATCATCTACTATCAATACCCGGTTCCTGCCTTGTCCCCATATCCCTTGATTCCCCTATCCATAAAATACCTATCTAGCTCCTTCTTGAAAGCATCCAGAGAATTGGCCTCCAATACCTTCCGAGGCAGTGCATTCCAGACCCCCACAACTCTCTGGGAGAAGAAGTTTTTCCTTAACTCTGTCCTAAATGACCTACCACTTATTCTCAAACCATGGCCTCTGGTACTGGACTCTCCCTGCATCTGGAACATATTTCCTGCCTCTATCTTGTCCAATCCCTTAATAATCTTATATGTTTCAATCAGATCCCCTTTCAATCTCCTTAATTCCAGCGTGTACAAGCGCAGTCTCTCTAACCTCTCTGCGTAAGACAGTCCAGACATCTCAGGAATTAACCTCGTGAATCTACGCTGCACTTCCTCTACAGCCAGGATGTCCTTCCTTAACCCTGGAGACCAAAACTGTACACAATACTCCAGGTGTGGTCTCACCAGGGCTCTGTACAAATGCAAGAGGATTTCCTTGCTCTTGTACTCAATTCCCTTTGTAATAAAGGCCAACATTCCATTAGCCTTCTTCACTGCCTGCTGCACTTGCTCATTCACCGTCAGTGACTGATGAACAAGGACTACTAGATCTCTTTGTATTTCTCCCTTACCTAACTGTACAACATTCAGATAATAATCTGCCTTCCTGTTCTTACTCCCAAAGTGGATAACCTCACACTTATTCACATTAAACGTCATCTGCCAAGTATCTGCCCACTCACCCAGCCTATCCAAGTCGCCTTGAATTCTCCTAACATCCTCATCACATGTCACACTGCCACCCAGCTTAGAATCATCAGCAAATTTGCCTTCATCTAAATCATAGGTGTCAAACTCAAGGCCCGCGGGCCATATCTGGCCCGGCATACAATTATATCCAGCCCGCGAGATCATTTTAGATAGATCTATTATTTTAATTATTAATGGACCAGCGATATGAAGCCTATGATTGTAAGTTAATACCAATCATAAAAATAATGTTTGCTCAGCAGTCTTCTTCATAAGAAATGGAATTTGTGAAGTGAAACACTTTGTAGTTATAGCAGAGACTGAGACGCATGAGAACAGGCTGAAAAAACGGAGGCAATGAAAGCTGCGTTCGCACGCGCCCGACTGATCTGGCCCGCATGAAGCTGCATTTTGCCCAATCTGGCCCGTGACCTAAACTGAGTTTGACACCCCTGATCTAAATCATTGACGTAGATTGTAAACAGCTGTGGTCCCAATACTGAACACTGTGGCACCCTACTAGTCACCACCTACCATTCCGAGAAACACCCAATTAACGGCTACCCTTTGCTTTCAATCTTTCTATCTGTCAACCAGTTTTCTATCCATGTCAATGTCTTCCCCCCCAGTGCCATGAGCTTTGATTTTACTCACCAATCTCCTATGTGGGACCTTATCAAATGCCTTCTGAAAAGCTCATGGCCTAAGGTAGAAGGAGGTGAGTTATACAGCTCTTGTTACATGCATGTGCATTTCAACTCTTTGAGTGATAATGCAGAAACTTAGAAGTTAATAACTCATCTCCTTCTACCTTAGGATTTGAATTTATCAATCACCCCTGCTGTGGACCACTTCTACAAAGAAGGGATACGTATGCTCAACGACCACTGGACTAAGTGTTTACATGTAGGAGGGGACTATGTTGAAAAAGAACGTGCTAGGTCTTCTAAAATTGTCTCCTATCTTAGGCCACAAACTTATCAATCACCCCCCTGAATCTTAAAATTTAGCTTTAGAAAATTATTGCTCATCCATTGGTTATTGCAGCCATACCAGAAGTCAATGAAGATAGGGTGTTATTGTCATATAGTTCAACCTGTGTTGTCAGCAGTATGAAGAGTGGGTGGGTGTTGGACATGAGATCAGGCTGATGATAGCAGGATATACTGTATTGTTTCTAATTTGTCTTTAAACACCCAAGGTAAAATTAATCCATGAACATTATTATTGTGCTTCCTATGTGTAATTGGTTGGGAAACCTGGAATTAATGTGCTAAAGGATAAAGCATCTCCAGCAGATAAGCTGTCAAAAACAAGCGAGAAAATACCCATCTCCCACTTTGGGAATTAAACTATCCTTTTTCCCCTTTGTTCCATTTACAATGATAGCAATAGGTTATATACAAACATTTTATGACAGTGTTGGGTAGGTCCCTGATGGCATGGCAATTCTCATTATTCTTGTTAAGTTAAAATAACCACAGGGCATTGCCACAGCAGATTTGGTAAAGGTAATTACATTTTATTTTACTAGCAACAGTTTATTGCTAGATGTTCCTGTATACCATTTTCCTCAAACTATTTTAGGTGAATTTGGAGTGAACATTACACCACTTAAAATCAAACCAAAAAAAAAGACTGATCACTTGTATCATTTGCAAGTTATTCTTGTGCCTGTTTCTTAATTTTTAAACATACTACTGGAAAATCACAGATCACTGTAATTAAAAGTAAGAATTTCTCAAGAAAACTGTTGCGTAAGTTGCCCAGGATCCAAAATAATTTCAAAATCATTCTGATTTATTTTAACACTTGTCTACATTCAGATGTGTGAAAATACCCCTCCCTTTTAATATAATTTACAGTCATTCATTGTCTTATTCTTGCACTATATTATATTCACTGCTGCTTACTTTCCATCTCGAATTGCTGTAATGTACTGCTATGGTTAGTGAGGTATCCCAACTTTCATTAATGCAAGTGTTTCCAAATGTTGATTTCTTTATCAAGCTGTTCCTACTTCACGTCACTGACCTTTGAACCATTAGCTGGCCTGAGAAATATTATGCATTGCCCAATACTATAACATCAGCTTCTATCAGAGCATCAGTCTCTAGCACAAACATTTTCCTTCATTGTATTGACTGAAATGTATGTTTAATTTCCTTTCATGCTTCTTCAAAATACACCATGTCTCTCAGTGATCATCTTAACCAGTCCCACCTCTAATTTTAATTGATTGATATTCTTGTTTCATTATCTCCTTCTGTCTCAGCTGAAGCTCTCACAAGTTTTTAAACCCATACTCCCCAATTTATAACACAGTAGCCAAATTTAAAATTACAAATTCTCCTGGAAATCCTTCCCAACTCCTTTTCTCAGTTATTGTTACCTTTCTTAGATATTTTCAGTATATTAATTTGACAATATTTCCTGATTTATTTCACTTATTTAGTTTTTTCTTCTGGTGGCTTTTCCTCTTTGATCCTTCATGATGATTTTTTTTAATATAAAGAAAGAAGATTAAATTTGTTGTTGTGTATCAGATTTTTCAAGTAATTTCACAATTATCAGGTGAGTACTGATGCTGAGATTTTTGAGTGTTTTGCAGTATGGTTCCCTGTTGTTAAAATTAGCTTAACTTCCAGTAAGTTGCCTATAACTGTCATTTTCTGTACACGATATCCAGAATTTTATCCAGGTTTTAATTAGACCTTTTTAAATATTTACTTATTCCTATTGTTAACTGCTCCCTCCTTTTAGATAACTTTTCTGTGACAGTATTGTATGCACAAATATGTTACAAACTTACAGTGTAAGTGATTAAACAACTTCATTTAAATTTAACATCAACAAATGGAACCTGAGAACGATCATCTGCAGAAATGAGAAACGAAAGCGTGAAAATGTTCTAAACTGCAAGTACATTGAATTTTGGGAAGGACAGTGACAAACCTCTAAAGAACATACTAACCCTGGAATGGCCATATGCTTAGAACTTGGCTGGAAAAACAAGGAGAGGCACAATGTGAAATGAACTAAGGCGTTGAGTCATTTGATAACATGTAATCTGAAATGTATCTGAAATAAGGAAAAAAAATCTTTATGACCTGTACTCTATTGAGAGCAAAGCTTTGGAAGGTTGTCAAATTTTAGCAAACTCCAAACTTGGAGCAGGGGAAAGACTGTTTTACCAGGAGCTGTCAAGATCACCAGGTAATGAATACCATACAGTAAGTGCCTACTGGCTGTAACAGAATATATTAGCAAGATCTTGTACTTACTCATTCAGTATTGCATTAGAGAATTCACTGACATACTCTTCCAAAGAGTGATGCCCCCGTTTTATTTTCCCTGGCCACAGAGGAGCTGCCAGAGGGAACAAGCACTGAAGACTTCCTGGTATTGCAGAACGTGTTTGATCATGCAAACTTCACTTTGAATTGTTGAATATTAACTGCACAGAAATCTTTTGCCTTTGCCTGATTCTCTGCAAGATCAAGACTCATTTGCTGTAATTTTCCCACAGCCAGGACTTCCTCCAAGTACTGATCTGATTCTCTTTTGAAAGGCATGATTGAATCTCTCTCCAACATCTTGGACAATGCATTCCAGCCACTAATCACCTGTTGCATAAAAATGATTCTCCTCACATTGCCTTATGTTCTTCAATCAATAATCTAAGATTTGAACCCATTTTGTTCTCAATCCTTCTTCCAATGGAATCAATCTCTCTAACTATTCACTACGGAAAACTCATTACCTCAGGAATTAATGTCACCTCATCTGAAACCTCTGTGTACTAAGCAAAACAAGCTCAGCTTCTCCAAACCTGCCTAGAGTCATACTTGTAATGATTTTCTGTTCTCTCTCCACACATCATTCCAAAAGGGTGATGTTCAGAACTGGCTTCAATGCTCCAACTGTAGTTGATCTAGTGTTTAATCCAGCTTTATCATAACATATTTACTAATGCCTTAAGCACTGAATCCATTTTACTTACTTAAAATGCCACCCTTGACATCTTCAAGATTTATTCCCAATTCTTGTGAACTCTTTGGAATTTAATCCAATTTTTTTTCCTTCGTTTTTCTGGCCAAATGATAAGCAGCTGGCCATCGCAAGCCCAGTCATGTCCTTTGGAAGTCTAAAGCTATCCTGCTCCTTGTTCATTGTACTTGTGGTCTCTGTATTTTTCACTAAGGATAGCACATCAACTTAGAGATATATTTCAGCCAGTAGACATTCCACTACACATGTCAATACGGTATGTAACAACATTGTAAAACATGCAGAGCACCGTCTGGTAACCTATCAGTGTTAATTTTGCCTATCTTGTGCACTAGTCAGTCCTGCCATCAACAGTTAGACTGCTGTGCCACAGCTGGTTGCAAGGTCCTAGATGAGGAGGATAATAGAGTGGAAAGGTGGAGACAGCACAGAGACACTTTTTGGTATGGGGTATCTATTTCTGCCCCATAAATACCTGCGACCATAATTACCCATTCATTAGCATGTTACAGTGTATTTTGGAGTTATGTGAATATAGCAAATTTAATTCAAACAAGAACCAATCTTCAGTTCATAATGTAAATTGTAAACTGCAAGCAGTAAATTGAAGTTAACAGCACACCTTGGCAAATAGGTCACCATGAGATGTCTGCATATGCATCAACCAATCATTAATACAATGGGGTTGTGTTAATTGCCCTCCATCAATCCAGGCAACTATGGGTTTAGGTAAATTGGACCTTTGTAAACAAGTTCAAGGAAGCTTGCAGACCAAACTGATACTATCACAAAGAACGTCAAATAACTGATCTATCAATAGTTGGGCATCTGGCTTTCTGTCATCATAAGTTTTTAGAATATCTAAGATGATTAGTTTCTCCCAAAAAAAAGCATTTGAACCTTCAGATGTGTTTTACCAATTACAAAGTGCTTCCATTATAACTATGTATCGCAAAGGATCCTTTTGTCAATCCGAATTATTGATGTAAGCAATGTTGCAAATTTTGAATCATCTACTGTCACCTTTGATCTTAAGAGTACAAAAATCTACAGGGTATTTTGAGTTTAGGAGACTCTACTGAGAGAGTCTCCAGAAGTACGCCTACCTATTGTGCTGAATAAAGACTTCTATATCATCAGGCTCAGTGATCCTCTAATGACTTTGATCAGAGTCACAACAAACTGCCACAAATTTTACTTCCCATTTGTTGTTAGTCATCACAATATATTCTTGGCAAGAAAACAAAAATAAAAATGAGGAGAAAATGAATACTCCACATCAAATGTATAAATCAAACTGTTAATATACATATACGACCACAAATCACCATTAAATATTACCCATCTTCCCACTACAATTCTGCAATGCATTGCTTCCACAGTCCCTGGATCTTGGCTAGTGAAAGGATAATGTACTTCAGTGAAGCTGATTGTAGATGACACTAGATATTTCGATCACACCTCATCACCATGAGTGATAAAATAATCTAGTTTGGCTGGCTCGAGCAAAGGCATTTGAAAATCACTGTTGAGTTCATGACTGCTGGAACACATGTTCAGGTGTCAGTCTTGGCTCAGTGGGTGAAATCTCCCCTTTGTGATCCAAAGGTTCTTCAGAAACCAAGAATGAGACATAAAAAGATCTGCTTATGGCCATTTTATTAGGTGTTACAAGAGCAGGAAATGAACAAGAGAAAACAAAGGAAGAAGCAGTTGTAGTCATCTCATACTCAGACTAGATATCACAAAATACGACAGTGATAACTATCAACCTATAAAATAGCCAGATCTAAGTAGCGCAATACCAGTTGCAGAAAACCAAGAAGTTTCTAGAAAAATACAGAAGCAGCTGCACTGTAACTGCTGGAAACTTCATTGAAAAAATACATGAATATATGTATTCATATATGTGAATTATATGTGATTATATAACAACACAAGCAACCCTAGGCAAGTTAAACTACGAGAAAATTAACAATGCTACATCTTAACAATCCTAAACATTTAATGCTTCTGCAACTAGTGCATAGAGTGTACTAGCCACAAAATGTACAACACTACCCACAGAAGTTATTCTGATAGCACCCCAAATCACCAAAGTCTGCCATCAATGCCAGTACCATCAATACCATGATGCATCTGCAGGTTCTCTTCCTAGTTGTTCTGATATGAGGCACTAGTTAGCCCTCAAATAGAGTTTTGGACCTTTTAATTAAGAAAAGATACAAAATGTATTTCAGAGAAGGTTCACTGTCACATTCTGAGTAATAGAGTGATTGTCTAACAAGGAATGTTATTCTGATACACTGTTCTGATTTAGAAATATAATCATGGAGCTTCCTACTAAAAACACTTTGCGAGAACCTTCACTAAGAGAGTTGCATTGGTTTAAGACTTTGGCTCACCATGATTTTCTTAAGGCTTTTAAGGATATGCAGAAATGTTCTCCAAGATCCTGGAACTGAATTTAAAATTAAAAAATCCCACTTCAGAAATAAGGCCATCATGTCCGTGATGCAGTCATTGCTGCAATCGCAAATCATTGCATTCTTCCCCTGATTTAGCCTTTCGTATTTGGGTGTTGCTGAAGCAGATGCGCATCCCTCATTGTTCTCAAATTGGCAGTTGGCACCCAATCAAATATCTACAGTCCAAATGAGTTGCTTGCAGAAGGCAGTTAGGTGTTAATCACATTCAGGAGTCTGAAATCATGTAAACCAGACCAGATAGGATGTTAGACTGCTTCTCTTGGAGAAGATTAGTGAACCAGATGACTTTTTAATCAACTGGTGACCTGAAACTCCCAGTGAGACAATATTTTAACAGCTCTGACCTACTTCCTTTTGCTGCTGCTGGCCTGATTATCCTGAGGCTTTAAAGTTTCTTAAAGGGAGTCTACCACAAGTGGATATCCCATAAGGACATAAGAAATAGGAAGAAGATCAGGGCTCACAGTTCCTTAAGCTTCAACAAGATCATGGTTCATTCAGCTATTCTCAACTACCGATTCAAAATTAATCACAGCTTTGAAAGTATTCAAGGAACTCACTCGACAGTTTTCTGAAGTAAGGAATTCTTCCCAATCTCATATTTTAAATAGGTATTCCCTTGTTCTGAGACTATGTCATATGGTCCTTGATACTCCCATGAAGGGAAACCGCCTTGCGGCATTTATCCTATTAAGACTCCTAATAATCCTATGCTTCATTAAGATCACCTCGCATTCTTCTGAATTCCAGTAAGTATAGACCCAACCTGTTCATCCTCTCTTCGCTATGGGCCATGATGTATAGTGTGGGTGATCAATGTCTTTCCATGACCATGATTGCTCTTGGCAAATTTTTTTTCAGAAGTGGCTTTCCATTGCCTGCTTCTGGACAGTGTCTTTACAAGACATATGGCCCCAGCCATTATCAATACCATTTAGAGATTGTCTATCTGGCATCAGTGGTCACATAACCAGGACACCAGCTGCTCATTTGGCCTGCATCCATAGCTTCACGTGACCCTGATCTGGTGCTACAGTTTGCCCAAGGATGACCTGCAGGCTAGTGGAGGGAAGGAGTGCCTTACACCTCCTTTGGAAGAGATGTATCTTCACCCTACTGCCCAAACCTGTTCAACCATTCCTTATTAGACAATCCACCCCTTAATGGGAATATACCAGTGAACCTTTTATGAACTGTCTTCAGTATGATTGTATCTTCAAAAAGAAGAGGATAAAAGCTCTATTTGCAGGTTAACTACTGCCTTGTATAATTCAAGCAAGACTTCCCAGTTTTATTTTCCAATCCTGTTAAATAAAAACTAGCATAGTATTTGTATAGCAGCTGTGTCTATGCACTAACTTCTGTGGATTGAACTGGGGAACTTTCCTGTCCCCTCTGCAGATGCTACCCAACTCACTGTGTTCCTCCAGAAACATTTTCTTTTCTACCATCTACAGTCTCTTGTGTCTCCACCATCTTTCTGTGTTTCAGTTACAAGGATCCCCATATCCTTTAGTGCTGCATTTTTTGCAGTAATTCTCCATTTAGGTAATAATCTGTTTTATCTTCCAAAGTCAATAACTTTACATTTTCTCACATCATGCACAGTTAGCTATCATTCTGACATTTACTTATCCTATTACCAGCTCTCTGTAAAATGTCTGTATCCTTTACCCAGTTAGACACCCTCCCCAACTTTTCAATACACCACATTAGCTTCCTTTTCCTAATTATTAATATATTCTGTGAAAAGCTGTTGTTCCAGCTCTGATCCTTGTAGCATCCCACTGGTCACTGGTTGCTAAACTGAGAAAGACTGCCTCATCCCACCTCACTGCTTCTTGCAAGTAAGATGATCCAATATCTGCGTCAATGATTTACCTTCAACACAATCTTTCGGTGTCAATTTTGTGAAATTTGTAATGATTACTGATGTGGAAATAATGCTGATTTCTTTTTTTTATATAGAAATACTGCATGGCAACTGGCCCTTTTCAGTCCAACGAGCCTATGCTGCCCAGTTACACCAATGTGACCTATTAACCTACTAACCCATATGTCTTGGGATGCAGGTGGGAGGAATCCAGAGCACCCAGAGGAAACCCATGCAGAAGAACGTACAGACTCCTTACAAGCAATGGCAGGACTTGAACCCGGTTCACTGGTGCTGTGAAGGCATTACACTTACTACCAAGCCACCTAATTCTAGTAAATACAATTTCTAAGCAATAAATTTTGATGTTATTTCTCTCAAATTCTTGCTTTGGAACTTTGATAAATAAATCAACTCAACTTATTTGACTTCAAATCTTAATTTTTAACCTCAGATTGGTAAGTGTTATTTGATCTTCAAGCACCTAAAAGTAAAATTTTGCGAAGTCATGCCATTGTGGATTAATACATGCTGTGAGTACAGGTTGAAGATTTGTACAAATTGGAACTAAAGCGGCCAATTTTCCACTACATCAGAGTTACATTTGTTCTGTCAGACCATATCCCTGAAGACAGAGAAATCTACTTTTGAACAACACACACAAAATGCTGGTGGAACGCAGCAGGTCAGGCAGCATCTATAGGAAGAAGCACAGTCGACGTTTCGGGCCGATACCCCACTAGCATTTTGTGTGTGTTGCTTGAATTTCCAGCATCTGCAGATTTCCTCGTGTTTGCAAAATCAACTTTTGAATTTATTTTGCTTTACAATGAGTAGGCAGGGTATTTCATGGTGTCATTTACCTAAAGTCCCCTTTATTGTTGGTGATCCTCTCTGCCGAACAGTATGGTGCAGCAATTTCCAGTGCCACAATCTCTACCATCTTAGTGCTGTTTCCACGGGAGGTAGTGATAAAGCACTCCCACTCTCCTGAAGCAGTTACATCAATGTTTGACAGGATCAGCTCACTGTATATACAGAAAAGAAAGATAAGATATAGTGATAACCTTGTCATTCAGGTTGATATTGACAATCAAGACAGCTAGTGCTTTTTAAAAAAGCATTCTGACCATAAGAACTTAATTTACTATGTATGAAGCTTTTAAAATAAGCATGTTATCAATCATCTTGCAGATAAAAACTTTCAGAGCCTTCCCAGTAGGAACTAAGAAGAGAGAACCCATATAACCATTGACCATACGACTTGCTGCAATTCTTGTTATTTTTATTCTGAAGTGATTTGAATGAAAAATTTTAAGGTTTAACAAGGGGTAATGTGTAAACTGAAGTGGCTCTGTTAAACAGGTACACAGAGCCACAAGCTTAAATATCCTTCATAGGCATACAGATCCAGGAATCAATATGGCTGTTATTTCATTCAGGATAGAATATAAGCCATGAAAATGATTTATGGTTTCATTATCATTTCAAATGCTGCACATAGTATTTAAACATAAAATAATAAATGACCCAAGACCACTTTGGATAATTCAATATCACACTGTACATTTATTATTCACTGTATCTTACAGAATGTAGCCCCTCCTTGAACTCCTCCTACAGTTTTCTGCCCCGTCAGAGAATCTATGCTCTTTATTTTACTATACCTTGATTCTATGGCCATATAACAACAACCTGCGGTTATAAAATACCTCTAACATGGTAGAACATCTGGACGGTTCAGAGCATCACTACCAAACATAAAGGGCAAAAGCTTGTTTTGAAAGCTGGGTTACAAGTATTGTAAAGGTGGAAAGAAGAAGATTAACTTATGCATGGAATTCAGAGTTCAAGCTTAGGTACATGAAGGCAGTGTTACCATAAGTTGGATATTTTAAAAGGTGATGAAGATTTTAATACTGAATGGTTGCTGTAGTAGAACATAGTTCACCTTAGACACGGTGAGCTTGGTGGACTAGCAAGAATAAGGCAACACTTGAAACAAGACAGATGATGATAAACTCTCCTATATCAAAGTGAAACTTCTCATAACCTCTCACTGTTACAATCAGTCAAAAGCTAAGAACATTGTCTGATTGAAACAACCAAAATCCAATGATCAGATGAAAATGCAGCTTGCTTTCCAAGAGTATATTTTTTCATTGAAGTTTGTTCCTTTTTTAAAAAGAACAATTTCAACAGATATTATTATTTACTAATTTTCAAAGTTAACAAAACCCAGCAGTATTGCATTATTTTGTAGTAAATCATTCATTGGAAATGGGGGAAACCCAGAAGGCAGTACAGTCTAACCACATAATTAATTCACTAAAAATTAGTGCCAGAGATTCCACACAAACCTCACCCTTCTCACTTCCATGATATTCACATTGCTCAATAGTTCTAATTCAGATTTTTTATGAACTTACAATGAAATATAAAAGGTACTCTTTTATATAAGAGTTGCTGTCATACTCTCCCTCTCTCAGTCCACTTCATTCACAGTCAGAACTAACTTCTGGTAGACACCGTCAGTCTTATGATTCAGAGATCACAGCTTTATGTGTGGCCAGAATAGAAGCAGTGTGTTATAGGATTAATGACACTACCCTTTTATTGAGTTATTTTACCCAGAGGCTTTCTTGACAAAGAAAAGGCAGATACAGTGTCTGCTCTTCCATCTTCCTAATCCAACCGGAGCTTTAAAAGACTCAAGTATCACCAAACATTCTTCAATGTGGCATTTGCTGTCACAGAGCTCTCTCTTGAGATAGAGCCATGTTCAAGATCACCTTCAACATTGAATCTCCCTCTGAATAGTAATAGGCACTCCTCTCTTTGAGACATGCATCCAGCAAAAATGAAGGGGATACTAGAAACACTTATTGAGAAACAATGTTATTGTTATTAATGACAAAGTAAGGTAAATTAATTTGAACTGGGACCATCATTTGGAATCACCGCTGGTGGCCTGCAGCATAGTCGTAAAGCCTTGTCCTGAAATCACCCTCACCAACATCAGCAGAAGTGGCAGCTGCCAATGCCAAAGAGAGAGAATCCATTTCTTATATAGCTATTAAATACCACTGATACCAAGGGGCACATAAAAACGTTTATTAAAAAAAGAGTAAATACAGATTGAGTGCCCCTTAGCTGAAATGGTTGGTGCTGGAAGTGCTTTGGATTTGGGATCTTGGAATATACATTGAGATAGCTTGGGATTGCCATCATTTGCGACTCTGCTACCGGTATGCTGTCCTTGTCTTACACTTGTTCATCACATATATAGATTTAACAGTAAAAAAATATCAACATACCAATAACGTAATGAAAATATAACATGCGCAGGGTGACAAAAGCAGCACAATACCATCAGGAAAGTACCAGAATCAGCTGTTGAACAACAACAAACAACAAGAAGTTTTCACTCTCCAACTATGAGAGAGATTGAGGGGGGAATCTTATTGAAACGTATAAAATTCTAAAGGGATTGGACAGGCTAGATGCAGGAATATTGTTTCCGATGTTGGGGAAGTCCAGAATGAGGGGTCACAGTTTAAGGATAAAGGGGAAGCTTTTTAGGACCGAGATGAGGAAAACCTTCTTCACACAGAGAGTGGTGAATCTGTGGAATTCTCTGCCACAGGAAACAGTTGAGGCCGGTTCATTGGCTATATTTAAGAGGAAGTTGGATATGGCCCTTGTGGCTAAAGGGATCAGGGGGTATGGAGAGAAAGCAGGTACAGGGTTCTGAGTTGGATGATCAGCCATGATCATACTGAATGGCGGTGCAGGCTCAAACGGCCAAATGGCCTACTCCTGCACCTATTTTCTATGTTTCTATGATATTGTGTTTTGATTATAAGGTTACAGTATGCTGAATTTGTATTTGACTTTTTAGGTTTTATGTAAGGTATAAAAACGATCAGCAAAGTTGGGTCAAACAATCAGCAGATGTTGGAAATACAGAGCAACACACACAAAGTGCTGGAGGAACTCAGCCGGCCGGGCAGAATGTATGGAAAAGTGTAAACAGAATGCTGAGACCCTTCTTCAGGACTGGAAAGGAAGGGAGAAGATGCTAGAATAAAAAGATGGGGAGGGGAAGGTGGATTAGCTAGATAGTGATAGGTGAAGCCAGGTGGGTGGGATAGGTGAAGACCTGGAGAGGAAAGAACCTGTTAGGAGAGGAGAGTGGATGATAGGAGAAAGGGGAGGAGGAGAGGATGCAGGGGGAGGTGATAGGCAGGTGAGATGAGGTAAGAGACCAGAATGGGGAAGAGAAGGGAGCAGAGAGGGAAGGGAAAACATTTTTTTACTGGAAAGAGAAACTGATATTCATGCCAGCAGGTTGGAGGCTGCCCAGACAGAATATATGGTGTTACTCCAACACCCTGAAGGTGGTTTCATCTTAGCACAAGAGGAGACAATGGATTGACACATTGGAAGGGAGAAGAAATTGGAATTAAAAAGTTTGGCAACTGGGAAGTTCCACTTTTGGTCGATGGAGCAGAGGTTCTCGAGAAAGCTCTTCCCCAATTTACGATGGGTCTCACCAATGTAGAAGAGGCTGCATTGGGAGCACTGGACACAAGTGAAGTGTTGGCTCACCTGGAAGGACTGTTTGGGGCTCTGAATGGAGGTGCGGGAGGAGGTGAACAGGCGGGTTGTTGCACTTTGACCACTCATAAGTGTAAGTGGCAGGTGGAAGATCAAGAGAATCATAGAGGGGGCAATCCCTGTGAAAAGTGGGAGGGGGGAAGGTAAAGATATTTTTGGTGGTCAGATCCCTTTGGAGATGGTGGAAGCTGCGTCGAATGATGTGTTGATTGTGGAGGCTCACGGGGAGGTAGATAAGGGCAAGAGGAACCCTGTCACTGTTAAGGCAGGGAAGATGGGGTGTGCACAGACGTTTGGGAAATGAATGAGATGTGAGTGAGGGCAGCATCACTGGTAGAGGAAGAAAGAGGACATCTCTAATGTGCTGGAAAGGAAAGCCACATCCTGGGAACAGATGCAGTGGAGAAGACGGAACTGAGAAAAAGGAATAACACTCCTACAAGAAACAGGATAGGAAGAGGTACAATCAAAATAACCATGGGAATTGGTTGGTTTACAAAAGATGCCAGTCAGCAGTTTGTCTCCAAAAATAGTGTGAGATTAGAGATCAAGAAAGTGGAGGAAGATGTCAGAAATGGACTTGTTCTGGTGTTAGATTTTCATTAATGATATTTTAAAAATTTAATGCCATTACGTAAAGTATAAAAACAGCATCACAGACTTATTCTGGTGCTAGAGTTTAGTGATCAGTACATGCTTTAAAAATTTAACGCTGTGCCTTCTATTAAATTTCTGCAACCAGCCTGCAGAATATTTACAATTACCTTCAATTTTCAGTTCACCATGCTCAATCTTTGCTTATTTCATGTTCACTCCGACGCTGACGATACATGATCCAGATCTTCATTTTTTGCTTAATGGAGTGTTTTCCATTTTTCATTAACTTCTGTTTATTACATATGTGAGATCATTTCTCCGAAATGTCTGTGGTGTGCAGAGACCTGCCCATTTCCTGGGAACCTTTCTAGCGTCTTGTGGAATTATCTATTTGTGACACCATGTCAGCGTTTGTAAAACATTTGGATTTCAGAGGTTTTTGGATAAGGGATACTGAACCAGTACTTTTAAAAACTAATATAATTCCATGCTGGATTCTGTATTGAAGGATGCAAGTGAACTTACAAAGCAGATCTGCATATTCAAAGTTTAAAAGTTCGAAGTAAATTTATTATCAAATTTATTACCATTTTCTACACTGAGATTTATTTTCCTGCAGGCATTCACAGTAGAACAAAGAACCAACGATAAACTACACACAAAGCTATATTTGTGTGGAACCACGTAAAACCTAAGAACTACTAGTCACACCCTATACATTGCACCTCATTAGTCTGTTTCATTTGTACTTTTCCTTCGTCCTTTTGCTTTGTGGATCTCAAGGCTATTCAGTCCTGTGTCACTCTTATTATCAGATTTTTCTTCAACAGCATGCAGATTAGTGCTCTTTTTGAAACTGCAACTTGACATCTTTTCTTTTTCACTTTCCAATGCAGTCTGTTTATTTTTGTCTGCCTGACATGCTCTTTGTATGTGTTTTACTTTATTGCGTTTTCTGCAAGCTTTGCCTCTAAATCTGCACTGGTCTGGTGTACGTGAGCCCCTGTTCAGACAGGTGGGTTTCTTTTCAGATGTTGCAGTTCTGTTCGTGCTCACTTTCATTCCTGACTGCACTCAATTGCATCCTAGGCTGTAGTTTCCATTGATACAGCAACATCAAATGCTCTTTTGAATATGAGTTGTGCTTCAGTTAGAGTCATTTGTGAATGCTTTCTTGTAAGATTCCACACAATACATGATCTCTCAGTGAATCATTAAGTGCATCAACAATGCTCAGACAATTCCTTCAATTCAGCATGTAAGCTGAAATGGACTTCACTTCCTTTTGATTCCACTTATGAAATCTAAAGCATTCTGCAATCAACAATGGTTTTGGTTCTAAATGTTCCTGTATTGAAAGAAAAACACAGGAGCCTGGGATAACTCATATACAGTTAATTTTACTTTAGTGAGGTGCACAAATGTGACGTGGTTGTGTAATGACATATGCCATTCACATACTTCATACATATAATCGTTATGAATTATATAAATAAACAAAGAATGCTTAATCAAACCATATATTTACAATACTACTCAATTATTACTGAAATATTAAATACGCTTCAGCAAGCACACTGTAATTGCCTTCCCTAAGGATTCATGCCACAGAACCTTCGCTTTGGTATTACTGTGATACACAGAAACTCGCAGTATTTGTTGCATGTAATGAATTTGTGGCATGTAATCTGTCCTTTCAGCTGCTGCTCTGAGGTTTCTAAAAGGAAATGATTAGTTGGAGCTGAAGAAATTAACACTTCTATTAGCAACCATCCAGATATGATTTGAAATTAAACAGCAAATGCTGGAACGATTCAGCAGGTCATGAAACATCTGTGGATAGATGAAAAGTTATTGGGTCAGATTGTGGTGATGGCTAATTGCCAGCTGTGTAAAGATATGCCAGCATGTGGACTGGAGCATGGATCTGCATTCCTTCCTTGCACGTGTGCACAGAGCCCAGTGTAAATCCATGAGGAACTCAACAGTGGAGCAGAGACATTTCACATCTGCTCCCTACCCCACCCCATCTCCAGTCTGTCATTGTTGCCGTATCTAGTTCAATTGAATGCGACAAATAAAATGCATGGAAAAGATAAATACAATTCAGGAACATATTTTAAAATCTTATTTAATTCGTATTCATAATCTTAATCAATTTATGCACAATTAATTTATTTATGTACAGATTATTAAAATAATGTTTATTATGTTTTAATTTAAAAAAATAACAATCCTTTAATTATTCTCCAAGAGGACCACAACCTTGTCGTGGTTTGGAGGCTGGCGTGCCTCAATGACCTGGAGGGCTAGCGTTGGCTGGAGTCAGGCCTTCATGCTTTCATTCTTGGTAGGGTCACCCATGCCAAACAGGTCAAAGGGTAGAGGCCAGACTAAGAGTGGTCCACTGGTCTTCCAGGTTCAGGCGTTCAGCTTAGGGCAAACAACCCTGACTGGTAAAACAAAATTGTTATGGAAACAGCAATGAAGAATCTTTCGTCTGAGTGTGATGGTATTCCTGAGTCTCCATTCTGGACTTGTGAAACTGATAGTGGTGAAAACCGAGAGGAAGCAACTGACATGATGAAGGAAACCCTGAACACCACCAGACGTGGAAGAGCATCATTGTTGCCCTATATGCCAGCAGTGTAAAAGTATGTTTTAATTATTTCTACATATTTCTGCTCATCAAAATAATGTGTCAATGGAAAAGGCCTTTTGACATCATTAGCTTGCTGTTCAGATGCTCTCCACCTCAAGTAATGGTCACAGCTTTATGGTCTTGTCAATATTTGGTTGCAAAAATAAACTACAACCAGAGAGGCTCACACTAGTTATGGGAGGGATTGAGTAGGATCCAGCCTGGTGTTTCAGAATTTCATACTTATGCTACCTGATTGCTGGATATTCCCAACTTTTTTTTGCCTTATTTTAGGCTTGTATTGTCTGTGTGTTTTGCTTATGGATCACTTAATATAGTATAATACCGGAGCAATGCATCTCTGCCAAATACCTTCAGAGTTTCTGATGTGGACTTTGAGTATCATATTTCCATAGTCCAATGGCATTTTCAGATTAATAGAGCAGAAACACTTTCCAGTCATTAATGCAATGAGGTTAGTTTGAGGTATTCAAAGGTCACAGAATTACTGTAATTCAGTATGTAATCCATAATGTTTCATATTCTTGACAACACAATATAAGGATGCTGGGTGCCTCATCAGTGATGTCCACTTTCGAAGGACAAATGAATTGCCCGTTGCAAGTGTTGAATTTCTGAGGTATTTATATCAAAAAAATTCTTGTTCTGTTCAGCCCCAGCTGTTTAAAAACTTAGTGGAGTGCTCATGCTATAACTGGCACTGGAAGAACTGTCCCTGCTGCTGACATTATCTGCAAGATGCCTGACCAGCTCGTCTAACCTTGCAAGGAGGAAGTAGTGAAGATTGATCTCTTCTGACGTCTGGCTGGTTTATTGTCTGGAGTCCATGCACTATTAAGGTATGCCTAAATTTAGATTTATTGCCTCTGGCAAGCTTGTCTGTAATATCCAATGAAGTAGTTTTGAGAGGCCAAACAAATTCCAATGTGTAAGATTTAATTTACAGCAAAGAGAATTGCAACTACTCTTCATTGCAATTCACTATACTAACTAAAATAATTAATGCAATTCAATTTACAGCTATATTTCTATACTGATTGTGCATGAAATAGCTGTACAATGTTGGAAGAGCAGGCAAAGGAGATTTAAAATACAATATTGTGAGGTTTATGCTGGATATTTACATAGTAAGTGTTATCCTCAAGAGTTTTGACACATCATTTAAATGAGTATTTCAAAGTCATGTCAAAGTCAAAGTAAACTTCTTATCAATGCCACCATTTACATTGAGGTTCAGTTTCTTGAAGGCATTCACAGGAAAATAAATGGGATTTATGAAAAACTATACACAAATAAAGACTAGCAACCAATGTGTGAAAGACAAATTGTTTTCATATTAAAAATAATACTGAGAACAAGAGTTGTAGGGTCCTTGAAAGTGACTTTCTGTAGTTGAATAGCACCTTTAGATTAATGGAACAGAAACACAAATAAATATAATATGATAAATATAAATATAATATGAAGTGCACAGCTTTCGACACCCAACTTTGTGTAACATAGTCATTATAATGCCAGAGTTTAAATGTAGTCCTCCAGAACGTCTCAAGCTATCACAAGCTTACTCTGCAAGGCTTCACATATCCCATTAATTTCAATATTAAGATTTCAACTTCACCTATTCAACTGATTTTTATAATTAAATATGTTTTTTTGTGTTTCTAAGCTACTTATATATATTATTTACAGTTATGAGAATCTACTCATAAGATGCAACCCATCCTGTATCTAACTGAGAACTTGATAAAACAAAACATATGGAAGAAAACAAGTAAGAGCTCAAGGAATTGTTTAACGTAAATGCCACTGACACTACACTGTGGAACAGATTGTGTCTTTTATTGTAGCTTCGGCTTCGGGATTTGGTAGTCTAAGTTGTAAAAGTCCTCACAGCCTACTCAAATATTATTCACTAGCAATCAGTAAATAGGACAGTTACACGTGCTGATATTTTTAAGAGCGATTAAAACACATGCAGGATGATGAAAGACTTGCAGCTACATACTAAGTGTGAAAGCTCAAAACAGATACGCAATATTGAACAGGAGAAGTAATTAACTAGTATGATTAAAATCTAAGGAAGAAGTTTCTATTACATTGGGACAAGTTAGTGTTATGGCAAGCAGAGACAAACAATTTTTTGGGCATTTGTTAAGATAAGGTAAAATGAAAATAAGTAGTAAGTAGATGCGACTTACTGCATATATATTCAAAACAAAAACAATCCCCATTTAGTATTATTTATTTTGTTGTAAAATAGAGTTTTAAAGAGACTATGTGCATTTAATAATCAGTGCTACACACAATTTAGTAGATGTACTAAGATATTCTGAAAGGTTATCTTTCATATTAGCCGAGTTTTTTCACACTAATGAAATAATCTGTGGCAGCACTGCTACAAAAATAGTTGTACAAAAATCCAGCAACCTCTGGTAACAACTTCAAATTTCCAAATATCTGCAGACATTAGTCTTTTGTTTTAGCGGATTTCTGCAGCCCTGCTAAGTGACATTACAGCATTTGTGATGTAATTTAATAGTCTCAGGAGCCAATCACTTTAAGGAATTCTTACAGACGACAAACCACAGATTAACAGCACAGTTTAATTTTCTTTTCAAAATAAAATGTGACAAATAATGATGGAAATAAACACACAAAAACAAATGGCACTGGTAATGGTTGGAAGAAATATTCATTTTTTTTGAGTGCTGGAAAGTTAATTGAGCAGTAATTATGTTTTATTAGAACATTAAACAGCCAGTTGGATCTTGCATAACAAAGTGTGAGATTTTTCAAAGAATCTCAGAGTGGGACTAATTAGTGAAATTCAAGTGTGTAATGGAATCAGACTTAAAATATTTGCTACAGAAAGTTCCACTTTTGGCAGATGGAGTGGAGGTACTCAAAAAAGTAATCCCCAATTTACAACAGGACTCACCAATGTAGAGCAGACTGCATCGGGAGCACCAGACACAATAGACAACCCCAGCAGATTCACAGGTGAAATGGTGAGATGTTGCTTCACCTGGATGGACTTTTTGGCATCCTGAATAGGGGTGGAGGAGGTAGTGTATTGGCAGGGGTAGCAATTTGGCAGCTTGCAGGGATAAATGCTAGGAGAGAGATTAGTGAGGAGGAATGAATAGACAAGAAAATCACAGAGGGATGTGGAGGGGTGGGGAAGGGAAGGTAAAGAAATGTTTGGTGGTAAGATCCCTTCAGAGATGATGGAAGTTGTGGAGAATGATGTGTTGTACGTGCAGGCTCATGGGGTGGTAGGTAAGGACAAAAGCAACTCTATCACTGTTAAGACATCAGGAAGACTGGGTGGGGACAGATGTTCGGGAAATGGTAAAGATGCAGCTGAGGGCAGCATCAATGTTGGAGTAAAGAAACCCTTATTCTTTGAAGAAGAGGCAAGTCTCTGATGTCCTGCAAAGAAAAGTCTCATCCTGAGAACAGATGCAGTGGAGAGGAAGGAACTGAGAAGAGGGAATGACATTTTTACAGGAGACAGGATGGGAGATGGAAGCTTAATAAAAGATATTGGTAGACAGTTTGTCTCCAGAAGTAGAGACAGAGAGATTGAGAAAGGGGAGAGAGATGTCAGAAATAGACCAAGTGAATTTAAGGTCAGGATGGAAGGTGGATGAAATTGATGAGGTCAACATGAGTGCATGAAGCAGCCCTAATGCAAAGGGATGTAGTCATGAACACAGCACAGGAAGAGTTAGAGACCGTTACCAGAGAAGTCTTGGAACGTGGATTTTTTTCACGTAGCCCATGAAAAGGCAGGCATAGCTGGCAGCCATGCAGCTGCACATAGCTACACCTTGAGTTTGTGAAAATGGGAGGAACCTAAGGAGAAAATGCTGAGTGTCAGAGTGTGAGGACCAGTTCCACCAGATGGAGGAGGTTGGTCGTGGAGGGGAAGTGATCTGGTCTTTTGACAAGAAAGAAGCAGAAAGTTAGAAGGCCTTCTTGATGGGCAATAGAAGTGCATAGGGACTAGACATCCATGGTGAAAACAAGGTGATCAGGGGCTGGAAACTGTAAGTTGTTGAGATTGAGGGAATGTGAAGTGTTGCGTACGTAGGAAGGAAGGGGGTAAAATGAGAGTTAGGGTATGCGGACACAAGTTCAGTGGGGCAAGATCTGGGTCTATCTGGATCCATTGTGGATCTTGGCTAGGACATAAAAATGAGCACTGAACTATGAGGCTTGTGGCAGTGGATGCGAGATCTCCAGAGTGATGAGTTTGGTGATGGTATCGGAGACAAACACAAACAAGAGAAAATCTGCAGATGCTGGAAATCCGAGCAACACACACAAAATACTGGAGGATCTCAGCAGGCCAGGCAGTATCTATGGAAAAAAGTATAGTCAATGTTTTGGGCTGAAATCCTTTGGCAGCATTTTGGTTGTGTCAGAGACAATGTGCTGATGGCCCTGGGTGGAGTCCTTTTTAAGGAGTAAGTAAGAGGGGTTGTCTGAGAGTTGCTGCCCAGCCTCAGCATGGCAGAGGTCAGTCTGCCAGACTATATCAGAACTCGCTTTGTCTGCAGGTTTGACGGTGAGGTTGGGATTGGTGCGGAGAGAGTAGAGTTCACAAGGGGGTAAGGTTCAAAGAGGAGAGAGGAGTGACGAATTTTGAGAGGAGAGAGGACTGCAGTTCAGCCTCCTGCAGTGGCACGAAGAATTATTGATCGCAACTTTGGGACTCCTACAGTAAAACAATGCAAACATGGAATTGGTGTAAGACTGTCAGCACTGCAAGTTAGTACTATTGTCTTAAGTACCTCAATAAAATATGGATTATCAGTAATTTCTATATTGAATCATACTTGTAACTTCTACATTTTCAAAGCATAAACACAAGAGGTACTGCAGATGCTGGAAATCTAGAGCAATACACACAATGTGCTGGAGGAGCTCAGCATGTGAGGCAGCATCTATGGATGGGAATAAATACACAGAAAGATAGATAAATAAACAATGAGATTCAAAGTATTAGTGTAATTTTACAACATGACTGTCTTCAAGCCTAGTGAAATAAACACAAAAGCTTTAGCTGTTCACTCATTCCACAGTATGACAATCTAAGGAGAAATTATGTTGGGTCTCCAGAATTATAACAGTTAAATGTTACACCACTTCAATGCTCACTGATTAATAGGTGACATGGCACACAACCTGGGTATCCAGCATTGGCTGCTTTACAGGGCTAGGTGCAAATAGCAGGAGTTGCTATCTCCAAAATAAGGGTGCTTTCACACTGTGGTGAGTCATAAAATCATGAGTCATTTTAATTTGTATTGCTTATCAGATGAATCAGTCATCACCTTTAACTGAACAATAAATGTTGTATTAATCTAGAATATTAGACTGACTAAAATATTCTGAAACCTGCTTATGTGCAATCACTGTACGGTGAACTTGATTGTTTTTGTAAACGGTGTAACCAGCAATGTTTCATCAGTGTCCTGCATAATTCCCTTTTCAAATCTTTAAACAGCATTATGTTGTCATGCATCTACCCGCACCTGTCAGAACCTACTTTCAGAGCCTCACTTCCTGTCATTATCAAATGGTCTAGCTGTTTTTAACCAGAATTTATTGTGACCAAATCTAGCTTTGGCTCTGAAAGTTTATCTAAGTTGTTCAATCACATTCTTATATTTTATGGCTGCCAAAAGGAAAGAAATTCCTGAACTCTATGGTTTATTCCACTTTGGCCTTAAACAGAGAGTCATACAGCAGAGAAACAGCCTCTTCAGCCAATCTAGTCAATACCGAAACCATTTAAACAGCCTACTCCCATTGACCTGCACTGGAACAATAGCCGTCAATATCTCTACCATCCATGTACCCATTCAAACTTCTCTGAAACATTGAAATTGAGCTTGCATGCACCACTTGTGCTGCCAGCTCATTCCACACTCTCTCGCCTCTTTGAGTGCAGAAGTTTCCCCTCATGTTCCCCTTAAACTTTTCACCTTTCACCCTTAACCTATAACCTCTGGTAGCAGTCCCACCCAACCTTAATGGGAAAAGCCTGCTTGCATTTACCCTATTTATACCCCTCATAATTCTGAACACCTCTATCAAATTTCCTCACAATCTTCTACGTTCTAAGGAATAAAATCCTAACTTATTCAATCTTTCTTTATACTTCAGGTCCTCCAGACCCGGTAACATCCTTGTAAATTTTCTCTGTACTCTTTCAATCTTGTTTATACCTTTCCTGTAGGTAGGTGACCAAATCTGCACACAATATTCCAAATTAGGCATCACCAACATCTTCTACAACTTTAACATAACATCCCATCTCCTGTACTCAATACATTGATTTATTCCCACAAAACCAATGTCTAATCTAAATTACTACACCATCTTGAATGCTGAGTGACTGAACCTTCTTGGCAAGCCCCCCACGTGAGCCTTACTAAAGACCACGTAATAACTTGTTAGGCAAAAACAAGACGTAGCAAACCCAATATTCTGCAGATTATATAAAATACATTATCAAATAGTTCAGATATGTTGTCTAATGAAATTTATATGGCAATAAGCAGTTGCAAAGCAGTTGAAGGTATTACAGAACAAACGGCTAGTAAGGAAATTTTTAGGAAATCTAAAATGCTATTTGTTGCAGATCTATTCTGTTTATAAAACATGAATTAATGCACTGAATAAAATATGGGAAAATAACAAATTAAAATACTTATTCAATTATCTATTTTTCCCTTAATCAAGTTTTGTTTGCATATACTGTACATATTTAATATGATATTTACAGTGTATAGAAACATTAACTTGAGTATCTGTTTCTTCCTCCTTCCAAAGTATTTAAATATGCTAGAAATCAAGATTCCTTTGCTCCAGGCAGTCTGTGGCTCACTAGATGCCTTTTGATAAATTATTGAGTACATACTGAAAAACATAAGAAAGCAGTGGAAGACAGTTGTCTGTACTCAGACTCTTCTACTGAATATATTTGGTAACCAAACCATATGCAGTTGAAGTATCTCAAAGTTATTTTAAGTTAAAGAACTTGGCTTTGATATTGTGGCAATGACGCTGGGGGAACAACGTATTTTCCTTTGGAATTTTTATGGGTGCTTGCACTTGCAGTGGAACATCCAGTGATTAGAAACCTTCTTCAGAGAATATGGGACCTGAACAATTAACTGGCACAGTGTTAAGTCATTAGACTGAGGCATCCATGTGGACAAGGGGGAAGGACATCCTACTTTAGAATTGCGTGCATCAAAACAGTACGATTAATCTACGTCCACTAAATCATACCATATTAGTACTACCTCCCACTTTCATACTTTCAGTGTACAAACTAGGCTTATTGCTCCAGAAGAAGCCCAGATTTTTAAAATGTTCATTAGCAATTAAATCCAATTTGCACTGGTTAAACCTAGCCCACACAGTTTTACAGTGTAGTAGGAGATGGTGTTAGCAGATGTTCTAGAATTGAGCTATCCTGGACATTTTGATAATGGTCAAACACAAGACAGTGCAGGCTTTACTGCTTTCTGATGTTGCACTAGAGGCTTTAGGACTGGGGGGGGGGGGGGGCGGGGTAGAAAGATCCAGTTTTACAAAAGGCCCACAATTCCCGTCAGGCAAATAATGCAGTGGGAGGACTTGTGTGCAGCAGTTAATATTGGGATTCAAGTATAAGGGATCTGAATGCAGTGATGCGCAAAGCTCAATAACATTATAAATGCAGCTGACAGTGAATGTGTCTTCAAATGCCTCATGCAACTGGCTTTATTATGTAGTTAGAGTCTGCTGAATTCACCACACCCCCATTAACCTAGCCAATAAACTCTACCCAGCAGAGCACATAATTAAGATTTGGATATTTCAAAAATGAGAAGGGTAGAACAAAGGACGTTCACTACACATTCATTTTAATAGTAAAATACAAAGTTACA
This sequence comes from Hypanus sabinus, assembly GCF_030144855.1. NCBI lineage: Eukaryota > Metazoa > Chordata > Chondrichthyes > Myliobatiformes > Dasyatidae > Hypanus > Hypanus sabinus. The sequence continues at coordinate 43,200,684 of NC_082727.1, forward strand.
GAGGTTTTAATGAGGGTTTCAGATGCAAATGAGCTGAGACACAAGCGGTCTGATGACTGGACTCCCATTTGTTGCGGCCTGCAGCAAAACTATCAACCTCAGTCACATAGAAATGGATCCATTTCAAACTTCTTATTGGATCTTTGTGATGATCGCTTCAGGGTCAAATACAACACCAATGCAGAGTAAATGCCACGGAATGGTCTGTGGATGTTAGTCAGGTATGGACTATGTCTGAATATAACAGCATTGTGTTTGGTAGACCTGTTTTGCACCAGGTAAGTTTGTATTTCAGTTTTCCTTTAAATTGAGCCCCAACTTGGGAGCTGAGGAAACCAGTGTGGTACTGCAACTGGCACATCAAGCAGCATCTATGGAGGCAAAGGACGCCATCAGTCAGCACTTTGTTTCCACAAATGTAACGGTTAGAGCAACACCTACAGAGCAAGTGGTCATTGATTGGTGGGTAGGATTCAATTCAACTCTGCTGTCTGTAAGGAGTTGTGTATTCTCTCCATGCTGGCGTGTGTTTTCTCCAGGGACTCCGGTTCCCTGCCACGTTCCAGAGATGTACAGCTGAGGATTAGTAAATTGTGAACATGCTATGTTGATATCAGAACATGGTGGCACTAGCAGGCTGCCGTGAGCACATCCTCAGATCGCGTTGCCCTTTGACACAAAATGCTGCATTTCACTGTACAGAAAGTCCGATGTGCACGAGGCAAATAAAGCTAATATCTCTTTTTTAAAAGATGCTGTTTTACATATCGCATTTTTCCAGCAGTTCAGTTGTTGGTCCAGATTCTGGGATCTGCAGTCGCTTGTGCTTTCATTGTATACCAACCATTCGTTAAAAGCTAACTTAAAATGTATTTTCCTGCAATCAGAGAAATCAGTATTCACCAGATTGCCTAACAGATACAACATAAATTTTCTTTGATAGCTGAAAGAAAATTAAACTATGAAAAGCTACTGGCAGATTCGTATTGCATTGTAGGTCTCAGAGCTTGATAATTCCCAGATGTGACATCTTGTCTGCATTAATCCCAACAATATGACACAGCAATACCATATTGATCTCCTTATTAGACCACCTCTGAAGAAACAAGCACCAACACACATTTTCATTTAGACTACTGGTGGATTAGCAGATATAAACAATGTTTTACTCAAACTGTTTATTTTTCTGATCATTTTGTGGTCCTTCAAGATTCCACCATTTCATAAGATCATGATTTTGTACCTCATCCAGATTCCTGTCCTCAGTGTCAAAAAAATCTATTCAACTCAGCCCTGAATGATGAAGCTTATAAAAATTCATAATATCAGTCAGAGCAGGCCTTTTGTCCTACCAAGTCCAATTTCAACTAGATGGGACCCACTTCAGTTTTTTGTCTCACTAACACATAGTAGCCAATTAACTAATCAACCTCACTTATTTGGGATGTGGGATGAAAGCAGAGCACCTGAAGGAAGCCTATGGAATCACAGTGAGAACAGACAAATTCCATGCAGTTGGAAGAGGTTAGGAATGAATCCAGGTCACTGGCCCTGCATATAATGGATCTAACAGCTCACTAATGTGCCTCTGAAGTAGGAATATCCCTAAACTTTACAAGCATTTGTGTAAAGAAAAGTTTCCTCATCATCTTCCTTAAAGGCATACTGCTTACCCTTTGACAAATTTCAGATCTATTTGCAATGCAGGCACACAATATCAAATTACAGAAAATACAGACTAATTTTACTCAGGATCTCATTATAGAAAAATCTACTCCTCCAAGAAAGAACACACTAATCCAATATTATACAGATCCAAGTTCAAGGAAATCCTTTCTCGTGAATGAACACCAAAACTTCAACAAAACATGTATCACCACAGCTCTTTGCCATTTAATGATTGCTTCTTTATACTTCAGTCTTCTTACGATAAGCATTAAAGGACATCTCTATATATATCCCTCATACCTAACCACTTAAGTGGAAAGCAGCCAGTGAAAGAGTGGAGATTTGAGGCTTTGACTCGAGAGGCTTCGACAAGAAGAGGCAGAGGACGAGTTTGTTCCCAGTTAGACTTTACAATGCCTCCTGAGACGGTGATGAGCCTCTCCTGTGAGATGTGGCAGTCTTGGGGGGAACTCCCCTCTCCTTCAGAGTCACATCTGCCAGAAGTACATGCAGCTGGGCGATCTGGAAGACCGTGTGAGGAATCTGGAGCAGCAGTTGGATGACCTTCGACTCATAAGGGAAAATGAGGCAGTCATAGCTGAGAGCTACAGAGAGGTAGTCACCCCTAGGCTGCCAGAACCAGGTTGTTGGGTGACAGTCAGCTGGGGGAAAGCAAAGTTGAGTAGATATGTAGTGCAGAGCACCCCTGTAGCCATTCCCTTGAATAGTAAGTTTACCATCCTGGATACTGTTGGCGAGGATGACCGACCAGGTGTGAGCCACGGTGGCAGGGCCTCTGGCACTGAGTTTGATCCTGTAGTGCAGAAGGATGGGACGGAGAAGAGGAGAGCTGTCGTCATTGGAGACTCTATAGTCAGGGGAGCAGATAGGAGATTTTGTGGACGTGAGAAGGAAACCCGCATGGTTTGTTGCCTCCCAGGTGCCAGGGTCCAGGATGTCTCTGAGCGGGTGCAGGACATCCTGGTATGAGGGGGAAAGTAACCAGAAGTCATAATACATGTTGGTACCAACGATATAGGCAGGAAGAGGGATGAGGTCCTGAAGTGAGAGTTTCGGGAACTAGGCAGAAGGCTGAAGAACAGGACCTCAAGGGTGGTGTTCTCAGGATTGCTGCCAGTGCTACGTAATAGTGATGGTAATTGGAGGAGATGGCAGTTGAATGCGTGGCTGAGGAGTTGGTGCAGGAGGCAGGGTTTTAGATTTTTGGACCATTGGGATCTTTTCTGGGGAAGCTGGGACCTGTACAGATTGGATGGGTTGCACCTGAACTCAAGGGGGAGCAATATCCTTGCTGGTAGGTTTGCTAGCATGGTTCAGGAGGGTTTAAACTAATTTGCAAGGGGGATGGGATCCGGAGCAATAGAGCAGTGAGTAAAACCAGATCTAACATATAGAGAGGCTTTGAGGGAAGAGCAGCAGAATAAAGGGTGTAAAGGTAATAAAGTAGAAGGGCTAAAGTGTGTGTACTTCAATGCAAGAAGCATCAGGAACAAAGGTGATGAACTGAGAGCTTGGATACATACATGGAATTATGATGTAGTGGCCATTACGGAGCCTTAGCTGGCACCAGGGCAGGAATGGATTCTCAATATTCCTGGATTTCAGTACTTTAAAAGGGATAGAGAGGGGGGGAAGGGGAGGAGGGATGTCATTACTAGTCAGGGATACTATTACAGCTGCAGAAAGGGTGGATAATGTAGCAGGATCCTCTTTTGAGTCAGTATGGGTGGAAGTCAGGAACGGGAAGGGAACAGTTACTCTACTGGGGGTATTCTATAGGCCCCCTGGTAGCAACAGAAATACTGAGGAGCAGATTGGGAGGTAGATTTTGGAAAGGTGCAAAAATAACAGGGTTGTTAACATGGGTGACTTTAACTTCCCTAATATTGATTGGCACTTGATTAGTTCCAAGGGTTTAGATGGGGCAGAGTTTGTTAAGTGTGTCCAGGATGGATTCCTGTCACAGTATGTTGACAGGCCGACTAGGGGGATTGCCATACTAGATCTAGTATTAGGTAACGAACTAGGTCAAGTCACAGATCTGTCAATGGGTGAGCATCTGGGGGCAGTGATCACCGCTCCCTGACCCTTAGCATTATCATGGAAAAAGATAGAATCAGAGAGGACAGGAAAAATTTTAATTGGAGAAGGGCAAATTATGAGACAATAAGGCTAGAACTTGCGGTTGTGAACTGGGATGATGTTTTTTCAGGGAACTGTTCTATGGACATGTGGTCGATGTTTAAGGATCTCTTGCAGGATGTTAGGGATAAATTTGTCCTAGAGAAGAAGATAAAGAATGGTAGTGTGAAGGAACCATGGGTGACAAGTGAAGTGGAAAATCTAGTCAGGTGGAAGAAGGCAGCATACATGAGGTTTATGAAGCAAGGATCAGATGGGTCTATTGAGGAATATAGGGTAGCAAGAAAGAAGCTTAAGAAGGGGCTGAGAAGAGCAAGAAGGGGGCATGAGAAGGCCTTGGCGAGTAGGGTAAAGGAAAACCCCAAGGCATTCTTCAGTTATGTGAAGAACAAAAGGATGACAGGAGTGAAGGTAGGACCGATTAGAGCTAAAAGTGGGAAGATGTGCCTGGAGGCTGTGGAAGTGAGCGAGGTCCTCAATGAATACTTCTCTTCAGTATTCACCACTGAGAGGGAACTTGATGATGGTGAGGACAATATGAGTGAGGTTGATGTTCTGGAGCATGTTGTTATTAAAGGAGAGAGGTGCTGGAGTTGTTAAAATACATTAGGACAGATAAGTCCCCGGGGCCTGATGGAATATTCCCCAGGCTGCTCCACGAGGCGAGGGAAGAAATTGCTGAGCCTCTGACTAGGATCTTTATGTCCTTGTTGTCCACGGGAATGGTACCGGAGTATTGGAAGGAGGTGAATGTTGTCCCCTTGTTCAAAAAAAGGTATTAGGGATAGTCCGGGTAATTATAGACCAGAGAGCCTTACGTCTGTGGTGGGAAAGATGTTGGACAAGATTCTTAGAGATAGGATCTTTGGGCATTTAGAGAATCAAGGTCTGATCAGGGACAGTCAGCATGGCTTTGTGAAGGGCAGATCATGCCTAACAAGCCCGATAGAGTTCTTTGAGGAGGTATCAGGCATATAGATGAGGGTAGTGCAGTGGATGTGATCTACATGGATCTGTTCTAGGACCTCTACTTTTCGTGATTTTTATTAACAACCTGGATGTGGGGGTAGAAGGGTGGGTTGGCAAGTTTGCAGATGACACAAAGGTTGGTGGTGTTGTAGATAGTGTAGAGGATTGTCGAAGATTGAACAGTGACATTGATAGGATGCAGAACTGGGCTGAGAACTGGCAGATGGAGTTCAACCTGGATAAATGTGAGGTGGTACACTTTGGAAGGACAAACTCCAAGGCAGAGTACAAAGTAAATGGCAGGATACTTGGTAGTGTGGAGGAGCAGAAGGATCTGGGGGTACATGTCCACAGATCCCTGAAAGTTGCCTCACAGGTTGATAGGGTAGTTAAGAAAGCTTATGGGGTGTAAGCTTTCATAAGGCGAGGGATAGAGGTTAAGAGATGTGATGTAATGATGCAGCTCTATAAAACTCTAGTTAGGCCCCACTTGGAGTACTGTGTCCAGTTCTGGTTGTCTCATTGTAGGAAGGATGTGGAAGCATTGGAAAGGGTACAGGGGAGATTTACCAGGATGCTGCCTGGTTTAGAGAGTATGGATTATGATCAGAGATTAAGGGAGCTAGGGCTTCATTCTTTGGAGAGAAGGAGGATGAGAGGAGACATGATAAAGGTGTACAAGATATTAAGAGGAATAGATAGAGTGGACAGCCAGCGCCTCTTCCCCAGGGCACCACTGCTCAGTACAAGAGGACATGGCTTTAAGGTAAGGGGAGGGAAGTTCAAGGGGGATATTAGAGGAAGGTTCTTCACTCAGAGAGTGGTTGGTGTGTGGAATGCACTGCCTGAGTCAGTGGTGGAGGCAGATACACTAGTGAAATTTAAGAGACTACTAGACAGGTATATGGAGGAATTTAAGGTGGGGGGTTATATTAGAGGCAGGGTTTGAGGGTCAGCACAACATTGTGGGCCAAAGGGCCTGTAATGTACTGTATTATTCCATGTTCGATATTTGTTAATTTATCACTATACAAAAATATTTATTGTTTTTTCAAACAAAATGCATAACTTGATTTTTGCATATTTTACTTCATCTGCCATCTGTTTTGCCACAGTTTTAACTTTCATAGATGCATATATTTATACATTATACATATATTTATATATATTACTTTGCGGAAAATTTACTTCTTCTCAATTTAGTTTCCCACATATCTTTTTTTCATTAGAAAATGTGACCATGCCACATTCTCTTTTCTTCTGTTATAAAATAAGCTGTGAATACCTGATCCCCATGAGAATGACAATTAACATTTCTAACTCAAAAATGATCCTTCTATTTCTATTTTAATGTTTTATTACTTTAAGCAATCCGGTATACACGCTGTCCCCTCAGTCTCCAGAGCTATTATTTTATGCTCTGACATGAATGATATTAAATGTCTCTCACTTTGAGAGAACTGTTTCTGTTTGCTATAGTAGAAGAGGCCAGGAGCAGAGAACGCGGCTGCAGAAAAGAAGGACCAGAGCAGATGGGAAGGAGTTTTTTAGCCAATGGGTGGCAAATTCATTACCATAGATGGCTGTGGAAGCCAAGTCACTACTATATTCAAAGCAGAGGTTGGTAGGTTCTCGATTAGTAAGGGCGGGTGGGGGGGGGGGGTCGAATGTCTCAGGGAGAAGGCAGCAAAATGGGTTTGATTAGGATAATAATTCAGCCATGATGGAATAGTGGACAGACTAAATGGACCAAATGGCCTAATTCTGCTCCTATGTCTTATGGTCCTACTTTGTATTGAATTGCCTTTATTACTTACATCCTTCAAATTCATAAGGAGTGAAAACCTTTATGTTAATTCTCTGTCTAAATGTGCAATCTGCAATTTACAGTAATTTGTAATAAGATATATGTACAACAGGACAGTCAATATAACATAGAAATACAATTGTATCAGCATGAATTAATCAGCCTGATGGCTTAGTAGAAGAAGCTGTCCCGGAGCCTGTTGGTCCTGGCTTTTATGCTGCAGTACCATTTCCCGGATGGTAGCAGCTGGAACAGTTTGTGATTGGGGTGACTCGGGTTCCCAATGATCCTTTGGGCCCTTTTTACATACCTGTCTCTGTAAATGTCCTGAATAGTAGGAAGTTCACATCTACAGATGCACTGGGCTGTCCACACCACTCTCTGCAGAGTCATGCGATTAAGAGATGTACAGTTCCCACACCAGGCAGTGATGCAGTCAGTCAGAACGTTCTCCATTGTGCCCTTGTAGAAAGTCCTTAGGACCTAGGAACCCATACCAAACTTCTTCAATCGTCTGAAGTGAAAGAGGCGCTGTTGTGCTTTTTTGTATGTACAGACCATTTGAGATCCTTGGTGATGTGTATGCTGAGTAACTGTTCATGCTTTCAACCACAGATCCATTGATGTCTATAGAGATTAGCCTGTCTCCATTCCTCCTGTAGTCCACAACCATTCCTTTGTTTTTGCGACATTGAGGGAGAGGTTGTTTTCTTGACACCACTGTGTCAGGGTGATGACTTCTTCTCTGTAGGCTGCCTTATTATTATTTGAGACTAGACCAATCAGTGTAGTACCATCAGCAAATTTAATTAGTAGATTGGACCTGTGGGTGGCGACACAGTCATGGGTATACAGAAAGTAAATGAAGGGGCTTAGGACACAGACCTGAACGGCACCTGTGTTGAGGGTCAGAGGGGCAGAGGTGAGGGAGCCCACTCTGATAGGAAGTCCAGGATCTAGCTGCACTAGGCAGGGTGAAGGCTGAGGTCTCTGAGCTTCTTGTCAAGCCTGGAGAGAATTATGGTGTTGAATACTACAACAGCATTCTCACATAAGCATCCTTCTTCTCCGGGTGTGTAAGCACTACTTTTGATCATCAGCAAAGTGATGGAATGGTTCATCAATAGTGCTCTCAAGGGGTAATTTCTTAGCAACAGCCTGCTCACAGAAGCCCTGTTTGGCTTCTTCCAAAGTCACTCAGCTCCTGACCTTGTTGTAGCCATAGTTCAACAGAACAAAAGAGCTGAACTCCAGAGAGAAACTGTCAGCGATATCAAACCGGCATCTGATCAAGTATGACATTAAGGAGCCAAGGCTAAACTGGAGTCACGGGAAATTGGGGAGGGGGGGAAAACTTCCACTGGTTGAGATCATACCTAGCATGAATGAAGGTGATTACGGTATTTGGACAGGACTTCCTCAGGTTAGTGTTCGTGGTCCAACCATCTTCAGTGGCTTCATCAATTACCTTAATTTAGTTATAACATCAGAAGGAGCAATATTCATTGATCACAATGTCCAGGACCACTGAAGCAGTCCATTACCACAACATCCAAGGCCAAGGCTGCTCACAATATTCATGCTACCAACTGTTGGGTAATGACGATACCCAACAAGAGAAATTCAACTCTCTGACATTAGTTGGCATTACCATTACAGTATTTCCCACTATCAATATCCTGGCAGTTACCACTGACCGGAAACTTTGGACAAGTAACATAAGATGGTTACAAGAAAAAGTGAGAGGTTTGGAATCATGTAACAAATTACACCCTAATTTTCAAAAGCCTGTCCACCATCTACAAGGCTCAAGGCAGGAATGGGATGGAACACTATCCACTTGCCTGGATGTGTGCAGTTTCAATAACACCTAAGAAGCTCAATACCACAGAGGACACAGCAGCCCTCATGGTTAGTTCCCCATCCACAATCATTCATTCACTCCAGTATACAATAGCACAAGAATAAATATAGAGAGATTACAGCAGCAACTCACTGAAACTCTTTAGACTGCACCTTGCAAACCTTAGACTTCCGCCAACTAGAGGGACAAGGGCAACAAAAGCAGAGGGAAAAAAGCAGTTGCCTTCCAAGCCACAGACCTTCCTGACTTGGAAATGTAGTCTTCACTGACCCTCGATGGAAGTCCTGGAACTCTCTCCGTTACCATATCATGGGTGTGCCCACTCCTTGTATTGCAGCTGTTTAAGAACTCAACTCACTACCACTTTCACTAGAGAACAAAAGAATAGTAAATTTAATGGTACAACAGCCTTTGAAGACTTCGTACCTTGAATGAATATAAAAATCAGTAACTGAGTTCAAAATATCTCAGCTGTTGTATCCAAGTGTAGACCAACATTTAAAACGTCTCCAGTTCAACATTATAATGATCTGTGCATTTTATAATGATGCACTTGTTCTATCAAACAATGATGTTCAGTTGTATTCAAATTCATATTTCATATGAGTAGTGGTTATGATTTATTCAGACATGAATTTTAAGTATAGATCAATCTAATGAGAAGATTAATCAGTCTTCACACTTGAAGTTTGCCATCCAATGTGTAGGAGAAGCTATTAAATAATTCTGTTCATGAGCAAAACAATTTATAATGAACTGATTTTGACAATGTAAATCATGAGATCCAAGGAGATTAATGATGAAAGCTTTTAAAAATTTGAACTTTCTCTTGCTGTAATAATTTGAATAAATTGATAAATCTAGTTAAGTGATCAGAAAAGCATACATGCAAATAAATGAAAGAGCACAGTTAAATGCACAAAAAGTTAAAAAGGAAAAATAACATACAAAGATTGCTCTGTAGATGAGTCAAGAGTTGTAGGGGATAGAAAAAAAATCAAAACAATCACGACTTGATTAAACTGTTGAGTAGGCTCGAAGGGCCATGTAGCCAAATTTAGATAATTTTTCTTCTGTAATGTTATTTCTGAAGAGGTGCATGTTCAAACAACCAAGTCCAATAAAAAGTAAAATTTAGTAGTTTGGAGTTGTAAGTTAACAGATTTTCTTTCACTGCTATTCAGAGAGGTAAAAAAAAGCAACAGGAACTAGAGAGCTGATATGAAACCGTAGCAGTAGAATAACTTATGCACTAATTTCACCAAAGTTAAAGATATTAAAAAGATGATAAATATGATCATGGCTGAGCTTTCAAAAAAAATTCTATGGGAGTAAAGTAATGGTTAATTTATGGTGTATTTAGGAAGATTTTGATCTTTGTAGGTTTGAGGAAATGGATTGTAATATTTGCAAAAAGCTGAGACTATGGAATGTGTTCTCCATAGTTTCCATAGTTTTCAACAGCTGTCTATCTATGCTTCTGAGTTACAGACTAAAAGAAAGTCAGTGGGGTTCCCAACCTGAGGTCCCAACCTCGGTTAATCATGAAAAGACTGGAAACCCCTGAGTTAGAGAGTCTTCTGAATAAATAAAGGATATCAACATCTTAGAGGCACTTACTGAAATTAGAAATGGTCTCAGTTAAGGAAAGCAAACAGAAGGAAATAAAACACAGAGGTAAATCTATGCCTTTTGTAGACTGATGCCAAAAGGACTCATTTAATGGAAAATGATAACTAAGTGATTGATGGTCCTCTTGAATAGTTAATAATGACTTAGAAGCTAATTTTTTCTCCTTAACCTATTGCTATAAATACAATGCAGAATCCTGTGGGAAATAAAAACTGGCAAACCTTATAACAATAGAAAGTTTCTCTCTGTACATTAATCTGTCATAACATTAGAAAGATTGCAAAACTTGAAGCAGGGCTAAATTTAATTGAATAGGCTGGAAGGAGAATTGCTATCTTTGTCATTAGCTGTCAGCTTCTAATTACCTAACAATTACAGTTAAAGGAAATCTATGAGACTGTAGGATGCTTCAAAATTCTTTTTGCTAGAATTTGGGCGAGGGAGCCATTTTACCAGCATGTTAATGCTCTCAGAAGCTGACCATTGTGGATTTCATTCCTTTGTGAATGGAGAAACACACTGTGAACTGATCAGAAATTACCATGCAATGTCTTACAGAAGATCAGATAAAACATCCACAGTAAACTTAGTGAACCATTAAAATCACCTGGAACATAGAAGAAAGTTAGAATAAACTCAAGAAAATGAAAACCAGTGGAAGACAAAATTAGCAGCAAAGTAGTGCAGATTTTGGAAAGTTTGAAAAAAAATTGTCAGTAGACAGACCCCATCTGTGGAAATAGAAACAGAATTAACATTTCAGATTAATTCCCTGATGAAATAACAACCTGCTGGGGAAAAGCACAGACCAAGGAATAAAATTACTTAATTTGCTTCCTTTCACATCCAATGTACACAAGAAAGCATGTTTGTGCATACACAACCTATACATCTGCAGTAACATAGGGAGATGACCAACTACAGCTGGTCACAGAGTTAGTATGAAATATGCCCAGTTGTTTGAGAATTTTGCCTAATAAAATTCACACAATGGGTTCCAAGGTTGATCGATTTGAGGTTGAATTTTAAGAGTGCACTATTGTTGAAAAAGGACTCATTGATAATGTGAACAAAGAGATATTATTTCAATTCAGGACTTCAAACCCATCTGTTACAACTTAAACTTTAGTAAAAATGTGTTTTTTCCTGTTATCCATGCATGAAGATACAGATACACTTCCTAAAAGATATGACTTCAGTTTATGTTCAATATGTCTATACACACTCAACAGCCAAGTTACTTGATAGATAGGAAATTGTATAATACAATCAAAACTTGATAACCATGTCGAGAATTTTTTGTATTTTGACTCACTAAATCTCCACTTACAGGATATTAGATTTGAAATAGTGTATGCTGGCAGTAATATAACAGATAAAATTGAATCATTCAGTTCTAGCTTTTAACAGTAGTTTCAGTTACTTTAAACAACCACAGGCTTTATTGACTTAAAATTAAGCAACACTTAAGATTCTGTTGACCTTGAATTCTTAGATGAATAGACAATTATGAGGTTCTGGTCATGAGAATTCACACTCAAGAAACTTATTCAATTCCCAGGGAGGGCAGTTTATTTTATCTGTATCCCTGATGTGGGACTCAGTATCTCCACCTTTCATCAGCTGGGAACTATAAGCAGATAAGCAGGAAAGGATGCAGCAAGTTTGTTCAAATGCACTTGCCTCAGCATTGAACACTGGTACAGTAGAGCCATGAATTACAACATCGCAGAGTTACTTCAGAATTCAATAGTACCTTCGCAAGCTCATGATCCTGGAATTCCTTGTTGAAGAAGCAATTCAGGTTGCACCATCAGCATGAGCTTTAAATCAATTCAACGAAGACCCACAATCTTCCCATGATCAATTCATGCAGTGTCAATGCAATGAAAGATCTTCTCAAAGTAAATGCAGTAATTACTCAAATTGCAAACATTTGATTTATGAATTTTCAAGATATAACATTACTGGTTCTCTTGAGTGTGTCTTCAAACTATGAAGCAATTTTTCATGACAATGAACAGTATGTCATTCAATGAATGTAGGAACACAATTGTACCATAATACCTTTTGTTCAGCCTTTTTTAATTCTATAAAGACTCTGACCTGGATTTACATACTGACTACAGTTCTTTGTGGGAATGGGTTTCAGGACTGGCTGTTGTGCCAAGGGCCCAGCAACGTATTCGGCTCAGCTTTGCAAGCCTAGGATCTCTGGCCTGTAGGTGAATCAAAGGTCGGTGTCACAATGGGAGAGCCATGTGTCATCGGGGGAGTCAGAATATCTGTGGGTGTGTGCCAGAGACTCGTGATCTTTGGGCACAGAGCTCAAAAAAAGCGACATGGCGGAACTTTTAATATCATAAACCAGCGAGTTGTTGTTATGTCTCCCCACTCACTGTGAAAACAGAGGCACCTCTTTCTCCTGTGGTATGTCAAATGCCGGGTGAACAATGTAGTCTTTCAGGTAACTGCAAGTTTGTGTCTTCAGTGTTGCTTCGCTTGAGTGCTTGGTGGCGGCTGCTGATGCGTTTTTTGGCCGGTGGTGGGGGGTGGGGATTGCTGCTTGCTGCCACTTACACGTGGGTGGGGGGAGCTGGGGGGAACTTTGGGGTTCTAACATTTAACTGTCATTCATTCTGTGGGAGCACTCCTCTGTTTTTGTGGATGTTTGCGAAGAAAAAGCATTTCAGGATGTATATTGTATACATTTCTCTGACATTAAATTGTACCTTTGAAACTTTTCACCTTTGAAGAGTCTTCATTTAATATTTACTGGAAAGATTGGACCTCTGATCACAGAGAATACACTGACTTTTTTTTGGACAAACCCAAGGACTTGCATTAATTGAAGCTTTAACATCACATTATGCCTTATTGGACATGTAAGTGCTGCTCCTTCATAATCAAATCAATTGGAATCCAGATACATAACTACCAGTAAAATCTCCTTTGATTAGTGTTTAATTTTATTCATATGTTTTGTCATTTATATTTCTCACAACAATTATTGACCTTGATAGTGTGAAGGGAGATGACCTGTGTGATCTGATTATTTAAAGTTCCCTTCACTGAAGGACATAATGACCAGCTATATTTCTTTGACAACCCTGCATCTTCCATCATCATTTCATGGAGCCATCTCGCATCTTTGCAATGGTGGGGTTTAAATTTTTGAGTTGTTCGAGCAGTACACAAAGTTTTTATACCAATTTGGATATTGCACTAGACAAAAATAAGTATGAAGGCTTGAATTAAATTGAATACAAAATGGAGGGTCATACATTTAGTAAAAGCCACAGGACATCTCTATTACCAAGCCAGTTGAGATTGTCTGGGTTCAATATAGAGACATTAATATTTGTCATCTCAGTAGCAGACGTAATCAACACTACAGAAACAATGAAGCACCACATGTCTAAAGAGACCAAAGAGCAGTAAGAAATTTCTGTTTGTTTATTATGGTAATGACAGTTACAATGTAAGTTCATGGCTGGATGGATTGGTCTTGTGCTCTAAAGGTTATAGAGATTGTACAGGAAGGTATGAATGAGCTTGAGGATCAGGCATGATTCTCCTAAATGGCTTCACAGGCCTGAGAAGCAAATAGTCTAATTTAGCCCAAAACATAGGCCAGAGACCCTCCTAGTAAATTGTTGACATATGAGCAAACTTATGATTTTCTATGCAAACTTTTTTAGACTGTTGAGTAATGAAGCTGATATCAGATATATTTAAATTTCTAAAATCTCTATGCAGTTATTTTTGTACTGTTAACTATATTCTTATAATATATAATAATATTTAAATATTAATTCATACATGTGTTAATATCTTCAATAAAAGCAAGGAAGTAAAGTCAAACCATTAAAACTATGAATATTTCTCACCCTTAAATTTATTTTATAAAGTCACAATTCAATTACATTTGTCTTCAGCATTGTAGACTTACTAAAAAGGAGCTTTTTTAAAAAAAATTACACATATTCACATCTTTAACAGGCATACTGCTGTCAATCCCTGACATATTAATTCAGGAAGTAGGTGGGCAGGTTGAATGCCAGTGTGACTTGAAATTAAAGCTCAAATCTGAAGATCCTGATTATTAAAATACTCTCCAATATGACCTTTGCTGAATAGTCTGTTTTCAAATAACTTTAAAAAATCAAAAGATATTGCCCTCACCCTAGCTGGTCTGAAATTTAAAACTAAATTTTTTTCTCCTTCCCAGTTCTGATGAAGAGCCATTGACTTGAAGTGTTAACTTTGTTTCACTTTCCACAGATTCTACTTAAGTTGTTGACGGTTTCCAGCACTTTCTGTTTTATTTCATGTTGTTCATAAGTCTGATTATCACTGGGTACTTCAACTGGTAACTGATAATTGACATATTATTGTCACCTGTACTGAGATACAGTGAAAAGCTTTAGTCTGCGTGCCATCCAGACAGACCAATCCATATTCTCACTCCCCAAACTGCGACTTGAAACCCCACTAAAACAGCTTCTTTTACTTACCGTCAAGTCACCTCTTTCTCCATCATGGTGCATACATCCCAACACCACATTATTCCCTTATTATGGTCCTGACAAACCTATAGCTCTAGTTATGAATTGATCATCCCTCATCTCCAGTCTTATTTCAATAAATTGACATTTTACCAAGTGGTGTTTCTTAAATATGCCTATAATTAAAAGAGGAAAACATAAAGTTAATTTTTAAATAATCTAATCCTATTTAATTAGTGTATGGATTCTGCCAAGCATTATCCGATTTTTTAAACTGTAAGAAACAAGGTAAGGAAGAGCAAGAGTTATTTGAATTTGTCAAAATACTTGATGTTTTCTTCAAGGCATTGTCAGATTTGCTGAAGCAAAAGTTGTGGATCAAGTAATGAGATTACGATAGTGCATGAGTCCTGACTTTTTCAAAATTGGAGTCTCAGGGCTCTCTCTAAGTGTTGGGATGCAATGTTGCAACTGGTCAGGCTACACTTGGAGTATTGTGTACAATTCTGATCATCACTCCACAGCAAGAGAGTGGTGCAGAGGAAGAACACTGAAGAGATTCACCAGGATGTTGTCTGGACTTAAGACCGTTAATTACAAGAGGAGATGGGGTATGCTGGCTCTATTCTCACTGAAACACAAGTGGCTGAGGGATGGAGCTTTTTAAAAGTAATACACACACTCACTATATGGGACCTACTTTCTGCCCAGGGGGAGGTACAGGAGCCTGAAGACCCAAACTCAATGATCCAGAAAGAACTTCTTTGCCTCTGCCATCACATTTCTGAGCGGTCCACAAACCCATGAACACTACCTCAATGTTCCTTTATTTTTTTGCATTATTTGTTTATTTTTGCATGGTCTCATTTATGGTACTTTATAGATTTTTATGTCTTTGCACTGTACTGCTGCTGCAAATCAACGAATTTCACATCATATGTCACTGATAATAAATCTGATCAGATATGGTAGACAGTCGAAGTCTTTTTTTTCAGGCTGTAGAATCTAAGAATAGGTATAAAGCAGCCTTTCTCAGCCTGTATGCCCTGGAGCAACCCTTGAAATAATTTTCAGGTCTCAGGGAACCCCTGCATAAAAGTTATTATAATCTACAGCTCACGGTATGTTACTATGATCAGTAACTTGTAGACATAATAATCCAAAAATAATTGTCAATGTTCTTTTGAGTAGAGAATGAATTTTTAGTCAACATTTCTTGGAAAGAAAAGGTAGTTAAGCTTAGCTTACCTTTCTTTAAAATTAATCTTTCTTTTTCTTGAATTTTAAAAACTCATAAGGCAAACATAATAAGTTTCTGTTAAATAACTTCCTTAAGCCAAAATGGAATTGTTTCTCTAAAGCTTGGTAGATTTAATTTAAATAAAGGTTGTAAATTTATTTTAGTTAATGCTATTTACAAAATGAAAATTTATTGACAATGCTGAATGTTAAAGTTACTAAAAACCATAATCCAAAGCAATAAGAATGAAAATATAGCCTAAGACAATTTTATACAAGGTGACATGATCAGGCTCAAATATAAGCCTAACATGTGAAACATGTGCTTTTTTTTTTGCTGCACAAATACCCAATTTGGGGTCGAACTTGAGCTAAACACACATAGATTTCATCTTTAACAGAGGTGGGATGATATCTATCCTTGCTCTTAATGCTTATTAAACAAGAGAAAGCTTGCACACACATGTAAGAACTTGAAAACTGCATGAAAATGTCCACTGTCTTCCTATGAATGGCAGGATTCTCTTCTTTCACAGAAATCCAGACCCTGTTGGGGGCAGGTCAGTAATTCTCATCTTCAGTGCATGATCAGAGTGCAGCTCACAAAGTTCTTCCTCTTCTCTCAAAGTCAAGTTCTCAGGCTGAGCAGGAGATTCAGAGAAAGGGTCCCTCACCCAGTCATTCACTTGTGTTGAAAGGGAGGGAAAACACTGTTTAATTTTGTTCTGCAGTTCTTCAGGGTGGTTTTCAATAAGACTCAAGGTTTTCTGATCCTTCCTCACTCTCAAGTCCAAGCAGCAGTGGAAATGTTTCAAGATCTCCTTTTGCAAAGATTTTTCCAAAGATTCAGTTTCTTTTTAAATCCAAAAATTTTGTCATTTGAAGTCAAAATATTTTATCCAGGGGCTTGCAAAGACTCGTACAGCTGGTTCACATGATGAAAAATGTCTGCTAAGTGGGCTAGTTTCTGCAGCCATTCTTCATCTTCAAAGCACTCAGCAAAATCTGGCCTACTATTTTCTTAAAAGTACTCCTGCAATTCACCTTTCAGCTCAAAAACCCTGTTGAGAACGCTAAGCCACTAGACTTCTGTATGTAGCAGGAGATTGGTGTGCTCTTTAACCAGGTTTTCACATAGCGTTTTAAACATTCTTCTTGTTCTTTATTTAATAAAGTTATCCATTTTTGTATCATCATCCAGAACTATTTCATTTCATCTCCAAGAGGTTTTGACATCAGCACCTCTCTGTGAAGAAAGCAGTGTGTTGTGACAACATCAGGATTTTCTTTTTTTTACAAGAAAAACAACACCTCTCATGGATCCAGCCATTGATGGGGCACAATCAGTACAGATGCCAAAACAGTTCCTCCAATACAGACCCTTTGTTTCCACATATGAAGACAAAATATTAAATATACCTTGGCCTTTGCTTGTTTCGGGCAGCTCTTTGCCACAAAAAAGTTTTCTTGAATTTCACCATCATTTACAAATCTTATAAATGTTACAATTTGACATTTATTGGTGAACTCTGTTGACTCATCAACCTGGATTGAGAAACTGTTGCTTTTCAGTTTATCACACAAAACCTCTTCAGCATCACATGACATGTCATCAATATGTCGACTTATCGTACTGTTTGAGAGTGGCCACCTTCTTGCCCAACAAAAAACATGCAAACGCCCATTCTCAAGCTGCTATATGTGGCCTCTGCTCTTCTAATGCACACAGAGGGTATGCTACGGGCTGCAGTCACAGTTCGCCAAGGCTACAAGGGCTTTCAGGTTAATTGTTGTTCTCAAGAAAACAATGATACTCCATCTGAAGCCCCTTCATGATGTTTACAACTCACCTCAGATAACCATTGACAACCACCCTCTCACCACAGTTGAGCAGTTTACCTACCTGGGCAGCGTCATCTCCAATGACGCAACCGTAGTTAAGGGACATTGACCATTGACAATCGACTTGCCAGAGCTAGCAGTGCCTTCAGTTTCCTCCAGAAATGTGTGGAAGAACCACCAGCTGCATCTGTCCACAAGAATCCAGCTGTACAGGGCTGCTGTCATCACAACACTGCTATATGGCTCCGAAGCTTGAGTCTTGTATCACAGGCAAATCTGGTTGCTCGAGTGCTTCCACCAGCTCTGCCTCTGCTCCATTATGAGCATCAGCTAGCAGGATCATGTCTCCAACAACAAGATCCTGGAGAAGGCTCAACTTCCAAATATTGAAGCCATTTTGCTGCTCAGGCAGCTCCACTGGTCAGGACCCGCGTATCACATGGACAACTCCAGGTTACGGAAAGCAGTACTCTACAGAGAACTCTCTCAGGGCAGGAGAGATCGTGGTGCCCCATGCAAGAGGTACAAAACCAACTTAGGCAGCAGCTCTCTCAGGCAAATAGCAGGCCAAGGAGTGGCAGCAGCTGCCTTGTGACAGAGACCGCTGATCCATGTGGCAGACAAGAATTTTGAGGAATCCAGAAGAGTGACTAAAGAGAAGAGGAGATGCAGGAAGGATCCTACTACCCAAGCACCTGCATCCTAGCTGTTCCCGTGTCCCTACTGCTCCAGAGTCTGGAGATCCAGAACTAGCCTCGATAGTCACCAACGATCATGCCGTCACTCCTGAGGGCTCTTCTTCCCTCCTGATCTTCACAAGCGAAGAACCAGCCATCATCACCATTGATTGTAAAAACTTTTCAATTTCTTGTACTGCATCTTGTCTGAGCCTTTTACCCACTATAATTTTATACGTTGCCATTGGTAGGTTCTCACCAACTGTATGACTTTCCTTTTCTGGGTAATAAGTTCTGCTGCTGAATAACTTGTTTCCTGACCATTTTAATGACTGTGACATTATTAACAAAAGCTTTACTCTGTTTGTTTTGAGATTCCAATAGCTGTTTAAAATAACAGCACTTTTGCAAGTCATATGGCCGTGATTTGTAATTAAGTGTCTTTTCACTTTTGCAGGAGCCATTGCTGCATTTGTAAGTTTTTGCCACAGACTGGGCACAATGGAATTGGACAACTTGGATCAACAGTTCATGTAAAACCCATTGATAAGTAGCTTTCATTGTGAAGATGGACATTTTTGTGTCTGTTCTTGCACTAGTGCAGTGAAATTACTCAAGATTGTTATTCCAAGATTGCCACATTAGACCACCAGACATGTCTGTAAAACACAGAGGTTAATAAAATATAAAAATGGGCAAGTCAATTCAATCTCGGAAAACATTCTTCATGCTCTTCATCAGCCTATCGTCTTTCCGTCTGTTCATACAGCACTCACCAATTATCCATGTCCTCTCCTACCTCGCGTCAAAAACAGAGAATGGTTTTAACCAAATAATCATGTTCCTACTGTGCACTGCCATACTGGCCTGAAAGACCATTAATGAGACTGCTAACAGGGTCACTGCCCACCACTGTGAGTGCTAGTATTGTGCCTTGTGCGAAGTTCAAAAGGACAACTTTTTAAAAAATCTCTCACAGAACCCTGAGCGACCTCTCGCAGAACCCTAGGTTTCTGCTGAACCCCAGTTGAGAAAAAGTGAGTGTGACAAATTTGAGGAGATTTGAGAAGCAAGATTTCTATTGAGAGTTGTGGTTGTGTGGAGGTAACTGCCAGAGGAAGTGGTAGAGGCAGATACAATTACAGTCCTTAAAATAATCTGGACAAATACTTGGACAGCAAGTGAGAACAGGGATAAATGTCTAATGCTGACAAATAGGATTATGCTAGATAGTCCATTTCCGTGCAGCACAATCCTATGATTCTATGCTACTAATTCGACTGTTATATCAGTAACAACAAATGAAAAGTCAAAATGCAGATAGGGCAGGAATAGCAACAGAATCAAAAATCATGTTCTATAATTATAGACCGCTCTTCTTAAATCCCTGAAATTTTCGGAGTGTCCTCCCCCTACCTAACATCATTATCTAACATTATTCACACATCAGTAATCCACATATTGTAAGAAGGAAGATTATGCAAATGATTGGCTTTAATATTTGAAAAGGATTTCTTGCAACCTGCTGTCTTCATCCTTGAATAGGTTTTCAAACCACAGTTTGCCCATTTTCTCCTTTCTGTTCATTTATTTTTATTTCTGTTTTTATAACCACTAATGGATTGAATTCTCTCACCAATGGGCTGATGTTTGAATTTCTATTTTTGATCAATAAATTCACAAAATTGCTTTGTGTGGATTGCATTTGAAATGACAGGTTGGTACAGAGATAAAATAGCGATCAAGCTATCAATCTTAACGATTAGCATTCTATTTTTAAAACATTTTTGGAAATGATGTTTTGATTCTGTATCTATAGCAACAGGTCTCACCCACTAGCAACACATATTGAAAATTTCTGTCTCCCTTCCTATGATGTCCAGGTTTCTTGGTTATCTTCCTAAATTATTGTTATATGTTTATCAGAAGTGAGGCTTCTCATCAGAATGACGGATTCACGTGATGCTTGTTTGGTGCCTGCACTTGCAACATTATTTCTGATTTTATAAGATACTTACTGATATGAACACAAACTGATGTGTCATAAGTTAGTACAAATCTGAAGTAAACAGATGAAATAATTTACCAGATAAACATGTCAATCTTTGTTGATCCAGCCAAGTGCTTTTGTATTATTAAATATAATTTACTTTGAAAGATATCTTCTCCCACATGCACTCCTGATTTAAGTCAAAAAAGTAGGGTCCTATTCTTAGATTATTATTAACCACCAAGCAATAAAGAAAAGATGAATGACATCTGTGCTTTGCACCTTTTAACCACGGTAGATCAGACATTAAATTGAGTCTGCATGCTAACCCCTTTTATTTACTGTAATTACTTCATTTATTTTATAACAAGATCACAACAATTAATTTGATTACATCAGTTCAAAAATTCATGATGGGAAACAGACTGCAACTGTGTTTTAATGATATTCTGACAGCCATACTGTGATGCTTTTCAGGCGCACATCTGTTATCCAATGTTGATCCATTCTAGTAATCTGTCTATGAAGTTCAAGTTTGGTTTATTGTCATCCAACTGTACATATGTACAACCAAATGAAACAATGTTCCTCTGACCACAGTGCACCACAATACATACAGTATCACACACAGCATTTAAAACAAAGTATTACTAAAATAAGTTTAGGCAATATCATTCTAAATTATCTATGAGCCATTGCAGGCAAAATTCCAGAACCAGAATCAGGTTTAATATCACTGGCATATGTTATGAAATTTGTTAACTTACAAAAGCAGTAGAATGCAGTACATGATAATAGAGAAAAAAAAAGTAAATCAAGTACAGTAAATATATATACATATTATAGATATATATAAAATAGTTAAATTAGAAATAGTGCAAAAACAGAAATTATACTGCAAAATTAAAGTGAGGTAGTGTTCATGGGTTCAAGTCAAGTCAAGTCAAGTCAACTTTTATTGTTATTTCGACCATAACTGCTGGTATAGTGCATAGTAAGAGTGAGACGACGTTTTTCAGGATCATGGTGTTACATGACACAATCAAAAAACTAGACCGAACTATGTAATAATAAAAAAAACAACACAGAGAAAGCTATACTAGACTACAGACCTACACTGGACTGCATAAAGTGCACAAAAACAGTGCAGGCATTACAATAAATAATAAACAGGACAGTAGGGCAAGGTGTCAGTCCAGGCTTTGGGTATTGAGCAGTCTGATAGCTTGGGGGAAGAAACTGTTACATAGTCTGGTTGTGAGAGCCCGAATACTTTGGAGCCTTTTCCCAGATGGCAGGAGGGAGAAGAGATTGTATGAGGGGTGCATGGGGTCCTTCATAATGCTGTTTCCTTTGCACATGCAGCGTGTAGTGTAAATGTCAGTGATGGCAGGAAGAGAGACCCCGATGATCTTCTCAGCTGACCTCACTATCCGCTGCAGAGCCTTGCAATCCGAGATGGTGCAATTTCCGAACCAGGCAGTGATGCAGTTGCTCAGGATGCTCTCAATACAACAACCCCCCTAGAATGTGATGAGGATGGGGGGGAGGGTTGTGGGAGATGGTCTTTCCTCAGCCTTCGCAAAAAGTAGAGATGCTGCTGGGCTTTCTTTGCTATGGAGCTGGTGTTGAGGGACCAGGTGAGATTCTCCGTCAGGTGAACACCAAGAAATTTCGTGCTGTTTATCATCTCTACCAAGGAGCCGTCGATGCCGTCCTGAAGTCAACAACCATCTCTTTTGTTTTGTTCACATTAAGAGAGAGGTTGTTGTCTCTGCACCAGTCCAAGTCTGTTTAGGAATTGGATGGACACCCAAGCAGACCACAATGCACAAAGTTAGCCAATGCAACTAATCAGTGTGAGATCTCCTCTCCTCTTCACAATTAAGTTTCTGAAATGATGACCAATCAGCTAATTGATAAATATATAAAGGTCAAGCATTTGGAGGACACACCACAGTGCACTGATGATGCCTCCTCATGTAGTGACCATACGTTTGCAATTGAATTGTCAAGATCGGAGATCAATTCAACCCAACCATAATTCAAAGAGTATAACAGTGCGCTAAACAGTAAAGTTTGCTGACCAAGTGATGAGACCTTGGTGCGGGCTGAGTATTCATTAGACTCATAGCCTGAGAGCAGAAGCTGTTCCCTAATCAGACATTCCTAGTCCTGATACTCCTGTACGTCCTTCTTGATGGCAGTGGGTCAAATAGATTGTGGAATGGGTGGTAAGGATCCTTAATAGTGCTTCAGGCCCTTCACCTGTAACACTTCCAGTAAATGTCACAAGTAGGGGTGAGGGAGACCCCAGTGATCCTCCTGGCAGCTTTCACTATCCTCTGCAGGGTCTTGTGTTCTGATGCTTTGCAGCTTCCATACCACACAATGATGCAGCCAGACACGATACTTTCAATGGTGCTCCAACAGGAAGTTATTAGAATGAGGAGCTTATAGAAAGTTGTTAGAATGGGGAGCTTTGCATGCCTCAATCTTCTCAGAAAGTGTAGATGCTGTTGTGCCTTCCTAACTAATGAGGAGGCATTGTGGGTCCAGGTTAGACTGTCCATTATGTGCACACCAAGGAACTTCGTGCTCTTCAGTCTCTCCATCACTGAGCTATTGAAGTGCAATGGAAAGTGGTCCACCTCCGCCTTCCTGAAGTCCACAATCATCTCTTGTGTTGTCCACACTGAGCTTCATGTTGTTATTATCACACCATTTGATGAACCTCTCTACTTCCACTCCATATGCCGATTCATCATTGTTGCCACGAATCCAACCACTGCTGTATCATCACCAAACTTGACGGTGCAATTCAGAATCAGAAACAAGTTTAATATCACTGGCATTTGTTGTGGAACTTACCATTTTGCTGCAGCAGTACAATGCGATATATAATAATAAAAAGTCAATAAAATTGAGTGGGAAATAAGTATTAAAATTTAAATTAAGTACATAGTGCAAAAAGAGAGCAAAAGTAGCGAGGTAGTGTTCATGAGTTCATTGTCCATTCAGAAATCTGATGACGGAGAGTAAGAAGCTGTTCCTGAAATGCTGAGTGTGTCTTCAGGTTCCTGTACCTCTTCATTGGTGGTAGCAATGAGAAGAGGGCATGTCCTGGGAGATAGGAGCCCTTAATGATGGATGCCACCTTTTCGTGGCATCACCTTTTGAAGGTGTCCTTGGTGCTGGAGAGGCTGGGGTCATTAATGGAGTTGCCTGAGTTTACAGCTTTCTGCAGCTCTTTCTGATCCTGTGCAGTAGCACATGGTGCCACATGGTGATGTAACCAGTTAGAATGCTCTCCACGGTACACTTGCAAGTCTTTGGTGACATACCAGGTCTCCGTGTTTGAGATCCAACTCTGAGCTGGATCCGGCAGTGTAATTGTGTGTCAGCAGTGCGAACAGCAGTCAGTTGACCACACAGCCCTGTGGGGCAATAATGTTCAGCATGATTTTTTGTCTTGTTTTTGCTCTTGTTTGTCTGGTAGATTTGAATTTGGAGCTCCTTTCCGGGGAACGCGCTAGACGGTAGCGCGATATTAATACGCAGCAGCCTCTCCGGACTCTGGATTGGGGATTGCCAAACGTTATGTGGATTTTCTAGTGTAGTCTGTTTTGTCATACGCTTTTATGATATCATTCTGGAGGAACGTTGTCTCATTTTTTAACTGCATTGCATTTGTGGTTTCTAAATGACAATAAACTGAATCTGAAGCTGAATGATGGAGCTTCAGACATTGCCGCCGACTAGGACTATCTGTGGTCTTTCCATCAAGAAGTCCAAGATCCAGTTGCAGAGAAGGTTTTTAAGTCCAAGTGAGGATGGTTTGCCCACAAGCCTCTGAGAGATGATCATGTTAAACGCCAAGCTGAAGTCAATGAAGATCCTGGCATGTGATGTATTGCTTTCTAAGTGGGACGCTATGGAATGGAGGTCCGAGGCTATGGCATCATCAGTGGACCCATTTGAGCAGTAGGCAAACTAGAAAGAATCCAATGTACCTGATATGTGGGATTCTATATAATCCATTACCAGCCACTTGAAGCACGTCATGTTTGATGAGGTCGGTGCTTTTGGGCAGTAAATGTTTAGGACAATTAACATCTCTCTCATGGGCACCAGAATAATGGTCGTGACCTTGAAACCTGCAGGGATAGTGGACTTAAGCAAAAGGAAGTTAAGGATGTCCATTAAGACCTCTGTTAGCCCAGCTGTGCAATCTCTCAGCATCTGACCCAGTATGTTGTCCGGACCCACAGCATTGCTTGGGTTTACCCTGGCTAGGATCCTCCTCACCTCATCTGTGGCCAGCAAGCTGCCTTCTCCTCAGGGGAGAGGGGGCTTTACTCAATGCCATATACTTCATTGTTCCAAATTGTGCATAAAAGGTATTCAGCCTATTAGGAAGGGAGCAGTCGCTGTTACTGATTTGAAGGTTAGATTAGTAATCTGTTATAGTTTGCATATCTTGCCACATGTACCTTGTGACTCTGGTACTTCTTGGAGAGCTGGTGGTGCTCTCAGTGACGGAGGAAGGTTGCTGAGCACAGCAAAAAGGGAGAGAGAGATTTTGTATTTCTGCGAGTAGTAATCTTTAATGTAGATCTTGAAATGAGAACCATATTTTTCTCGCCTCCATGTACCATTGCAGCTCAAGTAAAAGACAAAGAAAACCTCACGCTCATCAACTGACATGGAATGTGGCCTTTATATTTATTCAATGTGGGCAAAACAGCAATGACAGCAAACCCAGTTTGACATAATTGATTACTTTCCTTGCTATTTTATTCAAATAGCAAATTCATTTAAATTATAGATTCTATTGAGTGCCTGTTATTGTCCAGTAATGGAAATGTTATCTGAAACAGCATTTGGTGTGAGATGAAGATGATGGAGAAAGCAGCAAAGAATTCACAGAATACCATTGATATGGTGCATCTCACACAAAATCAAATCAAATCAAGTTTAATTATCATTCAAACCATACATAGATATAGTTGAACCAGACAGCATTCCTCTGGGGCCAAGGTGCAAAACATTCCGAATAGCAAGTAACTAATACAAAATAGCAAGAAAAGAAGCATGTTCACTCAAGAAAAAAAAAGAACAATATATAGTCCAACACCCTGAGCAACAGGTGTCTCAAAGCGCCTGTGACCTTGCTTTGATTCTGATCTCCGGTACTTTTCCTATGTAGTTTTCATGTTCTCTCCGTTACTGTGCAGGTTTTGCCCAAATGCTATAGTTTCCTCCCATATCCCAAATATTTGCTAGTTGTTAGATTATCTATAAATTGCCAGTCATATAGGGATGGTAGAGAAATCTTGGTGATGTTGATGGGCATGTGTGAGAGAAAAAGTTACAAGAAAGAAAAGTTTTCATTGAGAGTAGGGGAGTTTCAAACAAGTGGACATGATTTGAGAGTTAGGGGGCAAAAGTTTAAGGGTAACACGAGGGGGAATTTCTTTACTCAGAGAGTGGTAGCTGTGTGGAATGAGCATCCAGTAGAAGTGGTAGAGGCAGGTTCGATATTGTCATTTTAAAAAAATTGGATAGGTATATGGACAGGAAAGGATTGGAGGGTTATGGGCTGAGTGCAAGTCGGTGGGACTAGGTGAGTATAAGTGTCGGCATGGACTAGAAGGGCCAAAATGGTCTGTTTCAGTGCTGTAATTGTTATATGGTTATATAGAAATGGGATTGATAGGATGCTCTTTGAGAGCTGGTATTGACTTGATCGACTGAATCTAGAATTGGCTTGAACACCAGAAATAGAGGATAACTACACTCATTCTATTTATGCTGTTCTGATAACCAATTATCTTACTTTAAGTACTCTTTATCTTATTTCATGCTCTTGTTATTTATTGCTATTTATTTATATTTGCATTTGTAGGTTGTTTTTCATTGGCCTTGTTTATAGTTACTGTTCTATAGATTTGCTAAGTATGTCCTCAGGAAAAAGAATCTCAGGGTTGTATGTGATGACGTGCATGTACTCTGATAATAAATTTTACTTTGAACTTTGAATGTCTCCTTCGGTCTAAAGGAATATGAAATAGTAGATACACTTTCTAAGCAAATTTTTAAAAAGAATTACAAATGACCATTATTCATTTCAAATATTCAAAATACTTGAAAAACTTGTTTCAAATCAAAACTGAAGTCACATGCGATGCCCCATTCCCATACCTGCAATCTTCAGTGCATCACTGAGTTTGAAACTAAGTCGAAACTTCAGAACTCCATTTAGTTCATTACTTTTCCTTGAGATTATTACACATCACCAAATACTCTCAACCCACTTGAGTCATTTTGCATCCATACTTTACTCAAATGCTTTAATTAATCCAAAACGTCTAATGTCTTTACATCTTAGTGTCCTGCAGAGACGCATCTTTGAAACCTTAATGCTATTCTACATTTGATGGAAAAGGCTGGGAGGGACATTAACACAAGAGGGAGTGCTGCTGCCTCATAGCTCCCCAGACCCAATTCTGTGTAGAATCTCCATGTTCTCCTGGGTACTCTAGTTTCCTCTCACATCCTAACAAAATGCTAGCAGGTTAAACAATCACTGCAAACGATTTCTGCAGCTGAGAGGAAAAACAAACTGAAGGAGAAGTGAATGGCATGTGAGAGAGCATGGTGTAAAATGACAAGGGGAAGTGGAATAGGACTGATGGGACTACTCTTTTGTCCATCAACAATCACCCAATGGACAGACAGCCTTCTTCGGTGCAGTAATAATTAAAATATCAGCCATAAACTGACACTATTTGTTTACATAAACAATCTGCATACGTACATTTTGTCTGTTTCTTTAAAAACCGAGCAAAGACACATACATTTCCTTTTTAGTTACTTGGAATTATAAGAATCCTGCAAAGCTGGGAAGACTGCAGAAAAGTGCAAATCTTTGACTTATTCAGGCTGCTGCCAGCATGACCTGCGGTTTAGTTATGCACACACATACATAACTATTACAGACAATTGCAAGTTGTAAATACAGTATTTCATCTGTCACTTCCACAACATTTCACACTCTACACATTTCTACAGAAACCTTCTGTACCCAGTCTTCATCCCTTTACCTTACACCAGACTGGGTTTCTGAACACGTTATAATTCAGCTAATGCGATGAAAAGTTTGGATTACTACATTTCAGAAATGCAAATCAGTAAAATGTCTTCGTCCTGATCCAGATGGGTCTAATCTTTTTCCCACTCCTAGAAAAACAAATCATCTCATCAGACAACCTGATGCTAATCCTTGGGAAACTAGCTACTGGCAAGGGTAAGCGTAAGCCAGCAGCAGTGGAGAATTCTATAGCAAAAGCTGCTCCAAATAAAAGGTTTCTATGCTGAGCTGCTCTTGATGGTCAGGGTAGACTAAACTTTTCATAGAAAAAATGTATTATTAATCTTTTGCTTCAAAACAAAGTATATATTGACAGATATCTGTGATACTAAATATTTTAGACCACAATTACTTTATGGGTGCAATAGTGACAATGCCACTAAAGTTACTGGCTGACAGTTCCAGTAACCTGGGTTCCAACCTGACCTCTGGTGTTGTCTGTATGGAGACTGAATGTTCTCCCTGGGACTATATAGGGTTTCTCCCACTTGCCAAATATGCATGGGCTTCCCCAAGTGTATGCCAATACAACCGGTAACAAGGTAAGGTGAAAAGTTCTGGGAGGAATCAGTGAAGGAATGAGGTTTCACTATCAGCCAGGCTCAAAATATCAGTTCTGAGAAATGCCTGATTTGAATTCAGTTTAATATCTTCCTGACAAAAGACTGATACAAAGATTAGATGTTTAGTTATGTTACTACAGACAGTGTTAATTCAATTCCCAGTCCAAATATCCAGTCAATCAATTGCAATATACACCTCTGGAAAGGAGCACAAGCATGAACTTCAGATGCACTTTCTGATAGACTTGGACCGTGTGCAATGTGCAATTTTCATTGAAGATCAAGTAACAAATGCTCTCATATGAATCATAAAATAACCCAGTTGAGGAATACTTGTGTCCTTAATTCAATGACATTTACAATGTCATTTGCAGCAGACACGTTAACAGACTTAAGGCTGATTTATACTTGTGCGTACGGGCTATGCCGCAGCCTACGCCGTAACCCTGATTTTCACTTCTGCGTCGCTCTATGCTGTAGTGAGCATGCGTTGGTGTGCGCCCAGACATTAGTTGGCAGTGGGGTTTCTATGCCACTGGGTTGAGTTTCTTCATGAGAGACATGGACGAGGAAATGCATTCCAAACATTTTTGCATGTCGGCAGGTAGGTTTGATGATATGGTTCGTCTATTTCGTATCGGTGTACACATAGCCTACAAACATGGTGGAGAAGAAGCAACCGGAAATGCGTAGGAGGAAATGCGATGCTACCAAGCGGACCAATCACAGTTGTTGCCGCCTGCGTCGTCGCAACGCGAGCAACTTTTCTGGAGAAGTGCACATCATCCTACAGCGTAGGGTACGGCGTAGGTATGGCATAGGGTACACGTTGCCTACAGCATCGATGCGACGCACAAGTATAAATCAGCCTTTAGCATATGAGCATGAGCTCAAACGTGTTTATTATACAGATTTATGCAAGAATTTATCTATCATATTTGTCCTAGATGAACTGCTAAGTCTCCAAGTTTAACATTAAATAAAGATCAGAGTGCAAACCATACAATCATATGATTTTTGGTACCGTCTTTTAATTTATTAATGTAATCAGAGTTCTAAATACTTTAAGGATGCCCAGAACATTAAGCGATGGGAAATCTTCATAGCATCTGTAATCATTTACCACTCCAGAAGGTGGCAGTCACTACTGAGGGCATTGTATTTGTGTGCTACACTTCTTTAGAGCTAAGTGTTTCAAGCCAAGGCACAGACTTAACAATATTGAATTTAAATGCAAGTATGTACAGCAATATATGTTCTGAACTCGGTTGTAATAAAACAAAATAATAAGCAAAGGTGAATCAGTAAACAGCAAGCAATTTAATATTAAATCAACAGCAAACACAAAGGAAATTCTTACCTGGTTATTAAGCAACAGTCATGAATCATAACTGGTTCAACCAATATTTCATTATCTTCATCTGTTACCATTACTTTTCCATTATGTCGCCATTCAATTTGCATTGTTTTATCCACATATGTTGCAGTGCACAGAAACAGTAACCGATCCCCATGGAATACAATTTGACGGTGAGAGGGGATCATCTCAAACAGAGGCAATTCCAAAGGGCCATCTGAAAATTAATAATTGTAAATGAACACGGTGAGTAACTCTTCAAATTGTGTTTAGTACCAGTACAATGTACAAATAAATGTAAAAAAATTAAATATACTATGATGCTGTATACTATATATAATGCTGTTTCACAATTTTCATGGCAATTGATTCACAATTAATAATTGTAATCTCTACATTGTATGCTAGAAGTGTATCGGTTGTCCAGGGAGGAGTAGCAATTCTGATGAAGGGGCTTGTCGTGTCCATTCTGGGCCAGCTCACTCACCTTTGGTCCCCACTGGACACTCAGCTCTCACCTGTGGCTCCAAGCAGCTGTTTGCATGAAACAGCAGCCAACCCCCAGTACACTGCTTCGACTGAGGACTAAACCAGGAGAGAGTAGCAAGCAGGCCTCTTACCCTGATGAGATAGAGACATGCCTGTCCTAGCACGTGAAGGCAGCTTCAGCAGACTGGGGCAGATTAGATTAGATTAGATTCAACTTTATCGTCATTGTGCCAAGTACAGATACAAAGCCAAATGAAATGCAATTAGCATCTAACCAGAAGTGCAAAAGAACAGTGTTATTTACAAAATAACTGCAAATAAAAAGTAAGTGCTACAGCATTCAAATATAAAAGTACTGAGACAGTACAATATGGGTGCAATAGATGAGATCTACAGTGAGATATAGTGGCCAGGAAGGCAGCTCTGCAACACTTTGTGAAGAGAGAAAGGCATGACAAGGCACAGGGTCATTCATTGCTACCAAGGAAGACCCCAGTTTGTGACGACTACTCATACCTCTGGGCCTGAATTTCTAAGACAAGAGAGTGGAACTGGTCCAAGGCAACAGCTTTTCCATTTTAAAAATTCATCTATGCATGCCTCCTGTCATCATCGGATACGATAGACAACTAACAATGAGTCATGTTAAATACGGCGATTTTCATTGTCATTGGACAGATTACTTATTCTTACATATGTAAATTCATATTTGGAGTATTGTAAGCAGTTGTGGACTCCTTATCTAAGAAAGGATGTGCTTAGATCCTTTGCATTGGACAAGATCCAAAGGAAGTTCATGAGAATAATCCCCAGAGTGAAAGGATTAACATACAAGAAGCATTTAATGGCTCTGGACCTGTACTCGACGGAGTTTAAAAGAATGTGGGGAGGGTGGAGTCTCAATGACACCTATAAAATTTTTGAAAGACTCAGATAGAGAGGTTTCTATAGTGGGAGAGTCCAGGTTCAGAGGTACAGCCTCAGAATACAAAGACATACCTTTAAACCAGAGATGAGGAGGAATTTTTTTAGTCAGGGGATGGTGAATCTGTGGAATTCATTGCTGCAAATGGCTTTGGAGGGCAAGTCATTGGGTATATTTAAAGTAGCAGAAGACTGGATTCTTGATTAGCAAGGGTGTCAAAATTTATGGGGAGAAGGCAGGTGAATAGGATTCAGAGGGATAATAAATCAGTCATTATTGAATGATGGCATGAACTCGATGGGCTGAATAGCCTACTTCAGCTCCTATGGTATGTCTTTTGTCTTACATCTAAATTCACTTCTTCTACAGACATCTTTCTTGGTAACAATGCCTTCTTTAACATCATTAATTTTACCATTCACAATTTTTTCATCAGACCCAGTAAAGATTATTGTCTTATCAGATGACTGTACTATGTGTATAGAAGTTATTCATTTCTGAGAGGTGAATTTGCTAATAGAACCAACATTTATTTGATCAATCACAGTTAAGGTCACAATGAATACTTGGGCATCCTAGTGATTGAACAACCTTGTATCACGGGTGATTCTCAGCTAGACTGACCTGGTGGGACCTAGCTCCTCTCCAGAGGGTTACTGAACCAAACAGTAAATAGGAAGTTATTCACTTGGATTTTGAAATGGGATTAAGCATTTTCAGGCAACAACCAAAGAGAGGCACTTATTGTCTGTCTGTATATCACATTCTGAAGGTGATGCTGAACTGTTTTGTTGACCCAATACAGCTTATATAGTGAAGGTATCATTTGCAATAAAGGTAAAGGACCCTATTATCTCAATGGGACTGAACCTGCTGCACTATTCCACCAAACACTGGACCCTATATCTTGGGTCTTTAAAGAGAATCCCCATGTCCAACTCAAGGATAAATTTTACCTAATTATCTGAATTTAAATTTTCAAGCGGATGTGGAAGTGGAGAGTTTCATATGCAGGTCTTTAGATCAATATCCAGATCTATTCAAGCGATAATATGAAAATTATGCTACTGTATCCCTAAGACAACATTGAGGTGTTTTTCAAACAAAATCAACTCAATTCAAAGCTCTTGGAGAGCAAACAGATTCATCTTTGTCACGAAACTCAAGCTTATTTGAATCAGTTGAGATTACATAAAACAGCAAAGTTCAGAACTGTACTGATGGGAATTTACAGTATTCAGATCAGCCATTTAGAGATACTGAACATCAAGTTGTTTAATCAAGTATTTAAATACAGCGGATTCCAGTTCAATGGGCTATCGGGGCAGCCATTTATCTGGGATAACTCTTCAAGAACAAAAAATAATTGAAAAAGTAGCCTGGATTCCCTTCATTTATTTGACACACTATGCTGCTTATTTGGATAGGAGACTGTTGCTGAACACTTTCTAACCTACATCAGTTGTACGCACTTGTGTGTCCACTAGACTCCATATCATTCTTTGAGTGAACAGTTTTAAAATAGCATCCATTGCATGTGTCTGTGTTCAGAAAGCAATGATTTTTGTTACTAATAGTTGAGGAGAAATAAGCAGTAAGGCAATTTAGAACTGTTTTGCTTGCTGCGGGTTATAAGCATTCTGGCTTCAAGATGCCAGAAATGGCTGGGAGTGAAGATGAAATAATTTCACAACTTCAACAGTTTAGGAGGTATAAAGAATTTGAAGATATCAACCATCATCTTGAATGTTACAATGAAAATGAAGATCTGGAGGATGCAATATTCAAAAACATTGTATGAAGGCAGTCCAATATCTATTGGACAAGCTATTGGTGATAGTCACTCCTAGGAATTTGTTGTAGCCAGCAACATATGCACCACCCTTTTTCCTGAAGTTTTCCTGTTTTGCTGGTGTTGAAGTAGTGATTGCTGTCATGACACTATGTTATTAAGCTTTCTACCTCCTTCCTGTATTTTGATTCTTCATTATTTGAGATACAGCGGTATCATTTGCAAATTTGTAGATGGAGTTAGAGTAGAATCTGGCCATGAAGTCGCGAGTACACAGGGAATGGATGCCAATAATTCTGCAGCTTATGTCTAATCACCACCTTGCTATGTAACTTTCAGGTCAGAAGGCCCAGGACTGTTGGACCCATCCATTCATGAAAGGCCAGTGTTAGAATGAAAACACTATGAAAGTGATGAACCTAGTACCTTTAGGAGGCCCTGTATTTAATTTTAGATTGACAGGCATGGACTAAAATTTACCAAAGTCCAATTGTCTGTGCTTGGAAGGACAAGGCCTTTTCTAAAACAACATTGATAAAAAGAAATGCTGCAAGCTGAAGAAAGCTGTGGGGAAAGTCATTTTCTTTCACACACAAGTTTAACCCAAGGACATTATTTACATTATCTACATTTTCCACATCTGTCTGTGGAATTACAACAGAGAAAGAGCTTTACAAGATGCTGACAAAATCAGAGCTCCTCCCATTAAAACAATTTCTCTGTGAAAATTAATAACAAGCATGGGTTGTTATTGAATTGGGTTAACAAGCATGACTTTCATCAGAATAACCTGGGTGTGAAAGGAGCCATCACAAAGGGTGAAATTGACATCAATTAATTATTTTTGAGATCTCCGTATTACTAACAGGTGATTTTAGGACAAGCCTGAGCAATTTTCAAGGTGGAATGCCCTGTATTTTAGGGGCAGATACATTAGGGACAGACACATGGATGAATGGAAAATAGTGGACTATGTGGGTAGGAAGGGTTAGATTGGCTTTGGAGTAGGTTAAAGAGTTGACACAATACTGTGGGCTGTAGGAGCTGTACTGTGCTGTAATATATTCTATGAAAATTCAGACAGGTCTGATCAACCTGTTAAGACAAATTAGGAAAGGTGGAGGGAAGTTGGGGGTAATAGCATTGTTGGGTCATCCAATTATAAGCAAGCTGAAGTTAGTTAAGAATTAAAAACTCTATTGGTGTACAAACTTTGGGAATATTTATAGTGTTACTTGGCTACACTAAACTTTCAAATGTAAGGCATGGGCAATTTCAATCATTCACACAGGACCAAATGCTGGTAAAATGTATCAGATGGACTACCAATGGTAGTCAAAACAGTTCCTTAATTGAAACCTTAAGGAACAATTCATTTTGGTATCTTTCCCTTTCTTTATTTGCCTTGTCTTCTCCGTGGAATGTCACCTTGTTGTGGTGGAAGAGCTTGTATGGTCCTGAGATCCCGAGAGCGATGCCGTCTGGACCTATGCTCCTGGTAGGGTCACCCATGGTGGAAAGGTCGAGGGTGAGGTCCCTGACAAAGAACAATCTAACTAAGACCTCAATGGTGGAACAGGTGGACGGTTACTTCGAACTCAACAGCTGTGAAGGCGGATGAAGGCTGCAACAAATCCATCCTCTCCAATTGTCGTGGTTTCCATGCCATTGGAATCAGTTGGTTGGTTTGTGAAGTATCCTGTGCTTCTTGGAGTGCAACATCAAGTACACATTAAACAAATAAATGCACAGGCGTCTTCGCTCTGTGGGCCACAATAGATCAACGGAACCAAGACTATTATCCTTGACCTCTTTGTCACGACCGACCGCTTTGCTTGTATAAAGATACAGTACATATATCTTTGTTTGATGAAATTCTTGAAGCTAGTATTCTAATACAAGTTTTATTTTTATTATGTTATCCTGAAAAAATATTTTTTCAGCTCTGCTAAAATTGTTTCCTCCAACCACAGTACATCGTTCTCCAAAATTTGCATGCACACCTTCTAAATGTTAGTGTCAAAAATTACTTGTTAGCAATGTCAAAGCAAAGTAGTTAGACTTGTAGTGATAGGATGAATACAACCAACTGATAAAATTAATAAAGAATGGGTGTTATTTAGGTAATATTTCCCCACAGGCTTGTACTGGACCTGAGCAATTTCTGATATGCATTAACAACCTGCAGGGGGACGCACTGGGAATTAAGCCAAATCACACAGGGCATTCGGTAGTTCTGTGCACAAGCTGTGAAATGTGGAAATTCAGGACTCAATGATAGATTTAATAGTTATCTCCTCCACTGGACCTCATATGAGTGAGGTGTCATAATGGTCTTCTTGGGATTCTCAGCACTACACTGGGGAGATCACTATTCAGCCTGGCTAAGGATCCCATACGTAGCAGAGGTCACTGGAGTAACTGTTTTGAAGAAGGTAATTTACCTTTCCTTAAATTCTGTTTATCATTTTTGATCTTCTTATATGCTTGTGTGTGCTTTTAAGTAATTTAATTTCATCAGAATTTTTATTTATTTCAATTGTGATGATTTTATATGTCTCTGAATAGCAGAATCATTCAAAATAATTTACATTAGTGTTAACTTTGACAGCAAACAGGACCTCACCCCAATCACTTTATTTAGGGGATTCAAGGTCTCCCTTGGGTGGGACCTGCATACTAAGGCACATATCTCTAAGTGACATCTGGATTGTGCAACAGGACTCCAAGATCACATGGCTTGATTCAGTTAAGTGCAAGAATGTGAAGACCTGGGTAGATTTTCTAACTGAAGGAACCAAATTAGCATGATCTGGTCATAAGATCTCAGCTTGTAACTGTCACAGAAAAATAATGACAATGGGATAGACCTCTGGAGAACATATTAGCCTGGTGAAATTGGCAGGCATTTGCAAAAGGAAATTATTTACTGAACTGTGAAGTTTTATGTCTTGATAAGAAATATGAGGAGAGGCAATAGGAACTACATGAAAGAAGTTCAAGGCTGCAGGAAAAGGGATACAAAGGACATATTCACATAAATCTTTGAAGGTGGCGAGTGAAGTTAGCACAATCATATAGTATTCTTGACTGCATTCATAGTGTAAATAAGCAAGAAGTTACGCTAAGAATTTTTAATCAGTAGTAAGGCCCCAACTGCAGAACAGTATTCAACTATGCATACAACATTTTTGAAGGAATATTCTATCCCTGGAGAGATTTACAGGAATTTTGCAAGGGGTGAAGTGGGGAGAATGGAGAAGCTCAGGATGACCTCTTTAAAGTGCAGAAGAGATCAATGCTGTACAGAATTGTTAGCGTATTTCTCTTCTGCAAAGCATGTCCCTTCAGACAGCAAAGGCAAACTTGAAATGCCAGTCTCCTTTCACTTTAATTCTTCATCCTGCTCCCATTCTGACCCTTCTGTCTATAAGCTCCTCCAATGAATCCCAGCAAACTTGAGGAACAATACACTATTGAAAATCTTGTCATATGAGGAGTGTTTATGGCTCTCACCTGTACTCACTGAAATTCTGAAGAACAAGGGGCGATCTCATTGAAACCTGTCAAATGTTGAAAGGCCCCTGATGGAGCAGATGCAGGGAAGATTTCTCCTATTGTGGCAGAGTCTAAGACCTCAGAATAGAGGGATGTCCATTTAGAATGGAGGTGAGGAGGAATCTGTTTAGCCAGAGCATGGTGTATCTGTGGAATTCATTGCCACAGGTGTCTGTGGAGGCCATGTCATTCGAGATATTTAAGGTGGAGGTTGAAAGGTTCTTATTTAGTCTGGGCCTGAAGGGTTATGGGGAACAGGCAGGAGATTGGGGTGAGAGCCATGATGAAAAGACGGAACAGACACGATGGGCCAAATGGCCTTACTCTGCTCCTATTTCTTATGGTCTCGTGGTCTCATCTCTGAATAGGCACGTTGTAACTCCTGAATTTAACAATTACTCATAACCAACTTTCCCTAATAATAAAAGCAGAAAATGATGGAAAAGTTCAGTATATCAAACAGCCTCAGTGGAAGGAGAAACAGAGTGAACGTCTAAGATCAAAGTTCATCAGAAAGTAAAAAACAGCTTTAAGTTGCAGAGAAGAGGGTGCAATGGATAAGACAAAAAGAAATCCAGTGACATTGTGAGGCCGGGTTAGCGAAACGGATAACTTATGGTAGTCATCCTACTGCTGGGCTCATGGGAGCAGAATATGAACAAAGGAGCATAAAAATTTGTAAAATGCAGGTCTGTGGGATATGAACTACAGGTAAGGTTAATGGAGAAAGACTGGGCCAGTGTCATAAGTAGGTAATGTTGAATTGGTTAATTCTGATACAGACAGAGAAAGCAAATTACCTGAAGTTGTAGAATTGAATATCGTCTGGAAGGCAGCAAGATATCCAGATGGAAAAAGAGTTTCTCTTGCTCAGGCTTACATTTGGACTTATTATAACAATATAGGCAACAGGAAAGGCAGATCAGAATGGAACTGAGACAGAGAATTTAAGTAGCAAACTGAAATCTCAGAGTTTCCCATAAGAACTGAGACCAGTTTTGAAAAGCAGTTATCTATACAGTTCAACACATAGCTAAGGAGTTGGTGCAGGGAGGAAGGCTTCAGAATTTTTGGTCACTGGGCTCTCTTCCAGGGAAAGTGGAATCTGTACAGAAGAGATGGTTTGCACCTGAACTGGAGTGGGACAAATATCCCAGCGGGAAGGTTTGATAGTGCTGCACTGGGGGGGGGGGGGAGAATTACACGTGAGCTGCAAGGAGATGGGAACTAGAGTGCCAGAACAGACAGCATGATTGAGAGAAGCAAATTTGTAGAGAAATCGCAGACTACTTCAAGAAACATAAGAAGTGATGGTAGGTGATTTTAACTTTACACATGTTGACCAGGACTCCCATACTGTAAAAATGATGGATGGAAAAGAGTTTGTCAAATATGTTCAGGAAAGTTTCCCTAATAAGTACATTCAAGTCCTAAGTAGAGAGAGTGTGATACTAGATGTCTTATTAGGGAATGAGATAGGGCAGGTGACAGGAATTTGTGCAAGGAAACACTTTGCATCTGGTGATTATAATGTCATTAGTTTATGGAAAAGGATAGGTCATGTCCTCAGGTTGAGATTCTAAATTGGAGGAAGGCCAACTTTGATAGTCTCAGAAAAGATCTGGCAAATGTAGGTTGAAACAGGTTATTTTCTGGCAAAGATGCACTTGGTAAGTGAAAGGGCTTCAAAAGTGAAATTCTCAGAGTACAGAATTTGTATGTTCCTGTCAGAATAATAGCAAGGATAACAGGATAAAAGCAAGGAACCTTGGCTTTTGATGGGCAGGTTAAGGAAAAGAAAGAGGTACATAGCAGGTATTGGCAAGCAGGGACAATTGGGGTATTTGAGGAGTAAAATTAATGCAAGCAAACACTTATAAGAAAATCAAGAGGAAATCAGGCTGCTCTAATAGGTGATGTGGAGAATCCTAAGGGCTTCTAAAGATATATTAAGTGCAAAAGGGTTGCAAAGGACAAAATTGGTCCTCTAAAAGAGTAGTAATCTATGCATGGAGCAAAAAGAGAGGGGGGAGATCTTAAATGGAATTTTTGCATTGTATTTATTTGAAGGCAGTCACAAGGTCTATAGATGTGAGGCAATGCAGCAGTGAGTTCATGGCCCCCATACTGATTCCAGAATAGAACCATCATTGCTATCTTGAGGCAAATTAGGGCAGATAAATCCCCAGGGTCTGACAGTATGTTCCCTTGGACTCTGTGGGAATCTACTGCAGAAATTGTAGGGTTCTATCAGAGACGTTTAAAACATCATTAGTCACAGGTGCCGGAGGATTGGAGAGTAGCTAATGTTGTTCTGTTGTTTAAGAAAATCTCTAATAATAAGCCAGGAAATTACAGGCTGTTGACTGGACATCAGTAGAGGGAAACTTCTTCGAAGGTACTCTAAGAGACGGGATGTAATATAATTTGGATAGACAGGGACTGATTAGGGATAGGCAACATGACTTTGTGTGTGGTCAGTTATGTCCAATCAATTTGAGGGGTTTTTCGAGGAAGTTACCAGGAAAGCTGATGAAGGCAAGGCAGTGGATGTTGCCTACATTGAGTTTCAGAGGCATCTGACAAGATCTCACATTGGACATGGGTCAAGACGGTTTATTCTGTGAAAATATGGTGGCTGACGGTGTGGGAGTTGAGGATTGGGAGAACTCTTTCCTTGTCCTATTTGCAAACAGAAAGAGCAGAGCCCAACCAAGGCTGAATTAATGGCTGTCTGCTGTATTTTAATGGAATTAAAATAAAATGCAGACCCTAGAGAATTCAAATAGAAAGCACTGGAAATACTCAGCAGGTTAGTGGGTGGATTTTCTGAAGAGGTTGTTAAATGTAAGAACATTACAGCCCCCCAGACTTAATAGTGAATTCTACAAATATAGGTCACTTGTTGGCTCTGTATTTGAACCTGCCATTTGAGTTTTCTCTCTCTCTGGGCATAGCTGACCTGCTGGGCTTGTCCTACATTTCACATTTTTGTTGGTCTTCTCACTTTCTAATTGCTCCCAGCAATCCAAAGACTAGATGATCTTCAGAACTTGTACCCATGGAAACCTATCCACAACCCATCAGAGGACTTCCCCTTTCCCTATCCAATCACTGATGTATGTCCTGTTCTTCATTTCACAGACATGGCCTCACACGGTGAGTGTTTCCAGCATTTTCTGTTTTTATTTCATAGTTCCAGTATTAGCAGTTTTTTAAAAATCATTTGGATGTCCTTGTTCAGGCACTGGTAGTTATGATGTAAAGTTTCCCACTTCAACTCCATTTTCCTTTCCTTACTGATGCTGCCTGATTTGTTGGGTATTTCGTATATTCTCTTTGTTTCAGATTTCTGCCAACTGCTGTGTTCTACCAATCCAGTCTGTTCTTTTGCTCTTTATTCTGTCTCCACTATCTTCATTCATCAATTGATGAGATGGTTCAGAAAGCATACTGTTACGCAATTTTGGTTTCACATTGTCTTTGCTATCTTCATCCTAGCCTTTCTCTTGATATCACTTCTCCACCTCTGTTGACTTTAAATGTTAACTCTGTCTCTCCACATACTGGTGTCTCACTTGATGAATATTGAGAATTCTAGGATATGTGTTTTAAAAAAATCCATTAAAATAAAACATTATACCTAGCAATGCACTAACTGAAAAGATGTGCTAATTTAATCATAACATTCAAAGGAGAATTAAATAAATATCTCAGGGGGAGAACAATTATAGAACAAGGAAGTAGCTTAATTGGATAGCTATACTCTCATGGGCTGTATGATTCTGCTGTTTCATTCTGTGTTTTTATTATTAAGCAGCATTGAATGAGTGAGATTGTGGAGGTCATGAGAAACAGTTGGGTTCAAAGTTCAAAGTTTAAAGGACACTTATTATCAACGTACATCTTCCCATGTCACCGTATACTACCCTGAGATTCATTTTTTTACAGATTATACACTAGAATAGTAGCAACATGTTACCACATTGTACAATAATATTTTTCTTAATCAGAAAGAAAATAGTTCAGACTTCTTTCATTTGGCTATTTTGAGACAAATGTTCTTGATATCCTGTTTAGCAACCTGAAGAAAGATCTCCATGCTTTTGTTAAGTTTTGCAGCAACACTGAGAACAAGTAGGAAACAAACTTCAGTAGAAAATATTTTTGGTCATGGGAAACAGTACAATCTCCTCAGGAAAAGTGAAATATTTTACAATGTCATTCCTGGCTCCTGTATGCCCAAATTGTACCAATGGAAACATTCATATAATTCTTTCTAATGCAATGCAGGAAACCTTTCTTTCTTCTGCAAGCAGCTTAATAAACTGGAATTGATTAACTCTCTGTGAAACAGTCAGCAATTGGTTTTAATGCAACAGAAAATCTGCAAAAAATGCTTTTTTTAATCTGTTCTGTGGTTCCAGGCACAATATTTTGCATCTAGTACAATTGTACTCTGCTAGAATACAGCCAAACAGGAGGATTCATATTACAAAATGTGTACTAGCGAATTACATGCAATCAACTTTTCAGCTTTGTGGTTTATATTTATTCATGTCAAATTAATCTGACACTTCCAATTTTGATTGCGGCCACACCATTGCTTGATAAAGACTTCTACAGGATCTGACCTCCATGAACAAATAGTGAAGGATAGCAAATCAATTTAAATTGGTAGGTTATGTTTAACCAGTCTATTAGAGTTTTTCGAGGAAGTTACCAGGAAAGTGGGTGAAGGGAAGGTAGTGGATGTTGTATACATGGACTTCAGTAGTGCCTTTGACAAGGTCCCACATGGGAGGTTAGTTAGGAAGATTCAGTCGCTAGGTATACATGGAGAGGTAGTAAATTGGATTAGACATTGGCTCAATGGAAGAAGCCAGTAAGTGGTAGTGGAGGATTGAGTGGAGGCCTGTGACTAGTGGTGTGCCACAGGGATCAGTGCTGGGTCCATTGTTATTTGTCATCCATATCAATGAGCTGGATGATAATGTGGTAAATTGGATCAGCAAATTTGCTGATGATATGAAGATGGAGGTGTAGTGGACAGTGAGGAAGGTTTTCAAAGCTTGCAGAGGGATTTAGACCAGTTGGAGGAATGGGCAGAAAAATGGCAGATGGAGTTTAATGCGGACAAGTGTAAGGTATTGCACTTTGGAAGGTCAAACCAAGGTAGAACACACAAGGTAAATGGTAGGACACTGAGGAGTGCAGTAGAACAGAGGGATCTGGGAGTACAGATACATAATTCCCTGAAAGTGGCATCACAAGTAAATAGGGTTGTAAAGAGAGCTTTTGGTACATTGGCCTTTATAAATCAAAGAATTGAGTATAAGCGTTGGAATGTAATGGTGAGGATATATAAGACATTGGTGAGACCGAATTTGGAGTATTGTGTGCAGTTTTGGTCACCTAGTTACAGGAAGGATATTAATAAGGTTGAAAGAGTGCAGAGAAGGTTTACAAGGATGTTGCCGGGACTTGAGAAACTGAGTTACAGAAAAAGGTTGAATAGGTTAGGACTTTATTCCCTGGAGCATAGGAGAATGAGGGGTGACTTGATAGAAGTGTATAAAATTAGGATGGGTATAGATAGAGTGAATGCAAGCAGGCTTTTTCCACTGAGGCCAGGGGAGGAAAAAAAGAGGTGAAGGGGGAAAAGTTTAAAGGGACCATTAGGGGTGGCTTCTTCACGTAGAGAGTGGTGGGAGTGTGGAATGAGCTGCCAGATGAAGGGGTGAATGCAGGCTCACTTTTGACATTTAAGAAAAATTTGGACAGGTATATGGATGAGAGAGGTTTGGAAGGATATGGCCCAGGTGCAAGTCAGTGGGACTAGGCAAAAAAAAATGGTTTGGCACAGCCAAGAAGTGCCAAAAGGCCTGTTTCTGTGCTGTAATGTTCTATGGTTCTAAATTATTAGATCAGTTGCATTGGCAATTGCAAAACATTTAATTACTCTTAGCTTTATGATTTATCTGTCTGAGATATACAAAATAGTTATAGTGAAGAAAATCTCCACCTGTCCTATCCTAATGTCAAAATATTCAATATCTTGATGTAGTGAACAATTGCCAACTGGGTTTTGTACTTACCCAAAAGGCATTTAATCACAGATGTACAACATCAAACCCCAAAGTGAGTGTCATGCCTTTGGCTTAGATCTGAACAAATCTACATCTGTTTTGCATTCTTTTGGTTTCTTTCACGGAGAACTACTGCTTCCAAACACAAATCACTTGCACTTCACGAATGAAAGACAACCTCTGGAAACTGTAAATTTTGTGCCACAAGGCATTCTCTTCTTAAGTCAGATTTCACCTCCTGGAGAGAAATGTGCCTGCAATGGCCAAGGTAGCTGGCAACCAGCCAAACTCTGCATACCATGAGACAAGGGAGAATTTAAATCTGTCATGCCATCTTTAGTCTACCTCGGAAATCCAAGATAGCTATTGGGCAGTCTCTGTGTATGGGACTCTGCTTGCCATCTGGCACTGATTACAAAATTGGGAGTCCATGCATATTTGAAGGATCCGACTGAACTCCAGTTTGTACTTCCCTACAGGTAATAATTACAAGTTACGGAGAGGCAAGGGGATGTAGAAAAGTAGGTCCCGTCTAAGAGTAGGTCCCTGTCCTAGTTTTAAATTTCCAGGTTAAAATCAGATCTGAGAGCTGTTTTGAATTGTGCTTTGCCAACGCGCAGAACAGCTTCCGTTAATGCATTTTGTACGATATTCTACTCAACTTAGTGAAAGTAATTTCTTAGCAGAAAAAATATCAAGCATACTTGTGCAATAAAATCTATTGCCCTTGACTTTGCTGCAATACATGATTTTATATATTAAACATCTTTTTTTCTAATAACAAAAGTTGTAGTTTCATATATCACTTCTCTACAAATGTCAGTTTTGCCAGTGTGGATAAACGTGCAACATGCAACTGCATTAACACGATGAGGTGCTAAAAATAAAATGTACCATAAGCTACAGCTCATTAATAATTACTCATTAATAATTCCTGTACTATGGCAATGAGTAACCAATTCATTAGCTCTAGGCATATTCTAATAATTTGTGAGAAAAGAAAGCAAACATCTGTGAATAAAAAAGAAGCAAGTCCAAGGTATAAAAAGACAGACTTTCTTGGGAAGCATTTGAGATTGAATGCCTTTTTGGCAGCCAGCATACACGGAAAGGATACCTAAGAGGATTATGAAAGCGGAAGCTTATAAAGATTCCAGAATATTTAATATTTTCTGCTAGCATGGGTGTGGTTTCAGTTGTGTCACATTCATAGAAATTCAGCTGTTGTGTAGATTTTCAAGAAGATGCGTATTCCTTGGGCCGCCATTCAGAATGCTCAATGATAGAACCACTCGGAAAGGTGGTAGAGAATCTTTTGAAAAAAATCTGTAGATTTTTTTAATATCTTAATTTTTTCTTGGTCAAAGAGAGAGAGAGAGAAACAGATGATTCAGGCTGCAGGATTCTGGCTTCAATTAGCCTCAAGGTCAAGAGATGTAATTGATTTATTCTGCTCAATCCCCAAAACAATTCATTTTGTCATCTTTCAGTCTAATTTCTTCCACCTCCATTATGATCAAGAGAGGGTACACATTCACTAAGTCTTCTAGGCAAACATGGGCTTCAATATATGTTAATCCCTGTTTGAAGTCTGACAGTATTGGGTAACATTTCAGCCAAATTTCAAAGTACCTTAGCATATATTTTCTTAACAATCATATCTATAAAACAGTGATCTTCTCACCCATAACTAAATGACTCAAAGAACTGATAAGCCACTATTCTAAATACAGACAGCATCTTTTGAGAGCTGCACTATGTACAGCTGTTGGCGGGTACACACAGCAGGGCTGCCGTCTCAAGTTCCAGAGACCTGAGCATAACTCTCACCTCCAGTGCTATCTGTGCAGAATTTCCACTTTCTTTCTGTGGTCAAACGTGTTTCCTCCAGCTCCTAAACACATTTCCAGTAAG
Organism: Hypanus sabinus; assembly: GCF_030144855.1. Classification (NCBI taxonomy): domain Eukaryota; kingdom Metazoa; phylum Chordata; class Chondrichthyes; order Myliobatiformes; family Dasyatidae; genus Hypanus; species Hypanus sabinus. Next base: position 43,244,883 of record NC_082727.1, read on the forward strand.
CTGTGGATTGTGGCCACTGTAAACTGCTCCTAGTTTGTAAAATCTGGGAAGAGTTCATGGGAAGAGGGACAGATTAAATTAAAAATCAGATTAGTGTAAGATTATTATCAATGTTTGATAGTTGGGATGGAAGGAAGGATCCTTTTCTGCACCAAATGACTGTGTTACTCGATGGAGCCAATCCAGGAGCTCCCACCCTTTTTTTATGTTGTGGACTCCTACCATTAACCGAGGAGTACGTAGGCCCCAGGTTGAAAACTGAAGCTCTAATCTATCATTATCCTCACAACCATGACACTCTTTTGGTGAATTTTGCACTTACCACACGTAAGGTCGTTCTCTTTCAAAGTTCTGAATGGTCTTCCACGTAATGGCGTTGGGTAGACGCATGAAGTGTCATCTGCTATGCGAACTGAAAAGTTTTTGGCCCACTGTAAGACCCATCTGAGGTTGCAGTCACACATTAAAGATTCGGTACTAAAGTGCCTGCAAGAAATTGAATTAATTTTAATGTAGGCTATATTACTTCTGAGTAGATACATGGCACACTCTAAAATTAAAATACGCACATTAGCACCACGCTCAATACAATATTTCATTTAGTGATACTATCTGGCCTCTGATTTTGTCACTTTATTTTTGCAAGTTATCATTATTCTTCCAGGGCAAAGGTAAGACCACACCCACAGCACTGCAGTTTTGTTCTCCTTCTTTGGAGGTGTATACTTGCATTGCTTACACCTCTTTAAATAAGGCAGTGATTAGGAGAAGGCCCAGCAGCGAGGTTCTTGTCATTTTGACAAAGGACTGAGCAGATTGGACATATACTTAACTGAAGTTTATGAGAATGAAAAGTGACTTTATTGTAACATAGAAGGTTTTGAAGGAGCTTGATAGGCATTTCCCTAGTGCAGGAAGCTTGAACCAGTGGGAGTAATAAAGTACAGTCACCATTTCAAGCCCTCTCCATACTTTAAGGAATGAGGAAGGATTTCCGCTTTCAGAGCGTTGTGACCTTTGGGATTTTATTTATTTATTTCACAATATAGAGTGGAGAAGGCTCTTTGAGACACATCAGCCCAGCAAACCTACAACCCCAATTAACCCTAAACTAATCACGGGACAATTTACAATGACCAATTGACATACTCGTTACGTCTTTGGACTGTGGGAGGAAACCGAAGCATCCAGGGAAAACCCGCACATTCCAGGGGGAGGACATACAGGGGCTCTTTGCAGAGCGGCACCGGAACTGAACTCTGAGCTCTGGAATGCAATCAGATGCCATTGACAAAAATATTTTAAATGTCAAATTACCGAACTGAAATGGGGAATAGACCAGACTTGTTACACGGAATTAATGTGAGCTTGGGTGTGTTTACTTGCAAATGAATCGACTCCCAATTGCAGACACTCTGCAGACTGGGTATATTACAAACATGCTCAAGTAACTTTACCAATAAAACTAACATAACCTTCAGAGATGTTAGTGTTCATTTCACATTCAATTACAATAATTTTAAGCAGTGCACTGATCCCTTAACCATAATAACATCAGATTCTTGTCTGGCCAATTTGGCAATGAAATTAAACTTGATAAAAATAAGTTAAAGGAAAATACAATAGAAAAGAGTAATCAAGACCCCTCAATTGCCTTAAATTACTTTTGAAGCAGACGCAAACACAGCAGTTGAGAAGTAGACAGCAAGGTTCCACAAACAATCAAAGAAAAATTGCTGTTCCCCTTTCCTTTTCTTTCTTTCACACACAAAGTCACTATTACTGAAGCACCAGAGAACTACGCCACACTGTTTAAATATTCCCACTTAGTGTTTCGTAATTCCAACAAGAAATGGCAAATTAAGTTAAAATGGCTCTGTGTATATCTGTTATTATCTGTTACATCAATTATATCTGTATTGAAATATTCAATTAGAAGCAAAAAAAAGACTTCTTGGAAATGCAGTACAGTAGCCTTGGTGGCACTAACAGTCTCATACCATACGACAAGGTTCATGAAAACTCTAGAACCTTGTTTCAGACCATGTAACAATTACAGTCTAGACCAGTTGTGGTCATTCCAGACAAGTTCTGAATTGGAATTACAAACAGTCTTAATCGTATCATTTTAATTATTTCCTTCAGCTGAAAATGCAGATGTATGAATTCCAACAGTTTAAATATTTTAAATGCTATTCATAAAGAGCTGGGTAGAACAAGGCAGCGATCAAAGTTAGGCCTTCTAGCAAAACAAATGTATTTGGCTTTGTGTAAATGAATCTAATCCCTTGAGTGAAATACAGTAAGATTCTTTCACTGACATGATATCATTCCAATGTTTTTCTTTATTAAAACTAGATACCCTCTCTTTCGGTTTCCAATACTTTACATCATTCCTGCATGTATACTGAGACTTATTTTAAATGAGGGCTTCAGGAAAACTGGGTAAAGTTCTCTACCTTTCCAATGCATTGCAGTGGAAGTATTTGTTGTATTATGTCACGGCCTACACAACCTCAGTAATTAACTGGTAAAGATAAATTGATAGATCGGCTTATTATTGTTATATGTACTGAGCTACAGTGAACAACTTTCCTTGCATACTCTCCATGCAAATCAATTCATTAAACTGTGCTTTGAGGCAGTATAGAGTAAAACAATAACAGAATGCAAAATAGTGTAACAGAGAAAGTGCAGTGCAGAGAGACAATAAGATGCAAGGTCATAATACGGTAGATTATGAAGTCAAGAGTCCCCCTAACAAATTAAGAATCTTCAGTAATTCTGTGACAGTGAGATTCAATAATGACAGAGCTATTCAGAAATCTTGTGACAGTGAGATTCAGTAATGACAGTGATATTCAGTAATCTTATGACAGTGAGATAGAAGCTGTCCTTGAGCCTGCTGGTCTGTATGTTCAGGGTTTTGTACCTTCTGTCCAATGGAGGGTTGGAAGAGGACTTTTGATTATGATGTCTGCTTTACTGAGGCAACAAGAAGTGCAGAGAGAATCTGTTGAGGACAAAATAATTTCTGTAATGTGATGAGCTGTGCCTACAACTCTGCAGTTATCTGCGCCATTGCCATACACAGCTGAGATAGAATCATTTGTAGGGTTGAGAGAGAAGAATATTGGGATTGCTTTGCAGGGAGCCAAAAAGATCAAATGGAACAACTGAACTCCTTCTGTGTCACAATAAGTAAACACTAGTTTCCATGATAATCTGTATTGATCTGTCCTCATAACTTTATTAATAAACGCAGAAGACTTAAGAGCAGAATTCAGCCATTTGGCCCATTGAGTCTGCTCTACCACTCAATCATGGCTGATCCTTCTTTCCCCTGCCTTCAACCCCATTCCCCAGCCTTCTCCCCGTAACCCTTGATGCCATGTCCAATCAAGAACCTATCAAGCTCTGCCTTAAATACTCCCAACGACCTGGCCTCCACAGCTGCCTGTGGTAACAAATTCCACAAATTCACCACCAGTAATGAGATTGGTTACAATCAAAGTTAGCATTTTGAATTATTTAATTGGTGGGAAGTAAGTACTGCTGACTTAGCCATCATTGCTATTTATTTCTGATCATTTTTGAGAAGGCAACAGTTCGTTGTTTTACGGATCACTGCAGCTGTTAAACAGGACATTTCAGGATATTGCCTCAGTGATAGGAAAGGCACAAGTGCATCTCTAAGTTAGGAAGGAATAATTAATTAGAGGAGATCTGTTGGAGATAGTGTTCCTGTGCTTAGATAGATACTGTCCTTGTCTTTCTTAATCAAAACTTATCTAATTATTCACAGATGATGTCATTGGCTTGTTGGTTTCATAGATTAACATTGATACAATCAAATATCTTGTGTTGACAGCACAATCAATATTTTGCTTTTTAATTCTTCTTTGAAAGCAGAAAATATAATTTCCAAATATTAATCATGCACAATTGTACAAAATGATTGCATATGCAAATGCTTTTATAATCAACTAAAAATAACACATCTTACAGTGTACCCTAAACAAAATTGGTTTACATTTTTAGCAAAACATCCTCAAGTGCTTACACTGCAGATATGTGCCTGCACTCAAGTAAATGGGGATGTGCAGAATGCGCCTACTGGGTATGGCTTGCATACAGCTACGGGGCTAGATACTAAGTGGATTCAGTTCCTCAGCCCTTATGGAGTGCATTGATGTCTGACCTTCAAGTCATTCTGTTCTTCTGTACAACTGTACACAGGCATAGAGCCTGAGCCTGAGCCTGAGCCTACTGGAGGTTGTCCAGGACACAGCCTGTCCTGTGGCTGGAGGCCTGCCTGTGTGTGTGAGTGGTGGGAGGGAGGGAAGCAGCTTGTCTTGTGGCAACATTTGTGGGCTGTCCCCAGCATGTACTGAGGTTGCCTTGAATGTTAGCACTAAGGACAAACCTTACTGGAGACAGACTACTGAAGCCTTTTATAAATCCAGTTACTAACTCTCACAGCTATCTTGACTGTACCTCTTCCCACCCCGTCCCTTGTAAAAATGCCATTCCCTTTTCTTAGTTCCTCCATCTCCACTGCATCTGTTCTCAGGATGAGGTTGTTCAGTCCAGAACAACTGAGATGGCTTCCTCCTTCAAAGAAAGGGGATTCCCTTTCAACGCCATTAACACTGCCCTCACCTGCATGTCTTCCATTTTGCGCACTACTGCTCTTACCCTGGCACACCAGGGATAGGGTTCCTCGTACTCATCTACCACCCCAACAGCCTCCGCGTCCAACACATGAGTCTCCATAACTTCCACTGTCTCCAACGGGATCCCACCACCAAACACACCTTCCCCACCCACCCCCCAATTTTCTGCTTTCCACTAGGATCCCTATGCAACTCCCTTGTCCAATTGCTCTGGCCCACTGATCTCCCTCCTGGTACTTATCCTTGCAAGTGGAACAAGTGCCACATCTGCCTCTACACCTCCTCCTTCGCTACCATTGTGGGCCCAAACAGTCATTCCAGGTGAGGCTATACTGTTGGGGTCATCCAGTGCTGCCAGTGTTGCATCGTGTATATAGGTGAGACCTGATGTTGACTGGGAGACTGCTTCATCGAGTACCTTCGCTCCATTTGGACAAAAAAACAGGATTTCCCAGTGGCTACCCATTTCAGTTCCACTTCCCGTTCCCATTCCAACATGTCAGTCTATGGCCTCCTCTTGAGCTACAATGAGGCCACACTCAGGTTGGAGAAGCAACACACATTATATTCCATCTGGGTGGCCTCCAACATGATGGCATGAACATTGATTTCTTGAACTTCCAATAATTGCCTCCACTCCTCTCCTTCACCATTCCTGTATCCCTCTCTCTCCTTCTCTTCTTACCTGCCTATCACCACCCTCCAGTGCTCCTGCCCCTTCTCTTTCTTCCATGGTCTTCTGTCCTCTCCTATCAGACTCCCCACACGGTTCTCTTTCGCCAATCAACTTCCCAGCTCTTTATTTCATCCCTTCCTCTCTCCCGGTTACACCAATCACCTGCCACCTTGTACTTCTTCCTCCCCTCCCCCACCTTCTTATTTTGATTTCTTCCCCCTTCCTTTCCAGATGTAATGAAGGATCTTTGCCCGACTACTTATTCCCATCCATAGATGCTACCTGACCTGCTGAGCTCCGCCAGCACGTTGTGTGTATTGCTCTTGATTTCCAGCATCTGCGGTACCTAGGGTTTTTACTGTATGTTTATATGTGATAAATAATCTGCACACTGACATGCCCAATACAGTTAAAGTTTAGTAGGCTTTTACACACCCCCGCCAAGCCCTCAAGGCAGTCAACGAATATCATATAGATTCTGAGTTTACTTCTTTACGCCATCCATTTCAATGGACGTAGGGTCTTTCAGAAGGGAGAATATTCCCTTTGTGCACTTGTAATCAATGTTCCCTCTAATTTTTAGTAGTCAGTATGCGCAAAAATCTTATGTTGTGCAAATTTTTTTCCTGTGACAAAAGTATGTGCACATTGAATGCACACATGTCACAGTTTATGTAGGTTTACAAAATATTTGACATAAAACTGGACAGAATAACAACAAAATAACATACAGTTGGCCCTCCTTATCCACGGGGGATTGGTTCTGGGAACCCCCGCAGATACCAAAATTCACGGATGCTCAAGTCACTTATTTAACATATATCAGTGTGGTGGTCTTTAAGACCCAGCGTAACCCCAGATTTTATCTAACATGTCTCCGTGCGGTGGACTTTAGGACCTGGCGCAGCTCTGAATCCGCAGTGTTTCCGTTCACGAAAATAATCACGATCGCAATTGAAAATAAGGTGGAAGTAATAATGCGATCGGAAAGAGGTGAAATGCCACTGGTCATTGGAAAAGCGTTAGGCTACAGTCGGTCAACAATCAGAACAATTCTAATGGAGAATGTGAAAGACCCTGCCCCAATGAAAGCTACAGTTATTACTAAGCAACGCAGTGGTTAAATTATTGAAATACATATGTTTCTTAAGTGTTTTATATGCATAGAAAGGTAAAATATGTACTATATACTAAGAAAAACATTTCATTAACTGACTCTAAATAATACCGGATGTACCTGTTCCAACTTCAAATCCAACTTAAAGATGGACTCAGGAATGGAACTCATTCATAACCCGGGGACTGCCTGTACTTTTAAGTCATTTCTAGATTACTTATAATACCTAATACAATGTAAATGCTAATGTAAATAGTCATTATACTGTATTGTTTAGGGAATAATGACAAGAAAAAATAGTCTGTACATGCTCAAACAACGAGTGCTGGAGAGAGAACTTCCCGGTTTTCCCGATCCACGGTTGGTTGAATCCGCTGATAAGGAGAGCTGACTGTACATATTTAAGTAACTCAGTTATTTTTTTCTCTCTCCTATCTTTAGCTAAAAAATTATTTTCAATAAGTATAATTGTTAATTACTACATAATTTTAGGTAACTCACCTTTAGTGCGCACATTGATTTCCTTTGTGTGCTGGTTGTAAAACATGTGCAGATACACACACGTACAGCTTAGAGGGAACATAGCTTGTAATTATATAGTTCCATCCCATTGCAGAATTTGAGCACACACCAGAGCAATCACTAGCTTATTATGAAATACTAAAGCAAGGATGTCTAATGCAGTCCCAAAATTATACAAGCACAAGTCCCTTCGTGTCCTGTCAAGAAACCGCCTGGGCTATTTTTACCAAAGAGCCCCACTGCTATTACAGGTACTCTATGTTCGTGGCAAATAGGCAGCACATATTTTTGTTTCTATACAATAAAGCATGGAGGTTATGGCAGCACCTTTGCTACTTAGCCTCTGTAGGTTTGAATAGATTAGTACCTTGAACAATATGAACAAGTACATTAAGTTTAAGTTGACAGAATTGATACATAGTGATTTATAGAATTGATACCCAGTAATCAAATATTCTGGATAAAATAAGTGTACTCACAAGACTCGTAGTGCTGTAAGTTTAACAAACAGGCCAGTAGGAAGGGTTGAAAAGATGTTCCCCGACAAATTCCTAAAAGAAAGTACATTATTTACTGATTAGCATCAACATTCAAAACATGCTGGCCGAGGGGTGGTAAAATGTTTAAGAGGTTGAATGTTTGGCAGGGTGGGTTAAAACATGTTGCTATTCATTTAAAGCATTAGTGTTGCTGCTCAATATCATTATCTTGGAATAAGAGCAACAGTTACAGAACAAGGCATGCAGGTACAGCTCATCAATCCTGTTACTTCTGTAGGTTCTGCAGAATCTAGGTCATTATCAATTTTATCCAATCTTTTTGATCATGATGCTGTGTCACCAAGTTATTCCATCCCCATATCTGATAAAACAAGAAACTACAAATTCTGAAAATAAAGTTAGAAAATATTTGAAATACTGTTTTTGTCTCCACAGAGTCTAGTTAGCCTGCTGAGTATTTCTGTATTTATTACTGTTATTTAAGAACCTTGCCTTAAAGCAAAAGTTGCATACATTTGCAATAATGTTAAACATTATCAATACAGTGTTAATGTTTACACATTCAGTAAATTTGATAGAATGAACCATGATGCCTTGATGCATGATGCGGGGAGGTTTGCTAAGGCTACTTGGGAGAGTTGGGAGAGGGGGGTAGGAACCAAACTGGGGAACAAGAGGTTAACTCACAAATAGAGAAAACTTGTAGACGGTGTGAGAGGGAGGATAGGCAGGTGATAGAGAAGGGATGCGCTCAGACCGAAGGTTTGAGATGCATCTATTTTAACGCAAGGAGTGTTGTGCACAAAGCGGATGAGCTTAGAGTGTGGATTAGTGCTTGGAGATATGATGTGATGGCCATTACAGAGACTTGGATGGCTCAGGGACAGGAATAGTTACTTTAAGTGCTGGGTTTTAGATGTTTCAGAAAGGACAGGGAGGGAGGCAAAAGAAGTGGGGGCATAGCACTGTTAATCAGAGATAGTGTGGACGCCATGGAGGGATTGTCTACAGAGTCTCTGTGGGTGGAGGTTAGCAACAGGAAGAGATCAATAACTTTACTGGGTGTTTTTTATAGGCTGCCAGATAAAAGGATATCGAGGAGCAGATAGGGAAACAGATCCTGGAAAGGTGTAATAATAACAGAGTTGTTGTGATGGGAGATTTTAATTTCCCAGAACTCAATTGGCATCTCCCTAGAGCAAGGGGTTCAGATGGGGTAGAGTTTGTTAGGTGTGTTCAGGAAGGTTTCCTGATACAATATGTAGATAAGCCTACAAGAGGAGAGGCTGTACTTGATTTGGTATTGGGAAATGAACCTGGTCAGGTGTCAGATCTCTCAGTGGGAGAGCATTTTGGATACAGTGATCATAATTCTATCTCCTTTACAATAACATTGGAGAGAGATAGGAACAGACAAGTTAGAAAAATGTTTAATTGGAGTCAGGGGAATTATGAGGTTTTCAGGCAGGAAACTGGAAGATTAAATTGGAAACAGATGTTCTCAGGAAAATGTACAGAAGAAATGTGGTAAATGTTCAGGGGATATTTGTGTGAAGTTCTGAATAGGTACACTCTAATGAGACAGGGAAGTTAGGGTGGGGTACAGGAACCGTGGTGTACAAAGGTTATAATAAATCTAGTCAAGAAGAAAAGAAAAGCTTTCAAAAGGTTCAGAGAACAAGGTAAGGTTAGAGATCTAGAAGATTATAAGGCTAATAGGAAGGAGTTTAAGAAGGAAATTAGGAGAGCCCGAATGGGCCATGAGAAGGCCTTGGCAGGCAGGATTAAGGAAAACCCCAAGGCATTCTACAAGTATGTAAAGAGCAAGAGGAGAAGATATGAAAGAATAGGACCTATCAAGTGTGACAGTGTGAAAGTATGTATGAAACCGGAGGAACTAGCAGAGGTACTTAATGAATAATTTAGTATTCAATATGGAAAAGGATCTTGGTGATTGTAGTGATGACTTGCAGCAGACTGAAAAGCTTGAGCATGTAGATATTAAGAAAGAGGATATTCTGGAGCTTTTGGAAAGCATCAAGTTTTTTAAGTGGCTGGAACTGGATGAAATGTACCCCAGGCTACTGTGGGAGGCAATTGCTGAGCCTCTGGCGATGATCTTTGCATCATCAATGGGGACGGGAGAGGTTCCGGAGGATTGAAAGGTTGAAGATGTTGTTCCTTTATTCAAGAAAGGGTGTAGAGATAGCCCAAGAAATTATAGACCAGTGAGTCTTACCTCAGTGGTTGGTAAGGTGATGGAGAAGATCCTCAGAGGCAGGATTTATGAACATTTAGAGAGGTATAATACGATTAGGAATAGTCAGCATGGTTTTGTCAATGGCAGGTAGTGCCTTACAAGCCTGAATGAATTTTTTGAGGATGTGACTAAACACATTGCTGAAGGAAGAGCAGTAGATGTAGTGTATATAGATTTCAGCAAGGCATTCAATAAGGTACCCCATGCAAGGTTTATTGAGAAAGTAAGGAGGCATGGGATCCAAGGGGACATTGCTTTGTGGATCCAGAACCGGCTTGCCCACAGAAGGCAAAGGGTGGTTGTAAATGGGCCATATTCTGCATGGAGTTCAATCACCAGTGGAGAGCCTCAGGGATCTGTTCTGGGACGCTTACTCTTCGTGATTTTTATAAATGACCTGGATGAGGAAGTGGAGAGATGGGTTAGTAAGTTTCCTGATGACACAAAGGTTGGAGGTGTTGTGGATAGCGTGGATGGCTGTCAGAGGTTACAGCAGGACATTGATAGGATGCAAAACTGGGCTGAGAAGTGGCAGATGGAGTTCAACCCAGATAAGTGTGAAGTTAGTCATTTTGGTAGGTCAACTATGATGGCAGAATATAGTATTAATGGTAAGATTCTTGGCCGTGTGGAGGATCAGAGGGATCTTGGGGTTCGACTTCATAGGACGCTCAAAGCACCTGCACAGGTTGATGCTGTGGTTAAGAAGGCTTAGGGTGTATTGGCCTTCATCAATCGTGGAATTGAATTTAGGAGCCAAGAGCTAATGTTGCAGCTATATAGGACCCTGGTCAGACCCCACTTGGAGTACTGTGCTCAGTTCTGGTCACCTCACTACAGGAAGGTGGTGGAAGCCATAGAAAGGGTGCTGAGGAGATTTACAAAGATGTTGCCTGGATTGGGGAATGAGCCTTATGAGAATAGGTTGAGTGAACTCAGCCTTTTCTCATTGGATCGACAGAGGATGAGAGGTGACCTGATAGAGGTGTATAAGATGATAAGAGGCATTGATCATGTGGATAGCCAGTCTTTTTCCTAGGGCTGAAATGGTTGCCACAAGTGGACACAGATTTAAGGTGCTGGGGAGTAGGCACAGAGGAGATGTCAGGGGTACGTTTTTACTCAGAGAGTGGTAAGTGTGTGGAATGGGCTGTCAGCAATGGTGGTGGAGGCAGATACGATAGGGTCTTTCAAGAGATTTTTGGATAGATACATGGAGTTTAGAAAAATAGAGGGCTATAGGTAGTCCTAGTAATTTCTAAGGTAGGGACATATTTGGCACAACTTTGTGGGCCGAAGGGCCTGTATTGTGCTGTAGGTTTTCTATGTTTGTATATATACTTTCATGGTCTGATGCTACAGGGGAGAGGGTGACAGTCTACAGTAAGTATGTCATCTCCAAATTTCCTCTTTACTTGCATTATCTTATCACAATATGTTTCTGAGATGCATATTATGCTCATGGTCATTGTCTCTCAAGGTGACTGCAAAAAGAAACCAGACTTAATGTGGTAACTATCTGCAAAATATGTAACAGACTTACAGCCTTGACAGACTGGTAAGGCCCACAAACATCTCAGGACTCAGACATCCAATTCTGTTGTTTGACAGATCTCTGTAAAGAGAACACAAAATAGTTACATTGTAAAATGTGGCCCATGTGTTACTATGAGTCAGTCATTATCTTAAACAAGTGATGTGGTAACGAGTGTCATAAGTCAGGGAGATCCAAGCCAACGCTCTTGATCTACCTGAAATTCTCTCTTTTCAAGTACCTTGTACTGAGAACACAATGACTTGGTTCCATGTCTTTTTCTAAGAGAAAATCAGAGAGGGTTTATATTTCTCATTACATGTCCATAGTACCAACTCCATCAACCATTGAAGTTATCTGAGGCAATCTTTTGATACCACTTGTTACATACCCCATGGGTATTTTGTGACTATCCTATGACCATGATGTAATTGAGTATCTGGTGAGCATGACGTAATGGTCTTGTGATGGTGGGGTGATGTAATTTCCCGCCAGAGTGAGGTCACATGATGTAATTTTCCTGCCAGTTTGAGGTCATGTGATGACCTATTCCAACAGGTATAAAACGGGAAAGCCTTGCTGTAACACAGGTCAGTCCATTGTTTAATTTGTCAGTTACTCTGTTATGATGCGTATTTGTCTCATGACGCAGTTTTATTTTAAAGTGGAGTTTTACTTTCTATCTTAAGTCTCAAAGGTTCTTGCTGGCAGTTTCACCACAACGCTGCCAGTTTTAGTCCAGTCGAAGAGTGAAGAATTTAACAAAGTGCGGGAACCCAAAGGATCAAGTAAAGTTGGTGTCATTGGCGGTAATACAGGATCGACCTTATTTAATCTTCATTCAAGGAATTAGTAACTTGCATTCGAGATAATCCCTGATATATGAGCAGAAAAGATTGGAGCAGTATTATTCTCTAAGGAAAAGGTCAGTTCCTTTAAACCATTTTTTATTTCCTTCGTCATAAATCCTTCGGGCAAGGCATATTTCGGCTGGAATCAGCAGTAACGTCATGTCATCTAGGAATTCGTTACTTCAGGAAAGTCTCTCCTAATTGATTGTGTAAATCATTTGGAGTTCCACATTTACCACTCTTAAGACTGTGCTTGCATTTATCGCTTTAAGAACTGTGTTCGCATTTATCGCTTCATCAAGAACTGTTTGAGTTGCCGTATAGCAGTTAACTTCCAGTTAATTGTTTGTTTACTTTTCATTTGTTGTTGAGTTGAGTTTAAATAAATGTTTAATTTGTTTATAAAAAGCCTGTCTCAATACTATATTCACGCCAGATCGTAACACACTGGACAACAAAGATTTTGCTTCCTGAATGCTTTTGGGTGTACTGTTTGGGTTTTGGGCTGCTGATCATGACAATCACCATGAGAATTTCCCTATCATGCACCTTTTTTTTATAATGGCTGAAATCTGTTATTTCAATTCATAATTCAAATCAATTAAAATGCTGCCCACAAAGTAAGCTGAAAAGTTTTCCATCTTGTCCAGGCATGCCTATACATGTTTAGGCAGGGTTGATGCTGCATGGCAGGACAGGTTTTAGTAAGGTTATAAAAGCATCACGCACACACGGTTCTATGCATTGCACTTACATGTATATCAGTTAGCGATCATGTTGATGCACATGCTCTACACAGATAGAATATTGTGTGTACTCATTATAAACAGGAATTATATTTTCAGGAGTATTTATGATAGGAAAATGTCTCACCAATGTTGCAACAGTTGTGGTACTTTCTGTTATACTTGTGGCTACTATATGTTTAAATCTCAAAGACAGAGAATGACTCCTCATTAAGAAAGCCTATGAACTTTACTTTGGTGTCAAATTGGTCACCAGCACAAAGCATGGGCTCCTCACATTTGTTGCATTCCCATTTTGACTTCTTCCCTGTAAATCCTGGTGTTATCAGTGACGAACATAGTGAAAGGTTTCATGTGGATAATGCAGTCATGGAGAAATGGTATCAGAGCAACTGGAATCCATCACTGCCGGCGGATTATTGGTGGACATTAAGCGAGAAGCCGCAGACACTGAGGATAAATGAAAATCATCAGCAAAACATTTTTAGCTTGGTTGAACTATTGCAATGTGTCAGCACTGTTATGCTGTTAGACGTATTCAATAAAAGTTATTTTCTTGTTTCTTCAAGTTCCTCCATAATACAGTAGCCTAAAATTATATTTGTGTTCAGCTTCCAGTGGTTTATCTTAAACAAAAGAAATTCTGAGGAAGCAACACTTTTGAAAAAATTTGTTGTTTGCTGCATCTTAATGGAGAAATTATGAAGCAACATTGATCAAACAACTCACACCTCAATAGGCAATGAAATTAGACAGGACTGAAAAGCCAGGGATTAATCAATAAAAACTAAAAGCCAAAGACAACATGATGCCTTGAATTTTTAGTTTTGTTGTTGAGCCCCCAGCCACCAGGTAGTTCCATTATGTATCACCCAGGCTGAAGAATAGGAATCAAGTGAGGCACTGGAGGAATTCTGGAATCTTTCATCAGTCACTGGGGCTGAAGAAAGGTGCAGAAATGTCAGGGCATGCTGTAATCTGCTTTAAAGCCTGGCTTACAATACTGACAGGGATGCAGATGCCAGATCTCTGTTTTTGTGAGTGGGCAAAGTAGTTGCACTGAAACCAAAAGTAATAGGGTACAGGACCTAAGTATCCCTTTTTCCAAAATATCTACTTGATAGAGGAACAAATAGATTCAATGAGCTTCCATTTTGAGTCCTAAACTTGTTTGTCTTGAAGCAACCAAGAAGAGCACCAAGACCATGAAGCAGTCAAAATGATATGCCGTTTTCACTTTCAGAACTCACACTGATTTCAAGGGCTTGAGATCCCTGGCAGTTGGTTCACATTGTGATGACCAATGAGCACACATCATTCTCCTCATCATTTCTCCCTTACTGTCAGATGGGAAAGGCTTTGATGAAATCTGGCAGCACCAGGAATGTACTTAATAATCAGGTGAATAACCTGATTACACAAGTTTAGAACATACCAAGAGGAAGATAATGAGGGCTCCTTTGAAAAATGGGCTCAGTCAATTCTACAATCGCTAAACCAAAAAGGTAAATTCTATTAGGAGAACAGGGTTGCTGCATCTACCTTTCAATCTTCTTCAATGCACATTTTGCACCTGTCCATTTCTAAATCAGTCATAACAATAAATTACTTTCCTCATTTACCAAAATTACATGGGGTCTCATGGCAGTATAGCAGTTATCGCAATTGTTTTACATGCCAGTGATCACTGATCATGGCTTGATTCCTGCCACAATACGTAAGAGTTTGTACATCCTCCCTGTGACTGTAGGTTTCTCTAGGTGTTCTTATTTTCCAAAGGTTTAGGTTAGAGTTAATAAATTGTGGGAACGCTAACTTGGCGCCAGAACTTGTGGGCTGCCCCAAGTACAATCCTCACTGATTGTACAATATTTGACACAACCGATGTAATTCAATGTGTGTTTCAACGTTTTGATGTACATGTGACAAATACAGCTAATCTCTACACTATGTTGACCAGGCAGAGTGCAGAAGAGCAAGTTACTATTTAGCAGGAGCGAGGGAGATTGTAGTCTAGGTGTGACAGGGAAGAGTGTAGTTGTTAGTGAAGGGTAACAATTCTGGGAAGAGAGAGAAGTTGTTTGAGGCTAACAAAGTGTTATATCATATCACACAAAAAGAAGGGGACTGAGTTTTATGCTTTTGGGAGTCAATTTATTTTCTTCAAGTCTGCTGAGTCCACACATCTGTAATCACAGATTCACAAAGATCAACCAAAAAGACATCTATCAAAGAAGAAACAGTGACACGAGATAAGCCCTCAGCACGCCATGCCATGGTAGTGAAGCAGTTCGCGCAACATTATCACGGCTTGGAGCATTCTGAAGTCTGGAGTTCAATTCCGGCACTGCTCTGTAAGGTGTCTATGTACATGCTCCCGTGGAACGTGTATGCTTTCCCAAGGTCCTCCCGTTTTCTTCCACATTCCACTGGTTAATCAGTCCTTGTAAATTGTCCCATGATCAGGTTAGGGTTAATCGGGTTTGTCGAGATTTGCATGGCCAGCTTGGCTCAAAGGGCTGGAAGGGCCTACACTGTGATGTATAGTATTATTAAATAAACAACTAGAACTATGACAATGAACCTGACTGGCTTGGAGGTCGAAAACTATCAACCATATAAATTCAAAATTATATATATATATATAGTGGTCACAAGTGTCAAAGGGGGTAGATGAGGGTGAGCTTGAAAGGTGTGGGGGGCATTTTGGTTCCTTTTGGCACTTGAAGAGAGCATTAAAAGGCATGTACCCTTTAATTCAGTACGTACTGATGATTTTTTATTGTTGGTTTCCAAGCCTTGGTAAACCACTGCAGGGCAACTTTTAAATATAAATGAGGCAGAATGAGAGCCTGATTAAAGATATTAAAGAGTCTTGCATGGCACACTGGTATGAAGCAAAACACAAGATAAAATTGACAAGAACCATGTGCCAACTGGTGAGAGTAATTCCATTTCCTCTTTATTGAATTTCAATCTCCATGACTCCCAAATCTTGATTGTATTGGGCAGGGTGTTGTAAGATGGCGTCATTGGGTTGTGTCAGGGTTAGCACTGTTGTAGCTTACATACTCTTCATAACTTGGAAGAAAATTCCACCATAAAACCAAAATGCTGTGGTCCAGAACCTTGATGTAGAAGGAATTACCCATGCATTTTGAGGTTTTTTTTTAAATTAATTGCATATCAGTTTGCTGAAAGTGGAAGCAGGCAGTGCTGAAGTGAGTTAAACTTTGAGTGTGTAACCACAGGAAAGGTGCAGGCAAATCTGTTTCTCCTTAACCAATCAGCATGAACATTTGTGCAACTTAAGAATGTCAAGACTGACTTGGAATGGTAAATCAGAAAGGGAAAATTTAATGTCAATTCTGGCACTTGAGGAGAACATAGGGAAAGAGGGACAAAAAGGAAAGGGAAAACAATTGCTTTTTATTTCACGCTTGAATTTGTTTTAAAATTAAGTATAATAAGAATTCTAATTTTTTTGAGGAGTTATTTTTACCATATTGTTAAAAGGTGCCAAAACATAACTGTTTAACTATGTGCACCTGTTTTAAAAAAAAGCAAAATTCACACTATTTAAAACATTATCATTGTGTTGCAGGCAGTGCTGTGTCACTTCTACAGTTTGAAAGGCAGAGTACTGCAACAGACACTTTCATATTTGAACTTAACTACATGTGTATTTTGCCTGGAATCTTATGTAAATAAATAACAGTACCTGGCATTAACCTTAACACAATGTTTGTCAACAAAATCTGGAATATTATTTGAATAAAATTACAAATCCATTCCACATAAATTAGTATATAAATCCAATACACACTGCACACTGATAATTTGCCCTCCCTACACATCTGCATAAGAAAAATATACCCTTCATTTTTAGTGACAAGATAATTGCCCAGCCACGAGAGAAGAATGTTACAGGTATCATTCAAGAACCTTGGCAAGTATGGGAGGAATTCCATTGTGAAGCAATTAAAGCTGCAAACATGGAATAAATCTAACATGTGGCTGAAAGGTCATTCAGTGGATAATAATGAGACAACCGTTATAATGTGGGAAACAGTAAAGTACAATGCAACCTTTTGTGCTAACCATATGTTTTCCATATGTATCACCATATAAAATCATGATGCCATAATTCTTCTTTCTTTAATTAGAGATATTGTTGAACCATGAGCCTGAAAGGATACAAATATTTGGCAGCTGTCCCAAACATAGCACAGCAGCCTCAATTTTAGAGTATTCGTCAGCTTTTAAATGAATGGAATAATTAATCAGAGCTATAATATGTACTCAAAAATCAATGCTGGTAAATGCTGAAAGCATCAACAGATTCAAACTGAGTGAGGTAGGACTCCTGGGGATTACACGAGAAATGGTGTGAGAAGAAACAGAAGTTGTTGCTGGGGATTGGTGGTAGTCACATCAAACCGGAATGTATGTGCCTTTAAAATGCTATTGAGTCTTATGCAACCAATAAAGTACTTCTGAAGTGTTGTCTCTCTTGTAAATAGGATATGTAACTAATTCAGCCAGAGCAGTGTCAAATAGCAATAATAATTGGATGTGCTGTTTCAGAAATGTTGACGTAATATACAATGGCTTAAATGTCAGATGACTTCCTGCCTTTGTTTAAGGGCATCCAAGCTTCTGTGCAACCTCAGAGATCAGAGAGGGCATCATTTAGCAACACAGCCAGAAGACATCACCTCTGAAGAAGTAGCATTTTTGCAGAATGTCAGTGGTCTTTTCCAGTCCACTTGGCTGACTGGAATTTCAAGCAAGTGTATCCAAAGTATGGTTAACAACTGACATGTGCCAGGTGAGATTTAGTTATTTATTGAGATACTGCACAGAATAGGCCCTTCCAGCCCTCTGAGCCACACTGGCCAGCAATCTAATCTGAGCCTAATCATGGGACAACTTATGATGGACAATTAATCTACCAACTGATATATCTTTGGACTGTGGGAGGAAACCGAAGTAACTGGAGGAAACACACGCAGTCGCGGGGAAAACGTACAAACTCTTCACAGGAAATTGGCAGAGTAACAAGAAACAGTAGGAAGTAAAAAGTTATTTTTTGTGAAAATGGAAATGTGCAGTTGGGTTCCCAGGGCCAGTAATATGATTTGGCCTGAGTGTACAGGGTAAATTCACAAATTTTCTGATGATGACACAAAAACGTGAGCTGTGGTGAACTATGAGGAGGACAACAGTGGGCTTCAGGACAACAGAAGATTGGGTAGTGGGCTGAGTAGATAGAATCTAATGCTGATGATGTGCCTTGTTGTACTTCAGAAAAAAAATTGTATCCACTTCAGATAAAATGCCATTGCTCAGGCGGCAGCAAAATAATCTGGGAAAACATCAAGGTGTAGAAGAGGTTGACCAGGGTGTTGCCGAATGTGATGAGGAAAGATCTAAAGAGATGTGCAGGGTAGATTTCTTTTATTACACAGAAAGTGATAGGTGTCTAGAATCTATCAGTAGCACTGGTAATGGAAGCACATGTAGACTGAAAGGTTTAGTTTAAACTGGCACAGACATCGTGGTCTGAAGAACCTGTTCCTGTGCTGTACTGCTCTGTGTACCAACGTATTGAAGTTACTTACTCTTGGAGAGGTACTTGTGAGCTTGGCAGAAGTAACCTTTGAGAAAAACAAGAGCTAAACTGAAAGAGCTGAAGTACAAAACTCCGGACAAAGTGGGCATACTGTTGAATTACAGCAAAGCAGAAAGCCATTCAGTCTATTGGTACACACACACTCTATATATCAGCAATCTACCTAGTCTCATTTCCATGCCTTCTCTCCAACACATACCTTAATCTTGTCTCCTTATAATTTTGTTGCGAAGGACGACTGGAAGTGGACCCAAGTTCAGGACACAAACACGTGGGTTGCATTAACAGAAGTGAGTTTTTTAATAGTTGCAAGGAAGGCCGGGGAATGAGGATTAGATGCTTACATGGATGTGGGCTTGGACGCAGGGCTGGAGCTTGGACTTGGACACTGAGCTGGGACTCGGAAGTTGAACATGGAGCAGGGACTCGGAAGTTGGACATGGAGCTGGGACTCAGAACTTGGACACGGAGCAGGGACTCGGAACTTGGACACGGAGCAGGGACTCGGAACTTGGACACGGAGCAGGGACTCGGAACTTGGACACAGAGCAGGGACTCAGACTTATAATAACAAAACCAAACAATGACAGATGATTTGTATTTTGGCTCGGAGTAGCGGCAAACGGCCTGCAATTCTCAGCTGCCTACAAAAATGACAGAATTCATATCTTGACTCGGAGTAGCGGCAAACAGATGGCAAAACTCAGCTGGACACGAAAACAACAGAATTCCTAAAGCAACCCCAGGCACCGAAGCAACTTAAAGTTCACTATTCTGGGCAGCCCAGATGTGCATTACCGCCCTGCTCAGGAGATGGACCAGCCCCGAGCAGACGTAAGCCAGAGCTTTTATGCTGCTGGCTTGGATGAGAATCAGGTGCTGTAATCAAGGAGTCAGGTAAAACAGGGGGAAAAGGAAATTAACAGAAATGAGGAGTCAACTGACTGGACCGTGACAAACTTCCTCTGTTTTAAAAAGAAAGTCCCAGCTTCTCAATATGTCCTACCATGTTCAATGAACCAAGCTGACCCCACAATCTCTCAGTTCTTCTACTTCTTTTAACATCTCTAATTTATATTGCTTTTCATTTTTATAACACCACACATCATCAGCATTAAATTTCATCTATTCACCCACTACTCAATCTTCTTTTGTAGTGAAGTCCACTGTTGTTCACCTTATAGTTCAAGACCCTTCAAATTTTTAGGTAATCAGAAAATGTGTGGATTTTACCCTGCACACACAAGTCCAAATTTTATTACTGACCCTGGGGAACTCAACTCCACATTTCCATTTTCATAAGAATAACTTTTTACTTCCTATTGTTTCTCATTACTTAGCCAGTTTCCTATCAGTACCATTGAAACTTCCTATTCCATGGCTTTCAGCTTGACGACAAGACTGTCATGTGGCAATGTATTAGAAGTCCAAGTATTCCTTGTCAGCTGCACTACTCTCATTGTATTACCAACTAATTAGCTTCCTAAAGGTCAGATAATGAATTTACTTCTCCATGATAAACACTTCCTCAAAATCCACTGACATCTACTAGACAGGTATATGGAGGAATTTAAAGTGGGGAGTTATATGGGAGGCAGGGTTTAAGGGTCAGCACAACATTGTGGGCCAAAGGGCCTGTACTATGCTGTATTGTTCTATATGTTCTATAAATACACCTAGTTCTTATTATCCACCAACTTGATTTACATGAATCCATATACTCAAGGGATTAGCTGCATGTTACTGGGATTGTTGGTAAATATAACACATTCCTCCAGAGCCTTCTACTACAGTGATTAGTGAGTCCTATTTCCCATTCACTTTGACTGTGCTTGCTACCTTCTGCTGACAAGACATGAAATACCAATAATCTATATATGCCCAGAGTCAGAGTCGGGGATCTGTCTGGGCGTTTTCTTTGTTTGACACTGCTGGCGGTGGGATACCAAGAAGGAGTAAGGCGCTCCTTCTCTCCGCTAGCCTGTGCAAGATGCAGCTCCCATTTAGCGACCCCCACCCCTGATCAGGGTCACGAGAAGCCATGGGAGCAGGTGGTGGATGGTCGTATGAGCAACTGGTGCTTATCACTAATCCTGGTTATGCAACCACTGATGCCAGGCAGACAATCTCTGAAGAGTACTGATGATGGCTGGGGTCACTCATCTTGTAAAGACACTGCCCAGAAGAAGACAACAGTAAACAACTTCTGTAGAAAAACTTACCTAAAGAATCATGATCATGGAAAGACCATGATTGTCCATGTCATGACACGGCACACAATGATGTTGATGACTGTTCGGGAATATTCTGGAGTTATATGAACATTGCAGGTATTTATTCAAACAAGAACCAGTTTTCAGCTCTTAATGTATATTATAAATCACAAGCAGTAAATTGAAGCAAATTGCAAATAAATGATTATATCTTTGGAGCACATAGATATGGCTTGCAAAACAGTGACCATGCGATATTTGCATATGAATCAGCCAAACATTAACACAATGGCTTTATGTTAATTTGCTTGCATCAAACCAGGCGACCTGACAAAGTTAATTGCACCATTGTGACTGAGTTCAAGTTTGAAGATCAGGCTAATGTTGTCACTTCGCAAACCACATATAGTCATAGGTATAGCTTCAGTCAACAGCTGATCTGGCATCTGACTCTTTGTCTTCATAAGTTTTTAGAATATCTGGGTCAACAGGGGTGTTTGAACATTCAGAAGTGTCTACCACTGTAGGTATGTAATTCAAAGTAAGTACTGTCAACCCAAAATATTGAAGTAAATGATGTAATTGTAACCATTGAGATTATATTGACTCATCTTTGATCTTAAGGGTATAAAATGTGAGATTCTACCAAAATGGTCTCCAAGAGAATGCCCGCTTGCTTTGATAAATAAAGACTTTCATATCCACAACTTCTCCAGTGATCTAGTCACAGTCACCATATTTGGAGGTTTGTCTGGGATATGTTCATGCCCCAATTACATAGGCAGCAATCTCAGCAGTCTAAGGAGGGTGAGTATTTCTGATTGTGAGCCCCAATGCTTAGACCTGCTTAGGCCAGTGACCATGGAGTCATGAAATATCAAAGAACATGGTGGAGAGCTGGAGACACAGATGTGAAAGCGATGTGGTTTGTTTGTGTGCGGGTGTGTGTGTGTGTTTATTTTGTGTAAAGGACGAACCACCAGACAATGCTGGGTAGCTTGTTGAGACGGGGCTAAAGATGGTTACTGACCATTTGCGGTGCCAGAGGGTGCATGTATACTCATGGGAATTGTTTGTGTGTGTCTGACCGTGTGTGGGAAAACCTGAGAATCAAAGCCAAAAATGGGCGATAATGCAGAAATATTTAACAATCAACATAAAAGGGTTACAGCAACATGATAGGCTCAATTATGAAGTGGGGAGAACTCACAGGAGGCTGTTATTTTACAGGTGTAGAGGGGAAAACAATGAGTGCAGAATAACGTGAGCTTCAGGTATTTGAGAGAGAGGGAGTGTGCTTTTCAGAGGATTTCTGGTTATGCCTGAACAATGTAGTTACCGTCCTGGGGATAGATGAACTTTGTAAGGCACGTGCTGTCATAGATTCAGTGACAGGATGGACTGCATGGATAAGACAGGCTCAGCACATACGTTAGATTCACAGAACCAACAAATGGCAGCCCTTCATATAATGCTTTTGATAACTGCATCCTCCAAATCCTCATTTTCATTGTAACTTTCAAAATGATTGTCAATACTTTTTCAACTAGTGAAATGGTTTCATTTTCACTCTCAGCCAATTCTGACATCGCGGAACCTGGCTGTTTGAAATTGCAGCCAGTAAATCAATTCTAAATTGCCTTACTGCTTATTCATCACCATCAATCAATGAGAAAAAAAATTCTTTTTGAAAACACACACACACACACACCAATATTTAAGACTGTTCTTGTAAGCACAGTGTAGAGTCCTACAGCCACACAAGTTCACTCGACTAACATTAGTTAGAATCTGTTCGGCAACTGTCTCCTGTCCCAGTGGAGCAGAATTGTATCCCAAATCAACAAAAGGAAAGGAATCCAGGCTATTTTTTCAATTAGTTTTAGTTCTTTAAGAGTTGTCCCAAATAAGCAGCTGCCCAGATTGACCGATGGACCAATTAACCAGAATCCACAGTGCGTATGTTTAAATGTACCATACTGTACAAAAGTCTTAGGTGCATATATTTAGCTTGGGTGTCCACGACTTTTGCACAGTACTGTCATAATTTTATGTATTGCACTGTACTGCAGCAAACAAATTTCATGACACATGTGTGTGATGATAAACCTGATTTTGATATGGCTCTCTATTGGGGACAGAGAGTGGGAAGAGGGCTGGGAGAGGTGAATCATGGTTGTGGAAAGGAGAAAGGAGAGGGGAAGGAGCAGGAATCACCAGAGAGACAGTCTGTAATAATCAATAAGCCAATTATTTGGAATCAAACGATCTTGCCTAGTGTCTTAGGGTTGGGTGTGTCCACACCTGCACCATCCACTCGCCTGCCCCGGCACTCATCCTCTGCCACCAGTCTCACCCCCCTCCCACAGTGCTCCACCTTCCCCATTCCCTACAGCCTTTGCTCCTGTAAGAGTTACAAACCTACTCTCTGCTCCACGTTGGCAAATACAGTACTGTGCAAAAGTCTTAGGTACCCTAGCTATATATATGCGCCTATGACTTTTGTACAGTACTTTTTTTTTCACTGGTGAGTTTGTAAATAAGTTAAAATACATTAATAGTATAAGTGGCTGGTATTGTGACTGAAGCCAATGGTTCAGACATGGACTGGGGATGTGCCCATAGCAGGCATTGGAGTTCACGCATTGCAGGGGGTGGGAAAATTACATTGACTGCAGCCAGGGCTGGTGTCAGCAATTTGGTAGACGTGCTGACAGTTCTGCTGTCTGCTGCTTCAGGCTTTACCACCAGCTACCGGCTGCCACAGATGGTGAGAAACTCTCCACTGAAGGAAGGCAGTAAATCAAATGCAAACTATAAGAGATGAAAATACAGACTGAAAACATACATACAAACTGAATCAAAGTAGCTGTTATATTTTTAGCAGAGTTAACAAGTGTACATCATTGCATCCCAGCAGCCTTACAGTCATCTGATTTCATGTTACCAACAGCGAGTCTGTATCCCTGTCATTTGCAGAAATGATGACTTGAAATGATTTAACTCTAATACGAAGCCTTGTCAAAATGTTTTATCTCTCAGTGAGAGACAAGTTTCAATTGAACAGATCTTTGTAAAGGCTGGAGGCCTGGCAATATACCTTGTTGAAATTGAGGATTGTAACAGCAGTCAAGAGAAAGTTAAAGAGTCTGAGCAAAAAAGATCAGTGAAAAAGTTAACACTGCGGGCCAAATGCCTGACACCTGTTCACATGCTAGTAACATTAGCAGGATTAGGCTGAGGAATTCTAAACATGAAAAAGCACAGGGTGGCTGAGCCAAATCTGGCAAATGAATGATGAGACCAAGCATATGACTAAACAAAAGTGGACTGGAAACAGCTACTTAAAGATAAATCTTTATCAGATGAGCAAATGATATTCAAGCAGGAGAAAGTAAGAGCTCAGAGCAAATCCCTTCCCAATAAAAGGAAAGGAGAGCTCTCAGTTCTAGATTGCTGTGGATGTGAAGAAACATAAAATAAGTATAAAAAAACAGATTGAAACTTTTCACATATGTGAAACATTGAACACCAGGCAAAAAGAACAGGAAGATGCCCAGGTAAAATTTTGAAAAGATGATAATTAGTAACTACAAACACAAGGAAGTCTGCAGATGCTGGAAATCCAAAGCAACATACACACAGTTTTGGAGAAACTGAGCAGGTCAGGCAGCATCAATGGAAATGAATAAACAGAAGGTTGAGACCTTTCATCAGGATTAGAAGTTGGGGGGTGAGATGCCAGAATAAAAAGGTTGGGGCAGGGGAAGAAGGATAACTAGAAGGTGATAGGTGAAGCCACATAAAAAAAAAATAGAAGATGCCCAGCTGAAATGTTAAAAAAATGTTAATTGGCAATTAGTTTATTATTGCCATGCACACCAAGATACAATGAAAATCTTTGTTTTGCATGCCATCCAGACACATCATTCCCAATATATGTACATCAATGTAGTATAAAATAAAAGCAATAACAGAATGCAGATTAAACCCAGAAGAAGTGCAGTGCTTATCGATCAGTAAGGTGTAAGGTCCGTGACAAGCAGATTGAGAGATGAAGGGGTCTTCTTTATTGTACAAGAGGTCTGATCTAGAGTCTTATAACAGCAGTGTAAATGCTGTCCTTGAGTTTGCTGGTATGTATTTTCAAGCTTTTGTATTTCCTGCTTGATGGAAGTGGGAGAAGGAAATTTCTGGTTTTTGAGGGGCCTCAATATGTTGTCTGCTTTCCTAAGGCAGCTGACAGTGTATACAGAGTCAATAGAAGGGAGGCTGGTGCCCTGATACTCTGGGCTCTGTTTACAGCTCTCTACAATTTCTTGCAATCTTGACCAGAGCAGTTACCAGACCCAACTGTAATCCATCGGGATAGGGTGCTCTCTGTGGTTTATTTGTAAACATTGATGTGGGTCTTTGGGGACATGTCAAATTTCCTTAGCCTTCTGACAAATCAGAGGTGCTGGCATCCTTTCTTAGCCATTTAGATGACGTGGTTTGACCAGGACAGGCTACTGGCAACACTTATATCTAAGAACTTGAAGCATTTAACCATCTCCACCTCAAGACCAACAAGGTATGCACTCTACCCATCTTACTGAAGTGAATGACCAGGTCTTTTGCTATGCTTGCAATTTTCTCTTTTCACAATGCCATTAAAAAGCCATCAGCCTCACGC
Source organism: Hypanus sabinus (assembly GCF_030144855.1). Lineage (NCBI taxonomy): Eukaryota > Metazoa > Chordata > Chondrichthyes > Myliobatiformes > Dasyatidae > Hypanus > Hypanus sabinus. Next base: position 43,270,288 of record NC_082727.1, read on the forward strand.
AACTCTGTCTCATTATTGTTTGAAACTCAGCCTGCTACTGTGATGCCACTTGCCAACTTAAAGATGGATCTTGAGCAGAATCTGGCCACAGAATTGTGAGTGCGTGGGGAGTAAAGCAAGAGACTGAGGATTCAGCCTTGCAGGGTACAAGTGTTGGAGATAATCATCTGGATGTATTGTTGCCTACCATTACCAAATATGGCCAGTTTGTCAGGAAGTTCAGGTTCCAGTTGCTGAGCCCTATGTCTCGGTGTTTAGAGATGAGTTTGTCTGGAATTATTCTGTTGAAGGTGCTGCTATAGTCAATCAGTGGAAGTCTGTCAAAAAGCAGCAGGTAAAATCATTGAAAAACCATGAAACGTTCCACAAATATCTGAACAGAAAAAAATAACAAAGGAAATTGTGAATCCTAACAGTTATAAAATAACCTGAATATAGAGGCAGAATACATCATCAGTTCTTAATTTCCAAACATATTCAAGGAAGAGGGAGATGAGATAGACTTTGATTTTAAGGCAAAATAATATAAAGTATGAGAAACGACACAGACATTGTGGACAGTGCCACCTGTTCCTTTCACCTTCTTGACACTGAAACTGGATTTCTCATATTGTAAAATGGCAGGTCACAAATAACACAAGGGACACAACTGCTAAAACCCCCAAAGATAGGAATGTTTATTTGATGACCACATTTGATTGTTATGCATTCAAGATGTTCAAAGGAGTTATCTAGCAATTTTCCTTATTTTTTCTTTGTTTAGAAGCATTTTTTTTTATTATGCACCACAACGTAACAGGGTCCAATCTTGTGTCAATGATGATCATGCCTTTAACGATGCTGTGATTCAACTAAAACATGGGTCTCATCAGAGCTGTGGTCAGTTGGGGATTGGCCACACACATTGACGACTACATTGACCTCATTCCCCTTAATTTTGCTCACTTCCAGGTCAGCCTTTTATGCAGCTGTTCTATGACTGCCATGGGAACTGGTCATTTATAGATTGATGAACTTCCCTACAAAAATGTAGTAAATGCAAAGAAACTCTACATCACAAGTCAGGCAAATCCTATTTTAGCATATCTTTCAGGGCAAAAATGACCGTAGCTCTGTTCCACGTGTCCCTTTAGACTGAAGATGAGGAATTTCTTCAGCCAGAGGGTAGTGACTCTGTGGAATCTGTGGCCAAAGACGGCTGTACAAGTCAAGTCACTGCATGTATTTATTGCAGATAGATAGGTTCTAGATTGGTAAGGGGATTAATGATCACCAGGAGAAGGCAAGAGAGGTTTAAATAAAAACAGCCATGATTGAATGGCAGAGCAGACCCAATAGGTCAATGGCTTAATTCTACTCCTACATCTTATTGTCTTATAGTTATTTTGGCCAAATTTCACAGTTCATTGCTGGAGGCTAAAATCGATATTAGTGCTAAATTCACCAAAAATAAGAGGAATGCAACTTCTACACAAATTGCTTTATGTCTAAGCTATCAAACAGTTTAGAGCTCCATCAGATTATTGACACTTTCTCTAGAGTTTATTTATTCCCTCCTGATACATATAGCTTCTCAGCAAAACTTTGACCCCACGATTTTTTTTTTCTCTGGTACTTCTCTTTCCTGTTAATAAAAGGAAAACCACATTATTTAAAAATATTAAGTATGGTCTACACAAGGTTCCAAGGTTCCTGCTTAACTCCTAAATTTACAGTTTTACCCCTATTAGATTGAAACCTAAGCTTCACTAAACTGCATGATGACTTCTAGGGATTTGGATTTCTGTAGTTGAATGACTAGATTGATTCAGGGTGAGATCATCACTGTGCAAGTCTTACTAACGACAGAATGGTCATTCTTGAGATAAGCTTGGAGTATGATGATAACAAATAATTCACCAGTGTGTTTAAATGTTAGAAATGTGAAAAAGTAAGGAGTTTACAGAGAATAATAGTGTACATACTAGAATTGTGACACAGCTTAATGATTGTTTGTGCGACAATTCTTGACTGGTCCATTGGGACGGTTAGTTGAAAAGATTGGGCTGGAATCCATTCTCGGGTAGTATTTTCTTGTCAATCACGCTACCTTGATGGCTGAGCAAAAGTAATCCCAGGGCAAATTCTGATGTAAACGTCATTCAGTTTGATTCAAACACTGCAAGATACACAATGTAAGAAATTGTACCAATTCTCCTACTGCCAGTAGCTGTTGCCAAGCTGCTGATAGTACAGCCTTCATGCTGCCATTACACTTGTATATGTTCCTTGTAACTACAAATATTTGAAGAGGACAATCTATTGATGTTTAAATGTCCAAAAATGTGTAATGGAGTAGAAGCAGTTTTAATATTTAGTGACATTGCTGCCGACAAGTGAATAATACAGTATTTAAGAAAATTTCAGTTAAAATACTGTTCTTCTCTCTATACTTCTTCTGAATCACTATTAAGAGTTAGCATTGTAAAAGTTGTTTCTACCTTTTCTATTTGTGTATCTGTATGTGAATGAACTCATGTGATCCTCCTGGCACTGTCATATGACAATACAGTGCAAAAGTCTTATGTATATATATCTTAGATGCCTAATACTTTTGCACTGTACTGTATTTGTCAACATGGAGCCGAGAGGGAGTTTGTAAATCAGGAGGGAGCAAAGGATGTTTGGAATGGTGAGGGTAGAGTGCCACTGGAGGCCTACAGTACAGGTGGCAGAGGAGTGCCAGGGTTGGGGGAGGTCTACAAGTGCAGACACATATAGCCCTGAGACACCAGGCAAATCCACTTGACTTCAAAAAACTGGCTATTGATCATTACGGAGCGTCTCTCTGGTGCATTCCCCTCCCTTCCCATTTCACCAAACATGCTTCCCCGCTCCCTGTCCACTTTCCCCTCTCATTCCACAATAGAGAACCACATCAGAATCAGGTTTATCATCATTCACATATGTCATGAAAATTGTTTTTTTTGTGTGGCAGTAATACAGTGCAATACAATGTCATGAATTCGCCTTATTCAATAATAGAAATGGATTAATTTCAAATCTGACCAATATTTCAAAGTTATATTTGAGTACCAAAACGTGCATTTCAACATATTGCATACTGCATGTAAGCACAGAGTCATTGCACATGAACACTGCATGCACAACCCAAACTTTGAGCTTTACTCACTCAGAAGGAGGCTTCTACATTACAGAAAATGCTAATTCCCTTTGTACATCAATTTTTAAGTAAATGCTTGTATATGCATAATAAGAACCTTTCTCACAAATGTAAGCTTGGTCAAATTCAAATACCAAGCAGCATAAATGCTGAGAAAATAAGGCACGGTGGAAGAAAGAAATCTGGTTTCAGAGAGTCCCAAGGTTTTCCTTATTTCCTCTTTTCTTTCTCTCACCTGCAATCAACATGACTGAAGAGAATATTTCATGACTCTTTAATTCTAAAAACATGTCCATGTCAAACTTACAAAATTACTTCTACCCTTGAAGTCTAAACCCTTCAAATAAAATGCAGTTTAAATGCTGGAATACCAAAGAAAAGCAGACTTTTAAACAGGTGCTAAAGTCCGTCAAGTTAAAAAAAAAGGAAAAAGAATTAGACCCTGTAATCTGTGAAACTCAAGACAGTTCAGATTCCTTCATACATGTGTGTGCTTTTTTTATCCCTTCTTCAAGGCTGCAAACATTTGGAGGATGCCTATTAAAAGCCTCTCCACTTTCTTTAACATTAATAAACTAAACATTTTACCTGTTCTGCAAAAATTAATATAGGTCGACCTCCTGGAATCCAGCAATCAGTAACCGAGTTCCATCATTGGTTCAGAGATGATTCTCACCAGCCTAATTTCAAATTTCCTGTGTCACTGCACCAATTCGACCCCACTGTTTTGGGGGTGCCATGAACATAATCAGCTGCTGTTGGCATGGTCTTTAAAAGTAGAAAGTCATTGCTCTGTGTTATTCTGCATTTATTTTTATAAACTGTGCTTATCTAGCCCCAGTCATGACTTCATTGAATAAAGGAAGTGCTTCTCGTGGTGTAAAGCGCAAACACCATACGTTATCTATACAAGGTAAGGTGAAAGCTCTTAAAAAACATAACTGCGGTGTCTGTGAAAAACATATGCAACCTGTATAACATTGGCTCTTCCACAGTTTATGATAGAAAGAAGCAAAAAGAAAAGTTACTGCCGTTCTTTGGTGACAGTGAATCAAAAAACAGATATGCATAAGGAAAACAATGAAAAATGGAAGATGTTCACAACAATAAAGTTCTCAAAGTGGTTTACATTTCACGTCAGTGAAGATGTAGTACTATCAGGAGAGCTGGTGGAGGAACAAGTGAAATTATTTCATTAGGAATTAGGACTGGATTATGAGTGCGGTTACAGTGAAGGGTGGTTTCATATCAAGCAGTGACATAGTATAACACTTTGTGCAGTGTTTCAGTCTTTGCATTTGTCGTTTCTTTTTCCTTTTTTATTCAACTTGTATATTTGCAAGTAGGGTGAGGTGATCATCAACTGTGTTAGAGGTGTTTATTTATTTAATCCTAACCTAACCCCTGTGATATGGCAAAATTACTAATCCAGAACTACATAGGTCTCAATCATTCAGATTCCTGAATAAACATTATACATCCTTAAAAACATTTCAACTTGAAACACCATCAAACAATCGACTCTTTTACCTAAAAGAATAACAACATATTTTGTTCTCAATATGTCATTATATTAAAATAATAGGGTCAACCTCTATTTAGTTTTGAGAGTAATAATGAAATATTTCATAGGTTTTGTTACTTCTCAATGTTTCACCCAGAATGAACTAGGAAATTCATGAACTAATGTCACAGGTAATTCGAAGAGAACAAGTACTTACAATTGCCTCAGTTCTGAAAGCCCAAAGAAAGCCCCAGGCTCTATGTTGCTAATCAAGTTATTCTTCAAATCCCTAGAGAAAAGGAGAATGAAAAAATAATTATAGGTTGATGAGCTGTTTTTTTTAACTTAATGAATGAAATATGATTACTGAAATTGAATGCTGTGTTTGTTTTCTCAGCAACGGTGAAGAATGTGTCCTGTAGCTTCCTTACAAACCAAGATAAAAGCAAGTTTACATAGACAGTTCAAAAAATCTTCAGGATAATTTGTCACTGAAAATTTTCACTGCAACAGCCAATTTGATGAGCCTTTGGTTTGGGAATACACTTTGATTTGACCAGCAAGGAATTCAGGTGGAAGACGAAAAACAAACCAAATCCACTGCAATCCTAATTCTCACGTAAATTAGGGTACCAATGTTTGACTCACTGGGATTGAAGATGTGCTCTCCTTGTGACTGGTATAAATAATTTGTTTAGTTTAAATGGATTAGATTGCCTTGGGATGGTATTCCACAGGAGAGGAGCTCTACAAATCACTGGTATACAGTATGATTGGCTTTCACAAAACTGGCACATTCTTCTTTGAGAGGAGTCAGTCTGCTGGAATTTTTCCAGCTTGATTTGCTGAATATTTCCTGCACTTTCTGATTTTATTTCAGGTTTACTTTTTTTTTTGTTTTATAATCTATTTGGCACCATATTCCTAGAAAGTGGAAGCATGTAAATAAACGTGATGCTTTCACAGATCAGCACAAAGCAGCTGGAGAAATTCTACAAGTTTCACATTTCAAATCTGAAAAAATAAACCGTTTGAAGGAAGGTCTATGAGGGAAAAGGGAATGGGGAATTCTACTACTTCTTTTTGGAAGAGCTGACAATCCTTTCTATTACTAGTGTCATAATGTTATATAAAGGTGACATCTTCTTGCAAAGCAAATATGAACATTATGAATAATGTATGCTTGTATATCAGACATTCACTAGAATTATTATAGAAGTAGTAACAATCTATTGAAACTGCCTTACGATGTACCATGCTATTGGAATCACGTGTATCTCTTCTGGCAGAGGTATGACCTGTACAGAGGTGACAGGTTGCACCTGAATCCAAGGGACCAATATTCCCACAGGCAGGTTTGTTAGAGCTCTTAGGGAGGGTTTAACCTAATTTGGCAAGGGGGTGGGAAGCTGAGAGAAGGGACTTAGGATAGGATGGATGGTAAAACAGCAAAGATAGCATACAGTCAGACTGTCAGGAAAGGAAGGCAGATGATAGGACACTATTGCAGCCAGCAGCGTGAGTATCATTGCATTACAGTGCAGAATTAAAAAGAGTAGCAAATACAGTACTCAAAGTGTTATATCTCAATGCACAGCATTTAAGAGATAAGATGGATGACCTTGTTGCACTATTACAGATTGCCAGGTATGATATTGTTGCCATCACTGAATCGTGGCTGAAGGATGGTTATAGTTGGGAGCTGAATGTCAAGGTTACACATTGAATCAAGTAGGCAGAGGGAGTGGCGTGGCTCTGCTGGTAAAGAATGGCATCAAATCAGTAGAAAATATGACATAGGATCAGGAGATGTTGAATTCTTGTAGGTTGAGTTAAGAAACCGCAAGGGTAAAATAACCCAGATAGTAGATATATACAGGCTTCCCAACAGTAGCCACCCACAGATTACAACGGGAAATAGAAAAGGCGTGCTAAAAGGGCAGTGTTATGATAGTCATGGGAGATTTCAACATGTAGGTTGATTATGAAAATCAGGTCAGAAATGGATCTTAAGAGAGTGAGTTTGTTGAATGCTTATGAGATGGCTTTTTAGAGCAGTTGATCGTTGAGTCTACAAAGGGATCAGCTATACTGGATGTTATGTAATGAACTGGAGGTGATTAGGGAGCTTAATATAAAAGAACCCTTAGGAGACAACAATCACAATATGATTGAGTTCAACTTGAAATTTGATAGAGAGAAATTACAGTGGTCTGAGAGAGGAGTTGGCCAAAATAAATTGGAAGGAGATGCTGGCAGGGATAGCAGCAGAGAAGCAATGCATGAGTTTCTAGGGGATAAAAATGAGGAAAGTGCAGGATAGATGTTTTCTAAAAACAAAGAAATACTCAAAAGGCAAAATAGTCCAACCATGGCTGACAAGGGAAGCCAAAGCTAATGCAAAAGCAAAAGAAAGGGCATACAACAAAGCAAAAATTAATGGGAAGACTGATTATTGGGGAGCTTTTAAAAATCTACAGAAGGGCAACAAAAAGAAAAGATGAAATATGAAAGCAAGCTACCAAACGATATTGAAATGTATAGTAAAGGTTTTTTCAAGTATGTAGAAAATAGAGATGAGAACGGTTATAGGATCACTAGAAAATGAGGACACAGAAATAATAATGAACAAGGAGATGGCAGATCAACTAAATGAGCATTTTGCATCAGTCTTTACTGCAGAAGACACTAGCAGTGCATCAGATGCTGAAAGGTGTGAGGGAAGAGAACTGAGAGCAGTTACTATTACAAGGGAGAAGGTGCTCAAAAAGCTGAAAGAGCTAAGGGTGCATAAGTCAACAGGACCAGATGAACTGTACCCTAGGGTTCTGAAAGAGGTAGCTGTAGAGATTGTGGAGGCATTATAAATGACCTTTCGAAAATCATTGGACTCTGGCATGGTGCCAGAGGACTGGAAAACTGCAAATGTCATTCTACTCTTCAAGAAAGAGGAAGGCAGCAGAAAGGAAATTATAGACCAGTTAGCCTAACCTCAGTGGTTGGGAAAATTTTGGAGTCAATTGTTAAGGATGAATTTATGGAGTACTTGGTGACACAGAACAAGATAGGACAAAGTTAGCATGGTTTCCTTAAGGGAAAATCTTGCCTGACAAACCTGTTGGAGTTCTTTAAAAATATTACAAGTAGGATAGATAAAGGGGATGCAGTAGATATTGTATATTTGGAATATCACAAGGCCTTTGACAAGGTGCCACACATGAGGCTGCTTGCCAAGTTAAGAGCTCGTGGTATTACAGGAAAGTTACCAGCATGGTTAGATCATTTAATTGTTAAGGAGGCAGTGAGTGGGAATAAATAATACTTGTCTGGTTGGCCGCCAGTAACTAGTGGTCTTCCATAGGGTTCGGTGTTGGGACCACTTCTTTTTATGCTATATATCAATGATTTAGATGATGGAATAGATGACTGTTGCCAAGTTTGCAGATGATATGAAGATGGGTGGAAGGGCAGGGAGTGTTGAGAAAACAGGTAGGCTGCAGAAGAACGTAGACAGTTTAGGAAAATGGGCAAGAAAGTGGCAAAGGAAACAAAATATTGGAAAATGCATGGTCATGTACTTTGGTGGAAGAAATAAATGTGCAGACTATTTTCTAAACAGGGAGAAAATCCAAAAGTCTGAGATGCAAAGGGACTTGGATTCCTAGTGCAAAACTACCTTAAAAGTTAACTTGCAGGTTGAGTTGGTGGTGAGGAAGTCAAATGCAATGTTAGTATTCATTTTCAAGAGGTCTAGAATACAAGAGCAAGGCACTGGCAAGGCCTCACCTTGAGTATTGTGAGCAGTTTTGGTCTCCTCATCTATGTAAATATGTCCTGGCATTGAAGAGGGTTCAGAGGAGGTTCACAAGGATGATTCCAGGAATGAAAGAGTTATCATCCAACAAATGTCTGATAGCTCTGGGTCTATACTCATTGGAATCTAGAAGGATGAGGTGGGGGGGGGGGGATCTTATTGAAACCTTTCGAATGTTGAAAGGCCCAGACAGCAGAGATATGAAAAGAATGTTTCCCATGGTGGGGGAATATAGGACAAAAGGGTACAGCCACAGGATAGAAGAGCATCCATTTAAAACAGAGATGCAGAGAAATTTCTTTAGCCTGTGGGTGGTGAGTTTGTGGTATTTGTTACCATGGGCATCTGTGGAGTCCAGGTCGTTGGGTGTATTTAAGGCAGAGATTGATAGGTTCTTGATTGGACACGGCATCAAAGGTTACCAGAAGAATATATTCTCATATTCCTGTCATTCCTCATTGACAGAACTAGCCTTCTCCATTTCTCCTATTTAATGCATTTCAATTCACATGAAATTTCTGAAGGACCCTGTTATGTTTTGAAGTTCAAAAGATTAAAGTAATTTAAAAGAAGACATGGGAGTCCAAAATGCATGTCTAACTTCGTATTTACTTTAAGCAAGGTGCTTAAATGTACGTCTATATTGAATCATTGAAATGAACCAGAATGCTAAATCAAACAATATATTTACAAGATTACTCAAATATTATTGAAATATTAAATACATAACAGACCCTAAAACATAACAATAGATTTAAAAAACAATAATATATTCAATCACAACCTACTGAAAAACTTACAAATACCTTTTTAAAAATAAGGCATGAATTTACCCACTGAAATAAGCAGCTGCAATGAACTTATGTCATGAAAGGACATATATAAATGACTAAACTGCTTTTTTCTGCTACCTCAATAATAGCTTACTTTGAAAATATTTTAATCAAAGCAGCAGGAAGCATGTCAGAAAAAATTAGACTGGTGTTGCCTGTTATTCCACAGTATAAGTTCAAGATTTTTGTTCTTTTATATTAACATTTCTACATATAACCTGCTCATTTGCATCTAAATATGCAATCGTGTGAATATATACCATTTATTGTAGTCTACTGATCTGTATGAAAAAAACTCAAATTGGTATCAGAAGCAATATATTGAGATTGCGAAGGATTTTAACAACAAAAAATTTACAGTTGATTATTATATGACTAGTGCTAACTACCAGATAAAGTCTATTGCAAATTCAGATGGTGTATTGTGTGAACAACTATTGGACTCAAGCAAACAGAGGAGCATCACAGGCAATTTCTCTCAGAGAAATACCAGGCGACATTTGTTTTCCTTTTAAAACTTTCTGCATTTGGCTATATTCCAGCTGGTAACAACTGACTCTGGTCTGAAAAGGATTATAATTACAAAACCACACAATCATGTACATATACTTTATACATGTAACTTCACAACTACCCAAACAAATATTATTGACCATTATTTGAATGAGTAGATTATGTCATATGCTCAGCATACTGCTAATACAATATAGAAGAATGATTGATTCAGTGCCTAGATGAAAACCACCAGAATCTCAAGGCAAATAATTGCCCCATTGCACGTAACATTGATTTGCCATGTTTCTCTCAAATGTCATAATTTGACTTGGATCTGTAAAGACTTAACAAGATTATAAAATATTCATGAAAATTTAATTTATAGCTCCATCAATAAAGCCAGAGCAATGACTCCTGAATCACAGAAGCCCGATGTCTCCCAGTGATTTAGTTAGCTTCCAATATGTAAGACAAATGATTTGAAGGCCAAAATGCACTAGAGCATTGGGGTTCCAATACATTTAAAAAATACACTATTTCCGTTTGTACATGTCATGTGACAGTACAGAGCAAATTGATAAGTTAATAATGAAATTATGGCAGATTTTTAACTTGCAGCATCACTTCCATGCACAGACCCTCTATCCCTTGATTGCCTTAATACGTTGAAACTTATAATCTTCCATCTTGAATAGACTGAGTGACCGGATTACTGACCCATTACTTTAAATCTTTGACCTCTGGTTCAAGCCCCATAATTCTAACATTGAAGCGTGTAAAGGCCCAGTCTGCTTAATCTTTCCTTAAAGAAGCAATCCCTCCACCCTAGGGAGCAAATCAATAAACATTTGTTGCTCATGGCAAGTCCTGAATGGATTGGTGGACCAAACTGTGCACAATATTTCAGGACAGGCAATATCTGTGGAAGAATTAACAAGACTGATGTTTTACGCCAGAGTTCTTCATTGAAGATCCTCTGACTTGAAAAGCTGTTGCAGTTTCTTTTTCCACAGATGTGGCCTGAGTTTGTTGAGGATTTTTATATTATGTAGATTTACATCTGCATTTTTTACTTCCACAATATTCCAAATGGGATCTTAATAATACCCTCAGGATGCCTTCATTCTTGTATCAAATCTACTTCCCATATGTTTAGTATGTTTTGACATCCCATTTTTCCCTTTAATTGTCTGTGATTTTGGTGTGTTAACTTCTTGCAATTCTGATGTAAAAACACATAAGAGCACATAGAGTGAGAATAACAATGAGCCAAGAATAGATCCCTGTGGGCAGCCTCTAACCTGATGGCATGAACATCAATTTCTCTAACCTCGGATAATTTTCCCTCTCCCTCCCTTCTCCCCCTTCCATTCCACAATCTGGCTCCCCCTTACCTCTTTCCTGTTTACCTGCCTATCTCCTCACAGAGGTGCCCATCTGATTTCCATCTGTCATATGGTCCACTCTCCACTCCTATCAGACTCCTTCTTCTCCAGCCCTATACCTTTTCCACCTATCACCTCCCAGCTTCCTACTCAAGCAAAACCCACACTCCAAAAATGAAGTAAATTAATTCCTTGAAATACTGAATTTTAAAGCAAACCAGACTTAAGCAAAGTTAAAAGTTCAAAATAAATTTATTATCAAAGTACATAATGTATATGTCACCACATACAACTATGAGATTAATTTTCTTGTGGGCATACTCAATAAGTTCATAATAGAATAATAACCGCAATAGAATAAATGAAAGATTGTACCAACTTGGGCATTCAACAAGAGTGCAGGAGACAACAAACTGTGCAAATACAAAAATAAATAAATAATAATAAATTAATAAACAATAAATATCGAGAACGTGAGATGAAGAGTCCTTAAAGTGAATCCAAACGTTGTGGGAACATTTCAGTGATGGAGCAAGTGAAGTTGAGTGAAGTTATCCCTTTTGGTTCAAGAGCATGATGGATGAGAGGTAGTAACTGTTCCTGAAACTGGTAGTGTAGTCCTGAGGTTCCTGTATCTTATTCATGATGGCAGCAGCCAGAAGAGAGCATGTCCTAAATGGTGGGGTCCCTGATGATGGACATTGCTTTCATGCAACAACATTTCATGCAGACATGCTCAATGGTGGGGATGGACTGGGCCATACCCACTACTTTTTGTACGATTTTCCATTCAGGGCAACTGGAGTTTCTATACCAGGCAGTTGTGGAGCCAGTCAAGAAACTCTCCACAACACATCTATAGAAGTTTGTCAAAGTTTTAGATGTCATGACATTCTTTACAAACTCCTAAGAAAGTAGAGGCACAGCCATGTACTTATGCACTGGGCCCAGGACAAATCCTCCAATATAGGAACACCAAGGAATTTAAAGTTGCTGACCCTTCCCACCTCTGATCCTCTGATGAGGAGTGGTTCATCGACCTCTGGTTTCCTCCTCCTTCAGTCAATAATCAGCTCCTTGGTCTTGCTGCCATTGATAAGAAATTGTTGTTATGGCATTATGAAGCGAAATTTCAATTTCCCTCCGATATGCTGATTCATCACCAACTTTGATTCAGCCACTGGCATTGGAGATGTGCTTCGCTACACAGTCATATGTGTAAAGCTGGCAGAGCAGGGGGCTAAACACACAGTCTTGCGGTGTGCCTGTGAGGATAGAAATCACGGAGGAGACTTTGTTGCCAGTCTGAAGTGACTGTGGTCTTCAAGTCAGCATTGCAATGTGAATGGCATTAGTTTCCCATTATGCTTTTATTTTGATAACTAAACTAAAAATGATAATGCATCAATCAATTTGAAAAGCAAAACTTCAAGTTTATGAGCCTGGGGATCTGAGAACTTCAAATAGAATTAGAAACATTTCAGATAACATTGTACTGTAGTAGATAATCTCAGTTGTGTTTCAATTGGGATTAGATTCCCATTTGATGCACATTTCACAGCAATATTTATTCTATATGATGTAGACTTTACAAACACCAAAGCGGATTTGATACTACATTCACTTAAGGTCAGATTTGAATATTACTTCTGAAAATTTAGCTGACATTGGATGATGTAAGAATTCAGTAAAATGATTAGAAAGACAGATGAAACATTGAGCCAACAAAATATAGAACTACCTGTAAAAAGATGTAGATATCAAATACTGTTACGTAGTGGTAATAATGCTCTACAAGCAAAGATCATATGGGAAACAGTAGAGAACCAACACATCTGAATACAATGGCAGAATATGACAAAAGCCAGGGATGCCTCGAAAAGCAGCATCCATCACTTAGGACTCCCATCAACCAGGTCATGCCTTGTTCTCATTACAACCGTCAGGAAAAAGGTGTAGAAGCCTGAAGCCTCAATGATTCCCGAACAGCTTCTTCTTCCCCTCTGCCATCTGATTCCTGAATGGACGTTGAACCCATGAACAATACCTCACTCCATATTTATTTCTATTTTTAGATTACTTAATTAATTTACATATTCACATAAAATTCACATTTTATTCTATTATTATGTATTGCATTGCACTGTCACAGAGAGAACAAATTTCGCATATACCGGTGATATTAAATTTGATTCAGATTCTGATGATTTTATGAACCACCTTTCTAAAGAAAATATTCAAAGCACAACAACACACAAATAATTAATTACAGTTATTAAGTATTTGTAAATTAACAAGGTTTGCCTCCTAATTCATAGACCAAGAATACTCAATGAAATGTGTCTTGTTTGTCATAGGATCAGAGAGGTCAAAGAGCTCATTGACAGAACAGCAGAACAGATGCATTGGTGTGCCCTCTTGAATTTAGGTTGAATGCCGGTATTTCTCAATAGGACCACCAACCAGAGACAGCAAGATTCACCCAAGCATCTGTTTTCTTGAGTACATCTGAATAAATATATTTCCATGATATCTCAAGAGTAAATGCTCAAATAAGCAACTTTATATGAATGCTTATAAAGCACGAGAAATGGACTTCCATTCTAGTCTCCAGGTTTTCGGGTGAAGTATTTTACCAATGTGGTTTTATGGCTTTGTAATGTGATGAATGAAGTTCAGTAGTCAGGGCTTTCACAACTAAAGCAATAAAATGAACATAATCCATTTGAAATTAAATTTAAGACACGGAGTTGCCTTTGTTTACCTGTAATTGTAGACTTTGTTTATCTTTAAAAGACTTAATCCTACACAGCTGTGTAGCTTTCTGGAGATATGTTGGGCACAACTGTGAAACATTCTATAAGTCAAACTGTTGTTGCTAAATTCAGAAATTAAATAATTAATTGATGATATGGAGAATTTTTAAGCACTAACATCTTGCAGATGAACTAATTCCATAAGTGGCAGAACCAGTCGTCTATTATCAACCGTACTTTTGAAAGTAAGCATATGCAACACAGATAAAGTTTGTTCTATGTTATAAAAAGGCCAGATACTTCACTTGCCCATTTTCATGAATAAATATGCATAAATACATCTCTTGGTATGTAACAGGATATATATGTGGCATGGCCACTTTCTCAGGAAGACCGTATTTTCATGCTATTGTGCTGGAATGTCAACCCACTAGTCAAATTCCATGTTTATCAAGTATCCATCCAATCTTTCCATAATATTATCCCATATTCCCAGTAACTGATCTCACCCTCAACACTTGACTAGCATTAAACCTGAACAACTGAGGCCTAGATCACTCCTAAAATAACCGCCCCTCTTCGTCCCTGACCCTTTAACCTCTGACCTCAGTCCCAATTAGGCTAAGAGCCGTAGAGATCAGGCATTACTGAAATTTGCGGTGCCTGGCCCACAACTGAAATGCATTGCTCTTAGGACCATCTAATCCACCCATTAAGGGATAAAATAAGCTCTAGGTTGCTATAATCCACAAAAAAGATCTTCCATTTTGAATGTGAATTCACTCTAGTCAATACAAAATGTCTCCTTTTAGCTAAATATATTTTTTTAATGAGGGTCCTGCAAGGAATTCACCATTCTACCATTGAGAATTGATCCAAATTCAAAATGAAACAAGTAAGCTGTTCTTAATATTGTGCTTGAAAAATGTTATAAAGCTGTAAACTAAATATAAAAGCCAAAGCTTGGCTCTATATGTGTATTAACATAGAAGCATATGGTGAAATCATCACTTATGTCAAATTAAATCAGTGGGGATAGTGCTGGGCAGCCCGCAAGTGTCACCACACTTCTGAAGCCAATGTAGCATGTTCACAACTCACTAATCCTAACCGTATGTTTTTAGGATGTGGGAGGAACCTGGAGCAGCCAGAGGAAATCCACATGTTCAATATATGCCTCTGAAACAAGACGACATGGGCTTCTTTTTTAGCTTTAAAGCTCGGCTGTCAGCAAGAGATTAGCAGTGTCAAGAGAAAACTGGAGAAAAGTGGCTATGCAATGATAAAAACGATACCTCAATGGAAAATGGACAAATTAATAGGAAGCACAAAGTGAATCACATAAAGATAAGCAATAATATATTGATGAGCTGTATAAATATTTCTTGGAAAATTGCTGTAAAAGTAGGGAGGACACTAGCAACTTCCCTTTCTTCTCTTGGATTTAGATATGTATGGAACTTCAATTGGACTTAAGGGATTTAAAGATAACAAATCCTCTGGAATATATACAATTGTATTTAGGGAGCGATAAGGAAGGGATTTGTTGTCATTTTCAAGGCACCTGTAAAAACTTGTAATATTCCAATAAATCAATAAGCAAATGCATTTTAAAATCCAAGAAATTTGACCAAAGCTACTAATTAAAACCCATCAGCATAACTTGAATAATTAGAAAATAATAGACATCAGAATAAAATGAAGAATCATCTTTTTGAAGGAAATTGAATAAAAAGTGTCTTACACAACTCTAGATCTTGTCTTGGATGATTTCAGAGTGCTTTTGGAAAAGGTGCACCATACAAACTGGCGAAGGCCGTATATTTCGTTTACAGCTTTATAACATTTTTCAAGCACAATATTAAGCACAACATACTTGTTTCATTTTGAATAAGGGATTAAGTCTTGTTCTTTTTAATTTTTGGTTCAACTTGTGGTGCGTTTTGGGTTTTAATTGTGCTGTGCAAAAAATTACCAACTTTTGGATATTAAAGTATTTCAGTCAATAAGATGCATCAACTTGTATTCTCTATAAGAACAATTGAACTGAAATTTTAAAAAAACCATTGGTGGACTTAAAATATTATTCCAGAAGTGGAGCTGGTACATGATTTTAACTCTACTTGTCTTATCTTGAAGTCATAATGTACCATAGCACAGAAAAACATTCATCTGCACTGACCACTCATTTAGACTAATCTTACATGGGTATCATTTTATTTTCCACATAATCACATTAACGTCCCCTAGATGCTACTGCAGTGGAGGAGGGGGCAATTTACAGTTGCCAATTAATGTGCCAACCTACATGTCTTTAGGATGTAGGAGGATAGAAGGACACCTGATGGTAAACCACGTGGACACAGTGAATATGTGCAAACTCCATTCCTCACTAGACTTCAGGATTGGACCTGGGTCACTGGAGCTGTGAGATACCAGTTCTACTACCTATGCTACTGTGCTGCACCATGTATGGGATATGCATGTACATGTATGGATTCTCTGCTACTTGCTAGACATGGTGTTAAGAGCGCTACCTTAAAACTACTTTTATGAAGCTAATAGATTTTATCTTTCCTGTTGATGTTTTATTCAAATGTGTATGTGAGTAGAAGTAAGGCAGTTTCAACATCTCCCAAGAAATGGATGTCGCACCAAAAGAGATCTTGTAAAGAAGTGTGAAACAAGGTAGGATTGAAACTTGGGAATAAGGAAAGAAAAATAAAGAGGGAAACTGACAGGGAAAATGACAAAATTCTGAAGCATTTGAAAAGAAGGAGCTATTGCTAATAATTTCCTTTTCCATTATACCTCCTCCAACAGTCAGCTTTGGTTTCCTCTCTTGCTCCTTCATTATCTCTTTTCTACTGCTGTGTTAGTCTTTCTGCCATTTGTCATTTCACCTTTCCTGTTTTCTATATAAAGTCACTGGATTTGTCTTTGAACTTTTCCTCCTACCGGCTCTACTCCCCGCATTTACCCTATTTCACCTGGGGAAAATCTGTTCAAATGTTAATTCTAAGTTCAATATAGGATTCCCTCTCTACAGATGCTGACTGACTAGCTGAATGTTTTTACTAATTTCTGTTTCCCACAGTCTATTGCATTCGAAATGTTATGAAACATATTTTCATAATATGGACATTGTGTATAGCATAATGGCATTACGGCACCAGAGATCCAGATTCAATTCTGACGCTCTCTGTATGGAGTTTGTACATTCTCCCCATGACCACATGGGTTTCCTCCCAGTGCTCCAGATTACTCCAAAGACCTACAGGTTAGCAGGTTAATTGGTCACATGAGTGCAACTGGGCAGAGTGGGCTCATTGGGCAGGAAGGGCCTATTACGAAACTGTATCTCTAAATAAATAAAATATAATAAAATATTGTACTTCAGTGTTTTTTTAAGAAAATATATTAACAAACTTCCACAAGCCTATGAAATCCTATATGCTCATAGAGAAAACAAATAAATTGCAAAACGATGTCCAAAATAATCACTGACCTCTTGGTTAAGTGACCTTGTAGAACTGTAGATCTAAGAAAATTGGTTGACAATAATCAACATAAATGTGACATCTTTAAAAATGACAAAATATGCTGAAAAACTTCACAGAAATATCACCAAATAATAATCAGAGCCAATGTTGAAATAGACATTCAAATATATGATAATCAATATATAATAACCTCCCAAACTCATAGTATTTATGAACAAAAGAAATTTAA
This sequence comes from Hypanus sabinus, assembly GCF_030144855.1. NCBI lineage: Eukaryota > Metazoa > Chordata > Chondrichthyes > Myliobatiformes > Dasyatidae > Hypanus > Hypanus sabinus. Next base: position 43,287,970 of record NC_082727.1, read on the forward strand.
AAAAACAAAAAAAAAACACTAACCAACATGGGCCATTGCATAATGTCAAATATATACAGTAGTGCCAATAATTCCAAACCTCCATCCAAATAATTAAGGATAATAAAAGTGAGGTTTAGGAAAAGACAATTTATGAAAATGTTGAATAAATGGTCTCCAAGTTTCTTCAAATTTAACTGAAGGATCAAAGACAACACTTCTAATTTTTTCTAAGCTCAAACAAGAGATAGTTTGAGAAAACCACAGAAATATAGTTGGAGGATTAATTTCTTTCCAATTCAATAAAATAGATATTCTAGCCACTAATGTAACAAATGCAATCATTCGTCGAGATGAGGGGGACAAATGACTATTTTCCACAATTGGTAAACTGAAAATTGCAGTAATAGGATGTGGTTGGAAATTAATATTCAGAACTGTTGAAATAATATTGAAAATACCTTTCCAGTAATTTTGCAAACAAGGGCAAGACCAAAACATATGGGTCAATGAAGCAACATCAGAATGACATCTGTCACAGGTTGGATTAACATAAGAATAAAATCGAGCAAGTTTATCCTTAGACATATGAGCTCTATGTACAACCTTAAATTGTATTAGGGCATGGTTAGCACAAATAGAAGACAAATTGACCAACGGTAATTGTAAAATTTTCTCCCATTGCTCAGTGGGTATAAGACAATGAAGTTCTTTTTCCCATTCCTTCTTAATTTTTTCTGATACTTCTGGCTGTATTTTCATGATCATATTATAAATGACAGCTACTAAACCCTTCTGACAAGGATTCAGAGCTAAAATTCTATTTAAATTCTATTTATGTCTATTTAAACTATTAACTATGTACTCTCAAACTCTGTTTTCATGTTTCATTTATGTTTGCTTAAAAAATTAATAAAAAGATTTAAAAAGAAAAAGAATAATCAGAGACAATGTATACCCTGAGGTATGACTCTTGGTACAACATTGTTTTATCTACTGAAGTACATTCAGAGTTTACTGCAGCCTTCAATAATAGATGCTTGTTTAGAATTTCCATCCTTGCTGCCTGACTTGTAGAATAGTAGTATAGAAGAAATTTCAGACACTATGTTGAGGTAAGCTGACATCGGCCATCAATGCAGGAGATCTCTTATGGAAGAAACAGACCACTCGATTTTTCATGGAGGTGGACCGGTCCAGTTCTTCATATCAGTATTTATATTTTGACTAGATTAAACCAGTCAGCTTGAGGGATAATACAAAGCTGCAACGAACACTGAAGGGATCTGGAGATAAGGAAGCAGATTTAGGAAGGAAATGCCAGAGAATATAATTTTGATGACAGAAAACCTTCAAATGGGGCTTAGATATCCTTCAGCATTGTTGAGTGAGAGAAGGTCACAGTGAAAGGGAAGAACAGGTCCATGGAGGGATTTCTAAACAAAGTTGGGAATATTACAATGGATCTATTTCTCATACAGAAGCCAATGCTTGTTAAGAACATTTTTTCACTTTTACTAAACTTGAACCCATGACTCGCATCCTGTCAAAATGTAGTTGAAAGGATTTTCAAGATTAAGCCTTTCATAGTCATGATTACATTGTATATCCTTGCTAGATCTTTTGGAAACCTCCATTACAACAATTCTTCTGATACTTCTCAACACTTAAGATTTTTGATGTCAGGAATTAACCTCGACATTTCCAGCTTTGGCACAGCTTTGTTACAGCTTGCTGATATTTAGTGCTATTCAAAACAAATATATGGCGAAGCAAGGCAAAATACTGCAGAAGCTGGAAATTTGGGAAAACAATCCTAGAAAATGCAGGAGACATTCAGCAGGCTTATCAATGTTTCAGGAAAAAAGCCAGAACTAAATTGTACTCCTCGTACATTGTGTTCTTAGAATATCATAAATTTATGTGCATCACTCTTACTCCCAAATGCCCGATTTACTAATTTTGATAAGAAAACAGTCTCTCATCTGCTTTGCCAATACCATTCAGACTAGTGTATCTTTCAGTGAGGCCACTCACCCCATCAGAGTCCTGGAGTTAAACGGCAAAGAAACAGGCACTTTGGCCTAACCCCTCCATGCTGACCCAGATGACTTCCTGACCTAGTGCCCTTTGGCCCATATCACTCTAAACCTTCCCCATATACACTGTAATTGCATCTACCTCCACTTCTTCCTCTGGCAATTCGTTCAATATAGCCAGTACCTTCTGTGTGAAAAAAAATTACATTGTGTTCCTTCTATTTTTAATCCTATCCCCCAGGGAAAAGATTATGACCATGCAGTTTATCTCTGCTCCTTATGATTTTATAAACCTCTGCAAGGTCACTCTTCAGCCTCCTTAACTCAAAGGAAAACAGTCCCAGTCAATCCAGTCTCTCATCATAACACAAGTGTCTCCAGTCTAAGCAACGTTCTTGTATATCTTTTCGGCACCATCTTTAGCTTAGTAACATCCTTCCTACAGTACAACAAACAAATCTACATATAATATTCCAGGTGCCTTCTCACCAACCTCCTACAGAGCTGCAATGTGACATCCTATTCCTTGTCCGATGAAGCAAGCATGACATATACAAAATGCTGGAGGAACTCAGCAGGCCAGGCATCATCCATGGAGAACAGGACAGTCAATGTTTCAGGCTGAGACCCTTCGGCAGGACTGAAGAAAAAAGCCCTTTTCACTACTTTAAAGTATTTATGTCACCAGTTTTGGTGAACTATGAGAATATGTACACGACGCTGGAAGAACTTAGCAGGTCAGGCAGCATCTGTGAGAAAAGAGTAACCAACGTTTCGGGCCGAGACCCTTCATCAGAAATTGGGGGGAAGAGAGGGCTGAAGCCCGGTAATAGTGATGGGGAGGGGGAAGGGCTAGAGGCGCCAGGTGGAGAACCAATCAGAGGAAGGATAAAGGGGGGAGGGGATAAGCATGAAAGAACTTTAGAGGTAAACGAGCAGAAAGTTGAAAGAGGAGAGAGGCAGAAAAGGACCTAGGATAGGGGAACGGGGAGGGGGAGGGGGAGGGAATTACCGGAAATTGGGGAATTCAATGTTTATACCACCAGGCTGGAGGCTACCCAGACGGTAGATGAGGTGTTGCTCCTCCAACCTGAGTTTGGCCTCATTATGGCAGTAGAGGAGGCCATGCATGGACATATCTAGATGGGAATGAGAGGCAGAGTTGAAGTGGGTGGCAACCGTGAAGTCCTGTCTGTTGTGGCGGATGGAGCGGGAGTGCTCGACGAAGCGGTCCCCCAATCTGCGTCGGGTCTCGCCGATGTAGAGGAGGCTGCACCGAGACCACCGGATGCAATAGACAACTCCAGCAGACTTGCAGGTGAAATGTTGCCTCACCTGGAAGGACTGTCTGGGGCCCAGAATGGTGGTAAGGGGGGAGGTGTGGGGACAGGTGTAGCATTTGCACTTACAGGGTTAAATGTCGGGTGGGAGTTCTGTGGGGAGGGACGTGTGGACCAGGTAGTCGTGGAGGGAACGATCCCTGTGAAAAGCTGAGAGGGGTAGGGAGGGAAAGATGTGCTTGGTTGTGAAGTCCTATTGAAGGTGGCGGAAGTTGCTGAGGATAATGTGTTGGATCCGGAGGCTGGTGGAGTGGTAGGTGAGGACAAGGGGAACCCTGTCCCTGTTCTGGTGATGGGAGGATGGGTTAAGGGCTGAAGTGCAGGTGGTGGAGGAGATACAGGTGAGGGCATCTTTGATGACGCCAGAAGGGAAACCACGATCCTGAAAGAAAGAGGAAATTTGAGATGTCCTGGAAAGGAAAGCCTCATCCTGGGAGCAGATGCGGCGGAGACGGAGGAACTGGAAATAGGGAATGACATTTTTGCATTGGGCAGGGTGGGAAGAGGTATAGTCAAGATAGTTATGGGAGTGCCCTCCACTCTCTCCGCACTAACCCCAACCTCACCATCAAACCTGCAGACAAAGGTGGTGCCGTAGTAGTCTGGTGGACGGACCTCTACCTCACTGAGGCCAAACGGCAGCTCTCCAACACCTCCTCCTACTTACCCCTGCCACAGGACCCCACCAAAAAACATTAATCCACCGTCTCACGCACCATCTCCACCCTCATCAACTCCGGACACCTTCCTCCCTCAGCCAAAAAACTCATAATTCCCACACCCTGCACAGCTCAATTTTACCTCCTCCCCAAGATCCACAAGCCTGACTGTCCCGGCAGACCCATAGTTTCAGCCTGCTCCTGCCCCACCGAACTTGTGTTCGTCGAGCACCTCTGCTCTGTCCGTCACAATAGACAGGACCTCCCGGTTGCCACCCACTTCAACTCTGCCTCTCATTCCCATCTAGGTATGTCCATACATGGCCTCCTCTACTGCCATAATGAGACCAAACTCAGGTTGGAGGAGCAACACCTCATCTACCGTCTGGGTAGCCTCCAGCCTGGTGGTATGAACACTGAATTCCCCAATTTCCGGTAATTCCCTCCCACTCCCCTTTCCCCTATCCCAGGTCCTTCTCTGCCTCTCTCCTCTTTCAACTTTCTGCTCCTTTATCTCTACAGTTCTTTCATGCTTATCCCCTCCCACCCCCTCCCACCTTTATCCTTCCTCTGATTGGTTCTCCACCTGGTGCCTCTAGTCCTTCCCCCTCCCCCCCTCCCCTACCTATCTCTATTACTGGGCTTCGGCCCTCTCTTCCCCCCCCCCCATTCCTGATGAAGGGTCTCGGCCCGAAACGTTGGCTACTCTTTTCTCACGGATGCTGCCTGACCTGCTGAGTTCTTCCAGCGTCGTGTGCGTATTCTTTGATCCACAGCATCTGCAGTTGTATTTTTGTGTGTTGGTGAACTATGTATTTGCATCCTACTGTAGGTCTTTCTATTCTATAAAACTTCGCAGTTCCCTGAGTTAACTTTGTAACCCTTGCCTAAGTTAACATAATAAAATGCATCACTTTGCAAATATCTAAATTAAATTCCACCTGCCATTCCTCTGCCAACTTTCCCATTTGATCTGGATCATATTTTAACCTTAGACATACCTTCACTATCAACCACAGAAGCAATTTTGGTGTCAACCACAGACTTAATAATCACTTATCTATATTCTCATCAAATCTTTAATATATATGACACACAACAGAGGTCAGAGCACTGCAGAACACCACAGAGTACAGGCACCAGTCTATTTCCTCTCCCCATGAAGAAAATATGGTGATCAAAACAAGTTTTTAAAAAGCACCAACTGGTAAGTAGTGTGCTAGTCCACTGGAGTGCTTGGTTATGTCTGAAGCAAAAAGGACGAAATGAAATAGGTAAAAGTGAGAAGCAATAGAAAGTGTTTTTAAAAAACTATGACCAAACTTATAACTAGCTCATTAAGTATGATGCATTTTCTAAAATATCTTTTGAGCTTTGATTTAAAGCTGTAGACTGGTTAATACCGAGAACCTATTCAATAAAGTAGGAAAGTAAAGTAAACAATGATACAAGTGTAGCCCTCTCACTGAGGCTCTAAATAAACTAGGCTTGTTAGCTAACTCTGGCTAACAATCACGTGACTCAGTGACTGCATGGGTAACAGTGAGAAGGCAACCTTCAATAAGCAACACACGTGTCGGGTGGGTATGATTCGGGTTCAATCAAACAGGAAAGTTGGAATGAAAATTGAGGGAATGAAAATTGTGGTGAATGCTATATTAATACTGTCCCATGCAAAGTTATCACTCACCAGGAAATAACAAAGCTTACATCAGAATAAAATAACGATACTTCAACTTTGACAACCGTTAATAGAAAAAGAAAAGGTCCCAATTACAGTGAAACCAGTCTAAGTGTGCACATAAACGTTGGAGCCCATTTCTGGATAGTCGGGTGCTTTGCTTTGATTACTCACACGCTGAACAAACGTTCTGTGTGAAAGGCACCAGCTACAGTTCGAACTTCCCTCAAAGCCAAACTGTCTAACGCAGGGGTATTGGCACTTCCTCCTTGGAACCATTCATCTGGTCAAAGTGCTTCCTAAAATGGGATTTCTCCTTCAGGCGGGATTCTGCGAGCATCTTTGCTTGTGCTCTTCTCCACACCTGCTTCTTCTTCCAATCCCTGCCAACAGAAAACCCAGAACCAACCCACTGTCCCTCAGAAATCAGATCCTGCCCAGCTCTCTCTAAGGCTCCATGGCATACCACTGAGCAGAATGATTCCATGACAAACCCAAGTGATTGACACATTTCTAAACTGAGCAAACGGCTCCTTATCTTAGCAGAAACCAAAATATTGATCTGTGAAACTTAATTAACACAACATACTGTTTTACAGGACAGCTGCAGAAACTAGCACAACAGAAGTGTGGAGGAAAAATTAAGCTTAAGGACTGGGGTTAGTCCTGACAAAGGGTCTCAGCCCGAAACATCGACAGCGCTTCTCCCTATAGATGCTGCCTGGCCTGCTGTGTTCCACCAGCATTCTGTGTGTGTTGTTGTTTGAATTTCCAGCATCTGAAGATTTCCTCGTGTTTGCTCTTAAGGACTGGGGGTTGGCAGAGTCATGGAGATGTTGTGATGGGGAGAAAAATGGGTTTATCTTCCTTGTGCCAACAAACAATAGATCATGTCATCAATCATATGGGTGCTAAATTTGTGTAAATTGCAGAAAGAGTGTCTGGAGACCAGCTTAACTAGTGTGATTAGATTGACAGGATGAATTTTAAATTGTAACGTTGCATTGGTACAGACATTGTGAGGAACAGTTCCCCGTGAATTCATGAATTAAAGGCAGTAACTAGTTTTGTGTTTGATTGGTACTAAATTCTCTAACAAGTCGTAATGCAATAAAACATGCTCTTAACCAGGGCATTCCACAAACAATAATTCCACACCCATTTAGGTTTAAAACTAAATGTCATATAAATTCATCTTATTTACTTTGAGAATGTAACATAATTTGTGTGATAGATATTATTCTTTTTGATTTTGGAACATTGTCAGGGTAATTCAATAAAACATAGGACTGATAAAACAATTAAGTTAAGCAGCTGTAAAAATGACTTAACATTTTGAAATGTGAGAAAGAGATCGACACCAACGACTCTCGGCAAAAAGGACGGCCAGATGCTTTTCTGTTTTTAATCATAGTGGTATCTGATGAAGACATCAAAAATAGAAAGACTTTTAAGAGTGCCTGGGATTATGAATGTGAATTGATTTATTTCCCCTTTCTTCAAGAACAGTGTTTGGAACCTAAATATACCCTCATTGAACAACACTGTATTCTTGGATTTACATACACAACTGCATTCTTATAGCTCCCCATTGCACATTGATAATTACATTTCTAACCGCTTTGCTAATTGTGCAATTGTCACTGCAGATCAGTAGTGACATCAATAATCACTAAATCATAAACTTGAGAGATAATGCAGATACAGGAAATCTTGAGCAATGCAGGTAAAATGGGTCCTGTTGGGATGAAGGGTTCTGTGCTTATGACTCTATAAATCTGTGAGTGGCTAAACATATACCGGAAAGGTATCTTTTTAATGATAGATAGCCATTTTTGATTGAGATAACTTTATACTGTATAAAGGGAATTTCATAACAGTTGGCTAACCTGATTCTATACACCAATAAAATTCTGATATCTACACACAGGGGATGGACAGAGAGATATCAGGGAATACTTATAGAAATGAATGATATTCCGAGATTTCTCTACACTTACTTTCAATTTCCAGAGGTTTCTGACTGCTGATGATGAGTTTATAGAAATGCTCCTCATAAAAGACTAGCAAAGCCAATGCAATTGCCCTACTGGGTTATATATTCTACACACAATTAAGTACCGTATTTTCAATGGGCGCATATATTATAATAAAGTCCTTATTTGAAGACATCTTAGTTTGCTATGAAAACATCGTGAATTTTTTTTCTCTAAACTGTTTCCAGAGGGCATGAATTTAAGGTGAGAGGTAAGATCATTTCAACGGTGATGTGAGGGGCAACAGTGGTGGATGCCTGGAATGCATTGCCTGGGGTGGGTAGAGGCAGATACATTAGGGACTTCTAAAAGACGTTTACATAGGCACACAAATGTGAGAAGAATGGGAGAATATAGACATTGTGGAGGCAGAAGACATTAGTTGGCCAATTGATTACTAAGTTAATTTGTTCAGCACAATATTTTGGGCCAAGGAGCCTGCTCCTGTACTGTTCTATGTTCTATGTGCAAACCTAATAACTATGAGCAACTCAGTCAACAAACATAGAAGCGTTCTTAAATTACTCGCAAATTTACTCATGTCCAAACACTAAAGTTTAAAAAAATGAATCTGCAAACATAAAACATCATGGAAAATCTACTGGTTTGCTTTATTTCACATAAATCCAGATTATCAATTTCCAAACAGTATGCAATCAGTTAAACTCAAAAAATAAAATCTGGAAATTCTCACGAAATGGCAATTTGCCCAAAGGACCTGAATATTTGTCTTCTAATTTCCTGATTACAATTAGTTAGTTTCTGAATTCAGGCAGAACTAGCTAGAAATACAAATCAATTCCCCATCTTAATTCATCGAGAAAGCCCATGGCCCAAGAGCAATGTGACTACAGCTGGACAAACTCAAAGTATCAGGGATCATAAAATGATTCCCAAGTTTTATTGCACCAGTAACTGCATTTCAGAGACAGTGCCTGTACTAAATTTAAAATTGGACTGTTTTGGGCTGTGACTTATTCAGCTAAGTGTATACATAGAGTTGATAATTAAAATATAACATGCTAAACAAGTGAAAATCTCAAATCCAGTGTTAAGTATGGACAACATGTATAATTTCTGTTTCAATTGTGCAAATAAGATCTTTTGTGAGAACTAATGGCAATTGGCCTAACATATACAAATACATTCAATGACATCACTTTTTAAAAAATAAGTTATGGACAATTTGTAAGTTGATATCTTAATTGGCAAAATGCCAGTGTCTTGGCCACTTGCAAAGATTTAATAGAAAACAGAACTGTGAACTCCTGTCAAGCCAACAGCCTGTCTGAAATACATCTCAATGTCCCCAAGTGACACATGCATGAAATAATATAAAGTTAATCATTAGCAGAGTACAGCTATAACATGTACACAAGCTGAATTATGTGCTAAAGAAAGAGTCAGTAGTGTGGTTGCCACTCAGAAATATATGGTGGTCTAAGGATTAAGCACAAAAGACTTAAGCAGACTTTTAAAAACACACAAAAGAACCTCATTGGTAAAAACAGTGTTTACAAAGGTGGAAATTGACTATACCATTTATTGTTTTAAGCATCAGAAGTACTTTGTTCAAATCGTTGCCTACATTTGGATCAGAAAGTAGGAAAGATTTAACTGATCCATTTCAGAGATGCACATGCATAACTGGAATCATTTACCAGACACAGTCTGACAGGACTCAAACTTTTAATTGGTAAGTGTGGAAATTCTCACAAATTGCTCTAAATTTATAGCTCATGTAGCCACAAGAGCTTCTCACTCCTTTTTCCCTATTCCCTCCACCCCAGGCAAACAATGGAGTTTGTTGTTCCAGAATTCACTTTCAATTGGGAACCTGACACACAGAGAAAATAAACTGAAGCAATGAAAGTGTTTCTTTTATATTTCGCAGGTACACCTTATTTCAGTTCACACTTTGTTTGTGAAGAAATTCTGACTTCATCACCTTTTATCACCAGAAATCTTAGCATTGAATTTCTTTTTAAAATATGGAAACACTTTCTCAGTCAAATGTAAAATAACAAATTCATTCTCAATCTTTGAAAATTTCTGGGTTAAGATGTTGCAGTGAGACATAACAAAGGACAGAGGCCAATGGCCAGATCAAGTCCATAATTTTAAAGCTCAGAGGATTTCTAGATGTAAAGGGAATCAGCCCAAATGACTTCCCTTATAATAAGCACTCATACATGGATAATGCACTGTAGATGTGCTCTGAATAATATAGAGGAATGTACTCTCATTCCACTTGTAAAGTTCTTTCTGATTTAGTATCTGGGAAGTCCCTCAGTTTTAATTTCTTTCCCCCAAAAACATATAAATTATTAAAAGAATGAAGCATTTCATACTCCATTACCAAGTTCATCATGATTCATTATGAGTTCAGTTTTATTGGCAAGATGAAAATGTTGTTAAAGGGTGAGTTAGCAAAAAAATTGCAAATGCTGCAAGTCTTCAGTACAGCAAAAACATGTCAAAAAATGTATAAATTGTGTAGCACCATGGAAGGAGAAAGCAACTAATTATTATCCTGAAAGCAAATGGCACATGGATGATAGAAAAATGAAGGGCTCGATGGGAGGGAAGTGTTAGACAGATCTGAGAGCAGGTTAAAAGTTCAGCACAACATTGTGGTCCAAAGAGCCTCTACTGTGCGGCACTGTTCTGTGTTCCATGTTCAAATTTCTTCATCTACTTATTGTGAATTTCAAATACTGTACATTCTACTTTAACCATTAAATTAAATGACATTGCTAAATTAAAACACTGGGAGTTTTTGTTTCATATACATGAAATTTCAATTGTTTACCTATTGGGAATTTAATTGTCAATTAGGTTATAAATCGAGGAACTTCATAACAATGCTACTCATGTAATAAACTTTTCAAAGGGGTGTATGGAAGACTGAATGTCCAAATCTAAACCTAAGAAAACTGTAAATTTTTCTTTAGACCAGGTTCTTCCTTTGGGAGCTCTTCTCGGCTGGAACCAAAATGTTCCAAGATGAACTTGGCAGAACATACTTCCAACTTTCATTACTTAAGGTTATGGTATCAAAATCCCCTTTAGTCATACAATATCTTCTCTTATTCAGAATGATTTACAATGACTCCACAGAGTCTATTTAACAATTGTTCACCATGCACCATCGGCAATTTGCTTACTGCTTACAGCACTTTTCCTGAAAACAAAAACATACAAATGCCATTGTTTCATTTATGTGAAGAAATTCTCATCAATTAATTCAAAATGAAATTTGAATATATCATCATATCTCATCCAACTGTATTTTTGAGTGCCATTATTAGTTTTTAACCATGCAGTCCAACTCGCCCTCAATTCAATTGATTGGAGGAATCTAGCAGCCAAAATGAAGGATGACAGTAATTAGTTTGGTGATGGTATTGGATTCTATACAATGTCCTTTCAGAAACTGGAAACAACACCAAGGACAGCATCAATATCAGCAGATTGACTCATTAAAGAAGAAATAAATATTTTGTTTCATGTTTGAGTGTTCAATCAATCAAACCTACTCCTTATATAATCGAGGCAAGCAAGGCTCCCACACCCCATCTTAACAGTGTTTTACAGAGGCACTATCCTGACAAATTCCATCTCCATCTGGTATGGGAGCAGTTGAGCATCAGACCAAAAATCCTTACAAAGTACTATGAGAATGGCTGAGAGGATCAGAGGAGTCACCCTGCCATTCATTGGGAACATTTATCAGAAGCACTGCGTACACAGAGCCCTTAGTATTATTTTAAAGATCCCACACAACCATCCAGCATCTTCTTTGACTTTCTATCATCAGGCAGGAGACTACGATGCATAAAAACAAGAATGGTCAGGATAAGAAACAGTTTCTTCCCCCAGGTCATTAGGTTTCTGAACTCCCTACTGGAGTCGCCAGTTAATATGTTCCAGTATAATATTTAATACTAATGCACTTTAGTTTGTTACTTATGTGTGGTTCGCCTGTAAATGTTATCCTTACCTTCATAGGTTATTGCGTGTTATGTGTGTTACATGTATTGGCGTGCTTTACACTCAGTACTCAACCAAATTTGGTGACCTTGATACTACATTTGATACTACATCACACAATCTACCCTCCTTTCAACTTACTGGCTGAGATACTGCTGTCAGTTAGTAATTTGAAATTTAGACTGTGTCTGGTGAAATGTTTGATCATTATTCCAATTAATGTACATGAAATACAACACTTTAGTAACACTAAAGCAAAATAATATTATAATTCAACAGTCCAAAATTGAAACATATAATGCATGTGTGTTCAGAGCAGCATCAACTGAAGTGACACCTTGGCTTGGATGTTTCTTTTCAAATCTGAACTGGAAGGTTATGCAGGTCAAATACTACTTAAAAATTTTCAGTTCTTAACCTGAATCAATATCTTAGACCTTCTGTTTACTCTTGAAACCACTGTTTTCAAAGGGGAGTGATTTTCTTGTGCAGATTATTTTAACATTTCCATAACTCCTTAAAGAAAAGAGGTTTTATTCAATGCCTAACATCGGTAATCCAAATTAACCAATCCTTAGGGTATGTGTGGTATTGGGATCTTGCTAACTGTGAATTAGTTACTGAATTTTGGAATATGGAAGATTCTGCAGAGATAGTATTTGACGTGCTTTTCCTACGCTTGACATGCCTGTTGTATGTGGTTGAGGTCTCAGAAGCTTATAGGAAGGTAGATATAGCAGTTGGCCCATTAACCTAAAGTTCTGTCGCACACTTCACGGAGTGGTGCTCTTTATCAGTAATTGATCAAAGAATCTGCTGGTACATTGAAAGTAGTGGTAAATTTTGTCATCAATAATTGGCTTTGGTGAAACTTTGCTCCCACTATACAGGAAATGATCTACATTTTTCCAGTCATGACATGAATTTTTGCAGTCGGAAGGCAACGTGGTGCATTTGGAACTAATTGGTAAAAGACATTTATCACATGAATGTGCAGTGTAAGTCTCATCCTTTGGTATGCTTGCCAGCAAGTCTGCACAAAATTGAAGAATTGTTTGTTTACTACAGCTCTACTACTGGGGTTTGGATGACTTTGGTATGAACTTGTTAGAGGTAAGGAGAAACAAATTGAGAAAGAAATGAACAAATAGCGAGAAAAAGCATCAAATGTCACTTCAAATGATCAATTTACCATGAAAGAATATATGGCCATCAGCAACCACAAACAGTGAAAACATTGCAATCGTACCTCAATGTGATCAACATCATTAAAATAGTGCACAACCTGGTTTTTAACTGTGTGTCTCAATCTCATCACATTTTCTATTCAATGTGGTCACAGACTGAAAGAAAATGCATAAAACAACTGTAATCCACTGAATGCCAATCCCATTTCTGAAAGATCTGTACTGCACCGACAATATCCAACTGCTCTCAATTTATCCAAGGGATATGCAAGAGAAAACAGATGAATAACTTGAATTTAATTATGTGTCTGCCATACAGAGGAATATTTAATTTGATTACACTGAATAGAGGGAATGATGAAATACTGCTGCTCTCTTGATTAAAATTAGGGACTACTTATGTGGATCACGGCTAGTCCTCTTTCATGGCATAAAATTTAGGTTTTCAAAGAACTGTCTCTACTCACCCCCACTGATCACAACCTCCAGCATCTGTCTGATGTAGTTAACCTCAAAAAATACAGAAGCTGTCTTCTGCGATTCTTTAATCCTCCACAGAGTACGATCTTATAGAAGATGGAATCAGTACAGAGACAATGTACAGCCGTGGCCCGAAACGTCGACTGTTTATTCCTCTCCATTGATGCTGGTTGATCTTTGAGTTCTTTCAGTATTTTGTGTGTGTTGCTCTGGGATTCCAGCTTCTCTTGTGTTTATCAATACAGAGTCAGTGAATTGATGCAAATTTTAATTTTTTAAGCCCTATTGTCACCACTGGTACATTTAAAGCTTTTCCTTGAATGTGTAACTGGATCTTTTATGCTATAAGAGATTATAAATGGATTCAATATGAATCCCTCTGAACATAAAACAAGGTCATTCCAAGGGACTGTGGCAATGCACAGTAGGAAACAGCTAATCAGCAGCTAATGTGGGCCGATGAAAGTAGTAATAGCACAGTTGCAGGCTGCTCCCTGACAATTCCAGTGCCTCGGGTTCAATCCAGTGCTCTCTGTCTGGAATTCATATGTTCTCTGTGATCATTCAGATATACCCTAGGTATTCCAGCTTGCATTCCCCGGTCACTGCAAGTTGCATAGACATAGAAAGCACTGAAACAGGCTCTTCAGCCCATCTATTCTGTGCTGAACTATTATTGTGCCTAGTCCCATCGACCTACACATGGGCATTACACTCCATACCCCTCCCATCTACGTATGTACTTACACAAACTTCTCTTAAATGTTGAAATCAAACCTGCATTCACTACTTCTGCTAGCTGCTCGTTCTGCACTCTCACCATTCTCTGTGTGAAGTAGTTCTGCATCATGTTCCCCTTAAACATTTCACCTTTCACCCTCAACCCATGACCTCTATTTCTAGTCTCATCCAGCCTCAGTGGAAAAGTCCTGCTTGCATTTACCCTATTTATAGCCCTCATCATTTTATATTGCTCTAGCTCAATGCAGTGTAATGACTTGACTGTATGAACAGTGTACAAGACAAGCTTTTCACTGTACCTTGGTACGCAATAGTAATAAACTAATACCAATACAAAAAAAACTGGGTGGCAGGGTAGAGATACGTCTCTACCAAAGGTGTTATTTTCGCTCTACTAAACTGCAGGTCAACTTGGGAAAGGTGTGGCACCTGCTTAATCCCCCAGTCAGGGTCAGATGGAGCCATGGGAGCAGGTGGTGGATGGTCATATGAGCAGCTGGTGCATATACATCACATGTCCTGGTTATGCAACCACTAACACCAGGAGCATAATCTCTAAAGTTCGTGCTGCTTCCCTCAGAAGGGCTGCTGGTTTGCGTTGCTTCCCTTGGAGAGGCCGTTGGGTCTTGATGCTCTCAGAGATGTTATCGAAAATCTGAGATTTATGGATTGGACTGTAGTTCATATTGGCCTCTTTCAGTTCTATGATTCTTTTCATGCTCTTGCCTATTCTTTCTTGTTGCCAATTGGTGGGCTGAGAGTTTGGTCTTCTGATCTGCTAGTTTTTGTGCGAGGGAGATGTTGAGGAGTTTGGGGTTTGTGAGTTTTTGCTTATTTTTCTGTTCATGGGGAGGATTTGATGTCTCTATGGTTTTCTCTCTGTTATCACGATCTGACGAAGACAAAAAGAGTTATATTCTGCATAGTTATATTGGTGATAAAATGAACCTCTGATCTTTAACCTTTGAGTATTGATTATGATTGGGGTCATCCATCTTGTAAAGACACTGCCCAGAAGAATGCAATGGCACACCACTTCTGTAGAAAAAATCACCAAGAACAATCATGATCAAAGACCATAATCACCTGCGTATGTCATATGATATGGCACATGATGATGATGATGATGATATACACAAAAATCGGGAGTATGAGAATTTCATAGCAAATTCTACAGATTTCTAAGATAAAAATTACATGCACAGTTCATGGTCTTAATTCCTTACAAAGGACTTCATATTTTGACTTGAAGTTCTGCAAAATAATCTGAAGGCTGTTATAAATGGAGTCCTTTTACTTCCTAGTTTGTTGTCTGCAAAAACTATTCAGTCTGATTGTGTTAACGAAGAGGTTAGGCACCCAACATTCCTGGTCATTAGAGCTCTTCTATAGGAGGCAGCAGACTACTGTTAGGTTGGAATAATGTGAATCAACAACACAAAGATCATTAAATCTTTGTGGGCCACTTTATTCAGGGTCAGTTGTAAGCAATATCCATGCACTACTGATTGAAAAATACAGGCCATTGTGTTCGTACAGCTACTCATTATGTTAGTTCTGCATGACTTGCAATGATGTGTGGAAAAAAAGGAGAAACAGCTGCTCTCAGTTATAAAAATCATGCCTACTTTAATGTCTTAAAAGTGGTGAATATAGCTTAGTTCAAATCATTTGTGATAGTTCTATCGAAATCTGATCAATGTGGTCTATTATGTAAGGGAAGCTGAATTATTAGATACGCTGTAAATACACATCACTCTCTCCATAAAATGAAATGACTATACACAGTTAAATCTTGATAAATGTATTTTATTTTGCCAAAATATGTTTGGATCAAAATCTCAATAAGCTGGTTAAAAATAGCCAATGTAATCATTGTTGCAGTTCTGTGCATTTAATGACACAGTCAGTAAAGAGACTTTTGCAAAAGAACTGAAAAATAAATGTGATTACACCTTGGCAGTGGTTAAACTGCGTTTCATGTGTCTACCATTAAAACCCAGGAAATAAGGAACATTTTAAGCCTGGATCAGGGTTTTCTATTTTGCAGTTACGCTTGGATCTAAACTTTCACATAACAAAACACAACGGTTCACAGTTTGGTATGCGGTGATTTGATTTCAAGTAAATTATATGTTTCCTTGTAAATAATTTATGCATTTCCAAATTTTAAGAAAGTTGAATGTGGTTAGATCACTAAACTATACCATATTTGGTATTATTTTTAACAGTATAGAATATCATTTTGGTTTGATTCCAAAATAGTTTGGTGGAAATCAGATGACTGCCAATGTATCTGCTTCAACATCTTGCCAAGAAGTGTAACATTTAAATGCACAGCGGGTTGAATTTCAGATAGCCCCAGCTACAACACATTATTATCAAACTGATAACCATGATGTCAGAATTGTAATAAGAACTAAGTTCAAACTAACATATAGTGGAAAAAGTTGTTTCAGAGAGTTATTCAAACTTTTTACAGCTGGAACAAATAACTGATGGAAACTTAACCAAATGCTGACCATGATGAGTACAAAGGAGATAGACAAGACACTGCAGTAATATTTACATTATGCTTTATTAGTGCTTTGAGCAAGAAAAAAGATTGTAACACAATGACTTAATTACTAAATCACAACGATCTATAAAATTTGTGAATTTTCAGGTATTTATGGAATTGATATTAGACAACTATTCACAGAACATGGAATAAAAGGAAACCTGCAGGTCAGGAAGCCAATTAGCTCAATCCCAGGTTATCTTTTCAGGTGTACAATGGACAGTGTTCCCGGACCAATTATTAGAATTTTGAGTTATCAGTGCTTATTTCCCAAACATATGTGAGGCCAGCACAAGTTGGGATTATCGTAGATGACTTCAAATGTACTCAGAATTCCTGAAAGTACTGAAACAGTCTAATACTGTATACTGTCAAATGGACAGGTTTGGACAGACCAGTGACAAGAATACACACCCCCAAATTACTGTTTCTGATAAGAGGATGTAACCACACATTTTTTAAACTCAGTGGCATTGCTATGGTAAAATGTGTGCTTTCAATAAGCTAGGGAATCAACTTGGACCAGAATCCAACCACAGGTGAACAGAGATTCAGCATTCATCACCTGATACTAGTCAGCCTTTTCACCACCAACAAGGGCCAAGCATTTGTCAGCAACACACAACAAGCTAAACACCATCACAGACAAATGAACAGCACCCCGCTCTTCACTGGTACATGGTGACTGAAGTGTGCACTATTAAAGCGACATACTGTAGTGGCTTGCTAAGGATCCTGTGACAGTGCGAGCTTTATTTTGGCCTCTACCATCTAGAAAAAGAACAGTAGTGAGCACATAGAAACACGGCCATTTCTAAGTTCACTTCCAAGTTACACACCATTCTGACTTGGCACAAAAAGACTGGAACTCTTCCCAAACCATTTTATGAATACCTCTGCTAGACAAATTACAGTGTTCTTGCAGATGGCCCACTACCAACACTTCAAGGGCAATTAGGAGTTTGGCAATGAATTCTAGCCTTGCTAGAGATGCTACATCTCACTTGTGAAAACTTAATTGATTTGATCATTTGACTGTCGAAGCTTGGGGAGATAGCTGATCAGGTTATGGGCTCAGAAGAGGCTGGGTGCTCCCATGGCAATAGAGAAAAATTATACAGCACATCAAATCGACTATCTTCCAGGAACTAGAAAATTGCAAACCATCAGCTACCAGTGACAATGACCACAGACCAGGCCGCCTTCCCATTCATGCAGTTAGGAAACACGGTATAAAAATATAAAAGAAAACAGAGGAAAACAATTATAAAACAAACTCCTGCAAAAGCTAATGACAAAACTGATACCCCATATATCTACTCCCAAGAAGTTTTAGGATATGCTATTCAATAAGTGGTGCTAATGTCATTGGAATCACCTATTTACAATGCATGGATAATTTAGATGATAATTTGATTTACTGGTGCTCTGGAAATTTTGTTGATTCTATAGGGAATGCAGCCCATAAGTGACCAGTATTTTTCACACCTTGCCAGTTGCAAAGAATTCACAGCCGAATAACATGAATTATATATTAAATGGTGATTGGATTGCTGTATTATGCTCTTGGGCCAATCGGACTTTGATGAATGGTGCATGATCCTGGTGCTTGATGTGAAAATGCCATTGACTAGCTTTGTAGCTAACTTGTATCTCCCTGTTGAGTATTGCATCTCTGAGAAGTGTAAATGCTCAAATTGAAGGCAGTCACAACATAGAAGTTTTCAAAACACTTGCACCTCAATTCTGGCCACCTGCTCACCTCATTCCACCACTGCCAGCAATGCTTTAATACTCAAGAATTCCCTAAATACTTCAATCTACCTGTTCACCCTCTGTGACCTGAACTTTCCTACATTAAGTTTCCATATATATGAATGTTATTATAATCACAGACTAGTTTTCACAAAATGAACTGAAATTAGGATAATTTAATTTCCACAGTCAAAATGCAACAATTGCTCTTTTCTTAAGTACAAATATGGCAAAACTAAGTTTATTTCACCCTAAGCTTTTTTTTTTTGTAGATATTGAGACACATGATCCTACAAATATTGTAAAGAAAAAACTGATTTGCTTTGGAAAATACCATATTAGACAAACGACGAAACAATAATCTTCTGAACAGTGAAGATGCATACATCAGGATGATCTTCATTGACTACAGTTTGGCATACAATACCATCATACCCTCAATAAGCTTCAGGACCTAGGCCTAAATATCTCCTTGTACAACCGGTTCCTTGATTTCATTACTTGCAGACCCCAGTCGGTTTGAATTGGCAACAATATCTCCTTCACAATCTCCATCAATACAGGTTCACCACCAGGCTGTGTGCTTAACACATTGTTCTATTTGCTTTATACTTATGGTATGTCTATGAGGGATGAGGCTAAGCAAAGCTTCAATGCCATATTTGCTGATGACACCACTCTTGTTGGCCAAATCAAAGGTGGTGATGAATCAGCATATAGGAGGGAGACTGAAAATCTGGCTGATTGGTGCCGCAACAACAACCTCCCACTTAATATCAGCAAGACCAAGGAGAACATTATTGATTTCAGGAGGAGAAAAACAGAGGTCCATGAACAGTCCTCTTCACGGTATCAGAGGTGGAGAGGGTCAGCAACTTCAAATTCCTTTGTGTTATCCTTTCAGAAGATCTGCCCTGAGTACAGCACACATGCGCCATTATGAAGAAAGCCAGCTGTGCCTCTACTTTCTTAAGATTGTGAAGATTTGGTATGTCATCTAAAACTTTGAAAAGCTCAACAGATGTGTAGTGGACGGTATATTGACTGGTTGCATCATGGCCTGGTAGTGAATTACCAATGCCCTCGAATGGAAAATCTTACAAAAAGTAGTGGAGATGACCCAGTCTATCACCGGTAAAATCCTCCCAGCCAGTTAGCATATCTACACAGAGTACAGTCGCAGGAAATCAGAATCCATCATCAGGAACCCCCACCACCCAGGACATGCTCTATTCTCACTGCTGCCATCAGGCAGAAGGTAGAGGAGCCTCAGGACTCACACCACCAAGTTCAGCATCAGTTATTATCCCTGAACCATCAGACTCTTGAACTCAAATGCGGAGTAAAGACAAACTCCAATGTAGCAACAGTGACCGGAATTTACTCCTAAGAATTCCAACAGAATACCAGCAGCTTAGCCCTGTGACATCGTGAGACATAATATTCTCAAAACTAGGACCCCGCAATTAGTGCTTATCAGGTGTCCATTTAAGTAATACAAGTAACATGCATTCCTCGATTCTATCAAAATAAACTTAAGAAGTTTAACCAGAAAACACCAGGAGACGTTACAAAGAGTGAGTCACTCGAGAAAAACACATGAAAATCTAAATGATTAATGATCCCTATTCTTAATTCTGGTTCCCTTAAAAACCTTGGAGTCCAACACCCTCTGGCTCCCCGCCAAAGCCCAAAAAGTTTATTACAATTATCATTATTATTAATGTTTTCCTTTCCTTTGCATTTGCACAGTTTACTGTCTTTTGCACATTAGTTGTTTGTCTATCCTGTTGGGTATGGTTGTTGATCGATTCTATTATGTTTCTATGATTGGCCGCAAGAAAATATATCTCAGGGTTGTATATAGTTACATATATGTACTTTGATAATAAATTTACTTTGAAATTTGATATATCCAGATAAATTTGTTTCATTTCATATGCTCAGACTCTGACTGTGAAGCTTAAGGCAAAAATAGTAACTCCAAACACAAACATCTGCAACAGAAACCCTCAAGTAAAACTATAACTGAGACATCATAAAGCATGAAGAATATAACTTGCTAGTTAAGTATAATGATATTTCATTTTGCTATGGAATTCTTGTTTTTATATTTAGTCTAAACTTCTTCTCAATATATCTCCAAGGGGATCATAACGTTGTAGTAGAGTTTGGAGGCTTGTGTGCCTCAATGGCCTGGAAAGCTACGTTGGCTGGAGTCAGGGCCATGTGCTTTGGCTCTTGATAGGATAATCTATACCAAACAGGTCAAAGGATAGAGGTCAGATGAAGAGTAGTCCACTGCTCCTCCAGATTCAGGAGTTCAGCACAAGACTAACAACCCTGAATGGTAAAAATAAACAATTGTTATGAAAGCAGCAATGAACATTCCTTCTACAGACAGAGATGGAAGACCTTCTTTGGTGCTCTAAATGGCATAATGGTGTAAATACGTAAATCCTATCAATATTCAAAACCTGTACTTACTTTGAAAATGCATAAGCAATTGGAATATTATGAATATTAAAATATTCTGACAGAATTGTGCCCTGAAAGCCAGATACAAGGTTAAGTCTAGGCAACCCTCACCTACATAATCATGTTTAACTAGTGATCAAGTTATACAACATGTGTTTTATACATAGCTCTGCCACAACAGCAGATGTATTTCACTTGGAGCCCAAGGCATTACGTGCAGTAGAAGTTCCTTGGCTCTGTTTGTCCACAGAAAGACCTGTTCACTTCCAATTTCACGATTGTGCGTGGAGAATCACTGGAAAGAGGTTCAAGTAGATAGGACACAGAAGGCTGGAGTTTAATGGAAGAGAGAGTGTCATAGAGAATAATATGGTCAAAAAGATACAGCACAGAAAAAGGCTCTTTAGCCAACCGAGTCCACGCTAAACATCAACCACCTATTTACACTAATCCTGCATTCTTCACATTTTTCATTCTACCCACATTCACATCAGCTTGCACCAGATTCTAACACTCTTCGGCCAATTACATTTGCCAATTAACCTATCGACCCTCATGTCTTTGGGCTATGTTAGGAAACCAAAACAGTTGAAAGAAATCCATGCGGTCACAGGGATAACATACAAATTCTACTCTGACAGGATTTAGGGCCAAAACTGTATTTTGTTTTCTGGCTCTACTATGCCACTGTGCTACCCAAGGTCAATATCTCATTTTATGTGGGTGGTAGGGAATACATGTGAGAAGCAAGTTACTGAAAAGGTAAATCTGTTCCTGAACTGATGTGAAAGCTGGCCTAATGCTTATGAGTCATGAATTGACAAAAGAATTTCAAATGAATCACGTGCAAACGTGTGTTATATATTACTGGATGCCACTGTATATGTCTAGGCATCTCCATACATAACTGGATCATAAGCATTTCAGAACAGGAAACGATTCAGTGCCGTTTGGAACTGCACAGTAAGTATTTCTCAGATAATGTTCTACCTTACAGGGCACATATATGTGGTAATACATGCTGGCATTCCTAGGCCATTCACTGCACCTGGGAAGATTTCACGGAAGTATGAAATTTAATAGACAAGCATGCAAAAGTTGAAATGTTTGTACAGACTCAAGAATTTGTAGGTTAGGTTGTAAAACTAAATGAGAACTGTGCAAGTTATCCATTTATGAAAGATTTTATTTTCCGAATTAAAAAAAAATCTTGGCAGTACATACAACAGCACTAAGCCAGTACTCCAACTTCTGTAAGTATCCTGTACTTTCTCACTGTGCTCTTCGATTCTGGCATGCCTATTTACACTACTGGCATTCTGTCTCCATCACAATGACAACTATCTACATATGTTTTCCCAGAGCTATATAAATTTTATTTTTGAACAAGCCTTAATGTTATCTTAAATTGCTCAAAACACAAAAATATAAAATTTTACATCTGCTAAAATTTAACTGCTGAAACAGATGTAAATTCACATCAAACCTCGGTTTCCTTGTGCCGCATACATCTAGGAAGTACACACTCTGGCCCCACCACTATATCTACACTATTCTTGGTTGGTGCCACTTTAACAGAACCCAATTTCCCTTGGGATCAATAAAGTATGTCTGTCTGTCTGTCACCAAATCCGTGAGTTTGGGACAGCTCTCCCACCCCAAACCCCGAATTGTGTGGATGTTTGTAATTTGCAACCCTGTTACAACTCGGTGCTGAGAAATAACAGACAGCACACTGCATATGATTAAAGGAATTATATTTATGAATATTAAACTTAACTAGAGGGTTAGTAAAGAAAAGAAAGAGAAAAGCAAAGAGGGCCCATTATAATTAAACAGTCAAATGTGCACAAGCTGGAGCTCAACTCTTCCAAAAGTCATATTCACCGATCCTCAGCAGACCCCGGCACCTTGCTCCATCAAATCATGGTCCTCCACCGGGTCGAATCCTACGACTGGTTCTCTCCAGTGTCTTCTCTTTTAACCTCCCACCAAACCAAGACTTTACCTTACACCCGAGTGAGGCACACAAAGAAAACGGCTCCCCCTGATTGGACAGCTCACAATCCAAAGCGCCCATAATCTGTAACCATAACCCAAACTCTGCTTCTACAGTAAGACCATTATGTTAGCAGTGAAACCTTTACCAGGGTGTTGCACACATTTAAATGCAATGCTTCAGTACAGAGGGTCCCAACCTCAGGTCCACGCATCCCTTGGTTAATGCTAAAAGCTCCATGGCATAAAAAAAGTTGGGAACCCCTGCTTAGTGTAACAGAAGAGAGAGAAAAATGCTTTATGCACAATTCAATTTTTAAATTATCTCCTTACTTGCTACATTTTTTCATCATTACTGATATCTAAAAAAAAGGCAACAGTTTAAATAAACCTCCTTTAATTATACTATTTGAATTTACCATGTATTACAGGGTTTTACGTTAGTTTCCTGCTTACTTATTTCATGACACCAGTAGTACATGATGAGTTTGATAGTGTTTAATTCTCTTGTGCCTCGTCCATCTAGCCCATTCTTTAGGGAAAGAGGCCATTTTGATAACTCTGGGCATAAAATAACAGCTATATATAAAACCTGGAACTTCTCTGTTGCTAGGTAAATGATGAGAAGCTCACACTGCACTGTGGGAAATGATTGATCTAAAATGGAGCACAAACTCAAGTGCTGCATATCTTATATGGCCTTGGCTAATTAATGTGCCATTTCTAGATAAGAGTGAAAAAAAGGCAGGTCACTGTTCTGGATTGCATGGGTGGATGACTTGATTGTTTGTTGGAAGGGAATGGCACAGTAGGGAAGGAACTGGGCTCACAACCATGGGGTGTGTTAACAAATAGGTTGAGGAAGGAGGCTGTAACCAGAGTGAGCAGATGTGAAGGGAGATAGAGAACTCAAAATGGACTGCCACAAGGGGTGACAAAGGAACGTAAAGACAATCCCTCACGAAGTAAGTTCTAACAATTAGGTGTATTTAATCCCTTTAAAGCTATCATAAAGCTAGGCACCATCAGTACTTTGAGGGGCATGGTTCCCATCACTATGGATCTTTACAAATGATAGACTGACTGCTGTAGGTTAGAATAAATGGATATTAACAGTGAGATCCACATCAAAAACAGAACCAAATTAGAAATCAATCAAACTTCACAAACTTCAAAGAGCGTAAAAAGTTTCAGCACTTGTTAATAAGATGAACTGAAAATTCAATCCACAGATATGCCACAAAATGGATATTATTCCAAAAATTAAGATTTTTATTTGAATTAAAGATTATTTGCTTCTCATTTAATAATACATTAAAAACATACCATTTTGCACCCATTTTCAAAATAATTTGTACAAGCATCCCATAACCACAAGAGATTCTAAAAATGCTGGACGTCTAAAGCAGCGCACAAAAATGCTGGAGAAACCCAGCAAGTCAGGCAGCATCTATGGAGGGAAATAAACAGTCGATTTTTCAAGCTGAGATATCACGTGTGTGTGTGTGTGTGTGTGTGTGTGTGTGTGTGTGTGTGTGTGTGTGAGAAACCATTCTACTGCAGGGAGCCGGCGGTGAGTAAGTCAGTGAGTTAAGTCAGTACGTCAGTAAGAATTCATGTGTCTATTTATCTCTCTCTTTAGAATCATGCCGGGAAGAAGCTGCATCAAATAAATGTCAAACATTATCAATTGCAAAGCGAACTGATTAACTTTCACCACAAAATGAATGTGCTTAGTCTTAAGCAGGTAAAGAGTTTCCTTGAGTTAAATTAAAAAAGATGTGTATTTAACAGTGCCAAATATTTTAAACAACTTCAGTCTTTCCGTGAAAACTTATATTGCTGGCAGCCTCAGTCAAACAAAAAAAAAATTAAGGGAAGAGAGCAAAATGCACCCTGGGATATGTCAGTCAGATGCCTCCAAACAGGCAGTATTCCAATTTCTGCAAATATTTTTTTCAAAAATCTGACCTGACAGAGAACATAGAACATAGAAATTTACAGCACTTTACAGGCCCTTTGGCCTACAATATTGTGCCGGCCATGTAACCTACTCGAGAGCCTGCCTAGAATTTCCCTAGCACATAGCCCAGAATTTCCCCAGCGCATAGCCCTCTATTTTTCTATGCTCCATGTACCTATCTAAGAGGCTCTTAAAAGTCCTTATTGTGTCCGCTTCCATCACAGCCACCAGCAGTGCATTCCATGCACTCACCACTCTCTGTGTGAAAAGCTTACCCCTAACATCCCCTAGCTACCTACTTCAAAGCACCTTAAAACTACACCCCCTTGCGTTAGCCATTTCAGCCCTGGGAAAATGCCTCTAGCCATCCACACTATCAATGCCCCTCATCATCTTATACATCACTATAAGGTCAGCTCACATCCTTTGTCACTCCCTGAGAAAAGGTCAAGTTTACTCAACTTATTCTCATAAAGTACGCCCTCCAATCCAGGCAACATCCTTGCAAATCTCCTCTGCACTCTCTCTACGGTATCCACATCTTTCCTGTAGTGAGGCGACCAGAAATGAACACAGCACTCCAAGTGGGGTCTGACCAAGGTCTTATACAGCTATAACATTACCTCACAGTTCTCGAACGCAATCCCACGGTTGATGAGTGCCAACACACCGTACGCCTTTTTAACAACAGGTCAACCTGCTCAGCAGCTTTGAGTGTCCCATCAACACACACCCCAAGATACATCTTCTTAGGTGAATTGATTATTATACTGATATTGAGTGAAAAAGTACAGATGGCTTTTAAAAAAGTCCTCAGTTAAACCACAATTGACAATGAGGGATATTTAAGATGTATTACAGTAATGCAGCTTTCCAGCATAGCTGCCACCAACTCATTTGCATTTACAGAGGTTATAAAATTCATAAGATTTAACCCTTTCACATTTAATATGAGGATTTGAGGTTTGCTATCGTAATTTTTCTATTGGATGAGCACTTCTAGTAGAAATAGATGAAAGTCTAACTGTAATCTGCTGAAGATCCATCACATCGAAAAGAATAGATGAGCTCTCCAGGCAGTCCAAAACAAGTGCTCTTTGTCATGGCCACAAGTGAAATAGCTGCAAGTCTGAGAAGAACATCAGAAATATAGAGCTTCTGCGTCATGCCTAAGGAGATTGCATGGAATTACAAATAAGAAAAAAGTAATTTGAGTTAACCTGAATAATTAATAAAATATGTTAGCTTGTATCCAGGAAATCTGAACATTGATGATAATCACACTAGCGTAGAGGCACAATGAATGCCCAATGCAGAACAGTTTTAGCAAGTGCCAGCAGTTTATTAATAAGAATGGATAAAGAAAACAGCTGGTGATCCAAGTAGTAATCCTTAATAATGATTTACTTGTAAAGTAGTAGAAAGAATTAACTCCATGCTCTACCATACATAATCTAAAAGTCAATACTTTATTTAAAGTATGCTCTAGAGCATAACACTACTCAAAAGCATATAGCTAGTCAGGACAGGGAAGCCTGGAACATAGGAATTATAGCAGTGGTTAGAAACTTAATAATGAGATAAGGTGATTCACTTTGAATTACTGATGTTACGAATGTACCACAGCTCTGAGGGGCCGAAGGGTGCGGGGTAGCCCCCTCCTTTGTGAGAATCGCAAGATCACTATTGAGTTAGTTCGGGAGACCCAGGAAATGAGAGAAAGACATGCAGAATCCACAAAGAGTTGGAATGTGTCCTGGCCTCTGAAAGGCGGACCCATTGATACCGGCTATTGTCTCTTGGAGCCGGACTTGTGTATTGCATCCTGTAAGATGCATCGAAGCCCCCCAGGCAATGAACCGAGGGGGAGGTTGGTGGAGGGATTGCATCATCTCAACCTGATTGACATCTGAGACCCTGTGAATCAGGATAAAAGAGGGTCTGTGGGAACAGCCCCTCAGATGCACCAGAAGAAACGCTAGCGATCCCATAATAGCAAAAGCTGGTGGGAAGGCCACGTGCATCCGTTTCCATTTGTCCAGGAATCAGTATGCCTTTACCACGGAAGAACGGTTTTAGCTAACAATGGGGAAATCAACTCCCAACGACTCTCGAAGGATTGACATCATAAAAGGAATGGGCAAGTTTTAACCCGTCTTTCTCTCCAACCAAAATGCTGCAGCTTGAATGAACTAAAGTGACTTTTATATTTCCATCGGACAATACATTACCCCTAGATAACGATAGAACTATTTCTTATTGATTATTATTATACCTGCACTTTTAGATTTAGTATTGATGACGTATATCATCTGTATGTTTGCATTGATATTATTTTTGTGTATTTTTATCAATAAATACTGTTAAAAATAGTACCATCAGACTTCAACGGACCTCTCTATCTTTGCTGGTAAGTGACCCAGTTATGGGGTACGTAACACTGATGACATGCAGCTAATTGAACCTGGATTCAGAAAGCATACGAACTTCTCAGATTTGCGTAGACAACATCAATCTAGAAAAGGTAACAAACGTCAATCGAGCACCCAAACAGTTAAAGCAGAAGAGGCATCGAGTTTAATAATTTTGAGTGGATCTCACTCTTGAACCTGTATTCTGATCTAAATAATGTTAAAGGAAAAAATATTCAGAGAATGCAACTGGCGCTAAAAGGCAATAGCACAATAAGAGACTCTAATGTAAAGTGGGGTGGAAAATCAGTAATGCTATTGGCTAAAGGGATTCAATATTTTAAAGTCAGACAAGCAGCTCTCCAGCTACTATGTCAGGGGTGTGTGGACCCCCTTGCTTAATGCTGTTTGTCTATGGCATAAAAAAGATTGGGAACCCCTTTTCTACATGGGCTCTTCCTTGTGCAGGAATGAAGGATGTGACTGAGTAGCTACAAGACATAAAATTCTTAAAGGTTTTGCAGAACACCTGGAGAACTGCTTGACTTATCTCATTGGCTCCTTTTGGTGCAAAAGTGATAGGTCAAAGGTAGGATGAAATTGACAGAAAGACGATGTTCAGTAGGCAGAATTTTAGTAATAAATATATTCTATTGGTTAAAAGTGGATGACACAAGATACAGGAATAGAAAGAAAGCAAGGGGGAAGAGATGGTGATGAACGAAGAATTTTTGATTTCTAAGATGTTGGAGTCAGTTTTGGAGGAGGTAGAACACACATGGTGCAGAAATTGCACATCAACAAAGCTGGCACAAAAGTCCTCATTGTGGGGGAGGAAATAGGAGGTGAGTGGATTCCCTGATACCAAGCTAGACTTCCTGGATAAATGTTAAAACAACCAGAGTTAAAGAATAACAGTGACATCATTAAATCCTTGAGTGCACTCAATAGCCCACCAATTGTGTGAAAGGAAACAGAATGGCAATTTTACAGAGAAATTACAAGGAAGTGCAAGAAGTGCTGGAAATTGAGGTGTTGGGGAGATTAATTCAAGTTAACAAATTAAGTAAAATAATTAATTGGAAACATGTAAATTTCATTGTGTTGAAAATGGTCTGGCCAAGGTAAACTGAACTTATCCAATGGGTAGCCTTTCAAGGGTAAATGGTTTGCAAACAATATATCTGCTCAGGAGAGGAAAAAATACAGAAACGGAATACAGGAATTCTTGGATAACAGAAGAGCGGGGGTCCCAAAACAGATCCATGTGAAACACCACTGGTCACTGACCTCCAGGCAGAATATGCTTCATCTACCCTCTGCCTTCCATAGGCAAGCCAATTCTGAATCCACACAGCCAAGTATACCTGGATTCTATACCTCTTGACTTTCTGAATGAGCTTACCATTGGGAAACTTATCAATTGTCTTACTAAAATCCATTTACACCAATCCACTGTTCTATCCTCAAAACTGTGCTTTGTCACATCCTCAAATGATTGAATCAGGCTCATGAGGCATGAACCGCCCTCACAAAGCTATGCTGCATACCCTTAATCAGACTAACCTTCTCCAAATGCTCGTAAATGTTGTTTCTAAGAATCTTCTCCAATAATTTTCCCACCACTGAAGTAAGGTTCACTGGTCTATAATACCCAGGGCTATCCCTACTCTGTTGAACATAGGAAAAACATTTGGCACTATCCAATCAGGTGACCTTACTGATACATGGAGAAAGGGAATATGCAAAGTTATTAAAAACCTACTGTTCAATTGTCTTTAAAAGTAACACTGCACAACAGACATCAAAAGAGCAGATAAATGACATACTGGATAAAATTAAAATTGACAACTCTGATACATGTAAAGTTCACTGTATGTGTTACCTAAGAAACCTGTAAGGGAAACGTAAAGTTCACTGTATGTATTACCTATGAAATCTGTATGCTGAGAGAATTAACTGATGAAATTGCAGAGGTTTTGGCTATTATCATCCAAAACTATTGTACCTAGGAGAGGCACCAAAGGACTGGAGCATATCAAATGTTACAGAAACCCAAACTCTGTAGTGGAAAAATTCTATTATGATAATCATGACCCAAGTTAACCATTATGTGCACAAGTAAAAATTAATAAAAGAATGCCAACATGGTATATTGTCCTTACCTAACCTGATTATTTTCATAAGGTAAAAAAGAGGGTTGATCAGGAAAATATAATTGATAATCTGTTAATAGACTTTTACAAGCATTTGATGAAGTTCCACGTAATAATTTTGTCAGCAAAATTAAACCCTACAAATTAACAGAAGATGGAAGGGTGAATTCAAAATTAACTTGGAACAGGTGTCAAAGAGGGAATGGTCATTTCTCAGGTTAGAGAAGGAGTCCCTATCTATGCTGTTTCTTTACTTGATGACTTTGATATTGCAATTTGCAAAATACAGAAAAATAAATTGTGAGATACTAGCAATAGATTTCAAAAGGATGTATACAAGATGGTAGACTGGGCATTTTTGAAAGATCAAATTTAGCTAAGAGAAAATAGATCCAAGTTTGGGAGAAAGAATGTAAAATAGAGTACTGAAATAAATACAGTTCAATCCTAAAATAAATGCAGTCAAAATTGGACATTGATATATAATTCCACAAACCTTTCAGGATGGTAGGAAAAGTTGAAAAAAATTATTAACAAAAAAGCCCATGCAATCCTTAGGCCTGAAATAGAGCTTATCCTGAACTTACACAAAATAAACACAAAATGCTGGAGAAACACTGCAGGCCAAGCAGTATCTATGGAAAAAGGTAAACAGTTGGCGTTTTACGTTTTTTCCATTGATGCTGCCTGGCCTGCTGAGTTCCTCCAGCATTTTGTGTGTGTTACTTTGATTTTCGGAATCTGCAGACTTTCTCTTGCTCATGTTAAATAAACTACTGCTTGTTATCACTCAAGATTTGTATCAACTCTGTCAGCACACAATAAGTAAGATATGATTGTGGTGAAGTGGTCTCACAGATGTGGGATTTTTCTGTTTCATAGAACAGGAAAGCTTGAATTGTCTTCCTTACAGTAGAGAAGATGAAATTTGATTTGAAGTATTCATATCATTGTAGATTTAATCACAAACAGAAATTGTTCCTATTGCCAAGCTAAAGTCATAGTAATAGAATGGTACAGCACAGAAATAGGCCCTACTGACCAACTAGTCCATCCTGACCTAGCTACCCATCCAAGCTAGACCCATTTGCTTGCTGTCCCTCAAGTTACTATCAGAATTTTCTCCTCTCACCTTAAATCTATACTTCTCATTTCTTGATTCACCAACCCTGGGGGGAAAAAAACAGAATGCATTCACCCCTCTCAGTGTCCCTCATGATTTTCTACACCTTATTTACCTTTGCCCCAAAGAAAAAAGTCTTAGCCTGACTGACCTCTCCCTACACCACAGTCCCGCACGTTCTGGCAATACCCTTGTAAATATTTTCTGCACTTTTAGAAGTTTACTAACATCTTTCCTGTAGCAGGGTAACCAAGACCAGGCACATTACTCGTCAGCATCTTATGCAGCTGCAACATGACATCCCAACTCTATACTCAATGCCTTGGCTAACAAAGGTCAACATGATTTCATCACATTGCCTAACAGTGACTCCAACTCACCAGAAAAAGGTGAAAAGGTGAATTACCGAAGCTTTAATTTGAAACAATTCACTACAGATGCTGGAATCTGGAGTAACAAATAATCTTTTGGATGAACTCAGCAGGTTGAGTAGCATCAATGGGGAGAAAAGAATGACAATGTTTTGGGTCAAAAACCTGTATCACGTTTCGATGCTTGCGATAAATTTAACGTGATTGGTAATAGATCTGGCTTGACACAGGAAAAACATTTTCAAGCAGTAAGCAATAATGATCTAGAATTCAGTACCTGACAGGAAAGTATTTTTGGTTCCATATCTAAGGAAGGATGTGCTGGCAGGTATAGAGGAGATTTACAAGAATGATTCCAGTAATGAAGTGGTTAATGTATGAGAAGTGTTTGATGGCTCTGGCCTATACTTGCTAACTTTAGAAGAATTGGGTGGATCTACTTGAAATCTACTGAGTATAAAAAGGCCTGGACTGAGTGGATGTGGAGAGGATGCTTCCTATAGAGGAAAAGTCTAGGACCAAAGGACACAGCCTCACAATAGAGGGAAGTCTCTTGAGAATAGAGATGAGGAGGAATTTCTGAAGCCATAGGGTGGTGAATCTGTGAATTCCATTGCCACAGATTGGTGAGAAGCCACATCACTGGGTATATTTAAAGCAGAGGTTGATAGGTTCTTGATTAGTAAGAGTGTCAAAGGTTTTGGGGAGAAAGCAGGAGGATGGATTAAGAGGGAAAATAAATCAGCCATGATCAAACAGCAGAGCAGACTCAATGGGACAAAATGCCTAATTTTGCTCCTGTGAATTAAGTTTTTATGAAACAGATTCAAAGAGCTGTTTTGAAAGAGGTTTGGACAGCTATTTGAGGAAGTGTAAAAAATATGATACAGAAAGAATTGAAGAATGGAACATGATTAAGCCTATTCTTATAATAGGGAGCTACTAATCCCATTGAGGCATATGTGATCATGAAGGAAAAAATAGAAATTGGTATAAATTGTGGCATTAAAATATGGGCCATTGATCTAAACCAATTTAAATACTGATCTGAACATGTTTCTCTTTTTAAATATTAGCAACATTCAAACTGGAATTCTTGATGGAGTAGTGATGACTAACAATGGAACAGTTTTCAAGATTTATGGAATAAAACTTCTCTTCCTGATGTGTGGAAAACTTTCATAAATGGCAACACTGGAAAAAAAAAACATCTGAACCACGGCAGCTGTTTGAGGAATTTTGACACCACATTTGTAATTGTGTTTTTGGCATCACTGATTGCCTGCAACTGGATGAATAAGAATGTTCCTGCAACAACTTCTCCGCTGGGTGGTATATTCCCAAGCCAAATCACATACAATGATGTACTCAATAGGAACATAGAAGAAGCCAGCTATCTTGTGCAAACATTTATCCAATCTATCTACAGTGAAAGAGGACTATTAAATCAATTATTTCTGAGTACACTATTAACTGACTATTTAAACAGTAATGGAGAGATAAATCTAATGTCATTTATAGCCCTAGGAAGCCAATTTCTCCAAGACTTTCAAATGTTAACTCCAAATTCCAATATTTCTCATGGGATCCTCTTAGAGGATCATAGGAAATTTACAACAAAGAAGGAGGGTATTTATCCCATGGCATGCATGCTGTACAAAAGGGAGCTACCCAGCCCAAATCAACTTTCCAGCACTTGACACAAAGCCCTACTAGTCTTACCTCTTCAAATACACACGTAAGTACTTTTAAAAAAAGTGACAAGGTTTCTCCTTCACCCTATCATCTAGCAATTTCCAGATCCACTCCACCCTCAGAATGAAAAATAATTCCCTCATCTCCCCTCTAATTCCATACCACCCTGGTTTTGATCCTTCTGCTAAGAAGAATAGTTCTTCCCTGATTAAATCATCTTTGCTTCTTGTTACTTTATACAGCTCAATTAAGTCTCCCTTCAACTTCCTGCTTCCAAGAAACCAACACCAGCCTATCTTACCTTTCCTCACACATGAAATGTTCCAATTTTTACAATATCCTTGTATTTTTTTCTATGTGCCCTCTCCACTGTATTCATTTCTTCCCTGTGAGGTAGTAACCAGAACCATATGCAGTTCTCAAGCAGCAATCTACTTGATTGTTGGGTGTAGGTCTAAAGTACCTTTCTTGCTTCATATTCTATGTGTTGGCAAATACAGGAAATCACCCTAATAAATGTCATCTCATTAACTACCTGTGAACACTCATTTCAAAGTTATTTTGCTCTCTCTCACACCTTTCAAATCTCTCAAGTTAATATTTGCCATGTTACCTGGCTAGCTGATCAAGCCAAATATGTCTTAAAAACAGTCTAAGACTTTCATTCTCAATGTCACAGGCCCCCTCTGTATCACCCACAAATCTCTTTTAAAGTAAGTCTATATTATTAATCTATATTATAAAATAGATGGCACTCTCTTTACACAGAGAGTGGTGAGAGTGTGGAATGAGCTTCCAGATGAAGTGGTAAATCCAGGCTCACTTTTAACATTTAAGAAAAACTTTGACAGGTACATGGATAAGAAGTGTATGGAGGGATATGGGCCAGGTGCAGGTTAGTGGTACTAGGCAGAAGAATGGTTTGGCACAGCCACGAAGGGCCAAAAGGCCTGCTTCTGTGCTGTAATGTGTTCTCTGTTCTAAGTATAGAGCTACATGAAATCTTACTAATAACATATTTCTGCCTATTATACTTTGCCTTTATACCTTGCTTCCTATTTAGCCAATTTTGCATTTAATCTGCTGCTCTCTCTTGGATGTCCTGGTTTTATAAAATTAATATGAGCATGCAGTGTGGGTCAAAAGCCTTGCTGAAATCTGTGCTCACTACATCAAATGCACTAGCCTCATTAGCTCACTTATTACCTTCTCAAAAATTCACTCACGTTAATTAGACACAACCTTCCCTTAACAAATCCCTGTTGATTGCTCTTATGTAATTTGAGCCTTTTTAAATGGAGATTTATATTGTTTTTCAAAATGGATTCCTATAAAATGCTCACCACTGGAAGTAAATTAATGGGTTTCATTTACTCAGTTTAGCAGTTCATCTTTAAAAGTGAGGAAATCAAGTTGTGAAAAAGTTGTAAAGAGTCTGCAAAGGCATATAGATAGTTAAATGTGCACATAGATTTAGCAGAGGGCTACAATATGGGATCCCCAAGATGACCACAACCTTGTCATGCTTCAGGGTCTTGCCTCAGTGATTTGGACAGCTATGCTGACTAGAGTCAAGGCTTTACGCTCTGGCTCTTGATAGGGCCACCCATGCCAAGCAGGTCAAAGGGTAGAGACCAGACTAAGAGTGGTCCACAGGCCCTTCAGGTTCAGGGAGGTCATCTTAGGGCTAACAACTCTGAATGGTAAAACAAAACTGTAATGGAAACAGCAATGAAGAACACTTCTACATCTGAGTGGCCAAGGACAGACAAAGATTGCTGTCCTAAACACCAACAGCATAATAAACAGCAAGTAAGTAATAAGCGTTTCTCCAACTTGCATTGAGAAACACCAAAGCATTATATTGCTTAAAAGGAAAAAAGATCACAGAATGTTGCAGTATGGTGTCTTCAAACAAACACTTCTGAAAATTAAGAAAATGTTTTTCTTCATTATCAAGGTAGGAATCTCTTGCTACAACAGTTCTCTTCTTAAGCAGTCCTTTGTTTTACATCTCCAAGCACTGATGAGATGACAGCAGGATTGTGAACAGAGATTTGAATCCTTTGTATTGGATATACTTGCAATGGAGATAGTTCAGGGAAAGGTCACTAGGTTGGAATGTTTTCCTAATTGGAAAGGTTGTGCAGGTTGAATAGGTATTCACTGGAATATTGAAGAATAAGAAATGATCTGATTGAAACATATGAAACCCTGAGGGGACTTAATAAGGAAGGTGTTGAGAGGATGTTTCCCTCATGGCTTCATGCATCAGGGCACAATCCCAGAAAGTGATATAGCCCAAATCAGATAGAGTGACTCTTCTTTCAGTGGGTCAGGAATCTCAGAAATTCTTTCCTAGCCCCATCCCCAAAGCCTTTGGAAACTGAATCAGTGAATGCACCCATGATTGGGATAGACAGATGTTTAGTCTATAAGGGAGTCAAGTGAATGGGGAACTAGCTGGGACAGCCAAGCTGGATTAGTCATGGTCTTACTAAATGGCAGAGCATAGTTAGGGGGCTATACAGCCTACTGTTCCATTTATTTCCTAGATTATATTCTTGTTCTATTCTGAAATTATGTCTCCAATCACAGAAATTCACATCTGTTTGCCTAAGTATATAATTTCCTATAAGTATTATTGTCTCTCTCTGTATAGTTGATCTACCCATGGTGCTACAGATTTAGCTCTGGCTCAGCTAGCCAAGTGGAACCCTCTTCCTCCTGTTATTCAGAACCAAGTACTGGTAAGAAAGAGAACAAAATATCATTCAGTGTGCTCCTGAATGATTTTTTAACTCTTCTTTGTCTGTCTATCAGTCATCCTTTCCCCTCTCTGCCGAGAGATGTTCTGTCCAGTCCCAGGCAAGTTGGTAAGCAGACAGAATTGAACATCATTTAATTGTGTTTAGAATCAAATCTCCAAGCCCTTTTGGATGGCTAGCATCAAATGTAGTAAAAATGGCATTAAATCAGCAATACCAATGTACATTTTGTCTACTACATATTATTGTACTCAAAGCCCAGGGCATCATGTGTAACAGAAATGGCACAATTCTATAAAATGTTAATTGTCAGAAAGGCTAAATTAGTCCCAGAAGTTAGTCCAAAGATTTCAAGCTCTAAATAAATTTACAGTAAACTCATAAACTTATAGGTTCAGCTGACTTTCAGGGATTTTATTAAACCTCATTGAGGAAAGTGGGCTCATATAAACTGTCTCTGTTGCTACTTTGTATCAAGATAGGCCCAGACAAAATTTGTTTATTTTGAAAACTCATTGTCACACTGCAACATTATAAACCACTGGAATTCAGTGTATGTATATACGTAAATTGCAGTTTCTATACACACACACACACACACACACACACTGTATGTACGTGTGTGTGTGTGTGTGTGTGTGTATGTGTATAAATATATAGAAGGAGAAAGAGAGAGAGAGAGAGAGAGAGAGAGAGAGAGAGAGAGAACAACCATTAATACTGTACCATAATGGTATTTAATTCTAATAAGGATTGACATGCATGATTTCTGTTCTCTTTCAAAAAAAACACTAGTTTATGACTAGGTAAAATTATGAGATAACTAAAGTTTTATTCTCTTCTAGCTTTAATTGAAAGTTATACTCTGGTGCACTTTTTAAATCTTAGGAATACTAAATGGCATTTAAATAAACAGGACTGTGTGGTAAAAGATTTAACACCATTCGTTTTTCTTCACCAACACACTTTCTTTCAATGATATCACTATGGACCCAACACATAAACAAAGATATCACAAAATAACAAATGAACAGTGCATTTTAAAATCAAAATTCATAAACGTAGCATTTTCTAACTTTAGTTCTAAATGTGCATTACTCTTTACTGAAGAAGCTAAGTTCTACAATGACATGATGAATAAATCTTAAATGGAAATGAAAGTACCACTCTCTTCTGTGACCAGACCAATATAAAGGGCACAGTGTGTTAAACAGCCAGGTCTCTGAAGAGCTCTAACACCAAGCCATGAAAGAACAAAAATGTTCTCTGTCAAGTGAGCAGCAATTGGCCATACCCTTCACAGTACTTTATAAATCAACAGAATAAAAGACATAAACTCAAAAATCAGTAATTCATGACATCATAATAAAAAGAACAAAAATCAGCACTCACTTCATCAACTGCCAATCTTAATTGAATGCTACATTCATATCAACAGAGGTCTTTGTCCTCCAACTTGCTTGGGGCACGACTGAATGAGCATTTACTGGCAGTTTGCATTTCGTTGTACTAGTCTCATTAAAGCATTCTCAGTGCTGTCCAGCAAGGACACTGGCACGTGGTATGCTTCACAGGTGGCTAATGCTTAGACTATACTGTCACAAAGGGAAAGCACAGTCCTCGGTGATGTGATAACAAGCACTCCTTTATGCACACAGCTCAAAGTCCCATGCCAGTTCATTAGAATCAGAAAAACATCCAAATTAATCAGCCATTTTGGTGGCGATGACTGGGAAAATGAAGAACCTTTACTGCACAGGGACAAGAACAGAATGCACATTCATGTAGCAAGCAAATGTAATGACCATGGGAAGAGGAACATATTTTACATTGTTAGTGATAATGTAGATTGGCTGTCCAACAAATAGAAACGCTCATGATTTTATTAATGATATAAAAGTAGGCTTACACAAAAAGAAGACACTGATGTTACAATGATTATTTTTTATAATGTTTAGCAGGCTGTGAAATCACTTTTCTCCTCATTTCAGCTGGTCTGAATACGGTTCCTCAGAGCAATGCCCTTAGCCAAAGATGAGGATGATCCCTCTCTGAACTTCCAATAATTATGCTTCAAACTAGGTTATAAAGCAATGTAAAGAACTTTGGATGGTATCACTTTCTCTCCTCAAGAAACAGCACAATATCCTGAACCTGTATTAAATAGAATCTTCTCGATTCATGAAGACCAATAGTATAGATTGTGCTGAAAAACTATTTTTTTTCACTGAAGTGAAGGTTCATATGTTTTCAGAGCTTTTACTTGTATTACTTTTACTTTAATTTACTTGTACTTGAGTCGAAGGGAAAAATACTCCTTTTTTTCTTCTGGTTAGTCAAATGTTCAAGCTTGTGAAAAAAATCCAGTTAAAATGAACGCAGGTGAAGAATTTCAATCTGATTTAATGCATTAGTCATTTAACATGACTAAAAAGGTGTGCGGTTGATACACCACTTCATCTAAGGTACTTCTACATACTGTACATTTCTAGGTATCTTAACAAATATTAAGAAATTAGTCAATAGATTTTTTGGGAGATTTCTAATTGATCTTGCACATTATTTCATTTAAACATAAGAAGTATAAGGGAAGAGAGGAAAATGGCATGGTAGAATAGTGGTTAGCACAATGCGTTACAGTACCAACCACCCTGGTTCAATTCCCACCACTGCTTGTAAGGAGTTTGTACATTCTCCCTGTGACTGCATGGGTTTCCTCTCGGTGCTCCAGTTTCCTCTCAAATTCCAAAGACATACCAAGTGATAGGTTAATTTGTCATTGTAAGCTGCCCTGTGATTAGACTCAGATTAAATTTGATTATTGCTGCGTGGTGCTGCTCAAAGGGCAGCAAGGGCCTACTCCATGCTGTATCTGAGTATACCCTACCCACCACTGAGGATAACTTCAAGAGGCAGTGTCTCAAAGCAGCAGCAACATTCATCTTTAAAGACACTCACAATGCGGAACATGCCCTATTTTCTTTAATACCATTGAGCAGGAGGCATAGGAGCCTGAAGACTCACACTCAATGATTCAGGAACAGCGTCTCCTCATCTGGCATCATATTTCTGAATGGGCCATGAGCCATGAACACTGCTTCATTATTCTTTTTATTTGCACTAATTATTTATTCTTTTATAATAATTGGATGGCTTTGAGCTGGTATTGCTACTGCAAAACAACAGATTTCCTGTCATATACGAAACTCAGTGATAATAAAATTGATTTTGATTCTGCATATGGGATCTCAAACCTGCTCTGCAGTTCACAAGGTCATGACTGATCTGACTCAGGTCCACTTTCCTCCTTTTCTCAAAGTCCTTCAATTCCTCGTAGACCAAAAATCTAACCAGTTTAGCTCCGAGTATCTTCAGAGTTCTTTGGGTACAAAATGCCTAAGGCTCATAACCCTCTGGGAAAGTAAATTCCTCCTGACCTTCACTGTAAATGAGAGGCCCTCTAGAACTATATTCCAGAATTTTAGAATGGAGCCCCTTACAATAGGAAATGGTGCTTTAGTATTCAAACTACCAAGCTCCCTCGGAATCTCGTCTGATCTTCAATAAGATCATCTTTTATTCTCTTAATCTTCAATGACTACTGATTCAACCTGTTCAAGTTTTCCTCTAAAACCCATTTGTCACAGGAACCACCCTAGGGAACCTTGTCTAAACTGCTCCAACACAAGCATATTCCATAAGCATATTATATAAGGATGCCTGAACATTTGCCTTCCCAATTTCCTGCTGTACATGCTAACTTTCTGTGTGTTTTCTGTGAAGGCACCCATATGCCTCTGTGCCATACCATTCTATCAACATTGAAAGAACACTTTGCTTTCTTATTCTTTCTTGCTCAAATTTGTTCTCAATGTATTTCAACTGTTGATGATTGCCACAAGTTAATCTATGGACATCTCTCTGGAAGTAATTTGATTCATTTTCACTATTCATCTTGTATTAACAGCAAATCTGGCGACAATGCACTTAATTTCTCAAATTCATTAAGAAGGATTGTTAGTAGTTGAACTCCTACTGATTACAACTTGCCAACCTGAAAAAAAAAACACTCATCCAGACTAATTGCAAGTTAGACAGGAGCCTTTCCATTTTAATAGCCTCAAAACCTCAAGCTCTTTCCATGTACAGAAAACTTTATGAAACACCTGAATGAATGCCTTCTGGGGATCCGGCTAGATGACAGTTGCCCTTTATGCACTCTGCTCATTCACCATTATCATTATGCGCTGTGTCATATGATGGCTGTGATCATAGTCTTGACCATGATTGTTCTGGACAAACTTTTCTTCAGAAGTGGTTGGCCATTGCCTTCTTTTGGGCAGTGTCTTTTCAAGACGGGTGACCCTAGTTACTATCAATACTCTTCACAGATCATCAGCCTGGCGTCAGTGGTCGCATAACCAGGACTTGTGATGTATACTGGCTGCTCATTTGATCATCCCTCACCTGCTCCCATGGCTTCATGGCTTCACATGACACTGAGTGGGGTGGGGGTGGGGGGAAACTAAGCATGTGTTAGACTGAGTCCAAGAGTGATATGCAAGCTGGTGGGAGGTATCACTGCCTTACACCCCCTTTGTAAAGACAGTGTTGGGTATCTCCAGTCCACCACCAATGCTGCTCATAACATCCTCCAAAAACTCAACGACATTTGTCAAACATTATTTTCCTTACTTTGATCCTGCCACCTGCCATTATTTTCTGAAAGGTATTGTCCTGCATTTTTCCGATGACAGTTATTGCTATAGGTTTCTTTTTTTTTGGTTTTCTTCCTTTTTTAATTGGGGCAATACATTTCCAGCCTACTGGGACATTTGCAGAATTTTGGAAGATTGAGCTGACCTCTAGTATGATAAAAAGGGACACATCCTCATAATCAATTCTGTCGTAGCCATGCAGAATATTGCCTGCTGGTATTGCACTTCCTCTGCAACTATAACGCCATATTCTGCCTTACGTTTTTACTTCACTGTATTATGTTTTACTCTTGTGATGAAATGATCTGAAGTGGATGGCATGCAAAACAAAGTTCTTCCCTGTACCTCAGTACATGTGAGAATAATAAACCAATTACCAGTCTCTGTAGCCACAGTGCACTGGTAATCAGATCCAGGGGATCAGCCATCTTTCAGGTCCGTTAGTTTATATAATATCTTTCCTCTTGTGATGATCATTGTATTAAATTCTTCTCTCCCTTTAGATTTCCTCTTGTCATTGGGATGTTTTTAGTTTCTAAAGTACTAAGCATTTCCACAAAGTCTCTTCAATAACTTTATTTTTTCCGTTATTAATTTCTCAATCTTTTCCCACCTTTTCCCTTTGTGGAACTTTCTTTTGTCTGTTTTAATTTTTTTTTTGGCTAGTTTATTCTCATAATCAATTTTCCCTCTGTTTCTTACATTTTTGTCATCACACTTTGTTCATGTCTGAATTTTACAGAGTATATCTCCTTCAAATGATAATAGCGGTAAAATTTATCTCCAGCATTATTGTCACTCTCAGAGGCCTGAAAATCAATGCTTACTTATTCAGAGACCAATCCAAGCCTTCCTTATCCTATTTCCCCTTTTAAAGTGCTAACTCTCAAATGGCATTTTGCCCCAACTGAAATCTGTGGTCCCCTACCCCCACCTCAAATAGAGGCTCTGTGTGTGTTTACAATGCTTTGCTCCTGTTGGTCAGAGTCACAGTCACTCTCAGCTTCCCAGTCTCAGGATCATTTCATACTGCCACATCAAATGTGGGCATCAGCATGAAACTGTAAAACATCAGAAGGGAACAGTGTAGTGAAACCAGACATTCATTTACAGTGGAGCATTATAAGGGGAAACTTGATGGCAGAAATCTGTGAATCTGCATGATTTTGATATGTACGGTAGTTTCACAAACAGAAATAAGTGATCCACAGCACTGGTTTATTGCCAAAATCTATTGTGCAACTATTGTGCAATATCTTGCATCAAAACACCTCCAAAACAGCCAAGCACAGAATCCTGTATGCACTGGGTATTGCTGGATTTTAGCCAACCAAAGGCCTATTGCCCCTGTACCAATAAGCTTATTCCTAAACGTAGAAGCCATGTATCTGTTCTCTATTTGCCTTGTATTCTGTGCTGTATGTTTATTATGGTAACTAGTCACATTAGTGGGAGCGTGGTAAAAGTAAAGGGAATAAGTTCTGTATTCATGCTTATTTTGTGGCAGTCTACAGCTTAGGGCTAGTGGTGGTCCTATGTTTGCTGATCGCTGAGATAATATTCGATAATGCTTAATTGTGTGTTTGCTAATTGCTAATAAGCGATTAAAATAAAGAATCCGACTCTTTGGAACAATCATTGGAGCTATGGGAATGACATGCAAGTATAACAACTCCACCTGGGATTGAAGGCTGCAACAATTGTTTCGTTTTGACTTTGGATCAATTTTTACCACTACACTAAACAAACCGCCAGAATTGCACTACATACATGGTCAACTGGGTGAAGTGGGGAGATTATAAAGAAATGAGTGAAGAATGACACACACAATAACAAGTATATCCCATAGGAACAGAATGAGGCCATTCGGCTCAATGAGTCTGCCCTAGCACTCCATCATGGCTGATTTATTAATCTCTCTCAACCCCATTCTCCTGTCTTCTCCCCATAACCTCTGACACCCTTACTGATCAAGAACCTATTGACTGCCGCTTTAAATATATCCATTAATTTGACCTTGACAGTCC
Source organism: Hypanus sabinus (assembly GCF_030144855.1). Classification (NCBI taxonomy): domain Eukaryota; kingdom Metazoa; phylum Chordata; class Chondrichthyes; order Myliobatiformes; family Dasyatidae; genus Hypanus; species Hypanus sabinus. Next base: position 43,330,128 of record NC_082727.1, read on the forward strand.
TCTCTGGTAGTGAATTCCACAGATTCACCATCTTCTGGCTAAAGAAATTCTTATGCACCTCCGTTTTAAAGAAACAACCTTTTATTCTGAGGCTGTGCCTCTGATCTTAGAACCAATCCACTCCCCCTTCCCCCAAAAGATAGGAAACATTCCCTCGACGTCCATTAGTCCTTTCAATATTCAATAGGTTTCAGTGAGACTCCTCTCATTCTTCTAAACTCTAGTGAATACAAGCCCAGAGCTATGTTTTAACCCCTTCATTCCCAGAATCATTCTCCTGAATCTCCTCCAGACCCGCTCCAATGTCAGCACATCCTTACTAATATAAGTAAGGACCCCAAAAACTGCTGGCAATACTCCATGCAGTTGGACAAATGCCTTATAAAGCCTCAGCGTTCCTCTCAAAATTAATGCTAACACTGCATTTGCCTTCTTTAATCGACCTGCAAGTTAACCTTCAGGGTATCCTGCACAAGGACTACAAAGTCTCTTCAGACTGATAATTTGTGAATTTGCTCCCCTTTTAGAAAATAGTCTATGCCTTTATTTTTCTACCAAAGTGCATGGTCATGCACTTTCCGACACTATATTCCATCTGCAACTTCTTTATGCATTCTCCTAATCTGTCCAAGTCCTTTTACAGAACTCCCTGCTTCCTCAACACAAACTGCCACTCCACTTATCTTTATATCATCCACAAACTTCACCACAAAGCCATCAATTCTAATTGTGATTGGCTAAGTGTGTGGTAACTCAGCCAATAAAAGAAACATAAGGTAAATTTGGGTAGCCATTTTGAAGCTGCCATTTTGTGAGTGGGCCAGAGAGGTGCTTTGGCTCAAAAGGCTTCAGTGAGGAGACACAAGTGAGTAGCAGAAAAGAACAGGTAAGGTTTTTTATATAGTGGTTAATACAAAGACACTGAATTACAATGAATTAAATAAAGTAGGGACACAGTATCAAGTGGTGTATTGCAGCTGCATGATGTAGGAGCTGAAGGACCCCATTTGGTTTCTTTGTGACCACATCTGCAGGAAGTATTGGTTGCTCAAAGAACTCAGGAGAGTGCAGGAGAGATTACTGAAGTCTCCAGAAAAAAAAAGGATATGATTAAGTTTAGAAAGGGATAAGCATTTAACTTCATTATAAAGGAGACACAATTGAGAAGGGTGGTGAATATAGGACTGAAAGTGTTATATGTGAATAAATGCAGAATATGCAAACTCAAGAGAATAAGGTGCAGAAGTGAATGTGGTTGCTATTACTAAGGAAAACGTACTTGGGAGGTTGTAAGGTCTGACAATAGAAAAGTCATCTGGATCAAATAGACTCCAAACCAGTGTTCTGGAAGAGGTAGCTGAAGAGGTTATGGAGGCATTGGTAGTGATCTTTCTAGAATCACTAGCTGCTGATATGTTTGGAGGACTGGAATATCACAAATAAAATTCCACTCTTTAAGAAGGGAGAGAGGTAAAAGAAAGTAAATTGTAGGCCAGGTAGCTTGGCATCAGTGATTGGTAAAATGTTGGGAGTTCATTATTAAGAATGAGGTTTCAGGTGCTTGGAGACACATGACATTATAGGCTGAAGTCAACAAGGTTTTCTAAAGGAACTTCACAAATCAGTGGGAATTCTTTGATGAAATAACAGGCAGGATAGACAAAGGAGTGTCAGAGGATGTTGTTATTCGGATTTTCAGAACGCCTTTGACAAGATGCCACACATGTCGCTGCTAAACATTGTAAGGCTCCATGGCATTGCAGGACACATATCACATGGACAGAAGATTAGATGCCTGGCAGACAGCAAAGAGTGGGAATAAAGCAGGTCTAATCTGGTTCAGCAAAGCACACACAATGCTGGAGGATCTCAGCAGGCCAGGCAGCTAAGTATGGCCAACGTTTCAGGCTGAGACCCTTCAGCAGGATGGTTGCCTGTCTGTGTCTAGTGATGTTCTGTAAATGTTAGTACTGAGCCCCCTTCTTTTCACATTACATGTTAATGATCTGGATGATGCCTTTCGTGGCCAAGGTTGTGGATGACACAAAGATACATAAAAAGTTAAGCAGTGTTAAGGAAGCAAGGAATCTGCAGAAGGACTTGGACAGATTAGGAAAATGGTCAATGATCTGGCAGATAGAATACAGTATTCTGCCCTTGCTCAAGAGCTAGGACAGAAAGATCACTGCAGTCCTGGTGTGGCTATAGTTGAAGGTGGTTTTATTATTCACCAACACGTTACAGTACACAAAGAGCCGGTGTGAAAAAACAGTACTTCTCGGCATTCTTACGAAAGACAGATTCAAATATTGATTGCAATTTCCTACAACTTCTAACAAATGCTTTTGTCCATTGGTGATTAACTTAAAAGTATTAATAATATAAAATGGCAGACCTGATGATGAAAGCTACTTGTTTAACAACGTGATGTTAATGAGTAATCATTAACAGTTGTGAATTTACAAGTGGTGAGATCTAGTAATTAGAGATAAACAAATTGTAGTAAACCATGTATATCTGTGTGGACACGCCCCTCTGCTGACTGCTCCTGTGGCTCCTCCCACAGACCCCTGGAGAAAGGTGATTGTGTCACTGCCCCTCCCACAGTCCAGGGCAGTCATCCGGCATGGACGTGCTCCGTTTTCCTGCTAATAAAAGCCTTTCAGTATTTACTCTACTTCCAGTCTTTTGGAGTTATTGATAGTGCATCACAAACCACATCAGGAAAGACAGGACATAAAGTGTTGGGAAATGTACGGTCAGGCATTTTGGAAGAAGGAATAAAGGCGTAGACTATTTTCTGTATGGGGAGCAAATTCAGAAATCAGAAGAGATGCAAAGGGAACGGATGTGAAGAGCATGCTTCCAATGGTGGAAGTCCAAACTAGAGACTTCAGAACAAAAGGATATTCTAAGTCACCTGAAAGCAGAAGTTGATTAGTGAACTCATAAAAGGTTACAAGGATAAAGCAAGAGAATGGCATTGAGGGGGAAATAAATCAGGTATAATGAAATGGCGAAGCAGACTCAATGGATTGAATAGCCTAATTCTGCTAAGATGTCTTATGAACGTAAGTAGACAATTCCCCTACTGGATGTCAGCGATGAATACAAGAATAATCACTGAAGATGCAAGGAAGACTCAATGTTAACTGTAAGCATTTATGGAAAGAAAGCAGTGAGAACTCAGTGTGCTGTTGAGCAACCTTTTAGTGAATTAAATTTGGGTGCTGGCACAATTTCAGAGGAAGCAGGGTTACCATAAGCTGATTATTTTCCTGATAAATATAATTTGTCATTTTTCAGATCAGTGAGTTTGGAAAATCATATTGGGGCAATTTTTAAACTCTGGACCATGTTTGGCATCATTTACAGATGATTAACAGTGCAAAAGCACTTTGAATATTGCCAGAAATCTCACTGGAAGACCTGGGGTTGAATTTCCCACCTGGCTAAAGTGGGCCCAGAAATGGCCTTGGCATTGTGGCACCCAGAATCAAGTCTACTTGACTCAGAATGGAGCAGAGTATCACTTGGCCAATGCCTAACTGCACAGTGCCATTCTTTCTATCAATCTGATAAGTCCATCTCAAACCATGGCTTCAGAAAATCCTCATGCATCTGCAGCTTATGCAGCAGTTTATCAAATACGACCATGCGATTTTTCAAAATCATATAAATTTTATAATCTTATATAAATATTTTTGCTTCAGCTCTCTTCATTCATACTAATGAGTGCATGGTCAAGCAAAAATATGAATACTTTATATTCATTATATCAGTTCTAGAAAAAACAGATTTAAATCATGACTGATTAAATAAATGCACTGTAGCTTTATTGAATGAAACAGCATGGAATGTTCTTAGCCATCTGCATTAAATTTGTTAGAGAAAACTGGCACACATCAGCACAAGATAATATGGACTCATTACCTGAAATGACATATTTAACAATAATTGCTTCTGAAAATCACACACTGGGAGTGATTTTAACCCTAAAGTAGACAGTTATAATTGACAGGTCACTTGCTCGCCCCAGACCATTAGGAGTTGATCTTCGCAGATTTTAAGTCATTCAATGGCAAGTATACCTGCCCAAACACAGTGAGGTCATTGGAGCTCAATAATTGTCATTCCACTCTGGCAGCCCAAGTGTATAAAAAGATGTGAGATACTTTGCAGGCCAGTACAGTAGTGAAAGAGAAATCTTGAGGGCCAGAAAAAGTCCAAACCGTTTGTAATTTTTTTTCAAACTTCCCTTCTGGGGCTAGCGGGGAAAAAAATGCTGACCCAGAGCACAAAATGGAAGCTCTGGTCAAAGCTGTGAGAAGATGTTGGGTGATGGGTGTGGTGAACTACATATACCTGTCGGGACACGCTCCCTGCTGACTGCTCCTGTGGCTCCTCCCACAGACCCCTGTATAAAGGCGATTGAGACCTGAGCCCGGCCTCTCAGTCTCCAGGATGTAGTATGGCAGTCACTCACTGCTTGTTCCTTCTTCGAGTCAATAAAAGCCGATATCTCGCCTTTATGTCTCAGAATGAGTTATTGATGGTGCATCAATGGGATTTAAATAATTTTCGGGAGTTAACAAGTCTGAAATAGCAGACAGGTTTCTAAAATTATACAGCTCCTCACCTGGTCTAAAGTTAAAAATAGGGCCACTATTATTTTATATAGATTCATTTAATTTTATTTCTGTAGACTCTTCCTTTTATAAAGGTCCATTATTAATTTAGTAAATTAATCTACATATACTTCATGGTAAACATACATTAACCAGAATCAATTTAGCTTAACAATAGAGCAATTTATTTTCCCAAAAAAATAGGAAACTTCTTATTCTTATGGTTCTGATGGCGTCAGTGTTTTCCAGCTGTCCAGCTTGTGCTGTAGACATTCCTCCCAACCCTTCCTCTGTTAATAAGTGGTGGGAAAGGGCAGTGAAGAAACAATGTCCTTGCAACGCTGGCTCCAGCTCCATACACACTAGCACCATTCTCACTAGAACTCCTTAAATGTAGCTCATTAAATGCAGTTGCAGGATGAGAAAATAGCTATGTAGAAAACTTTTCCCCCCCCCCCACCCCAATTTAAACACTGTATGCACTGTTGTTAACAACTGCAAGCCTACATCTGAGAGCAAGTCCATGCGGGAATGATCATCTTGTTGTTACTGACATTCTGTTGTAAGAGGCATATTTTAAAAATGTGTTTCCCATTAAATGGAAAGCTATACTATTTTAACGTTGTTTCGTAAACAAATGTTAATCTCGAGGTACGCATTAAATGCCACTCATCCAATTTTGGATTGTAGTCTATAAATTCTTCCAAATACAAAATTATACAGCAGCTTTACTTAATCTTACCCATATATTAAATCTCCTACAATTTCTAACACTGATCCAGACAATGATGTCAGTGGGTTAACCATCATCTCTTTCCTAAAAATAAATAAATCTCAGAAACTTCTTTTGTAGCCCCATAGCTTCTGCACATCATCCTCTCACTTTCTAGTTTCTTTTAATCCTGTAAAGATATTTTTGATTAGTATATATTTCATCTGATTATTTAAGCCTGTGAAAATGTACTATCATTTGCCACAATTCTTATATCTGATGTTCATCTCCTTAATATACACTAACATGTTTCTTATTATCCTAAGGCTGCTTGCAGTCCTGTTCTTCATTAGGTGTACATATTCATATTTACAAAGAGTATTTATAATTGCCATTGAAGTAGAAAACCAGGCAAGATAGAGCAGACGTTATTGGCTGAATGGCTTATTCATACTCTTATATCTTAATTCTTATATCTGTATACAAATAATTCAGCTGAATTTAAAAGCCATGTAACATGGCTGGTAATTGACTGGGAAGTGAAAAGGGAAAGAGAAAAATGAATGCATTAAAACTGTTATTCTGTGTTAATTACTTCAACTTAACTGCTTAGTGTTAATTACTTCAACTTCTTCTGAGCACATATGTGACTCTTTAAAGGGTAGCGAACTTGATTAGGTGGTTCAGGTGACATATACAACCAAAATGGCAAACAGCTCACTTCAAGCTTTTATTCAATGAAAATACAGTGCATTCTGATTAATTGGGACACATCGGGACAAGAACATTTCAGCCTAATTAAACAGCAGCCACAATTAGCCAAAGTTTCATGGAAATAGTTAAAAAGGTAGAAAAAGACAAAGTACCATTTAAGACATTATGTATTAAATGAAATACAGAACAAAATACAACACTACCAATTCTACTATAGTTCTATAAAACTATGCGCTAGTTCTTAATAGTTATTAATGGAGGAATATGCAGCCATATTCTTTCGATTGACTGTAAATGAACAACATTAGTGCAGATAATAGATTGTCTTCATACAATGCTTTCAACGATTATGTCCTTCAAATCTTCATTTTTATTGTGACATTCAAAATGATTGTTGATACCTTCAAATTCTTCATAGTTCCTAACTTGCTGAAGTAGTGAAACCATTTCATTTTCACTCCCAGCCATATTTGGTAACTCCAAACCTGAAACCTCAGTGAGAAAAACTATTCTGAATTCTCTTATTGCTTATTCCTCTCCAATTATCAGTGACAGACATCACTGTTTCTTGAACACAAACACACACAACTGATGCTATTTAAAAACTGTTCACTCTAAGCATGGCATAGTGTCTAATACCCACACAATTGCATGCAACTGATGCCAGTTAGAAACTGCTCATCAAGTCTCCTGCCCCAATTAAGTGGTGTAGTGTCCCAAATAAATGAAGGGAATCATGGTTATTTTCTCAATAAGGTTTTCTTAAATTTTAAGACTTGTCCCAAATAAATGGTGCCCTGAATAATCAACAGTCCAATTAACTTGAAAGAACTGTATTCAGACTGGGAAGAAGTTCTGCAGCTGTTGAAAATCAGAAATAAAAACAAAAGTGCTGAAAATGTTGGACATATTAAGCAGTATCCAACAAGAGAGGTTTAATATTTTCTGTTAATCATCTTCCATTTTTTTTTCTTTTCTCAGTGGTCAACCAAATTTTATGTTTTCCATCAAGGTTAGCTTTGAACACTTAGAAACACTTCAATTCATAACACAAAAATCCTGAAAGTAAAATCTCTTAGAAATATCCTATCATACCACAGTTACAATGTGTAATTACCTTTCAAGTCCTGTGAAATGGATCGTCAAGGAGGTGGAGATGTTATTACAAATCCGCACAGATTGTGGCCTTCTGGTTAAGAGGTTGAGGATCCAGTCTATCTGGTTGTGTTTACTGAATGAAACATTTTGTGCTGCAAGTGTCCATGTTGCTGTCTCAATTGTGCAATTACAAATTAACACCTATTTGAAATAGGAATGCTGAATAACAAGTTTTTGTATTTTAGCATTTATTGGAAGAACAATGACTCTGAGAATATAGTGGCCCATCTTGATGCACCATCAATAACTTTCCGAGACGTGAGGCGAGATATTGGCTTTTATTGACTGGAAGAAAGAACAAGCAGCAATTAACCACCATGCTACATCTTGGAGACTGAGAGGCAGGGCTCAGGCCCCAATTGCCTTTATACCGGGGTCTGTGGGAGGAGCCACAGTCAGGGGGAGGAGCCACAGGAGCAGTCAGCCGGGTGGGGGGGGGTTCAGACAGGTATATGTAGTTCACCACACATCTGTAGTGAACAACATCAAATCAAGTTATGTTTTCAACTCCAGGGTAGTTAGTGACTTGAATATACATTCTTTTAATGTCATTCATTCAGCTGCTATCAAGCCAAATCACTGTGACAACTGATACCTATTTTGATCCCTACTAACAGGTTTTTTTAAGGATGATTATGTGCTTTCAGTACTTGATACTAACTTGAGCAAACTATTAAGGTTCGCTAAGTGCTAGATGCTGGTGGCAGTTGAGGTTGTAATCCTATTCCTGATTCCTTTCATCCCTATTAAATTATAACCAGTGAAACACCTGCAATGTCATTCTCTCCTTACTTCTGGAAACCATAAAAAATCTAGCCTATTGGCTTTTTATTCTGCTATTAGATGCTTCTTAAATGATATCACCCAGGTACCAAATATATTCATTTCTTCTCCTCAAGATCGTTCCATTGTCTTTGATTTGATACAAATATTGCCTGACCAGAAATTTCTTCCACATAAGTAATGGAAGAACTCCACCATGTACAGTCCCAAGCCCAGCTGCAAAATGAGGAGGGTCAAGCATGGAGCTAGCAACCCCATCCCATAAAAGCCCTATGCTATAGAAACACAAACAGAAGAGGAAGTATCTTTGTTTAGAAGAGGTATAGATGGGCTACACCTGAAAGACTGGGTCAGGACAGAGGACTCGGGCAAGTTGCTGTCAGCGGCCTATGCCCCATTAGGGGTGATGAGATAAGAAGAAATACTGGGATGCCCAAAGTCAGACTCCAATTCCCCAGAGTATGAATGTTGTTCACTGTCAATCATATTAGTCGCTCTTTCTGAGTCTGACAGAATCTTAAAGCAGATGTTGATAATCTTGAAATCAGTCATCAGACATACAACAAAAAACTTGAGATATATATATATATATAGCTAGGGTGTCTAAGACTTTTAAACAGGAGTGTATTTCTCAGGGGAATAGAGAGAGTTTGTAAATCTAACAGGAGCAAAGACTGTTGGGAATGGTGAGAGTGGAGGTGGCAGAGAAGGAATGCTAAGAGCAGGGGGCTGGTGTGGGTGCAGACACACCCAGCTCTGAGGCACCGGGCAAAGTCATTTGATTCTAAACAATTGGTTTACTGATCATTACAGAATGTCTCTCTGCTGCTTCCTGTTCCCTCCCCTCTCTCTGCCCCCTTTCTTATGTATATAACTAGGCAAATGCTTACTGATGTTCTTTGTAGAAAATGTAAAACAGAAAAATACCTTCAAATTGTGTATAATAAACAGAAAACAATGTCTTAGCTGTGGACTTACAGGTAAGTCACCAAAATTAAATCCATATCCAAAACTCTGCGTGTCTAGACCTCATAAACCCTAAATGTTACCAATCATTTAATTTTATACATTACATTGACTTTCCTCTTTTCCTAATATTTTGAAAAAATTTGTATTAGTCAAATAACATAATGCAATCAAAAGTCACATCTTACACATTTAAACATAATCTTGATGAAACTGGAGCCATTCATAACATCAGCGGTCTGAAGTCAAGGCAAGGAAAAGTTGGAACAACGGTAGGAATTCTAAACTATTACTGCCGAAACCCAAATCAATTCATGTTAAACAAAGCATTAACTAATCTGTAAAATAACTCTAAACTTATTGAAATAAGATTTCTGATTAATTTCTCTTTGAAGCTTTATATATCAAGTTCAATTTACAACTCTGCAAAAAGTGGCTGAAATCTGATCTTTGACCCATGTTATTTTGGCAATCACAATGTTTTGTTTATCAGGGCACAGTGGGATTTAACCCCTCCTGCGTGTTCTGCTGTGGAAAGAATATATAGGAGTCCTCACTCTGGAACCTGGAACTGGTTGTACGGCAGTTTATCCTGAGGGAGGCCTTTTACATTAAAAATCAACGTTCTTACGTAATTCTGAAGGGCAGTGTAGTGGCCAGGAGGAGGGCAAGTACAAGATTTGGCACCTGCATTCTCCACTGCTCAACAGCTGCAAATAGTTGAAACAGCATGACAAATTAGTGCTTCATGTTGTGTTCAAAGCAGAGTGTGTTGAAAAAGGAAAATAATCTCTGAACATAACAGAATGGGCAGAGCACAACACCCTGCTGTGACACATTAGCAACAGCAAGAAGATTCATTTGTTACAGTATACAACCAGCACAGGATATGAACTGTAGTTAATAAATCGTACATTATTTCTAAATGGCATGAATTGGGTGCACCACCTTCTTCAATTTTAAATTATGTTGATAGTCTTACATTCTTATTCCTAAGGCCTTTTCTTTCATCTTTCAGGAGCAATGGTCTTCTCAAATTTTACTTACAATCTCCCTCTGTCCAGTTGTCCATAAAGCACAATTTTATGGACTGAAACCTGAAACAGAAGCCTTTTTATAGTCCACAATCACAATTACAAAAATGTAAGCAATTCAGACAGGCAGTCTTCCAAATTTAAACTAAAAGCAGGACCTTCTGCCAAATTCAAGCAAAACTGAAGTGAAAAAGACAATGCCTTCTAATCAGAATCCCCATGTGGAAAGCAAAAACCAACCAAAGCTTGTGCAAGACAAACTTTCAGAAATGAATTGCGGCCAAGCTGTCAAGGTAAAGTGCTATGATTTGTTATTGCAGTCACTTTATCTCACACTGTGCGGGGTCACTTGAGTACTTAAATTCTAAAACTGCTATTCATTCTGAGGGTGGGTCAGCCGTTACCAGGAATAAGGAAACCACCATTCTCTACTTGGGGAAAAAATAGCATTCCTATTGCCTGCAGGCCTTCACAGTTGATTGCTCCCTCATGGAGAAATGGATTTGTTGTTATCTGGATTTCTAACCACACACCACATAAATGTGATAAACAAGTTTGCTTACTCTTTGACTTAAATTTCTTGTATCCTTCATCCAATAAATAATATAGTCCAGTCTTCAAATATTGCACACTCCATCACATCAATTCCAATAATACCACTTCCACATTAGTGCCTCTGCCAGGTTTTCCTTTCCTCTTAAATGAGGCTTCCTTTCCACCATAGTTGAAAGGCACTTTGACTACATTCACAGATTTCAAGTACTCTTTTCCTTCTCTCCCGGAACATTATGGTTACCTTTTGGCCTCGGGATCTGACAAAAGTAGTCAACCTGTAAAAAATAATCTACATTCCCATTCTTCTCTGATCTATATTAATCCTTCTCATTCATGCTTTTCTTGTGCTGCAATCATGTTTCAAATGATTTGCACTTTGGAGGAAAGGTCATTAACTTGCATTTTCCTGAAGTACTCTCCTCACCACCTCTCTTCCACATCAGCCTGAAAGGGAGGCAGGCTCTTTCCTGATCTCAACATAGAAATGTGACAATCAGGCGATGAGGTAAACCTCCACCCCCCCCCCCCCAAGGAGATATCAGCACACTTGTCCTCCACCCCCCCCCCCCAAGGAGATATCAGCACACTTGTCCTCCACCCCCCCCCCCCAAGGAGATATCAGCACACTTGTCCTCCACCCCCCCCCCCCAAGGAGATATCAGCACACTTGTCCTCCACCCCCCCCCCCCAAGGAGATATCAGCACACTTGTCCTCCACCCCCCCCCCCCAAGGAGATATCAGCACACTTGTCCTCCACCCACCCCCCCCCAAGGAGATATCAGCACACTTGTCCTCCACCCACCCCCCCCCAAGGAGATATCAGCACACTTGTCCTCCACCCCCCCCCCAAGGAGATATCAGCACACTTGTCCTCCACCCCCCCCCCCAAGGAGATATCAGCACACTTGTCCTCCACCCCCCCCCCCCCCAAGGAGATATCAGCACACTTGTCCTCCACCCCCCCCCCCAAGGAGATATCAGCACACTTGTTTTTCATGATGGCCTTTCAGGCCAATGCCACAACTCAACAGAGTTTTTTTATACACCATTCTCGAGGCTGAGGGGTAATCTAACTGAGCTGTATAAAATTAGGAGAAGCTGAGATAAAGTGAATAGAACTTCCTTTGCAGAGAGTTCCATCAACTTAGGGGATACAGATTTAGGCAGTAAGTTTCAAGAGGAAGGTGAAGAAGAGTGAGGGAGGCCTGAAAGTCACTGGTTGAAAGGTTGACAAAGGCAAAAGCCTTCATCAGCTATAAAATACTCAAAAGATGAGCACTTGATGTGCTGTTGCAAAAGTAAGATAGCCCTTTATCGGCTGAGTTCATTCTCCGTCATAAATTTCTATCATCCACTGACTTTGTGCAACCACTGCAAATTTTTATTGGGAGAATCCTACAACAGTGAATGACCTTTAGGGTGATTTTATGACAGGTGAATTATAGAAAATGAGCAATTAACATCAGATCTTGGAAATCCATAATCCTGTTTTTAACAAAACTTACACCATGCAACTCTACCAAGATGTATAGTAGGTTCTGTTCTTGAGCTATCACAGAACGGAACTAGGAACCTCCCAGCTTCTTACTTCATCACCCCACCCCACCCACCTGGCTTCCCCTTCACCGTCTAGCTTATACTCTTTCCTCTCCCTCTCTTTCCGGTCCAGAAGAAGTGTCTCAGCTCAAAATATCGACTGTTCATTCCTTTCCATTGATGCTGCCTGACCTGCTGAGTTCCTCCATCATTTTGTATGTGTTACTCTGGATTTCCAGCACCGGTAGTTTGTTACTAATCCATTGTGCCAATATTTGAATTTGTAATTTGCAGCCAAACAAAATGGAAGATCTTGATATCATTTGGTGGCTGGTTTAGACCATTTTCAGTCATGTGTGCCTGGCCTTTGAGTACAAATATCTTCAGCACTAGAACAACTTTCTGGATATCTGAAGTTTCTCATTGACGTGGTTACTTAGAACCACAATCTTCAGCAATTACAGGAAATCCAATATACAGGATATGTCAATGGTACACTTTACTTTTAAATACAAGAATTTGAAATGTGCATCTCCAGTCTTGCCTGAAGTATCACCACGATCACTGGAAAAGGTAAGAAAGGGCTGAAGAAGAAGGAATATGACAGGAAAGTAGACCATGGGAGAAGTGGAAGGAGGAAGCACACCAGAGGGAGGTGATAGGCAGGCGAAGAGAAGAGGTAAGAGGGAAGGCAGTCAGAGTGGGGAATGGAAGAAGGAGGAGGGGGAGGTGAAAAATTACAATAGTTAAGAGAATTCAAACATTGGCCTGTGTTTACAATATAGACAAAAAGGTACATATGGTTTAAAAGTATATGAAAGTTCTTCGTTCAACATCTTCACAGAAAATAGTTGAGGTATTCAGTTCCAGAAAGCAGTTAAATATAAATAGAACCTTTCTTATTCTCTGTCTGTAAATCAGTGGACCTGAAATTGTGCTCTATATAGCCAACAAACAGTAAATCCTCTTACTCACCCTGGAAAAGTAACTCTAGCAATAGGTTAAAAGTCTGTACATAGTGTCCAGTTCCATTTTCAGTTAGTAAAATCTTATGCTTGCAATTATAACAGGTCATGTTTAGCTTGCTGTTGTAAGGATGTTTTTTTAAAATGAAAGTGCCAATAAATGGAGAAGTGTGAGACCTATTCTGACAAGTTCAGATGACCAAATCTATCTGTTTGCTCTGCTGCTGGACACAGTATGAAGTTTAAAACAGAGTTCACAACATTACACTGGGGGAATCACTAAGGATGTTCTGGTGTATAGTCCAAGACCCAAATGACTTTAAAAAATTCACAAATAAATGATTAGGAAACAAAGAGAAGGTAAATTGCTAAATTTGAAAAAAAAACACAAATATAATTGCTTATGTGGTTTTAAGGATTTTGACTAATATATTTATTTGTTTATATTTAAATGTGAAGCACAGATTTTGCAGCTTGCAAAGTCCTACCTCCTGCTTTTGTGGCAGTCAAAGGCTGCCACAGCAACTTGTGAGATCAGGACTTCTTCATTGTTGTCAATAATTCTGTTGCTACTGAGACCACCTCAGTGAACACTGGGGTATGGAGGCTAATTGAGATTGGCCCTCCTTATCCAAACAAGATTACAATAGACAGGGGAACAACTCAGAGCCTGGGGTTCTAGGTGAGCAAAATGTGGTCCATTGTAAATTTGTTACCCTGTAACTGTACTTTTCTATCAGAGTATAGGCTGCACAACCCTGTCAAGCAAGGTTATACAACTATGCAGCATAGGATTTCGGAGAGACTGTATTAAGGGTGGGTTTAATGATGTTGGAAATATAAAAAATAAACATGGATAAAAGCATCAAACATCAGCTATAAAAATACTGCAGATTGTTGAAATGTTGAGCAATACACACACAATATACACACAAGAAGTACCTTGTGTCCATCAACACAACCGCAATAGTGGGGAAGGCTCAACAGTGACTATACCATCTAAGGTGCTTAAAGAGAGCTAATATGCCCCAAACATTGCTGACCAACTTTTATAAATGTATGATAGCATATAGTTGCAGCAAGACAGATCACATAGCACTCCCACAGGTGATTTGGCTAGCTCAGCACATCATTGAGACTCTACAACCGGACCTAGATACAATCTATAACTCTCGATGCCTGTGGCATGCTTGTAACATCATTGAAGGCCCATCCCATTCCAGACACTGTCTGTTCAATCTTCTACCATCTAGTAAGAGATACAGAAATACCTTCACCAAGACAAGTCAGAGTAAAGAACAGTTTCTTCCCAAGGGCTGTAGTGTAGCTGAATAATGTTACACCCCAGCTTGCCAATGGCCTTTGAGTCTTATGGAGTATCGAAGCCACTTATTATATGTAAACATGGGAGTTAAGCCATACCACATGCATTGTAATTATCTGTTTGCATAGACTGGAGTAGCACCACAATCTCATTGTCTTGAACAATGACAGTACAGTTCTATTCCATTCAAAATACTAGAGGAATTCAGCAGGTCAGGTAGCATCATCAGAGGGAAATGAACAGTCGATGCCTTGCTCTAATACTTAGGAGAGTGAAATCTATTTGCAAAGGCCAGTACACTTATTCTAAATCCACAAAATTCCTTGATTGGTAAACATATTCAAAATGTTTACACTCAACAATTTGTGAAAGAAACAAACATATTGCTCCTGAGTAAAGCTTCCCAAACGTTATTTTTTCTAATTTACTGTTTCATTGTGTATTTTGGATACACCAAACCCTCATGTTATGATAGGGTTGTATTCCTAGAAAATATATTCCATATCATAATTTTCTGTTACATGAATTTTGACAAAAATGGAATAAAATGTTGTTTCTTTCACATTTTTTGTATATTTAGTTACTTTTTTCCCTCATATTAACTCCAAAAAAGTGACTTTTATTATCTCAATTTTTTGTTTGTGATTTGAAAGGGCAACTTTTCACTACTGAAACTATTGTAATGTGGAGATACACTGGTATTAGAGAATTTGGTACATTATATATACAGGTCAAGATACGGAAATTATTCAGAGAAATTCAGTTTGGTCATCAACATGGTTACAATTAACTACTAAAAGACATCTCATTTTAAATGTCATATGCTTAGATGAGATAGTTGCATTGTAAATATTTACTGTCAGTTTTCATTGTGAATGGTGATATAAAACGTATGTCAAAAGCTATGCGCCATCAAGAAGATGTTTTACAATTGTAGCTGATTTTTTGTGTTGTTCCACTTTGAGTGGAATTGAATTTGAAACTTCTAACCACATGAATTAAATTTTTAAAGCCAATTTTTAGATTTTTTGGTCAATCCAGCCTTTTGTAATTTAAGCTGGCTGCAGTGTGTTGAATTCACTTTCTCAACATTGTTGTCTTCCAGCACCTGTTAACTAAATACACTGTTAAAATAATGCACTTTGTGTCATTGTTACTATTTCAGTAAGTAATAAGGCAGGCAGGCCTTAGTGAGTATTGACAATAATAACTCACCTTTATATTATGTTTTGTAACTTCAAAACATTAAACTAATTCAAATGAAGACACAGGAGTCCAAAATGTGAGTCTAACTTTGTACTTTACTTTAAGTGAGGCGCACGAGTATCGCAGGGTAGTGTGATGACGTATACAATTCACATATTTATACTTACAACCCATCATCATTTATTTAAATTAAAAAGAATGCCTAATCAAATAATACATATTTATACAAAACTACTTGATATTACTAAAATATTAAACAAAGTTTCAGACAACTGAATATATAAAAAAGGTAAGAAACATTTAAATTTGTACAGTATCTTTCATTACCTCAGCATTTCTGGAAGTATTTGAGCCAATATAAGCAACTTTTGAGTTCTGTTATAATTTAGGCAACCAAGTCAGTAAAGTTCACACGGCAAGTCACAATACCAGGGGTGATTGATAAGTTTGTGGCCTAAGGTAGAAGGAGTCAATTTTAGAAAACCTAGCACATTTATTTTTCAACATAGTCCCCTCCTACATTTACACACTTAGTCCAGCAGTTGTGGAGCATGTGGATCTTGGACTTCCAGGAAGTGTCCACAGCGGGGTGATTGATAAGTTTGTGGCCTAAGGTAGAAGGAGATGAGTTATACAATTCTCTTTACAGGAACATGCAATTGAACTCTTAGAATGATTATGCAGAAAGTTTGAAGTTAATAACTCATCGGGGTGATTGATAAGTTCATGGCCTAAAGTAGAAGGAGATGAGTTATTAACTTCAAACTTTCTGCATAATCACTCAAAGAGTTGTCCGGCATGTGCATGTAATGACAGCTGTATAACATCTCCTTCTACCTTAGGCCACGAACTTATCAATCACCCATCTGTGGACATGACCACTGGACTAAGTTTGTAAATATAGGAGGGGATTATGTTGAAAAACAAATGTGCTAGGTTTTCTAAAATTGACTCCTTCTCCCCTAGGCTGTGAACATATCAATCACTCCTCGTAAACCAATAGCCTGTTGTACTGTGAATAATCCACGTACAAAAATTGACTTGACCACCTTTTAAATTCTTCTTTGAGTTGTGCCATCAAACACTTTACATCTACATTTCTGAGCTAATGCAGTCTTGCATTAATGTCTCATCCAGGGCAAAATATGATATAGAATTAATTTTAAATGATATTTTACAGTAAAAATAGCTAATCTATAACCTCAAAGGTGCAATGGTTCATTTTATTGTCAAAGTATGCATGTACAATACAACTCTGATATTCATCTACTCCAGATAAGCCATGAAATATAGAAAGTCATGGCGTTATCAAAAAAACATCAGCCACTCCCTCCCCACTTGAAAAGGAAAATGAAGCAAAACTTACAAACCCATAGCCCCTCACTGCCTCCATCTCACAAAAAATCTAACAGGTCGCCCTCACAGAAAATGGCGGCTAGAACACCAAACCCTTTACCCCCCAACTCCTCCCTCAGACAAAAACCAACAGATCGCCCACCCAGAAGATGACAACCAGAACATCAAAAACCCCCAAACCCCAACCCCCTTACTCACAAAAAAAGCAGGAGTAACATCAAATACCCAATTCCTCTCCCCCACAAAAAGAACACCATATGCAAGTAGTTACATAAACCCTAGACATCTATCTTATGTCATATGGGAAAATTGATTTGTGAATTTACTTTAACTGGTGACTATGATTTTACAGTTTAAGACCAAATTAATAGTTAGGTTATCTACACAGAAGTTAGGTTTTTTTTAAATAATAATTCTGCATTTACCTCAAAATTCATCTGACTCCAAATTTGCTAAACGTTAAGCAATTCATCCAGACCAAATTTTAGTTAATATAAACTTACAAGTATTAGAAGTACTTAAAACTAGAAACAGGCCGGTACCAGCATGTAAATGCAAGTTATTTCCCTTTTCCTTCAGTTATACAAAACCAGAATAAGATGAATCATCATGCCATTTATCTTTTCAGCAACTTTTATTATGAAACTGAATGATTAATGGATGGCAAGTAGTCCAGACAATTGGAAGAAAGGAGACAAGGTCACCTTCGATGGCTACAATGTACCAGAAAATGAGAAGAGGCTATTATTTTTTCTTTGTGGCATAGAATCAACTGGCACTGGTGCAAGTGAAAAGATTGAGATTTATTCCTCTCTCAAATGCATTTGGTCTGAAGAGGAGCATCTAGTCCAGTAATAATGCACAGAACATTAACAATGCCATGCATGATTTTCCATTACAGTCCTTTCTTAGATTGGATGTTACCCAACACCAGTTTCCAATTAGGTCAGGATCACCTGTCTGAAACACTCTAGAAGTAAGTGGGAATAGATATTTTGAACATTGCAATAAATTAGCAATATTAAAAAAATACAAGATTACTGACCATAATTTTCCCATGTAAAATATTAGCCAAGAAGTTAGCAGAACAGACATAAATAGAGAACCAAGAAAAGAAGCAATAAAACAGGATAACTTGAAGACATTTCTGCCCATCTAATTTTGCCAAGTGTTTAACTTTGTGTTCCATACTGCACAGAGACTGACAACTTATACTGATGTAGTCCATATCATAGCCCATGTTTGGAACGGAGGGTTTAGCAGCTAAACTTTAGCCTGACTGGGCAATTGAAGCAGAAGTATTAGAAACTGCCAACTGACTACTAACCACTGAAATGATTTACACACCTTTTATACAATCCTCTGAACTTGGTTAACAATTATGTTTCTGCTGTTTACATGAGTTGCCAATGGCATTGTTAGTTTGAAGTCTTAAACTCCAAATGATTAAAAGTAGAGTCACCCTACTTCAAAAATACAAAATATATTCATTATTTAAATAATCAAAATATATCAGCTGTAAATAACATTCAATACTTGTTAATAAAATGAATTCAATATGATATACAAGCATAAAGTTGTTTATCAACTGTACTTGATTTGATACTTATTTTATGCATATACTGTAGTTAAAATGTTAAGATTAAATAATTTTATATCTGATACATCTATTGTTTTGGACAGAATTTCTCCTCATTGTTAAACTATAATTCCAACTACCAACAGATAAAAGTAATTCGGAAGAAGTGCAGCCTGTACAATGTTAGATGTTCCAACCAGAACATTTTTAGTTAGCTTTGTAATTTCCCTGCTTGTTTGCTTCTCTTGTACTGATATTGCGTATTAGCATTGCTCATTGCTAGACAACTGAATCAACAAATGGTAAAAAAAAAGTGCTTCACTTAATTCTAAATTGGAAGCAAGCCCCTTGAACATTTTAACCTCCTTGTCTGTGATATGGCCATGTATGGCCATGAAAATGTATTTCTTGAAAGTTCCTCAAATGCTGTTCAGTCATTTTCTCCCCCACATGTGACAAGTGAATATTTAATATCCATCACACAGCATTAAAAGAAAAAAGTGCTTATTTATCAAAAGGCAGCTTTCGACTATTCATCAAAGTATAAGCCTTATATGCCTTGCACTAATAAATTGTCTATGTCTACAAAGGCCTTATATTCAGTTCACTGAACTATGCAAATATTTCTTGCAATAAAATGACAAGAGGACCATAACTTGTATACATTTTTCTACATACAAATCCAAACAACGGAAGCTGTAAAGTGCATCAGACACTAGGTTACACAAAAAAGAAACTGGCAATGACAGAAGCTGAAAATGCTTCAGAAGTCCCATTATGGAGGGGGCAGGAGTTAATAACACGGAATCCCATCACAGTAATTAAACAAAATTAAAAGGGAAGGCTCAGCTATTACTGCTAAATAAACAAGAAATAATGAGAACAAGATGAAATTGCAGTACTGTTTGAACACCGAGGTGGGAAATGGTAAATATATTGAATTTGTTTAACATTATTAAGATATGACTTGATGATTTCCATCCAGCAATCAGTAAATGGATTTACCAGATCTTCATCTCAGATCTGCTGAAGAACAGAGGAAGGGACATTTGTAAGATAATGAATCTGAAACCAGTACTTATCACTGATATTTTTTTATTTTTCTCTTTTAATGATTTTAACAGGTGAAGTGTGGAAGAATTGCCAGTTTTCGTGAAATACTTAAGATTGGTTTAACTTTGCAATTGATAAATAATGGTTCTTTTGGGTGAATCATGAGGCTACATTAGTACATTACTGCTGTCACCTGGTATTATGCAACTATGCTACACAAGTATATAAATGTATTTTTCTTCCCTTTACACAAAACAAGGATGTAAATTATCTACTTTTGTAAAATACCCCAAATTATTTGCATGTTTTTAAATATATTGCTTTAAAATATTTTAAACAATAGTCTATTCAAATATAACATTCACCCAAGAAATGAATTATAAATGGCCAAAGTTTGCCGGTCAATCACAATATGTAAACATTAACTTGCTGAGCTAAATATTTGCACCAGATGTTTGCAATTCTCAATAAAAGTGGAACAGTTTCAGAGAAAGCTGAAAAATCCTTTCATTTCAATGCCAAGCATTAGTACAAAGTTCATAGAATTGATGTATTGCAACTAATATAGGTTGCTCCAGAAGTCTTAGTCCAACATAATAATTCCTGAATTATTCATGTTTAATGTGTTCATATTTATCTTTCATGAAAGATTTCTAGAAGCTATCGATAAAACCCAATGAAGCTGCACTCATCCAGTGTTCAACAATTTACAAAAAGTGGCTATGGAATCACTGGATGCTGACTTGTAGTTACCAGAGATACCAGACAAGACTGCAATAGTAACTTCCAATCCTGTTCTTACTCAACTCCTACAAATATTGATGACAATAAATAATCATCAAAATTCTACTACTGTTGGTGTATTTCAAAGCAGTTGCTGATGCACCATCAATAACTCTCAGAGACATGAGGCAAGATAGGCTCTTATTAGCTGGAAGAAAGCACTGTCAGCAGCAAGAGATCATCACACAACATCCTGGAGACTGAGGAAGGAGCAGTGCCTCCAATTGCCTTTATACAGGGGTCTTTGGGAGGAGCCACAGGAGCAGTCAGTGGGGGGGGGCATGTCCAGACAAAGTTCACCACAGTTGCCTTATCAGCAGTATGCAATTTCTTATTTATTTTAGTAAATTAATGGTTTGAGCCAGGCAAAAAACACATTGGAAGAAAGAGCACAAATATTTTTGACACATTTCTTGAAACATGGTAGTCAACCAGTAATCCAAGTGATTTTAATGCAAAAAAGAACAAATGAATTTGTAAACAAGTGAGTTTTCACTAAATCTATTATTGTCTTCATTACTATCCTAACTGAATCAGCCTTAATATCTCAATAGAGTGGAGAAATTCACTGAAGGATTGCATTACACTTGACTCATGTAAAACAGGCAATATTAACTTTAGAGGTCTTTCTGCGGCTATCTGGTGTAAGGATTAAACATGAGCAAAGAGTGTAGCTGAGGTCCAGGTACTACTTGATATTACTAGGACAGATGAAACCAAAGGAATAACCAGATCTTAATTATATTCTTATTGAACACAATAACAAACATTTCCAAATCATTTTTCATCTATTGAACACTTCCTTATTGTATGTCATCCATGCAACTTTATCTCATCAGATGATGTCACTTCTGGTGCAAAGTTGCTTTTAAAGCATTGGGAGAAACTTGGACCATATTGTCATTGGTTCAGCACAGGATGGTAACAATTTAAATCTGAAAGACATATAAGGTAATCAAAATACTGGCACACATTCACACCCTTTCACTCATTAATAGTACCCCATCCAACGACTCCATATCCCTTGAAGCCCTTCCAAAATCAGTTACCCTCCCAGAACGCAAATGTGTACTTCCACTACCTTTTAGCATCTAGTTACTCTTCTACGATCTTTTCAGCCCAATTTAGTTAATGTGTCAGAGTCACCGCGTGTAAAACTTAGGAAGCTGTAATCAAAAAGTGTCTTTGAAGGTTATAAAGAAGGCAGAAGAGAATTCAAGAAGGGAATCAGGAATCCCAGAAGGGGTCACGAACAGTCCTTGGCAAGAAAGGTTAAAGAGAATCCCAAGGCATTTTGTACCTAAATCAAGTGCAAGAAGAAAACTAGGAGAGAGCAGGTCCATTCAAGGTTAAGAGACAGGGATATATTTGAATGGATGCTGAGGATGGAAGTGAGGTCCTTAATGAGTACATTAATTATTTACCAAGGACAATGACATTGAGGATAGAGAGATCAATGGCACATGCATTAAAATGGTGGGGCATTTCAAAGTAATGAAGGAATAAAGTGATAAAGTAGTAAAGTGCTGGGCCTCTAAAAGAGCATAAAGGTGGATAAGTCCCCAAACATTGATGGGACATAGCCCAAGTTATTGAGAGAGACAAGAGATGAGATTGCTGGGGCCTTGATCAATATCTTTGTGCCCTCTCTAGTCATAGGATAGCTCCCAGATGACTGGTAAGTAACTAATATTGTTCCATTATTCAAGGAGGGAACCAAGGATAATCCTGGAAACTGTAGATCAGTGACTCTCACATCCATGGTAGGGAAGTTACTGGAGAGAATTCTTCAGGATAAGAATTATAAGCATTTGGAAAACTATGGCCTAATTAGGAAAAACCAGCATGTCTTTGCATGGGGCAAGTCATGTTTTACTAACTTGATTGATTTTTTTTGGCGAGATAACGAGGGTGATAAGGTAGAGCTGCGTATGTTGTCTATATGGATTTTTGTAAGGTGTGTGTGACAAGGTCCCTCATGGAAGGCTCCGCCAGGAGATTAAGATGCATGGCATCTGTAGTGGTTTGACTGCTTGGATTCAGAACCTTCCCACAGAAGACAGCGTGTGGTGGTTAAAGGGACTTAGTCTAGCCGGAGGTCTGTGATTAGTGGTGTTCCACAGGAATCTGTAATGGGACCTCTTCTACTTGTGATGTATACAAATGACCTGGATAAAATGTAGATAGCTGGGTTAATAAATTTGGTGATGATATGAAGATTAGTGGTGTTGTCAATAGTGTAGAAGACTAGCAAAGCATACAGCAGGATATGGTTTAGTTGCAGATATGGGTGGAGAAATAGTAAATGGAATTTAACCCAGCCAATTGCAAAGTGTTGCGCTTACAAATGTAAAGATACAATACACTGTTAAGGGCAATACCTGGGGTGATTAAGAAGGCATATGGTATGCTTGCCTTTATTAATAAAGGCATTGAGTTCAGAAGTCAGAACGTTATATAGCAGCCTTATAGAACTCTGGTTAGGCCACATCTGGAGTACTGCATACAGTTCTGGTCACACCATTATAGGAAGGACGTCAATAATTTAGAGAGGGTGCAGAAGGGGTTTACCAGGACTCGAAGGCATATGTTGTGGTGAGAGTATGGATGATCTTGGGTTGTTTTCTCTGGAGCAGAGGAGGATGAGGGGAGATCTGAAGGAAGTTTAAATGGTGTTGAGTGACATAGAAAGAGTAGACAGACAGTATCTTATTCCCAGGATTGAAATGTCTAATACCAGAGGGCATGCATTTAGAATGAGAGGGGCAAGTTCAAAAGAGATGAGAGTTTTTACAGACAGAAAGAAATGAGTGCCTGGAATGTGCTCCCTGCTGACTGGGGTGATGCTTGAGGCAGATACATTAGGGACTTTTAAGAGACGTTTAGATGGGCACATTAATGGAAGGATATGGACATTATGCAGGCAAAAGGATTAGTTTAGTTGGCTACTTGATAACTTATTTAATTGGTTTGGCCAATAGTGTGGGCCAAGGGGCCTGTCCCCATGCTGTACTGCTCTATGTTCTGTGTTCTCCCATTAGGGCCTTTAGAGGGAATTCTTTAAAGAACTTTCACTGGAATTTACCATTCATTATTTTTGTTTTGAGCATTTGGAAACTAGAGAATACTCCAGCACTTACTTTCATGCCTGTAAGGCACAGTGACTTTCTAATTAACAAATGTGGCTTTTAGAGTTGTAAAACTTCATAGACTAAAAGAATAAATTATAAAATGAACAAACAAGCTGCTGGAGTAACTTAGTGAGTCAAGCAGCACCTAAGGGAGGAAGGAATTGTTGACATTCTAAGTAGAACCCTCCATCAGAGCTCCATGATTTCAACACAAAGCATTAACAACTCCTTTCCTCCCAAGATGCTGCTCAACCCACTGAATTCCTCCAGCAGATTGTTTGCTGCTCCAGATTCCAGCATCAGCAGGCTTTTATATTGTTAAATTATGAATTTTTTTAACTACTTTAAAAAGTTGGTTTGTGAAAGATCATCACATTCCATGCATGTATATATAATGTACATAAACATGTGGAATAGTTATCACATGTTTAGTATTCTCTGTAATGTTTCCTCATTTTTATCATGTTAACATAATCATGCATATGGTTACAATTTCAAACAGGAAATGGCATCATATCTATGTTGACATCTTATTAAAGAAGTCATTAAGTTCAATGTGCAATGCTTCTGTGTCACAATAAATATATATATAATGTGCACTGCAGTTGATATGATATCAAACACATTCCACTTTCAGATTTCAGCAACGGATTCAATGCTAGAATTGATTCAGATGACCCCTTGTCATTGAGGGATCAGCAGTGGAAAAGGTGAACAGTTTCAAGTTCCTGGGTGTCAAAATCTCTGAAGATCTTTCCTCAGCCCAACATATTGATGCAATTATGAAGAAGGCACGTCAGAGGCTATATTTCATGAGAAATTTGAGGAGATGTTACCAAAGACTCCAGCAGCTTTCTATAGCTGTACCGTGGAGAGCATTCTAGCTAGTTGCATTACCATCTGGTATGTACCGGCCACTGCACAGGATCAGAAAAAGCTGCAAAGGATTGCAAACTCAACCAGCTGCATCATGGGCGCTAGCCTCTCCAGCTTCAAAAGGTGATGCCTCAAAAAGACACCATCATCGTTAATGACCCTCATCACCTAGAACTTTCTATTTATTACTATCATCACAAATGAGGTATAGGGGCCTGAAGACACACGAAACATTTTAGGAACAACTTCTTCCCCTCGCCATCAGAGTTCTGAATGGACAATCACTGACCCATGAACATGACTCATTATTTTTGCTCCCTTTCTGCACTATATATATAGTTGTAATTTATAGTATTTTATGCATTGCATTGTATTTATAGATTGTGCTGTCGCAAAACAACAGATTTTATGATATATGCCAGTGATATTCCCCTGATTCCGAGCTCTGAGCTGAATATTTACAGGTGTCCCTCATATCATTAAACCTATTGAATGTTGAAAGGCCTCAAAGAGTGGATATGGAGAGGACGTATTGGAAACGTTCCAATATTGGGGAGTCTAAGACCAGAGGGCACAGCCTCAGAATAGACGGACATTATTTAGAACAGAGATGAGGAGGAATTTTTTTAGCCAGAGAGTGGTGAATCTGTGGAATTCATTGCCAAGTCATTGGGTACATTTGAAGCAGAGGTTGATAGATCCGTGATTAATCAGACATGAAGGAAACAGGGAGAAGGCAGGAGGTAGGGGCTGAGAGGGAAATGGATTAGCAAGGATGAAATGGCAGAGCAGACTTGATGGGCTAAATGGCTAAGTCTGCCCCTAGATCTTATGGACTTATGTTATGGAAGGCTTTGTCAAATAAGTCAAATTACCAAATCTTTCCAATTGGTATTTTAATTCTTTAATAAACTAAAATTTAAAAAATAAAACTAGGAAAAATGAATGACCAATCCAACAAATCTGTTTCTATTTTATATTTTCTTTCATTTTATATTTCAATTTTGCACATTATGTGCCTGCCTCTCTGCCCAGGGTTGAAGGTCTTGTCTGCACAATTGCCGAGGGACAAAGGTCACATCCGTCCACCCACACCCAGGGACAAATGATGTGAAGACTAATTATTTAGCAGCTGGTATTTAATTTGAAGGATGACCGCGGAGGTGCGTGTGCTGCTGAGGACCCGTGACTCCGCCTTCAGAGCAGGTGGCAAGGAAGCCCTAACAATAGCGAGGGCCATACTGTCCCGGGCCATCAGAGAGAGAAATCATGCACACGCCCAGCGAATCAACAGCCATCAGGATAGCGGTGACACGTGGTGCATGTAGAAGGGCATTCAGGACATCAGCAACTACAGAACAACATCACCTGCCTGTGCTGGTGATGCCTCTCTCCCAGATGCGTTGAACAACTTCTACACTTGTTTTGAGGCGGAAAATGATGTGGTGGCGAGGAAGACCACTCCTCCTCCTAATGACCAGGTGCTGTGTCTTACTGTGGCCGATGTGAGGAAAACTCTATGCAGGGTCAACCCTTGGAAGGCTGCACCAGACAATATTCCTGGCAGAGTGCTCAGAGGTTGTGCAGACCAGCTGGCAGAAGTTCTCACTGACATCTTCAACATTTCCCTGAGCAGCACCAGCGTTCCAACATGCTTCAGGGTCACCACCATCGTCCCCGTGCCGAAGAAGTCTTCAGCGTCCTGCCTCAACAACTACCGTCCCATTGCTCTCACATCCATCATCATGAAGTGTTTCGAGAGGCTCGTCATGAGGCACATCAAGACCCTGCTACCCCCCCCCCCTCACTGGACCCCGAGGTTCGTGTATCGTCCCAAACGCTCAACAGACGACGTTACTGCCACCACTCTCCACCTGGACAAAAAAGACACCTATGTTCGAATGCTGTTCATAGACTTCAGTTCAGCATTCAACACAATCATTCCTCAGCACTTGATTGGAAAGCTGAAACTGCTGGGCCTGAACACCTCCCTCTGCAACTGGATCCTAGACTTCCTGACTGGGAGACCTCAGTCAGTCTGGATCGGGAGCAGCATCTCCAAAACCATCACACTGAGCACGGGGGCCCCCCAGGGCTGTGTGCTCCGTGCACTGCTGTTCACTCTGCTGACTCATGACTGTGCAGCAATACACAGCTCAAATCACATCATCAAGTTCGCCAATGACATGACCGTGGTGGTCTCATCAGCAAGAATGATGGGTCACCATACAGAGAGGAGGTGCAGTGGCTAACGGACTGGTGCAAAGCCAATAACCTGTATCTGGAAGTGAAGACAACAAAAAAGATGATTGTTGACTTCAGGAGAGCATGGAGTGACCACTCTCTGCTGAACATTGACAGCTCCTCCATTGAAATCGTTAAGAGCACCAAATTTCTTGGTGTTCACCTGGCAGAGGATCTCACCTGGTCCCTCAGCACCAGCTCCATAGCAAAGAAAGCCCAGAAGCATCTTTACTTTCTGTAAAAGGCTGAGGAAAGTCCATCTCCCACCCCTCATCCTCACCACATTCTACAGAGGATGTATCGAGAGCATCCTGAGCAGCTGCATCACTGCCTGGTTTGGGAATTACACCATCTCAGATCACAAGACTCTGCAGCGGATAGTGAGGTCGGTTGGGAAGATCATCGGGGTCTCCCTTCCCGCCATTACACCACATGCTGCACCCGCAAAACTAACAGTATTGTGAAAGACCCCACACACCCTTCACACAAACTCTTCTTCCTCCTGCCATCTGGCAAAAGATACTGAAGCATTTGTGCTCTCACGACTAGACTGTGCAACAGTTTCTTCCCCCAAGCCATCAGACTCCTCAATACCCAGAGTCTAGACTGACATCTACATCATTTACTATTATATTGAAATTTGTCCTCTACTGTGCCTATTGTCACACAGGTGAGAAACTACTAGAAAATTCAGCAGTCTAAGGAACAAGGAGGCAATTAAAAGAGAGGGAGGACTCTGACTTGGTTTTGATAACACTTTTAATTGTGACCTTGAGAGAGAGAGTACGGCACCAGCTGAGACACGAGCTGGGATGTCACTGTGGTAACAGCTCAGAGCGGTTGAGCCAACAGACGGCTGGAATTTCGGATGGAATATAAAAGTTGAAGCTTTGGTCTGATAACGGCAGAGGAGACATGATACTGGAAAATTGCAGAAGCAACCCGAGAAACCACTGGTGAAGTTTAAGATCACCACGAGGGTGGAGGCCACGGACACATTAATTTCGACCCATAATTACCAGTGTGGGGAAGAGCTTGCCTGTGTGGGTCTGCTGGTGGTGAACCCGTGCCATGGGTTAGTAGACCATTCCATAGAAGGGGCTCTGTCCATCTGTGTCTGTGTGGGGTTCACACGAAGTGACTCTAAAGACTTCGGAAGCAAGAACAACCAAAGCTGCCAACGTAAACATCAACTCAATTAACTCTCTCTCCATCAATTCAACTTGACGCAACACAAAGTGAACTGAACTGCTTCAACTTACCTGACACTGTAAAACTGAAATCTACCTCCTGGACTATTTTATCTTTGTATCCACACACACACATTTACGGAGATATATATATATATATAAAATAGCTTATAACCTGTATCGTATTATCTGGTTTTAATGATATTAATCTGTA
Source organism: Hypanus sabinus (assembly GCF_030144855.1). NCBI lineage: Eukaryota > Metazoa > Chordata > Chondrichthyes > Myliobatiformes > Dasyatidae > Hypanus > Hypanus sabinus. The sequence continues at coordinate 43,358,136 of NC_082727.1, forward strand.
GTAGTAATAAATATAGTCTTAATCTATAGTACACCAGACTCCAGGTGTGTTCCATTTCTGCTGGTCCTTTTCAACTTGTCACAGGATTCGAGACTCTATTGTCTTGTTTATTAATTATTTATTGTACTGCCCTGCACTGCTTTGTGCAGTTTATGTAGTCCTGTGTAGGTCTGTGGTGTAGTGCAGTTTTTGTGTTGTTTTACGTAGTCCAGTGTAGCTTTGAGTTGTTTCATGTAGCACCAGGGTCCTGGAGGAACGTTGTTTCATTTTTACTGTGTACTGTACCAGCAGTTTATGGTCGAAATGACAATAAAAAGTAACTTGACTTGACTCTTTACAAGTGAACAACACAGATGTCTAGCAAAGACTTAATGTTAATTAAGCAAGCAAATAATGAAGCAAGATTTATGCATCCCTTGTTTTATGTAATATATTTTCTTCTACTCTGCTCAATACTTTCACCAGCTAATGGATGGTAAATTCATTAGCAGTGTATTGGTTTTGCAAGAAAGTTAACTTGTTCTGAAAACTGGGTCTGTGATTTGGCCACTTATTTTCTTTTTATTGCTGTAGATCTACAGTGGTTTTGCTAAACAAAATCTGTGGCCAGGTTTTTCTGTGTCAAGAGAGATACTTATATATTTGGTTATTTGGAGCAATCTCTGCTCAGACATTTTGATAGACTTGGAGTTTACATATCCCCACAAAATATAGATTTTTCTTATTGGATGCAATCCCAAATTCCAACATTTAATATTTGACTCCAACTATTTTATGCTTTGGCTGAAACACTTTCCAGACACCATTGGGAGTACACTGGACCATAGCCTTAATGATTGGATACAGGATGAACTTTTCAATTATTCCTCTGATTGCCCTATGAATTTACTACAAAAATGTACGAGACAAAACTGCATTCTGGATTTGTTAGGGACCACCGATCTAACTGTGAAAGAGAACAACAGTATTTCCATTCTGAAACCTAACAGCAATTGCACAAATATCAAGATGAAGACAAAAAGTCACTGTAGAGTCATAGTTACTGAGAAAATACAAGATATAAACAGAAGCAGAAAGGTGGCAGGAAGCCAAGAAACCAGTACAGTAAAATAATAAACATGACCAGGTGACATTTAACACGACTTTCCATTTTTAGTAAACATTAGTACGAGCAGAATATGTTCACTTCTTCAAGTAAATTGCATTATTTATCAAATGTTAACCAGGCTATAATTGATGTTCAGAAACCTTGCAAAATAGGAGCAGGATTAGATCATATAGCCTCTCGAACCTGTTTGGTTTCAATACAATCAATTTAATCAAGCCTGATCATCTAGCTCAATACCATATTCCTGCATTGACCCTAAACTTCTTGATTCTTTTGTATTTGGAAATTAATCCATTTGCTTTATGAATATATTCAAAGACTTGACCCCTACAGCTCCTTTTGGTAATGAATTTCCTAAATTCACAACCTTCTTTAAGAAAACATTTTTCACTCTCCCTTGCCCTAAATGTCATAAACTACATTCTCAGTCTGTGACTCCCTCATTCTTGGCCCTCCAAGTGGGAACATATTCCCTTCTAAACAGGCTGTTTACCCTTGCCAGAACCAAGTAGATCTAATCATCCCTTATGTGTCAGTCTTGCCATCCCAGGAACCAGTGAAACTCTATTAGCTTTTGATAGTCCAAAAAAGACCCATTTATTTATCCTCCTTATTTAGAAACATAGGAAACCTACAGCACAATACAGGCCCTTCGGCCCACAAAGCTGTGCCGAACATGTCCTTACCTTAGAACTACCTAGGGTTACCCATAGCCCTCTATCTTTCTAAGCTCCATGTAGCCATTCAGGAGTCTCTCAAAAGACCCTGTTGTTTCTGCCTCCACCACTGCTGCCAGCAGCCCATTCCACGCACTCACCACTCTCTGCATAAAAACCTTACCCCTGACATCTCCTCTGTACCTACTTCCAAGTACCTTAAAACTGTGCCCTCTTATTTCTTGAATGCCAACAATTTTCAATCCATGTTAATACATTCTGCTTAATACAATCTACTTTTTATTATGTACATTAAGCCCCTTAGTGAGGTTTTGTCAAAAGTTCTCTAAAAGTCCAACTACATTAATCTATTCTACGAAATGCATCCCTAAAAATATTCAGTAGCTATTTCAAATACAGTTTCCCTTCCAGAATATATGTTGACTTTGTCAAACCCAATTGATACTTTCAGTGGTCTGTCACATCATGTACTGCAGAACCCCAACTATTTACTGTAGAATGGCCAAGATAAAAATCCTATAGGGACAGCACACAAAAAATGTTGCATTTCATACATAGATCATCTCAGAGTGAAATTATTCCAAAATCGTTTTACGATCTTATACACCTTTTCAATTGTGTGAGACTGTTGCAGAACTACACCTGCAAATGCAATTGTACTTGTAATATTTTATTTTTTAAATTGTACATTTCTACGCACGTGCCTATGTTCAAATGTACACTTCCTGTAAGATCAGGATGCTCATAACTGTGTGGTGGTACTGAATAAATAATATTTAGCATATAAATGCTGGATCATTTAGGGAACATCAATATTTGTTCATATTTAATAAGAAAAGGAACCCATGCTAATCTAAAAGTTGAAATCACAGTTCTTTACGGAAAGAGGTATAGACCATAGAGAGATCATTCCAGGTTTACAGCTCTTCTGAACAAATTCTAGAGATGTTGTAAGATCCTTGAAAATTTTTGGGCGCACAAAAATAGGAATTTGACCACAAATACCACAATGGGGCTAAGGTTTCTCTATGTTTTAGTGGAGTAAATAATTATCATAGAACCACAGAACATTACATCACAGAAACAGGCATTTTGGCCCTTCTCTTGGCTGCGCTGAACCATTTTTCTGCCTAGTCCCATGACCTGCACCTGGACCATATCCCTCCATACCCCTCTCATCCATGTACCCATCCAAATTTTTCTTAAATGTTAAAAGTGAGCCCACATTTACCACTTCATCTGGCAGCTCATTCCACACTCCCACCACTCTCTGTGTGTAGAAGCCAATGTTCCCTTTAAACTTTTCCCCCTCACCCTTAACCCATGTCCTCTGTTTTTTTTTTCTCTATTCAACCTTTCTCTATAACTCAGTTTCTCAAGTTCTGGCAACATCCTTGTAAACTTTCTCTGCACTCTTTCAACCTTACTAATATCCTTCCTGTAACTTGGGTGACCAAAACTGTACACAATACTCCAAATTCATCATCACCAATGCCTTTTGCAACCTCATCATAACATTCCAACTCTTATACTCAATACTTTGATTTATAAAGGCCAATGTACCAGAAGCTCTCTTTACTACCCTATCTACCTGTGACTCCACTTTTAGGGATTTTGTATCTGTATTCCCAGATCCCCCTGTTCTACTGCACTCTTCAGTGCCCTACCATTTACCTTGTATGTTCTACCTTGGGTTTCCTTCCAAAGTGCAATACCTCACACTTGTCTGTATTAAACAATTATCCAGCTGGTCCAAATCCCTTTGCAAGCTTTGAAAACCTTCCTCACTGTCCACTACACCTCCAATCTTTGTATCATCAGCAAATTTGCTGATCCAATTTACACATTATCATCCAGATCATTGATATAGATGACAAATAACAATGGACCCAGCACTGATCCCTGTGGCACACCACTAGTCACAGGCCTCCACTCAGAGAAGCAATCCTCCACTACCACTTACTGGCTTCTTCCATTGAGCCAATGTCTAATCCAATTTACTACCTCTCCATGTATACCTAGTGACTGAATCTTCCTAACTAACCTCCCATGTGGGACCTTATCAAAGGCTTTAGTGAAGTCCATGTAGACAACATCCACTGCCATCCCTTCATCCACTTTCTTGGTAACATCCTCAAATTAGATTTGTTAAACATGACCTACCATGCACAATGCCATGTTGACTCTCCCTAAAAAGTCCCAGTCTATCCAGATACTTGGTAGATCCTATCTCTTTGTACTCCTTCCAATAATTTACCTACTACCGATGTCAAACTTACTTGTCTATAATTTCCCTGATTACTTTTAGAGCCTTTTTTAAACAACAGAACAACATAAGCTATCCTCCAATCCTCCGGCTCCTCATCCGCAGATACCGACATTTTAAATATATCTACCAGGGCCCCTGCAATTTCAACACTAGTCTCCTTCAAGATCCGAGGGGGATACCCTATCAGGTCCTGGGGATTTATCTAATCTGATTTGCCTCAAGATAGCATGCACCTCATCCTCTTCAATCTATATAGGTTTAATGACCTCACTACCTGTTTGCCTTATTCCATTGACTCCATGCTAGTTTCCTTAGTAAATGCAGACACAAAAAACCCATTTTATATCTCTCCCATTTCTTTTGGCTCCATACATAGCTGACCACTCTGATCTTCAAGAGGACCAACTTTATCCCTTACTATCCTTTTGCTCTTAATATATTTGTAGAAGCTCTTTGGATTATCCTTCAACTTGACCGCCAAAGCAACCTCATGCCTTCTTTTAGCCCTCCTGATTTCTTTCTCAAGTACTTTTTTGCACTTTTTATACTCCTCAAGCACCTTATTTGCTCCCCGTTTCCTATACATGTCATACATCGCTCTCTTCTTCTTTATCAGAGTTCCAATATCCCTTGAGAACCAAGGTTATTTATTCTTATTCACTTTGCCTTTAATCCTGACAGGAACATACAAACTCTGCACTCTCAAAATTTCTCCTTTGAAGGCCTCCCACTTACCAATCACATCGTTGCCAGAGAATAGCCTGTCCCAATCCACTCTTTTTAGATCCTTTCTCTTCTTCAAATTTGGCATTTTTCCAGTTTAGAACCTCAACTCGAGGACCAGATCTATCTTGATCCATGATCAAGTTGAAACTAATGGTGTTATGATCACTGGAACCAAAGTGTTCCCCTACACACACTTCCATCACCTGCCCTAACTCATTTCCTAATAGGAGATCTAATATAGCATCCTCCCTAGTTGTTACCTCTATATATTGTTTAAGAAAACTTTCCTGGACACATTTTACAAACTCTAACCTGTCTAGACCTTTAAGAGTAAGGGAGTCCCAACCAACATATGGAAAAGTAAAATCCCCTACTATCACAACTTTATGTTTTCTGAGGTTGCCTGCTATCTCTCTGCAGATTTACTCCTCCAATTCTCACTGGCTATTGGGTGGTCTATAATGCAACCCCATTAACGTGGTCATACCTTTCCTGTTTCTCAGCTCCACACACATGGACTCGGTAGACAAGCCCTCTAATCTGTCATGCCTGAGCACTGTTTCCCTAAATAGCAATGTCACCCTCCTCCCCACCCTTCATCCCTCTGCCTCTATCACATTGGAAACATTAAGCTGCCAGTCCTGCCCCTCCTGTAGCCAAGTTTCACTAATGGCTATTATGTTGTAGTTCCATGTGTCAATCCATGCCCTCAGCCTTCCCCACTATACTCCTCGCATTGAAATAGACACACCTCATAAGATTATTACCACCACACACACACACCCTTCTATATGTGACTTTGCATGAACTTTTAACATTAGTTATTTTCACCCCCCCCCCCACTCCACTATCTGCTGTGGCACTTTGATTCCCATCCTCCTGCAAATTTAGTTTAAACCCTCCCAAATAGCACTAACAAACCTCCCCGCAAGGATATTGGACCCCTTGTAGTTCAGGTGTAACCCGTCTCTCTTGTACAGGTTCCACCTGCCTCAGAAGAGGTCCCAGTGATCCTGAAACCTGAAACCCTGCCCCCTAGTTCCTCAGCCACGTGTTCATCCTCCAGAGCATCCTACACTTACCCTCACTGGCACGTGGCACAGGTAGCAATCCTGAGATTACCACCTTCGAGGTCCTGTTTTTTAACCTCCTACCAAGCTCTCTGTACTCACTCTTCAGGACCTCCTCACTCTTTCTTCCTACGTCATTGGTACCGATGTGTACCATGACATCTGGCTGATCACCTTCCCACTTCAGAATGCTGTGCACGCAATCAGAGACATCCCTGACCCTGGACCTGGGAGCCATCCAGGAGTCTCTGTCACAATCACAGAACTTCCTGTCTGCACCTCTAACTATAGAGTCCCATATTACTACCACTCTCCTCTTCTTCCACCCTCCCTTCTGCACTGCAGAACCAGACTCAGTGCCAGAGATCTGGCTGCTGCAGCTTATCCCAGGTAAGTCATCCCCCCCAACAGTATCCAAGTCGGTATACTTGTTGTTGAGGGGAATGGCCACAGGGGAACCCTGCTCTGCCTGCCCTTTCCCCTTCCCTCACCTGATGGTAACCCAATTACCTGTGCACTGCTCCTTTGACGTAACTACCTCCCTGAAACTACAATCTACAAACTCCTCATTCTCCCAAATGATCCGGAGGTCATCCAGCTCTTGCTCCAGTTCCCTAACATGGTTTGTTAGGAGCTGCAGCTGAATGTACTTCTTGCAGGTGTCATTGTCGGGGACACCAGAGATCTCCCTGATTTCCCACATCCTGCAAGAGGAGCATTCCAACGTCCTGCCTGGGATTCTCTTTGCTCTAAACAAGTAAAACAAAACTTACCAGAACCTACACGAGGAAATCTGCAGATGCTGGAAATTCAAACAACACACACAAAATGCTGGTGGAACACAGCAGGCCAAGCAGCATCTTTAAGGAGAAGCACTGTTGACATTTCGGGCTGAGACCCTTCGTCAGGACTAACTGAAAGGAAAGATAGTAAGAGATTTGAAAGTAGTGGGGGGAGGGGGAAATGCAAAATGATAGAAGACTGGAGGGGGTGGGATGAAGCTAAGAGTTGGAAAGGTGATTGGCAAAAGGGATACAGAGCTGGAGAAGGAAAAGGATCATGGGACGGGAGGCCTCAGGAGAAAGAAAGGAGGGGGGGGGAGCATTAGAGGGAGATGGAGAACAGGCAAACAACTAAGTATGTCAGGGATGGGGTAAGAAGGGGAGGAGGGGCATTAACGGAAGTTAGATAAGTCAATGTTCATGCCGTCAGGTTGGAGGCTATCCAGCCGGTATATAAGGTGTTGCTCCTCCAACCTGAGTTTGGATTCATTTTGACAGTAAATGAGGCCATGGATAGACATATCAGAATGGGAATGGGACATAGAATTAAAATGTGTGGCCACTGGGAGATCCTGCTTTCTCTGGCGGACCGAGTGTAGGTGTTCAGCGAAACGGTCTCCCAGTCTGCATTGGGTCTCACCAATATATAAAAGGCCACACCGGGAGCACCGGACGCAGTATACCACACCAGCCGACTCACAGGTGAAGTGTCACCTCACCTGGAAGGACTGTCTGGGGCCCTGAATAGTGATGAGGGAGGAAGTGTAAGGGCAGGTGTAGCACTTGTTCTGCTTACAAGGATATGTGCCAGGAGGGAGATCGGTGGGAAGGGATGGTGGGGGGGAACGAGTGGACAAGGGAGTCGCGTAGGGAGCGATCCCTGCGGAAAACAGAAAGGGGGGGAGGGAAAGATGTGCTTGGTAGTGGGATCCCTTTGGAGGTGGCGGAAGTTACGGAGAATTATACATTGGACCTGGAGGCTGGTGGGGTGGTAGGGGAGGACAAGGGGAACCCTAACCTACCCTCACCTCTGCCTGTTCACACCAAAGCCTGTTGAGCCAAAGCCATCCCACTCTACTCTCTCTCACTCTGCTGCCCACTGTATATTGTGGTCCTTTTTCTTAAGCCTTTGGCGCTCTACGTCACACACCTGCGCAGTCTAGCCTCTTTTCCCCAAGCAGTGTAAAAAAAAGATTTCTCTCTAAGATTCCTTTACTCCTTCACTCTCAGCCTCTTACTTCAATTTAAAAAAGATTGTTGAAAATTCCTCTCCTTTTTAAGCCTTTGGCACTCTACGTCACGCGCCTGCACAGTCTAGCCTCTTTTCCCTGAGCAGTGTAAAAAAATAATGACTTCTCTCCAAGATTCCTTTACTCCTTCACTCTCAGCCTCCTGCTTCGATTTAAAATAAATTAGCTATATTTAATACCAAAGAATTTTGGGATCTGCTGTCAGTTAATGTTTGGGCAGAGATCAGTACCAGCATATTCTTGAGGTTTCAAAAAAAACGTTCTGGCTCGCTCTGCAAGATGGAGGTATGTGAGTGAGCATTGAGAATTACAAAAAAAATCTCAAAAATGCCATAAATAATTAATGAATTTACAATTAACAAAATTTCAGAGCATACTAGCAAAAAGCACCCAACATGAATTAAGTACATGTTACCTTAATGCCAGTTACTCTTGAACATTCCAGGAAATTCCTTTTAATTTTTCATAAATCATACTGATGGCATTTACTTCCTATGTTAAGTTCTGGACATATGCTACTTTTCCTTTATAATCTAAAATTAACTAATGAAACAACAGCATCTTTGCTAAAAATGTTGAGAATCAAATTTCACTTACAGTTCCTTATTTGCAAAAAAGTTTTTTATGGTTCATTGATTTTTTGATTTGAGCCATGCAAATGGGAGAGCTACATTAGAGAGAGGTTTGTCAATAGACAATGATTCTTTGTCACCAACAAAAAAGCCATAGCCTGAGACCCAGATCCATCTGCCCTCCCAGTCCTGCCAGGAGATACTTAAAAGACAAATAATGGTGATGTTATATAACAAGCGCTAAGCTATCATGAAATCACGCAATTAAAATGTGTCATTGGCAGGCCTATGTGAAAACAGGAATCATCTTAACAGCATGTTAATTTTAGGATGATAGCTAGAGTATTAGTTCTTCACTATCAATAAAATAATCCTATATCATTTAAACTAACTTGCCTGGAGAAAATGCAAGGCTCAAATTTGCAGTAGCCTGGAAGTATAATCTCTTTGATTCTCAAGCTGAGAAACTTCCCCATATCTCTGTTGGCTTTACAGGTGACAGTTGATTGATAGTGAAGGAATGACAGCACAAAATAAAGAAATAAAAATTAATAAATTATTAATACATCATCTCAACCTAGAGAAAACATAATAGAAACTGTTAATCAGACTAAAAAGACTAGAAATTGGAAACTGTGCTGCACCGGCAGACTGTGTATTTAACATCACTGGATGCTTAATAATGTTATTAAATGCTCAACTCCACATTTGTGCTTAATTAACCTTCCAATATATCTTTCTGGCAATGGTTGGCCATGAAAAAAAAGTATATTAAGCTAAATGATTTTCACAAGTTTATAAAAATGATGAAGAAAATTGCTCAAAAATGGGAGTCAAGCCAAAAAGAACTACCAGGCTGCTATCCATTACTGGTACTTTTAAATAAAAACTTTAACATTAAAGACTTAAGAATTTATAATCCCCATATCTGTTATGATAAGTGTGAAGAAGGTGCTGCCAAAAAGGTTCTAGCAGTATAAAGAGCAGTAGGCCAAATCTGATTGGAAAAGTAATGGAGTACACTGTTGCTAATGAGCAAATCTGTCAGTATGTTAAGTGGAAGAGAGCATAGGCCAAGTGTTGAGAATTCCTAAAGTTTGCTTTATTATGATATGATTGTTCCAACACAATCTTCACCAGCCTCCCTCATTCTCCTCCATATAACCATGATGTCAATCAGAATTCTTCTGTCCATACCGAAACTCACAATGAGTTCTGTTTATATATTGTCCCTCTCTTTGCTAACCCAGGTTGGCTCCTGGCTAGGTAACAATTTTTTCAGCCTTGAAAACCCTCTGTGTCATCTGCATTCTTGTAATTCTGATCACTCACTCATCTCCAGATTTCATCTCTTCATCAATGGCAGCTATGCTTTCATATGGTCCAAGACTCTGGAAATCTCCCTGCAAATATTTCCATCTCCTATAAGATTCTACTTATCGCCGATATCTAAAGTTTTTATTATCTTCTCCCAATTATTCGTTACAGTATGTGGCTTGTCATATGTTCTTTTGGTTAACCATGGGACAAATTTGCATGTTAAGGCTGTTGTTATAATGGAAGTTGTTTTGGTTCAAAGGTTCATTTTATTGTCAAAATATGCATGTACAATACAACTCTGATACTTGTCCTCTCCAGATAGCCACAAAATACAGAACAAGACCACAGGAATCACAAAAAGAAAATACATCAACCCCACCCTTCCATGTTGTTAGTTGTTAGTGACATTACTGCACTATGTGTTGCATAGTAATTGAATGCATTCTGATAGTCCAAGTATGTGACCTCTCCTGCAATACTTCATCTGTACTCTTCTAATTGTCTTCTACAGAGAAACCTTTCAGAACAGTTAACCATGACCTAACAAGTTATAATCCATGCCTACTCCTTTTTATTATATTTTGTGACCCTTCTATCTTCTAATTTCTAATAATTCCGGTATGTTTAGTGTCACTGACATTAAGTTAACCAAAATTCCCTTTTGTTGGTCTGTCTCTCCTTATACAGATGAAGGAATAAGATCAATATTTAATCTCTGCCAAAGAGTAAACAGTTGATATTTCAGGCAAGACCCTTCATCAGGACCCAGCGTTTCGGCCCGAAACGTCAGCTGTTTACTCATTTCCATAGATGCTGCCTGACCTGCTGAGTTCCTCCAACATTTTGTGTGCATTATTTTGACTTACAGCATCTGCAGATTCTCTCTTGTTTTTAATCTGCCAACTTTTAAAAACTATTCCCTCTTCCAATGAGCTTTCTTCCGATGTTTCTTGTTTCTTGAATTTGTGAGTACATACAAATTGTACCTAGGGCCTTAACGCCAGATTTGCTAATTATCATTGTTTATTTCATTTTGGTCTCAACAATATCAAGATCAGCAAAGCAATTCCCTCAATCAAAGCCCGTGTCTGCAACATTGTGATTCTACTGGAGAAATTGGAGGCCCGAAGCCTGTAAACAAATGAAGGCTGGAGGCTGGGAGATGGTATGTTCTCTTGTAGGTTTGGAGAACTGTCTGTGTGAGTCAGTAGGTGGCTGGAAAGAGGCTTGTTCTGCTGTTGTTTTTTTTTATTGCTGTTGTTCTGCTGAACATTGTAGGCGTGCTATGTTGCTGCCATAATATGTGCTGGCACTTGCAGGCTGCCCCCAACACATCATTAGATTGTGTCAACTGTAAAGACAAACAACCCAATTCGGGTATGTTTTGATGCACAAGTGATAAATAAATGATTCTCAATTTATTGAATTTATTAATGACAGTCCATATTCACTTTCTGCGCACCTCATACCAGCTTCCTGCAATGTGCTGGCCCAGAGCTCAGTAGCTGCACTTACTCCAGTCGAACCTGTTTCTTTCCTTCACTAAGCTGTTGTATCTTGCAATACATGGTTGGATAAATCAGTTTTCAAACTAAACATGTTTTAGTCACCTTTAACGTGCTGATATCCTCTCTACAAATTAAACCCCCCAGCTCTCTTGTGTGGTTTTAATCCTATTTACTTTGCTTCAACTGGCTAAATAGTTTCGTTCTGTAAATCCCCTCAACATGTGTAATAATAATTTTAGTTTTATGACTTCATCTATGCTGGAGACATTTGTGCAATTTTCATTTCTTCTGATTATTTTTACTCTACGCTTTCCCTGATCTGTTTATTATTATGCTTCCATTAATTTCTAGCAGCTCCCTACTACTCAATGTTACCATTTCAAAATTTTCAAATTACACCTTTAGACATCCCTGTCACAGCCCAATTCATGTAGAATCTCTCCCATTTTGCTGCCTTTCAATTTAGCTCTAAAACTTGATGATTCTTTTGCAGGACCTCTCCTTGATCTTTTCTCTGGTGTTGTATTCAACATCAAGTGCAAAAACTGAATGCTCCCCACTTCCTTTCAGAATCATTTCGAGCCATATCAAGATGAGGCAGTGGCACAAATTGTACATCTGCACTCTCATCTCCCTGGTAAGCTGTGTTCAATCCTGCCCTCTGTGTGGAGTCTGCATATTCTAACTCGGACTGCATGTGTTTCTCCACAAGTGCTCCAGTTTCTCTCCCTAGATGGCACAAACTAGAAGACTAATTAGATTGTGTAAATTTTCGAGATCATAGGTGAATGGAGAGTAAAGTAATTTTAATACAACTGGTTGCTAGATGGTCAATGCCAGTTCATTGAGCCAAAGGGGCTATTTCCTTCTCAATTTTCCTTCTGGTGCACTCTGAAAGCAAAATACTCTTTATGTCTCAACCTGATGACAATTAAAAAAACTTTATTCTGTTATCCACCCCACCCCCCCCACTCCAATTATAAAATCCTCAAAAAACTTCTGCGATCGTATTCTCTTGGACATCTCTTTGATCCTGTCCTTAGCATTCCAGTTGTCTTTCACCCAGATTTCAAGTAGTTTGTACTTATAGGGCATGTACAGTGTTTACCTGTACCTTCATCCACTCCCTTCTTATATCTGTGCTTTCCTCTTGTGGGCATACTTTGGAGCAAATAATCCAGCAATAATAGAGCATCAGATAATGATGGAGGAATAGGGTAAGATTGGGTGTCTAGAGTGCTGTATGTGAAATGACAAACGAGACTTATATATACTTCCCGAGGTCTCGAAGATGCTTTTGCATATATCTAATTTTAGATATAGATATATTGTATCGCTATATTTTTAATGTGCGGTCATCATTAATTTGTAAGTAAAATTGCATCCGAAAGGTCCCATGAGCAGTAGATTCATTGACTAATGGGCTAATTTCCACCACATCTTGGCTGAGATGCATGTTAGACAGGGCTTCCTGCTGTTGAAGCAAGAGGGGATCTTTCCCCTTTTCTCTGATGTTGATATAAATTTCCATCCCAAGGCTAAAATTGCAGTGACATCATGTCAGATTAAGTAACCAAGAAATAGAGTGCAGGTAGAAGGAGATGAGTTATACAGCTCTCGTTACATGCACATGCAGGTCAACTCTTTGAGTGATTATGTAGAAAGTTTGAAGTTAGTAACTCATCTCCTTCTACCTTAGGCCACAAACTTATCAATCACCCATCTGTGGACTCTTTCTGGAGGTTCAAGATCCGTATGCTCCACGACCGCTGGACTAAGTGTGTAAATGTAGGAGAAGTCTATGTTGAAAAATAAATGTGTTAGATTTTGTAAAATTGACTCCTTCTACCTTAGGCCATGAACTTATCAATCACCCCGGTATTTATTCCATTCATTCATTCATTTCACTTACACCACATTTCTGACTGTGCATTTAAGTACCCGTTCAAAAAAATTATATTAAAAATAAGATTTTGTTTTGCTGAAGGCTTAGTTTTGCCAGCCACCGAAAGTCATTGTGTCCTACTTGATAACCTTCCACCAATAGAAACATTTATGAATTCATTTTGTAATACATAATTATAGATATATATTATAACCCTTAATGATTTTGAACAGTTCTATCAAATCCCTCTGAATTTTTGTCTGTTCAAAGGAGAACTTCCACAGAACTCAAATCCCATTTTCTTGACATTTATGTAGAAAATCGCTCCTCCCCCAAGGCCACGACATTCATTTTAAAGTATAGTGCTCATAAATGAACAATATAATCCAGCTGAAACTAAACCAATGTTTGTAAAGGTTTAGCACAATATCCTTGCTCTTACACTTTATTCTCCAATGATAGATCAAAGCTTCTATGTCCTTCTTTAAAAGATTTTCCAATCTGTGCCATTCTCTAGAACTTGTACACATATACCCAAAGTCAGATCATTCCCAAATATCTTATAGTTTTTTCCTCCTGCTCCCAAAATCTGTTATGTCAGTCCACTTAACCAGTCTTTCTCTCTCTTCCTGAAAGCCATTATAGTCCTCAGTTAACAGTTCAAAATTCTGTGCCATCTGCAAACTTTAAAACGTTCAACTGTACACCCAAGCCCAGGTCATTAATATATTAGAACTCATAATTTTCTTCATACTAACCCTGGGGAATCCTTCTGCATTGCTCCCACCAAACATAACTGCTCTGAGTTTTACCCTTAGCTGATACTGTAGTCATGCTGTCACTATTCCTATAATCCATGTGCTTCAATTTGCCTGACAAGTCTAGCGAGTGGGTATGATAGCCTTTCAGTATGTCAGGTTTTGAAACAGATGCAAATGGAACACTCACAGGTTTTTTTCATGTGGGAAATGGCTACAGTATTATTTTCAAAGCATGTTTCCAACTATTGGAAGTTCTCCGCTGCACAACATTTTTTTACATCTGTATGGAATTAAGTAAATTTTAAAATCTTACATGTTACTCGGAGCCTCTATGGAGGTTATACATCCTCACCAAGTGTCAGAAATCAGCAATTTATCAACCCAAAATTTTAAAAATAGATACTTCCTTTGAAAAACCTCTGCACTGTTGTCGATTTCCTGATTAAAAAAGCAGACAAACCTCTCTCTATATGCTACACTCTGCTAAAGGATGTGCAATGCTGAACAGTTGGCTCGCCTTCCCCATCCATGGGGAAATACTTCAGCTCAAAATGTTGATGCCATAAGCACAAAATGAAATCACTAAAGCCTACACTGACCCATAAATCTATGCAAAGCAACACACACGAGAAAAGAATTGAAATCTATTCCAGACCCTCGTGCAATTGAGTTCACCTTCGAGTGAGTGGAGGTACTGCTTTCTTCATTTTCTTCATATATCGATAAAGCAATTTCAGTCCATTCTCATAGTGCTTTAATAGTGTCCACAATATTATTAAATTCACATTATTTAAAAATATAAAAAGTTGACTTTGATAGTTTTATAACTTCAAAACTGTAACAAAATTTGACAAATATTTAGAAATATATAAGCAACACACACAAAGTGCTGGAGGAATTCGGCAGGTCAGGCAGCATCTATGGAAATGAATAGAAAGTCGACATTTCTGGCCAAGACACACTTTCAGGAGTCCTGATGATGGATCTTGGCCTGAATTATCGACTCTTTATTCATTTCCAGAGATGCTGCCTGACCTGCCGAGTTCCTTCAGCATTTTGTGTGTGTTGTTTTGGATTTCCAGCATCCACAGACTTTCTTGTGTTTAATATTTACCATATATAATGTGAAATGTCAGTTTCTGTTAAAACAGGCACATGTTGAAACACATTTTATAAAAGTCAATTTTCCCACATGATGGAGATCTACTAAGATCATTTAATTCAAGGTAACCTAATATTTTTCAGTGGGCTGCATTCCTTGCAAGAAGTCATTTTTTTGGGTGAGGTAGCGCAAGATTTAAAAAGAGCTTAGGGCCTTTTGGAAATTTTCAGAAGGATGCAATCATAATGATCTCTTAGGGACTTGGCAGAGGCCAATAAAAATAAGCGAGGTATAAGCAGAGTGGACATTGTAGGAACGGGACTGTGTTAAACTGGCCAGTCTCTGGCACAACAAGCTTATATCAAGTCAGAATAGGAATCAGAATCAGGATTAATATCACCAGCATATATCATGAAATTTGTAAACTTAATGGCAGCAGTACAATGTAATACATGATAAACAGAGAGAGAGAGAGAGAGAGAGAGAGAGAGAGAGAGAGAGAGAGAATAAATAAATAAATGGGGATAAATAAATGAATATATATTTATATTAAATTGTTAAATTAAAAATAGTTATGAAAAAGCAGAAATAATAAAAACATGAGATAGTGTTCATGAGTTCAATGCCCAGTTAGAAATCAGACGGCAGAGGGAAGAAGTTGTTCCTGAATTGCTGTGTGTGTGCCTTGAGGCATCTGTGTCTTTTTCCTGACAGTAACAATGAGAAGAGGGCATGTATAAGTATAACAAGTGTAGGCAGGATGGTAGTTAATGCGGTGAAAAGCTCTTCCGGTGAGATTTTGGATTTCAAGGTACCTAATGCTCTCCTTGAGTGTAGTACATCCAGCTGCAGCTGCTGGCCGACAAGGCTAGAAATGGTACTCAGGATGACCCGGGAAGCTGAAAACCTCATTGATGATACTTTTACTGTGGTGGTCACAGCCAGAGTGCTGGCTTCAGAGAGTAGATGGGTGACCAGCAGGAAAAGCAAGCGGAGTAAACAATCAGGGCAAGAGTCCTCTGTGGCCATTCCCCTCAAGAACAAGAAAACCTCTTTTGATACTTCTGGGAGGGATGACCTATCAGGGCACATCGGCAGAAGCCAGGCCAGTGCAATGTAGCTGGCTCTAAGGCTCAACAGGGAAGGGTAAATTCAGGCACAGTAAAAGATTTACAAGGATGTTGCCTGGATTGGGGAGCATGCCTTATGAGAGTAGATTGAGTGAACTTGGCCTTTTCTCCTTGGAGCGACAGAGGATGAGAAGGTGACCTGATGGAGGTGTATAAGATGAAGAGAGGCATTGATCATGTGGATAGTCAGAGGCTTTTTCCCAGAGCTGAAATGGCTAGCACCAGAAGGAAAAGTTTTAAGGTGCTTAGAAGTAGGTACAGAGGAGAAGTCAAGGCTAAGTTTTTTTATGCAGAGAGTGGTGAGTGTGTGGAACAGGCTGCTGGTGATGGTGGTGGAGGCAGATACAACAGTGTCTTTTAAGAGACTCCTGGATAGGTACATGGACCTTAAGGGCTATATGTAAAACCTAGATAATGTTCAGCACAGCATTTTCGGCCGAAGTGTCTGTATTGTGCTGTAGGTTTTCTATGTTTCTATCAGATTCGATAGCTGGGGGGGGGGGGGTGGGGGGCAGAGACGCTGTGGCCATGAAAAAGATGCCAGGATGGTGCTTGTCTCCCAAGTGCTGGGGTCCAGGATGTCACAGAGTGGCTGCAGAAGATTCTCAAGAGGATAGTCAGCCAGAGGTCATGTTGCACATTGACACCAATGACATAGGCAAAAAGGAGAAGTAGTCCTGTGCAGTGAGTATAGGGAGTTAAGAAAGAGACTGAAAAGCAGGTTCTCAAAGGTAATCTCTGGATTACTCCCAGTACCATGTGGTAGTCAGGGCAGGAATAGAATGAGAGTACAGATGAATGAGTGGCTGAGGAAGTGGTGTGGTGGGTGGGGTTTCAGAATTCTGTATCATTTGGATCTCTTCTGGGGAAGGTATGAGCCGTACAAAAAGAACAGGTTACACCTGAACTCGAGGATAAGACCCATATCCTTGCAGGCAACATTTTTTAGTGCTGCTGGGCCGGGTTTAAACCATTGCTAGTGCTGTTGCGCAGGGTGATGGCAACTGAAGTGATAGGGCTGAGAATAGTGCAATCGGTATACAAGTCCATGCAATGTGAGATTGTGGGAAAGGACACGCAAATGATGGAGCAAAACTACAGTCAGATGGATGAGTTGGAGTGTAACATGGGAGCAAAATCAAAAAGGAAGTTGATTATAGGGTTGAGGGTGTTATATTTGAATGCAAACAATATACAGAATAAGGACTTTGTGGTGCAATTAGAAATTGGCAGGTATGATATTGTTGGCATCACTGTGTCGTGACTGAAAGAAAATCATAGTTGGCAGCTTAATGTCCAAGGATACATCTTGTATCCAAAAGATAGGCAGGTAGGCAGGGAAGTGGGTGTGTTGGTAAGAAATGAAATCAAATCCTTAGAAAGAGGGCCTTGTGGGTCGTTAATAAACTGCAAGGCTAAAAAGCCCCTGATTGGTGCTATATACAGGCCTCCAAACAGTAGCTAGGATATGGGATATAAATTACAATGGGAGATAGACACTAGCAATATGCCAGAAATTCGAGAGTATCAGGGGGCAGATGTAAGTGTAGTTGCTATTACAAAAGAAAAGCTGCTTGGAATTCTGAAAAGTCTGATGGTAGATAAGTCACCCCAATGAGACGAAATACACTACATGGTTCTGAAAGAAGTAGCTGGAGATATTCGTTATGATCTTTCAAGAATCATTAGATTCTGGAGTGGTTATGGAGGACTGGAAAATTGCAAATGGCACTCCTCTCTTTAAGAAGTCTATTATTAAGGATGAAGTTGTGGGGTACTTGGATGTATATGATAAAGCATGGTTGATGGTTGTACCAGTTAAAATGCTCTCCACAGTATATCTGTTGAAATTTGTGAGTACCTTTGGTAACATATCAATTGCCATGCAAGGTTGTTGTTCTGACACCACTCAACAAGCTGATCTATCTCATTCCTGTACATCTTCTCATCACTTCTGAAATACTACTGAACATAGTTGTGTCATCAGCAACTTTATAGATTGTATTTGAGGTGGGCCTACCCACACAAACATGAGTGTAGTGAGTGTAGAACAGTGGGCTGAACACGCATCCCTGAGGTGTGCCACTGTTGATTGTTAGCAAGGAGGAGATGTTATTTCCAATCCACAACTTTGGTCTCCAGGTGAGGAAGTCAAGGATCCAGTTGTAGAGGGAAATATAGAGACTCAGGTTTTGGAGCTTGTTGATTAGAACTGAGGGCTTAATTCTGTCAACACTGAGCTGTAGTCAATAAACAGCAGCCTGAATCTCTGTCGTCTAGGCAACCAAGCCCGAGTGAAGAATCAGTAAGTTGCAGGTTGAGTTAGTGGTAAGGGAGGCAAATACAATGTTAGCCTTCATTTCAAGAGGACAAGAATATAACAAGGATGGTAATGCCAAGGCTTTATAAGGCATTGGTCAGACCACACTTGGAGTACTGTGAGCAGTTTTGGGCCCTTTTCTAAAAAAAGATGTGCTGGCATTGGAGAAGGTCCAGAGGAGGTTTACAAAAATGATCCCAGGAATGAAAGGGTTAATATATGAGGATTGTTTGATGGCTCTGAGCCTATACTTGCAGGAGTTTAGATGAATGGGGGTGGGGGGTATTTGAAACTTATCAAACACTGAAAGGCCTAGATAGAATGGATGTGGAGATGATGTTTCCTATAGTAGTTGGGACTAGGACCAGAGGGCACAGCATCAGAACAGAGGGACATCCATTTAAACTGGAAATGAGGAGAAATTTATTTAGCCAGAGGGTGGTGAATCTGTGTAATTCATTGCCATGGATGGTTATGGAGGCCAAATCACTGAGTTTGTTTCAACCCGAGGTTGTTCGGTCCTTGATTAATCGGAGCTTCAAAGGTTAGGGGAGAAGGCTGAAGAATGAGGGATAATAAATCAGACAGGTTGGAATAGTAATGGGTCAAATGGCCTAATTTTGTTCTTATATTTTATGGTCTAGAGATCTAATATAATGTTCATTTTCCTTTCACTAATATCACATTACTTGTACATGTGTAAAAAAACTGGAGGGATACGCCTGTGTAACTATCTGTGTTGTGTTTGGTTTCAAGGAACCTGGTCACATTGGTGCGACTTCTGTGACTAGTTCACAAGATGCCATGACGTATTCTGAGGATTGAATGCATGCATCAAAAGGGATTTTTGCACATGTTGTGCTTTAACTGGCTTGACAATCATTGCATTCCATGTGTAACATTGATGGAGACTTAGATAGGAAATTTGCTTTCATTAGCGTCACACAAATGAAATATGAATCAGGAACAAATAGTCCTTGAAGATAAAGAAAAATACCATGTTCCAATGAAAACAATAAAAAAATCTCTGAAGTAAATTGATTTACACGCTACTCATATTATGACAACTTTTCAAGTTGTTGTTGAAAAGGGTCAAATATTTCTTTAGCTCTGTCTCAGCTGAAGAAAGTAACAGCAGCATACTGGATATCTGCTCATAATTGCAAACTCATGGCACACTAATCACAAGCAAAATTTTGACTCTGCAGTCAATTCTTTGTGTCCCATCTCCTAATTCAAGAGTCGGACTCATACTAGCTTTCAACAACATGCCTAGTTGAGAAAAAATAAAATATCCTTTTTTTAATTCTTCCTGAAAACATTGGCCTTGACTTTATTAAAATTTAACACTGCAATTATTGTGCTTCCAATTTGCCAGCATTGTGGTGGAAGAACTTCAAGAAAACATGACAGGAAAATTCAGTTATTATTTACAATTTGCCATAATTCCTGAAATGATGGCACTGCACAACGAGCCTGGGTAAAAATATTACCATTCTAATCATTATAATCCCTCTCCTCTATCCAGGTCAATGGGAGGATTGAGTTTGCCAATGTATTGATATTGCCTCTTATACCATAGGGAACAGAGACGGCAGCTTATAATATTCAGATAACAAGTACGCTGCACCTGGGTAAATTTTTAAAGAAATTTATTGAAATATTAAAACAATTAAGTCACAAAGTAAGTGTTTAACAGTTGGGCATTTTCTCAGTTCCCTTGCTTCATATACAGTGGAGTCCAGTTAATTAGGCCTGCTGATAATCAGGGCAGCTGCTTATTTGGGTCAACTTTTTAAAAAACAAAAACAAGTTGAGAAAATAGTTTGAATTCCTTTCATTTGTTTGAGACACATTGCTTAATTGGGGCAGGAGACTTGTCAAACAGTTTCTAACTGGCATCAGGTGCGGGCGGCTTTGTGCCCTTGGGTGCACTGTGCACTTGTATGAAATGTTTTTAAATAACACCACTTGGTCTGCTTGTGTTCTGAAAGCAGTGACTCTTGTTACTGATAGTTGGCAAGAAATAAGCTGTAAAGCAATTCAGAACCGTTTTGCTCACTGCAGTTTCAAGCCTTCGGGCTTGGAGATGTCAGAAACAGTCCACCACTTCAACAAGCATTCAGATATCAGCAATCATCTTGAACACTACAATGAAAACAAAGGTTTGAAGTATGCAATCATCAATAGCATTACATGAAGCCATTATTCACAAGTGTCTGCACTGATTTTGTACATTTACAATCAATCAAAAGAATGCTGCAGTGTGCACTGGATGAATTCGCCCATCGATAAATATTAGGAAAGAATACAGTTTTATAGTACTGTAGTCATATTGATAGTGTTCGAATTTATTCTGTACTTCATTTAGTTACATACGAGGGGTGATTGATAAGTTCATGGCCTAAGGTAGAAGGAGTCAATTTTAGAAAACCTAGCACATTTATTTTTCAACATAGCCCCCTCCTACATTTATACACTTAGTCTAGCAGTTGTGGAGCATATAGATCTTGGACCTCCAGAAAGTGTCCACAGCAGGGGTGATTGATAAGTTCATAGCCTAAGGTAGAAGAAGATGAGTTATACAGCTCTCGTTACATGCACGTGCAGTTCAACTCTGAGTGATTGTGCAGAAAGTTTGGTTAAAAACCCATCTCCTTCTGCCTTAGGCCATGAACTTATCAATCACCCCTGCTGTGGACACTTTCTGGAGGTCCAAGATCTATATGCTCCACAACCGCTAGACTAAGTGTATAAATGTAGGAGGGGACTGTGTTGAAAAACAAATGTGCTAGGTTTTCTAAAATTGACTCCTTCTACCTTAGATCACAAACTTATCAATCGCCCCTTGTAATTTGTTACTTAGTAAATGGTAGTTTGTCTTTTTTTAAATAGCTTTTTAACGATTTCCATGAAACCTTGGATAATTGGGGCAGCTGCTTAGCTGGGTCTAATTTTATCGGTCCTGATGTTTCCCAATTAACCAAATTCACTGTATTTTTATTGTTAACTAAGCTTTTGAACTAACCATAGATTTTAGTTGATAACATCATGTAGCTTAGATTTGTGCAAAGTACAAGAGGCAATCTTATGT
The DNA here is from genome assembly GCF_030144855.1 of Hypanus sabinus. Taxonomy (NCBI): domain Eukaryota; kingdom Metazoa; phylum Chordata; class Chondrichthyes; order Myliobatiformes; family Dasyatidae; genus Hypanus; species Hypanus sabinus. The sequence continues at coordinate 43,379,710 of NC_082727.1, forward strand.
ATTTTGGACCATTCTAGTTATATCCTTCCATAGATCTTTTTAATACAAACATATCATTCAAATCAAATACAAGTCAGATGTCTTGTTTGTGAATTATCAGTTAGAGCCACTGTTTCTAAATACAACCCTTTTATATAAACTGTTGTCATGTTCTGTTCCTCTCACTGATCTGTTATGTTTCAGCTGGATGGGACCACACTCTCTTGACTTCATTCTTATCTTTCCAGTTATACTAACAGAATGACCACCCAATGTCTTCCTGCATCCCTACTATTAGCTCTGATGATTCTTGTCAACACCACTTCCTTGCAACTCACTGGTCTGCCACCCACACACACCTCCCCCATAGCTTTTCCATGTTTGCACTTCCCTTTTGCAGCCCAATGAGACCCACTGATCCGGAAACCTAACTGGTCCAGCTGCCCCATCAAGGTGGAATGACCGACAAGTAATCACAAACCTTCATGTGGCAGGTCCTGGGGATCTGCTTCCGGGACACCCTGATGGCTTTCAAGGAAGTACAACTTTTTTTTTCTTAATGTTCTTGTTAATTAGGTACATTTAGCTTCATTAAAATAATTTTAAAAGAAGTTCAAAAATAAATTTACTTCTGTGTATTGTAAAATACCTGAATTTAATTTAACACTTCAAATGTAAAGTAAAAGAATCAAATGAATTGGATGTGCTACCTGCCTTCAGGGTGCCAGTGACGGGCTGATTCAAGGCTGGTGTCCCTGACTGAGGCATCACGGGAGGCCACAGAACATCAGGAGCAGCCCGCTAGCTGCTGGCTATGTGCCCAGAGACCTGAGCTCCCTGGGAACAAAGTTCAGAAAAACGATGCAACTGACCTTTAACACCTTAAATCAGCGAGTTGTTTGCATGTCTCCCCTCTCGCTATGAAATGGGGACCCTTCTTTTTCCCTTATGAGAGAGACAGAGGGTCTGTGGTATGTCAAACTACCAAGTGAACGAGTAGTCTTTGGAGTACTGCAAGTCTGTGTCTTTATTGATGCTTTGCTGGACACTTGAGTGCATGGTGAAAGGTGCCGATGCTTTTTTGCTGGTGGGGGTAGGGGAAGGGGTCATTGTCTTGCTGCTGCTTATGAATGGGTGGAGGTTCTAATAGTTAAGTATCATTCATTCTTTGGGGCACTTATCTGTTTTTGTGGATGTCTGTGAAGAAAAAGAATCTCAGGATGTATATTGTATACGTTTCTCTGACATTAAATGTACCTATTGAACATAGCAGTCATGTTTGGCATAAGGCTGAGTACTAAGTGGTGAAGTGCATCATGCCCCTTGTCTCAAAGCATCCGTGTTCTCCTTGGGATTTGTGATAACATTTGACTTTTCCACAGGATCTGCTACAATATATGATCACTAACTCATTTCTAACTTCCTTGCACCATGAAAATGTGAAGAGTGCAGCTGACCAATAAGAAAGATATCATTGAAACTTCTCAATGGAACTCCTGACAATGCCTTCCTCTGCTCCTTCTCAGCTCACTTGCTGCTAGAATCTCCATCACTGTCTTGTTACCCCCATGGTCACCTCAGTTTCCCCTTATCAGAGCCATCTCCCTCCTGTACCCATCCCGCAGCTTAATAAGCTTCTTTTGTCTTCTGCCGGTTCTGACAAAGCTCTTCAACCTGAAAGGCTAGCTCTGTTTCTCTTGTGTGGCTTGTACTCTTGTACCACAAAATCAGGGGCACCATGTTAGCATATCAGTGAGCCCAATGCTATTATAGCTCAGAGCATCAGAGCTAAATTCTGGTGTCCTCTGTAAGAAGTTTGTGTATCCTTCCCGTAGAATGACTGGGTATTCTCTGAGAGTTCCAGCTCCCCCCCACCCCCGCTCCCCACAGTCCAAGCACGTATCAGTTAGTAGGTTAATCAGTCATTGTAAATTGTCCCATGATTAGGGGATATTGGGCGGAGTGGGTTGAAGAGCCTATTCCATGATGTTTCTCAATAAATTAAATAAATAAAAATGACTACACTGAGCCTATGAATCCATTATCTTGTCCTACTTTCTTCTTTAGTTCAGCTTTGAATTGGAAAACAAAATCATTCAACTATGATAATGAGTAGCATTTCTGAATATATGTTTTGTTGTTCTTTTAATAATATTTCTTTATATTTCTCTGTGTACGTTTAATAATATTTATCCTCAGTCTAGCTGAATTATAATTTTGCCTACAAAAGTAATGCATGCATTATAGGAATGGAATTCATTGCCAAGGTTAAAGTTTGAATCAAGTCAGGCTTCTCCATAATTTTGCAATTAAGCAACTGAAGCAGACAACAAAAAGAATACCACAATCCTAACTCAGTGGTGACAGATAATTATATATTACAGCAAGTCCTGGGTTGCCACAGTTTCATAATTCAACACTGCTGTTGAATTCACTGTTCGCCACTGGTTCGATCTGATAGTTGGATTAATTTGACTGTCAACAACTCCAGCTGGTACAATACGTTACAGTATGGTATCATGCTGTTCTTTACCACAGTCAAATGATGCACACATGGATCTTTTCTACTTAACCCAATTTTGCTGTTGTGATATGTAGTTTATTTCTCTCTATCAAATGTTCTCTATCTACTGCTAAACAATGGAGTCCCATCATAACACATAATGGAAAATATATCAGGGAAGGAATGTAGAAATACTTATGCAGGTTACTTTTCCATTAATAGTCTCTGGAACTTCAGAACTTTTTTCAAGTTCAGCGAAAAGATTTTGTATGAGAAATTCATTCACACAGTTCCGAAGAAACCATTCAGCAACTAAATTTAAAGAGAATGCAACATTTTTTTCTGGCAGTGTTAAAACCCATCTATAATGTCTTTTCATTAATTCACAAAAGTTTTGTGTTTTGTAGCACTACTTGTTGGCACGGGAGTCGCTCAAGAGACATCAGCCAAAATTCATCATAGGCGAAAGTATGCAGAGGAGATTGAGCAGGAACAGATCAATTCAGCCATGAGGAGAGACTGGATAGCCAGACTTCATCTCTTTTGGAGCAGAAAAGGGATCAGGTTAGGATATATTGAATTATCAACAGCACAGACAGTAAGAAAAACTTGTCATTAACAGTGATGTCAATAATCCGAGGGCATAAATTTAAGTTAAGGGATAGGGAATTGCAAAAGAAGTCTTTTTTCCCAGACGGTGATAGAAATCTGAAATCACTTCTGTTGGAGCCAGCTACTCCTACAATATTTAAGTAATATTTAGAAATGCATTTGAAACTCCATGCTGTAGAAATCCACAGGTGAACCGATCGAAAATGGGATTAATATAAAAAGGCATCTGACTGCCAGAATGGTTTCTGTGGGCTGAAGGGCCTGTTTCTGTGCTATAAGACTCTATTTTAAAAAATATTTGTCATTGTTCACATACTATCTGATCACTGATACCCTCATAATTTTGATCCTTCATGGAAATTTGAAAAAGCCTTTTGCATAAGTCATGGAGACAGTTGTTGAATAGAGTGGTGGATGTTGTCCACGTGGACAACAGTAATTCATATGACAAGATCCCTCATGGCAGGTTGAGAAAGGCAAACGGAATCTCCAGTGAACTGGTAAGTTATATGAAAAATTGGTTTAACCACAGGCAACAGCTGGGGAGATATTCTTTTCATTGGATATCTGTGACCAGTGGTGTTCCATTAAGGTTCAGTGCAGGGACCTCTGTTGTTAGTAATATGTTAAAGGTCCGTTAGCAATTTGGGAAGAGGAATTTGAGTAGAGAAATTTGGGCAGTTGTTAATTAATTTCAATAAATAAGAAATATTGAATTTGGGAGGGCAAATTCAAAAGGAAAGTATATAGTAAATGGCAGAACTTTAATGTGCAGAGGAATCTTCAGATTCATGTCCATAGTTCCCTGAAAGTAGCAACATATGTGGTTGGTCAGTCTGGGCATCCAATATAAAAGTTGGAAGGTCACATGAGAGCTAATAAAACTCTGGTTAAAGAGCAGCTTGAGTACGGTGCACTCTGGTCACCTAACTATAGGAAGGACTTGGAAGCCCTGGAGAGGGTGGAAAAGAAATTCACCAAGACGTTGCTTCGATTGCAGCCTATTAGGTGTAATATTGAACAAACGTGGATTGTTTTTCAAAGTTCAAAGTAAAATTTATTATCAGAGTACATCTATGTCACCATATACAGCCCTGAGATTCATTTTCTTGTGGGCATTCTCAGCAAATCTATAGAATAGTAACTATAACAGGATGATTGAAAAAATCAAGTAGGGTGCAGAAGACAAAAGACTTTGCAAATGCCAATATAAATAAATAGAAATAAATAACGAGAACGTGAGATAATGAGATAAAGTGTCCTTTAAGTGAGATCTTTAGCTGTAGAAACATTTCAATGATGAAGCAAGTGAGTGTAGTTATCCCCTTTTATTTAACAGCCTGATGGTTCAGGGGTAGTAACGGTTCTTGAACCTTGTGGTGCGAGTCTTGAGGCACTTGTGCTTATGCCTGATGGCAGCAGTGAGAAGAGAGCATGGCCTGGGTGGTGGGGATCTCTGATGATGGATGTTGCTTTCCTATGATAGTGTTACATGTAGATGTGCTCAATGGCCGGGAGGACATTACCTGTGAAGGACTGGGCCAAATCTCCTATATTTTGTAGGATTTTCTGTTCAAAGGCATTGGTGTTTTCATACAGGCCAGTCACTACACATCTATAGAAGTTTGTCAAAGCTTAGATGTCATGCCAAACCTCCATAGAATCCTGAAGGAGTAGAGGTGCTGCTATGCTTTCTTTGCAATTCCATTTATGTTCAATTTTGCTGGAATGTCAGAGGCTCAAGCAATCTGACAGAGTTGAATAAAATTAAGAGACACAGAAATGGTGGAAGTAGTCAGAGCCTTTATCCCAGGATGGTGATATTAAATTCTACAGAGCATAGTTTTATGGTGAGAGAGTCATGATTGAATTAAGAAAAGATGTATGAGCATTTTTTTCAAAAACAGAGTGCCATGACTGAAACGTCCAGCCAGGGGAGGTGGTTGAAGCAAATACAATAACAATGTTTAAGAGACACTCAGACTGACATACGTTCAGCATACACCAGTAAGAAACCTAAAAAAGTGGCCACAGAGTGTACTTTTAAGTCTTCTGCTGTTGGGGTCCATCCACTACAAGGTTTGACATGTTGTGCATTCAGAGATGCTCCTCACAATTGTTGCACATGGCTATTTTACTCTCACCTTCCTGTCAGCTTGAATAGTCCAATCAGTCTCCTCTGACCTCACTCATTCACGAGGCCTTGTCACCCACAGAACTGCCACTCACTGGATGTTCTTCGGTGTTTTTATCATTTTTTGCACCATTCTCTGTAAACTGGGCTGAAGGGCCTGTTCTTGTGCTGTACCGGTCTATTGTTGCTGGCATCTGACCTGGTGTTCTGCAGGGGCAGGCACACTGGGATAATGGTGTGTTTTATAATTGCAACAGCTGTTAATGGATTCCACTTCTGTTTTGGATAAAAAAAAACTGTAGCTCAGAGCACTTCTGTGCCTCTGTGTGGAAAACTCTCGTTAGGTAGTCAGCAGCAAAATCCATCCTTACATATTATATAGCAAATCCAGGAACATCACATTACTGCATAAAAATACTTCCAGTATACCAAAACCTGAACATTACTGTACAGTACATATCGACGGGGATATGACTGACGGTAGAATTGCCAACAGCAATCAGAGAGATGAGGTCAGATTAAAACTAATGACCCAGGATTGGCTTCCACGAATGGATATATTTGCCAGAAACAACAGTGTTCAATGTAGACTGGATTCACACTGACTATCCAAGATTTAGAGTGCACATCTCATTAGAAGGTTAGATCAGATACCTATGTTGGAGCTGTGCTAAGATTTTAAACGAAGTGGAGGTACTGTGTTTCATGATTCCAATATGGTTCTGTATAAATATCTGAGCTATTGCTCTCTTATATGGGAATTAGAGAAAGTTTGTCCCTGTGGTGTCTTTACCTCTGTTATGTTGGAGTGCATGTGTGCAAAGTTTTGTGCTGACATAATACCCAGGAGAGTGCAACTGCCCCTTTGCTGTGCTAGAGTTCCAAAAAAAGTACTGATACGTGATGTTTTAGTGGTTAAACTACAGCCAAGAGGCCAACATTATGAGTGCCAAGACATGAGTTCAAATTCCACCATGTCAGCAGTGGAAATTAAAATCGAGTTCATTAAATCCAAACAAAAACTGTTATTAGTAATGATGGCCATGAAATTTCCCGAATGTTTAAAAAAAACTTTATCTAATTTACTTCAGGGGAGGAAATCTGCAGTTCTAACAAGATCAGTGCCACATGGGATTCCAGACCCACTGCACAAATCTTCCAGTTATAATCTATGTTACTGCAGCAATTCAGGAAGGTTAGGGATCAACAACCAATGCTGGTCTCACAAGTGATGACTTGAATAATGAAGAAAGAAAGAAAATATTGGTTCATAGCACTGCATAAACATTTTGCTCTGCTTACACGTCTTCTTGGCCAAGTGAGAAGCACTTTGGCTCCAGTAACCACAATTCTGTTAGTTTGAAAATAGAAGAAGATAGAACAGGTCCACAGCTTAAAAGTTCTGTAACAGAACAGTGCCAACTTTGGACAGATCTATCTGGGATCCTCTAGGTAACTCTACTCTAAGGCAAAGAATAGATGGCAAATGGCAGGATTTTAAAAGGTTTATATCAATGTCCAGAGGCAGTATGTTCCTGTTAGTGTGAAGGGTAGACATACCAAGTTCTGTAAGGTAAAAGGGAAAAGCATTGATTGGGTTTAGACAGCTGGGTACAAATAAATCCCTTTGTGATTATCAAGTTTAAGACTAGGCTTGGATTTTTCAGGTTGAGAGAAAGATAATCCCAAGAAGTTCTTCAGTTAATTTGATAGCAAAAGAGTGACTAGGGAAGAGACTAGATCCTCTTAAAAACCATCAGGACTGCTTATGTGTGGAGCCACAGGAGATGGCTTAATTTTTTTAAAGTCTTTTTTCCCCAGTGTTTACTAAACAGAACCTATTAAATACCAGCGAAATAAGGGTAATAAGTAGTGAGGTCTTGGAACATTTGTATATTAAGGAAGAAGGTATTTACAGCTTTGAAGCGCATTAAGATGGGCAAATCCCTAGGAACTGAACAAGTGCAGCCCCTAATCTTATGGGAGATCAGGAAAGAAATTGCAGAGAAATGATGCTTTGTTTGTTGTTTGCCACTGGCAAAATTCCAGAAGGCTGGAGGGTCGCTAATCTGATTCCATTGTTCACCAAGGGTAGAGACTTACTTGAATAGAACTACAGGAAACTACGGGTTGGTGAGCCTAACTTCGATTGTAGGGAAGCTAATGGCGGAATTCTAAGGGACAAGAGCTACCATCACCTGGATAGTCAAGGCCTGATCCAGAATAGTTTTGAGCGTGGAAGGTAATTTCAGACAATCTTAGAGTGTTTTTGAAAAGGTAACTGAGGGGACAGATGAAGGTATGGAAGTAAATGCTGTCTCTATCGGCTTTCAGTGACACCTTTGATAAGATTCCATAGGGCAGGCTGGTCTGGAAGGTTAGATCATCTGGGATTCTGGGGAGCTATTGATATGGATTGAGAATTGATTTGATGATAGGAAGCAGAGTGTGATAGTTAAATTTATAATTTCTAACTGGACCGTTATGAATACTGGGGTGCCCCAGGGGTCATTGTTAGTCCCTCTGTTATTCATTATTTATATAAATGATCTGGATATAATTATAAATGGTATGATTAGCAAGTTTGCTGATGATACTGAATCAGGCGGCTCTGTTGACAGTGAAGCAAGTTGCAATGAATTGCGAAGAGATCGTGATCAGATAGGGAGATGGGCTGAGGAATGGGAAATGTATTTCAGCTTAGATGAGTGCAAGGTGATACATTCTGGGCAATCAAATTAGAATAGGAATGGAAGAGCACTTACAAGTGCTGTGGAACAGAAAGACCTTGGGGTTTCAAGTGCACAGTTCACTGAAAGTGGCCATTGAAGTAGACAGAGATGTGGAAGAAGGCCTTTATCAAATCAGGGTATCAAGTTTAGGAGGACAGACATAATGTTGCAGTTAAGTAAGTTGCTGGTGAGGCTGCAAATGGAGAATTGTGCACAGTTTTGGTCACTCTGTTATAAAAAAAGATATTGCCAACTGAAAGGGGTGCAGCTAGATGAGAGGGCCTGAGTTATAGGGAGATAATGATCATGTTGGATCTTTATTCCTTGGATCGCTGGAGAATGAGGGGTGATCTTATAGAAGTTTTTTAAAATCATTAGGAATATGGATAAGGTGGACAGTCATAGTCTTTTCCACAGGGTTGAGGAGTCCAAACCTGGAGGGCACAGATACAAAATAAAAAGGAAGAGATTTAAAAGAGATCTGAAAGGTCTTTATACCGAGTGCAATGAGTACCTGGAATGAGCTGCCAGAGGAGGTGGTCTAGGTGGGTATAACATGGTATTTGGTTAGGTACATGGAAGGAGGAGTTCAGAGTGTAATGGGCCAAATGCAGGCAACTAAGACTAACAATGATGATGCTAAGGTCAACATGGATCACTATGATGAGAAGGAGACACGAGAAGGCCTTGGTGAGTAGGAATACAGAAAACCCCAAGGCATTTGACACATATGTCAAGAACAGGAGGATGACTATAGTTAGGGTTGCACCAATCAGAGATCAAAGAGAAAACATGTGCCTGAAATCGGAGGAGGTAGGGGAGCTCTTTGATGAATACTTTGCTTCAGTGTTTACCAGTGAGAAGGTTTTTGACAAATGTGAAAAGGCTAATAAGCTGGTAGATGTCAAGGTTAAGAAAGAGGATGTGCTAGATATTCTGAAAAACAAAGAAAGATAAATCCACGGGACTGGATGAAATATACCACAGGTATACTTCCTACTATGGGAAGCAAGGGAAGAGATTGCTATGCCTCTGGTGATGATCTTTATGTCCTCACTGGCAGCAAGAGTAGAACCAGAAAAATGGATGGTGAGTTTGTTCACTATTCTTCTGCTCCCCTGAGCTGGTGCAGTGAAAGAAACACATTCAGTGTGCATATTTGATTCAATACAATTTAAATCAAGGCAGAGATCCACACTCTTCTGATGTGCCCTTCTGTAGTTTGGCCTAGCAAAACTACTTTCCTTGGAACAAAGGGCCTTCATTATTGTCTTTGTTTCTCTTCCCACAAATCTAGCCTATCCCATGAGTATTTCCATCATTTTCTATCTCTGTTTGATCTCTGGCGTCTGTAATTGTTCTGACTTTCACCTTAGAAGTTGAAGGAGAGACTACTGCAAGCAATAGTGCTCATATAGTAAGAATGGTACTAAAAGTAGAAACTGTAAAAGTAATGAAAGTCAAGTTCTTCAAACTTAACTTGAAAACAGTTACTCAAGACCATTTTTGTCCAACATTAACAGCAGCCATATTGTTACCCCTGGCAAACTGTGATGTGTCTCTTTAGCCTGTTCAGGAGGCTCACATTGAACTTGAGAGAATTATTCCTTACCATTTATAAGGACTATACGTGGCCACATATGCATTATCAAGTCTCTCCAGTGGCTGGGAAGGTTGCTAGTGAGATTCTGTGCATATACATTTATGGCAGGGATTCCCAATCTGGGGTTTATGGATCCCTCAGCTAATGATAAGACTCATTGGCATAAAAAATGTTGGGAACCCCTGCTTTATGGGCTGGCTGATGAGATCTCATCTAAATGGCAGGTGGGAAGTATTCAATTAGATCATTTGATTCACACTCACTGAAACTGAAGCATTGTTCAAGGCAGGTATGGAATTATTTCTTTCAGTGCAATGGAATGTCTAAATGTTACAAATAATAATAAGGATTCACACAACCCTATTTTAATACATTATTAAAACAGCACTACAGAATTTCTTGCCCATCATTTTCAGACAGATATTAAATATGTGGCCCAAACGGCCATTTACGGAGCAAGCCTTTGAGGGGAGAAGGTTACAAAAAATATATAGTAAAAAAAAAGCACCCATTACAAGCTGTTACACTTACTGACATGAAAATTTTGAGAATAGCCTTAAAATGAGTTAATGTCCTGTAGTTTTCTGCAGCATTTTAGTCTCTAAAAATAAACTGTAAGATTGTTTACTATATATATTTGAGACTCAAAAGACCCAAGTTTTTTTCTAAACATTTACAGAAGCAAAATATTGAGGATCTGGTAATACTCACAATATTGGCAGCAACTGTAGAGGAAGAAAGCAGATTAATGTTTAGATATACACATACAATATGAATGTATATAATAGCAGGAGGAGAGGTTTGTAACATCTGATCTGATAGTAACATCAACTCTGCATTCTCAACTAGCGATTTACTTTATTTATCAAGAATCTATATTAAAAATATTTAACCCATCCTTTGAGATTGTTAGTTCCAAGCTCTTCTGAGAGGAAAATATCCTCTGTATTTCTATCCTAAATGAATGCCCCTTTTGATAGGCATGTTACCTCCTTTTTAGAATCTCTCAAAAATCAATACATCCTTTCCATCTGTCCAGTCCCCTTTATGTATATCTAATATAATCATTACCTTTCATTCTTCTACCCTGTCAAACCTCTTCTCATAAAATAACTCTTTCCAAATTGATAAGCTTTTATCAACTTCCGTATAAATAAGGAATTGTGTTTATGAAGGAGTGGGAAAATTTCACAGTAGGACCTAAAACGTCAGGACATAAAAGAACACTGAATAACAGAAAATAGAAGAAGTATTTACCAAAGATAAAAAATAAATTATTCCCAAATGAAGCAAGCACAAGGTTTCAGATTTAATTTAACATTAATAGTTAGTAAAACCTTGGTTTAGGAAATGTAATTATGTTTATACCAGTAATACATACAAAATGTTGGAGGAACTCAGCAGGCCAGGCAGCATCTATGGAAAAGTGTAAACAGTCAACGTTTCGGGCTGAGACCCTTCTTCAGGAGGGTTTATTGTTTACGTTTAAGCCAGAGTCATTATTCTGGCACCAATTTAAATAAATGTAATTTGAAGACAATTTTGACTTCAACTGTTACCACAATATGCATTATATTTTGGGCTTGATTACTCTTTCAAAGATGTTTATACCCAGTTATTTCACAACTAGCACTTAACCTAAAATTGTGTTATTTTACTATACATTTCTTCCAATGGCTGTGAAGACACATCATCAAACCAATTTATTTGACCACACTTATTTATATGCAATCTTATTTTCAAAATAGAAGGTCATCAGGTAATTTTGTCCATTCTGATCAACGATGTTTGACTACAGAAGCAGATTCAGAAATGAAATTCTAAAGCTTTCCTTAGATTGTCATGATGTCTTTCCTTTGAAGATCAAGGCCAATTTGAGAACAGAATTACTCTTCAGCCTTCAGCTTTGATTGAACCAACAATCAAAGCATAAGTTGTGTCTTGCTTTGTAACATTGGCTTCGATCCTAAATTACATTGTAGCTTCTCTAATTGCTTAGCAGTCATGGAACATAAAGCCATCTGCATTCTGCAGACAACTCACCATCACTGAAATTGCATCTCCATCTGTATGTATTGATGTATTTTATATTTAACATCCTAGAAGACAGACATGTTGGAAGTAGAGAGAGTACAGCTAAGTTGATTGCTGGGATTAGACTGTTGAGTTTTCAGTGAAGCCTGCTGATACAAAGAGTGTGCAAACTGGAGAAGAATCAATATAACCAGTGCAGAACTGACCAAAATCCTAAAGGTATAAATAAGTTAAGCATATTCACACTCAGAAGGGTAATTGCCTTTCATTTAAAATAAGGAGTCTGAAAATACAGTCTGTATATATCAAAATACAGGAGACACTGAATATATGCAATGTACAAACCTTTCATATAGGAATGCTGAGTGGATGAATAATTACACTGAAAAACTGGTTGATGATGATGAACCATAAACATTCAAACTAACCAGTTGTAGTATAATGTGCTTTTTCACTGTTACGTTTTAATGGTTGTGTAATTCTGTCAATGTCCTCCATTCTACGTTGTAGTGAAGGATGTCTCCATTTCGATTCTAATCCAATTTCCAAGAGAAAAGAATACTTCTTGACTGGAGAGTTGTAACTTGTCCCACTGCCCAAGATCTACAACATGCATCCAGCACCTCCAATCATTGGGAGGGAGAAAGTGGACCATTGGAAATCACATTCTGAAGTTCCAACTGTTTGACCTTTATGTTACAAGCTAAAATCAGGAGGGAGGATCAGTGCAATTTACTATGCCTGTGAAATTTTGAACAGATTTGCAATCTAATAGCTCATTTGATTTTAAATCTAATTCACAATGAACTCACTAGGGCGACAGAGTTCTAAAGTGGTATAGCACAGAAACAGACCCTTCAGCCCACTGAGCCTATCAATCACCAATTTTATTCATGCTGTTCCAAATCTAATCTACTTTATTCTCTCCAAATGCCAAACAACTACCTGTCCCATCCCCACCTCCCATGCCTTCCTCCAACCCAATGCCCTTCCTGAGCTTCCACCACTCCCCTCACATTAGGATCAATTTGCTTTGGCCATTTGACCCACTAACCCTCATACTTTTGAGCCAAAATTAATATTGTTACTTTTTAAAATTCAGTTACAATGAGCTAGCAACAGATGCATAAAAGATCTTTTTTCAAAATAAGAATTACACAGGATGCCTCCAGTGGACTAAATCAAAAATTGTCAAGGACTTAGCATGTAATATAAACTTTTAAATAATTGCACAAACATAACCAGAAATCAGTAATTTAAAGAATTCTATTGAAAGAAACCTTTGACTTGCTCTTACATTGTAGACCTGGGCTGTGTAATGTCTTCACATTTTAAAACAAAACTGCATTCTATTATTTGTATTGGGATGAGGTTTTACACATTCATGAGACGAGCTGGAAAACTTCCAAGTTTATCCAACAATTTCTTGCCCTCCTGACATGGTCTAAATCACTGAAATCCCAAGGCAGGATACATAGCATAATCCACTTGAGTAAACAATTGCCTGAGCATAAATTTAAAATCCTTCAGCTGATCTCTGGAGAGAACTTAAATTTCAGGATGCATATGTATAATAAAACCTTAGTGAAAAATAAATAGAGTTTGCTGGCACAATCAAGTTTATTGGTCCTTGAAAACAGCACAGAACTCTAGACAATGTGACAACCCAAATTTGCTCATATTGCTTTCAGTTAATTGTGACAAATGCAGCAGTCAACAGAATTTAATGGTCTACCATTATTATTATAAAGGTGAAAAACAGATTCCTTTTACACTATAATAAAACCCTCACCAACCATTAAATTGAATATAACCAAAGTTTTACAAGTATTCCAAGATGCTGGAATACAAAAACATCATGCAAACGTATTACAAATTCATTGTAACTTCTGTGTTAATGTTGGTTATCTGCCTCCTATCCTAAGATACATTGAAAGTGTGGATACTCTTCTCACATTAATAACATCTCTACTAAGTTTTTGTTTTTATCAATAATGACCATTTTGTTCTTATGATCAAAGATCCATAAGCTAACTCAATGTGATAATTTATCCATTTTCTATATTATAAATGGGAAGATTATATTAAAAAGGAAATATGATATATTATAATTGGATTAGAATACAATAGTTGTCTTAACATGTTGCAATAAAAATTTTCTTCATACATAAAAGATTCAAAAATAAGACTCACACTCTGATAAACCCCCATTGTAAAAATACAATAAGAGACAATGGAGGTTTTATGATTAAAAAAAATGCCACTAACATTAGACACTTGCATTTCTTTAAACCTGTAAGCAATTAATTTATAAAAATATAACTAAAACATAAACTCCAGTTGCTGTAGCACACTGAATGGACCATTATGATTTGTCTCCTTTCTTTAGTTTGCATTTACCAGCCAGATCTTTTTTTACAGAGTAACATTTACTTTGATGTTCTTCATAAAATGGTTAGGACAAGCATCTATTATTCCTTTTGATTTTCAAAATTAACTATTGAAGAATGATGCTTCCATCGCACAAGATGACAGCAAGGGTTAAGGAGCCTGAATATGGTTTAAAATGCTCGGGTAACGTTAACAGTTAATGTTTGGATTGAGAAGGTGTTACGTGTGTGTGTATATATGTGTGCATACAAGCTGTGGTTCATTTTATTAACACAACAGCAATTACAGTGCCTACATAATGTTAACCCAAGTTTTGCATTCATGATTTTAAAAACTAGTGGCAGTTTTCAATGCACTAACTTTTTCCCTTAATAACAGTGGAAGTATCCAATAAAATTTATATTTGTAAGTCAGTAACATTTTGCTTACTATTTAGGTAAGAATTTAACACATACTATTTGTAGAACTAGTTTCATTTCACTTAAACTATCATAAAAAATTAGACCAATGAATCCATCATACCAATTAGTATCCGAAGGCCTTGGCTTTATCTAACCACATTCAAATCCATTTAAACTTTATTAAATGAATTGAATTCACTTTATTATTAACATCCTTCATATACATGAAAGTAAATACCTTTACATTATGTCTCCATCTAAATGTACAATGTATAATTTATAGTAATTTATAATAAATAGTATGTACAACAGAACTGTCAATATAACATAGAAATACACTTCTGTCAGCATGAGTTAATCAGTCTGATGGCTGGTGGAAGAAGCTGTCCCGGAGACTGTTGGTCCTGGCTTTTATGCTGTGGTACCGTTTCCCAGATGGTAACACCTGGGACGACTTGAGGTTGGGGTCACTCAGACCCTTTTTACACACCTGTCTTTGTAAATGTCCTGAATAGTGGGAAATTCCCATCTACAGATGTGCTGGGCTGTCCGCACCACTCTCTGCAGAGTCCTGTGATCCAGGGAAGTACAGTTCCCATACCGGGCAGTGATGCAGCCAGTCAGGATGCTCTCAATTGTGCCCCTATAGAATGTTCTTAGGAATTGGGGGCCCACACCAAACTTCGTCAAATGTCAGAGGTGAAATAGGTGTGGCCTTTTTTGCCCCACAACCGGTATGTACAGACACATGTGTGATCCTCTGTAATGTTTATGCCGAGGAACTTAAAGCTGTTCACCCTCTCAACCCCAGATCCATTGACGTCAATAGGGGCTAGCCTGTCTCCATTCCCCCTGTAGTCCCAACCAACTCCTTTGTTTTTGCCAAATATTGTAGGAGGAGCTTTGGTCTTTCTTTGCCATTTTCACTTTTTTCTATTTTGCAAAAATATGTAAAAAAGGTGATCAATGTGGAAGCCAACTGTAGCAACTGAATGTCACAAATGGCAAGTACATCTTCTGTTGTATCGGTAGAAGCTGCCATATCCAGCATGTCTAAATTCTAATGACATCTGTCATACTCTAACAATCAGGGATTCCTGACAGCTGCCTGAATCAAACAGCTTGTTCATTAAAATATGCTAATGATTATCCTTTAAGGTCGGTTAGTGAACTTACTACTTGGTTTCCTGATTCGGGAGATGAGGAGAAACTGTTTTTCCCAGAGAGTGGTGAATCTGTGGAATTCTCTGCCCAGGGAAGCAGTTGAGGCTTCCTCACCAAATATATGTAAGATACAGTTAGATAGGTTTTTACATGGTAAGTGAATTAAGGGTTATGGGGAAAAGGCAGGTAGATGGAGCTGAGTTTATGGACAGATCAGCCATGATCTTATGAATGGCAGGGCAGGCTCGATGGGTCGGATGGTCTACTCCTGCTCCGATTTCTTATATTCTCATGCTATGTTCTTATGTTATCTCAAACAAGATATCAAACAAGGGAAATACAATTCTTTAAGTATTTCCGCAACTCTATTAGGAACATACTTGATTAGACGTAGCGTGCTGCTACTCGTTTACATCAATTTGTTATCTTGCTGAGGAGCAGCACAGCATATTGCTTTACTTCTTAGGGAACGAGCTGCTTTGTTCTGCTGTTTGCTGCAACATAAACTGGAGTTCAATAACAGAACAATGCATTTTCTGCAATAGTGAGGATTTCAACTCTTATACATCTGCATCATTCCAAACTCGATCGGAGACTGACTTTAGTAATTTTGCAATGGTTAATGCAAACTTCAAAATCTTCCTAATGAGGTTTGGCAAGTAATTGTACAATTCTGTGTATATATATATATATATATATATATATATAGCTAAGGTGCCTAAGAGTTAATGTTAGTACTGTATTTGTCAACATGGAGCAGAGAGAGAGTTTTAAATCTGTTGGGAGCAAAGGATGTTTGGAATGGCAAGGGTAGAGTGCCGCAGGAGGATGTGGGACAGGTGGCAGAGAAGGAGTGCCGGGCTGGTGGGGAGGGTTGGCATGGGTGCAGATAAACCCAGCCTAGAGAAAACACCAGGTAAGGTAATTTGATTCCAAACAGTTGGTTTATTGATCATTACAGAATGTCTCTCTAGTGCTTCCTGCTCCCTCCCTTCTCTGTGCCCCTTCTCCCAAATCATGATTCCCCTATCCCTGCCCCTTTCCCACTCAGTCCACAATATTGATCCAGATCAGAAACATCACTCACATATATCATGAAATTTGTTTTTTTTTTGAGGCAGTAGTACAATGCAATTGTGGTGAAGTACATATACCTGTCTGGACACACCCCCACTGCTGACTGCTCCTGTGGCTCCTCCCACAGACCCCTGTATAAAGGTGTCTGGAGGCACTGCTCCTCCCTCAGCCTCCAGGATGTTGTGTGATGGTCTCTTGCTGCTGATAGTGCTCTCTTACAGCTAATAAAAGCCTATCTCTCGCCTCATGTCTCCGAGAGTTACTGATGGTGCATCAGCAATACATAAAATTACTACAGTACAGTACCCTAGTTATGTGCCTAAGACATTGCACAGTACTGTAAATAGGTCTAATATTATCCATAGTTGTGGATTTGCGCAGGTACAGTTCACAACATATTGTAATCATGTAGTCCTTTGAGCTCCAGGTTATGAACTAAAAAATATTTTTCTACAAAAGGAAACACTTCTGTTGTTGGAACATTCAACAGCTTGACCAAGAGAGGTAGTGTCTGTGATGCTAGTTGACTAACGTCAGATTCCTTTTAACAAATGTTCTTGTCCGGTTTTCCCTTGGTTTCCACCACCCAGGTTATAACCCTTGCCAGATCCATGCCTGGCTAGCTAGTGATCTTCCTGCATCACCACCCCCCACACGCCCCATCATCTCTGAATTCCAAAGTGACAGGCCAATGCTCATATCCACTTTCCATGTTACAAACTCACCAAACCATAGCTTCATAGGTCTTACCGAACCATGCCTCCACCACCCAAATTCTGAGTGCCTATTTGAATTTGACCAATGCCACCTTTTGTCCCACACAACAACTCCCCTTCCACGCCACCCATTCTTTTAGTTCACTCAGACTGAACTTTAATGCAGTGTGCATCAGAATACCTATTTTGGTCATTCACAATGCCTAGGGCTTTGTGTATTACTGTCTTCTGCAGCAGAGGCCCATGCACAAGACATTTGTTGCCCCATACAACGTCATGTGGGAAATTCATTTCTCCAACCACCCCCCCCCCCCAACAATGCTATCCATCCAATGTGAAGAACTTGTTTTCACTGCTTCCCCATAGGTCAGGGAGTGAAAAGCAGTGGTCTTGAAAAGTAAATAGTAGACTTTATGCAACTTGAAATAACTCCCAATGTTTCTTTCTATTTGTTTTTTTTCGATGGAAATAATTCATGTGTTTCATAAAGGAGTGAAAATATACAATCCAATTTCTATTCAGCTATATGTTAGAGGTACAAAAGTATATGATAGTATTGGCATTGTGAACAAACATTAGTTCACAAACAGTTAAAATACCAGTAGAATTTCACTCAGTAGAATGCGTGACAGCCACTCACTTCATGAACTGGTTTATTTTACTTAAAATTAGAAGCGATTTCCTGCATATTTTTCTCGAAGACTCTACTCACCAATCAACTCCCATTCTATTCATTGGCTAGTTGCCAGTCTTACTCACTCAAAAACAAAGAAAATTAACATTGTAAAATCCCTTAATTTTGAGAGCCTAGCAATCATTAAATGTTCTCAAAAAAAAAGCACATGTTAAAAATAAGGTACAATGATCAGTTACTCACAATTTCTCTAGAGAACGCAAGCCAAAGAAAGAGCCATTCTTTAACAGCGAGATCTTGTTATTACTCAGGATCCTGCATGAGGTTAAAGAAAAATGTAGTTAACATCTCTTTTCAGAATGATAAATGAGCCAGTGCAGTAAATGTTGTTGTATTTTGTGTCAAGACAAAAGGTTTAAGTTGAACTTACATTAAAATACAACAGATTTAGAGACCCAAAATCAATTTAATTCTCCTTCAATGTCCTAGTGGACATAATAGCAAGTAAAGCTCAGATGGTTACATATTAGAAACACTAGAATAAACTCTGTAATAAGAAGAGTTGGTTGCCTGATATAGTTCAACCAGAGTTGGGGTGGGGGGCCGGGGGGGAAGACCCTGGCATAAGATTTTCCAGAGAAACGCTGGCATCAGGCAAGCATCAGGTTTCTCAGAATTTCTGTACATGCATGCAAGAATCAAGCACGGTACCAAATTTCCAAACAGATGATTTACTATGCTTTTTACAGCCATGCACTCTTGAAGTATTCTTCAAGGAATCAATGGAAAAGTGCCAACATCCAACAGTTGCCAGTTGAGCCTATATTAGGTTGCATTTTTTAAAAAATGACTCCATTCACTTCAATGGAGAGGAACTGCTGTGAGGAATGAAGGTATGATGTTATTTCCACTTAATGAATTAATGGAGATACATATTCCACCCTTTCACCTCTGAATACCAACATCCTTTCAAGAGTTCTTGACAAAATTAAGAATATTTTATTTTAATAATTTTGGGTTATTTTAATAGAGTAATTATTTAAAATAATTATTAAGTAACTCTGCATGCCAGAGACTGATTTGATAGCTGTCTGAAATAGGATGTACAGCTTAGTTGGCTGAACTATGCACCTTGAAACATTCTATTATGATCTGCAGGCTGAGTTTCAAATGGCATCTAGCCCAAATGACCTAGCTACCCATGCAAAGCTTGGCCTGTGATGAACAGGCCAGCTTCAGCAAGCAACTGCACACAAGGAAACCTGTACAATGTAATTATGAGATTGACAGGTAAGCGAGTAGTGAGCATGAGCATTTTACAGTCACAAAGAATTTTGAGGGTAATGTTTTTATAGAAATAATTGTATTTTGAAAGAAGCATCAAAACAAAGCAACCAGTGATTATACCTTTTGTTGTTATCATCATCATTATGGGTTGTGTCATATGCCATAGACATAATCATGGTCTTTCCATGATTGTTCTTGGCAATTTTTCTACCTAAGTGGTTTGCCATTGCTTTCTTCTGGGCAGTGTCTTTACATGACGGGTGACCCCAGCCATTAGCAGCACCCATCAGAGATTGCCTGCCAGCGTCAGTGGTCGCATAACCAGGACTTACGATATGCAGCATCCACCAATCCACCACTTGCTTCCATGGCTTCACATGACCCTGATCCAGTGGGGGAGGGGGGCTAAGCTGGAGCTACACTTTGCCCAATGGTGACACATTTCTCCACCCTGCCACCCATTCTTGACAGCGTCTTAGCTTAAGTGGTTGAAAAGCTTTATGCATGCATTTCCTCCATCATTGTTGCAGTATAATTGTGCGGTATGCTATGAATTACAACTTTCCAAAGCTGCTTCTATAGCACTCTCAAAACCCATAACCTCTAATAACCAGAATCATAGCTGTGATGACCGTATGAAAATAACATCATATCCAGCATTGAAGATCAGAAATATAGCAATGTTTCTTCAGCAACACTGCATCACATTCCTGGAACAGACAGCACAGTGCGAATATTGAAACTATACAGGCTACAGCAACAGGAAGTACTGTAAGTGTCCATGACTTTCTCAAAAACTATTAGATGAAATAAAAGAATTGTCTTGTCAAATACATTCACATACCATGAATGAAAACAATTTACATTGAAAGCAGATTGAAATGTATTCAAAAGTTAACAAGATCTATATTGTTTCCCGTTAGACACAGTCAGAGTCTTCTGTCACCCTTGTGATCGCAGCATTGTGTAGAGTCCATATTAGTCTTGTTAGTCACCTACAAAACCAGAGGGGAAATAAGCTATTTGATATCGCAAAGGACTGCTTACAAAGAAAAAAAACCACCATTATAAATGTTTTATCACAGTTGTTCGTTACTCTCCATTAATGTTTTTCAGTCGTTAAGTTGACTCCGACTCTTCATGTCCTCATGGACTCCTGCACACCATGCCTTCTTGTTGGGAATTGCCTCTCTAAGATCCCCCAAGGTCATGCACATTGTCTGAGTAGTACTGTCTATCCATTGTCCTCTCTTTGTTTTACCTTTTGTTTTACCTAACATGATGTGGCCAAAATACTAATACCAACAAGAAATAAACTATTCGATATCCCAAAGGACTGATTATGAAGAAAAATAAAACTTCACCATTACAAACTATTCATCATAATTGTTCATTACTCTCCATTAATATCAACAAAACCATGGTCTGAATAAGATTCTTTCATTCAATACAAAAGATAATATTCATCAAGCTTATTAGATTGGTGAAGAGATTTGCACAGTAATAGGGGATTCCATAATGCTTTTGAGCATGTTAAATACTATCAAAGACTTTCTTACCCACCAGTATTTATTGATAGTATTAATAAAACTGTTAAGCTGACTAGTGTGACCAATGAAGATAGAATCCTATCTGTATTCATTCTTTTTATTTCAGACCATCCACACTCTAATTAATCAGAATCAGAATTAGGTTTACTATCAGGTTTAATATCTCCTGCATGATATATAAATGTAGATATGATAAACAAATATGGAGAAAAGAACTTAATTATATTAAGTATAAATATGTCTATTAAATACTTAAGTTAAAATGAGTAGTGCAAAAAAAATAGAAATAAAAAAGTGGGATCAATGTCCATTTAGAAATCAGATAGCAGACGGGAAGAAGCTGTTCCTGAATCGGTGAGTAGGTGCCTTCAGGTTTCTGTACCCCACCTCCCGAGGGTAACAATGAGAAAAGGGTGGGAGTCCCTAATGATTTATTAAATGTATAAAGCTAAAGACTGTCCTATTCTTACAGATGTGTTCTCGATTACAAAATAAATACTTGTACAAATGAGCATGTCAGTGGCATAGAGGAGCAGTAATTTTTTAAAAATTAATTATGCCATTTACTGGGTTATGAAAGCAGAGTTGATTCAGATAGTTTGTAAATTGGATTGAAAAGAGCATGGGAGATCAGTAATGACAAAGAGTTAATACTTTGTGTGTACTTCTTTGGGGAAAAGAAATTCCATTGAGTAAGTGGCAAAACCATGGCGAACTAGAGAAGTTATTTATTGAGTTAAAGCTAATAGTGTTGCCAAAAAGAACATTGAACTTGAGGTTCTTGAGGTCTTAAAACATCAACAAAGGATGACAAAGCAATCAATAAACTATAAAATGCACTAAAAGAATGAAGTAACAATTCTAAAACAAGTTAAACAGACTGTAAGAACATTTAAAATTACACAAAAGGAAATAGTAGAAATATATGCTGATCACTTTACAGATTGGTCATTGGGAAAGCAAAGTAGCACTAAATACCCAAACACCTGGGTATCACATGGATGGTAGATATTCATAGTATGGCTAGAATTGAGATTTTGGTTCAATGTTATTGAATAGAAACAGAGCTACTGAAAAGCCTCGGCCCCTTTAAATGTGATACATTCAAAGCAGATGGTAATTTTTTAATATCTGGTGAGAACTCTGAAAATGCTGAGTCTTAGTTTGTGAGGATAATTCACCAATGTATTCAACTCAAATAAAAATAGCAATCAATCTAAACAGTACTTGGCTATGATAAGACAATAGCAGAAGGTTACACAAACACAATGACCTTCTCTGAAATTGTTGCCTGATTCTAAAAGGTCAGCACTGCACTCAAGGTTGAAATCACACTGAAGACCTGAAGCAAGCTGTGCAAAACTTTCCATTAGTAAACATCTAAAAAAAAGTATTGTTAAGAGAAAGAGCAGGATGGAAGAAAAACTGCTCAGTGCATGTATGTATTTATGTTAGCTTTGGCCCTTGGAAAGGTCAACACTGCTGACTGAAAGAAGCATTTTGTTCTTGAGACAATCTGGAAACAATATTAAAGAGCAGAACTCAAATGCAAAGAAATAATTACTGGGCTACCTTAAAGTAGGAATCCCTATTGTTTATCCAGCTGTAATAGCTGCCATTAACTGAGAAAAAGTATTTAAATATAATTTCATTATCAATATTTACTAAATTTTGTTGATCTGAATAGAACATCTGAGATTCTTAGTTATCTGAAACTATATTTCAGGTCTTAAGAACCCAAGATTATGAACACTTCATCCTGCCTTAATACATTCATTCAAAACCCTGTCACCAATTATCAATGTTCCTTTAAAGATAGATTGATTGACAGACAGATACTTTTGATCCAAAGAGAAATTAAAGGTGCACAGATATGCAAATATTAGAAGAGAAGTAAGAAAGAATAAAAAATAAGTTCCCTCAACCAGTCTAACAGGAGGAGGGTCATCACTTCCTCAGCTATAGGTTAACTAATTATACAAGAGTAAGAATGTAGTGCTCTTTGGAACAGCACAGTTGTCTTAGTCTATTACTAAATGTGCTCCTCCATTCAGCCAAGGTGGCATGCAGAGGATGAGAAATATTGTTCAGGATTGCCAGGATTTTCTACAAAAAGGAGTACAGTCATCATTTCAAGCCGAAACCCTTCAGCAGGACTCTTCTGTCTTGCAGAAGGGTTTTGGCCTGAAATGTTGATTGTTGTCTTTTCTGTAGATGCTGCCTGGCCTGCTGAGTTCCTCCAGCATTTTGTATATGTTGCCCTTGTATTCATTCTCCCATCCTCCCTTTATACACCCAACTATTGCTGAGTCATCGGAGAATTTCTGCAGATTACATGAATCAGTGTTGTATCTAAAGTTCGAGTTATACATGGTAAACAGGAAGAGAGCCGATGTAGTCCCTTGTAGAGCCCCAGTGCTGCTTATAGCATGTCTGATACACAGCTCTAAAACCACACAAACTGTATCTGCCCATCAGGTAGTCCATTATCTATGATACAACAGAAATGCCAATCTGCATTGAGCAGAGCTTCCCCCCAGCAATGAGGGCTGTTTGGTATTGAAGGCACTTGAGAAATAAAAAAAACATGCTCATCACGGTGTTGCCCTGCTTATTCAAATGGAAGCAGGCTTTGTTCAGAGGATAGATGACAGCACCATCCACTCCAATGTGCTCCAGGTAGGCAAACTGCAGAGAATCAAGTGCTGAACTGACCGGGGGCCAGAGGCGAGGCAGAACCAGCCTCTCTAGTGCTTAATGCTGTGTGAAGTCAGGGCCACTGGAAGGAAGTCATTCAAGACTTTTGGTTGGCCCTTCTTCAGTACTGGGACCACACATGATGTTTTCCACACAGCTGAGACTCAGATTGAAAATGTGCTGGAGAGCTTCACGCAGCTGCTCAGCACACTCCTTCAGGACTTTGAGGTTCACACCATCAGTCCCAATGCTTTGCCGTGTCTGAGTTTCTCCAGAGTCCTCCTCACCTGCTCAGAAATGAAGGTGAGTCCATGATAACTGGGGAGTTGGTGGAAGGTGGGGGCAGGGGGAGGTGAAGATCGGGACAATAATTGGTATGTGAAGATATGGATGGTAGGTTCAGGGCAAGGAGGGGATGTAGACAGTGGTAGCCTATGTTTCAATCCACAAGTTGAACTAGAGGGGGCGGGCGGGTTGGTGGGAGAAGGGGAGGTGTTGGTGCTGAGGTAGCATTGGGTGCCTTGGCACCTAGACTGGTGTGATGAGGGAGATATGAACAGGACAGCAATTGTTAAATCTACTGAAGAATTGGTTTAACCCATTAGCTCATTCGTGGCTGTATTCTGAAGCTCTACAGCTGAGCTGATCAAAGCCAGTGAAGTCCTTCATGTCTCTTCACACCTCCCGTGTGCTACTCTGCCCAAGCTTGTTCTCTGGCTCTCTCCACCTTGATCTTCTCCTGTAGCTCCCTCTGCATGTTTTAATTCTTCCCTGTCCCCTGATCTTCAGGCTCGCTAAAGAAATGATTTTATATTCAGCTTTCCATACAAAACTAAATTAAAAGTATAGTCTGAGAAGAACTAGATTAAATTCTAATAGAAAAAATATAATGTGGTTTAATTAATGATCTGTTGTTTCACTGTATAAAGCATTACCATGTTATACAGATTTAACATTATGTAATATAATGCTGCCTCCACTTCTACACAAATGCTGAAATTAATTTCCTTTCTGTTATCATTTTATTTTGCTGAAATCTGAAGTAAAGACAGAAGTACTCAGCAAGTCTGATAATGATAGAGAGTGCAACAGTGAACATTTCAGGTTGATGATTTTCATCAAATCAACAGGAAATACATTTGCTGGAAAGAAAAAGAAAGTAATATTGCCACCTTGCCAATTTAAACTTTAAACAAATGAAACAGATACATAAACAAAGCCTTTACTGTGGGATACTTTATTGTTTAATTATGAAAATAACATCATTAATTTGAATGGAAACTATATTTTTTAGATTTGTAAAGGAGCTGTGATATACAGAGCCTTGGGACTATGCCAAAATGGACTTCTGCTCACAGCTAAGATAATTTCCAAGCGATTTAATTGATCTCAGGTAACTTGTCTTCTGTGACTACCTGAGTTTCTTCAAGCTGTTCCAGTTTCCTCCCACAGTCCAAAGATGTACTGACTGGTAGGTTAATTGGTGATTGTAAATTGTTCCATGATCAGGCTAGGGTTAAATCAAGGGTTGCTGGGTGGTGTGAATCCAAGGGCCGGAAGGGTCGATACTGCACTGTATCGCAATCAATCAATCAATCAATAAATAGATAGGTAGGTAGGTAGATTTTTTTGTGGAAGCAGTACGTTTCAATATATAATAGTAAAAAGAAAAACAATAAATTACAATAAGAAATATATATAAAAAGTTAAATTAAGTAAGCAGTGCAAAAAAAGAGAGCAAAAGAAAAATGGTAGTGAGGTACTGCACATGAGATCATTGTCCATTCAGAAATTTGATGACGGAGGTGAAGAAGCAGTTCCTAAAATGTTGAGTGTATCTTCAAGCTCCTGTACCTCCTCCATAATTGTAGCAATGAGAGGAGGGAATGTCATGTGTGATGAGATTTCTTAATAATGGAAGCTGTATTTTAGAGGCATTGCCTTCTGAAGATGTCCTCAGTGCTGGAGCGGCTAATGCCTATGATGAAACAGGATAAGTTTTCAACTATCTGCAGCTATTTACAATCCTGTGCAGTGAGCTCTCCATACCTGGTGGTGATGCAAGCAGAACGAATGTTATCCATGCTACATCTGTAGAAATTTGTTAGAGTCTTTGGTGACGTACCAAGTCTCCTCAAATTCCTAATAATATATCGCCACTGTCATACTTTCTTTGTAGTTGCATCAATATGTTGGGCCCTGGATAGATCTTCAGAGATGCTGATACTCAGTAACTTCCACCTGCTCACCCTTTCCATAGTTGATCCCTTGATGAGGACCTGTGTGTGTTCCCTCATATTCACCTTCCTGAAGTCCACAATCAATTCTTTGGTCTTACTGACGCTGAGTGCAAGGTTGTCGTTGCGTCACTACTCAAGTGGCTGATCTATCTCATTCCTGTATGCCTCCTCATCAACATCTGAAGTTATGCCAATAATAGTTACAGAAGATATTTGAGCTGGGCTTAACCACACAGTCGTGTTTGTGCAGAAAGTAGAACAGTGGGCTAAGCACACGTCCTTGAGTTGTAGCCATGCTGATTGTCAGTCAAGAAGGAGATGTTATTTTTGATCCATACTGCCTGTGGTATCCCAATGAGGAAGTCAAGGATCCAGTTTCAGAGGGAACTACGGAGGTCCAGATTTTGGAGCTAGTTGAAAAGTACTGAAAGTGTGATTGTGTTGAACACTGAGCTGTAATCAATACACAGCAACCTGACGTTGCTATTGCCATTGTCCAGTTGGGCCAAGGCTGTGTGGAGAGCTAGTGAGATTGCATCCGCTTTAGATCTATAGTGGTGAAAAGAAAATTGCAGTGGGTTCACGTCCCTGAGTTGATTCTAGCCATGACCAACCTCTCAAAGCACTTCATCACAGTAGATGTGAATGCAACCTGGCGATAGTCAATGAGGTTGAGGTAGCTCACTTTGCTGTTCTTGGGCACTGGTGTGATTGTCACTCTTTTGAAGCAGGTGTAAACCTCCAGCTGCAGCAGCGAGAGATTGAAGATGTCCTGGAACACTCCTGCCAGTGGTTGGCACAGGTTTTCAACTCTACGAGGTATACCATCAGAGTCTGACACCTGATGGTTGAACCTAATGAGAGATGCTCTGACTTCCAACTCTGAAACAGAGATCACAGTCACCAGGTACTCCAGTGATTCACTCGGGTGTAGCGTTATTCTCCCTTTCAAAACTAGCATAAAAGGCATTGAGGTCCTCTGGTGGTAAAGTATCCTGGGCATTCGTGATGTTTGGTTTCACCTTGTTAATTAATGGCCTGCAACCCCTGCCAGAGATAGTATGCATCTGAATCCCACCAACTTCAAAAAGAATTGTTTCTTTCTGTAACATAAAATTGATTTTGACTGTTCACATTGTGTTTTATTTAGGTGTTACTGTTAAGCAGGTGCCATGTTGGTTAGGATTTAAGATGTCAATTCTTAGTTAATCTGGAAGCATGATCGTTTCTAGATGGTTTGATTAGATGAACTGGTCTTCCACAACATATCAGAAAGTAACAGCTACAATTTCCTCATCCCTTCCACTTCCTCTTCTTCTACCCCTACTTCACTGTTACTGTACATATAGCTAGTGGTGATGGTGAACATTTACGTATAACCCTGAGAATGATTATGAAGCTTGACACCCACTCAGTTGAAATGTACAGCGTTCCCCCATAGCAGTCAAACAGCAAAACCATTGCTTGAGTGCATGTTCTCCAGACATTAAAAGGCTGTACAGTACACACATGTTGTCTATGTGTGCATAGGCTTTACACTGTATCAAATGTATCACTGTACCATATGTTTAACCTTTTGTTTTCTATTCACTGCCCATATGTCACGGATATATAAAATAACACAGTGTACTGTAAAAAGATGATAGTATCAGAACTGCTATCAGGCATTGTATAGTTAGATATCAGGCAACAGCCTACATGGACAGGAAAGGAATGGAGGGTTATGGGCTGAGTGCAGGTCAATAGGACTAGGTGAGAGTAAGCATTCGGCACGGACTAGAAGGGCTGAGATGGCCCGTCTCCCTGCTGTAGTTGTTATATGGTTATATGGTTAGCTTTTCACAGTTACATGCCTTCAAGATGGTGAAGGATTGAAATCTCTTCAAGCTGTAATCAATGGCATCCTAAACCGTGGGGGAAGCTGAAAGAATTGCAAATCTTAGTGCACAATTTAACTGCACCACGCTCTTGGAACAGAATACATTCATAATTTTTGATGATGAAAATACTAAGTAGAAAGCTGCAGTATGTTCTAGATATTTTCATCTCTAGCTGGGAAGAAACCCAAATCATAAAAGTCTGTGGACACCATAATTTTTTAGATCTATTTACATCTATAGTTCTTGCATGGCTGCTGTTATAATTATAGTCATGGCACTTAGACAGCTATAGAATATAATTCCTCTGAACCAACATTCTCAGCTCAACCACACTGAACATCACCGTATAATTTTAATCCAGAAGCATTCATGTTATTTTCAAGTAATTGATAATCATTTCTAAAATTACACTTGCACCAGATTATGATACTAAAATTAATACAGACATTTTTGGCATGTCTAAACCACAACATTATGTGCATTTGATGATGTTCGCATGGGACTGCATCTAATAGACAATTCTACATTACTGTGGTTTAGAAAAGGAAACAATTCCAACCAGCAAGCTACAGAACTTAGAGCTGTTTAGTATAGGTGTTCCATTCGTAGTCTAGCTATGATATTCTACTTGCACCCTATAAAAAGACATCAGGATAAACATTATACATTCTTTTAGTTTCAATCATTAGAAGGAAATTCCATCAGCAATTACATATCTGGGTAATAAAATACTGGTAGGTGCTTACAAGGCCATATTTAATTGTATAGTTCTAGTGTCACAAACCACAAGGGAGAAATCATGTGAATGTCAATAGAATATCAGCACTGAGTTACTGCCTAATATCCTATTTACAGTTGGAAAGGGAAAACAGATAAAAAACATAATTTGGCTTCTGCTTTGCGGTGCAAGTCCTGCGTTTTTCAAAAAAAAACTCAACTACTTAGAAACCCTTCAGGTTTCATAAAGCTCGACATGACACTTGTGCTGTCTGGTGCAAATTATGTATATCACTCACTACTGCTACCTCAATAGTGTTTTTCTAATACTTATTCTAGTATTCTGCTACTACCACCTCTATTGGAAGTTTGCAACAAAAATTCAATGGCTGCAGTTTGATTTAATAGCTGTGTTAGTCCCCATGTAACATAAGGTTTGATACAACTGTGTACAATTTTCTCTATTGAAATTGGATGTGCCAACTTTAAACCTATGGTTGATTTCAGTGGGCTGGACTTTTTGGCCATCTTGATAATTGATTTCCACATATAACAATGGAGCACTTCTAGAATGTAGACACACAGAGCTAAACACACCCCATCCAGAACTTTGTCAGTGATTCTCTTTGCTTCACAATTTATACTGCTTTCCTATATAGTCATGTGAAAACAATGGCTTGATGAATATTAAGGACACTTACAAATATTTTTATTGTGAATTAACCAGAAAATTATGTGAAAACATTAGTCCAACTGTAATTGTTGAAATTTAAAATTAAAAAACCCAAAACAATACAACCCAAAAAAAATACTCAGCCGTTCAGCCGCCATTGTGGAGAGGTAAACAGAATAAATGCTTCAGGTTGATGACCTTTTGTCAAATCAGTCAAAGCCTCAGTTACTAGTTAGCCATTCCCCAAACTTTAAAGGAATGATTTAACATGTGCAGAATGCAATGGTTTGAAAAAGATAATGAAATTCAATGTCTACTTATGCTTTTTGCCCATGTTCAGCTTTTTACTTAAGAGATTACAAAATGCTAGTTACAAATTTTGTTTTCCATTTCCTTATTTTGATGTCTTTGAGAACTCATCAAAGTGACTGGTTACTCAGCAATTAGGGTGAACTTGCTGTAAGATCCCCTGGGGCTGACACCTGACAACAACCCATTTAAGAAAAAGGAAAATCTGTAATAAGTGATTCTGCTGCATTTTTGTGGTCAGTGCTCCAAAGAGAGGCAACCATTGCTAGTGCTTTGTAAAATCCAGGCCAACATTTGCATTTGAAAATCGCTTCAAAATACATTAAATCCAGGTGGAAATAAATAATTTCATACTGTACATTTGCAGAATACCCAGTCTGACTTAAAGCAGTTCCCCTCAGCATTTAAAAAATAGTAATCATTTTAGTGGAGCTTTATGAAGTATGACACATTTCACAGTATAAGGAAATTTGATCCTCAAAGCCACTTCTTCATCTCCCCTTCATTTTAATAAATTCTTTACTAAGTATTTTAAATCTGATAGCTCTTGGTGCTTTGATCAAGGTATAATATCAGCTTAACCAGCAAAGCAACTGAAAGATTCAAATTCAGTAATTTATCGAGAAAATAAATTTTTTAAAAACTCTCACCTGAATGAGAGATATTGCATGTGAATGTGACAGTTACTTTCCTGAAGATTTGCACATCTCAACCAAATTGTTGAATAGAGTGGTACTTGGCTCAAGCAAAATTGAGAAATTTAGTGATTGGAGGCTATTCTCGTTACACTTTAAGGTCAGTTTCTCTATTGACCTGCCAGTACAGACTCAATAAGATTGCATCAATTTGAACATTTTTACTTTTTAGAACAGAATACAGAAAACAAGGCTCTTGTCTTTTGGACACAGAAAGCAGATAGCTGGTAAAGTGGTTCATAATGGGTTTCCCCTACCAGTCAAGCACTAACAACATATTTTTATTTAAGAACAAAGGAATGTGATTTGTTTTGATCACAGAAGAATTATAAAATGGTTATTGCCTAATTGAAAGCAATGATGGAAGCATAGCCTATGGTGGTTTTGTAAAGGGAACTGAGTAAATATGTGGAAAATAAAACTTTGAAAGAACATCTGTAAAAGCTATGGGAGTACCACAGTGGGTTGATGGTTGGCATTGATATGACAGACCAAGAAACCACAGAGGTAAGCTCTAATTCACAATAAATTTTTAAATAAATATATCGGTTAGTTAGATTGCCAACATTTGAAATAGTAACTCATTTACAGTAGGTGTTCACATTACTTGTATAACAAAGTTGTGTCCTCCTTCGGCACAGGTGCTCCTGCTGCTTTTTTCCTGCATGATTCCAGTATCACGTAGGATGGCGTACAAGAGAAGGCAAAAGTACTTGTTTAAATGGGGGCCACCAAAGGTTCCACAAAATATCTGTGTAAATATCTGTGTAGCAGATCATGACAACAACTAAAGTGCATTTGACTTGAAAGTGCAATGTGCATAATGCCTTCCTGTTCATTCAACTTGTTCCAAGTCTTATCTTTAACCAAATGTTTGGTTAAGGAGGTAGGTTTCAAGACGCTTAGAGCAATTGAATGGAGAAATTATTAAATTCAATGGTGGGTAGGTGGTCAGACCCACAGGAATGTAGATACATAGAGTGCTATAAAGCAGGAAAAAATTATAGATTTGCGCAGGGGCAAGAACATAGAGGAATTTGAGTGAGAAAATACTATCAAAATCAGAACAAAAGCTTGTTACCGTTTTACAGGCATGAGTGTGATCAGGATCAATTTGGCTCCCCAAAGTGATTACAATGAAATATTAAACTTTTTTAAAAAGCACCTTGAGCAATTACTTTGCCTTAGCATTTACAAAATTGGATGTAAATCACAGTGCATCCAAAAGAAATTAACATTGAATCAGGGAAGGGGTCTGAAAGTATTAACTTTGGCCAAGTAACAATAAGAAAATTATGATATGCAAAAAGGACAAATTCCTAGATGGTTTTAATCTAGGGGGTCCCAACCTGGAGTCCACGGACCCCTTCCTTAATGGTATTGATCTATAGCATAAAAAAGTTGGGAACCCCTGCTTTAATCCCTTTATATAAAGATATCAAGTACTTCAACGGCAGTCTTCTCCGAGCACCTGCATGTAATGGACATCCCTTGATTTAGAGTCCACTTGTTTCATTTGGAAAACCGAACATATCATTTTGCTGATTAAGAAAGGTTAGAGAGGGAAACCAGGGACTTATAGGATAGTTATAAAGCATATAGATGGGAAGTTACCACCCAGTACAACTTACAGTCTGTATATGGCTGCCATTGTCCAATGAGCCTTTAAGAAATGCATCTAGCTTACAGCAGTGCAGACTAGTTTCAACTGTTAAAAAGCGAATTATAATTTGCACATCCTATTGTCAAATACACAAGCTTCCAGCAGAAATGCCTTTAATGAGCATATCATTGGTATATGCCTGCAATGGATTATATTTTCAGTTTATGTTTCAGCTTATCCAAAAAAGAAAACAACAACATAAATATTATTTGATTCACCAAGCTTTCTCTTGATGTCCTTATGATATCCATATAAGACCACAAGAGCATAACACCATAAGATATAGGAGTAGAATTAGGCCATACAGCTTATCGAGTCTGCTCTGCCATTCCATCATAGCTGATCCTGAATCCCACTCAACCCCATGCAACTGCCTTCTCACCATATCCTTTGATGCCCTGGACGATCAAGGAACTATCGACCATGGACTTGACCTCCACCATGGGCTGTAGCAGAGCATTCCAGAGATTCACTACTCTTTAAAAAAACTCCTTACCTCTGTTCTGAAAGGTCACCCCTCCATTTTGTGGCTGTGCCCTCGAGCTCTGAATACCCTCACCATCAGAAATATCCTCTCCAGATCCAACTTATCTAGTCCTTTCAACATTTGGTGGGTTTCAATTAGATCCCCTTGTATTCTTTTAAATTCCAATGTGTACAGGCCCAAAGCTGCCAAATGATCCTCATATGTTAACTCTTCCTTTCTGGAATCATCCTTGTGAACCTCTTCAGGACCCTCTCCAATGACAGCACATCCTTTCTGAGATGTAGGGCTCAAAACTGTTGACAATACTCCAAGTGCAGCCTGCCTAGTGTCTTATAAAGACAAGCATCTCCTTGCTTTTATATTCCATTGCCCTTGAAATAAATGCCAACATTTCATTCGCCTTCTTTACCACAGACTCAACCTGTAAACTAACCTTCTGGGAGTCTTGCACTAGGACTCCTAAGTCTCTCTGCACCTCTGATGTTAGAACCGCTCTGCATTTAGATAATAGGAACTATTGTTCCTTTTATGAAAATGCATTATCGTACATTTCCCAACATTGTATTCCATCTGTCATTTTTTTGTCCATTCTTCCAATTTGTATAAATCCTGCAGCAATTGCATTGCTTCCTCAACACTACCCACCCCTCCAACTATCTTCATATCATCAGCAAACCTTGCCACAAAGCCATCAATTCCATTATCAAATCATTGACAAACAATGTGAAAAATCGTGGTCCCAATACTGACCCCCTGAGAAACACCACTAGTGTTTCTCCACTAGTTGGCAGCCAACCAGAAAAGGCCCCTTTTATTCCCACTCACTGCTTCCTGCCTGTTAGCCACTCCTCTATCCATGGCAGTATCTTTCCTGTAATGCCATAGGATCTTATCTTGTTAAGCAGCCTCACATGTGGCACCTTATCAAATGCCTTCTGGAAATCCAAGTAACTGACATCCACTACCTCTCCTTTGTCCACCCTACTTGCTATTTCCTCAGAGAATTCTCACAGATTTCTCAAACGAGACTTCCCTTCACAGAAACCATGCACACTTTGACCTATTTTATCATCAGTCTCTAAGTACCCCAAAACCTCAACCTTAATAATAGACTCCAACACTTCCCCAACCACTGAGGTTGGGCTAACTGGCCTATGATTCAAAACACAAAAATGCAACTGCAGATGCTGTGGATCAAAGAATACGTATACAACGCTGGAAGAACTCAGCAGTTCAGGCAGCATCCATGAGGAAAGGGTAGCCAACGTTTCGGGCCGAGACCCTTCATCAGGAATGGGGGAGGAGAGAGGGCTGAAGCCCAGTAATAGAGATAGGGGAGGGGGTAGGGCCTAGAGGCACCAGGTAGAAAACCGATCAGAGGAAAGATAAAGGGGGGAGGGGATAAGCACAAAAGAACTGTAGATAAAGAAGCAGAAAGTTGAAAGGGGAGAGAGGCAGAGAGGGACCTGGGATAGGGGAAGGGGGAGGTGGAGGGAATTACCAGAAATTGGAGAATTCGGTGTTCATATCACCAGGCTGGAGGCTACCCAGACGGTAGTTGAGGTGTTGCTCTTCCTTTCTTTTGCCTTCCTCCCTTCTTAAAGAGTGGCATGACATTTGCAATCTTCCAGTCCTCTGGGATCATGCCAAAATCAAGTGATTCTTGAAAGGTCACGACTAATGCATCTGTTATCTCTTCAGCAACCTCTCTCAGGACTCTGGGTGTAGTCCATCTGGTCCAGGTGACTTATCCACCTTAAGACCTTTGAGTTTTTCCTTTGTAATAGCAATGGTGCTCATTCCTGCTCCCTGGTCCCCACAGACCTAGAGCACACTGCCACTGTTTTCCACAGTCAAGATAGATGCAAAGTATTCCTTAAGTTCATCAGCCATTTCCTTATCCCCCATTACTAAGCTCACCAACATCGATTTCCAGTGATCCAATATCAACTTTCACCTCCCTTTTACTCGTTATATAACTGAAAAAACTTTTAGTATCCTGCTTTATATTATTGGTTCATTTGGTGTCATATTTCATCTTTTCCCTTCTTATAGCTTCTTTGGATTTTAAAAGCTTCCCAATCATCCAACTTCCCACTCACTTTTGCTATCTTATATGCCCTTTTCTCATAATAATAATTACATTAGTAACTCATAATAGACATGGATTCATTATGCCAAGTCTAAAAGATGTAGATAATTCCATTCCATTATATACCATTTTTTAAAAATGAGAGTCAAACAATTCCTTATAATAAATTAATCCTTATTCGTAGCAGCACACCCAAAATGCTAGAGGAACTCAGCAGGTCAGGCAGCATCTATGGAAATGAATAAACAGTTGATGGATGTTTCAGTCTGAGACCCTTCTTCAGGACTGAGAAGGGGAAGATGCCAGAATAAAAAGGTGGGAGGAGGGAAAGGACACTAGCTGGAAGGTGACAGGTGATTTATGGATAGATAACGATGGATATAGAAGTAAAGAGGTTTAAAAAAAGGGTCATAACGGACATAGAAAGATGTTTGTAACACTAGGAATAATGACCAGCTGCAATGGAATAGCCATAAATAAGATCTAAGCATATATTTTCAGTATTAAAGCATTCAAAGCATATGTCCAGTTTCTCAATAAATTACTATATATTTTAAATAGTTAAAATTCACAAAATGAACCAGCTATTTAATATCTTAATGTGCTGTCCTGCAGTGATAAGCATGCGAATTTGCATCCGGAGTTTCATACATGGTAAGTTCTTGATCTTACTTGTGCTGCCTATGAGAAAATGCTTGAGGAAAGTCATTATACAGCACTCCTGTGGTTGTTCTGGCAGCTGAGTTTTATTAGCAGAGGCCTAGTCCCCAAACCAAGTGGTATGGAAAAAGCAGAAAATAGTTTTAAAATTTGAGATTGCTTCTTTTGCAATAAACTAATCGTTTTCTTGCTGTTCTCAGCAACATTTTAATCTGTTCCAATGAAGTAAGTAATATTTTGATTTTGTAGCGTGTCTAAAGTAACATTATGAAATATAAAGGGTATTTCATGCAGTGTGTACAATTGAATCATAAATATTTGTTGTAAATGGGTTTACATATGGAGTAAATCATTCCTATCATTAAAAAGTTCTTACTAGCCATATATTGAACTTTAATTGATGTTGTTGAGTAAAAATTATTGAATCCTGGTTTCAAAAGAATGCAAATTTTCTCTTCAGGTTAAATGGTCATAAAGGAGAACACACTGTTCTTAAGCACTTTCAGAGTCTTGATCTTGGACTGTTGTCAATTGGTGGAGTTTCATCAGCTGTCTAAAATTCAATGCCAAATGTACACGTGGATGTTTTAAAGCTTGTTTATATACTATGGTGATCTGCCAAAGCAACCTTAAAGGTTTTGGTGGTATCTCCTTCAAAACCTGAAAATGTTGAATTCTTACAGTCTTTCTAATTATAAGGCTCAAAAATGCAGCAGAAAATAAAATTATACCTGCAATTTAATTTGATTAGAATTTCTAATTTATTTTTCCTGATTATTAATCAACTTCTGTTATTTATAAACACAAAAGCATTACTCTCATATTCAAATAATAGATTGTTTATGTAGAATAATCATAAATGGTTGTCAGTGATTAATAAGGCATTAAATCAATCAATGCTTTCTTGTGATGTTCTAAGCTATTTGTCAACAGGTTCAGTGAGTGAACCAAGGCTGTAAATTCAGTACCAGTAATTATTTTCTATGTAAGTGTTGATTTAAAACCTATCACTAGTTATTCTGTGAATGTATTGTTGGTTAATAAAAACCTTGCAAACAGAAATATGCTATAATGAAGCTGAAGGAAAACAAAGAATTCCATGTGGTTCTATTTTTTGTTGAAATGATTGGTCACAGGTGTGCAAACTACCCTTGATACAGAATAATGTTGTCGGGTGTAACAGTTAACCAGAGAGTATTAGAGATGATCACTCTGGACCTGGCTAATGCACTAATTCTTTGACTGTGCAAACTGTCTCTTCAGCTTGCTGCTTTGCCACTGTGGCAGCTCCACAAAATAGTCTGCTGTTGACAAGCAAAGCTCTAACAGCCCGGACTG
The DNA here is from genome assembly GCF_030144855.1 of Hypanus sabinus. Classification (NCBI taxonomy): domain Eukaryota; kingdom Metazoa; phylum Chordata; class Chondrichthyes; order Myliobatiformes; family Dasyatidae; genus Hypanus; species Hypanus sabinus. Next base: position 43,415,978 of record NC_082727.1, read on the forward strand.
AAATTCTGACCTGCATTGCCCTGCCAGTCACTGTTGGTGTAAAACCTTGGAGCCATCCATCAAGTATATCCAGACCCTCAGCTCACTGCTGAGTTGAGATGCATGCTGTTTCTCTCTCCACGGATGCTGCCTGATCCACAAGGAATTTTAATTGTTTTTATAATTACCACACTTCTACACTTCTGGTTGCAGATTCATTTACAAGCTTAGCAGGGATCCACACTCATCTCTGCATGCCATTGCTGGAATCTACAAAAAGTTTAGGTAGTGGAGAAGCAGCAACAATATTCCATCTGTGTTGCCTTCAACCTGATGGCATGAATATTGATTTCCCCTTCCATTAAAAAAAAATCCTCCTCTATTCCCCACTCTGACCTTTACCTCTTCTTACCTGCATATCACTTCCCTCTGGATCCCATTCTCCTTCCCCTTCTCCTACGGTCCAGTCTCCTCTCCTATCAGATTCCTTCCGCTCCAGCCCTTGAGCTTTATAAGTCACCTGGTTATTTTTTTAAGAGTTGAGATAGAAAAGGCAAATGTTTCCATTTCATATGGATATCACTTGCAATTTATTAAAAAGGATCATGTGTGAACTAGATGGACCAAAGTTACTTCTGTTGTTTAGATGGACCAAAGTTACTTCTGTTGTTTATTGAAAATAGTCACCTAAATATGCTCACTCAATGCAAGTTACAAGGCACATTGTTGTAAATAACAGATATTGTTCATTATGTGTCACATCGTATGACGTAGGTAATCACGGTCTTTGCATGACCATGATTGTTCTTGGTAAATTTTTCTATAGAAGTGGTTTGCCATTGCCTTCTTCTGGGCAGTGTCTTTACAAGACAGATGACCCCTGTGAATAACAATATTGTCTGAAACTGTCCGTCTGGCAGCAACTGTCGCAAAACCAGGACTTATAATGTGGAGCAGCTTCTCATACAAACATCCACCACCTGCTCCCTAGCCTCATGTGACCCTGATCGAGGGCTAAGCAGGTACTACCCCTTGGCCAAGGGTGACCTGAAGGCTAGTGAAGGGAAGGAGAGCCTTACACCTCCTTTAGTAGAAATGTATCTCCACCCCACTACCCAAATGTCAGATATACAAGTAATAAAGTAAGACCTCTACATATGTTCTTGAGTTCACTGATTCAACTATATTCAATTTTACTTTTCTCCTGGAGCTACACTTTGTATAAATGCTTGCTCAGGCTTCAAAAAGTTAGTCAAATGTCTTAAGTCCAAAACAAAATAGAAAGGCCTGGGATTGCACTATGCTGCTGGCAAATAATGCTTCAAACAAAGATTAAGAGATCTCTGCAGCAAACATTTTTTCTAATCTTTGTAGCTTTCAGCCATCACTTCATAGGGAGCCCTGATGAATATATCATTACTGCCCAAAGAACCACCCACATTATCAAATTCCTGAAGTGGCATAGCAAAGAAGGGGAAAAAAAAGCACAATTTTTAACACCCATTAAACATATTATAGAAAGCAAGGTAAAGATTTGAGACTGCAGATGTAGTAGCCTAGAGCAAAAATCAAACTGATGGAGAACTTGGTGGGTCAGGCAACATCTATGGAGTCAAACAAAATGTCAATAGTTTGGGTCAGGTACCTGCATCATACTGAGTATGTAGAGTGGAGCTAGCCAGTATAAAGAGGTGAGTGGGAGGAATAGGTGAAGGGCTGGCAGTCATTAGGAAGAACTAGGTGCTGAAGGGGATGATGGGCAAATGTGGAGATAGGTGGAGGAGGAGAAGGAAGGTGGGTGGTGTTGGGAGATGATGGCTGGTGGGTAAAGACCAATAAGGAGAGAGGGAGAGGGAAAAAGAGGAGAGATGGAACCAGATTTGGGGAGGGCAGACTGAGGCTGGAAGATGATTTAGAAATCAAAGAGGTTGCAGATGGTGGAACCTGCCACTGACTTCAAAATACAGCAAATTACTATATTAATTCAGTAACCTATATTTTTTTCCATTTCTAGCAGTAGCCCTGATTTTGATCCTCTGAATGGATATTAAACTCAAACAAATTAGGTGACAATCTTTGGTATTGTGAACAAATTAAATTCAAACTGTTCCATGTGGAAAGTTCCTCCCAAAATTAAGTACTGTTACTTGCTGGGAGAAAGCAAGCATGAAATATACTTATAGTCATTTGACTTAATCTAATTTAATATTAACTAATTATGTCTATATAGTAACACGGTACATTTAGCTTTGGAATTTTGGCAAATTATTTGTGCCAATTCATCTTTTGTTTCATACTTCAACATTTTGTTTTTGTTGTCTTGATATAAAAAGCTATTTGCCTTCTTAATTGTTAATTTAAAAATAAAATTTGCCTTACATTCTGGTATGACCTCTATAATGAAATGATATTAGAAACAAATGCTAGCTTCAGCTATAATTGTTTCTTTTGCAATTTAAAGGTTGTGTGTGTCAGAGGCCATTCATAACTGAAACAATTAATGTCTACAAAACTGCACTGTATGGCCCTGGCTTCTGTAACAATCTTAAAATGAACAGTCACTGTATGAAGATGCTTCCTTTGTTTAAGCATCAAGATATCATAAGCCATTACATACCAGTATATCACTCATGCACGGCCCTTAAAAGTAAAGCAACTGCTTGGCATTATGGGATAATTGGTAGAATTGTCTATTTTATTTTGCTTTTTAGCGGTTCTTATTTCGCGTGCAGTCATAGCACTTCAAAGAAATGCCAATGTAACAAATCAGACCTGCAAAAATTTGGACAAACCTCAGTAACAAGGAATGCTGCTCTCAATCACAGTAATACATGTTAGCAAGGCAGTTCCCTTCAGCTGAATCGGAACACTAGTAGCTGCTTCCCTGAAGTGTTATCTTGTCGTTGTCTTCTCACAATGGCGACCACTCGGGTTTTGTTTGTTTTCACGCAAGATTAATTACTACAAACCATCAAGAAATGCTGTGATGAAGTTTGAATGTTAAAGAAGCATGCTTCATGCACTGGTACTAAAAGGCTCCAAGGAAAAGGATTGATATAGTCCAGCTTTACTGCTGGATTATTTATTTATAAGATGCATTGCAGAACAGGCCCTTCCAGCCCAACAAACCATTGCCACCCAGTGATGCACCTATTCAACTGTAGCCTAAACTCGGGACAATTTACAAAGAACAATTAACCCAGAAACCAGTATGACTTTGGACTGCGGGAGGGAACCACAGCACCTGGAGAAAACCCACACAGTCACAGGGAGAATGTACAAACTCCTCACAGATGTCGCCGGAATTGAACTCTGACACCCAGAACGGTTATAGCATTGCACTAACCACTAAACTACATGGGATTAGTTTATTGTATTGATGCACCATCAATAACTCACACTGAGACGTAAGGCGAGATATCGGCTTTTATTGACTGGAAGAAGGAACCAGGAGTGAGTGTCCATCATACTATGTCCTGGAGACTGAGGCCGAGCGTCAGGCCTCAGATCGCCTTTATACAGGGGCCTGTGGGAGGAGCCACAGGAGCAGTCAGCAGGGGGCGTGTCCAGACAGGCACATAGTTCACCACATGTATATAGTGCAAATAATTCATTATTAAGCAGGGGATGTTGTTAAATAATGATCAAAGATAGTGGCAGTGCAGGAATATTCTCATAAGGCTGGTGTTAATGTGCTATATTTCTCCTCCTGTGCCTAAATTGTACTCTTTGATTTGATGGTGTTTAAGTATGTCACTGGATGCATTAATTGAAAACAATTATTCCATTAACAGCTATCTCTCATCCTCATGATGCTGTTGGAGGATGATGCCAGAGCAAGATTTAATAAGTGCAGTTTGTGGATTGGACTTGGAGTTACATGGAAACACAGAAAACCTACAGCACAATACAGACACTTCGGCCCACAAAGCTGTACCGAGCATGTCCCTGCCTGAGAACTACCTAGGCTTTACCCATAGCCCTCTATTTTTCTAAGCTCCATGTAGCCATCCAGGAGTCTCTTAAAGAGTCCATGTAATGATGTGTTCTAGTTTCTGTTTGCTTTTTTGGTTGCTATTTTGGTTGATTTGTATCGGGGTGGCCTGTACATAAGGAACAGTGAGCTGAACTGAAATATGCCTGGACTCTTTCGATTTGTGTATTATATTCTGTACTTCACACAATTTTTTTGTTGGTGTTTGCTCAATTTGTGTTTTTTTGGTGTGGGGGGAGTAGATGTTTTTCTTTGAATGGGTTTTACGGTTTTCGTTATTTTGTGGCTGTCTGTGGGGAAGGCAAATCTCAGGGTTGTATACCGCAAACGTACTTTGGTAATAAATGTACTTTGAATCTATGAAAAAGAATGGCTCTGCTCAGTTTATATGTAAACATCTGATCAGGATTAAATTCAGTATTCAAATTAATCCTTAATGAAGGATAACTTGATACAACTAATAACTCAAAACCCTGTTTCTGTCATCTCAAGAATCAGAATAAAATGGTGAAATGCTCCTGAATGTTTTTACCAACACCATCACAGAATCATCAAAAAGTGCCCTTGAATTATGCCATATTATTTGAACTGGAACTGCAGTCTGAAGGGGATTTTAAGGTCTAATGTACCACTCAGCTTGTTTGTCACCATTTCATAACATAGTACATGAGCAGACACTTTACCATGCTTAAACGGGTTAGACAGTACATTGCTGTCTGAGGCCATATTTTACTCATGATTTAATTAACTTCTTTAGTCTGGTTTGAAAGCTAACCAATTCTGAAAGCAAGCAATATGTCATAAATTCAGAGCAGTCTTGCTGGAATGCTGCCAAGAATGATGATGCTGGAGACAGAAATGAAATGCATATGACAGATTGCTGGATGTTCCTAAAAGCATAGCTTAATGTAGCAGGCTGATATTGAGGACAGGTTGAGCTTATCGAGCCCTTAGACAACCTGGCATATATACAAGATATGCTGCCTTTTGTTCATTCTTGCAAACTTTATTTCACAATAAGTAAATATAACTGTGCTGGTCCATGTTTAGTACTAGAGCCTAGGTTCCAGGTTAAAATCTAGAGGAGACAGAAGGCAAGACAAATTTTACAACAAAAACAATCATAATTCTTGGTTTTAGACTCATAACACATGAAGCATACTATGAAATAGTTGTGGTGAATGGTTTCAAATTCAAAGTAATGGAATCTACAGGTAGAAGGGCTGACAGCATCAGCATTATAAGTATGCGTTTATGCTCTCATGCTGTAGTCTTAAACATTTTTATATCAGGGCCAAACGTAGAAATAATGGGATTTGCCAGGCCTGTGGTACTATTTTGAAGAGATAAATAATGGATGAAGTCTTGTCTTCATTTATTTAAAAGGCTAGTCCACATCGTAAGCAATGATGCTATCATGCATAGAGAAGTGAGGTGTTTCATGGTCCAAGTAAACAATATCACTTCCCGGGGTGGAGTTTTGGCAATTTCTAACTTGACTTGAACTCCCTCTAAATATTGCAGCATGGCAAAAGTCTGAACTTGAATTGAATTTGGATAGAAGTTGGAGGGGGAGTTAAGATGGCGCTAAACAGCGACTCCTTTGCTTGCATCTTCGGATACAGATCTATTTCCATCTTTAATATCTTTACTTTTCCTTTTCAAGGTTCTTTTGAAAATCCTGACCTGGAGTTACATGGGAATAGGACCCATTCTCAGGGTTTCAGGACCGGCCATTGTTATTCAGCCTGAGAGTCCAGCTCAAATTCAAAAGCCTAAGATCTCAGGGCTCTGGAGATGGGTGGTGCTATGGCAAGAGATTCATGTGTCGTCGGGGAGGCCAGAAAATCTTTTGCTGTGTGCCTGTAGACCCAAGATCTTTGCGATCTTCAGGCACAGAGCTCGTAGAAAGCAACAAGGTGGACGTTTTAACATCGTAAACCAGCGAGTTGTTGTTATGTCTCCCACTCACTGTGAAAATGAGGGACACCTCCCTCTCCCTTATTAGGGAGAGAGAGAACCTGTGGTTTGCCGAATCCCAGATGTGATGCGATAGCCTTTGGGGTAACTGCAAGGTCCGTGTCTTTGCTATCACCTAGCTCACACTTGTGCTCGGTAGTGGGTGCACTTTTTTTTTGCTGGGGTGGAGGGGGAATCATTGCTTGCTGCCGCTTACATGTGGGGGGACCTTGGGAGGCTGGTTCTCACATTTAACTGTTGTTCATTCTTTAGGACATTTCTCTGTTTTCATGGATGTTTGTGAAGAAAAAGCATTTCAGGATGTATATTGTATATATTTCTCTGACATTAAATTGTACCTTTGAAATTGAATGAATTGAATTGACTTTATTTCTTACACCCTTCACATACATGAGTAAAAATCTTTACGTCTCCATCTAAATGTGCAATTTGCAATCATAGTAATTTATAATAATTTATAATAAATAGAACAGTCAATGTAATATAGAGTACACTCATATCAGCATGAGTTCATCAGTCTGATGGCTTGGTGGAGGAAGCTGTCCCGGAGCCTGTCGATCCTGGCTTTTATGCTGTGGTACCGCTTCCCAGAATGTAGCAGCTGGAATAGATTGTGGTTGGGATGGCTTGGGTCCCCAATGATCCTACGGACACTTTTTACACACTTGTCCTTGTAAATGTCCTGAATCTTGGGAAGTTCACAACTATAGACATGCTGGGCTGTCCGCACCACTCTCTGCAGAGTCCTGCAATTAAGGGAGGTACAGTTCCTATACCAGGCAGTGATGCTGTCAGTCAGGAAGCTCTCTGATACCAATTCTACAATGCATTAATCCTTGATTCTTCCATATTGAAACACAATGAATTTCAGTTGTACTTCGATTTGATTTTCATACTCAATTATCCGATTTATTGTCTCTGCATTTTCATTCCTGTTAAACTCTTACTTAAAGTCTTTTCTACCCTTTGTTTTATGAAAAAAATTAGATTCTTCATTTGACTATTCTTTTTCTATAGTTAATGATTTCTTTACCTCTTCTAGCCTTCTCTTCACCTTTCCATCATGTTTTTGCTTCTTCTATTATTAAATGCCAATTAATACACATTTCTGTCCATAATTTTAGAACCATTGTGCAATGTAGAAGTTTGATTTCATTGTCTTATGCAAGGAAATCCAACATTTTCTAGCTCACCCTTCACAAAATTGCACTCCCACTTATTAAAGGAAAGTATTTGCTTTCATTCCCAAACACATGGTTTCTGTTTTTCAACCATAGCTTTGCCAGTTTTCCCTATAAATTATGTAATCTATTTCCTTCTTCTTCCTAAGGGATTGTCATAATATCCAAAACTTCTGTCCTGCCTTCATCTCCCCAAGAATGGTTAACACTCCCAAAATGTCTTAAGATTTTTTTCTTATCTGAGATCCGCATTATTTTCAAGCTTTACTTTATTGATAATAGATTTTGCAGTCCAGTACCATCTTATTTTTAAAGTTCTGCCAACATTATATTGCACCTAATGATGTTACGGCAGCTGCTTTCAAGATGTTTCTCAACTACTACACGGCCTACCTTTCTCATGCAGGATCCCAAGCTATTTCCTTGACAGGATGAGAATATTTTGAAAATAGTTCTGGAAACCTCTTTCCATTTTTAGCAACTTAGTTTCCTTTCAACCCAATCTATTTGTGATCGTTGAAGTCAATCTCTTCAAATGCCACTGCCTGAGTGGATCCTTTTCAATGTGATGGAATTTGTAATTAAGGTTCTGCCTTTGCATTTTTTTTCTAAATATTACCTCATGCAAATGTGGTGTAATGTCCTTATCCTGATGTTACCCAAAAGTTCTCACTTTTTTATGCTGCAATCTCATGGCAATTACACCTTTTCAGTTTCATTAGCATTAAATTAATTAGTTAAGTCTATCACCCCCTGCTGGGGTATAGTGTGCCCACAGCTGCTCCCAAGACTCCTCCGTCCTGGGTCAGTCTTTCAAGTAGTCCCCAGATGTAGCCCAAGTTCTTGGTGTAAGATCCTTCCTCTCCTTGGGATGAGGTCTTCTGAGCTTCTGTTGGGAGTTTCTGTAGCTCTGCGTTTTTACGAGATGGGGTTGCTAGCCCCATGCCCAACCTTCCTCCTTGCACAGCTGGGCTTGGGACCATCCATGGAGGAGTTCTTTGTTCTAATTTCTTAACTTTCTGAACTGATAATTATGGTTTGATTATTTTAACTGCCCACACTCTGCAGGACAAAAGAGGATAGATTCAGAATTAGAAATTGTACAATTAAACTGCATCACCTGAGACCCACATCAAAGGTAAAAGTAGTGGTCTTTCCTTGGCATTACAGCTATAAAGTCAAGCAAGTGTCACAGTACCATAATCCAGTACAATTTCATGAATTCCCCAGCATCATTTGATGCAGCTTTTAAATATGAGGTTCTTATTTCCTCCAACTGCCACTGAAGATTGTTCCAAAACCTTAGGAACCCAGCTCCCTTATCGTTTGTAGTGAGTGTGGAGAAGTCTACCCATAGTCCTGTGAATTGCATAATAGTTTTGTATGAGTTTTCAAGGTAGAAGACATTAAAATGATAGAAAAAATAGTAACTTGTGGACAAAGGAGAGTTGTGAATGTAAAGCAATCAGTATCAAGAAAATATGAGGCAAACTATTGAATCTAAGGCCAAACAAATCCCCTAGACCTGTTCCCTTGGATTCTAGTGTTCTAAAAGAACCACTGCAGAAATAATCAATGCATTAATTGAAATATTCAATGTGTGAAAAACGTCCCAGCAGATTGGAAAACAGTTAATATAAACACAATTACTCAAAATGAGAGACAGAGAGAAGACGAGAAATGTTGAGACAACTAAATTAAAGATATTGATTACCGTGAAATTATAAAAGTATGATTTGATTTAGTAAAGATAACATTGTTTGTGAATGGGAAATTGCATTTTAGAAATTTATTAGAATTTTTTGATGGTACATTTATCAAAATAGACAAACAGATCAATGAATATACCATATTGTATTTTAAATTCCAAAGTTCATTCAAGATTTACAGAAAAGGTGAGAACAAGGAGAAAGTTGGGATTTGGAATAAATGGGTCATTTTCAAGTTTGCAAGCTAGTTTTAATGGAGTGCCTTAAGCTTCAGGTATTTTCATGGCTCAGATATAATTTAACATTTTTTTTAGTGAGCTGGACATACTGGCTAATTTTCTACTTGTCATGGAAATATCAGTATTGTAGCATCCGGAGCACATTGAATGAGTTATGGCTATCTCTAGTGCAGATGAAATCTATCCGGACACAGCCTTCAATATATCTATTACTTTCAGTCATTACATGATATTACAAGGAATAAATTGAATTTGCTGAAGACTAGATTCTGCGATGTTGAGGAACTCAAGAAGAGGCTGAGATAGATTATCACTTCATACTTCTGGCTGAGGATAGCTGTAAAAGTTCTGATAGCTTGTGATTGTTCAGTGCTGACTTAGGGAGTTTCACGGATGCCTAGTTTTAAACCGTTCTGGATCTGCTCTAATTAGAACAATTGTAATCTAATACTACATCTACAAACAAACTCAGTGTGCAGAAGTCACCTCTTTCTCCACAAGGACTATGCGATGGTTATGCATTTTAATACTATCATCAATACAGATTTGTATCAGGCACAGGATAGAAAAGGTTTATCATTCTTTGCAGTTTTCCAGAACCAGGCTGACAGCTGAGTCTTTCGGACTCAATCAAGTTGATCAGATGCAGAGCTGCCAAACAGTGCTTCTTCAAAGTGGTATTAAACACAAAGAGTGGGTGATAATCTACAGGAAGTTTCTCTTCTGATGTTTGATTTGATGTTAGATGATTTTCAGCTGGAGTCAAAGTTGAGTCCAAAAGTTCCAGTACCAGTTACATACCACTGTGCTACCACCTAGATGATTCCATTAAGAATGGGGGTATCTGTAATGCTGGCTGTGTAATATGACTTTTTGATCACAACTTGACTTTTGCATTGGACAGCTCTTCCAGTGAAGGCATAAGCCAGGAGGTTTTAAGGAGAGTTTGTGGGGATGATTGACCATAGGACCATAGGACAAAGGAGTAGAATTAGATCATTTGTACCATCCAGTTTGTTCTACCATTCAATCATGGTTGATTTATTTTCCCTCTCAGTTCCACTCTCTTCCTTTCTCCCTTTAACCTCAGATGCCCTTAATAATCAAGAAACTATCAAACTCTGTTTCAAATATACCCAATGATTTGGCCTCTACAACCATATATATCAATGAATTCCACAGATTCACTGCTCTCTGGCTAAATAAATTCTTCCTCATCTCCATTCTAAAGCGACGTGCTTATATTCTAAAGCTCTGGTCCCTCTGTTCCTTGTTTTTCCACATGGACCATGACAACTGGAGTGAATGTGTTTTTTTCTGTTTCAAAATTCATTCTGATTTTCTTCCCAATGTGTTTTTGCATTGGGCTTGAATCAAATGAATGACCTGCTAGATTTAGATTTCCTATCTTTCTTCATGAATACATTATGGAATTTCAATGATTGACATGACCTCCTACTCAAAACCAACAAAACCGAGTATCTGTTTAAATAATCCAATGGCGATGGTTGTGGGTGGGCTGTGGGTGTGGTTCTTCTTGCTGCTGAGACAAGGGTTCACGTGAGGGCTTCATATGGCGCATTAGCTGAATGGACTCAAGCCAACTTGGCAATCAGACCTCAAACTAAATCTGTCCCTAAGCGTTTATATTACTCTTTCCCCATACTTCTCAACCTGAAGTGTATTACAGTTGTATGACTGCAATTTGTCATCAGATTCAGAGCTGTCCATTCCCCTCCCTGCAGAACTTTATGGGAATTCACTGCTACGTGGCTCAGTTTCTACAGCTTTGAATCTCACTTTCTTCAAGATAAAAAGTAGTTGATCTACATTTTGGTGTTACATGTGATTCTAAAGCAGTAGGTGCCAGGGAGCAGAATTTTGCAGCATCCATTTTTCAAGTTCAATTAAATTCAAGACAGCCTATAACAGTGAGTTCACTTCTTAAAAAAATTGGCTGCAAAGGACTTTGGAAATTCCTGGATTGAGACAAATGTTATATAAATGTATGGTTTTGTTTCCTGTTGTACTCCCACAACTAAGCAGTATCTTTTCCAGCAGCTGACACAAAAGAACAACTTCAAAATGATCAGGAGTTGAAGCTAGCTTTTAGGTTATGGCACCTTTTCAGTCCATTCAGAGCTGCAGGCAATTGTAAATAAACACTGCACTCACAATCCCACTCTGTATTAAATTAGAGCACTTACTTCAGGGCATTTTCAATATGCATGTCTTTTCATTCACATTCTCCACAGAAATGTTTTATCTTCTCAACAATCCTGTCCATCCTTGGGTGAAAAATAAACTACCAGTTTCTCTTTCATGAAAATAAAAGGCCTACTAATGGTGTACAGTTCTGCTTTTATTCTGCTTATATTTTGCCCTGGAGTGTAGTGTAAGTGCATTAATCATAACTATCATGGATATGCTTCCTACACCATACTAATTACTATGGCTTCTTGTAGCATTTCATTCAGAATAAAATGTAGATGCCAAATGAATCAAATTAGGAAATGCATAGGATCAGATGTAAAACTGAAAACTGTCAACCTAGGGTTCATTAATGGTTGAATACACGCTGACCCTAGATGTGAAAGAAAAACCAGAAAGACGAACTGACATCAATCAACACAGTCTGCACTTGCTTGCTGGATCAAGCAAGGAAGAAAGGAATTAGTGATTTTTTTTTGGTTTACGCCTTGCATCAGGACTCCACCGGTTTTGTCATTTAAAAATGTTTCCCCATCCACAATATTAGAATCAGAATCAGGTTTAACATCGCCAGCATATGTCATGAAATTTGTTGCCTTTCGAGGAGCAGTACAATGCAATAGATAATAATAAGAAAAAACAGTGAAATATGTAAGTAGTTAAATTAAATAATTTGTTCGATGATAGAGATAAAAAAAAGTAGTGAGGTAGTGTTCCTCAATGTCCATTTAGAAGTTGGATGGCAGAGGAGAAGAAGCAGTTCCTGAATCCTTGAGTGTGTACTTTCAGACTTCTGTACCTCCTTCCTGATAGCAGCAATGAGAACAAGGCATGACCTGAGTGATGGGGGTCCTTAATGATGATTGCTGCCTTTTTGAGGCATTGCTCCTTGAAGATGTCCTGGATACTATGCAGGCTAGTGCCCATGGCGGAGCTGACTAAATTTACAACTCTCTACAGTTTATTTAGGTCCTGTGCAGTAGCCATACCAGATGGTGATGTAGCCAGTTGGAATGCTTTCCACAATACATCTGTATAAATCTTTAGAAGGCTTTCCACCTTCTAATTGCTAGGTTTAGAAACTCACACTTTTTAATTTGTGATCATCTTGTCCTCAGGAATATTTTCTTGAATGTCTACCCTTAACTCCCTTCATCGTTTCCCAGTCAATCCAGGTCCTTTCTCTACTTCAATCACTTGACAACTGTTATCTACACTTATTTTTATCCTCATGGGTTAAAAGATCACTCTCCAAACTTAAGAAGAGAGAAAACACAATTACAGCTATAGAAATATGTTGACATAAATATTAATTTCCTGATTGTGTAATAAAACTAAAGGTTAATTGCTCACCCCAGACATGATCAATAATCTTACTGAACAATTCGCTGCAAATTCAAAACAGATTAGTCGACTGCACAACAATTTTTTGTCATTATAAATGTATCAACCAAAAATGAACCTCATTTTTAAATGATAAATTATTATTCCTCTTCTAACTAGTCATTGGACCTCGCTTATACTTGTATCCGGTGCACTTCATCTAATTGGAATCCTAGCCCCTGCCTGAAAGACCTCACAGGCACTTCGCTGTTTTTATTACTCAAACTATTATGACTTGTGCTTTTATCCTTAGAATTAAAATATTCATAAAGCAGTAAGTGTCTTTCTAATTTAATGCAATTTTATCAGCAAAGATTTGTAAATGTAAGCATAAACTCAGAATAGCTCACTTGTTTGTGCTTTTTGCGCTCAAATTGCAAATATTTTCCATATAACTTCCTTTCAATTAAACATATTGCCCATGAATGCAAAAAGCAATGAGATAATCAATTGTTGCACATTTCATTTAAAAGGTTTTCAAACTGTTACATTATTTGGAGTCTATGACAATATAGTACAAAAGCAGTCAGTAGAAAATGACGCAAAATAACAGATTTTTAAACTTTAACAATGTTAAACAATAGAGACACCTTTACAATAAAACACCATAAGATTCACAACTAGGCTATTCTGGAAATACAATGATCTTATTTCCTGAGAGAATATCTTAAACTCAGTTTGCAGGAAACAATGGTTCCCGGAACAACGGAAATAGACAAAAGGAAGATGTAAGATAACAAAGTGTGCAGCAGACCTAAAAATTATGAGAAAACAAAGTACACTTGAGACCATATATGCTTTTCCTCCAGCCGTTTCAAAATAACTAGTTCTAAAATCCATATATAAATAATTGGAACCTTAAATTGAATCATCCAGTTATTTTTACGGTCAATTGCTGCAATATGGCAAATGACGTTACTTAACATAAAAACAAATTTGGGCTGTATTTTAATAAATTCATAAATTCTACTACCATAGATACGTTTCATGACGATGAACAAATACAAAATTCAATTAAAGAGCAAAATATATTTTAAGCAGCTCAAGTTATTTTTGAATTTGTAGTGAATTGTTACTTTGATATTACCAGGGTTCATTCTACCACCTTGATATATCACATTTGGCCTATCATTAACAATGGAATTTCAGCTACAGTTCCAACAATGATGGACTGAGAACCAGCTAAAATTAAATGGCCAAATGGTCTCTAACTTTGTCATAAACAAATATAAACTATGAGAACAATAAAACATTACATGCAGCTCAACAGATGTTCAGGACGTAGGCAATCAATAGATAGAAGGAAAAATTTAAATTGAAAGGTGAACATAAAATATGGCAGAATTGACAGAAAATATTAAATATTACTGAATAGAGAATAAAGCTCCTTTGCTCAAAATTCAGGAAAATAGTAAGATATTTACATTTTCATTGCTACTTTTACTCCAATAAATTATATTACCAACTGGAACACTGTGATAATAAATATTTGTACATTAATATGAAAAATCCTTAGAAAATCAATTTTCTGTTAAACATTTGTACCTGCATGGTGCAGACATGATTGAAATATTAATTACTTTCATAAAATAACTTGTGGGCCAGTGGTGTGGTGGCATCCACACCAAATTTCAAGGCAAATTTTCCTGGGTTCAAATCTGACTGGTCCCTTGCATTCTTTCCATCTGTGCTAGGTCGAGCGTCGAGCTAGCAACTCGGCCTCATAAAAAGACAAATGGTAAGGAAATGGCAGAAAGGTGCCTCAAGGTGTGGAAAGTAACAATATAAAGTGACTAGAAATACAAATGTAATTATAGGATAATATGTCAAAATCTAAAAGTATATAACTTTACTCCATTCTCAAATAGCCAAGTAATAACCTTAAAAAGGATTGAGAGATAATTAATTACCTTTCATGCCTTTATGGTGAACAGATTGGTGAGCTAGGCTGCTGCACCAATATGCCGGAACTGCTGTGTAATATTCTTCCCAATACCATGTAGTTGGGACATTATCCCACCAATACTGACAGTAAGTTAACTAAATGCATGGTGTCTGTGGGTTGCTGATAGAGATTTAGAGGGCCCAGAATTAACTTTTCTGTGGTTTGCTTGACTGTGGTTACAAACTCAATATCTTGGAAACTGCTCAAAGAGGAAGCCAAAAATGTGAGGTTTTACTGCTGCTAAACACAAAGTAAACACTGCCTGCCGGATTATGCTTTTGATTACTTCTTGCTACTAAATTAAACATCCTTTCTCTGTCACCTGAGGATTGTAATGGCTTTAGTTTTAGAATTACCTAACTGCATTATACTTTTCAGAAATTAGAAAAACATCCCTTAAATTAGTTTAAAAGTCTGCAGATAGAATTACAGTTGATAAAGGAAATGCACAAATTTCATGCTAAGTATTATAATCACACAAACATGGACCCATTGTGTCTATGCTGACTCCCAGGAGGAGCAATCTCATTTCCCTTCTTATTTCACTATACCCCAAATAGTCCATCATATGTGGCTATCAGTTCACCCTTGATTCTTTTCTGCCTAACCTGAGTTGCAGAGCAATATACAGTAGATAATTAACCTACGCACATTGTCTTAACAATGTGGAAGGAAGCCTCCGCATCTGGAGGAAACCCAAGTCACTTCAGGGAAGAGACACAAATCCGATAGCTGTAGCACCCGACGTTGGGATGGATTCCATATTTCTGGAGCTGTGAGACAGAAGCACTATTTGTTGTACCACTGCAAAAGGCATAATTCATGAAATTTCAGCACAATTTCTAATTTTCTTCAGGAATGGAAATCTCCTTCTCCGGACTGACCTATATCAGACTTCAGACCTACAGCAAAGTGATTAACTCTTCAAGGCCCACTGAAATGGCTTAGCTACCCAATGCATATATCATAATCATTAAGTTAAAATCTGACTAAGGACCTTCATTAGTAATTCATAATGTCAACTCAACAAACAAAACTTTCTAAGAGCAATTAAGGATCGGTAATAAATGCTGATCATACCAGTGAAGCCTACATCCCCCCAAAATGAACAACTAAAAAAGAACTACATATTCACATTAATTCTCCTATATACTGTAAGAAAATGTTTTTGTTAAAATACAATTGTATTTCAATCTAATTACAAAGTTTTGATTATTAAACCCCGTTTCCTTTGTCCAGAGGGAGGAAAGTAGTGTCTTTTTATTGTAATATGCAGTGCCATTTATCATAACTAACTTTAATTGTTGTCAAATATTTCTGAATATTGATATCTTTATGTAAATCTTTCAAAACTGTACATGCTTTACTGATTTTATCAGCATAATTAGCCCTGTAATCAATTTTCTAATTTATAGATTAACATTCATCATCATAAATCAACAATTACTTCATCTTAACTGAGGCATTAAATATGAATTAAAATATTTTACAATAAATGCCTTCAAAGTAATCCAATGAAATGTCAGGCAAATATACTTATCACCACCTGAAATGATTTAATATCTCATATTCTGAAACCCTTCCCTTGATTTATAAATAGTGATTTTGAATTTGCTTACTAGAAAAGCTGCATTCAAAAATTAGATATTAAAGATAAAAAAATTAAGAAAAATAGCTAATTTAACTTTGTTCTCTGTAATGTACACAACTTGGTTATTATCTCTGCCTGTTTAAAAGTAATGAT
This sequence comes from Hypanus sabinus, assembly GCF_030144855.1. Classification (NCBI taxonomy): domain Eukaryota; kingdom Metazoa; phylum Chordata; class Chondrichthyes; order Myliobatiformes; family Dasyatidae; genus Hypanus; species Hypanus sabinus. Next base: position 43,432,343 of record NC_082727.1, read on the forward strand.
TTGGCCTTGGGCCACCCTTAGGATTCACCTCTTTCCTACTTTTTTCATAATGTAGAAAATAAAATAATCAGAAATTGGATAGGATTGCTTTAAGACTGATTTGATGTGTTGAGTGTCCATTTGATGTGCCTTCCACATAATTAAGGAAATATTTTTAAAACCTTCTACTGCAACACTATTTTCAAACATGAACATTTGAACATATGAATTAGGAGCAACAGTAGGCTACTCCACTCCTCCTTCCTGCTCTGCCATATATGTTGATTTGTTTGTAACTTAAGTTCCATACACACCTCTCGTCACCCTGCTCATTAAGAACACTATAAAAGTGTTCGACTAGGCTTTTGGATCGATTAGGCTTATACTCACTGGAATTTAGGCTTATACTCCGTGGAATTTAGAAGATTGAGGGGGGATCTTATTGAAACGTATAAAATTCTAAAGGGATTGAACAGGCTAGATGCAGGAAGATTGTTTCCAATGTTGGGGAAGTCCAGAACGAGGGGTCACAGTTTAAGGATAAAGGGGAAGCCTTTTAGGACTGAGATGAGGAAAAACTTCTTCACACAGAGAGTGGTGAATCTGTGGAATTCTCTGCCACAGGAAACAGTCGAGGCCAGTTCATTGGCTATATTTAAGAGGAAATTAGATATGGCCCTTGTGGCTAAAGGGATCAGGGGTATGGAGAGTAGGCAGGTACAGGGTTCTGAGTTGGATGATCAGCCATGATCATACTGAATGGCGGCACAGGCTCAAAGGGCGGAATGGCCTACTCCTGCACCTATTTTCTATGTTTCTATGTAAAAGTATCAGAGGACTCTGTGCCACTACCATTAAAAGAACAGCGTACCAGACTCATGATACACTGTGGTAAAACTCTGCTAAACAATCAGTGGCCACTTTATTAGGTACACCTGTATACCTATCTGTTGTAAGCATCTAACAAGCCCATCATGCAGCAGCAACTCACTGCACTAAAGCATGCAGACATGATCTGATCAAGAGATTCAGTTGTTGTTCATACCAGATATCAGAATTGGGAAGGAATGTGATCTAAGTGACTTTGACCATGAAATGATTGTTTGTGCCAAATGGCATGGTTTGAGTTTCTCAGAAACTGCTGATCTCCTGGGATTTTCATGCCTAAAAGTCTCTAGTGTTTAGAGAGAATGGTGCAAAAAACAAAAAAAAACACATCCAGTGAGCTGCAATTCTGAGGGCAAAAATGCCTTATTAATGAGAGTGGTCATAGGAGATGGCCAGACTGGTTCAAACTGAGAGGAAGGTGGCAGTATTACAGCAGTGGGTGTGCAGAAGGGCATTTCTAAATATACAACATTTCGAACCTTGAAGTGGATAGGTTACAGCAGCAGAACATCACCATTATACATGGTGGCCAATTTATTAGATACAGGAGGTATATCAAAGTGTACAAGATGTAGTCATATAAAAAACTGATACAAATTTTAGATTCCCTCACAACGGGAAACATTAAACCTGATTCTGATTATAACACAAACACACTGTGAAGGGCTCTCAGGATTTTATATATTTCAATCATGTCTCCTTTATTCCTTTATTTTCTAAGGGCAGCAAGTTCATGCCTAACTGCCCAAATTTTCCTGAAATAACAAACAAACTATTCTATGTATTAAAAATGAAAACAGCTATTAGATTATTTGCAGTTTTTCCAAAATGTATACAGTGATCTGGAATCGGAGTCCATCCATTGCAAGGGCAATAAATAAGAAGATTAAGAATATGATTCTTTAGTTATAATTAAGTACTAAATAGTCAGATACATGATACCACAATAAAAACGGCACCAACACAGCAGCATAAGTGACATGATCAAATGCCACGTCCCTTGTCTGACCTCAGTCAGCTCTGTGGTTATACAATAAACCTCAGATCCCACAAGTAGCTCTTCTTATATTAAGCACCACTATAAATATAATGAAAATGATCAGTTAGCTCTGTTTATAGCTCAAGTATTTACTTTTTTCTCATTAGACTGTAATGCATAACAAAACTGTGCTGAAAGGAAATACTATAAACACGAATGTCATTCTACCAGAAGAAATGTCAGCAGATCTACAAGAGGTATTGCAGCAACTAAAAGAACTGTTTCTGGTGGCCAAGACCTAGAGTTAAAACACTAACAATCAAAGCCATTTTTTTAAAGAATAATCACTCTTACATTGTTAAACAAACATAGCAGGATACAATTTTTTTCATCATGTATGGTTGGGGGGAACTCACAGAGAACTGTCAAGCAAAGCTTAGAAATTAAGCAGAAATCCATACTTTGGCCACTTGCCATAGGGAATCAATTTATCCACTATAATGTGCTCTTGCATAGCTGTTGGGAAGGATCATTTTTATAATTATGATCTGTAACTAGACCACAGGGTGACCCATTGGGGGCACCCTTTGAGAGAAGGGTAGTGCAGTCTGATGTGACCAGAAGGAACATTAAATTTTCATGAACTCTATCGGTATCGCTTTGCTTTGGAAATTGAAGAAGAAAACCTCAGTTTATTAAAGAAGAATGATGTGTAGCAAGGCAAATATAGCTCCCCCTCGTTTAATGAAGGACACTTTTAATGGCATCATTTCTGGTTGATCTGCATCCCTTGTGCCTCTCGTTGTCATTCTGGGGATGTGCAGTCCTTTCATCTGCAGTCTCTTGATCTCTTCTGCTGTTTATTCTTTGTCTCTGATCTTGGAGACGTGCATTTCTCAGTTCCTTTGTCTCTTCCTCTCTCCTTCTTCTGTGCCTGTTTTTGTCATTCTGGAGATGTGCCGCACTTTCATCCCCCATCTCTTCATTCCTTCTGCTGTTTGTTTTTTTGTCTCTGATCTTGGAGACGTGCATTTCTCAACTCCTTTGTCTCTTCCTCTCTACTCCTTCTGTGCCTGTTGTTGTCATTTTGGAGACATGCATGCCTCTCCTCCTCTGACTCTTCTTCTCTCATCTTCTCTGTCGTGACTCTTTGATCCTGGAGTCATGCAGCCCTGGCCTCATTCGATTCTTGTTCTCTCCCTCTCCTTGCCACTTCCCAACGATGTGTGGCATCATCTCTTGACCATAATGTCCCCCTTCTCTTTCCACACGGCATAATTAGGCTGACCATATTTTTTTTACCCTAATGCTGGACAGAAGATACGAAGCAGTAACACCAAAGCCTCCAGGATGCTGATTATTCTTGATGATGTGGTTGGCACTCTCCTAAATGGACGTGATATAGTCACCGCTGTCCTTTGACTGCAGCAAAGAGTTTGATGGGTGTCTCAAAGTACATCATTACAACAAGATTTAATTACCTCTTATTGATGGGTGGCAGTTAGATCTGTCCCAATCCTGCACGTACTGATGGTGATCAGCAAAATGTGATCGCTCGAAATACAGCTGCCGTGCCCTTTTGCTCCATTGGTGTTGCTGCTGCTGAGAACATTGTGAGTCGCTTCTGAGGCTTGCAGTGTGCATGCGTCATGGTGTCGCATCGCGGTTTCCATCATGGCGGACATCAGGTGAAAGTGGGGCTGTTGATTTTGGCGAGTGAGCAATTTTATACGAATAGTTAACACTGAAATTTGCCTGCATTCTGTAAGCTAGTGCATTTTAAGTCAATTCAGTCAAAAATAGTGCTGCTGTAATGCACCATTTACACTAATTGGAGGTCACAAACAGACAAACAGAGCATGAAAGTTTTAGTAGTATATAGATACACAAAATACTGGATATTCACTGGGTGTTAAGTTTCCCATAAGGAACAAGAAATGAGCATCAGGAACTTCAGGACAGCTAGAATGGCCCACCATCAATTTCAGAAACTACTCAAACAGTGCAGCATGAATATAGTTTCAAAGAGTTTACATCTAGGTAAACGTCAGCAGGGGTAAAGATGTCCAAAAGCTTCATAAACTACAGAAAACTATATTTATGCTGATTTTTTGCAGGGTTTCCACATGATTACCATCAAATTACAATATATTTTTGTTTCTTCTTTCTTACTTATATTCTTAGAAACAGATTTTTTAATTTCCCAAAATACAAAATATAAAGTTGCTTTGGAAACTTTTCCATTCTGTAGAATGTAAGATGCTTAACTATTTACAGTTTAATCATAAAATAGTGACTGCAGTCTTGGATACACTCATGTGGGAATGTATGAGAAAAAAATAACTTTGGAAGCTCCAATTCACCTGGGAATGCTCCAAAGCAGTTCCACCAGAGTTTGGAAACTGAACTACAGAAAACTTAGGTCATAGAGATGTGCCTCTTGGTGACAAGTTCAGCTTATTGATTCCATGGATCTAAATAATGCAGACACCTTCCAAGTTGCCAGAAGGAAAACAGAAAGAGGGATTATTGTACATTGTGTCAATTTGGAGAAATAAATACAAAAGCTAAATATCAATGCTTCATTTTTAGTATGTTATTCTTCTGGATAAGTGGCAATAACTTTAAGGAACTAAAGTACTTCCACTACAATAGACGTTACAATAATTATTCTTATTATGATACTTGTTTGGTAATCTTAAACCCAAGACTTAAACATAAGTTAACAAGAACCACAAGAAGCAACATACTCAAAATACTGAAGGAAATCAGCAGGTCAGGCAGCATCTAAGGAGGGAAAAACAGTCGATAAACTGGGGGAGGGGAGGAGTACATGCTGATAGATGATACGTGAAGAAACCACAAGGGGTATGTCTATCAATATAGAGATAGTTGATGATAATCAACAGACCATCTATTCTATGTCAATACCAATTCTGCCGGGAGCAACTATGGCGATGATTTTCTGCTGCCATACTATTTGAAGCACAAGGAAAACTACAAGGATGCCTTTAAGAGTTAAACTGGTTCCAGATGTTCCTGCTCATACTAAATGCAGATTGTCAACAGGCAAGCTCTCACTTACTATTAACTGAAACATCTCTATGAAAAAAATAATCTAGAATAGCACACTACAGCAAGATTTGAATGATCTGTTTATCTACAAGTTAGACATAGCATAGCATAGACCAAGCTCTTGGATCTCTTTGCAAGATGGACAATTAACATCGTAACATACTGTACTTTTCAGACTCAACTATAAATCAAGTTTATTAAAGGGATGGTAGATAGAAGCAAACCCACATATGTAGCTAGATTATGATTTAGTCTACTTGTAATTATTGTTTCAGAACTGTCTCATTTTTATATGCAGCAAAAAGGGCAAGACTATAATCTTTCTGACATTTGCTTATTGAGGCAAGTATCAAAATAGCAATTTTTGCACTCTTAGTTCAAATGTGAAATCAAGAAAAAATTAATTTGGCATATTACAGAATTAAAACCTTTTCTATTGCAAATCCATGAGCAGGTAAGTATTGTGATTGTGGACTATGCAAGAAGGTATAGTTTTAGGTGCAATCTGTGGTAAATTAGTTGAGATTAGGCAAACCACTTCTACAATTATTCCAAATATCCCAGACCTTCTGATCATGATCCAGTGACCCCTGCTGGAAAGTACATGCTTCTGGCCAAATAAGACTAGATTCAGCTGATTGTGATGCCTTTCACAGTAGAAATCGGTGCTGACACTCACTCCCTGGATTAATGTACAAACATCAATCAATTTCTAGAATTGCCAATACTATGTAATCATATCTAACCTCACTGTTTTGGGTTAGATGGTGAAGATTAGAAACCTAAGCCAAATAAAAAAGGAAAAAATTGAAAAATAAAATTAATTTGTTTTGCAATAGCATCAAGAAATATGGTAGTTGCTGAAGAGCACATGTTCACAATAACTTTTTTTACGTGCCAAGTTATTTTGTAAGCAAAAGACAAATCAAGGCAATTAATTGTACAAATTCAAATTGATGAGTTTTCATAATTTATAATTATAAACTTTAATAATTTCTAAACTAAATTATAATTGTTTATAATTTATACACTTACTGATGGATATTTTGACTGATAGTCATTCACAGCAAAATCCAATAATTAATTATGGTACTATTTTAACATCTGCAAATATGCTAAAACATAAATAAAGTACATTTCAATCAATACCATAGTCTTTAATGTCATTGTAACATTTGAATTCAATAATATCAAAATATCTGCTTATTATGATTGGAATATATGATTTGTTTAAAGAGGTCTTCTCACTACCATTTCAACCATTTCAAGTTGCCTATGACAGCTGTGAAATTATAACTTTAGTCAATTGTTTTTTTAATCATTCCCATAGCCACATCTTGCTAAATTATTTCATTGAAGTCTATAATCCATTCCTTGTGTTTCACAGTACTATGCAAAATTCTTAAGCACATAGATATACCTAGGTGCCTAAGACTTTTGCACGGTTTTGTGTTTGTCAAGGTGAAATGGAGAGTGAGTTTGTAAATCTGGCAAGAGCGAAGAGTATTGGGAATGGCAAGGATGGAGTACTGCGAGAGGGGTTTTGGATAGAGAAGGAGTACAGGGGCAGGTGGTGAGGGTGGGGATGGATGGTGCGGGCACAGACACACCCGGCCCTGAGACATCATGCAAGGTCTTTTGCTTCCAAACAATTCATTTATTGATCAGAATAGAATATCCTTCTGGTGCTTCTTGCTCACTGCCTCTATTCCCAACTCTGATCCCTTCTCCCTGCCCCCTTCCACTCTCAGTCCACAACAGTGACCCATATGTGACATCACTCACATATGTCATGCTTTTTTTTGTGGCAGCATACAGTGCAATATATAAAATTACTACAGTACTGTTCAAAAATCTTAGACACTCTAACTGTATTCTGTATACATCTCTAAGACATCTGCACAGGACTGCAATTTGCTGTACTCTTAAAGGGAAAGCTTACTATTTACATATACGTCTTTCTTACATGGACCTGCCCTGGGCACAAAGTCTCCTTTCATTGATCAGCTCTATTCTACTACCACAAACAAAAGTGTCAATAGTTGACAAAAATACAACATGATACCTTCAGGTGCATTGGTACTCCTTGCATGAAATATAAATGTACTGTGTGAAGCAATAAACTATATTCATCATTTGGGTTAGAATTGAAGTTCACAACCCTATAATGTATATTTTTTAATTTAATGATTTATCCAGTTGTTATTAGACTAACCAATTTATATGTTGTTAAGAATCAGGTGAAAAAGCATTGTCAAAACTTTACCATCAGAGAAGTGGTCTCTCTTTAGCAGTTGTAACTCTGCAGTTTAAAATCTAATGATCCTAATCCTTACTGTCATTGACAACTTATTTATATATTAAATATAAATATAAATATACACACATATGCACATTAAAAATATATACATTAAAATAATTCAGCATTGTGGTTTGGAACCTGAGTCATCATATCTGAAAATCAAACCATTTATATAATCATTCTTTCAAAAGAATTTATATTCCAGTTCTTAAAAATTGTAATGAATGATTAATGCAAAGTATACACAATAGATGCTTTGGTGTTCATAAATGAAACTCAGCTTTTCTCAAGTTCACTGCACGTGGGAGTAGAAGTATGTCAGTAATTTCCATTGTTAGACACTGGTTTGGCACATCCACTTGTTTTCATCTCAGGTAGCTTCCCTTGCTCTTTATTTCATGTCTTCATTTGGTTTTAACGACACTAATAAGACATATCTTCAAACTAAAAGACCCAGTGGCAATTTCCAGTCTGATTCCTGGTCCCATTTTAGATTTTCATGGACTTTTGATAATGAATGCATGAAGTTTTGAAAGGAGTGACAGAGGTTGGGCACTTTGGTTTAGTGGGTGTGGTTGAGGGCCGTTCATGCCAACATGGAGCATGAAAATTAGATAGACTGTGTACATACACCTACTGATGCCTCTGGACATATCTTCAGTGATGTTCCTGGAATCATCGGGTGTTTTGGGTCTTTCAACATCATACATCCTCCTCCAGGTGACCCAGCCGGGGCTGTTCAGACCCCAGCTTGTGTCCAGCTGACTAGCTACTTATGAGTCCATGGCTCCCCACTTATGAGCCACAGCCAATTTGAGGCCCTCTCTGCCGCAGCAGTGGTACTGTGGATGGCTTTCCTCTTCCTCTCTTCCTCAATGCTCAAATTGCTGAAGGCTCTGGCTAAGGAACGGGCTGCAAATCCCCTACAACCAACCTCCACTGGGAGACACCTCGCTCTCCATCCAGCCTGCCGACAGTTGCTGACCAGTCCTGTGTACTTGGAGAGCTTCCTTTCAAAGGCCTCTTCCAAGTGATCTTCCCATGGGACTGTCAGCTCCAGCAGCACCACTTGCTTGGTAGACTCAGACACAAGGACAATGTCTGGTCGCAGGGTGGTGGCTGCAATATGGTTGTGGAACTTCAGCTGCCTTTCGAGGTTCACCAATAGCTGCCAGTCCCTTGCAGAGGTCAGGATGCCTGCAGATGTTCTTTTGGCAGGTATTGGCTGCTCCCCAGCTCTGACAAATGCAAAGGTCTGCTTAGAGGGTCGGGACCGCTTTGTCCACTCAACTCCTGCACTGATGGCTTCAGCAATGGTCTTCAGGACCTGATCATGCCTCCATCGGTACAGTCCCTCTCCAGGTGCCCTTGTGAAGCCGCTGAGGACGTGCTCCAGGGCTCCTCGCTTGGAACACAGTGGGCACGCAGATGACTCTGCTTTGCCCCATGGGTGCAGGTTTGATGGGCTTGGAAGTACCAAGCTGTTGTAAATAATGTGGCAAGACTGATAACTAGTCCTGCATGCCAACTACGTTCCAGCTGAAAAGGCTCAATATTTGGAACTATGGGTCCAAATCTCAATTGACAGTATTAAGTGGAACATTTTCAAAATATACAGGTTTTGACAGTTCTGGACTGCTGGATTTTGGATGTTCAACTAGAAATGTAGTCATTCCCTAAAAACATCATAAACCATGCACATACTATCATAATTGCTATTGCTATAAATATATGTAATGACTGAACAAAGAAGCCTTAGGTAGCTCTTTTAAGTCATAAAAACTTTAGAGCTTCACATTTCTAGGTTATCCTTCTTCAAACCCACTTTATTGGCAATACTGTGCTTATTTTCAGTAGGTGGTTTCACGGGGAAAGCAGTATACTTGACCTGCACCTCTGCCGAGGGATTCACAAAAGTACTATGGCAAGTTCCGGATGCACTTTACATCTGGCCTTTCACTAACCATAGCTGGCACCTGCATTGCAATCTCATTCAAATTTGTATAAGGTTTCTTGACGGAAAAGAATGCTGATAAGTGCTTTCATTTTCCTTATTTAAATTGTAATGTTTTAATTAATTCCTAGGACTTGTGCTTTTTAAGTACTTGATGTTTGTAATGTTTAGATTATTTCAATCTGTTTGAACTATTTTTAGTGTCTCTGATTGCTAGGTCTGTAGTGATCAGGGCAGTGTGGAGACATGGCCTCAGAATCCACCCTCAGTTCTAGTCACTGCTTGGCATAAAGTTCTTCCTCATTGGGAAGGCTACTTTGAAGAGCTCCCAAAGATGATCAAACTGACAGGACAACTAAAATCAAGTGAGGCCAATATTCCAAGGCTACGGATGAAAACTGGGTCGGAACAAACATAACTCAATTCAATATGTAAACATTTGGAAAACAAAATACCATAAGAGTACATCAGTTATAATAGTTACAGTATGTGAATTGTTAAAACAATGTTTTCAAGGCACCTTTTCACTTCTGTCTGTGATGTTTATTTATGTTAAAATTTGTCTATTGGTTTATTATTGTCAAATGTACTGAAAACCTTTGTTTTCAATGCCATCCATACAGATCATTTCATTACAACAGTGCACTGAGGTAGTGCAAGGAAATATAATAACAAAGAGCAGAATAAGGAGTTACAGTGACAGGGAAAGTGAGTGTCATTGGCCAATTGATTTTCTTATTGGTACTTGATGGTGACTCAAGGGCCAAATTTAAAATCAGTCCTACAATGTTTTGCTTGTAGCATTGAGAATGATTAGCTATAAAACAGACACTTAATTGTATATAAAATTAAATACAGTAAATTTTGCAAAAAGAGAGAGAAAAAATACTGAGGAAGTGTTCATTGTTCATTCATAAATCTGACGGTGGTGGGGAAAGAGGGGAAAAAACATTGAGTGGTTGTCTTCAGGTTCCTGTATCTTCTTGTTCATAGCAATAGGAAGAGGCATGTCCTGGGTGATGGGGTCCTTAATAATGGATGCCACCTTTTGAAGGTAAACTGGAAGCTGGGATAAATAGTGCCCATGATGGAGCTAGTTGAGTTTACAACTTCCTCCAGCTTTTTCCCATCCTGTGCAGTGGTCCCTTCATACCAGACTGTAATGCTCTCCATGGTACATCTATAGAAATTCGAGTGTCTTTGCTGATATACCAATTCTCCCAAAACTACTAAAAATTAGCTGCTGTCGAGCCTTCTTTACAACTGCATCACTGTGCTGGGCCCAGGATAGATCCTCAGAGATGTTGACACCTGGAAACTTGAAACTGCTCACCTTATCCACTTCTGATCCCGCGATGAAGATTGGTTTGTGTTCCTTAAGTCCTTGGCCTTACTGACGTTGAATGCAAGGTTTTTGCTGCAACACCACTCAATCAGCTGATCTACCTCACTCCTGTACATCACCTTGTCAACATCTGAAATTATGCCAACAATTGTTGTGGCTGTGGCAAATTTACAGATGGTATTCAAGCTGTGCTTAGCCACACAATGGTGGGTGTAGGGAAAGTAGAGCAGTGGGAAAAGCATGCATTCTTGAGATGTACCAGTGTTGATTAACACATGCTAACTTGAGTGCATTTCTATGTTATGTTGTCAGTCTGTTCTATTTATCATAAATTACTATGATTGCACATTTAAACAGAGACATAACATAAAGATTTTTACTCCTCCTCGAGGATGTAAGAAATAGTCAATTCAATTCAATTCAATTGATGGTCAGCGAGGAGGAGATGTTATTTCTAATCTGCAGTCTGTGGTCTCCCAATGAGGAAGTCTACAATCTATTTGAAGAGGGAGATACAGAAGCCCAGGTTCCGGAGCCTGTTGATTAGAACTGAAGGTATGATTGTGTTATATGCTGAGCTGTAGTCCATAAGCAGCAGCCTGATGCAATATTGTCCAGGTGATCCATGACTGAGTGGAGAGCCAGTGAGATTTGAATTGCTGTAGACCTATTGAGGCAATTTGCAAATGGCAGCAGGTTCAAGGCCTTTGCTTAGGCAGAAGTTGGTTCTAGCCATGACCAACCTCTCAAAGCACTTCATCACAGTTGCCGTGAGTGCCACTGTGCGATAGTCACTGAAGCATTCACCCTGCTCTTCTTGGGCACTATTGACCTTCTGAAGCAGTTGGGAACCTCCATATGCAGCAATGAGAGATTGAAGATGTTCTTCAACATTCTTACCAGTTGGGTGGCACTACAGCCCTAGCAGGTACACCATCAGGGCCTAACATCTTGTGAGGGTTCACCTTCTCGAAACATATTCTGACGACAGCCTTCAAGACTGAGGTCACAGGGTCACCAGGTGCTGCAGGGATTCACAAGGGTGTAGTTTTTACTCTCCCTTTCAAAGCATCTGTAAAAGGCACTCAGCTCATTTGGGAGTGAAGTATCACAGCTATTTATGATGTTAGGTTTAATGGCCAGAAAATCCTGCTAGAGTTAATGTGCATTCTATTCCGTTCTAACCTCGAATGGAATTGGTTCTTCGCCCTTAAAATCAGCTTCTGTAGGTTGAACCTAGCCTGCTTGTATAGTCTGGATCACTGGTCTTGAATGCCATAGACCTAGCCCTCAGCATACTACGAATCTCCTGGCTTATCCACGGCTTTTGGATCAGATATGTCTGGTATGTTCTTGAAAACTCACACTCACCCACACAGAACTTGATGAAGTCAGTGACAGTTGTAGCATATTTATTCTAACTCAAAAATAAATCCCCGACTATTGTCCAGTCCACCGACTCAAAGCAGTCCTGTAGGTGTTCCTCCACCTCCCTTGATATACCTTCTTGGTCCTCACCACCGGTGTTGCAGTCTTTAATTTCTGTCTATAAGCTGAAGTACAAGTACAGCCAGGTGATCAGATGGGTGTGGGATGGCACAGAAAGCATTCTTGATGATGGTATAACAGTGGTGAAGTGCACTGACTTCTCTGGTTCCACAGGTGCTATGTTGGTGATAGCTGTTCAGACTTCTTCAAACTGGTCTGGTTGAAATCTCCCGTAATGACAGGGGAGGTTTTTGTGTCTGGTGATTATGTTGCTCAGCTTCAGTGCATGCCTGATGTTAGTCCAAGGTGAAACGTACACCACTAGCAGGATGATGTGAAAAACTCCCTCAGGAAATAAAAGGAATGATATTTGACAGCCGAATGTTCCAGGTGGGATGAGCTGGACTGCCATGTTTTTGCAACACAATGAGTTAAACGTAAATCATACTCCACCTCTGCCTTTAAAAGACTCAGCTGTCCTGTTTTTGTGGAGAATGATGAAGCCATCAGGCGGCAGTGCTGCATTAAAAATTTCCAGTGTGAGCCATGTTTCCATTAAGCAGAATAGACAGCGGTGCCTGATGCCCCTTTGGAACTGCAATCTTGCTCTGAGGTCTTCAATGGTATTTTCCACAGACTGTACATTTGCCAGCAGGATAGTTGGGAATGCAAGACTTAAAGCCTCTGCATTTCAATTGTACCTGTAAACCAGCACGGCATCCCCTCTTCTATTTTCTTAAAGGAGAATGGCACTTGCAACCAGATTTTGTCATCCATTTTTGTTGATTTTAAGTATTGATAGACTTTTTGAAATGTCTTAAAAAGATACTTCTTACTAAAGTATCCATTGTTGTGACTGTGGATTTCAGCTATAGTATTCCTAAATGGGTATATTTGATTATTCCCATCAAAGCTGCATGCATGAAATTGCCAGTTGATGGTGCCATCTTACCTTAAGATAAGATCTAATCAGCCATCCATGTGGCAGCAACTCAATATATAAAAGCAGGCTGACGTGGTCATAATGTTCAGTTGTTGTTCAGACCCAACATCAGAATGGGAAGAAGTGTGATCTAAGTGACTTTGACCATGAAATTGTTGTTGGTGCCAGACAGGGTGGTTTGAGTGCCTCAGTTGTTCATGTACAATGATCTCTACAGTTTACAGAGAATGGTGGAAAAAACAAAAAACAACATCCAGTGAGTGGCAGCTCCATGGGTGAAAACACTTTGTTAATGAGAGAGGTCAGAGGACAAATGGCCAAACTGGTTCAAGATGACAAGAATGTGACAGTAATTCAAATAACCTCACATTACAACAGTGGTGTTCAAATGAGTTTCTCTGAATGCGTAACACATTGAACCTTGAAGTGGATGGCTAAAGCAGCAGGAGACCATGAACATACACTCAACGGCCATTTTAATAGATATAAGGACATATCTAATAAAGCAACTATTTTATTATAGTGTAAACCATAGAGCATGCAGATTGCCAATATAAAACTATTGTACTCTACGAGAGGAAACAATGTTTGACTGGAAACCAAGCATCAGAGTAATAAAACCAAAAGCTGTCAAAAGAACTTCGTCAAAAATGTAAGTGTTTTTCCATTGTCCTTTTAAATTTCACTTTGTAATAACCATGACCTGCAAACAATATAGTATCTGCATAAAATAACTCATTCAAAATTCATTACATATTTCACTTGTCATAAAACAACTAAGTAGTGAATCATAATAAATATATTACAACAATTCTAAATATCACTTGATTATATGGCAGTATTTAATTCCAAATTGATTGATACTGATGCCTGGAATGGTTAAAGAGTGGTGGGAGTGTGGGAAACAGAAAATAAAATGATGGTCATGACATCTGAGGTTCTCCTCCCAGTTTGCAGCTGGAGTGTGCAATTTTGTTTTTATTTTTGTGATCTTTAATGAGAAAATTTTCTACTGTTCCTTTGAAATCTGCAGAAAAATACTACAGAATGAACAATTCCACGGCAGTCTTTATCTCTTGTGTGATTCTTCACAATGAACACTGTCAATAGTTGTCTCTAACATCAACATTAGAGTAGAATGTCTATTCCATATAATCCAACTGCTGTATCATTGACATTTTTGTCGAGCATAGTGATACCCTGCAATGGATGCTTGATACTAGAGAGAAATTCCACTCTTCAACAAGAACAATTTGCATTTATATAACAATGATAAAATATCTTAAAGTGCTGCACAAGGACATCATAAAAGAACATGTTATCAGCAAGTAACTTTAGAAGTCAGTGGGCAAGGTAGGGCTTTTTCAAAGAGTTAGGCATCAAGAAACATGTTAAAGGAGTAAATGCAAGCGGAAAAGCAAAAGAGGTTTAGGGAATTTGGGTACATTGGACCAAAGAAACTAGATACAAGATAAACAGTAGTGAAATACACTTATTGACCACTTTATTAGGTACCTCCTCTACCTAATAAAAGTGGCAATTAAATGTATGTTCATAGTCTTTCATCCATTTCAAGGTTTGAAATGTGTGTTTAGAGATGCTCTTTTGTACTCCACTGTTCTTACATATAGTTATTTCAGTTACTGTCACCTTCCTGTCAGCATGAACCTGTCTGATTATTCTCCTCTGACCTTTCTCATTAACAAAGCATTTTTCCTCCAAAGAACTGCCACTCACTGAATGCTTTTTGCTTGTCACACTATTCTCTGTAAGCTCTAGAGACTGTTGTGCGTGAAATTCCAGAATATCAGCAATTTCTGAGAAACTCAAACCATCTCATCTGGCACCAACAATCCTCCCACGGTCAAAGTCACTAAGATAACACTTCTTCCCCCAGCTGAACCTCTTGACCATGTCTGCATGCTTTGATGCATTGAGATGCTACCACGATTGGCTGTTAGATATTTGCGTTAATGAGCAAGTGTACAGCTGTACCTAATAAAGTTGCCATTAAGTATTTAAGATGGGAATGCTCAAATGCATGGAACTGAAGAGTGCAGATGTCTTGAAAAGTTGTTGGAATGGAAGAACTTAGGAATACGAAAACTGAGTCAATAAACAAGTAATGTGGGCCAATATATGATAGATAAATGGCATAAATAGAACCAGGATTCAGGGGAAAGCATTTTGGATTAGCTCAAAATTATGGAAGAGGCAAAATGGAGTAATCCATTCCAGCATGAAGCTAACTTTCAAAATCATTTGCGCTGAGACTGGGTGAAGTTATATGATGTTACAGTGGTGAAAACAGATGTCTTAGCGAAAACATGGATATTTGTTTTCTATACTTTTCTCAGGTCAAGCAAGACACCAGGGTTACAAAACATAGAATTCACTGTGCCTCAAATTTATACTAATGGAGGTTTTGCAAAGTCAACAAATCTCCCAGTAGACAAGTTCAGACCATATCCTATATTGCAAAGTCCATTTGATGTTCCATCTGTAAGCCTTGAGCTTTTCACATTGGTAAATATTGAAAAAAATTGCTGAAACCAGCAATGCCAAATAAATAAACTGCAAGTTAATGATTTAAGATCATAAACTGCATGTGCCCACACATAACATATCATTGAAGGACTTATCATTCAACAAATACTTTGATTTTTACAATTCTACACTTTATATTTTTAAATTGTATATTGCTTCTCAAAAGTTGTCATGATGGACATTTCACCAATTCTGTTTCCTCTTTGTCCACTTCTGTAAAACTACTTAAATGAGGAACATGCTTACATTGATGTTTTATTATCTCACCATGTATGTTCAATCTATTTTGAGACAACAAGTAGTAAGATTACCTAGATACCTAGCAATTTATTAATTTAGCATTTCTACTTTCAATATATTTTGTTCAATCATCTTATGGTCAGCACCAGTTTGATCATCTGCATTTTAATTAATTCCCTTTTTGAACATTATCAATTTAACAAACTGTAACTAGAATTACAGGTATGTGCAAGGATTATTAATGTCAATTTCTCCCTGTTTCTGCAAATGTATCCATCCTTATAACGTCCTCTTCTGTGATAACTTTTCATTATTGGTTTTAATTGCTGCACTGTTGATGACTGGCATAAGCACCGACTCTGCCATGGATTTTGGCCACCTTTGAGGGTGGGCAGCTCAAGAGGTTCAGTAATCATGCTCAAGAGTATGCGCGTGGCATCCACGTTCCAGGAAAGAAGGTTACAATTTAGATTGACACTGCAAAACAGCAGTATTAGTTTAGTATTAAGTTACTGCTTCTGAGCTGTGATATCAGCGTTACCTTTTAAATTGAGTGTTATAGTTAGTGGTTCTGTCGGCCCAGCTTTCATTATTTTTCATTTTGTTCTTATCAAATCTCAGCGAACTGTTCATTCTGCTGTTGTGTCCCTCCGTACTTGGGCTGTCACCAAACACTGAAAGTCAGCAAGACTCAATCCAGTGGAGAAGGAACAGCTGATCTCAGGCCTGAGTTTCATTGGGAGAGAAGTTCAAGTCAGTGGAGCCCGAGTTGGCAGAAGTGGTTTCAGCGGTGCAACAACTACACACAGAGTGGCAAGCCTAGATTAAACTGAAGTTCACTTGTCAGATAGAGGAAAAATTAAGGTCAGTGGAGTCTGGGTTTGTTGGAAAGGCTTGTGCAGAGTGAAAACTATCTTCAGAATGGCAAGGCCCCTCCAAGCAAAAAGAACAGGTCTCAGCATTTATAGTGATGGTTGAGCAGCTAGACAGCCAGAATCAGCCACAATTAGGCAGCCTTCAGCTCGGACAGTCCCACTCCCAGCATTTCCCACATACTCCAATTTAACAGTCTCATCAGACTCAGCCACTAATGCCCCAACTCCCTTGGCAGTTTACAGATCAAAACCATGTATTCCTCTGCCAGGCAGATACTCCAATAACCCCAACAGATGCAGGAACTTTATTACCAAGTCCAGCCAAGTCAGTTTGGTGATGATATGTGTAAACCAGTGAAGCCCTACCTAGCCTGTTCAACAGGGTAGAGAACAAGGTTCCCCTACAGCCCAGTCTTTCCAACAATTCACAGTTAAGTTCAAGAAAGTGCTTGATCTTCCAATGTGGGTTCAGAAGGCTGCCCACTGACTTCTGAACCTATGACAATGAGGGACTATGCAGTAAAGCTCCACACACTTGCAACAGGGATGGGGTGGAATGAGAGATCCCTCGTTGCTGCTTTCCGGCATGGGCTGAGCTCAGGGGTCTGGCATTAGATCCACAGTGCGCTAGCTGATAAATCTGGCCATTCGAATAGACAACCAGGTAAGTGAGTGGCGCAGAGAGAGAATGCCCAAGCTTCCTGCTCATTAGATCACCACCTATCTCCAACTCCCCCCCCCACCACCCAATATGCAGTCTGCAGAGGAGTCCATGCAGGGTGGGAGGGCCTGCACGTATCTCGGGAGGAACGAGACCAGCGCAGGAAAGCTGGTTGCTGCCTCTCCTATGGCAATTCCAGACACTTTCCAAGCATCACGTCCCAAGAGCCAGTAAAAGAGCTGGTGCTTGGCCTTTCTGAGCTAACTCAACACAACCCACAGGTCGATCGGTCCCTAAAGGCACTCCAAGACCTCGAGGATTGGGAGGGGTGTGGCCCAGAGGCACTTTCTTGGGTTCCAGCTCATGTCATCCTGGATGTACCTACTTCCAGTAGGCACAGGTCTCTGACACGTCAGGAGCAGTGCATGGGGTGGAAGGGGGGGCTTGTCACAACCATGGATCCTGGGCACCCTCACAGCTGGGCAGCTGAAAAGGGTCAGCAATCACACTTGTGAGGGTGCACATTCCAGGCAATTAGGGTTTCTTTGTGGTTGTATTTAATTCCTTTCCTTTTTGTTACAGTCTTGTCAAGTCTTGACCATGTTCTGGGACAGAACATTCTAATTTAGATTGACTCTGCAAAGCAGCAGTATTAGTTCAGTATTTAGTTACAGCTTCCAAGTTGCAGTGCCAGCGTTAACTTTTAGTTTGAGAGTTTTAGTTAGCGGCCCTGTTCGCCTTGAGTTTATTATTTTTCCTTTTGTTCTGTACAGTTCTTATTAAAACTCAGTGAACTGTTCATTCTTCTGCTGTGTCTCCCCCTCAGCACTTGGACTATCACCTAACACCGAGTCAGTGACAATATCTTCAGCTGCCACAGGCCTAAATTCTGGAATTACGTACCTAATCCTCCCTGGTTCATTACTGCTCTTTCCTTTTCCAAAAAAAAGGCCCTTAAATCTTGCCCCTTTGACCTTGCCTTTGATTTCTGTGCTTCAAAGTTTAACTGTTGTTTGATTAGGGAATTAAGCAGAATGAAGTTAATTCTAGGCTTCACTTTCTAACTGTTCAGCACACAGTGACTGGATTTTTTTCACTCTTTTTATGATTGTTTTACGGAAGTTACTAAATATATAATCAAATGGGTGATGCATACTTAATATGCCTGTAGGATAACAGACCAAATGTGCTAACTGGACGGTGGATTTTATTCTATAGATTTATAAATCAATCAAGAGGAGTGAAGAAAAGATTACATAGAGAAAGCAAAAAAAGTTGGACCTAGTAATCAAGTGCTCTATGGTTTGGGTATAAAGATGAGTAACAGAGAACAGCACTCCCTGGGCCTAAAAAAGAAATTGAAAACAAGCAACAAAACGCTGACCTTACCATAAACACAAGAGAATCTGCAGATGCTGAATGACGTACGCAACTGCAACAGCACTAAGTTAGCTAGTATGATCATAAGTATCACAGCTTTTAGGTAAATGCAGTGTTAAAGTGGCCTCGTTTACAGATAAATTATTCAAACACTTTCACTGTATAGAACAGTAGATGCTTGGTTTGGGTTAGACAACAAATTTACTGTCAGTTGACCATGAACAATGAAACTAGTGTCTGAATGATCTAGTCAAACCCAAAGTTACAATGCTAACTTTGGAAATGATGTGTTTATTGTCAATTGTAAGCACTATTTTATATCCAGCTTTATAAATATAATTTAATTCATCACTAAATTTATTTCTAGCATTATTTGCTGTTGATAGTGATGTTACTACACACAGAGCTTTGAATAGCTTTTGTACATTGTTAAAATATACGCAGACAATAATTTTTAATATCAAAATATTTATCACCACCTGCAAACAGGTTAAACAGATTGAACATTATATGGCAACTCTAATATTAGCATTCTGTGTGAAGAATCACAAAACAGGAAAGGACACTCTGGAATTGTATTACTCGTTTCTTCTGTAGATTATTTGGCCACATTGAAACAATCTATCATTAAAGAGCACAAGTAGAAATTTGTTCCAAAATCTGAAATCTTTACATAAATTATTGAATATGAAGGTACAAGCAAACCCCAAATCAGGGGTTCCCTACCTTTTGTATACGGTGGACATGTACCATTAACTGAAAGCCATGTTGGGAACCCCTGCCCTAAATGATGTTCCTGGGATATGCACTGATTTAAAGCTAATGTAGCAGAAGAAGGAATGATCAAAGAGGTTCTTATCTTGCATCAGAAATCAACCTTTTAGTGACTAATTATTGAATTACACTACTAGAGGCTGCAGTAGGCTGGAAGCGTGGCCACTGACTCCCGGCCATGATCCAAGCCAGGTGCAGCGGGCTGCCACAGGCAAACAGGCCTGAAGCCCAAACTCTACAACACCTGACTGCACTTTGAGAGTTTTTAAATGTCTCACATAATCATTTAAAAAAATAAACATTGTATGATTTGAAAATGAGTAAAAGTTAAGAAATACTATTCTGAATTAAAACATTAAATTCTAATGAATAATTACAACATTGAAAGAAAGTAAATTGTAAGGCACTTCCCTGTAAATTCATCCATCCTCCCTCCCCATTAGGCTAGTAATTCTCGTCAAATGAATGGGATCACTACCTCTATGCCCCCCTTCCATGGAGTAAAGCTGACGCGGTTGCAAAGTGCACTTACACCCTCTCCTTATTGATCATGGTTCAATGGAAAGTTGAGCAAAGGAGCAGATATTCAGATGTGCTGCCATCTGACAACCAGCTGATCTTGGGCTTCTACATCCCGTGCACAGAATCTGCAGTGATGTGGATGCCTGATCTTTTCAGGTTACAAGTTACCAGTCAGCACAATTTCAGCTATTGAAAGACTAATGATATAATTTTATCTGTATACCATCTCACATCAGTTGGTCTTTAGTGAAGTATTAATCAGCCAATAGGCAGCGGTGTTTAAGTGTGCTCCGGTGTCTGGGTAGCTAGCCTGAGCACTTTTAAAGCTTCTTATTTATTGTCAAGGGAAGTCCAGCAACAACCTGTTCACCTTCAGTTGCACTCGGGACCACGGTGCAGAACTCCCTTATTGCTGCTGTATCTACGACCTGTCAAATTCGTGTTCCAAAGGGTCAGCGCATGAATTGTGCACGTTTTATAAAGCAAAACGAAATCAACGTCGGTTAATCGCAAATCTAACTCCGACAAATACACCTGTACACATCATGAGTATATTACCACTGCAATCCAGTAAATATAAACAGACTAGGGAGGCGCTGAGGTTAGCTAAATAATGCATAACTATTACGGCACAATTTTAGGTTTGAAAATACTCGACTAGTGAAAACACAATGCGGAGAACTCCTTTCATCTCTTACTGTGTACACATAAGGGCTGAAATAAAATGATTAACGACCCCGGGACAAGATTATCATCGGTACACATGACCAGGCTATCGGAACACTCATTGTGCAAAGAATACCTTGTCGAAAGAGGTAAGGATCTAATGTGGTTAAACGAACTATTACAACGAAAGCATGCAGATCCTACGAAATGCAGCGGCCTTTCTGCCACAGCATCAAGAAAAACACCGACAGCAAGAGATGTAAGAGGCAGTGCGTCCCAGTTGATAAATTATATATTGCGCGGTCTGGAGTCTGCAACTGGGCAACGCCGTTCAGTTAATGTGATTATCATAGAATCCCAAATATATTTGCAAGGCATTTATAAGATAAATTGATATCCACGTTGATGCGATGTTCAGTCGAAAGAAAATTCAAGTACTCACAGCGTCACCGTTTTGCTGGGCAGGAGGCTGGGTTGCAAAGTTTCTAACAACTCTCCACGACTGCAGACCACTTTTATTCGGATGATTTGCCTGCTGGGTCCCTTCGACCGCTCGCTGGTGCAACTACAACTATCTATGATCAAGTCAGGGCAGTTTCTGTTGGCGGCTATTATTCCAAATAATCCAGCTATTAACTGCATCAAATACAAAAATCTCATCGTGGATCAGTCGTCGTCTTTAGTACTGATCTAATGTCCTCGGAGTGGCTCATATCTCAATGCTTCCAGGAACAGCAGGTTAGTGACCATTCCGGCCGTTCTCTTCGCTGACAGTCTGCAAAGTTGACAGATCTCGTTTAATGACTTTCCTTTGCCAGCAGTTCGCTTTTCGCCAACTGTTGATGCAAAGTTGCTGGCTCCCGACTCAGGAAATGCAGCGCGGTTCACATTACTGGCGTTGTTCCGGAGTTTTGATGTGTGTCACTCGATTAGACAGGAGAACGTTACACGATTTCCTGCACAACTTCTCGGAGCAGCAATGACAGCGCTACATTTGCCCCGAAGTTCACGCCTTGATTTTTGTTGCTATAGCGCAGCTGGCTAGACTCAACCCATCCTTTAAATATGTTTTCTTCACGCGAAGCATTTTACGGTTCTCCAGTCACCGCGGGCCTAATGAGCTGTTTATTTCCTGGTGCCGAGTATGAAGACTTTTCCTCACAGAACTTCCCGGCAGAGCCAGAGTTAGCCGGCCAACAGGTCCGAGCAGCGCGGCGGCGCGCAGCAGATCCAGATGTGCACAGACCTCCCCATCAGCAGAGCTGTCAATGTCCTGACGCGCCGGGGAGCTGTGGCCGCCCAGCCGGCCGGCCTTAAAGTTACAGCACACCTTTCTCTCGGCTCACTGTGGGGAGACCGGGAACCAAGTGGGCTGGAGCGTGCGATGGCTCACTGGCGGGACCGCGTTTCCTCAGGCGCCGTTTGCACCCGACTCCAGCAACGTTCGCCCAGCATAGTTCATCAGCCAGACTGGAAAGGGCCCCAGTGCACAAAAGGAAACTTTGTGTGTGTGCGCGCGGGGAGACATGCTGCGATTCACGTGACTAAGTGAGAAAGGATACGACCAAAATTACTGACCTATGTCTGTGTTTGTACCGTTACTTTAACGATCTGTCAAGTGGAATTCACTGGAAACGGGCCTCGCATTCATGTTTAAAAATAAACGCAACTCCACATGTTTAAGTGAGCTCTAACACCCACCGCTGTATGCATTTACATTTTTTATGTTTACAAAATATTGATGACATTTTTTATGGAAACCTGCTTTATAACTTAAATCTTAAACACTGGGTGTGGCATACTTAGGAAAGAAACTGGAAGAATCTGGGTGATGTACTAAATACGTAGCTTTTTATGGTCAGTGCGAAGCCTATGTACTTTTCGTCTGTTTTGGCTAGGATTGAGGGAACCGTAGCAAACTTGGTACATCAAAAAAACCCATGAAACTGTAACAGCACTACTATGTTCGCTAATTCTCGTGATTGTTAACGGGCTCTTATTAACAGAGTTATAACCAAATGAAATGAGCGTTTTAGCACTTGGGAAGCATCTGCCTAATGCAATCTGCAGAGCAGTTTATACAATACAGTTTACTAGCCACCGGGAGTTGCGCAGGCAACTTATTTTCTTTGCAGGGTTTTGAACATTTTCATGTCCAGCAATAATTTGGTCGCAAACGTGTCTTTCTCAACTAGGATCACTGTAACAGATGGACTTATTATTGAGACTTTGCTTTGCACTAATTGCCCACCTGTTTCCTTTATTATGTCTGTATTACAAAGTTCAAGAATACTTCTGCAAATGTAGGTATCAGGTTTTAATTGGGATGCAGCTTCACATCTCAAGTGGACTCCCAGACATTATTTGAAAATAAAAGTAAGGAACTCCATCTATGGCAGTACTACAGAAATTAGATTAACTTGATCTCATTGCTTCTCACTATTGTACATAAATGTCTTTCCATTCCTGATGAAGGGTCTCAGCCTGAAACGTCGACTTTTCTCTTTCCCATAGATGATGAGTTCCTTCAGCATATTGTGTGTGCTTTAGATTTTCTCATGTTTCTGGTACGTAAATATCTGTCGGGTTGCTAATAGCACCGCAGGTTCTTCACCTCAATTCAATGCGTACAACTTGCCTTGAGATAATCTTGAAAAGCAATCTAGGGCTTTTATAAATACAATTTTTTACAGAATTCTTTTTCAGAAAGACCCCCAAATAGTAAGTTAATTTAAGGAAAGTAGGTGCTTCATCTTAGCTGTCTGCCTTTGATTATAACCTATGACATTCCTATATGGCCGTTGCTGCTCAATTACTTTTGTTAGAATAACATTTTCACGAAAAGTACGAGTGTCGTCTCAGTTACTACAAAAGGAGAAGGAATGATCTACGTATGGAGATTGGGGGTAACACAAAAACTTAAGAAGAGAGTAGGATTGCTTTGAGGCACTCCGAAAAAGATACAAGCTATGTTTCACACAGATACCTCAACATACCTAGGGGTGATTGATAAGTTCATGGCCTATGGTAGAAGGAGACGGGTTATACAGCTCTCGTTACATGCACATGCAGTTCAACTCTGAGTGATTATGCAGAAGGTTTGAAGTTAATAACTCATCCGGGTGATTGATAAGTTCATGGCCTATGTTAGAAGGAGACGAGTCATTAACTTAAAATGTTCTACATAATCACTCAAAGAGTTGAACTGCACGTGCATGTAACAAGAGCTGTATAACTCATCTTCTTATACCTTAGGCCTCGAACTTATCAGTCGCCCCTGCTGTGGACGCTTTCTGGAGGTCCAAGATCCACATGCTCCACAACCGCCGAACTAAGTGTATAAATGTAGGAGGGGGCTATGTTGAAAAATAAATGTGGTAGGTTTTTTAAAGTTGATTCCTTCTACTTGGGCCACAAACTTATCAATCATCCCTCATAGTGATAACAGCAACTGATATCTAAAGATAGCATATTTCCCAAATAATCTTACTTCTCATATTAAATATCTTTGAAATTGATTCTAAATTCATAATTAGCATTTCTCTGATTTAAACTCATGATTTTGCTATAAAATTCAGTGACCTTCATGTTTTGTGAATTGCTGATCTGCAATGACCAAACAAGGTAAATAATTAGTATAAATATTAGATATTAGTATACCATCTGTAAAGTTCCATCTCTTTCCTAATTATTCCCAATTTGTAAAACTTCAACCTACTATGACATTTATTTACCAACTGAAATTCGTCACCGCGCCAATTATAAATTGTCATAACTCAATTCCTATCAAAGTGTATCTGGAATCTTCAAATTACTTAATTGCAATATTTTCACAATGTGGTATCAAATCTGAAATTTGATCTCATTAGGTTTCATTTAGCTGACATTAGATGGTGTAACTGTGGAAATTACAGGTTATCTCTGTGCTCCTAAACTGAAGGGAATTTCATCTCTTCAGATTTCTGTTCTTAGCTGCCATCTTTTGACCACGAGTTATGAAGTGAAGATGTATGGCGTAATCCTTTTTTAAGGTTTCTGATGGCTGTTGCCAATCAATCTGTATCTGTCACAAGTTAGTAATCTCATAGAACATTACAGCACAGGAACAGGCCCTTAAGCCCACAGTGTTGTGCCATACCAATTAAATTAGTAATCAAATAGCTAACTAAACTAATCTATTCTGCCTACACAATATCCATATCCTATTTTTCTCACATTGATTAGCCTATCTAAACTGCTCTCAGAAGTCCCTAGTGTATCTGCTGCTACCATCACGCCAGGCGACACATCCCAGGCACCCATCACTCTGTGTAAAAACTCTGCCCCACACATCTCCTTTAAAATGTTTCACCTTAAGTGCATTGCAGGCCAAGAGTTAAGGTCACAAGCTGACGTGTAATTTAATATTTTTCTTATCAGTATGCATTTAATTCCACACTTGTTTGAACTAATACATTGATTCAAATGATGTAATTTCACCGGGTTTTGATTAGAGGCAATGTATTTAACTGGTCCATCCCACATCATTAATGCTGTGATTTATATGAATGATTATAAATTGCATTTTGAATGATATGTATGACTTTTCCCTTGTACTAAATTTATAAAATAATACTCATCCATTTATTGAATGGATTATTTTACTTCCTTGACAAGTGTGTCCTTTCAGGATTGGATATTTCCTCTTGGTAGTTCTTTGCTGCAACAAGTAAGGGTATTATCGCCACCTGGTGGTCAACAATAGGAAGATCACAGAGGGCTGGACCATCGTTATCAAGGACGGTGAGAGCCACTAGCAACATCCCTTCTGTGGATTATACACTCATTGTCATATTTCTACAGACTGCCTGACTCACATGGGCGACCTTTGATTGATGATCTGGGAGGCAAGATGAGGTTTGCATCAGGATTTAATTTTTATGATTGCCATAGCTGCCACATCAAGCCAACTTGTCCTTAAATGGAGACATGGCTTGAATAAAAAATGTAAGGAAAGATGAATTGTGTATATTTTTATTTATTTCATATAATATATTTCATGTTTAATAATAGCAATTTTAAATTTTATTTTACTTTCTATTTATTTTAGCTTTTCAATTAGATTATGTTTAAACTTATTCTAAGTGTCTATGATCATCAGAGGTATCTACAGGAATTTGGGAATGCCTTTGATAGAACAACCTGCCAAAAGATCATCCAGGTGATCTGGGATCAATGGGGAAAGCAGCAACAATGGAGGGTATGGGACAGCTGAAGATTTGGGCTGAGGACCTACTTCAGGACCAGAAAGAAATTATGATCAGATGACTGCTGTAGCACCACATAATGTTATGGTAATCAGGACATTGGCAGGAAAATGTCTAGAAAAGTTAACAGCAACTGCAAATCTAGCATGAAAAGTGTACACAGACTACTTTAAATACAATTTGGGCCCAGTGCTGCATTTTTGCCAGCAGTTCCCTGGCAAACTGTTAACATTTGACTACATAAAAGCCAGCAAGTTTGAGAATTAGGTGTGTATGTACCTGGAGCAGAAGTCATGAACTTGCTGATGGATTCCTGTCTTTGAATATCTTACTAAACCATGCTAATATATTCCTAAAGCCAAGTGATTTAGAATTATCATTAACATCACTAGCACACAACATGTCATGAAATTTGTTGTTTTGCAGCAGCAGTACATTGTTATACATAAAAAACTATAAATTACAATAAGAATATATATATTTTTGCTATATATTTAAACTGTTCCTAAGTGTTTCTGATCATCAGTGATATCTACTGGATGTTGTGAATGCCTTTGACAGAACAATCTATACATTTGAGGGTCAAATATACAGTGTATATATTTATTTTTTTCTTTTTGACCCTCGAACCTAGATATTGAAAAAAATATTCTGATCTTTCGTAAATTTCTTTGCTATATATGGCATTAGTGATTACAGACAATCCCCTTGTTACGACTGTTCCTCTTAAGTCCATCACCACTTCTGGGGCATAGGCTTTCCACAGGAGATCTCCAGAGTCCTCTGTCCTGGGCCAGTCCTTCAAGTTGTCCCCAGTGTAGCCTATCTTTGAGATCTTTCCTCTGCCAAGGTGAAGTCTTTGGAGCTTCTATTGGTGTTTGGTGTAGCTATGGGTTTTACAGGGTGGGGTTGCTAGCCCAATGCCCTACCCTCCCCCATTCACAGCCAGGCTTGGAGCCATCCATGGTGGAATTGTCATGGCTGCTTGGGTTATGGAAATTCAACCAGACAGAATTCACAAATCATTATCCAAAAAATGAAACATGGAACGATATTCACCCTTACAGAATTTAAAGCATGAAGTAAACCGCAACTTCTGTCACTTTTTAGTTTGTAGTCACTCAGTCCCATGGGGGGGGGGGGGGAATAAGATTTGTATATGACAGCACTGTGATGATTAGGTTGAGTGGTCACAGCTGACTTCCCTCGTTTACTGTACCCTCACTAGTTTGACAACAGGTCTTATAGTGCCATACTGGCACATTTGTCAACAGCAAGATATTTACTCTGACGGCCTGCATTGTGGGTTGGAGAACACAATAGATGAAGTGTGTGGCAGTGGTTTAGTTTCAGACTATCTTCACGTGTTCTCAGACTTGAGTGGGCTGCCAACCCAACAAATGCAGTGATATCAGATCCTAATCTATTGTCTCACAGTACTGAGTGACTAAAGATAAAAACTGACAACAGGGCTGTTTCTTTCACTTGAGGCTTGTTCAACCCTGAGTCTAATGTTTAAAAGATGGTGGTGAGTTACTTTGTCATCACTGATAATGTTGGTTAATATGAGAAAGAAAGTATCCAGCTCATCTTTATCTCATCCCCACTCTCCACTTTCCACAGGGATTACGTTCTCTGTCTATTTGTCCTTCCCCACTGATAACCCTCCTGGCACTTGTCCGTGGAAAATGTGCTACATTTGCCAATTCACTTCCCCCCTCACCACCATTCAATGTCCTAAACAATCCTTTGAGGTGAGGCAACATTTCACTTGTGTCGGGGTCATCTACTGTATCCGGCCTGCTCTACATCAGCGAGACCAGATGTAGATTGTCAAATGCCTTCGCTCCATTCACAACAGGCTATATTTCCTGGAGAGCCATCCATTATAATCGCAATCCACATTTCCATTCCGACAGGTGGGTCCATGGCCTGCTCTACTGGCACAATGAGGCCAGTCTCCGGTTGAAGGAGCAACACCTCATATTCCATCAGGGTATTAACATCAGTCTCTAACCCAGTAATTAGTAACCTCTACTTCTCTCCTGTTCCATTCCCCCTGCTGGCTTCCCTCTTACCCCTTCCCTTCTCCTCACTTGCATTTCTCCTCCATCTGGTGCCTCTCCTCCTTCTCTTTCTTCCATGATTCATTCCCCTCTCCTATTAAATTATTTGTTCTTCAACCCTTTTACCTCTTCTACCTGTCAACTCCCACCTTATCACTTCATCTCCTCCCTCCCACCCATCTACCTTCCCCCTTACCTAGCTTCACCTATCACCTTCCAGTTTATATTCCATCTCCTCCCTCCACCTTCTTAATCTGCCTCTTCCCCCTTCCTTTCCAGTCTTGATGAAGGATCTCAGCTCAAAACATTGATTCTATATTCCTTTCCATAGAAGCTGCCTGACCTGCTGGGTTACTCCCACATTATGCGTATGTCATCCTATGGGAATGCACCTCTGATGTCATATGGGATTCAACGGGAATTGGTGGGGGGGGGTTGCCTTTATGGAAAATTGCAATTCAGATTTTTTCTAGGAACACAACGTTTCCGTAAAGCAGTGGTCACCTGTATTCATGTGGGAGCCCTGATATGTAGTTTATTGAGAAGCTTGCTGAGCCCAGAAAAAGGAGTTAATAAAAATATAAGGAATATACGGACTTGTTGAAGAATCATCTTAACCCAAAGTCAAGCAAAATCATGCAAAGATTTAAGATTATTTTATGGTTGAGAAAACCTAATGAAACAGCGGCTGAACTTGTAACACTTTGGTGTGTGAAACCAACTGTGACTGGATTAGGATGTGGTTATCATCAAAGTTAAATGGTCTTTCAAGAGTATATTGAAAACTGCCCGAGTAGTGGAATCAGCAGGTGAATGCATGGAGAACTGACAAGTGAGACCAGATGTTTCTTGTAATAGCAAACACAGTGGAAAAGTGGCAAATCACAATTTTCCAAAGCAAACAAACCATCTTTTAAAAAGAAAAAAAAACAGATTGTTACCACTGTGGTCCAAGCAAGAGAAGTGTCACATATGTTGTTGAAAAGACCACATTGCTAAAACTCATAGGAATAAACATAAAGTTGAGTAAACAAAATTAGAAATAAGAACAATGAAAGTGTTCAACATTTTTTTTAATTTACACTTTTTAAAAAAATTTACATTTTCACTTTATAAAAGGTCACCAGATGTACAGTATTCTGGTGAAACAGTGCTGGCTTAGCAAAATAGGTTCCCTGGTTGCTGTGAATGATAGACACACAAAGTTTGAGTTTGACGCTGGGTGCAGTATTACACTGATGAACTGGAATATGTTACTGGGTGGACAGAAAATATTGCCACCATGCCTCTCTACTCTTAGTTATGATGAAGGATTTTGACCTAAAGCGTTAACATTATCTTTCCTCCCACAGATGCTGCTGAGCTCCTCCAGCAAATTGTTTGTTGCTCTAGATTCCGGCATTGCAGTCTCCTGCGTTACCAGAAAATATTACTTGAACAAAAGAAGTCTTAAAAAAATCTGAAAACTGATGCAAAGCATTAAAACAGTTAGAGTTGCTGATGGCAATTAAACCTTTACCACCAGAAGTGATTGCAAGCTCCAGATTAAACCTATTAGGAGGTAGATGGAAGAAAGGAATTCCCCAGAATGATATGGACTAGAACATTGAGATGGACAAGAACATTGCCAGAAACTGCTGAGAGACATGAGCTTGTTTCAAAGATGTATTAGGCATCGTGAAACACACCTAAATCGAATTTTATGTTGATCGCAATACCCCACATTGTTCTTGGAGCAAAAGGGGCCTTATGTAATTAAGTCAAAATTGGAGGAAAAGGTGACTGAAACAATGGAGTACTCTTGGCAGCTCCTGGTGTGCCATGTGAAAGCACGATGGATTGGTCCATCACGATCTATGGAGATGACAAGCTGGCTGTTAATGAATTTTCATCCTAGGATTAGTATCCCATTCCTATTTTCAGTTTTGTTTAGGGGGCATTTCTTCACTGTTTGATATGAGTTATAGGTATCAACAAAGAAATGTACAAGTTGGACAAGTTTTAGACTGTCATTGCACATAAGCACAGTGAAATGATTTACATGCTCTACCAGAGAGATGGGATCTCCAGTATATTTGAAAGTTTTCAGCTGGCTTGGGCTGTGGAGAGAGTGATGCAGTAGTAACTTCTGTAGTGTGTTTATGTACGTGTACAATATGTTGGCGTTTATGATGGCACGTGGCCTAGTGGGCAAGGCATCAGACTAGTAACCTGAATGTCACTGGTTCGAGCCTCAGCTGAGGCAGCATGTTTGTGTCCTTGAGCAAGGTACTTAACAACACATTGCTGTGCGACGTCACCAGTGCCAAGCTGCATGGGTCCTAGTGCCCTTCCCTTGGACAACATCAGTGGCGTGGAGAGGGGAAGGCCTGCAGCTTGGGCAACTGCCGGTCTCCCATACAACCCTGCCCAGGCCTGCGCCCTGGGAACTCCAGGCACAGATCCGTGGTCTCTCAAGACCGACGGATGCCACCACCACAATACATTGAAAGTGTATTGCTGACAGCTGTTCTTGTCCAAGCCAAAGGGAGTCATAGTGCTTTAGGGGCTTAGCTTTAGTCACTATTTTGTATGAAGGCTTTTGTAAAAAGGCTGTGTTTGCACAATGAGCATGTTTGAAGGTAAACAAACTTTTTCAAAGATTCAAAGTGCTTTTATTATCAAAGTATGTATGCAGCATTTAACCTTGAAATTTTTCCTCCCCACAGGCAGTTAGAAAGTAGAGAAACCAAGGAACCAATCCGTTCAAAGAAACGCATCAAACATCAACACCCCCCCCCCCACGTGCAACAAAAATTGTGCAAGTGGCATCAAAGAAATGGACGACTCAATATAAAACACAAGCTCAAAAGCCATATTTAGTACAGTTAAGTTCAGTGTTCATTATTTGCAGACCAGTCTGATTCAAAAATCACCCAAAAGTAGTAACAAGAAAGTGACTAAAACTGGAACATACCATAAACCTGAATCAGAGTCCAAATCTACAATCCACATCGATTAAACCTTGCTGCAGCACCCCCTGCCAACAGCATCGAGGACACACTCAAACGCGAGGACCTTCCTTTGGGGGCAGTCGGCCTCTGCCCTTATTTTGTAAGTTAAGACACAGCAAAGCACTCTTTTGGAGTAATGTATCAGGGAATGGTGGGACAATTATACGTTTCATTGGATAGTACAGACAAAATCCAGGCTGATCTGCAAATTGGTTTTGATGTGCTTTCATGTGCCTGATAGTCTACCTAATCATAATGAACACTTTCTCTCGCCCCAGAAAGGAATTATATGGATTGGGATTGCTTCAGAGAATTACTTCCAAACACGATGAGTTTTAAACAAATAAACTTCTTTCTACAAAATCACATTTACAGTGCCTAAAAAAGTATAAACTTTTTAGATCACTTTGTAGAGCTCTTCTTTAACTTTTGCCCCGGAAGAGTCCTTTTCAGTTAATCAGTACCAAAAAAAGCCAATTTAGATCCACCGTGATTCAATGTTGTAAAACAATCAACCATGAAAACTCTAAGGGGGTGAATACTTTTTATAGTCACTGTATGTGGTTGAATTTTCTAAGTTTATTGTTAATGTGTATATTCAATCATTTTTTGATCCAAAAAGCTATTTTATGTATTAGCTAATATTTAAACCATTTTATTTTTGCTTTGTGGTCTAGGAAAAGTTCTCAATGAAATCCTGAATATTTTTGTTGGATTGATCTGAACTTTGAACTGTCAGCGAATGATGTTGCAAAATGGGATGTTCACATACTAGAGATTATTGGTGTCACCCAGTATTTTTTTGTCTTGGTGATAGGCAATTCATTGCTGACTGCAAGACCAAGACTCTTAGCAGTTTCATACTAATATTTCCATTTTTTACCCATGTGGTATAATGTTTGGTTCAATACATTAAAAACAAATCAGTATTAGCCAATAACCTACAGGGGCCAAGATGAAGTCTTTCAGTGCCATCTCTCCGAAAAAGTTGGACCAATAGATGTGTGACATCTAGGATTCAACCAGTTCAAAGATTCTTCTAAAAATATTTTTCATCTTCTTGGATACTTTGACTATTGTATGGGATCAGCAGAGTAAAGATTGTGCATTGGTCCAGCAACACAAAATACTTTAAACTAAACTTTAGATAACTTGGACAATTGTTCATTTCAAATAATAAAATAAATTAACATTATATGCACATGCCTCAGAATGTGTTAATTATATAAATAGCCAAGAAATAAAAAAGTTAATTTTTTTTCTTGTAACAGATAGCATAACTATGTCTTGCACCTTTAAAGCTTAGTTGTCTCCGAGAAATAAAAAATGCTTTTATTGATTCATGGTAACAAAGCAGGTGTGTGAATAAAATGCAGTATTGCTGAAAAGAGAGTAACTTTATCAGATGTTTAATTCTAATAATAGAATGACAAGAAATATTATAAGCAAGGATCTGTGTAGTTGCAGGCAGATTGTAAAGCTATTCATTGTCCTTATTGACTATTATGTATATGGTACATGCAGAATTATTTGCATTCAGGCATATTTTATGGCTCTCAATTAGTTTGCTTATTTACAAGTTAAATTTAAACTCTTCCCTAATTTAGCCAGTTGATGTGTTATTAATAATTTAGGCTGCTACAAGGGAACAAAGGAGTTTGGATTTTTGATATTAATCAATAAATCATTTCTGTATCCATGAACAGATAAAATGTTTACCAGTCGCTGAAGGATGCAAAGGTCGTTTAAGTCATTTCATTATATGCATTCAGAGAGAAACAACAATCTCAACAATTCTGCATCTAAATGCTTCTTTAATGACTCCATGATTCTTGCCTCAAATGATTTGGCATGTTTTAATGTAGTATTCTTTAATTGCAGCATCTCTAAAGTGTATACTTTAATGAGTAATGGATTTCACTGATTTAGAGCAACTAAATTAAATTAAATAAATTATCTTAATTCGGACATGGTAGCGCAGATGGTGTGCTGCAACAATAGCACATGGAAGATGATTGAAACCATGGGATCTGCAGCTGAACATTTAGAGTTGATGAGCTAGAGGCATATTACAACACCATCTCTCTTCCTGAGAAGGAATTCTGGCACCAGAAACAGTGGAGTGATGAAAGGACACAGGACACAATGGACAAATTCATAGGCATACTATCATAGATGGAAGTGCCGGCCATTAATTTAACCAAATGTACATTTGCTCATTTTCTAAGTCCTTTTTACTAGAAACTCTCAAGTCAAGTTCAAGTTTAATTAACATTTAACCATACACATGAATGAATACTGCGAAACGGAACAGCATCCCTTTGAGGTGAGGATGCAAAACACAGAATCAACACATAGCACACTGCACATATAGGACATATAATTGGTTTAGTTTCGATTAGATTCAACTTTGTTGTCATTGTGCTAGGTACAAATACAAAGCCAAATGAAATGCAGTTAGCATCTAACCAGAAATGCAAAGAATAGTGTTATTTACAAAATAATTGTGGATAAAAAGTAAGTGCTACGGCACACAAATATAAAAGTATTGAGACAGTACAATATGGGCGCAATACTGCTTAGCGCTGTGATGTGAGGTTCATCAAGGTCACAGCCTCAGGGAAGAAGCTCTTCCTGTGCCTGCTGGTGCGGGAGTGGAGGCGCCTGTAGCGCCTACTGGATGGGAGGAGAGTAAAAAGTCTATGGTTAGGATGAGATGCATCCTTGATAATGCTTTTCGCCCTGCCCAGGCAGCGGTTATGGTAGACGTTCTCAGTGGTGGGCAATTGGGTGCCGATAATCCGCTGGGCAGTTTTCACCACACGCTGGAGTGCTTTGCGGTCGGATACAGGACAATTGCCGTACCACACTGAGATGCAGTTGGTGAGTATGCTGTCAATGGTACAGCGGTAAAGGTCCGTCAGTATCCTGGGAGAGAGTTAAGCTTTCTTGATACTCCGCAGGAAATAAAGGCGCTGTTGCGCCTTTTTGATCAGGATAATTATGATAGCAGAATAACATACTGTTAACAATAAAATATTTAACAAGTATTAATATAGCCCAAGTCCCTATGTGTCATAGTCTGTAAGTTGATAGTGCATGTATGTTATCCTGGAGCCATGTTTCTGCAAGAGCAGCCTACAGCAGTTCCTTATACAGGGCAATGCAGCTGCAGAGGAAGGCAATCTGGTTTGTCTCCCACTGAGCTAATACAGGAGGGCAGCACCTACAGTTTCCAACCCAGTGCAAAATCAACAAATACATCAAAAACTTCTATAGATGTACCATGGAGAGCATTCTGACAGGCTGCATCACTGTCGGGTATGGGGGGAGGGCACCGCATAGGACCGAGAAAAGCTCCACAGGATTGTAAATTTAGTTGCTCCATCTTGGGTACCAGCCTACAAAGTACCCAGAACATCTTCAAGGAGTGGTGTCTCAGAAAGGCAGTGACCATTATTAACCCACAGCACCCAGGGCATGCCCTTTTCTCATTCAGGGAGGAGCTACAGAAGCCTGAAGGCATACACTCAACATTTCAAGAACAGTTTCTTGCCCTCTGCCATCCGATTCCTAAATGCACATTGAGCCCATGAACACTACCTCATTTTTAAAAATAAATATTATTTCTGTTTTTGCACGATTTTTAATCGATTCAATATACATATACTGTAACTGATTTACTTATTTATTTACATCTATTTAGTTATTTACTTATTCCTATATTATGTATTGCATTGAACTGCTGCTGCTAAGTTAGCAAATTTGATGGCACATGCCAGTGATAATAAATCTTATTCTGATTTTGAATCTGAATCCAGTGGCACACAGCCAGCTCCAATGTATCCTTCCTTGGCAGCCACAGTAGTTGACCCCAGGACATGAATAAGGGCCAACCAAGGCCACGCAGCTGCCCTGCTATCAGTCTCGACAATGAGCCAGTGAATTGTTCTGACAGTATTCTACATTACCAATGTCTAACAGGATCTTTCAACCACAAAAAGAACATCCTGCACTATCTGTTGGTTTGCACTCTACTGCTGACGCCTTCTTCCCTAGAAGGCTGTAGCTGGCTAGAACACAGTCTGCAACAACTCCAGGTTCATTGCTATCCAGCAGCTTGCTAGTGGGGTAGACCTGCGATACTTGGTGTTCTTAATATCTGGCAATGTCTTGCAATCATGAGAGAGACATAAAGGACAAACAACACACACAAAATGCTGGAGGAATGCAGCAGGCCAGGCAGCATCAATAGGAAGAAGTACAGTCGACGTTTCGGGCCGAGACCCTTCGTCAGGACTGACAAAGGGTGTGTGTCGCTTGAATTTCCAGCATCTGCAGATTTCCTCGTGTTTGCGGTTTTTAAAAGGACAAACAACTGCACCTCTAGTTGAACTCAGAGAGGCCGCTGCATCCAAGCGCACCACCATCTTACCAGGAGGACACCCACTGCTATATGTTATAAGTTAAACTAAATCTCTACAACATGCTTTCCACATACCAATCATTCTCGTGGATCCCTTCTCCAAATAAGTTTTATACAGTCCATACTGATCTCTATGGAACTGCTAAATTGGCTTCTTAAAGTTGGATACAGCCTACTCAAGTACTGATATCAACAACAGATCCCCCTGGACAGCAGACTCTTTCCCAAATATCATGTGGTCTTGGTTTCAGCCACTGCAAAGTTCAACTTGACGTTATTGAAATGATAATGGTGATTTCCTGTACAAGCCCTTCTGTATAGTATACTACTGCCATCAGAATGACGTATTTGTTTTATTGCTTTACCACTGAATAAATGCACAAATCAGACTGGCAGACAGCCAAACAGTCAATATTACAATTCCATGGTATTTTAAAAGTCTCTGTAATATTCTCTTTATCTCTCCAAACACATATTCTCATTGATATTTCCAGCTCTTGCCTCACCCCACTATGGGATGTGATTTCACCTCAGCCTTTGATTCTACAACTCTTGACCTTTTTCAATCTCTTTGGTGTTGGCCCAAGTTTCTCTCTGTTATAGCTCATGTTAAGTTGCTGAGAGAGTGAAATGGTAGCCATCAATCTCTCATTCACCTTGACCATTATGTTACCTTTGATTTTACCTGTGGATATTGGACAGTTCTCAGGTCCAATAGACCAATGGCCAGGAACAAAACCAAACTGCCAGAGGAACTCAATGGGTGAGTAGTATCTGTTAAGGGAAAGGACATTTTGGATCAAGGGAGTTTTGCAACAAATGTAAGGGAGTTTTTGATAGCACTTAGTTTCCATTTGGATTTTTACCTCAATAATCTTCCCTATGTCTTATTTCCGTAGAAAGCACACTTTTATAAATATATCCCCTGCAACAGTCAGTGTGCTCTATTAAAGAGCTACACCATCAATGAGGAATCTCAGAACACCTGATCTACAAACATCTGGAAATTTCACCTTTTGCTAATGTTTTCAGTCTGACTATGTTTTCAGCAAGTGTTTTCTGTGATCTCTAGTTGGACTTGCCAGAATTGTAGCCTTTTGGAATCTTTGATGTTCTTGGATTAAGTTATCCTTTCACTGATGTCATTCCATCCATCTTTGAGACCTTGTTAGATATTCATGTCAATACTGAACCAAGCAAAATTCCTCTTCCACCAACAACGCTAATTCCTTCTTCCACACCTGCATGGGTACAGTTCCAAATCCTGGAGACCCTATGATATTGCCTGTTTTCAGCAAAGTTTCTATTACAAGGCACCACTTTTACTTTTCAGGTTCTTTGGCTTACTTTGCAGAACCCATTGCCTGCCATTATCACTGTTCTGCTTGGAAAACTCAGCTCTCTATTCCTTTTGCTTTGGATTTTTGTTCTGCTACTCCCTTGTGCAGCAAATTCCCATTGTAGAGTCTATAGGTTCTGCATTGTTGCTCCTTGTGAAAGCATCCAATCCAAGAGCAATGTGGGAGTATCTTGAACAGAAAGAATGTAGTGGTTCAAAAGGAGGTTGATCATGATCTTCTGAAGAGTAATGAAAGATATATGAGGGGCGTTTGATAAGTTTGTGGCCTAAGGTAGAAGGAGTCAATTTTAGAAAGCCTAGCACATTTATTTTTCAACATAGTCTCCTCCTACATTTTCACACTCAGTCCAGCTGTCGTGGAGCATATGGATCCCTGCTTTGTAGAAGTCGGCACCTTGGACCTCCAGAAGTGGAGAAGATGAGTTATTAACTACAAACGTTCTACATAATCACTCAAAGAGTTGAACTGCATGCGCAAATAACGAGAGCTGTATAACGCATCTCCTTCTACCTTAAGCCACAAACTTAACAATCACCCATGCTGTGGACCACTTCTGGAAAAATAAATGTGCTAGGTTTTCTAAAATTAACCCCTTCTACCTTAGGCCACAAACTTATCAATCACTCCACTTATAACAAATATTGGCCTTACCTATGATGTTTTAATATTCCCCCAAAAATAAATTGCTAAAAAAGGATACATAGCAAAACATTTCTATTAAAGGGAATAACCTCCCAATTATACAGTCATGCTTAGTACAGTCACAATTCTTCAATCCTTTGGACTGTATTTACTACAATGAAAAAATGATTTAAACTTAAGAAAGTGAGATTTCTAATAACAATTAATCTTCCAAAGAATTAATATCGTACAGTTTAAGGTATTTATATACCGGAGCAAGTGAAATGTTTTGTAGCACTTTGTTAAAATGATCCTTAAGAAGCAGATCCACTTAACTTTTTGTGTTGAGTTTAATGAGCAACGTATGTCCATCAAGGTCTTAAAAATAATGCTCAGGCCAAGGCTGATATGTAGCCTGTGTGGAGTAAATTTGATTAAGCTGAATTGCATTTTTAATCCCAAGTTTACTGTAAATAGTACTTGAAATAAGTTATTTTTAAATTAAATAACTATTGATACTATTAACTTGCAGCACAAATTGGGTAAAAGCAAAATAGATAGGTAAGTTGGGGGTCACTATTTTTAAAGTGTGCCATTGCATTACATGTGTTGAATATGTAATGTGTTGAATATTCAGTGATAAAGCAGCTGGAAAGTATTTCATATCGCCATAAATTGAATGACTTCTTATAAGAGTAAACCTTATTACGGCTGTCAGCCATGTAACCTTGAAGATGATGTCTTTCAATATTCTGTCACAGGCTCGTTTCATTTACCTGCTAGGGGATATTACAGACTGAGATGCATAATATCAATAGTTAGGTTATGGCTGTATCTGTCTATCATGCCTGTTTCAGGAAGTTAACATGCCAATTTTCCAAAACAGAGAGCAAAAAAAAAAGATATTGTGTCACATTTCAGACCCCTCAGCTAATTTTATAATTAGCCATGTTCTTTTATTAATTACTTAATTAAACTTAATGAATGTGTTTCCCTCTGTTGAACATAATTCTCTGATTTACTTTATTTAACTTCTTCACAGGATCATGGGCATCTGTTCAGACATTAGAGAGACAATGTGAACAGAGGAGGTTGGGTAATGACTGAGGTGTAGGTTTTATTTAACAATTGAGTGGACATATTCACAATAAACTACAAATATTTATAAATTTCAGATATGTATTGATATACTCAATGTTATGCAAAACATTCTAATGCAAAGTTCTGGGGGGAGGGATGTGAAGCCCAGGGGAGAAGTGTATGTAGAAGGAAAATTCTGAACAATAAAGACTGGATCTGTTGCATAGACAAATAAAAGGGTGCAGGACATGGGGAATAAACTAAGAGATTGGTTCCCTGCTGAGCTGAAGACCCATTCAGACTGAGTTCTGCAGGAATGAGGCAATGCCTTTTACCGAGGATGATTCATTTAAAGTCAAAAAAAAAGGTCAGAAGAATTAGTAAAAAAATATAGTAGGGTGATACAGAAAAGAGGCATTTAGTAGAAAGATTCCGAAAAGCATCAAAATCCAGATTTGATGTATGGGTAACGATCATCAGTGAATAATATGAAAGGATATAAAAGCTGGATTAAAATTGAGTCAAGGTGAAAAAAATGGTAAAGGACAAAATTAAAAGGTTCTGCTTATATCCATACTGCATTTACTGTAGAGTACATGAATTGATAGCACAAACAGGAAAAAAAATCATATAATTTGATAACCATTACAGGAATGTGACTGCAAAGTGGTCAAGGCTGGGAACAGAATACTCCAGGGTACTTAACATTATGGAAGAATATAGACAGTAAGAAAAATGAGATGAAGGAACAGTGTTAATAAAGGATGTGATTAGCATATTGATGTAAAATTAACTTAAGTGAAGTCAATTTATGTAAAGCTTGAGTTCAGCTTGTCCAGCGTTTGGAAAGCGCATATGATAAAAGTTGCCAAGGGAAAAGTGTATATTTGCATAAAAGGATTGTAGTAAAATTGAGCCATTTAAAATCTTACATTGATTGTTTACATCATACTCGTAGGCTTATAAACATAAAAATTAGGAGAAGGGATAGGCCACCAGCTCTCTTGAATATGCACGGCCTTTCAATTAGGTCATAGCTAAACCTGAACTCTGTATTCCATCCATGGTTACCTTTCATTTCCTTGCTTATCAAAAAAAATCTCTCCAATTCTGTCTTAGAAACTTTTCCAAAGGTACTCAACCCTCAGAGACACAAAGAATGCCTCGTTAAATCATACCTTAAATAGGAATCTCTCAATTTTAAATTTGCCAATAATGACATAAAAATTAGGAGCACAATGAGAAAGAGGACTTTAAACTAGCATTGCCATCAGAGAAATACCACACAAATAAATTTAATAAATTAAGGGAATGAATTTAAGAGAAATGTGTAGATATCCATTTTGATAGGAAGAATAGAAAAGACAAGTATTGTTTGAACAGTGTCATGCAGTAGGTGTCTGCATATCCTTTAATATAAAGCATTGTTAGCATGTAAGCAGAGCAAGTAATTAGGAAAGCACATCAACTGCTGGTTTTTATTGGAAGTGGTATGAAACAATTGTAGGGAAGTCTTGTAAATAGCATTGTTGACCATTCGTCAATGGAACGAGGTTAGGAAATTCACTATGCAATTCATAATTAATTGAAGCTTGCACTTTGTCTCTGTACAAACAATAACGTGACTATGTTGATCCTGGGCCAACAGCTTAGAACATGGATTCTACTGTCCCCTCTGTACTAATACTCACTCAGACAACTCATTCCATTTATAACACTGAACTAGGGGATCTCTTGACCAGACAATCGATTCCTTCTTCACCCAGCCCTGGCATGGGGGCTCTTCCTTGCAATGGTTGATCTCTTGAGAGTTATTGCTGATAGCACACTCGATGATTTTTATACTCATTCCTTACCAATTCAAATATTGCGTTCCAGTGTCATTGGCTGTAGGTCATCTGATTGACCTTTAACACCTTTTTATTGGCTCTGCTCCAGGTCTG
Source organism: Hypanus sabinus (assembly GCF_030144855.1). NCBI lineage: Eukaryota > Metazoa > Chordata > Chondrichthyes > Myliobatiformes > Dasyatidae > Hypanus > Hypanus sabinus. Next base: position 43,472,697 of record NC_082727.1, read on the forward strand.
CATCCATTTATTGCCCTGTTCTCAGCAAGTGACAATCAGTAATTTTTGGCTCTGTGTTCTCTTCAGTAACCAGCTCAAATCACTCCAGGCAGGCACCATCTCCAACATTCACTAACCTGCATGTTATGTCCAACCAAGGAACATCTCACAGATAACTTCTTATTTGGAAATTGTCTCTAGTCCAGCAGATTACTTGAAACATCATTGTGTCTTCTTTAAAACACAAAAAGCAAAGCAACTCCTTCTCACAAGATGGAGGATGTAAAACAGTTCCACAAAATGGCAGCCTCCATCTCCAAGCACGTGGCAGGAACAAAGGCAATTGATCTGTCTGCTTCCACTATCCTTGACCTATCCAAATTCAACATTTTAAATTCACCATGGCCAACAGCATTAGTGAAAGCATATCTTGAGTATTACAAGGAATTTTCACCTCTTTCCATTGGATGCTGTTCAGAGAAGATTCAATAGACTGGAACCTAAATTCCTGCAGCAAGCAGGTTACTTTAGGCCTGTCTGAATAGGGTGGCTGTACATTAACTGAGATTTGAAGGAGTGAGAGGCTATCTTCTTGAAAGATGCAAAATATTGAGTGGATACTATAGGGTTAACCCTGAGAGGATGTTTCCCCTTGAGCCCCAGAGAGCAAAATTGGGCTGTTCATCTACGGCAGAAGATGATGATTTTCTTCTCTCAGAGGATTAAGATTCATTTGAATGCTCTTCCCTGGGAAGGCTGAATCATTTAATTCAAGGCTATGACAGGAAAATATTTGGTCTGTAGCAAATTTGACAGTAATTGGAAACAGGCAGAAGAGTGAAAATAATGCAAAGATCAGATTTTACATAACCAGCCATGATGTCATTGATCGGCAGTTATAGGCTACTCCTGCTCCTATTTCTTATGTTATTAATTTCTTTGTCAAGGCAAGATGAAGTGTCACAAGTGAGCAAATATAATACAAGGTATTGATCATGGGCTTTAGAATGTGGCAATAACAGTTGTTGGAGAAAACCAAATCCCTTGTAATATCCAAATGGAACAAACTGGAACCAGGGAGAGTGGTTAAATGACATAGCCATGAAAGCAAGTTTGCTAGATACCTAATTGGATAAAAGAAGGGAAAAAGGAAGTTATGAAGTTGTCATTACTAAAAGAAATTAAGAACTCCTATTAGATGGGAAAACACGAGGTCTTCTAAGCATGTCTCCTTGGGAAGGAAATATCAGTGAATTAAATATCAGTACTAAAGGAAAATAGTTTATTTTAAGTGGATTAAGGCATGATGGAGATTTATGTAGAAAGGGAACATAATTTTTCTTTTGGTTTGTCAACTCTTAGAAGATAATTTGCTTGTTAATTCACGCTCTTTCAATTATTCAGCATGTTGTTAGAACTCGTTTCCTAGTCAGTTTGATCCAAGTTCATTATATTTTTTCTTCAAACTCTGACAATAAATGGAAAGGAAAATATGCCCCAAGATTTGGTTGCATTTGATCCTTCTTCCCTTATATTTCATTATCGTGTCTGATGTTTCCTTTCATTATTGTTCTACAGGCCTCCTTGATCTTGGTTCCCATGTTCCCACCGAAGAAGACAAACTAGAGAATTTTCCATTCCCCAAGCTGTATATTTAATTGTACGTTTTATATTTGCAGGAGAAATAGATAAATGAATTTTCCACTGATCACATGAAAACTTCTGTTGTCAAGGTATAAAGGCTTCAGTGTATTATGAGTTGAAAAAAGTTGTTCTAATTTTTCCACTCCACGAAATCATAATAAATTATTCAGAATTGTTGAGTAGTTCTTCTGTAAATTAAAAATACTGATTTCTTAGTACATCATAGCACTCGTGGCAGAACATCTGACAATTTCATGCTGTCTACCCGTACTGTCTGCACTTGCAGCACTTTTCCATCTGCTGCTTTGCAGCATACTTCAGCTGAAAAAGTCCATTCTCCAATGAATACATTATTAAAAGTGTTTCTGTATGTTAGGTTTGACTGTTACGTTTTTGGGGTGTTAGATAAATTTTGAGGCAAGTAATATTTGTTGCATGTAAATAAATTTTATTTTGTACCGTCATGCTAATCCAGCTAGTAAGGTTAAATATATACAGTTTTATAATATATAGGGTTGATGAGGATTAGATATAATGTTCTTATTACTCATTTGATGTGAGATTTACGGTCTACCCATAATATGCATCACAAGTAAACATACCAAACCTGCATGCGTAACATTATTTGGATGGGAGCATTGACAATCAGTATTGTACCCATTAAAACTGAGGGGAACACATCTTTGTTGTGTATCTTGATGAGTGTAGCTCCAAAATATTACCTTGTAACATATAGAACATAGAATAGTACAGCACGTTACAGGCCCTTCGGCTCACAGTGTTGTGCCGACCCACAAACCCTGCCTCCCATATAATCCCCTACTTTAAATTCCTCCATATACCTGTCTAGTAGTCTCTTAAATTTCACTAGTGTATCTGCCTCCACCGCTGACTCAGGTAGTGCATTCCACACACCAACCACTCTCTGAGTGAAAAACCTTCCTCTAATATCCCCCTTGAACTTCCCTCCCCTTACCTTAAAGCCATGCCCTCTTGTACTGAGCAGTGGTGCCCTGGGGAAGAGGTGCTGGCTGCCCACTCTGTCTATTCCTCTTAATATCTTGTACACCTCTATCATGTCTCCTCTCATCCTCCTTCTCTCCAAAGACTAAAGCCCTAGCTCCCTTAATCTCTGATCATAATCCATACTCTCTAAATCAGGCAGCATCCTGGTAAATCTCCTCTGTACCCTTTCCAATGCTACCACATCCTTCCTATAGTGAGGTGACCAGAACTGGACACAGTACTCCAAGTGTGGCCTAACTAGAGTTTGATAGAGCTGCATCATTACATCACGTCTCTTAAACTCTATCCCTCGACTTATGAAAGCTAACACCCCATAAGCTTTCTTAACTACCCTATCTACTTGTGAGGCAACTTTCAGGGATCTGTGGACATGTACCCCCAGATCCCTCTGCTCCTCCACACTACCAAGTATCCTGCCATTTACTTTGTACTCTGCCTTGGAATTTGTCCTTCCAAAGTGTACCACCTCACACTTCTCCGGGTTGAACTCCATCTGCCACTTCTGCATCCTATCAATGTCTCTCTGCAATCTTCAACAATCTTCTACACTATCTAAAACACCACCAACCTTTGTGTCATCTGCAAACTTGCCAACCCACCCTTCTACCCCCACATCCAGGTCGTTAATAAAAATCACAAAAAGTAGACGTCCTAGAACAGATCCTTGTGGGACACCACTAGTCACAACCCTCCAGTCTGAATGTACTCCCTCCACCACAACCCTCTCCCTTCTGCAGGCAAGCCAATTCTGAATCCACCTGGCCAAACTTCCCTGGATCCCATGCCTTCTGACTTTCTGAATAAGCCTACCATGTGGAACCTTGTCAAATGCCTTACTAAAATCCATGTAGATCACATCCACTGCACTACCCTCATCTATATGCCTGGTCACCTCCTCAAAGAACTCTATCAGGCTTGTTAGGCACGATCTGCCCTTCACAAAGCCATGCTGACTGTCCCTGATCAGACCATGATTCTCAAAATGCCCATAGATCCTATCTCTAAGAATCTTTTCCAACAGCTTTTCCACCACAGACGTGAGGCTCACTGGTCTATAATTACCTGAACTATCCCTACTAACTTTTTTGAATAAGGGGACAGCATTCGCCTCCCTCCAGTCCTCCGGTACCATTCCCGTGGACAACGAGGACATAAAGATCCTAGCCAGAGGTTCAGCAATCTCTTCCCTTGCCTCTTGGAGCAGCCTGGGGAATATTCTGTCAGGCCCTGGGGACTTATCCGTCCTAATGTATTTTAACAACTCCAACACCTCCTCTCCCTTAATATCAACATGCTCCAGAACATCTTTCCACTTTAATCTCTAATCGGTCCTACCTTCACTCCTGTCATCCTTTTTTTCTTCACATAACTGAAGAATGCCTTGGGGTTTTCCTTTACCCTACTCACCAAGTCCTTCTCATGCCCCCTTCGTGCTCTTCTCAGCCCCTTCTTAAGCTTCTTTCTTGCTACCCTGTATTCCTCAATAGACCCAACTGCTCCTTGCTTCCTAAACCTCATGTATGCTGTCTTCTTCCACCTGACTAGATTTACCACTTCACTTGTCACCCATGGTTCCTTCACCCAACCATTCTTTATCTTCCTCACTGGGACAAATTTATCCCTAACGTCCTGCAAGAGATCCTTAAACATCAACCACATGTCCACAGTACAATTCCCGGCAAAAACATCATCCCAGCTCACACCTGCAAGTTCTAGCCTTATAGCCTCATAATTTGCCTTTCCCCAATTAAAAATTTTCCTGTCCTCTCTGATTCTATCTTTTTCCATGATAATGCTAAATGTCAGGGAGCGGTCATCACTGTCCCCCAGCTGCTCCCCCACTGACAGATCTGTGACCTGACCCGGTTCTTTACCTAATACTAGATCTAGTATGGCATTCCCCCTAGTCGGCCTGTCAACATACTGTGACAGGAATCCATCCTGGACACACTTAACAAACTCTGCCCCATCTAAACCCTTGGAACTAATCAAGTGCCAATCAATATTAGGGAAGTTAAAGTCACCCATGATAACAGCCCTGTTATTTTTGCACCTTTTCAAAATCTGCCTCCCAATCTGCTCCTCGGTATCTCTGCTGCTACCAGGGGGCCTATAGAATACCCCCAGTAGAGTAACTGCTCCCTTCCTGTTCCTGACTTCCACCCATACTGACCTAAAAGAGAATCCCGCTAAATTACCCACCCTTTCTGCAGCTGTAATAGTATCCCTGAGCAGTAATGCCACCCCTCTTCCCCTTTCTCCCCCCTCTCTATCCCTTTTAAAGCACTGAAATCCAGGAATATTGAGAATCCCTTCCTGCCTTGATGCCAGCCAAGTCTCTGTAATGGCCACTACATCATAATTCCATATATGTATCCAATGCACACATTAATAACAAGCAGCTTTTATAAAACAAAACAGTAAACATTATAAGTACACAATTTGACTCTAGTCACAGGAATTCCCTGGTCTTAAGCATTAAGATGTCCCTTTGTAATGCTCAATGCTAGAAAAAAAATGTGAAAGTACAGGTAATTATGTGGTTCAAAGGTCTGCAGCGGTGTTCCTCAGCATTTCCCTCAGAGACCCTCATTACCCAGCTGCAGTCCTGGGTAGGTCTGTAGTATAGTGCAGTCTTTTGTGTTGTTTTACATAGTTCTGTGTAGTTTTTGTATTGTTCATGTAGCACCATGGTCCTGAAAGACGTCTCATTTTTACTGTGTACTGTACCAACAGTTATGGTCGAAATGACAATAAAAAGTGACTTGACTTGACTTATTGACCAGGTCAAATCACTGGTATCAGCAGCAATCCCTCTGTATGTCCAATGCCAGCCTCATTCATGTCTGTAGGTATGGGAGCCTCATAATTCGAACCCATGCACTATAGTTCACATAATTCTTCACGTTATTGGGTCACCATGTTGGAATGGCTTCTCCATTGATGACTGCCCTGTTCTGCTTCCAAAGTTTGAAAATTGAAAAGTATCATTTTCCCTTTTCCCAAATTTTGCACTAGAAAGGTTTGTTCTTTCAGGACAAGTATTGAGACAATTAACCCCTGTATTTTAATTTTACTTCACTGAGAAGCATCGCAACACATGGAATCTAACATTGTGTGTGGTAGAAAATTCAGCTTTACTCAGGGTGTCACAAACAAGAAAAAGTCTGTAGGTGCTGGAAATCTGCACAAAATGCTGGAGGAACTCAGCAGCCCAGGCAACATCTACGGAAAAAAGTACAGCCGACATTTCGTGCCGAGACCCTTCCATACAGATAGCTCATCTCAAATCATGGTAAAGAGTACACAGGAGCACCCAACTGTGGAATCTCTTAACTTTCTAAGCCCCAAGTTGACACCTCATTCAAAAAAACGGAATAGTTTTAAAATTCAACTTCATAGCATGTAAATTTTTGAGTGCTTTTTGTTTCAAAATAGTGTGTGATGTAGTTGTAGTATTAGTGAGATAGTTGGCATATGCATAACTAATACCAGTTGCAAGTATGCAACATAGTCAGTTTATGGTTTCAGTTGGTCAAAAGCACTGATGCGACTACTTGTGATGCCATATTGGACCATGAAGCTCCAATACTGCTGTTTCTTTACCTCACATAGCTAAATATATTATTACCAAATGCTAAAAAAAAAGCATACTGAATATTATTTATGACAAGCTAACTGTGCTTTGGAACTGCACACAGGAGTGAGATAGATCAGTTGAGTAGTGTCATAACAATAACCTTGCAGTCAACATTAGTAAGACACAGGATTTGTTGACTTCAGGAAGTCAGAAGAACACACGTCAGTCCTCATTGAGGGGTCACCACTGGAAAGAGTGAGCAGATTCAAGTTCCTGGGCGGTATCATCTCAGAGGATCTATCCTGGGCCCAACATATTGATGCAATCATGAAGAAGGCACGTCAGTAGCTATACTTAATTAGGAGATGTGGCATGTCACTAAAGACTCCAGCAGTTTTCTGCGATATATGGTGGAGAGCATTCTGACATGGTCACATCACTGCTGGCTATGGAGGCTCCAATGCACAAGATCGCAAAACTGCAGAGAGTTGTAGACTCAGCCAAGTCCATCATAGGCACTAGCCTCCCAACCAGCGAGGACATCTTCAAAGGGCAGTGCCTGAGGAAGGCAGTATCCATCAGAGAGACAGACAGACTTTATTGATCCGGGGGGAAATTGGGTAATCCCAAGGGAACCCTTCACTAGGACACACCCTCTTCCCATTACTGCCATCAGGGAGGAGGCACATTCAGTGTTTTAAGAACATTAACCTCTGCCATCAGATTTCTGAACAGCCCGTGGGCCCATGAACACTGTGTCACAATTTTGCTCTTTTGTTGTATTTTATATATTTCTTATTGTACCTTATAGTCATTTTTATGTATTGAATTGTGGCTGCTGCTGTAAAACAACACATTTTGTGATATATCAATGAGAATAAACCTGATTATGATTTTAATTCTATATCAATATTGGATCCACATCTATATATCCATGTATATTTAGATCTATATCTATATGTGCCAAAACTAGAAGGTACAGATACAAACAAGAGGGGAGTTTTGAAAGAAACCTGAGCGGTAACTTATTTACACTGAGGGAATTGAATACCTGGAATGAGCTGTTAGAAGCAACATTTAAGATAAATTTTGATGGGTACGTATAGAAGAAGGATTTGCAAGGTTATATGGGTCAATTGCAAGCAAATGGGAATATTAGGGAATTATTAAGTAATTGCTTTGCTTGTTTTCACTGCTGTTCATAGCAGACTGCACATCCAAAGGAAAGTTAATACTGAATCAGGAACTGAGATTTGCTAAGCAACACACACAAAATGCCGGAAGAACTCAGCAGGCCAGGCATCATCTATGGAAAAGAGTACAGTCAAAATTTTGGGCCAAGACCCTTTAGCAGGACTCGCTGAAGTCCTTATGAAGGGTGTCAGCCTGAAACATCGACTGTACAGTCCTGCTGAGGGACCTTAGCTCAAAGTGTTGACTGTACAGTCCTGTTGAAGGGTCTCAGCCTGAAACGTTGACTGTACTCTTTTCCATAGATGCTGCCGACCTGCTGAGTTCCTTCAGCATTTTGTGTGTGTTGCTTGGATTTCCAGCATCTGCAGATTTTTTCTTGTCTGAAATTTCCTAAAAATTGACTAAATTGAGAAAATCATGTCAAATCGACATGACTAAGCAAACAACAATAAAGAGGAACAATGCTGTATCAGATATATTCTTTAGACTAAAAGCACATAAAAACACAGCATATCAGTAACCAATCCACACACATTTGCAGACGCAAATTACATTTATATGTTTTAGGTATCAAAAATAGATCAAATACAAGAACTTTTCCTTCATTAACTTTTCAAAGTTCTGAATCACCTTATATATTTGTATCCACTTGACTAGAGATGTATCCCAAATACTGGAAAAGTAAATAAGTCTTAGCACATGGCTACAAAGCATAGTCCAATTTTCCTCAGTTTTAATTTGATATAGTGCATTTGATTATAGACTCAAGAAAATCTCAGCTGAACAATAGCTTATCATTGTAAATATGTCAAATTCTGAGTAACAGTGCTAACTATAGAGACTAAAGTAAATACTGTACATTAGCTTCCTCTGTCTTTCATTGCTTTAATCAACATTATCTCCTCCGTTCAGTCGTGCAACAGACCAACATCATATTATGCACTATTTATAGGAATAGGGTCCTGCCCCTAATTGATTCAAATACCTAAGTGTTTGGGTGATGGGTGCAGATAGGTCTCTGCCAAAGGAGGAATAAGGCACTCCTTCCCTCAACCAGCCTGCAGGTCACCCTGGGGAATGGTGTAGTACCTTCTTCGCACACCCGATCAGGGTCATGTGGAGCCATGGGGAGCAGGTGGTGGATGGTCATACCAGCAGCTGGTGCCTATTACAAGTCCTGGTTATGCAACCACTAACGCCAAGCAGACACTCTGAAGAGTATTGATAATGGCTGGGGTCACCTGTCTTGTAAAGACACTGACAAAAGAAGGCAATAGCAAACCACTTCCGTAGAAAAATTTGCCAGGAACAGTTATGGTCATGGAAAGACCATGGTCCTCATGTCATACGACATGGCACATAATGAATGAACCTAAGCGTTATGGTAGACCTGAATACCTGTTTAGTGAGAAGCTTAATTAAACCATTTAAACCCTAAAAGTTCTCTACTGCTCATGAAGGATTTTGCTGAAGCAATAATCAAAACTCTTTGCAATATACAGTCAAAATAACTTGCAAGAGAGCCATTTGCCTTTTCTTCTCCTTTAAAGACTGGGACACGCTAAGTTGCTTTAAAATAATTACAATTTATGCTCCTTCTTGAGAAAGGATCCACTGCTTTCTGGTTGTATATGATGGATAATCTCTTCCTGGGCTTCCAGCCAGGTACAGATATTAATTATAACTGATGGTTCAATGACAAACTCTGCCATCTTCTTCAGGGATGATGTCTGGACACGTCCAGTCCAGTGGGACGTGCCTAGTCCAGTGGTATTTATGCCCCTGAAGTCTTCACCTCTTGATTGGTTAGTCCTCATCCAATCAGATTTCCGCTCTCCCACTTGTTTACATTCAAATTCCAGATCTTACTTAGAGTGAGACTTTCGTATTTGTTAAAATTCTTTTCCTCTAGTTTTATTTCAATGGCTTCTTTTACCAAATGGTCCCAAAACCTATTGCCGTGGCACAGTAATGTGCTGTCAAAGTCAATCCCATGCCATTGTGAATGCAGTTTTCTGATTTCTCTGGGTAACCGATTTCTCTGGGTAACCGAAACAGATACACCTCCTGTGCTCCTTGATGCGCGTTTCCACCATGCATCATGTCTGACTAATATAGTTGCTCTGCATTCACAGTGAATCCTGTAAATACCAGCAAACCTATGTTCCAGGTCATCTTTGACCTGCATAAGCTGTGTCTTGGGCTTATTTATGGGTCTGTGGATGGTATTAACCTGGTATTTCTTCAGGATCCTGGCAATCCTTCCAGAAACAAGTTGGGAGACCAGAAACCTGATTGGATGAGGACTAACCATTCAGGAGGGATGGACCACGTGGATATAAATACCACTGGACTAGACATGCCCATGCATCATCTGTGAAGAGAGTGGCAGTTTGTCATTGAAATGTCGATTATATTTCATAACCATACCTGGCTGGAAGCCCAAGGAGACTTTATTTGTGCTCCTTCTTACTCTGTATTACAAGTGAAGACACTTTCAGGACAGTAAAACAATTATTAAAATTTTCTTTTTACATTTACCAGTGTCAAGATGCTAACTTTGGAGGTATGAACTTCAGTTCAGTTCAGTTCAGTTTAAGTTTATTTTCATTTAGAAACCACAAATGCATTGCAGTTAAAAAATGAGACAATGTTCCTCCAGAATGATATCACAAAAGCACATGACAAAACAAACTACATTAGAAAATCCACATAATGTTTGGCAATCCCCAATCCAGAGTCCGGAGAGGCTGCTGCGTATTAATATCGCACTACCATCTTAGCATGTTCCCCGGAAAGGAGCTCCAATCCCACCACACAAAACAAGACCAAAAACTAAAGCTACAAGACCTGCACAAAACCACATAGTTACAACATATAGTTACAACAGTGCAAACAATAGCATAATTGATAAAAAAAAAGACCATGGGCACAGTAAAAATAGTCCAAAGATATTAAAAGACTATAAGTTCGAAAAAAACCACCACACAGTTTCCACAAGTCCCCAGTGTCCCGACAGACTCGCCATCCCACGCCGGTTGCAGAAGGGAGTACCCCCACTATGGACTTCCACGGCACCACCGGATTCAGCCTCGCAGATGCAGCACACAGCGAAAGCTCGGTCGAACCCAGCCTTGCAGATACAGCACACACCGAAAGCGACATGACCGCAGTGGACTCCGAGTCCATTGAACCTCTGAGCCGACAACCATCCCCTTCGGCACAGCTTCTCCGAGCACCAACCTCTGCTGAGCGTATTAAGCTGCCCCTGCCAACATCCACCGGCCACTGGCAACACGACCCCGAGGACTGGGGGCCTGTTCTTGCCAGCTCCGGAGTGGCCGCTGCAAGCTGCGTCGCGCCGCCATCTTGACTAGAGTAGAGTCAATATGAGTAAATGTTCAGTGAAATGCAAAGTTCTATTTCTTCTAACAATATTTATCATTCTCAGCTTCATGGGTAGGTCTTTTCCAGCAGCCACTATTCCCTCTAAGCTGCACGGGTGTGTGACCACACAATAATGGAATTGCTCCCGCACTCGTAGCCTTTGGTGCTGTGCAGCTGGAATTTTCTTAACATTTAAAGTGCTGTGCAGTTTTCAGCCTGTGTAAAAAATTCCAGCTCAGAACAATGGCTGATCAATGCAGCTGTAAAAAATAAATTTGAGGAAACCTTGCCAGCAGGAACAGAATATTTATCAAAACAGTTGTCTGCATGGCATTGATAGAAGGCCAAACATGAGACAGTTTGGTGCTAGTGGAATATTCCCACAGGATATTTTGTTCAAAAGTTTCATGTTCAGCTTTTAACAAGAGATTAAAGATCTTATATTACTCTGCTAATGTTCTAATCTATTTTTCCATAAAAATATTCAATAACAAATAATGATGATGAAGCTCTATGACACTTAACACTCTTATTTGCCTTTTAGTTAATTCAGCATTGATGCTCATGAGAAAATTTACAAATATTTTATTGTACTTTTAAACACTAGTTATCTTCTATTTACCTCACAAATTAAATGTTTGTTCACTTTCACAATTTTCACCTTGGTTATCTTTTTTAAAATCTGTTGAAATAAAATGAGGAATAAAATAAATAATTATTCATCTAATCAGTTTTTAATCAATTCTGATTGAGGTGTACTTACTAGAAAGCAGAATGCAGAATAAAATGAAATGAAAGTGGAATTAAATAATTATAAACTTGGATTATAAGCTCTAAATTTATGGGGAAAAGTGAATGAGATTTGTTTTTCCTACGAAGTCGTCAACAGCTTCCAGACAATAACTGGAGCCAACTGACCTTGATAAGAAAGCAGAAAAATGATAATTGTCAGAAGATGCAGATAGCACACATCTCTCAGTTTTTCTACTCAACCAGATGCACTTCATACCAGATTGATTCCTGGGATGGCAGGACTTTCTTATGAAGAAAGATTGGATCGACTAGGCTTATACACACTGGAATTTAGAAGACTGAAGGGGTATCTTATTGAAATGTATAAAATTCTAAAAGGATTGGACAGGCTAGATGCAGGAAGATTGTTTCCGATGTTGGGGAATTCCAGAACGAGGGGTCACAGTTTAAGGATAAAGGGGAAGCCTTTTAGGACCGAAATGAGGAAAAACTTCTTCACACAGAGAGTGATGAATCTGTGGAATTCTCTGCCACAGGAAACAGTTGAGGCCGGTTCATTGGCTATATTTAAGAGGAAGTTAGATATGGCCCTTGTGGCTAAAGGGATCGGGGGTATGGAAAGAAAGAAGGTAAAGGGTTCTGAGTTGGATGATCAGCCATGATCATACTGAATGGCGGTGCAGGCTCAAAGGGCTGAATGGCCTACTCCTGCACCTATTTTCTATGTTTCTATACTCTGCTGAACATCTCACCCAAAATGCACAAAAATGCTTATTATGCAGAGGTATTTTCTAAATAATATAGAAATAGCTATTTATTATTTCATTCAGTAATTTATGTGGTAATATTTATATAATGCAGAAAAAATCATGATATGTAGAGTCCTTGTTGGAAGAAATTCCCAATTAATACGCTGTTTCCATCTCATTACACTATTACATTGGACATCTGTATATTTCCCTTGCTGTCTTTGACAACATGCCAGAAAAGTTTATGACTCATACTCAACACTAAAATGGGATGTTAACTTCCTTTGAGTGCTACTGAATATATCCGAGAACTGCTTGTTAACTCATGCTAGTTGTAATAACATTCTATTTCCGCTTTATTGAATAAAGAACTTACTACAAATATCCAGAATATCGATAGTGGGATGGCAGCTACATTGGAAGTTCTTTGGTGCTAAGTTTGAGACTTCTCAATTCCCAGACCTTACTCCATTTGAAATTCAGCAGATTTAATCCCCTTTAACAGAAATTAGATCATTTCAATTCATATTATTCATTGCTATTAAATCTTAATTGGAAAATATTTAGGTTTTGCTGGTGTTCAAGTAGAAATCTAAACAAGAAGCAAAAAACAATTTGTTCATAGAACATAGAACAATACAGCACAGTACAGGCCCTTCAGCCTATAATGTTGTGCTGACCCTTAAACCCCACCTCCCATATAATGCCCCACCTTAATTTCCTCCATATACCTGTCTAAAATATACCTGTTCAGTTAAATTTATTTTAGGAAATGATGTTGATGATGGCAATTTTGATAGGTTGCAGTGAAATAAAGTAGGAGGAAGTTTTGTGTGATGCTGAAAGAATCAGCTGGATTGATGGCCTATTCCGATTCAGAAAGATTTATCTAATTCTATCTATCTAAGAAGTTACACAGAAATGAGTAGAGTAAAGGTATATGATAAAATATAGTAAATTTGGATATTCCTGACAAAATCATATAAGTAACAAAACAGAAAATGCTAAAAGCTAAAAGGGAGTCAACCCTTTTTACACCATCAAAGTAACAGTGCAAACATTTGACTCCAGGTTGGGAAACCCTGCACTAATGGAACTCAGCAGGCAACATCCATGGAGAGAAATGGACAATCAATATTTTGGGTCAAATCCCTTCACCACTTCATTGATACTTTGACTTGCTGAGTTCCTCCAGCGCCTTTGCATTTGCCCCAACATGTGCAGTCTCTCGTGTTTCCATACCTGTGCTGACATCAGCTTCTAAAATTGAACCACACATTGCAATCCCATTTTTGGGCATCCATTTTAAATTAATCTCTTTCCGGCACTTAATGTGTGCCATTTTCCATGGTGTTTCAATAGACTTTACTTATGAGTTTGTGGTAATTCAAAAATGATTTAGATGAGAGGAAATACTTCAGTTAAATCTAACTTTTTAAAATTAGTGGAAGATGTGAATGAACTGTGATTTTGAACCGCTGCACTTCTCTGTTCAAGATATTACTGAAATGCAGTTGAATAAGGACTTTAATCCAGTGGTGAAGAAGGACTGCCAATATATTTTCAAATGTAATTAGTTACAAACTCTTTGGATGGTGGGATGGAGATGGTTCTCCAGCAAAGGAGGTATAAGGTGCTCCTTCCCTTAATACACACTGAGTAGATTCTGGCTCTGTATTCTCACAAAAGCCAAATGCTTGCAATGTTCCTGAACCTCCTAGTTTCCAGCTTAAAACTAAGTCATACTTCATAAGCAACTGCCTGATTAACATATCAGAAGCTTTCTCAGATATGTTACCTGCTAAAGCTGTTGTAGATGGATCACTGCTTTTGTCACTTTCGCAGAATAGTCCTTCCTTGGTACAAAGTGCGTTTCAACCAGGGGCACAGAGGGTGGCACCAACACCCATTTGTCCTCTGTCGGGCAATGGTTCGTGGTGTACAGCATGGAGACAGTTGTAGCATCACCCAGTGCCTTTCTTAATTCACTTTCAGTTGGCTTCATTGTAGAGAATGTGAAACGCGAATGGTGAGTGGATCTTCAATCAATTTGTAGTTCTCAGCTAATCACCGCCCCACAATGCTGGCCTTCCTGTTTTTAACCATGTACAAACTCTACATGGCTTGTTGGTTGTTGCACTTCACAGTCATAAATATCATTCCCACCAGAGTTATCTTTTCTTCAGTGTAAGTTCTTAGTTGGATATCTACAGGCTTCAGTTTAATATCTTCAAAATGCTGTTCAAACTAATTTTGTGGAATGACTCGATTGTGTCTTCCCTTCCAAACAATGCATGCTGTACTGTGTTGTTTTTAACTCAACAGTCTCTGCACGTACTGGGCTGCATCTTTTACCTGCCATTCCTTGCAGCGTTTTTTATTTCGTTCAAACATCTTGTTGGGCTTCAACAAGTCAGTAGCCATATCAGTAACACAAAATGCAGCAGGCCAGGCTGCGTTCCACCAGCATTTTGTGTGTGTTGCTTGAATTTCCAGCATCTGCAGATTTCCTCCTGTTAGCCATCTCAGTAAATTCAGTTCTAGTTGCTCCGTTATAGGAAGAATGCTAGACTTTACAGAAGGTTCAGAAGAGGTTTACCAGGGCTGTGTGCAGAGTTCATTACTGCACACTCTACTCACACATGATCGGACATCCAGGTAATCAGAGTGTCATGCTCACTGATGACATGTCAATGGTGGGACTCATCACCATAACAGTGAGACAGTCTGCGGAGGAGAGGTTGGAGAATTCAAGGCCTGTTGCTGGGCAAATGACCTCTTCCTTAACGTCAACAAGGCAGAGGAGATGGTTATCAGCTTCAGCAAAACTCTCACCACTCAGACTTCTCACATCAGTGGCATAGCAGTGGAAACTGTGAGCAGTTTTGACCGGTTGGGAATGCACATTTCACACAACCTCTCATGGTCCCGGATCACGTTCTCCACAATCAAGAAAGTTCACCGATGTTTTTACTTTCTGGGGAGGCTGAAGAAAGCTGGACTATACACTTCAATATGACATTCTACAGGTCACAGTTGAGAGCACTGTGAGCTACCTCACAGTGTGGTACAGAAGCTGCACTGTAGTAGACAGGAGGGCTTTACAATGCATAGTTGAAACCATGCAATGCATCACTGGCACCAGCCTACCCGCAATAAAGGACATATGTATATATAGAAAGGTGCTGGGAAAGGGCCAGTAACATTATGAAGGATCCCATCCACCCCGCTCATGGATTGTTTGTTCCACTCCCATCAGGGAGGAGGCTAGGTAGCATCCACACCAGGATCACCAGACTCAAAAACAGCTACTTTCCCTAAGAGGTAAGGCTGATCAACACCTCCCCCACTAACCCACCCATCCACAACCACTCTTTTATCATTTCATGCAAAGACATTGTGCCTAGTGTCACTTTATTGACACGCAATCATAAGGTATCTTAATATATTTATATTTATTGCATTCTTTTAAACTATTGTGTTCTTTCTATCATTGAGTTTATATTTGTGCTGCATTGGATCTGGAATAACAATTAGTTCATTCTCCTAGACTTGCATATTGGAAATAATGTTAAACAATCTTGAACCTTGATATGGCAGATGGAGTTTAACCCAACCAAATGTGTAGTGTTGCACTTTGAGAGATCAAACGTAAAGAGAAAGTATTCAGTTCATGGCAAGAGTCTTAACAGGACTGATGTGCTGAGATATCTTGAAGTTAAAACCATAGCTCCCTGAAAGTGGCCACACAGTTGCGAGGGTGGTAAAGAAGGCATATGGCATGATTGCCTTTATTAGTCGTGCTATTGAGTTCAATATCTGAGAAGTATGTTGCAGCTTTATAAAACTCATCTGGACTATTGCATTCAGGTCTAGTAGCTCCATTATCAGAAGGATATTGAGGCTTGTGGAAATGTTTCTCCACTTTGTAATAAATGTAACTCTGCTGATGCCTCTTTAATTCATATGTTTTGGTTTTGCCCTAAAATTGAAAAGTTTTGGCGGGAAGTATTTCATACCTTCTCACAACTTTTTAGGGTCCAATTTGACCCAAATCCCCTTACTGCCTTGTTTGGTATTATTGCAAATGAAGATATAACTTTAAATACTTCTAACCTGCAGGTTTTAGTTTTTACCTCTCTTTTAGCAAGGAGAGCAATCTTGCTTACATGGAAGGAGTCTACCCCTCCTACACATCTTCAATGGCTACGTGATATTACGTCTTATTTAAATTTAGTAAAGATCCGCTGCTCAGTCTTAAATTTGAAACAATCTTTTTATGATATCTGGGGACCTTTCCTAAATTACTTTTCCAATTTATAAAGTTTAACAGTGCACAGAATTTTATGTATATTTTTATCTTCTCTTCTTGAGCAAATATATTTTCTTTTCTAATTTATTCATTATCATCCATCAGCTTTTTTCTTTGGTAGTTGGTAGGGGGTTGACTTCTTTAATATAATTTTTTTTTATGATGTATGACCTATCTTTAAATTTTTAATTGCAGAGTGGTATACCTTTATGCTATAACATTTTGATCAATTTTATCACAATATATGAATGTACACAAGTTATGTTGAGATGTATCCATGTGTTGCACTCTGTAAATCTTGTTTTTTTTTCTTCTGAATAAAAATATTGTAAAAAGAAAGAAAGAAAGAAAGAAAGAGGCTTTGCAGAATGTTCAGAAGAGGTACCCTTTTTCAGATAATGTTGTGACATTAATATTATTTGCCATTTATCAGTTGATACCCAAATATTGTCGAGGTTTTGTCCATTCCTACATACACTACTTCAGTTGGCAAGGAACGATGAATGGAAATGAATATTACATGACAAACCCATTTCTGGCATTGGGTAGGTCACAGACCAAGTAACCGAGGGTGGCCAGCCCCAAGAAATGTCAATAATCATGTCCTGTATCTGAGGTGATTGAATCATAATCAAACATAGACATCTTTCTTTTTGCAAGGTAGGACTCCAATCATTGGAGTGTTTTTCCCTGTCGTTACTTGTTGTTCCCTTGGTCAATGACAGTCATACTCATCTTGTCTTTGGAATTCAGCAGTGTTTATATGTTTCAGCCAAGGCTGTTGACATCTGGGGTGGTTCTGGCAAAACCTAAACTGGATATTGATGAGTAACTGGTAGTAATGGAAATGTCAATGGTACCTTCCATCACTTTGCTTATGATTAACAGCAGAGAGGATAGATGGTAATTAGCTGCATTAGATTAATTCTGTAAAAAGGAAACACTTGGGCAATTTTCCACGTTGTTAGGTTAGTGCCAGCGTTGTAAATAAACTGGAGTAGGTTGGCTAGAGGCGCCGCTAGTCCTAGACTGTCAGTGTTAAGTAATTGTGGTGAACTATGTGCCTGTCGGGACACGCCCTGCTGACTGCTCCTGTGGCTCCTCCCACAGGCCCCTGTATAAAGGAGACCTGCGGCCTGAAGATCGGCCTCAGTCTCCAGGACCTTGTATGATAGACACTCACTCCTGGTTCCTTCTTCCAGTCAATAAAAGCCGATATCTCGCCTACGTCTCAGTGTGAGTTATTGATGGTGCATCAATTTTATTGACTGGAAGTTTTAAAACATGGAACCCGTTTTGCGTCCGGACCGGTTGGATTTGGACCCTCAAGACCCTGACGCAGCTCTCGCTTTTGAACACTGGCTTGCATGCTTCCAATCGTACTTGGCGGAGCTTCGTGCGACAGAACCCGCCGTTATGCACAGAATCCTACTCTCGAGGGTCTCCTCCAAAGTTTACTCCTTTATCCGGGACCTGCCGACCTACGAAGGGGCACTGGACGCCCTCAAACGACAGTACCTGCGGCCGGTGAACACCGTCTATGCAAGACATCGCTTAGCTACCCGGCAACAGCGGCCTGGCGAATCGTGCGCTGAGTTTCTCCGAGCACTACAGACACTCGTCCGAGCTTGTGACTGCAAGACGCTCACGGCAGAACAGCATGCGGAGCTGCTGGTGCGAGACGCCTTTGTGACGGGACTGAGGTCAGTGTACATGCGCCAGCAGCTGCTGGAGAACTCGGATCTTACCTTAAGCTCGGCGATAGAGAAGGCCAACGCTCTAGAAGCTGCGCGGCATAACGCCGACGCTGTCCAGTCGCGCAATTCCCCGCCGGTTTCGTGGACGCCTCAGACCCCGCCACCGCCGGCTCCCGGGAGCGAATTCGCCAACGCCGCCGCCAGTCGCGATTCCACGAGCTCCCCGACCCAGACCACGGCTGTGGCCCGTAAGCAACTCGTGCTTTGTTATTTCTGTGGCCAAAAGAAACATCCTCGACGACGCTGTCCAGCGCGAGAAGCGACCTGCTCCAGCTGCGGAAAGCGGGGCCACTTCGCCAAGGTCTGTAAGTCTCAACCTCGAGCGGAGTGCAGCGCTGCGGGTGAAACGTGGGGGCTGCCATCTTGCATGCCGGGATGTGGGCGGCCATCTTTGTCGACGTCAGCACGCCCCGCCCCCGATCCTCGGATGCTGACCGGGTACCCCGGATGTGAGCGGCCATCTTTGTCGGCGTCAGCATGCCCCGCCCCCGACCCTCCGATGCTGACCGGGTACCCCGACGGCGATCCAACTCTGGCCACTGTGACTCTCGACCAAAGCGCCCCACACCAGCTTGCAAGATCCATGATGGACATCCAGGTGGAGGGGCATTGGACTGGATGCCTGTTTGACACGGGCAGCACTGGGAGTTTTATTCACCCGGACACAGTGCAACGCTGCGGACTTGCAACGCGGCCGGTCAGTCGGAGGTTCCATTTGGCCTCTGGGTCGCAGTCCGCAGACATCCGGGCGGGTTGTGTAGCGACTTTGGTGGTGCAAGGCACAGTATATCGGGACTTTGAACTGCTGGTCATGCCTAATCTGTGTGCACCTGTGCTATTGGGGCTGGACTTCCAGAGCCATCTCGAAAGTGTGACTATGGTATACGACGGGCCCCTCCCACCACTCACTGTCAAGAATCCTCAGTTTTGTGGGACTTCTTCACATACCCCGCTACTGACCACACACACACACGGACACACACATCCCATCCAGAACCAGGCCAACAGCTGCGCTACCGACACTTGCAGCCTCTCCACTCTCAAGATCCCTCCCCCACCGCTGTTCGCCAACCTGACCCCCGACTGTAAACCTGTGGCAACCAAAAGCAGGAGGTACAGCGCGGGGGACCGGGCCTTCATTCAGTTGGAGGTGCAGCGGCTGCTCAGGGAGGGGATCATTGAGCCGAGCACAAGCCCTTGGAGGGCCCAGGTGGTTGTTGTTCGGACTGGGCAGAAAAATAGGATGGTGGTGGACTATAGTCAAACCATCAATAGGTTTACGCAGCTTGACGCATACCCCCTACCCCGCATCGCGGATATGGTCAACCAGATTGCTCAGTATAAGGTGTACTCGACAATAGATCTGAAATCCGCTTATCACCAGCTCCCCATCTGCCCAGAGGACCGCCCCTACACCGCCTTCGAGGCGGGCGGCCGGCTCTATCACTTCCTGCGCGTCCCTTTCGGTGTCACGAATGGTGTCTCTGTCTTCCAGAGGGAAATGGACCGGATGGTGGACCAGTAGCAACTGCAGGCCACATTTCCCTATCTGGATAACATCACCATCTGTGGTCATGACAGGCCAGATCACGACGCCAACCTCCAACGGTTTCTCCAAGTGGCCGCAGCTCTGAACCTTACTTATAACAGGGACAAGTGTGTTTTTGGTACCACCCGCCTTGCTATACTTGGGTATGTCGTGGAAAACGGGGTTATTGGGCCTGATCCCGAACGTATGCGCCCCCTGTTAGAACTCCCTCTTCCCACCACTCTCAAGGCCCTCAGACGGTGCCTGGGGTTTTTTTCCTATTACGCCCAATGGGTCCCCCATTACGCAGACAAGGCTCGCCCCCTGGTCAAGTCTACCTCGTTTCCCCTCTCTGCTGAGGCCTGCGCGGCCTTCAACTGCATTAAAGCGGACATTGCCAAAGCTACGATGCATGCAGTGGACGAGACCGCTCCCTTCCAAGTGGAGTGTGATGCCTCCGATTTCGCTCTGGCTGCTACCCTTAATCAGGAAGGCAGACCAGTAGCATTCTTTTCTCGCACCCTCCAAGGCTCTGAAATTCGGCACTCCGCGGTGGAGAAAGAAGCCCAGGCCATAGTGGAGGCTGTTAGGCACTGGAGGCACTATCTTGCTGGCAAACGATTCACTGTGCTGACCGACCAGCGCTCGGTTGCGTTCCTGTTCAGCAACCAACAGCGGGGCAAGATCAAAAATGATAAGCTTTTGCGGTGGAGGATAGAACTCTCCACCTACACCTATGATATCCTGTACCGGCCTGGCAGACTCAATGAGCCCCCTGATGCCCTATCCCGGGGAACATGTGCTAGCACACAGCTCGACCAGCTGTACGCCCTTCATGCACAACTTTGCCATCCGGGGGTCACCCGATTTTACCATTTTGTGAAAGCTCGGAACCTGCCGTACTCCCTGGAGGACATCAGGACGATGACCAGGGACTGCCAAATTTGTGCCGAGTGCAAACCGCACTTCTACTGTCCTGACACGGCACAACGTGTCAAGGCCACCCGCCCTTTTGAACGCCTGAGTGTTGACTTTAAGGGCCCCCTTCCCTCCACTGACCGCAATGTCTATTTTCTCAGTGTTATTGACGAGTTCTCACGGTTCCCCTTTGCCATCCCCTGCCCCGACACCACTGCCACGTCCGTCATAAAAGCCCTGCGCCAGCTCTTCACTCTGTTCGGGTATCCCTGCTATATCCACAGTGATAGAGGGTCCTCCTTTATGAGTGAGGAGCTGCGCCAGTACTTGCTAGCTAGGGGCATTGCTACCAGTCGGACCACGAGTTATAATCCCCGGGGTAATGGCCAGGTAGAGCGGGAGAATGCCACAGTGTGGAAGGCCACACTTTTAGCCCTCAAGTCCAAAGGGTTGCCGGTCTCTCGATGGCAGGAGGTCCTCCCTGAGGCACTGCACTCTATCCGCTCTCTGTTATGTACGTCCACCAATGCCACCCCTCACGAACGCCTATTCTCTTTTCCCAGGAAGTCTGTCACTGGGACCACCCTACCAGTTTGGCTGACGTCCCCGGGGCCAGTGCTGCTCCGGAAACATGTGAGGAGCAATAAATACTCCCCGCTGGTGGAGAGGGTTCACCTTCTCCATGCGAACCCCCAGTATGCTTACGTGGTCTTACCTGATGGGCGGGAGGACACGGTCTCCATCCGCGACCTGGCACCCGCAGGTGCAGCAGACCACTACCCTGAAGGCTCTCCGGTAACTGTGAACCCTGCACCAGAGGTGACACCGTACTCACCAGGCCCTACACAGACTCCTCACGACACTTGTATACCGGGCGTTTCGTACGCATTTATACCAGGCGCCTCGCACATGCATGAGGGATCACCGGCGCCTAGTGGGCAAGAACACGCGCAACCCCCGTCCCCTGTGCAATCGCCAATGTTGCCGGCACCTATGCGGTCACAGCCGGTGCTACGTAGATCGCAGCGACAGATTCGACCGCCTGATCGGCTTGACTTGTAAGAACCTTCGCTACATGAGGACTTTTTCAAACGAAGGGGGGGGTGAATGTGGTGAACTATGTGCCTGTCGGGACACGCCCCTGCTGACTGCTCCTGTGGCTCCTCCCACAGGCCCCTTTATAAAGGAGACCTGCGGCCTGAAGATCGGCCTCAGTCTCCAGGACCTTGTATGATAGACACTCACTCCTGGTTCCTTCTTCCAGTCAATAAAAGCCGATATCTCGCCTACGTCTCAGTGTGAGTTATTGATGGTGCATCAGTAATATAGCTGAGATATTGCCTATTACCAAAAGCATTTGGTGTATGCAGTGTTATCAATCATTTCATAATATTATATGGACTGAGTGAATTGAATTATCTGAAATCTACTTCATATGATCTCAGGAGGAAATCAGATGGATTATCTGTACTGTTCAGTACTTTTGGCTGAATATAACTGAAAGTATTTCAGCCTTGTTTTAATCAAAATTGCTACAACATGTTACCTGTTTATGATGTATATTAATGACCCAGTTGGAACGGCAGATGGGTCTGATTCATACCATTGCTGATGAGCAAAGGGATATTGGGGTCCACGTTTACAGCGCCCTGGAAGTGGCTACATAGGTTGATAGAGAGGCAGATAGCATTCTTGCTTTTATGAGTTGAGGCACTGAGTTTAAAAATCAGGAAGTTATGTTGCAGCTTTATAAAATTCTAGTTCGACCACGTCTGGAATATTGCATACAGTTCTAGTCATCCCATTATACGAAGGACCTCCAGGCTTTGGAGAGAGTGCAGAAATGATTTACCAGGAGGCTGCCTAGATTAGAAGGTATGGAGTACAACGAGATGTTGGACAGTCTTGGGTTGTTTCCTCTGTAACAGCGGAGGCTGAGGGGAGATTTGATAGAGGTTTATAAGATTATGAGGGGCATTGATCGTGTAGACAGACAGTATCTTTTCCCCAGAGTTGAAATGTCTAATACAAACGGCTATGCATTTAAGGTGAGAGAGGGTAATTTCAAAGATGTGAGGAGCAGGATTTTTTACACAGAGTGGTGGGTGCCTGAAATGTACTGCATGGGATGGTGGTAGAGACATTTAGGGACATTTAAGAAACATTATGAAGGCACATGAATGTGAGGAAAAAGGAAAGATATGGGCATTATGTAGGCAGAAGGGAATAGCTTAGTTGACCATTTGATTTCTAATTTACATGTTTTGTTCTGTCTTCTATGTTCTATTCTTTATATGCCAATAATGATATTAAGAATTCCTGTGGCCACTTTCCATTAAAATATAATTATTTCACAAAAATGAGAACTATTTACATATTAGACTTCACTAAGACATCTGACAATACACTTCACAACATTGTAGGCCCTTGTGTTAATCTACCTCTTTATCATGGAAAACATGACGTTGGTACAAAATCATTGACTCCGTCTGGAACTTGTCAAGGAATTGTGTATAAAATGCAGGAAAGTTTTCTTTGAAATTGTTGGTATGAAATAAAACCCGCTTGCTTTGGCTAGCCTGTTCATTTTTGAACGTTTCTTAGCTTAGTAATTTTACCACGGTAATATGTCAACATCAGGTATAATGCTTTAAAAAAAAACTTACCTGAAGATTAGTCATATAACAATTATATGTTCACAGAATGATAGTTGTTTCCTTTTTCAAGAAGGTAATTCCTCTCACTCTGGCATTGTGATGCCTCAAAAATCTGGTAGGCTCTGGCTGGGACATTATTACCTGAAATGATCTGGAGGTCGACAATTTCAGGGTGACTGTGACCTTCACTGCCAGTAGGAGTTTTTCCAAGCCAAGAGTGACAGTGACCTTGACCTCCATTAGCACATATAGAAACCTGTATTTCGAGGCTCAAAAGGTCATTGATTTCAATGAGGAAAAGTTTTGCAATATGAATCAGCCCTTCAACAACAATCAGGCTGTTTTGTAAGGAAGCAAGATTTTCAGTCAGAAACTCACACCATATTGCCATACTTGGGGTTAAGAATATTTTTAATTGCACATCAGCTGTATAAAGGAATTTCAAGGTCAGGGTTTCCAAAAGCATTATAATCTACAAAAATATTTTTAAAATAAATCTTAGAATTACTAAATAAAAATTCATTATTTGCCCACATTTACCCTCCTTACCTGCAACATGGAACAGGCCCTTTGGCCCACAATATTGTGCTAAGCCAATTAAATTAGCCATCAAATGGCCAACTAATCACTCCTGCCTACACAGTGTCCATATCTTTTTGTTTTCCTACGTTCATGTGCCTATGTAAATGTTCCTTAAAAGACCCTAATGTGTCTGCTGCTACCACCATCCTAGGCAGCAGGTTCCAGGCATCCACCATCCTCTTTAAAAAAAAACTTGCCCTTCACATCTCCTTTGAAATTACCCATCTCACCTTAAATGCATGCTCTCTTGTATTAGACATTTCAACCCAGGGAAAAAGATACTGTCTGGGTATTTGATCAATGTATCTCATTGTGGCACTCACCAGTCTATAGCTTCCTGGGTTATTCCTGGTTCCCTTCTTGAAAAATGAAACAACTTTAGCTACTCATCAGACCTCTGGGAACTTGCTTGTGGCTGGAGAGTCATGAAGATATTGGTCAAGACCCCAGCAATCTCTTCTCTTGCCTCTTTCAATAACCTGGGATATATTCCATCAATCCCTGGGTACTTATCTGCCTTAATGTTCTTTAAGGGACCCAACACTACCTCCTCCTTTATCTTGAAATACCCTCTAGCAAATCAATATGCTCAATACAGATTTCCCTATCCTCCATTCTTCTCCTTGCTACATACTGATGGCAAGCACTCATTAAGCCCCTCTTCTTGCTGGACTATCTATATATTAATTTAAGAAACTCTCCTGAATGCATCTAACAAATTTTGTCCCATCTAAACTTCTTCCACCAAGAAGATTCCACTTTATATTAGACAAGTTGAAGTCCCTCATGATGACAACCCTATTGTATTTATGCCTTTCCTTAGTTTGTCTGCTCCCAGTTCCTCAATGTCCCAGTGGGATCTGCAGTACAATCCCATCAGTGTGGTTGCACCTTTCCTGTTTTTGAGGTCTACCCATTTTGGACTCAATGGATAAGCTCCCCATTATGTGCAACTGTGATATTGTCACTGATTAGTCATGCAAATCCCCTCATCTCTTTTACATCTGTCTCTATCTTTTCTAAAACATTGAAACCCTAGGACATTAGGCATCCATTCCCATATCTTTCTCAATAAAGTCTCTGTAATGGCCACAACATCATATTTCCATGTACTGATCTATGCTCTATGTTCATCATCTTTACCCATTATTCTCTTAGCATTAAAATACAGACATTTCAAACTATCCATCCCATCATATCTATTACTTCGCTCTTTCCAGTTTTTATCTATCTTCCTCTACATCCCTACACTTTTTGACCTGGTGCTGTTTCCCATTCCCTTGCCAAAGTAGTATAAACTCTACTGAATAGTACTAGCAAACCTTCCTGTCAGGTTATGGTTCCCCTCTAGTATAGATGCAACTCATCCCTCTTGTACAAGTAAACTCTGAAACCCTGACTGCTCCACCAGTTCCTCAGCCACTCATTCATCTGTTCTATTACCCTACTCTTACCATGACTAACACATGGTACTGGGAGTAATCCAGAGATCACTATCTTGGAAGTCCTATGCTTCAGCCACTTTCCTAACTCCATGTACTTACTGTGCAGGACCTTTTTACCCTTTCAACCTAGATTATTAGTGCCAACATGTACCACCCTGTGCACGCTCCCTGAGAATCTTCTGCATCCGCTCTGAGGTATCCTGGACCCTAGCACTTGAGAGGCAACACATCATTCTGGAGTCTCTTATGTGGTGACAGAATCTCCTGTCCAACCCTCTGTCACTCCGTCTGATTTTACTCTGCCCTGCTGAGCCTCAGAGCTGCCCACGGTGCCACTGGTCCGGCTGTTGTTGCTGTGCCTTGATATCCAAAGGGGTATGCTTGTTGAGGGGAGCTCACTTCTCCTGATGGTCACCCATCTACCATCAGAAGCTGCACTCTTACTTCTCCATATGTCATCTTGTCATGACTTCATCTTACACATCTACATAACACATAGGACCAGAATTAGGCTATTTGGTTCATTGTGTCTGCTCCACGTTCCATCATGGCTGGCTTATTATCCTTCTCAACCCATTCTCTTACCTTCTCCCTGAAACTTTTGATGGCCTTGCTAATCAAGAACCCATCAAGCTCCATTTTATATAAACCTAACAACAAGGCCTTCATAGACATTGGTGGCAATTAATTTCACAGATTCACCACCCTCTGACTAAAGAAATTCCTCCTGTTTTAAGGGAATGCCTTTGTGTTCTGAGTACATTCTGGTCCTAGACACACCCATCATCTCCATAGAAACTCTATCAAAGCCTTTCAACTTACAATAGATTTCAAAAAGATTCCTCCTCATTCTTCTAAACTCCAGCGAATACAGGCCCAGAGCTATGAAATGTTCCTCGTATATATTGACTTTTACATTCCTGGGATAATTCCCGTAAACCTCTCCAAAACCAACATCCTTATTTAGATAAGGGGCTCAAAGCTGCTCACAATCCACCAAGTGTGGTCTGACTAATGAGTTATAAACCCTCAGTATCATATCATTGCTTTTATATTCTAGTCCTCTCAAAATGAATGCTAACATTGCTATTTGCCTTTCTCACCACTGACTCAGCCTGTTAACTAAGCATATGTCATTCTAATAATTATTTTTCTATTGATTTTGAATTTATTTTCATCATGAAACTTTATGTAAAAAATACTAATGATTACTTGACACGGAGACTGCAGTTATGTTTAAGATATTTGAAAGACCATAGTTACATATAAGTGTGCTGAATATTACTTTGTTAATGACTTAGTTTCTTCCAAAGAAATAACTATCTAACTCTTTTTTATTAAAAGGTGGCACATTGGTGTGGTTGTTTGTTGGAGTAAGTGTGGACAATTTCATAACTGATCAAGATTTATGATTGGAATACATGCTTATGATTTTCATGAGGCAGCCTTTCATGTTTTGTTTGCGTATGCTCCAGTTGATAGTAATATTTTATGCTTGAATCCATTCTAGTAACTTTCACCTGGAATAGGACGCTCTTTAATGTTTCCCTGTCTCCAAGCCTTTCATACTGAGATTCTCTTATAATCACAACTACGTCTTAAGGTTGAAAGACACTTTTACTTTCTCACAAGAAGATCAGCATCTTTGATCTTGTGGCATTTCTCAAACTGAAAGTAATTTTCATCTTATATTATGAATTGTTGTTGAATCCACAACTTTCTGCCACAGAAGAGTGCTACCACTTAAGCCGTTATACCAAAATCTTGTTGGTAACATTGAAAATAATTCATTGATGATGCAAAAATCAAATATCATTACATTCATTCATAGTTTACATTGAAGAGATGATGAAAATAACTTTACCACATGAATACGATGGTTTCACAAAGAGTTCCATTAAAAGATAGTGGAAAATAAAAATATTCTCTAATAGTCCCATGGATTGAAAGGATTTTATTAAAAAAATATCAGATTGCTGTTATGAGTTTATGACAAGGGATATAATGCATATTGACATGATGAAAGGATACAAGGCAAAGCTAAGAGGTTAAAAGGTAATTGTCGTCTTTGGAAATTCATCTCTCTGAAATACTTAACTTAAGAACATGTACTATTTGGGAATGTACTAAGATTAAGATACAAACCTTCATACACTGATTAGTTAGACTAAGCTTTGGTTTTAGAAATGCTGATTATGACACACATGCCTAGAAATTCAATTACCAGCCTAATGGGTACACCTCACTCATGCTCCACACCGACCCCAAACTGCAAATTTCTGTTGAGTCTGAAGCTAATGACCTCAGGTGCAAAAGTCAGTGTAGGTTATTGACTTACCAGCTAGGTGCCCCAGTGTGTTTAGTCCATGCTATTTCCCAAGAGCACAATGATAGGTGTTCTCAGAACAATTGTCAATATTGTCAAAATAGTTTAAATTCCCTTTAGTATGATGAAAAGAGATTTGCTTAGAGATTGATGTCGCCTCATTGTTCACGATTGTTTTACATGGAAAATTACTTCAAAACACTAAGGTTACAAAGAAATGTGCCTGGTCAGAGTTCAAAGTTCAAGCTCAAAGTATATTTATTATCAAAGTACATGTATGTCACCGTATACAACCCTGAGATTCATTTTCTTGTGGGCATTCACAGTAAAAACTAACAGTAAAAAAAAATTATTGTTTATAACTAAGTGGAAAGTGGCCAGTGAGTGAGTGGGCCAGTGAAGGAGTGGAGATTTGAGGCTTTGACTCGAGAGGCTTCGACAAGAAGAGACGGAGGACGAGCTTGTTTCCAGTTAGTCTTTACAATGCCTGATGAGACAGTGATGAGCCTCTCCTGTAAAAAGTGGCAGTCTTGGGGGAACTCCCCTCTCCCGCAGAGTCACATCTGACAGAAGTGCTTGCGGCTGGGTGATCTGGAAGACTGTGTGAGGAATCTGGAGCAGCAGCTGGATGACCTTCGACTCATAAGGGAGAATGAGGCAGTCATAGCTGAGAGCTACAGGGAGGTAGTCACACCTAGGCTGCCGCAAGCAGGTCGTTGGGTGACAGTCCGAGGGGGGAAAGCGAAGGAGAGTAGACAGGTAGTGCAGGGCACCCCTGTAGCCATTCCCCTGAATAATAAGTTTACCGTCCTGGATGCTGTTGGTGAGGACGACCGACCAGGTGTGAGCCACAGTGGCAGGGCCTCTGGCACTGAGTCTGATCCTGTGGTGCAGAAGGACAGGACGGAGAAGAGGACAGCTCTCATTATTGGAGACTCTATAGTCAGGGGAGCAGACAGGAGATTTTGTGGACGTGAGAAGGAAACCCGCATGGTTTGTTGCCTCCTGGGTGCCAGGGTCCAGGATGTCTCTGACCGGGTGCATGACATCCTGGTACGAGAGGGAAAGCAACCAGAAGTCGTGATACATGTTGGGACCAACGACATAGGCAGGAAGAGGGATGAGGTCCTGAAGTGTGAGTTTTGGGAACTAGGCAGAAGGCTGAAGAACAGGACCTCAAGGGTGGTGTTCTCAGGATTGCTGCCAGTGCTACGTGATAGTGATGGTAAGAATTGGAGGAGAAGGCAGTTGAATGCGTGGCTGAGGAGTTGGTGCAGGGGGCAGGGTTTTAGATTTTTGGACCATTGGGATCTCTTCTGAGGAAGGTGGGACCTGTACAGATTGGATGGTTTGCACCTGAACTCAAGGGGGAGCAATATCCTTGCTGGTAGGTTTGCTAGCATGGTTCGGGAGGGTTTAAACTAATTTGCAAGGGGGATGGGATCCGGAGCAATAGAGCAGTGAAAGAAGTGCAGTGAGTAAAACCAGATCTAACATATAGAGAGGCTTTGAGGGAAGAGCAGCTGAATAAAGGGTATAAAGGTAGTAAGGAAGAAGGGCTAAAGTGTGTGTACTTCAATGCAAGAAGCATCAGGAACAAAGGTGATGAACTGAGAGCTTGGATACATACATGGAATTACGATGTAGTGGCCATTACAGAGACTTGGCTGGCACCAGGGCAGGAATGGATTCTCAATATTCCTGGATTTCAGTGCTTTAAAAGGGATAGAGAGGGGGAAAAAGGGGAGGAGGGGTGGCATTACTGGTCAGGGATACTATTACAGCTGCAGAAAGGGTGGATAATGTAGCAGGATCCTCTTTTGAGTCAGTATGGAAGTCAGGAACGGGAATGGAGCAGTTACTCCATTGGGGGTATTCTATAGGCCCCCTGGTTGCAGCAGAGATACCGAGGAGCAGATTGGGAGGTAGATTTTGGAAAGGTGCAAAAATAACAGGGTTGTTAACATGGGTGACTTTAACTTCCCTAATATTGATTGGCACTTGATTAGTTCCAAGGGTTTAGATGGGGCAGAGTTTGTTAAGTGTGTCCAGGATGGATTCCTGTCACAGTATGTTGACAGGCCGATTAGGGGGAATGCCATACCAGATCTAGTATTAGGGTCGGGTCACACATCTGTCAATGGGTGAGCATCTGGGGGACAGTGATCACCGCTCCCTGACCTTTCGCATTATCATGGAAAAGGATAGAATCAGAGAGGACAGGAAAACTTTTAATTGGAGAAGGGCAAATTATGAGACAATAAGGCTAGAACTTGCGGGTGTGAACTGGGATGATCTTTTTTCAGGGAACCATACTATGGACATGTGGTCGATGTTTAAGGATCTCTTGCAGGATGTTAGGGATAAATTTGTCCCAGAGAGAGAAGAAGAAGAAGAAGGAACCATGGGTGACAAGTGAGGTGGAAAATCTAGTCAGGTGGAAGAAGGCAGCATGCATGAGGTTTATGAAGCAAGGATCAGATGGGTCTATTGGGGAATATTGGGTAGCAATAAAGAAGATTAAGAAGGGGCTGAGAAGAGCAAGAAGGGGACATGAGAAGGCCTTGGCGAGTAGGGTAAAGGAAAACCCCAAGGCATTCTTCAGTTATGTGAAGAAGAAAAGGATGACAGGACTGAAGGTAGGACCAATTAGAGCTAAAAGTGGGAAGATGTGCCTGGAGGCTGTGGAAGTGAGCGAGGTCCTCAATGAATATTTCTCTTCAGTATTCACCACTGAGAGGGAACCTGATGACGGTGAGGACAATATGAGTGAGGTTGATGTTCTGGAGCATGTTGATATTAAGGGAGAGGAGGTGTTGGAGATGTTAAAATACATTAGGACGGATAAATCCCCAGGGCCTGATGGAATATTCCCCAGGCTGCTCCACGAGGCAAGGGAAGAGATTCCTGAGCCTCTGGCTAGGATCTTTATGTCCTCGTTGTCCACGGGAATGGTACCAGATGATTGGAGGGAGGCAAATGTTGTCTCCTTGTTCAAAAAAGGTAGTACGGATAGTCCAGGTAATTTACAGACCAGTGAGCCAAATGTTTGTGGTGGGAAAACTGTTGGAAAAGATTCTTAGAGATCGGATCTATGGGCATTTAGAGAATCATGGTCTGATCAGGGACAGTCAGCATGGCTTTGTGAAGGGCAGATCATGCCTAACAAGCCTGATAGAGTTCTTTGAGGAAGTGACCAGGCATATAGATGAGGGTAGTGCAGTGGATGTGATCTACATGGATTTTAGTAAGGCATTTGACAAGGTTCCACATGGTAGGCTTATTCAGAAAGTCAAAAGGCATGGGATCCAGGGAAGTTTGGCCAGGTGGATTCAGAATTGGCTTGCCTGAAGAAGGCAGAAGGTCGTGGTGGAGGGAGTACATTCAGATTGGAGGGTTGTGACTGGTGGTGTCCCACAAGGATCTGTTCTGGAACCTCTACTTTTTGTGATTTTTATTAACAACCGGGATGAGGGGGTAGAAGAGTGGGTTGGCAAGTTTGTAGATGACACAAAGGTTTGTGGTGTTGTAGATAGTGTAGAGGATTGTCGAAGATTGCAGAGAGACATTGATAGGATGCAGAAGTGGGCTGAGAAGTGGCAGATGGAGTTCAACCCAGAGAAGTGTGAGGTGGTACACTTTGGAATGACAAACTCCAAGGCAGGGTACAAAGTAAATGGCAGGAAACTTGGTAGTGTGGAGGAGCAGAGAGAACTGGGGGTACATGTCCACAGATCACTGAAAGTTGCCTCACAGGTAGATAGGGTAGTTAAGAAATCTTATGGGGTGTTAGCTTTTATAAGTCGAGGGATAGAGTTTAAGAGACATGATGTAATGATGCAGCTCTATAAAACTCTAGTTAGGCCACACTTGGAGAATTGTGTCCAGTTCTGGTTGCCTCACTATAGGAAGGATGTGGAAGCATTGGAAAGGGTACAGAGGAGATTTACCAGGATGTTGCCTGGTTTGGAGAGTATGGATTATTATCAGAGATTAAGGGAGCTAGGGCTTTATTCTTTGGAGAGAAGGAGGATGAGAGGAGACATGATAGAGGTGTACAAGATATTAAGAGGAATAGATAGAGTGGACAGCCAGCGCCTCTCCCCCAGAGCACCACTGTTCAATACAAGAGGAATATACCTTAAAGCCATAAGGTAAGGGGAGGAAAGTTCAAGGGGGATATTAGAGGAAGGTTTTTCACTCAGAGAGTGGTTGGTGTGTGGAATGCACTGCCTGAGTCAGTGGTGGAGGGAGATACACTAGTGAAGTTGAAGAGACTACTAGACAGGTGGAACTTAAGGTGGGGGGGGGGGTTATATGGGAGGCAGGGTTTGAGGGTTGGCACAACATTATGGGCTGAAGGGCCTGTAATGTGCTGTACTATTCCATGTTCCATCTTCTATAAGCAATAAATATCGATAACATGTGTTGATGAGTCCTTGAAAGTGAGTTTAAAGGTTTTGGGAACAGTTCAGTATTGGCATGAATGAAGTTATGTCCTTGGGTTCAAGAGCCTGATGGTTGAAAGGTAGTAACTGTTCCTGAACCTGGTGGTGTGTGCTCTGGGACCTCTGTACCTTCTTCCTATTGGTAGCAGCGAGAAGGGAGCATGGTCTGGATGATGGGGATCCTTGATGATGGATGTTGCTTTTCTGCTACAGCTCTCCATGTAGATGTGCTCAGTGGTGGGGAGGGCATGATGGACTAGGCTGTATCCACTACTTTTTGAAAGCTTTTCTATCACGGGCATTGGTGTTTCCATACCAAGCTGCGATACAACCAGTCAGTATAGTGTGCATCTATAGAAGTTCTCAAGGCTTTACATGACAAGCTAAGTCTTCGCAAACTTCTGAGAAAGCTGAGGAGCTGCATTGCCTTCTTTGCAAGGGCAGTTACATGCTGGACCTAAGACAGTTCCTCTGAAATTATAACATTGAAAAATTGAAAGTTTCTCCAATTCTAATCCCCTGATGAGGACTGGCTCGTAGAGCTCCAGTTTCATCCTCCTAAGTCAGGGGTCAGCAACCTTTACCACTGAAAGAGCCATTTGGACCCGTTTCCCACAGAAAAGAAAACACTG
This sequence comes from Hypanus sabinus, assembly GCF_030144855.1. NCBI lineage: Eukaryota > Metazoa > Chordata > Chondrichthyes > Myliobatiformes > Dasyatidae > Hypanus > Hypanus sabinus. Next base: position 43,505,614 of record NC_082727.1, read on the forward strand.
GGAGCCACAAAACCCGTTTGACATTTAAAATGAAATAACACTGCATACAACGTTTTTTTTTGCCTTTATGCTATGTATAAACAAACTATAATGTGTTGCATTTATGAAATCGATGAACTCCTGCAGAGAAAACGAAATTACATTTCTGCTTGCAACAAAAACATTTTGAACTCCAAAAAAAAGACGTTGGGTTGAAAGTTACTTTTAAGTAAAATATTCAATGTCTATTTGAGTCCTTCTTGTATTTATGAAAAACGCCGAACTTAAATTTTCCGCCAGCAGCAAACCAAAAATAACGTCAGCCAGCTGTCAACCTGAAAAATAAAAGGACTATTTTACTGAACAAAGAAAAAATATGAATATACATAAAATAATAGGCAATTAAAATATTTATCATACTTGGTTAATGGGATTTCTGCTCCTGGACCTCAGCGCACAGCATCTGCACATCAGGGCTGCATGACATCACCTTCATCTTTACACAGGATCGCAAGCTGTCATCTGTGAGGTGTGCGCGATGTTTGTTTTTAATAAAGTTCATGTTGGAGAACACCTGCTCACATACATATGTGAATCCAAAGATCGACAAGACTCCAAGTGCATACTTTTTAATGTTTACATAAATGTCGGGGATAGCATTCCATGTTTCGAACACAAGTTTGTCCGGTTTTAGGAGGTTTTCAATATCACTCCATTTGTGATTCTGAGCAAGAACGGCCTTCTGACGGGCAACATCTTCAAGGTCTGCTGTCAAGTGTCTAAACTTGGACACCCATATGTCTTTGTAGGCTATGTCGGCCAGTTCCATCTCAAGATCAGGTTGACTCACACCTGCCAATGCAGTCGTATTCAGTAGGGATGGATCGATGCTTAGGGGAGTGACCGGGAAGGATAATGTGTGTTTTTCCTCTCTGAACTCACAGAAGCATTTCCCAAACGATGTTTGCATTGCGATGATTGCAGAATGTAAATACTCCAAATTTATCATGTCGTGACCTTGTTTGAACTCTCTCAAATTGGGGAAGTGAGACAATGTGCCTTTCTGTAAATCTCTGGCAAGCACTGTCAACTTGCGCTCGAATGCCAAAACATCCTCCAACATGTGTAGGGCTGTACGTCCTTTCCCCTGAAGAGCTGTGTTCAGCGTGTTCAGGTGCGTTGTCATGTCCACCATGAAGTGTAGCTTTTCCAGCCACTCTGGCTGTTCCAGCTCAGGAAAGGTGAGCCCTTTGCTGCCCAGGAAAGTTTTCACTTCTTCCAGACATGCGACAAAGCGTTTCAGTACCTCCCCTCTGGACAGCCACCGGACTTTGTTGTGCAGCAGGAGATCAGAATATGCGCTTTCCAGCTCGTCCAGTAACAAATGGAATTGACGGTGATTTAAAATTTTTGCCATTATTTTATTGACAATCTGAATGACAACATCCATTACTTCTGTGCATTCCGGAGGAAATGTTTGAGTGCACAGTGCCTCTTGGTGCAAGATGCAGTGAAAAGTCAGCAGCTTTCTGTCCAGCGACTTCTGCAGTAAAGCCACAAATTTTCCAAAGCCACAGGGAGCCGCAGCACAGAGATGAAAGAGTCGCATGCAGCTCCACAGCTGCGGGTTGCCAACCCCCGTCCTAAGTCAATAATTAGCTTCTTGGTCTTGCTGACACTGAGTAAGAGGTTGTTGTTGTGGCACCACTCAGACAGATTTTCGATCTCCCTCCTATGACGTATATGTTGATTTGTCATCACTTTTGATTTGGTTAAATTTTTGCCATAACCAGGAAATATTTGTTAAAACTTAGCACTCCAAAAGAAAAACAAAACTGATTTACGCTCAATAAATGGCATCATGCAATTGAATTTCTAAACAATTGTGAGCTAACTTCACCAGAAGTTTCAACAGCCAAACTATGCTATAGTTTTATAAAAAATCAGGTGCTTGTGATAAACTGAAATGGCAAACTTTTCACCAGATGAAAAATCTAGTATGGAGTTTAACTTCTGTATCAAAAAGCAGCACCACATTTAGCCATCTGAATGAATTTTAAAGTTGCTTAGGTATGGTGGTGAGACCTGGACTGAGTATGATATTTGGGAAGGGTAAACTCTTGCTGCTCTTCTGCCAATGTGGTATGCTAAATGTATAATGGAAAGGTAAAGTTATAAACACCAAAGTACTTGAGGAACATAAAGCTTCCTTCAGATAGGGAAAAAATCTGGGGTATGGAGAACTTCTACGATTTTTAGCTTTCCTAGTTTTAAGATCAAATAGTGTTTGATAGGAGGATTCAGATGATGTGGCTTCCTAGCTGGCTTTGCTGGGCCTGGAGATCACTGGGTCAAAAGGGAGATGGCTGTGAGAAACTAAATACCCAAAGGAAAACCCTTAAGGATGAATACAGTGTGAGTTTTGTTTCTTGTGTCATGACTAAGTAGCTTTTTGCACTCTCTCTTATACCATATAATTTTAAAATGAGGAACACTTATCAAGTAATAGAGAGTAAATTTGGGTTTTAGTAGAAAAATATGATAAAAACACAATTCTACCATATTATTTTTAGTTTGGAGGTTTTCCACTGATAGACTAGAAAGCAGAGGTCCAACAGCACATAATATCGATTGATCATTTTTATTACTGAATTCATATTAAGAGGTTTGAAGAATAAAGTTCAAGCTTGCCGATGTATTGGTCTATGCAGACCATCAATTATCATTATAGCTCCATTCTGAATGCTATAACAGCTATTACCACTAACAGTGCAGTCACCTCTAAAAAATGATGCATACTAAGAAGAAACCTTTTTAATCTAAATTACCATTATAAGTACAAGAAAATAACTTGAAAAAAAACCTTTATATCTCTTTACCATACTACTGCGACTTTGCTGAATTTGCAAGGTTACCAATTAATTGGATTAATAGACTTTTAACAAACTAATTTATTTCAAGGCATAGCTAAATACATCTAAAATCTGATTTAAACTAAGTGATAAACTGTAGATTTAAAGTGATCCATGGTTCCGACATTAAAAATTCCAGGTTTCATACTCAAAACAAATAACACTGCTGATTCATAGGTATCCACCAGAAGGAGTCTAGGAACAATCTTTACCTAATTTATTTACTTCCGATATTCCTTCTTTTTATTGCAGGAGGAAAAACCAAACACATAAAAAGATTGTCAAAACTGCAAATATGCATTAAATACAGAAAATACTGGAAACACTCAGCATGTCAGGCAGCATATGTGGCAAGAAAAGCTGTGACATTTCAGGTCCAGAGCTCCCCCTGCAGATGAGGCTTGATCTGCTAACTGTTTTCAACTTGAATTTAATTTGAATTATTTACTTTACTTTATTGTCACAAAACAATTGATACTAGAGTGTACAATCATCATAGTGACATTTGTTTCTGCATTTTGCACTCCCTGACGTACAAATTGAAATAAATATAATAAAAAATTAAATTATTAATCATAATTAGAAAGTAGAAAAGGGAAAGAAAGGTAGTGCAAGTCAGATCGGGATATTTAGAAGGTACAGCCCAGATCTGGGTTAGGATCTGTTCAGCAGTCTTATCACAGTTGGAAAGAAGCTGTTCCCAAATCTGGCCGTATGATTCTTCATGCTCCTGAACCTTCTCCTGGAGGGAAGTGAGACAAAAAGTGTGTTGGCTGGGTGGGTCTTGTCCTTGATTATCGTGGCAGCTCTGCTCCGACAGCGTGTGGTGTAAAGTGAGTCCAAGGATGGAAGATTGGTTTGTGTGATGTGCTGGGTTAGGTTCACAATCTTCTGCAGCTTCTTCCGGTCTTGGACAGGACAACTTCCATACCGGGTTGTGATGCACCCTCGAAGAATGCTTTCTACGGTGCACCTATAAAAATTATATTATTAGTTGGATTTATTGCAAGTAATACAAGGCAAACAAATACAATAAAAGAATGTTAAATTTTGTGAACATGCAATTCCTCTCACTTTCTCCCATCTCTAAATTGTCTCTGTAGGGAACTATAGAATGAGTCTGGTCTGATGATATATTGTCAGATTTGGCTTGCATGCTTCAGCCTACAATCAGAACTTCCAGGTGTTAAAAGACAAGCTCAAATTCACTTTACTCCACGATAGACCACTTTACTTGATTTCCTTGTTTCTCACTTCCTGACCTTAAAAATAAATGCAAGTTATTTCTTTTGCATCTTTGGCATTGAGGTTATCAACAAATGATTGATGCTCAGCTAGCCATGGGAGACCACAATGGCAGGCATTTGCACAGCTGTCTGATGGTTTTCAGTTTTAACATCATCAGTTTCCTGAGAGACCTGTATTTATTATTACAATCAGCAAATTTCAAGGACTTATCACTGGAGTCCATCTACTCTATTGGAGTATTTTCCCCTTGGGCATCTTTATGTCGCTTCGTTCAGTGTTGCAGTGAGTTGAAGTTTTTGTTTGATTCTAGCTTTTGCTTCAAAAATGCTTGGCATTTGCAACATTAATACAGCTTTTCCAACGTTCGTCAAAATTTTTCATATATTTTCACCATTTTGCATTTAATTAGTGTTCTTTTGGTGTTTACATTTTGTTTCTTTGCAGTAATTAGTGGGACTATTCAGAAACATGTATTTGAATACTGGGTGTTTAACAACTGTTCCATTCTATTTTAAACTTGCAACAATTAACCTTTCAATTATCAATGTGACACTTTAGCTCCCTGCACAACGTGTTGTTTTCACAAAACATGAGGACAAAATATGAGGGCCCATTACACTTGTTGTATATTGTGCTCTTTGCTATCAGATTACACAATGTTCATGCCCACTGCAAGTATACATAGTAGGTGATAGTGTCCAACTCTTATCTGATGCTATTACTGCTGTGGAGTTCATAGTGAGACAGAATTACATAAAGTCATTCACAGATTCTGCACGAGTGCTATTAGATGCGGTTTATTTGATGAATATTTACTTCTGGCCTTTGCTACAACTCTACAAGAGTTTCAGGCATCCTCAGTGTCTTTATTAATTATGTTAAATTAATTAAGTTTGCAGAGAATGCTGTGCAAATTGTTGAATTAATTTGTCTTGGTTCTATACTTTTGCATAATTTTTTTGCTCCTCATTAGGGATGCATTGGTAGTCCTTTTTTCTTAGAGTGCAGCTGGGACACAGAGTGGGGCTTGAACAAAGGCAGGAGAATAAAGAAGGCAGTTCTCAATGAAACATTATTATTAATCAGGGTCTTTCTAGAGAAATTCGCCTACCTTAAGCTCAATAAAGGACTTTCTTCAGAGGTGGTAGGATTCCAATTATGAGGGTAATTGGTAAGTTTGTGGCCGAAGGTAGAAGGAGATGAGTTATACAGCTCTTGTTAGATGCACAAGCAGTTCAACTCTTTGAATGATTATGCAGAAAGTTTGAAGTTAATAACTCATCAGTTAATAATTCATCGGGGTGATTGATAAGTTCGTGGCCTAAGGTAGAAGGAGATGAGTTATTAACTTCAAACTTCCTGCATAATCACTCAAAGAGTTGAACTGCACGTGTATGTAACAAGAGCTATATAACTCATCTCCTTCTACCTTAGGCTATGCAATTATCAATCACCCCTGCTGTGGACACTTTCTGGAGGTCCAAGATCCATATGCTCCACAACCAGTGGACTAAGTGTGTAAATGTAGGAGGGTACTATGTTGAAAAATAAATGTTCTAGGTTTTCTAAAATTGACTCCTTCCTTAGGCCACAAACGTATCAATAAACCCTCGTAAGATGTCCTCACTTAAATCAACCATCTGTTCCAGTATTGTCAAAGAGAGGTCAATAACTCATTATGTTTGATTAAATTGAATGGGGAAAATTTAACCCAATATCAGATTACATGCACCCATTTTTCAGGAGCTTTACAAACTAGCCACATGGGCTGTGATTCCCTTTTTTTTTTGCCTTTTATTCCTATCCAAATTCTGGTCTATATTCAGATCTTATGACTTCCTTATAGGATTAGTGGCTGCTTGAAACAAGCACTAATAGATAAGCTAAATGTCTTCCCTTTTGCATATTGTCAACTTGTTTTGACTCCAACCTGGAATTAAGAGTTTGCAAAACTTAAAGGAATATCTGAAAATCTTAAGAAATTCATCTCTGACACTAAAAACTAATTTTGGCAATATAATAATATTAAATGGTAGAAAACTTGACCAGTTTATTCAGCAGAATTTAGGGGAAAGAGGGAAGGAGAGTAGTTCCAGTATATATAATTCTTCGTCTTGCTCAGCAAGTTTCACATATCCCTCCTTAATCATCTCACTTTCCAGTCATAACATCTTGGAAGACCTTGGACATAGACCACAAGACTGTTTTTTGCCTCTGCTCTGTATAAACTCCCTTTGAATAAACATACCAGCAGCAGCCGATGATAATCAATCGCTTGAGGTACTGCACGATGCTGAATCCAAACAAGAAACAGTCCATCCCTATGTATTTCAAATCATATTCAGGAACTTTAACCATGCTTTTTTGAAAAACAATCCTGCCCAATTACCATCAGCATATAACATGCAGCACAAGAGGTCCCAGCACATTAGACCATTGTTAAAAGAAGATATTGAATGCCTACTGTTCCATGCCCAGATTGCCTTTCTGTAAATCTAATCACTTGGCTGTCCTTCTCCACCCTGTATACAGGCAGAGGCTAGAGAGCAAAGTTACAGAGATTAGGACAACAATGAGATGGTTGTGGTGGAAGTAGAGGAGAGGTCCTGGGATTGCATTATGTTGGTGGACTGGCCCGTATTCAAGGGCTCATCTGTGGATTGGAATGAATACACCATGGTTCTCCTGACTTCATTAAAACAATTGTAGACAAGTGTGCCCTTACAAAATCATTCTGTCTTCCCCAACCAGAATCCTTGGATGAACCATAAGACATGAAATCTGCTGAGGGCCAGTTCAGAGGCATTTGAGTCTGGTGACCAAGAATGTTTCAGGAGGTCCAGATACAATCTCCAGAAAGCCATCTTATGGTCGAGGTGGCAAGTCAAGACTAAAGCTGAATCAGTGAAGGATGCTCGACAGTTGTGGCAATGTTTCAATGCTATCACATTTTATAAAGTAAAATCAAGTGACATAGATGAAAACAGGGCTTCACTTCTAGATGAGATTATGATTGATTCTACTATTGACTTGACTGTGAACACATTCAGGAACCACCTCAAACTCACTCAGTCCCCAATAATTCTGTGGTTTCAGTTTGCACGCAGCCTTCAGGATGGTAAACTGACGAGAAGAAACCAGCCCAGATGAAGTACCTAGCCAAGTACTAAAGACCTGTGCTGATTAACTGGCTGGAGGCTTCAGCAGTCTGAGGTACCCACTTGCTTCAAGCAGACATCACTTATACTGGTGCCTAAGAAGATCATGGTAACCTGCCAAAATGACTACTGTCCAAAGGCACTTGCATCCACAGTGATGAAGTGTTTTAATAGGCTGGCGCTGAAACATATCAACTCCTGCCTGAGAACTGTCTTGGATCCACTCCATTTTGTCTACCAGAGTAATAGGTCCACAGCAAATATCATCTCCTAGGCTCTTCACTCAATCCTGGAACACCGGAGAGCAAAGATACATACATCAGGATGCTCCTTATCGACTACAGCTCAGCATTCAATGCTATCATCCCCTCAAAACTAACAAATAAGCTTTAAGACCTTGGCCTCAATACTCCTTTGTGCAATTGGATCCTCGATTTCTTCACTTACAGACCAAGTCAGTTTGGATTGGCAAGAAAAAGTCTTCCACAATCTCCATGAGCGCAGGTATACCACAAGGCTGTGTGCCTAGCCCACTGCTCTACTTGCATACACTTACAACTCCATGGCTAAGCACAGCTCCAATTATATATTCAAGTTTTCTGACAACACCATTGTCCTAGGCCAAATCAAATGTGGTGACTGATCAGAATATTAGAGAGAGGTCATCTGAGTGGTGCCATAACAACAACCTCTTACTCATTGTTAGAAAGACCAAGGAGCTGATTATTGACATCAGGAGGAAGACACCGGAGGTCTACAAGCCAGTCATTGACCAGAGGTGGAGAGAGTCAGCAACTTTATATTTCTCAGTGGGCCCAGTACGTAAGTGCAATTAAGAAGAAAGCAAGGCAATGCCTCTACTTCCTCTGGAGTTTGTGATGATTCGGCATGACATTTAAAACTTTGACAAGCTTCTAGAGATGTGCTGTGGAGAGTATATTTATTGGCTGCATCGCATCCTGGTATGGAAACACTAATTCTCTTGACTGGAAAATCCTACAAAATATAGTGGATGTTGTGCAGCTCGTTACGGGTAAAGCCCTCCCCACCATTGAGCACGTCTACTTGAAATGCTGTCGCAGGAAAGCAACATCCATTATCAGGGAACCCCACTGTCTGGGACGTACACTCCTGTCACTGCTGCCATTAGCAAGAAGGTAGAAGAGCCTCAGGACTCACACACCAGGTTCAGGAACAGTTATTACCCCACAACCATCAGGCTCTTGAAACAAAGAGAGGAAAGCTTCACTCATCTTCAATTGCCTCATCTTTGAAAAGTTTTCACAACCTATGGACTCACTTTCAAGGAATTTTAATCTCATGTTCTCAATACTTATTGCTTATATATATATTATTATTATTTCTTAGATTTTGTATTTGCACAGCTTGTTGTCTTTTACACACTGGTTGAAAGCCCAAGTTGGTGCAGTCTTTCATTGATTCTGTTATGGTTATTATTCTGTTATGAATTTACTGAGTATGCTTGCAAGACGATGAATCTTTAGGTTGTATATGGTGATGTTATTGTACTTGGATAATAAACTTACTTTGAACTTTGTTGTAACTAAATTCACTCACCCTGCTTGCTCTAATATAGTGCCTGAATTCACTAGACTGAATCTTATTTGCTGCATTTGTGCCCATCTAACTAGCCTAAGATTATCTTAATACAGCCCAGAATTTGATACCTCACTATCAATTACACTGCAAATTTGATATCATTGGCAAATTTCTTAAATGGAGACTCTGCAATTAATACAGTCCATTTGGATGCACCAGAAAATCAAAGGCTCTAGTACCTGGCCCTGTGAAACCAATTTGCTATTTTCTCCACGAGCCTCGTTTTAATTCAACTCATCACTCTCACTTAGATTCCTATGGGTTTTATTTTCTATCAATATATCTTATGATTTTCAAATCCCTTGCTAACAGCTCTGCTTTTACAGAAATGCCTTTCAAAATTAGGAGGCAAATTGTGGCTGGGTCATATTATCGGTGGCCATACCCTACTTTTTCCTCTCACTTATGCAAACACACACATGAACATACACACATGCACAAAACCTCTTACCCTATTTTTCTGACTCATATGCCTGTTCCTCACTATTTCCCCAATTTCTCTGTTCTCCCTTTCTCACCACTTTTCATTATCCATCCCTCTTACATTCTCATTAATTTCCCAGCCGCATGTTCTCTGTTGCTCTTACTCTTCTACATTACCACAACCTATCTCATTTTCTGAACTATCTCCCATCCTTCCCTGGTCCATCTGACTCCCTCCTTCACAACTGAATGCCGAAGTTCTCGGTGTCTTAATTAAGAATCCCAGACTCCACGGGGTAAGTAAATGAAAATGACTCCCAACATTGAGCCAGCTGGAAAATGGAGAGTCCTCCCTGACATCAGAACAGTCTAGAGACTAATATGATTAATTGATAGTTCAGATATTTAAATTAATCAAGGTTAGTAAGATTTTCATTTGAGTCCCATGATACTTCAGAACTCCACTGGTATGATCTTCACCTTTTTCAGCTAGTCCTGCTATTCTTCAGAGAACACAAATTGGCTCTCAATGCACTATTGATATTCTGACTGGATACTTAACTTGTATCACTGTAACTTATGCCTAGTCTAAGAAAAAATAATCCTGTGTTAATAACCAATTTTGAGTCCATGAAGGAATTGTCATACTGCAGCCAATGACAATCCTTATGTTCAGATACAAAGCAACTCATTTCCTAAAGACAAAACCATTTATTAATCAGGCACTAAAAAAAATCTAATTGCCCTTGGCAAACCCATACTACATTAAACGTTGATTTAAGTGGGTCCTCAAGCTTTTTTCCCATTTGACTATACTGAGGTTAAGCTGTCAAATGTGTAAGTTTTAATCAAGTTCAGATTTATTGGCATTCAACCATACAGCTAAATGAAACATCGTTCCTGTGGGACTAAATTGTGAAACACAGTATACTGTATACAGACACACACAGCAAGTGTAGCTACGATACAGCACATATAGTTACAATAAAGAAAAATACAGCCACAAAATAGGTTAACACGAGTCCAAGAGTGGCATGGCCTGTAGATTGATGATGCATGGGATGTTGTCCTGGAGCCCTGTTTCTGTAAGAATGAGCACGCAGCAGTCCCTCATCTCATGCTCGGTCAGTTGTGGACGAAGGTATTCTGGTTTGTTATCGAGGGAGCCGCATTGAAGCACAATATTGATAGGAGAGACGGCCTGCATAGGTTAGCCATTTAACCTAACACAGATTCCAGAGTGCTCTCTCACACCATTTCCAGTGCCTCCTCCCTGGTGGCTGTAACAGGTGAAGCTCTGGTGTGAGGGCCTGGGAGACCTGTTTTGTGCAGTAACCCAGGGCAACAAGGCTCTGATGTCAGTTGCACTATTAAACTATTTACAGCATTTTGTATTATTAATATACAACAGGGTCTTGCGCTCCTAAGAAAAAATTCCTTTCACTTTTCCAACTTCACCGTTAATTCACAAAGTTCGCCAAGTTCCCCCAATTGTGCAAGTGAGCAGGAATGTTTCCTGTCAACCAATGTCAACCTTCCTTTTGTACTTATAATTCTTGCTCTTTAGTTTTTGTTTCATCTTCCATAAACAGTAGACTGTTATTCTTTATTGAGCAAACAACCTCTTGTCAGTTTAAGCCATAGTTTGAACTGTAGGTTCCGTTTCTGGGGTACTGACAGGGCGCATTGTTTGGACAAATGAAGTAGCAAGTCTCATTCAAAGATGCCAAGAGAGACGCCGTGGCCTGTGAACAACAAACTGCGGACTGTAAGGCTCTGTTGCTAGGATACAGGAACAGCAGGACCAGCTGTTGCTGGGATACTGACATTAGGACGCCGTTGCCTGGATACAGGGGGCGGGGTTACTGTGACTAAAGCGAGGAATGTGGATAAGCCCCGTTGCTCGGAGACCGGGAAGGGAAAGTGCGTCCTGTTGCCCGGATACCGGCGCTAGGCCGCGTTGCGGCCTGAGATCAGCGATGTTCCCCTCGGGCTCTGTAGGGCTGCAGGGCCCTTGATTCAGTCCATTTCGGAGGTCGCAGGCTCGGAGCGGCGGGTTCCCCACAGTCGGCTGCAGGATGGATATGAACATCAGGCACCTGTTGGCAGAAGCGGCGGTCTGCGGCAGCGGTACTTAGCCTCAGTCCTGGAAACCCAGCTCCGCTGGTCCTACACTCGGGCCGCGCTTGTGTGTCTCGCCGAAACCTTCTAAAGCACTCTAGGGCCAGTATTGGCAGTCAGCTCTGTTGGAATCAGTGGCGCTAAATGTAGAGGAAAAGCAGCTTTCACGCACTGTAGCTGGGTTGCCCTGATAATTTGTGGGTACACATTTTTTTTACCCAATGCAACCGCAACTATCCTAGGAGCCCGTGAGGCTGAATTTTGTCTCAGCAGCTAGGAATTTAACGTAATTTAAAGTTATTCTGCTTTGAGACTCGCAATATGACGCTGCCTCCTGGCGGCTGTTTCATAGTAAGTTCTCCGGCTGTACAGTATATGGAGTCAGCACAGTTTAATTTGTGGGAAAAATCTATATAGCAGCACTCTAATAGAACGTTAAATTTTGCGATTGTGAACGACTGGGTTAGCCTCCAGCACGTCATCGTTTTGCACAAGTTTTTGAGTGTTTTCTTCGTAGAACATAAACGTTGTTTTGTTTAATACACGTGTTTCGATACTCTCAAATGCTAATTACATCAACAATAAATATCACCAGCAAAATGCTGGAGGAACTCAGCAGACCAGGAGGCATTGGTGGGAAAAAAGTACAGTCGACATTTCGGATTGAAGGGGTTCTAGCATCTGCACATTTTCTCCTGTTTGTGAATAAATATCACTGAAATGTTTGGATAGTTACATAGATCTGTTATGCAATTGGATGGTCAAATTGCATAACATTTAACACATTACCAAAATAAAGTGCTGCATATTAATTGATAAGATCTACAATATAGCTAAAATCTTTTATTTTATTGAGATACAGCTGGGATAGGCTTTTCCAGCACTTTGAGCCATGCCACCCAGCATCCCCTGATTTAACCCTCGCCTAAACCTGAGACAATTTACTTACCAATTAACCTACCATCCTGTATGTCTTTGGAGACCCTGGAGGAAACTCATGTGGTCACAGGAGAATGTACAAAACCCTTAATACAGTGGAAGGAATTGAACCCCTGTCATTGGTACTGTAAAGCGTTGTGCTAGCCACACTGCTACTGACTAGACAGAAGGTAGTGAAGAACAATTGTTTCCTTGCAGGGGAAACATTTGAATATCTTACAGCATTGATTTCAGTTTGATAACACTCATTTATATGGTGTCCATGAATTTGATACTGTGCATAGTAAGACCCAAATAGAGAAAGGAAGACACTAGCATAATTATGATCACTGATGGCTTAACTTTTACCATAATTTCTTTTTTCTGCTTTTTAATAGTGCTATCATCTGTTTATTGAGTATTTTCAGTTGTACTTTTGATTGTAGTGTCAGCTAGTCATGTTGCAGTCAGGATGATTTAAGGTATGTTTCTTTTATAATTAATAGACTTATTTTCTTCCCTATTTTTCAGATTTAAGTACGTTGATGAAAGCTTACAACTTAATAAAAGTCGCCACTGCAGAGAGAACTGCATCGGCTAGAATGGAGATTCTTACCCCAGATTTATATGTGCAGTGTGCTGAACTGGCTTTGCAGGTGGTAAAATACATTAGTACAATATACTACAAGTTTTACATTACTACTGTTCAAATCTTTGATTCAGTTCCAGATTAACATGCTTCAAATGTTAGTCAATAATGATACTTAATGGAAAATCAAATCACATTTCCTATAATAAATTTGAACTTTATAAATTATACTACTAGCCTCATAGTTAATTATGATTATCAAACTATTAGAATTTTGTGAAATGGATATTAAGTGTGCTATTTCTGCGTGACTCTGTCCTCATGACTATGGTTGATGCACATAATAGAGAGATGCAAGTTCTGTAAATAGAACAGTAGAAAGAAGGATGAAGTATTTTTTGTGGATGGCAAACAAATTTTGACCAATAAATTATAGAGGGAAATAAGCTGATTTAACATTCAGTACCATTAATCTGAATCTGAACAGTAAAAAGCAGATTATAGAATATAAACACTGTTCTCTAACCAGTTTAACAGGATTGTAGTTTAAAGTTAACTTGCAGAATTTGGATTACAGAAATGCAGGAATCTATGAGCCAGCCAAACTATGTAAGATTTATGAACTATGCCTCCATGCTTTACAAAATATTTTACATCTCTCTGTTATAATTATTTACATTAATAACTTAAGATCTTGGGTATCTTCCCAGATGTTTATCTGGCAAGTGAGATGGGCTCTTTAGAATTCAGGAGGAGCTAAGTCAACCGATGCTTCAAATGCAGCATCTTTTTCAGAACTCAGCAGTGGTTGGCTTCTTTACCTCATGTCTAGAATTTTGTTCATTTTGAACCATTTGGAAAAACATTCAGCATTTTCTGTTTTCATTTTAGATCAATTATTTCTCCTATTCATCTCTTTTTTATTAATAAACACCTTTCCCAATATTTCAATCACTTCACACAAAGTTCTGGAGTAACTCAGCAGGCCAGGCAGCACCTATGGAAAAGAGTAAACAGTCGATGTTTCGGGCCAAGAACCTTCACCAGGACTGGAGAATAAAAGACGGGGAGTCAGGGGAATAAGGTGAGGGGTGAGGAGGAGGAAGCACAAGGTGATAAGTGAAACTGGGGGGGAAGGAGGGGTGAGGTAAAGAGCTGGATAGTTGATTGATGGAAGAGATTCGGGACTGGAGAAGGGGGAATCGAATAGGAGAGGACAGAAGGCCATGGAAGAGAGAAAAGTTGGAGGAGCACCAGAGGGAGGTGATGGGCAGGCAAGGAGATAGGGTGAGAGAAATGGGAATGGAGAATGGCAAAGGGGAGGTATTGCCAGAAGTTCAAGAAATCAATGTTCATGCCATCAGATTGGAGGCTTCCCAGACAGAATATAAGGTATTGTTCCTCCAACTTGAGTGTGGCCTCATTGTGAGAGTAGCGGAGGCCATGATTTCGAGTCATGGTCATACTCGGGTTAGAGGAGCAACACCTTATATTCATGTACAAACAAGCTGGAGGAACTCAGCAGGTTGGGCAGCATCGATGGAAACAAGCAGTCAACGTTTCGGGCCGAGACCCTTTGTCAGGACTGAAACATTGACTGCTCATTTTCACGGATGCTGCCCTACCTGCTGAGTTCCTCCAGCTTGTTTGTAAATATTGATTTGACCACAGCATCTGCAGTGTACTTTGTGTTTACCTTATATTCAGTCTGGGTAGCCTCCAATCTGATTTCTCAAACTTCCAGTAATGCTGCCCCTACTCCCCTGTTTCCTTCACCATTCCCATTCTCATTTCCCTCTCTCACCTTATCTTCTTACCTGCCCATCACCTCCCTCTGATACTTCTACCCTATTTGTTTCTTCCCTGGCTTTCTGTCCTCTTCTATCAGCTCTGTATCTCTTTCACCAATCAACTTCCCAGCTCTTTACTTCAACCCTCCTTTCCTCCTGGTTTCACCTATCACCTTGTGCTTCTTCCTCCCCTTTCCCCACCTTCTTATTCTAACTCCTCATCTTTTTTTCTCCAGTCCTGAAGAAGAATCTTGACCTTAAACATGGACAGTTTACACTTTTCCATAGTTGCTGCCTGCTCTACTGAGTTCCTGCAGCATTGTGTGTGTGTTGCTTAGATTTCCAGCATCTGCAGATATTTTTTTGTTTGTGATTTCAGTCATTTGATTGGTACATGTTCTTCCCAGGGTCGTCAAATTATTTTTATCATCATTTTAGAAGGCTTTCAAATTCTGTCTGTTGGACTATGTTTTGCCTGTATTTCTATTCTGTTTTAATTTGATCTCTGTCATTCTTTCTGCCTCTTCTCTTCTGAGGGAGAAATGCCTTGCACACAGCTTTACCCTACATTATCCATTTATAGATGATAAATGTTGTGCTGTATTTTGCCAATGTTTGTAATTTTAACTTTGATGTATGTTACTAATCATAGACAATTTGATTTACATTGATAGCTAAAAGTGTAACTTTTCTATCTTTGTTTTATTTCCAGGGTAGTTGGAAAGAAAAAAAAACAAATATGATGCAACATATCTTATTTGCAGTTGACATTCTGTATATTTGAAACATTTGTTTTTTGAATAAATATTTTTCTGTTTTGTATTTTTAGTTACATGCAGAACTTTTATCTCTTTTAGTTTAAACGCGAAGATATTAGCCAGGATTGCTTGAACATGTATTTTCAGGGAACATGCCCTCAAAACCAGTTTTTGTGCAGGGCATGCCTTTGCCAAGCTCAACTGTATGCTCCAAAAACTGCTACAAACATAGTAAGATTTATTTTTATCTATATGAATTCAGCAATTAAAATTAATATCATTAATAACAAAGCTTTCTTAACATATGCCTCAACATAACTACTAGATTTTGAGTAATGCATGTTAATCTTTGTTTTTGTGTGCTCTTGTATGTAAAATAACAAATATTTGGAACTCCAAAACATTTTTCAAAGAATAACAAGCATGGTTTTTGTTAAAATATAGGGCAAGTGATTCACTATCAATTTCTCACCTGAAAATTAGGCAGCTAAGCAAATGATGATTGAACATAGAACATAAAACATTACAGCACAGGACTTTTTGGCCCACAATATTTTGCTGACCAGGCCATTAATATCATAAACTAAATGTTTTGAAAACTAAGGATACATTTCTGGACAGAAGCTAGGAATCTGCAATCTATATTTGTGTATGTATTTGGCCTACTGTAGCTGGTCTTAGAATAATGCCAAAATAGGGCATCTAAAATGGAAAAGTTTCATCTTTCTATTCTGAAAAAATAATATGTAGCAGTAATACTTGATGTAATGTTTGCATTCATCGCCATTCCATAAAATTGACAGAAACATTAGGATTTTCACACAGGTAGTTGAATATAGAAATCCAGAAGTGTTGGTAGTGATTCTTTGCTCTTCCACAAGTGGACTTCTGATGTTGCAACACTTCCAACTACTATCCCAATCTGACTCTGATCTTTATTTAAGCTCTCTGTTAATATTTGTCCCTTTATTTATTCCTTGTTTGCTGTACATGGGGGAAAAAACTGAGCTCAGTCATCATAATGGCATCACCATTGTTAGGCAGCAAGGGTTCCTGTATTAATACCTGACAATTACCAATATTGGAAAAGGTGTGGTCCACACCAAAAGTGTTATTATACATGCATTCCTTTCAAATCAGTGGTAAGTGACCGGACGATTTAGTCCATTTAATTTAATTTGCTAATCAAATGCAGTCTGAAATGAAAGAGTATGATATATACTTGGATAAGCAATGTATTGTTTGACACTTGCAGGAACTTAGAGACCAGCACATCAATTGGCAATATTATTATCTATCTGCAACAAAAAAAATTGGATTTTGCATTCCAACCAAATGGAACCATTTAGATGCACAAATAAAATCAATATTAATTCAAAAATATTCCTTGTGTCTGATTTCCTGGCCATCTGTATCCATTGGTAAAGAGAAGAAAATAAAAAGAGTGAAATAGAGAGAAAGAGGGTGAAAGAAAGGGGGGAAAAAGAGAAGAGAAATGAAGTAAAAACTAATTATCTGGGTGACATATTCCTGTGTTATTGACACAGGAATATTCTAAAACAGACTGGTGTTTATATAGTTTTCACGTTCCTTTCAGAACATCCAAGAACATTTTTTTTTAAATGCAGCCATCAAGAATACTACAAGATTTAACAAATAAGGATGTGATAATAAAAAGATGATCTACTTTATTTGAAAAAAAAGTTAATCAAGGGAGAAAAGTTGAGTAATGTTGCCTGGCTCTGTGTTAGATATGCATTTCCTTAGTCAGCTCTGGTGATAATGGAATGTCAATTTTTTAATTTGTCAATTATGAAGTTAAAGGAGTTATGCTTTTTTTGAGACATCTTTAGAAACTTGTATGGAATTTTTGTTTGTATCTTAGTACCTCTGTATAGCTTGAAACTACTTTTGCAAATGTTGATTTGATAAACAGGTTGGTATAAAAAGGGGTGTGTTTGTGGAGCATGAAATCTCTCACACTAAGCACAGGAGATGGGGAAGTTTTAAATCCATAATGAATAATTATTTTACAAGAGGATTCTCATCCAGAAATCAGTCTGATGTATCTGTCTCAGTATTGAGCAGATCCCTAGTCCACTCAACCCTTCTTGATGCAAGGTCTCAACCCAAAATGTTGATATACTTCCACAGAAACTGCTTGAAAATTGGGTTCTTCCAGTTTTCTGTTCTGGGTGAGGATACATTTGTAAAATAATTGTTTATTATGGATTTAAAACTTCCCTGTGTTCTGTGCTTCATGTTAAACATACATGTCATCTGGAGCAAAGCAACAGTTTATTAGCCTCTGCTTCTTAAACTGCTTCTTTATCATACCAAATATTTTAAGCTAATGTGAATCTAATATTGACACATCTTATTGTATAGTAAGGAAAAAAATAATTGTCATCTTGTAGCGCCTCATTTCCTAGCGTATCCGAACCGACTCACAATTAGATAGCCTACGGGGGTTTGCGAGCACAGAGCTTTGGAGCCTCTTCGCCATGGGGGGCCGGTTGACAGAGGCTTAAAAGTGAGGCTGAAGTTTTCGAATAAAGTTTTTCCTTCGACTGCAGTTACCGACTCCGTGTCGTAATTTTAGCGCTGCTTGTAGCACACCGCTACAATTGGTGACCCCGACGGTCCAAACGATTTTTGGACCAGAAATGACCGACGCCGCCTCTGTTCATGCGGTTTCGTTGAAACTGCCGGGTTTCTGGACACAGCGCCCGGACCTATGGTTCCAGCAAGCCGAAGCCCAATTCCACGTTCGCCGGATCACCTCAGAAGACACCCGCTACTACTACGTGGTGGGCTCCCTCGACCAGGACACAGCTGCCCAGGTCGCGGAGTTCGTACAGTCGCCCCCGGCAGACGGCAAGTACACGGAATTCAAAGCCCTGCTCCTCAGGACTTTCGGACTCCCACGGCGCGAGCGGGCTGCCCGTTTACTGCACCTGGATGGCTTGGGCGACAGACCTCCATCGGCTTTAATGAATGAGATGTTGTCTCTGGCCGAGGGACACACAGGCCTCATGTTTGAGCAGGCATTCCTGGAGCAGCTGCCCGAGGACATACGCCTGCTGCTGTCCGACGCGGATTTCAGTGACCCCCGGAAGGTGGCAGCCCGGGCGGACTTGCTGTGGAACGCCAAAAAGGTGAGCGGGGCGTCCATCGCACAGATCTCCCAGCCACGCTCCCGGCAGCAAACCAGTCCAGGCCCGGCCGCAGAGCCCACTAACCCCCGGCCCAATGACCACTGGTGCTTCTACCACCAGCGGTGGGGCGCAGAAGCCCGCCGTTGCCGCCCGCCCTGCAAGTTCCCGGGAAACGCCAGGGCCAGCCGCCGCTGATGGCTACGGCGGCTGGCCATCGGGATAGCCTCCTGTATGTGTGGGATAGAAGGTCGGGACGCCGGTTTTTGGTTGATACTGGGGCTGAGATCAGCGTTTTACCTCCGACGAGTTACGACACCCGCAGCAGGGCACCGGGTCCCCCCCTGAGGGCCGCGAATGGCAGCACAGTAAGGACCTATGGCACCCGTCAGGTGCAGCTACTGTTCGGCCCCAGCCAGTTCACGTGGGACTTCACACTGGCCGCCGTAGCCCAACCGCTTCTGGGTGCGGATTTTTTGCGAGCTCACAGCCTGCTGGTTGACCTGCCCAGGAAGAGACTGGTACACGCCGAGACCTTTCAGACGTTCTCCCTGGGCGCGGCCCAGTTGCCAGCCCCTCACCTCGGCTCCATCACGCTGTCCGACGACGACTTCACCAGGGTCCTGGCGGAGTTCCCATCGGTTCTGGCACCGCAGTTCACAGCAGCCATGCCCAGGCACGGCGTACAGCACCACATCCCGACACAGGGACCACCCCTCCATGCCCGTGCTCGGCGGCTTCCCCCGGACAAGCTCCGACTGGCGAAGGAGGAGTTCCAGAGAATGGAGGAATTGGGGATCATCCGGCGGTCCGACAGCCCCTGGGCTTCCCCCCTGCACATGGTGCCCAAAGCGACGGGGGGCTGGAGACCGTGCGGCGACTACCGCAGGCTGAACGAGGCTACCACACCGGACCGCTACCCTGTGCCGCACATTCAGGACTTTGCGGCAAACCTGCACGGCGCCCGGATCTTCTCCAAGGTCGACCTTGTCCGAGGGTACCATCAAATCCCGATGCATCCTGACGACGTCCCCAAAACGGCTCTCATCACCCCGTTTGGCCTCTTCGAGTTCCTCCGCATGCCGTTCGGCCTGAAGAATGCCGCACAGACGTTCCAGCGGTTAATGGACGCGGTGGGACGGGACCTGGACTTCGCGTTCATCTATTTGGATGACATCCTCATAGCCAGCGGCAGTCGTCAGGAGCATCTGTCCCACCTCCGTCAACTCTGCGCCCGACTGAGTGAGTACGGTCTTACAATCAACCCTGCCAAATGCCAGTTCGGACTTGATACCATTGACTTCCTGGGCCACAGGATTACTAAAGACGGGGCAGCCCCTCTGCCCGCTAAGGTAGATGCAGTCCGCCACTTCCCCCGACCCACCACGATCAAAGGCCTTCAGGAATTCGTAGGTATGGTCAATTTCTACCGCCGCTTCCTCCCTTCAGCTGCCCGGATCATGCGCCCCCTGTTCGCCCTGATGTCGGGTCCGAGCAAGGACATTACCTGGGACGAGGAGTCCGCCGCCGCTTTCGTTCAAACGAAGGAAGCTTTGGCTGACGCCGCAATGCTAGTACATCCCAGAATGGACACCCCTACCGCCCTCACAGTGGACGCATCAAACACGGCAGTCGGTGGGGTGCTGGAGCAGCTCATCGCAGGTCGCTGGCAACCCCTGGCGTTTTTCAGCAAACACCTGCGGCCACCCGAGCTCAAGTACAGTGCTTTTGACCGGGAACTGTTGGCGCTCTACCTGGTAATCCGGCATTTCAGGTACTTCCTAGAAGGTCGGCCCTTCACTGCGTTCACGGACCACAAACCGCTTACCTTTGCGTTTACAAAAGCATCCGACTCCTGGTCATCCCGCCAGCAACGCCACCTGTCCTACATCTCTGAATACACAACGGATGTCCGGCACGTCTCGGGTAAGGACAATGTCGTGGCGGATGCGCTCTCTCGCCCTACCGTTCATGCCCTTTCCCAAGGGGTAGACTTTGAGGCACTGGCAGAGGCACAGCAGGTAGATGAGGAGATTCCGAGTTACAGGACTGCAGTCTCTGGTTTGCAGCTCCAGGACCTCCCCGTGGGCCCAGGTGAGAGGACCCTACTCTGTGTCGTCGCCACCGACCAGCCCCGTCCGGTCGTCCCCGCAGCCTGGCGGCGATGTGTTTTCGACTCCATTCATAACTTGGCGCATCCCTCCATCCGGACAACTGTCCGGCTGGTTTCCAGCAGGTTCGTTTGGCACGGTCTCCGCAAACAGGTCAGTGAATGGGCCAGAACGTGCATGCACTGCCAGACGGCCAAGGTTCAGCGGCACACCAAAGCCCCACCGCAGCAGTTCCATCCCGCCCACCGGCGTTTCGACCACATTCATGTGGATATCGTGGGCCCCCTGCCAGTGTCGCGCGGAGCGCGTTACCTCCTGACTATCGTGGACCGGTTCACAAGATGGCCAGAGGCGGTCCCGCTCACCAACACCACCTCCGAATCTTGCGCCCGAGCCCTGCTCGCCACCTGGATATCCCGCTTTGGTGTACCAGCCCACATTACCTCCGACAGAGGCGCCCAGTTCACCTCCAGCCTGTGGTCAGCTATGGCCAGCCTTTTGGGGACTCAGCTGCACCACACCACTGCCTACCACCCACAGTCGAACGGGCTAGTGGAGCGTTTCCACCGTCACCTGAAGTCGGCCCTCATGGCCCGCCTGCGAGGAGCCTACTGGGCGGACGAGCTTCCCTGGGTCCTTCTCGGCATCCGCACAGCGCCCAAGGACGACCTGCACGCCTCGTCGGCCGAGTTGGTATACGGCGCGCCCCTGGCCGTCCCCGGGGAGTTCCTACCAGCCCCGAGGGGGCAAGAGGAAGAACCCGCTGCAGTCCTGGGCAGACTTCGCGAGAAGCTCGGTAACCTGGCCCCCATACCCACTTCACAGCATGGGCGGCACCCGACCTGCGTACCCAAAGACCTACGGAACTGTAAGTTTGTGTTTGTACGAAGGGGCGGGCATCGGCCACCGCTGCAGCGGCCATACGAGGGGCCGTTTACGGTGCTCCGGAACAACGGGTCCACGTTCGTGCTGGACGTTGGGGGGAAGGAGGAGGTTTTCACGGTGGACCGCCTCAAGCCGGCCCATGTGGACCTGGCGCAACCGGCCGAGTTTCCGGCGCCTCGGCGCAGAGGCCGACCTCCCAAGCAGGTTCTGGCCCAGGCTGTGGACATTGGGGGGTGTATCGCCAGTTCTGGGGGGGGGTTATGTAGCGCCTCATTTCCTAGCGTATCCGAACCGACTCACAATTAGATAGCCTACGGGGGTTTGCGAGCACAGAGCTTTGGAGCCTCTTCGCCATGGGGGGCCGGTTGACAGAGGCTTAAAAGTGAGGCTGAAGTTTTCGAATAAAGTTTTTCCTTCGACTGCAGTTACCGACTCCGTGTCGTAATTTTAGCGCTGCTTGTAGCACACCTCTACAATCTGTTTGTCAACTGTCTGCTTGGTGATGGGGTAGGGAATAGATACCAATCCCATTGGGACAATGTTGTATTCTGGGGGATCTGATCCAAGGAAAGGTAAGATTAAAAGGCAGGGAGACTGGTGGAGGAATGGAGGCTGAGAAACACTTTTTCCCTTAGTGTTCCACAAATAGTGTTGTAAGGCCACTAGCCTCGTCCTCAAAATCTGGCAAACATGTCCTGAATTGCTGGGTGTCCTAAGACAACTGTTAATCCTATAAAGAGAATTAAAATTGACACTGTCAGATTTATTAAAATACTCAATTAGCCAGTCTATTCCATGTTAAGTTGGTAGGTTAGAGGCAGTTTAGATTTGCGGTTGAAAATTGTTGAAGTTTTAAATTCACTGCAAGATTTTTAAAACTAGAATAAACCAATTTACATGTAATCTTGTAGCTGCGAGTTATACCTAAAAGGCCACAAATGAAGGTTATGAATCTATGGTAACTATTATTTTCAAACTTAAAAGGTTGTAATAGTGCAGAGTATTTTTTTAAATCGATGCAACTTGACAACATACAAACGTTTAGGAAACGCACAGCTGGCTGATGTTTGTGTGTGAGGAAAAATGTAGTCTGAGTTCATTTTCTTTTCTTCAGATACTTAATTGCATGCTTTTGCTTACAGCATGAACTGAATAAAGCTTTGCGGTACATACTTGAGGCCATACAACATGCAAGAAAGGAAAAAAGGTACAATGATTTAGATGTAGACATTTAATATGTCATGCTGAAAAGTGTTAAAATATTTGTTATAAAGTCGTCAAGTTGTACAGCACAGAAACAAGTTTTTGGCCAAATATGTTTATGCCAAACTGTTAGCCCATGTACATTAACTCCTTTTGCCCACTTTAGGTCCATAACCTTCTTAAGTACTTTTTGTTGTGTATTTAATATATTAGTAATGTTTGAGTAATATTGTAAATACACTCTTTGATTAAGCGTTCTTGGTTGAATTTACATAATGCATTGTGAGTTAAATGTAAAAGTATATAAACTATGTACGTCATCATGCCACCACGTGATACGTGCGCAACTTGCTTAACGATCCAGAGAAACATGCCACATCCCCTGTAACAGAGTCAACTGGAAGTGAATGAAGAAAGGTATCGGACGATGCCACAACAGTCTGTACATGCTGTATACCACGAACCATTGCTGAACAGAGGGCAAAGAGGTGTTGGTACCAACCTCTGTGCCTCTGGCTGGAAAGCATACTGGACCAAGAAAGAACCCTGCTGCTCAGAGGAATTGTGAAAGTGATGAAAGCAGTGGGCTCAGTGCAACAGTTTGTGTTGGGAACATAGCTGAGAAAACCTCTGATACGTTAATCAGGTAGTTACTTGCAAAATGTCGCTGGGTTTTAAGCTGGAATAGAGTTCAAGGGGCTTCAGGAAAAATGGAAGTATTTGGCTTTTGTGATTATAAAGAAACTGAATTTACTCTTTGTGAATTAAATTTATTGCATGAACTTCAAATGGGAGACAAAAAGCTCAAATACAAATGATATAAATGACCAAAGCCCAGCTTACTGAATGGAAAGCCAAAATGAAAGGAGTCAATGGAGATATAAAACTGAGGATTTGTTGGATGATGTTGTGAATGAGGAAACCAAGAGGAAGGATCAGATCTTAAAGGAAGCAATAGAAGGATTATTCCCAAGATCAAAATGCACATCCTGGAAAGAAGAAAATGTAAGGTGGTTTAGAAAAAAAAGACAAGAAGTTGAAAAGGAGAAGAGATAGAGAGAAAGAAAAGTATGAAAGAAAGAAGAAATATGAGAAAGGAAAAGAAAGGAATCAGGAGTGGGATAAAGAGAGAGAAACAAGGATTGAAGTAGATCCAGAGAGAAAGTCAAGAGAAGAAGAAAGGTGTCCAGAACCACTTACTGCAGTCTTAGAGTCAACTCCTACAAACACCATGGTGGAGGCCCCAGAACCAGAGATTATTTCACAGCCACAATTCAGCCTGCCAGGCAGACTGATCCCCCAGGTAAGGAAAGACATTATTCCACAAGAGTAAGAAATCTTCCACAGCGATGAAATCTTTCGGCCTGAATGGGACAATTTAAAATTTACTATGCTGTGAATGTCTATATAGTTGCATTATATAGTGTACCATATATGTAGTATCTGCATTTAAGTTGAAATGCATCTATATTAAGTTGGAATTTATAGGTAAGCAGGGAGGAGTGTTGTGTATTTAATATATTAGTAACATTTGAGTAATATTGTTGTTTACATTATGTATTGCAGTTTATGCAGTATGTAAAGGTACATACATGGCTTACGTCATCACGCCACCATGTGATACATGCATGCCTTGCTTAAAGGAAAACACAAAGCTAGATACATTATTATGGACTCCCTTGTTTTTATTTTGATTAGTTTTACATTTTAGAGTGACAAAATATAACACCTTTCTAAATGTCTGTTGAAAGTAGTAGTTCTATCTACCTTCACCACCTTCCTCGGCAGTGAATTAGGCTGTCTAGATATTAAGCAAACCCTTTAAAATCATTCCTTTCACCTTAAATGTGTGTCTTATTGATTTTGCTGCCTCTACCACTGGAAAAAGATTCTGACTGTCTCCCTACCTATGCAACTGATGATGTTACTTACCTCTGTCAGATCACTCTCAGCTTCCTTTGCTACTGGGAAAACAAATCTATCTATCCCCATAACTAAGCTCTTCAAATTAATCCCCATAACTAAGCTCTTCCAATCCAGGCAACTTTCTGGTGAAAATTACAAGTTGCAGGAGCAACTTAGTGTTCAAACATCATCTGCTGTGGAGGCAGAGGGGTGGCTGATATTTGTGGTCGATATCCGGCAATGGGAGTGAGAGTGTAAAGAAGAGTTAGCCAGTATAATAAAGTGAGAGGCAGGGGTGAAGCAGGGGCTGGCAGGCACCAGGTGAAGAGGGCAGATGGGGCCAGGTAGGGGAAAGGAGGAATTGAATTAAAAGATAGTGGATGGTGGATAATAGATAGAAACAGACAAGAAGAGGGAGAGTAAGAAGGTGCAGATGGAGTTAGGTTGGGTGTATTGGCGGATGGAGGTTGAGACAGAGACGGGATAGTGCAGACACAAGGCTGCAGATGATGGAATCTGATAAGTAATGAAGGTCATGTGGACCCAGATAGAGAAATAAGGGGCAGGTGAAACTATTTGGAGATTGGTTATGAGACCTTATAGTTAAAGTGACTTGGTGATAGACTGATGTAGACAGGTGCCTGTGTACGAGAGCAGCACCGTGGTGTTCTGGGCATTGTAGTCACTATTGGCAAGAATGACGTGGGTGGCAGTTTGCACCACCTGTAATGTGACTGGGGAGCCTATGGTGGAAAATTCAGCTAGGGAGTTAAGTGATACTATGGAATAGATTTTGTCAAGAAATAAAAGGAAAGTAAATGAGAGGGAATGGGTTCGGATGAGGAGGGACACCTGGCGAAAGGCATTGGGACTGGGGTAGAAGATGCTGTTGACTTCAAGATAATGACTTCTTTCATACCTAGTTGTAACAAAAAGCTTCATCTGGCTAGATTGATGAAAGCTATTCAGAAGGACATTGATAAAGTAAAATCAGTAATATGTCTTAGCAGAGGTAAAGTGTTGATTGCATGTGCTGATTTAAAACAATAGGAGAAAATACTGAAAATGAAGTCTCTAGATGGGACTAATACTGTTACTACATTGGTAGAGATTGAAATAAAGGTCCGGGTATTATTTCAGGGATAGCTCTGTGTGTATCTATGGAGGATATTAGGGACAACTTGAGAGGGAGTAAAGTGTATTGGCTAAGAGATGACAGACTTGGAGAGAAGGGAAAATATGTAATAGTTGTGTTTTTCTGATAAAGTTACAAGAAGATTTCATTCCTCGACATCTGTTGGGTGTTGGCTTAAAATAGACACAAGGATTCGGATGGAGGAAGATCATGGAGTGAGGTTGAAGAGATGGGAGGTGGGGGGTGAAGCATCTAGTGAGGTATTGATTCTTAAAAATAGACTTCCTTGCATTTCTATGTGCAGTAGTTAATCAAACAGTATGAGTAGGAAAGAAATCTGAATGGTGGATGCAACTTATTTGGGATAAGTTGGAATTAATGCAGAGCAGGTACATGAAGTACTTAGGAGAGAAGGTTTGGGGAATGACAGCAGAAGGAATGGGTTGGTTGTGGAGGATGATTGTACATAAGGTGCTACACGTTGATCTTTTCAGTTCAACTTATAGTTCTTCATTGAAATGCAAGAAGTCTGTTAGCCAACAAATAGGAATTTAAAGCATATGTTTTATGTTTTGGTGTTCCTTTGAGTGTTATCTGTGTATAAGAAACTTGGCTGTGATCACATTTATCATTTTAAGATTCTGGGTTATGAGGTTGTGAGTTATGATAGACGTACAGCTGTGGGATGCGGCTGTGCCACCTTTGTGAAGAAGGGTTTATTGTACAGAATTTTACTTTCTCCATTGATTGCTCAATGTGTAATTATTGAATTGTTATATCCACAGGGTGGGATCAGAATTGTGAACTTTTATAATCCAGGTTGGGAACCGAATGTGGAGGGTTGGGGAGAATGATGGTAACTTACTCTGGTAAAATTATTTTTTGTGGTGACTTTTGTGGTTTGTGGGACAGTATGACTACAGATGCTAATGGGACAGCAGTAGAGAAGTTTCTGGAATAATATGATTTAGTTTATTTAAATGATAGAAAAGAGACTAAGATAGATGTTGCCAATAGTTGGGGTTCTTGTCTAGATTTTACTTTTATCTCTGCTCCACTTGCTGTACTTAATAGCTGGGATGTCATGGCTGATTTTTGGGAGGTGATCATTTCCCAGGCTTGTGTATTGTAAGGATCAAGGTTCACAGTCAGAATTGGGGTTCGGGTACTAAATGATACTTTAAGAGGGCAAACTGGGGGAAAAAATTCAATTGAGTGTGGTAAATCATTTGACTGATTGTCTCTAGACAATACCAAAGAAAAAGACTATCAGAATATAATTTCTATTTTATGTGAGGCAGCCCATCAAGCCATTCTTTTGGTGTCTAGGAGAGTGGTAAAAATTGTGTTCCTTTTGGACACAGGAATGTGCAGAGGCCAGAGACCAGAGACAGGAATATCATGTTTTGAAACTTAGATTAACACAAAAACCTTTGATGAATTTTGAGCAGGTAAGAGTGATAGGAAGGGGAGTTATTTGGAATGCTCCAAGGGTGGTTTGGAGGAGATTTTTCTCATCAGTTGGGTGGGAAGCTGGCATGACAGTGGTGTGGAGAATGCTAAAGATAATGAATGGTGACAGAGGTTGTGACCAGATTTCAGTGTTAGTGAAGAATGGAAATTTGGCTGCAATGGACAAAGAAAAAGCAGAATGTCTGGGAAACATATATATTAAGAAGTGACAGTGCATTTTGACAGACAGTGGGAAGAATTGTGAGACACAAGATGTTTGAGAGTACTATAGATGATGACTATGTTGGCGAAACTGAAATTGACTGTCAACTGTGCCAAGTACTATAGCCCCAGAACAGCATATAGTTACCTGTCATAGACTCCAGTATCTGCCTGAGGCAGCCCTAAAGAAATTGCTTGAGTTTTATAAGGTCTGGAAGCTAGGAATGCTCCCAGGAGATTGGAAAAGGGCTATGGTGTCATCTATTGTTAAACGTGGGAAGGATCCTATGCTGCCTTTTGCTCCATTATTTATTTTAAATAATGGAGAAAAATATAGTAGTAAGGCTGATAATTGTTTTGGAGATGGGAGAATTCCTTAGTCGTTACCAATGTGGGCTTCTTAAAGGGAGATCTACATATAATGCCCTTGTACTACTAGAAAATGATACTTAGAAAGCTCTTACAGTAAAAGAATCAGTAGTTGTACTATTTTTGGACATTGAAGAAGCTTATGCCATGCTATGGAGAAAGGGCTTTTGATTAAACTCAGTAAGCTTGGTATTGGTGGTAGGTTTTACAACTGGATATTGGATATTTTGTTTGGCCAGTCATTTAAAGTGAGGGTGGGTGAAGAACTACCATCTGAGTTCTCGGTGGATAGTGGGACCCCCAGGGTGGTGTTATTAGCCCAGTTTTGTTTAATCTGATTATTAATGATATTTTTGAAGGTGTTGTGCCTGGGTTTGGTTTGGCTTTGTATGCTGATAATGGGACTCTGGAAAAATGGTCATTATCTGCCTATGTGGTAAAGTCTGTGCAAACAGCATTATCAGCAATGGAAGAATGGTCTTTGAACTGAGGTTTTAGATTTTCTGTTTCCAAGTCAAAGTATGTGGTTTTTACACAGAAACATAGGTTGGATAATATTCACCCTACTCTGTTTGTCTGTTTGCTGTTTAGGGTTCCTATGCTTAAATATTTGGGGCTATGGCTAGATTCGAGACTGAATTGGCTAACATATATAAAGTTTTTGGAGGATAATTGTAAGCAAATCAATAATTTTATGTGCTGGTGGCTGGGTATGACTGGGGAGCTTCTAAGGAGATTCCATCGCACTTTAATGCACTCTTGTCAGGATTATGTTTGAGTGATTTATGGGGAGGCAGCTTGTTCATCTTTATATAGGTTGGATGTCCTACAAGCCAGTGCACTTTGAGTCTGTGGTGGAGCATTCCAGACCATATCAAAAAATGCATTGGGGGTTGAACTAGGCGAGATGCCTCTTGATGTGGAGAGAAAAATTGAGCCTTGCACACTGGACTTCCATAATAGGTTGGCTACGTCCCATTTGACGTATTCCATTTTTTTAAATTAGTTTTTTTATACATTTTCTACATCGCTACAGATAAAAAACCCCCAGATCAAAATGAAGAACATTGATATGGTGCAAAAATAAACATACAATAATAATATGGTATAAAAAAGATAATTGAGGAAGCACCCAAATTGAAGACATGTAAAATTAGTATCCTCCCCAAGCCCCGCAACAAAAAAAAAGAACTCCAGACCAACCACAACACAATATAGAGAATATAAATCAGGACAATCAAACCCCCAAAACTGTAAATACACTTAGCAACAGAAGATATTAATGCCTACTACCAAAAAAAAAGGAGCTGAAAGCAAGGGACCGAGAAAAAAACCTTAGTTAAGAGGAAGGTTAGGAAAGTACTCAATAAAAGGTCCCCAGACCTTATGGAACTTTATATCCGAATTAAGAACTGAATAATGAATTTTTTCAAGGTCCAAGCAGGCCATAATATCGTTAAGCCATTGAGCATGTGAGGGCGGGGCAACATCTCTCCATCTAAGGAGGATTAAACGTCTAGCCAGGAGAGAAGCAAAAGATAATATTCGACACTTAGTTGAACTCAGACGTAAATCTGTCTCACCCCAGAAACTGAGCAAAGCAATTAAAGGGTTAGGTTCTCGGTGGTGATTCAGAATATACGATAACGTTATGAAGACATCTTTCCAAAATTTCTCCAAGCTAGGACAAAACCAGTACATATGAATGAGAGAGGCCTCGCCCCTTTTGCATTTACCACAAAGCGGACTAATGTTAGGGTAAAATCGAGATAATTTAGATTTAGACATATGGGCTCTATGAACAATCTTAAACTGTAAAAGGCAATGGCGAGCACAAAGAGAGGTTGAATTAACCGATTTGAGAATCGAGTCCCAAGTCTCATCAGATAAGGAGGTATTTAAATCATGCTTCCATGCCATTTTAATTTTATCCACAGGGGCACGTCGTAAGGCTGCTAATTTATCACGAATACATTATATTAAACCTTTACCTAGTGGATTAATGGAAAGAAATAAATCCATAAAATTTTTCTCAGGCATTTCAGGGAAGTTAGGAATTAAAGGATTAATAAAGTGTCTAATTTGGAGATATCTAAAAAAAAATGAGCATTGGGCAGATTGAACTTAGCAGAGAGCTGTTGAAAAGAAGCGAAGCGATTATCAATAAAAAGATCTTCAATATGTCTAATGCCCTTCCTATACCAATCATGGAATGCTGAGTCATACGTAGTAGGTAAAAAAAGGTGATTATGTAAGATAGGGCTAGAAAAGGAAAAACCATGGAAACCATGAAATTTCCTAAACTGAGCCCATATATGCAAAGTGTGTCTAACAAGAGGATTAACTATTAATCTGGACAAACTACTAGGGAGTACAGAGCCAAGGAGTGCAGAGATAGATAATTCTTTAGTGGAGCTCAACTCCATTGCCACCCAATTAGGGCACTCAGGTTGGCCATGGAAAAAAGACCAAAAGGTAGCACAACATATATTGGCTGCCCAATAACATAAACGAAAGTTAGGTAAAGCCATGCCACCCTCTTTTTTAGATTTTTGGAGATAAACTTTATTAATTCTAGAGCACTTATTCTTCCACAGATACGACAAAATAATGGAGTCTAATGAATCAAAAAAAGATTTAGGAATGAAAATTGGGGTTGAATGAAATAAATATAAAAGTTTAGGGAGAACAAACATTTTAACAACATTAATATGACCTACCATAGACATAGATAGAGGTGACCATTGTAACAGACTCTGTTTTATAGTATATGAAAGATTGGCAAAGTTTTCACGAAAAAGATCTTTAAACTTCCTTGTGACTGTAATTTCAAGATAAGTAAGTTGATTATGAACTACTTTAAAAGGGAGATCACGGAATGTTATTTCTTGTGCTTCTTTATTAATTGGGAAAAGTTCACTCTTATGTAAATTAATTTTATAGCCAGAGATCTGGCTAAACTGATCAAAAAGTGAAAACATTGGAGGTAAGGATGTAGACAGATTTGAAAGGAAAAGTAATAAGTTATCAGCATGAAGAGAAACTTTATGCTCAACACCCCTCTCCAAATCCCGGTCAATTCAGGACAATTTTGAAATGCTATCGCCAAAGGTTCTATAGCCAAATCAAAGAGAAAGGGACTTCTTTAGTGGAGCTGATGGGTGCCACATTTGAGGTTAAATAACTGGGATTTCTGAAAATTAGTCAAAACAGAGGCAGTGGGACACAGATACAGCAATTTGATCCAAGAGATAAAACTTTGACTGAGGTCAAATTTTTCTAAAACTGCAAAAAGGTAGTTCCACTCTATACGATCGAATGCTTTCACCGCATTGAGGGAAATAACACATTCAGGAAACCCAGTTGGAGGTGAATATAAAATGTTAAATAAAAGCCAAATGTTAAAAAAAGGAAGATGCTTTTTAATAAAACCAGTTTGATCCTCAGAAATAATAGAGGGAATAACAGTTATAAGCCAAAACTTTGGCCAAGATTTTAACATCAACATTAAGCAAAGAAATCGGCCTATACGAGGAACACTCTGTTGGGTTTTTACCCTTCTTTAATAAAAGAACAAAAGATGCCTCATTAAAAGAGGGTGGCAATTTACCGTAATTAAACAAATCAGATAATACTGAGAATAACTGAAGAGAAAGAAGTGAAGAGAATGATTTATAGAATTCTACGGGGAACCCATCAGGACCAGGGGATTTCCCTGAAGACAATGCAGAAATTGCAAAAGATATTTCTTCTGATGATATAGGCGCATTAAGTTTAGCTTTAAAATTAGATGAAAGCGAAGGAATATTCAGATTATTTAAAAAATGATCAACAGAGATATTCTCATTCAGAGATTCAGAGGAATAAAGTCGAGAATAAAAATTTTTAAATGTGTAATTGATTTCTAAGTGATCCGATGTAAAGTCTCCATTCTCCTTCCGGATCTTTGTAATATGTTGTTTGGCTTTGGAACACCTCAGCTGATTGGCTAGAAATTTACCAGATTTGTCACCATGAATATAAAAGCGACTCCTACTTTCAAGAAGTTGACATTCGACAGGTTGAGTAGACAGAAGATTAAATTTAGTTTGAAGTTCTACATGCTTCTTGTATAACTCAGGATTCTTAGTTTG
The DNA here is from genome assembly GCF_030144855.1 of Hypanus sabinus. NCBI lineage: Eukaryota > Metazoa > Chordata > Chondrichthyes > Myliobatiformes > Dasyatidae > Hypanus > Hypanus sabinus. Next base: position 43,537,700 of record NC_082727.1, read on the forward strand.
AGCATACAGTTGATCCAATTCTTTAATCTGATTAATGAGGTCTAATCGATCTGCACAGGACTTTCTATTAAGATTTGCTGTATAGGAGATTATTTGACCCCTCAAATATACTTTCATGGCATCCCAGACAATCTGGGATGACACTTCAGATGATGTATTGGTGTTAAAATAAAAGGTTATCTGATCCTTAATAAATTTTAGAAAATCATCATCCGATAATAAAGTCGAATCAAACCGCCAGTGTTTATTCCTCTGAGGGAGACCAGGAAAATTTAAAGACAGAGTAATTGGGGCATGGTCAGAAATCAGTATACTCTGATAATCACAAGAATAGACAAATGGAATAAGTTGATTATCGAGAAAGAAGTAGTCAATTCTAGTAAAGGTATGGTGAAAATGTGAAAAAAAAATCTCTCTCAGTAGGATAAAGGAAACGCCATATATCAGAGATACCATAATTAGAGAGAAACGATTGAATAGCTAAGGCAGATTTAGTAGGTAGTCTAGTAACAGAGGACGATTGATCCAAATTAGGATCTAACCAACAATTAAAATCGTCATCCAGTATAAGAGAGTATGTGTTTAAGTCTGGTAGTGAGGAGAAAAAATGTTCAAAAAAACTAACATCATCAAAATTGGGGGCATACAGGTTTGCTAGTACAACTTTAGTATTATATAATTTACCAGAAACAATAATAAAACGGCCATTTGTATCAGATATCTTATTATGGAGTTCAAAAGGAATATTTGAGTTAATAAGTATGGAGACCCCCCCCCCCCCCCCAGCTTTGGCGGCAAAGGATGAATGAAAATGCTGACCCGCACACTTTGACAAAAGCCGAGAGTTATCAAAACTACAAATATGAGTTTCTTGAAGGAAAGCAATGTCAGCTTTGAGTTGTTTAATATGTGAGAAGACCTTCCTTCTTTTAACAGGGTGATTCAATCCCTTTACATTCCAGCTCACAAGTTTAAGTGTATTAACCATTATCAATTTGTTAGTGCATAGAAGGCAGCAGGCATATAAAAAAATCAAGCAGTACAATAACAGTCTGGGAGCAAAAATGTAAACATAAATCAGTAGATTCAAAACAGAGACATCCTGAATAACAAAGGAAAGCAAAAGAAACAGTGAGTAATGTTGGAACTGGAGAATCCACCCCACCCTCGCAACCCAAAACTAGATGGCTACCTAAAAAAGCAGCTAGCTCTACCAAAAAAATTAACCCAAGTATGACTTCCAGTTCTGTGTCGTTAACAACAGTTCCGTATAAATACTATAGCAAATAGTAACTAGTTTATGCACTAGAAAACATAATTACAAATAGGAACAACTTCGACAGAAGTATAAAACTTAATACAAAGAAAATCAGAAGAAAACCAAAACTAACCTACCCGTGAAAAATTATATAAGATTAAAAGAAAAAAAAAGGGAGGGAGAAAAGGGGGAAATTATAGATTCGAAGAGAGTACTTATCAACCATTTACAGAAAAAAAAGGCAAAACTTAAACTATGAATCAACCAACAGGGAGGCCTTCAATTAAAAACTCCAAACCTCCAAAACAAGTTAAAGTCAATTGTAGATCTCTGTAGATAAAGTTATACAAAAATAAAATAGATTACACAAATACAATCTAAATGTCCACAGGGAAACATTAAATTCAGATTATCTATTTAGAACAAATGCACTAAGTCCAGGGAGAGATTGACTACAGCCCTTAGAGTTTCAATAGATAATGTCTGAATTATTCAAGTAAAGTCTGAGTCCGGACAAAATAGTTTTACTTTGAGAGGTACTTATCAACCATTTTAGAAGGTCAGACCGGTTCCGAAGAAGACGGGGTGGCCGGAAGACTTCCAATAAATGCCTCAGCCTCCTTCACTGATTTAAACTACTTATTATCTCCAGTAGTAAGCGTAATTTGAAGATTGGCTGGATTTCGAAAGGAGGGTCTGAATCCGCAATCAAAAAGCACTTTCATTACACCTTTAAACTCAGCACGCATCTTCAGAACCTGGGGGCAAAATCCTCCACAAAACGAATGACTGTATTTTGAAAAGCAAAAGTACCTCTGCGGCGTGCCTCCATAATCAAATGGTTTTTCACCTGGTATTGATGAAAGCACAAAATTACCGGCCGTGGACGGGAACCCAGAGTTGCACGGGGAACATACATCCTGCGAGCCCTTTCAAGCTCAGGTGGAGTCGGAAGAAATTCTTTCCCAAAAATCTCACAGAGAAAATCGGAAAAAAAATTTCATGGCAGAGCCCTGTTTGGTGGCCTCTGGCAAACCAAGAATTTGTAGATTGCAACGTCTGCTCTGGTTTTCAAGATCCACCATTTTGGAAAAAAGTTTACTATTCTTCTCCTCTAGGCTGGAGCAGAGAGTTTCAAGATATTGAACACGGCGTTTTAAATCTTAAGAAGTTGAGTCAATGCGAGATAAATGTTTAGCATGTTCATCCACTCTAGTGTTGATCCGATCCAATTTGACATCCAGCTGGTTGAAAGAAGTTCTGAATTCCTTTAAAATATTTTGTCGATGTTGTTCCAAAGCAGCGAGAATGTCAGCCGGCAAAGCCGTAGAAGTTTCCTTTTTCCTGGTTTTAGTACTTTTGGTAGCCATTATAAGATAGATGTGTTTGCAGGCAGGTAAAAGAGACCTAATAAAATACCTAACTAAGGTTTAAGAAGGGAGACATATAGTGCAAAGATAGGAAGAATCACGGAGCAAAAATTCGGAGCAGCTAAACAATTGCCATCTTACCGGAAGTCACCGACGTATTCCATTTTAATGGATTGTTGGGGATATACTAGCAGAGTTGGTAGATGTTTTGTGTGGATAATTAGGGAATATGTATGGGAGTCTGATCTTCAGGATTTGTAGATTAGCCCAACTGTAGCCTGGTTGGGAGTCCCACCATGGAAATTCCAGATGTGGGAGTAGATTTGACGTTACTTGGGGAATAGGCAGATTCTTGTGGGTGGTGAGAGGGTATCTGGTTATTTACGGCAGCAGTATTTTTCCTTTTCACCTATCTTTACAGATGTCCTAAAGACCCAGTAACCTGGTGAGCTCTGGGATATTTATACCCTGATTTAATGTTGAGGAGGGGAAAAGGCTGATGGATGTGTTGTCCATCTACACAGCAGAATTTATGTACATTATCATTAGTCTGCAGTGAGTCGAACAAGATAAATCAAATAGAGTCGTGATCTGCTCAGATTCTGCCTCGGTACTGCAGGGTTTGGAATCAAAGCTTTCAAGGAGACTTGATCTGTTGATGGAAGGTTGATCTGTTGTATGTTCTGGAGAGTGTGGTAATAGTAGTACAGTTTTGTTGAGTAATTGCACATGTTGGTGTATTGGGTAATGACTTACTAAGTCAGAGGTAGATATTATAGTCAAAATAGGAAAGTATGAAGCCAAATCTTGGGATTGGAAAATGGATAGGAGTGGGACAGGTAGATGGTATTACAATTTGCTTTCATCAAATCTGCCCTTTGGGAAGGAATAGGAGGGATGCTGTATGGTTGTTGAGATAGTGGTTGGGACAAACAGGTTTGCACCCCACTTTGGCACTTGTTGGTAAGTATGGGACTGTGTGGTGTGATTTTTTTGTAAGGTCCCAGTGGCAGTAGAACATGTGATCATGGAGTGCCACAGATATTTGTTGGGACATTGAAAGCAGGTTAACTAATTATTGGGTAGATCTGGGGTGCCTAGTTTGCAGAACATTCTGGCATCTGAGGCAGGGGCGGTTAAGTCATGTAGGGTCCTGGTGAACTTTTAAATTAAGACGGGTTTGGGAGGCAACCTCTGATCCCTGTCATGGCTCCTGTCATTCTATGTTACAGCAGGTGATGGCAGTGCAACTTCCTGATAGGTGAAAGCTGCCATCAGCACAAAAGAAGAAAAAGAATGTAGACAGATATAAGCAGGTGAGATAGGGGAATTAAACTGTGTGATAGAGGGCTTGGGGGTATGTTGGCAGAAAAGTGGGATGAGAGAACAGCATTGAGGACTTAAGGGCCTGCATTGTGCTGCAAGTTTTCTATGTTTCAAGAACTTGGATGGATCAGAAGGATAAAGATGTGCAGGTGTTCCACTAAATGGTTATCTAGTCTATGCTTGGTCTTGCTAATGTAGAGGAGGCCTTATTGAGAATCTTTGGCTAATTCAGGTCATGCAAAAACAACCCACCAGTATCTTACTTTCCACATAGGCTCCACTCAGAATTCAATACTGAACTGAATGGAAATAAAATTGGAAAAGTAATGTATTTGTAACACATTTCTATGGATGAGCTACCATAATAGTTAATTATCATTGTAGAATTTAAAGTAAAGCCTTCTTTTACAGATACAACTTCCTCATTTACAATGCCTCTGTTATATATTGGATGGTGATAAGGCTATTTTTAAAGCCAGGCTTCTATACCCATGTGATCGCAAGTCTTTCTGAAGTAATAAAATCATTGGAAATAACTAAAGATTTGGATTATGAATGGAGGGCTCAATTAATGATGTAAGTTGCTTATTTTTCATTGTAAAATCACATATAGTTCACTAACGTATCAGCAATCAGGTAAAACATAATTACTGCAAAATAATATATTTGGTAATGACTTTTTGAAAGACTATATTTGTGATTTTTCATTAAAGCAAAATTTTAAGCATTAATAAAAGCTTACATCTGTATATTCACAACCTAAGGATATATAAAAAGTGCATACAGCTAATGAAATATTTTTGGCATGTAATCACAATTTATAACATAGAAAAACTGGCAGCTAATTTATAAACAGGGCACTTCCACAATGGCAATGTGATAATTAAAGATAATCCATTTGAATGATGTTAGTTGGAGAGGACGTGTTGAATTGAGTTAACACCTTGCTTTTTGAAATAGCAACTCAACTAAGCATGATGTATTCTGATATTTGATTTATATGAAAAAATTCTTTCATTGTTATTGTTGCTGAAGTGAAATCCCAAAGCAATTTTGTTTTTCATTTTGGTAGCACTGAGGATTATAATTTGACTTTGGAAATATTGGAAATGGGCTGATATTTACAACAGTACAGTAAAATCATAGTAAAATCATTTTACTATTAGCATCTTGATTGCAAATTTATTTAGTTACTTGAACTAAAATTTTACAGTTATCAAGATAGGACTTAAATCCATCTCTTGGACCCATATCTTTGGCTTCTGGGTGATAGTAATTTCACAGCTGTATGGATTATAATCAAGGGCATTTGTGGAAGCCCATTGTGACAAATAGTTGTTGTGGTGATTTAATGCTGGAATATGACCACTATGCTGCTTCTGTCTGTGATGCCAATGGCGTTACTCTGTGATATTGAAACATACAATACTGTCACATTCATTGGCATTTGGTGCTGGCTTCATTGATGTCATCTCTTGGCTATGATTGGTATGCTCTGATAGGTCCTCATGTTCTTAGAAGAGGATAAGTCAAATATAAATTTATGTATTCCACTTATGATTTGGGGGAAGAATAGTTAAGCCAGCAAGCCACTTTGCAAGTGAGGAAATAAGCAAGGTTTTAGATTACAATAATTTAGTTTAAAATAATTATTGTTAACTATGCCTCACTATATTTTTTATAAAAAGTTCAAACATTTCTACTTAATTTTTCAGAGCACTTCTTGAATGTTATTTGGATGATGGGAAAATGCAAGATGCAACAAACTTTTCAAACAGTACTGCAAACTTCATTAAATATAATGTTCCCCATATGTACCCAAAGATACTTTCTATTCAGGTAAAAGGGTTTTAGTTTGATATTTCAAAAAGAAGCAGATTTTTCAGTATCTTAGTGATAATAAAATATACATAATAAATCTACAGTAAAAACAAAATATTTAGCTTATATTAGCATTATCTTATGTTTTTTCATTGCCCTACATTCTTCAGTTGTTTCCTGAATTAGGATGGTTTGTGATGTGAAATGTGTAATGTTCCTTTGTTCCTACTATCTTTATCTTATCCAGCTTGAGAAGCTGTAAATACAATGACACTGCTAGAGAATTAGCTGTAGAGCTATAATAGAGTTGTGAGTGGGAAGGGTTAAACTGAGGAATGGGGTAACAACTTGAGTCTTGGGTTTGAGTTTTCTGGGTGAGTGAAGTTCCAGTAAAAGACTCCACTCCCAAAAGAATGTGGTTGATTTTTAACTTCCCTCTGCAATGCCTCATCAAGACATTCCATATGATGGCAGTTTGGAACAGGCAATAAACATTGGCTGAGAAAGACCCTCTGTGAATGAATACAAAGAAAATCATATTTTATACATAAAATCATCTGAATAAATGTGTCTGTATACCAATGCCTCCTGGGGAAATAATTAACCTCTGCTGTAAAAGCAGAATAAGCTGAAAATTCTCAAGGTCAGACAGCATCTCTGGGGAGAGAAGTGGGGATATACTTTGGGTTATTGGAGTACCACTTATAAGAAAGGTCACCGACCTGAAACATTTACTGTCATTTCACTTTCCACAGATTTAGAGGGATTATCCAGTATTTTTGGTTTTTGTTTTAGATTTCTAGCTTTGCAATTTTCCTCCACACAAAGGATGCAAATACATATGCATGCCTATGTTTTCAGTATTGCTTTAAGTTACAGATCATTTCACATGACTGTTTTTGCAGGTTAGAATCTTAAAGGAGCTGTACTATTCTTTAACACTGCATGTAGACTTTCAGGCAAAAACACACCTGCTTTCTTCTCTAGTTGGGCTTTCCAAATCATTATCTGGGAAGTCATGTGAACTTTTCCTTCATGAAGATGGGTTACCAGCTGGTTCAACCTACTTGTTTCCAGTAACCATCAGTAGATCCTGTATCTAAAGTACTTGCTGCAGAATACTGAATTCTGGTATTTGAGCCAATGCTTTAGAGTGCCAGATTGAGTTGCTCAGTGGCTCTGCAAACATGGCCCAGGCAGGTGAGAACATTTGAAGGGACAAGGGGACAAAAATATGGGAAAGGAGAAGTAAGAAGTGCATACTTCTGCTGCCTGAATTTTGTAAGTTTGAAAATATTATACGGTAAGGAGGAAAAGAAACATCATAAATGCATCATTATTTTCATGAGAATCAAAATAAAACAGATGTTGGAAAACTAAGAAAAAGAAACAAAAAGCTCTCAGCAGGTCAGACAGAATATGTGGAAAGAGAAACAGAAATAATATTTTGCATTGATCTGGTCAATGCCATTGACTATTAGGTGAATTACTGAGCACTTTAATAAAACTCTGTGACGTTATTAGGACAGTAATTGGGAGATAGTATTTGTACTTGATTGCAAGTGTGAGGTCATTGATCTTTGGCTGGGGCTGGTTCCAAATCCTGGGTGTAGCTTGCATAGAGTTGTTGCTGATGTCCTGTAATGAAATAGGTGTTTTTTTGGATCCCTAGTCTCTGTCAGATTTTGATGATGGTCTTCAACCTGAAATATTAACACTCGTTCTCTTTCCACGGATGCTACCTGACTTGCTAATTACTTTTGCAGTATTACAAACTTAAAAGAGTTGAACTATTCATACCTCTTCATGTAGACTGATCTGTTTCTAGAAACATAGAAACATAGAAAATAGGTGCAGGAGTAGGTCATTCGGCCCTTCGAGCCTGCACTGCCATTCAGTATGATCATGGCTGATCATCCAACTCAGAACGCTGTACCTGTTTTCTCTCCATACCCCCGATCCCTTTAGCCACAAGGGCCATATCTAACTTCTTCTTAAATATAACCAATGAACTGGCCTTAACTGTTTCCTGTGGCAGAGAATTCCACAGATTCACCACTCTCTGTGTGAAGAAGTTTTTCCTCATCTCGGTCCTAAAAGGCTTCCCCTTTATCCTTAAACTGTGACCCCTCGTTCTGGACTTCCCCAACATTGGAAACTATCTTCCTCCATCTAGCCTGACCAATCCCTTTAGAATTTTATACGTTTCAATAAGATCCCCCCCTCAATCTTCTAAATTCCAGTGAGTGTAAGCCTAGTTGATCCAGTCTTTCTTCATATGAAAGTCCTGCCATCCCAGGAATCAATCTGGTGAACCTTCTCTGTACTCCCTCTATGGCAAGAATGTCTTTCCTCAGATTAGGGGACCAAAACTGCACACAATATTCTAGATGCAAGTAGTACTATAAATTAAGAAATTTGCTTTGTTGCACAAAAGTTCCATAAGTTTACACCATTCAGTTAATTTTCAATAATATCTGCAGAGTCCATGCAATTGACTTTATGCTGACAACTCTTGTAAGCACTCTGCTTTCTAAGCTTTTGGACTGAAGCAAAAGATGATGTATGTTGCCAGTCTTTGTCAATGGTGGCAATTATGTGCCATTTAACCTGCAAGAGGAAGAGTTACATTATTGTATCTATGTAAAATATTTTCTATGATTGGAGACTGTGAGTGTTTTAGGGATAGGATGTGGGTGTGATGATTCGAGTAGCTTTTCTGCACTAATTGCACAAGGGTACTTGGGGTTTTAGTAAAAAATATTATTGGACGAAATTGTTTTGAGATGAGCGATTGAATTGTGCTTGAGACAGTTTGTGAAGCTGTTGGAAAATGGATCTTGAGATCATAAACTTTAGCCAGAGAGGGATTTTGATGCAGGATCTTAAACTCTTAAACTAGATCTCATAAGCCATTTTCTTTTACTGATGGTTCAAGATAAATTCTGGTCCTAGAAGATCTCTCTCACCCTTTCCAACCCTCTGAATAAGATATCCGGATCTGTGGCTGAAAGTTGAAATATCTGTTCTTATCCCTGGTTTCCTTTGCCCTTTTTCTGAGTAAAACCTGAACAGTAACTTCTTGCAGCTGTTCAAAGCAATGAGCATTGCCCTTTTAAAAATGCTGCCATGGCTTCAGTCACTGCCAATTATGAGGGGTGATTGATAAGTTTGTGGCCTAAGGTAGAAGGAGTCAATTTTAGAAAACTTAGCACGTTTATTTTTCACCTTCCCTTAGTGTTGCCGCCATGTCCTAGTGGACCTCCTTGTGTGATAAGCACTTGAGACTGAGATAGCAGATGACTGCACGAAGGCTGATGTCCATTTTCTCAGACAGTGCTTACTTGCAGTTTTCAATTATCTGAAACAGAAATACCACAAAAGTTATTAACTTCAAATTTTCTGCATAATCACTCAAAGAGTTGAACTGCACGTGCATGTAACGAGAGCTGTATAACTCATCTCCTTCTCCCTTAGGCCACAAACTTATCAATCACATCCCCACCTGCTGTGGACCACTTTCTGGAGGCCCAAGACACTGACTTCCACAAAGAAGGAAGTTGTGTATGCTCCACAACTGCTGTACTGTGTAAATATAGGAGGGGATTATGTTGAAAAATAAATGTGCTAGGTTTTCTAAAATTGACTCCTTCTACCTTAGGTCATGAACTTATCAATCACCCTTCGTAATTTTTTTCTGGTGCTGAAGCAATGTTCCCCCTATATTTTTTACAGCTGTGCAGACCAACTATTGCTTTGAAAAACAATGAGTTGCCGATTTCCATTCTGTGTTTAGTGTTACAATTTGTAACAGTATTGTAATTTGAAATACTGATAATGCTAATATGTTTGAAAGTAAAGGTTGTTGTACATTTATTATTTAGAAATTTATGAATTATATTAATTAACATAGTTACAGGGGATTTCACAATTATATTAACATAGATTTCAAAATTATATTAGCATCATATAAAAGAAAACCCCAGCTGCATGGCAACAAAGGCTGTGTAAGTAGAGATATTTCAGTTACTGCATGGCTCCACACCCACACAGTTTAGAGGGAACAGTGCGCTGAAGACCCCTGAAGATACACATCAAGAATATATACTAAACTACTTGGTTGATAATATGTAGAACTTGATTTCATGAACAAGTCTAATCGCAAATTTCAAATATGACCTGCATAAGATCAGACCTGCACAGGTTAACTACATATCACAATACAAGCATAATTCATTTCTTTCCTGAGACTTTTCAGTAGTGAAAATCCGTAAAATACAGCAAAGTACTTCATAAAAGACTTGTGGAGGATTTAGGTCTATATATTTGTTTGTATTCCATTAAATGTTTCCATTAGATTGTGCATTAGTTTAATACATTTGGGAAAAGGGCTTGTGAAATTCTAATTTTATGATCTCTTTTTCTGCACAAAATTACTGAGTCCAAATATTTTCCTTATTAATTTGTTGCTTTTGAAAATCCATACTTATATTGAACATTTGGACTTTAGGTATTTCACAACCTTGTGGATTTTAACAAAGTCAGTAAAGAGTTGAAAGGGTCCGTCCATCTGACAGCAATTTACAAGATTCAGAGGTTGAAATCGTAAGTACCTAATTTGGACTGATAGGTTCTTTTTCACAATGAAACAATATCAATATCAATATAATATATAGAAAAATACAGAGATCCGCCATTTTTCAGTGCATGGAGTAAGTCGCATTCTACAGCAGTTCCACTTTTCTTTATATTTTATACCCAACTAACAGATTCCTTTTAAGCTTGATGATTTATTACTTCTACTGAAGGATTTACAATTTAATTACGATGGCCGAAAGAAGTTGTTCGGGTATTGAACCGAGAAGCGGCAAGACTTCCTGAAACGGAGAAAACTGAGCAAATAAAGAAAGCAGAGGAACCTGTTACTTCAGCAGGAATATTTTCTTCAATACAAGACTTGAAGTCAGAATTCGGATTGCCTAACACTAAGGTTGATAAACTGACGGACTCCAATGGGAAGCTTGAAAAATCTATCTCTACTGTTCAAGATTCTCTGAAGAATTTGGACTTTTAACTTTAAGCAGACTACAAACCGAATCGAGAACGAACATGATCAATTCAGCCAAACTATTAAAGATCAAGGAGTGAAGTTGTCTTCGATGGGGAAAAAAAAATCAATGTAATTACCTCGGAACTATCTAAATCAAAGAAAAATATGGCTGATTTAAATAGTAGAGGGTATCGGAGGAATTTGCGTATACTAGGACTGCCTGAAAATACTGAAACTGGCGATCTGTTAAAGATCTTTTCAGATATGTTGTATTCATTTTTTAGCGAGACTCTGGAAGTTAGCCCTTTAATTGATAGAGTCCACAGAATTCCATTTTCTCGGTGTTCACCTGAATTATGTCCTCGACCAGTTGTACTTTCTTTGCATTATTATACAACCAAAGAAGCCATACTTCAAGAGGCCAGAAAAAAAATGAAAGATAATCTTTAAATCAACAGAAATTCGTATTGTTGAAGATTACTCCCCTGAGAACTTTGCCGAAAGAAGGAAATACCGAGAAGTCATGAGTGAAATGTATAAGTTAAATTTACACCCATCTCTTCAGCACCCAGCACGGCTGATAATTTTTCCTGAAGGGTCTAAGTCACTGAGCATCTACTCTCCCCAGGAGTGATGGGAGTACATTAAAAATCTTAAAGTTAAGCCGATTAATGAATAGGTAGTTCTGATGTATGAGAAGTTTATAGATATCCTGAGTTCAGTCCATTCTATGCTTTTTAAGTCTTTGATATAGGACGTGGCTGAATAAACTTTTCTTTACTCATTAATAATTAGTGTGTATATATGTGTGTGTGTATGTATATACATGTGTGTGTATATGTATATAAAACTGTTTTGTAGAGAACTCTTACAGTATTATACTATAAAGGTCCGTATAGGACCTGTCGTGTATTATTCTTTTTATTTCTTTTGTTTGTTTCAATGCTAATATAATTTTAGGTTTGTTTTATATATATATATATACATATATACACACACACTCATTTATTTTTTCTCTTTTTTGAGAGAAAGAACTAATATTATTTGCTTGGATTTGTTTTTCTTTGAATATGTGATTAATATACTTTAGACAAATTTAAGATGGCCATAACCAATTATGTTTTTACTACTGTTAGACATAACATTGTAAAGTTTGAAATCTGTTTGTTCCTTTTATTATGTCTATTTTGGGTGGGATTAATATTTTAAACTTAATATACGTAGCTGCAAAATGGAGGATAGGGGCAAGGATTATTAGGTTAGCATGTGGCCAGTCAATTGGTTACTGTCTTTCTTGCTCTGTCGGGGGGGGGAGGGGAATATTTGAATAGGTTTTTTTCTTGATTGGACGGTTCTTTCGATGGATTTTTTTTTCGCAAATACGTCACTCCTTCCAGTAGCACCCGTGCCTTTTGGATCAATCTGCGCTTATGTAATAGTTTTTTTTAATAAAATAAATTAAATTTTAAACATGGATGTTAATAAAATTAATATAATCTCTTGGAATCTGAACAATGCAGATCATCCTATTAAGCGTAAAAAGACTTTTAAGAAATTAAAAACAAAACGCAGATATTATTTTTGCGCAGGAAAATCTTATACAGAAATAGGATGAGGACAGGTTTTTCAAATTTTGGAAAGGACCTTTATTTCACTCGTTGACGAATAAAGTTAGAGGCGTAGCCAGACCTTTGATACATCTTTTAATTTTGAGCAATTCTGGTGACTCTTTATTCAATATTTTCATATGCTATATTTTTGTTTAAATTTATCTATTTATTATTATTTTTAATTTTTTATAAGGAAAAATTTTTCCTTATCTGTGAAGGTTCGGAGGTGACTGGAAGGATGTTTTTCTTTCTTCTTTTTCCTTCTAATTATATCCTCAAATGGACTGCCCAATCTTTTTTTGTTTTAGGTTAGTTTAGCGGGTTTCTTTTTCTTGTTATACAATAAAACTTACAATCTTTTTTTTGATTTGTCAAGAGAAGTTGTTTATATTATCTTGTTTATATTATATATACAACTGTGTAATACTATACCTAATTGACTTTGACAATATATACTTTTTTTTTAAAGGCAACACGAGTGAATCTGCAGATGCTGGAAATAAATAAAAAATACAAAATGCTGGCAGAACTCAGATGCATCTTTAGATGCTGTCTGTCCTGCTGAGTTCTGCCAGTATTTTGTGTTTTTTATATACTTTTTTTTGCTGTTTATATGTCTTTTGTATTATGTGTTTGTTTAAACTACTTCTCTGATTTGTAATTTTTTCTTTACTGGAAAATAAATAAAAAAAGATTGAAAATGAAAAAATGAGAAAAATACAATTAACCTGCAAGTCTAATTGTGCAGCCACAAATAAATGAAGACAGCTATTGAGTTTTTGTATTGGAAATTATTTTTAGCTTGCTGTCAAAACAGCTGAGATCTATGTGAGCATTGAAATCAGCTTTGTATTTCCTTAATCAATTGATTGAAAACTACTAATATCTTCAGAATCTGAATTGGGAAGCAAGAATTAAAATGTTAATTTCAATGTCAAATCAACTGTGAAAAACCAAAATAAAGAAAAGTATTCTGAGAGCTGCAGCAGTTGGAGGTGGTTCAAAACTATTCTCCCAAAGGCAGGTAGGTTTGTACCATAAATAATGTTCATGGAAGCAATATCCAAACCTTACCAAAAAAAAAAAATTAAAGGAATGAGGAGGAACAGGTAAGGGTTTTTTTTAATTGTACCTGGCTTCTAAGCTTTGTGTAATTAAAATTAAATATTTTAAATGTTATAGTTTTGCACAGCTTAAAAATATTTTGGTGACTCAAACATGACTTTGTAATTTTGACCATTTAGAAAATTCAAAGAAAAGGAACATCCATTAAACCTCACAGTTCAGTTGAATCAGATATATCAACTCATAAAATCATGTGAAAGCACCTCAACAACAAGTTTTGCTGGCCTGTCAGATACAGATCAAAAGTCAGCTACTACCCAGCTGACAAAAAATGAAAGGTAGGTTTGGTAACATTGAATTGAAATTCTGGATGTATTTTCATCATACAAAAAAAAATACTAGATGTTTTCAGTGTATTGATGTGTAGCAATTGATGCAGAAAAATATCAGGCTGGTGAAATTATTTTGAATGGGCTCTTTTCCCTTATAAATTGTAGAGTAAATATTTAATAATATGAAAAAGCATTATATTGGCACTAGTACTTTGTATATTCCAAAATATTTTCTGTTATATAGTGGAATGATACTTTCAATTTAGCTCATAATATTTTATTCTCTGCATAGTTTAACAAAACTGTACTCCAAATACATATAGAATTCCAGGGGAAAGTCAGTTGTTTTTGTTGTGTTACATTTATTTTTGGACTTATCCATGTAAATACAGTACAGCCTTGTCTAACTTAATGCTTCTTTCAATCTGCTATCTCCAGGCTATCTTTGCTGTTGGAGTTGGCCCATTTTGCATTAGAAGTAAAACATTCTGAGATGGCGTCGTACATTATTAATGAACTCAAAAGTCATGAACCAAAAGTAAGTAGCAATATGCACTAATTTATATTATTTAACATTTGACATTGTTTACATATCCAATAAAACTAATTTTATCATGTAGTAAGTTGTATAATCAAGGAAGGGATGCATTCATCATATTTCTATGCAATTATATTTGAAGTATCTGCATACAAATACTTATGGAGAAGCTGCCCTTATTTATAATTTGAGTTCCAGTATCTCCTCATGTTACAACTACTGCCACATACAATAATGTTGTTAGCACAACACTTTACAGTGCCAGTGACCTGGTTTCAATTCCCACTGCTGTCTTTTAAGGAGTTTGTATGTTCTCCCTGTGACTGCATGGGTTTTTGCTCCAGGTTTTCCTGTTTTCTCTCACATTCCAAAGACGTATGTGTTGGTAGGTTGGTATGAAGGTTTATCTGTTTAGCCACTTGAAAACTTACAAACACGGACCTTAATATATATTGCTATTATAGGAATGAAATATCTTTGTGAGTTCATGTATTTTCAGTAAGTTTTTAATATTAATAAGTTTAACCTCTGAATTTTTATGATCATCTTATATTTATTGTACAGTTTATAATTTCTGTTTTGCACAGACTCAGAATAATGTTTGTGGGGAAGCTTTATAAATGCCAGTCTGATAAAGCTTACCCCAAAATTAGCAACAATTAAATACTCTGAGGTCTTGATGCTTTTCTTTTCAATGGGCGGGGAAAGTATACAATTGCATTTGTTAACTCATAAAATATAAATAGGAGAGCAAAAAATGTAATTATTTATGAGGTTGGTTGTCAAGATGTAGGCAGAATATCCATATCTATTTTTATTGGCGAACAGCCCTTAAAGGCGTCTTATTTCAGGAGGTAGGCACCACAGTTTTGCAGCTGTATTTATGCCCTCTATTGCTTAAGAAAAGTGAGATCAATAAATTAACTCCTGAAAATTTTAATAACTCAGCTATGTCATTTTTGGAAGTATCTTGTACATTAATTTCATTCCTTTTGCTACTATTTTTCTGTCAGTATGAAGAGAACAGGATAATGTTCTTCTGAAATTAATGTATTAGTATTTTGGGTAGTATGCACTTATTTAATTGTCTACTTGATTTCACCTTCATCTATCACATTCTACCTGTACTCCTCCCCCCCACCCCCACACCTTCTTATTCTTGGTCTTCCTCCCTCTTTTTCAGGCCTGATGAAGGGTCTCAGTCTGAAAAGTCAAATTTCCTTTCTTTCCATCACTTCATGCAGAATCACTTGTATTTATTTGCACTCCTCATGTTGCTTTCAAGCAAAGTATGCTGTTGGAGTCACTGTACATGAGCATTAAATGTTATGTCTTTGAGACTCCTGAAAGTGAGCATAGCATTTAGAATCAGCATAAACAGGATTTTTAGTTTTCTGAAGGTTGAAGTGTATACAACACCATACTGGCAGTCAGGATAGCAGTGAAAAATGTATGCTAGTGTAGCGGTGTGCTACATGCAGCGCTGAAATTATGACACGGAGTCGGTAACTGCAGTCGAAGGAAAAAACTTTATTCGAAATCCTCAGCCTCAGTTTTAAGCCTCCCTCAACCCTGCCCCCCGTGGCGCAGAGGCTCCAAAGCTCTGTGCTCGCAAACCCCCGTAGGCTATCTAATTGTGAGCCGGTTCGGATGTGCCAGGAAATGGGTCGCCACATAACCCCCCCCCCCCCCAGAACCAGCGATACACCCCCCAATGTCCACAGTCTGGGCCGGAACCTGCTTGGGAGGTTGGCCTCTGCGCCGAGGTGCCGGAAACTCGGCCGGTTGCTCCAGGTCCACATGGGCCGGTTTGAGGCGGTCCACAGTGAAAACCTCCTCTTTCCCCCCAACGTCCAGCACGAACGTGGACCCATTGTTCCGGAGCACCATAAACAGCCCCTCGTATGGCCGCTGCAGCAGTGGCCGATGCCTGCCCCTTCGTACAAACACAAACTTACAGTTCTGCAGGTCTTTGGGTTCGCAGGTTGGGTACCGCCCATGCTGTGAAGTGGGTATGGGGGCCAGGTTACCGAGCTTCTCACGTAGTCTGCCCAGGACTGCTGCGGGATCTTCCTCTTGCCCCCGTGGGGCTGGTAGGAACTCTCCGGGGACGACCAGGGGCACGCCGTATAGCAACTCGGCCAACGAGGCGTGCAGGTCGTCCTTGGGCACTTTGCGGATGCCGAGTAGGACCCAGGGAAGCTCGTCCGCCCAGTTGGCTCCTCGCAGGCGGGCCATGAGGGCCGACTTCAGGTGACGGTGGAAACGCTCCACTAGCCCGTTCGACTGTGGGTGGTAGGCAGTTGTGTGGTGCAGCTGAGTCCCCAAAAGGCTGGCCATAGCTGACCACAGGCTGGAGGTGAACTGGGTGCCTCTGTCGGAGATAATGTGGGCCAGTACACCAAAGCGAGATATCCAGGTGGCGATCAGGGCTCGGGCGCAAGATTCGGAGGTGGGGTCGGTGAGCGGGACAGCCTCTAGCCATCTTGTGAACCGGTCCACGATAGTCAGGAGGTGCCGCGCTCCACGCGACACTGGCAGGGGGCCCATGATATCCACATGAATGTGGTCGAAACGCCAGTGGGCGGGATGGAACTGCTGCGGTGGGGCTTTGGTGTGCCGCTGCACCTTGGCCGTCTGGCAGTGCATGCATGTTTTGGCCCATTCACTGACCTGTTTGCGGAGTCCGTGCCAAACAAACTTGCTGGAAACCATCCGGACGGTTGTCCGGATGGAGGGATGCGCCAAGTTATGAATGGAGTCGAAAACACGGCGCCGCCAGGCTGTCGGGACGACGGGACGGGGCTGGCCGGTGGCGACGTCACAGAGTAGGGTCCTCTCACCCGGGCCTACGGGGAGGTCCTGGATCTGCAAACCGGAGACTGTGGTTCTGTAACTCGGAATCTCCTCATCTGCCTGCTGTGCCTCTGCCAGTGCCTCAAAGTCTACCCCTTGGGAAAGGGCATGAACGGCCCTGGCGAGAGAGCGCATCCGCCACGACATTGTCCTTACCCGAGACATGCCGGACATCCGTCGTGTATTCAGAGATGTAGGACAGGTGGCGTTGCTGGCGGGACGACCAGGGGTCGGACGCTTTCGTAAACGCAAAGGTAAGTGGTTTGTGGTCCATGAACGCGGTGAAGGGCCGACCTTCTAGGAAGTACCTGAAATGCTGGATTGCCAGGTAGAGCGCCAACAGTTCCCGGTCGAAAGCACTGTACTTGAGCTCAGGTGGCCGCAGGTGTTTGCTGAAAAACGCCAGGGGTTGCCAGCGACCTGCGATGAGTTGCTCCAGCACCCCACCGACTGCCGTGTTAGATGCGTCCACTGTGAGGGCGGTAGGGGCGTCCATTCTGGGATGTACTAGCATTGCGGCGTTCGCCAAAGCTTCCTTCGTTTGAACGAAAGTGGCGGCGGACTCCTCGTCCCAGGTAATGTCCTTGCTCGGACCAGACATCAGGTCGAACAGGGGGCGCATGATCCGGGCAGCTGAAGGGAGGAAGCGGTATAGAAATTGACCATACCTATGAATTCCTGAAGGCCTTTGATCGTGGTGGGTCAGGGGAAATGGCAGACTGCATCTACCTTAGCAGGCAGAGGGGTTGCCCCGTCTTTAGTAATCCTGTGGCCCAGGAAGTCAATGGTATCGAGTCCGAACTGGCATTTGGCGGGGTTGATTGTAAGACCGTACTCACTCAGTCAGGCGCAGAGTTGACAGAGGTGGGACAGATGCTCCTGACGACTGCTGCTGGCTATGAGGATGTCGTCCAAATAGATGAACACGAAGTCCAGGTCCCGTCCCACCGCGTCCATTAACCGTTGAAACGTCTGTGCGGCATTCTTCAGACTGAACGGCATGCGGAGGAACTCGAAAAGGCCAAACGGGGTGATGAGAGCCGTTTTGGGGACGTCGTCAGGATGCATCGGGATTTGATGGTACCCTCGGACGAGGTCTACCTTGGAGAAGATCCGTGCGCCGTGCAGGTTTGCTGCAAAGTCCTGAATGTGCGGCACAGTGTAGCGGTCTGGTGTGGTAGCCTCGTTCAGCCTGCGGTAGTCGCCGCACGGTCTCCAGCCTCCCGTCACTTTGGGCACCATGTGCAGGGGGGAGGCCCATGGGCTGTCGGACCGCCGGATGATCCCCAATTCCTCCATCCCCTGGAACTCCTCCTTCGCCAGTCGGAGCTTGTCCGGGGGAAGCTGCTGAGCGCGGGCGTGGAGGGGTGGTCCTTGGGTCGGGATGTGGTGCTGTACGCCGTGCCTGTGCATGGCCGCTGTGAACTGCGGTGCCAGAACCAATGGGAAATCCGCCAGGACCCTGGTGAAGTCGTTGTCGGACAGCGTGATGGAGCCGAGGTGAGGGGCTGGCAACTGGGCTGCACCCAGGGAGAACGTCTGAAAGGTCTTGGCGTGTACCAGTCTCTTCCTGGGCAGGTCGACCAGTAGGCTGTGAGCCCGCAAAAAATCCACACCCAGAAGCGTTTGGGCTACGGCGGCCAGTGTGAAGTCCCACGTGAACCGGCTGGAGCCGAACTGTAGCTGCACCTAACGGGTGCCATAGGTCCTTACTGTGCTGCCGTTCATGGCCCTCAGGGAGGGACCCGGTGCCCTGCTGCGGGTGTCGTAACTCGTCGGAGGTAAGACGCTGATCTCGGCACCAGTGTCGACCAAAAACCGGCGTCCCGACCTTCTGTCCCACACATACAGGAGGCTATCCCGATGGCCAGCCGCCGTAGCCATCAGCGGCGGCTGGCCCTGGCGTTTCCCGGGAACTTGCAGGGCGGGCGACAACGGCGGGCTTCTGTGCCCCACCGCTGGTGGTAGAAGCACCAGTGTTCATTGGGCCGGGGGTTGGCGGGCTCTGCGGCCGGGCCTGGACTGGTTTGCTGCTGGGAATGTGGCTGGGAGATCTGTGCGATGGACGCCCCGCTCACCTTTTTGGCGTTCCACAGCAAGTCCGGCTGGGCTGCCACCTTCTGGGGGTCACTGAAATCTGCGTCGGACAGCAGCAGGCGTATGTCCTTGGGCAGCTGCTCCAGGAATGCCTGCTCAAACATGAGGCAGGGTGTGTGTCCGTCGGCCAGAGACAACATCTCATTCATTAAAGCCGAAGGAGGTCTGTCGCCCAAGCCATCCAGGTGCAGTAAACGGGCAGCCCGCTCGTGCCGTGAGAGTCCAAAAGTCCTGAGGAGCAGGGCTTTGAATTCCGTGTACTTGCCGTCTGCCGGGGGCGACTGTACGAACTCCGCGACCTGGGCCGCTGTGTCCTGGTCGAGGGAGCTCACCACGTAGTAGTAGCGGGTGTCTTCTGAGGTGATCTGGCGAACGTGGAATTAGGCTTCGGCTTGCTGGAACCATAGATTCGGTCGCTGTGTCCAGAAACCCGGCAGTTTCAACGAAACCGCATGAACAGAGGCGGCGTCAGTCATTTCTGGTCCAAAAATCGTTTGGACCATCGGGGTCACCAATTGTAGCGGTGTGCTACATGCAGCGCTAAAATTATGACACGGAGTCGGTAACTGCAGTCGAAGGAAAAAACTTTATTCGAAATCCTCAGCCTCAGTTTTAAGCCTCCCTCAACCTGCCCCCTGTGGCGCAGAGGCTCCAAAGCTCTGTGCTCGCAAACCCCCGTAGGCTATCTAATTGTGAGCCAGTTCGGATGTGCCAGGAAATGGGTCACCACACTAGGATCATAATTTTCTGATTAACTTGCACTTACTTGATCAGTACAAGATACACTCACAATTTATGTACACAGTCATTACGGTGATTTCAGCAACTAGACCATTAACTGGACTATTTGTCATCAGACTGAATACATTCATTTGGTCCAATTCCCCATGAAGTCCAGTCTCTCCGTGGTTAAAGGCAGATTCTTCCTCTTAAAGGGGAAATAGGAAATGCTTGCATCTTGAAACCAGTGGTGAAAGTTATTCGAGAGTCCTCACGTTCTTCGCAGAAGAAATAGCATAGTCAAATACAGAACTTGCGGCATAGCTATTTTGTCATGTAGTGTACTTTCATATGATACATAGCCAAATTTATACTATAATTTGATTATATTTATCAGTGCATGGAACATGTTTGTCAACGTTTCTAGTCCAGGTTCCAGAGGTCTAGGTCACAGCTGTGTCAAATCATATTCTGGCTTAATGATCCATCATCATGGATTTTACTCCTGGATCTTTTAGACCTATGTATATTCCATTATATCTTCCAACACCCACTCTTACCCCAGCTGATCTTGAGTGACCTGATGCTTCCATCTAAAGCCACGATTTAGATTCATCCATGCACACCCCTAATTGTATCGTCAAACCTCTCCCACTTCCAAACTCTCTACATGATGTCCCTTAAATCTCACCATTAACACACAATGTGCTATGATCCACAGCATAACTAAGTTTCCACCTGTGGAGTTGGGGGAGAAAATGTCTTCATTTGCATAAAATTTAAAGGCAAATTCTATTGTGCATGACCCCTTGGAGCTCTTCCGGTTCAGATAGTGCTTGTCTACAATGCTCCTTCAATTGAATGACATCTTCTGGATAAATCAGGAAACCATATATTTCACTTCTTTTATACGTTTGTTTTTCTCTTGAATGTGATTCTGGAACTGTTGGATCCTGTTTGGAGAATGTTTGTATGTTCCAGTGCTGCAGTTTCCGAGAGAATTCCGGAAGACAGAAGCAGCACGCATGCTGCAGGACAGGGTGTAAGCGATGTTTGACTCCAATTCGCCCACTAAAGTTTCCATTGTGCACCGATTAAAGTGATGAGGGAGACTGAAGCATTGAGGCAAGTGCAGAGGATGAGTGCCGGCTGCCTGCATTTCGATAGCTCTGGTACGCTACCAGAGAGGGAGAAGCTGCTGCTGTGTGCAGAGAGTGTTGTCCAAGTTTGCTACATTCTGGATGTGGACTTGGGGTTGTTACGTACCCCGTAACTGGATGTCTTACCAGCAAAGATAGAAGTGTCCGTTGGAGTCTGGTGATACTATTTTCAACAACATTTATTAGCAAAAATATACAAAATAATATCAGTGTGAATATACAGAGAATATACGTTAAACCTAAAAGTGCGGGTATAATAATAATCACTAATGAAACAAGCTCTATCGTTGACTAGGGGATAATAAATTGTCAGATGGAAATATAAAGTTCAGTTCATACAGGCTACGGTAGTTGTTTGTCGATGTGTTGCAATTGTTGGAGGGAGAGAGAAAGAGAGAGAGAGAGAGAAAACGTGTGAACAGTAATAGCTATTATCTAGCCAACCTTCCTTTACGATTTTGATCCGTCGATGCGTTGTTGTTGTGGCCATTCACGTATGTCCCCTCCATCCTTTAGCTAGACCGTTCTTCTATGGTGGACTCATCACCCAGGCAAGGGTGGACACACAACACAAGCCCCCACCGGTCTTGCTACAAAACACTGTGAGTTAAAATTTACCGACCCTTCGTTCGGTCTCTGATCTCCCACCCTGTCTCGTGGGGTTCTGATGCTCACTAGCATTTCTCCCGGTGAGTCTGAGGGGTGTTACCCCAGACCTCACTTTTATCCCCACTCACGGGGTCTCAGGTGTCAATCAGGTTGGGATGATGTAACCCATCAAACCAGCCACTCTGGTTGCCCCCTGAGGGGTTTCAATGAATAGTACACAATCCTTCTCCAAAAGACAATAGCAGTAATCAATGGTTCCACTCTTCTTTTGTTAGTAGGAGCCGATCCACCCTGGGTAACTCTTAGCTGTGTGTCTCTCTCATTAACTTTCATAAGATGTTATCAGTAACAACTTCCCCGGCACATTTCCTTTGTCTCTCTTACTTCCTTGATAACAGCATCGAAATAGTAGCGATTTGCGATTCTCCAAAAAGTGGGGGGGGGGCATGGGCGGTTCTGCACCCTTCTGCCCATCAGAGTTGTTCATCCTTCGTAACAGGGTATAGACTTTTTTTTTAAGTCTTATAGTTTTTTGTATCTACAACAGTCTAGCCTCTCAATGTAACTACCGTGTCTCGAGTGAGCCATGTCTCTATGAAACACAGAATATGGTAATTCCTCATTTATTTTCCTTAGGTCTTTAAATCTTGTTCTCTGGTGACTGTACATTTGCTAACAAGATGCTTACTAGAGAAACTTTCATTGCTTGACCTTTCAATCTGGCTTGGAGTCCTGCCCTCCTTCCTTTTTTCCAAAGGTGATGTACCTTTGTCCGCTTAAAAGTGCCGTACCTGCATACTTAAGAATTAAGACTACTGAGTCCTTCAGAAGATTGTGAAATTGCTAGTTCATTGGGGCGGTTTGAAAGTATGTTGCTTAAAGGGAAATTACAGGCTGCAGATCGCAGTGAGAGTAATTCAGAAGAGGTATATTCAGAAGTCATGTAAATGGCGCACAAGTCATCACTGTGGTACACTAGCGTCATATTGGTGATCATTGCAACACTGAAAGAAGCCCTTCCTTTCATAATATCTGCAGGGATTTCTTAGAAAGTAATCTATTCAGTTCTATTTCCTTGCTTTTTCTTTTAGCTCAGTACAGGAAAAAGTCCCTTATACCTTTCCAATTCCCTTTTGAAATCCCTAAGTTACTAAATATCATATAGACAAAAGATTTTCCTCCTAAGAACCCTGTGTTTTTGCCCGCCTCTTCCAGTTCCTCCTAGTCCTTGAATATTCATTATTTGAAAAATTTCTTGCTACTTTCTTCATCCAAACCTGCCATGATCTCTCAATCAAATTTACATATTCCCAGATTCTCTAGGCTAACTTTGTAACTGAAATCACTCCTCCCTGGAATCATTCTAGTAGATATTTTCTGCACCCTCTTTGGCACATTCACATCTTTTCTAAAGTATGCGCAACAGAACTGGACACAATAGTCCAGTTGTGGTCAAGTCTATGTTTTCATCTAAGATTAATATAATCACCTTGCTTTAAACTCAGGATCGTTTAAAAGGTACCAGCCATAGCCTCAACATAATCTCTCACATACATGCCATATATTTATGCACATATACATCCAGATCTATCTGTGCCTGCATATCTTTTAGATCATTATCTTTTTATCCATGTTACTTCTACTTAACCCTGACCCTTCCCATTGCTAAGCAATACTATCTCTGGAACCCTGATGCTCAGATCCTGATACAAGCCCCTCTCCTCGAGCTCCTATAGCTGAAAGTTGCTTGCAGCTTGTTGTCAAGAGACTGCTTTTGAAAGTTGATGGTGAGCGAATGAAATCAAATGGAGTTGCTGCTCAGTGATGTCTCCCCTATTCTTTTTTGCACAGCTCCATGCTGCCTGGAGGTTTGTCTAAGTCCAACAATAACATGATAAGTGAGAACTTGGGATCAGAATAATCTGTGGAGCAGCCACTGCCAATTCCAAGTAATGGTGCACACTTTACTGAGACTCACACCTCTGTCCGAGTCCTGCACAAATCCAGCCTTCAATGATAGTCTCTTTTCTTTAGGCAATTGACTGCCGTGAGTGTGCAGGACTAGGGCAACAATTTATGCCATTTTCTCCGCATGGCAATGTGCAGCATCTGGGAGGGGATTGTACCTCCTGTACCTAATAAAGTAGCCAATACGTGTATGTTTCTTGGTCTTCTGCAGCTGTAGCTTATCCTCTTCAAGGTTTGATGTGTTCTGTGTTCAGAGGTGTTGTCTCTTCTGCACACCACTGTTGTAATGTGAGATTATTTAAGTTACTGTCACTTTCCTGTTAACTTGACCCAATCTGGCCGTTCTTCTCTGACCTCTCACACATAAGATATTTTTGCCCACAGAACTGCCATTCACTGGATTTTTTTTCTCTGTTTTTCACACCATTCTCTGTAAACTCTGAAGACTGATGTGTGTGAAAATGCCAGGATATCTCAGAACCTCAAACCACTCAGTCTGGCACCCACAATTGTTAAAAGTTCTGAGTAAAATTTATTATCAGAGTGCATACATGTCACCACATAAAACCCTGAGATTCTTTTCCTTACGGGCATACGTAGAAAATCTATACAACAGTAACTGTAAACAGGATCAATGAACAACAACTGTGCAAATGCAAGTAAATAGCAATAAATAATGAGTATGAAATACCAAGATAAAGAGTTCTTAAAGTGAAACCATTTTTTGTGGGAACACCGGAAATAGAATGAGTGTATTTATTCCTTTTGGTTCACAAGCCTGATGGTTGAGGGGTAGTCACTATTCTTGAACCTGGTGATGTGAGTCCTGAGGCACTTGTACATTCTACCTGATGGCAGCAACAAGAAAAGAGCATGGCCTGTGTGGTGAAGATCTTTGATGATGGATGCATCTTTTGCTACAACAATTTTTCACGTAGCTGTGTGCAGTGGTTGGGATGGCTTTACCTATGAAGTACCCGAATCCACTACCTTTTGTAGGATTTTCCACTCAAAGGCATTGGTGTTTCCATACAGGTCGTAATGTAGCAAGTCAGCACCCCTTCCGCCACACATTTATAGAAGTTTGCCAAGATTTTTGATGACTTGCTGCATCCCCTCAGACTCCGGAGAGAGTAGAGGTAATGCTGTGCTTCCTATGCAATTACAATTCCTGTAATGATGGAGCTTGACCATTCCATGGTCAGAGTCACTTAGATCACATTCCTTCCCTATTTTGATGTTTTTAACTAGTCTAAACTACAAATGAACCTCTTGACCATGTCTGTGTGTTTTTATGAACTGACTTGCTGCCGCATGATTGGCTGATTAGATATTTGCATTAACAGCAGGTGTATAGGTGTACCTAATAAAGTGGCCAAATTTAGCACAACCTCCATTAGCATTCTTGTTCCTCGGAACATATAGAAAACATAATGTATGCTAAGTAAGGAACTAGTGGGGACAATATTACTTTAAACAATTGTTTTTGCAACATTAAAATATTCAAAAAAGTTTGTCAAACATTGTTTGACTAACAAATCTGTGCAGCTATTAAATGTTTCTAAATGCATATTTTTCTCTGTTCATTTTTTTCTGGAGTCTTTACTGATTTAAATAGATGTGGAGAATGCTTTAAGTGATGCACACCACTTAAATACAGTTACTATTAATTTACCCAGATCAGAATAAAAAAATACATTAATGAGTAAAATGTGATGCTATCACTAAATGTAATAACAAGTGGCATTTTTGAAGTCTTACAGCATCAGCACGGGTGATGCCAACAGGCTTAATAAACTGATTAGAAAGGCTGACTCTGTTATAGGAATCAATCTGGACACACTGGAGGATGTAGTAGAACAAAGGACCCTTTGGAAAATCCTGCCAATACTGTACAATGTTTCTCACTCTCTGCAAGCCACCTGAGCTGAACAGAGGAACAATTTTAGTAATAGACTAAGACAACCGCACTGCTCCAAAGAGCACTGTATGAGGTAATGCTTATTCTTAGCCATTAGCCTCTATAATGAGTCAACCTATGGCCGGGAAAGTGATGACCCCCTCCTGTTAGACTGTTTATGGTAACTTATTTTTTAATTCTTTCTACTTCTCTTCTAATATTTATATCTGTGCACTTGTAATGCTACTGTGACACTGTAATTTCCTTTGGGATCAATACAGTATCGATCCATCACAGATTAGTGGTATGTAAATAATGGAAGAGGATTTCAGCAGTTGCATCATGACTAAAGAGTAGTATATCAAAGAAGTTAATACCTTGTGAAAGTTAGGCAAAAAGCATGACAAATTAGCTACAGGTGGAGTTCCTTGGGGGAAAAGTGCACTATTGGTTTGAAGTTTATTCAAAACTTCATGTTCCAGATGAAACACTTTGACCTGAAACAATGATTGACTATTCTGATCTATGGGTGATGCCTGACCCACAGATTTCCTCCAGCAGTTTCTTTTATGCTCCATTTTTAGTATCTTCCTTGATTAAATAGTTTCTTTGTCACCAATGATGTGAGCAAGCCTGTTATAGTTTCGTTCATTTAATGTCCAATCGTGGAAAATTCTTTTGCATAGATAATAAAAATGCTAAACTTGCTAAGTGAGCAACTTGTTTACACAAGGATTATAAGCAAAGGAAATATTTTGATGACATGCTGGCATAATTTAAATCTTGTAAGTAAATGAAATAATGTGGCTTGTACTGAAAGAGCAACATATAAGTGTATACTAATAGATATTTAAGAATAAACAATATTTTTGAAAGAGATGGTTAATTAGGCACTTCTGTGTATTACCTCATTCAACTGATAATACTTACAAGAGATGGTATTTTTTTTAAATGACTGACAAAATCATTTGCTATGAGTTTATGTCTTACTTATACTTTTGAGCAGATGTAATTTAGAGCCAACAGTGTAATGAGATGACTTTGGTCAACCTGTTTCTGCAGGATAAGGCAACAGCAATAGAAATTGAGTGTTTGGAATCGGAATCTGAAATACAAAAGCTGGGAACAAAGGCAGAGAAATGTACCAAGAGCTTTGTAGAGGTATTAATACTTACTTTTTCCAGCTTCATTTTGTGTTTATAATTTTCTGTATCCTTCATGTCAACTTGGATCATTATACTCCAGTTATTTAGAATGATTTAATGGTAAATATGTAGCTAATGCAATAAGGATGTCTTTTACATTAGAGAAGAAAGACATTTTGGATTAGGATTTAAAGGACAGTATAATTCCAAAGAACATGATGGATGATATTGGAACATTTTCAGAATGTTAGTTATAGGATAGTATGTACACTCGCATTTCTGTCTGGTCTTTTTTCTTTATTTAGAGCAAATAACAGTAACAAATAAATGAAAGAGAAATCCATTCAGTCCCTTAAAGCTCTGCTGCTATTTAATAAGTTCTAAGTGTCATTTCCTGAACTTACCCCATAATCATTTGACTCCTTTATTTAAATACTCTTGTCTTGAATATATTTGGCAACTAAATCTTGTTAACCTTCTTGGATAGAGATTTACCAAAGCCTCACAGCCCTCTGGGCTAAAAATAACTTTATCATGTTTGTCCTTAATGACTGTCCTATTATTTTGAGACAATAACAATAGTTTCTTGACACCCCCGCCACCCAAAAGAAACAAAATTTCCATAACTTCCCCATCAAATTCCAGAAGAATTGTGTGCATTTCAATAAAACAAAATGTGATTGTAAAAAAAGCAAATGCAATGTCAGAAGTTGTTTTGCGAAGGCTAGAATATAAAAATAAGCATGTACTACTGAGGCTTTATAAGTCAATCCATATTTGGAGTATTGTGAGCAATTTTGGGCCTCATATCTGAAGAAGGATGTGCTGGCCTGGAGAGGGTCCAGGAGAGGTTCACAAGAATGGTCTCAGGAATGAAAGGGTTAATGTATGATGAGTGTTTGATGTCTCTGGGTCTTGCTGGATGGAGTTCAGAAGGATGAGGTGTGGAAGGGTTCTCATTGAAACCCACAAGATACTGGACTGGATGACTGGATGGAGTGGAAATTTACAAATTTACAAATTAATAAATTTCACGATACGTGCCGGTGATAATAAACCTGATTCTGATTCTGAAATGGAGAGAATGTTTAAGGGTTAGGAAGGAAGGTGGGAAAGTAGGTTTCGTATTTTAAAAAATCAGCCATCTTTCAATGGTGAAGCATACTCAATGGGTTGTACGGTCTTATTCTGCAAACTGTATCTTGCAATCTTATAACTTGCATATTGATATTCAGCAAGAAACATAATGAAATTATATGTCATATTCGATTCACAATTACAGGCTTAAGTTTTCATTCTAATATTGTTCAAACACTTGGATTACAAAACAGCTTTGTATATTTTACATTGAATCTTGTTGTTGACCTGATTTTGCTAATTCCTTTTTATAGCAATCCTTGAGAATAATTAAACGAATAGATCAAGTCCTGCAGAGTGCTGTACGTGAAGGAAATGGAGATCTAATTCAGACTGTTTGTGTGACTCAGTGGAATCTTTGCCTACCTTTGCTTGAACCTAATTTGCGAAAGCATGTATACAAACCTCTGGTCAATGTGGCAACAGCTCTTAATGATCTCGATAGGTAACTAGAACTTAAAACTGTTTCTGTTTTTTAAAAAATCTGTATCAAATACTCTTTGACCAAGTGAAGTAGTTACACCCTGCAATGCAGTAATGATAAGATGGATGAACAGGAGTGAATTGGGTCGGAAACCTTGCCACACATTTATTCACTTGTTTCATATAGAAACAGAAATATTTTAACAAGAGTGATCCTGGCAAAGGTGGAAAATGGAAAAAAAAGGAAGACGAAAGGTTTCAAATTCCCACAGTTTGTATAGCAATCCAGGGTAGAACATTCACACCCGTGAAATCCTTGGATAGGAAAAATCCTGAACATCATCAACCTTTAGATTTGCTTTATATGTGAAGTTAGCATCAGGCAAAAGGTGATGGTTCCAAATTTCTTGAAATGTTGAAATTATCAATACGTAGTTTAATTATTTAGGTTGCTAATTTTGCTGTTACAAACTTTGGATATTGTTGCAACAAATATCCAAATAATTCAGTGTTTCAGTTTTTATTTTATAATGCTCTAAGAGTCCTGGAGTCATATAACCATATAACAATCACAGCACGGAAACAGGCCATCTCGGCCCTCCTAGTCCGTGCCGAACTCTTAATCTCACCTAGTCCCATCTACCTGCAAGCAGCACATAACCCTCCACTCCTTTCCTGTCCATATACCTATCCAATTTTACCTTAAATGACACAACTGAGCTGGCCTCTACTAC
The DNA here is from genome assembly GCF_030144855.1 of Hypanus sabinus. Classification (NCBI taxonomy): domain Eukaryota; kingdom Metazoa; phylum Chordata; class Chondrichthyes; order Myliobatiformes; family Dasyatidae; genus Hypanus; species Hypanus sabinus. The sequence goes on from NC_082727.1 coordinate 43,566,819, forward strand.
TTCTACAGGAAGCTCATTCCACACAGCTATCACTCTCTGAGTAAAGAAATACCCCCTCGTGTTTCCCTTAAACTTCTGCCCCCTAACTCTCAAATCATGTCCTCTCGTTTGAATCTCCCCTTCTCTCAATGGAAACAGCCTATTCACGTCAGCTCTATCTATCCCTCTCAAAATTTTAAATACCTCGATCAAATCCCCCCTCAACCTTCTATGCTCCAATGAATAGAGACCTAACTTGTTCAACCTTTCTCTGTAACTTAAGTGCTGAAACCCAGGTAACATCCTAGTAAATCGTCTCTGCACTCTCTCTAATTTATTGATATCTTTCCTATAATTCAGTGACCAGAACTGTACACAATATTCTAAATTTGGCCATACCAATGCCTTGTACAATTTTAACATTACATCCCAACTTCTGTACTCAATGCTTTGATTTATAAAGGCCAGCGTTCCAAAAGCCTTTTTCACCACCCTATCTACATGAGACTTCACCTTCAGGGAACTATGCACTGTTATTCCTAGATCTCTCTGTTCCTCTGCATTCCTCAATGCCCTACCATTTATCCTGTATGTTCTATTTGGATTATTCCTGCCGAAATGTAGAACCTCACACTTCTCAGCATTAAACTACATCTGCCAATGTTCAGCCCATTCTTCTAACTGGCATAAATCTCCCTGCAAGCTTTGAAAACCCACCTCATTATCCACAACACCTCCTACCTTAGTATCATCGCCATACCTACTAATCCAATTTACCACCCCATCATCCAGATCATTTATGTATATTACAAACTACGTTGGGCCCAAAACAGATCCCTGAGGCACCCCACTAGTCACCAGCCTCCATCCTGATAAACAATTATCCACCACTACTCTCTGGCATCTCCCATCTAGCCACTGTTGAATCCATTTTATTACTCCAGCATTAATACCTAACGACTGAACCTTCTTAACTAACCTTCCGTGTGGAACTTTGTCAGAGGCTTTGCTGAAGTCCATATAGACTACATCCACTGCCTTACCCTCTTCAACATTCCTCGTAACTTCTTCAAAAAATTCAATAACGTTTGTCAAACATGACCTTCCACGCACAAATCCATGCTGGCTACTCCTAAGCAGATCCTGTCTATCCAGATAATTATTAATAGTATCTCTAAGAATACTTTACATTAATTTACCCAGCACTGATGTCAAACTGACAGGTCTATAATTGCTAGGCTTACTTCTAGAACCTTTTTTAAACAATGGAACCACATGAGCAATACGCCAATCCTCCGGCACAATCCCCGTTTCTAATGACATCTTAAAGATCTCCGTCAGAGCTCCTGCTATTTCTACACAAACTTCCCTCAAGGTTCTGGGGAATATCCTGTCAGGACCCGGAGATTTATCCACTTTTAAATTTCTTAAAAGTGCCAGTACTTCCACCTCTTTAACTGTCATAGGTTCCATAACTTCCTTACTTGTTTCCCACACCTTACACAATTCAATATCCTTCTCCTTAGTGAATACCGAAGAGAAGAAATCGTTCAAAATCTCTCCCATCTCCCTCGGCTCCACACATAGCTGACCACTCTGATTCTCTAAGGGGCCAATTTTATCCCTCACTATCCTCTTGCTTTTAATATAACTGTAGAAACCTTTCGGATTTACTTTCACCTTATTTGCCAAACCAACCTCGTATCTTCTTTTAGCTTTTCTAATCTCTTTCTTAAGATTCCTTTTACATTCTTTATATTCCTCAAGCAATTCCTTTTTCTCCATGCTGCCTATATCTATTGTAGACATCCCTTTTTTTCTGAACCAAATTTCTAATATCCCTTGAAAACCATGGTGCTTTCAAAGCTTTAACCTTTCCTTTCAACCTAACAGGAACATAAAGATTCTGTACCCTCATAATTTCACCCTTAAATGACCTCCATTTCTCTATTACATCCTACCCATAAAACAACTTGACCCAATCCACTCTCTCTAAATCCTTTTGTATCTCCTCAAAGTTAGCCTTTCTCCAATCAAAAATCTCAACTCTAGGTCCTGTCCTGTCCTTCTCCATAATTATATTGAAGCTAATGCTATTGTGATCACTGGACCCGAAATGCTCCCCAACACATACATCTGTCAGCTGACCTATCGCATTCCCTAACAGGAGATCCAACACTGTCCCATCTCTAGTCGGTACTTCTATATATTGTTGCAAAAAACTATCCTGCACACATTTCACAAACTCTAAACCATCCAGCCCTTTTACAGAATGAGCTTCCCAGTCTACGTGTGGAAAATTAAAATCTCCCACAATTACCACCTTGTGTTTACTACAAATATCTGCTATCTCCTTACACATTTGCTCTTCCAACTCACGCTCCCCATTAGGTGGCCTATAATACACTCCTATCAGTGTTACTACACCTTTCCCATTCCTCAATTCCACCCAAATAGTCTCCCTAGAGGAGCTCTCTAATCTATCCTTCCAAAGCACTGCCATAAGATTTTCTCAGATAAGCAACGCAACACCTCCTCCTCTGGCCCCTCCTACTCTATCGCACCTGAAGCAACTAAATCCAGGAATATTTAGTTGCCAATCACACCCTTCCTGCAACCATGTTTCACTAATAGCTACAACATCATAATTCCAGGTATCAATCCACGCTTTAAGCTCATCCACCTTTCTTACAATGCTCCTAGCATTAAAATAGATACATTTAAGATACTTTCCACCTCCTCCTCTCTTTTTATCCCTAACAATGCATTCAAATTTATTATCCTTTTCTTTCTTCTCCCCTACATCTTCGGGCTGAGCGCATCCCTTCTCCATCAGCTGCCTTTCCTCCCTCACACACTGTCTATTTACTTGCTCTACTGGTGAACTAACCTCCTCTCCCATAGTTTCCTCAAATTGATTCCCGCCCCCCCATCTTACTAGTTTAAAGTCTGCCCTGTAGTCCTAGCAAACCTCCCCGCTAGGATATTGGTCCCCCCAGGATTCAAGTGTAACCCGTCCTTCTTGAACAGGTCACGCCTACCCCAGAAGAGGTCCCAATGATCCAGAAACTTGAATCCCTGCCCCCTGCTCCAATCCCACAGCCACGCATTCATCCTCCACCTAATTCCATTCCTACTCTCACTGTCATGTGGCACAGGCAGTAATCCCAAGATTACTACCTTTGCGGTCCTTCTTCTTAACTGCCTTCCTAACTCCCTATACTCTTGTTTCAGGACCTCTTCCCCTTTCCTACCTATATCATTGGTACCTACATGTACCATGACCTCTGGCTCCTCACCCTCCCACTTCAGGATATCTTGGACGCAATCAGAAATGTCCCGAACCCTGGCACCAGGGAGGCAAATTACCATCCGGGACTCCCGGTCACCTCCACAGAACCGCCTGTCTGAACCCCTGACTATCGAGTCCCCTATTACGATGGTCCTCTTTCTTCTATCCCTACCCTTCTGAGCTACAGGGCCTTCCTCTGTGCCGGAGACCCGGCCACTGTCACTTCCACCAGGTAGGCTGTCCCCCCCAACAGTACTCAAACATGAGTACTTATTGTCAAGGGGTACAGCCACTGGGGTACTCTCTAGTACCTGCCTCTTCCCCTTCCTGACCGTGACCCACCTATCTGCCTCCCTTGGCCCCGGAGTGACCACCTGCCTGTAACTCCTCTCTATCACCTCCTCACTCTCCCTGACCAGGCGAAGGTCATCAAGCTGCAGCTCCAGTTCCCTATCTCGGTCCCTCAGGAGCTGCAGTTCGGTGCACCTGGCGCAGATCTGGACGTCCGGGAGGCTTGGAGACTCCAGAAGCTCCCACATCTGACACCGAGAACAACAAGCTGCCCTCACACTCATACTTCCCAAATAACTGAAAATAACAAGAACTAAAAGATAAGCCTACTGTGCCCTCTTCCGCCTAAGCCCCCTGAGCCCAAGCCCTACACTCTGCTCCCGGCGCACTCCGCTGCCCGCTTCTTAAGGCTGCGTTCTTTTTATATCTTCCCTCCTTCCCAGGCCTCCTTCACGCGCCTGCGCAGTCCCGCCTCTCAGAACTCCGATCTGAGATGCAATTGGACAATTTGAAAATGCCCCATCATTTGCAACATTTTAGTGAAACCGGATTCTTTCATATAATTCTTCTGATGATAGAGGTGGGCAACTGAATAGATTGAGAATATCAGTCAAATCAGTTCATCAATGTATTTGTTTTCTGCATTACTTTCCTCAAAATATGAACATCCCAAAAATATTTGCATGGCTTATTATTCAAACTAGTATTTTAGCTGTTACTAATTGTTGGAATGGAATGGCATTTTGAGTCATTGGGTAAACAGCAAATGTTGTCGGAACTGTGAAGTTAACTGAAAACAATTTTGTTTCTATCTGCCTAGGCCTTATTCAGTTTTATAATGGATTTTTATATGTGATTTAAAAAATTAAAAATAAGCCATATTTTAAATACATTCTTCCTTTGTATCCATTCACCAAAGTTATGGAATTCTGAAGTAAAAGGAAAAGGCCCCAACCTTAGCTTACAGAAGAATGAAGGATACTGAAAGAAACAAAACATGCAGAAAATTCTTAGCACATCAAGCAGCATCCATGGAATGAGAAATATTTAACATTTCATTAGAAACAGAAAAAAACAATGAGTTAATTTTCAGGGTGGGTGAGTTATGGTTAGAACAAAGAATATTTCTGATAAGGTGTGTTCAAATAAACGAATGAGAGAAACTACAAGCACCTTATACCTGTTGTTTTAAACATTATTCATAGCAAAGTGGTGCAATATGCCCAGCAGGCTAAACTATATAAATTATTAGAGAAAACTGAGCTAAGTGATAATAGGAAGAAATGGCTAGGTCTCTTGTAGGTAAAAAGAAAGAAGAATAACCTAACTTTGGAATATTTGATATTGAATCAAGAAGGCTGCAATGTGCTCAGACAGAAGGTGTTTTTACTTATGCTTGTATTGGGCCTCCATGTAGCAGTGGAGGAGATCACAAGCAGAAAGGTCAGAGTGGGAGTGGAATGCTAAATTAATCTGGCAGGTAACCAAGAGCTCAGGATGCTCATGTTAACTCTGTTAATTGATCACCAAATCAGTGATTGGGTTTCTCAAGTGTAGAGTAAACTACCAGCACCAGGTACACCCAGGCAACCCCCAAGTTATTGGTGGGGGGGGGGTGCTGCTTTGCTAGAAAATGGTTTATATCGCAATTTTTCATAACACACAGCCAGATCATCTGTGAATACATCAAGATTTACTTACTTACTTCCACTTAAGTTCTGCAAGAGCAAATTATATTTCATATCTCATTGTTTGATAGTGATTATGATGCTCTTAAGGTGAATTTTCATAACCCAAATAGCTGTAATGTGAGGGTCACTTGTATACCAGATTGGAAGAAGTGTAAGTGAATTGGTGTCATGTGATGAGGAATGGTAAACTATAGAATCATGAAGGTTTGTGGAAGATCATGAAGAAACTGGAAAAAAGAAGAGGTTATGCTGCTGAAGTATGAACATAATTAAAGACATTTGGTTGAAAAAGCCTTATATAATGGGTTGTACATTTTTTGGAGGTTTTTATTGAATGATGAAGATAATGTCTACTGTGTCTCTAGATAGATGGAGCCCACACTGTGATATGGGCAGCAGCTCATCAGCCACTGGAAGGTGGTAGATCAGGAAAAACCCTAGTGATGACTTCCTCTATGGTAAATAACAGGAAATTACTTCTGCAGTTACCACAGAGAGAGATGTTTTATTTCTTGAAGGTCATCATAATTGAAGCATCTCTGAAGTTTGTTGATATCTTCTTCCCTGATATGGATGTTGAGATTGTGGAGTATAGCTGAATGTCCATTGCCTGGGTTTAGGATTTCAGCAGTGATACTGTATGCTGCCAAAACTTGGCAAAACGACAATCAACGGATATAAAGCGGGAAATATTTTACTGATTAGAGGCATATCTTCCATGAGGGAAGGTGGCTGTGGTTGTTGGACAGTACCTAGAAACAGCAGTCTTCAATTGCTCCATCAAAGACCTTGATCATAGACAGTATAATTTAGACCATTTTGGTGAGAGACAGAGAGTTGACATGCAACAGCTTGGTATTTTGATACAGATAGTGCCTGATCACTTCAAAGCTCCCAGAAAGTTCCAGATTGGATTAAGTTATGTGCTTTTTATGTACAGCCCAGTTTCCTTTTCACATAATAATGTTAAATTGGCCCTGTATTGTAGATATCCAATTTATCTGTAACAATGCTCCAAGAAATAATTGTTAACAAATAAAACTTATAAATGATCTAAATATGCTTTATATTGTCTATAACAATAACATGTATTGATGTGTTTATATAAGCTAACAAAGAAATAATTTAAATACTTTATGACTATCGCAGATTATGGATTAATTTTTACTCTCAAATTCCAAATGTGTGGCTACTCACAAGAATGTGTACTTTTCTGTCATTTCCCAATCTTCCTAATTCTAAACTTATTGCATTACAAAAGCATTTAATCTTTCTCAAATGTGTTTTAGTTTGTTGATTCAGCTCCGTTGTCAAGTTCACATAGAAGTAGCTCAGATTGAGGAAGATGAAAATCGGATAGAATTGGCCTTGGAACAACTTAAAAAGGCACTTCAAGTAAGTGATAGAGGGCCTTACAAGACTTACATCAAACAAGCAATGCACCGTTTGCAGCTGTACTCATCCGTTTACACGTCTCCAAAACTGCCAGAAGATCAAGCCATCCTGATCATTGAACAGGTAAGTTGTAGAACATGAGCCGAACTCATCATACAACTTAACTTTCATTAGAGACAGAAAAACCAAAAAAAATCTTCCTTTACACAAGTCTTAAAAAACAAGTCCCAGCCAGTCCACCTTCTCTTTGTAATTGAGTCCCTCAAGTTGAGATGCCTGGTTCCCCAAAAGTGGAGTACAAGTGGACAGGATAATGAAGAAGGCTTTTGGCACACTGACCTCCATCATACAGGGTGGGAAGTTCTGTTGCAGTTGTACAAGACACTGGTAATAATAGTACATATAAAAAATGAATTAAGTGTTTTGAGATATCAAATTGAATAAGATTTAATATATCAGAAATTTGCACCTCTAGCACCACCAAAGTTGCAACCTTTATGAATTAACATTGTTTTTCTATAAGTAACACTTACAATTTGTGATATATTACTTCAAGAAATTTGTTGCTTTACTACAATGAATGAACCATAGATGTATTTTAACCATGTCAAAAATTACTGAACAGTTCCATAGGAAAGTAACAAATAGGGAAGCTACTTATCATAATTGAGTTTACTTGGAAGATCTATAATTATTTTGGAGCATTAGAGAAATATATCTCATAAATGGGAAAAATACCTATTTTATATGCCAAATGGTGTTTTGATGAAAGTAGACTGTTTGTTCTATTGATATATTCGGTAATGCTGTTGTTTCCTAGCAAGTTAACTGAAGAAGATCTTGTATTTCTTGTATTTCAGGTCAAAAGACACAATAACTTGAAATGTGGACAAAGCAATCGATCTTTAATGATTAAGGCTGGAGGAGCTCTTGCTCCTAATTTTCAAGAGGTTCTGGATAGTGAAAATAAAGCCAAAGGTGAGTCTGTTATATGGCATTCACTATATGTGTAATTATGGAACCTGTGTTCAATACAGATGTTTTGATATGGAAGCAATAACAGAATTCTGTTTCAGTTTTATCAGTGAGATCAGATAGTAGATTGACTGTCCATATATGCATGTCCACGTTCAACCAGAAATGTATTCCTTGTAACCTGGAGCAGGATTTAACTTTTCATAAACTACCAATTGAATTCCTATATTGATATTAATACAATAATCAGCTACAATAACATTGTAACAATGTTGGTGTTTGCACATATATCTAACTATGCGCATAAAAATCTTTCTGTTCTTTTTTTCATCTGTAATTCCTTCGAATGATGCAGTAAAGGATAGAACCACACCACTCTTTACTGAGGCATTCTAAGGAATTGTAATACTGACGGATTTTTTTTCATTGTGTATTGGTAAAGATGAAAATTAGCTGTATTTGTCACATGTAAAACAAAACAACTGGACATACTATGAAATGTGTCATTTTGTGTCAATGACAAACACAGTTCAAGAGTTGCACTAGGCACAGCCCACAAGTGTCACGACATTTCTTGTGCCAACATAGCATGTCCACAGCTTATTACCCCTAACCTGTACATCTTTGGAATGTGGAAGAAAACCAGAGCAATGGGTAGAAACCCACATGGTCACAGGGAGAATACTCGAACTCCTTGCAGACAGCCACAGGTATTGTACTCTGATTGGCACTGTAAAGCGATTATGCTAACTGCTATACTACTGTGCTACTACAATCATTGTGCAAGTAAAGCAAATTCAGCTTTATCTGGAGGAGGCTCATTTTGTTTCACATCTTTGGACCTGTATACTAATCACAGGCCTCCAGTCTGGAATTGAATCTGAATCTACTGGGAATAGCTGACCATTTGAGACAGGGATTACTCATGTTTTTGAAAATAACTCTGATACTCTTGGTGGATGAGGTGGAAAGTTGAAGAAATGACCTTCCTACAAGGTAGATTGAAAATACTTTGACTGTGTAAGGTTCAGATGGTGACAACTGAAATTGTATTAACCACAAATACTGTATGAATTGTTAATTATTTCCAGTATTTCTGTTTCTCCGTTTCCAGCAACTGCAGTTGACTGCTATTCATTTAATTGTTTTGATATTTGCTGAAAGTTAATGTGTGGGAAAAAAATGTCCAAAGAAAATTGTAAAACAGACTAGGATGTAACTACTTATAAATAGTAGTTGAGATAAGGCAGATTTTTAAAATCATATTTGCCAATAGGCAGCAGTAGATGCTACTATGAGAACAGAAGTATTCATAATCTTGGCAGATTCTTGTTAACTAAGTTAGAAGTACAGTATATATTTGAGTAACCAGTAGGTAAAATTACTAAAATTAAAACCTTATCTTTAAAATATAAGGGTTTTAAAATGGTTCTCTGAACAATGCAAAAAGTAAAGAATTTCTGTCATGAGTCAGTGAGCACCCACAGAAAGTTGTTGAAATTTGCAACTGGTTCAAGCCAGTATAAGGATGTGAAAAATAATTTACTGTGCTGCTAAACTAGTTCATTCATCACTGTTGTAGATGGAATTCAGTTGAAGGATGTGTGGTGCCTTCAAGATGTACATGCACAAAAATCATTCCTGATAGCATGGATCAACATGGTATAAATCATGTCTGCAGCAATAAGAAAACAATTTACTCATAAATGCCATATTTAAGATATTTATACATGAACCATACATAATGTTAGGAGTTATAAATAAACTGCCATCATTTCATTGGTTTATTGTCAATAGAAGTTGATAGAAGTGCAAGGGAGCTGGTATGGAAACTGAATTGAGCGTCCTATATTTTTGATATTAAGCTGTGGATCAAGACTCAGGGATCTGTACTGGGTCCAATGTTGTTTATCATATACATTAATGATCTGGATGATGGGGTGGTAAATTGGATTAGTAAGTATGCTGATGATACTAAGATAGGTGGCTTTGTGGATAATGAAGTAGATTTTCAAAGCTTGCAGAGAGATTTAGGCCAGTTCAAAGAATGGGCTGAAAGATGGCAGATGGAATTTAATGCTGATAAGTGTGAAGTGCTACGTTTTGGTAGGAATAATCAAAATAGGACATACATAGTAAATGGTAGGGCATTGAAGAATGCAGTAGAACAGAGTGATCTAGGAATAATGGTGCATAGTTCTCTGAAGGTGGAATCTCATGTGGATAGGGTGGTGAAGAAAGCTTTTGGTATGTTGGCCTTTATAAAACAAAGCATTGAGTATAGGAGTTGGGATGTAATGTTAAAATTGTACAAGGCATTGGTGAGGCCAAATTTGGAGTATTGTGTACAGTTCAGGGTCACCGAATTATAGGAAAGATGTCAATAATATAGAGAGAGTACAGAGGAGATTTACTAGAATGTTACCTGGGTTTCAGCATCTAAGTTACAGAGAAAGGTTGAACAAGTTAGGTCTTTATTCTTTGGAGTGTAGAAGGTTGAGGGGGGACTTGATAGAGATATTTAAAATTATGAGGGGGTAGATAGGACACCATAGATATGCACTGTTATTCCTAGATCACTCTGTTCTACTGCATTCTTCAATGCCTTACCATTTACCATGTATGTCCTATTTTGACGTGGATAGGCTTTTTCCATTGAGAGTAGGGGGGATTCAAACAAGAGGGCGTGAGTTGAGAGTTAGGGGGCAAAAGTTTAGGGGTAACATGAGGGGGAACTTCTTTACTCAGAGAGTGGTAGCTGTGTGGAACGAGCTTCCAGTAGATGTGTTAGAGGCAGGTTCGATATTGTCATTTAAAATAAAATTGGATAGGTATATGGACAGGAAAGGAATGGAGGGTTATGGGCTGAGTGCAGGTCGATGGGACTAGGTGTGAGTAAGCGTTCGGTACGGACTAGAAGGGCTGAGATGGCCTGTTTCCATGCTGTAATTGTTATATAGTTATAAGACAGCGTAAATGGATATTCCCTATACCTGGAAAATGCAAAAGACTTTATTTTAGTAATGCTCAGAAACTGAGAAGGTGTTTTAATTGCAATCAATTGTTTTTTCTTCAAGGATTCCCCAAATAAAGTTTGTCATTTATAGCGTGCCGAATCAGGTCTGCTTCTGGATGGGTCCTGCTTTCTGATTCTTGTCCTGTTTGGTTCCTCAGTTTCATGCTACTGTAATTAATATCATTGCTGCATAGCTTTTGTCCTTCATATGTGGTTGGATTACGTACTTGGAGCAATGCATGTAATGTATTTTTGCATGAATTTCCCATTTTGTGACTTGGACATGAGGAAATTGATCAATTTTTAATCTGTGTATAGATTGCACAGTACATAAGAAAATTTGCTATGTGAATTTAAGATATTGTTTCTATAAGTTTCTATATTGTTTCTAACAAGTTTCTATGTTTTTTGTCAGAAATTGGGTATTAGCTAAAGAAAAGAAATTAAAATATATCAAGTAAGAAATTTGTGAGAAGTACATTGGGATAGGAGATCAAATTAAATTGTGACATTTCAGGATGTCAAATTTGTTGATTGCTTCCTCAATTTCAGTTTGTGATAGGATTTTGACAGTCATCATTAAAATCTGGCAAGACAGTCAGAATAGGGAAATAAAAGCATCAAGTCGTAAATTCAGTAGGAAGCAATGGGAATATGGTAAAAGAGGCAGAATAAAATTGATGAGTATGGCTATCACTACTCATTTGTTAAAACATCATGTGCAGTAAACAGATAGTGGGAATTATGGTTGAAATGAGAAATAGAAAAGAATTTATGACTGTAGGGAAGTATTGCAAATCATCTGTGAAGTGCTAGAATGCATAAATGGTGGGATTAGACAGCCTGTAACAAATTCATTGTGATTTCAATTGCAGGGCTTATAATTGCTGTTTTCATTAAAATATCCTGATGGGCATGTCAGATAGGTAATAAGTCTCTTAAATGTGTTGAATATAGTCAACTGCAGCAATATATCATGGAGTCAACAAGAACAATCTCAGAATAGATCTTGTAATGAACAACAATCTTAACAGTTTAATAGTCTATCTTAATAAAGCTAAAATCAAGACGTTGTTTTAAAGAAAGATGTGTGGAACAGCTACTAAATTACCTTAAATGCATTGCTGCAGAATCATCTAAAGTAAATTATGCACATCAAAATACATAAAACAACAGAAAATGATTGGGTAGGAATAAAAAAAAACAGAAGATGCAGTAGGCAAGCATCATCTGTAGGAAGGACAGTGAAGTTCCTGTATCAAAAGACTTAATGGTCTCAATCCTGAAAGTCAGCCATCTCTTTGCTTCCACAATTTGTTTCCTTTGCTTCTAATTCCAGTCTCTGCAGTCTTGGTTTTCTCCTTCCTACTGTTTCAAGTTAGTGATCTTCTTATCAAAACCTTTGATCTGATGAACGATCATCAATCTGATATCTTAAATTTATTTTTCTCTCTACAGATACTGGCTGACCAGCCAAGTATTTCCAGCACTTTCAGGTTTTATTTTAGATCATTGAAAATCATTTTAAAGTATTTTAACATGATGCAGAAGTACTTAGAAATATTAAAGGCATAAGAACTTTTTGACAATTAAAGAAATAAAGCATAAAATAAAATCAAATAAATATATACAAGAATGCAAAAAAAACAGATTCTGTTAAATGGGGAATAATAAAAACACAGTGAAAAGAGCCCAACACATGGATAAGGCAAAGGGAAAATGACCAGCAAGGTATGAGCAATATCAAACAAAAAATTACATTCAGTTTAGGTCAAGCAACATTGTTGAAAGCAAAATTAGAATGTTGTAATTGGAAGGACAAGACTCAGGGTGTCTCATAATGTCTAATATTAGAGTCCTATCTTTGACTGCATCTAATTCCAATTTAGATGACAATCGCATTGACACATATATACAGTATATGTTTGCTAACAGATGTAATAAACTAACATATTTAATGTGTTTGGCAAAAGGCTGCCAGTTCAGCTAAATTAAGAACATTGAATTTCAAACAGGAATGGAACATTCAGACCATTATGCCTGTTACTCCATTCAATAGAGTCCATGACTCATCTTCTGGCTCAACATCGCTTTATAGCATTAAGCCTATCTCTCTGTTTGATTGACATATTTTAGGATTTTCAGCAAATGATTAAGGCAGCCCTTGGGTAGAGAGCTCCAATGATTCATTATCCTTTGTGCCAAGAATAATTTTCCTCACTTCTGTCCTGAATCACCAATTTCTTATTTTGAGACTGCTCCAAATTCTGGATTCCCCATCAGAGACGCCATCAACCATGATGCTGTCAAAACCCTTTACCATTTTTGATGTTTTAATTAGATCTTCTACCAATCTTGTAAACTTAGAAAGTATAGACCCAGTCTCCTTATTGTATTTTCTGTCAAATTCTCCATCCCAGTAATCAAACTGGTGAAGCTTTACTGCACTCCTTTTATCTTCTTTAGGTAGAGAGACCAAAGCTGTACAATATATTCCAGATGCAATTTACCAGGGCTACATATTATGGGAGTAGGATATTGTTCCCTTGTACTACTAAAGTGGATAAGTCCCAGGACCTGTTGGGATATACCTATTGTTGTTGAGAGAAGTAAGAGTTGAGATTCCTGGGGCTTTCCATCTTTGGGTCCATTCTAACCACAGGTGAGGTCCTGGAGGATTGGCAAATAGCTAATATTGCTCTGCTATTTATGAAAGGAAGTAGGGGTAATTTTGGAAAATATAGATGGGTGAGTCTCATACAGTATCAGTGGTAGGGAGGTTACTGGAGAGGATTTTTAGGGATATATCTATTAGCACATTAAGAACCATGACCTAATATGAGACATTCAGCATGGCTTTGTGTGGCATCTTATAACTTGATTGAGTTTTTTTTTGTAATTTATTTTTTTATTGAAGTTCATCAAACAAACATTCCCGTAAGGTGTATTTCAGACATTGTACATATATATCATATATATCACAAAATCTCCACAAAGTATTTATCTGGGGTATACACTTATAGAAAAGAGTGGGAAGAAAAAACAAACAAAAGGAAAGAACTATGTACAAGTAGGGAGTGATCTTTTTTTACAACAGTTTCATTGATTTGTGAGAATAAAATCAGACCGATGAGGCATTATGTAGTTAAACCATTTTTCCCAGTATGAATCAAATTGTTCCAGCTTATGATTAACAGATGCTGTTATCTCCATTTTGTAAATGTCCATTGTAATTTACATCCATGTATTTAAAGTTGGGTTCTCCTGTGATAGCCATTTCCTAGTAAGAGTCTTTTTACCAGCCACCAACAGTATATTCATTAAATATTTATCTCTTTTCAACCATTCTTGAGGTATATATCCAAAATATATGGTCTTACTCTCCAAGGGTACTTCACATTTAAAGATGTCTTGTAGGGCATTGTGTATCCCCCCTCCAACAGTTTTTGATAACAGAGCAGTCCCAAAAAATATGATAATGATTTGCATTTTGATTTCCACAATTTTTCCAGCATACAGGGAAGTTACTATCATAATGGGATTTCTGAGAGGGTGTAATAGAATATCTTATCAAGTTTTTCCATGAGTTTTTTTTAAGGTGATTGATGAGGCAGAACTATGTAGTTTGTCAACATGGATTTCAGTAAGTCATTTAACGTGATCCTCTTGGGAGACTTACCTAAAAGATTAAGGCACATGGGATCCACAGTGACTTAGTCATTTGGATTCAGAATTGGCTTGCCCAGAGAAGACAGAAGGTAATAGTTGATGGGATTTACTCTGGCTGGAGGTCCATGAACTACTGGTGTTCCAGAGGAATTTGTACTAGGACCTCTACTGTTTGTGATACATTTATAAATGATCTGGATGAAAATTTTAATGGGTGCGTTAGTAAGTTTGCAGCTGATACAAAGATTGATGGAGTCTTAGAAAACTTAACAGATTGCCAAAGGATATAGATCAATTGCATAAGACAGAATTTAATCTGACCAAAACTGAGATGTTGCACTTTAGGGATCAAGTGTAGTGGGACAGTATACAGTTAATGGCAAGGCTAATACTGTTGATGAGTAGAGGGATCTTGGGTTCTAAGTCCGTAGCTCCCTGGAAGTGGCTGCACAGGTTGATAGGATGGTGAAGGAGACACGTGGTATGCTTGCCTACATTAGTTGAGGCATTGAGTTCAAGAGACTGGAAGTTATATTGCAGCTTTATAAAACTCTAGCTAGGCCATATCTGGAGTATTGCATTCAGTTCTGGTCATACCATTATAGGAAGGTGGTTGAGGCTTTGGAAAGGGTGCAGAAGAGTTTTACCGGTATGCTGCCTAGATTACAGAGCATTTTATGAGGAGAGGTTAGACAAACTTGGTTGTCTTCTCTGGAACAGCAAAGACTAAGGAGGGACTTGATAGAAGCTTATAAGATTGTGAGGGGCATAGATAAGAGTAGATAGCTGATATCTTTTAACCAGAGTCAAAATGTCTATTACCAGAGGGGATGGTTCAAAGGAGATTTGTGGACATTTCTTTTACACAGAATGTGATAGTTGCCTGGAATGTGCTGCCATGAATGGGAGCAGAGATAAATATGATAGAAGCATTTAAGAGACTCTTAGATATGTACAGAGAATGGAAGGTAATGCATTGGGTAGGTGGAAGGGCCTTTGAACTGTTTCTGATGATCAGAGATGTTAAAAAAATGGTTTGAAAGGATATAATAATGAAAATAATTGAAAGCCATATAAATTATGTATAAGCAGTGACTGTGCTACATATACCTGGCCTATGTAATGTGATAAAGTGGAGAACAGATAAATTGTAAGTAACTTCAAGCATGTTCCCTTCTTTGGTGTTAGCATAAGCTGGCATGGAAGCCAAGAAATTTGAGCTGGGATTTGCTATCGGTCTGCTAGCTAAAAAATAGTACACAAAGGTCTAGTATGGGGCATTCTTGAGTGTAGTTCACAGGATACTATGTTTTTTTTACTATAAGCCCATAGATATACAAAACGCTTAACTGCCACCTGCACAATTAGTTTTATCAATATGAAGTTTCAAATACAGTTTTTTTTTACTGATTTACAATATAAATGTGTGATTACTTCTAGCTATTTTCATCTACTTTTGGTATATTAAATTAATTTAAATAATAAATAACTAAATTAGTGACAATGCAAAATAGTGTTTAATAGTTTTTAACCCATTACACTGTCAAATCCCCAAGGGATAGTATACAGTTAACTAATGAAGTTCACAGGATCTTTCTACTGATGCTATTATGTTCTACTTTACAGTTTTTGTAGGCCGTGGTGACACAGGCTTAATTGGTTTACTTGCTGCCAAAGTTCAGAATTACATGAATTGTATACAGAAGACCAAAGGTTACTTGGAAAGACTTGAAGATGCAAATGATAAATTGAGGTAGGTGAAGTAACTCCACTGCCTGGAAATGCAGATGAGATGAGATGCTATGTACCTCTCATCTTGAAAACTTGCTTGAAAATTAAAGTTACTGACAGCAGTTTGATTTCAAAATTTGAACCAGCTAAAAAAAATTACAAGTGATGATAAATTATAAATATTAAATCCTTACCAACTAGAAATATTCAGCACTTGTTTAGTGTTTGATATCAAAAATTCTTATCAGAGGGCTAAATTTTCTTCCAGTATTTTCCAAATGAAAGATCAGATAATGTACAATGAAAGGGTATCAAATAGCATTCTCATTTTCAAAGTGCTCATATACCAATTTCTTTATTTTTTTTTGTGTGTGCCATACTCTGCCAGAGTCTCCACGACCACTTTTTTCCTAGTGGTTGTCTTGGAGGAAAGATTCTGTGAGTTATCACCCACGTCCTTCTCACACTGCAGTTTTTTTTCTATAAGGCCGAGTTGCGAGCTCGACACTTAACCCCAACGTGGATGGAAAGCTAGTTTTATCGATGTGCAAGGTGCTCTGCACTATAGTGAGGGTAAGGATTTGGGATGGGGGGAGCTAGGGGTATAAATGACATAGAGGTATGGAAATGTAGGGAGAATGTTTCATAGATGTAACTCAGATAGATTTTCAGCAGGGATTGGGACCATTGAGTTCAATTGAAGGCACCTGGCTGTTCATGGAGGTGGGCAGAAGTAGGGTGAGAGATTGGTTTTGAACAAGAATTGGACTGTTGTTTAGGTTGCTGGGTGGGAGATTGGTAAGGGAGAGAATGACTAGCGGTATGGCCAGAGGTCAGTTAGAGGTGGGTGGTAAGTTTCACAGTAGGCATTAACTTTATTTAATGGGCACCAACCTGAGCAGAGTTCCTGTCCTGTGACTTGTTCACCCATGACCTTTTAAGTAGCAATAAAAAAGACCTTGCAAATGCCATTATGCTATTAATGCCATGATGACTGGTGGGCTCGATCCGAGGCTCGTGCTTGCTTGGATCAAATCAAGGAAATAGTGAGGAATTGTGCATTGGATGGCACTGCTGATTTATACAATTGGCTGTTTCTAATACATAAAATACACAGAGGGCTCAGGAAAAAAAAAACTAGGTTTTATTGAACTCACAATAAGTGCATATTTTTTATTTGCAGTGGATTTTTATACTTGAAATAATAATATGGTGCACAGTTCGATTTCCATACTGCAACTTTTCTTGTTTACTATTTTAACTTCTTACCCATTAGTCTATCTAGTGTTATTATCGTGAAGAAGTAGAGTTATTCTCTAATGACTATGATGAAAATATTGTTATTTCCCTTAATCATTCTAATGTCTTTACGAACTTAAGGGCTTTACATGTTTAAAAGTTGATCTAGTGGTGTATAAACTGTTTATTGTATGGAATAATTAGGATATATAATTCAAAGGTTGAAGTATTAGTTGCTGCATCAATAGTTGCAGTATTTTTTAAATCTAACTTGGGGTACTTAATATTTTGAAAATTGTCCAAACTTAGTGGAAAGAACCATATAAATTAAAGAAAGTAATTGCTGGATATAAAGCAATAAAATATGAAGTCTTTAAGAGATGAGGCTAACTAAGAGAAATGCTAGAAAGATATTGTTGAGATTTTTGAGTAATGACAGGATTGGAATTCTCTTGTATAGAAACATAGAAAACCTACAGCACAATACAGGCCCTTCGGCCCACAAAATTGTGCTGAACTTGTCCCTACCTTAGAAATTACTAGGCTTACCCATAGTCCTCTGTTTTCCTAAGCTCCATGTCTCTTAAAAGACCCTATTGTATCCGCCGCCACTACTGTTGCTGACAGTCCATTCCATGCACTCACCACTCTCTATGTAAAAAACTTACCCCTGACATCTTCTTTGTACCTATTCCCCTGCACCTTAAACCTGTGTCCACTTGTGGTAACCATTTCAGCCCTGGGATACACCTCTATCAGGTCACCTCTCAACCTCTGTCACTCCAAGGAGAAAAGGCCGAGTTCACTTGATCTGTTTTCGTAAGGCATGCTTCCCAATCCCGGCAACGTACTTGTAAATCTCCTCTGCACCCTTTCTATGGTTTCCACATCCTTCCTGTAGTAAGGCAACTAGAACTGAGCACAGTACTCCCAAGTGAGGTCTGAGCAGGGTCCTATACAGCTGCAACATTACCTCTCGGCTCCTAAATTCAATTCCACGATTAATGAAGGCCGATACACCATATGCCTTCTTAACCACAGAATCAACATGTGTAGCTGCTTTGAGCGTCCTGTGGACTTGGACCCCAAGATCCCTCTGATCCTCCACACGGCCAAGAGTTTTACCATTAATACTTTATTCTGCCATCATATTTGACCTACCAAAATGAGCTACTTCATGCTTATCTGGGTTGAACTCATCTGCCACTTCTCAGCCCAGTTTTGCATCCTATCAATGTCCCTCTGTAACCTCTAACAGCCCTCCAAACTATCCACAACACCTCCAACCTTTGTGTCATCAGCAAACTTACTAACCCATCCTTCCACTTCCTCATCCAGGTCATTTATAAAAATCACGAAGAATAAGGGTCTTAGAACAGATCCCTGAGGCACACCACTGGTCACCGGCCTCCATGCAGACTATGACCTGTCTACAACCACTCTTTGCCTTCTGTGGGCAAGCCACTTCCGGATCCACAAAGCAATGTTCCCTTGGATCCCATGCCTCCTTACTTTCTCAAAAAGCCTTGTATGGGATACCTTATGAAATGCCTTGCTGAAATCCATAGTCACTATATCTACTGCTCTTCCTTCATCAATGTGCTTAGTCACATCCTCAAAAAATTCAATCCGGGTCTTAAGGCATGATCTGCCCTTGACAAAGCCATGCTGACTAATCTTAATCATATTATGCCTCTCCAAATGTTCATAAATCCTGCCTCTCAGGATCTTCTCCATCAAATTACCAACCACTGAAGTAAGACTCACTGGTCTATAATTTCCTGGGCTATCCCTACTCCCTTTCTTGAATAAAGGAACAATATCCACAACCCTCCAATCCTCTGGAACCTCTCCCGTCCCCATTGATGATTCAAAGATCATCACCGGAGGCTCAGCAATCTCCTCCCTCGCCTCCCACAGTTGCCTGGGGTACATCTTGCCCAACTTCAATTGATCAGATATTTGAGGTAAATAAAGGCAATAAGACAAGAAGGTATTCATTAAAAATGATAAAACATCCTCAGTTAGAGAAGGTTGGCTTTTACAGAGAAATGTTAAGTCCTAGGAAAAGAAATCCGAAGCATATAATGGTTAAATACAAGAGAGCAAAGGGAATCAACAACCTCTTGTTGTCACAAGAGGTCAAGAAGACATTTTCATTTGGATATTAAGCTGCCAAGTATATGAGAGCTTGGTGGTTACAGACACGAATTCTTAATCTATTTTTCTGAAGTTTTGTATTCACTAGGGGAAATGGTAATTTGTTGTGCAAAAACTGATTCACAGTTGCATAGTTTTCTGTGTTTGTTGGCTGAATCTCAATTATTCCTCTTGCCCTTTTCACATATTCAAGAAACAAGAATTGTCTAAGGCTGGTTTCCTCAAAGCCATTTCAATCTGCTGAAAATACCGTGGAAACTGTTACTTTACATAACAAGTGAAATTTTAAAACTTTGGGAAGGAAAAGTTTCAAGGAAGTTCCCAGCCCAATGAATATTGGTTATTGGCAATTTAAGAAATAAAATTTTATTGTACATACAAGAGAAAATCTGCAGAAGCTAGAAATCCAAGCTGGTCAGGCAGCATTTATAGAAAAGAGTATAGTCTACGTTTCGGGCTGAGACCCTTCATCGTGTCTGGAGAAACAAAGATGAGGAGTCAGCGTAAGAAGGTGGGGAGGAGAAGAGGTGATAGGTGAAACTAGGAGGGGGGTAAGGGTGAAGTAAAGAGCTGGGAAATCAATTGGTGAAAGAGATAAAGGTCTGGAGAAGGGAGAATCCGATAGGAGAGGACAGAAGGACATGGAAGACGGGGAAGGGTGAAGAGCACCAGTGGGAGGTGATGGGCAGGTAAGGAGATGAGGTGAGAGTGTGAAAGAGGAATGGGGGGGAGGTGTATTACCAGAAATTCGAGAAATCGATGTTCGTGCCATCAGGTTGGAGGCTCCTCTGATGGAATATAAGCTGTTGCTCTTCCAACCTGAGTGTGGGCTCATTGCAACAGTGGAGAAGACAATGGACTGACATGTCGGAATAGGAATGGGAAGTGGAATTAAAATGGATGGCCATTGGGAGATCCCCCTTTTCTGGTGAACAGAGTATAGGTGCTTGGCAAAGCAGTCTCCCAATCTACATCAGGTCTCAACAATATACTGGAGGCCACACCAAGAGCACTGGATATAGTAAATGACCTCAACAGATTCACAGGTGAAGTGTTGCCTCATCTGGAAGGACTGTTTGGGGCCCTGAATGGTAGTGATGGAGGAGGTGTAGGGGCAGGTGAGGCATTTGCTCTGCTTGCAAGGATAAGTGACAAGAGGGAGACCAGTGGGAATGGACAAGGGAGTCGTGTAGGGAACGATTTCTGTGGAAGGGGGGGGGGGTGGTGGGAAAAATGTGCTTGGTGGTGGAATCCTGTTGAAGATGGCAGAGATTCTGGAGAATTATGTGCTGGACGTGGAGGCTGGTGGGGTGGTAGCTGAGGAGAAGAGGAGCCCTATCATTGGTGGGTTGACGGGAGGACGGGTTGAGAGCAGATGTGCACGAAATGGAAGAGATGCAGTTGAGGGCAGTGTTGATGGTGGACAAAGGGACACCCCTTTCTTTGATGGAGGACATCTCCTTCGTTCTGGAATGAAAAGCCTCATCCTAAGAGCAGATGCTGCAGACCCAAAGGAATTGAGAGAAGTGGATAGCACTTCTACAAGTAACAGGTTTGAAAGAGGTATAGTCCAGGTCATGCTCAACATTTTGGACAGCCAGGCCAAAAAGGCTCCTAGACTGGCAGGAAATTTCGGATGGTCTATTTATGTTGTGACACAGGTTTGAACTGGTCCTTTATATTTTAAAGGGCTAATGAGAGTAGGGTTTTCTTATTCTGTTAAAGAATTATCTTTGTTACTGATACTACTACTCCTCATTAGCCAGAAAATTTAAAAGGCACTTATGGGAAATTCATAAAGCCTGTGAACTAGCATACATTTTAAGGATTTAAGTGTTGATTTAAGAAAAATTAGTTGAACTTCATTACATATCAAAAAGAAACATACAACACAGAAGTAGGAACTTGCAACCCATCTTATTCATGCTGACCATGATCCCTATCTATGCTAATCCCATTTGTTGCATTAGGCCTGTGTACTTCTTTGCCGTTACTATCTACATTTATACATTGTAATTATATCTAGCTCCACCAACTTCTCTGGAAACTCCTTCCAGGCAAACACCAACCTCTGTATGAAAATCTTACTCTTCAGATCTCTTCTAAATGTCACCACACTCCCCTGAAACCCATGCCATCAAGTTCTGGTCTCCTCTGCTCCAGAATAAAGATGATGAAAATCTTGTAACAATTAAAAGGAACAGCAGAAAAGAAGTTGGATGCAATGGGAGATGTCACCTGCTGCTACAGGGAAGAGCAGTTTAGAGTCAGCGCGAGGAAGAGTGGAAAAACATCATCGCCACCAATAAAGTCCAGGAGGCAGCAGGAGATTGAGTGACTGGTTCGAGAAGGGAAACTGCTGAGGAAACAACGGAAAAAAAAGTCCCAGATAGTGAGAGGGAAGGCCTCAACTAACTTCAAGCAGACATCAAGAGCCAGCTGACAAAGTTGTGAAGAGCTGAGAATCTAAGGAAGCTGCACAGAAAGAAAGAACAAACAAGAACACAGTTCGACAAAGACCTTTTAAGTTCATTAAAGGTCTCTTCACACTGGAGAAAAAGTGGCACTTTGAAAACATCAAAGCAGGAATTGGAAGAGCACCTGGAAAAGATTCACCCCAACTCGCAAAGGTAGGAACATATGATCATTCCATCCAACATCCTGCCATTTCAGCCTCCCACTTCTGACCTGGATTTTGACCCTCCATGATGGAGCGAAGCAGCAAAGGCAGTCTGACAGGCAAGAATGGCAAATGCTTCCAGGCCTAATGGAGTACCATGTAGGTTTTATAAGAATGCACCAGATGTCTTGCAGTTTCTCTGGATGCTTGTGAGGGTAGTATGGCAGAGGCCAATAATACTCAAATTGTGGCGAAGGGCTGGTGGTATCCTGATTCCAAAAGAAAGTGATGCAAAAAATATCAGTCAGTTTTGACCAACCTGCCCTCTGAACGTTGAGGGGAAAATCTTCACTCTAATAGCACAGAGGCTGGCCAGCTACCTGGAGAAAAACAAGTACATTGATACATCTGTGCAGAAAGCAGGAATTCCAAAGTTCTCTGGGTGTTTGGAACATACAAACATGATACGGCACCAGATCCAAGCAGCTAGGAAGGACAAAATAAATCTCTTATGTGTTCATCCAGGACCTCACCAAAGCATTCGGCTCAATTCTCCATGCACTCCTCTGGGAAGCATCTGAACTTCTGCCAGATACCGGAGCCCATCACAACACTGGTGAAGTTGTGCTTTCAAGACCTGCAGTTGTGCTTCACAACAGCTGGTTTTACCACAACCTGGCAGAGTCTGGAAGTAAGCATTATGGCAAGTTGCACTATATCACCCATAGCCTTCACAGTGGCCATGGAGGTCATTACCAGGCCTTCACGATAAGTGGTAGGTGGTGAAAGAAAAAGTGCTGGACTTTTTCTTCCCCCTATTAGGGTTGTTACGAACCCCATAACTGGGTCACTTACCAGCAAAGATAGAGAGGTCTGTTGAAGTCTGATGATACTATTTTTAACAGTATTTATTAGTAAAAATACACAAAAATAATATCAATGCAAATATACAGATAATATACATCGTCAATACTAAATCTAAAAGTGCGGGTATAATAATAATCAATAAGAATTAAGCTCTGTCGTTGTCTAGGGGATAATGTATTGTCTGATGGAAATATGAAGTTCACTCAGTTCATGCAGGCTGCAGCCGTTGGGGACCACTGTGTTGCAATTGTTGGAGAGAGAGAGAGAGAGAGAGAGAGAGAGATAGGATGGGAACAGTTACCGCTACGGGTTTTTTTCCAACCTTCCTTATGATTTCGATCCATCAAGTGTCTCATTGTCGTGGCCGTTCAATAGTGACCTCTCCTTTAGCTAAACCGTTCTTCCGTGGTGAGCCTGTCACCCCAGACAAGGGAGGACGCACACAAGCCCCCACCGGCTTTCAATATCAAATGCTGTCAGGGGATTTCTAACGTTTCTCCTGGTGCGTCTAAAGGAGTTGTTCCCCAGACCCCTCTTTTATCCTTACTCATGGGGTCTCAGATGTCAATCAGGTTGGGATGATGCAATCCCTCAACCAGACCATTGTTGTCCCGAGGGGTTTCAATGAATAGTACAGTACTCAATACACAATTCCGTCTCCAAGAGACAATGGCCACTATCAGTGGTTCCGTTCCACTGAGGTCAGGACACATTCCAAACCTTGGGCATTCTGAGAGTCTCTCTCTCTCATTTCCTGAGTCCTAGACCCGAATTAATAGCGATCTTGCAATTCTCAAAAAGGAGGGGGTGACTTTGTACCCTTTGGCCCCTCAGAGTAGCTTCACATTCGTAACACCCCCTT
Source organism: Hypanus sabinus (assembly GCF_030144855.1). Classification (NCBI taxonomy): domain Eukaryota; kingdom Metazoa; phylum Chordata; class Chondrichthyes; order Myliobatiformes; family Dasyatidae; genus Hypanus; species Hypanus sabinus. Next base: position 43,590,606 of record NC_082727.1, read on the forward strand.
CCTTCTCGGATTTTTGCCACAGGTAAAAATTAATTAATACAGAGTCTTACAGGATTTCAGAATCTAACACAATACAAAAGAGTTTTTTTTCTACAGAGTAATACAGTTATAGAGTCAATTCAGCATCTAAACAGTTAGCAATTACATTGTCACTTTCTTTAATATCTTAATATCTTGTACCTTAATAAATTCTTGTAGCATCAGACTCCAATTTAATAACCACCTATTTTTATTCCTTTTCTTCAGCAAACAAAACTAAAGAGTTGTGATCTTAGTTTATGTGTATATTACAAAAGTTCATGCAAATACTAATCTTTATTTTACTTTCAAACTTAACAGTCGATCTTCCATGGGGTCATCTTTATTATTCACATGCTTTGTCGAAATCCCTTAAAACCGGATCCTGTTATTTAAAGTGGCATCCCATCAACCCTCGCCCCTTTTCCTGTTAACTCCCATGTGGTTAGCTTGTGCACCAGTGTGGAATAGGCTCTTGCATGCTCCTTTCATAGGAGTTATTTTATCAACAATGTTTTCCAAACGTAGCCCATTGGCTGAATTTCCACACAATTCTTTATTTTTAAGCAAGTCGTTAGTTTTATCAGTTTAAAATCTGCAAGCGATCCCTCTTTGTCCAAACAGCATTTCAAATTCTGCCTCCTCACAGCACACTCTTGAATAACAATAGCGTGTGGGGCACCTTTACATTCCAAATCAAACTGTAATTGATTCGCAGGCACCGTATTAACAAGCCATTATCCCTTCAGCCTGCTTACTGCTTCTGACATCAATTCAGACTTTAAAATTTCTTCATTCAATTTAGGAACTACACTTTTCCCTTTCCCTTCAATAATAATATTCACCTCACCACCTTTTATCTCCTCACTAACTTTTAACACACCTTCGGACACAAACAATTGGGAATTCTCACTTCCCACTAGTACCATGGTTAACCCTTTCTTCACTGAACCAAGTCCATCTGACCCACAAGGACTGCATTCCTTTTCGACTGAATCAAATACCTCAGACTTTTCCTGAGTTCCATTACTAGGTTCAGTACCATGTGCATCCACCTCTTGAACACACTCAAACGGGACATCTGCCTCTTCCAGGCTTTCAATACCCATCCCCTTTTCAAATTCTAAGTTCCCCTGATCCTCCCAGTTACTCTCTGGACAACTCCCTTCTGGAGTAAACTCAACCCTGCGGGCTGAAACAACCTCATCTGCCAACCCAGCAGACTTCTTCAAGGTAATGGCATCCTTTTCATCTAGGACTACCCTCATTTCATTATTGGGAACACCTTTAAAATTTTCAACTTCTTCAAACAGTTCTGTCAAGCCAGACAGATCATCCATGTCCAACCCTGGACCTTCTTACAGCCTTATCTGTTTTTCATTTTTAATCCGTGCCTCTATAAATTTCCTCCTGGCTAAGGGTAGGTCTACCTCCTCTCCCTTACTCTCTTCCACCTCCATATTCTCCGTTTTACCACCCTCTAACCCCTCTTGGTACAGGGTCGGTAAAAACGTCTCAGCCAAATCGATACTGGCCTCTTTCTCAGCTGCCTTTCTCGACATGCTGTGAGAGGTTGCGCATGTGGGATAGATCTTGGAATCTAGGGGCGGGTCCTCAACACTTACAGGCTTGCTCGTCAACTCCATGGCCGACCAAACTTCACCACCAGCTAAATCATTACCCAGAAGGATGTCTACGTCAGTTCTCGGAAATTCTGATCGCACCCCTATTTCCACTGGTCCAGATACCAGCTCAAAATTTATAATGATCCTATGCAAAGACACAGCTTCTGTCCCTTTTCCTATGCTTCTCAAAGCCACCTCTCCAGTCTTGGGACCAAAATCTAGTACCTTACTGTGAATCAATGACAGATCAGCTCCAGTGTCTCTCCAGATCCACACTGGAACTGGTGTGTCTCCCTCTTTCACAGACATGTTTCTTTCTAAAATAAATTTCTCAGGCCCCTCTCATATTCTGTCTACCTGGGGCTTTCTCGTTGATTTACTGATCACCACAATACATCCTGTAGGGATTGCTGCTTTCCCTTTTCCTGTCTCCTTCCTCGGAGCAAGGCACTTAGATGCAATATGACCCACCTTTCCACAATTAAAACAGGTCTAGCCAGGACCCGTCCTGCTTTCTTGCCTTTCCTCCTCCTTATTTTTACCACTAGCTCCCGGCTGGATCTCTGCCTCAGCCGGCGGGCTTTCTCTACCGTTCCCATGGTCTTTCTGGTAACTCTTATGCGAGGAAAACTTTGTCTTGCGGGTTAGGGCATATTCATCTGTGAACCTAGCAAATTCGGGTATGGACTTATTCGGCTTCTCGTTCAGATACATCCAGATATCATCTGAAACACAACCTTTAAGTTCCTCAATCAGAATTAACTCCCTTAACCGCCGAAAATCTTCTTCCACCATTTCTGCAGCACACCAACGATCCAAGAGCACACCCTTCTCATAGGTAAACTCTGTATACATCTGATTCCACCCTTTTTTTAAATTTCTGAACTTTTGTCTATAGGCATCAGGTACCAATTCATAGGTCCGAAGAATGGCCTCCTTTACTCCCTCATAATTCTCAGACTCCTCCTCCTCCATGGACAACGCCGCATATGCCCATTGTGCCTTCCCTTTTAACACACTTTGTAACAACGCCACCCACTGCTCTTTGGGCCACTTCTGACTCACTGCCACCTTTTCAAAATGGAAGAAATAACTATCAACATCCGTCTCCTCAGACGGAGGTACTAACCTAAACTCCCTACTAACATTAAATCTCTCCTCTCGGTCTGACCCTTGAGCTCTTTGCTCTTGCTTGAACTTCTCCATGTCCAGCTCATTTTGCCTCTGTTTCACCTTCTCCTCATACTCCCTCTCTTTTTTGGCACTTTCTTTTTCCTTTTCAGCTGCTTCAAGCTGTTTTAACTTAATTTCATGTTCCAACCTTAATTTCTCCAACTCTAACTGAGCCGTCCCACTAGCTGATGCCTTTTCAGGGATATTTTCCAATACCTCAGCCAAAAACACATTCTTCACAATATAATACTGAGTTATGGCCCTCTGCACCTCCTGCTTTTTCATTGACAACCTCACCTCTGCGAGACTTAGTCCTTTCACAATATTTATCAAGTCCGACTTTGTGGCAGTCTCTAGCACCTCCAGAGTCGGGTTTTCTATGAATTCGTCTACGTCCATCTTTGCTGGTTTCCTGTCTGGTTACCCGCGCAACCAGATCCAAGTTTGGACTTAAAAGCCCGATTTACTGGCCCTCCAATTTGGTATCAAATCTTAAGATGAGGCCCCACATTGTTACGAACCCCATAACTGGGTCACTTACCAGCAAAGATAGAAAGGCCCGTTGAAGTCTGATGATACTATTTTTAACAGTATTTATTAGTAAAAATACACAAAAATAATATCAATGCAAATATACAGATAATATACATCGTCAATACTAAATCTAAAAGTGCGGGTATAATAATAATCAATAAGAATTAAGCTCTGTCGTTGTCTAGGGGATAATGTATTGTCTGATGGAAATATGAAGTTCACTCAGTTCATGCAGGCTGCAGCCGTTGGGGACCACTGTGTTGCAATTGTTGGAGAGAGAGAGAGAGAGAGAGAGAGAGAGAGAGATAGGATGGGAACAGTTACCGCTACGGGTTTTTTTCCAACCTTCCTTATGATTTCGATCCATCAAGTGTCTCATTGTCGTGGCCGTTCAATAGTGACCTCTCCTTTAGCTAAACCGTTCTTCCGTGGTGAGCCTGTCACCCCAGACAAGGGAGGACGCACACAAGCCCCCACCGGCTTTCAATATCAAATGCTGTCAGGGGATTTCTAACGTTTCTCCTGGTGCGTCTAAAGGAGTTGTTCCCCAGACCCCTCTTTTATCCTTACTCACGGGCTCTCAGATGTCAATCAGGTTGGGATGATGCAATCCCTCAACCAGACCATTCTGGTTGTCCCCTGAGGGGTTTCAATGAATAGTACAGCGCTCAATACACAATTCCGTCTCCAAGAGACAATGGCCACTATCAGTGGTTCCGTTCCGCTGAGGTCAGGACACATTCCAAACCTCGTGTATTCTGAGTGTCTCTCTCTCTCATTTCCTGGGTTCCAGACCCGAATTAGTTGCGATCTTGCAATTCTCTAAAAGGAGGAGGTAACCTTGTACCCTTCGGCCCCTCAGAGTTGCTTCACATTCGTAACAGGGTGTACATAGACGATATAACAATACTAACCACCAGTGCAGTATGCACCAAGCGACTACTTGGAAAGCTACAGGAAAACATCAAGAGGGCCAGAATGAGAATCAAACATCTCAATAGTCAAGGGAATGCTGAAAGACATAAAATTCTTCATCAGTGAAGACCTAATTCCAACAGTGTCTGAACAGGCTGTCAAAAGCCTGGGTAGATGGTACAACACCCGCCTTACAGACAAAGAGCAGGTGCAGCAACTAAAACAACACATTACTAATGGCCTGTATAACATCAACAAGACCATGCTGCCTGGAAAACTACAGCTCTGGTGCTTATAGTTTGGACACTTACCCCCCGTGATGTGGCCACTCACTGTGCATGAGGTCCCACTAACAACTATGAAGAAGTTCGAGTGAACCATCATGTCGTTCATAAAGAAGTGGCTCTGTGTCCCATGGTGTCTTAGTAACATCAGTCTGTATGGTAAAGGAGTCCTTGAACTACCTTTCACTGGTGTTACAGAGGAATTCAAGTGTTCTAAGTTGTGTCTACAGATGACACTCAAAGACTCTTGTGACAAGACTATCAGTAGTGCTGCATGGACTTTATCAGCTGGACAGAAATGGACTCCAGCTGATGCGATGCAGCGAGCAAGAGTAGCCCTTAGCCATAGTGACGTTGTGGGGCAAGTCCAATGGGGCAGGGCTGGTTTTGGTTTGGCAGCAAGTGGACCCACCTGGCACAAGGCCGCAGAGCAGAGGAAGATAGTTGTTGAGAAAATGTGGCGACAAGAAGAGTCAGAAGGAAGTGCAAAGGCTGTCTCCCTGGTTAAGCAGGGGCAGTGGGCATGGTGGGAAAGCATTGAGAGGAGGAAAATCAGTTGGAAGGACATATGGGAGATGGAAACAGATAGACTTAGCTTCTCATCATAGCTACATGTGATGTGCTTCCCTCAAAGAAAAATCTCCGCTAGTGGTTCAGTGAGGACCCAACTTGTTCCCTGTGCCTGATTCCAGCAATCCTCAAGCATATCCTAGCAAGCTGCAAAACCAGCCTCACACAGGGTACACATGTGGCATCACAGCCAGGTTTTGAAGAGTCTGGCAGTGCCTTCTAAACTACCCCATCACTTGTGTCACCATTTTCAAGGAACTTATGGACTTGTATTCCAAAATCTCTCTTTGGCCAATAGCTCCCCACAATTTTATTGATCTACTAGAATTTGACTTCTCAAAGTGCATAGTTTCACAAATTCTTGTATTCTCAGTAGACTTACTAATCAGATCAAATGTATTCTCATCCAAATCATTTAAATATATGGCAAGCAACAAAGGTACAGCACCAATCTCTTCAGTTCACAACTTGTAATACTCTTCCAGTCAGAAACAACATCCATTGACCATTACTTTCTGCCTGCCATCATCAAGCCAATTTTGGATTCTGTTTACTAACATGCTGTAGTTCCACGTGCCTTACCTTCCCCATGTCTACTATGTGAGATCTTGTTAAAGGCCTACTAAAGCCCAAGTAAACCATGTCTACCACTCTGCCTTTCTCAATTTTCTTAGTTCATTTTCAAAGTATATAGGTAGATTTGAGATTCATGATCTTCTCTGGGAAAAAAAAAATGTAGGCTTCTCCTGATCAGTCCCTGCCTTTCCAAGTGAAAGCTAAAAATCAGTTGAACAATTTTTGGACAAATCTTTGTTACAAAATAGATCATTTACATAAAGTTCCAAGGACTTTTTTTAAAGAACTTTGCTACAGTATTCATAGAAAACTAGAATCCAAATTTTATTAGTGTAGGCAAGAGAAGAAAGAACTACATTCAACAGTGCTTTTCCATCCTTTTCATGTCTCTTCACAATGAATGTAGTATTTTTCTGAGATAGAGCTGCTGCTGGTGGGTTCAGCGGGAGACGCACATGGAGTGAGTACTGTCTTAGATTCGCTCCATAATCTTTACTTTTTTTAACCTTTGATCACCCTTATCCAACTTGTTTTTACCTACACCAAAAGTTTTTTGCTATTTTTTTGAACTTATTGTTAAGAGTTTATTGTGAATTTTTGAAGATATGCAAACAGAAATGTCTCTTAGATCTAAAGGACGAGAACCTGGGTGCAATCCGAACGGTAATGGAAAGAAGCAAGCTCATCCGCAACACACTCAATTAACTTATGAATTGTTTATGGAGGTTTTGGATAAAAAATTTGATGAACTACAACAAATTTTTAAACAAGATATAAAGGCTTTTCAAGATTATATGCTTAAGACGGATTCAGTAATTAACCAGCAGCAAGTTCTTATTGCATCTCTGCAAGAAGACGCTCGGAAACGAGATTTGACTATTGAAAAACTGCAACAGGATTTAATTTCGACCACTAAACTGGTGGAAACACTTAAAGCCAAGAGTGTCGACTTTGAGAATCGGTCCAGAAGACAGAACCTACGTATACTTGGTCTCCCAGACGGCATAGAAAAAGATGACCCTTCAAAATATTTTGCTCAACTATTAAAAGAAATGTTTCCGTCGATTTTCCCAAATAATCCTCCGTTATTGGATCGCGCAGATTGAATTCGGTGTCGATCATCGAGTGCTACAGCTAAACCTTCGGTTGTGATTGTCCAGTTTCATTACATACATGACAAAGAACAACTTATTCGTGCGGCTCGGCGGGCAGGAATGGTTAAATTTCAAGATCACTATTTCCGTTTGGTTGAAGATTTTAGTCCTGAAGTTATGAAAAAAAAGGCTTCTTTTTAAACCGCTGGTGTCTGAATGTTATGAGAAAAATCTAAAACCTGCGCTCTTATACCCTGCAAAGCTTAGAATTTCTCCGCCAAATGCTCCACGTCAGCTTTTCCTTTCAACATCCGAAGCGAGAAGTTATCTGGAGGAGAACTTCCCTACTGCTACAGACACCAGTTTCTAATAATTGAATGATTCTGATCGTGTAAGATGGATCTCGATTTCTTAAACCAGATTTAGCCTCTGGTTATTGGTGTAGGTTTATCTTATACTTTATATTTAAGTTAAAGTGTGTTTTTGTCATATTAACCGCTTGGTTTTATGCACTTTAACCATTATACTACATTTTGACTATTATTTTTGTTCCTTTGAAGGTATATTTTTAACCCTTTGATGGTGAATTCTTTTTCATTAAGATGGTGGTTTTTTGGAAAATAGTTTTGGTTTTGTTTAAGATGGCATTTTTTTTTCTCTCTTGTCTTCTTCCTACAATGCATCGCTTATCATAGCTTAAATATTTTTAGTTTTGTCTGGGCTATAGCCCGATTTATAAGCTTTTAGTGACTATATTCTTTTTTTTTACAACTAACTATATTTAGAAGTATGGTTTTTAGTATAGTGACTTTAATTTTTAAAGTCGGGGTGGTTTTTTTATGTATATCCTTTATTTACGGAGTGGTCTTCCGCTGACATGCGGGTAGTGTTAATCTCATTTTTTCCTTTTTCTAGCCATATTTTGGCGTTTTCTTATCTTTTTCTTGTAGGGGTGGGGCTTAGTTTGTTTTCTAATTTTATTTTTCCTTCACCAGTTTGTTTTAGTTTTTTTCATTTGGGCTGTTTTTGAACTTCAAGTATGTCTGCGTTGTTGTCACTTCCGGGTCTGCTCTTTATTTTTGTTCCTCTTCCGGGTGCATGAGTTTATAATTTGGTTAACCCTTTTTATACCAAAGGGTTGATTTTAGAATTATGGCTCAGACCATTAATTTTGTGTCTTGGAATACTAATGTTTTAAACCATCTGATTAAACGAAAGAAGATTTTCAAAGTATTCCAAAGACTTAATGCTCATATCATTTTTGTACAAGAAACTCATGTGAGGAAGGAGGGCAAATATCGCTTTTTTAGGTCTTGGTGGGGTCAACAGTATCATTCGAATTCGAATGCCAAAGTAAAAGGTGTTTCAATTTTTATTGACTCCTCTATTGCATTTGTTCAACACGATATCTTTTCGGATCCGAGTGGTAGATTTTTGTTAATTATGGGTTTACTTTGTAATAAAAAGGTTGCTTTGGTTAATGTTTATGCTCCAAATGTGGATTGTCCTGATTTGTTTAAGTCCTTATTTACTTCTTTACCCAATCTAAATGAATATAAGTTAATAATGGGTGGTGACTTTAATTGTTGTTTAAATCCTTTGATGGATAAATCTTTATCTATTCAGACTTTACCCAATAAGTCGGCCACTTGTATTAACTCCTTTTTGACTGATAATGGAGTTTTTGATGTTTGGCAATTTCGGCATCCTAACAACAAAGAGTTTTCTTTTTTCTCACATGTTTATCATTCTTATTCGAGAATTGATTATTTTTTTATTGACTCTTGTTTTATTCCATCAGTAATCGGTTGTAATTACGATATTATAGCTATCTCTGACCATGTTCCATTAAAACTTTCTATTAAATTTACGGATACAGTTTCTAATGCCAGACAATGGTGATTTGACTCTACCTTACTGCAAGATCAGGACTTTAATAAATTTATGAAGGAACAGATCGATTTCTTCTTTTCAACTAATTCCACAGATGATATTTCTTGCGGAACACTTTGGGACACTTTTAAAGCGTATATACATGGACAGATTATGTCTTACTCTGTTGGTTTGAGAAAATGTATTAAGAAGGAAACTCTATTATTGGTCGATAAAATTAAAGAGATTGACAAGAAATATTCGATCACTCCTAGTAAGGAGCTTTACAAACAAAGGGTTGAACTTCAAATGGAACATAGTTTATTACTTACATCTCCAATTGAAAATCAATTAATGAAAACCAGATCTGATTTTTATATACATAGTGATAAATCAGGTAAACTGTTAGCTAGTCAGTTGAAGAGTGCTTTGGTTAAACGTCAAATCACTAAGATTCGTCAGCAGAATGGGGATTTGACAGTTAACCATGATGAGATAAATAAGTCATTTCAAGACTTTTATACCTCCCTGTATCAGTCTGAATTCCCTCAGGATCGTAATAACATGTGTGATTTTCTTGGGAAATTAAATTTCCCAAGATTATCATCCGATGATCTTTCAATATTAGATACTCCTATTACGGATGCAGAAATCAAAGGGGTTATTTCCTCAATGAATTCTGGAAAAGCACCAGGTCCAGATGGGTATACAGTAGAATTTTTTAAATGTTTTTCCGCTACTCTTTTTATAGAGCTTCCATTTCTTTAATATTGAAGAAAGATAAAGACCCCACTGACTGTGCATCCTATAGACCAATATCTTTATTGAACGTAGACTCCAAGATTTTTTCCAAGTTACTGGCATCCAGGTTGGAGAAGGTATTACCCCAAATTATTTCAGAAGATCAAACTGGTTTTATTAAAAATCGCTATTCTTTTTTCAACGTTAGGAGATTACTGAATATTGTTTATACTCCTTTACATTGCACTTCAAAATGCGTGATTTCATTAGATGCGGAGAAAGCATTTGATAGAGTTGAATGGCCATACTTATTTAATGTGTTGGAGAAGTTTAATTTTAGTCCGACGTTCATTTCTTGGATTAAACTGATTTATCACACTCCAGTAGCCTCAGTGTTTACTAATAATCAAAGATCTCCCTTTTTTCGTTTATTTCGGGGCACTAGACAAGGATGTCCTCTTAGCCCATTACTATTTAACATTGCTTTAGAACCTTTGGCAATTGCCATCAGAGAATCACAAGATATTTTGAGTATTAATCGTGGGACAGATATTCATAAGTTATCTTTGTATGCAGATGATTTATTATTATTCATTTCTAATCCTGAGAAATCCATTCCAGCAGTTCTATCATTGTTGGCTCAATTTAGTGAGTTTTCTGGGTATAAGTTAAATCGTAATAAGAGTGAATTGTTTCCTTTGAATAGACAGGTCCCAATATATGGAAATTTACCTTTTAAATTAGTTAATGACTCTTTTATTTACTTAGGGATTAAAATCACAAAAAACCATAAAGATTTATTTAGGTTTAATTTTTTACCCTTAATTGATCAGATTAAAGGCTTGTTTACTAAGTGGTCACCATTATCTTTATCTCTAATAGGCAGGATTAATGCTATTAAGATGGTTATTTTACCTAAGTTTTTATATATTTTTCAAGCGGTACCAATTTTTATTCCGAAATCTTTTTTTACTAATGTTGATTCAAAAATTTCCTCATATATATGGCAGAATAAAAATCCCAGGTTAGGTAAAATATATTTACAGAAGACAAAGAAGGAAGGTGGGTTAGCATTACCTAATTTCAGATTTTATTATTGGGCAGTTAATATTAGATATTTGTTATGTTGGTTGAAAGACTGGGGTGGATCTTTTGGCCCTCATTGGGTGAGTTTAGAAATTAAATTGGTACCAGGTTACGCTCTGGGTTCTATTTTAGGGACTTCTCTCCCTTTTGCTCTTTCTAAATTGCCGAAACGAATTGTCAACCCAATAGTTAAACATACTTTACGTATATGGTTTCAATTTCGGAAATTTTTCGGGTTGACTTAATTTGTTTTAAATAGTCCTATTGTATCTAATTGCTTTTTCCACCCTTCCATTATAGATCAAGCTTATTCGACTTGGAAAACTAAGGGATTACTAAGATTTTCTGATTTATTTTTGGACAATTGTTTTATGTCTTTTGAGCAATTATCTAATAAATATAATTTGCCTAGATTTCATTTTTTTAGATATTTACAGATTAGGCATTTTTTAAGTACTGTACTTCCTACGTTTCCAAATTTTGTGCCTTCAGATATTTTGGAGAGTTTGTTTGAATTAAATCCTTTTCAAAAAGGGCTTATATCAAAACTTTATAATATAATTATGAAGATACGTTCAGAGCCCCTTTATAAGACCAAAAATGATTGGGAAAGAGAGCTTAATCTTATTATTCCTATTGAGAATTGGGATAGAATACTTCAATTAGTTAATACATCTTCGATATGTGCCAAACATTCATTAATACAATTTAAAGTCGTACATAGGGCCCATATGTCCAAGGATAAATTAGCTTATTTTTATTCTTATATAAATCCTATTTGTGATAGATGTCAATTTGAAACAGCATCTTTAACTCATATGTTCTGTTCATGTCCGCTTTTGAAAAAATATTGGAAAGATATTTTTGATATTATCTCTGTGGTTTTGAATATCGATTTACAACCTCATCCTATTACCGCAATTTTTGGTTTACCAATGATGGAGTCACTGCATTTATCTTCTTCCGTCTGCCGAATGATTGCATTTCTAACTCTGATGGCAAGAAGATCTATATTGTTGAATTGGAAGGAAATTAATCCTCCCACTGTATTTAATTGGTTCTCTCAAAGTATGTTATGTTTAAATTTAGAAAAAATTAGAAAGTGGTGTATTCAATACTTCTATTAAATTTGAAAAGATATGGAGACCATTTATTCAATATTTTCATATGATGTAATATGACCCTGTTCAAAGTTCATTTGATTTTCAGCTTTAATCTTATGTATGTTGAGATGTTCGGAGTGGACGACATTGATGATTATGTATTCTTGTGAGATATTATAAACAGCCCTTTTTTTCTCTTTTTCTAGTTTTTCTTCTTTTTTTCTTTTTTCCTTCTTTTTTCTTCTTTATTAGCTATTAGATTAGTAGATTAGTTAATTTGCATAATATTTTTTCTTTTTTTATATTATATATTATGAAATATCTAGATTTACCATGTTCATACATATACTGTATGGTTCATGTTTTGGTAAACTCATTTATACTGTAACCATTGCTTATGTATTTTTTATGTGTAATGGGATTTTGTATGTTTGTAATCCCTTTATCAATATACCATTTGTATTTTGTTCATATTATTAATAATAATTAAAAAATTGAGAAAGGAAAAGGAAAAGAGCTGCTGCTGCAATATTGGAAATATCAAGTCAAGTCATTTCAACCGTAACTGCTGGTACAGTGCATAGTAAAAATGAGACAATGTTTTTCAGGACCATGGTTTACATGACACTGTACAAAAACTAGACTGAACTATGTAATAAAAAAAAACACAGAGAAAGCTATACTAGACTACAGACCTACACTGGACTGCATATGTGCACAAAAACAGTACCGGCATTACAATAAATAATAAACAGGACAGTAGGGCAAGGTGTCAGTCCAGGCTTTGGGTATTGAGGAGTTTGATAGCTTGGGGGAAGAAACTGTTATATAGTCTGGTCATAAGAGCCCAAATGCTTTGGAGCCTTTTCCCAGATGGCAGGAGGGAGAAGAGATTGGATGAGGGGTGCATGGGGTCCTTCATAATGCTGTTTACTTTGCGGATGTACCGTGTAGTGTAAATGTCCGTGATGGCAGGAAGAGAGACCCCAATGATCTTCTTAGCTGACCTCACTATCCGCTGCAGGGTCTTGCGATCCGAGACGGTACAATTTCCGAACCAGGCAGTGATGCAGTTGCTCAGGATGCTCTCAATACAACCCCTGTAGAATGTGATGAGGATGTGGGGTGGGAGATGGACTTTCCTCAGCTTTCACAAAAAGTAGAGATGCTGCTGGGCTTTCTTTTCTATGGAGCTGGCGTTGAGGGTTTCTCCGTCAGATGAACACCAAGAAATTTGGTGCTCTTTACAATCTCTACCGAAGAGCCGTCGATGTTCAGCAGGGAGTGGTCACTCCGTACCCTCCTGAAGTCAACAGCCATCTCTTTTGTTTGTTCACATTAAGGGACAGGTTGTTGGCTCTGCACCAGTCTGTTAGCTGCTGCACCTCCTCTCTATATGCTGACTCATCGTTCTTGCTGATGAGACCCACCACGGTCGTGTCATCGGCGAACTTGATGATGTGGTTCGAGCTGTGTGTTGCAGCACAGTCGTGGGTCAGCAACGTGAACAGCAGTGGACTGAGCACGCAACCCTGGGGAGCCCCCATGCTCAATGTGATGGTGTTGGAGATGCTGCTCCCGATCCAGACTGACTGAGATCTCCCAGTCAGGAAGTCTAGGATCCAGTTGCAGAGGGAGCTGTTCAGGCCCAATAGGCACAGCTTTCCAATCAGTTTCTGAGGGATGATTGTGTTGAATGCTGAGCTAAAGTCTATGAATAGCATCCGAACATATGAGTCTTTTTTGTCCAGGTGGGTTACGGCCAGGTGGAGGGTGGTGTCAATGGTGTCATCTGTTGAGCCATTGGGATGGTACACAACCTGCAGGGGATCCAGTGAGGGGGGCAGCAGGGTCTTGATATGCCTCATGACAAGCCTCTCAAAACACTTCATGATGATGGATGTAAGTGCAGCAGGACGGTAGTCATTTAGGCAGGATGCTGAAGACTTCTTTGGCACGGGGACGATGGTGGCAGCCTTGAAGCACGTTGGAATGGTGGCGCTGCTCAGTGAGATGTTGAAAATGTCAGTGAGAACATCTGCTAGCTGGTCTGCACATCCTCTGAGCACTCTACCAGGGATGTTGTCTGGTCAAGCAGCCTTCCATGGGTTGACCCTGCACAGGGTTCTTCTCACGTCATCCACGGAGAAGGACTTCCTCGCCACCACGTCATTTTCCGCCTCAAACTGGGCATAGAAGTTATTAAGTGCATTTGGGAGGGAGGCATCACCTGCACAGTCAGATGATGATGTCCTGTAATTGGTGATGTCCTGGATGCCCTTCCACATGCGCCGCGTGTTGCCGCTGTCCTGGAAGTAACTGTGGATTTGCTGGGCATGTGCACGCTTTGCCCCTCTGATGGCTCGGGACAGTTTGGCCCTTGCTGTTGTTAAAGCTGCCTTGTCATCTGCTCTGAAGGCAGAGATGCGGGACCTCAGCAGCGCACGCACCTCTGCGGTCATCCATGGCTTCTGGTTGGCACGTATAGTGATGGTTTCGGACAGAGTAACATCATCAATGCACTTGCTGATGTAGCTGGTCACTGATGCTGTGTACTCCTCTAAGTTGGTAGAGTCGCCATCGGTTGCAGCCTCCCTGAACATGTGCCAGTCAGTGTGCTCAAAGCAGTCTTGAAGAGCAGAGATGTCTCCTGCTGGCCAGGTTTTCACCTGCTTCTGAACTGGTCTGGAGCACCTGACGAGCTGGCTGTATGCTGGGATTAGCATAACAGAGATGTGGTCTGAGTAACCAAGGTGGGGGCGGGGCTACGCGTCGGGAATGTTTGTGTAAATCAGGTCCAATGCTTTCTCCCCCCTCGTTGCAAAGTCCATATACTGATGGATTTGGGGAGCACTGACTTAAGGTTCACGTGGTTAAAATCACCGGCGACAATAAACAGACCATCAAGATGTGCGTTCTGCAGTTCGCTAATAGCCCCGTACATTTCACAGAGCGCCTCCTTAGCATTAGCGCTGGGGGGAATGTAGACACCAAATATAAGGACAGAGGTGAATTCCCGTGGCAAATAAAATGGTCTGCATCGAACTTCTATAAACTCCACTAATGATGAGCAGTGTCTGCAAACCAGCACAGAGTTCCTACACCATTCTGTGTCAATGTAAACACATACACCACCACCGTGAACCTTACCAGAGACAGCTGCATCTCTGTCCAAACGAAACAGAGCTAGCCCGTCTAGCTGGACGGCAGCGTCCGAAATCCCATCAGTGAGCCATGTCTCTGTGAGGACATACGCTGAGCAAACTCTGTACTCCCGCTGAGTATTACGTTGGAGTCAGATGTAGTCCATTTTATTGTCCAGGGAGCAGACATTGGAAAGCAGAATGGATGGGAGAGCCGGCTGGCTAGGGTTTGCTTTTAGCCTGGCACGGACCCCTGCCCGTTTACCTCACTTCTGCTTCCTCGCACATCGCTTTCGACGTCTCCATCTCCGGCTCCCAACAATCAGGCAAGTCTGAGGATTGTAGGCCTGTTCCCCTATATAGCAGGCGATATATGCATTATTAAATATTATCAATCAGGAAAATATTAATAACCTGATCACCAGAAATTGTGATTGAAGCATGTATATTGCCTAGAGCGGGGGTCGGCAACCCACGGCTCTTTCATCTCTGTGCTGCGGCTCCCTGTGGCTTTGGAAAATAAATGGTGAGTATTTAATTAAAATGTATTTTATGTTAGTTTGTTAGTTTTTGAAATTTAATTCTAAATTTGAAGATTATGGTGATCTTGTACAATCTAAATAAAACGTTGTGGCAACCCATTTCCTGGCACATCCGAACCGGCTCACAATTAGCCAGCGTTCAGGCTAAGGGAGACAGCCTACGGGGGTTTGTGAGTACGTGTCTTTTGGAGAATCCGCGCCCTGGGGGGGCGGGTTGAGGGAGGCTTAAAAGCAAGGCTGTTTAGTTTGAATAAAGTTATCTTTGACTGCAGTTTACTGACTGCGTGTAGCACACCGCTACAATGTGTTTTTATCGCTATTAATATACGTCACCACTGCCAATGCCTGACACCCGCCAGTGCGTGATTTCTTTAATTTTTCGATCCAAAGTAGGCTAACTATGGAGAATTCTAAAAAAAGAAAAGTGACTGAAGAAAACAGAACGTTTAATGATACGTAGACAGATTCATTTGCTTTCACTGTTGACGAGACTGGTTTACCGGTATGCTTAGTATGCAATGAGAAACTAGCAAACAACAAAAAGTCAAATGTCGCAAGACATTTCCAGAATAAACATGCAGCCTTTGCTCAAAAATATCCGGATGGAGATGAGAGAAAAAAAGCCGTTTCGGAACTGATGCGGAAGGTTGATCTGAGCAAAAATCATTTCAAGAAGTCTGGAAAATCAACTACATACGCTAGTTATGTTGCCGCTCAGGCCAAGAGGCACTGTGCGCTCAAACATTTCCTCCAGAATGCACAGAAGTAATGGATGTTGTCATTCAGATTGTCAATAAAATAATGGCAAGAAGTTTAAATCACCATCAATTCCGTTTGTTACTGGACGAGCTGGAAAGCGCATATTCTGGATCTCATGCTGCACAACAAAGTCCGGTGGCTGTCCAGAGGGGAGGTGCTGAAATGCTTTGTCGCGTGTCTGGAAGAAGTGAAAACTTTCCTGGGCAGCAAAGGGCTCACCTTTCCTGAGCAGGAACAGCCAGAGTGGCTGGAAAAGGTACACTTCATGGTAGACATGACAGCGCACCTGAACACGCTGAACACAGCTCTTCAGGGGAAAGGACGTACAGCCCTACACATGTTGGAGGATGTTTTGGCATTCGAGCGCAAGTTGACAGTGCTTGCCAGAGATTTACAGAAAGGCACATTGTCTCACTTCCCCAATTTGAGAGAGTTCAAACAAGGTCACGACATGATAAATTCGGAGTATTTACATTCTGCAATCATCGCAATGCAAACATCGTTTGGGAAACGCTTCTGTGAGTTCAGAGAGGAAAAAAACACATTATCCTTCCCGGTCACTCCCCTAAGCATCGATCCATCCCTACTGAATACGACTGCATTGGCAGGTGTGAGTCAACCTGATCTTGAGATGGAACTGGCCGACATAGCCGACAAAGACATATGGGTGTCCAAGTTTAGACACTTGACAGCAGACTTTGATGATGTTGCCCGTCAGAAGGTCGTTCTTGCTCAGAATCACAAATGGAGTGATATTGAAAACCGCCCCAAACCGGACAAACTTGTGTTCGAAATATGGAATGCTATCCCCGACATTTATGTAAACATTAAAAAGTATGCGCTTGGAGTCCTGTTGATCTTTGGATCCACATATGTATGTGAGCAGGTGTTCTCCAACATGAACTTTATTAAAAACAAACATCGCGCATGCCTCACAGATGACAGCTTGCGATCCTGTGTAAAGATGAAGGTGAGGTCATACAGCCCTAATGTGCAGACGCTGTGCGCTGAGGTCCAGGAGCAGAAATCCCATTAACCAAGTATGATAAATATTTTAATTGCCTATTATTTTACATATATTCATATTTTTTCATTGTTCAGTGAAATAGTCCTTTTATTTTTCAGGTTGACAGCTGGCTGACGTTATTTTTGGTTTGCTGCTGGCGGAAAATTTAAGTTCGGCGTTTTTCATAAATACAAGAAGGACTCAAATAGACATTGAGTATTTTACTTAAAAGTAACCTTCAACACAACGTCTTTTTTTCGGAGTTCAAAATGTTTTTGGTGCATGCAGAAATGTAATTTCGTTTTCTCTGCAGGAGTTCATCGATTTCATAAATGCAACACATTATAGTTTGTTTATACATAGCATAAAGGCAAAAAAAAACGTATGCAGTGTTATTTCATTTTAAATGTCAAACTTTTGTGGCTCCCAGTGTTTTCTTTTCTGTGGGAAACGGGTCCAAATGGCTCTTTCAGTGGTAAAGGTTGCTGACCCCTGGCCTAGAGCATTGAATGTAACAGATTTTTTTTAAAATTACACCATAGATTCTTGTATATATACATGGGAAACCAGATAGAACATTGGTTTAATATTTTGTTGTGCTTATAGGGTGGGAATTTGGACTGACTTAGTTAAAGTTGCTCGTAAGCAAGAAGTTTGGGATGTTTGCCGTGTTGCTTGTCAATTTTGCCTGCTGTATGATGATGGACGATGGAAATCAGAAAAAAGTGGGGAAGGTAAGATCAAAGAAATGGTTGTATTATGTTTTAAAAAGTACATAGTTCATCTGCATACTTTGGAAAATGTATCATGCGTGCCATTTTTGATTTATTTTAGGTGATAATGCATCAAGTATTACTGTTTCTGATGCTCAATTAGACAGTAGTCCTAGGATCTCATCATTGTTTTTACATTCATCACGCAAAACATTTTATTCTAGTGTTGATGTAATCAGACTACTTGCTGATATACACTTCATTAAAGGAGAGGTAGGTAGTTCATTAATATGTTGGTTTAAATTATCATAAATCTCAGTGGTTCCTTTCCTTCCACAATTGCTGCTGAACTCATTGAGTCCCTCTAGAAGATTATTGTTTTAGATTTCACTATCTGCTGTCTCTCCAAAAATAATAAATTTGTTTAGTGACATTTATTTCTTTAATTATTGAGTTAAAGGTTTATTATTACATCTTCCTTGTTCAGGCAACAATTGAGTTGTTAAGATCAGAGGGTGCACTGTTCAACAACAAGGCAGTTTTCCCAGGAGACAAACAAACTCATTCTCCAGGCTTTGTAGCCAAAAATTTAGAGGAATCTCCAGAATGGATTACTTACAGGTATTTCAATCTTTTCTTTATCACTGTTCCTCTTTTCTCAAATTATTTCTCATGCATAAAGTGAAATAGATTTAAAGAAGATATAATATACAATTTTTCTTAAAAGCAATAAATGCGATAACAGCTTGAAGATCTCAAGTCTTACAAAAGCATGATGTAAGAGTTAGAGATAAAGATCCAGTATTAACATGTTAATATGGAAATGGTATGTGGATTCTAGTTTGCAGTTTTGAGGTTGTGAAATTAAAACAAAAGTCTTTTCAGCTGAAACAGCAGGGCCTGATTAAATGTTTGAACTGATAATATTTAAGAACTATAAGAGTGCTAATTGCTGGAATCAGAATGGTGAATTTCCTGCTCCTCCTGGACCGCAGTCATTGCTGGAAAACCACTTATCTCTTTTTTGCAGTATTTGCAACCTTACTTTCACTGCCAATTTCACCAAAGTTCCTGCAAAGGATGGGAATAAGTGAATCTCAGATGGTGGCTGAGGTTTTTAGAATGCCTATACCTTCTATTATGCAATTTCTATTCATCTGTTGACTGTTCATAGAGCCATGGGGAACTACAGCACAAAAAAGGCCCTTTGGCCCATATAATCCATGCCAAACTGTTATTCTGCCTAGTAGCCTCAACAGGGACCTGGATCGTAACCCACCATACCTGTCCCAATGGAGTCATAGAGAGCTATAGCACAGAAACAGCTGCAGTTCTTAACTATTTGAAATGCCAAAAGGAAGGGAGTAAGATCGTGATGCAGAAAGTGGAACAAAGTATAAGGTGCATTCTTCTGTTATTTGCATCCTATACATCAGAATAATTTTTGGTTGTGATATTATTGGGTGAATTTCATCTCAATATGCATCATCTAAACTGTTTTTCCCTTCTCCTCGGAAGGCCTCAGCAATAGAGTTAGATCCAGCACTGACTGCACAAAAAATTGGCAGATCTTCCCTCCCCCCCCAACTTCCCTACCATTTGGTTAGTTCTTCCTACTTTTCAAATTTCTTATAATTTTTATAAGAATATATTTCTTATTGTAATTTATAGTATATTTATGTATTGCACTGTACTGCTGCCACAAAACAACAAATCTCTCGACATATGTCAGTGGGGTTAAACCTGATTTTGATTCTGATTATCAACATTAAGGGTACAGAATAGTTTTAAGCAATGATGACCAGTTCTAACTGAAGCAAGTCACTTTACATTGATCTTTTGCCTGTGGACTCAGATGAAAGAATACTATAATTGCACCAATTAATTTAATGTTCAAAGTTAAAACTACTTCCAGCATTCCACTGAAAAAGCATATAAATCTGCATTGTAATTCATGCACCTGTTTTTGGAGGGGTTTTGAACTTAGTTTCAACTGTGGCAACAAATAGTTCATAGCACTTAAGTCCCAGCTCTGTACAATCTACAATATAAGATATTGCTAATATGGAGGTACAATGTAATATTCTATCCTTAATACTTATGTATTTATTTTCAGAAACTGGATAGATTATCTGTCCAATTCTGCCACACAGAGCTTTCTACGAGCTGCAGAACTGGGTGTGCAATTAAATGAAGCAATCATTGTATGCAACGCTGCAGTCTATATCTGGAATTATAATCACCACCTGTTAGTTGCTGGGAGATATAAGGAGCTTGTGAAACCATTTCAGGCACTTCTTGATGCATTGAAGAAGACAGGACACTGTGGGTAAGTTTGCGTGTCCAGTGATAGCATGAAAAAGGCCAGTTTTCCTCTCCCACCAGCATAGCATGGATTGGCCATAAAAAAACTGAACTTTCTCTCAGGTTTAATGTTACTAAAGGAAACGCTAAATGCCCACATTTATGGCATTTTGAAAAATAGTCATGAAAAATAAAACAAGGAAACGTGTACACATTATGAGCCTTAAAGACACCGCCAGTATTACATATAACAGGCAGAATTAACACTATTGTGAATGAAGAACAATTCTTTTGAGGGTATTCAATAAGGATCATTAACTGAAACATCAACAGAAATATTGATATGCATGCTAATACTGTTTGTTATGTTGTACACAAGTCAATAAAGGATATGACCCTTAAGAAATTGTTTTTGTTATTCAATAGGCAAACTGTGCTTTTAGTAATGCTATGCAATGGTCTATGTCAAGGCTTGATTCAACCTTGGATACCAATTAGCACTGAAAAAAGTGAATCTGACAAGGGTTCTCCACATCCTGATAAGAAAAAGCCACCTGCAAAAAAACTTGACAAAACAAACATTCCACGGGCTTTGTCTGTTGATCCTGCAGGTATTCCTCACTTAAATGAAGCTCTCCAGGTATGGGAATTTGCCAAGTATTTTTACAGGTTATGCTATTGTTCTGAGTGCATTCCTCAAGCTCCAGCTATCAGAAAATTGCATTATAATATGTTTTCCTGTAGAAATTTAAATAAGAGTAGTAGTTTGTGAAACATAGATTACATATGTCTCCAGTTTAAGATGGCGCTATTGAAGGTGGACGATAGCTTACTGGTGGTCTTCAAATCAAGAAATTTGTCTAAATGCTCTATTAATACCACTTTTTACGTGGAAAATTGGGGTAAATGACCACAGCAAACAATGAAGGGATGAGCGAAGGTGAGGCTGATCTGAGGGTCAAGGCTTGTGGGTGCAAGACAAAGTTGCAGTGAGGTTGAAGGATGTTCCAGGAGAATTTGGAGTTTGAGTCAGAGTCAGAAACAAAGTTAGTGTAAGAAAAGTTAAAGCAGAGTTGATTAGAAGCCCATCCACCTAAATGGGGGGGCGAGGTTGATTCCATCCAAGCACCAGGCCAATTTGGAAAGGTTGAGTATAGGCCAGAAGCACTCCAGAGCATTACTCTGTTGCGGGGCCAGGGTCCAAGTGCAGGGGTGACCCAGTGCTTGGACAACTTAAACGCTGAGCCAAATGGTCTGAAAATGCAGGATGTTGGGATCAGAGGTGAGGGTTGATCCAGTTCTGCTCTGTGACATTTTACTCTGATCCCCTCAAAGCTGAGGCTGAGGCAATGTCGTGCTTTGACTGCTCTGGGCTTAGTGTCTGCAAGCTTCATGGTGATTTACACCTCTGTGTGATGAACTGAGACTGGGACTAAAGGACCTACTCTGGCTGCGTCAGGCTTTGGTTTATAGTCTCAATTTCATTCAGAATGTTGATGCTTGCTTTCTTGTTTACATGATTTTTTTTCTCTTTCTTTCTCTACACATTGGGTGTTGGTATTTTTTTTTAATTGGGTTCACTCAGGCTTTTTGTTTTGTAGTTGTCCATAGGCAGACAGATCTGATGGTTGAATAATTTATACATACTTTGATAGAACTAAGAAGTATTCTGAGAGGGTTTGTAAATGGCATGATGCAGAAAAACAAAATGATTTTATTTGACTTTGTCCTTCAAATTTCAGTATTTCAATCCTGCATGCAACATAATTTAACTGCAATCATTATCATTATATTATAGCGATGAATATTAAAGGAACGGTATTCATTTGAAATGATTAACATAAATTACCAAGAAGGGAGGATTGTCGGCAGCATTGATAAAGTACTAAGCTTAAAGCAGTGTTGAAATGGATCACATGCAACCTTTAAATATACATGGATATATTTTAAAAAAAGTTGATAAGTTCTTGATTATTATGGGTGTCGAAGATTATGGGAGAAGATAGGAGAATGGCTTTAAGAGGGAGAAATAAATCAGCCATGTTTGAATAGTGAAGCAGTCTTTTTTTTGTGTGTCACACTCTGCCAGAGCCTCAGCAATCACTTTTTTCAAAGTGGTTGTCTTGGAGGAAAGATTCTGTGAGTGGTCCCCACGTCCTTCTCACAGCGCAGTGTTATTTTTTTACAAGGCCGAGTTGCGAGCTCGACACTCAGCCTAGCATGGATGGAAAGCATGTCCGGGAACGGCTCAACTGGATTTGAACTCGGGAACCTTCGCTCTGGAGTCTGGTGCTGATGTCACTGAACCACCAGATTGCCTAATTCTGGGCCTAGCGTTATGATCTAAAGTAGTATTTTTAAATATGTGATAAGTCTAAGGTTTACTGAGACTGTTTTCCTGTGATGTGTACGTAATTCATTCCACTGAAATCATAATTAATTACCTATTAGATTTATATCATTAAGCTGAACTTTGTGTTTAAAATCACTACGCTGCATGGAACATAAACCACAGAAGACATACTAAGTGCCTGCATAAGTATAAATTTTCAATGTAATAAATATTATAAATTGATAGGGAGTCATAGAGCATGAAAGCAGGCCATTTGGCTCATCATGTATGTGCTGGCCATCAGTAATTTATGTGTACTAATTTGGCCTATAGCTTGGTATCTATGATGCATCAAACACTCATTTAAATACTGCTTAATTGGTTTGAGAGTATCTTCTTCCTTACTCTCTCAAATTATGTGTTCTATTTCAAAACAATTCTTTTTCAAATTCCTTCCATACTCCTATTTCTTACATTAAAGCTTTGCCTTCTATTGACCTGCAGTATGCTTAGGAGAATCATTTCCCATTATCTACCAATCCTATCTCTGTGTGCCCCTCATAATTTTGTCCAGCTTAAACAGTTTACCCCATCAAACGTTGGCTTTCCAAATAAAACTAACTCAGACTCTGGAGGCAACCCTGCATAAGCAGGAGCTTGGTTTATTTTAGAGCTATTAATGAGAATGATTAATACAGTATTATTTGGACTGTAGATCTGTGAATATGCGTTACGCATAACAAATGGAAGAGTGCCCTCTGATGTTATTCCTATTGCTGTGAGGCATCAGCTTATAATCACATGGGTCAAGATAAAACAGCTTCTGCAACAACAGATAGGACTAAATCTGGGAGGTAATGAAGAGGTAAAACAGTTTGCAAGTTATTTACTTTCATTTCTTGATTTACTTTCCAATGTTTCATGATGGGATTCTTTTAACTCACTTGGAAAATTGACTGTTTGAAATTATTTTCATTCATCAACAGAATAGTGGTTAAACCTTTGTCAATATATTACACTTGGCACTGATCTGGAGCAGTGTGGGAATTAAATGTAGGAAATGGATTGTGCCATGAAGCCTTGTGGCACTTAAATATAAAAATGCCATTAACCCATTAGGTGCAGAATGATCAGGGTAATTTGGGGATTAAAGATAGAAGTGCTATTAATGATGCAATTACAGGCCCATGAGAGAGAAAGCCAAATGCTATTTTTGTTTGAAGGAATTGGCATTGAAGTTTTAACTGTGTGGCTTCAGATGGTATATGATGTGGTTTCAAAGAAATTTATGTCAGATGCTGCAATTTAATTGACATTGACTTTCATACTAATTGAACATTGTATTTAATTTAAATCAGAGTCAGCACGTGTGCTGTAGCTAGATTAAGTTGTTATCTTAAGTTATGGTATGGAAGTCCCAATTTTCATCTCAGGGAATTGGTAATAGAATGACATAATTCTTCCAAATGTAGCTGCAGAGACAGGGGAGGAAAATGTGAGTTAGAAGAATGTATACGTGATTATGGTTTGATTGTGAGGCTTCTTCTTTTGGTTCTATTCTAGATGACATGGTTGGAGCAAGGACAAGATGCAGAGGAAGCCCAGGTGAATATCAAGCAGTTGTCAAGGAGGCTCTGATATTTGCCTCTTACTGTCACATTGCAAAAAGAGAAGAGGAATGATAATGCAATCAACATAACGATGAATTTTAAAATTTTGGTTTGTCTTTTAAGATGGAATAACAGCTCAGAAATTAATAGCTAGTTTATCCCTAAATTGTTATGAAAATTAGTGTAAATCTGACAATAAAGCCTTCTAATGTTACTTTACATGAAATTTTAGTATCCATTGATAGAGAAATTGCCAGTTCATGTAAGCTTTATGTGCTTGTGTACATGAAGTCATGTGATAAACTAATGCCTCATTTTCCCAGCCTAGACTCCAAAGAATGACTTATTATGATCATGTTAGATGCAGATTGAAATGAGCTGCACTAGCTTCTGCAATCAACATATCATCTTCAGCCTTTGCATTATATTCAGTGATATAATGTGCCATCCCCCCCTCATATTTCAACATTCTAAAAATATCATTTCCTCAGAATGGTCCATTCCTGGTCTACTCTTCTGTCATCCCCAGCTGCTTGCTTTTCGAATAAGTGCAAGAGATGTCACTCAAGGCTCTAAACTCAGTATATCCACAGCAGTTCACATGCACTTCACTCAGCTTATGGCACATTCTCCTTTAAAATAGTAAGATCAAACATAAGTCTTTTCTACTCAGAGGATAAATGTGCATTTGGTCACTTCTATTCATCGAGCACTTCAATTGTCACTTCAGTCTGTCATACCACACTTCATTGGTGTCTAATTGACAGGGTTTAAGGGTCGGCACAACATTGTGGGTCGAAGGGTTCATAATGTTCATAATGTTCATAAAGGTCATAATGTTCTAATATTGAAAGAAGGCACCACATGATTTGATTAACTTCTGGATACTCTTTTGAAGATGTCATGTTTGAACAGCAGATGCTGAAGCTAGTGTTACAAATCTGCTCCCGAGCCATGTTTTATTTCTTTTGCTTCACCTTTTACTATTTCCTTTTTGCCATGTATCATTATCCTTTTCATTATTTAACATATTATTATTTGCCATTTTACCATAATCATTCCTGTTAGCTCTGATCTTGCCTTCCAGTTTGCCTTGTGCTCTGTACAAGCCCTCACTGGGTAACCAACACTTAGCTTATGAGCAGATCACACCAGCAAACAAGCATTTGGGAGACCAGTGGGCCGTATGAGGATGGACTTCTTGTCTGCTCTGGAGCAGCTGGTATCTTCTGTTGGGTGGGACAGGGCATTTCTGCATGCCTTCTCTTTCCACTGACTCCATTCCACCTTCGAGCTGCAAAACTCAAATGTTGGGTCAAGCAGAGGTAGACGTGCTAAGCTCAATGAGTCACAGTGGCTAGCTAGCAGCTGATCCTTGTTTCTGTGATCTCTTTTTTCATTTCCAACTTACAAAAAAATTCAAGTTGCAAGCATTTCTTGGGAAAGAAATGCTGTTGCATCCTGGGGATTGTTTGACTTTTATTTTTAGTAATGCTGCAACATTTAAAATTCTAAATCCATAGACTTGAACCTTAAAATAGTGTCTGCCTGAAACAGCAACTGATAATTCCTTTCCATAGATGATGCCTGACCTGCTGAGTTCCACCAGAATTTTATGTGTGTTGCTTTAAATCCATGTATACCTTGTATTCTGTGGTGTCTGCTCTGTGTGCATGTGTGTATACATTATTGAAAGCATGCATAAATGTGTGTGCTAATATGTCAGTCGAAGAGACTTTCTAAATGTTTTCTGCAATTTAATTGCTTTACGGAAAATTGTTGCTCTCAGGCAAAAACAGTTGACAGCAAAAACCCGAGGAAGACACCAGGTCAAGTAGCATCTGAAAAGGTAATGGGATGGTTGACATTTCAGGTTGAGACCCTGCATCAGAGGGGAGATAGACAGTATAAGGAGGTGAGAAAGGTGAAAGATGGATAATGGTCAGATGGAGCTGAGCGGGGAAGAGGGAGGGGTAGAGTTGGGAGACAACAGCTCAACCTGAAACATTGACATTTCCTCTGCCTCCACAGATGCGGCCTGAGCTATTAGATTCCTCCAGCAGTTTGCATTACAATATCTTCAGTCTCTAACGAACTCAGTTTACAAGCTATAGATTGGGAAATGAGGTGGGAGTAAAATTTTAGGGCTGCAGATTGGTAAAAGTGAGGGCTATTAGGGGTGTTAATCAAAACTATGGGAGGACATATTGATTCTGGTAGGATGTGAGTGTGGGGTTTGTCTGATGGAAGCTGGTGTGGCCTATTAAAAGTGTAGTGGAGCTTGGGAAATGGGATGAGTTTGTGTGGTGATCAGTGAATTCCAATGCAGGGATGTGCCATTTGCAGGAATTATGTCATTGTGGCTAGTAGCTTGGACTGGGGAAAGCAGATGATAGATCAAGCAAGGAGTAGACTATTTTAAAGGGGTGTTTTCTAGGTTATCAGGCCCAGAACTAACAGTTTTGTTCATCCTGGTCTCCAAGAGGGGTATTGTAAAGGTTTTAACAGATCTTATATCCCTGTGTTTGCTTATTTACTTGAGTTCTAGTTCAGGCAAAATTTCAAGTTAAAATTTCTCATTGTTATGAGATTTTGCATTCATTGAAAGTTCCTCCAATCCCACAACCTTCCAGAATACTTCAGGTTTATCTTGACTTTAATCAGTCACCCTTTGGCTATCTTGACTTCAACTATCAAGGCCTTAGCTCTTACCCTGTGTTCTACATTCTCCAACTTCAAAATCTCCCTAAAATCTACCTCTTAGAGACCAGTGTTGGTTTTTTGTTTGATCACGCATCTGTTTAGCAAAAGGGAGATTTTGTTATTCTAACTTCAGATTCAGTTCTGTTTCTTTTCATTTTTTCATTTTAATCTCACTCATCCAATATGATGAATTTAGATTTTTCTCATTACCACGCTTTCTCATTACCATAACATGTCACTAATAATAAGCCTGAGTCTAATTCTAATTTAGTTTTTGCATTATATTAAAATCAGGTGAGACTTTAGTGCAGAGGTTCCTAAATTTTTGGGGGTTACTGCTCCCTTGGTTCCCAGACACATCCCCAGTGCCCTCTTCATCCCTATTTGGCCATTACATAAAAACTATACAGAATTTTGATTTATGATGCTTAGTGAAATAAAATAGGAACCACAAATTCAAGGCAGTGACAAATAATAGCAAAGATTATTCAAATCTATTTAAAGCTACAAATAAAATTATTTGATTACAGTAAAACTTTCATCAGCAATTTTAGAGTGTACATTAGCAGTCCAACTATTTATTCCTTCATTGCTTTTTCACCTTTCAATCAGATGGAGGGGTTTGGCACAGTGATATCAGCTTCACAACATCAGGCTGAATGTCAGTCAGTAGTCTCAGATCCCCCACATTCAGTAATTTGCAGTTTGTGTTGTTGCTTTGAAAGAAGGTGGGTGACTATACTGAAACTGCGCTTTTATCAATATAATATAGGAAAGGCAATACAGTACATTTTGACCTACTTCAACAATGCAGGATAGTGTTCAGTGATT
This sequence comes from Hypanus sabinus, assembly GCF_030144855.1. Classification (NCBI taxonomy): domain Eukaryota; kingdom Metazoa; phylum Chordata; class Chondrichthyes; order Myliobatiformes; family Dasyatidae; genus Hypanus; species Hypanus sabinus. The sequence goes on from NC_082727.1 coordinate 43,618,140, forward strand.
TCCTTCTGCAACCAAAAGTGTTGATGTAATTTTTTTTTAAACTTCAGCATCAGTTCAAAATGATCTTGTAGTGAGATCTGGTCTTCCAATATCCTTCCTGTTAATTCCTCATTGCAAGCATTGAGGAAGAGATTTACTACCAATCAGGAACTTGTTTTGAGAGACAATCCTGAAATCTCTCTGACATGGCTTTATGCAGCTCACCCAGGTGGGCATAGTATACTTGAAGATCATCAGGTATGTTAGCTCTCTTCCAACTCAAGAGGCTTGGAAACTGGAAACGATTATGATGGCCAATGTTGCACTTAAATAGTGTTAACTTGGACAGAAATATGGAGACAACATTTGATTCTGATAAGATTCACATAATTTCCTTGCATTGAAGGTTGATTTCATTAAACTTTGCAAATAATTGTGACAAATAAGCAATGTTATGCCTAATATTCTGTTTGCAACAGTAAACATTCAAACTGTTCATTATTCTCAAAATCTCTTGAAAACCTCTTGAAATAGTTGAGAATTAAGAACATGGGAGTTGGTTTCATTTACAGCTGCAATAATAGTATTTAATGATTTGTGTAGCCGATCACATCTTTGTGACAAGATGTGCTCTGTGAACTACCTAGTGAATAGTAAATATGTTAGATACAGTTTTTATCAAGAAATTAATGAACCCACAATGGCATCCTATCATTGGTGCCCTATCTGTTGCAGAAGTGAGCATGTTGGTGAGTGGAATGTCCTTCTCTTTCAGAAATTGCTCAACAACACAAAATATTAACTCCACCTTTGTATCTGTTTCTAATCCTCTTGCAAATAACAAATTTTGAACCATCTTTTATGACATGTGAACATAAACAATAAGTAAAGATTTGTTGCCTGAGAAAGTTGACTTATCCAACTGCAGAGCAAATTCTGTTGTCCCAAGTATGTGCACAATGTGCCGTCCACACTCTCAGACATTTCATCTGTTCATCTCTGAACTGAGTTTTTGCTGAGCAGGATCACTTTAATTATTTTATCTGGTAACTTATGCAAAACCATACTCAGAACTTCCCTTACTGCTGGCAGAATCAATTCTTATCCAATTATATGGGGCTTTCCAAATTTAGCAATGTGTGATGAAATGTTCTGTACAGCACACAAATTATCACTGTTTCATTATGAAGTGCTGGCAAATGTGTTTTGAAGTGTTTTTTGTTTCTGAAAGTTTTCACAAAATGACTGAAGATAAGGCAAGTTCTTGTGTATTCTCTTCAAATGTTCAAGAAGCCTGGACAGTTTCATTGCCTCATTTGAGAACAAAAAACCTTTTCACGGAATAGACACATTGGTTGCTGTTGGTTGCTTGCTCCACACTTGACTGTCTATACTTTTTCATTTGGTCTGCTTCGCCATTATTGTTATGGATTAATGACCACGGTCAATCACTTGTTGATTAAGTCCAAACTTAACTGTAATCAATAAAGGGGAAAGTTATGACTTCATCATAGCTCAGGCAAAAACTTGACTCTCTGCTTGAAAATACATAAAGTGGGGCAGCAATGCCTCAGATGGGCCATGGGCTAGAGAAATATTGTCAAAAACCTTTGTAAGGGTGGATTCTGAACTTTATCCCATTGAACACCATACCCTAATCCAGAGGAATTGCCTCACTGTGTTTGGACTATGGGAATTGTACTAGATAACACAGTTGTGAACAGCCTATAATACACACAAAGTACACTGCAGATGCTGGGGTCAAAGCAACATGTACAACAAGCTGGAGGAACTCAGCAGGTCGGGCAGCATCTGTGGAAACGAGCAGTCAATGTTTCAGGCCAAGAGCGTTCATCAGGATACAGAGGCTGGGCCTGGAAATTACATGATTTCTTCAAATCTGGAATTCACAGCTACAGAAGTGTCACATTGCTTTTCAACAACTATAATGCGCTTCGAGCAAAGTCTAAGAGAATGGTGGGTTAGCGAGAGAGGAGGTTATTACATGATCATTGTAATCAATGATGAGGCATTGAGGAGCAAATGCTTATAATAAGTATTTCATTTCTTAAATTATGCCTGTAATCCCTCAGCTAGCCCCAATTTGCTACCGAGCTCCACACCCTCTGCCCCTTTTATTGCCCCCTTATAAACTCCTCCTCTTCCCAGTGGGCGATAATGCCCACTTTGGGGAGCACTGCTTTAGTATAACAGCATTGCAAGTTAATGCAAACAGTTGTTCTCCTTTAGTTCTCTGTAAATCAGAATGAAATAATTGACATTGCATTCTGTTTAAAGTTTCAGTATATTTGAATATTTCATGAAATATTTCTATATTTTATATTTCATGCTTATACATGACTTGATGTATCTTCATCTATTTCAGCAAAGTAATGACAGCCAGAGTTCAATGGTCCAAGTTCTCATTGCACTGGAGATGTGTTCATGCAATAGCAACAGGCTGATGAAATTTACTGTTCCCAGTCTTCTTGAGGTAAAAAATTGACCTGACATTGTGATGAAAAGTTTAAATATTAATATATTTCAATATAAATTGTTATTCCATAAAACAATGTTAGTTCCAATAAAAGTAGTATAACTGTACCTTACAATGATTTAAATTAGATCAGCACAGTGGTAGAGCTAGTAGAGCCGCTACCTTACAGTTTCAACAACCAAGGCTCAATAATGACCTTGGGTGCTGTCTGCACATTCTCCCTCTGACTGTATGCGTTTTCCTTGAATGTTCCAGTTTTCCCTCATATTCCAAAGATATGTGGCTTGGTTATCAGACCACTATAAAGTGCCTTTATGGTGTAGGTGAGTAGTAAAATTTGTGAGGAGTTGATGAGGCTATAGGAACACTGAAACATTGGATTAATATAGGATCAGTGTACTTGAGTGGTTGATGCAGTCTCTGTGGGGCAAATGATTCCATGCTGTAATATTTGAAACCTGTATTGACTCAGTAAGCTATGAACCTAGGTTTAATTCCCAGGATGATATCTGATAAGACTGAGACTTTACTCGTACCCACAATGTATACAATGTAATAAAAAGTATGCAACTAAGTAATCCCTAAAGAAGAAAGCTATTGAGTGTCAAATAATCACCTAAAATGTGTGGTGCAGTCATAATCCCTGGGTTTATGTGGTAAAATCTAACAGCCTTCCCTAATTCAAACTAATTTTGGTCATCTTCTTTGGCATTTTTGGCCATTAATGAGGGTGTGCTAGAATTTCTCAGATGATTCTCCAAACCACTTTTTCATTTGGACCCTGCTGCAAAATGTGACCAAATCAATGTCAGATCTTGACAGCAGTCATGACCACGGCATATCTGCTGGAATCATTCCCCCTGAGAAATTCCAGGATAAAATGTATATATTTCTTAATATAAATTATGTGAACATTTACAGTTGGAAAATAAAATATCAAGTTGTTCCTGGACTGATAAATTGCTGGAGCTGGAGGTATGGACACGTTTGATACAACTTGCATACCTGAATAATGATGACTCCTTCGTAATGCAGTGTGCCCAGAAAGCATTTGAATTGGAAAAAGATGTTTCTAAATCTCCTGATTTTAAGAAGCATGAAAAGTAAGTATAAACTATGTTGTAATTTGGATGACTCTTTGATTAGATACTGTAGATGATTTGCTGAGTAATTTATATCTGAATTAAGTCAAGTTTAGTTTAACCCTGCCCTCAGAACACATCCAGGTTCCATGGTTGAGACTTTTTTTGTTTTTTTTATGTCAAGTACAGGAATGACAAAAAAAGAGTCAAATACTCCTAATCTTCCTCGGTTGGATATTCTTTGCTGCATAGATATATTATATAAGATATATTAATCTACCCCAGCAAAAATTATTTAATGTCATAACTTGATAGAAGAGCTAATAAAAATGGTATAGGAAACAGGTATCTGGTATCTCAGTGAAGCCAGTAGGATGTGGAATTTATGAATTAAAAGAAACACAGCATATGATGAAATTAGAGATGTTGAATTAGATTCAGGTCAATTTCAGAAAGGAAAATAAATATAGCCAGAATAATTGGGTGGGAGAAGAAAACAGTAAGGATGCAATTAAAATGTTAAATTAGTACCTTTTAATGTGTGCAGGAATGAATCTGAAAATCTTGTTTGTTTTTGGTATAATTTCTTCACTTTTAAAATGACAAAATGCATTTAACATTTCTAAATGTTTGCATCAATTTCTGTGTAAATGATTAATATCTATCCTCACAAAATAATATAAACAAAATCAGAAAATGCTGGAAATACTCAGCAGGTCAGAAAGTCAATGTTTTGGCTCTAACAGAACTAAAAATGAGACAGAAGAAGCTTGTAAAACTGCAGTGTGTTTGGGAGGAGGGTATGTAGTTCTTCAAGGACAGGAAGGGAAAAGGACCCAAGGCAGGTGAACAAGGAAGGAGTAACAAATGGAAATCCCATAGGAGAGCAGAGCAGGGTAGGACTGTTTGTTTAATCATGCAGTGAATTCAACAAATATATGTATGTAAAATAAAAACAACTACAGGTGGTGAAAAATTAAAGCAGAATCAGCAAATGTTGAAAAGACTCTGCAGATCAGGCTGCATGTGAGGGAAAAGAAGCAGTCACATTTCAGAATTGAGGTCCTTCGTCACAACTGAAAAGGATATTAGAATTGTTAAAGTTTAGGCATTCCTGGAAGAAGAGTGTAACACTTCAGGTTAGAAATATGAAGAACAATGAAACTAAATGTGTGATAACATTCTTGTGCGGAGCAACTTAATTTGACCTGTGTGAGTAGGGATCTTTTGGAACAGCATCTCTTCTCCCAGAAATGCTGGTTCTTTCACTTTAATAAAAGCTTGTGGTTAATGCTCTATGTTTCAGCTAAATACCTGTATACAACAAAAATATCAAATGTCAGAGTTAGCATTCATGCCATGCTATTGACCATAAATAAGGAAAACTTTAGCTTATCCTCTTCTGTTTCGCTTCACCTGTTTACTTAAAATTAATTTTATCTTTATTTCTAGCTCATGCTATTTATTCTGTAAATCAACTATATATTAAAGTTATATCAGTATTTCTGATCCTGACATCCATTTTAGAAACTAATAATCTTATACTTTTAAGTATGGATGCCTAAAACTCATGTTATAGAAAAGGTTTTAAAGGTATCATTAATTCCTGAAGGATTATCAAGAGCTGGATAATTTCTAAAATCAGCCATGGGGATTATGATGAATTAGAATTAGATTTTTTATTTCTTACATCCATCTCACAACATAAGGGAGCAAAAATCTTTATGTTGCACCTCCATTGCTATGTACAAGCAATAAGGAAGGGAAATGTAGGAGGATATTGCCCAAACACTAAGATTGTATATGTCCAGTACCTATAAAAAGTATTCATCCCTCTTAGAGGTTTTCATGTTTTATTGTTTTATATCATTGAATCATAATAGATTTAATTTGGCTTTTTTGATATTAATCAACAGAAAAAGACTCTTTTGTGTCAGAGTGAAAACAGATCTCTACAAAGTGATCTAAATTAATTACAAAAATAAAACTCAAAACAATTGATTGCATTAGTATTTACCCCCTTCAGGTCATTATTTATTAAATGCACCTTTGGCAGCAATCGTAGCCTTGAGTCTGTGTAGACAGGTTTCTGTCAGCTTTGCACATCTGGACACTGCAATTTTTACCATTCTCCTTTACAAAACTACTCAAGCTCTGACTGATTGCATGGGGATCGTGAGTGAACATCCCTTTTCAAATCCAGCCGCAAATTCTCAATTGGATTGAGATCTAGACTCTGACTTGGCACTCCAGAGCATTACCTTCGTTGTTTTTCACCTATTCCTATGTAGCTTTGACTTTATGTTTGGAACCATTGTCTTGCTGAAAAACAAATCTTCTAACAAGTTGCAGTTCTCTAGCAGACTGCATCAGGTTTTCCTCCAGGCAGGATCTCCCTGTATTTTGCTGCATTCATTTTACCCTCTTGTTACATATTCAGGCAACAATAAATATATGAGTTCGGCAAGGGTTTCTTATAACAAACAACACATTTATTAAACACAGAAAACAAACCCCCCAAAAGTAAACAAACACTAACGTAACCGGAAACAGCTGTTGTGTGGCAACCCAAACAGTTCTTAAAGCGATATTGCAAAAACAGTTCTTTAAAGTGGTATTGCCAAAAGTTCGATATGCTCACAGTCCATTTAAAAAAGAGAGACTTTATAAGACGATTCAAATTCTCTTTCACATCGCTTGCTTCAATCCCCGACGTCGAACTTCCCACGAAGAATTTACGAAACGAAACGGCTTAAAGGCACTGACCTTTTCCTCCTCACTACCTTCAATCCTTTCTGGTAAACCCAGGGATTAACACGAAGATAGTCAACAAAATCCTTCCAAATAAGGATCAAACAAAGGTTGAAACCCGTTTCACCGTAGAAAGCGATTCTCCTCGATCTTTAACTTCCGAACTTCGATCTTCACTCTCTACTGTCTCGAACTAGCAGAATCGTAAAGAACCTGCTGGCAATGACCTTTTAAACTTTAGGCATTAGATAAAAACTTCATCTTTCAACTAAACTGCATCATCTCTTAAAACACGCAGTGGCATGAAGTCAACTTGGCAAATCCAGCCACGAACTGCCCCTCCTCACAGGGTGGGGTCTACCTTTTATAACCTGTAAAAAAAAACCTGTCACATGATCTCTACTGGCGGGAAAATGACATCACTCCACCATCACAAGACCATCACCTCAAGTCCAGTATAGCTTCAACCCCAGTCACATGACACTGTCATGTCACGAGTACGTAACACTCTACTTTCACAAGCCTTCCAGGGCTTGCTGCAGTGAAGCATCCCCACAGCATGATACTGCCACCACCATGCTTCACGGTAGGGATTGTGTGTTTTTGATGATGTGTGGTGTTCGGTTTACACCAAACATAGCATTTAGTCTGAGGGCCAAAAACTTCAATTTTGCTTTTATCAGACCATAAAACCTTCTTCTAGCTGACTTCAGAATCTCCCACATGCCTCCTGGCAAACTCTAGCCGAAATTTCTTGTGAGTTTTTTTCAATGGTGGCTTTCTGTATGCCACTCTCCCACAAAGCTGTGACAGATGAAGCACCCAGGCAACAGTTGTTGTAATGCGCAGTCTCTCTTATCTCAGACACTGAAGCTGGTAACTCCTCTCGAGTTATCATAGGTCTCTTAGTGGCCTCCCTGACTGGTCCCCTTCTTGCACGGTCAGTTTTTGAGGATGGCCTGCTCTAGGCAGATTTACAGCAGTGCCACATCCTTTCCATTTCTTGATGATTGTCTGAATTGTACTCAAAAGGACATTCAGTGACTTGGAAATTTTCTTGTATCCATCTCCTGACTTGTGCTTTTCAGTAACCTTTGCGCAGCGTTGCTCAGTGTGTTATTTTGTCTTCATTGTGTAGTTTTGCCAGGTTACTGAGTCACCAGCTGTAGGACCTTCTAGATACAGGTATATTTTTACCACAATCAATAGAAACGCCTTGACAGCACACAGGTGATCTCAATTTAACTAATTACATGACTTCTAAAATCAATAGGCTACACCAGTAATGATTTGGTGTGTCATATGAAAGGGAGGGTATGAATACTTATGCAACCAATTATTTTGAGTTTTATATTTGTAATTAATTTAGATCACTTTGTAGGGATCTGTTTTCACTTTGACACAAAAGAGTCTTTTTCTGTCGATCAGTGTCAAAAAAGCCAAATTAAATCCACTGTGATTCAATGTTATAAAACAATAAAACATGAAAACTTCTAAGGGTAAGGGGTGAATACTTTTTATCGGCACTGTAATTGTCTTGTATACATGTATGTACAATTAGATACAATGTACAGTCAGATATGCAATCAGATCAATGTGTATTGATAAATCTGATGGCCTGGTGAAAGAATTGTCCCAGAGTCAGTTGGTCTTGGCCTTAATGCTGCAATACCATTTGCCAGACAGAAGCAGCTGAAACAGTTTATGCTTGGGATGGCTGGTCCCCGATGATCTTCTGGGCTCTTTTTATACACCTACTGCTCTAAATGTCCTGAATAGAGGAAAGTTCACATCCACAGATGTTCCGGACTATCCACATCACGCTCGGCAGTACCCTGCAATAGAGGGTAGTATAGTTCCTGTACCAGTTGGTGGCACAGCCAGTCGGGTTGCTCTTGATGGTGCCCCTGTAGAAAGCCATGAGGAGCGGGGGACTCATACCAAACTTCTTCAGCTGTCTGAGGTGAAAGAGGTGCTATTGTGTTTTTCTCACCACACAGACGGTATATACAGTCTAGGTGAGATCCTCAGTGATGTGTATTCTGAGGAACTTGAAACTACTCACCCTCTCAACTACAGTCCCATTGATGTCAACAGTGGCTAGCCTGTCTCCATTCCTTCTCTAATCCACAATCAACTCACACAACACACACAAAATGCTGATGGAACGCAGCAGGCCAGGCAGCATCTATAGGAAAAAGCACTGTCGACGTTTCGGGCTGAGACCCTTCATCAGGACTAACTGAAAGAAAAGACAGTAAGAGATTTGAAAGTGGGAGGGGGAGGGGGAAATGCGAAATGATAGGAGAAGACCTGAGGGGGTGGGGTGAAGCTAAGAGCTGGAAAGGTGGTTGGCAAAAGAGATACAGAGCTGGAGAAGGGAAAGGATCATGGGACGGGAGGCCTAGGGAGAAAGAAAGGGGGAAGGGAGCACAAGAGGGAGATGGACATGGAGTGATGGGCAGAGAGAGAGAAAAAAAGGGAGAAATCAATAAATCAAGGATGGGGTAAGAAGGGGAGGAGGGGCGTTAATGGAAGTTAGAGAAGTCAGTGTTCATGCCATCAGGTTGGAGACTGCCCAGATGGAATGTAAGGTGTTGTTCCTCCAACCTGAGTGTGGCTTCATTGTGGCAGTAGAGGAGGCCATGGATAGACATATCAAAATGGGAATGGGACGTGAAATTAAAATGTGTGGCCACAATCAACTCCTTCATTTTCTTCAACATTGAGGAAGAGATTGTTTTCTTCGCATCACTGTGTCAGGGCGTTGACCTCCTCTGTAGGCTGTCTCCTCATTGTTAGAAATAAGGCCTATCATTGTCGTGTTATCTGCAAATTTGATCAGCAGATTTGAGCTGTGTGAGACAACACAGTCATAGGAGTAGAGGAGGAGCTCAGGATACAACCCTGTGGGGCTCTTCTGATGAGGGACAATAGCACCCATTGCTTCCAATACAGGGAGTAAACCAATTGCATGCTGCATGCTGATTTACAAGATTGTCACCCGTATTAGCCAAGCTGCTCATTGTCCCAGCAAAATACTGAAATTGATAAATGGATAGCACCACTTAACTTGTACCACTTATCACTATTCTGTAGCTCTTAGGGTTAGAGGTGATAGTGTGGTATTGTACTGCAGATCCTTGAAAGAGTTCCAAACCTAGGAGACATCCAAGATTGATAGAAGAACTGTTCATGTTTTTATTTTCAGACATGATGCTAGAGGCTTTGGTGCAGAAAATGCAAAGTAGGAGAAATAGTCCAAAATGCAGAAGTTCAAAGTAAATTTATTATCAAAGTACTTCTATGTCAACATTTACAACCCTGAGATTCATTGTCTTGCAGGCATACTTAATGAATCCATAGAATAATGAACATAACAGAATCAATGAAAGACTGCACCAACTTGGACATTCAACTCGTGTGCAAATACAAAAAGAAAGGAATAATGATAATAAATAAATAAGCAATAAATATTGAGTATATGAGATGAAGAGTCCTTAAAAGTGAGTCCATATGTTGTGGGAACATTTCAATGATAGAGCAAGTGAAGTTGAGTATCGATTTTTGCCTCTATTTTCACTTCACAAACCTGAGGTCGTCTTTGTGCCCATAGTCATTGATTTCTGCAGTTTTCACAGATTTATGAAATTGCTTTCATTCCCTATTGTAGTCATAAAGCAACTCTCTATTAAGGCCAGATTTTTATCAGCTACCTTGATTTGGCACTAGCCAGTCACATAATTATATACTGTGGACGTGCATATTCAGATTCTTGTACCCAGATTCAGCCCACTAATTTATCTGCACATAAATGCCAGTATATTCCTTACAGGACATTTTTATTGGAGATTTCATTAGCTAAAATGTTACTTTTGGAGAGAGGTTTTCCAGCAGTATTACTGATAATTCACAGTAAAATAAATATTACAAAATCGTTAATAGAAGTTCATCTGGGTCCCAAATGGAATAAGACAAAACAAACTATATTAGAGATTAAGGAAATGATGTAGCCAACTTGTGTCTACTGTCACAGAAAAAGATGAAACAAACTGCTATAAAACTATGGAACATTAGAGGTCCAGACTGAATAAGGAGCAGAAAGTATTAGAAAATCTAATACTTGTGATATTAATGAAAGTGAAATACAATAAATCTCAAGGACTTAATGAAAGGCATATTAGGGTTTAATATGAGGTTACTACAGAGAAAGTGGGTGCACTGGTTGCTATCTTTCAGAATTCTATAGATTCTAGAATGATTCCTACTGTAGCAAATCTAATCTAATTAAATAAGAAAGGAAGAAAATAGAGAACTACAGTTAGCCTCATATCAGTAATAGGAAAATGGTGGAATTTATTGTTAAGGAAGCTCTAATAGAGAACTACAGATTTAATAACAGGATTGAGCAGAGTCAACATGGATTTACTGTATGAGGGGATGAATCTATTAGAATATTTTGAGGTAGCAGCTACCAAAGTAGGTCTGGGCAAGTCAAGTCAATTCAATACACTTTTTATTGTCATTTCGACCATAACTGCTGGTACAGTTTAGGGTAAAAACAAGACAATGTTTTTCAGGACCATGATGCTACATGAAACAATACAAAAACTACACTGAACTACGTGAAAACAACACAGAAAAAAAACTACACTAGACTACAGACCTACCCAGGACTGCATAAAGTGCACAAAACAGTGCAGGCATTCCAATAAATAATAGACAAGGCAATAGGCACAGTAGAGGGCAGTAAGTTGGTGGCAGTCCAGGCTCTGGGAATTGAGGAGTCATAACTTGGGAGAAGAAACTGTTACATAGTCTGGCCGTGAGAGCCCGAATGCCCCCGGTGCCTTTTCCCAGATGGCAGGAGGGAGAATAGTATATATGAGGGGTGTGTGGGGTCCTTCATAATGCTATTTCCCTTGCAGATGCAGCGTGTAGTGTAAATGTCCATAATTGTGGGAAGAGAGACCCTGGTGTTCTTCTCAGCTGACCTCACTATCCGCTGCAGGGTCTTGTGATCTGAGATGGTGCAATTTCCAAACCAGGCAGTGACACAGCTGCTCAGGATGCTCACAATACAACCCCTGTAGAATGTGATAAGGATGGGGGGGGGGTGGGAGATGGACTTTCCTCAGCCTTTGCAGAAAGTAGAGACGCTGCTGGGTTTTCTTTGCTATGGAGCTGGGGTTGAGGGACCAGGTGAGATTCTCCACCAGGTGAACGCCAAGAAATTTGGTGCTCTTAACTGAGGAGCAGTTTAATCTCTACTGAGGAGCTGTCGATGTTCAGTGGGGAGTGGTCGCTCCGTGCCCTCCTGAAGTCAAAAACCATCTCTTTTGCCTTGTTCACATTCAGAGACAGGTTTTTGGCTCTGCACCAGTCCGTTAGCCGCTGCACCTCCTCTCTGTAAGCTGACTCATCATTCTTGCAGATGAAATCCACCACGGTGGTGTCATTAGCGAACTTGATGGTGTGGTTCGAGCTGTGTGTTGCAGCACAGTCATGGGTAAGTAGGGTGAAAAACAGTGGAGTGAGCATACAGCCCTGGGGGGCCCCCGTGCTCAGTGTGATGGTGTTGGAGTTGCTGCTCCCTATCCGGACTGACTGAGGTCTCCCAGACAGGAAGTTTAGTATCCAGCTGCAGAGGGAGGTGTTCAGGCCCAGTAGGCTCAGCTTTCCTATCAGTTTCTGAGGGATGATTGTGTTAAATGCTGAACAGAAGTCTATGAACAGCATTCAAATGTATGTGTCTTTTTTGACCAGGTGGTTTAGGGCCAGGTGGAGGATGATGGCAATGGCGTCGTCTGTCAAGCGGTTGGGACGGTATGCAAACTGCAAGGGTCCAGTGAAGGGGGCAGCGGGGTCTTAATGTGCCTCACGATGAGCCTCTTGAAACACTTCATGATGATGGATGTGAATGCAACAGGATGTAGTCATTGAGGCAGGACACTAAAGTCTTCTTCGGCACGGGGACGATGATGGCGGCCTTGGAGCACATTGGAATGGTGACATTGCTTAGGGAGATATTGAAGATGTCAGTTAGAACATCTGCTAGCTGGTCTGCACATCCTCTAGGCACTCTACCAGGAATATTGTCTGGTACAGCAGCCTTCTGTGGGTTGACCCTGCACAGGGTTCTTCTCTTATTGGCCACAGTGAAGCTCAGCACCTGGTCATTTAGAGGACGGGTGGACTTCCTCGCTGCCACGTCATTTTCCATCTCAAAGCAAGTGTAGAAGTTATTCAGCGCATCTGGGAGGGAGGCATCACCCGCACAGTCAGGTGATGTTGTCCTGTAATTGGTGATGTCCTGGATGCCCTTCCACATGCGCCGTGTGTCGCCGCTGTCCTGGAAGTGGCTGTGGATTCAGTGGGCGTGTGCACACTTTGCCCCTCTGTTGGCCCGGGACAGTTTGGCCCTCGCTGTTGTTAGGGCTGCCTTGTTATCTGCTCTGAAGGCGGAGTCACGGGTCCTCAGCAGCGCACGCACCTCTGCTGTCATCCATAGCTTCTGGTTAGTGTGTGTAATGATGGTCTTGGACAAAGTGACGCCATCGATGCACTTGCTGACGTAGCTAGTCACTGATGCTGTGTATTCCTCTAAGTTGGTAGAGTCGCCATCGGTTGCAGCCTCGCTGAACATGTGCCAGTCAGTGTGCTCAAAGCAGTCTTGAGGAGCAGAGATGGCTCCTGCTGGCCAGGTTTTCACCTGCTTCTGAACTAGTCTGGAGAGCCTGATGAGCGGTCTGTATGCTGGGATTAGCATAACAGAGATGTGGTCTGAGTAACCGAGGTGGGGGCGGGTCTCCGCTTGGTATGCATCGGGGATGTTTGTGTAAACCAGGTCCAACGTGTTCTTCCCCCTCATTGCAAAGTCCACATACTGATGGAATTTGGGGAGCACTGACTTCAGGTTCATGTGGTTAAAATCTCCGGTGACAATAAACAGTCCATCAGGTTGTGCGTTCTGCAGTTCGCTAATAGCCCCGTACATTTCACAGAGCGCCTCCTTAGCATTAGCATTAGTAAGCCAGTTGGTCTGGTGTATGGGACATTCTGAAGGCCTCACTGTACTGGGGTAATAGATTGGTATGTCCAGATTATTGGTAATGGACAAAAAACACAGAAGGCATAAATGATTTTTTAACAGTTTGAGATTTTGAAAAGTGAAGTTTACAGGGATCACTGTTGAGGCCGCAGTTATTCATTCTCTGTATCAATTGAGGAGATGAAGTGTATTATATCTGAGTTCATACATATGCAGGCTGTGTGGGTGCGGTGGCTACAAAGAGACTTTAGGAGTTAAGTTAAGAGTCAAGGACATAGCAAATAGAATATAAATGGAAGAATGTGAGGCCATCCACTTCAACACAAGAATTAGAAAGGCAGAGTATTATTTAAATGATAAAAGATTGAAAATAATGGTGCTCTGACAGATATGAGAGTTCTTATGCATACATCAGCAAGTTAATATGCTTTATTATGCAAGTTTTGCAGGTGTATAGGAAGGCAAGTGCTATGTTGACCTTTTGCATAGGCTATTTGAATTCATGAGTAAAGTCACTTTCCTTCAATGAGACTGAACTCTAATAACTCCAAATCCAGCCTTCTATCTCTTAGCCTTAAAAAGGATACACTTGTGAAACTTCCCCAGACTAAATTGTAGAATAAAAATAGAAAATGTTGGAAATTTTCAGCAGGTTATGAAACATACTTAAAAAGAAAAACTGAGCTAATATTTCAGGTCCTTTATGCTGCCATTCCTGCTAAATATTAGCAACTTTTTCTGCTTTTTTATTTATGATTTTCATCATTTTCATCAAATGCAATTTTAATCATTTTGAATTCAAGCATGATGGATTTGTTTCCTTTGAGAAAAAATTAAACAGACTAGGCCTGTACTTTCCAGAGGGTAATGAGCCTTTACCTGAGAAGACTGTAGTGACTAAGTCTCAGAGTGTATTCATAACAAAGATTGATAGATGCTTAAATGTTAAGGGAATCAAAGAATGTGTAGTTTGTACAAGAATGTAGAGCTGAGTTTGAAGATCAGTCAAGTTGGTGGAGCAGACTAGATGGGCTGGATGGTCTAATTCATGAATTTATTATGTTCTTACTGTATGTGTAAACATGGAAACTGTAATCATGTGCCATGCATACCATGAAATGCATGATACTACCTTAGTGAGACTACCTTAAATGGAAAAACTTATTTTCCTTGACCACATTGCTGATCCAGCTTGTGAAGTCTGGGTACCATTTAAAAGACAAAACCAGTTTTGGAAAACAATTGTTGATTGCAATTAGAAAATGAATTTTTATTTGTGTTTATCCAGGCATAATAATGCAGTTAAGCATGAATTGCTAAGTGTTGTTGCCTGTATCCAAGGACAGAACTTGATGAAGACAGGAGTTGGAAATAGTGAAATGCGTATTGCTGCAATCAGAGCATTTGAAATGAGTGCAAGGTAATTTTATTTCAGAGCAGAACAAATATGAATGCTAACTTTCTTCATAAAGTCTTGGCTTAATACAATCATTTAAAATATTAATAAGTTTTATTCATTTGCAGCATCAGAAATATCATGCTGATAACTAAATAGAGCACAGTACAGTATGGCACAGTAGCAAACTCTTATGCCCAACATGCCGATATTGACCATCATGATAATCTAACTCATCCTATGTACCTGACATGGTCTATATCCCTTGATTCCCTGCCCATTCATAGGTCTAATTCTTTGGGGTCAAGGTTCACAGTTCACTGAATTGCCGAATTATTTTTATCTAGTAGTTTTGATTTTGATTATAGACGTTTCCTTAGATTTAGATAGAAAGGTTTGGATTTTAGACAAAGTAGCACCGGTTAGTAAAATAACAAAAATAAATATTTGACAGACCTTCTTTCTCAGTGCTATTCAATGGTAAGAGAGATAGTAAGATGTAGGAGTTTTAGCAGATATTACTTGTAGATTTTTAGGACTAATGGTTATTTGGAGTGACAATGGAGAAAGAAATGTTTATGTCAGGAAGCTACTGACCTGGAGGCATTGGCAGATGTGTAAGTCCTGTTTGAGATCTGCTACTGATGATGAAGCCAAAGCTGGCAATAGGTAGATGTAAAGGCAGATAAATTTTAAGAAGTGATAACTATTTTTCTTATAAGTGAGAAATGTGATATAGTTATCTCTTTGATGAATTGAAGGGATCATAATTTTAATTATCTCTAGGAAGGAGGTAACGTAATGTAAATTGCAGACTACATGCCTGAGAACTCCAATGTAAGCTGATGTAATGCAAGGAAAATAATTTCTCATGCTTTTCATCTCTTCTCAATAATGGACAAAATTGTGACAGTGCATCTCGAAGAAGAAACTACATTAATAGATATTTGTATTCTTTAACAGTCACGGAGAAAAGGCTGGATGTATGAAACTTGTAATGAATTCAGCAAAGCACTTCTGGAATTCTTGCCTGTCTTTGATACCATCTATTGTGGAAAGAACTATACTTGAAGAGCCTCTTAAATCTTTCTTAAAGGCCATTCACAATACATACACCAAAAATAAAAAGGTAAGATACTTGCAATAATTTTAGTAGTATTTCTTCAGGTACCATATAATTGTCAACAAAACATAATTGCAGATGACTGTCATTGAGTGTAATCTCAGCATGGTATGCCACCTGGTATCCTTTTATACTGCACCGGCCAGAATGGGCTGAGTAAATTGTCGTCAGTAGATCACATCTGGAATTTCCATTTGGTGGACGATTTCCCTCCGTGCCACTCTGACATATTGGGAAATCATGTACATGGCAAGTTACAGCAGTGGCTTGCCTTTGCCTTCTGCCAGGTGAGCTTTTTTTATGAGATCACCAGCTCTTAAGCCAGCACGGATGGAAAGCATGCAAGGGAGCAGGCCAGGTTCGAACTGTTTCGTACAGAAACAACAATTGCTATTGTTTTTATGGGTATTTATCGTGGTCATGCCCATGCCTAGAGAAGCAGAGCATGACCCATTCTTGGAAGCATGATGTTTACTCAGCTGTTTTCGGTGATTCCAATAACCCCAAGATATTTAAAAATTCTTAAAATTTGAAATAACGAATTAAAACAACTAACTGAATAACTAAATTGAATTAAAACTGTATCTTATTTGGTTGGATCTTTTTGAACCAAGCACATTATTTTGAACCATCAGCCAAAATGGCCACACGTTCTCATTTACCCCTGAGCCAGACATGGAAGGTTGATCTCATCACCCTCCATGCCCTTGAGTCAAGTTTCAATTTCCAGTCAGCAATTAGACCCTATGTGGAGCAGAATGTATGCCCCAGTTAAACATGCCCTGACAGAAGAAAAAGCATGTTATACAATTTAAGGATTTAGTTCATTTTGAATATCTGACCAGGTATATGTATATTTTTTTTAAAGTTGGATCAAACATTACTTTAAGTCACTAACAGTACCATATTGAAAGTCATGGAGTTCCACAAGATATTCACTGATCCTTGCACTCTCAAGTCTGGCAGTGAGGTTGAAACTGTAACTAGGCTTCACATGTCATACTGCAAACAGCTTGCATAATGTTCCTGTTAAAAAACGGAAGAAACTGCATTTATATAAGGAGCTAAAATAAATTCAGAGAGCAACTTTATAATTCATTTGGGCATCATAGCAGAAATACCCTTAAAATTAATTGTTCCCAAATAATAGGGATGTTTAGATTTACAAACATTCATATCAAAAAGGTTTGTAATTTAAAACGACAAAATCAAGTTGGTTGAATATGTAATAAACCACAATTAATTTGTGAATAGATTTTTAGAATTTATTGGTGAATAAAAGCCACTTGGTTTTCAAAATTTAGGTTAATAGTTTGATTTTGATATTTTAAATTGGAAAGATGCACTCAATGGCTACTGTTAGGGGCATTTGCTCATTATTGAGAACATCTAATCAGCTGATCATGTGTTAGCAACTCAATGCAAAAAAACATGCAGACATGGTCAAAACTTTCAATTGTTTTTCAAACCAAATATCAGAATGGGAAAGAAATGTAACCTAAGCGACTTTGACCATGGACGAGAATGGCCAGACTGGTTCAAGCTGATTGGAAGGTGACAGTAATTCAAATAACCACACATTACAATGCTGGTGTACCGAAGAACATCTCTAAATGTGCAACATGTTGACTTTGAAGTGGCTGGGCTACAACAGCAGAAGACTACAAATATACACTCAGTGGCCAAGTTATTAGGTACAGGGTGTATCTAATAAAGTGGACATGGTGTGAGTATGAATTAAAAAGGGGGGTAGTAGAAAGTTGCAGCATAGTGGATTGCAAATACAGGTAGTCTCAGGGTCATTTAAGTGGTCTGTTCCTGAGAACTGTCCATAATCTGATTTATCTTTTAGTTCGATACTTTTGTTTTCTGGAGCTGTACTTCTTTCATTTCATTGGCAAATCATCCCATGTTACCATTAACCAAACTAATGGAATATATACAGTATCCAGTCATTAATAAGTACGGCAAAATATTTTATTGTTTAAAAAAAAATTTCAGCTCAGGCTAGTAAAACCTGAGGTGTGGGCATAGCCAAGCTTATTCATTTCTCAATTGCTAGGCACTTTCAGACCATTCCAGTGGTGTTTAGTATTGCAGCTTTCTGAAAATTTACATCGTTATTGCTGTGTAGCCCTAACTGTTTATTATTTTGTTCTCAGCTCGAGCTGGTAAAACCTGAGGTGTGGGCATAGCCAAGCACACTCAGTTCTCAATTGCTAGTTACTTTCGGACTATTCCAGTAGTGCTTAGTATTGTAGTTTTCTGAAGATTTACATAGATATTGCTGTGTAGCCCTAATTGTTTATTAGTATTTTTATTTTGTTCTTAGCTCAAGCTAGTAAAACCTGCAGTGCAGGCATAGCAAAACACACTCATTTATCAATTGCTAGGAACTTTTGGACTATTCCAATGGTGTTTAGTATTGTGGATTTATGAAGATTTACATAGATATTGATGAGTAGCCCTAATTGTATTGTAGCCAGCTGCTTTGTTTTGCAATCTATTAGCTCTTTTGCACCTTTATGTTTAGTGTTCTGCATTTATCCAGTCCAAAGTTTACATTTATATCTTTCAAAGTAGTTCTTTTGAATTAATTACTTTAGCTTCACTGATGAAGGAGCATATAATTTCAAATCATCCATGTATAGAGATGCATTAAGGTATAGCTCCTTTCATTGTTTCTAAGTTGATAACTAATTTTCCTCTGTTTCAGTAAATTAGAGTGGGGTTAAAGCTAGACATAACCATAGTGGATTTACAAAGCCACCTTGGAGAATGCCACTATTTATTTTGATAATGGTAGTTATTCTTTTTTGGTTGTTAATAGATAGGGTAGTTATAGTATGCCAATACTTGATGAACTGTTGAAGGAATTTCACAAAAAATTGGGTGTAGCTTATACATATTAAGATATTTATATATATTTATTATATATTAACCATTGATGTGGGACAGAGTCAAATGCCTTTTGGGTAGTCAACTTAGCAACATGAAAGATTTCTACTTTTCTGCCTGGCTTGATTTAGAATGATAGAATCTATTATCCGTTGTTCTTTACATCCATTCATACCCATACAGCATCTTTTCAGCTCTTCTGTAAGTATATTGTGGTTATCCATTGAGTGGTGGTTAGTTGTCAGATACATGATGTTACAATTTTACATATATATTTGTAAACAGGTAATAGGACGATATGTTGCTCGATCTTTTCTGATTTCCCCTTTTAGGTAAAAGTTAAGTTTTACCTTATTAATATTATTATTAGTAATATTATATTTAAATTTCTCAGCTCAAGCTGATAAATCTGAGGTGCGGGCATAGCCAGCACACTCTTTTCTCAATTGCTGGGAACCTCTGGACTTTTTTAGTGGTGTTTAGTATTGTGACTTTCTGAAGATTTACATAGATATTGCTATGTAGTCCTAACTGTTTAATAATAAGGTGCTTTACTTTCTGTAAGTCGGGTCATTCATATCCTGGAAAGGTCCTGTACTGTTGACATAGTCAATTTGAGAGATTAGGACAACAAAGAGGTGGTCAGGAGAGACTGAGGAGCCGCTGTGCGATTACTTCAAATTGGTGAACTTGACAGTGTTTAATGACTCATCTGTGGATCTGAATGAATATACCATGGTTGTCATGGACTTAGTAAAACAGTTGTAGATGAGTGTGCAATTACAAAAAAAAAAATCGTGGTACCACCTCTGCTTCCCTAGGAGTTTGTGAAGATTCAGTATGGCATCTAAAACTCTGACAATCTTCTATAGATATATGGTAAAGAGTATATTGACCAGCTGCATCACTGCCTGGTTTGGAAACACTAATGCTCTTGAATAGAAAATCCTACAAAAAGTAGTGGATATGGCCCAGTCCATCATGGATCAGGCCTTCCCCACCATTGAGCACATCTTTATGAAGTGTTATCGCAGCACAGTAGCATCCATCATCAAGGACTTCCACCAGTCAGCCCATGCTCTGTTCTCATTTCTGCCATCAGGAAGATTATATTGTTACGTATTCAGGCAACAATAAATATATGAGTTCGGCAAGGGTTTCTTATAATAAAACAACACGTTTATTAAACACAGAAAACAAACCCCCCAAAAGTAAACAAACACTACCGTAACCGGAAACAGCTGCTGAGCGGCTGTTCAAACCGTTCGTAAAGTGATATTCCCAAAACAGTTCTTTGAAGTGATATTCCAAAACAGTTCTTAAAGTGATATTGCCAAAAGTTCGATATGCTCACAGTCCATTTAAAAGGAGAGACTTTACAGGACGATTTAAGTTCTCTTTCACGTCGCTTGCTTCGATTCCCGACGTCGAAATTCCCACGAAGAATTTACGAAACAGAACGGCTTAAAGGCACTGACCTTTCCTTCTCCACTACCTTCAATCCTTTCTAGGTAAACCTAGGGATTAACACGAAGATAGTCAACGAAATCCTTCCAAATAAGGATCAAACAAAGGTCGCCCCCGTTTCACCGTAGAAAGCGATTCTCCTCGATCTTTAACTTCCAACCTTGAATCTTCACTCTCCTTTAATTCTCAAACTAACAGAATCATAAAGAACCTGTTGGCATTAACCTTTTAAACTTTAGGCATTAAATAAAAACTTCATCCTTCAACTAAACTGCGTCATCACTTCAAACACGCAGTGGCATGAAGTCAACTTGGCAAATCCAGCCACGAACTGCCCCTCCTCACAGGGTGGGGTCTACCTTTTATAACCTGTAAAAAAACCTGTCACATGATCTCTACTGGCGGGAAAATGATGTCATTCCACCATCACAAGACCATCACCTCAAGTCCAGTACAGCTTCAACCCCAGTCACATGACAAGGGCACCACTGTCATGTGTCACGAGTATGTAACAATATACACACCACCTAGTTCAGGAACAGCTATTACTCTTGACTATCACATAACTATCACATCAGGCTCTTCAGCCAAAGGGGAGAACTTCACTCAACTTCACTTGCTCCATCATTGAAATGTTCCCAGAGCCTATGGACTCACTATCAAGGACTCCTCATCTCATGTTCTTAATATTTATTGCTTAGTTATGTATTATTATTTGTTGTTATTATTATTTCTTTGTTTTTGTATCTGCACAGTTTGTTGTATTTTGCACACTGGTTGAGCAGCCAAGATGGTGCAGTCTTCTATTGTGATTATTATTCTATTATGGATTTATTGAGTATGCCTGCAAGAAAATTAGTCTCAGGGTAGTATATGGTGACACGTACAGTGCCTATAAAAAGTATTCATCTCCCTCCCGGAAGTTTTCATGTTAATTTAGATCATTTTGTTGGGATCTGTTTTCATTTTGACACAAAAGGGTCTTTTCTGTTGATCAAAAAACCCAAATTAAATTCTGTGATTCAATGTTGTAAAACAATAAAACATGAAAACTTCCAGGGAGGGGAAGTACGTACTTCGGTAATAAACTTACTTAGAACTTTGGACTTTGGGTTGCTCTGTCTAAAGTCTACTTGTAAATTGTGGTTCACAATGAAAGTTGTGCTGAAGTTGAAACACCATCTTTGATTTGACGTTAAGCCAAACATCAGAAGTTATATGGCTTTGGGGTAAGATACAAGAAACAGACTGGTGAGAGAAACATAGTTTTTTTTAATTCAAAGGATTGAATATTATGGTTGCTGGAAATAAGAAGTTGAAATAGAAAATACTTGAAAGACTCAGCAGGTCAGATATTCTGCAAGGAGATAGAAACAGAGTCAAATCACTACTTATTGAAACATTTACCAGCAGATAAGAAAGTGAGTACCACAATAAGAAACTGTAGTAATACTAAGGGAAAATAAACAATGGAATGGGAATAATCCACTAGTTGTTTCCAGGAAGTGACAGAGCACAAATAACCCAATGATCTAATGTGTTGTATGACTCAAAGAGAGTCCTCATGTTTCTGCATATGTAAGCTGAACATTTATGAACCTTTTCACTAGAACCATGTGTGGCCTCTTTAATCACAATCATGCATTAGCATTCAATGTTTATACCAAAAAATGAATCCATTACTAAACTCCTATTAGCATCGCACAGTCAGAAATGTATTGGTTTCACCAATTATTTTTCAGGATTTAAATGCGTGGCTCAGGTTCAAGGCTGTTTTCACTGCATAATCTTTTCCTTGTGCACTATAGGAAGGAGAAAAGGAAGAAATGTCTCCATACCCAACAATTAAACAGCAAATACATTATTCCATTCAAGATCAATTACTGATACGTAAGTGAAACCTTCTGTTCTTTACAGCAGCCTCTTAAGTTGACAAATCATTTCTTAATATAGTTGTAGACTAATTTAGGAGTAACAGCAAAAAAATACTACCTGGCAAAAATTGATTGTTCATCCCAGCTAGTCCATGATACCATAATTGTAATCCATATGCCCAAGATCACTATCTTTTCATTTCCTTTCCTTAAAACTCATTTTGGCCTGTAATTAAATTATAGTACAATCTATAGGGTCACGCTCTTCTCCGTAAAATATTTTCTCTATGTCCTGAACCTTCTACGGTTTAATTTTTATGAAGGAATTTATTCTCATCTCATTCCTGAATAGTTAAGCCCTTATTTTGAGACTGTAGTGTTTGTTCAATTTGTCGTCCCTGGTGTTTACAGTATCTGTATAATAATCATAGCTCATTACATTTATTTGAAGCTATTGGTGATGCTGAAGATGATCTCAAGTTAAGGGCAGCAATGTACGGTCTTTTATTTCACATTAATGCAAATAAAGGAGACTTGAAAGCTGGGTTAAAGGTGTTGGACAATGCTATCAGTGAAATGCCAAAGACAAAGCAGAGGCTGTAAGTAAAATGAGATATGTTCCTAAAAAATTAGATTCATTTTAATTTATTTATCACATGTACATCAAAACATTCGGTGAAATACATAATTTCCTTAGCAACCAACACCACCTAAGGTTGTGCTCATAAATATCACCACGCATTCTGGCATCAACAAAGCATGGCCACAATGCTCAGCAGAACAATAGCAACAAAACAACAACAAGAAAAAAACCCTTTCCTCCCTTCCATCCATCCAATTACATACACACAGACAATCTTCCAAATCCAGGGCAGGAGGCTTCCAGGCCTCCAGCCTCCATTAGACACTTGGACTTGTAGACATCAGGCCTCCGATGTCCACAGTGGACTCACAGAGTCACGGCTTAGGCTATCAGGCCTCAACTTCAGGACTTCCAATCGACCTTTGGGCTTTGATCTTTGGTATCGACTCCGTTACTCAGCGATGATGGAGCACTGAATTCCAAGCCTCGAATTCTGGACTCACCAATGACAGGACCTCAAACTCTGGACTTGCCAAGTCGCATATCAAGGGAGAATCAGCTCTTGTGTCTTAATTTCGCTGATCCTGAGGAGAACTTGCTGACTGGGTAGTGGGAATGGCACCAATCCTCACTGGTCTTCATTCAGATCATCTGCTAGCCCAACACCTGTCTAAAGATGTCCTTCATCCACATTGTCATTGGCCTTTGAACACAGAGCACAGAGTGGAGGCCTAGACTCCAGCCTTATTGCTAACTCTCTACATTTGTGTACCTAAATGCTAACTTGATCTCTAGCTCCAAAAACCATCCCTACCAACCTGGAACTTAAGTTTCAGGTTGAACCACAACCTTGACTAAGACCACAGCTTGGCACCACCTTGAATGGAAGAAATTAATAGTACATGAGAGAAGTCAGTTTTTCTGACTGCACCTTGTCTAGCGAGTACTGGATAGATGAGGTGCAGTTTTGCTCTAATGAGATATCATTAGTAAGGTGCCCCATCTTTTGAAGATGTTATACACTGAGAAATTCCCTATATTGCAGATACCACCAAGGAAGCAATGGTTGAGAATGAATACAACAGTACATTCCATTCATAGATGTAAAAATGCATTTTAAATTGTATTTTTATCAGTTTGTTTTTAACTTATGCATTAATCAGGTTATGAATGTAAAATATTTTCAAAAAGTACAAAACTTTCTTGATGTTTTTCTTTCTATTTTAAGGCTTCTTTTCAAGCATAGAATTATGGTAAATGCCAGGCTTGGTCGCAATATCCAGATGGATATGCAGAAGTTAAATGATGAAAGTGAAGACCATATATCTTATATGTGGCACCGTGTGGCAGTATTCTCAAAGGACGTAGCAAATCAATTAACTTGCTATCAGAATTCAATTGGTGCATTGAAGGTACTTTGCACATGTATTCAGTATAACAGTAAGCTATAGTGAATGGTTCTCTGCCTTAAAACTTTAAATGATTATAAACAATTGTAGTCTTCAATATTTAATGGTTAATGTTAAAACAGGTACATTAGATCTATAGTAATAAAGCAGAGAATCAAAATTAACAGGAAAGTAATCCAACCAAAAAAATGTAATTAATTCCTAATCTCAGCAATTAAACGAAAACGACTTCATCTCCACCAATCTTTCCTTCAGACTCTTTTCTAGGCCTATTGCATCTGCAAAATAATTTCCCATAATATGCCTTCTATAATTACATATCATCTCATCATGATCATCTGATCATTCCTAAAGTCCAAGCTTAAGGCACAGTAGAATGCTGTCTCATTGCTGTTCTGAACCAGCAGTCTCCATTTCATAACCACATAACACTATTGTTAATCTCTACCATCATTTTTTTCAGTTTGTCATTATGAACGTTCTCATTTTTCTCTGTGGCATTTCCATTTCTCTATGTATGCCATGTCTTTTTTGTTTAGTTTCTTATTAAACTTTTGCATTGTGCCACATTATTGAACCCCTACAAATCGAACCTCCGCCGGCAGAGTTGTTCCTGTTAATTCCAGCCTCACTACTTATCCACAAAGTTCCTTTTGAAATGCTATGTGCAATAATCCGTGTATTGTCACTGCACACCTACAACAAACCCCGTATATTCCAGCATTTCAATTTCCTGGTCCAATAGTATAAAAATGAGTAACACAATGTTTAAAATTTGATGCCTTCTTGTGTGAATTTATTTTGTGGATTCTATTAATATTGCATTTGATTTGTTCAGAAACCAGAAAGTAACTGGCAGAAGATTGAAGAATTGATTGAATTTGGTGAATGGTTGTATTGCAATGGATTTTCTATCACTGATGCTCTCTGTCAGTTAGACTGGGCAGTAGATATACTTCTGAGTATGAAACATTGGGTAAAACCTACAGAGGATGAAGGTGAGCTAAACTGATTTCTTTTTTCCGAAGTTATAAGTTTTATGATGGGGTAAATCACTTACAGCTCTTGCTTGCAAGTCTGCATGCTCAATGCCATTCTGATGTTCAGAGAATCCAGTCATTATGAGACCTAAGCACATCCCAAGCACATGAATGCCTGATATCAACCAAGAATTTGAAAAGAGAAACTTGATAGTTCTTGTAAGGGGTGTGGGACTTACAATGTGTGGTTGTACTTATCTGAGCAGATGGATACTGAATGGGAATGTATTCAGAACTCATTTTCACACCTTGGAATCACTAGCCAGTGCTAACTGGCAGTGTACACAGTGTGCCCAATATTGTAGGTAATACTAAAAGTGTGCACCTGACTCACCAAACAATATGATGGCACACATAGCCCCAAATAAACTACAGAGTGGAGTCCAGTTTCTTCTTCCAAGCTTCAATTTATCATCATTGGACATTGCATCCTATTCATGAAAGCCCTACGACTGATGTCTTGACCTTATACCCATTAAACTGATGAAGAACTAATTTCCCTTTCTATGCACTATGCTAATTCGTATTGTAAACAACTCCCCTTCTTCTGAAAATCCCTTCTTTCAAATCTGTCGTCTGGATGTTCATAAGTAGACTAAATGAAATAGTGCCATCTAGTGATGCATTAAAAAGACAATCCTTGTAATTCAAAAGAGAGTTGACAAAATTCATCACCTCTATTTCTGCTTTCATGAATGTGTCAAATGAAATAACCTTTTTTTTACTCTTTTAAATTTGGATCTTGGTTCTGATATCTTTCTTCAGTTGTTATATTTGTTTTTCACAGAAGAGCACGTAAGGAATGAGGATATGCCAAAAAGTGAAAACTTCATTCCAGTAAATCATCAGCTACTGATAGGAGCACAAAGTATTGACACTAACCTGACCTTAGCAGACCTGCAGGATGTGAGACAACTGGAAACACTGGTTATAGTGCAAACTATAATGGCAACAATTGCAGGCCGTGCTTCATCCAAGAAACACTGTTTAATGGCGTATGCTTATGTTATGTGCATTTGGCAGGTACGTAAGAGATAAATTCTGCTTTATAGTGGGAATTTTACAGGTTTCAAACAGGGTTCTTTTTTCATTGATGGTATCGGCCAGCTGTTTTTATCCTATTAAACAAAGTGAGTTATAACTTCATTGGGAATCTTTGTATAATGAAATGTAGAATCCATTTTCAATTTCAGGTTATGCTTAAGACTGAAAAAAATTGAAATCCAGTTTGACTAGTTCTAGAGCTACAACTTAAACTAAAGCTATTAAAGCACATATAAAATGGAAATACACAATAAAAGGAGATACAGAAGCCTGAAGGCACACACTCTGCAATTCAGAAACAGCTTCTTCCTCTATGCCATTCTGTCATCTGATTCCTAAATGGACATTGAAGCTTTGGACACTACCTCACTTTTTAAAATATACAGTATTTCTGTTTTTGCACATTTTTAAAAAAATCTATTCAATATATGTAATTGATTTACTTGTTTATTTATTATGTTTTGTTTTATTTTTCTTCTCTCTCTGCCAGATTATGCATTGCATTGAACTGCTGCTGCTCAGTTAACAAATTTCACATCACACGCTGGTGATAATCAGCCTGATTCTGAAGGAAGATATTAGTTAATGCATTTATGCCTAGAATTCCTCGAGCACTTCATTGGGTACCCTATTTGGGTCAAACAATGAAGCACCACTGGCAGTGGGGAGTGAGAGGACAGAGGAGAGAGATGATCAGATACTACCAACATTTAAAAGGAGAAATCAGGAGATTTGCAATGGAGGAAGTGATGTAGATGGTTGGTGAATAAGTACTGATTGAAGATTTAGAATCTGGGCCATCTGGAGCATCAGATCTGGAGACCGAAGCCTGGGATTCTGGTGATCATGGTTTTAGAGCAATAGGCTGTAAAATAGTGTAATAGTGTAAAGATGGGCTAAGAAGCCACAGGATAAAGTTGAGTTATTGATTTCCTTCGCAGAATTCCTAGAATGGAACAATGTGGGGACAGAGTGCACCAGAAGGAATGTTGCATGAATGATGGTATCACCCCTACTTTTGAAGTATTTTGTTTATCGAAGTACTTCTCAGATATGTCCTGTTTGGTTGTGTGTTTTAACAGTACTCGTTTGAACATATGAAAAATTTCATTGCCCAGTATGGTTAAGTACTGCTCTTTACTTAAATGAATCAGTTGGCGGCAACAACTCTGCGTCTGTGTACTTAGGCAGTGGAGGTATCACATCACCCTATTTGCTGAACAGCCTATTCAACACTGCCAGCCAGCACCTTACGCATATTAAAATGAGGCCCAACAATTAAATTAGATCAAACTACTTGTAAATGTCACTGAAAGTGCATAAGTTATGCTCGACAATTGACCTAATTCGTGCTAATTGAAAATCATTCTTCTGTTACCATAATTCTGTCATTCTGTTGGATTATGATCCTATTGTTCCCCAAGTCAAACCTTAAGTTTGTTGTCTAAATTACACCTTAAGTTTCCCCAGCCTGGACACTCATTTTGCCAGCTCTGATTGTTAATTTGCTGAGTATAAGAAAACACAGCTATGTTACTAGCCATTCCCATCCTTCTCTATTTCCAGTACTTTTAATACAGTATATCCAAACACTATTGGCTTTTGAACTAAATATTTTGCTATGTTTCTTCTTCTTCACTGGGGACCATTCATTGTACAATGAGCATCTTTAACTGTTTTATATTTCACCTTCTGCCTTCTGAGGTAAAGGATGCTGTGGCACAGTTTGATTAAGTGTAGAGATCTCTCCAGTAAACAATACACTAACAATCCCTAAGCATATAGTACTTTTTAAGCTTGGTTACAAATTAATTTCTGATAACAGATTCTATTTGAAGCTATCAATTGTATTTTTTAGCAAATTCTTTGTTTCCTTAAATTGTAATTGTAGGTATCTCTGGCATCGGCAAGGATACTCATTAGGGAGTTAGCTGCTGCAACTCCTCCAAAGACGACTCGTGTAGACACAGGAACCAAATCAAATAAATCAAAGGGCAAGAAAGAGGTATTGTGCATAACTGTGTGAATTCATATTTATCTGAAATGTAATTTGATTTTGGCACTTCATGTGTAGCAAGTGATTGCACATCCATAATCCTAGTACACAAATAATAATGTCTCTTCTTAAAATGCCAACTGTGCCTTTTCCTCCACTGATGCTGCTTGACTCACTGAGCTCTTCCACCAGTTTATTTTTAGCTCCATATTCCAGTATCTGCGGTCTCTTGTCTATCCAATATGCAACATGTGATTCCACACCCATAAACTCAGAGGACACATAAACCCAAAGACAGAAGGTGCTGATTGACTGCTACAGAGTAGCCGAAGTAACATAAACAACTGTATGATTTGGACTAAGTTCTGAGGGATATTCTTTCCTCAATATCAATATCTGATCTTCTGTTTCAGTGGATTACAGAATGTAACTTCTCCAGTAAAAAGGAATTAATATTTGTAAACAAATTATCTGAAAAAGCAACACAACTCAAAGCATCTGATGTGCTAAATTATTACAATCCGGAATTACTGTCGGAATCCTTTTCGTTGTTAGCTTAGCACTGGATTACTTTCCATGTTAATGGTGCCAATAGTATAGTTACAAAAAAAAACCTTGACATGTAATCAAATACCACCAGCTTAGGTTCTGTAACAGCATTTTGATGTTTCATTGTGATCTTAGCAATTGATTCGGTCTTGATCACTTTTTATCTTTGCTTCATACTTTAGTTTCAATATACTTATCATAATAAATTTATATAGTATATTTACCTCATATGAAAACTGTTTGGAAGAGCCTTTTGAATTGTACATCCCACATGGTTTTTAAAGCACTAAATTGATCAATGGCTAATTGTTACTCCTATGACATATTAGGGATTTCAATTACAGCTCATTTTTGTTTAGCCCTATTGACACATCAGTGTCATGAAATACTTTAGGGACCACAATAAAAGTTATTTTACTAAAGATATTGCTCTGGAATTTATGGTGAGTAATAAGCCTGACAATTGTCATGCTCTACAAAGCCAATTTGAATCCGATCGGTGAATTCCTAATGGGAAAATCATACCCATTGAAGTGCTCATACAGGCTGCTAAGCCAACTTCTCAGTCTTCTTGGATACAAAATGGGGAAAAAAATGTGTGAATGGTTATATTCAAAACCTATTAAAATTAATCTGGTTGTTAAAATTTTTAAATGCTGTTACAAATTCCTTTTAAAAATAGGCACTTGAGAACACTGGAAACTTATTCAACAAAGCTTTACTTAATCTGAATTTTGCCTTTGTTTCTCAGAGTCACTTGTAGAAAATAAATGGTTTTGCTTAACCTGTATCAGCCCTTCCCTGACACAGGGTCAGCCGGTATATTTGGAATTTGTCATTCTGCCATTGTTTTCATGAGAAATCTAATGTAGTCAGAATAGTAAGGGTGAGAATCTCTTGAAAAGTTTGTGCAAATTTGATTGGGAGAAACTGCCTTCCTATCATGTGAAGAAATGCTAATAGAACTTCTGTCATTTAGTAAAATACGGATCAAGGCACTAAAGGAAGTGAGTAAGATAGCCATGTAGGGACAGTTTGAAATGGAATTCTTAAGCTGAGGATGTGGCTTCAAAAAAAGATTGTACAAAATCAGGAAGTATAAACAGTAAAACAGGAAGTAAAGTTTTCTTGAAAATTGTAAATCTATAGGGGCTTTCAGCCATATAAAACGGGATACTGAAGGGATCTGAACACAAGGTTAGATTTTTTTAATTTAATCTAGTGCTAGATTGGGAAAATGAATAAGTGGTTCTAAGTATGAATTGGGACATGAATTGAAATAGGTTGATGGTGAATCTAGCCAGGAGACATTTAAAGCAATCAAGTTGGAATAAAGGTTTTAACGGTGAATAACTTGAGAGAAGAGTGGTAACATATGAATGAGATTCGTGGTAATTATCAAACTTCAGCTGCATTGGCCTGTTGACAAAATTATGTTCTAGGTTTAATAATAGATTTATTAAATAGGATACAACTGCATAAATGCAAGTCTAGCAATGTAGTTGTATTAAAAAAGTAAATGCAGAAAATATTCAACAGGTCAGACAGATGAGTAGGAAGAGAAATAGAACTAATAGATGTTGAAGGCCCTTCATTTGTATTATTGTTTTAGGTGTATTTATTTCTGGAGTATCTTTCTTTTCTAATAGCCAACATCTGATGGTCAAGAGAAATCTCAATCAAATCTACCACCTGCAGCTATGCCAGCTAATCCAGCAGAATGGGCTCTTTATGTTTGTCCCAGTGAAGTTCGAGAGGCCTTCAAAAGAGGCACAAGTAGTTGCCTGATCAACAAGAAAAATATCTTGAAACCTGTAAGTATAAGAAACATTTCATTGAGAACACAATTGGCCAGTGATTTGTCATGCTAATGTAAATATTAAGAACATTAACAAAGAAATGCTTTAGATTTTCTTTCCACTTACTTTTATTGTCAGAAAGTAGTTACAGAACTTGGCGAAGTAAACTGTTAATAATAAAAGTTAGTCAACAGACACAATGATGGAAAGGTTAGCAAAGGACTTAATTCACTGTTGACGACTACTTCAATCATTCAGTCAATGATGTTGATCTGCATACTGCTTTCATAATTTATAAATTCATTGGTGCCTGTTGTTCCATTAAATTTTTAATTTAATTGCTGTGTGCAATGCTGCATTCAATAATTTAATGTTTACCTGCAGCCAATTTATTTTCAAGATGATGAAGTCCATTGAGATCTGCACACCTCAATGTATCATTTGATGTAAAAAAATAGCTCTTATAATTGTCACTGGAAGATACACTGGACAACAATTTTTTTCAGAAGTGTTGCTTCCTCAGAATTTTTTTTGTTTATGATAGACTGTTTGAAGATGAGCGCAAATATAATTTTGACTACTTGTATCATGTAGGAATTTGGAGAAACAACAAATTAACTTTTATTGAATATAATGTGTTTGATTGCATAATGGTGCTGATGCTTTACCATAGTTTAACTAAGTTAAAAATATTTTGTTAATGATTTTCATTTGTACTCAGTGTCTGAGGCTTCTCGTTTAAGTGTCCAACAATAATTCACCAGCATTGATGGATTCCAGTTGCCCTGGTATCTTTTCTCCATGACCGCAATGTCCTGGTGAAACCTTTCACCATGCTCGTCACTAACAGCACCAAGATTGGCAGGGAAGAAGTCTAAGTGGGAATGCAGAAAATGAATCTTTAGTGACATGCTGCATTTCACTGTTTTATATGCCTGAAGCATGCTTTCAACCAGCTGCATGTAGTTTGGTGTTCTGTAGATGCTGAGAAAAATTTCAACAACTCCCTTGAATGCCTTCCATTCGATTTTCTCCGGTCCCACTAGAAATTCTTCAAACTGCCTGTCATTGATGATCTGTTTGATTTGTGGACCAACAAAGAATGCTTTCCTTAATCTTGGGTTCAGTTATTCTGGGAAGCATCTGTCTCAAATATCAAAATCCTTCATAGAAATTTTTGTACCCAGTGATAGCAAATCCCATCCTTACAGTCCTGAACCCAATAATTATTACTAAAACCTGTCCTGCCACGCAGCAGCTGCACCGCCTAAGCATGCCCTAGCATGCCTGGACAAGATAGGAAACTTTCCAGCTTACATTGTAGGAAACATTTTAATTGAATTGAATTATGATTTGAAATAAAGAACATAAGTTTATTAAAAATGGTGCATGATAGGGAAATTTCAGGTAATTTTTATGATCAGTAGCCTAAAATTCATAAGATACACCTAAAAGTATTCAGGAAGCAAAATCTTTGTCGTCCAGTGTTGCTTGTAAACATTAAACCTATTCCATATATGAAAGCATTTGACTGAAATATCCTATGTGTCACATTTTCTACTTTATATTATTGTTTTACATTAAAATGCAATGTATTTATTTGCATCATAATATTAATTCTAATATACTAGAAATCAATATTTAGCTGAATTTCCAAATCATTATTTTGATCTACACGCAGTCATAATTTCAGATTTTGTACTTCATTGCACAGATATGACCTCCTTAGACCCCGATTGCTTCTTATGTGCAATATAAACAAAAGAAAATGACCTTTGATTTCCATCAAGACAGAAAGATACCTTGAAAATACTTGATGCTGCTTGTTGAGCAAAGATTGTCAGGACTAAGTAAATCTCACAAACTAATGCAGCAAATGTTAGTATCTTGTGCTGAATTGTTGAATAGAAAATAACCCAACAATGATGCTTACTGCATTAAATTTGAAAATATAGTTTTCACAATATTAACTGATTTATTTTCCATTTTGAAAGACCTACACTTTATTCTACATGGACTTATTAGTGAAAGAGTTGCAAAGCTTATCGTATACACACCTGACACTGCCCATTCTTCAGCTTGAAGAATTAATAGCCAAGGAAGTACTGGATAACAAGGGTCTCTCTGACTTGTATCACCTCAGGTGATTTTTTATTTATATTCTAAGTACTATTTAATAAACTATTGTCTAAGTAATTAATGCTTTGTTATCTCTTGATAAAAATTCTTATTATCCAGTCAGTGAATCCAGTCAGTAAAAAATAATAATCGACTTCTGGGCCGAGACCCTTCTCCAGGACTCTGATGAAGGGTCTCGGCCAGAAACATTGACTGTTCACTCTTTTCTATACATGCTGCCTGTTCTGGTGAGTTCCTCCAACCAATGCCACACAGCTTCCCCAACATCTGTCTCGGCAATGAACCAATGAACTGGACTTGCAGTATTTTCTATTTCCACTGTTCCCTAGTATTTGGTGATCATAAGAAAAAACATTTAAGATACACATTTGCACCATTGGTTGGACCTGAAGAGGCTACTGTGATCATCTTGTCAAGCAGTCTTACCCTTAATGGTGGTTCCATAATCTATAGATCTGACTGCCCACATGCTCTCTAATCAGTAAATTTTATGAACTCTAAAATTTCTTTGCATATTTTAATGCTCACCTATACATATTTGCCTATCTCTCTCCGCTAATCTCTAATGGTAATTGGTCTATTAAGTTTCTATCATTTAAAACTCTTGAATGCATCACAGTATTCAATTTGTACATTTTCTGCACATTTTTTCATTGAGTTTTAGCCTAAATTACCAATCATGCGTTTATCTTCCACAGAATTACCCAGATATGTTTAAAGCTGAATTTGACCCAGGCTGCTCAGTACCATGAAAATATACCAGGATCAATGTACATCTATGATACAGAGCAGACTAAGTATATATATTTTTTTAATATTACCCAATATATCTCAGTTTGTGTTTAGTTGAATAAATAAACATTTTCAAATTGTGAATGCATATGGCACATAGATAGAAATTACAAAACTGTGTCCTTCATAATTGGTAAAATATATTCAGTCTTCATTTGATAAAGGATCTCATTTACTAGGCAACTGAATGTGTTCATTTAATTTGATCTATATGGAATGGGTATATGAAAGGGATAAATCTCCCAATATATTATTTAAACTAATACCCATTGGTTTAAACATGAAATCATTTCAGTAGAATTGAAAACTGGGGGAAATATTCAATGTCATCCCTCATGCACTTCCACCTGAAGTCTAAATTAACCCTGCATTATCCATGGTGGGAAATGGACTAAGAAATATATTATGATTGGGACTTAGAAAGTGAACATTCCTTTCTGTTATATCATATTCATGATTCCAAAGATTTAAAGATGTAGAGAATAAACTCCAGTAGAGTAAGTGGAACCCCTTTGATCTTCTAAAATCACACCATTTCTCATTTTAAAATTGTTTTTATTAATTATTATTGAAGATTAACAAAAAAGAGACATTAAGTCAATATGTCATTATGTACAATAAGGAATTAAATTAGCAAATAACTGATTAACAAAGCTAAGCAATAGACAGTAGGTGCAGGAGTAGGTCATTCAGCCCTTTGAGCCAGCACCACCAATCAATGTGACCATGGCTGATCACACACAATCAGTACCCCGTTCCTGCCTTCTCCCCATATCCCTTGACTCTGCTATCTTTAAGAGCTCTATCTAACTCTTTCTTGAAAGCATCCAGAGAATTGGCCTCAACTGCCTTCTGAGGCAGAGCATTCCATAGATCCACAACTTTCTGGGTAAAAAAGTTTTTCCTGAACTCCATTCTAAATGGCCTACCCCTTATTCAATATATCAATAATAAGAAGAAAAAAATAAAGTGTAATATTTTTTAAAAGAGAAAGGAGGAAAAAAAAGAACCCCTACTAACTAAAAGAAACCCAACTAACTGAAAAAAACAACAGAAAAAAAAAACCATTGGGAGCACAATCCCGGAGCTATACATAGAAACATAGAAAATAGGTGCAGGAGTAGGCCATTCAGCCCTTCAAGCCTGCACTACCATTCAGTATGATCATGGCTGATCATCCAACTCAGAACCCTGTACCTGCTTTCTCTCCATACCCCCGATCCCTTTAGCCTCAAGGGCCATATTTAACTTCCTCTTAAATATAGCCAATGAACTGGCCTTAACTGTTTCCTGTGGCAGAGAATTCCACAGATTCACCACTCTCTGTGTGAAGAAGTTTTTCCTCATCTCGGTCCTAAAAGGCTTCCCCTTTATCCTTACACTGTGACTTAAACATCATACAAGCTTCCACAAAAAAACATCAATCCGCCAACTCAAATCCATTTAAAGAAAAATCGGAAGGAAACCATATTAAGTAACTCAAGTTAGATGATAGTAGCGAGCTAATGAACCCCACCTTTTCTCAAAATCAAATCGAGGATCAAAAGTTTGACTTCTGATTTTCTCCAAACTAAGACATAGCATCACCTGAGAAAACCATTGTATCAAAGTAGGAGTAGAAGCATCTTTCCATTTCAACAGAATAGCCCTTCTGGCCAATAATGTAACAAATGCAATTACATGTTGGACTGATGGAGAAATACCATGAATATATTTAGGGATTATACCAAATAAAACTGTCAATTTATTAGGTTATAAATTAATTTTTAAAACTTTGGAAATTGCAGAGAAAATAGACTTCCAAAAATGTTTCAGAACAGAACACGACCAAAACAACATCACTTCTTAAAACTGAGATTGTAGTTGTATCACACATTTATTTATAGATACTTCACCAAAGACTGTATCAAAGATTAACTAACAAGCGGGCAGTCATCAGTGGCTGGAAGTATTGAGTGAAAGTGTTTTTCAATATTGTGTTGTAGTGACCAAAGGATGAACTTAGTGCCAGGTTACTTTGTAATGCATAACACAAATCACAGGTTTCTTTGTGAATGTCACCTTACGCAAACCGTGTGTGCATTTCAATGAGTAAACATTATTAAGGGAATGTCATTGCTAATTCTCCCTTCTTCTGATAACTGTAAGA
The DNA here is from genome assembly GCF_030144855.1 of Hypanus sabinus. Lineage (NCBI taxonomy): Eukaryota > Metazoa > Chordata > Chondrichthyes > Myliobatiformes > Dasyatidae > Hypanus > Hypanus sabinus. Next base: position 43,653,758 of record NC_082727.1, read on the forward strand.
TCAGAAAGATTCCCACTGGGAATATCTTGAAATGCTGTTAATAATACCCATGGTATAGAACTGGCTTAATGAAACAGAATTCTGGTGACTATTCTCATAAAATGATTCAATATTTCATTGTGAGTTCCATAATGAATCTAGCCTATTAACCTTGCAAATCCATACATGGAGCAGTTAATAAGCTGGTAATCAATGTAACCTTCAGCTGATATCCAATTGTTTTATCCAGTTCATAATCACTGTAGGATAATAGGTGTCATCATTAGTCATGAATATACCCTTGTCAATTTCCAAACTGACTCTTCTCATCATTGACAAGTTTCATTAAATCAAGATCTAGAGTCCTGGACTACAAGGAGGACATAGGCTTGCAGGACTGGCAGACATGGCATAGTGCAGAGCACTATGAAGTAAAGCACTTTGTACATATTGCAACAAAAAATGAGAGTCAATATAGGAGTAACAGCATGTTTTTCTAAAAATCCTGGGGGAACAAGAGCTCTAATGCTATGTAAATTTTTGAATGGGGTAGGATAAGCTGAGAGAGAGCCGTTGGTGAGCTATTTTGTCCCCTGTGCTTCATAAATAGAGGGACAGTCCTGATGAAAGGTCTCAGCCTAAAATGTTGACTGCTTACTCTTTTCCATAGATGCTGCCTGGCCTGCTAAGTTGTTCTAGCATTTTGTGTGAGTTGCTCTGGATTTACAGGTTCTGCAGATTTTCTTATGTTTCAGACAAAAAGCTGGTAGTAAGTGTTGAATTTCATTAATACAACTGGAATACTGTGCCAATTTTGTCACAGCATTTTAGGATGGATACTTCCAGGAAATTTAAAGGTTCAAAGGTTCATTTTATTATCAAAGTATGTTTTCAGAATACAACCCTGAGAATTGTTTTCTCCAGGTAGCCATAAAATACAGAAAATTATTGAAGTAGTTGAAAGAAAGATATTAATCCCCCTGCAGAAAAAGAAAAAGAAACAAAAACTCGCAAACCCCAAACCCCTCCAACCCCTCCCTTGTGCAAAAAGCAAAAGATCCAAATCTCTGGTTCACTGATCGGCAAGAAGAAAAGGATGGGTGAGAACACAATAAAAAGCATAGAACTGAAAGAGGCCAATATGAACTACAATAAATGTCAGAATATTGATATCTCTGAGCATCAAGACCCAGCAGCTTCTCCAAGGAGAGGAGGAATGAATGAGTGGCCTCTCTGAGGGAAATGATATGAACCAGCAGCCTGTCCAAGGGGAAGCAACACAATTCAGCAGCCATTCAGTGACATGAACCAGTGGTCCTTTTGAGGGAAGCGACGTGTACTAACAGGCTCTCTGAAGGCAGCAACATGAACCACCTATGATGAGCCTCCGATACTTGATTCAAGGCATCAGGAGGCTGCATTTATTTTGGCCCAAAGTCGGTCATGTCCGAAGTCTTGAAGTTTGTTGAAAATGTAGTCTAGGCATTGGCATAGCTCTGTCTGCTCCATACCCATCATAATGATGATGTTGAGGAAAGCTACACTCAGCGTGGTGTCCATAAGCTGTTAGAAAACTGAAGGAACTGGCTTTAACTCAAAAGGCAGATGGAGGAAGGAAAACAGCTGCTTTTGTGTTGTAATGGTGAGAAGCTCCTGTGAATTTTCTGTCTCTTCTATATGAAGTAGGCTTCAGGCAGGTCCAACTTTGCAAGTAGTGACTACTGTTCAATTTTGCAAAGAGATCTGCCAGTTCCTGTAATGGGAACTGGTGTGTCTCCAAAGTGGCACTGAGACCAGTTGAGAAGTCTGTACACAACCTTACTGTACCGTTGACTTTCTTGATAATGAATATTGGAGCTGCCCAATGTGAGTAGCTTATATCACACCAACTTGTTGCAGGCATTCTAGCTCATGCTCCACAGTTGGTAAAGTAGTGTATTGACCTGACTTTAGGGAGAAGTCTAGCTTTGCAGCTGGACCAGAGATGGAGTTCTGCTTGCAGTTTGGTGCTGCAACCTAAACCTTCTTGCAACACTCTACACAGTGCAATTGTGGTTGCTGTTGTGTGATCTCACACACGGTGGCATGGTGTTGACTGACTGGTTACGCACACCATTGACTTGCCATTCAGCTTTACCACGCAGCTCATTTCAGCAGACAGCTGAAGTGTTCTACTCAATGCAATGCTAGTGGAGTGATGAGTTGATTTGTCTGGTGGGGACCCAAGTGCTTGCCATGTGCATCTGGAGATATTGGTGATGTCTGACACAGTATCGAGTTGTAGCTTGACCAACTGATTGTTGATAAGTATGTTGATGTACCTTTTCCTGGGAGCAAAGTCAATCTTGATGACATTAAATTCCTTGTCGGATTTGATGGCTTTTAAAACTTCTTGTCCTTGTGTTTCACTGGTCAAGAAGGCAGTGAAGGATAGCAAAAGACTTCTTTGTGCTGCAAAAATGTTTCTTGTATTGGCAGTTGCTTGCGTAATGTTATGCACTACACTTCCAACCAACTGCATCTGGCAGCTTGAAGACATGCTGAGAGATGATGTCTGGGCCATTGGAAGTGCATTATCATGTTTCTGTTCGACCAGATTGGAATTGTGTTTCAGGTTGATTAAACGCTGACATTTTTGAGTGACAGCTTATTGAATCATATTAGGGTCTTGCTCCAGTCTGGCTAGGAGTTTTTGCAAATGTCTGCATCACCAGATGCCTGAGGTCTACAAATAAGTATCAGACATTTGAATTGTGATTCAGTCACATTACCCAGCTTGAGCTTTGCACATTTGCAACTGATGACACCGGCATATGTGATAAATTAATTGGCATCATGTTTAATGAGTTTTAGGCATTGGAAGCAAATACTGAAGATGTGAAAACTCTCCAGGATTGCTTGCTAGTTGTGGACAGTTTCATCAAACAATAGGTCACAGGTGTTCTTAGACAGAATGAAGTTGAAATAATGCTCATGTTCAGCAGTATCCAGTTTAAAGAGCAAAGTGCATGTCTTTCACGAGCCGTCTTTACTGGTGAACTTGACCCGGAATTTATCTTCATTACATTTAAACCATGATTGAAACATAACCGCCGAAGCAGTATCAAACCGGAAGTTGGTAATAGATGCAACTGACTGAAGTGAGTTCTGATCTGTGTTTGACACCAACATTGTTGGACTCATTGATAACCTGTTCGTTAAGGTTTTGATTAATTTTAGCTGGGTCACTTAAAATTGAGCTTGCTGCTGTTGTAGAATTGTACGCAAGTCTTCTGTTGAAATTGCCAAGTTGATATAATACAGCATCTTGTTGCCAGTTTGTTGTGTTCACTCACCAAGAACTATTGATGAGACCAGAAGCCATGTGCTAGGACACATTGGAATTCAAAATACTCCTTTATTCAGTAAATCCACACAACTCCAAAATCTCAAACTCAAAATTCAACTGTACATCCCAAAACACGACTATTCAAATTTTTTGCCCAGGGAACATTCAAGACATTGATTGAAACAATGGCCAATTGGTGAAAGTCAGTTTGGGATTGGTTGTTAGCTGACGAAGAGGCATTTGTTCCGAACTTCAACTCTCTGAGGCAGAGCGCTCTGTCCTCATCAAGGTCCTCACCTTTGTCCCCCTTCGCCCACACCTCAGTGAGTTCTGACGCTGAACTCTTCTTCCGCTGGCTCCGTCTCCGAGCTTACTTCTTGGACAAGGACTCTCCTACCCCCACCGATGACCCCTTCTGCTGTCTTCAACCCTCCTCCTCTTCATGGACACCCCACTCTGGTCTTCTGCCTGCTCTGGATCTCTTTATTGCTAATTGCCGACGGGACATCAACCGTCTTGACTTCACCACACCCTGTTCCAATTCCAACCTCACTCCTTCCGAACACTGCTCTCTGCTCCCTCTGCACCAATCTCAACCTCACTATTAAACCTGCTGATAAGGGGGGGGCTGTTGTTGTCTGGCGTACTGACCTCTACCTGGCCGAGGCACAGCGACAACTCTCTGATAACACCTCTTATTTACCCCTTGATTATGAACCCACTAAGGAGCACCAGGCCATTGTCTCCAATACCATCACCAACCTTATTAGCTCTGGGGATCTCCCATCCACTGCCACAAACCTCATAGTTCCCACACCCCGCACTTCCCGTTTCTACCTCCTACCCAAGATCCACAAACCTGCCTGTCCAGGTAGACCTATTGTCTCAGCTTGCTCCTGCCCCACTGAACTCATTTCTGCATACCTTGACACTGTCTTATCCCCCCTTGTTCAATCTCTTCCCACCTATGTTCGTGACACTTCTCATGCTTTGAATTTTTTCAATGATTTTAAGTTCCCTGGCTCCCTCCGTCTTATTTTCACCATGGGCGTCCAGTCCCTATATACCTCCATTCCCCACCGAGATGGTCTTGAAGCTCTTCGGTTTTTTTTGGATTCCAGACCTAACCAAATCCCCTCTACCACCACTTTCCTCCGTCTAGCGGAATTAGTTCTAACTCTCAATAAATTCTCCTTTGGTTCCTCCCACTTCCTCCAAACCAAGGGTGTAGCCATGGGCACCCGTATGGGTCCAAGTTATGCCTGCCTTATTGTTGGCTTTGTGGAACAGTCCATGTTCCAAAGCTACACTGGTATCCATCCCCCTCTTTTCCTTCACTACATCGATGACTGCATTGGCGCTGCCTCTTGCACGCGTGCTGAGCTCGTCGACTTAATTAACTTTGCCTGCCCTCAAATTTACCTGGTCCATTTCCGACACCTCCCTCCCCTTTCTTGATCATCTTTCTGCCTCCATCTTTGGAGACGGCCTATCTACTGATATCTACTATAAACCTACAGACTCTCACAGCTACCTGGACTATTCCTCTTCCCACCCTGTCTCTTGCAAAAAGGCTATCCCTTTCTCACAATTCCTCTGTCTCCACCACATCTGCTCTCAGGATGAGGCTTTTCTTTCCAGGACGAAGGAGATGTCTTCCTTTTTTAAGCGAAGGGGCTTCCCTTCATCCACCATCAACTCTGCTCTCAAACGCATCTCTCCCATTTCCCGCACAACTGCCCTCACCCCATCCACCCGCCACACCATTCGGGATAGGGTTCCCCTTGTCCTTACCTACCACCCCACTAGCCTCCAGGTCCAACATATAATTCTCCGTAACTTCTGCCACCTCCAACGGGATCCCACTACCAAACACTATCCCCCCCCCCCTTTTCTGCTTTCCACAGGGATTGCTCCCTACGTGACTCCCTTGTCCACTCGTCCCCCCATCCCTTCCCACCGATCTCCCTCCTGGCACTTATCCTTGTAAATGGAACAAGTGCTACACATGCCCTTACACTTCCTTCCTCACCACCATTCAGGGCCCCAGACAGTCCTTCCAGGTGAGGCGACACTTCACCTGTGAGTCAGCTGGTGTGGTATACTGCGTCCGGTGCTCCCGAAGTGGCCTTTTATATATTGGCGAGACCCAACGCAGACTGGGAGACTGTTTCGTGGAACACCCACGCTTGGTCCGCCAGAAAAAGCAGGATCTCCCAGTGGCCACACATTTTAATTCCACGTCCTATTCCCATTCTGATATGTCTATCCATAGCCTCCTCTATTGTCAAAATGAATCCAAACTCAGGTTGGAGGAACAACACCTTATATACCTGCTGGGTAGCCTCCAACCTGATGGCATGAACATTGACTTCTCTAACTTCCATTAATGCCCCTCCTCCCCTTCTTACCCCATCCCTGACATATTTAGTTGTTTGCCTGTTCTCCATCTCCCTCTGGTGCTCCCCCCCACTCCTTTCTTTCTCCTGAGGCCTCCCGTCCCACGATTCTTTTCCTTCTCCAGCTCTGTATCACTTTCACCAATCACCTTTCCAGCTCTTAGCTTCATCCCACCCCCTCCAGTCTACTCCTATCATTTTGCATTTCCCCCTCCCCCTTCTACTTTCAAATCTCTTACTATCTTTCCTTTCGGTTAGTCCTGACGAAGGGTCTTGGCCCGAAACGTCGACATCGCTTCTCCCTATAGATGCTGCCAAGCCTGCTGTGTTCTACCAGCATTTTGTGTGTGTTGTTATTTGTTGTTTTGGCTCGCCGTTACAGCCTCCAAACAGTAGCACAATGGAGGCTGCAAATTATAATGGGAGATGGAAAAGGCATGTAAAACTGGCAATGTAGGAATGGTCATAGTGGATTTCAATATGCAGATAGGTAGCTTTGTTGAATACCTGCAGAAAAATGACATGGAGAAGATAGTAATGAGGAAGAAAGAAATGATAGATGAACTGAATGATTATTTTGTGTTAGTTTTTAATGTGGAAGCAGCATGCTAGAAATTCAAGAATGTCGGGGCAGTTGCTTAGTTGCTTTTACTAAGGCAGAGGCCCTTGGGTAGCTGAAAGCTCTGTAGATAGATATGTCCAGATGGACTACACCTGAGTGTTCTGAAAGAGACTGTGGAGGTATTGGTAGTGATCTTTCAAGAATCAATAGTTTCCGGAATAGTTCCACGGGACTGAAAATTGCAACTGTCCACTTTTGGAGAAGGAAAGGAGGCAAAAGACTGGAAATTATAGGCCAGGTCTTCTGACTTCAGTAGTTGGCAGGATGTTAGAGTCCATTATTAAGGATCAGGTTTTGAGTTACTCAGAGGCACACAGCAAAATTGGTGGAAGTCAACATAATTTCCTTAAGGGAAATTCTTGCTTGACAAATCTGTTGGAATTCTTTGAGGAAGTATCAGGCAAGATAGACAAAGAAGAGTCAGTGGATGTACTTCACTTGGATTTTCAGAAGGCTTTTGACAAGGCGTCACACATGAGGCTGCTGTACAAGATATGACCCCATGATATACTTGTATGGTTAGAAGACTGGCTAACTAACAGAAGACAAGGAGCAGGAATAAAGGGGGCCTTTTATGATTGGCTACCCGTGACTAGTGGTGTTTTGCAGTGGCCAGTGTTGGGTCTGCTAATTTTCTCGTTATATATTAATAATCTAGATGACCGAATTGATGACTTTAGCCAACTATGCAGTTGATACAAAGATGGGTGGAAGGGCAGGTAGTGTTGAGGAAGCAGGGAGTCTGCAGAAGAATTTGGAACAAATTAGGATAATGGGCAACAAAGTGCCAGATGGAGTACAGTGTCAGGAAGTGTATGGTTATGCACTTTGGTGGAAGGAATAAAGGTGGAGACTATTTTCTAAATGGGGAATAAGTTCAGAAATCAGAAGTGTAAAGGAACTCGGGAGTCCTCATGCAGGATTCCTTAACATTTAACTTGAAGGTTGAGTTGCTATTAAGGAAGGAAAAGCAATATTAGTCCTCATTTCAAGAAGATTAGAATATAATAGCAGGGACATCATGCTGAGGCTTTATAAGGCATTGGTCAGACCACAGTTGTAGTATTGTGAGTGGTTTTGGGCCTCACCTAGGAAGCAATATGCTGGTGTTGGAGAAGGTGTAGAGGAAGTTTATGAAACTAATCTCTGGAATGAAAGGGTGAATGTATGAGGTGTGTTTGAAGGTGCTGGGCCTGTATTTGCTCAAGATTAGAAGAATCAAGGGAGATATCATGGGATTAGTGGGACAAGTGACCTTATCTTGTGAATCAACAATGTTTTGATTCTACGATTTTATAGGCATCTTCTAGAATCTTCTGAATTTACAGGTTATTTGAAAAGGAAGGCAATGAGTTTTGCTACATTTAGTCTTGGTGTTCAGTAAGTGCAAAGGTAAATGCAGTAATATCCATTTTGACATTTTACATTATATTATTACAGAATTGTTTTAATACAGAATATTTAATTATTTTAGTCAATGAGGTGCAAAATGAAAGTGACAATAGATAATGAAAGTAAGGTGGAAAGAAATGTGCAAATAAACAGTAAGTATTTTTACCCAGTATTTCAAAAGGAAAGATGGAGCAATAGTGAATAATGAAATGTCTGCGACTTTGAAATTTTTTTATCAGGTTTTCATGGAAGAAGGCATGAAAGGATTCTAATGAATGAAAATCTGGGGCCAAAACAAAGGGCTGAATTTTAAATATCCTTTGCACTAAAGGTTGGCAAATATTTTGGAAGATGCTGCATTGATTGCTGCTGCTTTCTTTGAACATGCAATAAGCAGGATGTATAAGAACAAATCAATAGATATAGTGTTTTTGAATTTCAAGAGTCGTTTGTTAACTTATAGTTGTGGGGTAACTTATCAGCATTATAAGAAGATAGGCTATCTAAGAGAAAGCTAAGGATCAGGAAAGTTAGGTCAGTTACACTGATTAACAAGTTCCATAGGAAAGTCAGCACACAGGAAAACATTTATTAGGAAGTTATATGCAATGTTGGCCTTTGTTGCAAAAGTGATTAACCTAAACCAACACAGCACAGACAACAGCACACATTGAGTACTGCATAAACGGTACTTCTGTTCGTATTAACAGAAGATTATATCTCCATGTGAGACATTTCAGAGAAGATCACTGGATTCCCATGATGAGGGGATTATCTTAGAGCAGGGGTTCCCACTGGGGTCTACGGACCCCTTACTTAATGCTATTGATCCATGGCATAAAAGAGGCTGGGAACCCCTGACTTAGAAAGAAAAATTGCACTAGTTGTATCTGCAAACTGTAGTGGGCTCTTCCTGTTCTGCACTAGAGAGTCTATATCCTTAATAGAAGAGTGGGGAGAGCATCTAAAGGGGAATCTGTTATATTTCTGCAATGAATAATGAAAAGACGAGGAGATGTTGTGTTGAAGAATTGGGCTTACTAGTCATGATAATCTACAGAGATAGATAATGGACTAAGACAAGAAAATCTGTAGATGCTGGAAATCCAAGAAACTCACACAAAATGCTGGATTAACTCAGGCAACATCTATGGAAAAGAGTAAACAGTCGGTGTTTCGGGCCGAGACCGTTCATCAGGAGTCAGTGGACTATTTACTCCTTTCCATAGATGCTGCCTGTCCTGCAGAGTTCCTCCAGCATTTTGTGTCTGTTGCTTAGATAATGGATTAGTTCAAGGGAATGAGAGACATGAAGGAGAAGATTAGCTAAGTGCATATCATCTTTCACAATGACGTTTGACCTACAATGGCCTACTGATTTAATGATGTCAGAAATAATGATTAGCTGTACCAATTTCTTTAGCTGAGTCAGACTGTGGGTCAAAAGGCCCCTTCTTTTTCCTGTTTGTTGAGGTAGGTGAGAGTTCATTGACACTGTGCCCAGCAAGATATATTTCAACTAATTACTCTAAATGCATTTCTGAGAAATGACTGCCATGGAGTTTGAGTGCGTGGTATAAAAGATGGCTGCCATGGATAAAAAGCATTATATTTGCTCTTGCACACGTGTAGGTATGATGCAAGTTAGTGTATTCTCATATGTCTGTATTTTCATAGTAAATGGTGTGTGGTTATAACAAATCTGGTAGTCAGACAATAATTTAATTTTACAGCACTGGCCTTGATCAGATGACTGGTGTCATGTTTCTTTCCCCCGGTTGAGATGAGGTGTGGGATTCAGTGGAACTTACTTCCTTCTACTCTCAGACTCATTCACTAGAATATTAAGGTCTTTATTCTCCCCTGAGTATGTAAAAATCTATTGCAGCCCACATAGTTCCAAACAAACATCCTGTGCTAGTGAAAATATTGACCAAATCCTGTTTTAATAACCAGAATCAGTTAACATTAGATCAGGTTGGGGATATTCATTAATTAATAAGTAACTATTTCAAAGCAACAGAGAATAAATCAAGGCATTATTCTTTTAAGCATGTGCACACACTTGCCAAGAACTATGATAGAAAACCACCCTTCATTGGCACCATGACAATTAAGTGAGGCTTTCTCATTCAGGATCAATTCGATAAATTTGAGTTCAAAGAGAGTTATTTGGCCAATGCTGTAAAGAAATATAAATGAAAGCTGCTTTCAGATACTTGCAGTGCTTTCCTCAACTAACAACAGGTACAAGTAGTTAATCATAATTACTCAGAAATAATTGAAGCCTGAAGTAGTAAGAATGCTTCACATGATTTTTTTTAAGATGCCTGCAAGAGGTTATTCGACTGAAAGATCTGCATTTAGAGACTTCAGAAGAAAGCATGCCGACTTCAAATCGAAGCATAGTAACAACAACAACAACACAAATAGCCTCTAACAGTGAACTGGTAAGATGTAGCTCTGGTACTGTATTATGCCATATTTATCATTTTGATGATCTCCTGTCTTTTATGATGATTATAAGTATGGCTGTAGATACACTTCATGAAAATAAGAGACTGCTGAGAAAAAATTGGCTAACATCATGGGTTTATTTGACCTTATGTTCTGAATCAATGAATAATTTAGCAGAGCTACTCTAAAGCACAAGATTATCTCTCCTGATTGCTTAAATTATGATCCCAATTTGAATAAGTATTGGTAAATAAATACTGGGCTCAGAACATATCCTCTATTCAACAGTGCTAAAGAAAACAAAATCCAATAGGTTGGCAGATCTGAAGGTCTTTTTCCTGTGTAAGCATGAGCTCACAAATTCACTCAGGTCCCTACTACTTGGCTGCAAATTAATAAGAAATTTAGGAAAAGTAAATGTTTGCATACCTTTTATGTAGCCCTTCAAACCTGACATAAACCTGAGCTGGCAAATCACATATTCTTAGCAAGAAACTATTATCAGTTTCAAGAATATTGAATTTGTCTTCTGTATGCAATAAAGCAGGAATAAAGGAAGCAGGAAACTAAAAGGCTGTTAACTTAATATCTGGCATGGGGAAAATGTTACAAAGAACACAGAGATGTAAAGTAATTGGGCAAAGACCATGTGAATGAAGTATACTGTGCAAAAATGTGAAATTGATTATTTTAGCATGAAAAATTAATAAAAGGTATTGTCTAAATATGAGAGGTTGCAAAGCTCTGAGACGCAAAGGGAGCTAGGTGGCTGAGTGCGTGGTTTGCAAAAAAAAACATATTAGTTTCATCAAGTAATTAGAAAAGCTAGCAGTGTGTTATGGATTATTACAGGAGAATTTTAATACAGAAGCAAGGATATTGTGAGTCAACTATAAAAGGTGAGACTTCTTCAAGATGTATGGCATTTTTATTTAAGGAAGGATGTAAAATACTGGGAGCAGTTCAGAGTAGTCCTCGATTTCACCTAGAATGGGTGAGGCTAAAGGTTGGAAGGCTAGGCTTGTACTTGGATGTCAGGAGAGGTGGTATGGTGGAAATATTATCTCCCTTTTGCAAAATCAGGCTCCAGGACCTGTGCATCAACATTACATGTGTCAAATGCACGTTTATGATGAGGTTCTAAATGAAACCCAGTTTTAATTGTTATCCGACTTAAAGGAGGCATTAAGTTCAGTGCCACTAATTTTACCTGCCAAAGCAAATGCAAAAGTACAAGATTGCATTCTCAATTTTATGATTGTTGATTGGGTTCAAGTCATAACATCAAGAATGCAGTGCCATGTTCTAGTATATAGTTGAAATTTCAAAAATTTCTTCCTCCCACGTTCCAAAGATGTACAGTTAGAGTTAAAGTTAATGAGTTGTGGGCCAGAAGCATGGTGACATTTATGGGCTGCCCTAAGCACAATCCTTGGACTGTGTTGATTGATAACACAAAATGATGCATTTCACTGTTTTGATCTACAAATAAAGTTAATCATTAAATTTGTTACTATTGCTGGGAAATGATGATCCTGATGAATTTGCTAGACATGAACAAAGCAAGGTAATCACAGTAAACTGGATGCTAAATGTCCTGAGGTTACATCTCATTCTTTACTTTTCTTTGAGGCAGTCACAGTCTATGTTTATTGGATATGGATCCACAGTGCAAATTTGCAAAATTACTCAAAAGAAATAAGCTTTACAAAGCATTTTTAATTCAAAAGTGCAGATAGGAACTGACAATGGTTGCTTAAAATGATGTGTTACAATCCTCAGTGCCAAATCTTTCTAACGTGGGCAAAATGAAACCAGTTGTTTGACATAAATGTTTGTAGCTAGGGCGTTCAGATATTTCACAAATATTTTGTGACACTTACAGAAACTAGACAGAAATATACTAATCAGTGCATTGAAAACAGTCTTTGCAGAATATTTACTTCCATGGTGAATAGTATTTTCATAGGAATTTTATTTTTAAAAATATAGAACATGCAATTTTCTGCGCCTGTGTTAACCAGAAAGAAACTGAGTGATGTTTGTGTGATGGATATGTGGATCAATAAAGCAGAAACCTTACTGCAGCTTGAATTTCACCAACCTGCCAGAGTTCTGTTATCAGAGACCTGCAAATATGCAAAGGTTAGTTAACTGCCTTGTCATGGATGATTTAATGTTGTTGCTCACAATTTCTGGTAGAAATTAAGGTCATGTAATAAATCAATATTATCATTTGTAGTAAAGGTATTTTTTACCTTCGAAGCTACAGCAGAACCATTAAAAGATTGATAGAAATTGCAAATGGAAATATATCAAAAATTTAATTTCCAGTAGTAATTTTCATATATATAAAATATATTTTCTAAAATGCAAATTGAAGACATAAAACACTGGATCCTGACTTGGGAAATTATACAAAAAATGAAAATGAAGTCAATTTTGGCAGGTGGGCTAGCAGAGGTCGATGGAGATCTCAAAAACGTTTTTTGCATTATAAAGAAGTTTTGAAAATGGAGAGGTAGGTTCATGTTTCTGTTGAGGGGTTTCTAGAGGGTTACACCATGCCAGGTATATTAGCAGCCATTATGGTAAAGCAAAATTACATGATAGTAAATAAATTACAAGAGAATTTGGCTGGAGTCTCTGAAGAAACTGAACCATTGCAATATGAAAGTGTAACACTTTCATTTTCTGCGAGAAAGGAAATCAAGCAATTATGGGCTAATATCTGGAATGCATTGCCTGAAGTGATGGTGAATGTTAGCTCTTCTGGGGTAGCGGCGCTCTGGACACGAGGGATGTTTTACACTTGAACCAGATGCGTACCAATATCTTGGTGGGGAAATTTTCTTTTGCCACTTGGTAGGGGATGAGGTTAAACTAGACTGGCAGGAGTGGGACTTGAGAAAAGACAGGGGTACATGCAGCAACTGAAGTGTGTAAGCTTTGGATTTAAGAATTAGGATAGTCATGTTTACAGTATAAGAGCAGTGCTGCTTTAAATTGCATCGATTTCAATGCATGTAGCTTAACAGATAAGGCAGATAAACTGAGGGCACAGATTACTTCTCAGGACTGGGATATTGTGGCCTTAACCTAAGTGTGACTGAGAAAAGGACACACCTGGCAACTCAATGTTCTGGATGCTTTAGGCAAGACACGGGAAGAGGTGGAATGGTTGTTACCTTTCACATAAGGGAGAACATAATAGCAGAGCTTGTAGTGGATATTCTTGAGGTATCAATTAATGTAGCCATTTGGGTAGAACTCTGAAATAAGAAGGGTATAGCCACATTGATAGAGCTATATTATAGACCCTCTCTCAAAAAAATAATCAGTGGGAACTTGAGGTGCAGATGTGTTGAGAAATTGCATGTGGTTGTGTTAGTAGAAGGGTTGACCCATTGGGTGATTTCAGTTGTCCTGGTATCCACTGGACAAAGGTTTGGATGTGGCAGAATTTGTGTGGTGCTTTCAAGTTTCTTCACGCAATATATAGGGAAACCTACTTGGGAAGGAGCAAATTTTGACCCCCTCTTACAGAACAAGACAGGCCAAGTAACTGAAGTCCCACTTGATTGGTCCTATTCTCCTCGAGGCATGCTGCCAGCAAACCCTAGCCTAATCATGTGACAATTTACAATGACTTTTTATATATTAACGGGTATGACTTTGGACTGTGAGGGGAAACCGGAGCACACAGAGGAAACACATGTATTGCATGAGGAGGATGTACAAACTTCTTACTGAGGACATTGGGATTGAAGTCCAAACTCCAATGCCCCAAGATGTAATAGCGTCACACTAACTGCTTCACTAGAGTGAGATGGAATCAAATCTTTTCTTATCACCTGAGGGTGTAACATTTTTGGAGTCCCCACTGCCATAGGGTTGTGAATATTCAAGATTAGAGTCAATGGACCTCTAAACTTCATAGGAAATGATTTGCGAATGAGGTAGCATAGTACATCTGTCATCAAAAGTCATGACCTTACAAAATAGTGGAGCAGCCTTGATGGTTCTTTTTTTATCTGTTCTTGATCTTCCATCTTAAGTTTTATATTTATATGTTTTCAACTGCTCAACTTCCTGGATTATTATATTTATATTTTTATTTACACAATACTGTGCAAGTGTCTTAGACACATATAGAGATGTACAAAAAAGCTGGATGAACTCAGCAGGTCGGGCAGCATCTGTTGAAAGGAGCAGTCAACGTTTCGGGTCGAGACCCTTCATCAGGACTAAAGAAGGAGGGGGCAGGTGCCCTATAAAGAAGGTGGGGGGGGGGGGGTGGAAAACCAATCAGAGGAAAGATCAAGGGGTGAGGGAGGGGAAGCAGGGAGGGGATAGGCAGTACCAGGGCGAGGTTTGGCATGGGTGCAGAAATGCTCAACCCTGAGACACTGGGCAAGGTAACTTGATTCCAAGTAATTGTTTTATTGATCATTACATAATGTCTCTCTGGTGCTTCCTGCTCTCTCCCTTCTCCCTTCCCCTTTTCCCAACCATTCACCTCTCCCTGTCCCTTCCCATTTTCAGTCCACCATAGAGAATATCTGCAGTGCACTTTGTGTTTAGGCACATATATATAGCTAGGGGGCCTGAGACTTTTCCACAGTACTGTATTTGTCAACGTGGAGCAGAGAGCGAGTTTGTAAATCTAGCAGCAGAAAAGGATGTTGGGAATGGTGAGGATGGAGCACCATGGGAGGGGTGTGGACAGCTGGCAGAGAAGGAGTACCAGGGCGAGGTTTGGCACGGGTGCAGAAATGCTCAGCCCTGAGACACTGGGCAAGGTAACTTGATTCCAAGTAATTGTTTTATTGATCATTACATAATGTCTCTCTGATGCTTCCTGCTCTCTCCCTTCTCCCTTCCCCTTTTCCCAACCATTCACCTCTCCCTGTCCCTTCCCATTTTCAGTCCACCATAGAGAACCATATCAGAATCAGGTTAATTATCTCTCACATATGTCATGAAATTTGTTTTTTTTTTGATAGCGGTACAGTGCAATACATAAAATTACTACAGTACTGTGTGAAAGTCTTAGGCACCATAGCTATATACAGTATATGACCCTAAGACTTTTGCACAGTAACATCTACTGAATTTCTGCAACTTTCACACAGAATACAGTTAAGATTTAAAGAAAAAAACCTGCTCTATTTTCTAAACTAGGAACTGGAGAACAAAGAAGCTTTGGCAAATGCCTTTTATCTTCTGGCAGTTCTAGCTAACCATGAAAAGAATTTTGGTCAGGCGAAACAGCTCTTAAAAGAAGCTCAAGACATTGGAGGAAATGAATACTTCTGGTACAATGTTATTACTTGTCTAGTGAATGCAATTCTTGGAGAGAATCTCGAAGATTCGAAGGAGGAGGTAGGAAATAGTTTTAGCCCCATTGTGCAAGAAACAGATGATTAAGAGGAAGCACTAATGAACTGAAATCATTCAGGCTTCAAAGTTCAAAGTAAATATCAAAGTACATATACTGTATGTCACCGTATATCAACGCTGAGATGCATTTTCTTGGGGGCACACGCAGTAAATCCAAGAAACAAAACAGGATCAATGAAAGACCATACCCAACAAGATGAAGAAATGATTAATGTGCAAAAGCAAGCAACCAATATGTTTCAGCTTTTATAAGAGATAATATCATTGTTTTCAAATTTATACCATTAAAGACTGAGAATGAATCTTATAGATTTTATAGAATGAATTTTGCTATTTTTTGCTGGTGTAAGTTTATTTCCAAATACCAAGCATTTGATGAAAGTACTGGCTCTGGTGACTGCAGAGAGCTTACTTGTAGAGTAAGAAAATCAGCCTTTTCAGTCCTCTGAGTTTGCATCAGCCACTAAGCATCCAATTTTAGTAATCCTACGCCAATCACTGTTTATTCAACGCACCTTTCCATCAACTTACCACAGGCTCAAAGGTGGGGTGGGCTTTACCCATAATGTTCCAAAGCCTCAAGCTGTACTTGTTTGATGAGAAAATGTAGTTTTAATTGTGTTTTGTACAATGCTTGTTTGTTCAATTTGTATGGAAGATAGAAATTAAAAGAAGCTAGACATCAGTGCTTTGTTTTCACTGTGAACTGCTTACATCACAGTGCAAAGTAAATAAGAAATCTTGAGCCTGGGCATTCCTAAATCATCTTGCTAACTTGACCAGTCCTGAGGAGAAATGATATCTGCAAGATTTATCTGTCTGCCATGTCTATTTGTTTGTAATGTACATCTGTATATTTACCAATCTGCTTTTTATCTGTCCTACAACTTGTGTCAAGTTTTTAAGGTATTCATAAAATTAGATAAGACATTTGTAATTTTGTCTGTCTCTGCCTGGATCTTTGGGAGTAAATTTGAAAAAGCTGTACCAATGATGTTAATATTTATCTTTTTAACTTTCATTGCTATATTCCCAGGCTTGTAGGATCTTAAGACAGGGAATTGGAGCATACAAGACTGCTTTAGAAGAGACACCAAATCGAGCTTCAGTTCTTGAATTTATGATAACTTCAATGGAAGCCAGGTATCGCACAGTGAAAGAAAATAGTGAAATGTCATTGATGTTGAAGCAAATTAATAGAATCTATCAGAGTGAAGTGTTTATTAAGACTGGTGGATTGGCTGCGTTTCTCTAAACCGTTCTCTGATTAATGTTTCATATTAAATTATTTAAAGATAGGGACATGAATCAATAAGTTAATTATGAGCACAGTATATCATTGCATTGTGGACTTTGTGTTCTGCTATTTACAGTTAAACATCTTTTATATTATTTAAAAAGAAAAATGAGCTAGGAAACAATTCTTGTGATATCTTTTCTTCAGTCTCTCAAGTCTACATAACTCAATGTTATAACCACTTCTGCACTAAAATTTATTCAAGCATTTCTCGTCTTTCCCCCTCTCCCCCCAGGCAAATACTTGCGACGTTATTTAATTAGTCAAATAAAATGACTCAAGTTCTTTTAGTGATTTCCTCACTAGCTTTGTGCTGAAATAATTTAGCCCTACTTTACATTAACTTAACTATGTCTTTTAGAGCTTGAGGTCAAACATTTTAGAGTTGAAAACTGCTACTTCATGATTCAATGATTCCTAATTTCAAGCAGCTCCAGCTTCTTTCATCTATTCACATAAAATTAACATCAGATGATAGCACACTTACTGAAAATGCTAGAAGTCTGAAATCAAAATAAATTGTTGAGAATGCACAGCAAATCAGTTAGCAACTGTGGAGAGACACACACAAAATACTGGAGGAACTCAGCTGACCAGGCAGCATCTATGGAAAAAAGTACAGTTGACAGTTTTTCCATAGATGTTGCTTGGCTTGCTGAGTTCCTCCAGCATTTTGTGTGTGCTATTCGGATTTCCAGCATCTGTGGATTTTCCCTTTTTTGTGAACAATGGAGAGAGATAGGATTAATATCTCAGGTTGATGACATCTGGAAAAGCTGGAAGCTGGAAAAGTTAGAAATGGCACGTTTTCAGTTACAGAGGAAGTGCAGTGCGGAAGAATAAAAGGGAAGGTCCATGATTGGGTGAAAAGCAAACACAATGAAACAAGTGGTGGGCAATTACATAGGCATGCATGAATAATGTGTAAACAGCAGAAGATAAACTAAATCTAAACTTCACTCAGAAGGGAGCATTAAAACACAGATGTTGAAAATGTTTTGGAAGAGAGGAAGTGATTATTTCTATCGCAGTGGTGCTGGCTGACAGGATTGGTAGTCTGATGGTGGCTTGCATCCGTTCACATCTGCCAGATTATTGCCCAAGTATTTAAAGTCAAACTGCACACAATATATTTGTTACTTTGTTATATGCTTTAAATTTCAAGACCTGTTTGAATCCCTGAGAATTTATTTTTCCCATTGTATCTCTTGACACAGTGGTGTCAAGAAAACAACCTTTCTCTCAATGTCGCAAAAACAAAGGAGCTGGTTGTGGATTACAGGAGGAATGGAAACGGCTAACCCTTATTGACACCAATGGATCTGGGGTTGACAAGGTGAACAGCTTCAAGTCCCTCAGCGTCCACATCACCGAGGACCTCACGTGGTCTGTACACACCAACAGTGTGGTGAAAAAGGCACAACAGCACTTCTTTCACCTCAGACGGTTGAGGAAGTTTGGTTGAGGAATCCTAGGAACTTTCTACAGGAGCATAATTGAGAGCATCCTGAATGGCTGCATCACTCTCTGGTATGGGAACTGTACCTCCCTTAATCACAGGACTCTGCAGAGAGTGGTGCGGACAGCCCTGCACATCTGTAGTTGTGAACTTACCATGATTCAAGACATCTACAAGGACAGGTGTATAAAAAAGGCCCATAGGATCATTGGGGAATCAAGCCATCCCAACAATTAACTATTCCAACTGCTACGATCTGGGAAGTGGTAGCGCAGCATAAAAGCCAGGACCAACAGGCTCCGGGACAGCTTCTTCCTCCAGGGCATCAGGTTGATGAACTCACGCTGATGAATGTACTCTATATTACATTGACTGGTCTATTTATTATAAATTACTATGATTACACATTGCACATTTAGATGGAGACATAACATAAAGATTTTTACTCCTCGTGTATGTGAAGGATATAAGAAATAAAGTCAATTCAATTCAATATCTACAAAATAAATTTTGTGTATACTATTCATTAAATTAGCTTTTTTGTTACAGGTTGACCTCCATTGAGATAGAATCCATGAAGGCATTAGGTGATATTAAATTAAAGAAACCTGACATTATGGAAAAGCTGATTTCTGCTTGTGTTAAAATGGAACATTATTCAAACATTATGATGCAACATGGATACAGAGAAGAATCAGTGGACTTGATGACTGAACGTGTTGGTACACTAATGTATGTTCACTTTTATGTAATTTAATACATCTTCAATACTTGTGAGGAAAATAGTTACTACAGTCTCTTTATTTTGGTAGAATTAATCTCTGTTTTTACTTGACAATGCTCATGTCACGTTCCTCCTTTGATCAGTTTCCTCCTATCTTTTGCATGCCGTTAATTTCCCTTTTTTGAGAGGGATGTGCGGATAATGAAAACTTTAGTATTGAGTGAAAGCTTTATCTATTTAGTTCTGCATCGTGCTTTATTGCAACTTTCTTTTCCTAAAGCATCATCGCTAAATGTAGTGAAGGAGAGGAGAAAAAACATGCTCATCTGTTGGATGCATATGCACTGATACAAAAGGCCATCTGGATTGAAGAAGATGCTTTCAATGACGTGATGAGATTGTTACCACTCAAAGCGGTAAAAAAAAAACAAAATTGAAACTGAATGAATGAAAACAACCTCAGCAAGAGAAATGACAATATGCAAAACAGTGGGTTTATCCTGAATAGTAAAGTTTTTACTTTAGAGTCATAGAGCCGTACAGCATGGAAATAGGCCTTCAGCCATCCATACTTTAACAAGATGCCTACTTAACATAGTCCTATTTGCCCAGGATTGGCTCATATCCATTAAGCTTTTCTTATGTACCTATCCAACTGTTGTTTAAGGTTCAGAATTGTAGCTGGCTCTATATCTTCCTCTAGCAGCTCATTCCATATACTGTATACCAACCACATATATTCCATATACCAACCACAAACCACACTCCATATGAAAGAACTTAGCTGTTGGGTCACTTTTAAATCTTTAATCTTTCCCTCCTACACTCTTCTGACACTAAATAATTTCACTGTTGTCCATTCATGTGATCATTGCAATATCGGACTCATGGTTCTGGTAGATTCAATAGTACTCAGCATTAACGTGTTTTCAAATCATTCCCATTACACTTAACAACAATATCTTGAAAATCAAGCCGCATGGTTTCAGAAGCAAAATATGATCTGGAATTACCCAGTGTAAGCTTGTGCCATGTTACAAATGCTAAGCATTTTGTCTAGAGGGTTAGCAACTGATCTTGCTTGTATAGTATATTTAGCAAATGGTTTGCTACATGAGGACTCCTAATTCTGATCCCAATCTTAAAAATTCAGACATTTTGAGTATTAAGGGATGAAAAATCATAGAAGGGAAACATTATGGAACAAGTCCAGCATGGTATCCTGAGTGAGGAGAGTTACTCAGATAAGAGTTCTGGCCACTAACATGAGAAATTAATTAAGAATTAATTCAATTAAGAAATTATTTACTACAAACACTAGGCTACAACCTTGGTATGACTAGGAGCTAAAAATTCCTGTATTTAAGATCTCCAGAAAAGAGAATGCAGACTTCTTTGGTGAAGAGTATACATTTTTATCTTACAATACAATATGTACATAGATGCATATAACAAAATTGTTCTGTGCATGTTTCCCAAAAATGAATACACACACCATAAACTGAAAAGCAACAGAACTACAACTGCTGGAAATTTGAAATAAATAAAAATTGATGGGAATTCTCCAGAATATGTGGAATGAAATCAGAGCTAATGTTGCATGTCATTAACCTTCTTAAAGTTTATGGACCTGAAATGATATCTCCCTTTGTCACTTCACATATACTGACTGTCCCATCAAATATTTCCAGCATTTTGTTTCTACTTCACTCAGAATCAACATGTTAATGATATATTTTATGGTTCATCCCTCCAAATATCTACCTCTATTTTTTATTTATGCCAAGTTAAAGTTCATTTTATCATTATTTCTATAACCATTTTTACATTTTTGGTTACCTATATCATAAAGTTATGAGAAAAGTAGAAAACAGATTTCTTTTAGAGTCAAAATGCTGTAATGGACATGAGTAGCAACACTCCAAGGTGTGCAGCTGGTATCTGCTACTCCATGATTTAGAAGTTCACAGTACACGCATGCAGAATCAGATCATCATAATGATTGGAAGTTGTCTTAATTATTAGTTAAAGTGTCTGAATAGCTCTCTTTGCCTTGTAACCTGGACTAAGCAACTGCCCTACATAAAAGATAAACCTCCTGTGCCATTTATCCCTAGCCCTCTTCCTTCCTGTCCCTCTTATGATGTCCCAACTCCCCTTTCAACACTCAACCTGCTTGCCCTGACTTTTGCAACCTGACCTTTATTCTAATTTTGAGTGAATGGGCATCTTGCACAACAAAATATTGTAGCAATGAACCCTCAAGTCAACTTTTCATTGGCTTTTAATGCAACCAGTTTTATAAACTGTTATAAATGCCATACAATATTTAGGCCATACCATTTTGTATTATTTTTCTTAAGGATATTTTGTCAATGTTTATTTTCAGATGACAGGTGTAAGTTTACCTTTAATGAGAAAGCTGGCCTCTCTTAAGTTAACTTTTGTACAATTGGTTTTGGACATGCTTGAACTAATTACCGCAAAAGACAAAAAGGAAGCTGAATCAGCAAAAAGCAAACGATTGCTACAACTAATTGTAGAAGAATTTGTTAGTTACACACCTGATTACACACCTGTAGAAAAGGTAATTTAAATACTGTTTATATCACCTTTTTAGTGGTTTTAAATACGATGCATGGAAAATGTCACACTGAGTTTTTGTATGTCTTAAGGTTTAGCTAAATGCTGATCAAAAACTGTAAATTTAAAGTGAGAAATAAAATGATCACTCTTCATACTTTTCTGAACTTAGCAATGCACATGTTTTTATGATAGTAGGGAGGAATGATTTAATACAATAGATATTTGCTTATGTAGCAGAAATTA
Source organism: Hypanus sabinus (assembly GCF_030144855.1). Taxonomy (NCBI): domain Eukaryota; kingdom Metazoa; phylum Chordata; class Chondrichthyes; order Myliobatiformes; family Dasyatidae; genus Hypanus; species Hypanus sabinus. The sequence continues at coordinate 43,675,647 of NC_082727.1, forward strand.
GGAACTTTTTATAATGTACAAACAGTTTAGAAGCTGAATGCAACTTAAGATATTGTACAATGCACTTTCAAATGTAATGCTGCGTTTCAGCATTCGCAAGCTGAATAGAGGACTAATTCATTTAAATACAAGAACAGGAGCGGCAGCAGGCCTGACAGAATCTTGACCGAGTCTTTTCTGTCATTTAGAATTATGACTGATTTGCTAAAATTTTATCTGATCACCATCATCCTTCATTTCCTTATTGTTCAAAAAACCTTTCAGTTTCAAGTTTTAAAATATTGTTTTGACATTTTCCTCAACTATACAGTGTTGGATAGAAAATTCTGAAGATTCAGAAACATGGGAAAATAAATAACCCCTTCATTTATAAATGACTAGCCTCTTAACCATTCTACCATTTTCGATTTCTCTAAAAGGTGTATTGCTCTTGATTGCATTAACTCTGTCAATCTTACATTCTTCAATGTTGTCACTTCCATTCCTCCTAAAATCTATTTAGTATAGGTGAATTCTGCTCAATATATTTTGATAGATCAGTTCCATCATTCTAAGAATTATTCTAAGGATCTTTCGTAATGCTATCTTCAAGGCAAGTATATCATTCCTTAACTAAGGAGAACAAAACTACAGGCAGTGCTCCAGGTGTGGTTTCACTAAGATTGTACAGTTACAGCAGGATTTGTGTACTTTTTGTACTTTATCCTTGCAGTAATCACCAACATCTTTTTTACCTTTGTAATTGTTTCTGCTTTTTATCCATCTGTATTTAAAACTTAAGCAATGCTTTGTGATCAATTTTGCTTGTAATAGAGACTTATAGCAAACATTTAAATCAAATGATCATTCAAACATTAGACACCGTAGCAACCACACACCAATGTTTATTTGACTTTCATTTATGATGAACTGATTTAGTTCTAGGATGGTTAACAATAATACTACAATGTCCTTGATCATACTGTGAGTTAGGTCAAGGGCTTTGTAATGTAAGCATATAACTATTATGTTGTCCTCCTTGTTCATTTTAATCACCTCTTTGTTTCATGATTTAAAATTAACCTGAGATTCTTAGTCAAGATGCTCTCATTGCTCTTTAAAGTTTTGATGAAGTCTAGCAAGAACAGCAATAAAGAGAACAAAAATAAGGCTGTGATGCTTTTAAGATTAACTAGAGGGAGACACTATATCATATCAAAAGTAATGAGAGAGAGAGAGAAAAAAAACATTCTCTAGTCATGCTGTTATGTGAACACAGTTACAGGTATTGGTATTCTGAATCTAGCAGAATAGGGACAGATAATTGAATTTTGCTACTTGTTTCACTTAACTAAACCAGACGCACTAAAATTCTTAGGAAGGATAAGATATGAGTATTTTTCTAGTATTTAAGTAACTTATTTTCTGTTATGAGTGAAGCATAGCTATCCCTCTTGAATGCCAATTATTTAACAGCAAAGACTTGCACCTTGTGTTGTTAATCCATTCTTTATTACAATCTTTGATACAGTACATCATTTCTGGTTCTTTATACCTGAAGCATGCAAATAGCCCCTTATGTTCTCCCAACAGTGATCTGGTTACCCTGGTCTCTCGCTCGTGCCCTGAAGAGTTAAGAAACTGAAAGGGTAAAAAGACTCTGATGGAAGTTATATACAAGCTTCCAAACAGTATATTAGCCTGAGAGTAGTGACCTGTGAAATTAAATGCCACAGATGGCTGAGGAGGCCAAGTCATAGTTTATATTTAAAGCAGAGGTTGATAGGTTCTTGATTAGTCAGGGCATGACAGGTTTTGGGAAGAAGGCAGGAGAATGGGGTTAAGAGAGATAGTGGATCAGCCATGGTGGAATGCCAGACCAGACCTGATGGGCCACGTGGCCTAATACTGTTCTTATGTCTTAAATTTTTATGGTCTAAAGTTGCATTTGCCTTTGGAGAATATTATGGAATCAGCTTACATACTCCAGCTAACTCAACCATCAAAGTAAAGACCCTGTGCATTGGCAGAAGGTGCTTGCATTAAGGGTGTTACATTGAGTTTGGAACTAGCTAACAAATCCAATCCATTATACTGTCAGGCAGCATCTATAGAGGGAAATGAACATTTGATGGGTTGGGCTGAGACCCTTTATCAAGACTGGCAAAAAAAGGGCAGAGACCAGAATAAATGTGAGGGTAGGGTGGAAAAGGGGGAGGAGCACAAGCTAACAGGTGATAGATGAATCCAGATGAGAGGGGAAGGTAGGAAATTAGGGGAGAGTGTAAAAGGGAATACTGTGAGAAGTTAGGAGATAATAGGTAGAAGAGGCAAGGTCTGAAGAAGGAGGAATCTGATAGAATCACTTGCCAATTTGTGCTCCTCCCACTACATCCCACCCTTTTATTCTGGCTTCTGCATTCTGCCTTTTTTTCTTTTCAATTCCGATGAAATACTGACTGTTCATTTCCCTCCATAGGTGCTGCCTGGCGTGCCGAGTTTCTCCAGTGTTTAGTGCGTGGTGTTTTTTTTTTAAGGCTAAGACATGATTTTTGTGATTTCTAGTGGCCAAGACATGTCAGTGGTAATCGCTGTTGGCAACTGTCATGTTTTAACAGAAATTAGGATGAAAACCTTCCTAATAATTTTTAAGAGGTATATTTTTCCAGGTTTATAGCTTTTATGTGTCCTTTTGGTTAGTTATTATTGCTGAAATATCTCTGAATTCCAATTTTCTGACAACCTACTAGCATAAAAAACCTACTAGCATAAATAATGTGAGTAACATAAATAATTTTGTTCTTCATTCATGACATTGATAGAAATCACATTAATTGTATGAGCATGTTACTTATTAACAAAATCTTATATTGATGGATAAATGTGTAAAATACTGTCAAAGAACAGGCCCAAGAAATATTGTTTTGGTTATGTATTTGAGATTTTATAAATTATGGTATCTAATAATCACAAATTCTAATGTTATTTTTTGTGAATTAATATAACGTTGCCCAAATTTTATTTTTGTTCAGCAATGGATGGCTGTTTCTAAGTCATTAGGACAAAAAGCTTTGGCTCAGCTTCCGAGTGCATATAGCCTCAGCAGCGGCTCTAAAGAGCTTAGAGCAAAATGCCTGTATCTAACTGGGAAATGTCTTCGTTTATTGGCTGTCCAGATAGACCCAATTAATCCAGGCTTTGTTTGGGTTCAGGACACCCTGGTAAGATTTATTTTACTTCCATTTTAACACTTGTGGATTTTAATCTCTTTAAAATACTGTAATAAAGGTGTTATTACTATGTACTGTCTATATATTGGAGGAATTCCTTTTATTTCTGTACCTATTTTGCAGAGAGTTTATTGCATTTGTTCACTAATGGGTTAAGAATGGGAGGTGTTTAAATGCTATATGTGTTTTTGCCTTTAGCAATATTGCAAGCAAATCTGAGACCCCCATTCTGGGTTGGTGACATTATTATTGCTATCTTTTCCCTGCTAATCCATCCACTAATTACCATTCATCGATGTTCCTTGGTTTCTGATTCCTCCTCTGACAGGTGATCATTCCATGATCACCATGTCCTCAGATAAGTTTATTTACCCTGATTAAATCATTTCTCAGGCTCATTTGTTTAAAAAAAAAAGCCCATTTCAAAATTATAGACTTGAAAAGCACAGAAACAGGCCCTTAAACCCAACTCGTTCATTCTGACCAAAGTGCCTTCTTGAACTCGTGCCATTTGGCTCCATTTGGTCCATATCATTCTGAAGTTCCCTTATATATAAATATGCCCAATTTTCCTTTAAATGTTTTAATTGTACCCACTTCTACTGCCTCCTCTGGCAGCTTGTTCCATGTTCCCACCAAACACTGTGGAAACTCTTGCCTCCACTCCATTTTCCTTTATGACTTCCCCCCCCCCCCTCACCTTAAAACAATACCCACTACTTACGGAGTTTCGTACCCTGGGGAAAAATATGATTGCAACCTTCACTTTATCTATGCCCCTGAATTTATAATTCTCGATAAAGTCACTCTCAGCCTTTCTTGCTCCAAGAAAACATTCGCAGCCTTTTCAGTCTCTCCTCATAACTCAAGTAATTCAATCCCTGTATTTTTTCTGCACCCTCTCTAGCTTAATCACATCATTCCTGTAGTATGGTGACCAGAACTACAAGCAATAATGCAAGTGAGGTTTCACCAATGTTCTGTACACTGTTCTGTCAATTTGTGTCCTTTATTTCTCACTCATTCCAGCATTGTTTCAAACTGAGAAATGGTAACATTCAAGTCTCATCCTGTATTCTTCAATAGCTACAAATCCAAATAAGGGGCCCAATATAGTTAATGGCTAGCACATTCAATTCTAATATACTTCATGTCAACTTGCGTGTGTTGAAGGAGTGATACATTGCTTTTGCAGTAGGTGGTGGGGGAAAGGAGGGAAGGGATGGAGAATTAGATCATATCACTAAAGCAGATTCTTCTACAGATAGGACAAGTGATTGATGCTTGGTAATTTGGGGAGTAGTCTGCTCCTTTGCCACTTGTGCAGAGTCTCTGTGTGCACCTGGGGAATGGCCTCAATACCATTCTGAATATTAACATGTACAAAAGCTGGATGAACTCAGCAGGTCAGGCAGCATCCATTGAATGTTTGTACATGTTGATTTGACCACAGCATCTGCAGTGTACTTTGTGGTTACCATTCTGAATATTCCTTCTCCACTTTGGGCAGTCACAGGTCAGAGATGCCCATGAGTCTGTCGTCCATCTAATAATTACCTATTGCGACATGGCCTGGTTAAAGCAGCTGATTAAGTATAATTAGGGACTTAGTACTGGTGATAATGATATGGGAGATGACATTGACATTGGTTTGCTTGTCTTGCCATTGAACTTGAAACATGATAGTGGTGTGCTGTCGGTTGTCTCATCTTAAAAGCATTGAGATCATTGCTCTCTGTTAGACCATAAATTTTGGGCTGTTTGAAATTTTGATCTTTAAGTACCCTTTTTCTGAATGGACCAAAGAGTATTCTGATGCATTGAGGTGAGTGGCAAATTTTATCTCTAATATCTTCCTTTATAAATAAATAGCTTCTGAGATATACGAAGTGTCCATAGTCCAGAACTACACAATGAACTATTGTGGTTCCCACTGTGGTACAGAAGGGGTGAATCAGTAGAGGATCTTGGCTCTGCAGAAGTTGAGTAAAATGCCCATATCCTGTGGTGGTGATAATGGCTTGGAGTCCAGACTCTGAGCATGCATAACTGGAAATCTCATCAACATCTTGTGGCTTGACTACTGGAAAATAGATCTTGTTGGTTGAGCATGTTACTATTAGTTCTGAAGTTTAACTTCACTCCTGTAAGGAGTTTGATGGAAACATAAGAAAAATCAAGAAAGGTGTTGGGGCAGTGGTGCAACCTTTTTAACACCAGTCTTCACTGGGAATTGTCCTGTTGCAGAACCATTGGTTAATATCACTTGTTGCATACCTTGTAGACATTCTTTCTGTTAACATCCATATCTTAAGCAGGAGAATAAAAATGGCCTGTCAAAAGAAGTGAAATCCAGAGAAGGAAATGAAACATTGGAATCTAACCATGAGCATACAGACTTGCAACTCACAACTCAGGACAAAAATGGACAAGTTGAATCAAATCATGAGCATTCAGAAGGGCAGCTTTCAGCTCAGCAGCTGGCAAAGTGCATTGCAATTGCTAAACAGATTAAGGTAATAACTATTTTAATATACTGCTTAACTAAGAACATGAAAGACTTTAAACTCATCACTTTAATATAACTCCCATCTCAGGAATCAATATTTTGAACATAGACAGAATCTTTTTGTCTACTACTCCACCTGGCACAGCACTTGTATAGAGATACACTTTTTAATATTGGGTTGAAAAGTATTTTTTTCTGAAGGCAAGTTTATTTTTTTCTGATCCTGAACATTTTTACTTTGAAGTAACTATTTGAATTAACCTTGCCTTTGTTCTTTATGACTTCGTATTTGGCCAAGATCATTGTTCAGCAATCATCTTTCTGCTCAGTAAACACTGAGTTTCTCGAATTCTTTTCCATTTGCTTATCCTTTTGACAAGGAATTGATCTAATTTGTGTGTTTTACATCACATCTACACCCTTCTCTGTTATAGTGATCAATACAATATTTAGTAATATGTTTAGTGTAGTTGACAGCACGAATGTGCCTTCTGTAGACCTGAACTTTATAATTTAGAACCATAGAACATTACAGCACAGAAACAGGCCTTTTGGCCCTTCCTGGCTGTGCCGAACTATTTTTCTGCCTAGTCCCACTGACCTGCACCTGGACCATAATCCCTCCATACACCTCTTATCCAGGTACCTGTCCAAGTTTTTCTTAACTGTTAACAGTGAGCCCACATTTACCACTTCAACTGGCAGCTCATTCCACACTCCCACCACTCTCTGTGTGAAGAAGCCAATGTTCTCTTTAAACTTTTCCCCCTTCACCCTTAACCCATGTCCTCTGTCTTTTTTCTCCCCTAGCCTCAGTGAAAAAAGCCTGCTTGCATTCATTCTATCTATACCCATCATAATTTTATATACCTCTATCAAATCTCCCCTCATTCTTCTACACTCCAGGGAATAAAGTCCTAACCTATTCAACCTTGCTTTGTAACTCAGTTTCTCAAGTCCCGGCAACACCCTTGTAAACCTTCTCTGCACTCTTTCAACCTTATTAATATCCTTCCTATAATTTGGTGACCAAAACTGCATACAATACTCTAAATTCGGCCTCACCAATGCCTTATACAACCTCACCATAACAGTCCAACTCTTATACTCAATACTTTGATTTATAAAGGCCAATGTACCAAAAGCTCTCTTTACTACCCTATCTACCTGTGGTGGGACTTTTAGGGAATTTTGTATCTATATTCCCAGATCCCTCTGTTCTACTGCACTCGTCAGTGCCCTGCCATTTACCTTGTATGTTCTACCTTGGTTTTCCTTCCAAAGTGCAATACCTCACACTTTTCTGTATTAAACAATTTTCCAGCTGGTCCAAATCCCTCTGCAAGCTTTGAAAACCTTCCTCACTGCCCAGTACACCTCCAATCTTTGTATCATCAGCAAATTTACTGATCCAATTTACACTTTATCATCCAGACCATTGATATAGATGACAAATAACAATGGACCCAGCACTGATCCCTGTGGCACACCACTAGTCACAGGCCTCCACTCAGAGAAGCAATCCTCCACTACCACTCACTGGCTTCTCCCACTGAGCCAATGTCTAATCCAATTTACTACCTCACCATGTATACCTAGTGACTGAATCTTCTGAACTAACCTCCCATGGGGGACCTTGTCAAAGGCCTTAGTGAAGTCCACGTAGAAAACATCCACTGCCATTCCTTCATCCACTTTCCTGGTAACCTCCTCGAAAAACTCTAATAGATTTGTTAAACATGACCTACCACGCACAAAGCCGTGTTGACTCTCCCTAATAAGTCCCTGTCTATCTAAATACTTGTAGATCTTATCTCTTGGTACTCCTTCCAATAATTTACCTACTACCGATGTCAAACTTACTGGCCTATAATTTCCCAGATTACTTTTAGAGCCTTTTTTAAACAACGGAACAACATGAGCTGTCCTCCAATCCTCTGGCACCTCACCCATAGATACTGACATTTTAAATGTATCTGCCAGGGCCCCTGCAATTTCAACACTAGTCTCCTTCAAGGTCCGAGGGAATACCCTCAGGTCCTGGGGATTTATCTGCTCTGATTTACCTCAAGATAGCAAGCACCTCCTCCTCTTCAATTTGTATAGGTTCCATAACCTCATTACTTGTTTGCCTTATTTCCATTGACTCCATGCCAGTTTCCTTAGTAAATACAGACACAACAAAACCATTTAAGATCTCCCCTATTTCTTTTGATTCCATACATAGCCGACCACTCTGATCTTTAAGAGGACCAACTTCATCTCTTACAATCTGATTATATCCTTACTGTTTGATTATATAGAGTGCACCAAGAGAACTTCTGCTTCAATCACTCCATGACAATGTTATGCTCCACACAAGCTATCTGTTACATACCTTTTTCTAACCTTTCATAATTGTTATTAGCTAATATTCTATTTGTTCTTTCTTATTGTTTTGTTTCATTTTGGGCTTCATATTGTTTCAAATTACTCTCTAAACAGAATAAAATTACAATTTATTGTCTGTTTTGTTTTCCATTTTCTAGAAAAATCGAGCCATTGCTCAAGTTTACTGTGCTCATGCCAGTGAAGTTTTGTTACAGTCTATGAATCTGGCATTAAACAGCAAGCTTACTAAAATCCTTGCAGCAGCCAGCCTCGACATGGTTGAATGTTTTGGACAATTTGACCCAGTTTCTGGGAGTCAATATTTAGCATTACACCAGGTATGATAATTGGTTGTAATTCCTCTGAAATTCTTCTTCTCCGAGTAGCCATGAAACCAAGAAAGAAAAGAAAGGCAGCACAGACATCAACACCAAAATCTGTCCTCCAACTCAAACAAAATGAACAAAAATGGAACAGGCACATCAACCCACCCCCAAAAAAATCCCTCTCCCTGCACAAAAAAATGAGTAAGATCAGGTGAAAAACGCAGAATATTAAAAACTCTAGACCGAAGCTGGCAATCCAAGCAACCCACACAAAATACTGGAGGAACTCAACAGGGCAGGCAGCATCTATGGAAAAGAATACAGTTGATGTTTTGAGCCGAGATACTTTGGCAGAACTGGAGAAAAAAAAACTGAGGAGTAGATTTAAAAGTTTGGGGGGGGGGGGGTTGGAGAAGAGAAACATGAGGTGATAGGTGAAACCTTAAGGGGGGAAGGGATGAAATAAGGAGCTGGGAAATTGATTAGTGAAGGGGATAAAGAGCTGGAGAAGGGGAAGTCTTATAGAAGAGGACAGAAGACCATGGGGGGGGGGGGGGGGAGAATAAAAGCGAGGAGGAGCACCAGAGGGAGGCGATGGGCAGGCAAGAAGATAAGGTGAGAGAGGGAAAAGGGGATGGGGAATGGTGAAGGAGAGGGTGGGGGAGGGGCCATTACTGGAAGTTTCAGAAATCAGTGTTCTTGATGACAGGTTGGAGGCTACCCAGATGAAATATAAGGTGTTGTTCCTCCAACCTAATTGTGGCCTCATCACGACAGTGGAGGAGGCCATAGATAGACATACAGGAATGGGAATGGGAAGCGGAATGAAAATATGTGGCCACTAAGAGATCCTGCTTTTTCTGGTGGGTGGAGCGTAGATGTTCAGCGAATCAGTCTCCCAATCTATGTCAGGTCTCACTGATATACAAGAGGCCACATTAGGAGCACCGGACACGGTATATGACCCTAACAGATTCACAGGTGAAGTGTCGTCCCACTTGGAAGGACTGTTTGGGGCACTGAATGGTAGTTAGGGAGGAGGTGTAGGGGCAAGTGTAGCACTTGTTCCACTTACAAGGATAAGTGCTAGGAGGGAGATCAAATGTACAAGGGAGTTGCATAGAGAGTGATCCCTATGAAAAGTGGAAAGTGGGGGGGAGGGAGGGAAAGATACTCTTGGTGGTGGGATCCTGTTGGAGATGCCAAAAGTTGTGGAGAATTATGTGCTGGATGCGGAGGCTAGTGGGCTGTTAGGTAGAAATAACTACCATAAAATGAAAATAATTAATTCACCTCAGGTAGCTAACAATTTAAAGCTTCCACAAAGTTGATGGAAGCAATAAAATGTTGAAAAAGAAATATAAGAGTAAATTTAACTTCAATTCAGAGAGCAAATCCATGAGCTCAGCTGATGATATATTTACAATAATATTACTTAAATTTTGCTTTTCACTTTCTGTTTTGGGAGATGCAAGTGGAACACAACTATAAATAAATAATAGAGTAATGGAGAATTAAAATGACAGATGACAAAAAGTTTGGAGTAACACATGTTTATTAAACAATGTTTTTGTGAGGGGAAAGGAATAATTTTTTTTCAGATGAGGATTGTCATCCACATTAGTTGACATGTTCATTAATTTCCTGTACTCTCAGATTTTTCAAAACCATGTTAAATTCCCCTTGTTGTATCTTAAATGCCATTTGTTTTATTTAAGTCATGATTCAGAGAAGAGAAATCAGAAAACATGTTTGCCTTCTTTACAATTACGGATTGCCATTGTACTTCCATCATACTTTACTTTTATCCCATGAGGGTAAAAAAGAAATCTGGTCCAGGTGACTTCTCTATCTTCAGACATTGCAGTGTCACAATCAATTTTACCTGAGTAATTGCAACTACATTCACTTCTCCCTCCTGACAGTTGCAAATTTCTCCTGTTGAAACTTGTACCCTATATCTGGCTACTGCTCAGAGGCCTGTATATAACTCCCATCGGGGATTTTTATCTTAACTCTGCTTGTAAGGATTCCACATCTTCTGATCGTACATCATCCCTCTCTGAAGATTTGATTTCATTTTTGACCAACAAAGTCATCCCACTCCCTCTGCCCACATGCTTGTCCTTATGATATGATGCTTATCCTTGGATATTAAGCTCTCAGTTGATATCTTCTTTCAGCCACGATTAAATGATGCCCTCAGTGTCATGTCTGCTTTTTTATAACTGCACTTTTACCTTAGACCTTAAGTAACCTTAAGTAATGAGTAGAATTAAGCCATTCAGCCCATTGAATCTGCTCTGTCATTCCACCATGACTGATCCCAGATCCCATTCTACCCCATGTACCTGCCTTCTCGCCTTAACTTTGGATACCCTGTCCAATCAGGAAACTATCCAATTTTGCTTTAAATATACCCACAGACTTGGCCTCCACAGCTGTCTGTGGCAGAGCATTCCCCAAATTCACTACTCTCTGGCTAAAAAAACATTCTCCTTACCTCTGTTCTAAAAGGTTGCCTCTTAATCTTGAGGCTATACCTTCTAGTTCTGGACACCTCCACCACAGGAAACATCCTCTCCACATCCACCTTTCAACATTCATAGGCTTCAATGAGATCTCCCTACATTCTTCTAAATTCAAGTGAGTACATGCCCAAAGCTGCCAAACACTCACTCATTTGTTAACCCCTTAATTCACCCCTTAATCCTTGTGAACCTCCTTGGGCTCTCTTCAATGACAACACTGAGATATGGGGCCCAAAACTGTTGATAATACTCCAAGTGTGGCCTGACTAGTGTCTTATAAAGCCTCAGCATTATCTCCTTGTTTTTGTATTCTATTCCCCCTTGTAATGAATGCCAACGAAATATACCTTATTTCATACACGCACTGCGGATATTCAAATATAGCACATTCAGTCCTATGACAACTGAGTGAACTACACTTACACAGAATTTTTAGATAATGTAGCTTGGATGGAATTCTTGAAAATCTGGTAAAAAGTTTGAAAATACATTTGAAATTGTTTCAGAGTTGCTTAGCATCAATTATGCTAAGAGATACCTTGATCAAGACTGGATATGATACCAGCAGTTCCCAGCTTGTAGCATTATTGCATCTTCAACAAAAACTGGAGAAGGATGGAACTATGAAAAATATGCTCAAGACAGTTAATGAAAGGCTTAGCACAAATTTTGAGGTAAATTTAAAATTTCAACATTTATTTTTAATAATGAAATGAATAACAAGACTATTTCCCTCAGTATGGTTACAATATCATTATGAAGGGAGGAAGATTAAACTTCATTGCCAATAAAGGTGGGTACTGAATTTTGACTATGTGATTCACATTTGTGTCCAATACAAACTAAATGCCAACTTTTCTGTTGAATATATGTATGACTGTTAGTGGATCTGTAAAGATTTGGTTTTAAAATTTCATTTAGAATATTTTCTTTGTATTTTGGGTGATGTTTGAGCAGAGCATGTGATGGACAGCAATAGAAGGAGGGTAAGATATATTGGCAAAAGGGAAACTGAAGACCTGAATCAACTAAAATATAAATCAATATATGCAGGTTCAATTAAACATGAATCGGTGATAAATGTATTTTGCTGTTTATTATATAGTAGCTACCGCAATTGATGTCAAAGCTCATTGTCATGAAATGTTCTGCTGTATAAAAAAGTTCATAGTAAACTTGATCAGTTTTTAAAAATACCACAATTTTAATAATCAGTAGTATGTTAATATTCTGTACTTCAGCACAATTTCTGAAAAGTCAAAGAAGACAAGGAATACTATACCTAAAGAAGCTTTCTTTTAAGTATATAGTGATAATATTTTACATCACTTTAACTTCAAGCATGTAAAGCTACTCTTATCTGTTATTCTTCATTTTTTTTCTTCTCAGGCCTGGAAAAATACTATAATTCAACCACAGCATCTCAATTTTTTGAGTGAATTTCCTTCCAATTTTAATATAATTGTTCTTCAACATTCTGAAGACAGGTACGTTAGGAATTTCTATTTTGTTCAAAGTACTTCCTCTGATAATATTCAGGTAAAATATTGTGTAAAGATGTCCCCAGGACAACCCTCAAAATGCATTGGTCGTTGACACATTTCACTGTATGTCTCGATGTGTGTGACTAGTAATAAAGCTAATCTTAATCTTTAATACTTAACCTCTGCCCAGCCCAAATTAGAAAAATTTCAGTACCTAGACAGTACTGTTTTTCACTTAGCACATTCCACAAAGCCTGAGTGACTGATGCTCATTGAAACCTTTATTAGGGAAGCTGTTATTTTTCTTACTTAGTGGAAGCCATGGAAGTCAGAAACAGAGCAGGTGAGACAGTTTTAAGATGAAGCTCAGGATGCCTGTCAATGAGGTGGAAAGAAGTAGAGCTCTCCTACGTGCATAGGACCACAGGTGGCCCTGCAAATAGATCTCTAATTATCAGGAAGAGGAGGCTGTAGTCTTCAGGATTGGGCCCCTAAAGACATGGAAACAATGTGTTTGAAGTATAGTGATCATTCATTCATGATCAAGGTCAGTGAAAACATCACCAAATCCATATTCAAATATCTGTACAAATGCCCTCAAAGTCTTTTACTCTAAGTCTACCCCAATTTCATAACTTCCACCAACAAGCCCAACTCCAGCTACATTACCCAGATGAATGACAAGGTGCTAACAGTCCTTTGTCCCTTGCAGAAGATGGCACACAACTATTGCCATCAGTAAATACTCCAAACTACTCTGACTGGCTAGTAAGTGTTCAGGGAAAGGGTGCTTGATCCAAAATGTTCATTCTGTTTTACTTTTCTTTGATACTGAATATCTCCAGCATTTCTGTTTTTGTTTCAGATTTCCAGTATCTACAGTTTTTTTTGGTATTGATTTTCAGTTTGTGATTAACTCATTTTCAAGTTCCCACCATCTTGGATGCTAGTGAAACAATTGCTCAGGTATCTCTTTGTGGTGCAGGGTGATTTCAACAATGTGCATATTGCATAAAGTTCCTTATCACCCTGGAGTTTGATGCCTGATAGTGATCAAATTCCTTACCTACTCCTACTGCTATTTGTCAGTCTTTCTTTAATTCTTGCAAGTTCTTTGCTTGTTATCTTGTTATCTAAACTCTCCATTTCATTATATTGGATTACCTAATCTCTTCCTTGATCTGCCCTGGTTTCAAGCAATCTCCAGTGTGGTGTGCAATGTGGTTCACAATGCATCTCCCTTTTATAAGGCTTCAATCAGCATCAACTAACTTAAGTATCTACTAGCTGAAAATATAATTAGGACATATGGATAAATTCTAATGTAATACCTTGCAGAATTGAAGGTGACTGGTGCAACAATCATATCATTGAACTCACAAAACAAATTGTGAATGTGGCCAGTATCAAGCCATATGCTGCAGGCTATTCACATATCCTGATCCCAACACACACACTCCAGGGATGCCCAACTGAGCTCAAGGATCCAGCTCATAGTACAGATCAACTGTAGAAGATGTAATGAGTGAGATGCCTTATTATGCTTTACACAATTTACCTTCTTGTGGCTGTGAAAATGACAAATACTGTATATAAATATCTTGTAGATCTCTGTTGTATGGAGCACTTCTTGAAAAACCTAAACAAAAATCCATTGCTGAGAAAAAGGCAAAAGGACGTCAAAGTAAGAAAAAGTTTGCTTTTCTCCAAAATAGTAACTTCTACAGTTCTTGCATTCATACATTTTATTTACTATTTGAAAAGTTAAAATGAAATTGCCTCAAACTATGCGAGTTCACTAAAACTTTTATTCACAAATTCAGTGCAATGTACCAATATTTTGCACTGCATATCCTTCAGATTTCTTTGTATGTTCCCACATCATTTTGAAGGTGTTGTCTTCTATAATGTCTATACTCAGTTTTAATTTTTGATTTATTTTTAATAATAGTTGAAAGCAAAAAGCCAGATATCTGCTAATGCCACTTGTAATTGGCTGAACAATTAAAGATTAAGTCTCCATGAACACCTTGAGTATATTTTTAGTTTTACTTAGTAATGTCATACAGCTGTTGTTAGAATTAACTGTATTTAAACTAAAGTAGATAAAATCTGTGTTTTGTAAAACAATCTCTTTTATTTTCTTTTACTCAATCGACCATTGGATCTAGGCGTGTGGATCTACTTTTCTATATTTACCATTTTCTTTATGCTTAGTCAATTTATTTTATTAACTTTTTTTCTTTTGTTTATCCCTACATTTTGTCGCTTCAGGCCAGCTATTTAGTGATAAAAGCTTGTCCTTTGATCTTCAATTAAAAACCTCATTTGCCCTACTTTTTGATAGTGATGACTCTCTTAATTTTTGCTTCATGCCAATGAAAATATGGTTGAACTTCACTTGTGACTCCCATATCTGTTTTAGGAACTTGGCATGTATTCAGCAAAAAAAAGCAGAGACCACAGATATGTATGTATAATATATCAGAAGTTACTATTAGCTGACTTGCATGCTGCAAACTGAAAATCATGAGAAATAGGATCAGTTATAGGCCACAAAGCCCTCATACCTGTTCTGCCATTTAATAAGATCATGGCACATCTTTTAACTCAATACAACTTTGCTGTACTAACCCCAGAGCTCTTGATTCATCTAACATCCAAAACTTTTTTGAACCATGTTCTGAATGTACTTAGCAACTAAGCCTCGTAATCCTGATTTCAAAAGTCCCATAGATTCACTGTTACGGTAAAGAAATTTCTTCTCATCACCATCCTGGATGGCTAACTTCTTATCTTGAGATTGTGATCCCTGGTTTCATGGTAAATATCATTACTGTATCTACTCCAAATAACTCCGTAAGAATTTTGTGTGACAATAAACAATAGACGCAGAAGTAGACCATTCGGCCCGTCGAGCCTGCACCACCATTTTGAGATCATGGCTGATCATCTACTATCAATACCCGGTTCTTGCCTTGTCCCCATATCCCTTGATTCCCCTATCCATAAGATACCTATCTAGCTCCTTCTTGAAAGCATCCAGAGAATTGGCCTCCACTACCTTCCGAGGCAGTGCATTCCAGACCCCCACAACTCTCTGGGAGAAGACGTTTTTCCTTAACTCTGTCCTAAATGACCTACCCCTTATTCTCAAACCATGCCCTCTGGTACTGGACTCTCCCAGCATCTGGAACATATTTCCTGCCTCTATCTTGACCAATCCCTTAAAAATCTTATATGTTTCAATCAGATCCCCTCTCAATCTCCTTAATTCCAGTGTGTACAAGCCCAGTCTCTCTAACCTCTCTGCGTAAGACAGTCCAGACATCCCAGGAATTAACCTCGTGAATCTGCACTGCACTTCCTCTACAGCCAAGATGTCTTTCCTTAACCCTGGAGACCAAAAATGTACACAATACTCCAGATGTGGTCTCACCAGGGCTCTGTACAAATGCAAGAGGCTTTCCTTGCTCTTGCACTCAATTCCCTTTGTAATTGATGCACCATCAATAACTCTCTCTGAGACATGAAGGCGAGATATCGGCTTTTATTGACTGGAAGAAAGAACAAGCAGTAGTTGACCACCATACTACATCCTGAAGACTGTGGCTCCTCCCACAGACCCCTGTATAAAGGCGATTGAGGCCTGAGCCAGCCCTCAGAGCAGTCAGCAGGGGGCGTGTCCAGACAGGTATATGTAGTTCACCACATTCACCCCCCCCCCCTTTGTTTTAAAAGAGAGTCCCCATGGGGCGAAGTTTCTTACAAGTATATTTACAGGTTAAGTCTATCAGGAGGTTGAATCTGTCGCTGCGATCTACGTAGCACCGGCTGTGATTGCCGGTGGTAATTGCACTGGAGATGATGGTTGTGCTGGTTCCGGCCTAACTGGAGGTGTCAGCCCACTAGGCGTCAGTGATCCCTCATGCGTGTGCGAGGCGCCTGGTATATGCACATATGAGACGCCCGGTATAGGAGTGTCATGAGGAGTCTGTGTAGTCGGTGTGTGCGGTGTCACCTCGGGTACAGGGTTCATAGTTACCGTGGAGTGTTCAGGGTAGTGGTCTGCAGCTCCTGTGGGCGCCAGGTCGCAGACGGAGACCGTGTTCTCCCGCCCATCAGGTAAGACCACGTAAGCATACTGGGGGTTCGCATGTAGAAGGTGAACCCTCTCGACCAGTGGGGAGTATTTATTACTCCTCACATGTTTTCGGAGCAGCACTGGCCCTGGGGACGTCAGCCAAGCTGGTAGGGTGGTCCCAGTGACAGACTTCCTGGGAAAAGAGAATAGGCGCTCATGAGGGGTGGCATTGGTGGACGTACTTAACAGGGAGCGGATGGACTGGAGTGCCTCAGGGAGGACCTCCTGCCATCGAGAGACCTGCAACCCTTTTGGCTTAAAGGCTAAAAGTGTGGCCTTCCACACTATGGCATTCTCCCTCTCCACCTGTCCATTTCCCCGGGGATTATAACTCATGGTCCGACTAGTAGCAATGCCCCTAGCTAGCAGGTACCGGCACAGCATGTCACTCATAAAGGAAGACCCTCTATCACTGTGGATATAGCAGGGATATCCGAACAGAGTGAAGAACTGGCGCAGGGCTTTTATGATGGACGTGGTAGTGGTGTCGGGGCAGGGGATGGCAAAGGGGAACTGTGAGTACTCATCGATAATATTGAGAAAGTAGGCATTGCGGTCGGTGGAGGAAAGGGGGCCCTTAAAGTCAACACTCAGTTGCTCAAAGGGGCAGGTGGCCTTTATAAGTTGCACCTTTTCAGGACGGTGGAAGTGCGGTTTGCACTCAGCACAGACTTGACAGACCCTGATCATCGTCCTGATGTCCTCAAGGGAGTACGGCAGGTTCCGGGCTTTCACGAAATGGCAAAATCGAGTGACCCCCAGATGGCAAAGATGTGCATGGAGGGCGTATAGCTGGTCGAGCTGTGCACTGGCACATGCTCCCCGGGATAGGGCATCAGGGGGCTCATTGAGCCTTCCAGGCCGGTACAGGATATCATAGTTGTAGGTGGAGAGTTCTATTCTCCACCGCACAGTTTTATCATTTTTGATTTTGTCCCGCTGTTGGTTGCTGAACATGAACACAATTGAGCACTGGTCGGTCAGCAAGGTGAACCTTTTGCCGGCGAGATAGTGCCTCCAGTGCCTAATAGCTTTCACTATGGCCTGGGCTTTGAGAGTGGTGGGAAGAGGGAGTTCTAACAGGGGGCGCATACGGTCGGGATCAAGGCCAATGACCCCGTTTTCCACGACATGCCCAAGGATAGCGAGTCAGGTGGTTCCGAACTCACACTTGTCCCTATTACAAGTAAGGTTCAGGGCTTTGGCCACTTGGAAAAATCGTTGGAGGTTGGCGTTGTGATCCAGCCAGTCATGACCACAGATGGTAATGTTATCCAGATAGGGAAATGTGGCCTTCAGTTGGCACTGGTCCACCATCTGGTCCATTTCCCTCTGAAAGACCGAGAAACTATTTGTGACACCAAATGGGACGCGCAGGAAGTGATAGAGCCTGTCATCCTCCTTGAAGGCAGTGTAGGGGCGGTCCTCTGGGCGGATGGGGAGCTGGTGTTAAGCAGATTTCAGATCTATTGTCGAGTACACCTTGTACTGAGCTATCTGGTTGACCATATCCGCGATGCGGGGTAGGGGGTACGCGTCAAGCTGCGTGAACCTATTGATGGCTTGACTATAGTCCACAACTATCCTATTTTTATGCCCGGTCCAAACAACAACCACCTGGACCCTCCAAGGGCTTGTGCTTGGCTCAATGATCCCCTCCCTGAGCAGTCGCTGCACCTCTGACTGAATGAAGGCCCTGTCCCCCGCACTGTACCCCGCACTGTACCTCCTGCTTTTAGTTGCCACAGGTTTACAGTCAGGGGTCAGGTTGGGGAACAGCGGTGGGGGAGAGATCTTGAGGGTGGAGAGGCTGCAAGTGGTGTCAGTAGCGCAGCTGTCGGCATGGTGCTGGGTGGGATGCGTTGGGTCGGCGTGTGTGGTCAGTAGCGGGGTATATGGCGAAGTCCCACAAAACTGAGGATTCCTGACAGTGAGTGGTGGGAGGGGCCCATCATATGCCATAGTCACACTTTCGAGGTGGCTCTGGAAGTCCAGCCCCAATAGCACAGGCACGCACAGTTGAGGCATGACCAGTAGCGCAAAGTTCCGATATTCTGTGCCCTGCAGCACCAATGTTGCTACACAATCCACCCGGATGTCTGTGGAATACGACCCAGAAGCCAAGGTGACCCTCTGGCTTACCAGTCGTGTCACGAGTCCGCAGCGTTGCACTGTGTCCGGGTCAATAAAACTCTCAGTGCTGCCCGTGTCAAACAGGCAGCTAATCCTGTGCCCCTCCACCAGGATGTCCATCATTGACCTTGCAAGCTGGTGTGGGGCACTTTGGTCGAGGGTTACGGTGGCCAGAGTTGAACTGTCGTCTTGGTGCCCGGTAAGCACTGATGGGTAGGGGGCGGGGCATGTTGGTGCCGACAAAGATGGCCGCCCCCATCCAGGCATGCAAGATGGCGGCCCCCATGCCTCGCACAAGGCAGGCAGGCAAGATGGCGGCCCCCATGCCTCACACGCAGTGCTGCCCAACCCCGCTCGTGGTTTAGACTTACAGACCTTGGCAAAATGGCCCTTCTTCCTGCAGCTGAAGCAGGTCACTTCTCAGGCCAGGCAGCATTTTCGGGGGTGGTTTTCAAGTCTGCAGAAGTAACACTGTGCAGGCTTTTGACTGGCCGCAGCTGTGGTCGGGTTTGGGGAGTTCGTGGAATCGTGACTGGCAGCGGCGTTGGCAAATTCGCTTGCGGGAACTGGCGGCTGCGGGATCTGAGGTGTCCACGGAACCAGTGGGGGATTGCATGGCTGGACAGCATCAATGTTGTGCAGAGCAGCCTCCAGCGTGTCGGCCATCTCGATCGCCAAGCGTAAGGTAAGATCGGCATTTTCCAGCAGCTGCTGGCATACGTACACTGACCTGATTCCTGTAACAAAGGCATCTCGTACTAGCAGCTCCGCATGCTGTTCCACCGTGAGAGTTTTGCAGTCGCAAGTCCGCACGAGTGTCTGTAGGGCTCGGAGGAACTTGGCGCTCGACTCTGCAGGCCGCTGCCGTCGCGTAGCTAAGCGATGTCTTGCGTAGATGGTGTTCACCGGCCGCAGGTACTGTCTTTTGAGGGCATCTAGTGCCCCTTGGTAGGTCGGCAGGCCTCTGATAAGTGAGTAAACTTTCAGGGTGACCCTTGAGAGGAGAATTCGGTGCATAACAGCGGGTTCAGTTGCACTAACCTCCTCCAAGTATGATTGGAAGCATGCAAGCCAGAGTTCAAAGGCAAGAGCTACTTCAGGGGCTTGGGGGTCCAAATCCAATCTTTCTGGGTGTAAAATGCTTTCCATGTTTTAAAACTTCCAGTCAATAAAATTGACGCACCATCAATAACTCTCTCTGAGACGTGAAGGCGAGGTATCGGCTTTTATTGACTGGAATAAAGAACAATCAGTAGTTGACCACCATACCACATCCTGGAGACTGAGGGTCGGCTCAGGCCTCAATTGCCTTTATACCGGGGTCTGTGGGAGGAGCCACAGGAGCAGTCAGCAGGGGGCGTGTCCAGACAGGTATATGTAGTTCACCACAGTAATAAAGGCCAACATTCCATTAGCCTTCTTCACTGCCTGCTGCACTTGCTCATTCACCTTCAGTGACTGATGAACAACAACTCCTAGATCTCTTTGTATTTCTCCCTTACCTAACTCTACACCGTTCAGATAATAATCTGCCTTCCTGTTCTTACTACCAAAGTGGATAACCTCACTCTTATTCACATTAAATGTCATCTGCCAAGTATCTGCCCACTCACCCAGCCTATCCAAGTCACCCTGAATTCTCCTAACATCCTCATCGCATGTCACACTGCCACCCAGCTTAGTATCATCAGCAATTATTCTCAATGCCTTCATCTAAATCATTGACGTAAATCGTAAACAGCTGTGGTCCCAATACCGAGCCCTGTGGCACCCCACTAGTCACCACCTGCCATTCCGAGAAACACCCATTCACCGCTATCCTTTGCTTTCTATCTGCCAACCAGTTTTCTATCCATGTCAATGTCTCCCCCCCCCCCCCCAATGCCATGAGCTTTGATTTTACCCACCAATCTCCTATGTGGGACCTTATCAAATGCCTTCTGAAAATATGAAAAGGTGAAACACCTTCATGCTGAAAAGGTGTTTTGATAAGAACACCTTTCGTTCACCTCTCCTCAGTGAACAAATTCCCTATCCCAGAAGTCAATCTGGTGAACTTCATACTGCTTTCCCTACTCTTCCTTATGCAGAGACCAGAGCTGTTCACAGTATTCTAGTTGCAGTCTCACTAGGACACTTTATCATTTTTTTCAAGTTATTTTTATTCTTAAACTGTTCTTATTTTCATTCTACACAAATCCTCTTATGATAAAGGCCAATATACAGTTTGTCTTAGGCCACAAGATGAAGGGTCTGGGCATTAAATTGCAACTGTTTATTCTCCTCCATAGGTGTTGCCTGACTTGCTGAGTTTCTCCAGCATTTTGTGTGTGTTACTTTGGATTTCTAGCATCTGTAGAATCTCTTGTGTTTTGTCTTGTTACTTGCTTGCTCTACCTTCATGCTCATCTACAGTGACTTGTGTGCAAAGATGCACAGGCCAAAGATGCTCCTGATGCAGACACCTCTACATTGATGAGACTGGTTATAATTTGGGGGACCGATTTGTTAAACACCTCCGCTTCATCCACCAAAAGCGGAATTTCCTGGTGACTCAACATTTTTATTCCAATTCCCATTCCTGTTCCGACACGTTGGTCTATGACCTCCTCTTTTACCACATTGAGGGCCAAGGAGGAGCAACACTTTTATATTCCATCTAGGTAGCCTCCAAACTGCTGGCATGAGTATTGTTTTTTTTTTCCAGCAAAAAAAAGTTTCCCTCCCCTTCCCCATTCTGGCCTCTTACCTCCTCTCACCTGCCTATTGCCTCCCCCAGTGCCCCTTCTCCTTCCCTTTCTCCTATGTCCATTCGCCTCTCCTATCTGATTCCTTCATCTCCAGCCCTTTACCTTCCCAACCAGCTAGCTTTACCTATTACTTTCCAGCTATCCATCCCTTCTCACCCCCCACCACCAATTTAGCAACACACACAAAATGCTGGAGGTACTCAGCAGACCAGGTAGTATCTATAGAAAGAAGTTTTGGGTTGAGAGCCTTCGACACGACTTTCCAGCATATTGTGTGTATTGCTTGGATTTCCAGCATCTGCAGATTTTCTCTTGTTTGTGATTTGATCCCCCACTATTTTATTCTGCTGTCTTCCTCTTCTTTTCCAGTCCTGAAGAAGGCTCTTGACCCAAAATATTGACAGTTTTTTTCATTTCCATGGATGTTGCCTGAACTGCTGAGTTCCTCCAGCATTTTGTGTATGTTGCTCAGGCCAGAGATGTCTTGTGACCATATTAGTGAGGCTGTTAGACTCAGTTGGAAAAGCATGCAGATCATGATAGCTATTGGTCTGGATTGTTAATTTGAAACCAACTCTGTTTTGGAACTCAATAGTCCATCTAAATCACTATGTGCAACTAAATGCTCACTGAAAAGCAGAAGCAAATCCCCATTAGTGCTATTCCAAGGAAACTGCTGATTAGTTTCTACAGAAGGTAGTGGGGCAGGTGCTATAGACTTTATGCTGACTTCTGATTCATGCCTTGGAGTCAGCGGGAGACGCTTATGGAGTGAGTACTGTTTTGGATTTGCTCCATAACCTTTACTTTTTTTTTAACCTTTGATCACCCTTATTCAGCTTATTTTTACCTATACCGAAAGTTTCTTTGTTATTTTTTTTTTGAACTTACTGCTAAGAGTTTGTTGTGAACTTTTGAAGATATGCAAACAGCAATGTCTCTCAGGTCTAAGGGATGAGATCCCGGACGCAATCTGAACGATAACGGAAAGAAGCAGGCTCCGCCACAACAAACTCAATTAACTTATGAGTTGTTATGGAGGTTTTGGATAAAAATTTGATCAACTACAACAATTTTTTAAAGAAGATATAAAGGCTTTTCAAGAGTACATGGTTAAGACGGATTCAGCAATTAACCAGCAGCAAGCTCTTATCGCGTCTCTGCAAGAAGATGCTCGGAAGCGAGATTTGACTATTGAAAAACTGCAACAGGATTTAATTTCAACCATTAAGCTGATGGAAACCCTTAAAGCCAAGAGTGACGATTTTGAGAATCGGTCCAGAAGACAGAACCTACGTATACTCGGTCTTCCAGACGGCATAGAAAAAGATGACCCTTCAAAATATTTTGCTCAACTTTTAAAAGAAGCGTTTCCGATGATTTTCCCGAATAACCCTCCTTTATTGGATTGGGCATATAGAATTCGGCGTTGATCACCGAGTGCTACAGACAAACCTTCGGTTGTAATTGTCCGGTTCCATTCTGTACACGACAAAGAACAACTTATACGTGCAGCTCGTCGGGCAGGAATGGTTAAATTCAAAGATTACTGCTTCCGTCTGGTTGAAGACTTTAGCCCTGACCTTTTTTAAAAAAAAAGGCTTCTTTTTAAACCGTTGATAGCTGAATGTTATGAGAAGAATCTGAAACCTGCGCTCCTATGCCCTGCGAAGCTTCGAATATCTCCGTCGACTGCTCTACGCCAGATTTTTCTTTCAACTTCAGAAGCGAGAAATTATCTGGATAAGAACTTCCCTACTGGTAGAGTCACCAGTCTCTAATAAATGAACGATTCTGATCGTGTAAGATGGTTCTCGATTTCTTAAACCAGAATTAACCTCTGGTTATTGGTGTAGGTTCATCCTATACTTTATACTTAAGTTAAAGTGTGTTTTCGTTATATCAATTGTTTTGCCTTATACACTTTAACCATTATACTACATTCTTGTCTATTAACTTTGTTCCTTCAAAGGTATATTTTTAATTCTTTGAAGGTGAATTTTTTTTTTTTGATTAAGATGGTGGTTTTTTGAAAAAGATTTTTGGTTTTGCTTAAGATGGCGTTATTTTTTCTTTCTTTCGTCTTCTTCCTACAATGCATCGCTTATCATAGCTTAAATATTTTTTGTTTTGTCTGGGCTAGAGCCCGATTTATAATTTTTTTTAAGTGACTATATTTTTATTTTTTTATAACTAACTATACTTAGAAATATGGTTTTTATTATAGTGATTTTAATTTTTAAAGTTGGGGTGATTCTTTTATATATATCCTTTATATATGGAGTGTTCTTCAGCTGACATGGGGGTAGAATTAGTCTTATTTCCTTTTTTAAGTCATATTTTGGCTTTTTCTCTTTTTCTTGTGGGGTGGGGGGATGGTCTGTTTCCTAATTCTATTTTTTTTTTGCATCAGTTTGTGTTAGTTTTTTTATTTGGGCTGTTTTTGAACTTCAAATATGTCTGTGTTGTAGTCACTTCCGGGTCTTCTCTTTACTTTTGTTCCTCTTCCGGGTGCATGAGTTTACAAGTTGGTTAACCCTTTCTATACCAAAGGGTTGATTTTAGAATTATGGCTCAGACCTTGTGTCTTGGAATACTAATGGTTTAAATCATCCAATTAAACGAAAGAAGATTTTCAAAGTATTCCAAAGACTTAATGCTCATATCATTTTTGTACAAGAAACTCATGTGAGGAAGGAGGACAAATTTCGTTTTTTTAGATTTTGGCGGGGTCAACAGTATCACGCAAATTCGAACGCTAAAGTAAAAGGAGTTTAAATTTTTATTGACTCTATTCCATTTGTTCAACATGATATTTTTTTGGATCTGAATGGTAGATTTTTGTTAATTATGGGTTTACTTTGTAATAAAAAGGTTGCTTTGGTTAATGTTTATGCTCCAAATGTGGATTGTCCTGACTTTTTTAAGTTCTTATTTACCTCTTTACCCAATCTAAATGAATATAAGTTAATAATGGGTGGTGATTTTAATTGCTGTTTAAATCCTTTGATGGATAAATCTTTATCTATTCAGACTTTACCTAATAAGTCGGCCACTTGTATTAACTCTTTTTTGACTGACAGTGGAGTTTTTGATGTTTGGAGATTTCGGTATCCTAAAGACAGAGTTTTCTTTTGTCTCACATGTTTATCTCTCTTATTCGAGAATTGATTATTTTTTTGTAGACTCTTGTTTTATTCCATCTGTAATCGGTTGTAACTATGATATTATAGCTATCTCTGATCATGCTCCATTATTACTATCTATGAAATTTACGGATACAGCTTCTAATGCCAGACAATGGCGATTTGACTCTACTTTATTGTAAGACTCAGACTTCATAAAATTTATGGAGGAACAGATCGACTTCTTCTTTTCAACTAATTCTACAGATGATATCTCCTGCGGAACACTTTGTGACACTTTTAAAGCGTATATACGTAGACAGATTATTTCTTATTCTGTTGGCTTGAGGAAACGTACTAAGATGGAAACTCTTTTATTGGTTGATAAAATTAAAGAGATTGATAAGAAATATTCGATTGCTCCTAGTAAGGAGCTTTACAAACAAAGGGTTGAACTTCAAATGGAACATAGTTTATTACTTACATCCTCGATTGAAAATCAATTAATGAAAACTAGATCTGATTTTTATTTACATAGTGATAAATTTGGTGAACTGTTAGCTAGTCAATTGAAGAATGCTTTGGTTAAACAACAAATCACTAAGATTTGTCAGCAGAATGGGAATTTGACAGTTAATCATGATGAGATAAATAAGGCATTTCAAGACTTCTATACCTCCCTGTATCAATCTGAATTTCCTCAAGATCATAATACCATGTCTGATTTTCTTGGGAAATTAAATTTTCCAAGATTATCATCTGATGATCTTTCAATATTGGATACTCCTATTACGGATGTAGAAATTAAAGGGGCTATTTCCTCAATGAATTCTGGGAAAGCACCGGGTCCAGATGGTTATACAGTTGAATTTTTAAATTTTTTTTCCGCTACTCTTTCCCCTTGGTTATGTAAGGTTTTTGAGGAAGCCATTAGATTGGGGAATTTGCCACAATCTTTTTATAGAGCTTCCATTTCTCCAATATTGAAGAAAGATAAAGACCCTACTAACTGTGCTTCCTATAGACCAATATCTTTATTGAATGTAGACTCCAAGATTTTTTCCAAGTTACTGGCATCTAGATTGGAGAAGGTATTACCCAAAATTATTTCAGAAGATCAAACCGGTTTTATTAAAAATCGCTTTTCTTTTTTTAACATTAGGAGATTGTTGAATATTGTTTATACTCCCTCACATGATACTTCAGAATGCGTGATTTCATTAGATGCGGAGAAAGCATTTGACAGAGTTGAATGGCCTTACTTATTTAATGTGTTGGAGAAGTTTAATTTTAGTCCGATATTTATATCATGGATTAAATTGATTTATCATACTCCAGTAGCCTCAGTGGTTACCAATAATCAAAGATCTCCCTTTTTTCGCCTATTTCGGGGCACTAGACAGGGATGTCCTCTTAGTCCATTACTATTTAACATTGCCTTAGAACCTTTGGCAATTGCCATCAGACAATCACAGGATATTTTGGGTATTAATCGTGGGACAGATATTCATAAGTTATCTTTGTATGCAGATGATTTATTACTATTCATTTCTAACCCGGAGAAATCCATTCCAGCAGTTTTATCATTATTGGCTCAATTTAGTGAGTTTTCTGGGTATAAGTTAAATCTTAATAAAAGTGAATTGTTTCCATTAAATAAACGGAAATTTACCTTTTAAATTAGTTAATGACTCTTTTACTTATTTAGGGATCAAAATCACAAAGAACCATAAAGATTTGTTTGGATTTAATTTTTTACCCTTAATTGATCAGATTAAAGGTTTGTTTGCTAGGTGGTCACCTTTGTCTCTATCTCTAATAGGCAGGATTAATGCTATTAAGATGGTTATTTTACCTAAGTTTTTATATATTTTTCAAGCGATACCAATTTTTATCCCGAAATCTTTTTTTACTAATGTTGACTCTAAAATTTCTTCATATATATGGCAGTATAAAAATCCCAGGTTAGGTAAAACATATTTACAGAAGACTAAAAAGGAAGGCGGGTTAGCATTACCTAATTTCAGATTTTACTATTGGGCAGCTAATATTAGATATTTGTTATGTTGGTTGAAAGATGGGGGTGGATCTTTTGGCCCTTGTTGGGTGAGTTTAGAAACTAAATCGGTATCGGCTTATGCTTTGGGTTCTATTTTAGGGACTTCTCTCCCTTTTGCTCTTTCTAAATTGCCGAAACGAATTGACAACCCGATAGTTAAACATACATTGCGTATATGGTTTCAATTTCGGAGATTTTTTGGGTTGACTCAATTCGTTTTAAATAGTCCTATTGTATCTAATTGTTTTTTTCACCCTTCCATTATAGATCAAGCTTATTCAGCTTGGAAAACTAAGGGATTACTAAGATTTTCTGATTTATTTTTAGATAATTGTTTCATGTCTTTTGAACAATTATCCAACAGATATAACTT
This sequence comes from Hypanus sabinus, assembly GCF_030144855.1. Classification (NCBI taxonomy): domain Eukaryota; kingdom Metazoa; phylum Chordata; class Chondrichthyes; order Myliobatiformes; family Dasyatidae; genus Hypanus; species Hypanus sabinus. Next base: position 43,702,660 of record NC_082727.1, read on the forward strand.
GCCGAGATTTCATTTTTTTAGATATTTACAGATTAGACATTTTTTAAGTTCTGTACTCTCTACGTTTCCAAATTTTGTGCCTTCAGATACTTTGGAGAGTTTATTTGAATTAGACCCTTTTCAAAAAGGGCTTATTTCAAAACTTTATAATATAATTATGAAGATACGTTCAGAGCCCCTTTATAAGACTAAACAGGATTGGGAAAGAGAGCTTAGTTTTAGTATTTCTAGTGAGAATTGGGATAGAATTCTTCAATTAGTTAATACATCATCATTATGTGCCAAACATTCACTAATACAATTTAAGGTCGTACATAGGGCCCATATGTCCAAGGATAAATTAGCTCATTTTTACTCTCATATAAGTCCTATTTGTGATAGATGTCATTCTGAAATTGCGTCTTTAACTCACATGTTTTGGTCGTGTTCATTTTTGGAGAAATATTGGAAAGATATTTTTGATATTATATCTGCGGTTTTGAATATTGATTTACAACCTCATCCTATTACCGCAATTTTTGGTTTACCAATGTTAGATTCACAGCATTTATCTTCTTCAGCCCGTCGAATGATTGCATTTCTAACTTTGATGGCTAGAAGATCTATATTGTTGAATTGGAAAGAAATTGATCCTCCCACTGTATTTAATTGGTTCTCTCAAACTATGTTATGTTTAAATTTAGAAAAAATTAGAAGTGGTACTTTTGAGACTTCTATTAAATTTGAAAAGTTATGGAGACCATTTATTCAACATTTTCATATGATGTAATATGACCCTTTGCCAAGTACATTTGATTTCCCAGCTTTTAGCTTATGGATTTTGAGAGGACCGGAAGTGACGGCATTGATGAATACTTATTTTTGTGAGATATTATAAACAGCCCACTTTTTTTTTTCCTTCTCTTTTGTTTGTTTTTTTTTTCTTTTATATTACTTATTAGCTATAGTTATTAGATTAGATTAGTTAGTTCTGCATTATATAAATTTTTTTTGTTTTTTTTTTCTTTCTTTTTTCTGTTTTTTTTATATTATACATTATGAAATATTTAGATTTACTATGTCCATACATATATCTTATGGCTTATGTCTTGGTAAACTCATTTATATTGTAACTATTATGTATGTTTTTTTTCATATGTAATGGAATGTGTATGTTGGTAATTTCTTTATCAATATATCATCTGTATTCTGTCCATATTATTAATATTAATAAAAAGATTTAGAAAGAAAAGAAGATGGTTATTTTACCTAAGTTTTTATATATTTTTCAAGCGATACCAATTTTTATTCTGAAATCTTTTTTTTACTAATGTTGACTCAAAAATTTCTTCATATATATGGCAGAATAAAAATCCCAGGTTAGGTAAAATATATTTACAGAAGACAAAAAAGGAAGGCGGGTTAGCATTACCTAATTTCAGATTTTATTGTTGGGCAGTTAATATTAGATACTTGTTATGCTGGTTGAAAGATGGGGGTGGATCTTACGGCCCTCGTTGGGTGAGTTTAGAAATTAAATCTGTATCAGCTCATGCTCTGGGTTCTATTTTAGGGACTTCTCTCCCTTTTGCTCTTTCTAAATTGCCGAAACGAATTGACAACCCGATAGTTAAACATACTTTACGTATATGGTTTCAATTTCGGAGATTTTTTGGGTTGACTCAATTCGTTTTAAATAGTCCTATTGTATCTAATTGTTTTTTCCACCCTTCCATTATAGATCAAGCTTATTCGGCTTGGAAAACTAAGGGATTACTAAGATATTCTGATTTATTTTTGGACAATTGTTTTATGTCTTTTGAGCAATTATCCAACAAATATAACTTGCCTAGATTTCATTTTTTTAGATATTTACAGATTTGTCATTTTTTAAGTTCTGTACTCCCTACGTTTCCAAATTTTGTGCCTTCAGATATTTTGGAGAGTTTATTTGAATTAGACCCTTTTCAAAAAGGGCTTATTTCAAAACTTTATAATATAATTATGAAGATACGTTCAGAGCCCCTTTAAAAGACCAAAAAGGATTGGGAAAGAGAGCTTAACCTTATTATTTCTAGTGAGAATTGGGATAGAATTCTTCAATTAGTTAATACATCATCGATATGTGCCAAACATTCATTAATACAATTTAAGGTCATACATAGGGCCCATATGTCCAAGGATAAATTAGCTCTTTTTTACTCTCATATTAGTCCTATTTGTGATAGATGTCAATCTGAAATTGTGTCTTTAACTCATATGTTTTGGTCTTGTTCATTTTTGGAAAAATTTTGTAAAGATATTTTTGATATTATTTCTGCGGTTTTGAATATTGATTTACAACCTCACCCTATTACCGCAATTTTTGGTTTACCAATGTTAGACTCACTGCATTTATCTTCTTCTGCCCGTAGAATGATTGCATTTCTAACTCTGATGGCAAGAAGATCTATATTGTTGAATTGGAAGGAAATTAATCCTTCCACTGTATTTAATTGGTTCTCTCAAACTATGCTATGTTTAAATTTAGAAAAAAATTAGAAGTGGTGTTTTTGAGACTTCTATTAAATTTGAACAGTTATGGAGACCATTTATTCAACATTTTCATATGATGTAATATGACCCTGTTCCAATTTCATTTGATTTCCCAGCTTTTAGCTTATGTATGTTGAGAGGACCGGAAGTGATGGCATTAATGAATATTTATTCTTGTGAGATATTATAAACAGCCCCCTTTTTTTCTTTTCTCTCTCTTTTTTGGTTTGCTTCTTTTTTCTTATATATTAGTTATTAGTTATTAGATTAGTAGATTAGCTAGCTTTGCATTATATATATATTTTTGTTTTTTTTCTTTCTTTTTTCTGTTTTTTTTATATCATATATTATGAAATATTTAGACTTACCATGTTCATACATATATTGTATGGCTTATGTCTTGGTAAACTCATTTATATTGTAACTATTGTTTATGTTTTTTTTCATATGTAATGGAATTTGTATGTTTGTAATTTCTTTATCAATATATCATTTGTATTCTGTCCATGTTACTAATAATAATAAAAAGATTTAGAAAGAAAGAAAATGATTCATGCCTAAAATGTTAAAGGGCAATAAATTACTTCACTGGTTAATCAGATCCATATTTATCCTTAATCTTTAGAAATAAGTAATTATTTTAGTATGAGTATTAACATTAAATGTCTATTTTGACAGAATTAAGCATTATTTACTTTTTCATTGTGAACCATTAAATACATCTTGGATTCAAATATTTATGTTATACTAATTTAGGTCCAGGTCCAGGTCCAACACAAGCTAAAATTTTTCGTGTGCCTGTAAATCCACAACTATTTTCAAGTTTAATTGCAAAGGTCTCCAATTATAAGAATAAGTTGGCTCAAAATCTGTTAAAATTTGAAAACCAATATAATCACATAATGCAAAGGAAGAAGATATTTCAGAAATTACATGAAGATATAAATCCAGAAATGGTGAGTTTACCTGGTTTTGTCATTCTATGTTTATTATGGAGCTATTGCTATTTTCTTTGCCTCCCATACAGAAAAAATTGGATAGAAATACACTCCTCAGATTCTAGTCCATATTGATAGCATCAAGGAAGCTATCATGAGACCCTCAGCTATGAAATTTTAGCTGATGTTTTGTGGGTTATTGTTTTTTCATGCCCACTTCCCTTTATGAACTTCATCCTTGTCTTTATGAAGACAGAGGTAAAGTTTAATCATTCTTCCAGTACATTCAATGACTACATAGGTGCAACCTTCTGCACCCTTGCAGAACTTCTCAATTTCATCAATTTTGTTGCTAACATCCACCTGCTGTTAAATTCAGTTGGGCTGTTTCCAACACCTCTCTCCCCTTTTATGATCCCTTTGTCTCCATTTCAGTAGATAAACTATCTATTGATATTTTTCTCAATCCCTTTGATACACAAGTAGCCTAAGCTGCATCTCCTCACACCCTTGGCTTCACTTGTTTTCTCCTGCTCCACCACCACTACTCTGAGATGTTCTCGTTTTGAAAATCTGACTACCATTCCAGTGTGGTTGATGGAGCTGTCACCCTCTGCCTCCACTTCTGAAGAAGGATCTCGGCCCATAATGTCGACTATTTACTCTTTTCCGTAGATGCTTCCTGGCCTGCTGAGTTCCTCCAGCATGTGTGTAGGTGTGCGTGTTGCTTGGATTTCCAGCATCTGCAGATTTTCTTGTCTTTGTCCTCTATTTCCTGCCCTCCTGTTCTTATCCTGCCAACCCCTAGACAGAGCAGAGATGGACTTCTGATTATTTCCATACATACTGCCTGACACACTGAGTTCCTTCAGCAGCTTGTGTGTGTGTGTTGTTCTGGAGTTCCCTCAGTCCTTAATTTTCATCCCAACAACCTCCACATCCAGCATGATTCTTCAAAATAGCAACTACAATGTGTTCCTACCACCAATCATATCTTCCCTATCCCATACTTCAGTAAAACATAAAAACCTTAACCATGAATTCCTAAAGATGAAGTCACAGTAAAAGAAAGTAAAGGAAGCAGCCACATGATGCATACTGTATCTGTAACCATTGACATTTCAATATCATGGAAAAGGAAGAGCTATAGAATTCAGTCCCAGGAAAGCATACAATAATAAAACCTTTGCAGCTGTAAATGGTGCTGAGAATAGTGCATTGGCATTACATTGTATTGTGCATTATGTTGTGTTATATGGGAGATTTCCTGAGCTGTAGCAGTTCAAAATGTCACTGGGATCACTCTTTTTCTTAAAAAAATGATTTGAGCCTGGATGTTCAGGGCATAATGACTTAATTTGTAATGTAGAAATTGGAATGGTGATGAATTGTGAGGAGGATAATAACACCAGTCGCAGCAAGTTTGTACATTCCTTCCCACGTGTGCTTGAGTTTCCTCCAGGTGCTCCAGTTTCCTCCCACAATCCAAAGATACTAGGTTAATTTGTCATTGTCAATTGTCCTGTGATTTGCTAGGGTTTAAATTGACGGGTTGTGGGGCTGGAAAGGTCTGTTCCATGCTATATCTCTAAATAAAAATGAATAAATAAATTCAGACAGGCTTGCGGAATAGATAATAGGTAAAATCTAATGCTGAAAATATGCAGTGTTGGTAGAAATAATTTGTTAGAAAAGCTGAGAAGAGACAATATAAACTATAAGTAACAGTTCTAAAAGAAGTGCAAGAATGTGGAGGCTTTGGAAAATAGTTTATTGGCAGGTTGGAAAACACTTACAAAATAAAGAGATTTTGACTTTATAAATGAATGCATGGAGTACATAAGAAAGAAATTATGTAACATCAGTGGTTTGGCAATAATTGCATCCAGTCTGAAGACTGTTTTAGAAAATGTGAAAGCCTTAGAAATGGTGCAGGTGGGATTTTACAGAAATTATTCCAGTAATGAATTGTTATGTGGAGAGACTAGAGAATCTAGAATTGTTCTTGAGAAGATCTTGTAATAGCATTTAGAATACTCTAAATCACAAAATGGAGAGAAACATTTCTCAATGGTGAAATAATCATGAGTCAAGGAGCATTGAATGAAAATGTGTGGTGAAAGAACCTAAAATAATGGGAGAAAACACAATGTTATAACACAGCAAGGATCTGGATTGCAGTCAGTAGTGAAGCAGATTCATCTGAAGAGTTCAAAATGGAATCAGTTAAGTTTCTCGATGGAAAAGAATTAGAGGGCTATGGGGAGAGGGTGAAACTAATTGCATGGTTCTTTCACAGAATTGCACAGATTCCTTCAGTGGTATAATTGTTCTGTAACTGATTCTGTTTTAACTTACTTTTTTGTATTAAAATTAAAAGAAAACAAAACCTACACCGAAATATGAGCATATGCTTGATGAAGATTTCTCTGGTATTATCGAATCAATGGAAGAATACTTGAATCCTCTTTTGTCGCAGTTTAACTTTACATTTACTCTGTAAGTACCACAGAGATTGTGCCTCTTTCTTATAAAGTATGTGTAAACTAAATTTTTAGCTTGCATTTTGTCCTGATAATGCACTTCTATATTACTACTTTCATAATTTTTATAGGTAACATGAACCTCACTGGTAATACATCAAATAGTAACCAAGGAATGCCATTTCATGAATGTTTTCAGAGTACCTACTCTTTTCTTGATGCTATACTTTATGTGAAATATCTTCAAAAAAAAAGCTGATTTTATTTCCCAGCAATGGAAAACTTATATGGCTCTTATAGATGTATTATGTTATATATGAGATACAATAACAATATAATGTAGAAATGATGTTACTTGTCAATAGTCCTTTTAAAAGATAAATATTTATAATTTTGAACAGGTTTTCTAAAATTATTTATTTCAAACTGTTTTATTAATAGTAAAACAATACAGATAAATAAGCAATGGAACTTATCCTTTTACCTTAAATATGTTCATAATTATTATTACTAATTCATTACTAATGATTACTAATCGGTAATAATCTCTGTTCAAAATTACCATGGCAAGTGTGAGAATTTTTTAGAAGCTTATAGCCAAATTGGGTGCATAGTCTCAAAAAAGTTCACCATCCATGGCAAAGGAAGGCCACAATAGTTTGCATCAAAGCTCAATGGCAGGGAGGTTCTTGTATTCATGATTCTTAAGGCATTATATATGAAACCCTTTTTTATTGAGTGACTTTGGAAATGCAGCTCATTAGCCCCTTGCTAACAACCACTGGACTCTGCAGCGAGAAACCCAACTTTCTCAGGCTTTGTACATCTGGGGTATCTATGACTTTGGTCCTGTCAGCTCCCTGAGGTTAGGATGTTTTGCCCACCCAAACCCCAGTTTGCGTGAATCCTGTGTGATTTACTGCCCCCAGCAATCACTGGTCAGCAAGAAATATCAGATCATACACTGCATACAATTATAAAGAAAGTATATTTATGAACAATAGCTTAACTAAGGGGTTACTAAAGGAAAGAAAGAACAAGAACAAAATGGGCCCATTATTCTTGAACAGTCAAATGTGCATTTAAGTTGGAGCTCATCTTGAACTTGTCTGTCACTCATGCATTGGACCCTTGGTCTGCGTGAAAGCACAAAGCACATACCACCTTCAGAATGATGCTTGAAATCCATCTGAAATAAATGGGTCTCCCATGGGAGTGTTGCTCCTTCCTCCTTGAAGGCATTCATCTGAAAAAGCACCTTGTGCAACAGGAACAGCATCCTCAGCCATCTTCCCACCTTTCTTTTCCCAGCTTCCACCAACGAAGGCCTCCCCACACCAGTTTCTCCTGAATCTTTTCCCAATTCCACCATCCTGTTTGGCTAACATCTCATTCCTAAGGTGAAGAACAAAGCAGCTTAACTCAGCTCAAACCCAAACAGGGTGAAAGTTGAACAGACTGCTCTTGCGGAACTGCTAAAATGAAATACCTCGAGCATAGCAGTAAAAATCTTAACCAGGGCATTGCACTCTCTTCCCACTAAAAATAGTCATGTCCTCATGACTTTGAAAATTATCAAACCATCATTAATAAGACAGTTTTCAGTGGAAGTTTGTGATGTCAGGACCTCTAATCCATTTGTGAATGGTAGTGACATATCTCACCAAGGGGATGGACACAACACTCTGTTCCCCCAGTGAGTCATAGTACTGGCTATCTGGGGTTTCCTGGCTCTTTGAGACCTCCTTATCCCATCTTCAGCTCCTCCAGTTTCAATCACCCCTTCTGACCCTTCCTGCCTGCTAGAGGGTGCCTCCCCTGTCTATCACTCATGTCTTCTGGTGGCTCAAGTTCCCCTGCTCCATGACCGAATTTAACTTCCATCAGTATAAGCCGATGCTGTCAAAAAGCTTCAACCTCTGATGGTGCTAATCAGCGAGCCCTCTCTTGGAAAGGATTGTCCTCCATCATTCTAATAGTTTGGCAAGTACTCCTGGAGTAACCAACATCAGCCTCATCAGTTGAAAATGTATCTGTGTGCCCCAACATCTCCTCAGTTAATCTTCTTTTACATTCTTTGGACACTCCGGCAAACTCTGAGGTTCCAGTCAATCCTCCGGGACATAACATGACAGGTTTAGACGGGGTGCACCACACAGTTCCTTGTTTCAGCTCATCATCCTGCCTGGAAGAAAATTTCACCTTCTTAAAAGCAGCTCTGAACACGGTGAATGGACAAGTTTTTCAAAAAGTGCTCTCCATTTCTCTCCTTGCATGCTCCCTGGAGCCTTCTCACAACAGCAGTTTTTGTTCCCACATGAATAGAAGCTTCACCTTTTTCAACCCAAAGCAGACAGACTAACACGGGTGTGCCAATAGTCTCAGTTATCCCAACATCTGCTTCCGAAAACTCCAGCTTTAACGACAAGTAACCACCATGTGGGTACTCATCAGTACTAAGCCCTCGAGTCTCAAGGGCACTGAGTGGCGTCAATGGTAAATGCGTCAGATACCAGTTGTAGAAGTATCTAGTAAGCAATGTAACTTGAGAACCTGTGTCAAGTGTGGCTCTAGCATAAACACCTTCAATCTGTATGGATACATCATAGCTTGGTCACAGGAGTAATGTTTGGCACTTTAGTATTTCCCTGGACACTCTGATAGGAACATATCCTCTCCAAACACCAACCTCTTCCTTTACTAGGTCCCTTCATAGTTTTCTTCTCTGTCTGATTAACTGCTGATTTATTTTCTGAAGATTTTCCTGTCCTTCACACACCTGGTTGAAATGTCCATCTTACAGAAAATACTGGTCACTTCTCTGGTCTAGGGGCCGGACTCAATAGCAGCCCTCGCCTTGGTATGCCCCACCAGTGGGTCCGGTTTCCTATCTGCTTTGTCGTGCTTGATGGCAGCACCAAGGTATCCAAAATACCTTGGCCCTCAGATCTTTCCCAACATCCTGCAAAACTTTAGCAACAGGGGCAACAGGGGCTGTTACCGAGGACTATGTCCTGCTGACAGAAGCCTCCCACTCCTCCATCGTATTTTCTTCCTCTCTTAACTTCTCAGAGTAACTTGGTAAAAAATAGAAAAGGTCGCATCTTGTGGGTTATTTGAATATGTAGAGCATCATGTCATGTGACATCGCACCCTTCTCAGCTTGCTCCACCCTCAAGCAATTTCTCTCAGACAGCTGAATACCCCTTTTGTGGCACAAACTGTGCAGCAGCTTCTCCAACCTGAAAATGTAGACAGACAACTTCTCTCCTTCCTCCTTGAATGTGTGCCTAAACTTCATTTTGAGATCAGCTACACTTCCAGTGGTGCCAAAAGCACCTTCCAGAGTTTGCTGATAATTAGCTGATGAGGCCAATGGATTTTTTGCCTTGAGGAATATCACTATAGCAACTGCCAACCCCTTTCAGTTCTCTACCAGTCTCAGTTTCTTCATATTATCTAAGCACTGCCACTCATCCAGTAACTCATATTCTCTTTCCCCATCAGGTGTGGGCTTGACCACAGAGAACACTCCCAACCTACAATGACTTTGGCTCTCCACAAATCTACTTCTGCATTTATCAGCCAGTGATGTATTAGCAAAAGCAAGTTTAGAATTTAAATCAACAGCTGAAGGACTCAGTAGACCTATCACATCAGACAACTCCTTCCCTTCCCTTCACTGAAACGAGAGCAATTTTTAAAAAAAAATCTTCACCCTCAGTACAGGAAACTTGACTTCCAATTTGGCACTCCCCTCTTCTTTGAAAGTATGGACGGTCCCTGGCCCCATCTGTCTTGGTACTCCAATGGTACCAGGCAGATCCATTCCCATTATGTCAGAGCTAGACGGAACTAAAACCACATCTGAGCCTGCTGTTTGGCCATATTTCCGCAATGTGGTTGTAGTTTTTCTCAATGGTCTAACAGTACTCAAAACCTTCACTAACAATTCATCTGGCTTGTGGATATCCACCCCACTCAGAACACAAGCATTCGTTAAGGGCCATCTCTTTGAACTGTACCATCGCTTAATCACTGTGGCATCCATAAACACAAATCTCAATCACTTTCCCAGACAGTAGTTTGATACAAGCTTAAACACAAACCCACTTAATCAATTCTTAGGGCAATCACACAGCGTTCAATGAATTCAATCCAGGACGATGCCCCCACAATAAAACCCCTCTTTATTGGGCAACTCTGGAAATGCGGCTCACTAATAGCCACTGGACTCCGCGGAAAGAAACTCACCTTTCTCAGGCTTCATACGGATAGGGTGTATACGACCCTGAGGTTGGGATGTCCTGCCCATCCTGCAATCACCCAACGGCAAGAAATAACAGATCGTACACTGCATACAATTTTTTTTAAAAGTTATTTGTGAATGTTAACTTAACCAAAGTGTTATTAAATGGAAAAAAATCAAAAAGGGCCCATTATTCTTAAACAGTCAAATGTGCACTTAAATTGGAGTTCATCTTATACTTGACTGTCACTCGCATGCTGGGTCCTCAGTCTGTGTGAAAACATCACCTTCTGAATGTCGCTTGAAATCCATCTCGAATAAACATGTCCTCAGACATCTTCCCTCCTTTCTCCTCCCAGCTCCTGCCAACAAAGGTCTCCCCACAACAGTGTTCTCCTGAATCTTGTCCCAATTCCACCATCCTGATTGGCTGACATTGCATTCCTCAGGTGAACAACAAAGCTTCTTATTTCAACCCAAACCCAAACAGGGTGAAAGCAGAACAGACTGCTCTTACAGAACTGCTAGATTGAAATACCTACAGCACAGCAGTAAAAATCTTAATCATGTGTTACATATATGATAGTCCATCCTCCATGCCTTCTTACCTCACCCCTCCCTATGCCACCACTCATATTTAGTCGCCACTTTATTAAGTACAGTACACTTGTACACCCTTTCTTAATGTAAATGTTTAATCAGCCAGTCCTGTAGCAGCAACTCCGTGTAAAAGCATGCAGACATTGTCGAGAGGTTCAGTTACTGTTCAGACCAAATATCAGATTGGGGAAGAAATGTGATCTAAATGGCTTTGACGATTGATTGATGCTAGGTGGGCTGGTTTGAATATCTCAGAAACTACTGATCTCCTGGGATTTTTTCACACAACAGTCTCACAACAGTTTTCAGAGAATGGTACAAAAAAACCAAAAACATCCAGTTCTGCGAGCAAAACCGCCTTGTTAATGGGAGAGGTCAGAGGAGAAAGAGAGACTGATTCAAGCTGACAGGAAGCCAACAGTAGCACAACTTGTCACACATTATAACAGTGGTGAGCAGAAGAGCTTTTCTGAATGTGAAACACACCAAACCTGCAAGTGGATGGGCTGCAGCAACAGAAGACCATGAACATGCTGTCAGTTAGGTACTAATTGGAGGTAACTAATAAAGTGGCCACCGACTGTATGTTCCTGCACAATAGTGTCCTGACCGGCTGCATCACCGTCTGGTATGGGAATTGCAAGGCATTTGACTGTTAAGTCCATAGAAAGAATTGCCACGACTGCTGAGAGGATCATGGGGGTCTTTCTTCCACCCATTAGAGCTATTTATCAGGAGGGCTGTGTTTGCAAAGTCCTTAACATTTTCAGTGATCCTTCCCATCTGTCTTTGACCCCTACCATCAAGATGGAGGGACTGTAGCATTAGGATAAGAACTGTTAGAATGGGAAACAGTTTCTTCCCCCAGGCTGTATTGCCACCACCCAGGGCTTATCACATATGAAGCACTCAGAGCATTATGCTGTTGACTTTTCAACTTGTATCATAATTGCATCTTATTATTTGTTAATTTATTTGTGGTAATATTACTTTGTGTTTTATACATGTAATTTATGTGTACTGTGTTGTGCACCTTGGTCTGGAGGAATGCTGTTTCACTTGGCAGTATATATGTGTACGGTTGAATGACAATAAACTTGAACTTTCAAACAATCCTTATTACTTATGCATAATAGTTTAGAAAGTAACAGCATTTACTTTTCCTGATAAACTATGCAACAAGCTAGACAAGGTCTAGTATATCTAGAATGAAGCAAGTCAATGTAGGCTAGTTTAGAAGATGGAAATCTTTTGACTATGCATCCTAATTAAAGGTTTTTCTTTCAGCCCAGCAACTCCCCTAGTAACAGGAATGGATTCAGCGAAATCAAAACACAAAAAGCAAGAGGAAAAGCCAATGGGTGGGAAATCAACTCCAGGTATGGGAGATAAAATGTGAAGAGGAACTTACTGGCAAGTTATAATGTTTGAAAGTTTGATCAATATTAGTTTCTATTGTCTGAATTTAACATGACCGGTCAAACCATTCTATGCCTTTATTTTTAGCTGACCAGTCTAAGAGACACCTAGTTAATTATACCCTAAACATCTTTATGAGTGTGGTGTACTACATATACCTGTCTGGACACGCCCCCCCCCCCCCCCCCCCCCGCTGACTGCTCCTGTGGCTCCTTCCACAGACCCCGGTATAAAGGCGATTGGAGGCACTGCCCCTTCCTCAGTCTCCAGGATGTTGTGTGGTGGTCACTTGCTGCTTGTGCTTTCTTCCAGCTAATAAAAGCCTACCTTAACTCATGTCTCCGAGAGTTATTGATGGTGCATCAATGAGTGATTGAATAATGAGATAACTATATTCCTCTAGCATTAATGACACACTAAATTTTCATCTGCTTAGAGTCCTGAGGTCTCCTTTGCTTCACTCTCTGCATGTTCTCCCTACATCACACTAGTCAGGTTATGCATGTATACAAAAGACCATTTTTGAATGCTTTTGAATGTCCACTGTGAGACAGCTTCTCTGTTTTAAAGTTTTAGATGCATTGTGATATTCTTAGGTTGGAAATTGAAAAAACATTGACCGTCCACAAATTTTACACCCTCAACAACACCTCAACTATTTTTCTCTGCCCATATATCAAATGTGAACTAAAGTTCAGAATTCCAGAGTTGAGGGGAGGATGATTAATCTTAATAGCAAAACTCCCAAGGAGACTTTGTAGATTAAACTCAGTGGAGATCATGGGGAAAACTCTTCAATAGCTGAAGTTGAGCTCAAATCAAAGAAAGTTGATTGTGGCTGCAGCCGATTGATGATTTCAGTCATGCAAAATCTCTGTGTTATTCAGGGAAGGCGATAAGCTCAATAATTTTATGTTTCCTCAGTGGGCTGCTCTGTCATGTGATTCTCTATGAAAAAAATGCTGATGCTTGCTGAATGTTCATTGGATTAACAATTCTCTAACAATGGAACATTCTGTGTCTCTGAAAGTAAGACCTTGATAGCACTGAGACTATTGGTGTCATATACCTTCAACAAGAGAGTCAAGCTACCATTTGTGGCATTCAATACAATTACCGTCATCAAGTTTTTAAACTCCTGGAAGTTTCCAATGACAAAAGAGACAAGCTGCTAAAATATTTTGACTGCAAGACAATCATAAGTTGAGTATTCTGTGAGGAATGATTCAACATTCTATTCCTCAAAGTATACCCACCACCTGTATTCTTCACTCTGCTGGCTTCAACACTACACTAGGAACCATCCATCGTCAAAACATTACCATATTCCAACTCCACCCAGAATCACTGCCAGTGAAAATCTCATACATAACTTTGCTACCCCTTTGCTTGTGATAGTATTAGGTTTTCAGACTGCTAAATTCTAACCTCAAAGACTTTAAACTCTTATTAATAGTCTTGAGTACTCTCACAAAAGGGAGATTATACTGGAACTGCCCGGTCTTCAAAGACTAGTTTGCTTCTCTGTTTATTCTCCACAGTGAGTATCAATGCGAATACCCACTGTCACATACATGCAACCCTGTGAAAGTATCAGCAGCAATAGACCACACTTACAGTCTGGCTTTGCTGTTAACAAAACACTATTTTATTAGTTACTATGTCATATAGTAACTTAAACCAGGTAAGTCAAGAGTTAATGGTATTATGCATATATAGGTGTAAATAAAGTTCCCAGACTTATTCAAGCTCAAGTGGTAAGTGATACAGTCTTACAATGGTATGTAAGAAAAGTTCAGTTCAGATGCAGGGGATTGAAGTGAGAGAGAGAAAGATACTTGTGATCTGAATAAACAGGTGTCATCGATCCTCCTCGATGTCCTTCAAATCTTCCAAGTCAGCCAAAGGTGACCAACTTAAGTGCGCCGTCTTCAAATGACAATCTACCAACCCAGGCAAGGGTTAGACACACCAGTAGATACCACAGGGTCGCCGTTCACACGTACTAATAGTCACAGATCGTTTCCTCTTAATCGATCCTCAGCCCCACCCTTTGTGGGTACTTAAAAGTTCAGTGGCTGTTTCCGCCACCAGTCTTCATGCACACACTGATGCTGGCACTGACGCTCAGTTAAATATCATTGAACTGAACACAGCTGTCCATCATGTGTGTCTGTCTCTCTTTCTCTCCCCCCTCCCCTCTTCACTACTACCTGAGATGAGAGAGTAACAAAAGGAGAGAGAACAGAAAGATAGGATGCTGTGATTTAGCATCTGCTTCTACACAGTGTCTGCAAAATACAGAGCTTGTTCGCAAAGCTGTATTTAATAACTTCAAGCTGATTAGTGTTTTCTACTTGCATTTTAAGAACTGAACACAGACTTCCTTTTACAACTAGAAACTAAACAAACTGTTAGTTGGAAGTTTACTTACAAGTGGTAGATGCTGTGTTTTTAGAAAGCATCCTTAGCAAACATGAGGAAGAAGCAAATATGCATCAAATGCTCAAATGTGATTTTCAATGAAATGCAATTAACACTAGTAACTAATTTTGTTTGGAATCCACTTCATTATTTGACCAAATAGGAAGCAAATGTAAGTTATCTGGAGAGTTATCCCCACAACAACTTCTTTCTGTGTGGAAGCCCATCATCTTGAATGGCGTTTACTATTTAAAAACCTAACTGAAAAGATGAGCTCTTTATGTGGGCATATCAATAAAGTGTCTGTTATTTTCCATTATATGAAATGGCATAACATGTTGCTTTCTGTTCAAATATCTCTTTATTGAATGTTTGTGTGTGTGTTCAGGTATTTTTGTTCAAGCATTTTCATAATTGACTGCTGATACTTTACTTCACCTGAAATCAAGATTTAAATCAATTCTTCTCAGGTCAGTCTCAAGATTTAGGAGAATTTGTAATCCTGTTGGCTGATAAACTCTTGTTGGAGCTACCCTTGGAGGCACTGAAAGTTTTCCAGAAAGAAGTAATCAGCTCGATCTCAAGAGACTTCTCATTACAATTGCTATACAATCGGCAGCACAGAAATGAGTCAGGTACACACAAATAAACTAGTCGATTATTTTCTACTTTACAGGAGCTCAATAAGTTGTCCATAAAAATTCACAAAATGTGGGAAAATTAGAGGCTGAACCTAAATGGGAGGTGTGACCAGAATGAATCAAAGAAAAAGGGTTTGATGGTCTTCAGTGAAAGGGAGTGATGGTAGCATGGTGGTTAGTGTGATGCTATTACAGCTCAGGGCATTCCAGACTTCGGAGTTCAATTCCAGTGCCATTCTGTAAGAAGACTGTGTATGTCCTCCCCAAGGAGTGCATGGCTTTTCTCCAGGTCCTCTGGTTTCCTCTCACTATCCAGAAACATATTTGGCAGGTTAATTGGTTGATGTAAACTGTCTCATGATTAGGTTAGGACTAATCAGGTTTGTTGGGGGTTGCTGGGGCAGCGTGTTTCGAAGAGCTGGAAGGACCTGCCTTGTGCTGTATCATTAAATAAATAATTTTAAAAAGGTGTACGTTTGGGAAATAAATACTAGAAAGCAATTTATATTTAAACAATTGCTTCATTAATGACCTTCCTTTCAACATAAGGTCCCAGCTAATGAAACGTCCCAATACCCATGTGGAACAAGACCTGGACAACATTCAGGCATGAGAAGATAAAGGGCAAGAAATGTTCATGCCACTCAAGTGCCAGGCAATGCCCATCTCCAATAGAGAGCTCCCAGCCACCCAGCTTTGACTTTTAATGGCATTATCATTGCTGAGTGACCCACCATCAATATCCTTGGAAGAATCACCATTGACCAGAATGATTGTGGCTGGGTGCAAGAGCATTTGACTTTTGCCCTGGCATGCCATTTAAAGGGCACAAGCCAGGAGTGTTAGGGAAATGCTCACTGGTTGAGCCACATTGAGTTCAGTGCCAATATCTTTCAAAGAAGCCCATAGAGGACAAAGAACCAAATTGATTGACACCTCATTAATTACCCTAAACATGCATTCTTTTATAACCACCTCACACTAGGTGCAGTGTACTGTACGTCATCCACTAAATACATTGCAATTACTTGCCTAGGTTTCCACTAAGGAGGACAAGAGCAGCATGCACATGAGAACATGACCTGCAGGTTACTCTTAAGGTTGTACATCCCTCTACTTTGTAAATATATCAATATACTGAACTAAATACTGATTAGCAGCAGCATTTCTCAGAGTATCTTTTTGTCATTTGTAGTCACTTAGTGTCTTGACTCTCTTAACTCACCAGGCAGAAAATAGGTACCAGATCAGCACCTCTTAATTTCAATTTACCTCAGTCCTCCTCTTACCAAAGTCCCAAGTTCCATTACAGATAGCAGTACTTTGTGGAACTGGACCAAGTTACTTACTCCATGCATTAATTAAATCTTCTGAATTTATACCAGTTAAAAATCCACTTCCCTTGTTGGCCCTGGTGGGTTTGTTTTCATGCTTGTTCCTAGGTTAAAACACACTAGTGGTGTTGTATTCCTGATTTTCTCTTCTTTGAAATGTTTTGAGCAGATCTAATTTGGTACTGGAAATAAGCACAAGGATGTTGCAACATCTTAGTACACCAAAAAAGGGGACAATCCATTTCTAAGCTTCGTTCTTTTACCATGGTATTGGGTTTGCTTTTCCATAGAAACTAGAGTTAAGATAACTTCAGAATAGAAGAGCATAACGTTATTGAAATCTGAGGAATATACAACCAAATGTCTCTTTATAAAGAGCTGAAGAAAATGGAAATCTTATTTGCTTATTACTTGTGCCAACATTCTTAATAGAACAGTTTTTTGTGAACAATTGATGGTTGGCTCTTGGGAATTATATCATTCGAAGACTAAATTTGTGCAGGCTATTTTTATCTTGATAATCGGATAAGACTGCATTATTTCATTAGTGTAGATGTTATAATCATGCCTAATTTTCTGTGGAACTCTTCTGTTCTTCATGTTCATTGTTTGTTTCCTCTTGCAACAGAAACTCCGAACACAAAGGATGTTAAAGGTGCCAGAGGAGCAGGAAGCCAAAAGAAAAACATTAAAATGGTAATCAGCATAAGCTAATTAATTGTAGACAGTAAACAACACATGACATATGCTAGATAACTTGATCTGCTTTAAGAAGAAGAGTAATTAAGGCTCAAAGGTTCAAAGTAAAATGATACCTGGGTTAATTTAGTGAAACTAGTTGCACTTTGCGAAGCTTAAAAGATCACAGGGGGTAGTTTAAGTATTAAAAAAAAATTAACTTTTATGGTAGGTTGAGAAACATTTCTGCAGATTGATGAGAGTAAGGTGTGGTCTAGGGCAAAATAAAGCTCCTTTCAAGTAGAAGTTATGAAATACAATGGCAAGTAAATATTGGGGTAAGTTTGAAACTTTTTTCTGCAAATGACAATTGATTCCATGTTAATTTTTTGTTTAAAAACTGAAATCCTTGTTAACCAAATGTGATAAGATTTTGAATCAATTTGAGTGTGGGGAGTTTTAGATCTGCAGTCACAGAATGGAGGAACTAAATGGTAACTTTTGTTTCTGTGTTCCATGAGGTCCAATGAGATTCATATTCCCAGTATTGTCAGCTGTTCAAAAACTGATGATGAAAAATGCTAAATGACATTGATTTAAACTTAGCTTAGTTTTGATCACTGGGTTGATTCCAAAATGTACTCAAGCATGACCTAAATGAGGCAGAGGTCTCAGTTCAGGAGAGTTCTTCTAAATGGCTTTGTATTGGTTTGACTACCAACAAGAAAGCTGCAAATCAAGAGCCACGATATCTAACCACATTTGCAGTTTGGATGGTCTGAATTCATATTTACAGCATACCTGAACTTTTGTAACTCCCACTATATTAAAATCGGTATATAAAATATAAATGTATTGTAAAATTTGAAGCAGAAGTTTAATCTGTAATTGTTTCAGCATTGCTTCATGGTTGCTATTTGTTTAAATTGCAGGTAGCTATCGATCGTGTTGTGCCTCCTAGTTGTTTTCCAGTAAATACTCACAACTTCAGATGTATCCTTTCTATTAATTTTAATCTGTTAAATAATATATATGTTTAAAGGATTTTATGTTGTGAAATAGTAGCCTAGTTATTGACATTAACGGTAATAGACCAATTTATACCTTACAATAAGACTTTTTTATAAGTAATGATTTTCAATATTTCTCATATTTCCTTACATTTTTCAACACTGCATTAGCTCTTGGTCAATCATTTAGCTGGTCTTAGTCCCCAGAAGCCTCCTGTATCCTCTCCATAGTCCAAGTTACTGCCTTTGAAGCTAGCTAGACAAGTTTAAATGAATGTTAAAAGAGCATATGGAATCCTTGACTACATCAATGCAAGCAGAGAATAAACATTTCTCCTTGACGTGTGTAATATATTAGCCACCAGGCATTGTGATTAGTTTCCAAGGTTCAGTTTCTTTGAAATCAATTCCATTAAATTTCAAAACAGTGTTGTAACATGGAGTGTTTATTGCTCTTGACCAAGGACACATTTCTTACAGTTAGTTTTACTTGACCCATAATGTAAAAATCATAGGTTTTGCTTTGCTTTAAGGAAATTATATTTCTTTATCTGAAGTGTTTCAAATTAAGTATTTATTCATTTCTGGCTTTCATACCTTTTTTAAGATTCAATATAACCCATGTTAAATGTATTTGGAGACTTAAAATGCAGAACATTCCCTTTTCTCATTGCTAACATCAAGGAGGAGGTACTGGAGCCTGGACCACACATCCAACATTTATGGAACAGTTTCTTCCCCACAGCCATCTGATTTCTGAATGGACAATGAACCCACATACACTACTTTACTATTTTTGGGCTAAATATGATCTCACTTTCAAGCTGCTTTATAAGTTAGTAATCCAGATGCAGGAAAAATATTTCCTATTTTTTTGTCCACAAATAATAATTTGTGGCAAATTGTGAAGATTTTATATGGCGTAGTTGCTGAGAAAGGACTGCAAACATTGGCTTCAAACCTGGCAATGGACCTCTGTGATGGATGGTGTATAATAGAAATTTTGGCACGTACTGTCCAATTGACCTTCACAATTTGATATATAGTGCAGTCATGTAAAGTAAGCCCTTATGAATCATGCCAGGATAAACTTTAACTGGATTGATCAGATGTTGTAGATCCTTATGATGAAACCAATGACTTGGGTAAGAGAGCACTAATCTTAAACTTGCATTTTGGTAATGTATGTTAAGTTTCAAAAATATGTATCCTGAATGTAGTTACTAACCTGTCCATTCATGTTATTGCTCATTTACTATCTTTAGTATAATAAATAAGAAATGGCATTAATTGAAGCTGTTGTTGGTATACAGTATGCCGGATATTGAGGAACTATGAAAATATCAAAATCTTCACACTCTCCATTTTCCAGTACTCACAACAGGCTAAGGTGTGAATAAAGCGCATCCTCTTTATTTTTATCTCATCATGACCAAGGGCATACTTAATTACGAACTTTGGATGCAGCAATATTTCATTTCACACACCCATTATAACAAAGAATTCATCTAATTTCTGGCATTTAGACCACTGGCCTGATTGGAGGTTTTGGTTATCTGAAAGAGGAAGGTGCAGAAATAATGATGCTATGGTGAGGGGAGAGGAGTAAGTCAGAAATGCACAGTTTGTAATTAAAAGGGATGATGCAATGAAAAGTAAAGTGGATATAGAGTTATGAAGAGATACAGCATAGAAACAAGACTTTTCAACCCTCCTAGTTCATGCTGAGAATCAGCTACCATTAACACTAAACCTTCATTGATCCCATTTTTAAAAAAATTCTTGGCACATTCTCATCAACTCCTACCATATTTTACTACTCATTAACATATTTGAGATAATTTACAGTGGCAACTCACACATTTTTTTGGATGTGGGAGGAAACAAGCATCAAGAGAAAACCTACATGGTCACAGGAAAATGTGCAAATTCCACACAGATAGCACCAGAGGACTGAACCTGGTCTCTCCAGCAATGTAGGCAGCAACTGAAAAGGAAATATAGGCATTTGCAGAATATGTTTTCTATGTGCTGCTTCCCATTTGTGCCAGTTCCAGAAGTAACCATCAGTTTAAAAATTTTGGATTTGGCTTGACCCATGGTTGGTGAAACATCCTCCTTCAAGAGAAAGAAAGCTGTGCGGGTGTCTTGCCAAGTGTCTGGTATTGGGTCTGCCATGGCTAAGTAGAAAGAAGTAATTGAAAGCTGTGAAATGGGGATGTGATGGTCAGAGTAGTAGTAGTATAGAGTTGTGATGGAGCACAAGGCTGTTTGGCTGGATTCTTGTTTGAAGGAGATCGTTGGTGGATCAGTGATGAGGGAGTGCAGTATGAAGCTGCCTTTGAGATTAGTGTTGCGGCTGTTGGAAATGGGTATTTGATAATGCATCCATGAAAGTGAAATTAATGAGCTTCTTGTAGTACTGGGTCCATGCCTCTGGAACTTCACTTCCTGGCTTTGATATTATCATTGAACTTTTCCTCATTCTGCTTGATTGTCTCTTTGGATGGTTTCTTGGACTCCTTCAGACAGAGGACATCTCTTCTCTTTACTTGTTAAAGCATTGCATCCACATCTGAGTCTGAAAATTGGGATTCATATTTACTTTCTGTACTCTGGCATGACTTTTGTCAAGTATCCCAAACCTTAGATGACTGCCACCACCGGCTATAGGCATGAAAATGCCTCCTCTTCACTGTATGCCTTAGCATTATTAGTCAGATGTTGATGAAATTGGGTCTGTGGATGTGTATAAAGGCAACATCAGTATTGACTAAACTCACAAGCTTTTAAGGGTGATTTAATAGATTAAGATTAGTAATCAACTGCAAGATTCCAAAATGGTAGTTAAAATAGAGTAGTTAATAACTTCCGTAACAGCTGATGAAAAACTATTACAAAAAATGCACTGACTCTTGGGACCATTCCATCACTATCTAGTAGGATGAGTGAAAACTTAGAAGAGGCTTGTTCATTGTAGTCATATTAGATATGTTATTAGGTATACCACTTTGGTTTAGGGCTAATTTTCATTAGAACCATCTTGCTGTAACCTTCACTTATTCTTCAGAATTCTACAGTATCCTCAGGCATTGCTTGATTTTGTTAAGTAATAAGGTTTATCTAAGTAGGGCTGCTAGAAACATTGGTATATAGAGGAATCTTGAAGTGAAGCGTTTAGCTCCCTTAAAGTGGCAGAACAAGTGGATAGAGCATACAGAAGGCATATGGCGTACTTACCTTCATGGATCCTTTGGTGAGGTTGCAGAGGTTGTTCACCAGGATGTGGCCTTGTCTGGAGGGTATGAGCTGTAAGCTGAAAATTGGACAAATTTTCATCGTTTATCTGGAGCATCAGAGGCTGTCAGTAACCTGATAGAAGCATTTAAAATTATGAGTAGATAGAATAAATATTCAGAGTCTCTTTTGCCAATGTAGAAGTGCTAATTAATATGGGACATAGGTTTAAGATGAAAAGGATTAAGTTTAAAGGAGATTTACAAGGCAAGTTTGTTTTTACACAGAGATTGGTAGGTGCCTGAAACATGCTGCCAGGGGAGGTGGTAGAAGTAACTGTGATAGCAATGTTTAGGCAGCACTTTGGCATACAAGTGAACAGGCAGGGAATAGAGGAACAGGAACCATGTGCAGGCATTAGTTATGATTGGCATCATGGTTGGCACAGATGTAGTGAGTTGAAGAATCTGTCCTGTGATGTCCCTATCCTATGCTCTACCCCTATCCCCCAGGAATTAAATACTTTAGCATGCAAATCTACTGTATCTCGTTTGCTTATGTTTTCTATAAAGATACATGTGTACAAAATAAACTGAACAGTACCAGCTGAAATTTATTCAGTATATAACATGAAAATAATGACACAGGAGTAAATTATGGTCACTTAACTTATTTGTACTTTTTTTTTCCTAGAGTTGTTCAGTCCTGTGAAAGTAGTGACAGGAATAATTGAAACATACAGTTCACAATTCACAGGGCGCTGGGCAGGAGTTATGGGATGTGAGCATGTTCCTAGGTGGGTTGTGTTTTCAGTATTTTTCAAATGCTACTGCACTAAATGATGTAAGTAACACTTCTGAAGAAATGCTCAATTACATCTTCAGTTCTACACTGTACAATCATGAGTCTTTTTAATAATGTATCTTGTAACAATTTGTAAATACCTTTTACTTTACAGTATTTATTATCCTCCATAACTTGACTAATGCTTCATGATGATGAAATGGAAAAAAAATTATTTTGCTATTAATTGAAATATTTATGTTTAACCTAGCTTTCAAATGACATGTTTCTAATGTTAAATAAGAATTAAAATATTTTCCTTTTTCATAGTCATGCAAAATGGGAAGAGCTGTTAAAAAATTGCAGTGCATTCATCTTTTATGGAAAGGAACATTTTCTGGCAAATTTATTGCCATCAAAAATTGTCTCTATGAATTTCCCAGGTATTCTTTGGATTCTTAATTTTTTTGGTCTTATTTCATGTATTTAGTTCTTCTCTTATCAGCTATAACTTTAAATAATCTTTAGGTAACATTAATTATAGCATTCTTAAACAAGAAGTTTTGCTTGAATTGTATGGCTTTCAATTCATGAGGTTTTGGGAAAGAGGATGTTCTTCAAATGAGGAGGGTCAATTGAATTGAACAAGAGTTAAGGAAGGAATGGTTTAAATAAAGTAGTTAGAAGAGCATTTTAGTGAGGAAAAAGTTATAAAGTTAAAGAGACAATGGTGTAGGCCAGCAAAATGGGTAATGATAATCAGAATGTATCAGGAGGAGGCACAACATACGATTATATTAACACAGAAGTTAGAAGGATAAAATTAAAGACACATTCTGTGAATGCATGTTCCATTTATGACAAAATAGATGGATTATCAGAACAATTAGAATTAAATTGTCCATCAACAGAGACGATAGTTGCAAATGACCAAGGTTGAGTGGAGACAGGTAAAATGGTAAAGGAGTGAGAAAGCCCTGATAGTAAAGAATAGGGAAAACATAAGAAAGATAAGAAATAAGAGAGATAAGAAATCAAAGTATAGTCATTTTATGTGGAATTAAGAGATAGCAATAGCAAAAAAATATTGGTAATTGTAGATAGACTACAAATAATTATGATAATGCAGTATAAATCAAGAAAGGAATGAGTTATACAACAAAGGGTAATAAATCAGATTGGTAGTAAAGCTATGGTAGATTATAATGATGGTAATACTTAATGGATATCTATTTCTATGTCTGAAGCAACTGTGAGGAAATGGGCTATGTTATATCCTTTTAAAAAATAAATAATTAATCAATAATCCGATTGTTAAATGACCTTTAATGAAAAGTGGTCATAATGATACAATTTGGTATAAATATTGTAAGTGATTTAATACGAAACCAGGGTCTGCAGAAAGGGAATCAATTATGATGATATGAAACATGAGTTGCAGATATGCAGCTAGCTGATTAACTGTCTCACAGCTCCAGCAAATAAATTTGATTCTGACATCCAGTGCTGTCAACTTGTAGATTCTATCTGTAACCACTTGAGTTTTCTTCTTTGTTCTATTCTCATGTCCCATAGGTGCAGAGGTGGCCAGGATAATTGGCCACTGTAAACTGCCCCAAATGATTAGCTGGGTAATAGAATCTGGGTGGGGTCTGATGGGAAATTGGGGAGAAAAAGATATAGGAAAAATTAGTGAGGTTACGGGTTTGCTCTGTGAACTGCCATAGATTTGAAACACCTAAATGCCCTTCTTCTACAGTATATACTAAGGGAATATGAAGTTGGCTGTGGTAGACTGGGAAATGACAGCAAAGCAGCAATGTTTAACATTAGAAAATATATAACACATTACTTACAACAAGCATATACTTCATTCTGACTCTAAACCCTGCAGGAAGAATGTTTAATCAAAGATAACAAGCTAACATTAGGACAAGAGAAGGCGGACAATCTTGCTAAAGGCAGTAGTAACATGATAATTGGGAAAATCAAAGAATCATGAAAATTGCTTGGCCTGTATGAGACCATATGAAGCAAACTGGCTGGCCGTTATTAATTTGCATGACAGAAAGACTGCAAAAAAAGTAGAAAAAATCTCCTTTATAATTTTTACCAAAATCCCTGAAGTGTTTCTTCTCCGTTATTTTCTTGATAGCCTGTATTATCTTTGAAAACATGTGAAACACCCTGGTTTCCTTGGCTGCATATGTTTAGGGAAGACACTGTCAAGTCCCGCCAAATTCGTGACATTGAGACGGCTTGTCCCACCCCAAACCCCAGTTTGTGTGGATGCTGTGTAATTCACTACCCTGTTACAAATTAGTGCCATGTGATAACATACAATTAAAGGAATTATATTTATGAATCTTAACTTGAGGATTAGTAAAGAATAACAAAACAAAAAGGGCCCATTCCAATTAAACAGTCAAATGTGCACAAGTTGGAGCTCATCTTGAACTTCTCTGTCACTCACACAATGTCAGCATGAATGCCCACACCCCCTTCCGAACGTCACTCGCAATCCATCTCAAACAAACAGGTCTCCCACCGGTTCTTCCCAGTGTCTTCTCTCTTCACCTCCTGTTGAACAAAAGCCCAAGACCAACGTTATTGTCCCTCACCAAGAAAACCTCCCACTAATTGGGTGGCACACATTCCACATCATACCTTATCTTCAACAATAACCCAAAAAGGCTGAAAGCAGAACAGAGCTGCTGAATTAAATACCTACAGCATAACATTGCAGATGTGAACTGGAGCATTACACATGTATGTTTTTGTATGTTGCCTAATCATTCACTACTGTTTTCAACTGAGTACAGTGCCGCTACAATTCATTGCTAAGGCCCTTCTGTTATTGGACTATAATATCCATGCTTATTTCACTTTTATTGTTGAATCTGAAGATTGTTTGATGCTGTCATTTCATTAATATACAATCTGGTTCTTTTCTACATGCTATATTGTGCCAAGTTTGATCTCGTAGATTTTAGCCATATGATTATATATCGCACTGGTTAACTTGCTGCAGGTTTGGTGATTTTAATGGATTGCAGTATTTCAATATTGTTGAGTTTTTTCTGGTGTTAACCCTTCTTATAGATTTTTTTCTCACAGCAGTATATGCCTTATTTCTATACTTAAAAATTTATTTAGTCATTGTTCCACAGTTGTTTCGATGGACTAATACTTGTACAAGTAATTACACAGAACAAACTCAAATATGGCCATTTAATATTCATTGTGTGAGGTGCCTGTGCTCCATGCCAATATGCAGAGGTCATACATAAGTTCCCAGATCTATGTTCCCAGTTTCTCATTGCTAAAAAATAAAAAGATTGTTTTCCTCTTCAAAAAAACTTGCATCATTTAAGTCAATGGTACCACATTTCTGACACCAAATGTCATGTTACTATACATTTACATTTCTGTTAAGGTACTGTTGATAGATGCTGACATGGAAATTTGTGATTATTCTAAGATACAAAACCTGGCCTGCATTTTCCATTTAACCTTCACATGTGATTAAAAATTACAGGGAGGAAAATTTGCTGGTATTTAAATATTTGTGTGCTTTATACTGTCAGGAAAGATTAATATCTTTTCCATTTTTGGGTTCTCTTTAACCATATAACCATATAACAATCACAGCACGGAAACAAGCCATCTCGGCCCTCCTAGTCCGTGCCGAACTCTTAATCTCACCTAGTCCCACGTACCCGCTCTCAGTCCATAACCCTCCACTGCTTTCCTGTCCATATACCTATCCAATTTTACCTTAAATGACACAACTGAACTGGCCTCTACTACTTCCACAGGAAGCTCATTCCACACAGCTATCACTCTCTGAGTAAAGAAATACCCCCTCGTGTTTCCCTTAAACTTCTGCCCCCTAACTCTCAAATCATGTCCTCTCGTTTGAATCTCCCCTACTCTCAATGGAAACAGCCTATTCACATCAACTCTATCTATCCCTCTCAAAATTTTAAATACCTCAATCAAATCCCCCCTCAACCTTCTACACTCCAATGAATAGAGACCTAACTTGTTCAACCTTTCTCTGTAACTTAAGTGCTGAAACCCAGGTAACATCCTAGTAAATCATCTCTGCACTCTCTCTAATTTATTGATATCTTTCCTATAATTCAGTGACCAGAACTGCACACAATAATCCAAATTTGGCCTTACCAATGCCTTGTACAATTTTAACATTACATTCCAACTTCTGTACTCAATGCTTTGATTTATAAAGGCCAGCATTCCAAAAGCCTTCTTCACCACCCTATCTACATGAGACTCCACCTTCAGGGAACTATGCACTGTTATTCCTAGATCTCTCTGTTCCTCTGCATTCCTCAATGCCCTACCATTTACCCTGTATGTTCTATTTGGATTATTCCTGCCAAAATGTAGAACCTCACACTTCTCAGCATTAAACTCCATCTGCCAACGTTCAGCCCATTCTTCTAACCGGCATAAATCTCCCTGCAAGCTTTGAAAACCCACCTCATTATCCACAACACCTCCTACCTTAGTATCATCGTCATACTTACTAATCCAATTTACCACCCCATCATCCAGATCATTTATGTATATTACAAACAACATTGGGCCCAAAACAGATCCCTGAGGCACCCCACTAGTCACCGGCCTCCATCCCGATAAACAATTATCCACCACTACTCTCTGGCATCTCCCATCTAGCCACTGTTTAATCCATTTTATTTAGGGGGGGAAATTGTAAAATTTTGTAATAATCCAATTTCTATGTCACAAAGACATTTGTAAAGAGGGCTAAAACTAAGAGCATGGGTATAATCATTTAACATTATTTGTTTAAACATCTGTTTTATTGTATTTCATTTCTTTTATACTTTTGCTCTTATTTGCTAGAATGTCAGTTGGTGATTCTTCTTGATCTGGTCCAGACCAGTCAAAGCTACCGACGACAGTCAATACTAGACAGAGCAAAAAGGTAATATTTTAAATGTTAAATCAGGCAGAAGCCACTGTACATCATAAAAGTCTACCATTTACACAAGAAAGTGAAATGTGGGCAACAGGATTTTCATTCTCTGAAGGCAAATGTAAAGGATATCCAAAGAATTCCATGGCTTTTTTCAAGTGCCACTTCAAGCTGAATTTGCCTTTTTTGGCTGCAATATCTATGTGCACTTTCCTGTATCACATAAGAGGTTGAAGTAAGGGTTCAAAGATGTGCTTGTTTTGTACATCAAAGCATGCAATGAAATGTATCACTTGCATCAATACCCAACACATTCTGAGGATGTCCTGGGGGCAGAAGGCAAGTCTTGATAAGTTTCTGGTGCCAAGGTACTGCAAGTACCGACATGTTTCCGACACCAACAAAGCATGATCTGAATTTCTTAACTCTAACCTGTACATCTTTGGAATGTGGAAGGAATTTGGAGCACCTGGAGGAAACCCACACAGCCATGGGGAGAGCGTACAAGCTGTTTACAGACATCAGTGGGAACTGAACACTGTCGTTGTAAAGCATTAGGCTAAATGTTATGCTCTCTGTGATTCAATGGTGACTCTATCTCAGTTAGCATAACTTGAAGCACAACTCCTCTAATTTGTTTTTTCCATAACAATCTCTGATAGGAGGCAAGGCTATATGTGGAGTCTTCAGACAAATATGTCAAGGTTTTGCAACAGTTTTTAACTGTCTCCAAAATCCAAAAACTTACATATAAACATTGATTTATATTAAAAATAATTAAATTGCAAATAAGCATTTAAAACAAAATAATGCATTAAACACTTAGAAATAACTGAACTGATCAGTAAACAGTAAATAATAAAGGAAGTCTGGTTGATATATAATCACAGAATGGATTCCCCAAAATATTCCTGCGGTTTTTCAGCACATTTATTTTGGAGTTGGATTCTGAATCAAGTAATACATGATTTACCTTGGATCAACATTAAGATTGGGACTCGTAGCTGATGGTTCCCTTTACAATCATCACCCACAACTAGACCTTATACTTGACTCACCATTAGGTTTGCTTTGTGAAAAGTCAAAGTTTATATAAATTCCTAGAATCTTAGTAATTGCACACAGGATGTTTTAATCTCAGTTCTTTTTTGCACTTAATATTTTGTATTGCAACAACACTAAACATCATGAGGGTTGTGTTAATTCCATAAGAAATTTAATATTTATGGTCAAAGCAATGCATTTCTTGACCATGTACATTTTATTAATTAGCTCTATTAACTATCTTTGAATGGAGACACTGAAAATATCTCCATTTAAGTTTTTTTTACTGCAGAGCAACCAAGCTATCTCAGCAATAAAAGATTGAGGTAGAATGTTTAAATGTTATTCCAGGCTCAATTAATCTCAATATGTTCACTCAACTCATTCAAATTCAAATTTAATTATCACTCAACCATACATGAATATAGCTGAACAAAACGGCATTCCTTTGGGGCCAAGGTGAAAGACATACACAACACATTCAAAATAGTGAACATAAAGACATATATATAGCCGAAGTCCCTGAGCAACATTTCCCATATATTGACGGTACAGTTTCCAGCAGAGTGCAGATGCTTGCAATCTAGCCTATCATTCCAGCAATCGAACACTGGAGGACAGCACCAGTGGGAGAGGCCAGCCCCCAAGCAAGCACAGATGCCATGCTACACCTACTCTGGTGTCTCCTCCCCTGGACCTCAGCAGTAGGTAAGCCTGTGGCTTGAGGCTTAGTTTTTGCTATAACCAAAGTCATGCAGCTCCCCTGCCATTTGTCACGCCACCAAACAAGGGAGAAAGGCCTGCAGCATCTTATATTATTGACATCCAACAGGGTCTTATGATTGCAAGAGAAATGTCCGAGACAATCACCCATGCTTACGTTACATGCCACCTTCATGAACCAACTCTGATGACATCAATGCCTTCCTCTGGCAGGCAGCAACATGGTCTGCACCCAGTCCAGCACCTCTGCCAACAAACATCTCACTGATAGGGTAGACCTGCAGTACCCAAAGTTCTTGGAGTGCAACATTGTCTTGCTATCATAAAAAGGCACTTCATAAAAGGAAAAACACCTTTGGTTGTCCCCCGAGACGTTACTGCATCCGAACATGCCACCATCTTACCAGAAGTACTGATCTCAACCCACATCCCAGCTGCTTGTAGATACCAGGAGTAAAATGCAGATTCCCACAACTCTTTGGAGATTACCTGTAGAACAAGACATGGTATTAAAGATTTTTTAAAAGATTAGCTTTATTTGTTACAGGTCATGGAAACATACAGTGAAATGCTTTATTTGCATTAATGGCCAACACAATCCAAGGTGTGCTGGGGGCAGTTCACACATTTTGTGGCCAATACAGCACGTCCACAACTTACTAAACCGAACCCATGTGTCTCTTGAATGTGAGAGGAAAACAAAGTACCTGGAGGATTCCCACACGGTCACACTGTCCACCGACAGCGGTGGGAATTGAACCCAGTTTCCTGGCACTGTAATAGCATTGCACTAACTGTTATGCTACCATGCCTTAAGCTTCAAAAATATTCCTAATATATAATTACTGAATTGTGCTTTGCTTCACTCTGAGCAGTGTATCTTTTAATCTGAAAGAGTGTATTTTCATCACTAATTCATTGTGCAACTGTTTTATAATTTAGTTTTTGTTCATCTTCTTTGGCAGTGCATTACATTTGTCAGCAGAGGGGCAAATGGATACAGCAATACTCCTAAGCCTGACTGGTGTTCGTTCTGTTATGCTTAATCAGTGGTATAGTACACTTCAGGACAATGCAGTGAAGTTTAAGAAACTGTCAAAAAGTAAGTATGTTTTAAACCAGATTTTTGCCTATTGTCTTAACCTTTCTATAGCTCTTCACAAACTCTTATGTCTTCTTCATGGATTACTTTCCTACCTAACCTTATATCATCAGCAAATTTAACAATCCCATTTTCAGTGCTTTCATCTACATTATTTCATAAATCATAAAAAGTTGATTCCTTTGCAGTGATCCTTATGGCCAGTTATTGCCAACCAAAAAAAAAAAACCCGCTCTCTTTTTTGATTATACGGGCAATTTTCTATGCTACTCACTGCATATGTACTACATCCTGAGTTTTCACTTTCATCAGTAACCTTTAATACAGTATCACATCAAATATCTTTTGGAAGTCTAGATATAGGAAATCCAGTTGTTCCTCTTTATCCAGATGCCAAGTTAAAGAATTGGGAAAAAATAGATAATTCTTTCAAATACCCAGCACAATTAAATTTTGCAGCTCATATCTGTATGTTAAATTTTTCACAGTTTGATATTTTTATGAGTTATGTGAAGAGGAGTAGAATGAGTTGGCAGAATTTTCATGCTGCAGCTGAATGCTATACCTGGGAAAAATAAACTGTAATATCATCCACCCGCTATAAGAGTTTGCTAGTTATTTCTTGTATAAGATGATGAGAGGCATTGATCATGTGGATAGTCAGAGGCTTTTTCCTGGGGCCAGGATGGCTAGCACAAGAGAGCACAGTTTTAGAGTGCTTGGAAGTAGATACAGAGGAGCTGTCAGGGGTAAGTTTTTTTTACGCAGAGGGTGTTGAGTGTATGGAATAGGCTGCCGGCAACGGTGGTGGAGGCAGATACGATAGTGTCTTTTAAGTGTCCTGGATAGGTACACAGAGCTTAGAAAAATAGAGGGCTATGGGTAACCGGAGGTAATTTCTAAGGTAAGGACATGTTCGGCACAGCTTTGTGGGCCGAAGGACCTGTATTGTGCTGTAGGTTCTCTATGTTTATTGTCATGAT
Organism: Hypanus sabinus; assembly: GCF_030144855.1. Lineage (NCBI taxonomy): Eukaryota > Metazoa > Chordata > Chondrichthyes > Myliobatiformes > Dasyatidae > Hypanus > Hypanus sabinus. Next base: position 43,733,788 of record NC_082727.1, read on the forward strand.
GTTAACCATATCTAAAAGATTTGATCTTTATTCTGTCACATCCTGTAGAGTAAACAGAAACAAAGAATTTTGATCACAAAACATGAGAAAATCTACAGATACTGGAAATTCAAAGCAACACATACAAAATACTGGAGGAACTCAGCAAGTTAGACAGCATCTATGGAAAAAAGTAAACAGTCAATGTTTCGGTCTTGATGAAGGTTCTTGGCCCAAACCATCAACTGTTTTCTCTTTTACATAGATGCTGCCTGACCTGTTAAGTTCCTCCAGCACTTGGTATGTACTGCAAAGAATTTTTATGTTGCTTCATTGAGGAAGAACTTCTCGTCTTAATTGTCCAGAGGGAGTGATTGCTTTTGTATGTGATGTAGATTAGTTTTTTCTATAACCAGTTCCTAAGTCACAAGTGAAAGTTGAAGAAAAGCTGTCATGTTGGTGAATATAATTTCCAAGATGGTGGCACGACACAGCTTGAAGCGGCCACTCTGGAGCTGATTATCTGTTATTTGTGAAGTGGGGTGCCATGTGCAATCGTTATCGATTGAAAATAGACGTGGGAGCATGGAGGAACATCAGGAAATCTCCAGGAAGACCTTCTTTGTTGCTGCTGTGAGGTCCGGGACTCTGCTGGGAAGAAGAGGCCCCCAGTCCTTGAGGTCGCGTTGCCAATGGCCGTTGGTGGGGCTGTCTTAATACACTCTGCCGAGGATGTTGCTGGGAGAAGCTGTGCAGGAGGGGATGGTCGTTGGCTTGGAGGCTTGACGAACTTGGAGTCCACTGTGGTAAGGTCTCTTTCATTGTGTGCTGCATCTGCAAGGCTGAGTCAGGTGGCACCGTGTAAGTCCATAGCGGGGGTATTTCCTTCTGCCGCCGGCGTGGGATGGCGAGTCTGTTGGGACCCTCGGGAATTGTGGTGATTTCTTTTGAACTTATAGTCCTTTAACATCTTTGGACTATTTTTACTGTGACCATAGTCTGTTTTATATCAATTATGCTATTGTTTGCACTGTTGTAACTATGTGGTTTTGTGCAGGTCTTGTAGCTTTAGTGTTTGGTCTTGTTTGTCTGGTGGATTTGGAGCTCCTTTCCGGGGAATGCGCTAAGACGGTAGCACGATATTAATACGCAGCAGCCTCTCCAGATTCTGGATTGGGGATTGCCAAATGTTATGTGGATTTTCTGGTGTAGTCTGTTTTGTCATGTGCTTTTGTGATATCATTCTGGAGGAACGTTGTCTCATTTTTTAACAGCATTGCATTTGTGGTTTCTAAATGACAATGAACTGAATCTGAATAAGGATCATTATTGGAAACTGATCACCAAAGCAATATTTTGAGCAAAGAAAAATCAATTAAGGAACACCTAGAAATTTGGATTCTGTTTTTGTTTGCCTCTTCCATAGGGGTAGTTATTCAGCCTATTAAGCCAGTTCTATCATTCAGCTAGATCATAGATCATATGTTATTCAAACATTCAAAAATACTCAACAATGATACTTGAGAAAGGCCTGTGTAACGCACTCCTGATAATTAATTCCCTTTTTCCTTGTTTGATCTATTGGGGCTTGGGAAAAGAACTAAAGACTTTATTTTTGAGCCTTTTTTTAGTGGTTTCCACCTGTTCTTTGGAAAATGATGAGGACACAAAGGGCTAATAGTTGATTTGTATCTGTCATCCATGGAGTTTTAATGGAGCAAGGTGTGGGGGGCTGTTCTCATAATCTCTGTTACTGACTGGCATACTAATTAATACAACACAAAAGCTATTTGGCCCGTTGGGTTCATACCATATCCCAACATTAGTCCTGTTTTCTCCTTTCCTTATTTCCTTGCAACCAATTCTCCCTCACATAGCTCTTGCCTTCCTTTGATTCTTCGCTTCTTGCACTTGTGGGTATTTATAACAATTAATTAACCTACCAGCACATCTTTGAGATGTGGATGGAAACCAAAGTTACCAGCCTTGAAGTGAGAATACAAAATCCGTAGGGTTAACACTTGAGGTCAGAATTAGACGCAACTCCCTGGAGCTCTGGGCAACAGCACTAACTGCTGCACCACTGCACCACCACAGTTTACTTGGAATCTTAGATTTTGGCGCCTTTGCTGATAGAAGGCTTGCAGAAGTCCTGTGCCATTCCAAAAGTCTTATTGCTTCTGATATTTTTGATCTGAGGTTTTTCGAAAGTCAAGAATGAGGCTTAAAACTTGTTGCTTATGGTCATTTGTTTAATTGCTAAGAGAAGAAAGGGATTAGAAAAGGAGAACAGCAAAAGCAGAACCTAGTAGTGAGGGAAGGTGAAGTGGAAAGGAACTGATCCAACATGATCTAGCTACCTTCTACCAATTTGTTAGCAGCAATAAATTCCATTCAAATTTTATTGCTTGAATCAACCAATGAGATAGGCACCATTCAAGTAATGTTGATATGCAAAATACAGCCAGGAAAATATTGAGGAGCTTTAACCATTAGGAAGCACACTGAACAATTGCATATACATAGCATAAAATGTTAATCTGCAAGGAAAATAACAATTATACAGCCCAGCATTCCATCTGATTCTAAATCACACACTCAGAATCATTACATTTGAAAATTCAGAGGCAGATAAACTTGTGATATCTATGTTAAATATAAAATGATCAAAAATACACCTATGTTATGAAATATGAAAGAGTATTTATAAGATTATGGCATGCTAGGTAGATTGTTCTTGCAAGTAGGCACACTTACGTGAGTTTGAACTGTTCCATTAATGATTGCCCTTATACAAGAAAAAATGTTAATTATGATAAGACATATCAGGAAAAATATTAGGACTTGTAATATTGAGTAACCCTAGCTTCCTAGACTTAAATTAATCCAATCTAAGAAATCCCATCAATTAGATTGATGAATTAATTCTGTTTCTTTAAGAATACAATCAGCCAAATATGTTTTGTCTTCAGACTTATCAGTTATTCAAGTATAGCACTCCTTGCCTATAACTGCACGTTCCCCCCTTCACTGCTAAGAGAAGATCTAATGCCATTTGATTTTGAAGAACCATCTTACACATGTTGTTACTTTTTCCAAGGCACCTGCATTGTCTTGCTTGCTCTTTCAAAGGCTGTAACAGCATTTTTAATCTCTATTATACTTCTTGCAACACCATAAATTTGATGTAAAAATTTGGAATAAAACTGATGCAAAATGGGCTCCTTTTGAAATGTCTTGTTCACTTCTAGACTTGGGATGTAAAATAAAGTTTGTGAATGTTTGATAGCAGGAACAATATATAGCCCAAATAACAAGATCCTAGCCAATTACGTGAAAGAGAGATATCAGGCCCATTTCCACGTATAAGATACTTATTGTTCCAGGAACATAGACCTTTTCTTATTAATTGAGAGGAACCTTGTTGTACTGTAATAATTTTCTGACAGATGTCTAGTCCTTAATCAGAGTTTTTGTTATGTGTGTAGCGGTGGCTTTCCTTATTGAAATAACTTCCACCCATCATGAAACCTTATCCAGTATTACCAGTATGTCTGAGTATGCTTGACACTTTGTCAAAGTTATGTACTCCACTTGTAAATGTAAAAATGGGCCAGGTGGAGCAGAAGCACTCAATTGCAGTAGCTTTTTACTACTCCAGGATTTGTTATCTGGATGTCATGCATCTTTTATACATTTGTCAAGCTTCATCCTAAACTTTGGATTTCACTCTGCTGATCACCTTTTCCACTCCAATATGTCCTAAGGAGTGTATCTGCTATGCCAGATAAGCAATCAACTTAGTTGAAGCTGCTAGTCTATGACTAGTGTTGTATCCCCATGCTCCATCACTGCGATTTCCCATCAAGAGCTACTTTTCCTGGTTAGAGTGTTGAGCTTGCAGCTCTCAAATATCCTGTATGTCCACCTGTGACACAGAGTTCAACTTCATTTCTATAATTTCAGTTGCCATGTTCAAGGTACTTTTTAAAGTTTTATGATCCTTTTCAATTATTTAATTTTATTTCTTTTGCCCTTTCCCATGCTACCTTTTTTGCATTTTTCATCTCCAAATGCATTTCCATGGCTTTCCATTGCAGTTATTTTGGAGTGGCTTTTACATTTTAATACAGCAGCTTCTGACTACAGTAATACGATATTCATGAGTTTTGTACTGGTTGGCCATTTTTGATTGGAGTATCTACAGCCATAAGAAATCTCTTTTGTCTCCATAAGTTTCCAAAATCATGAACAACTCCAAAAGCATATCAAAAACCAGTGTAGATATTAGCTGATCTTCCTTTTGCCACCTTACAGGCTTTAATCAGAACTTTCAGTTCTGCTTGTTTCGCAGAGGTATTGGAGCCATGCTTCCTGATATCAGCTCCTCAATTTCAGAAACAATGGCCCATCCAGCCATTCAAATTTCTCCTTCAATTGTAGAGGAGTCATTGGTGTTCAGAATCCGCTCTGGGCTCAATAGAGGGATTTCTTTGTAATAATCTGTATCTTCATGGCATGTTATTATTCTTGCACAGTCATAGTAATCTTAGTCTAAAAATAATTAAGTACATTCACTTCCAGTTAATAAGTTCAAATATGTCTAGTTTTTGCTCTATCAAGGCAAGCACGGGCTTCAGTCATTTTTTTTGAATGTCACGATAGTCCACTGTATCTAAGGTTGCTTGACAAGCAAATTAGTATTATTGAATTAGGATCTTCCAAGCTTTGTGAGGCAGGGCAATGAACTTACTGCTGAGCTCATTTATGTTGTCCACCTTATTTCCTATATCTACAGCTTCTAGTCCAATGTCCTTTCTTAAGAAAAAAGTGACTTTCTGTTTTAGAGTTTGGCCTCAGAGTCTGAGTGTTGTAATGTGCTTGGTGAATTCCAGTCCCACTGTTTCTATTGGTTAATGGATGCTGGCTGTTGACTCACCGGCAGCAGCTGAGACTGCTGACTCATGGTCTGTGGCTGTTGATCAGCAGGTAAATGACCCACCTGTAGTGATCTTAATTGGATTTCAATATCCCATTCCACTTGTTTGGCGGCTTGCACTAGATCACAATATAGAACATCGACTTCACTCCAACTCAGTTTTGTCAGCTTCATCATTTTGGTGATAGCTGGTTTCAAGTCTTCCATAAAAGTTTACTTCAGGGGACCATATGTACAGTCCTCCATGCTAACTTTTATTCCCTGAACTCCTGATAACAAACCCCTTGCCCTGTAACATTCCTCATATTCAGAAATATCCTCAGAAATCTTTCACTTTCAATCGTTCTCCTCCAATCAGTCTGTATTGGGCCTATTCTTTCAGCCACCTCTTAGTAGCATTTCAACTATCTTGTATATTTTGTTTATTATCTCCCATATTGTCATCAATTCTATGAGTCAGCTATCAGATTTGCTGAGAAGATAACATAGTAGTTAAAATTTGTATGCCATCAATTTGTGCAGTTTGTATATGTTCTTAATGTGTTGAAACTCATCCCATGTCTTCAAACTCCTTTTTTTTTTAAGGATGTGAAACCTCTTTGGAGCACTCTTCGATGGTGGTTGATGGAAAACCATCTGTCTCCTTTCATAGGTTCCATCTTCAGTCCTATGTGTCTTCACTTCTTTGATCTTTATTGGAGCCAGCCATGACATAACTGCCAGTCCTATTGTTTCATCATTGTCATCTTCACTAGAGGTTGCTGTAGAGTCCATGTCATGTGCATCCTCAGAGTTTGGATGGTGCTGCTGTCTTGGATGACTATCCAATGTAGGGGGTGTTTCTCAAAGAGAAGCATCACTGGCAGGACCGCCCACTTGGGGTCCCTGCTGGGCTTTCATATGCTGCTTCAGTTTACTTCAAAGCTCCACACAATGCACTTCAATTTGATTACACTTAACATGTTTTTTTCACTCATTCAGCTAATGCAAAAAATAGCACTTCAGACATTTTACCGTCTTTATCATACTGCTTTTGTAGTTCACTGTGTTTCCCTTTGCTTTTCCAATTGTGCATTTAACTTCACTTGTCCAGTTAACTCACAAATTTGATTCTCAAGCTGACCACATGTTAGTTTAAACTCAGATTTGTTCTTCTCACTCAACATGCTCGCATTTTCTTAACTGTAATAATACAGCTTACATCCAACTATTTGTTTCCTTATCCCAAAGAATTCTCTGTATCTTTTCCCATACTTTCTCAATATCATGCAAAACTCACATTTCATTAAACACAATATTGATGGTATATTTCATCCTTTTTTCATTAATGATATCAAATTGAAATGTTTTATTCAGATAAGAACTCAAATGCTCAGTTGTCTGTTCACACATAACTGGAGATATAGCTCCCCCTTTTACTGTGGTGGGGTACACACCTTTTTGTCTTAATTCAGTCACATATAACACTTAATTTGTATGTACTTTTTATCACTTGGACTGCGATTGAAATTTGTTGGTGTCAAAGTATTATTGGATTGCAATCAAAATTATTTTAGGATTATAATTGAAACATTGTTTTAAGATTGCAATTGGACTTTTAGGATTGTGATTGGAATGTTATCTTAGAAATGCAATTGAAATATCATAGGATTGCAATCAAAGTTTTGTAGGTTTGCAATCAATATTTTATTGGTTTTCAAACAATTTTTCCTCTCTAGTTTACAATCTTAATTTTTTAAGCACTAGATCACAATCGGAAGATTTCTTAGCTACTTCACCAGTTTGTATGAACTTAATTTGATCATAATTTTAATATTTTCAGAGTAGCTTTTCTTTGCTCTTAAATGTCCACTAGAGGGTGTATTGAAGCAAGATCCAGACGGTTTCTGGGAGAATTTTAAAAATAAGGAGGAAGATCGTACTGTGGCGACCCACTTCCCAGTGAACTCACAAAGCGGCGCGCGCCGGCATTGAGGCCGGTCCCAAAAAGGGCGCCAAGTCTGCTTCACCAGCAAGGGGAAAAGCCCGCGCGCGGAACGGGACTGTGAATATGCACCCCTACAGCATTCACGCCCGGGAAAGTTAGAAACGGGAAGGTTTTAAAGCGAGGCCGCAAAGTTTGAATAAACAATTGGTGACCCCGACGGCCCAAACAATATTTGGACCGGAGATGAATGACGCAGCATCTGTTCATGCAGTTTCATTAAAACTGCCAAGCTTCTGGACCCTGCGACCTCAACTATGGTTCCAGCAAGCAGAAGCCCAATTCCACATTTGGCAAATAACCTCAGATGCCACACGTTACTACTACGTGGTGAGCTCCCTCGACCAGGAGACAGCCGCCCAGGTTGAGGAGTTCATACAGTCGCCCCCGGAGGACGGCAAATACACTGAATTCAAAGCCCTGCTCATAAGGACTTTCGGACTCTCACGGCGCGAGCGAGCTGCCCGCTTACTGCACCTGGATGGTTTGGGAGACAGGCTGCTGTCAGCTTTGATGAATGAGATGCTGTCCCTGACCAGAGGACACAAGCCCTGCCTCATGTTTGAGCAGGCATTCCTGGAGCAGGTGCCCGAGGACATACACCTGCTGCTGTCTGATGCGGATTTCAGCGACCTCCGGAAGGTGGCGGCCCGGACAGACGTGCTGTGGAAAGCCAAGAAGGAGAGTGGGGCGTCCATCACACAGATTACCAGGCCATGCTCCCGGCAGCAGACCAGACCAGGCCTGGCTGCAGAGCCCACTAACCCCAGAGGCAGGGGTGAGGAGACCAATGAACAATGGTGCTTCTACCACCAGCGGTGGGGCACAGAAGCCTGCCGCTGTAGCCCGCCCTGCAAGTTCCCGGGAAATGCCAGGGCCAGCCGCCGCTGACGGCTATGGCGGCTGGCCATCGGGATAGCCTCCTGTATGACTGGGACAAGCAGTTGGGACGCTGCTTTTTGGTCGACACCGGAGCCGAGATCAGCGTCTTACCTCCGATGAGTTACGACACCCGCAACAGAGAACCGGATCCCACCCTGAGGGCCGTGAACGGCAGCACAGTAAGGTCCTATGGCACCCATATGGTGAGGCTACAGTTCGGCTCCAGCCGGTTCACGTGGGACTTCACACTGGCCGCCGTAGCCCAACCGCTTCTGGGCGCAGATTTTTTGCGGGCTCACAGCCTACTGGTTGACCTGCCCAGGAAGAGACTGGTCCATGCCGAGACCTTTCAGACGTTCTCCCTGGGTGCAGCCCAGTTGCCGGCCCCTCACCTCGGCTCCATCACGCTGTCCGACAACGACTTCACCAGAGTCCTGGCGGATTTCCCATCGGTTCTGGCACCGCAGTTCACGGCAGCCATGCCCAAACACGGCGTACAGCACCACATCCCGACCCAGGGACCACCCCTCCATGCCCGCGCTCGGTGGCTTCCCCCGGACAAGCTCCGACTGGCGAAGGAGGAGTTCCAGAGGATGGAGGAATTGGGGATCATACGGCGGTCCGACAGCCCATTTGCCTCCCCCCTGCACATGGTGCCCAAAGCAACAGGGGGCTGGAGACCATGCGGTGACTACTGCAGGCTGAACGGGGCTACAACACCGGACCGCTACCCTGTGCCGCACATTCAGGACTTTGCAGCAAACCTGCACGGCACACGGATCTTCTCCAAGGTAGACCTCATCCAGGGATACCATCAAATCCCGATGCATCCAGAGGATGTCCCCAAAACGGTACTCATCACCCCGTTGGACCTTTCTGAGTTCCTCTGCATGCCGTTCAGCCTAAAGAGTGCTGCACAGACATTCCAGCGGTTAATGGACACGGTGGGACACGAACTAGACTTTGCTTTCATCTATTTGGACGACATTCTCATAGCCAGCAGTAGCCGTCAGGAGCATCTGTCCCACCTCCGTCAACTCTACGCCCGACTGAAGTGAATACGGCCTAACAATCAACCCGGCCAAATGCCAATTTGGGCTTGACACCATCGACTTCCTGGGCCACAGGATTACTAAAGACCCCTCTGTCCGCTAAGGTAGACGCAGTCCGCCATTTCCCCTGGCCCAACACAATCAAAGGCCTTCAGGAATTTGTGGGTATGGTGAATTTCTACCACTGCTTCCTCCCCTCAGCAGCCCAAAGCATGCGCCCCCTGTTTTCCCTGATGTCGGGAAAGGGCAAGGACATTACCTGGGACAAGGAGTCTGCTGCTGCTTTCGTTAAAATCAAAGAAGCCTTGGCAAACACCGCGATGCTAGTGCACCCCAGAACGGACGTCCCTACCGCCCTCACATTGGACGCATCTAACACGGCAGTCGGTGGAGTGCTGGAAACGCCAGCGGGCCTTGGCTGTTTGGCACTGCATGCACGTTTTCGACTCCATTCACAACTTAGCGCACCCCTCCATTAGGACAACCGTCTAGATGGTAGCCAACAGGTTCGTTTGGCACAGACTCTGCAAGCAGGTCAGTAAATGGGCCAAAACATACATGCAGTGCCAAACAGTCAAGGTGTAGCGGCACACCAAAGCCCTGCCGCAGCAGTTCCACCCCACCCGCTGGCGTTTTGACCACATTCATGTGGATATCGTGGGCCCCCTGCCAGTGTCGCGAGGAGCACAGCACCTCCTGACTATCGTAGACTGGGTACCAAGACGGCCAGAGGCGGTCCCGCTCACAGACACCACCTCCGAGTCCTGCGCCCGGCCATTGATTGCAACCTGGGTATCTCGCTTTGGTGTACCGGCCCACATTACCTCCGACAGAGGCGCCCAGTTCACCTCCAGCCTGTGGTCAGCTATGGCCAGCCTTTTGGGGACACAGCTGCACCACACAACTGCCTACCACCCACAGTCGAACGGACTAGTGGCGCATTTCCACCGTCACCTGAAGTTGGCTCTCATGGCCCACTTCAAAGGGCTTAACTGGGTGGACGAGCTTCCCTGGGTCCTGCTCGGAATCTGCACGGTGCCTAAAGAGGATCTGCACACCTCATCAGCCAAGTTCGTGTATGGCACACCCCTGGTCGTCCCAGGAGAGTTCATACCAGCCCCAAGGGGCAAGAGGAAGAACCCGCAGCAGTCCGGGACAGACTACGCGAGAGACTCGGTAACCTGGCCGCCATATCCACTTCACAGCAGGGGCAGAACCCGACCTGTTTACCCAAAGATCTGCAGAACTGTAAGTTTGTTTTTGTACGACGGGGTGGACACTGGACACTGCTACGAGGGGCTGGTTACGGTGATCAGAAACAACGGGTCCACATTCGTGCTGGACATTGGGGGGAGAGAGGAGGTTTTCACGGTGGACCGACTCAAACCGGCCCATGTGGACTTGGCGCAGCTGGTCGAGATTCAGGCACCACGGTGTAGAGGCAGACCTTCCAAACAGGGACCGACCCAGAATGAGGACATTGGGGGGTGTATCGCCGGTTCTGGGGGAGGGGGTTTATGTGGTGACCCACTTCCCAGCGCACTCGAAGCAGCTCACAAAGTGGCGCACACGGGCATTGACGCCAGTCCCAAAAAGGGCGCCAGGCTTTCTTCACCAGCGAGGGGAAAAGCCCACACGCGGGATGGGACTGTGAATATGTGCCCCCTACAGCATTCCCGCCCGGGGAGGGCAGGATCAGGAAGGCTTTAAAGCGAGGCCGCGAAGTTTGAATAAACCTTTTTTAGGAAAGGAGAGTAGTGAAAACACAGCATAGTAGCAAGCAAAGACAAAAGCAAAATAAGACTGATAGAATGTGATTTAACCTTCATATACCAATTTGTTAGCAGCAATAAATTCCATTCAAATTCTGTTGCTTAAATCAATAAGATGGCCCCTATTCAAGTAATGTGATACCCAAGAAACTTTCAGAAAAATACAGAGGAACTGTAACTACTAAGAAACACATTGCATGATTGCATATTCATAGGTAATTATCTAAAAATATTAACAAGCTTGTGGTGAACTATGTGCCTGTCTGGACACGCCCCCTTCTGACTGCTCCTGTGGCTCCTCCCACAGGCCCTGTATAAAGGCGATTCAGGTCTAATCCTCTGCCTCATTCTCCAGGATGTAATATGATGGTCACTCACTGCTGGTTCCTTCTTCAGTCAATAAAAGCCGATAACTCGCCTTACGTCTCAGTATGAGTTATTGATGGTGCATCAAAGCTTAAGAAAGTTAAACTACAAAGAAATTAACAATTCAGCTGTCTAATCCAACAAACTTCGCTTAAGCTATTTTTACATCAATTGATCAATGTTTCAGTCAGAATTCAGACTGAATTTCATCGCTCAACACCTTTAATGCATGCTTTGAAAGGGAGAATAAAACTACACCTGCATGAGACCCACAGCTTTTAGTGACCCTGTGATCTCACCTTGCAGGCTGATGTCTTGACATTCTTCAAGAGCTTAACCCTTGCAAGGCATCTGGTGTACTGAAAACCAGTTATGATCAACTGGCTAGAGTATTCAGACATCTTCAACCACTCACTGCTGTGGTCTGAGGTTCCCATCTGCTTCTAAAGGATAACAACTATTCTGGTGCCCAAGAAAAGCAGGGTGATTTCCACAATGACTATCTCCCAGTACCACTCACGTCCACAATAATGAAGGCATTTTGAGAGGTTGGCTCTGACTAAAATTAACTCCTGCCTGAGCAAGGACCTGGACCCATTGCAATTCACCTGCAGCCATAACAGCTTCACAGTGGATGCAGTTTCATTGGGTCCATTTAGCTTTGGAGCACAAGACATACATCAGGTTACTGTTTATCAATTACGGCTCAACATTCAACACCATCATTCTCTCGCTGCTAAAGAAAACAACCTTCAAATCCTAGGCCTCTATACCTCCCTCTGCAATCTAGATTGGCTGGTTAAAGGGTGTTGATCAACAACCTCATGCTTAATGCCAGCGAGACCAAGGAAATGATTATGCTCTTCAGAAGAGGAATTGGGGAAAATGCACACCAGTCCTCATTGAGTACTCAGTGGTGGAAAGGTGAGCAGCTTCAAGCTTCTGGTTATCAACATATCAGAGGATCTAGCCCAGGCCCAACACATTGATGTAATTATGTAGAAGGCATGCTGGCAGCTCTTGGTTAGGAGCTTAAGGAGATTTGGTGTGTCGCCATAAACTCTTACAAGTTTCTATAGATGTATGGAGGAGAGCATTCTCATTGGTTGCATCATGGCCTCTTATGCAGATTCCAATGCAGAGGCTGCGGAGGGCTATAAACTCAACCAGCTCTATCATTGCCATAACTCTCCCATCATGATGACATCTTCAAGAATGCTTCAAAAAGCGCATCTAGCATTAAGAACCCTCACCATCCAGGTTATACCCTCTTCTCCTTACTACATCAGGGAGGTGGTTAAGGAGCCTGAAGAATTAGGAACAGTTTCTTAACCTCCACCATCAGATTATTAAATGGCCCATATAAACACTACCTCATTATTTTTGCACTCTTTATAGATTACTATGTCTTTGCATTGCAGCTGTAAAACATCACATTTCATGTCATAAAGTCAGTGATAATGAATCTGATACTGACTGTTCACTTTCATTAATTTGAACTGCCCCAATTAAAGTTGACCTGAAAGCCTATAGGTGTTAGTGATTTCCTAAGCTCTATTCCAAGTAGTTGCCTGGGCATAGGCAGGAGTTGGAAATTGCTATGGTTATTTTAAATAATCTGGAACTGAACACTAATACAATCTGGGGACAGGTTAATATATTGCAGTTGGTTGTGGTATTGCAACATGGTGTGTAAGTGGAGTGGGAGGAGGAAAGTTAGCTTTAGCTTTCTGCTTTACTCAATGACTACATTTTCTTCCAGATTTGTTGGAACTAGGGAAGACAACTGGTCAAACAATTCTTGAAATTGCCAAAACTGGAAGGAGAAACATTTCTAAAACGGATACTGAATTTTCTTCTGAGAATCCGTTTATTTCAGGTATGTTTCATCTATAGTATTTAATAAACCTAATCTTCAATGTATGCAGATGAATTTGTAATTTCTAAATTGACTTATGGTCTAAAGAGACAATTAAATGCCATGATTAAAGTAGTTTTTTTTATATGCAATATACCTGAAAGTATTATGTTGCTTTAGCAATTTGATAAGGAACTGGTAATAATTATGGATATCAGTGTTTGCTGCATTTGTAAACATCTGTTTGATTCTTGAGGGAAGCAATGTGGTTAGACCACCAGTGAAATCAGAAGAAAAGTAAAGCTTGACTTTCAAGAGTAATTGATCATTATTAGGCCGCAAAATTTTGAACAAGAGGAGATACGTTATCCATGTTCAAGGAATTTTCGATCCATGATTCCATGTGTTTACTTGAACAGAGTCCCACTCTAATGTCAGCCAAGTTTCTAAATTGGCTGCTGTTAACTGTCACAAGGCTACCATCAAGGTTTAGGTTTAGTGGTTGAAGTAAATAGAAAGTAGCATGTTTGGAAAATATTGGAAATGGTCAAAATCTTTGGTAAAATGGATTTTACTTGCCACTTATAGTGCAATCTCTTTATCATTAGAGGGGTAAAGCCGTTTAGGTGATTGCCTAACTAAGACCTTCAGTTTAGCCAGAGGTATAGATTTGCTTATTATTCTGTATTCCACTTCCAAAATGCTGGAGGAACTCAGCAGGACAGGCAGCATCTAGGAAAAGAGTACATTCAACATTTCGAGCCAAAACCCTTCAGCAGGACTGGAAATAAAAAGCTGAAGAGTAGATTTTATTGTAGAGGAGAGAGAGTCAATATGAAGAGGTCAAGCAGGTGACTTGAAATAAAGTGCGAAGGGGTTTGTGGATTCATGGAGCCAGATGGTGGGGTGGGGGGGGGGGGGGCGGGGAGATGAAGGTAGACACAAAAGGCTGTGGAATAATAGGTGGAGACAACAAAGAGCTTTAGATGCTGAAACCTGATAAGTAAGGCTGGCGATAAATGGAACCTTGTAAACGAGAGCTGAAGGGCAGATGGAACCAGCCGTAGGAGGAGAATAGCTGAGTAACGGAGGCAGGGGGGGGGGTGAAAGGTAGGGTTGGAAGGAAGTGGCGTGACAGAACCAGAATGGATATTAAGGAGAGAGAAAAGATAACAGGTTTCTTGAAATCTCAGCCCAATTAGTCTATTCTTACAACATTAACTTTGTTTCTCTCACTGTTCATTTTATCTAAACAGCTGGTATTTACGGTATTTTCTATCTTGCACATTTCTAGAATTGTGATCCAGTATTTATTATTGCTTTTTAACTCATCCGTTCAAAGACAACTGATGCTTGCAGGCATTTGTACTGTCTTGAGTGGGTCTAAGAACTAAACTTTGCTGTCATAACATACCCACAGACACAATGGAATTCTGGGCTGAAGCTCTCTCCAACCCTTAAAATAGATTGTAGCTGCCTGCCTTATCAAGGACTGACTTTATCCCTCTCCCTTCTTCTTTTCTCTCCCATATTACCCTTGCACACTTTGTTTGCCCAGACCATCTGCCACATCCATTGCAAGCCTTGGAAGGCAAATTTCCAGTTTACCTCCTTGCAGGTAGATGAGCATCAGCTAGGGATACTCCAAGTCACAATGAGGGAGATTGAGGATTCCTGACACTGGATACCTTCCTGTGTCAGGATTGTCTACATTCTTCAACTGCCTCTTCCACATTCGATGTTGAACATCTTATGGGCAGTATTCTTGCCACTCAGTCAAATTCATGGACCCAACTATATACAGTAGGATTTACTGATATAGCTATACTGGCAACACTCGCTGGATTATAAAAAAACAATAAATAAAATTATGGTGGATAACTCATTTTCTGCTTTCTTGTTAGCAGTAATGGAATTTTAACTCTAGTATGGTGCTTGGTACCCAGTGGTAATAATGTTTTTATTTACTTAATCCAAACAGGATCCAGGTTTTCCACCGTGAATGATAGACATCTTGGTTCTATATCTGAGGATTCTAGCGACGAGGCAAGGAAGTATCACCCAGAAGAATATATGACTCAGCAAAGTGCTTTTAATTTCATACTCTATGGACTGCCAAATCTTATTGTCACCTGAGTTGTTACAAATGAAGTACTAAATTTCTGAGTATATATTGTTGCAAATCTTTTAGAATTTTCAGTGTTAACTTCTAAAAATACAGAATTCAAGTAATTTTAATATTTCTGTTATGCATTTTAAAAATATTTTGGTTGGATTTATAAGATTTCAATCAGCAGTTCTTATTTTTAACAAGTTTATTGTGTGATTTTATTTTCCATATTGAATGTTTTGGCCTAAATTTTCTGGTTAATGGAATATTTCATATTCTATTATTTAGTAGTTTGAAGCAATGGTAACAATTGTGGGAGCATAGCTATATTTTCTCACTGGATTCTGAAAAAAAAAACAATAAATAAATGATCAAGTATTTTGCATCAGTCTTCTCTGTGGAAGACACTAGCAGTGTGCCAGAAGTTCGAGAGTGTCTGGGAGCAAATGTGTGTGAACTTGCTGTTACTAGGGAGAAGAATCTTGGGAAACTGAAAAGTCTGAAGGTAGATAAGTCACATGGACTAGTTGGTGTACACCCCAGGGTTCTGAAAGAGGTGGATAAAGAGATTGCAGAGATGTTAGTAATGATCTTTCAAGAATCAATTGATTCTGGCGTGGTTGCAGAGGAATGGAAAATTACATATGTAACTCCACTTTTCAAGAAGGGAGAGAGGCGGAAAGAAAGTATAAGCCAGTTAGTCTGACCTCAGTGGTTGGGAAGACGTTGGAATTGATTGTTATGGATGTGGTTTCGGGGTACTTGGAGGCACATAATAAAATAATCCATAGTCAGCATGTTTTCCATAAGACATAGGAGCACCAACCTGATTTTCCTGATCTACCTGCATAATGAAATCCCCCATGACTATCATAGCATTCTACTTTGACATGCATTTTCTATCTCCCATTGTAATTTGAAGACCACATCTTCACTCATGTTTGGGGGTCTGTAAGTAACTTCCATCAGGGCTTTTTTTTAACCCTTGCATTTCCTTAGGTCTGCCCACAATGATTCAACACCTTCCAATCCTATGTCATCTCTTTCTAATGATTTGATTCCATTTCTTACCAACAGAGCAATGCCATCCCCTCTGCCTTCCTGCCTGTCCTTTCAATACAATGTGTGTCCTTGGATGTTAAGCTCTCAGCAAAAATCTTCTTTCAGCCATGACTCAGTGACGCCCACAACTTCATAGAGGTACAGTCGTACATGCCAATCTGTAACTGCGCTACAAGTTCATCTACCTTATTCTGTATACTGTGTGTATCCAAATATAACACCTTCAGTCCTGTATACACCTTTTTTGATTTTGCTCATCTTTTACATTGTAACTCATCCTGTTGACTGGAGGTTGATGACCAGTGGTGTTCCACATGGGCTGTTCTGGAACCCCTTCTCTCTGTTATTTTTATGAACAATTTGGATGAGAAAGTGGAATGGTGGGTTAGTAAATTTCCAGATGGTATGAATTTTGATTGTGTTGAGCATAGAAGTTTGTTGAGGGTTACAACAGGTCATTTATTGGATGCTAAGCTAGGCTGAGAAAAGGCAGATGGAGGTCAAGTGTGAAGTTATTTACTTTGGAAGGTCAAAATTGACCGATTGTTGCTGGGCGGCACAACCTGAAGGCCCTATTCTTCACTGTATCTCTACATAAAAAATAATTTTAAAAATAAAGATTAGTAAAGTGAAATAAAACACTGAGCTGCCTAACTTTTCTAGAGAAGAACAAATTCAATTTTTGGATATTACCTTAGAGATGGGATTGTGGGATGTGCTAAGGAAAGAGAAAAGTTGAGGAAAAGTTGATGGAAACCCTGGTAGAGCAGTATAGATTTTCAGCAGATGGAAGAAGTTTGGACAAGGAGGAGAAGGTTTTTGGAAGAGATGCAGCTAAAACAGGAAGATAAGTTTAAGGTGAGCACTGAGAAGAGTAAATGTTAGAAAAATGGAATAAGCAGAAGTTATGATCGAGATAGCAACAACAATGTAGAACAGGTATGTTTGATGCCATACAGATAATTACACAGTACTATCACAGACCTGGGCTTGGAGGCAAACAGGATGTTATGAAAGGACTTTATTGATATAATTGAAAGCTGTCATATTTTTGATTATCAGTGTTAACATGCATATTATAATGTACGGATAATGGGACAAAAGAAGGTCACTGTTGGTGGGAAGTGTACATTGTACATAAATAATGTACAGTATAAGGGAATTTTGCTACATATGAAATAAATATTTTAGAAGTTCAATGGGATTCACAGTGGACAGGAGCGAAGGACAGATAGGTTTATGAGCTAAAAGGAGGGGATTTGGGAATTGTGAGGAATTAGTATGAAAGGAAAGTGAATAGGAAGGAAGTGGGTGACTCATCACATAATTAGAAGTAACTGAGATAGCTAGACAGCAGGTATGGATTAACTGTCAGTCGAAACTCTGTGTCAGTGTATAAAAAGATCTCACCTGCTACTGGGGCCAGATGTCACCATGAGAAAACTATAATAGTTGGGCCCAGAGTTAAAGCTGATAAGTGCTGGAATGCGTGCAGTCACTGCTGAGTTGCATATTGGAATTATGCTGTTAACTCATTGAAGGATCTTCGCAGAACCTGGAGCTGTTCTTTTCCAGCAGGCAAGTTACAATCAGTCAGGTTTCAATATTTATAAGCATAACTATTTGACAGTCAAAGGATCATCATTTATTTCAGCAAATATAAAATAACTGAATGCCCAAATATCCAATTTGCAAGCTTAGACAGCTCTCATACAAGTTAATTTTGTGGCCATCAAAGCCCACAAACTGGTTCTGGATGTTTATTATTCAAAGGCAGATGAATAAGATGGTGCCAGCAAATAACACAGCCTAAGGCAAAGTCCTTCGGACAGCTCACAAAACTACTTCTTTTACTTCTTCTTCAAATATAGTTCTGCTACTATTGGAACCTGTGACTTACATTTTAAATTTGTGTTTTCGGGCTGATTGAGTGATCTAGTACTCAGAGGGAGTTGGATGAGGTTTTGAGTGGAGTGTGCACCCTGGAGGCCAAGAAACCTGGAGATGGAAAGTGAGCCTAGGAGTGATTCTATTTCTTGCCACTGCTGCTGATTGAAGTGTCAAGCAAGATTGAAGTCAATGACAAGAAGGCAAGCAGGTGTGCCTGTATTTGAGCAGTCTATCTCTCCTTCTCCTTCTTCTCACTCACTGCTGCTGGAGGAAGGTGCCTGCATGTGACTATCTCTCTCCCTCTCATCCAGTGTGGATTACACTCTGTAGTTCACATTATAATGTGTTTCAGGTTTCTGGTTATTTTTTTAAATTTTCATTTTGCACGATTTTGATCAGAGAAGACTGGCTCTGTAGCACGCAGACAACAAACGACACAGCGATGAACTGAACATTCCTACACTGTTTCAATTACTTTATGGTTTGATGTTTTATATTTCACGTTTTTCACTCTTTTTTTGCATTTGTGTGTTTTGTTCTATTTTTTATGCATTTGGTGTTTGATGTTTTTCTTTGAACAGGCTTAATGCTGCTGTTTTGTGGTTGTCTGTGGGAAGATGAATCTCAGTTTTGTATACTGCATACATACTTTGGTAATAAATGTACTTTGGATCTTTGAATCTTAATGGGCTTTGGTAGTAATCTGACTGCTGACAGCTCATCTGAATAACTATTTGATGGAACAGCAGTGGAACATGAATAAGTTGTCATTTTGTGAGATGGGATCACTTGTGATCTTACCTGTGCCTTTTCTGCTACCTGTCACCCACCAAGCCCTACCTGTTGCTATTCATTGTTTGACAGTAAAGACTGAAACCATATTCTCTTGCTTCAGAACTGTTCCAAAGTCATCTCCAAACTATTACAGTACCAGTTAATGGACTTTTGTAGTGCCTCCATAAATACATTAAAAGGTTCAAAGGTTCACTTATTATCAAAGTACATACATATACAGTATTAAACTATGAGATCCATCTACTCCAGATAGTCACAAAACTATGGAAGTCAAAGAAAACTCACCCCGAATTGAAATTGCAATGGCAAAAAAAAGCATCAAATTCTGTCCACTCAGAAATCAAATTGGCGAACTGCAAGAATATCAAGCCCCAACCCTTCTGAACAAAAAAAATCTTACAAATTGTACCAAAACTAAATTGCTCAGAAGGTAACAAAGAAAGGATGGGCAAAAGCACAGAATATAAGCAACAAAAAAAAATGCAAGAAAGTCCAGTCCAGTCCATAAGTCCATTAAATTGCACAATTTTGTTAACCTCCTCCCATGGGGATTCTCCACAAGGGAGAGGGAGACCACTCAAAAACAGAGACAAAGCAGCGAGGGAGATGCCTGTCACACACAGACGTCTTATCCAGCAGCTTCAAGCAATAGATAGGCTGTAGATCACAGACACCTTAACCGGCAACAGCAGGAGATAGGCAGTCACACACAGATACCTCACCTGACAGGGATCCACCATAGAGGCACGTCGGCCGTGCTGAACACTCGCTCACTTTCAGCATTCTCATGGATCTTTCAATTTTCCTCAATTCTTTCATCACTGATTGATGGATGCTTTAATCAGCAAAATGGGGTTGATCATGGGTTTGCACCCCATCTCTAAGTTTCACCACAAGACCCGCATTCATCCCCTGGAATCTCCAAACTGTAGGTCTAAATCTAACAGTTCCGGAAACACATTTAAGATAAAAAGAAGACATACAAGAAATGAACATTAGATGCAATACATTTACATCAAATAAGTTGGTAACTTATTTGCAATGCAAATACAAGTATATTATAAATCTCTAACTTCCTTTCACTAACTACACACATTTTTCACAATTATAGCAGACATTTGATTTCAAAGGAACAACTGTCTAGTGTAGCACAGATGACTGTCATATTATAATCATTTGGCAAATGGAAATTTGCCCTTGTGTAATTCACAAGTCACTACCAGAAATTTTGTGACATGGAATTTAATTCACTCTCACAGTATTAATGTGAATAAAGTAAATAAACACTTCCATTAACTTCTTGCTGAATCTTTCAAATGACACAGCTCAGAGTTACGAAAAATGATGATATGGACTATTTTCCAGGAACAACCCTCCCTCCCCCCCCCCCAACAGTAAGGTGGGGTCACTTGCACTATGATTTTGGAGTCTTCCAGATAATTTCTCACATTTTGATGTTGCTTAATGCTTTGGAAGGTTTTCTTCTGGATTTGCCTGCTAATTTTATTTTAGTTTCTGTGTCAAATTGGGTTGGATTTGGTACTTCATTTCAGAAAACTGTAGAAGATCCATCTTGCACAAAATTAATAGAAACAGTTGAAGTTAAAATTAATTAGCTAGTTGCGCTTCCTCAGACCTGTTTCTTCTCTAACAGAAATCGTTAGATCATGCATGCTTTCGATTTTATCACTAATTCCATTCAAATTTTTTTTGGTTTTGTAAGCCTTTTTTGACCCCCCCACTGCATAAGTTCTCAAACTAAGAACACGAACAGTTTAATAATATTGCTTGCAATTGAATTCCTTCTGATTACTGTCATAGTCATGTCTTTGGCTAAAGTGCTTATGTCAATTCCATAAGTCAAATTTATTTAAATCAGCTTCTAGCTTTTTCTCATGTCTTTCATTAAAGTGCTACATTGTATATATACTTTGTGACAGTGTACAGTACAAGCCATTTTGTACTTTAGCAAGAAACTGGCCAGCTAATGTTTCAAACTGCGATTTGAATATTTTTGCAACATTTCATTCTAGAGTTTTCCCTACCTATTCGGACAGATCTCTTACCTGTTCATTAGAATTCAGATTATTTGAAAGAGCCTGCATATGTTTGACACCACTCCATTTCATAAATTAAATTGTCAAAAAAGCAAATTAAATTGTTGAAATTCTCCATTATCTTTAGTGGATGTTACCACTCTGTGATCTCATTAGCTCCTTTGCTCCGATGACAATTCACTGTGATGGTTTCTGTCTGTGGCCACATTCTGTCCATACCTGCAACGTTTGTTCTTGCACCTCTTTCAACAGAGGATCTTTCTGGGTCTTACCTACATTTTCAGAGGTAGTTACTGGAAATTTATCATCAGTCACATTTGATAGGTAGATCACATTTCCTTTTGACCGTGAGAGTTCATATGGCATAGCCATAACAAATAATTGTAAAAGCATTCTGTTTGGAACTCGTGCTCAAACTGCAATAGAATAACTGCCCAACTTTGCACTGTCAGCACTCTCATAATAGGCTTCAGTGATCTGGGTCTTGATGTTACTAGTGACTGCTTGTGATAAGGATAAAATTTGGTGGAATTTCTGTTCTCAAATACCATTCCAAGAGGTTTTCTCTCAGCTTGTTCCAAACTGAGCTCACTTTTTCCAAGAATGTAAGAAACAAAGTTGATGGGTTTATCCCATGATTGGTGCTTCTGGTTATTATCCAGCAAGTTGATTAATAGACAATAGACAATAGGTGCAGAAGTAGACCATTCGGCCCTTCGAGCCTGCACCGCCATTTTGAGATCATGGCTGATCAACTACTATCAATACCCGGTTCCTGCCTTGTCCCCATATCCCTTGATTCCCCTACCCATAAGATTCCTATCTAGCTCCTTTTTGAAAGCATCCAGAGAATTCGCCTCTACTACCTTCCGAGGCAGTGCATTCCAGACCCTCACAACTCTCTGGGAGAAGAAGTTTTTCCGTAACTCTGTCCTAAATGACCTACCCCTTATTCTCAAACCATGCCCTCTGGTACTGGACTCTCCCAGCATCTGGAACATATTTTCTGCCTCTATCTTATCCAATCCCTTAATCTTATATGTTTCAATCAGATCCCCTGTATGTTTCAATAAAGCACCTACACCGGAACTTGATACATGGCATGCCAACTTCATCTCATGTAACATGTCATAATGAACAAGGAGGTCTTCAGCTGCTGATCTTTTCTTACAGTCATCACATGTGCATTGTTCCCCATCTATTTCACATCTTTTTAAACAAGGGATGCAATGGAGTGAACACCATCCCAAGAAATTAAATTTAACACTGCACTTTTCCATGATTTCCCTCTGCTACAATTTCAAGTTTTGTTGCATTGTTCCTGCATTCTACTTTTCTTCTTCATGCTATTAACATTAAATTTCATGGTTGCAAAATACATCATTGTTGCATATTAACTTCATTTCATGCTCATCTAATCTCTTGAAAGCATTCTCCAATATCAGGTGATTTTTTTCTTCTGTGCTCATTATATTTTGGTTACACAATATTTTCCCCACAAATGGCATGAAAAATCTGTTGCAAAGAATAGACTACATAGCTAGACTTGTAAAAACAGTGCTTTGTGCATACTTATAGTTGGGTTCTGTTGACTATATTTGTGCACAAACCTGCAAGTCCAATTTTGTGAATATGGTTTTTCTGTTAATTTTACTAGAAGCCTTTCAAAGTAGGTGGCCGATATTGTGCATCATCCATGACTTGGTTTATTGGTACTTTATGGTCTCAACACTGTTCCCTGAGGCAGTAGCATTTCAAGTCAACATATTCACTTGAAAGCCTGTATTGTTAGTGGAATAGATACAATACAATTCCAATTCATTATTGTCAGACTGAGCTTCCAAAGTATGAGGTTTTCCTTTCAGATTTCATTACAAATTCCCAGTGAAATTACTTTTTCCTGCTTGTTCCAGCAATGGATGTAAAGGCTGCTGAAAGTTCTCACTTGACAATATTTTGGCAGTTTTATTCAGAAAGTACTGTAGTGATTGATATCATTGGTACAATGACTGAATTGGTTTGGAAGAAACAAACCAAACCCAGTTTCACAGCCTTGAACTTTGTTGTATTGGTTGTCTGTTGGGGTTCATGTAAGCCAAGGTCTAAAACAGCACCAAAACTGGAAGACAAGGATAAACTCTAATTAAGCTCTTTAACTGACCAGTCTGCTCCTGCTTTCTTCTAGAATAATTCTTTCTACTATTTCCAAAGACTTCAATTCAAATTATTTTCCTGTTTCTGTTTAACATCATGAAAGAAGTTTTCTTTTGCCCTACCTAGCTGGAGAAAATACATCAGCAGTCCACGTGCTTCTGGAACAATCTCAGTCAGGTGTGTTACTTTTTCATGATTGCATATCAAATTCTACCATGATGTCAAAATTTCCTTTAGTCGCAAGTACATTGTTAACATTAGAGCTGGCATTGTCAGTAATCCTAGAAACTCATTTTTAAGAACTATTTTATTTCATTATATAATGAATTGGTTCTCAGTTTCAGTTATAGATATCTAGGTAAATTGCTGAAAGATGTCTGAGAATGCAGGTGGTAGCATGACTCCCTTATCAGACCCTTTGTATCTATAACTAGGATGTGACATGAGTGAAGAGGCTGGTGGTCAGGTTATTGCTGGTACCTCCCAAAAGCCATCCTTTAACTTGGCATTGTAGGTTAAGTATTGAGGGTCCAGCCAAATTTGCATTAGAGCATAGTTGTTCACAAATAATTTGGATGTTGCACATTAAATGTTAAACACAGCACGTCACAATGCTACTCTATCCCTATGTTTTAGATGACTATACATAGTAAAGGAAGAATTTCAAAAGCTGCTGTAAGAACTCTTGATGTTCACCATTTCATGAGGTACCTGCTAGAAGCCCTGGCTGTATGTACAACTGGTTAAGATGCATAAACATTTAGAACAGACACTCACTCCACAGTGCAATGAAGCAGTATGCACATGGATACGGTAGATTGTCTTTTAATCTTATGGCATTCAGGCCAATTATGCACACATCTTACCGTGTGCATGTCCTACATTCTTCCAACATTGTTACTTGTACTGGTGCCTTCCCTGTTGATGATGGATGTTGCTCATACAACAAATGTGCACTGATTCCTGCTTGTATCCGGAGCTGAAAATATTCAACACTTGCCAGTTTTCATTGATCAACTTCACATAGTCTATATCCAAATCTTCTCTTCCTTACCTCACCTTGCTTATCTTCATTTCAGGGTCTGAACGAGAGGCTAATACCTATTAGAAACCCAGACACCTCCTTTATCACTGCTTCACTTATGCTCTATCCGCCATTCGGCTCAGATTTGCTTCTGCAGAGTGAATACAGATAAGCAATATACTGCTGGTCAGAAATGGACAAGGCCAAGAGGAAGCTGTAGAAAGGAACGGTCTGTAAATCTCTGAGTGACACTGGAAATGGATTGATGTGTAACGAAGAGGGGAACAGCTGGTATAAGCAACAGGTAAATATTTCACACAATCAACTAAGTAATTAGTTAAAATTAGTTAAGCTAAATTGATGTAGGCCTTGACCAGCCTCTCAAAGCATATGCATAAGGCATGAATTTTAATAAATTGATGAAGCAGTAGAGATGGGAGTCCTGCATGATTCCCTGCTCAAATTGTTAGGAAGCAGAGCTAGAAGTGAAACACAGAACCTCACAGGCACAAGAAGTAATCGTGACATGACTGAAGATCAGATTAAATATTCCAGGATAGCAAATGATAGGGGATGATGATAGGCACAGATCTTAATATTTGAAATTAAGATGTAGAAACAGATTGTGAGTACAAACACTTGAGACATATAGGGGAGTAGTTTATAAATTCTGCAAGTGTGATGTTGGGCAGAATATAATTCAGGAAATCAAATGCAAATGTAGTAATGTTAATAAAATATGGGCCGCTCGCCGTTCTTGTTTAAGGGCCCTGATTGTTGTTCCCCCTGTGGCTTTTGTTCCTTCGTTGCCCTCAATTAATTAAGAACTTTCATATATCCACTAGTTTTAAAGATAAATATCAGCTTTGCTGCTGAAAAAAGAAAGACATCTAAAAGGTGAGGGCCACTGTAACCTTTACTGCTACAAATATGATCTTCTTCAGTGCTGGAACAGTACCTCCTTTCAAAGAAATTGTTGGTATTAGCCAAGGGGTCTGTGGACCCCAGATTGGGAACCCACGGTATAAACAAACAAGATAATACATTATTTGTGATATTTACATTTATTAGCTGTTATGATGGATTTATAGGTACATATCTAAGAATTTTTTAAAAATCAGACTTCAAGTTTATAATTCAAGTCAGATTTTTTATATCTTTATCTTTTTATGCTCTTTCTCTAGAGCGCAGATATTCTGATCAATCTGCCTGTAACTGAGCAATTTCCAACTGGAGGCTAAGACACAGTCCTCTGCTCAGCAAATTTCCATTACTTGAATTACTATAACAGAGGGGTTGTCTGTATCCTGAAGCACTCTCCTTGTATGTAGGAAACCAGTCAACTGAAGAGCTCTCATTCTAAATTGACTCTGATCTTTCAGCATAGGAAAAACTCCACTCAAATCTTTCCAGAAACGAGAGAATTTTGAAAAATAATCACTAATGAATTCATTACCTCAGTCACCTTTTTAGGGCCCTGGGATAGAGACGACAAACCCAGATTATTCAGTCATTTTACTTACCATAATTACATTTACTGTGGCTTCTACAGTGCAGATAGATACAAAATGAGTATTTAAATGCTACAGCTATTTCTTTATTCACTATCATTTTTCTTGTCATTGACTCTAATTGACTCATGATTATTTTTCTTACATTACTCCTTTTTATATAAAATTGTGGAATCTCTGACAACCTGTATTTCTATTTCTTGCTAATTTACTGTTATCTTCTCCCTCATTTCTAAATCACTTCCAACTCTCAAGCTTACTGCTTTTACTGCTGTAGCTGTAAAAGCTTCTTCTTTTAATCTAATATCATTCATAGCCTTCTTTGTTAACCAATGATGACATTTTCCTTGTTGGATTTTTAATTTGTTAATGAAATGTAGTTTCATTGAGAACTTTAAAATATATTATTAATGCTGACAATTATATACATATTGACTAATATTTCAAATCATTTCTTCAGACTATCTTAGCCATTGCTCTATTATCTATATATTGTGCTTTGTTCAAGATTCGACTTCAATCTTATTGTATTGAAGCCAAAAACTTTCTTTTCAAAAATCCCCATACCATGAGGTTACTGGTCAAACATGTTTCATTGCTGTAGAACAGAGGTTCCTAATCTTCTTTTATGTCATGGACCACTACCATTAACCGAAGAGCCCATAGACTGCAGGTTCCTGCTCTAGATGAAGCCTAGGATAGACTTTGTTCAAACCGATGCTATGTTGTATCCTTCCAGAAATTTTTTAAGTTGCTCCCACCTACATCCACCATAGTAAGGGCTGTTTAGCTGATTTCTAAAGTGTAAACTTGAGAAATCAGTGATTTAATAGGAACTTAAAATAAAATTCTCTCAGCAAAATTCTCGAAAAGCAGTAATATCTCTGGTAAATGATGATGAAACGTGATAGTTTCTGTGGAGAGTATGGCCAGATGCCCCTTTCAAGCAGTCTAGTCATACCTTCGGGTTCATTTTCCACTTAAGAAAAGCAGCTACGATCTGCGCAAAGCTATCAAGGTTGTGAAACAACATTGAGTTGAAGGTCACAATGAAAAGCACACGTGACGGGTGGTAAGGGTTGCATACCAGCGCCAACTTCAAAGCTGAACATAATGGTGCTGCTGACATCGCGGCCTCTCCTAGATGAGCTCATTTGCTTTTATGCTTAGTTCAACATCACTCACTCTGAGCCTCCGAGGAAAACCACCACTACAAACTGCCACCCGGTCATCTCTGAGGCTGAGGTACACGTGTTTCCAACGAGTGGACGTCGCAAGGCTGCAGGACTGGATGGCATCCCAGGGCAAGTACTTGGGACATGCACAGCACAACTGACAGGTGTGTTTACAGACATATTTAGTCTGTCCCTCTCCCGGTGTAGAGTGCCCTCCTGCTTCAAAACATTCACCATTGTCACTGTACCACAAAAAGACCAAGGTAACATGCCTGAACAATTAGTATCCTGTTGCACACACCTCAATAATAAGCATATGCTTTGAGAGGCTGGTCAAGGCCTGCATCTGCAGCTTGCTACCACCTACACTGGACCCCCTACAATTCACCTAGTGACTCAGTCGATCAACAGATGATGCAATAGCCACAGCTCTACATACCGTCCTTACACAGCTGGAGAAGCAGGATGCTTATGTTGGAATGCCGATCTTGGACTGCATTTCAACATTCAACACCATATTTCCATCCAGGCTCGACAGGAAGCTCAGAGACCTCTGCCTTGACCCTGCCTTGTGCAGCTGGATCCTGGACTTCCTGTCAGATCACCAGCAGGTTGTGGGAGTGGGCTCCCTCATGTCCACCCCTCTGACTCTCAACACAGGAGCCTCTCAGGGCTGTGTACTAAGCCCCCTCCTTTACTCCCTGTATACCCATGATGGTGTCACCACCCACAACTCTAATATGCTATTTAAATTTGCCGACAACACTACATTGATTGGCCTAATCTCAAACAATAACGAGGTGGACAACAAGGAAGAAGTCACCTCTCTGACACAGTGGTGTCAAGACCACTCTCCCTCAATGTTGCAAAAAGAAAGGAGCTGGTTGTGGATTACAGGAGGAATGGAGACATGCAAACCCCTTTTGACATCAATGGATCTGAGTTTGAGAGGGCAAACAGCTTCAAGTTCCTCAGCATCCACATTACCGAGGACCTCATATAGTCTGTACACACCGGCTGTGTGGTGAAAAAAGCACAACAGTGCCTCTTTCACCTCAGAGAGTTGAAGTTTGGTATGGGCCCCCAAATCCTAAGAACTTCCTACAGAGGCACAATTGAGAGCGTCCTGACTGGCTGCATCGCTGCCTGGTATGGAAACTGGACCTCCCTTAATTGCAGGATTCTGCAGAGAGTGGTGCAGACAGCCCAGCGCATCTGCAGTTGTGAACTTCCCATGATTCAGAATATTTACAAAGACAAGTGTGAAAAAAGGGCACAAAGGATCATTGGGGACCCAAGTCACCCCAACTATGGTCTATTCCAGCTGCTGCCATCCAGGAAATGGTACTGCAGCATAAAAGCCAGAACCAACAGGCTCTGGGACAGCTTCTTCCACCAGGATATCAAACTGATAAACTCACGCAGATTTCAGTGTATTTCTACGTTACATTGACTGTTCTATTCATTATAAATGACTATAATTGCACATTTAGACAGAGACATAACATAAAGATTTTTACTCCTCATGTACGTGAAGGTAAGAAATAAAGTCAATTCAATTCAGCTCCTTAAAGTTTTGTGGTTACAGTTGTCTAGTGTGTTACGAACCCCATAACTGGGTCACTTACCAGCAAAGATAGAGAGGTCTGTTGAAGTCTGATGGTACTATTTTTAACAGTATTTATTGGTAAAATTACACAAAAATAATATCAATGCAAACATACAGATACTATACGTCATCAATACTAAATCTAAAAATGCAGGTATAATAATAATCAATAAGAAATAAGCTCTATCGTTGTCTAGGGGATAATGTATTATCCGATGGAAATATAAAAGTCACTCAGTTCATTCAGGCTGCAGCCTTTGGTTGGAGAGAGACAGATTTTAGAAACTTGTTGGCTTTCCTTTATCCGATCTTGATCTGTATTCGTCCTTTAGCGAGGCCGTTCCATGAAAGACTTGTCATCCGGGCAAGGATGGACACGCACACATGCACACGTCCCCACCAGTCTCATAAGTTTCTCCTGATGTGTCTAAAGAGGTTGTTACCCAGACCCTCTTTTATCCTTACTCACGGGGTCTCAGATGTCAATCGGGTTGGGATGATGCAATCCCTCAACCAGCCCACTCTGGTCATCTCCTGAGGACTTCAATGAATAGTACAGTACTCAATTCACAATTCTGTCTCCAAGAGACAATAGCCGTTATCAATGGTTCAGCCTTGCTGAGGCCAGGACACATTCCAAGCCTCGTGTATTCTGGACGTCTCTCTCTCTCATTTCCTGGGTCCCAGACCCGAATTAATAGTGATCTTGCGATTCTCAAAAAGGAGGGGGCATCCTGGCTACTGTTAGGAGGCCTTATATAACTTCCGTCAGGGTTATTTTAGTTTTGCAGTTCCTTAACTCTACCCACAAGGATTCTACATCTTCTGATCCCATGCCACCTCCTCTGCCTACCTTCCTGTCCTTTCAATACATCTCACTGATTCTCCTAATTAAACTACCAAAACGTACATCTCTGAGATAGTCAAGGAAACCAGAGGACTTAAGGGAAGCCCAGCAAGTCCTAGTCAGAATGTGCAAACTCTACGCAGACAGCACCAGATCAGGATAAAACATAGAATAGTACAGCACAGTACAGGCCCTTCAGCCCATGATGTTATGCCAACCCTTAAACCCTGCCTCCCATATAACCCCCCCCCCCACCTTAAATTCCTCCATATACCTGTCTAGTAATCTCTTAAATTTCACTAGTGTATCTGCCTCCACCATCGACTCAGGCAGTGCATTCCACGCACCAACCACTCTGAGTAAAAAACCTTCCTCTAATATCCCCCTTGAACTTCCCACCCCTTACCTTAAAGCCATGTCCTCTTGTACTGAGCAGTGGTGCCCTGGGGAAGAGGCGCTGGCTGTCCACTCTGTCTATTCCTCTTAATATCTTGCCCTAGCTCCTTTAATCTCTGATCATAATGCATACTCTCTAAACCAGGCAGCATCCTGGTAAATCTCCTCCGTACCTTTCCCAATGCTTCCACATCCTTTCTATAGTGAGGCAACCAGAACTGGACACAATACTCCAAGTGTGGCCCAACCAGAGTTTTATAGAGCTGCATCATTACCTCGTGACTTTTATACTCTATCCCTCAACTTATGAAAGCTAATACCCCATAAGCTTTCTTAACTACCCTATCTACCTGTGAGGCAACTTTCAGGGATCTGTGGACATGTATCCCCAGATCCCTCTCCTCCTCGACACTACTAAGTATCCTGCCATTTACTTTGTACTCTGCCTTGGAGATTGTCCTTCCAAAGTGTACTATCTCACACTTCTCCGGGTTGAACTCCATCTGCCACTTCTCAGCCCACTTCTGCATCCTATCAATGTCTCTCTGCAATCTTCAACAGTCCTCTACACTATCCACAACACCACCAACCTTTGTGTCGTCTGCAAACTTGCCAACCCACTCTTCTGCCCCCACATCCAGATAGTTAATAAAAATCATGAGAAGTAGAGGTCCCAGAACTGATCCTCGTGGGACACCACTAGTCACAACCCTCCAATCCGAAAGTACTCCCTCCAATACAACCCTCTGCTTTCTGCAGGCAAGCCAATTCTGAATCCACTTGGTCAAACTTCCCTAAATCCCATGCCTTCTGACTTTCTGAATAAGCCTACTGTGTGGAATCTTGTCAAATGCCTTACTAAAATCCATGTAGATCACATCCACTGCACTACCATCATCTATATGCTTGGTCATCTCCTCAAAGAACTCCATCAGGCTTGTTGGACACGATCTGCCCTTCACAAAGCCATGCTGACTGTCCCTGATCAGACCATGATTCTCAAAATGCCCATAGATCCTACCTCTAAGAATCTTTTCCAACAGCTTTCCCACCCCAGACATAAGACTCACTGGTCTATAATTACCTGGACTATCCCTACTTCCTTTTTTGAACAAGGGGACAACATTCACCTCCCTCCAATCCTCCGGTACCATTCCCGTGGACAATGAGGACATGAAGATCCTAGCCAGAGGCTGAGCTATCTCTTCCCTCACCTCATGGAGCAACCTGGGGAATATTCCGTCAGTCCCCGGAGACTAACCTGTCTTAACGTAAATTAACAACTCCAACACCTCCTCTCCCTTAATATCAACACGCTCCAGA
This sequence comes from Hypanus sabinus, assembly GCF_030144855.1. NCBI lineage: Eukaryota > Metazoa > Chordata > Chondrichthyes > Myliobatiformes > Dasyatidae > Hypanus > Hypanus sabinus. The sequence continues at coordinate 43,764,573 of NC_082727.1, forward strand.
TCATCAACCTCACTCATATTGTCCTCACTGTCATCAAGTTCCCTCTCATTGGTGAATACCTAAGAGAAGTATTCATTGAGGACCACAGCCTCCAGGCACATCTTTCTACCTTTATCTGTAATCGGTCCCACCTTCACTGGATCAAACCCAGGTGACTGGTGCTTTGAGACAACAGCACTGCCTATTGTAACAGTATGCTATTCCTTATCCCAAAACCCCTTCCTTCCTATCAACATGGCAGCTGGAAGGAGGTATGTTTCATGAATTGCTTCAGGATGAGTGAATCATGTGAACATTCAAGTGACTAGAACTAGCAATGAGAATTCTCTTGCTGATAAACATGTCCAAGCCGGTAGCTCAGAGATTGAGAGGCTTTCCTTTTGTGAGAAATCTCAAGCTCAATTGTGCTTCCTAGAGCTCCACATGGCTTTGTTATTCCCTTCTAAAACTTTGGGCAATCCAAATGCAGTGCAAATCTTTCTGCCTTTTCTGTTGCTGCTCCCAACTCAAGAAAAAGTTAGCAAGCTTCTGAAACATCAAAAAAAAACGGTGATTTTGCAAATTGGGGAAGTTGTTATGTATTATTCTCCACAATTCCTGGAGCAGTTCAGATACAAAGACCTTCACATTTAGGTCAGGTAGCTGAAGGCCGAGTTCATAACTGGAGGTCTGCATGCAGAAGAGAACAAATCTCTATCATTAATCTCCTTGAAAATCTTCACCACTGGATGCATTGCTCAAGGGAGGACTGTGATTGTGGCTCAAGGGAGAATTGTACTCTCCAGAGGAAGGATCCTCTACTCCTTCCTTATTTGGCTTTCATTAGGCAGAGCCAGATGCCTAATATGATCATTAAAAAAATCATTATTTTAGGTTAAAGATTTTCACAATGTTTTGAATGGCTGAACTGTAACTCAACATATTTGACCAAACTGACCTCAGTCCCAACTCACTCCTTAATTTGCCTGCAGGTGATACATTCAGACAGCACAAGATTTATTCTTCTTCAAGCCTGCTTTCATGTGCATGACACAGACTGAGTGTTAATTCATTGCAAGTGATTCAATTCCACAGAGGAAGATCCATTTGGGTATTTCATAAAGACTAATATTACTGTATATGTTGTAAGTCAACTCCAGTGGATGAGAACAGAGAGCTCCAACAGCCAGGAGGTGAGTTCTCCTATGCTTCATGGAGAGCAAAGAGCATGATAAACCACAGAAGAGGTCATGATCACCACTACATCCAAGGAAGACCGCAGTTGTGGTAACTGTTGGGACCACTGGACCTAGGCCTCTGAAGTCAAGAGAGTGGAATTCTCCCACACAAATTTCTAATTCTGACTGGTCTAATTCTGGTATTGCTGGGTATGACAGACATCCAGTCACTTTATATGCTCTTTATGCTCTGTTCAAGTATGTCGTCAAGTCACTTTTATTGTCATTTCGACCATAACTGTTGGTACAGTACATAGAAAAAATGAGACAGTGTTTTTCAGGACCATGGTGTTACATGACACATTACAAAAAACTAGACTGAACTACATAAAAAATAACACAGAGAAAAAAAAAGCACAACTACACTAGATTGCAGACCTACCCAGGACTGCATAAAGAGCACAAAACAGTGCAGGCATTGCAATAGGGCAGTAAGGAGTCATACAATATGTTGTATTACAGAAGATGCAAATATTGCTTCTTGCATTGTCCAACCGATTAGGTCCCATTCATGTTCAATTTTATGCTATAATTTAATAAATATTTATTTACAAGACCTATTTCTTTAGGTGAATTTGTAATAATTCCTGAAAATTCTTATGGCAAACATGAAGTGAAACATGTAGTGAGACATTATTTAGGGAAAGCAAATCATGGAGTGACAAAAATTAAAAATATATGTTCTGGAGATTTCTAATTCATGTTATTTTCACAGACTTTAATGCAAACAATGTTAAAGGAAAAGAGAAAACAATAAACACTAGGCCCAAACAGGGCCGTTGACCAAAACACTCAAATTGAAAACAAAGTCTACACTGCAGCTGAAAGAGGACAATTAAGAATAAAACGAATACCGCTAGTCCTCAGAGCCAGTTGACTCGACAGGCCAATTCCTCAGGCAAGGCGGAATGCAGATAATGAAGCCTAGCTACATCCAAGTCTCGACAAATACTACGATGGAATGAATGGAGTTAAATATGATCACAATGAAGTAATAATTAGCTGACATGTGCATATTTACGAGCACAATTGCCGAATTTGATGCGCTGCCGAATCCGTGATTGTGACACTTACTTCATGTCAGATACCTTGTTTATATTTTTTAATTAAAATATTATAAAAATAGTGGAATTATATATATATATATAAAATCTGAAATATATATATTGTTGTTACAAAAATAAAACTGCTAGTTATTTTTTCGGGTCTCGGCCCAAAACATCGACAGCAGTTCTCCCTATAGATGCTGCCTGGCCTGCTGTGTTTTGTGTGTGTTGCTAGTTCATTACTTTGATACTGAAATTAATCTGAAATGTGCTTAGCATCGAAGCTGAAGAATAATTAGGTTACAATTATTGTGTTAATTTGTTTAGTATTTCAAATCATGATCATACTGAAGATGGTGCCATTAAGTGGCAGCTGTTTACCTGAAGCTCCAATGGGAATCATCAAATAACCCTGGTTAGGACCACTAGAATTGAAATCCACAGTCACAGCCATGGGTACTTCAGTAAGCTAAAGCATTTCAAACATTTTAAAACTCTATCAATACACAAAATTGATGAAATCTAAGATGGCAGACTCAGGTCACGAGTATAGTTTCCCTTTATGAAAGTGAAAGTGGCAATGCTACGCCAGTCTACAAGTTCGATTGAAATGCAAAAGTTTTAAAATGGAATGCAGGTCATTTAGACCAATATCCGTTCTTAATGGAGATTATAGGTTATTTACCTCCATCATGGCCAAACGATTAGAGGAGTTTCTACCCATACTGATACGTAATGATCAGACAGGTTTTATATGACAATGCCAGACACAAGACAATATATGAAGGACACTTCACATTATGGATCATACACAAGAAAATTAAATTTAAGCAATAGTGATAAGTGTGGATGCTGAAAAAGCATTTGATTCGGTTAATTGGAATTTTCTTTACAGAGTTTTACATAGATTTGGTTTCCAAGACACAATTATTAAAACTATACAGACACTATATGACAATCTTACTGCTAGGATTAAAATCAATGGATATTTATCAAATAGTCTTACCCTAAAAAAGGGACACGAGACAGGGTTGTGCATGGTCACCACTACTCTTCGCGTTATATCTGGAACCATTAGCTCAATACATCAGACAAAATGAAGATATCAGCAGAATTACTATTAAAGGGACAGAGCATAAACTGGCTTGTTATGCGGAGGACATTTTGATCTATGTAGGGCAACCAACATATTCTTTACCTAAATTGATGCAATCCTTTGAACAATATGGTCAATTATCAGGATACAAGATCAACATAGATAAAACTCAATTACTTCCATATTACTATAGCCCACCAAGAGAAACTGAAAGTCGAAACCCCTGGGCATGGCACAGAGAGTTTTTCAAATATTTGGACATCATTATGCCAAAAGATTTGGCAAAATTATCAGAATGTAATTATCAGCCTTTATATAAAAAAATTGAGGAAGATGTGGCAAGATGGAGCCTGATTCCTTTTTTCAGTCTCAGTTCAAGGATTGAGTCTATTAAAATGAATATACTACCCAGACTGTTATCTCTCTTTCAAACCCTACCAATAGAGATTAATCAAAATCAATTCAATGAATGGAACAAGATGTTATCAAGGTATATTTGGCAGGGTAAAAGGCCTAGAGTTCGTCTCAAAACTTTGCAGTTAGCAAAGGAAAAGGGGGGATGGGGCTTGCCTTCACTTAGAGGTTATTATTTTGCAGCACAGTTGAGAGCTGTGATATGTTGGTGCAACCCATCACATGATGCTCAATGGAAAAACATTGAGGAGCGGGTACTTCCCATCCCCATATAAGCAATATAATGATAACAACCTGCAAAGGTACATAAATACTATTGATAACCCATGGGTGAAATTGACCCTTAAAATATGGAAAACTACTATAAAAGAATATAATCTAGAGGGAGATATTGTAGTTCTTAAATGGTGTGCATATGACTCGGATTTTACACCAAATAAATTGATTGCTAGATGTAAGGACTGGATAGCTAAAGGAATAACAGTTCTTTGCAACATAATGAAAGAAGGAACACTGTTCAGTTTTGAAATGCTTAAAGAGAAACACTTATTAGAAAAACAAGATTTTTTTTAAATCGGTATTTACAGATGCGACAATATGTTAATAAGACACTTAAAAATTAAACCAAGGCAAATACATGCTTGATAGAGCTCTTTAGAAAACCATATAATTCAGATAATGGTAGTAGAATCATTTCAAGCATGTACAAAGGGTTGTCAAATCTTAAAACACATTCGATTTCATACATTAAAACAAAATGGGAGAAGGAAGGAGGGATAATTAAATCTGAGGAAGAATGGACAAAAATATGGAGATATCAATGAAAGTGTACCAGTTCACAGAAATGGAGGGAGTTTGGATGGAAAAACTTGATAAGGTATTTTATTACACCCTCAGAAATCCCATTATGATAGTAGCTTCCCTGTTTGCTGGAGAAATTGTGGAAATCAAAATGCAAATCATTATCATTTTTTTGGGACTGCCCTGTAATCAAAAACTATTGGAGGGGGATACACAATGCCCTACAAGACATCTTTAAATGTGAAATACCCTTGGAGAGTAAGACCATATATTTCGGATATATACCTCAAGAATGGTTGAAACGAGATAAATATTTAATGAATATACTGTTGGTGGCTGGTAAAAAGACTCTTACTAGGAAATGATTATCACAGGAGAGCCCAACTTTAAATACATGGATGGAAATTGCAATGGATATTTACAAAATGGAGAAGATAACAGCATCTGTTAATCATAAGCTGGAACAATTTGACTCATACTGGAAAAAATGGTTTAACTACATAATGCCTCATAGGCCTGATTTTATTCTGACAAATCAATGAATCTGTTGTAAAAAAAAAATCACTCCCTACTTGTACATAAGTCTTTCCTTTTGCTTGTTTTTTCGTTCCACTCCTTTCTATAAGTGTATACCTCAGATAAATACTTTGTGGAGATTTGTGATATATATGATTATATGATATATATGTACAATGTCTGCAATACATCTTATGGAAATGTTTGATGATGAACTTCAATAAAAAATTACCAAAAAAATGCAAAAGTTTTAGACTTCCAGTCCCGACTATCCGATTGGCAAATGTATAGTGTCTGGAAAATAAAATTAGTCTTCAGAGCAAGATTGCCATACCAGAGGGTCCTCAGGGGCTGCTGCATACTTTACATCATGGAAAACATGGCTGACACCCAACATTTTGGAAGCAGTGCTGCAGCTTTATGGCTTCATCATTTTCCACATAGGCAGGACAGCTCAGTCTTTTAAAAGCAGAGGAAGTGGCGAATGCTTTATGAGTAACTCATCATGGTGCAGAAACATGGAGGTTCTATCTCAGTCCTGATCACTACATAAGCTGAGCAATGTAATCAGCAGACACGAAATTGCACACCCTGATGCCATCCCTAACATTGCAGGAGATTTCAACCAGTCCCGCTTGAAGTAGTCACTGAGACAACCACATGTACCATGCCATTCCAAACCCACACTTCGGAAAATCGAATCACCTGGCTGAACTACCCTGGTGTATAGGCAGAGACTAAAGATCACAGTATCGGTAATGAGGAGAAGGTATGATCAAGGGAGAGGGTGAAGTGCTTACAGGGCAGCTTTCAGTCTGTCAATTGGACATTATTCAGGAATTCATCTCATCTTTGTGGCTGAATGAATATACCACAGTTGCCACCAATTTCATTAAAATCTACGTGGATGAGTGTGTGTCTTCGAGAACATACCGGACATGTCAAAATCAAAAGGCGTGGATGAACGAGAAGATTTGTAGTTACCTGAGGGCTAAATCTGTGGTATTCAAGACCGGTGATCTAAAACTATACAAGAAGTCCAGGTTTGAACTCCACAAGGCTATCTTAAGAGCAAAAAATTTCAATTCTGATTGATGTTAGAGATTGAATTGGAAGCACATCAGCTCTGGCTGGGTTTGCTGGCCATTACTTCCAACAAAGTGAAAACTAACATCACGAATGTCAGTGCTGCTTCAGTCCTAGTTGAGGTCAATACCTTTTATGCGCACTATGAAAGGGAGAATAGAACTAGATCTACACAAATCCGTGCAGCATCCGATGACTCTGTGATCACTGTCTTCAGATGCCGAATACAGAACATCTTGCAACAGGGTGAACCCTTGCAAGGTGTCAGGTTCTGATGCTATACCAGGTAGGGCTCCAACTGGTGGCAGTGTTGAAGGACATCTTTAGTCTTTCACTGCTGCAGTCGAAGGTTCCCATCTGCTTCAAAAGGGAGACAATCATACCAGTTCCCAAGAAGAGCAGAATGAACTGCCTCAACAACTAACACCCAGTGTCACTACATCTACTATGATGAAGTACTTTGAGAGGTTGGTTATGATAGAATCAACTCCTGCCCAAGCAAGGAACTGAACCCACTGCAATTTGCCTATTGCTACAATACGTCTACACTGGATGCAAACTCGCTTGCTCTCCACTCTGCCTTGTATTACTTGGCCAATAGTAATACTTACAACAGGCTGCTGTTTATTGACTGCAACTCATCGATCAACACAATCATACCCTCAGTTCAAGTCAAAAAGCTTCAAGACCTGGGCCTTTGAACCTCCCTCTGCAACAGGATCCTTGAGTTCCTCACCGAGAGACCACAGTCTGTGCGGATCAGCAATAACATCTCCTCCTCTCAGACAATTAATACTGGCACACCTCAATGATATGTGCTTAGCCCACTGCACTGTCTCTACACCCATGACTGTGTGGTTTGGCACAGCTTAAGTTTGCCAATGACACAACAAAGGAGCTGATTATAGACTTTAGGAGAAGGAAACCAGAGGTCCGTGAGCCAGTCCTCATTGGAAGCTCAAAGGTGGGGAAGTTTAGCAACTTTAAATTCTTTGGTGATATTATTTCAGAAGACTTGTCCTAGTCCCAGCATGCAAGTACAATTGCAAAGAAAGCAGGGCAGCGCCTCTACTTCTTTAGGAGTATGTGGAGATTCGACATGATATCTAAAACTTTGACAAACTTCTGTAGATGTATATTGGAGAGTATATTGACTGGTATGGAAACCTCCAATGGAAAATCCTACACAAGCTAATAGATATGTCCCAGTCCTTTGAGACCAATCGATTGCAGGAAAGCAGCATCCAGCATCAGGGATCCACCACCCGGGGTAGACACGCTTCTCACTGCTACCATCAGAAAGGTAGAAGAGCCTCAAGACTCACATGACCAAACTGAGCAACAGTTATTACCCCTCAACCATCAGGCCCTTGAACCAAAGGGGATAACATTACCTCACTTTGTTTGCCCCATTATTGAAATGTTCCCACAACCAATTTCAAGGACTCTTCATCTCAAGCTCTGGATATTTATTGCTTATTATATATTATTGTTTGTTCATTTTGCATTTGCTCAGTTTGTTGTCTTCTGCACTCTATTTGAACACCCTGGTTGGTTGGTCTTTCACTGATTCTGTTAGTTATTATTCTGTATAGGTGTATTGTGTATGCCCACAAGAAAATGAATCTCAGGGTTGTAAATGGTGACATACATGTACTTGGATAACAAAATTTACTTTGTACTTTATATTGTTGACAGAATTTTGGATGGTGACGAGGATGTGTATAGGAGCGAGAGAGATCAGCTGGCTGTGTGGTGTCACAGCAACAACCTTGCACTCAACATCAGTAAGATCAAGGAACTGATTGTGGGCTTCAGGAAGGGCAAGTCAAGAGAACATGAACCAGTTATCATTGTAGGATCAGAAGTGGAAAGGGTGAGCAACTTCAAGTTCCTGGGTGTCAACATCTTTGAGGATCTACCTACAGCCCAACATGTTGATGAAATTACAAAGAAGGCAGACAGTGGCTATACTTCATTAGGAGTTTGTGGAGAATTGATATGTCTGCAAAAACATTTGCAAATTTCTACAGTTGTATCATGCAGAGCATTCAAACTGATTGCATCGCTGTCTGGTATGGAGGGGCCACTGCACAGGATCACAAAAAGCTGCATAAAGTTGTAAACTTAGCCAGCTTCCTCATGGACACTAGCCTCCTCAGCGTTCAGGATACCTTCAAAAGGCAATGCCTCAAAAATGACTCATCACTCAGGACCTTCTCAGTGCTACCATCAAGGAGGTGGTACAGGAACTTGAAGACACACACTCAATGTTTCAGGAACAGCTTCTTCTCGATTGGACAATGAAGCCATGAACAATACCTCCGTATTTTTCTTCTTTTTTGCACTATTTATTTAACTTATTTTTAATATTATTGTAACTTATAACTCTTACTACTATGTATTGCAATGTACTGCTGCTGCAAAACAAATTTCATGACATACAGTACATATGCTGGTGATATTAAAACCGATTCTGATTCAGTTGCATATCCAGAGGACGGAATACTATTTAACCATTTAACCCAACATTTCAACATACATAAAGCAAAACACTTTGAAATAATTATCATGAAGTAATAATTCTGGATATTAAATAAATCATATAATTTCAATACTTTTTCCCTACTTCAAAGGTGGACTAGTGGAGATGAGGAAGAAACAATTATCCTACTGGAAGCTGCAACATTCCTTTGCTTGCAATACACTTTTTTTATATAGGGACAACATGGAAGCTGCTTTAGGACAGCATGTGTCACATTGTTCTTCTTCCTTAGCAGTGAGTGATAGACAACACACAGAAATAGTTCAACTCTTCACCTTAATGGAGCAGAGCATATTGCAGCAACACATAAGAACTCCAAAACTAACCTGAAGGATCTTACATCCAAGAGGCATTGTTTGTGCAACCTTATCCAAGATCATTGTGCTTCCTTGGGGTATCCAGCAAGCAGTCAAGATACAATCATTTGTTCCAGTCTACAAAGTCAATGATTCGTAAACCATCACTCGATGCAAAGGGCATGACCAGGCAACAAACAACCATCTTACTATCTGACCTTTGACTCCAGAACACAAAACTAAGTACACAACGACATTTGCTTTCATCAAGTAGTGCGCCATAGCCTATAAGTCAAAATCAATAGTGTGATCAGATAATTCTTCTCCAGAGAAAATTCTGACTGTCCAGAAGAAAGGTTCTCAAGTTTATTTTGTAGTCTGCTGTATGATTCATCAAACATGCTATTGGTGAATACAACCTCAATTCCCCATTCTCCCTTCCCTTTGTTAATGACCTTTTGACAGACAAAATGAAATCAAATGCAAGATCAGTTTCAAAGCCAAATTTATTCAGTATGCTGCAGCAAACACCACATAAAAGTCAATTAATTGCACATGTGCATTGCTTTATACCCTGCCTTTTGCTTGCCCTGATGTCTCCCATGAATGCAAAGCAGCTGATAATAGAGGATATATTTCTTAATGGAGGAGATGATGGATTTGGAAGACTTGGCATCAGGCTGTATCATTTCACCATGACTTACAGTAGTTCAGACTGTCTGGAGATGTGGGATGTAAGTTAAAATGCTGGGCAATAGTCAGAGCAAAAGCAGAGATGGATTATTGTCTGAGAGGTGATAGCTGAATCATGTCATATAATCATAATCAGTCTTCTTATTCATGCTGGTAATATGTTGGAGGACATCTCTAGATGTCTTGATACTGTTTATGATTCTTTGAGCATGAGAGTTATAGAGATGGTGACCAGTCTCTGTGCAGACCCCCTACTGAGGTAAGTTCTGGATCTGCTCTTTGATATTTCGTGAAGAATTCTGACAGTTCTGTCACTGCAGCATGTAATTGATTAAATGGAGCTTTGCACAGAGCTTGAAAGTTAGGGGATGTCTACTTATATCAGCTAAAGCTTACATATCATAGGAATGCAACAATACAATTTGATCAGGCAGCTATCATCGGAGCACATCAACGTTGTCAATGTTCCCTGCCAGTTGCTGGCCCTAGACTCTGTAATGACAACTTAGAGCCAAGGAGTCAGGGGGCACTACAGTACAGAAACAGGACTCTGGACCACCTAGTCTATGCTGAACGATTATTCTGCCTAGTCCCATTGACCTGCAAATCCCTCCATGCCCGTCCCATTCATGTACTTATTCAAACTTCCCTTAAATGTTGAACTCAGATGTGTACCCACCACTTCCTCTGGCAGATCTTTCCACACTCTCACCACCTACTGACTGAAGCAGTTCCCCCTCATGTTCCCGGTGAACATTTCATTTGTGCCAAGCTCTCAATTTTGTAGAGTGTCAAGCTGTTGCAGAGCTTCCTCCCCACTAGTTTATTGTTGCTGGCACTTGTCATACACTAAATAGTTTCTGGAAAAGATCGATTGGTATGTGCTGAGGGTAATCTACCTGCCATGGTCATCTGCTTAGATTATGTGTAATCTATGTTTCATAGCTGTATGAGGGTTTGATGAGGCTACAAATGTTGATTAATAGAGGCTGTTGGTAGTTAAATAACAAGGCTGTGATCCATTAAGCAGAGTCTGAGGCGAGTGATGTTTTTTGGTATTTCAAGATCATTTTATCTATAGATCTGTGGTTGCTGAACTACTTTTAGCATCACATCCACTTGGTGGTTCTGTCTCCTTCCATTCACTTCCATATCCATCTTCTCCAAATTCATCTGGATGAGCTCATCAAGAAAGACTTCTCTCTCATTCTTCTCTGCAAGCTATTAACAGAATTATCTTATGAATGCAGCAAACCTGAACTAACTGTGACTTCTGGATCAATAATGTATCTGAAAGTTCAGAATCTTCACTCAACTAGTTCCATAGATGGTGGACAAATAGGACTGTATTCTCTAGAGTTTCTAACATAGGAGAAAATCCCATTGAACATATAAAGTCTCTACGAGCTTGACAGGCCAGATACTGGGAAAATGTTTCCCTTAGCCAAGGATTACAGAACCAGGGAGTAGAGCTTGTGTATAATGGGTAGGCCATTTAGGAGATAGACTTTCAATCAGCGGGGCAGTGATCCTTTAGAATTCTCCAATGAGAAGACTGTAGAAGTTCAATAGATTGATTTTCTAGACAGTAAGAAAATTATGGTGCTGTGCTAGAATATGGTAGAGGTATAAGATCAGCCACTTCTTGAGTGATGGTTCAGCTAGAAGGCCTATTTCTTATTTAAAGATGCATTGCAAATGTTATGATTCTTGGACTCTGGAGCAGCCTACTTAGCAGGGGGCTGAGGGAAATGGACAATGGACGTGCCAAGTCTACTCATTCATTAATGCCTTGCTGGAGACAAGTTTTCAATCCTCACAAAGAATAGGAGGAAGGAACTGTAGCCAACACCAAATGGAGTCTCTGGGGATTTCTGCAGAGTTAGCCACAGGAATATCACTACTCATTGTATGTAATTATTTGCCTTCAAAATATAGAGGGCATCTACAAAATGTGTTCTTTAGGCCATTGGTTTGAAAAATACTAATTCAGAGACTTTGTTTCCAGTACATTTTCTTCTTAATTTCGCTATTACTATATACACTAAAAATCTTTCATAGTCTTTCTTCTTTAAGTCTATTTGGATAATGCAGGTTTTTGTCCAATCATACTAGTGAACTATTTAACTGCATCAAAATACACAGACCATAAAAGGATAACTTATAAAAAGACATAGTCCTTCAGGAATTTCCATACACTGTTAGGTGGCTGAATGAGTAGAGTGCATAGAAGTAAAAGCTGAAAAGCTATGAGGAAAAGATATTGCCAACTCCACCAGCTTCTCATAACTATAGCTCACCAATTCTTTCTCATTTTGTGACTTTTCAATGCCCTTCAGGTGTGGCATGTTACCTTCTCATTCCATCCTGAGTCCAGTGTAACTGCAAACCTTCTCACCTCATGAAGTCCATAATTTCATAACGTACTTCTCTGTTGAGTTGTATTTGTCTCTTCACAGGTGAAAACTTCTCCACACTGGCAATAAAATATTGCTGCAGGATGCCAACACATGCCAGTCCCCAAGCTCACGCCCTCAGACCTCAAATGTGGTATCGGCATTTTGAGATGTGGAACAATTTCTGGACAAGTGAGCTAGAGGGCGACTTTAAAAGGTCTTTGCTCTTGTCTCAGTTGTTTTATAAATTCTTAAATATGCAGCCAGAATTTTCCTTTACCTTTGCTTAAGAAAAAGCATTGGGCTCCAGCTGATCTGTCATAAAAATAGCATAGCTAATATCTCAGGAAATAGCAATGGATCAACCTATGATTTTATCATTGACAGTCCTTGCATTTCAAATAAGCCAAACTATCAATCAAGCAAATTAACAGATTCTTCCAGCTGAAATTCACAGATCTGAAGATATGGTGAAGCTCTTTTACGGTGATTAATATGAGTCAATCATAAATGCATTTGGATTATTATTATTTTGTAGCTACTCAAAATAATCCTTTAAGATAAAAGTTAAAGATGGAACTACTGAGGAGAATGTTAAAATTATGTTCAGTTTATGGTCTGCAAAATAAATATCTTCAGAAAACCGTGAAAGATTTTTAGTTTACAGCAAATTATTTCAATTATGTTGATAATCAGAATTTTCAGCCTGTGTAAATATCAAATTGAGAATATCCTATATTGAAGTCTAAAGCAAATTAGTTAAATAAACTGATATTAGGTCATTTTAATTATATTAACATTAAACCATAAATAATATTTGTTGTATTTGTGCATTGAGAAAGGTACTCAACATAACTATATTTCATATCCTTAAATAAATAATTATGGGGATTATTTAGAGATTCTATTCACCAAGTTTTTGAAGGAAATTAAAGAGCAGACTTGCCTATGTTCCTTCTCTTGCCCACTTTAATAATGTCCATTCGCCAAGGTGTACTGGGCTGGAGGTCGCTTCCCACGGGAGGCCACTTCTCGGTGGATGAAGGCCCAATGGAAAAAAATGAGTTTGAGTGGTTCCTTTTCTTGATGCTGACAGAGGATTTTTTGAAATTCTGAGACATGTGATTATCAGTGGGGACTGTAGTTTAGTTAGACTCCTTCAGTTTTTCCGTGTTTGCTGATTGGGTGAGTGGGTAATATGTTACTTTTTTTGAGTGGAGGGAGGTTGGGCGTTTGATAGCATTGTCACCGATTTTGCGTTGGAGGAGCCTGGGGGTTAGGGCTTTGACATTTCAGCTGCTGTGGCCTGCTAGTTGATCTGTTAGTTTTTGTACAAGGGAGAGTTTGAGGGGGTGGTTTGGAGCTTGCGAGTTTTGCCTCTTATTCTTTGTTGTGCTGGAGGGTGGCCTCAACAACCTCCACGGTGTTTCTGTATTTTTATAGTTATCTGGAGAAGACAAATCTCAGAGTTGTATTCTGCATGCAAACTTTGATAATAAATCTTAAACCTTTGATTCTTTGAATTGGTCTATTAAGACTGCATACTGCCAATATTAATCTACTGCAAGATCATTCTCTCTGTTACCTCAAATTGTGATATTCAAAATAAACTTAGACTGACCATGGTTGGAAGAAAGATTTTATGGGAAATTATCCCAACTCCATCCTACAAGTTGTGAAAATCTTTTTTTAAAAAGGTTTTGATTTTTTTTTCATTTGTTGAATCTAATTTTCATGCAAGGCATGCATTTTGCCTATATATCTGTGAATGTATTCTGGTCATTATATACCTTAGATTAAAATCTCTTTCAGTTCTTCATGCTCTCAAGCTCAAGAAAGTTAATAATTCCTTTTATTTTGTCATTTTCTTTTTTATTTCAACACAGGTTAAAAAAAGTAACTACCAGGAAGAATTAGGTTCAAGTCAACTATTCTCATCTAACACCCTCTAGCAATGCAGTTGATGGCTCTGTTGAAATTCTGGCTGCATTAGGGACATATTTCATTGAGGGCTTCTCATCCCAGAATTTAGCTTAATTAATGTATTTTAGATGCCTCATGTGCTATTTTGTCCTTTCATAAATAAGGAAACCCAAAACTGCACAGTACTCCATATCTGATTTCACTAGTGCCCAATATGATCATAATTCTTCCTCAATCTAAATTCCACCTCTTGTAGTAAAGGACCATGTGCCATTTGCATCCCTAGCTATTTGCTGCGCTTGCCAGCTAACCTTTTGTTATTCACACACAAATACTTCAATCTTTCACTCATCCAAAATTTAGATAATGCACCATTTAAGTAATAATATTCCTTTAGATTCCACTTATTGAAGTGTACAATTTCACTTATTACACTTCATTTGCCAAATTTTCTCCCACTCACTTAGCCTGTTTCAATCAGTAAAGTTCTAATACCCTAGTCATGATGTACCTTCCCACCTATTTTCAGGTGGTGTTAAGCCTGCACAATGTCCCTTCCTGCAGATCATTAATGAAATCATAAATAATTGAGCCCAAGAACTGATCCTTGGGACATTCCAGTAGTTACATCCTTCAAGACATTAGAAAAAGCTTATTTATTGCTACTCTGTCTTCTATATAAAAAGCAATCTTCTGTCCATGTTAACACTCCGACCGCAGAAGTTTCTATAGATCAGCAGAAATGTTGTCAGCATGTTACCATTAGATCACCCATTCACAAACTCTGAACATCACACCCATTTCATCACTCAGAATTGATTTGCCTGTAAAGTCACAATTCCTTTTCACCATTCTGAGATTAAATGAAAGTTTCTGTCTCCAGCCACAGCTTATTTCTGTTAAATCACCAATTAAAGCAAAATACTTGCAATTCTTGAAAAGTTTCATACAATTTAACTTCCTGATATATTAGTTGCACCATCAATATTCAGAGTATTTGGAAATTTGCCAGTTATGTGCCTTTTTTTTTTTAAAAGACACAGTAACATTTGAAAGTGAAAAGGTTACAAAAGATTCATTTTTCTTCATTAAGCAAGATCTGATTATCAAATGTCATGAAAGTTTTCATTCACTGTTGTCATTATTGAAATAATATTTTAAAGTGCAGTAACTGTATGTGCCAGAGAGTTTCTTATCAGTTTTGTTACAGCTGGTAAGATGATTTATTTAATTATGAATGGGTCATTGATAATGACTCAATTCAAATAGTTATGCATAAAGTGCCTTTATATAGGTTTTATACTGACCCCTGCAGATTCAAAACAATGGTTGGGAAGTATAATTTTCTATTAGAGTCTGACCATTGATTTAAAATATTCCAATGGAGATACTGGGGAAAAAAGAATTAGTGTTTGGGAATGGGAAGCAATAGTGAAAATGGAGTGCATGATAGAATACATCAGTAGATTATCCAAAAGGAACCTGCTTGCTGTTGACATGGAGAGAGTTACTGGGAAAAGTGGGCTAACAATGCTGAAATATTTAACATGAGTCAGAAGTAGCTGAGTGTATGTCCATGGTCTTCTACTGCTGTAGCCCATCCATTTAAAGCTTCAACATTTTGTGCATTTAGAAAGCTTTTCTGCACACCAATGATGTACCACGTGGCCACTTGGGCTACTGTCCCCTTCCTCTCACCTTGTACCAGACTGGTCATTTTCCTCTGAACTCTCATTAACAAGGCATTTTCACCCACAGAAGTGCTGCTCACTATGTCTTGTTTCGTGTTTCTTACCACTGTCTTGTAAACTTTAGACTGTTGCAGTTGAAAATCCCAGATCAGAGGTTCCAGTGACATCATCATTGAGAATGGCGGCTTAAGTCACTAGCTCCTCCAGAAAAACATGTTAACCCATCAAATATAGTATTTTTCAAAAAAATATTTGAACTGAAATGAGGGGCAAGAATGTTGAAAAATAGAAATTTTAAAAGTGACACTGCGGAGCCTGCGGCCGAGAGGAGTGCAGCGAGCAGCTCTCCGACCTGACCGCGTGCTAGCAAGGCGGACGCTGGACCTCGTTCAAGCGAAGTGGCGAATACTTTCAAAATCCTGAAAGAAATAATGGAGTTTCAGAAAGAAATAAAGCAGCAACTCCATGATAAAGTCAGAGCTCGCTAGTGTCAATCCAAAAATAGCGGTGGCAGAGACTCGAATTGAGAAGTTGGAAGATCGCGTTCAAAATGTGGAACGGATTCTGATTAAGATGATAAAAATATTACATCACCAAGAAGGTAATCTGTTTGACCTGGAGGGAAGATCACAGTGGAAAAATATCAGAATCTACAACGTCCCTGAAGGAGCGGCGGGCTTGTCTATGATGGAGTTTATTGGAAAGTTACTTCGGGACACGCTGGATCTTCTCTCAGCTATGAAGCTGAAAGAGCCCACCACACACTTGTCCCAAAACCTACCCAGGATTGAAAGCTATGCTCAATAATAATTAAATTCCTTCAGTACAGCACCAAGGCGGAGATTCTATGAAGGGCCTGGGGTATGAAGAGTGTTTTTCAACAATAAATTAATATATTTCGACCAAAATTACCACCCCCCACGGTCCTGCAGAAATGCAAATAATACTGTGAAGTAAAGCGAGTACTAATGCAAAAAAAAAATTAGATTTCAAACTCCGTACCCTGCTGAATTGAATGTTTTATGACAACGGGATGCAATTGTACCAGACAGTGGAAGAGGTGACTACAGACATGAAGGCCAGAGGGTTGCCCGTCAGCTTGACCAAAACAAGGGAAAGCCTGGCTGAGGAATTATCCCGCTCCGCTTGGGAAATAGTGCGAGAATTGAGAAGGCAGAAGACAGGAGGAGGCTGAGAGAAATATATCAGGAGGAGACCTGGAGTCTCCTAAAGACAGTCCTCACCCCCTTCAGAAGAGCCATAAGGTTTGGCTAACTTTAAAAAATGTTGAGAAACTAAATGGAAGCAAAAGTACACGGTGATAAACCTATCTCGAGAAATACTTATTATAATGTGGATTTTATATTACTTAGTTGTTATTCTTTATTTGCTCACTTACTCCTTTTTTCCCCACCAAAATGAGAATAGGTGTGTGTGCACATATATATGTAGGAGGAGTACACAGGGAAATCTTCTGTGTGATGGATTTGTTCACTAACTTTTATGAATACTGCATTGGGGGCCCTCAACTCACAAGTAGGAGGGGTTATCCCCCACAGCTAGACATTTCCTCTCACTCAACGCAGGGTCATCTACTAGAGACCTCTGCCTTGGAAATACACATTCATTGCCATTTTTGTTATTATTTGTGTTTCTTGGTTCTTATTTGTTCAGGGAGTAGATCGATTAAGTTTTATTCTAGTTTCAATGACACATTGACAGATAAATACAGATGGCTAAGGACAAGGTAAAATTCATTTCTTTTAATGTGAATCAGCTATTAAATCCAATCAAACATGAGAATTTTATCCAATTTAGAACAATTTGATTCATACTGGGAAAAATGGTTTAAATACATAATGCCTCATAGGCCTGATTTTGTTCTCACGAATCAATGAATCTCTTAAAAAAAAAAAATCACTCCCTACTTGTACATAGTTCTTTCCTTTTGCTTGTTTTTTCCCTTTCCACTCTTTTCTATAAGTGTGTACTTCAGATAAATACTTTGTGGAGATTAGTGATATATATGACTATATGATATATGTACAATGTCTGAAATACATCTTATGGAAATGCTTGTTCAATGATGAACTTCAATAAAAAAAAATTATAAAAAAAGAAAATCCCAGATCAGGAGTTTGAGATACTCAAGCCACCAAGCCTGCTTCCAACAGTTATTTCACAGTTAAAGTCACTTAGATCATCTCTTCCCTATTCTGGTGTGTTGTCTGAACAACTTAACCTCATGATCATGCCTGCATGATTTTATACACTCAAGTTACTGTCACATGATTGGTTGATTAGATATTTGCATTAACTAATGCCTAAAGAAAGTCTCAGATCAGGTCTACAGCATTCTAAAGGAGAGTGGGCAGTCCGAAGTCACGGTACATATTGGGACCAATGAAATAGGTAGGAAAAAAGAGGAGGTCCTGAAGAATGGAGGGAGTTGGGTAGAAAGCTGAAAAGCAGGACCCCCAGGATAGTAATCTTTAGATTGCTGCCTGTGTCATGCTGCATGTAGTTGTAATTACTGAGGAGAAGATACTTGAGAAGATGCAGGTCTGAATGTAGATAAGTCACTTGAATCAGATGGACTACACTCCAGGGTTCTGAAAGAAGCATCTGTATAGATTGTGGAGGCATTAGTATTAATCTTCCAAGAATCACTAGATTCTGGAGGACTGGAAAACCACAAATATCACTCCACTCTTCAAGTGAGAGGCTGAAGAATGGAAATTATAGACCAATTAGTCCAATTACAGTGGTTGGGAAGATGTTGGAGTCCACTATCAAGAACATGGTTTGGGGTACTTGGAGGCACATAATAAAATAGGCCATAGTCCATATGGTTTCCTTAAAGGGAAATCTTGCCTGACAAATCAGTTGTAATTTATTGAACAAGCAGGATTGATAAAGAAGTGTCAACAGATGTTATATACTGAGATTTTCAGAAAGTCTTGACAAGGTGCAACACACGAGGCTGCTTAACAAGATAAAGGCCCATGGTATTCCAGCAGGAATACTAGCATGTATTAAAGATTGGTTGACTTGCAGGAAGCAAAGAGTGGTAATAAAGGGGGCCTTCACTGGTTGGCTGTTGGTGACTAGTGGCATCTGTGTTGAGATTGCTAAATTCCATCAATGATTTAGGTGATGGAATTTATGGTAATTTGGCCAATGTTTCTGATGATGCAAAGGTATGTGGAGGGACAGGTAGAGTTGAGGAAGCAGAGTCTGCAGAAGAACTTAGCCAGATTGGGAGAATGGTTAAAGAAGTGACAGATGGAATGTAGTGTAGGGAAGTATATGGTCATGCACTTTGGTAGGAGTATAGGCGTAGACTATTTTATAAATAGGGAGAAAATTCAAACAGCAGGAAACAAAGGGACTTGGAGTCCTTGTACAGGATTTCCCAAAGGTTAATTTGAAGGTTGATTTGATGGTAAGGAAGGCAAATACAATGTTAATGTTCATTTTAAAAAACTAGAATAGAAAAGCAAAAATGCAGTGCTAAGGCTTTATAAGGCATTGGTCAGTCTGCACTTGGAGTATTGTGAGCAGTTTTGGGCCCTCATCTTAGAAAAGGTATGCTGGGATTGGAGCGGTTCAAAAGGAGGTTCACAAGAATGATTCTGGGACTGAGAGTGTTAACATATGAGTGTTTGATGGCTCTAGGCCTGTACTTGCTGATATTTAGGAGTATCTCATTGAAACCTATTGAGTATCAAAAGGACTAGATAGAATGGATAGGGAGAGAATAGTGCCAGAGTCTCAGACCAGAGAGTACAGCCTTGGAATAGAGAGATGTCCATTTAGAACTGAGATGAGAAAAAACTTTTAGCCAGAGGGTGGTGAATCTATGATATTCATTGCCACTCATGACTGTGGAGGCCAAGTCATTGAGTATAGTTAAAGCCGAGGTTGATAACTTTCGATGCTCTGATAGATCAAGAATTTATGGGGATAATGCAGGAGAATAAGGTTGAGAGAGATCATAAATCAGCCATGATTGAATGATGAAGCAGACATGATTGATTAAGTGACCCAATTCTGCTCCTATGTCTTATGGTCTTCAGATCTAATGAGCAGATGTACAGGTGTACCTAATAAATGGCCACTGAGTGAATACTCAAATTATTTTCTTGGAACTCTGGAAATGAACACCATCAACAAGTTGCTTTCAATACATTTAGTGAAATATTCATACATTTCTAACTGAAGGCAACACAAGAAATTACTTTCAAAACAAAGGTTAATCATAATTTTTAAACTGCAAATCCATTTTGCCAATAATAAGTGTTGATTGACCAATAAACACAAGGTCAAATTGATAAGCAGGATGTTATTATGGAAAGTGAGGACAGAAAAATTACTTCATGTTTACTGCTAAATTAGTAAAATTTTTAAAAGCAAGCATGTAGTGGTGAGCAGCAGATTCCAATTTATTGGGCCACATTAGGAAACAATCAGGTTAAATGTCATTGGCATGTATTGTGAAATTTGTTGTTTTACTAGTACATGTTGCCCCAAATAGCTGAAGTTTTGTGGAAATAGTTAAAAAGGTATCAAAAAGATAAACTATTCATTTAACTGAGGAAAAAATTATGTATTTAAATCAAAATACAGAACAAATTTGAAAACTACCATACTGCTACAATGGTAGCAAACTATACATTAGTTCCTGTAATTGAACAAAATCAGTACAGACACTGGGTGCTGATACTGTCCTGCCTTCATACAATGCTTTTGATGAATGCATCCTCCAAATCTTCACTTTTGTTGTAACATACAAAATAATACCTTCAAATTCTTCATACGTCCTAACCTGAAGCAGTGAAATCATTTAATTTTCACTACTGACCATTTCTGGCATCTCCAAGCCTAAATGCTTGAAACTGCAGAGAACAAAACAAGTCTAAATTATCTTATTGCTCATTTCTGTGAATTATTTGTGAGAAATCACTGCTTTTTGAACACAAACACAAACAACACAATGCAAAAACTGTTCACTCTAAACAGTGTAGTATTTGATGGAGGCACAAGTGCATATGACAGAGTTGGAAATTGTTCAGAAACTGTCTACTGCCCAAGCTAAGCAGCATAGTTTCCAAACAAGTTAAGGGAATCATAGCAATTGTTTCAAATAGTTGTATTCTTTAAGAGCTATTCCAAATAAGCATCTGCCCTAATTAACCCATGGCCCAATTAATCAGAATCCATTGTATTCATTTTAGAAGTGTCATTTTTAAACAATTACTTGATTTAATTAACATTGTTATTATAATAATCAAAAATGGTTTGAACATCCTGATAAATCCAGCTGGTATTCTACTCTTTGAATGGATAAATAAAATGACAAAGACCCACCAATGTATTGTCTCCTTAGTCAACAATTATGGAGCTGTCAGGACACTGGAGAAGGGATCCAATCGCAGACCCAGTACTGTGCACACAGTGATATTCATCAAGTAACAAATCCCAAGGTATCAACAAAGTCAGCGTCAAAGTTCAGGCAGAGATCAAAACATCCAGAGAAATCCAAAAAACCAGAATGAGGAAACAGGTAGAGTCACTTTTCAGAGAGTACAGGTACAAGTGCTGGAAAGGCTCAAGAAAATTCACTGGCACTATCTAACAGCAAACAGGTGAAAACACAGGACTGAAATACACTGAGCAATAAACTGAGAGGCAGATGATAGGTGGAGCACAATGAGACACAGGTGGCAGCAATACAAGTAGTAATGAGAAACAGGTGAGAGGCGGAGTACTCAGTAATACAGGGGCCGGAGTAGAGCAGGAGCAGGAACAGGAGCACATGGCAATATAAAACCACAGACTGACAGCTAGGGGGAAACACACAAAAAACAGAGTTCAACGGTTAGGTACTGACAAGAGTAGCTCTGTCAAACTCTCCTCTTTACTATCTGTTCTGGCAAAAGAATTCACTGCTGAGTACAGAAAGAATTATGCTCTTCGTAATATCTTACATAGATTTATGTCGGTCTCATTTCGATTTTATATACTTTGCTACTACTCTTTTGGTTTATTTCTTCTCATCCCATTTTATGCCCTTAGGAATTTCTCCTCTCTAGTTTGTTAGTGAATCAGATGAACATCCTTTTGAATTTATGTTCTCTGCTAATATAATTCATCTAGGACTTATTTCCTTGTTCAGGTTCCTGGCACTGTTAAAAAAGTCAGGCTGCACGGAAAGACAGCATCAAAATTAGCCCAAATAATTTATTATCCATTCATCTAAAGCAAGAGATACAAGTATAGTGGTAGTTAATAGTGTTATTCTTATGTTACCCCTACATGGGAGGAGTTCACACACTATACAAATGGGGTTTTCAATAAAGTTCAGTTGTTGAGTTTCCTGCACGCTGACCACCTAATGCCCTATCCCTCATATCGAATGCAACATGATGCCAGAAGTGGTTGATTACTGGTGAACTGATGCCATAGACCAAGTGAGGTCCCCAACAAGAAAGAATTGACAGTGAGACTATTCTTGTTCGCATACATCTATGAAAAATATCCGGAGACATATCAATCTAAACTGCTAATGGCTAATTGTCTGCACTGCATGAACTGAGAACAGGCCAGAGTTGCCTGGCAATGTCTTCAGGCTGCACCCAAGAGTAATAATCTGGGGGCCACAAGCCTGAGGAAGTGCACAGAGACACAGACACAGCAACATCTACTTAGCTCAGGAATACAAAAGCTTTCCTGCATCACTAAGTAAACCGGACAAATTTCACACTGAGTTGGAAAAGGACCAAATATGCAGCAAAGTTATGCAATACAGTGAGCATGGATGGACAACTGTTCCAAAAGGAGCTCAAGACCTCAGACACTGGCTTGAAAGAGACACACTCACCATTCTTCATGGTTTGCTGCTTAAGGGCTTCAGACTCATTGTCCCTGTGCCTATGCATGTCAAAATCATCAGTCAAGTCCACCAAGGACATTAAGGCATCTAAAACTACCACCTAAGAACAAGGCAATTCATGTGAGTTTGAGAGTGCAGCTGGGAGATTATGTAAAGCAATGCAGACAACTGCACAAAAATCATAGTGAACCTCTCTGTCCCATAGAACTCCCAGATTTTCCATGGTAACTTGCAGGCACAGACATTTTCAATTTGAAAAGACACAAAAACCTTTTCACTGTGGATTACTACTCACAGAATCCTGAAGTGTCCAAGTTGTCCTCTACATCCTCAGCAGCAGTTAAACAGCACCGAAAAGCTGTACTCACTTACCATGGAATACCAGAGACACTTGTGTCAGACAACAGTCCACAATTCAAAGCCTTTACTGGGGACTATGAGTTCAAACACTGGACAAGCAGTCCACAGTATCCACAGACAAATGGAGCAGTGGAAAGAGCAGTGCAAACTGTTAAGAGACCCCTACTGAAGGCAAAAGACTCCTACAAAGCATGCCAGCTTTTGACTACACACCTCTTGTGATTGGCTACATACCATGGGCTGGAGACTGAGAACAAGCCTTGCATCCTTCCTTCCCTCCTCCTACCTCACTTACTGGACAAAGCAAGACATTTTGAGACAACACAGCATGAGAAAATGAAGAGCACGCATGATCTCGGACACCAAACAAAATCTTTGTCGCCGCTCGGGAGTGGTGAAGCTGTTTGGGTTTCAGACCAATTCAACAAAGGAACAATAGTCCAGCAGCATGCACCATGATCATTTGTGATCAGATCATCACAAGGTGAAAGCAGGTGGAACAAACGTGTGCTCATGTACCTTCAAAGTCCACAAAAGGTAGAGAAGAAGTAAATGATGGCCACTTGCCTGAGATGGACACATCTATTTAAGAATCTTTATCTGCTCCAACACTTCCAGGAACCTATACCAGATTGGTTTGTTTATCTGTCTCATCACAGAGATATACTCCACAGCAAAATAGCTTAGGGCAAGTGACTACAGAGGCAAAATAATCTTCTTCTCACTTCACCAGAATCTACCCTGACCTCCATTAGATTTAGTTTTTTTTTAGAAGAGTTCTAATGTTGAAAACATTTCACAAAATGAGATTGTTCTTAAAAAAAAATAGGAATTGGTGGGAAAAATGGAGGAAATAAAGAGAGTGAGAGATCATTAAAAACAAAGAGAAAGACAGTTATGATGTTGGTACTTCAGTTTTATGACAGTGGAAGGAGCATAAGTTATGTGCTATGAATAAAATAAACAGAGTTGCTCAATTACAGTGACTACAATTTCAAGGCATTTCTATGAACAAGAAGTACATAATAATTTTTAATTTTTTTTTCAAGAAGGGAAGATGTAGCAGGAGTTAATGGTCTAATTCCTATGTCAGCCAGTTAGTCACTCTTACATCAGAGCAGTTCACATACTGTACAAGCTGAGTTTTCAATACAGTTCAGTTTAGTATCCTGCACGTTGGTGTCCTGGTGTGCTCTGCAATATCCCTCATATTGAACACAGCAACGTGAAATACAATTTTGTGCCTCAAAGCTCTGTCAAAGTGGTTCCTTGGCACAAGAAGAACTGAATTTCCCCTTTTCACTATGCACTTATACGTAATGAGGAGTAGATGTACGTGGTCTCATGTTCATAATGATATCAATGGTGTGATGATGCTTCAAATATTCTCCTTTAATTTTGCAAGCAGTTTGCAAGAAGTATTATTTTTTCAAGATGCACGCCAGCAAATTACTCTCTGAACCTTTCATGACAGACATCTTAAATTTTGAAATCTATTATTTCTGCGAATTGCATATGAAGGGTGGTAATAGCTGAAGGGTCTGTTTGTTCCTGGCATTTATATTGTATGCACTTTTAAGCACCTTTACATTAAAATGATGAATATGATTGGACCAGAAGATATAGGCCATCAAGTCTGCTCCACCATTCTGTATTGGCTGATGTATTACCACTTTCAACCCCATTCTCCTGCTTTTTCCCTGTGAATTTAGACATAATTACTAATCAAGAGCCTATCAACCTCCATTTTGAATGTACCCAATGACTTGGCCTCCACAGCCATCTGTGGCAATGAATTCCATAGATTCACCATCCTCTGGCTAAAGAAATTCCTTCTCATCTCAATTCCAGATGAGCATCCTTCTAGTCTGAGGCTGTGCCCTCTGGTCCAACATGATCTGGTGTGAAGCAACTAAGGGATTACTTGTGCTTTCATGTTCTCTCTTCCTGAAAAATGGTTACTTAGAAAAGTGTAAATTTGAGGGTTGAGTTCCCTTCTTTTATATTCCTCATACTATACAGAGGATTGAAGCTCCACGACCACAAGGATCGACTGACTTGGTTGCAGGAGGGACCGGATTGGCAGCTCAATATTTCGTGGTTCTGTTGCCTCAGATGTGATAGAGTTAGAGGGATTGAAGAGGGAGGGACGGTATGGCTAGTCGGGGGAAATTTCACCACAGTGCTCAGTCAGGACAGACTGGAGAAATCATCTTGCGAGTTTTTATGGGTGGAACTAAGAAAGCTCTAACCATGTTAATAGGGCTATGTTATAGCTCACCCAATCGTCTGCAGGATTTAGAGGAACAAACTTGTAGAGAGGTTGCAGATTGTTGCAAGAAATCTAAAGTTGTGATAGTAGGTGATTTTAACTTTCCATATATTGACTGGGACTCCAATATTGTGAAAGGACTAGATAAGATAGAATCTGTCAAATGTATTCAGGAAAGTTTCCTTAATCAGGATGTAGAAGTCCCAATTAGAGTGGGAGAAATACTTGATTTCCTATTAGGGACTGAGTCAGCGCAGGTGACAGAAGCTTGTGTAGGGAAACACTTTGCATCTGGAGATCATAATGTCAGTAGTTTCAGGGTAATTATGGAAAAGGATAGGTCTGGTCCTTGCGTGAAGAATCTAATGAGAAAGGCCAGTTTTGATGGTATCAGAAAGGATCTGGCATATGTGATTTGGGATAGGCCATTTGCTGGCAAAGGTGTACTTGGTAAGTGGGAGGCATTCAAAAGTGGAATTTTGAGAGTACAAAGCTTGTATGTGCCTGTCAGAATAAAAGATAAGGATAACAGGTTTAGAGAACATTGGTTTTTGAGAGATATTGAGGCCCTGGTTAAGACAAAAAAGGAAGTGCATAGCAGGTATAGGCAGGTAGGTACAAATGAGGTACTTGAATATAAGAGATGCAAAGGAATCAGGAAGACCAAAAGAAGGCATGAGGTTGCTCTAGCAGACAAGGTGAAGGAGAATCCTAAGGGTTTCTGCAGATATATTAAAAGCAAAATAATTGCAAGTGACAAAATTAGTCTTCTAGAAAATCGGAGTGGTAATCTATGTGTGGAGACAAAAGAGATGGGGGAGATGTTAAATGGATCTTTTGTATCTCTATTTACTTAGGAGACAGGCACAGAGTCCATAGCAGTGAGGCAAAGCAGCAGTGGGGTCATTGATCACAGAGCTGCAGTTGTTTGATGTCTTGAGGCAAATTAAGGTGGACAAAGCCCCAGAGCCTGACAAGATGTTCCCTTGGTCCCTGTGGGAGGCAAGTCCAGAAATTGCAGGGACCCTAGCAGGAATATTTAAATCAATTTTACCAGAGGACTGGAGGACAGCTAATACTGTTCTGCTGTTTGCTCTAAAAATAAACCAGGAAATTACAGGCTAGTAAGCCTTGGTCAGTAGTGGGAAAGTTATTGGAAGGTGTTCTATTGTATATGAGTATTTGGATAGACAAGGAGTGATACGGGATAGTCAGCATGGCTTTTTGCATGGTAGGTCGTGTTTAACCATTATAGAGTTTTTTGAGGAAGTTATCAGGAAAGTAGATGAAGGCAAGGCAGTGGATGTTGTCCACATATGGATTTCAGCAAGGCATTTGACAAAGTCCCACATGAAAGCTGGTCAAGATGGTTCAGTTACTTGGCATTTAAGGTGAGTTAGTAAATTGGATTAGACATTAGCTTTGTAGTAGAAGCCAGTAAGTGGTAGTAGATGGTTCCCTCTCTGACTGGATGCCTGTGACTAGTGGAGAGCTGCAGGGATTGGTGCTGGGTCCTCTGTTGTTTCTCATTTATATCAACAATCTGGATGATAAATTGGTTAACTGGATCAGCAAGTCTGCAGATGACACCAAAATTGGGGGGAGTAGTGGACAGTAATACTCTCAAAACATGCAGCAGGATCTGGTCCACCTAGAAAAATGGGCTGAAAAATTACAGATCCAATTTAATGTAGACACAGTTGAAGTGTTACACTTTATGAGTACCACCTAAAGTAGGTCATATACAGTAAGTGGTAACCCACTGAGGAGTGAAGTAGAACGAGAGAACCTGGGAATATGTTGAAGTTCTATAAGACATTGTTGATGCCTAATTTGGAATATTGTGTCCACTTTTAGTCACCTACCTAAAGGAAAGATGTAACTAAGATTGAAAGAGTACAGAGAAAATTTACAAGGATGTTGTTGGAACTACAGGACCTGAGTTATAAGGAAAGATTGAATAGGTTAGGACTGTAATCTTTAGAACGTAGAAGATTGACAGGCAATTTGATGGAAGTATACAAAATTATGATGGTAATCTGGAGATTGATTACACATGGGGCAGGGTGGGGGGGGGGAGAGCGATAATCAAATAAGTAACTACAGAGGCTGGTTAGGGTGCAGAATGAGTTTCCAGTGCAAGTGGTGGATGCGATTTTGATTTGAAAGTTTAAGATTTTGAATAGGTTCATGGGAGAGGATGGAGGGCTATGGTCCAGATGTAGGTTGATGGGATGAAGCAGATTACATGGTTTGGCACAGACTAGAAGTGCTAAACACCCTGTGCTGTTGTTTACTGTGATTCAATGATTATATGACAGAATGGAGGAGACATTGAAACAAAGAGGTCTGCAGATGTCACAACAAGGAAACATATCTAAGCAAGAGGATTATTTTTGCATTTTAATTCCAAAAGTCTGTAATTGCTTCTAATTGCCTCTTCAGACATTAACCCAATCCACCTTCAGACATGAACACAACATCCACACAAAACAAACATTTTCAATGGACTGATATATAGACAATAAACACAGGTTGAGGATTCAAGAAGCATTTATTCAAAGGATCACCATGCAACCTTTTCTCAAAGATCATGATCTTTCTTTGACAGCACAGTTCTGTCTTCTCTCCTACCTTTCAATAAAGGGATATTAACTGAACTTTCCATTCACCTTTCCAACTGACGACAAATCAGCCCACTTCAACATCATCTGAGAGAAGGCATCGACAACCCATCTGTGCAACAAGAACAACGTGCAATTATGTATACACTCGGTGGCCATTTTATCAGGTACAAAAGTGTACCCAATAAAATGGCCACAGGAGTGAAATCCTGTGTGCTCTTCTACTGCTGTAGCCTGTCTACTTCAAAGTTTGATGCGTCACATGTTCAGAGATGTTCGTCTGCATTCCTTGCTTGTATTGTGTGATTATTTGAGTTACTGCCGTCTTCCTATCAACTTGAAACAGACTGGCCATTCTCCTCTGACCTCACTCATTAAAAATGCCTTTTTGGTTACAGAACTGTCGTTCACTAGATATTTTTTGTTTTTCACACTGTTTTCTATAAATTTTAGAGACTGTTGTGTGTGAAAATTTGCTGGCGAATCGCAGTTTCTGAAATACTTAAACCAGTCCATGTGGTACTAACAATCACTCTGTGGTCAAAGTCACTGATATCACGTTTCTTCCCTTTTCGGATATTTGGTCTCAACAAGAAAGGATCCTTTTTATCATGTTTACATGCTTTTATGCATTGAGTTGCTGCCACGATTGGCTGATTAGATATTTGTATTAATAAACATTTATACAGGTGTACCTAATAAAGTGCTTATGGTATAATAAAATTCCAATGGTAATCTGAAGTTTGATTTTCCACAGGGCGCCGGGGGGTAGGGTTGGAGTAATCAAATAAATATTGATATTGGACTCAATAGCAGATAATAGAACAAATTGCCAAACCTCGTTAAAAATGAAAGTAGAAATGAATTATATTACAGAATTAAGTTTTAAGCTTTTTTTAAAAAAAGCAATTTGGAAGAAAAAGGAGTGTTATAAAATTGAGCAACACACACACAATTCTGGAGGAACTCAGCAGGCCAGACAGCATCTAGGAAAAGAGTGCAGTCAGTATTTGGGGTGGGAACCCTTCAGAGTCTCACAGAGTAATGAAGCTGAGCACGGGTTTGGTTCTGCTCTCGGGCCTCGATGCAGCATCTGTCCCCAGTGCTGTACCTGCATTCTTGAGCGTCAAGTTTGCCGAAGCCTTCAGAACATCATAAAATTGATAGTTTCTTTAGCTGCTGAAATTTGCTTTTCTTAAAGGGAAATTTCAGGCATTGATGATAGTTCAGAAGAATTATATCCAGTAGTTTTGTGAGCAGCCCACAAAACATTGTTGTATGTTGCCAGTGCCATCTTGTGTGTACCTGTGAAATGGGGACACCTCTTTTTCCCTTATTAGGGAGAGAGAGAAAGAGCTGGTGGCATGTCGAATCACCGGGTGAACGAGCAGCCTTTGGGATACTACAAATCTGTGTCTTTATTGATGCTTTGCTGCACTCTTGAATGCTCGGTGGGGGCTGCCGATGCTTTTTTGCTGGTGGTTGGGTGGTTCGTTGCTTTCTGCTGCTTATGCGTGGGAGGGGGGAGCTGGGGAGGCTTTGGGGTTCTAACACTAACACTCTTTGGAGCACCTCTCTGTTTTCATGGATGTTTGCGAAGAAAAATAATTTCAGGATGTATATTGCATACATTTCTGTGACATTAAATGTACCTATTGATCCTGAAGAACATTGTTTTGTTTGGCAGTATACATGTATATAGTGGAATAGCAATAAACTAGAATAAACTAGAACTTGAACTTTACACCTTTGAAGTGTGTTGAAAATGGCCCGATGAGGGTGGGTCTAGGGAAGCCTGCTCTCTCGCCAGCTCCACAATGTACTGACTTCAGAAACTGACCCCTAAATACCATATGAACCCAGAATGATTGCTTAATTTTAGATTTCAAGTGGCAAAATTGGTATCAAATCAGCATTACAGATTGAGTATCACTGAAATCTGACCACTTTGAAAACTTCAGTGCAGAAGCTAATACTGCAGTCAAGCATTTGGCTGACTCACATTATATCTGGACGTGTGCTTCAGCTATCATGTCCCTACTCAAATAATGTGAATGATTGAACTTAATGTCATGGTACACCATTCAGTAGCTTGAATCTATGATTTCATGTCACATTGAATTCAGAAATCTTAGCAAAAGCTAGCAAGCAGTCTGTTGGCTGGTACTCAATTCATAAAATGATGTTCTGAGCTGAAAAGGTAATTGCTCCTTTTAGTCTAAAATATATGATATTTTCAATCCGATATCTATTGTGTCATCTTAAAACTCTTGAAATAATTGAAGCTGCAGTTTCTACTTTGAAGTGTACAAAAGCTGAAGAATCACCTCAACCACATAGTTCCAAATAGCACCTTAAATTACATCTCTACATGAAAAGTATGATTAACAGATTAAGCAGCAATCATGATAGAACCCCCTATTCTACAACTATTGACAAATCTACACATTGCCTCATCATATGAAGCATTATTCTTGGCATGCTCAATGTTTTCTTTGTGAAAGAATTACAGATCATTTTCATCCAATTTGCAGATAATGGATTGCAACAATTTAATGCAGTGTGTTACTGGTGCCTTGTATTTAAAATGGGCAAACTTCATTCTCGGGTATTGGCTGCTGAGCAAAGGTATCATGTTTGCTACACTCTTCATGTTTTGTTGCATTAACATAAGAAGTCTTCATTCTTGCAGCAGTGGACATTTCACTCCGATTATGGTTACCACCTTGCATTGCATGGTCTGCTGTTGGGTTGGCATCAGATTCACTGAGGCTGAACATTTGCAGGACACATTGCCTAAACTGGATAAACATAAGAAAAGATCTGTAAGTCAAATGTAAGAAAAGCTTTAATAATTGCTGTCTGAATTTTAACCTTTATACTGTACTATTATCCTGCCAAACATGAAAGCAAATTGAAATAGGAAACAATTGCTATACCATCTGTGGGGGAAGAAAGAGTCAGTTTCTAGCTGGTGAATGTTTCTCCAGAAGAAATGAGTACATTTTCATCAGAAACAAAC
Source organism: Hypanus sabinus (assembly GCF_030144855.1). Classification (NCBI taxonomy): domain Eukaryota; kingdom Metazoa; phylum Chordata; class Chondrichthyes; order Myliobatiformes; family Dasyatidae; genus Hypanus; species Hypanus sabinus. Next base: position 43,795,466 of record NC_082727.1, read on the forward strand.
TTTAACCTTTGCTATGAAGTTTTTGTTCTGAAAACATCACTGCCCTATTAGTTGGAAAAAATTGCTTCATAGGATTAATACCTGGGATTGATAAATGGAGCCCAAAATAAACTGGAAGTACAAATTAGATTGAAGGTGACTATTAATACTTTGTTAAGTTCTGATTGTTTTTTAAAGGCAGGGCTACCTTTTGTTTTTTGTTACAAAGTGTAACACAGTATGATTTGAGGTTACTCGTCAGCCACACCAATTGAGAATTTTTCAAAGATACCATGTAGAAATAATATCCCATATCACTTAGGCAGCGGTTCCAATTTTACTTACGATCAATTGAAGGATTGAAAGATTTGCTTGAAAGATTTTATTGGATTTAGCTAATGCTTTGTGGCAACAGCATTACATCTTGCAATCTCTCTGAAGTACTCTGATGAATTTGCACTGCCAGGCACTTTTATGTTTCAAGGTTTCACACACCAACTTTCATCTGAAAGGTGAAAAATTGAACTGCTTTCAGATCTATTGCAGAGCTTTCCTATGACCTGTGATGACAAGCAGAAGGGAGCTGGTTAGGCGGGCTCTGCTGTTGCAGAATTTACATGTACTGGTGCTTTGATGTTTTAACCTAGATTCATAATGTATATATATGTATCTATATTTTCCTTGTATTGAGACTGCAGTCTAGCATTATTGGAAATGGAAGGAAATGTTGAATTTCTGTCAGTGGAACAAGTTGTTATTATCTCTGTGAGCCTTGAGGTCATGGATCAGAAACACACATGTGCACAACATAAAAGGCAAAAGATCATCTCCTGAACAATCCACCTTCCCCACTCTATCAAGCACCTCCTGCCCCATCCCTGGCAGGGTTTGTGGGTCTCACTCAGAAAAGCAGGAGGAAGTCTTACCCCCCGCAGCCTACAGAGGAGAAGTCAACATGGGTCCCATCAACCACTTCAGAATGTGCAAACCTAAACTGGAAACAATGTTTGCATTCCGAGAAGAAGAAAAGATCCAGATGAAGATATGACTAGGTTAGAGAAGATAAACTCCCTTAGGAGTTTGCAAAGATTCTACATGACATGTAAAACTTTGACAAATTCTATAGATGTGTAGTGGAAAGTATATTGACTGACAGCCTGGTATGGAAACACCAATGCCCTTGAATGGAATATCCTAAAAACGTACTGGATACAGCCCAGTCCATCACATGTTAAGATGTCCCCACCACTGAGCACATTTACATGAAGCACTATTGCAGGAAAGTGGTAACAACATTGTCTTTCACACACTGGTTGAATGCCCCAGCTTTTGCTGTTTTTCATTGATTCCGTTATGGTTGTTATTCTATTATGGATTTATTGAATATGCATACAAGAAAATGAATCTCTGGGTTGCATCTGGTGACATATATGTACTTTGATAACAAACTTACTTGGAACTTTTACTTTGAACTTTCAGCTGCCCACATTACACCTCAGTCTATTTTTACATTAGTGGTTTCTTTATACTTTCTGCATATGCTACAGTTTGACGGAGAAGGGTTCCATGTCATAGAAGATGGGAAGAAAGTACATCTTGTGGGATGTTATTCTGCCTGAAAAAGCTCAGCGGTTACACCTATTATAGGATTAAAAATTCTGACCATTTTATTTGTCATTTGGGCTCACAGTATTGGAATAACGAATATAGGTTGGGAATGCAATGAAACAGCAACACAATATTTCTGCTGGACACTATGACCAGTGTGAACCCACAGTACGAAGTCCTGATGGAGCTATACAGGTGTTAATTCAGAACAGCAGCAGCATCTTTAATGGTACAAGCATCCTTATGCAGAAATCCTTGTCTTGGATAAGGTCACTGAGGCAGAAAAGCAGGAGGAAGTCTTAATCCCTACAGCCTACAGAGGAGAAATCAACACCCTGACAACAGTGGCGCCAAGAAAACAACCTCTCCCTCAGTGTCAAAGAATCAAAGGAGCTGATCGTGGATTAAAGGAGGAATGGAGATAGGCTAGCCCCTATTGACATCAATAGGACTGTAGTTGAGAGAGTGAATAATTCCATGTTCCTTGATATACGCATCACCAAGGATGATAACTGGAATGTATATACTGGTTGTGTGGTGAGAAAAGCACAACGGCATCTCTTTCACCTCAGACAGCTGAAGTTTACCATGAGTTCCCAGATCCTCAGCACTTCCTACAGGGGCACCATCGAGAGTATCCTGATTGTCTGTGTCCACGCCTGGTCCAGGAGCTGTATTATCACAAGGCACGGCAGAGAGTGGTGTGGACAGCCCAGCTCGTCTATGGATGTGAACTTCCCTCTATTCGGGACATTTACAGCAGTAGCTGCATAAAAAGGGTACAGAGGATCATCAGGGACCCCAGCCACCACAACCAGAAACTGTTTCAGATGCTTCCATCTGGAAAACGGCACTGCAGCATTAATGCCAGGAACAACAGGCTCCGGGACAGCTTCTTTCACCAGGCCATCAGATTTATCAATACACATCGATCTGATTGCGTATCTGACTGTACATTGTATCAGACTGTACATATGTGTATTCAAGACAATCCTTATACTTAAGCATTGCTTGCAACAGAGACACAACATAAAGATTTTTGCTCCTGTATGTTGTGAGATGCATGTAAGAAAAAAAAAGTCTAATTCTAATTCTAATTCTTTGATACCTCCAGATAACTTGAATCTGTTGACCTCTCTATGTGAAGATAGATCTTGTTGATAAATCAGTGGTAGGTTAGTAGTATACAAGTTCTTCACAAACTGACATAGATAGTAAATCTGTAATAATGACTTCTTCAGCATAACACCACAAAGAATATGTGAACATTAACTGAATTTCTTAAATGTAGACAAATAAAATAATCTACCTTTTATTGGAATAAATGGCAGAAAAGAACATATTCTGCAAATCACCCAGATATTTTCAGGCATTTTGTAATTGCTTCCAGTACTGGCTATTCTATCAGATGCCAAGCTGCTTTTCCCACACTACTGTCAATAGTCTTCATACCATTCAGAACTCTGCTGCTTACATTCCAAAAAATCCCAAATTCCCAGCATGGTTAAACAATGTGTAATTTTAGAAACTGATCTACGGTAACTCAGGTATCACTCGTTGGGGTAATTTTGTATGCAAATGAAATCAATTCTACCACTCGTATTTGCTTAGCTGTATCGGTAAATTTTGACAATTCTGGACACCGTGTTTACCATATTTTGATGTTGTATTTTGCCATGGTTCTTTCTTCCTTATACAATGACAGTGTGCAACTGCACTTAACAAATAATAGCTGTTGGTTAAGCTCACACTTCCCACACTTCCCACTTACAAAATGTGGGAGAGGAAAATAGAGTGGAAGAGGGATAAATAAAAGCCGTAAGGGTGTGCGACAGGAGCGTTTCACGCGGGTAGAAAATTAAGTTTGCTTTTCCAGTCAAATTTTTAACATGAAGCAATCTATTTTTTCCAGTTAGTTCACATATAAATAGAGAGCAGAAGTAGCCTATTTCAATATTTGGCACAATAATTGCTGTTACGATTGTAACAATACTCTACATTCTTTTCTAACCTTGGCAAACACTGACTCTGCTTCAGTTGCCCACTGAGAAAAATAACCAGTTACTTTTACACAAAAACCCTTAGTTCTCGGCTCTCCCACAGGAGGAAACAATCTCAACATGGACTCTGTCACAATCTGCCAGATCTTTTATCTTTTGGGTTCTCTTTTCTTCAAAAAAATGTTTGGAGCTGGTGTGAAATTGTAAAATCCTTTATGATTTATTTCATGAAAGTATTATTAAAATTTTCAATTAAATTGACAAACAAGAAGAGTGATTAAGAAGGGTTATGGAATACTTGCTTTTATTAGTTGAGGTACTGAGTTCAAAAGTCAAGAGGTTAGGTTGCAACTTTATAAAACTCTGGTTAGGCCACATCCGAAATATTGCATACTGTTCTGGTTGCCCTACTTTAGAAAGAATGTTGGGGCTTTGGAGAGGATCCAGAAGAAGTTTACCACGATGCTGCCTGGTTTAGAGGGTATGTGCTGTCACGAGAGGACAGATAAACTTGAGATGTTTTCAAGGAGTGTCGGAGGCTGAAGATAGATCTGGTAGAGGTTTACAAGATTATGACAGGCATAGACGGTGGACACTTAGTATATTTTCCCATGGTGAGAGGGGGTAAGTTCAAAGGGGACGTGAGAGGTAAGGTTTTACTCAGAGAGTCATAGATGCCTGGAATGTACTGCCTGGTATGGTGGCAGAGGCAAATAGATTGCAGTCTTTTAAGAGACATTCGGATAGGTACATGGATGTAAGGAAGATAGAGGGATATGCACATGGTATATGTAGAAGGGATTAGTGTTCGGGTGTTTTTAATTAGGTTTTTAGCTGGTTTGGCACAACACTGTGGGGCAAATAGCCTGTTCTTGTACTCTACTGTTCCACGTTCTAAGTTTCTACAAACTGCGCAGGTATTTGTCAAATGACATTTGTCATGCTGTTATGTCGTTGTACGTCTTCATGCCTTGTAGCGCATCAAGCAGCATTTTTGCTGTTTCTGTGACAAAGTGACTGATTTTTACGAGGCCCAGTTGCTAGCTCGATGCTCAGCCCAGCACGGATGGGAAGGGTGTAAGGACCCATCCGGATTCAAACCCAGGACCATTTGCCGTGAAGTCCAGTGCTGATGCCACTATACCACCAGCACTGTATTTGGTATGTATTTTCTCCATTTTGGCAACAGTTATGTGAAAAGTTATCTATATCTTATTTATATAAATGCATTTGTACTCATCAACATTTTAATTTATATAATTAATGTGTTGTGGTAGGGACATTTGACTTTCCATGTTTAACACCATATTCAAAATACTGTGTTACGACACTAACTTCGCAATAAATTTGCAAAATATCTTCAAATGCATGTGGTGTAATCATTGCTGCACAGTTCTATCATTGTTATTTGTATAGCAGCAAGTTTGACTCTTATCACTGTTACTGACACCATATATATTAGCAAAAGCAAGCTTTTTTCACTGAAACCCTAGGGGAAATAATATCGTACCTGTTTGTTCATAAACACATAAATGACTGGATTATAAACTGTAGCAGTTTTTGAGAAAAAAGCTGGTATTGCGGCCAGCCGAGGATCTAACTCAATGGCTGGACAAGCAGTCACAGTTATGGAGAAAGCTGCGTATGGGGACCAGCAGAAAAGAAAGGCCAGTATCATAACAATAACCATCCTGGTGACTTGTTTTTCTGGTTTTCTTGCTACTCCCAGTCTCCCTTGTGTACTTGAAACCTACAGCAAGAGAAGGTACAGTATAGTCAACTGCTCCATCCTTAACGTTGTCTTGCATTTTAGTTATTTATCTGTTTTCACACAAATTTCAAGGCCAAAAAATCTGTAAATACTTGTAACCTTTCTGATTGCAGACTTCATATTTTCTCCATGTCAACTTTATTATGATCCTTTTGAAATATTGAAATTTGAAACAGTGTAGGGAAATGTATCATCATGCACTTTGGTGGAAGGAATAAAGGCATAGACTGTTCTCAAAACAGGGAAACAAGTTCAGAAATTAGAGCTACAAGGGGACTTGGGAGTCCTTGTGCCGGATTCCCTAGAGGTTAACTTGCAGGTTGCGCCTGTGATCAGGAAGGCAAATGCAATGTTAGCATTCATTGAGAGGACTAGAATAAAGAAGCAAGGATGTAATGCTGAGACATTATAAAGACCACATTTGGAGTATTATGACGGTTTTGGCCCCATATCTAAGATAGGATGTGCCGGCATTGGGGAGGGTCCAGAGGAGGATTACGAGAATGATTCTGGAAATGAAAGGGTTAACACATGAGACATTTAAAGAGTCTGGGACTGTACTTGTTGGAGTTTAGAAGAACGGGGGGGGGGGGGTGATCTCAATGAAACCTATGGAATATTGAAATGCCTAGAAAGCTTAGATGTGGAGAGGATGTTTCCAATAGTGGGAGACCTGAGAACACAGCCTCAGAATAGAAAGAGATCCCTTTGGGACAGAAATGAAAATGAACTTCTTTAGCCAGAATGTGGAGAATCTCTGGAATTCATTGCCACAGTCACATGTGGAGACCAAGTCACTGGTCAAGTATTTCCAGAGCTATTCATCACGGAACGAACATTCTAAACCAACTGGGAATGAAACTAAAAGTGATTATATCTTGTTTTGAAGTGCTGAGGCCTGAAAGGAAATCCTATCAGGTGAGAACCAATGCAAATATAACCAGGAAAAGGCTGAGAAAACCTTTCACAGAAGGCAGAAGCTCATCCCACCTCTTGTTATCTGAAAAAACTGATCCTTCCATGCTTTGTTTGAAGGTCTACAACTTCTTCCCTCCTCCATCAGATGTCTGAATGGACAATGATCCCATGTACACTATCTCACTACTTTTTTTGCTCTCTTGTTGCACTACTTATGTAACTGAATTTTATATATATTTCTTAGTTACATATGTGACTAAATTATTTCTTAATTTTAAAATTTATTATGAATTACAATGTACTGCTGCTGCAAAACAACGTATTTCATGACATTTTCCAGCAATACTAACCTGATTCTGATAACAATGTTTGGAAACAATACAGACCAAATTCTTTCCATTATTTAATCAAACATGTAAATGCTCTAAGTAACTAGCACCAATGCAGCAAATAAAAATAATTCCAAAATGCAAATAACCTTATTTCGAACTGCTTGCCACAGCAACATTTTTATACAATGTCAGTGAAGGTAAAGAAATGCAGGTTGACTTCAGGAAGGGGAGGGAGGGTGCGCACAAGCCAGTCTACATTGGTGAGTCAGCAGTGGAGAGAATCAGCAACTTCACATTCCTGGGCATTAACTTATCAGGTGACCTATCCTGCGCCCAACATATAGATTAAATCACAAGAAACCTCTGCCAGCACTTTTATTTCTTAGAAGGTTAAAGGGGTTCGGCATGTCACTGAACACTGTAACAAACTACAGATGTACTGCTAAAAACATTGACTGATTGCACCATGGTCTGGTGCAACTTGAATGCAAGTAATGATAGAATATCGTGAACTCTGCCCCCTGCATCACTGGCACTTCCTTCTCCACCATCCTAAGTACCCACTCAGGCCTCAACGTCAAGGCGGCAGCATGCGTTATCAAAGATCCCAACCTCCTTCCAGCTGCCATTGGGCAAGAACTACAGGAGTCTAAAGTTCCCACACTGCTGATGTCAAAATAGTTGCTCCCTTCATCAATTTGCTTCTGGAACCAACCTGCACAAGTATAATCACTCCCAAAGAAGAGCAACATCATGACCACTTTTCACCACTATGGGCTTTTTTATTTCCCAGTTGTTCTTTGTTTAATTTCTGTTTACAGTTTGCTTTCTTTTGATGTGAATGTTTTCTTGTGACTCTGATGCCATGCGCATGTGACGCACTGTAAGATTTTCATTGGACCTGTACTTGTATATGTGAAACTAAACTCAACTTTTGACTTTCTTCCTTATATCCGCAGAAATGCCATTCAAATAATTATCTTTTAACTTATCCATATAATATAGCCTTGCTGAAGGCCATTATCTATTGCCTTTCTTCTGAGGAGGCAATTAGGTCCGGGGTTGGATTCTTCTAGAGTTACGTGTAGACTATACCAGGAAGGATCATACATTTATCTCCGAGGACAACAGTGAACTAGATAGGCTTTTGTGCAAAGCCAGCTTTTATCAACACCAATTTCTTTACTTCAGATTTATTTAATTACTGGAATTTTAATCTTCCAAATGCCATAATGGGATTTAAGCTCCTGTCTCTGGAGAAACATCTCAAATCTCTAGATGCTTTTGCAGTCAGTTCACCATTAAGTTACATTTTCTTGGGCTTCAATCCTAAACCATGTGTAAGCCACTTGTGAAGACTCCAGTATAAACTATAGCAACATAGGGATCTATGAAGGAATCTCAAACTTGCTGGCACTTACAAATTGTGTTCTATATGTAACTACTGGCATTTTGTAGTAAGCTCCAGCCCAGTTTGAATAAAATGATAAGGTCAGATTTTTATTAAGAAAACCAACACACCATAAAATTAACATTCTTGAAATTTATGATTAAGCCAAAAAGTAGAATCATTTGCTTTGAAAATTTACCTTCCTTAGTTTCCTCAACAGCTTCCCATAAGACACAAATATAACCAATAAAGGCATAATGAAGCAACTTGTAAAAAGAGCAATAATGTAGGTGTGATCATTGAATTCTCCAGAATACCTGCAAGAAATAAAACAGTTGTATTGACTATCAGTGTATTAACTACTATTAAGCACAGATGTTAAAAACTAGAATGCAGCACTGTTAAAATCTGATAGTAGCCTTACAACACACAAAAAAATGCTGGAGGAATTCAGCAGGCCAGGCAGCATCTGTGGAAAAAAGTACAGTCAACGTTTTGGGCATCTGCAGATGTTCTCTCATTTGTGATAGTAACCTTAAACACTACAACATTGTTACTGCAGTTGAAGAATTGTTTTACATGGCTCAAATATGATAAACTATGTTGTTTACATATAATGTCACATTAATAACTTGCCTAATTCAAAAAGGACATCACATGTCCTTCCAATTACAGGAGCTTTCTGTAAAGAATATTCAACATGATTTCATATCACTTAACAATCTAATGCCCTAATCTCATTCTCTGCTGTCAGAACAAGGGTAGGTTTCTTCGTGTTCTTATCTACTACACCATGAGCCTCTACATCCAGCACCTCATCCTCCATAAATTCTGCCATCTCCAATAGGAACCTATAAGTAAGCAATCTCCCCCCTCCCCCCACCCTTTCCATCAGGACTGCCCTCTACGTAACTTCCTTCCCAATGATTTTCCTCCTGGCACTTATCCCTACAGGTGGGGCAAGTCCTATACCCCCTCCCTTACCACCGTTCAGGGCCTCAAACAGTCCTTCCAGATGAGGTAGCTCTTCACCTGTGAATCCATCGTGGTCTTCGATTATATCCAGGGCTCTCGCCGCATCCTCCTCTGTGTTGGTAAGAGCCAACACCGATTGGGGGGACTGCTGCGTCAAGAACTTTCACTCCGTCTGTCACAAGAGGCAGGATCTCCTGGTGGCTACCCATTTCAGTTTGACTTCCCATTCCCAATCTGACATGTCTGTCCATGTCCTCCTCTACTGTCATGGTCGGAGCAGCAATACTTCATATTCTGTCTGGGGAGTCTCCGACATCAATTTCTCTAACTTCTGACAACTTCTTTCCCTCCCCCTACCCTCCTGTTCTGGCTTCTGTTGCCTTCTTTACTGGTCTTGATGAAAGGTCTCGGCCTGAAACATCATCCTTTTATTCCCCTCCATAGATGCTGCCTGACCTGTTGAGTTCTTCCAGCATTTTGTGTAGGTGCATCTAATGTGAGTTCTCCTTAGCATAATTAAACTAAGTCACAAGAAATTTCAAGGGAAGAATTCTGCTGAAACAAAACATAATGCCAAAAATTATACGTATTGCCATAAATATTTCCATTATCATGGAAATGTGTGGAAACAGAAGTGGAGAATTAAATTGCTTTTTTCACCCATCTAACCAAGTTAGAATTTAATTAATGCTTTTATATGTAGTGTAATTAATAAATAATTGAATTCAGCTGCTCAATCCTTTAGACATTAAGCTATTTTCAAAGGATGTGTAGCTTAGTAAACAATGGTCCAATATTTTATATGAAATTCACTTAAGTTCAAAACTGGTAGCAATGGGCTGAAGCGCACTCAATCTATTCCATTGTTCACACATGTCTGCAGTTGTATATACAGGTTGAATACAATGCATTTTAGATTCCAAATTCCGAAAACCATCAAGATACATTTTTTTAAGCATTGACATGACATCACAAATGGAAAATTCCACAAAGCACTGGGAAGGTTCCTATGTGAATATTTGGATAGACAAGGAATTATAAGGGGTAGTCAACATGGTTTTGTGCTGGGTAGATAGTTTGTAACCAACCTTAGAGAGTTTTTAGAGGAAGTACCAGGAATATTGATGAAGGTAAGGCATTGGATGTTGTCTGCACAGACTTTAGCAAGGCCTTTGATGAGGTCCCATGTGGGAGGTTAGTCAAGAAGCTTCAGTTGCTTGGCATTCAAGATGAGGTAATAAACTGGATTAGACATAAAAACATAGAAAATCTACAGCACAGTACAGGCCCTTTGGCCCACAAAGCTGTGCCAAACATGTCCTTACTTTAGAAATTACCTAGGGTTACCCATAGCCCTCTATTTTTCTAAGCTCCATGTACCTGTTTAGGAGTCTCTTAAAAGACCCTATCGTATCCACATTCACCATCATCACTGGCAGCCCATTCCATGCACTCACCATTCTCTGTGTAAAAAACTTACCCCTGACATCTCCTCTGTACCTATTTCCAAGCACCTTAAAACTGTGGCCTCTTGTGCTAGCTATTTCAGCCCTGGGAAAAAACCTCTGACTATCCACACAATCAATGCCTATCATCATCTTATACACCTCTATCAAGTCACCTCTCATCCTCCGTCGCTCCAAGGAAAAAAGGCTGAGCTCACTCAACCTATTCTCATAAGGCATGCTCCCCAATCCAGGCAACATCCTTGTAAATCTCCTCTGCACCCTTTCTATGGTTTCCACATCCTTCCTATAGTGAGACAACCAGAACTGAGCACAGTACTCCAAGTGGTGTCTGACCAGGGTCCTATATAGCTGCAACATTACCTCTCAGCTCCTAAACGCAATCCCATGACTGATGAAGGCCAATGCACCACATGCTTTCTTAACCACAGAGTCAACCTGCATAGCAGCTTTGAGTGTCCTATGGACTCGGACCCCAAGATCCCTCTGATCCTCCACACTGCCAAGAGTCTTACCATTAATACTATATTCTGCCATCATATTTGACCTACCAAAATGAACCACCTCACACTTATCTAGGTTGAACTCCATCTGCCACTTCTCAGCCCAGTTTTGCATTCAGACATTGGCTTTGTGGAATAAGCCAGAGTAGTTGTGGATAGTTCCAACTCTGACTGGAGGCATGTACGGGTCTCTGCACACCAGAGACAGTTCTGAGTAGAGACCTCACATATGTAATGAACAGAAGTTAATGAAGAATTGGATGACTTCAAAGTTCAAAGTAAATTTACTATCACTATACACAATCCCGAGTTTCATTTTCTTGCAGGCATACTCAATAAATCTATAGAATAATAACCATCACCAATTTGGGCATTCAACCAGTGTGCAAAATACAACAAACTGGCAAATACAAAAACAAATAAATAAGCAATAACTATCGAGAACATGAGATGAAGAGTCCTTGAAAATGAGACCATTTGTTGTGGGAACAATTCAATGATGGGGCAAGTGAAGTTGAGTGAGATATCCCCTTTGGTCCAAGAACCTGAAACTGGTGGTGTGAGTCATGAGGCTCCGGCACCATCTTCCTGATGGCAACGGTGAGAAGAGAACTTGGCCTGGGCGGTGGGGCCCTTGATGATGGATGCTGCTTTCCTGCAACAGTGTTTCATATAGTTGTGCTCAGTGGTGGGGAGGGCTTTACTTGCAGTGGACTGTGTCATATCCACTACTTTTTGTAGGATAGTCCATTCAAGGGCATTAGTGTTTCCATACCAGGCTGTGATGCAGGCAGTCAATATTCTCTCTACTGTACATCTATAGAGGTCTGTCAATGTTTTAGGTGCCATGCTGAATCTCTGTAAACTCCAAAGAAAGTAGAGGTGCTGCCATGCTTTCTCTGTAATTGCACTGACATGCTGGCTCCAGTGCAGGTCCTCAAGATTATAACACCAAAGCATTTTAAATTGCTAATCCTCTCCACCTCTGATGAGGACTGGCTCATGGACCTCTGGTTTTCTTCCCCTGAAGTCAATAATCAGATCCTTGCTCCTGCTGACATTGAGTGAGAGGTTGTTGTTATGGCACCACTCAACCAGATTTTCAATCTCCCTCCTATATTGTGATTCATCACCACCTCTGATTTGGCCTACAACAGTAGTGTTCTCATCAAGCTTGATTATGGCATTGGAGGCTGCAGTGGGAGCACTGAATAAGCATGAAGTGAGTAGAGCGGGGGCTAAGCACACAGTCTTAGTGGGGCACTCTGACTGATGGAGATAGTGCAGGAGATCCACTGCATAAAGCAAACAATGAAGATCTCGATCATGCATCATCAACTTCAGAGTGAACATATGCTGCTTAACAGCATGCTGATAATGAAACAAGCAATGATGAACTAATAATTCAAGGTAATTGTAAATATTCAGCAGGCTGAATTAATAAAAGTCACGGAATTAAATTTTTTTAAAGCCTTTTGATCACTGGTGGGATCACCCTGTTACGGAGAGCAAAAGGTCTGCCTCTGGGCCGAGAGAATGTTACCCCAGTTTTCTGCTTTTTGAATATGGACTTGGACTATAGATGTTTTTTCAGTCCTATATTCTGTGTTGTCTGCCCGATCTTTCTCATTTTTTGTGTATGGGGGGAGGGGGATTTGGGGCTGGATGTGCCTGTTCCATTTTTGTTTGAGGAGGAGGGATTTGGGGGTTGATAATCATGCTGCTGTTCTTTTCTTTCTTGGTCTCGTGGCTATCTGGAGAAGGAGGATTTCAGAGTTGGATACTTTAACAATAATTAAACTTTGAACCTTTGATCCTTCAAACCTTTGATCCTGAGAACCAGAACAAGTCTGTGATGCACCCTGGTCACCTTCAAAAGTCAATGCCTCAAAAAGGTGGATTGTTTGGTTATGGACATTCATCACCTAGGACATGCTCTCTTCTTTGCTACCATCAGGGAGGAGGTATAGAAGCCTGAAGACAGACTGAACATTTCAGCAACAGCTTCTTCCCCTCCACCATCAGATTTATGAATGGACAATCAACCCAGGAACATTACCTTAGTATTTTTTCCTCATTTTTGCACAATTTATTTAATAAATTATATCTATATTTCTTATTGTAATTTATAGTTTTATATATTATGTATTGAAATGTTCTGCTGCCACAAATCAACAAATTTCACAACATATGCCTGCTATATTAAACATGATTCTAATTCTACTTCAGATGTTGTCATCCTAATGAGTGAGCTAGAGATGAAGTAAAGACGCTGTCTCTACTCTGAATATCCATGATGTCCTAACAACAGTGAAGGAAGTCAAGGGTTTCACTTTGTGAGATTGCCACAAGTAAAAGGTCTTATTCCAGAACACAGGGTTTTTGTACTTCAATGATGAAAATGGCATCCATCTGTCTCAAAGAACAATGGGTGTCCACGAGGGGACAAGCGTGGGCTGAAGGTATGAAGATCTTTGGATGCCCTGTCATCAAGATCCCTCTTTCGGCCTCACCAATATAATCCAAAGGTAAGCTTATGAAGCAATACATTTGGCAGCAGCTTGGCTGCAGGAGCTGTCGGAAGGACATCCAGTGACATTCAGCTGCCTTTGGGGCTTCACTCCAGATTCTGGGTTTACTCCCATATCCTTCATCTCTCCTGAGACTGCCCACAAGGCAATGGGACTCCAGGGTGTATCCACACTCCAGAGGGCCTGCCTGCTCTGTGTGCAGGCAAAAGACATCCTCCCCATCCTCTGTAGTTCAGCCTGAGTCAGAAAGGATTTCCGTTTCCACGTGTTGCCAGCAAGGAAGTTCTACATGAGGCTTGATGTTGGAGAGGCTCTGTACTGGCAGGGAGAGATTTACACATTCAGCTCTCCTTTTTGCAAGGCTGCTAGCCAGCAGTGGAAAAGCGGAGAGCAAGAGTAACCAGCACTACCCACTACCACACCAGATGTGTCACTACAACCATTTAGCACACTACTTTAAGAATGAGATAATCAACTAATCAATACATTATTAAATAATTATCTCATTGGAAAAATTCTTGTGAAAATATCTTCATATAAAGCGGGTCATTAGTTTAAAAACCATGCCTTGCATTCACTGACATGGATATATATTTTCAGCCAAAACTGCAGCCTGGAAAATTTAATGATGTCGAGGCAGTTTTCAAGTAGCTAAACTGCTGAGGGTCTTTTTTGCAACTTTCTTTCTCATTTACAATTGAAACTTCAAGACGTTACCGTGGCTTTCATCCCTGTATTTCCTGAACATTTCTCATGAGGGAGGCTATGGGGAGCATTAAAATGGGGTAATGGAGTAATACCAGCTGTATTGCCCTACCATTGACCTAATACAGTCAATAGGGTTGAATGACATCCTTCTATGCAATGACCATTCTGAGGTAATTTCAACAAGCATGAAAACAGATCAGTCTCACTTCATATAAGTGGACTTCATTGAAGTCCTTCTTCATTAAACATAGTTACTACCCTCCTTCCACCACACCTTTCTGTTTTTATTTATAGATACACTGCAGAACAGGTCCTTCTGGCCCAATGAGCCTCACCACCCAGCAACCCATCTATTTAACCCTAGCCTAATCACTGGATGATTTACAATGACCAATTAACCTAATAACCATCAATCTTTGGGAGGAAACTGCAGCACCCAGAGGATTCCCATGTGATACAGACATCGCTGGAATTGAACCCTGAACTCCAGAATGCTTTGAGCTGTAATAGTTGTGCTAACTGCTACTCTACCATGGTGCCCTAGATTCTGGGGCGTTATTACAAATTCTTCAAGCCTAAGTTCCACACTCAGTCCAAAATGTAACACTTTAAACTGCTGCAGCAGATGCAAGTTCAAAAGAGCTGTCTGCATTTTTGAAGCAGGCATTTTTTATTTATATGATATAAGCAAAACTCACAGCTTCCAAATTCTAGACAAGGATAACCGAATATCTTTGTTGTGTGAAGGTATATTTCCTCACCAAATAGCATCATATCTGTAATCCCTTCATTTCAAACACTTATTGATCTAACTTGTATAATCCCTTGGGTCAACTTTGGAACTAAACCAAACTAATGGTGGATAAGTTGATGGAGAAGATCCTGAGAGGCAGGACTTATGAACATTTGGATTTGCATAATACAATTAGGAATAGTCAGCATGGCTTTGTCAAAGGCAGGTTGTTCCTTATGAGCCTGATTGAATTTTTTGAGGATGTGACTAAACACATTGATGAAGATAGAGCAGTAGATGTAGTGTGAATGGACTTCAGCAAGGCATTTGACAAGGTACCCCATGCAAGGCTTATTGAGAAAGTAAGGAGGCATAGGATCCAAGGGGACATTGTTTTGTGGATCCAGAACTGGCTTGCCCACACAAGGCAAAGGGTAGTTGTAGATAGGTCATATTCTGTACGGAGGTCAGTCACCAGTGGTATGCCTCAGGGATCTGTTCTGGGACCCCCTACTCTTTGTAATTTTAATAAATGACCTGGATGAGGAAGTGGAGGGATGGGTTAGTAAATTTGCTGATGACACAAAGGTTGGGGGTGTTGTGGATAGTGTGGACGGCTGTCAGAGGTTACAGTGGGACATTGATAGGATGATTCATTTTGGTAGCTCAAATATGATGGCAGAATATAGCATTGGCCTTCATTAATCATGGGATTGAGTTTAGGAGCCGAGAGGTAATGTTGCAGCCATATAGGACCCTGGTCAGACCCCACTTGGAGTATTGTGCTCAGTTCTGGTCACCTTACTATAGGAAGGATATGGAAACCATAGAAAGGGTGCAGAGGGGATTTACAAGGATGTTGCCTGGA
The DNA here is from genome assembly GCF_030144855.1 of Hypanus sabinus. NCBI lineage: Eukaryota > Metazoa > Chordata > Chondrichthyes > Myliobatiformes > Dasyatidae > Hypanus > Hypanus sabinus. The sequence goes on from NC_082727.1 coordinate 43,811,248, forward strand.
TTGGGGAGCATGCCTTATGAGAATAGGACCTGATAGAGGTGTACAAGATGATGAGAGGCATTGATCATGTGGATAGTCAGAGGCTTTCTCCCAGGGCTGAAGTGGCTAGCATGAGAGGGCACAGTTTTAAGGTGCTTGGAAGTAGGTACAGAGGAGATGTCAGGAGCAAGATGTTACGCAAAGAGTGGAGAGTGCGTGGAATGGGCTGCTGGTGACGGTGGTGGAAGCGGATATGATAGGGTCATTTAAGAGACTCCTGGACAGATACATGGAGCTCGGAAAAATAGAGGGCTTTGGGTAACCCTAGGTAATTTCTAAGGTTTAGCACAGCTTTGTAAACATTTCATGTTTAGCACAGCTTTGTAAGCCGAAGGGCCTGTATTGTGCTGTAGGTTTTCTATGTTTCTAATATCCTGGTAGTGCACAACGTATACAGTTCCTTAATTTAAAATAATAATTAAAAATCTGGAGCAAAGAAAAATTCTCACTTTCTGCTATCCGCATACCATAGCAGATGTCTGTATCATCCATGGGATGATTTAAAACAACAGATCTTATCTTCTTAAAATCTTTCTCCCAAATCTGCAGTCTCCATTGTCTAGAGCAGTGCATTCAGTTTCCCCTCAGATTGCAAAATATCCTTTATTATCATGATATTAACATCTTGAAACACCCACCCTTACATGTTTTGTGGGAAGCTTCACCAGCATCTTCTCTTGAGCTTTGGGGAAGGGAGGCAAAAGTCTATCAAACCAACCAGATTCCGAACATAGTTTTTTAGTTGCTTGTAATGCAAGGAATAGCCGATGCTTTCTTACAAGTTGACTTATAATATGGTAACAGAAAGAAGTTTGTTTTGTTTTCCGGAGTTTGCAGGAAATGCTGGAATTAATACATGGATCTATGGATATTTCCCCATACTCGGTGCTAATTAGTGCACGTGAATGTAGGAATCCTGAATCCTTGGCTCCTTTATGCCAGCCTACTTCTGACTACCTGTCTGGTAGTCTTTGACCAGCAACCAATCAGGAGATCAGAAGCTTGAGAGGACGGAATTTCACTCAGGTTCATTGGCTGAGTACAAAAGGCAGCGACTTGCAGCAGCTGTTTGGAGCTCGGACCAAAGCACTTGGGATTGATTAACAAGAACAAACTGAAGGAAGGCAGGGGCAAGTGGAGCGGCCATTGCTGGAGTTGAAAGAGTGGAGAATTTGAGGCTTTGGCTCTTCGAGACTTCAGCGAAGAGAGGCTCCAGTCTGCGAAGCCAAAAAGCAAAAGCTATAGGTAGAGGTATTTTCCCCTTCTTTCCATTTGCTCAGTCAGAACAGCAGAGATGCCAGGCAGGATAGTGGAATAGTCATCTTGCAGTCCCTCATGACTACATCTGCGAGAAGTGCATCCAGCTGCAGCTCCCAACAAACCGCGTTAAGGAGTTGGATCTGGAACTGGATGAACTCCAGATCATTCAGGAGGTTGAAGGGGTGAAAGATAGGATGTATAGAGAGGTAGTTACACCCAAGGGGCAGGACACAGGAAACTGGTTGACAGCTAGAAAAGGGAAAGGGAGTAAGGAGACAGTGCAGAGTACCCCTGTGGCCATCCCCCTCAACAACAGGTATATCACTTTGGATACTGTTGGGAGGGACAACGAGAGCAATGTCTCAGTGGTAGGGTCTCTTGCACTGAGTCTGAGTCAAAACGGAAGGGGGAGAAGAGGTGAGCTGCTGTGATAGGGTATTTGTTAGTTAGGGAAACAGAAAGGAGGTCCTCTTGGCAAAAACAAGATTCCCGGTTGTATGTTGCCTCCTAGGTGCCAGTGTCTGGGACATCTTGGATTGAGACCTCAGCATTCTTAAGCGGGAGGGTGAACAGCCAGAGGCTGTTGACATTGGTACGATGAGTGACGAGGTTATTGAAAGAAAGTTCAGGGAGATAGATGCTAAGTTAATGGGAAGGGCATCCAGGGTTGTGATATCAGGATTGCTACCCAGGCCACATGCTAGTGAGGCCAGTACTAGGAAGATTATACAGTTTAATAGGGGGCAAAGGAGTTGGTGTAGGACGGAGTACATAAGATCTTTGGATCATTGGGCACTCTTCCAGGGAAAGTGGGACCGGTACAGAAGAGACAATTTGCACCTGATCAGGAGGGGGACTAATGTCCGATTGGGAAGGTTTGCTAATGCTGCACGGTGGGGTTTAAACGAGAGTTGCAGGGGGATGGGAACCAGAGTGCCAGAGCAGTTAGTGGACAGGTTACTGAGACAGATATTGGTAAGACCTCAGATAAAGTCAGGAATTTAAAGGTTGAGCATGGTGCAAATACTGTTCTGAGCTATGTATACTTCAATGCAAGAGGTATCATAGGCAGATGAGCTCAGAGCATGGATCAATACCTGAAATTATAATATTATATCCATTAATGAGACTTGGTTGCAGGAGGGATGGGACTGGCAGCTCAATATTCTGGGATAACATTGCTTTACATGTGACAGTGTGGGAGCGATTAAAGGAGGAGGGGTGGTGTTACTAGTTGGGAAAATGTCACGGCTGTGCTCTGTCAGGATAGACTGGAGAACTTGTTTAGTGAAGCATTATGGATGGAACTGAGAAATAAGAAAGGTGCGATCACATAAATGGGACTTTATTATATACTACCCAACAGTCAGAGGAATTTAGATCAAATCCGCAGAGAGATCGCAGACTGTTGGAAGAAACGCAAGGTTGTTATAGAAGGTGATTTTAACGTTCCACATATTGACAAGGGATCCCACACTGTAAAAGGACTAGATGCTTCTCTGACTGGAGGCCTGTAACTAGAGGCACACCGCAGGGACTGGTGCTGGGTCTGTTGTTGTTTGTCATCTATATCAATAATATAGATGATAATTGATGCACCATCAATAACTCCCTGAGACATGAGGTGAGATATAGGCTTTTATTGACTGGAAGAAAGAACAAGCAGCAATTGACCACCATTGTACATCCTGGAGACTGAGGGCAGGGCTCAGGCCCCAATCGCCTTTATACCGGGGTCCGTGGGAGGAGCCACGGTCAGTGGGAGAAGCCACAGGAGCAGTCAGCCGGGGGGTGTGTCCAGACAGGTAGATGTAGTTCACCACAATAATGTAGTTAACTGGATCAGCAAATTACAGATGGCACCGAGATGGGGGGTGTAGTAGACAGTGAAGGCGGCTATCATGGCTGCAGAGATCCCTCATCAGCTAAGAGGAAAAAAATTGGCAGAGAAGTGGCAGGTGGAATTTAATGGAGGCAAGTGTGAGTACTGAAGATTGGATGTTATGTTGAAATTCTACAAGACGTTGGTGAGGCCTAATTTGGAATATTGCTTGCAGTTTTGGTCACCTACCTATATGAAAGATGTAAACAAGGTTGAAAGAGTACAGGAAATTTTACAAGGATTTTGCCAGGTCTGTAGGACCTGAGTTATAAGGAAAGATTGAACAGGTTAGGACTGTATTCATTAGAACATACAAGATCAAGAGGATATTTGATAGAGGTATACAACATTATGAAAGGTATAGATAGGGTAAATGGAAGCAGGCTCTTTCCATGAGGTTGAATGGGTCCACAATCAGAGGTCATGGGTTAAAGGTGAAAGGTGAGATGTTTAAGGGGAATAAGAGGGGAAAGTTCTTCACTCATAGGGTTGTGAGAGTGTGGAATGAGCTGCCAGCACAGCTGCTGCATGCAAGCTTGATTTTAATACTTAAGAGAGGTTTGGATAGGTACACGAATGGTAGACATATGGAGGGTTATGGTCCCGGTGCAGGTCAATGGGAGTAGGTAGTTTAAATGGTTTGGCATGAACTAGCTGTGCCAAACGGCCTGTTTCTGTGCTGAATTTCTGTGAATCTATGACTCATGGAGATGACTTGAGCGTCTGGTACTCAACGTTGGAGAGTCTGCTTTGAACACATCAGGTGACAATTTGCACAGAAGGAGCACTTTCATTCATTTGTATTGAAAGGAAAAGGTCAAAATTAGATTACTTACATATTTTCAAACTAATTGAGTTCAATTAAAGATGCTTAAATTTTTGTTTCTAAATTGTTCAAATAGTATTTTTAAATTATTGTAATTATTAAGTCAATTTTTTGAGTATTTCTGAATGTCAGAGATATTCAAAAAACACTCAAAGTTTGGTTAGCTTTACATTTGGCTAAGTCTGGGAGTGTTAGTTAGCCCTCAATTAATACTTCTCAAATGTTTAATAAGTTGGACTTGTTCACATGATGCACAGAACTTCCACACTCAAGCAGGGTCTAACCACTGAATATCAAACTAACACTTTATTAGGTGTTGATCCTAAATACATAAGAAAAGACACATCACATTCATCTGTAGCAAAAGCAAAAACATTTCAGCTAGTAGGTTATCTTGGGCCATTAACATACTGTAGTCACACTCTACAGCTGTCACACAAAAATGTGAACTAATGGTCCAGTGAATACAGAATTTCACCTGCTCAGAACGTTACAATTGTCCCTCGATTCCAATAGGTTCACTCTATTAGTAATTTTAAGATTTTGAGATTTTTTAGCTCCAATAATAGAGAAAGCTGCACCACAAATTTGTTTCTGTACATCAAATCGCCACCCTTATCCGATGACAAGATTCAGCATGTCAATTCTGCGAATGAAGTTTCCTTCTGAGCTGGAACAAAAGTACATGTTGATATCTATTACTGTGTCATACTTAATACTTCTCTAGATGAATATGTGCAGTGATAACAATAACAGATGTCTGGGATGGTGAGATTATTTCAGCACTCACTAAACATGAAATTAAAATGTATCCTTGCATTACTGGTTAAAGAACCATTCCTGATTTGTCCTCCTCTGGGAAAAAGTAATCATTTTGGATGACTAATCATATGCAGGAAGTGTTCAATTATAATTGGCTAATCATATTTGACCCCATCGTTACTCGGCAAGTTTCAAGCTGTAATAGCATCACGCTAACCTCTACTATGAATATGTTAGCATCATCCCTGATAAAGATGGCAGAGTTTATCATCAAAACATCCAGTGAAATTGATACCTGTACCTGACTGGAAGCCCAAGAAGAGTTTATTCATGTTGGCATGCCTCCTATATGAACATTTATGTGGGCTCCATTTCAGATACCCTTGAATTGCCTTCTTAGACAGTGAGTTTTGGGTGAAGACAACAGAAGATCCTCAACTACACTCTCTCATACTCCTCCTCTGCTCTTGAAAATCAATGATGTCCAACATGGCCTCTGACAAAGGAAGCAAGCACTTAACAGTGAGATTTCTGCCTGAGTGAGTCTTTCCCAGTATCATCTTTTTTTATGAGCCATCAGCTTAAAAATCAGCTAATGAAAGATGAGTAAATTAATTCTCCTTTGCACTAAAATGTGTTTTGTCTTATGGTTATAACATAAGCCATTCAGCCCATTGGATCTATTCTGGCCCCCAAGGTATCAATAACATTCCTCCTCCTATTTCATTGTACTGCTATAACTTTTTTCCTCTCACATTCCCCTTTGACTTGTTTTGCCATTAACTTACACTGAAGGATGAGCTTTAGAGCAACCTAACCTACCACCATGTCTTTGTGAAGCTGAAGGAAACTGGAAGGTCCTGGGGCAAATGTTCACTGCCACGGAAAGTGTGTGCAAATACCACACAAACTGATTCCAAAGTCAGGATTGAACACAGATCTGTTGAGTTAGGAGGCAAAAAGCCTTGAAAGAATAGCTTAAAACTATTGGCAGAACCACTCCTGAAGTCAAAAATCAGAAGCAAACTAAAAAGTCAGTCTTTTCCTTTCTGTGCAGCTTGGCTGACTTGCCAATTATCTATAGGCTGAATTACACATCTTCTCCCAGACCTATAACTCTCACCACCTAAAAAAGGCAAGGCCAATAGATGCATCGTAGCATTGCCAACAACCTCCTGTGACAAAGTCTAATTCTATCTGCAGTTGGAAGGTCTTATTATTGGCAGGTCAAAATCAATATAACACCTACCTTGAATCCTTGTCAAAACATCTTGACTAAATAACGTACAGCTCCAGTAGTGTACTGTAACTTAAGGACAACTTGAGAATGATCCATATCTGTCTATCATGCTGGCATTTCTCAAGCCAGTAGACTGAATGTTTAAATGTTTCCAGAGCAAATAGGGACAATCTCAAATCTTTCACGTATACTTGCAAACTTCTGTTGAACAGCTGTCCTTTCTCACAAGTGTCAGAGGCTGGATAATTGCCTTAAAGCAAGGTCTCGAACCAAAACATTGTGTAACTCTTTGCCACCGCAGATGCTGCCTGACCTGCTGAACTCCTTTGGCAGCTCAGTTCTAGCATCATTAGCTTGCAGACGGAATGCTGTGCTGTCCCTACAGAGATGTTATTAACATTACTATCACCAGGTTGGAAAGAGCTAGAGACATTGAAATATACAAGCAGAGTGAACTTACTTCCGCTGGTATAATCAGATCACCATGATGGTATTAGATAGTGGAGTTGCATCAAGGGACTGAGTGGCCAACTCCTGATTCTAGTTCTTCTTTTGTGTTGTCAGTCTTTAGTCATTGTAAAAGACATAAGTTAATGTGCTCCTCACCTAGCACAGAGTATACTTTCTCATAAATGTCACTGGAGAACAAATTGTGAGAACCATTGCTGATCTTTCCAGTCCTGAATTCAAAACCATCCTAAGGCACTCAGGTTAAACTCAATTCACTCAGCATTGCACACATTATAACAAGAGTCCAAAGCCCCACAGCAAAATGAAATTACTATTGGGATAACAAATCAAAATGTTTCAGTGAAGATGATCAATATAACCAGATACTCACATATTTTTTCCTTCTATAATTCATATAGAACATGTTCTACTCAGGACAAAAGCCTTTGCATAAACCTTTCTTCTGAGGAAATGGAAGATAGAGTAATTTTTTTAATATTGGGACTGAAAATGCCACTATTATGTTAAATAAAATGTGATAAACTTGAGCTGTGCTGGCTTTACCATTCTGTGACAAAAATATAAGGAATGTCATGTGACAATCTGAATATTATGAGAGGGTGAATAAATTCTGTTGTTAAAAAAAAATATTTTACAGTTCAAACACGAGGAAATCTGCAGATGCTGGAAATTCAAACAACACACAAAAAATGCTGGTGGAACACAGCAGGCCAGGCAGCATCTATAGGGAGAAGCGCTGTTGACGTTTCAGGATGAAGGGTCTCGGCCCGAAACGTCGACAGCGCTTCTCCCTATAGATGCTGCCTGGCCTGCTGTGTTCCACCAGCATTTTGTGTGTGTTGTTCTTTTACAGTTCATAGCTTAAGTCTGTCTGTAACTTGGAAACAAAACTGTAGATCATCCATGGAATACAAAGTTTCAAATTCTTATCTATCAACTAAGCTCAGGAAAAATGTAACAATTGCAAGTTAACATACATTTTTCCTAATACTTTCAATAGTGAATGTGTTTCAGTAACAGACTTACCAGTTAGGTTCACATGTGGTGCCAATTGGACTAACTGTGTAACTGCTCCAGCCGAAGGTGGGTGGGATGGTCCAGATGAAAGAAAACACCCAAATGAAGACAATGCCAAGGGCAGCGTGCTTTCCTTGCAAACGAACATTACCCAATGGTCGGCAGATCACAAAATACCGCTCAAAGGCTAACACTGCCAATGACCAAAGTGCCACAATCCCTGAAAAACAGACACAGAACCCTAATAATCACATCTGTAATTTCTATTTATGTAATTGTGTTCACACAAGTATACAAAGTATCTAAAGTATACCATCCATACAACATTCCATTGCTATGTAGACTTTTAATCAAATAGTGTCTTTCAAGCATGTTAAACAATTTTTTGTTCAATCATCCCTTACTATGGTACATAAATATCTCCAACCGAAATGCAGTAAAAGAATTTATTCATAACTGGAACCAAGATAAATAGGTGATTTACAAAAAATTATAAATAATCTCACTGATATAAAAGGTTCTGAGGATCACACACAAAATGCTGGAGGAACTCAGCAAGTCCAGCAGCATCTATGGACGGGAGTAAACAGTCAAAGTTTCAGGCTGAGACCCTTCATCATCAGGATTCACTGGGATTAAGGGTCTCGGCCCAAAACATCGATTGTTTCTTCCCCTCTATAGATGCTGTCTGCATTGCTGAATTCCTCTAGCATTTTGTGTGTGTTGCTCTCTGTAGGTACAATCTTTTTAGTTCAATAGATCCACTTAATCCAAACTAATAATCTCAGTAGATGAAAAGTTGTGTTACTTAATAAATAAATAACGTTCTCAATAAATATGACTCACCAGCTAGACTCCTCTCTCCACCCATGCAGTCACCGGTGGAAATGTTTTTGATTTAGAATTTCCTTATCAAGCCATCATCTACCAGCTTCACCTCCTGTCCTGATAAGACTATTAAATCCTAAGCATCAGAAATCATTTTAGGAAGGTAAATGAGATGCTTTGTCAGCAAGCGTCTCTTTGAATATATGAGGCTTTCACATTGAACCACAGTGAATAACAATGCGTAACATAATTTATTGAATTTGCCAGATCAATCTGCAGGGAATATCAGAAATGACTGCTCCTCATTTACAAGTCCAAAACTGAACAAGTTGAAATTCCTACTGCAAATATTCATCAATATCATTCAATGTAAGTAGGTTATTTGATGAAACACTCAACAAAATGTTCCTTCAATAAATATTATCAAGAATATTGCACACTAACATAAATAATTCTCAGTGATTGATGGCATAGAAACAATTCTTGATATTTTCTGCTCATACTCTCCTGAGGTCTGAGGTTCCCACCTGCTTTAAGAAGGTCACAATCAAAAAGAGCAAGGTAACATGTCTTTCCACTATGATGACTTGATGGCTCTGAGATCCACCATCATGAAACGCTTCAGGAGACTGCTCATGACACTCATCAGCTCCAGCCTCCTAGCCAAAACCGACCCACTGCAAAATGCCAGAAGAGGACTGGAGTGAGTTGCTCGTGGTGGGATCGGTCCAAGGATCTTCTGCTAATTTGTGTTTTTAGATGATGTCATCAAAAGGCAAATCATAGATGAGAAAAGGGGGAAAGCCAAAACTAGATAAATGAAAAGCTCCTGAATTAAAGATGTGGGAGTGGAGAATTTACCATTTGCATGATTTTCAATGCATATGATTCTTTTCTGAAGACCGGTTAGTCAACCCAGTGAAGGGTAACCTTCCAGGAGGAGAGCCAAGGAGAGATTTTGGAAGAGAATGATTTGCTCCACCAAGTCAAAGGCTGCAAATCCAAACTGATTGAGTTGCCACTCTAAACTTTGAACCCCTCTCAGCAAATAAGGCTGCAGCTGCTTCTTTTACCTGAACGATCACAGAATCTAAATGAAAAGGAATTCATTGGAATGGAGGAAAGGGATACGGGTCAAATGTGGGCAAATAGATGAGTATTCTTGATTGGTATGAATGAGTTGGGCTGAAGGTCCTGTTGCCATGCTGTATTGTTCTCATTCATTGACCAAGTAGGAATAGCTGAATGTCCTATTCTACTTCCCACACTCCGGAGATTTTGATAACGCCTGGGCCCTCTAAGCATGTTTCCAGCCATTATTCAGGGACATGATTTGAATAAAGTGTCTTTCCACTTGTGAAAGGGTTGAAAATGTTTAAGTTTTTGCTAAGACCTGAAAGAAATTGAAAATTGAGCCGTTATCTTCAGGTAAGGTTGGAAGATCGTTTAACTGGTTAACAGTACACTGATGAACAACAGCAGATGTGAAAGCAGGTACCTGGAGTAGTGCTTACCATCTTGGCTAAGAACTGTAAGAATTAGGAGCAGCAGTAGTAAATCATTGATACTTTGAGCCAACCTTTTATTGAGATCTTGGTTGATCTCCCACCTCAGTGCTATTTCCTAAACTATCACTATATAACTGCATTTTCTGTATATCCAGAACCCAATCTGTTTCTATTTCGAATGAACTCTGACTGAATTTCTTAAGTCTTCTAGAGTTGAGAATTGCAAAGAGTCACCATCCTCTGAAATATGAAATTTCTGTTCCTCTTGACCCAAATGGCCTAGGTTTCAATGAAATCAATTCTCTAGCCATTTTTTTTTCCTAATTAATCCCTTCACCTATTAGCTTTCAGTGACTTGTGAACAAGGACACTCAGGTCTTTTTGATCATCTACAGTTCCACCACATAACAAATACTCTGCTTTTCGGTTCATACACCAAACCGAAAAACCTTACATTTCATCACATCATTCCACCAACTTTATTCTCACACACACACACTTCAGCTTATACATGTACCTTTCAAATTGTCCACCTTCCTCATAATCCCATCTAATTCTGTATCCTCAGAACACACAAGTGAAATAAAAAGGGAATCAATTGGATGTTGTAAAAAAACTGGCTGAATTTATATTAGCTATGTACTTCTGAAATCTCAAAGGCTGTTTCACTAAATTATAAAGTTTTATGTCAAGTGTTGACAAAAAGTTGTTTTGTCACAGTGAGCTCATGGAGGACTGGACCCAGGTGCGGAGAAATGGCAGGATCTCCAAGAAGTGAGAGAAACAAGAGTCTAATGTTGGAATCAGAGCCTTGGAGGAGGGACTGAGCAACACCATGGGGTAATTTGTCCTCTCAAACACAAACCTGCTCACAGGAGCTGCAGACGGCAGGCTCATGTCTCAAACCAGGAGCAGAGGAAAGGCAGGATCCCCGAGAAGAGATAGAAACAAGAAATTAAACATTGGAATACCAACGGAGCCCCAGAGGAGCAACTGAACACCACCACAAGACAATTCATTCTGTCCAACACAATGATCCCCTTGCGGCACTGAATGGGAGACCACTTTAAATGATTATAGACTGCAGGAAACATGCCGGCCACAATTAACTTGACAAGGTTAATCCAAAAACACAAAACTTAACAACTTTAGTTAAGATACTGATTAGGAAATACAGGTGCTCAAAAACCCCAGAAACTCAACAATCTACGGTAAGCCATAAGGGCCATGACATGTTGTGGTACATTGGGAAGCACACCAAAATACTGTCCAATCCTACTCATTATTTTTCACCTAGCAATTTTAAGACGAGTGTTGTTTAAGGTAGGGGCATAATAAAAGCAAAGCTTAAATAGAGTACATCAACAGTCATGAACAGCAGTGAACGAAGCGGAGAATCTGCTGATGAGTAGGAGACAGTGAGCAGCCAGGAGGTCTGATAGCTTGACAGAGAACATTAACAGTTTTGGGCTTTTTTTTTCCTGATTTCCTCTTCCCCAAAGACACTGTTTTCTGCTGTCCTCCTCAATATTTCCAGCTTCAAATCCTGACTTTCCATTCTAGTTTGTTGCTTTCCAGACTTCTACAATCGTTCACGCTTACTGTCACATACAAATAGAGTGCATTTATAGTGATCACTGGTCGCTAGTTTCTAGGGCTTGTACAATTTACTTCACACTTCTAGGATCCATCTCCTATCAATTCCAGAATCTTAAACTGCTTGCACCACCACCGTCCTTCCCGTTCCCGAATCACAGCACTTACTCCCAGACCAGTTCCCATCTTGGCAACTAACTTTAATATATCAACTCTGTAACATCCAAGTCACATCATGAACAGTACCGCTAAAGATTTTAATTACTTGCAGACTGACTGCTCTTAAAGTCAGCAAATATTTCATTGTTCCATCCAAATATTTGCCAGCAAAAATGAACAAAGATTACCATGTGCACAGCAATCCATGCCCAAATACTGCCAGGAAAGGATGAAGATTAGTTTTATTCACATTGAAACCATTGCAAATACTTTGTTCTCTCAATCAATTCAGAAAAGTCACTTTGAATATCAGCAAGCTCCCTAACAGTTTTTTCTTTTGGCTGAAAAGTCTTCCAGCATCAGTTAACTGAATTGCCACAACCTAGGCTAATTACTCAAACTCTGATACCATTACAGTTCCTTAAGGTTGTCAGAGCTGGGGATGGTAGTGGGGATAAGCTTCCAGTAATGATTAAATGTTCCCAATGGTGTGTGCCTCAAATAGCCTCTGACAACCAGGTCCAGCCACTGGCCTTCACATGTGGCTTAGCTACTAAGCCCGGCAGACCTGTTTCTATTGACAGGAGAAAGGGAAAAGCCAGGTTACTGGCACCTTAAAACCCGTCACTTTGGGCAGATGGGGTCGTCTCGTCTCGTCATGGTTTGCAACTCATCTAGAAAGAAAATTCTGATCTCACACCTCATCTGCCTTGCTATACCCACTCAAGGGGGCTTCAGGTGTAATCTCAGAAGAAATATCCAAAGCTGAAGTCCCTAAGGCAGTCCCAGACCGAGTTCAATAATGACTGGCAACTCCTGTGGCGCCACTGATGCCGAACTGTATCGGTCTCTGTCATTCCTTTAGACTCCTCAGCTGCGTGGAGAGGGGGAGCTTGGTGCAAGGGCAGCAGCTTGCTCTCCATAAAACGCTGTCCTGGTTTGCACATTATGTAGACAGTTGGCAAGTGACGTCCATGGTCACTTTTTGTTTCCTTTAGTCAAATTAAAAATTATAAAGCTAAAGCATTTAATTGCATATGGTGTACTGTCTAATATTTTGTGGTGCTGATTTGTAACAGGGGAACTGATCACAACAGGAGGTTTTGGACCTCAGATTCCACATGTTTGGCGGGGCCAGAGACTGTCTTCCCTGGACTAACGCCGCCGGCCGAACCTAAGGGTCACACACATTTTGAGTTCACTTAGTCCTTTTATTCTTTTATAGGAAGTGGAGGCGGAGGAACGGGTGGAAAACTGATTCACCTGAATTGAGGTCGTATTAGCTTGAAGGAGAATTTGGATAAACTTAGATTTCTCTCTCTGGAGTGAGCTCACAGATGTGTAAAAGAGCGTAGATAGGGAAGATAGTCAGCGTCATTTTCCCAGAGTGGAAATGTTAAATACTAGAAAGCCTAAGTTGAAGGCTGAGGGGTAAAGTTTAAAGGAGAGTTGTGAGGGAGTTTTTTTCTTCTTATTAAACAGAGCGTCAGTTATCTGGAATGCGCAGGCACATTAAGAACTATTCTTAAAGATAGGTGCAGTATATTGCAAAATCTGAAAATATTCCAAAAAGCTTTACATCTAATGAAGAACGTTTGAAGGGGTGCAATGTAGGGAATGTGCCTGTCCATTTGTGCTTAGGAAGTCCATCAGTTAATAATGTGAGAAGAGCAGAGAATTTTGTGGTGATATTGATTAAAGAAGAAAGGTTTGGGACTTGTAGAGAGCTCCACTACTCTTGCTAAAAATAGTGCTGTGGGATCCTTCATGCCCATCTGGGTGGCATCCCAGCTGTGATCGCGTACTTGACAATGGAGCCCTCTGTGGTGCTGCACTGGAGCATGAATACAAGAGATTCTACAGTTGCTGGAAATTCAGAGTAGGCCACACGAAACTCAGCATCTATGAAGGGGAATGAATACTCAATGCTTCTAACTGAGCAGGAGTGTGAGACTAGCTTTTAATGGCTTGACTGCAGAGTCCTGGAGACTGAGGAAGGGGCTGTGCCTCCAATTGCCTTTATACCGGGGTCTGTGGGAGGAGCCACAGGAGCAGTCAGCGGGTGGGGGGGGGGGGGGCCTGTCCAGACAGGCATATGTAGTTCACTACACCAAGCTAGATATTTCACACCTCTGACCATCTGTCCGTCAGGCAGGGACAACATGGGATGTCCTAGAGGCCTTGAGTGAGAAGGGGAAAATGGAACACCATAGGAGATTCCACAATCTGACCCCCATTCCAATTTCCTTTCACCATATCTCCTTACCTACCCATCACCTCCTCTGGTACTCCTCATACCTTTTCTCATTTCCATGGCCTTCTGGACTCTCCTACCAGATTCCCCCTTCTCCAGCCCTATATCTCTTTCACCAATCAACTTCCCAGCTTTCTACTTCACCCCTCTCTCCCGGCTCCCAATTTCACCTATCTCCTTGTGTTCCTCCCAATCCCTTCTTCTTACTGACTCCTCATCTTTTTCTCTCCAGTCCTGATGAAGTGCCTCAGTCCAAAACATCGACTGTACTCTTTTCCATAGATGCGTGCGTGCGTGCGTGCGCATGTGCGTGTTTGTTTTTTTTTGCTCGCTTGGATTTCCAGCATCTGCAGATTTTCTTTTCTTTGTCAACATTATTTGGCAGAATGTTTCATTGCCAGAGCTCACAATCACCAAGGCTCCTCCTAGCTCAGAGTGAGAGGGACCCTTCCGATCTGATTCAATGCCATCCTGTGCCAGCTTCGAGATGGATGTGGTGCGGATAAGATGATCATCTACCTCCTCATGGAAGATGTTTCCAAAGATTGTCCAGAGTGGGATGCAGTAGTCCTTGAGCAACTGTGTAACACAATCCTCTGTGATACATCAGCTCTTCCCAGCGAGGCATGCCAAGGTAAACATCACCTGCTGTTGGAAGATCATCAACCCTATGTATGACACACTTTGCTCTGCCCTAAACTTGCTGGACTTCCAGTGGAAGGAGATATCCACAAATGAATGCCATATTCCAAGTCGATGGATTGGATGCAGAGAGACGTAACGAACTTTGGTGCAGCCACTGCCCAGACTCAGTGAACATGGACCACAGTCAAAGGTTCCGCTACCATTGTTTATTGATGGGCTGGGACTTGTGTGCAACCTTCTCAAATATTTCACCATTGTGTTGCTTAAGGAGGAAGCTTGAGTGGTGTTAATGCATTGTAATGAAATGTGGTGAATTAAGTATAGATAAAGATTAGTCTTGATTGGATTAATTGCATACATGAAGAATAAATTATATTTTTTAAAAAAGATAGTTTCACTACAAAACACTGCGCATCCTGATGATTCCGTTTAAAGGTTATCATACTGAATGCTCACTTTCCTTCAGCATTTTCTGTTGTTGACAGATGGAAGTGAGGAGGTGTACAGATACAAAGTAGGTTGGCTGTTGAGTAGTGTCCACAAACACCCTTGCTCTTAGACCCAGACCAAGGATTTGGTTGTGGACTTGAGGAAGGGGTCAGGAGAACACAAACCAGTTCTCTTTGTGGAAAGAGTCAGCAGCTTCAAGTTTCTGGTCATCAACATCTCAGCGGATCAATCTTGGGCTCAATACATTGATGCAATCATGAAGACAACACGCCAGTGACTATACTTCATTCGGACTTTGGAGAGATTTGGCACGTCACCAAAGACTAGCAAATGTTTACAGGTATTTTGCGGAGAGTATACTGACCTGGTTGCATCACAGCCAGGTATGGAGGCTCGCATTCACAGGATGACAGGAGAGTGCATTTCACGCAGGCACAACCCTCCCCACCATCGAGACAACTTCAAAGCGCAGTGCCTCAAAAAGGCAGCGTCCATCTGGGACGTGCCCTCTTCTCATTATTAAAAAGGAGGTGCAGGAGCCTGACGACCCACACTGAGCTTTTTCCCTTCTGCCATCAGATTTCTCAATGATCCACGAACCCATGAACACTGTCAGAATCAGAATCAGGCTTATTATCACCGGCACGTGACGCGAAATTTGTGAACTTAGCAGCAGCTCAGTGCAATACATAATCCAGCAGAGAAAAATAATAAATAAAATAAAAATAAAAATAATACCGCTTTTGCACTGCAGCATTTATTTATTTCAGTTCTGTAACTAGTAGTAAAAGTTGTCTTGCACAGTTCTGCTGCCACAAATTTTACTGCATATTTCAGTGATAATAAAGCTGGTACTGATTTTCTGTTTCTCCTTACAATCCAATGATCAGGTAATATTCGTCTTATTTTGCTTTAACTAATTAAGGTTTTTTTTAAAAGCAGAGTAGGGTCAGATGACATGCGGCGGCGGTGAGAGAGAGAGCAGGAGGGCGCGTTGAAATCCGGGCTGGGTTGGTAGCTGGGCGCTCCCGTGTTCGCTTGGTGCCGTCCTCTGGTGTTCGCTGGATGGAAGAACATGCTAGACCAGGTCAATTTACACTTGCCCCTCAGGGATTTGGGCTATACATTTTTTCTCTTTGTGGCTGTATGTTTTCTCAAACCGTAACCATATGTGCTATGTGCAGTGTGCTGTGTGCGTTGGTGATGTATTTGGTACCTTGACCCCGGAGGAAGGCCGTTTGCGTTAGGCTACATTCACGAATGGTTGAATGGCAAATAAGCTTGAACTTCATCTCTGAGCGTCACTCCACCCAAGCTACAATAAAAAGGTAGTATGAAGATTATTTGCATTACTGCTTTCACGGGATGACAGCCTTATAGTGTTGCACGTCTGTGATTTTGATCCTACAAAGCTCCCTCACCTGCTGTACACGAGTCAAATTGCAATTGCAACGAACTGTTAGCAGGAAGCTGGCTCTTGTGCATTGGAAGAATGAAGTTCCCATTCTCCCCCGCGGACTAATATTTCGTTCTACTTCCACTCTCAGCTGAGGTACATCCAGTGTCTGCGTTTGCCCGATTAAAACGGCTTCTCCTCGCTATCAAGCCAAAACGGCTCGGCGTTCAAACTAAAGGCTAGTAGAAAGTTGACTTCAATTCTACATCGCCCCCGTCGGGTTTTCCTCTGCTCTGGCGGTAAAAGCGAAAGTCCGCCCGGATGGTTTTGGGACACAAATTTTATATTTCGGCCCTTTGTTTCAGCGTCTCTGGGAGCACTAGTTTACAGGACGCGCTTACGTTTCCGAGAGCATCTTCTGTCGGTGAAACTTGGCTTGACGGAAAAGGGGTGGAGATTTGAATCGGTCTCAATAACTACGAAGAAGGACCGATGCAAAGCTCAGAATTAGCCACTATAGCAGCAGACAGTTCTGAAATGCCGGCTTCATCCTTCCCTTTGACTGCAAGAACAGATTCATTCTCTGACTGTAGTATGTTCCAAGCGAGGTTTTCCCTCACTCCATGTTTAATAAACACACGCCTAGCTTCAGGTCGGCGCACATTTCGCTGCAGATTTGAAGCCTTCCCTCCGCGCTCTGCGACGAAACGCGAGCTCTGCACTAAGTTTTTCAACTTGAAACTGAGGAGGGAGCAAAGGGCTTGCGTTTCATATTTCGGAGGCATGTCGGGGATTAACAACTGCTAAAATCGATCAGATGATGCATTCTTAATAAACTTCTGTTGAAAATGCTTGGACTCCCAGAGATCCGCAATAGGTCATTATTCCTACTTAACCTGCTACAGGAATGCTGTATTTTCACTGCAAATGCCCCGTGACAGAGGCAGAGAGCACTAATCTTCAATCAAGTAATACAATCAGGCGAATAGAAATGTCCGTATAACGTACGTTAAATTCCCAACATAATTACTCACTATTTTCTTCCCGTTACCTTTACCTATAACAGTTGACAGCCACCTTACTTGATACAAGAAATAAAGCTGACGCCTAGTATCTTCAAAAAGAAATGTGACTTACCAAAAAAAGTTACGGAAAATCCTTCTAAAACACACGCCCATTCTCCCAGGACGAAATATCCATACAAGTTGGTGACAAAGCTCAGAGTCCCGCCGATAGTCGAGACGAGGAAATCAGCCAGGGATAAGTTGAGAATGATGAAATTCAGAGGCTGCCTCAGCTGCTTATATTTGTACGTCACCAACAAAACGGTGAAGTTCTCAGAAAGTGATAAAAATGTCACGAAAAACATTAAAGTCGCCAGAAGTTTGAAGTTCCAGGGTTCGATGGTGTTCAGGGGGCCACTGAACGGGTCTGCTGGTGGGGAGATCGTGTTAGAGGGCAGCGTTGCGTTCACTATACTTCCCCAAGAGGAATTCATCCTTTACGCACGCAGTTGGAGAAATTCGCCTTCAGCAACCACCAATCACTACCGGCTTGTTAATATTGACCAAACCTCAGCCCCAGTGAACAAACGAATAATATATATAAACTATAGATTATTTGTTCCTTGCCTACTTCTCTGTTTAAAATGCGCCTGGAGTTCTGCGCAATTAGTTAAACTATCTCCAGGCAGCAAACATCTGACAGCATAGTCCTTGTCTGAAAAGGGAGGGGTACGAGGACCCCTTTTATACTGAAATCGATGGCTTGAAGTTACAATGTGCACTACTGGAACGTAAAAGGGACTACTTATGTTGGACCTGGAAACGATGAGCTCCCTCAACAAAGTTTCGTAAATCTCAAGTAAATTGTCAAGATGTTTTTTCTTAAAGAGGAGACACTAAACATTTGAGCATTCAGGTTTGCTGTAACATCATGTCGCATTACCAAAAAAAAAAGATAAAGCAAAAATGTAGTGTTTACTATCAACCCAGAGATCCGTCTCAAAGGGGAAATCGACCAAGGTTCTGGGTGATTTGGGAGGGAATCGGTAACGGAAGTTTATCACAACAGGCTTTAAATCGGTCCGGTGGACGGAACGCTACGTACATCCAAATCAGAAGACAGGCGGGAGAATCATATTTCGCTAGTATTACATTCCCAGCTGTAATTCCCAGAGCAATTTCAGTTCGGCTGCAACACAGTTCTGATAACATTTAATGACATTTAACGACGTGTAAATGGGTTTGAATTATATTCCATCTCCTATACAGAACTTGGGCAAATATGTGTTTATCTAGGGTGCCTAAGACTTTTGCACAGAACTGTAGTGATTTTATGTATTGCACTGTACTGCTGCCGCAAAAAACTCATTTCGTGACATAACAGAGTGATGATAAACCCGACTGCGATACGAGTCTCTTCTGCGGACTGAGAGTGGGAACGGAGCAGGGAGAGGGGAATCGCGTTTGGGAAAACGGGAAGGACGGAGTGGGTGGGAAGTACCAGAGACACTCAGTAATGATCAATAAACCAATTGTTTGGAATCAGATTCAACATCACCGGCATATGTTGTGAATTCTGTTGATATGCGGTGGTTGTACATTGCAATACATAATAAAAACTGTAAATCACAGCAAGTATATAACTAAAGAGTTAGATTAAATATATAGTGAAAAAAGTGAGGAAGCGTTCATGGGTTCAATATCCATTCAGATATCAAATGGCAGAGGGGAAGAATCTGTTCCTGAGTCGTTGAGTGTGCGCCTTCAGGCTTCTGTGCCTCCTTCCTGACGGTAACAATGAGAAAATGAGAAGAGGGCATGTCCTGGGCGACGAGGGTCCTTAATGATGGGTGCTGCCTTTCTGAAGCAACGATCTTTCAGGGGGATAGTGTCCGTGAAGGAGCTGACTGAGTTGGTAGTGCCCGCAGCTTATTTCCATCCTGTGCAGAGTCCCCACCCCCGCCAGCAGACGGTGATGCAGCCACCGTACCCGTGTAGAAATGCGCGAGTGTCTTTGATGACATACCAAAGCTCCGAAAACTCCCGCTTTGGCATGCCCTGGGTGCTGGAGGTCCTTCATAACGGCCGCTGCCTTTTTGATGCCACTCCCTGACCATGTTAGGCCCAGGATAGACCCTCAGAGATGTTGACACCTGGGAACTTGAAATTGTTTCGCCGTTTCCACTTCTGGTCCGTCTATGAAGGGTGGAGTGTGTTCCCTCCTCTTACCCTTTCTGAAGTCAAATGACCTTACTGGTGTCCCAGGACGGGGTATGTTTACACCCGCGACAACCCCCGCCCCAGGCACTCCTCCGCCATCTTCCCGATATCCGTCCCTTTGCGTCTGACCCTCGCCATTCCCAACATCCTTCGTTTGCACAGTACTGTGTATTCTGAATATTTTCCTTTCTTTCTGAGGAAAATACCGCATTTTTTTAAAAAAAAACTGCATTTACTCTTCTACAGCCCGAACCTCTTAAAACGTCTTCACAGTCATTATTGACGAACATTAATATTGATTATGCTCATATTTTAGTAGCATTGGTGATTGGAAGGTACTGACCGATGTGAGAGGGAAGGCAACATGCAAGGCTGAATTCTAAATGTGACCAGCTGGCAAAAGCATTTCACTCCTGGTGACAGTTCGGTTCGTTTATACTTACCGGGCTAAGCTGCCAACAACTTTCATCAGGAATTGACGATAAGACACCGTGTTCCGACGCTCTCCCATTCGGCGTGCTGGACAAAATAGGCATTGTCCTCGTTCAACAAACCTTTCAATTCGTAATATCCCTACCTTCTTATTTAACTTTGAAAATCTGTCCAAGACCAACGCTACATATGTGCAAACAAGAGAAAATCTGCAGATGCTAGAAATTCAAGCAACACGCACAAAAAATGCTGGAGGAACTCAGCAGGCCAGGCAGCATCTACTGTAAAAGTACAGGGGCCTGCTGAAGGGTCTCGGCCCGAAACGTCGAGTGTACTCTTTTCCATAGATGCTGCCTGGCCTGCTGAGTTTCCCCAGCATTTTGTGTGGGTCGCTACACACGTGCGCCGATTTAGGATTGGACCATGATGCCCAATATTATCGTCTATGATCCTCGAGCGATGCTTACCTTGATTTGCAGCCACGATGTACCCAATGGCCACCTTATTAGGAACGTAGCCAATGAAGTGGCTACTGAGTGTGCATGCTCGTGGTCTCCTGCTGCTGTCGTCCACTCACTTCAGGCATCGACGTGCTGTGCGTTCAGCGGTGTTCCTCAGCACACCTTTGTTGTACTGCGTCAACTTTAGACTTACTGTTGCCTTCCTATCAGCTTGAACAACCCAGCTCAATCTCCTCTCGTCTTTCTCATAAACAAGGCGTTCTCACCTGTAGAACTGGTGCCGCTCTCTGCATCTTCCGGGAGAGGGGTCATACCATTTTCTCCAGAGACACTGGAGACTGCTCTGAATGAAAATCCCCCACTTAGAAGACATTTCTTTCTCATCCTGATGTTTGGTCTCAACAACAACCACATCTCTTGTCTATTACTGCATGATTTTATACATCGATTTGCAGCCACCTAGTTCGCTGATTAGATACTTGCATTGACGAGCAGGTATACAGGTGTAACTAATAAAGGAAACTCTGTATATTGCTGACCAGCTAAACTCCCTGATATCCCCATGTGTACAATAGCCCAGCTGAAGAAAATAGGGAACAAGTGACTAAAATAAACTTAGTCGATTTTGATTGTATACATTTGAAAGCTTCAGTGTAAAGAACACAATGAAATGTGGTGACCGAATGCATAACCTTAACCCAACAAATAAAGCTAGTGTAGATGGGCGAAACAATCGGCATGGACAAAGTGTGCAACTGGTTCTGTGCTGTAATGAATTGAATTGACTTTATTTCTTACATCCTTCATATACAAGAGGAGTAAAAGTCTTTACGTTACGTCTCCGTCTAAATGTGCAATTCATAGTAATTTATAATAAATAGTATAACAACAGGACAGTAACAAGATGGTTAAATATGAACATTCAGTATAATGTAGAAATACGGTTGTGTCAGCATGAATTAATCAGTCTGATAGCCCGGTGGAAGAAGCTGTCCCGGAGCCTGTTGGTCCTGACTACGGTACCGTTTCTCGGATGGTAGCTGCTGGAACTGTTTATGGTTGTGGTGACTCGGGTCCCCAATGATCCTTCGGGCCCTTTTATACACCTGCCTTTGAAAATATCCTGAATGGTGGGAAGTTCACATCGACAGATGTGCTGGACTGTCCGCGCCACTCTCTGCAGTCCTACGATTGTGGGGAGTACAGTTTCCAGACCAGACAGAGTTGCAGCCAGTCAGGATTATCTCAATTGTGCCCCTATAGAAAAGGCACAACCTCATGATTCCAATAAACTAACTTCTAAAATGCTTGGTGGCACAACTCGCTTTGTTACGATGGAAACGCGTTAATCGTCCCGTGATTGAATGTCCAATCTGGGCGCTGAACAGCAATAGACAATAGACAGTAGGTGCAGGAGTAGGCCATTCGGCCCTGCTAGCCAGCACCGCCATTCACTGTGATCATGGCTGATCATACACAATCAGTACCCCGTTCCTGCCCTCTCCCCATATCCCTTGACCCCGCTATCTATAAGAGCTCTATCTAACTCTCTCTTAAATGCATCTAGAGACTTGGCCTCCACCGCCTTCTGGGGCAGAGCATTTCACAGTGAGAACATTTGACTGTTCGTTTCCATCTATCCCTTAGTCTCAGCGAAAAAAAAACATTAAGGGAAGTAGAGTTTTCCATTCGCATATTGGCGAAAATCTACAAACAAAACCAGAAGAGGTGGGGAAAAACACTTCAGCCGGTCAGGTAACATCAGTGGACCCGGAAACAGTCAATATTTCAGTACTGAAACATGGTTTTCCCACAATGCTCTAATTTGCCGGGCGTTCAGATTTCCAGCATCTGCACCTATTTTTGTGGTATACCACTGGTCACAGACTTCCCATCTAGGAAGCATCCTTCCATCACCACACACTGTCTCCTACTACCAAGCCAATTTGCCAACTCACCCTGGGTCCCATGGGCTCTAACATTTTGGAACAGTCTACCATGTGGGATCGATCAGAGGCCTTACCAAAATCCTTGTAAACCATTCTGCATCACCTAACCTCTTCATCAATATGCCTAGTTGCCCCTCCAAAATATTCTGTCAAATCATCAAGGCCAGGTACCCCATGAAAACAGTAGTGAGATAAAGGACTGTCAATTACATGTAAAAGAAGTTTCATTCTTGTCACTCTAAGGACACCAGTCTATAGAAACATCATACGTCACCTCAATTAACCATAAGTAGTACGTTGTGTTCTAGCAAAACCTACAGTTCTGTTGTAGCAAAAAGCTACAGTCATCTTATTCAACATTCAAACTCTCTCTGAAGTTGCCTGGCCAAAATGTGCTTATCAATGGAAGGATTCAAAGACTTGACAACTATGCATCTGATCAGCAGTTTGGCTTTTCATACCCAGAATTAAACACAACACTTAAAATGGCTGAAAAATACCTTTTCACTTTCTAATGACTCCTCCTGTAGCTCACATGACTCTGGGTATGGAGGCCAGTTAATTCCATTGGTACTAAATATCAATACCATTGCCTGATGGGGCCACTGGGAAATTCAACACGCTAAGGCTTAGAATCAGTTCTATATAGCTACCAATAACCATGCCATCACTGCCACACTTGAGATGAAGTTGAAGATGCTATTTGCCAATGGGAAAATAACAAACTATTCTAAATTGTGGCAGGGAATCTCAAGTTCACAATTTCATCTTCCATTGGGAGGATACACATGCCAGAGGATATCAGTGATGTCATATTCATGACAATTTCAAGAATGAAGACAAATCTAGTCTCCTCCCAGTGGTGAAAGAGCTGTTTCTTAAATTGCAATGTGGATTTTGCCCATCTGGAGACACTATGGACATGAATTTTATCTTGTGTCACTTTTAAGAGAAATGCAAAGAGTAGCATCATCCATTATCTAAAGGTGTTTTAGACCTCATTAAAACCTCTAATATTTTAATCAAGAGAGAATTTGGAGAATTATTTGCAAATCTGGCTGTCTGCAGGAATTTGTCTCTTTTTACCTGTTTCATGATTTCATGCAAGTTATAATTTTAATTATTGGGCCACAACAGATCTTATCACTGTAAAAGACAGTACCATGGCCCCAGTACTTCAGTCAGACTATTTTTGTTGCAATGCACCTTCAACAAGGTTCTAGCCAGAGAGGACTAACTACAAGACAAATGTGCAACTGTTCAAATCATAGAGTTACAATTCAAGAAACAAGATCGTACTGATTTCATTTATGGAACTATGGGATACAGACAACCCTTGTGGCTGTGTATATTTGGAGGTGAAGCTCAGACTCATTGACAAGTTGTTCAGTGAAGCCCACAAGAGAATGGGCCTTACACTTAACAGTGACAAAGCAACAGGGCTCTGCCAAACCCCCTCTGGCAATAAAGATTCACAATAAGACCCACAACACAAAAAAGGCCATTTGATGAAAAGTGTATTTGAACATTAAGATGTCAAACTCAACAGAATATTTTTGCTCTATTATGTAGTTGTGATTCCTGCCTTCTTTCATGTATCTGGGTTATGGACTACTACATAAGGCACTTCAAAGCACTGGAGAGATATCAGTAATTCTGACTCTGCAAAATCCTCAAAATGTACTGGTGTGATAAGCAAACTAATGTCAGGATCTTCTCTAAGGCCCACATGCTGACCACTGAGACTCTAATTGCAAAAAGTCAGCTTTGATGTTCAAAGCATGTCATTCACAAGGCCTACACCAGAATACAAATTCATTTCTACAAGAGATTACCAAAAGGAGAGAGAAAGCAAATCAAGAATACGTTTTCAAAGCTACTCAAGCAAGTGCAACATTCCCAGAAGCTGTTGGAAATCACAAATCCATGACAGAATAAACTGGATAAGGAGTATTCCAGATGGTATCAAGAGCCTGAAGTTCCAGTTCAAAAGGCGGAAGGAGATCACTATATCCTAAAATACTTAACCATACTTCCGCAAGATGTGTGATTGGGAGTCATGCATCAACGACACTAAGATCAACTGTGCGCAATTCCAGAAGGATCATTGGAGACCCGAGCCGCAAACTGTCCCAGCTGCTACCATCCTAGAAATGGTACCGCAGCATTAAAGCCAGGACCAACAGCTCATGGACAGCTTCATCCACCAGGCCATCAGACTGATTAATTCACACCGACACAATTGTATTTCCAAGCTATATTGACTGTTCTGTTCTATATCTTACTGTACATTGTTACATACCCGTGACACGTGACAGTGGTACCCTTGTCACATGACAGGGGTTGAAGCTATACTGGACTTGAGGTAATGGTCTTGTGATGGTGGAGTGACGTCACTTTCCTGCCAGTAGAGGTCATGTGTCAGTTTTTTTTACAGGGTATAAAAGGAGGACCCCTCCCTGTGAGGAGGGGCAGTTCATGGCTGGATTTGCCATGTTGACTTCATGCCACTGCGTGATTTAATGTTATGACGCAGTGTGGTTGAAAGATGGAGTTTTATTTAATGCCTAAAGTTTAAAAGGTCATTGCCAGCAGTTTTTTTATAATACTGCTAGTTGAGAATTAGTGGAGAGTGAAGATTGGAGTTCAGGAGTTAAAAGATCGAAGAAAGTCGATTTCGACGGGGAAACAGGTTTGACCTTGTTTGATCCTCATTCAGAAGGAATTCATTGACTGTGCCCATGTTAATCCCTGTGAATAGCAGAAAGGATTGGGAACAGTTTTGTAAAGGAAAAGTCAGTGCCTTTAAGCCGTTTCATTTTCCATCTCCGTAAATTCTTCATGGGAAAAGTGTGTTTCAACTGGAAACTGCAACAACACGACGTGAAAGAGAATTTAAATCGTCTTAAAAAGTCTCTCCCTTAAATGGACTGTAAACATTTCGAACTTTTGCAATACTACTTTGAAGAACTGTTTGTAACATCGCTTTAAGAACTGTTTAAGCTTCCTTGCTTTAAGAACTGTTTAAGCTGCTGCACAGCAGCCGATTTCCGATTACGTTAGTGATTTGTTTGCTTTTGGGGGGTTTGTTTTTCAGTGTTTAATAAACATGTTATTTGTTACAAAAACCCCTGCCTCACTCATATATTTATTGTTGCTTGAATCCGTAGCAACATACTATTTACTGTATTACAAGTTACAATAATTTGCACATTGCACATTCAGGCAGAGATGTAACGTAAAGCTTTTTCTTCCTCGTGTATGTGAAGGATATAAGAAATAAAGTCAATTCAATTTCAAATCTCCACCACATTTCCCTACAGCATAAATATAGTTTCATCTATAATGGAAGCTCCAGGCCTTTAACTTACATCTAATAATCTGTGTTCTCTTCAAGTAATTTAACAGTGATCTGCACTAGTTTTCAAACTGGCTGCTTTGTATCAACATTAACTATTATGGAGGTAAGTCCAATGCTCAAATCAACAACCATCATTGTGATGGAGCCATCTTAGGTTAGAATATTTTCCAGCTATAAAATGCTATAATTATATGAGAAGTTGAAAGGCTGGGTTTCCTGCACAGTCCTTTTTTAAATAGATTGTCTTATCCATCAGCTAACTTTCATGGCCAATGGAAAATGCTCCACTGATGTGGTTACCTTGTAATTGCATTCCAAGGGGAAAATTTCTATACCCATACTGGATGAGGATCTTACAGGGAAGTTCTGTATTTATTGCAAGTCAGCTTCAGGAAATGGTAGTGAGCCACTTTTTAGAAAAATTTATCCTTCTAGTGAAGGGACCCCCAAAGTTTTATGTGTAAGTAGTTCCAGGGTTTCTACTAAGAAAAAATAATTCCATGTCAAGACGGTGTGTTTTCCTTGAGAAAAATCTTCAGATGAAACTGTTTCCCAGTGCCCTGGTCTGGGTCCCCTTGTCTTTCTTCTTGGAGGAGTTTATGGTTAGGGGAAAGGGATGTTTGGAAGGTGCTGCTGAAAGACCCTTGGTGAATACCTGCCATGCAACTTAAAACTAATAAATGCTGCAGCCATGATCTGTTGGTAGTGGAGCGAATGCAAATCTGAAGTGATGTATGTGCTATCAATCAAGTATTTGAAACTGACCTCTAATGTGTTGCTTGAGCTGTACTCATCCAGACAAATAATGAATAGTCTTTTACACTCATGATTTGTGTATTGTAGATGATAGAAATGCTTTGAAAAGCAGTGAATACAGGAAACATGGGTACTTTATCATGTAGTCAACTATATGGCTGGTCCATTTAAGTTTGTGGTTGTTGATAACCCCAATGATGTTGATAGTAGGTGAGTAGGAATAATAATGCTCTTGCTAGTCAAGGCTAGATAGGTAGATTTTGGAGACTGTAAGTTCCTTACATTTGGATTACACATACTGTTTAGACCTTATACTGTGTGGAACATGACCTGGTCATTTGGAGTTAAGTAATGTCAGCAGAGTTCCATGCATTATCCATGAAATAATATGCACAGAGATGATGATAGAGCCTTTATAACTTTAAAGTCAACAATCTTGGTTACACAGTATAGTCTTAATACCTGCCAGTTTCAAACATGAGGGAATTAATATTGTGATCACTTTCTTTATCTCTACTCTAGAGGAGCCAGATATATAATGGTTCATGTCCACATTTACCTTAAAGCTGCTACACGTTTAGCTGTAGAAAGTTGTAAGCTCAGCCAGCTCCATGATGGACACTGGCCTGCCAAGCATCGAGGCCACCTTCAAAAGGTGATGCCTCAAGCGGCGGCAGCCATCATTAAGGACCCCAGTCACTCATGTCATGCCTTGTTTTCATTGCTACCATCAGGAAAGGAGATACAGCAGCCTGAAGACACACAGTCAACATTTCAACATTTCAGGAACAGCTTTTTCCCCTCTGTCCTCAGATTTCTGAATGGACAATGAACCCATGAACACTACCTCACTATTTTTTCTCTCTAATGACTGCTTACTTAATTGTAACTCTTTATATTGTTACGAATGTGCCACAACTCTGAGGGGCAGAGAGGTGCGGAGTAGCCCCCACCTTTTTGAGAACCGCAAGATCACTATTAAGTCAGTTCAGGAGACCCAGGAAATGAGAGAAAGACGTGCAGAATCCACAAAGAGTTTGGAATGTGTCCTGGCCTCCGAAAGGCCGAACCATTGATACCGGCTATTGCCTCTTGGAGATGAAATGGTGTATTGAATCCTGTACGATGCATCGAAGCCCCCAGGCAATGAACTGAGGGGGGGATTTGGTGGAGGGATTGCATCATCCAAACCTGATTGACATCTGAGACCCTGTGAGTCAGGATAAAAGAGGGTCTGTGGAAACAGCCCCTCAGATGCACCAGAAGAAACGCTAGAACTCCTGTAATAGCATAATAGCGAAAGCTGGTGGAATCAGCCCACGTGCGTCCTTTTCCATTTGCCGCGGAATTGGTGGGTCTTGCCATGGAAGCACGGCTTTAGCTAACCACAAAGGGGAAACCAGTCCCCCAATGACTCTCGAAGGATTGACCTCATAAAAGGAATGGGCAAGTTTAACTCTCTCTCTTGACTCCAACCAAAGGCTGCAGCCTACAGCTTGAATGAACTAAAGTGACTTCTATATTTCCATCGGACAATACATTATCCCCTAGACAACGATAGAGCTATTTCTTATTCATTATTATTATACCCGCGCTTTTAGATTTAGTATTGACGACGTATATTATCTGTATGTTTGCATTGATATTATTTTTGTGTATTTTACCGATAAATACTATTAAATATAGTACCATCAGACTTCAATGGACCTCTCTATCTTTGCTGGTAAGTGACCCAGTTACGGGGTACATAACAATATATATAATTAAGTATTGCAATGTGCCAGAATTGACATATGCCAGAACCTTGATTCTGAATCTGATTCTGATTCTTAAGTCAACTGTCAATTCAAATTTTGCTCCTCCCTGGGTATTGCAGATACATCAAATGGCAAATTTCAATATTTTCACTGAAACCTTCTTTACAGAAGCCCAGATGTCTCCCACATTGTTTCCCACCAAGGACTAGACCATAAGACATAGGAGCAGAATTAAACTATTAGGCCCATTGAGTGTGCTCCACGATTTGATTTGAGTGGCTGATTTATTTTTCCTCACAATCCTATTCATCTGCCATAACCTTTGTCACTCTTTCTAACTGAGTACCTATCAAACTTAACTTTAAGTATACCCAATTATATGGTGTCCACAGCTGAATGTGGCAGTGGAATGCACAATTTCACCACCATATAGCTAATGAAATTCCTCTTTATCTCTGTTCGAAGGCGAAGTCCCTCTGGTCCTAGACTTCGCATTATCGGCAATATCCTCTGCATATACACTCTATCTAAGCATTTCAATGCTTGGTAGATTTCAATAAGATCGCCATTTATTCTTCTTAACTTCAGCAAGCACAGGCCTAGAACAATCAAACAGGTCTCTTATATTAACCCTTTCATTCCCGGGATCATGCTCACAAAACTC
Organism: Hypanus sabinus; assembly: GCF_030144855.1. NCBI lineage: Eukaryota > Metazoa > Chordata > Chondrichthyes > Myliobatiformes > Dasyatidae > Hypanus > Hypanus sabinus. Next base: position 43,840,185 of record NC_082727.1, read on the forward strand.
TTCTGGTCCCTTTCTAATGTAAGCATACCCTTTCTTAGAAATGGGGCCCAAGACTGCTCACAATACCCCAAATGTGGTCTGAACAATGCTTTATGAAGCATCAGCATTATGTCCTTGCTTTTATATTCTAGTCCTCTTTGTGAGTGCTAATATTGTCTTTGCCTTCCTTTCCACTGACACAGCCGGCAAGTTAACTTTTAGGAAATCCTGCAATAAGACTCCCAGGTACTGTTGAACTTCCAGTTTCTGAATTCCCTCCCTGTTAGAAAGCACCTTTATTGTTTCTACCAAAGTGCATGGCCATACACTTCCCTACACTGAATTCCATCTCCCACTTCTTTATCCATTTCCCCAATCTGTCCGAGTCTTTCTGCCGATTACATGCTTCCTCAAGACTCCTTCACCCTCCACCTATTTTTGTATCATCCGCAAACTTGGTCACAAAGCCATCAATTCTGTCATCCAAATCATTAACATATAACATGAAAGGTAGTTGATTCAGCACTGCCCCTGCAGAACACCACTAGTCGTTGGCAGCCAAACAGAAAAGGCCCCCTTTATTCCTACTCTGCCTTCTTCCAGTCAGCTAAACCTCTATCCATGCTAGTATCTTTTCTGCAGTACCATGGGCTCTTATGTTTAGCAGCTTCTTGTATGGCATCTTGTTAATGGCCTATTGAAAGTAAACATCCACTGACTCTCATTTGTCTATCCTGCCTCTTATGTCCTCAAAGAATTCCAAAAGATGTGTTAGGCAAGATTCCCCAGGTTGAGTGAACTCAGCCTTTTCTCCTTGAAGCGATGGAGGATGAGAGGTGGCCTGATAGAGGTGTACAACATGATGAGAGGCATTGATCATGTGGATATTCAAAGCCTTTTTCCCAGGGCTGAAATAGCTAGCATGAGAGGGAATTGTTTTAAGGTGCTTGGAAGCAGGTACAGAGGAGATTTCAGGGGTAAGTTTTTTATGCAGAGAGTGGTGAGCGCATGGAATGGGCTGCCGGCAGCAGTGGTGGAGGCAGAAATGATAGGGTCTTTAAGAGACTCCTGGATGGATACATGGAGCTTTGAAAAATAGAGGGATATGGGTAAGCCTAGCTAGTTCTAAGGTAAGGACATGTTCAGCACAGCTTTGTGGGCTGAAGGGCCTGTATTGTGCTCTAGGTTTTCTATGTTTCTATGTTTCTAACAGTTCAAGGCAATATGACAGGATCATCCAATGTAAATCACCTCATAAAAACAAACAGTTAATTCACACTTTCTCCACAAAACTGGATCCATATCAGGGAATGTTTTCTCTGTGACATTATCTATAATCACCACTCACATGCAACATCAAAGTGTATCTTGTTCTGCAAAAGGGCAAACAGATTTTCCTTCTCTCCTCATGCAGGTGCTGTACTGTGCATTAAGAGAAACCTCGTGTAACGTTAGTATTTTCATCTCATATTGTCCGTATGACTTGCATAGTTTTAATGTACTTATATAATTGGGCTAAGAGTTCCAACATCTGCAGAATCTCGTGTTTATGAAGAAAGCTTCTACTGTTTATAAAAAATGGAGATTGTGGTGAGCCACAGAGCAATGGGCTCCCAGGTTCCTCGAGCACCTGCCTTTATTAAACATTGTCTTAACTAGAGTCATCATGCTCAGTGCTTTCTGTTTAATCTTGTCAAGTTAATTGTGAATAGCATGGGTTATCCACATTCTGTGAGTACTTAAAGTGGACTCCTGATTAGAGCTCATCGTGGGGTCTTTGTGTGTGTTTCGAGAATGACTCATCTCTTGGTGTCACTTGGTCACACTCAGTAGGAGTTCCAGTGAATAAACTCTTGTTTCTGTCTCGACATGGGAGTATGTCATTCCTCCACACCCGGGTTTTGTCATCTGTCAGCGCACATCGTGACGGTATTTTCAGTGTGCGTGAGATATTTGTAACAAATTCAGTGCAGGCCTAAAGAATTTTTGCAGCTATTTGAAGTTGGCTTCTGAGACTGAAAGTCATGCTTTGTAATGTTTAGTTAGACATGAGAAATGTATTGAAGGTAATCCTGTACTTGATACTAATAACCATAAAACAAACATTGAAGCTGGGTGCTTAGAGGAACAGGATTCAGTACAAACAAATTAATGTTCCTTAAGGAAAATCCAGCTTATCTAATGTAGACATTGGACATTTTGTCACCATGCAGCTTCTTATTAATATTTGCAAAGCTTTCAGTCTGTGAAATATTGAACAGCATAAATCAGACCATGCAAGCGTGGAAAGGACTGCACGGTAGTGTAGCAGTTAGTGTAATGCTTTCCAGTGTCAGCTGTAGGATCAGTTCAGTTCCTGACACTCTCTGTAATAATAATACCAAATTGAAACATGAATAAAAATTGCAGGCATGAAGATTTGGACTACTAATTAAGACTGCATTACTACTTTTGAAACAGGCAGATATCAAGGGAGAGAACAACTATGTTAAATCTAATAGTAACGTGCTAATGAAATATTGGACTTGAAACTAGTATATTAGAGTCAGAACATTAATTACAAGACAGAACAAGGGAGGTTTGAAATGTGTAAAGGACAGTTTCACTGAAGCAAAACATTTTGTAACAGAATGTGAAACAACTGATGTGGCAATTCCAGAAAAGGTGAAGCTCAGTTTGTGAAAGAGCCAACAAGAATGATAAAAGAAAAGCTTTATGTGCAAATGAAGAAAGTTCAAAATCAATTTTATTATCAGAGTACATACTGTATATCCCACCACATACAACCCTGAGATTCCTTTTCCTGCGGGCCTACTCAGCAAATCTATAGAATGGTAACTATAAGAAGATACAAAGAAAGATCAGCTAGAGTGCAGAAGACAACAAACTGTACAAATGCAAACATAAATGAATAGCAAGAACATGAAATAACAAGATTAAGAGTCCTTAAAGTGAGATCATTGGTTGTGGGAACATTTCAATAGATGGGCAGATGAGTGAGTTTATCCCTGCTTGTTCAAGAGTCTGATGGCTGAGGGGTAGTAACTGTTCTTGAACTTGGTGGCTCTTGTACCTTCTACCTGAGGGCAGCAGCGATAAAAGAGCATGGCTTGGTTGGTGAGGATCTTTGATGATGGATGCTGCTTTCCTGCAACAGCATTTCATGTAGTTGTGCTCAATGCTATGGAGGGCTTTACCCATGATGTACTGAGCTGAATCCACAAACTTTTGGAGGATTTTCCATTCAAAGACATTTCTGTTCCCATACCAGGCTGCGATGCAGCCAATCAATACTGTTACGTATCCCGTAACTGGATAACTTACCAGCAAAGATAGAGAGGTCTGTTGAAGTCTGGTGTCACTATTTTCAAACATTTTTATTTATAAAGGGACACAAAAGCAGGGTTAATACATACATTCAGATAGTCCACATCGTCAACATTCAATCTAAAACGTGGGTATAGTGATAATCATCATTAAGAAGTGAGCTCTGCTGGTGTCTAGGGGTTAATAGATTGTCCTTTGGAAATATAAAAGTCACTCTGAAAGTCTGCAGGCCTCAGCCCTTTGAAAATCACTGGGTTTTGCGTGGGGCGACCGAGAGAGAGAGATTGGGGGAGAAGAGAAAGAACTTGCCGAGTCTCGATGAATCTTCCGTGAAATCGGGGGAGCGTTGGTTTAGTTAAAGCGGTTTTCTGTGATTCCAGCCACAGATTCCAATCCCGGAATCTAGCGCCTGTGGCTTCCTTCAGAATGGCTTCCCGCTGCTGCGGGAACACTCTCGTGTCTTCTTGGTGCGTCTCAGGGGCTGTCCCCCTGAGACTCTCCTTTATACTTCCTCACGGGGTCGCAGGTGTCAATCAGGTTGGGATGATGCAACCTCTCTCTCAATCAGCCCACCTTGCCCGAGGGCTTTTCACGTGGTCTCCATGAGACAATAGTCGCTGGCATCTTATTCTGTATCCCGGGTGCAATTTTGCACGTTTCTCTCTCTCTCACTTCCTGGGTCTACTGACAACACCCCCCCATCAACGGGTGCTCTTGCGATTCTCACAAAGGAGGGGGCTGGGATCATAACAATACACTCTCCACCACTCATCAATAGTTTGTCAAAGGTTTAGATGTCATGCTGAATCTCCGCAGACTCCTAAGGAAGTAAAGGCACTGCTTTGCTTTCTTTGCAATTACATTTGCATGCTGGGTCCAGGGCTGATCTTCTGAAATAGTAACACCTAAGAATTTAAAGTTACTGACCCTCTCCACCTCTGATCCTCCAATGAGAACTGCTGGCTCATGGACCTTTGGTTTTCCTCTCCTGAAGTCTGCAATCAGTTCCTTGGTCTTGCTAACATTGAGTGAGAGGTTATTTTAACCAAGGCCAAAAAGGCCACCTGGTCATTCATGTACTTTCCTGTCAAGGTGATTTGCTATGCACATATCTGATCATCACAACATCATTGTCCTGTTCATCACTTAGCAGCTTATCAATCGTAAGGGAAGGCAAATTATTCTTTCAAAACATAAAGTATTTTCAAAAATGGAACACTTGCATTTATATGATCTCAGCAATTCACTGGTAGTGAATTATTTTGCACTATAAAGTGATTTCAATAACATTAGTTTTAATTGTGTTGCTATTCTTCTTGGGAATAACTAGCTTTTGTTGAAGCTCATGTGAAAAACAGTGAAAATCAATTCTGGTCTGAAGTTAGCTTGAAAGGATTTACACAAAATATGCATGGGGTTGTTAGTGACCTTTCCTTCCATTGTGAAAGGCAAATCTAATTCTGAGGTAAATCGCTGTCAGTTGAACCAAAATCATATTCTAGTGATATAATTAATAATTGCTCTATAATAACATATGGTTATGATTTAACATCAGTGAATATTTTTGCTTGAAAATTAATAATTCCTTTGCATGACAAATGATTTCCTGTCAATTCTTTAATAAAGTTTAATTTGACAAGCTGAGTTATACACTTCGTATATAAACCTTTTAAAGGAAATGCATGATTTTGGAAGCATGGAAAAATTGAGGGGTATTTTGATGAAAAGCAAGAAGTAAACTCTAAGTGGGTATCATTTGAAAGTCAGGTTTTAGAATGCACTGTGATTATCCAAGTCAGAATTTACCTGGCCCTGATAAATTAGGCTTTAGATAAGCATGATGTTTACTGAGCACTGTGTGCTGGATCCATCTTAGTTACAGAAAGAGCAAATTAACGATCACTGGAGGGTGGTTTGGGGATTTAGTGCACAGGTTCTTGCATACATAAAGTAAACAGAGAGAAGGATGAGTGTCCTGTGCATGCAGTGGAGAGAAATCTCTCATGTCCATAGTTTACTCTTCCATTGCAACTGATCATATTTGGTCTCATCTGATTGAGTATTCCCATTCATTCTGCAAACCCATTGATCTCATTGACTAACCATTCCCTTTTGCCTGGTGGATATTAAAAAGTTAGAATTTCTGAGAAAATATACATGTTTCCACATGCTTCAGTATTCTTCACTCTTGGAGCCATCTGTGGGCTGCTTATAATTTATAAGTATAATGAAAAATCCACTGTAATTACTTCCTTGTTCTCAGTTAGGTTCAATGTAATCCATCAGAATCTGGGATTTCATTAGTGAGTGCTGGCAGCCAGTTTATGTGGCAGCAAATATCTTAAGGATCTCCCAGATGTTTATAAAGGAACTTTCAGTTCTTTCATCAAGGATGTGTCTTGGACGAAGATTTCCAGTTTGATATCTCACCTTGGCCAACTTGTAAGATATTGTAATACCTAATGTATCTAACATTAAGCATTCCCAATGACTCCAAGCATATCTAGCTGTCATAATGATTTTTCTTCTGTGGAGTAGGCTGGGAAAGCTGGAGATTCCCTGCCTATGAAAACAGGAAGGCATGTTGAGGAATGTCATCTCATTTAGCACTGATGGTGGTGTGATCAGTGCTGACTTTCCTCACCTTTATTGCTAGGTTCTTGATTCAATTGGTAGACAAGCTAACAAATAGCCCATTTGCCTTCAAATGAATGAACGACCTGCAGAAACAGCAGGTTTCAGCTGTTCAGCACTGTTATTAAACCAAAGCACAAATCCAGTCAACTTTGGCCTCTTAATTGGTGTACACATTGCCTTAAGCACAATTAAAATTCTAGTAGGAAGTTAGTTTTATTTGTCACATGTACATTGAAGCATAGAGTGAAGTGTGTCATTTATGGCAAATCAAATCAGTGAGGGTCATGTTGGGCAGCCCAACATGCTTTTGGCACTATCATAGCATGATCACAGCACACAAATTCTTTGTTAGACTTTGTGCATCTTTGGAATTTGGGAGGAATCCCCCTGGAGGAAAGCCACGTGGCCATGGGGAGAAAGTACAAGCTTCTTACAGGCAGTGGCAGGAATTGAACCCTGGTGTTATAGCTGGTGCTGTAATAGTGTTACACTAACAACTATGTTCCATGCTATTCAGATCACTCAAACTAAATACCAGAGTTATTGATCTTTCTGCTGCTACAACATCATCAAGGCTACCAATCTATTAAGATATGTAATTACGATCCCCTCCTTTGCTGTATTCTCTGCAAATTCCATGGTTTCCTGAACTCTACTGCCTACATCCTGATTTGTTCTGGTGCCTGAACACCCATCACCCATGTTTGCTAATTGGGTCTCAGTTAATATTAAAAATCATAGACGTGTTTGCAGATCAATTAGATTATCATTGCTATTCTCTCTCTCTCATCTCCTTTAGACTTACAGATGTCTATGATACATGCTCTCCTCCCATTCTGATCAAGTTTAATCATCATCAAATGTCATCACTTTACTATTGCTGGTTGTGTCGTCACCTATCAAGACCACCAACTCTGTGATTCTTTCTGTCTCCCTCCCCTTTTCTCTCTTAAGATTGTTTCCTTAACTAAACTTCTGGTCACTTGCCTCCAACATGATCCCTAGCATTGCTGATATTCACTAACTTTCCTGTGTAATGCTTTAAGGTAGTTTTACTATATTCAAGATGTTATAGAAAATATAAAATTATTATAATTTCACTCACTCCCGACATGATACTGGACTAGGTAAAGAAGACTGTTAAAACTGTAAGTTATGTTTCTCCTCTCTCCCATTAACCCATTGCAAAGTGTGCACATTGGCCTGGATAGGATTCTTAAAATAACATATTGCTTGGTCATTATACATGACTGACAGATGTTTAACTCTCAAGTCAGTGATAAGCAGAGCAAACATCAATAATCTGAAATCATTCTTAAATGGAAGATCAGAGTGTTGAGGAGCTTTATTGGGTTAAAATAACTCCAAAATATTGGCCTGGACAGGAGTCTTAAAATACCATATTGCTTAGTCATTATACATGACCAACAGATGTTTAACTCTCAAGTCAGTGATAAGCAGAGCAAACATCAATAATCTGAACACATTCTTAAATAAAATATCAGAATGTTGATGAGGTATCAAGAGAGTGCATTATAGATGACCCTTCTAGTTTTGCAGTAATAAACATGCTGCCTCATGCATGTGAGCACAGTCTTCAAGTATAGAGAAGGTCCTGGAGTTCAGTCAGCTGAAATGGACACATCACCAGCGGCACCTTGATCCATCAATCTTCTTTGTTCTCAGCTTAGTGTCAACAGATTATACACTTTGAATTAATGAAGCCTGTAACAGTATTGGAGCCAAAGCAGAACTTGTTAAAACCTGATGTTCTGGCACAACAGATGTCACGAGCCCAAACCAGTGACTTCAGTATGTGTACAGTATGCCTATGATCTAAGTCACAAGGGACTCCACATTGTAGGTCTTTAGTGCACTAACTTACTTCAAGTGCATACAAAGAAGGCTGGTCAATAAATACACAATGACAATATGACACAACAGCTACCAGCTCAGAGCTCAGACCTCCAGTCTATGCGTTCTTTCTAAAGCTATGCACAAATTAAATACATGTCTATCTTTTCATTGTATTGCTGCATTTCTTTGAGTGTCTGATGCTTTCTAGAACAAATTTAAGTAGCTGGTATCTCTGGTCAAGTCATCCCTATCCATTGTTGTGTTGCACCCTATGACTAGAGGTGAAGGGCAAGACATTGCTATTGAAAGGTAGATGAGGAAGGTGTGAAAGACTCCCAGTAGGAGACCATATCTACTTTGTGTATTCAGTTAGCAATTCTACAACTGTATAGAGTGTCACAGCATCCTACAGCATGGAAACTAGGTCTTCAGGCCCGTGTTTCCATAATAACTGTGTTTCCTAGGGAGCTATTCCCATCTGCCCATGCTTGGACCATAGCCATCTAAAACTCTCTCATCAATCTATGAGAAGTTTCAACTTCTGCGTTTGTGTGAAGATCTCAATGACCCAATACTTCCACCTTTCCCATGGTATATTTTATAGGGCTACTGAGCAATTTATGTAGAAGCTGCAGCAGTTTACCAATAGGAAAAAATGGGTAACTGGTATCAAATGGGTTACGATTGTTAAATGGTTAACTATTATAACTATTGTTAGACAACTCATGGTCTCACAATTAAAACTATGATACAAATGGTGATAGAGCTGATGATTATTGTACTGCTCTTATGTTTGCAATGCATAGATCAGTCCAATTGAGATCTGCAGTACCTGTCAAAATGGGGTGAGGAGTTTTGTTAATCTTCTGCATGCTGGAAAACCTCACAAACATTTTCATTTTTCATTTTTAGAATATTTTTATTGATATATAATCATCAACAGTTATAAAATGATACAAAACTTTAACAGATTGATATGCATACAATTAATAAAGCTGAAGAAAAGAAAAAAAACTGATCTTGAAATATAAAAATGGGGAAAAAAATTATATATAGAAAAAAGGGGGGAAAAAAGAAACCCATCTGACTAAGAAAAAAACCCCACTAACTATATTAAAAGAACCATTAGGAATCAACCCCCCGGAGCAATACGCTTGACCATCATCTAAATATATTTAAAAAAGTCATCAACTGTCATTTCATATTTATATAAAAAAATAAAAGTGGAAGGAAACCATATAACTTAATTCAAATTAAGTGATAATATTTGGCAAAAGAATGCCATCTTCTCTCAAAATCAAATCGAGGATCAAATGTACTACTTCTGATTTTTTCCAAACTAATACGTAACATCACTTGAGAAAACCATTCAATTAATGTAGGGGAGGAAATATCTTTCCATTTTAAAAAAATAGCCCTTCTTGCCAGCAGTGTAACAAATGCAATTACGTGTTGATCTGAAGATGAGATACCCTGAATATGATGCGGAACAATTTCAAATAGAACAGTTAATCGATTAGGTTGTAAATTAATTTTCAAAGCTTTAGAAATTGTAGAAAATAAAGATTTCCAAAACGATTTTAAAGAAGAACATGCCAGAACATATGTGACAAAGTAGCTACTTCAGTTTTACAGCTATCACAATAGTTATCTATACTAGGAAATATTTTAGATAGTCTGTCCTTTGTTAAGTAATAATGGTGTACGATTTTAAATTGAATTAAACAATGGTTGGCACATACAGAGGGATTTACGTTTTTCAAAACTCAAAGCCAATCTTCATTAACAAAGATCATATTAAGTTCTCTCTCCCAGTTTTGTTTAATCTTTAGTGATAGGTTCTCCTTATGTAACGAAATTAAATTGTAAATTCTACTAATGGAACCTTTCACTAAGGGATTCAATTTCAAAATGGTATCCAACAAATTAGATTCTTGTAAATATGGAATCTTAGGTAAATGTTGTTATAAAAAATGTCTAACCTGAAAATATTGCAAAAAATGTGTATGAGCGAGAGAAAATTTATTAATTAACTCCTCAAAAGTCATCAATCGACCATCACAAACTAAATCGTTCAAAGAATGAATTCCTTTATTTTTCCATGGAAGAAAAATGGAGTCAGTTGTTGAAGGTTTAAATAAAAAATTCCGATATAAAAGACTAGATAACTTAATTTGTTTAAGATTAAAAGAATTATGGAACTGAACCCAAATACATAGGGATTGTTAAATAACTGGATAGAGATTTAAATTTGGAATTTTGAGAGCTGTAAAGGTAATGGAGCTCTTACAATTGAAGTTAAATGAAATTGTTTAACAGCTTTTAATTCCAAATCAACCCATAATGGTTTTTGGCTCTTATCAAACCAATATAACCAAAAACATAATTGTCTAGTATTCACAGCCCAATAATACAGTCTTAAATTAGGAAGTGCAAGTCCACCATCTTTTTTAAATTTTTGTAAATGATACTTATTAATTCTAGATCTCTTATTGTTCCAAATAAAAGAAGAAATAAGAGAGTCAATTTGATCAAAAAATTTTATAGTTAAAAAGATAGGTATATTTTGGAAAACATATAAAAATCTAGATAAAATCTTCATTTTCACAGCATGAATATGACCTATTAAAGAAAAAGTAAGTGGATTCCATCTAGAAAATAATTGTTCGATTGAGTCCATTAAAGGAACTATATTCACTTTATAGAGATCTTCAGATTTTTTTAGTAATTATAATACCTAAATATCTAAATGTATTAACAATTCTAAAAGGAATATCATTATATGTACTAACATGAACATTTAATGGAAACAATTCACTTTTATTCAAGTTAAGTTTATATCCAGAAAATTTACCAAAATCTTTAAGTGTTTCCAAAAGGTTAGGAATTGATTCCTCAAGATTTGAAATAAAAATAAAAGATCATCTACATAAAGAGAAGTCTTATGTATGGTTCCATTCATAGAGATACCATGGATATTTTTAGCTTCACATAATGTTATAGCTAAAGACTCCAATACAAGATGAAATAATAAAGGACTTAATGGACATCCCTGTCTAGTGCCATGAGAAAGTGAGAAAAAAGAAGACCGGTAGTTATTAGTAATGACTGTGACAATAGGATTCTTATAAATCATTTGAATCCATTAAAATTATAACCAAAACCAAATTTTTCTAATACTTTAAACAAATATGGCCACTCAACTCTATCAAATGCCTTTTCTGCATTGAGAGAGATAACACATTGAGGTTGCTTAGATAATGATGAATATATAATGTTCATCAATCTCTGAATGTTAGAGAAAGAATAATGGCCTTTAATAAAGCCTGTTTGATCCATAGAAATAATTTTAGTTAAAAATTTTCCAAGCAATTGGCCAATATTTTAGAGAGGATTTTTGCATCCACATTTAATAGTGAAATAGGTCTATATGATGAACATTCAACAGGATCTTTATCTTTTTTAAGAATTAAGGAAATAGATGCTTCATTAAAAGAAGAAGGTAAATTACCCTTGTCAAAGGATTCATGAAATATTTCCAAAAGATATGGAGAAAATAATCTTTCAATCTTTTTGTAAAATCCCACTGAATAACCATCAAGTCCAGGAGCTTTAGCTAATTGTATTGATAAAATAGCTTTCTGAATTTAATGCTCAGTAACTGGAGCATCAAGCATCTGTTGATCTTCAAAAGAAATTTGTGGAAATTTAATCTTATGTAAAAAAGCCTTCATCTTAGAGGCATCTGCAAGAAATTGAGATCTATAAAGATCAGAGTAAAAATCTTGAAAAGTATTATTCATGTCCTCATGGTTACTTACCATATCTCCATTATTTTTACGAACCTTTAAGATTTGTCTTTTAACTCTAGCTGCTCTTAATTGAGAAGCTAAGAGCTTATTATTTTTATCCCCAAAGATATAAAATTGATTTTTCAATTTAAGCAAATATTCTTCAATAGGATATGTTAGTAATAAATTATACTGTGATTGTAATTCTACTCTTCTTTTAAATGAAACAGCATTTGGAGAGATTGCATTAATGTTATCTAATTCTTTAATTTGTTTAGAGATTTTATCTAATTCCATTCTTGTTTGTTTCTTCAGTTTAGCTACATATGAAATAGTTTGACCGTGTAAATAAGCTTTTAATGTATACCAAATTACTAACTTAGAGACGTTTCCTATATTATTAAAGAGAAAAAACTCTTTTATCTGAGCTTCGATAAACTCAACAAATTCTGAACTTTGTAATAAATGTTCTGGAAAACGCCAAAATGGTCTGGTAGGAAAAACATCTTTCAGTTCAAATATTAAGTTTAAAGGAGCATGATCAGAAATAGCAATCACATCATACTCACATTTCTGAACATTGAATAAAAGTCGAGGGTCAACTATAAAATAGTTGATTCTTGACTATTTATTATGAACATGTGAGAAAAAAGTGTATCCTCTATCACTAGGGTACATATGCCTCCAGATCTCAATTAAACTGTAATCAATTAAAAAGGAATTAATAAGTGATGCAGAATGATTAGGGAGTTGATATTTGGATGATGACTTATCCATTAAAAGAGTTAGACAAGTATTAAGATCACCACCCATTAATGACATATATTCATCTAAATAAGGTAATAACGCAAAAACAGTTTTAAAAAATGAGGGATCGGACTTCCGGTAAGATGGTGATTGCTTAGCCGCTTCAAACTTTTGCTCCGTCATTCTCCCTATCTTTGCACTATATGTCTCCATTCTTAAACCTTAGTTAGGAATTTTATTAGGTCTCTTTTACTTGCCTGCGAACACATCTATCTTATAATGTCTACCAAAAGCTCTAAATCCGGGAAAAAGGAAGTTACGGCTCTGCCGACTGAGATTCTCGCTGCCCTGGAGCAACATCGAGAAGATATTTTAAAGGAATTTAGAACCTCTTTCAACCAACTGGATGCCAATTTGGATCGGATCAACGCTAGAGTGGACGAACATGCTGAACATTTATCTTGCATCGACTTGACCTCTGAAGATTTAAAACGCCATGTCCAATACCTCAAGACCCTCTGTCCCAGCCTAGAGGAGAAGAATAGTAAACTTCTTTCCAAAATGGTGGATCTTGAAAACTGGAGCAGACGTTGCAATCTACAAATTCTTGGTTTGCCAGAGGCCACCGAACAGGGTTCCCTTGTGAAGTTTTTTTCCAATTTTCTCTGTGAGATTTTTGGGAAAGAATCTCTTCCGAATCCACCTGAGCTTGAAAGGGCAGACAGGGTCTACGTTCCCCGTGAAATTCTGGGTCCCCACCCATGACTGGTAATTTTGTGCTTTCATCAATACCAGGTGAAAAACCGTTTGATTATGGAGGCACGCTGTAGAGGTACTTTTGCTTTTCAAAATTCAGTCATTCGTTTTGTGGAGGATTATGCCCCCCAGGTTCTGAAGATGCATGCTGAGTTTAAAGGAGTAATGAAAGTGCTTTTTGATCGTGGACTTAGACCCTCCCTTCATAATCCAGCTGACCTTCGAATTATGCTTGCTACTGGAGAATATAAGTGGTTTAAGTCAGTGAAGGAGGCTGAGGCATTTGTTGGAAGTCTTCCGGCTTTCCAGTCTTCTTTGGAACCTGGTCGGACCTCCTAAAATGGTGGATAAGTACTTCTCGCAGTAAAATTATTTTTTCCGGACTCAGACTTTACTTGAATAACTCAGACATTATCTATTGAAACTCAAGGGCTGTAGACAATCTCTCCCTGGACTTGATGCGTTTTTTCTAAATTGATATTCTGTGCTTAATGTTTCCCCGTGGATGTTTAGATTGTACTTGTGTATACTATTTTATTCTTGTTTAACTTTATCTATTGAGTTCCACAATTGACTCTAACTTGTTTTGGAGGTTTTGAGTTTTTATTGAAGGCATCCCTGTTGGTTGATTTACAGTTTAAGTTTTGCTGCCTTTTTTTCTGTAAATAGTTGATAAGTGAATCTATAATTTCCCCCTCTTCTCCCTCCCTTTTTTTTCTCTTCTTTTAATCTTCTATAATTTTTCGCGGGTAGGTTAGTTTTGGCTTTCCTTTGATTTTTTTTGTATTAAGTTTTATACTTCCGCAGAAGTTGTTCCTATTTGTAATTATGTTTACTAGTGCATAAACTAGTTACCATTTGCTATAGTATTTATACGGAACTGTTGTTAATGACACAGATCTGGAAGTCATATTTGAGTTAATTATTTTGGTAGAGCTGGCTGCTTTTTTTGGTAGCCGTCTAGTTTTGGGTTGCGAGGGTGGGGTGGATTTTCCAGTTCTAACATCACTCACTGTTTCTATTGCTTTCCCTTATTACTCACGACATGTTTATGTTTTGATTCTATGAATCTATGTTTACATATCTGCTCCCAGGCTGTTATTGTACTGCTTGACTTTTTTATATGCCTGCTGCCTTTTATGCATTAGCAATTGTTAATGGCTAGTACACTTAAATTTGTGAGCAGGAATGCAAAGGGATTGAATCATCCTGTTAAAAGAAGGAAGGTATACTCACATATTAAACAACTCAAAGCTGACATTGCTTTCCTTCAAGAAACTCATATTCGTTGTTCTGATGACTCCCAGCTTTTGTCAAAGTGGGCAGGTCAGCATTTTCATTCATCCTTTGCCGCTAAAGCTAGGGGAGGGGGTCTCCATCCTTATAACTCAAATATTCCTTTTGAACTCCATAATAAGATATCTGATACAAATGGCCATTTTATTATTGTTTCTGGTAAACTATATAATACTAAAGTTGTACTAGCAAACCTGTATGCCCCCAATTTTGATGATGTTAATTTTTTTGAACTTTTTTTTCCTCACTACCAGATTTAAACTCATACTCCCTTATACTGGGTGGTGACTTCAATTGTTGGTTAGATCCTAACTTGGATCGATTGTCCTCTGTTACTAGAATACTAAATCTGCCTTAGCTATCCAATCGTTTCTCTCTAACTATGGTATCTCTGATATATGGCGTTTCCTTCATCCTACTGAGAGAGATTATTCTTTTTTTTTCACATGTTCACCATACCTTTATTAGAATTGACTACTTCTTACTCGATAACCAACTCATTCCATTTGTCTATTCTTGTGATTATCAGAGTATACTGATTTCTAACCATGCCCCAATTACTCTCTCTTTAAACTTTCCTGGTCTCCCTCAGAGGAATAAACACTGGCAGTTTGATTCGACTTTATTATCGGATGATGATTTTCTAAAATTTATTAAGGATCAGATAACCTTTCATTTTAACACTAATACATCACCTGAAGTGTCATCCCAGATTGTCTGGGATGCCATGAAAGCATATCTGAGGGGTCAAATAATCTCCTATACAGCAAATCTTAAAAGAAAGTCTTGTACAGATTGATTAGACCTCATTAATCAGATTAAAGAATTGGATCAACTGTATGCTCAAACTAAGAATCCTGAACTATACAAGAAGCGTGTAGAACTCCAAACTAAATTTAATTTTCTGTCTACTCAACCTGTCGAACGCCAACTTCTCGAAAGCAAGAGTCGCTTTTACATTCATGGTGACAAATCTGGTAAATTTCTAGCCAATCAGCTGAGGCGTTCCAAAGCCAATCAACATATTACAAAGATCCGGAAGGAGAATGGAGACTTTACATCGGATCACTTAGAAATTAATGATGCATTTAAAAATTTCTATTCTCAACTTTATTCCTCTGAATCTTTGAATGACAAAATCTCTGTTGATCATTTTTTAAATAATCTGAATATTCCTTCGCTTTCATCTGATTTTAAAGCCAAACTTAATGCACCTATATCATCAGAAGAAATACCTTTTGCAATTTCTGCATTGTCCTCAGGGAAATCTCCTGGACCTGATGGGTTCCCTGTAGAATTTTATAAATCATTCTCTTCACTTCTTTCTCCTCAGTTACTCTCAGTATCATCTGACTCGTTTAATTATGGCAAATTGCCACCCTCTTTTAATGAGGCATCTATTATCCTTTTATTAAAAAAGGGTAAAGACCCAACAGAGTGTTCCTCGTATAGGCCGATTTCTTTGCTTAATATTGATGTTAAATTCTTGGCTAAAGTTTTGGCTTATAGATTAGAAACTGTTATTCCCTCTATTATCTCTGATGACCAAACTGGTTTTATTAAAAAACCATCTCCCTTTTTTTAACATTCGGTGTTTATTTAATATTTTATATTCACCTCCAACTGGAATTCCTGAATGTGTTATTTCCCTCGATGCGGAGAAAGCATTTGATCATATAGAGTGGAACTACCTTTTTGCAGTTTTAGAAAAATTTGACTTCGGTCAAAGTTTTATCTCTTGGATCAAATTGCTGTATTTGTGTTCCACTGCCTCTGTTTTAACTAATTTTCAGAAATCTCAGTTATTTAACCTCAAACGTGGCACCCGTCAGGGATGCCCTTTAAGTCCCTTTCTCTTTGATTTGCCTATGGAACCTTTGGTGATAGCATTTCGAAATTGTCCTGAATTGACCGGGATTTGGAGAGGGGGTGCTGAGCATAAAGTTTCTTTTTATGCTGATGACTTATTACTCTTTCTCTCAAATCCGTCGATATCCTTACCTCCAATGTTTTCACTTCTTGACCAGTTTAGCCAGTTCTCTGGCTATAAACTTAATTTACACAAGAGCAAACTTTTCCCAATTAATAAAGAAGCACAAGAATTAACATTTCGTGATCTCCCTTTTAAAGTAGTCTATAATCAATTTACCTATCTTGGGATTACAGTCACAAGGAAGTTTAAAGATCTCTTTCGTGAAAATTTTGCCAATCTTTCATATACTATAAAACAGAGCCTGGTACAATGGTCACCTCAATCTATGTCTTTGGTAGGTAGTATTAATGTTGTTAAAATGTACGTTCTCCCTAAACTTTTATACTTATTTCAATCAATCCCAATTTTTATTCCTAAATCTTTTTTTGATTCCTTAGACTCTATTATTTTGTCATATCTGTGGAAGAATAAGCGCTCTAGAATTAATAAAGTCTATCTCCAAAAACCTAAAAAAGAGGGTGGCATGGCTTTACCTAACTTTCGTTTATATTATTGGGCAGCCAATATACGCTGTGCTACCTTTTGGTCTTTTTTCCATGGCCAACCCGAGTGCCCTAAGTGGGTGGCAATGGAGTTGAGCTCCACTAAAGAATTATCTATCTCTGCACTTCTTGGCTTTGTACTCCCTAGTAGTTTGTCCAGATTAATAGTTAATCCTCTTGTTGAACACACTTTGCGCATTTGGGCTCAGTTTAGGAAATTTTATGGTTTCCATGGTTTCTCCGTCTCCAGCCCTGTCGTACATAATCACCTTTTTCTACCCACTACGTATGACTCAGCATTCCATGATTGGTATAGGAAGGGCATTAGACATTTTGAAGATCTTTTTATTGATAATCGCTTCGCTTTGTTTCACCAGCTCTCTGCTAAGTTCAATCTGCCCAATGCTCATTTTTTTAGATATCTCCAAATTAGACACTTTATTGTTCTTTTAATTCCTAACTTCCCTGAAATGCCTGAGAAGAATGTTATGGACTTATTTCTTTCCATTAATCCACTAGGTAAAGGTTTAGTATCAATTATTCGAGATAAATTAGCAGCCTTATGACGTGCCCCTGTGGATAAAATTAAAATGGCATGGGAGCAGGATTTAAATACCTCCTTATCTGATGAGACTTGGGACTCGATTCTCAAATCGGTTAATTCAACCTCTCTTTGTGCTCGCCATTGTCTTTTACAGCTTAAGATTGTTCATAGAGCCCATATGTCTAAATCTAAATTATCTCAATTTTACCCTAACATTAGTCCGCTTCGTGATAAATGCAAAAGGGGCGAGGCCTCTCTCATTCATATGTACTGGTTTTGTCCTAGTTTGGAGAAATTTTGGAAAGATGTCTTCATAACGTTATCGTATATTCTGAATCACCACCTAGAACCAAACCCTTTAATTGCTTTGTTCGGTTTCTGGGGTGAGACAGATTTACGTCTGAGTTCTACTAAGTGTTGAATATTATCTTTTGCCTCTCTCCTGGCTAGACATTTAATCCTCCTTAGATGGAGAGATGTTGCCCCGCCCACACATGCTCAATGGCTTAACGATATTTTGGCCTGCTTGGACCTTGAAAAAATTCATTATGCAGTTCTTAATTCAGATTTAAAGTTCCATAAGGTCTGGGGACCTTTTATTGAGTACTTTCATAACCTTCCTCTTAACTAAGGTTTTTTTTTCGGTCCCTTGCTTTCAGCTCCTTTTTCTTTTGGTAGTAGGCATTACTATCTTCTGTTGCTAAGTGTATTTACAGTTTGGGGGTTTGATTGTCCTGATTTATATTCTCTATATTGTGTTGTGGTTGGTCTGGAGTTTCTTTTGTGTTGTGGGGTTTGGGGAGGATACTAATTTTACTTGTCTTCAATTTGGGTGCTTTTTCAATTATCTTTCTTTGTAACATATTGTTATTGTATGCTTATTTTTGCACTGTATCAGTGTTCTTCATTTTGATCTGGGCTTTTTTTATCTATAGTTATGTAGAAAATGTATAAAAAACTAATTAAAAAATGAGGGATCGTCATATGGTCCATAAATATTAACCAAAACCATTTTTCTATTACAAATTGTTCCTTTAACAATCAGAAATCTACCATTGATATCAAATGAACAACAATAAAAATAATTGGCGTATGCTCCAGGATTCCATAATGGGGGGGGGAAAAAAGAAAAAATCCCACCCAAACTACAATGCCCAGAAACAAGTCAATATCAATTGACGCAAGCCCCAAGAAGAGCATAGATGCAAATGCAAATACAAACTCCGCCTACCTCAATAAAAAAAGAAAAAAAGAAAAAATCCAAGTAATTACTTAAAAAAATCTTTACAAAAGCATACGAAACAAAACGAACAATTAATTCATTTACATGCTGCAGAAAAAAAAACGCTGATTTCATAGCATTTGTAAATCCAGCACGCTTTTTAACAATTTTGTGTGGAAAATCTTCATAGAAACGAATGTCTGAATTCTGATATTGAAAGAGTCTTTTTTTTCTCGCAAGCTTAATAATACGGCCTTTGTCTCTGAAACGGAGAAAGCACGCCACAATATGTCTGTTTTTACCTTGATCCAAAAATTTTAAAGTACCGATCCTATGAGCCATTTCGATATCTGAAGGCTGTAAACAAACCTCCGGAAATAAAGACTGAAACATTTTTGCGAAATAATCCAGTGTGTCGGCTGATTCTGATTCCTCTTTTAATCCAACAATTCGAATATTGTTCTGACATGATCGAGCTTCAAGATCAACAATCCGTTGTTGGGCTTTTTCCAAATGTGAAGAAAGGTCCGCAGTATTTCAACTAACTTCTTTAAGGTCAAGGCTCAAAGAGTTGACTTTTCCTTCAAATTTCTCTTTTAGTTGAGTTATCTCAATGCTGATATTGCTGATTTGAGATTCTAGTCTCTTTACCCAGGGGGGCTTCCTCCGAGAATTCGTCAGTTTTCTTGGACCTTCCATTGCCTGGGTCCGAATTTCTTTTGGCGCTTCTGAGAGTAGCCATGATTATAACTGATCCGACTGAATAAAGTTGAAATTTCAAAGTTTAAATCAGAAAAGGGAGAGATTAAAGGCGGACAAGAAGCGTCTAGTCTTACATGTCCATAGCCGGGAGGCGGAGTTCACAAACGTGAGGCTCAGCCCTCTTTACCAGCTCTATGATAAACAGCTTAGGAGCAGGAGGAGGAAGAGGAAGGGAAGAGCTAATTTTGGACAACCACATCCCCCAGGCTCTTCATGAAGAACCGTTCCACTAATCCTTTGGATGCTACAGAGAGAGAGTGCAGAAGAGATTTACAAGGATGTTGCCTGGATTGGAGGGCGTACTTTATGAGAACAGGTTGAGTGTACTTAGCCTTTTCTCCTTGGAGCAATGAAGGATCAGAGGTGACCTGATGGAGGTGTATAAGATGATGAGGGGCATTGACTGTGTGGATAGCCAGAGGCTTTTTCCCAAGGCTGAAATGGCTAACATGAGGGGGCATAGTTTTAAGGTGCTTGGAAAAAGGTAACGAGGGAATATCAGGGGTAAGTTTTTCACACAGAGAGTGAGGAGTACACGGAATGCTCTAGCAGCAGCGGCGGTGGAATCTGATACAATAGGATCTTTTAAGAGCCTCTTAGATAGGCACGTGGAGCTTAGAAAAATAGAGGGCTATGCACCAGGGAAATTCTAGGCAGTCTCTAGAGTAGGTTACATGGTTAGCACAATATTATGGGCCGAAGAGCCTGTAATGTACTGTAGATTTCTATGTTCTAATCAAAACCTCTGTTTGTCATAGATCAGCAGTCTCACATTTTATCTTTCTTCTGTAGCTACCCATATCAATATCTGCTTGCCCACAAGATGAAGTTGAAGGCTACTGAAACTTCTAGAAGTGTATATAAATTAACAAGCTAATATATTTCATATGAAGATCAATTGATCACATCTGTGCCTTGCTTTGCAACCTGATTGGTGTGTACTTTGGCTTGTCCTGTATAGCTCATTGGTTGCAACAAGCCTAGTTGTGTCAGCTGCTGATTTTCAAAGAAGATGCAGATGACTTTGAAGGATAACATTGAGAAAGTCCAGCTATGGAGTTCACCATCATAATCACAAGAAATACTGCAGATGCTGGAAATCTTGAGCAACACATACAAAATGGTGGAGAAACTCAGTAAGTCAGGCAGCATCTAGAGAGAGAAATAAAAGTCAATGTTTCAGACCATAACCTTGCATCAGGACTGGGCGAATAAAAAGCCTATGTTTTGGGCTAAGACCCTTCATCAGGACTGGGCCTGATGAATGGTCTCAGCCCAAAACATTGACTTTTTATTCCTATCCATATATGCAGCCTGCCTTGCTGAGCTCCTCCAGCATTTTGTGCATGGAATTTGTCATCATGATATGGCACCAGGCCAAGCTGAAGGAGTAACACACCATAGCAAAGGTTATGATGAAGGGACATTGACTTGAGACATTAATGCCATTTCTCCCTCCACAGAATGCTAGCTGATTTTGGATTTCCTTGGATTTCCAGTTACAAGCATTTTTTTTTACTTTTTAAGAGCATTGATAACTGCTTTCTGAACTAAAGCAGAAAATACTGAAAATACACATCAGGTCAGGCAACTAACGGGAAGTGAGAAGGAGAGTTAGTGTTTCAAATTATTGACCTTTCAGCAACAGAGCTTTATTCTTCTCTCCACAAATGCTAACTGGTCTGATGACTGTTTTAGTACTTTATGCTTTTATTTCTGATTTCTTGATTTTCAGTAGCATAGCGACTGACAGACCTGTAGGGGTAAGAGGCTGAATGCTCCCTGCTGGAGAGAGGAAAGTAGGTTTGTGCTTCCTAAGTCACTGTCACTTCCCGTGTGGCCCTGTCATCTCAACAGTTTAATGGTCTGTTTGAGGACAGATTGCAGCAATATTAAGAAACTCCGCAAATGAGACTCATTGGATAATCCATATGACTGTGCGAGTCAGCAGTCTGAATCTTCACTCCGATGTACACACCCATTGTATACACTTGGTGGCCAGTTTATTAGGTACACCTGTGTAAATGTTTATTAATACAAATATCTAATCAACCAATCATGTGACAGCAACTCAATGCATAGAAGCATGCAGACATGGTTCAGTTGTTCAGATCTGGCACCAGAATGGGAATGAAACGTGACCATAGAATGATCCTTGGCGCCATTCAGGATGGTTGGGTTCCTCAGAAAGGGCTGATCTCCCGAGATTTCAAAGATCAAAGTAAACTTATTATGAAAGTACATGTACGTCAACAGATACCCTGAGATTCCATTTTTGTGGGCATACTCAAGAAATCCATGGAATAATAGCCGTAACAGCGAGAATAAAATACCACACCAATTTGGGTGTTCATCAGATGTGCAAAGTACAACTGTGCAAATACAAAAAAAAGAAAGCAAAAATAATAAATAATTAAGCAATTAATGTGAGAATATGAGATGAAGAGTCGTTGAAAGTGAGTCCTTATGTTGTGGGAAAATTTCAGTTATGGGGCAAGTGAGGTTGAGTGAAGTTATGCTCTTTGGTTCAAGAACTTGATGATTGAGGGGTAATAATTGTACCTGAATTTTGTAGTGTGAGTTCTGAAGTTCCTGTACCAACTTCCTGATGGCAGCAGTGAGAAGAGAGCATGTGGTGAGGGTCACTGATAATGGATGCTGCTTTCCTGTGACATCACTTTGTGTAAATGTATGCAAAGGTTGCAAAGGCTTTACCTGTGATGGACTGGACTGTATCCAGTTTTTTGTAGGATTTTGTATTCAAGGGCACTTGTGTTTCCATTCTAGGCTGTGATGAAGCAAGTCAATATACTCTCAACTACACATCTATAGAACTTTCTTGAAATTTTAGAAATCATGCAAACTCCTAAGGAAGTAGAGGCATTGCTGTGCTCTCATCATAAGTGCAGATACACCCTCGGCCCAGGACAAGTCCTCCAAAATAATAACATCAAGGAACTTAAAGTTGCTGACCCTCTCCATCTTTGATCCTCTGATGAGGACTGGCTCATGGACCTCTGGTTCTCCAGAAGTCAATAATCAGCTCCGTGATCTTGCTGACATTGAGCAAGAAGTTTTTGTTATAGCATCATTCAGCCATATTTTCAACCTCCCTCCTTTATATTTTCATATGCAGCGTTCTCTTGAATTTATGGAGAATGGTGAAAAAAGTGAAGAACATTCACCGAGGGCTTATTTCAAAACTTTATAATATAATTATGAAGATACGTTCAGAGCCTCTTTATAAGACTAAACAGGATTGGGAAAGAGAGCTTAGTTTTAGTATTTCTAGTGAGAATTGGGATAGAATTCTTCAATTAGTTAATACATCATCGTTATGTGCCAAACATTCACTAATACAATTTAAGGTCGTACATAGGGCCCATATGTCCAAGGATAAATTAGCTCATTTTTACTCTCATATAAGTCCTATTTGTGATAGATGTCATTCTGAAATTGCGTCTTTAACTCACATGTTTTGGTCGTGTTCATTTTTGGAGAAATATTGGAAAGATATTTTTGATATTATTTCTGCGGTTTTGAATATTGATTTACAATCTCATCCTATTACCGCAATTTTTGGTTTACCAATGTTAGATTCACTGCATTTATCTTCTTCAGCCCGTCGAATGATTGCATTTCTAACTCTGATGGCTAGAAGATCTATATTGTTGAATTGGAAAGAAATTGATCCTCCCACTGTATTTAATTGGTTCTCTCAAACTATGTTATGTTTAAATTTAGAAAAAATTAGAAGTGGTACTTTTGAGACTTCTATTAAATTTGAAAAGTTATGGAGACCATTTATTCAACATTTTCATATGATGTAATATGACCCTGTGCCAAGTTCATTTGATTTCCCAGTTTTCAGCTTATGTATTTTGAGAGGACCGGAAGTGACGGCATTGATGAATACTTATTTTTGTGAGATATTATAAACAGCCCGTTTTTTTTCCTTCTTTTTTGTTTTTTTTTCTTTTATATTACTTATTAGTTATAGTTATTAGATTAGCTAGTTCTGCATTATATAAATTTTTTTTTTGTTTTTTTTTCTTTCTTTTTTCTGTTTTTTTTATATTATACATTATGAAATATTTAGATTTACTATGTCCATACATATATCTTATGGCTTATGTCTTGGTAAACTCATTTATATTG
Organism: Hypanus sabinus; assembly: GCF_030144855.1. Taxonomy (NCBI): domain Eukaryota; kingdom Metazoa; phylum Chordata; class Chondrichthyes; order Myliobatiformes; family Dasyatidae; genus Hypanus; species Hypanus sabinus. The sequence goes on from NC_082727.1 coordinate 43,863,736, forward strand.
TAACTATTATGTATGTTTTTTTTTCATATGTAATGGAATGTCTATGTTGGTAATTTCTTTATCAATATATCATCTGTATTCTGTCCATATTACTAATATTAATAAAAAGATTTAGAAAGAAAGAAAACATTCACCGAGGAGCAGCCCTGTGGGGCATAAAAATGCCTTTTTAATGAGAGACCTCAGAAGGGGATGGCCAGACAGTTTCAACCTGACACAAAGGTGAGGTGGCAGTAACTCAAATAACCTCATGTTATAACAGTGGTGTGCAGACACACAGCACGTTGAACTTTGAAGAGGATGGGCTACTGCAGCAAAAGACAAAGAACATACACTCAGTGGCCACTTTATTAGGCACAGGCAGTACCCCTATAAAGTGGCCCCTGAGTGTATATTGGGACTAGTCACTTCTTGTAACAAGGGGAGTACAATGGCCCTGCTAGTAGAGCTACGGCTTCACAATGCCGGAAACTTGGGCACAATCCCAGGTTCAAGCATGGAGTTTCCTTGTATGTTCCAGTTTCTTCTGATGTCCCAAAGGATAGAAAGTTGATAGATCAATTCACTATTCTAAGTTCCCACTATTGTGTAAGGCAGTGGTAGAAGCTAGGTGGAATGAACTTAATGTCAGTTTATCGTAAATTAATTTTATCCACCCAATAACTGGATGAGACCCATAGACTTGGTGAGCCAAGGGCTTGTTTCATTGCTCCATATGCCTGTGACTATGTGCTTCTCTAAAGAAAACTAAGATGTTGACCAAAAAGCAGGGTATTGCTTTTCAGTAGACAATAGGTGCAGGAGTAGGCCATTTGGCCCTTCAAGCTAACACCGCCATTCAATGTGATCATGGCTGATCATCCACAATCAGTACCCCACTCCTACCTTCTCCCTATGTCCCTTGACTCCACTGTCTTTAAGAGCTCTGTTGAGTGGAATAGACACCTCTCTCTGTGCAAAGCCTGAGGCACCAGTATGCCTTGCATACCACCTCTGTGCTTTCCATAACCAGAAGGATTTTTTTTTTGTCCCAAATGACTGGTCACTTCAAGACAGGACACCAAGTCTCTTATAAGAGGTCCTGCAAAGTGGGACCAGGGACCCTCAACCAGTCTCCTCTTCCTGGCTCCCAAGGTTGTTATAACCAGGGGTGGCAGTGGGGATAAGCTCCCACTACCTATAAAGTGCTCCAAATGGCGTGCAACTCTAATAGTCTCTGACAACCAAGTCCAATGCTTGACCTTCAAGCGTGGCTTAGTTACTAAGCTTGGCAGAACTATTTCTATTGACAGGAGAAGGGGAAAAAGCAGGTTAAAGCCTTTATACCAGTTGCTTCGGGTAGATGAGACTTATCAGCCAAGGTTGGCAGCTCATCTAGAACAACGGAAACTCTGATCTCAAATTTCTGCTGTCTTGTGGCTATACCCACACATAGGGAAGACCTCAGGAGTAAACCCTGAGGGAAAAACCTGAAGCTAGAATCCCTAAGGTAGTATTACTTTAAGTGCAACACTGACTGGCAACTCCTGCAACACTGCTGGTGCCGAACTCTATTAGTCTCTGGCAATCATTTGGATTCATTGGGTGTGGGGGAGGTGGAGCCTGCCCCATGGGCCGCAGCTTGCTCTCCATAACATGCTGCCCTGGCTTGCAAATCATGTAGACAGCTGAGATGCAATATCCATGGTCAACCCAACCAATGGAGGGCCTAAAACTGAATGGCCTGACTATTATCTTTAATGTTCAACTTCTGAATGTGATAATACACAGATTACAGATGGATCACAGCAGCTATTAAGCGTGCAGGCAGTAGACAGATTCTTGAGATTGGTGGGAGAAGAGAATACGGGAATTGATTTAGTTTGACTGCAATTTCTGGAAGGATGGTCCAAGAAAAATTTGCAAAATAAAATTGTAACATCCTTGTTTGTCTTTAGCTTCCAATGACTGACAGAAAAAAAGACCTTTTTTTCCAGAATAGGCAGCCCATACATTTATTCTGTTGCTAGGGTACTTGAGTAAGATCTAATTAGACATACAGTAGTGAAAGTCTCCTAATTTCAGGGTAAGAATCTGATTTAAGTATGTCAACCAAATGCTATACCAAGAAGCAAGTTATAGGCCTTAAAACCTGCCACAATAAAAATGCAGTTAAAGAAGCATGTAGATTCATTTCGTGATGATGTATTATTATGTTTTGCTTAAGCTTCTCAAATTGTTCACTGCCATTATGGGAGGATCAATATTGATGGTATTGTGACTGAGGAATGTAATTCTGAGATGAGTGTCTGTCACATAATTGATCTGGAGTGGAATTATGTTTAGAAAAAGAAAGTCTTCTGTAAAATAATTTGTAATTGCTATTCAAAAAAAGGGTCTGAGGGATAGAATAATTATGTTTTTGAAAATTAGGTGGTAATTTGTTTGAACAGTAACTGATTGCTAATCCGTTTTCTCTAAGAAATTTGAAGTTAATTGTATTTTCCAACAATTTTGTGTGTGCATATCTCTAAAGAAACTCCATAATTTCTTAAAAGCAAAATACATCCAATTGATTTCTGTAGAATGTGACAAGTAACATTTGAGGCATCCTGTTTGACATATATAGGTGAAATTTTGGGAAAATTGTTTTGGGATAATATTTCCTGATATTCTGGTGTGACTGTACAGTAATATTGGCCATGGCAACTTCCTAAGTAAAGTGGTAAGCAAAACAACTAGCCTGATGTCTTCAAATGAAAGATCTGCCTATTGAAGGAACAAGCTTCTAGGTTGTACTTAAATTGTTAAAACAAGGCCCATCTTCAGGCCAGTCTGAGAAATATTACTTGCTATTTTGGAGGAAAGAGGTTATGAAGTAGAGCTTACTGCCTGCAGAGATGGTAGAAATGGAATCAACTGAGGCTTTCAGAAGGAAATTGGATAGGCACTTAAGAGAAAATAATTTGCTAGGTTACGTAGAAAGAGCAGGAGAATGAGACTGAGAGGCCAGCTTTACCAGGAGCAGGCATTAACAGTTCTGTGGTTCTATGCCGCAAGCACAGACAGATTATTTTCATGCCTTTCCCCTCCCACACTCTGTTCTTCAGATAGTTTTGCACAAATACTGTACTTGTCAACATGGAACAGACAGCAAATCTGGTGGCAGCAAAGGGTGTTGGGCATTCCGAAGGTGGAGCACAACAGGAGGGGTGTGAGACAGGTGGCACAGGAGGGATGCTGGGGTAGGGGCAGACACAACCAGACTTGAGACACCAGGCAAGGTCATTTGATTCCAAACAACTGGTTTATTGATCATTACAGAATGCCTCTCTGGTACTTTGTCTCTCTGGAGAGATTGTGACTAAAAAAATAAACATCATTTTTTGAACCTCACGCGATGCACAATGTAAGTGCTCATAGTGGTGTGCGGTGACTGACCAGCCTCATTAGCAATCTCATTAGAGGTCTCTCAGCCCAGTATGGCAGTGTACAGTAGAACCAAGTTTATTTGGTTGAGTCCTCACCCTCCCAATTTACCTCCCCTAACTTCCCACCAACCGCCTTATGGAAGCAAGTGAATTCTACTCATGGTGGGAAATTTTTGATTCTAAAGATGGTCCAGTGTGGCAAATTTTGAAGAGGAGGTGTCAGATGGAAGAGGAGGATTCTAGGACTAGGCCTACAGACAATTCTGATAAGGTTAATGATGAAGAATTACAGTCTTCTGTGTCATTTCACTGCACTAGTGCAACACGGGACATAAAGAAGTCCGTCTTCACAATGAAAGCTTATCAATGGGTTTTCCATGGACTGGTGATCCGAGTTGTCCTATTCCATTGTGACCAGTCTGTGGCAAAAACTTACAAATGCAGCAATGGCTCCCGCAAAATTGAAAAGACACTAAATTACAAATCACAGCCATATGACATGCAAAAGTGCTGATATTTTAAAGGCTATTGGAATTTCAAAACAAACTGAGTTAAGTTTTGTTAGTGAAGTCACAGCCAGAAAAAAGTTTCAGGAAGCAAATTATTTAGTAGTGGAAACTATTACCCAGAAAAGAAAAGGTTACACAGTTGGCAAGAACCTAATAATGCCACCATTTTGTAGCATTTTAAAGATTTGTAAATGATGGTGAAATTCAAGAAGACTTTTTGTTACAAAGACTTGCTGAAACAAGCAATTTGAGTTGAAAAGTGAATTGCAGGAGTACTTTCAGGGAAATAGTGCATGAGATTTTGCTGAGTGCTTTGTATATGAAGATTGGTTACAGAAACTAGCCTACGTAGCAGACATTTTTCATCATATGAATCAGTTGAACAAGTCTCTGAAAGGCCTTGAAGAAAACGTTTTGACTTCACGTGACAAAATTCCTGGATTTAAAAGGAAACTGAATTGGGAAAAATCATGTTGCATAAGGAAATCTTCAAATGTTTCCACTGCTGCTTGTGCTTGAGAGTGAGGAGGGATATCAGAAAGTCTCCAGTCTTATTGAAAACCATCTGGAAGAACTGCAGAACAAAACTGAACAGTATTTTCCCTCCCCTTCAAAACAAGTGTATGACTGGGTGAGGGACCCATTCTCTGAATCTTCTGCTCAGCCTGAGAAATTGACTTTGAGAGAAGTGAAAGAACTTAGTGAGTTGCAGTCTGATCATGCATTCAAAATGAGATTTATTGACTTGTCCCTGGACAAGATATGGATTTCTGTGGAAGAAGTGTATCCTGCTATTCATCAGAAAACAATGAACATTTTTCTGCAGTTTCAACATTTTACGTGAGTGAGCAAGCATTTTCTTGTTTGCCTAAGACTTTTGCACAATTACTGTATTTGTCAACATGGGAAGGACAGCAAGTTTGTAAATCTGGTGGCAGCAAACGATGTTGGCCATTCTGAAAGTCTAGCACAGCAGGAAGGTTGTGGGACAGGTGGCACAGGAGGAGTGCTTGGGGCGGGTGCAGACACAACCAGCCTTGAGACACCAGGCAAGGTCATTTGATCCCAAACAATCGGTTTATTGATCAAAATCTGCTCCTATGTCAAATGGTCACTTTTAGAATCCAGCTCTTTGGTTGTGATCAGGTCTGAGACAAGGGGTCCTGGTGAAACCCAACCGGGTGGTTCGTGAGTAGCTCACTGGTAAGTGCTACAACTTTCATTACTTGCTTAATGATTGCAAGTAAACTGATTGAGAAGTAACTAGCTAAATTACATTTGGAAGCAGGACGTATCTCAGCAGTTTTCCACATTGTGGGATTATATTGGTACTGGATACCTTGACTTGAATTGCAGCTAGTTCTGGAATGCAGAACATCAGTACTACAGCAGGGATGTTGTGTGGTTCTATATCCTTGGCTGGATGCAAAAGTCTCAGATGTTTCTTGATATCACATGGTGTTAAATGAATTTCACACACAATGCTGGAAGAACTCAACAAGACAAACAGCATCTATAGAGGGGAAGAAACAGTCAATGTTTTATTCAGAGGATGAGAGGTGACCTGATAGAGGTGGACAAGATGATGAGAGGCATTGATCATGTGAATCATTAAAGGCTTTTTCCCAAAGTTGAAATGGCTACACAAGAGGACATAGTTTTAAGGTGCTTGGAAGTAGGTACAGAGGAGATGTCAGGGGTAAGATTTTTATGCAGAGAGTGGTGAGTGTGTGGAATGGGCTGCCGACGGAGTTGGTGGAGGCGGAATCGTTAGGGTCTTTTAAGAGACTTCTGGATAGGTACCTGGAGCTTAGAAAAATAGAGGGCTATGGGTAAGCCTAGGTAATTTCTAAGGTAAGGACATGTTCGGGACAGCTTTGTGGGCTGAAGGGCCTGCTTTGTGCTGTAGGTTTTCTATGTTTTGGGTTGAAACTCTTCATCAGAACTGGACAGGAATGGGGCAGCATAAAAAGGTTGGAGAAGGCATACAAACATCAACTCTTTATTCCCCTCCATAGATGCTGACTGACTGCTGAGTTCCTCCAGCATTTTGTGTGTGTTACTCAAGATTTCCAACATCTGCAGAACCTCTTGTGTTAAATGAATTGACTGGTTTCTGAGACGATGGGGATCTCAGGATGATGTTGAGATAGATCATGCACTTAGCACTTTGTGTTGAAAATGGTTGTGAATGTTTTAGCCTTGCATCTAGCACTCATGCTGGGCTTACTATTAATGAGGATGGGTTTGTCCATGGAGCTTTCTCTTCACACTATCTGCTTCATGGTCTAGCACCATTCATGACTAGACTGGAAAGCATGTGTTCCAGTAGTTGTGAGATCTAGCTACAGCATACCCAGAGCATCAGAATTAAAACTGTATTACAAACAATGTCATTTGTTATGTGATATGCCTAACAGATGGAATAACACTCTAAAAGTGGGAGAAATTTCAGACTGTTTCACATTTATAAAATGCAACAAATGACTTGCAAGTCCAATTCATTTGGGAGTTTTAGCTGAGGAAGGAGAGAGGCAAGTCTCTCTGACCATTGAAGGCATTCCGGGGTAGAATGATGCAATTATAAATAAAAAGACCCTGCACAGTCTATTGATGAACCTGTCTCCTGTCCGCAAATTTTCAGAAATGTTTCCTTTAAGTATTGGGCTGCCTCTATCTCATCTTTTGTTGTGCAACCTCTCCTAACTTTTTCCTTGCTCTTCTAACACATTAGAATCAGAATCAGGTTAAATATCTCTGGGATATGTTGTGATTTTGTTTTTGGTGGCAGTACTTTACAATATATATTAAAAGCAAAACTATAAATTACAATAAAAATATATTTTTAAAATTGTAGTAGAGCAAAAAAAGAGCACAAAAAAAGAAAAGGACATTGAGTTTGTTCATTATCCATTCAGAGCTCTGATGGCAGAAGGGATGAATGCTGCCTTTTGAAGATGTCAGATTCAAAGATGAATCCCAGAATATCATTGTTCAGAGATGTCTTCAAGTTGGCCTGGTTAAGTTCCTCCACAATGATGTGGAAGGGATCAATGTGCACGATTTTGTGACTTCTGATCATGGTGCTCAGTTCCTCCAGTGCCTATCTGACATTGACCAAAGGTGGAATGTACATCACTACCCAGCATAATGGCTGAACCCTCCCTCAGCAGATAAAATGGGAGACACAACCACAAGATGCTTCAGGTTGGGTAAGCAAGCAGGGCTGATGCAGAACCACCACATCTTTGCATCATGATGAGTTAATCACACAGCATGCTCCACCTCCTCTACCTTTTAAAAAAAACTCAGATGTCCTGACTTTTCAGTGGATAGTGAAGCCCTCAGGCTGCAGCACTGCATCCAAAACTGCAGGAGTGAGTCATGTTTCCATGAAACAAAGTACACAACAGTCCTTGATGTACCTCTGGACTTGCTATCTTGCTCTGAGGTCTTCAGTTTTATTTTCCAAAGACTGTACATTCATCAGCAGGATAGTCAGGAGTGGAAGGTCTAAGGCCTCTGCATGTCAATCATACCAATAACCCAATACACCTTCCACACTTCGATTTTCTTGAAGGAGAAGTGCACTTGCAATCTGAATCTGCCATTCAGGGTCTGCTGATTTTCAGGATCGATAGATTTTTTTTAGTCTAAAATAATGTTACTTACTGCAGTGCTGTGGCTATGGATTTTAGCTCACGTAGTCCTAAATGGGAATATTTGATGATTCCCATCAGAGCTGCACTCAAAGAATCTGCACTGTCTTATTCTGCATTATGATGATCATTTCTCATTACATTCTCTCTCAACTAAACTATAAAATAATTAACGTGTTTTATGTGTCAGTGAATGTGATGTCAACAGCATTATTTTCTCCCAATAAGTATGACACAGCACACTCATCATCATTTAGTAAATTTATGCCATATGCAATCAATTATAGGTATCAAGTACAGGGAATCAAAGTGGATGCACGTAGTTTAGGTACCAAACAAGAGGAAATCTGTAGATGCTGGAAATTCAAGCAACACACACAAAATGCTGGTGGAACACAGCAGGCCAGGCTGCATCTATAGGGAGAAACACTGTCGATGTTTTGGGCTGAGACCCTTCATCAGGACTGCTGTGTTCCACCCAGCATTTGTGTATTGCTAGTTTAGGTACCAATGTTTTTAATGTAATTCAGGTATAAACTTGCTGGAAAAAATCTGACCTACACATGATCCCATGTTTCTTTTTGATAAAACTCTCTAATTCTACAGTGACTTTACTGATAATAAATTTTTCATTTATTCAATCTCTTGTATTCTTTAGCCTAAAGTGATTTCGTAATTATAGTACAGTCCTTCTACAATTGGAAAATTCAGTGCAGATTGGCATAATATTTTGCTGAACATTAATGTTCTCTATAGGTTTGATTGATTTCCTCTCTGTGATTCACAACTTCCCGTTCTTCGGTGCTGCAGTTTTCCAGACATAGCAATCTTAAAGAATAAAGTATCATCTTTTGCCTCAATATCTTTTAACTTTAGGGTCTGAACAATCATTTTAGAAACTTTCAGACTGATCTATAGTACCCTCTTTCTTTCTGTCACCTACCCAACTTCCACTTCATCATCTCCAATTTGGAATTGGTTCGTCATGTTTGTTTTGCCTTCCCTCCAAAGTACTTTGTTGTTCCATTTGTCTCCAGGTACCATTTTAGCAGAGATTATGTTTGTATTTCAATGCACGGGTTTCACTGTTTCACCAAAACTGATTCACTTAGGAAACTTTAAAAGATAAGCAGGTGAGTTGTCTTGGACTTCCTCAACAATATTTTCTTTCAATCAAAAAGAGGAACATATTATTAGACTATTAAAAAAATTACAGTTTAAGGAATTTTGCTTTGCCTAGACTGTCTGCTGTGTTTCCCCACTTTAGAGCAGCAATGATTCAAACTCCAACTGACTTAAGTGTTTTAAATATTTGAAGTTTTGAGAACTATTTAATATAAAGCTGTGGTGAACTATGTGCCTGTCGGGACACGCCCCTGCTGACTGCTCCTGTGGCTCCTTCCACAGGCCCCTGTATAAAGGAGATCTGCGGCCTGACGCTCGGCCTCAGTCTCCAAGACATTGTATGATAGACACTCACTCCTGGTTCCTTCTTCCAGTCAATAAAAGCCGATATCTCGCCTTATGTCTCAGTGTGAGTTATTGATGGTGCATCAAAAGCCAATCCTTTAAGAATAATTTATAACAAATTTTTAATCTCATTTCACTCTTATTGCATATTTCTATTATTTGGTGTTCTTTTTAGCTGCCCTTGTGATATATGATAACAGAATCAAATAAGGCATTAAATTGATATTCCAGTTGATTTAAAAGTCTCAGATCACCATTCAGCCAAAAGCTTTTCTCCAATGTTGTGACTGCAATTTTTCAATCAAGTATCATCTTTCAGAAAAGACTAGACATTTGCTATTCATGAGATATGAATGTAGAGATACATTCTTTGGCATAGCAACAGTGAAATCAATGGGAACTGTCACAATTTGGATCTACTGACAATATTCTAACAAGCTCTTATAACATAACATAGCTCACTGTTTCCAAGTACTTAAATATTGTTGATGATCTAGTCAAACATACAGATACCTCAAGAGTGGAAAAGTATTTGAGATATTAAGCCACATACAGTGTAATAGCTTTTTAATTTACCCCATTGCAGACTTATTGCAATAAAAAAGAAACCCCTAAATCCTTTGCATATCCAAGGACATTCAAATGGGGCAAAATCTTTCTGGTTCAAGTGATAAACAGAATTAATTTTCCATAGACAATCTCATCTGCACGATCAGGGAATAAATGTTGCGTTGCTGTGTTTTCATCCACCCATCTTATATTGCTTTGAACTACTGCTAGCTTTAGTTATTGAACTCCTTGGCTGATTTGCCTATGTTTTTAATAATATAAAATTGTGATATTTCCAGCTTCATCACACTTGAGAAAATGCAACAAAGGAAAAATTCATTGGTCTTACCAATTTTAATCAATGCTTGCAGGATTTTCAAGATGTGCCACTTATCACAACATTAAAAAGGCATAGGAACTTTTCTAGATTTAATTTTACTGAATAAATTCTCATTCACTTGTCAGTGAGCCTTTTTAAATATATATTCACTACAGTGCCCTAATAGTCTACTGGAACTTACCCTTACAATGAGCTGAGATTCCATTTTGTCCAGAAACATTAATTTCAAAATTATTGTGGAAATCATTACAAACATAGACACATGGCAAAAACTCTACCATTAAATTTAATCTAATGTCAGGGAAAAGAAATCAGGTTGCAGCAGAGATAAATTTTAGTATAAAACATTGAAAGATAATGGCTGATGAGATTTGAAAGGAATGTCCAATAATTAATGTACATTAACACTGCAATTTTCTTTAGCAAACACGAGGAAATCTGCAGATGCTGGAAATTCAAACAACACACACAAAATGCTGGTAGAGCACAGCAGGCTAGGCAGCATCTATAGGGAGATGCGCGGTCAACGTTTCGGGCCGAGACCCTTCATCAGGACTAACCGAAAGGAAAGATAATAAGAAGAGATGTAGTGGGGGGAGGGGGAAATGAAAAATGATAGGAGAAGACTGGAGGGGGTGGGATGAAGCTAAGAGCTGGAAAGGTGATTGGCGAAAGCGATACAGAGCTGGAGAAGGGAAAGGATCATGGGACAAGAGGCCTCAGGAGAAAGAAAGGAGGTGGGGGAGCACCAGAGGGAGATGGAGAACAGGGAAACAACTAAATATGTCAGGGATGGGGTAAGAAGGGGAGGAGGGGAATTAATGGAAGTTAGAGAAGTCAATGTTCATGCCATCAGGTTGGAGACTAACCAGCCGGTATATAAGGTGTTGTTCCTCCAACCTGAGTTTGGATTCATTTTGACAATAGAGGCCATGGATAGACATATCAGAATGGGAATGAGACGTGGAATTAAAATGTGTGGTCACTGGGAGATCCTGCTTTTTCTGGTGAACCGAGTGTAGGTGTTCCACGAAACGGTCTCCCAGCCTGCGTCGGGTCTCGCCAATATATGAAAGGCCACACCGGGAGCACCGGACACAGTATACCACACCAGCTGACTCACAGGTGAAGTGTCGCCTCACCAGGAAGGACTGTCTGGGGCCCTGAATGGTGGTGAGGGAGGAAGTGTAAGGGCAGGTGTAGCACTTGTTCCGTTTACAAGGATAAATCCCAGGAGGGAGATTGGTGGGAAGGGATGGGGGTGGGGGGGGGGGAACAAGTGGACAAGGGAGTCGCGTAGGGAGCAATCCCTGCGATAAGCAGAAGGGGGGGGAGGGAAAAATGTGTTTGGTAGTGGGATCCCGTTGGAGGTGGCGGAAGTTACGGAGAGTTATATGTTGGACCTGGAGGCTGGTGGGGTGGTAGGTAAGGACAAGGAGAACCCTATCCCGAGTGGGGTGGCGGGCGGATGGGGTGAGGGCAGATGTGTGGGAAATGCGAGAGATGCGTTTGAGAGCAGAGTTGATGGTGGACGAAGGGAAACCCCTTTGTTTAAAAAAGGAAGACATCTCCTTCGTCCTGGAAAGAAAAGCCTCATCCTGAGAGCAGATGCGGCGGAGACAGAGGAATTATGAGAAGGGGATAGCCTTTTTGCAAGAGACAGGGTGGGAAGAGGAATAGTCCAGGTAGCTGTGAGAGTCTGTAGGCTTATAGTAGATATCAGTAGATAGGCCGTCTCCAGAGATGGAGGCAGCAAGATCAAGAAAGGGGAGGGAGATGTCGGAAATGGACCAGGTAAATTTGAGGGCAGGGTGAAAGGGGGCAATTTTCTTTACCCTCTTTTCAATTAGAGTTTTTAGCTTCCCAAAAATATTCTTTATAAACCTGTAGAGAAGATTGAATGATTACAGTGAACTTTACAATATGTGGATGTCGAACTACTGCAAGATGATTAGGCTGGTGCTCCTTATTTAATTGAGATTTTTTTTCGAAAGTAAAATAAAGATCCTTCAAAGTTAAAAATATTAATAAGCATTTATTTACTTCATGAAGCCTAAGTGGGTTGCAAATTGTGAGATAAATAAAGAGATTATGTTGTGATCAATTACCTACAATGTTAATTTCAAGACCATGCATTGGAAGTCCTGTATAAGCAACACCACCACATAAAGAACTTCAGGCACCTCCTAGCCATTAGATTTGGTTATCTGAAAGTCTACAAAGCCCACAAATATGGAGGCAAGTCAATCTCAATCCAGGTAGCCTTTCTAAGGATATAGGAAACAGATGGTATGTATGTTACACAATCATCATATTCACTGTGTTTGATCTCTGATACGTTAAATTTAGTGAGATCTATCACAAACTATATACAATATACCTTATACTTTGTTAATCATACCTTCTATCTTGCTTTCTCCAGCACTTTGTGTGTTGCTCTAATTATGAACGCAAGTTTAGTGTGATTGGTCATTAAATAATATTATTTTTCTGAGGGTTCAGGATTAATAGAAGCTGGCTCTGCTGTGAATGAGTAGACGGTGGTTGAAAATGATTAGTGATACATTTTGGGTGTTGCGTTACTGATGATATCATTGAGATGAGCAGTGCTGGGAAACGTCTTCATGATCACAAAACTCTTTCTCAAAGTACATATGTCACAGTGCTAAAATGCACAAGATTGCTTCGTTTGGCATTAATACGATTTTCAAAGTTGTAATGTTGATTCTTTTGGCAATGAACCTTTACAGAATACAGATACAGAAAGAAATCTCTGCCACACAAACAGTATTTAAAAGGGACAAACAAGAGAAAACCTGCAGATGCTGGAAATCCGAGGAACGCACAAAAAATGCTGGAGGAACTCAGCAGGCCATGCAGCATCTATGAAAAAAAAGTATAGTCAATGTTTCAGGCCAAAACTCTTCGGCAGGACTGGAGATAAAGCTGAGGAGTAGATTTGAAAGGTGAAGGGAGGGGAGAAAGAAATGCCAGGTGATAGGTGAAACTTGGAGGGGGGGGGGGAATGAAGCAAAGAGCTAGGAAGTTAATTGGTGAAAGAGACAGAGGCCATGGAAGAAAGGGGTGAGGAGGAGCACCAGAGGGAGGTGATGGGAGGGCAAAGTGATAACTTGAGAGGGACAAGGGGGTGGTGGAGGCATTATGTGAAGTTTGAGAAATTGACGTTCATGCCATCAGGTTGGAGGCTACTCAAACGGAATACAAGGTGTTGCTCCTCCAACCTAAGTGTGGCATTTTTCTGACAGTGGAGGAGGCCATGGAAGGACATATTGGAATGGGAATAGAAAGTGGAATTAAAATGGGTGGCCTCTGGGAGATCCCACTCATTTTGACAGCCAGTGTAGATGCTCAGTGAAGTGGTCTCCCGATCTACGTCGGGTCTCATCGATATACAAGAAGCCACATCAGGAACTCCGAACTCGGTGTATGACCCCAACAGACTCACAGGTGAAATGTTGCATCACCTGGAAGGACTATTTGGGGCCCTGACTGGCAGTGACGGAGGAGATGTAGGTGCAGGTGAAGCACTTGTTCTGCTCTGAAAGGATTAGTGTCAGGAGGGAGATCAGTGGGGAGGGACAAATGGACAAGGGAGTCAGGTAGGGAATGATCCCTGCAGAAAGCAGAAAGTGGGAGGTAGGGAAAGTTGTGTTTGGTGGTGGGATCCAGTTGGAGGTGGCAGAAGTTTTGGAGAATTACATACTGGACACAGAGGCTGATGGGGTAGTAGGTGAGGACAAAAGGAACCCAATCCCTGGTGGTGTGGCGGGAAGATGGGGTAAGAGCGGACGTGTGAAATGGAAGAGATGTGGTTGAGGGAAACAAGGCTGGAGGTGACATCGGATGCATGGCAACTCTGGCAGGGTTTGCAAGACATTACTTGCTACAAAGCAAAACCCAATAGCATGAATGGCAGCGATGCTTCACTTCCAGATGCACTCAACGCCTTCTATGCATGCTTTGAAAGGCAGAACACAACTACAGCTGTGAAGATCCCTGCTGCACCTGATGACCCTGTGATCTCTGTCTCAGAGGCCACTGTTAGACTGTCTTTAAAGAGAGTGAACCCACACAAGGTGGAATATCCCAAAGGAGTACCTGGTATGGCTCTGAAAACCTGTACCAGCCAACTAGTGGGAGGATACAAGGACCTTTACAACCTCTCACTGCTATGGGCAGAAATTCCCATTTGCTTCAAAAAGGCAACTATTATGCCAGTGCCTAAGAATAATAATATGAACTGCCTAAATGACTATCACCTGGTAACACTCACATCGACAATGATGAAATGCTTTGAGAGGTTGGTCATAACTAGACTGAACTCCTGCCTCAGCAAAGACCTGGACCCATTGCAATTTGCCTATTGCCACAATAGGTCAACGGCAGACACAATCTCAATGGCTCTCCACACGGCTTTAGACAACACAAACACCTATGTCAGTGTAACCCCTGGGTCACCTCAGGCTTGCTCAGCTCGTTCTCGTCTAGGGGGAGCAGCCTTCGGCCCCGCCAAACTGGGTAATCAGCTGGTGTGGATGCTGTGTGATGTCCCCGCCTCGCCCAAATACAGACAGTACACCATAAGCGATTAAATGAGTACAATTTATAAAGGTTACTGTAACTAAGTGATTACTAACAATACAGTATATATGAAGAAAAAAATAAAGAAAAGGCGCCAAACTTATCGAAGTCCAAACCACTTTGTGCACAACTGTTGGAGCTCAATTACTGAAGTCTTCTGGCCACCATTTGATCCCCTCCGAACTCCTCGACTCGCAGCTTAGGACCATCCGAAGTGGTCAACCAAGCACATCTAGCTTCATCTCCACTCCTCGGAGTACCTCCTGGCCTTGGACCCCCCCCTTGGGGTCCGTTCCTCGCCCAGCTTACAGCATCGTGTCCTCTCTCTCACCCCCTCGCGCCAATCTGCCCAAAAGCCCGCCAGCAACAGCTTACAGGCTCAGAAGAAAGAACAATATTAATCCCAATTGGTTTACAAAGGAAAACAATTCTTGTTATCAGTAAATTTTAACCCAAACAAGCTTCCAGCACTCTCTCACAACAAAGAAGCATTCCTGCTTTTAACAAAACAAAGAAACCATTTTGATTACATACACAGTAACAAAGAAAAAAGAAGAAACCCCCTTTACATCAGGATGCTGTTCATCGATTATATCTCAGCATTTAATACCATCATTCCCACAATCCTGATTGAGAAGTTGCAGAACCTGGGCCTCCGTACCTTCCTCTGAAATTGAATCCTCAACTTCCTAACCTGAAGATTACAATCTTTGCAGATTGGTGATGACACATTCTCCTCATTAACAATCAACACTGGGGCACCCCTGGGGTGTGTGCTTAGCCAACTGCTCTACTGTCTATTTACACTTGACTGTGTGGCTAGGCATAGCTCAAACACTATCTATACATTTGCTGATGATAAAACCATTGTCAGTAGATCTCACGTAGTGAAGAGAGGGTGTACAGGAGTGAGATATGTCAACTAGTGGAGTGCAGCCACAGCAACAACCTGGCACTCAACTTCAGTAAGACAAAAGAACTGATTGTGACTTCAGGAGGGGTAAAATTAAGGAACACATACCAATCCTCAGAGGGATCAGAAGTGGAGAAAGTGAGCAGTTTCAAGTTCTTGGGTGTCAAGATCTGAGGATCCAACCTGGTCCCAGCATATTGATGTAGTTGTAAACAAGACAGCGGCTATACTTTATTAGGAGTTTGAAGAGATTGGGCATGTCAACAAATACACTCAAACTTCTATAGGTGTACTGTGGATAGCATTCTGACAGGCTGCATCACCTTCTGGTATGGAGGGGCTACTGCAGAAGGTTGTAAATTTAGTCAGCTCCATCTTGGGTACTAGCCTACAAAGTACCCAGGACAGTGTCTCAGAAAGGCAGCATCCATTGTTAAGGACCTCCAGCACCCAGGGCAAGTCCTTTTCTCACTGTTACCATCAGGTAGGTGGTACAGATGCCTCAAGGCACACACTCAATGAATCAGGGACAGCTTCTCCTCTGCTATCCGATTCCTAAATGGGCATTAAACCCTTGGATACTAAAATTTTTTTAATATACAGTATTTCTGTTTTTTTGCACATTTTCAATCTATTCAATATATGTATATACTGCAAATGATTTACTTTATTTTTATTTTATTTATTATTATTTTATCTTCTGTATTATGTATTGCATTGAACTGCTGTTGTGACATTAACAAATTTCACATCACATGCCGGAGATAATAAACCTGATTGATTCTGAGGGCAGCATTGATTGTGAAGGGAAGCCTCTTTCTTTGTAAAAGGACATCTCCTTTGTTTTAGAATAAAAAGCCTCATTCCTGAGGATAGAAGTGGCAGAGATGGAGGAATTGAGAGAAGGTTATGGCATTTTTACAAGTAGCAGGGTGGGACGAGGTATAGTCCAGGTAGCTGTGAGTCCATTTGTTTAAGATAGATGTTGGTGGATAAGTTCTCTCTGGAGACAGAGACAGTGAGATCGAGAAATGAAAGGGAAGTGTCAGAAATGGACCGGGTGAATTTGAGGGCAGGGTAGAAGTTGGAGGCAAAGTGGATGAAATCAACGAGTTCATCACAGGTACAGGGAGCAGCACCAATTCAGTCGTCGATATAGCATAAGAAAAATGAGGGATGGTCACCAGTGTGAACTTACAACATAGACTGTTCCACGTAGCAAGCAAACAGGCAGGCATAGCTGGGAATCATGTGAGTGCCCATGCCTACCCCTTTTGTTTGAAGGAAGTGGGAGGAGTCAAAGGAGAAATTATTGAGACAAGTTCCACCAGATGGCAGAGAATGGTGGTGGAGGGGAAGTGGTTGGGTCTATTTTCCAGAAAGAAACAGATCTTTGAGCCCTTCCTAGTGGGGAATGGAGGTGTATAGGAACTGGACATCCATAGTTAAAATAAGATGGCGGCCAAGGAACCTGAAATCTTTGAAAAGACCAAGAATGCGTGAGGTATCATGGATGTAGGTGGGAAGGGACAGAACCAGGGTGATAAAACAGAGTCAAGGTATACTGATATGAGTTCAGTGGGGCAGGAACAAGCTGAAACAATGGGTCTACCTGGACAAGCAGGTTTGTGGATTTTGGGTAGGAGATAGAAACGGGAGGTACGAGGTATGGGAACTATGAAGTTGGTGGCAGTGGATGGGAGATCCCCAGAGTCAATGGGGTTGGTGATGGTGTCGGAGACAGTGGCCTGGGTCCTGTTTAGGGGTAAGCAAGAAGAGGTGTCTGAGAGTTGGTGCTGGGCCTCAGCAAAGTAACGGTCAGTTCATCAGACTGCTACAGCACCTCCCTTATCTGCAGGCTTGATGGTGAGATTAGTGTGGAGAGAATGGAGAGCCGAACTTTTGGAAGGAGTGAGGTTGGAATTGGAGAGAGGAATGTTAAAGTCTAGATAGTTAATGTCCGGTCAGCAGTTGGCAGGCAGAAGATCAGGGAGGGGTGTCCAGGAAGAGGAGGGTTTTCAGTGCGGGGTGGTGTGTCCTTGCCAAAGAAATAGGCTCAGAGACAGAGGCGGTGGAAGAAGAGCTCAGCGTTGCGGTGGGCACAGACAGACAAAGGTGAGGCCCTTACTGAGGACAGACTGTACTTCCTCAGAGAAGGGAAGGTCAGAGGGGATAGTGAAAACCTAGCATGGATGAGAGCTGGGATCAGAGGGGAAAGGGGATTGTTGGTGTCCGAGGTGAAGGGCAGTTTGAGGTGTTCAGGGATAGTGGGGTGAGAGGAAGATGGAGTCTCCAGGGATGCAGGAGCTGGCAGTGGGAGCTGAGAGAGATGGGATTGCAGAGTGGTGGTGGGGGAAGGGCAGATGGGGGTTCCAGTGGCAGCACATGAAGACCTGGTCTGGAGGTCAAGGTTGGAGTTGGAGGTTGTGCAATCGGCAGTTTGGCGATATTTTGGCACTGTGTAAAGGGATCCTAAACTCTTGCATTTTCAATGATAATTCAGCTGGAGGTCAATCCAGAGAGAACTCTGGATAATCATTTCTCAGAAAGCAAATATCCCGTCATCATTCAGGTGAGTTGTGTTGGTCTCCAATCTCAGAAATATGTCATTAAATATTAAACCTAAGAAAACTGGAATGAGGAAGATGAGCAGCCTTTTATCAACATAATGCACACTCCAGAATCCCAAGCATAAACAGTACCCTATCTGCATCTAATCACTTGAGGTGATTAAGGGAGATCGGTTGATGTTATGTAAATATTTACATAACATGTAATCGGTGGGTGGTGTGTTCAAGGCCTGAATCAATTAGCTGAGGTGAGGCAAGGGTCCTAATGCGAGGTACAGTCTACTGTTTGGACAATCTAAATATCGGCCGGTATAGACAGGAAAGGCAGGGTGTGGAGAATTGGGCGAGGTGGATTGCTCTGGGCTTGAGTGTACTTGGAGAGGTTGAGAAGAGCAGTGTAATCTAAACCCAGAGCGATTCACCGGAAGCAGAGCAGATCCCAGCTTGGACAATTTAAATACCGGCACATTTAGACTAGGTCAAGTCGTCACTTTTATTGTCATTTCGACCATAACTGCTGGTACAGTACACAGTAAAAATGAGATGTTTTTCAGGACCATGGTGCTACATGAAACAATACAAAACTACACTGAAGTATGCAAAATCAACACAGGAAAAAAACTACTAGACTACAGACCTACCCAGGACTGCGTAAAGTGCACAAAACAGTGCAGGTATTACAATAAACAACAAACAAGACAATAGGCACAGTAGAGGGTAGAAAGTTGGTGTCAGTCCAGTCTCTGGGTATTGAGTCGTCTGATAGCTTGGGGGAAGAAACTGTCACATAGTCTGGTCGTGAGAGCCCGAATGCTTTGGTGCCTTTTCCCAGATGGCAGAAGGGAGAAGAGATTATACGAGGGTTGCGTGGGGTCCTTCATAATGCTATTTGCTTTGCAGATGCAGCGTGTAGTGTAAATGTCTGTAATGACAGGAAGAGAGACCCTGATGATCTTCTCAGCTGACCTCACTATCTGCTGCAGAGTCTTGCAATCGAAGATGGTGCAATTTCCAAATCAGGCAGTGATGCAGTTGCTCAGGATGCTCTCAATACAACCCCTGTGGAAGATGGACTTTGAGAAATTTGGCGCTGTTAACGATCTCTACCAAGGAGCCATCGATGTTCAGTGGAGTGTGGTCTCTCCGTGCCCTCCTGAAGTCAACAACTGTCTCTCTTGTTTTATTCACATTCAGAGACAGGTTGTTGGCTCTGCACCAGTCCATTAGCTGCTCTGAGGCAGAAACTGTGAGACTGCTCCCAGCTGCTGCGACCCTTGCAGCGACTTGCCCTGCTAATATGATGATCTGAATACCAAGGCCCTGGGCCTACTCTGGGCTGCTCTGTGGATTTGGATGTAAGGATTTAATTTGGTTCATATTTGTTGCTTGCCTCTATTTTTTATATGATTATTTTGTGGCTTTCTTTTCTTCTTTCTCTGTGGCACTGGGGGGGGGGGGGGGGGGTTGTTTTTTTTTAATGAAAAAAAATTGGGTTCTTTCAAGTTCCTTGCTTTGTGACCGCCTGTAACCAAACAAATCTGAAGGTTGTATAATTTATACATTCTTTGATAATAAATGCACTTTAAACTTTAAACATACCAAAAGGCATAGGAGCAGAATTAGGCTGTGGAATTAGGCCCATCCAGTCTGCTCCACCATATCATCATGGCTGATCCATTATTCCCCTCAACACCAATCCTCTGCCTTCTCGCCGTATCCCTTCATGCCCTGACCAATCAATAATCTGTCAACCTCTGCCTAAAATATTCGTAAAGACTTGATTTCCACAGCTGCTGGTGGTAACAAAAATTCCACAGATTGACCACTCTCTGGATTAAGAATTTCTTCCTCATCAGAATCAGGTTTATTATCACCGGAACGTGATGTGAAATTTGTTAACAGTAGCAGCAGTAGAATGCAATACATAATACAGAAGAAAAAAAGCACAAAATGAATAATAAAATAACTAGATCAATTACAGTATAGTTGTATTGAATAGATTTTAAAATGTGCAAAAAACAGAAATACTATATTTTTTCCAAAAGTGAGGTAGTGTCCAAGGTTTTAATGCCCATTTAGGAATCAGATAGCAGAGGGGAAGATGCTATTCCTGATTCACTGAGTGTGTGCCTTAAGGCTTCTGTACCTCCTACCTGATGGCAACAGTGAGAAAAGGGCATGTGCTGGATGCTGGAGGTCTCCAACAATGGACACTGCCTTTCTCATCTCTATTCTTAAAGAACATTCAGCTATTCTAAGGCTGTGACCTCTGCTCCCAGACTCTCCCATCATAGGAAGCATCCACTCTATCAAGACCTTACACCATTTGATAGATTTCAATTAAGTCATGCCTCTTCTGAATTCCAGTGAACATAGGCCTAGACCCACCAAACACTTCATATGACAAGCTGTTTAATCCTGGAATCATTTTTGTGAATTTCCTTTGAATCATTTCCAGTGTCAGCACATCCTGTCCAAAATAATGGGTCCAAAACTGCTCACAATATTCCAAGTGAAGGCTCACCAGTGCTTTATAAATCTTCAACATTACATCCTTACTTTTGTTTTAGTCCTCTTGAAATTAATGCTAACATCACATTTGCCTTCCACACTACAGACTCAGCCTGTAAAATAACCTTAGGGAGCTAAGAGATTTGAATTTTCTTTCCCATTTCATTTAGTCTACTAAAGTGCATAACAATCCACTTCCTGATACTGTATTCCATCTGCCATTTCTTTGCCCATTCTCCTAATCTGTCCAAGTCCTTCTGTAGTCTCTCTACTTCCTCAAAACTACCTGCCCCTCCACCTATTTTTTTTTGTATCATCTGCAAGCTTTGGAACAAAGCCATCAATGCCATCATCCAGATCATTGACATAATCTAAAGAGAATTAGTCCTAACACAGACCCCTGTTGAACACTAGTCACCGGCAGCCACCCAGAAAAGGCTCCCTTTATTCCCTCTCCTTGCATCTTGTCAATCAGCCAATGGTTTATCCATGCTAGAATCTTTCCTGTAATACCATGGCAGCCACACATGTGGCATCTTGTCAAAGGCCTTCTGAAAATCCAAGTACACAACATCAACAGATTCTTCTGTGTCTACCTTGCTTGTTATCTCTTCAAAGAATTCCAGATTTGTCAGGCAAGATTTTTTCTTGAGGAAACCATGCTGACTACGGCCTATTTTGTCACGTGCCTCCAGGTACCCCAAAACCACATCCTGAACAATTGATTCCAACCACTGAGGTCAAACTGACTGGTCTACAATTTCAATTCTTCTGCCTGTCTCCCTTTTTGAAGAGTGGAGTGACATTTGCAATTTTCTAGTCTTCCGGAGCCATTCCCAAATCTAGTTATTTTTAGAACATAGAATAGTACAGCACATTACAGGCCCTTTGGCCCACAATGTTGTGCCAACCCTCAAACCCTGCCTCCTATTTAAACCCCACACCTTAAATTCCTCCATATACCTGTCTAGTAGTCTCTTCAACTTCACTAGAGTATCTGCCTCTACCACTGACTCGGGCAGTGCATTCCACACACCAACCACTCTCTGAGTGAAGAACCTCCCTCGAATATCCCCCTTGAACTTCCCTCCCCTTACCTTAAAGCCATGTCCTCTTGTACTGAGCAGTGGTGCCCTGGGGAAGAGGCACTGGCTGTCCACTCTGTCTATTCCTCTTAATATCTTGTACACCTCTATCATGTCTCCTCTCATCCTCCTTCTCTCCAAAGAGTAAAGCCCTAGCTCCCTTAATCTGATCATAATCCATAGTCTCTAAACCAGGCAGCATCTTAGTAAATCTCCTCTGTACTCTTTCCAATGCTTCCACATTCTTCCTATAGTGAGGCAACCAGAACTGGACACAGTACTCCAAGTGTGGCGTAACCAGAGTTTTATAGAGCTGCATAATTACATTGTGTCTCTTACACTCTATCCCTCGACTTATGAAAGCTAACACCCCATAAGCTTTCTTAATTACCCTATCTACCTGTGAGGCAACTTTCAGGGATCTGTGGACATGTACCCCCAGATCCCTCTGCTCCTCCACTCTCCCAAGTATCCTGCCATTTACTTTGTACTCTGCCTTGGAATTTGTCCTTCCAAAGTGTACCACCTCACACTTCTGAGTTGAACTCCACCTGCCACTTCTCAGCCCACTTCTGCATCCTGTCAATGTCTCTCTGCACTCTTCAACAATCTTCTACACTATCTAAACCACCACCAACCTTTGTGTTGTCTACAAACTTGCCAACCCACCCTTCTAACCCCACATCCAGGTCGTTAATAAAAATCACAAAAAGTAGAGGTCCCAGAACAGATCCTTGTGGGACACCACTAATTACAATCCTCCAGTCTGAATGTACTCCCTCCACCACGACACTCTCCCTTCTGCAGGCAAGCCAATTCTGAATCCACCTGGCCAAACTTCCCTGGATCCCATGCCTTCTGACTTCCTGAATAAGCCTACCATGTGGAAACTTGTCAAATGCCTTACTAAAATCCATGTAGATCACATCTACTGCACCACCCTCATCTATATGCCTGGTCACCTCCTCAAAGAACTCTCAGACATGATCTGCCCTTCAAAGCCATGCTGACTGTCCCTGATCAGACCATGATTCTCTAAATACCCATAGATCCTATCTCTAAGAATCTTTTCCAACAGCTTTCCCACAACAGACGCAAGACTCACTGGTCTATAATTACCCAGACTATCCCTACTACCTTTTTTGAACAAGGGGACAACATTTGCCTCCCTCCAATCCTTTGGTACCATTCCTGTGGACAACAAGGTCATAAAGATCCTAGCCAGAGGCTCAGCATTCTCTTCCC
The DNA here is from genome assembly GCF_030144855.1 of Hypanus sabinus. NCBI lineage: Eukaryota > Metazoa > Chordata > Chondrichthyes > Myliobatiformes > Dasyatidae > Hypanus > Hypanus sabinus. The sequence goes on from NC_082727.1 coordinate 43,886,599, forward strand.
TCACCTCGTCCGTCAGGCCCTGGGGACTTATCTGTCCTAATGTATTTTATCAACTCCAAAACCTCCTCTCCCTTAATATTAACATGCTCCAGAACATCAACCTCACTGATATTGTCTTCACCGTCATCAAGTTCCCTCTCTTTGGTGAATACCGAAGAAAAGTATTCATTGAGGACCTCGTTCACTTCCACAGCCTCCAGGCATATCTTCCCACTTTTATCTATAATCAGTACTACCTTCACTCTAGTCATCCTTTTGTTCTTCACATAATTGAAGAATGCCTTGGGGTTTTCCTTTACCCTAATTGCCAAGGCCTTCTCATGCCCTCTTCTTAAGCTCCTTTCTTGCTACCCTATATTCCTCAATATATCCAACTGATCCTTGCTTCCTAAACCTCATGCCTTCTTCCACCTGACTAGATTTTCCACCTCACTTGTCACCCATGGTTCCTTCACCCTACCATTCTTTATCTTCCTCACTGTGACAAATTTATCCCTAACATCCTGCAAGAGATCCTCAAATATCGACCACATGTCCATAGCACATTTCCCTGCAAAAAAAAATCATGCCAATTCACACCCACAAGTTCTAGCCTTATAGCCTCAATTTGCCCTTCCCAATTAAAAATTTTCCTGTCCTCTGATTCTATCCCTTTCCTTGATAATGCTAAAGGTCAGGGAGCAGTGATCACTGTCCCCCAGATGCTCACCCATTGACAGATCTGTGACCTGACCTGGTTCATTACCTAATACTAGATCTAGTATGGCATTTTTGAAAGAACATTACTAATGCCTCCACAATCTCTTCATCCACATATTTCAGAACGCTGGGTGTTCTCCATCTGGTCCAGGTGATTTATCTACCTTCAGACCTTTCAGTTTCCCAAGAACTTTCTCCCTCATAATGGTAGCTTCACATACTGCTGACCCCTAACACTCTGGCACTTCCACCATGCTGTCTTCCACAGTGAAGGCTGACACAATACTTATTCAGTTCAGCTACCATTTCCTTGTCCCCCATTACTACCTCTCCAAAATCATTTTCCAGTGGTTTGATATCCACTCTCGTCTCTCTTATACTCATTAGGTATCTGAAGAAACTTTTGGTATCCTCTTTAATATTATTGGCTAGCTTACTTTATATTCCATCTTTTCTTTTTCAATTACTTTTAGTTGGTCTCTGTTGGTTTTTAAAAAGCTTCCCAATCCTCTCACTTCCCACTAATTTTTGCTCTATTATATGCCCTCTTTGGCTTTTATGTTAGCTTTGACTTATCTTGTTAGCTACACTTGTGTCACCTTGCCTTTATAATACTTCTTCCTCATTGGGATGTATATCTGTGCCTTGAACTGTTTTCAGAAATTCCAGCCATTACTGGACTGCCATCAGCCCTACCAGTAATACTTTCCAATCAATTTTGGCCATCTCCTCCCCCATGCCGCTAATTCCCTTTTCTACTCTGTAATACTGAAACACTTGTGTTTAGCTACTCCTTCTCAGAATTCATGGTGAATTCGATCGTATTACAAACAAGGGAAAATCTGCAGATACTGGAAATCCAAATAACACACACAAAATGCTGGAGGAACTTAGCAGGCCAGACAACATCTATGGGAATGAGTACACCCGACGTTTTGGGCCAAGACCCTTCAGCAGGACTGGAGAAATAAAAAAGATGAAATCAGAGAAAGAAAGTGGGAGGGGGAGAGGAAGAAATATAAGGTTGTAGCTGACAGGTGAAACTGGGAGGTGGGAAGAGGTGAAGTAAAGAGCAGGGAAGTTAATTGGTGAAAGAGATAGGAATACGATATGAGAGGACAGAACGCCATGGAAGAAAGGGGGAGGAAAACCAGAGGGAGGTGGTAGGTAGGTAAGGACATAAGGTGAGAGAGGGAAAAGAGAATGGAGAATGTTGAAGATGGGGGGGGAGGGGCTTTTTACAGAAGTTCGAGAAATCAACATTCATGCCATCAGATTGGAGGCTTCCCAGACAGAATACAAGGTGTTGCTCCTCCAACCCGAGTGTGGCCTCATCGTGGCAGTAGAGGAGGCCATGGACTGACATGCCAGAATGGCAATGGGCTTTGGAATTAAACAAGGTGGCCACTGGGAGATCCCACTTTTTCTGGCGGATGGAGTATAGGTGCTTGGTGAAGCGATCTCCCAATCTACGTCGGGTCTCACAGATACACAGGAGGCTACACTGGGAGCACCGGATACTGTAGATGAACCCAACAGACTCACAGGTAAAGTGTTGCCTCACCTGGAAGGCCTGTTTGGGACCCTGAGTGGTTGTGAGGGAGGCGGTATGGGGGCGGGTGTAGCACTTCTTCCGCTTGCAAGGATAAGTGCCAGGAAGGAGATCAGTGAGGAGGGACAAACAGACAAGTTAGTTGCATAGGGAATGATCCCTGCAGAAAGCAGTAAGTTGGGGGGGGGGGGGTGGAAGAAGGGAGATGTGCTTGGTGATGGAATTCCATTGGAGTTGGCAGCAATTACGGAGAATTATGTGCTGGATACAAAGGCTGGTAGGGTGGTATGTGAGGACAAGAGGAACCCTATCACTGTTGGGGTGGTGGGAGGATGGGGTGAGGGCAGATGCATGCAAAATGGAAGAAATGCAGTTGAGGGCAGTGCTGAAGGAATGCAAGCCCCTTTCTTGGAAGAAGGAGGATATCTCCTTAGTTCTGGAATGAAAAGCCTCATCCCGAGAGCAGATGCAGTGGAGACAGAAGAACTGAGAGAAGGGGATGGCATCTTTACAAGTAACAGGTTACTTGTAACAGATACAAGTTCAGTGGAGCAGGAACAAGCTGAAACAACACATTGACCTGGACTGGCAGGTTTGTGGATCTAGGGTAGGAGGTAGAAAAGAGGTGCAAGGTGAGGGAGCTATGAGATTGGTGACAGTAGATGGGAGATTCCCAGAGGTCATAAGGTCAATGATGGTGTGGGATCAATGGCCTGGTGCTCCTTAGTTGGGTCCTGTTCGAGGGGTAATTAAGAGGAATCTGACAGTTGTTGCTGGGCCTCAGCAAGGTAGAGGTTAGTCTGCCAGATGGTGAGGTTAGGATTAGTGTGGAGGGCAGAGCGTTTGGAAGGAGTGAGGTTGGAATTGGAGAGAGGTGGTGAAGTCGAGACAATTGATGTCTCATTGGCAGTTAGCAATGAAAAGATCCAGATCAAGGCAGAAGACCAGAGTGGCATATCCACGAAGAGGAGGAGAGGTTAAGGTGGGAGAAGGGACCATCAGTGTGGGCTGGAGAGTCCTTAATAAAGAAGTAGGCATGGAGACAGAGGCGGCAGAAGAAGAGCTCGGCATTATGGCAGGCACAGAGCTCATTCCAACATTCTGCATTCCCCTCTCACATCTCCTTACATCTCCCTCTGGTGCTCCTCCCCCTTTTCTTTCTTCCATAGCCTTCTGTCCTCTCCCATCAGATACCCCTTCTCCAGATCTTTATTTATTTCTCCAATCAGCTTTCCAGTTCTCTACCTCACCCCTTTCTTTCCCTTCTTACCCTTCAGCCACTACCCTTCCCCTCACCTTCTTACTCTGACTTCTCATCTTTTTTCCCCCTGGAGTCCTCTGCCCGAAACATCAACTGTACTCTTTTCCATAGATGCTACCTGGCCTGCTGAGTTCCTCCAGCATTGAGTGTGTTGCTTTGATCATATTATGATCCCTTTCCCCAAATGGTTCTTCTACTGTCTGCTCTCATCAATTTTGTTTCAATGCACAACACCCAATCCCGAATAGCTGATCTCCTAGTGGGCTCATCAACGAGCTTAGAGGTATTCTAGAAATTCCCCCTCTTGGGATCCAGCACCAACCTGTTTTCCCCCCAATCTACCTGCATTTTGAAATCCTGACACAAGATGTTTGTGTTGTCCAGGTGGTCTAAAGCCATGTGAAGAGCCATTGAGATTGCATCTGCTGTTGACCTGTTGTGGCGATAGGCAAATTGCAATGGGTCTAGTCCTTGCTGAGGCAGGAGTTCAGTCTAGTCATGACCCACTCTCGAAGTTACAGAAGCCTGAAGGCACACACTCAGCAGTTCAGGAACAGCTTCTTCCCCTCTGCCATCCAATTCCTAAATAGACATTGAACCCTTGGGCATTAACTCACTTTTTTTTAATATCTATTATTCTTTTTTCTAGCACAATTTTTAATCTATTCCATATACATTTATTATTATTATATTTTATTTTTTTCTTCTATATTATATATTGCATTGTACTGCTGCTAAGTTAACAAATTTCACGTCACACGTCGGTGATAATAAACCTGATTCTGATTCTGACTATTGTAACATTGTTCTTTTGGCATGTATTTTCTAACTATCATTGTAATTTGTAGAGCACATCCTTGCTGCTGTCTGGGGGTCAGTAAATAACTCCCACCAGTAACTTCTTACCCTTGCAGTTCCTTAGCCCTACCCACAATGATTCAACACCTTGTGACCCAATGTCACATCTTTCTATTGACTTGATTTCATCTTTTACTAACAGAGCCTCAACTCCCCCACTACTTACCTGTCTGTCCTTTTGATACAAGATGTATCCATGGACGTTAAGCTCCCACCTATAATCTTCTTTCAGCCATGATTCAGTGACGTCTACAACATCATATATACCTTATGCACTGAAAATGTCCAACTTTAGAAAAATGAGCAACAAAGCATATAATCCCTTGAGCCTTCTCTTCTCAGCAGATTGAAGGCTGATCTAATCATTGACCTTACCTCCACTTTTTTGCCTGATCCCCACAACTAATTCACAGAGACAGAAGAATAAACGTTATATCATGAAAGTTAAAAAGCTGCTTGTTTTGAAGCTCTGGGCTCAGAAAATGAAATACATATTCCATTCAAAGTTGCTTCATTTGCGATATACTTTGGATCCTTCAGAGTAAAAGGATTCCAGGAAGAAAAAAGGATCCAAGATAAAGACTATTTACTTTTAAAACTAACTTTGAAATCCACAGAGTATTATCAATCAGTTGCTCTGGAAGATCTGAGTTTGATGTCACGGCTTCAAGAAGTGTGACCTGAAAAGAAATCATTGAATGTTGCTGTGTGTGCCAAGTTGTCCAGGGAGTTATAAGTGAACTTTTTCTGGCTGTTAATTGTAAATAAACTTCAAAGTTAATCATAACTTTAAGGTTGATTTAACTATTCTATTAGCGACCTCAATCAAAGAAATATATTTGCTGTTCAGCAGTTGATCACAAGGCCCTGATAATTTCATGAAAATCCTGTCGGAGGTGGGTTGTAGGGAGAAAAGAGGAACCATGGTTTGGAAGTTGCAATAAAGACAACGATAGCCTGGGGCAGCTGTAGTCCAGACAAATCTGCTTACCACAGATGAAATACACTACAGCCAAGTGTAAACCAGTCAAGTGAGGTCTATTTAGTGAGATACCTCCAGAAAGGTCTTCCTAAAACAATGTCCCTTTACATAATAGGGGGTGCCGGAGACAGACTAGATAAAGGAAAGATGTGTAACATATACACAGACTAGGGCTTTATTGTCTTTCCTAGCTTCAAATAACTTCAAAATATCATGAAGTCCTCTGGAAGTTTCAATTGATTTTAACACCTCTATAGTGAATGGTGATTGACCTTGTAAGTGAGGAATTCAAACATATACAATTTACAATAATCAAACAACAAGCACAAAATGCTGGAGGAACTCAGCAGGTCAGGCAGCATCTATGGAAAAGAATACAGTCGACATTTTGGGCCAAGACCCTTCAGCAGGACTGGAGAAAAAAAAAGTTGAGGAGTAGATTGAAAAGGTGGGGGGAGGAGAGAGAAACACAAGGTGATGGGTGAAACCTGAAAGGGGATGGATGATGTAAAGAGCTGGGATGTTCATTGGTGGAAGAGATAGAAGGCTGGAGAAGGGGAGCCTGATAGAAGAGGACAGAGGCCTTGGAAGAATGAAACTGGGAAGGAGCACCAGAGGGAGGCAATGGGAAGACAAGGAGATAAGATGAGAGAGGAAAAGGGGATGGGGAATGGTGAAGGTGGGGGTGGGCGCATTACCAGAAGTCTCGTACTCTCAGTTGCTTCACGCCACAGAAACCGGCATAAGCACTGGCCTGATGAGCCTATAAGGCTCGGTACAGACTTTAATCTTTTTAATTGGCCCCTTCTGAGTGTCTAAAAGATTGTGATGAATATAGCCTGCCCTGTTCTGAAAGGCCCCAAGCTGTTTTTGAGCCAAACACCAATTAATTATATCTTGTGATGATTGCAGACGATTCTTCATTTTGCTCTTTCTGACCAGCTCTCTCCACTGAAAACTCATGCTTCCTGCCATGTCTCTCTGCTTTGACTTTTGTCCTCTCTGGTGTCCTTCCCTCTGCAGAACTCCTTTCCTTCTCCCATCTTGTAGATTGCATGGAAACATGCCTTTTTAAGCTCTTCTGTCTGATAGCTTTCCCCTGTGTTCACAGAAGTATTCTTATATTACATGCTCCCTGTCAGCACATTCAATCTCAGTCATTTTCCCTGAGTGGAGCTACATGATGGCCTTGCTCTTGTGATGAAACTTTAATCTACTGAGATGTTTCTTCCTGCTCACTATTAGGTGAGGTAATTTATGTTGGGTCTCACTGATGTACAAGGCGCCACACTGGGAGAACCAATGTAGAGTTGGAGACCACTTTGCTGAGCATCTACTCTATCTGCCAGTCCAAGTGGGATCTCCCGGTGGCCACCCATTCCGATGCATCCATCTATGGCCTCCTCCACTGTCAGGATAAGGCACTCTTAGGTCGGAGAAACAGCACCTTATATTCTGTTTGGGTAGCCTCCAACCTCATGGCGTGAACATCGATTGCTTAAACTTCCAGTAATGCCTCCACCAGCCCCTTCACCATTTCCCATTTGCTTGTCACTCTCATGTCATCTCTTTGCCCACCCATTGCCTCCCTCTGGTGCTCCTCCCACTCCCCTTTTTTCCTCCATGGCCTTCTGTCTCTTTCACCAATCACCTACTTGGCTCTTTGCTTCATCCCTCCTCCTCCAAGTTTCATCTATTGCCTGGTGGTTCTCTCCCCTCCCCCCACCTTTCAAATCTACTCCTCAGCTTTTCTTCTTCAGTCCTACCAAAGGGTTTCAGCTGGAAACATCGACTGTACTCCCCCCCCCCCCACCCCATAGATGCTGCCTGGCCTGCTGAGCCCCTGCAGCATTTTGTGTGTCTTGCTCAGATTTCCAGCATCTGCAGATTTTCTCTTGCTTGTGATTTGATCACTTCTCGTATATTGTCATGCCTCTTGCAAGTCTTTCCACTATTCATCCAGGCAAGTGGTCAGGTTTCCACCATAGTTCTGGTCTGTATAAATTGATGCACCATACTATGTATTCATGAGTATTGTAAATCAAAGTAGTTTAGTCTAATTTTGGGGAAGATTTAGTAGAGAATCTGTCCGAAGAAATTGATGGCCTCAGATTGCAATCACTACCTGTTTACTTGGATGCATAGAACCACCAAAGTGCAAATCTGATGAATATACTCAGTGTCCACTTTATTAGGTAAACTTGCTCATCAATAAAAATTTCTAATCAGCCAATCATATGGAAACAACAATGCAGAAAAGCATGCAGACATGGTCAAGAGGTTCAGTTGTTGTTCAGATCAAACATCAGAATGGGAAAGAAATGTGAACCAAGTGATTGACTGAAATAATTGTTAGTGCCAAACTGAGTGGTTTGAGTATTTCAGAAACTGCAGGCCTCCTGGGATTTTCATGCCCAATAGTCTAGACTTTACAGTGAATGGTGCGATAAAACATCCAGTGTGTGACAGTTCTGTGGGGGAAAATGCCTTGTTAAGTGGTCAGAGAAGAATGGCCAGAGTGGTTCAAGCTGAGGAAGGTGGCCAACTCAAATAATCATGTGTTACAACGGTGGTGTGCAGAAGAGCATCTCTGAACACACAGCACATTGAACCATGAAATAGATAACCTGCACCAGATCACACCAGGTTCCATTTCTTTACATAATGAAGTGACCAGAGTGTACATGTCCCCTTTCTCTTCTTCCTACACTTTTCTGGCTGCCTACCTTGCTTCAAGGGGCACATCATATTCCTCTCTATTATGCTGGAGGCGCAGTGTAATGACCAGATGTCTGAACTTTTAAAGAAATTCCACATCAGCCCAAACACAAAACTCAATCCATAGGTACAATAATAGCTTCCCAATGCAACGAATTAACTATGTATGATTCAAGTCACTTGGATGAGCTGAACTACTCAATCAACAGCAAGCCTGACAATTCTTTTAAAATAACATGTGGAGAATGGTAGAGAAAGGGGTTTGTGGAGGAATAAATATTTTACTCAAAAAAATTATAGTCCATATTTCCTCTGGTTTTAGCACACAACATTAAGCCTGTTGTAGTCCAATTTAAGAGTGCTTGGATCAACATGCAGATTTACAGATATGCTACTAACTGAGTAGTCCTATCTAACTTCCTGTAGAGAGCAAATTGTTCTAAAAGTTTGAGTATATTTCTTAGAAGTAAAACTGGAACATCAGTTTCCATAGCACTAACAAAACTGATGCTAATCAGCCCAATTTCACAACAATATTCTAATATAATATTGCGCAGGGAAGTTTTGTTTTGAAAATTAAATTAACATGCAACAGTTCATGAAACAAAAACAGAACCTGCAAGATTTAATTTTAAATAAAAAGCTTTTCCTAAGTAATATTTTATGCAGCAATGACTCACTGCTCATTCAAATTGCAATCAGTTTAGGAGGATAGGTTACTTTTTCAAAACTTCATTGGTCAGTTTTGGCTGGACATTCTTGACATTCCAATATTGAGCCAAGGGATAAGGCAGTTAAATTGAGCATGACTAACACTTTAGAGCAGAAGTTTGCTTTCCGTGACAACGTATGAGAAAAACGGGCTTCATGAAAAAATGTTCAACAAGGCTAAAATTTTGAATGAAATGCGAGCTGCATCATTAACTCAAAATCAAATTTGCAAACTACAATGTTCAATCCGTTACAGCCACTTCTGAAATTGGTATAATGAATGCACAGAGTTGCTTTCCAAATTAAACTCATTGTTAGCCTTAAGTAGACACATGTGACTATTCCTGTGGTATTAAGAGTTTAGTGCAAATGGATTAACCTTTGATTATAATGTGATTAAATTAAGTCCCGCCTGCAGAACTAAACTAGTGATGCTCTCTGATAAAGGAGGAGCTAAGAAATTATTAGAGCTGAGAAAATAAACCAACGTAATTGAAAGAAGGGAAAAACAGAGATAAAGAACATGTGTCGAGTTAGCTGTTGGTCTGTAGTAATGTTTGAAGCACTGTTTGGTTAATTGGGGTTTCCAAACAGTTTAACCTAAAGAGCTGGAGTGGAGAAATAAAATACAGTCATAGAGTTATAGAAAAGTACACAGTAACAGGCCCTTTTGCCATCTATTCCATGCTGAACCACTTAAGCTGCTTAGTCCCAACAACCTGCGCCCAGACCGTAGCTTGCCATACCCTTCCATCTGTTTTGCTATCCAAACTTCCCTTAAACATTGAGATCAAGCTCATATGCACCACTTGCGCTGGCAGCTCACTCCACTCTCATGACCTCTGAGTGAAGAAGTGTCCCCTCATGTTCCCATTAAACTTTTCACCTTTCACCCTTAACCCATAACATCTAGTTGTAGTCCCACCCAACCTCAGTGGGGAAAAAAGACCTGTTTGCACTTACCCTATCTTTACCCTCATAATTTCATATACCTCTGTCCATTCTCCCTTCAATCCTCTACGTTCCAAGGAATAAAGTCCTAACCTATTCAATCTTTCCTAATAATTCAGGACCATCTTGTTCCAGCAACATCCTTGTAAATACATTCAAAAGAATGCAGAGAAAAATTTACATCTTTCCTGTAGTTAGGATACTAAACAAACAGGATAAGTGGCCAAACAACACCCATAAAATGCTGGAGGAACTTTGCAGGCCAGGCAGCATCTATGGAAAAAAAAAGTAGGTGACGTTTCGGGCCAACGCCCTTTACCAAGACTGAAGAAGATGAAGAATTCTGCTGAAGAGTTCTGGCCCGAAAAGTCAACTATATTTTTTTCCATGGATGCTCCTTTGCCTGCTGAACTCCACCAGCATTTGTGTTGCTTGGATTTTAGCATTTGCAGATTTTCTCTTGTTTGTGATAGGGTAGGTGGCCACTTAGCCATTATGAAGAATGAAAACTAAGGGAATTTATTACAGAAATCATTCTCAGTGCTATATCTTCATACATAGTTGTGGGAGCAGGTCAGTAGACAGTGCTGCTGAGCATCACCAGCAAGGTACAGTGTATATGTGTGGTAAACCATGTATATCTGTCTGGACATGCCTGGACACACCCCTCTGACTGCTCCTGTGGCTCCTCCCTCAGACCCCTGAATAAAGACGATTGTGTCACTGCTCCTCCCACAGTCCAGGAGAGACAGAGTGTGGACGTGGATCCATTTTATTGTTAATAAAAGCCTTTCAGTATTTACTCTACTTCCAGTCTTTTGGTGTAATTGATAGTGCATCAACATGTGAGCACATTCCAGCATTTCACACCCAATGTAAAGCAGTGTGAAACTGAATATTCTAATCAACTGCTAAGTTTCAGCACAAAGTCTTTGGGAAGTGAGGAGGTTTGGGGAGCTGGTGCAGAGTGATCCAATTTTCCTGACTTTGGGAGTTAGAAACACTTCATATCTAGTTCTTCGATTTGACATGAGCCACGGTTATTTTAAAAACAACCCCACTCATTTGGGTAAACTTAAAATGTAAACAAAGCCAAAAGTATTTTTAATTAAACTTATTTTAAAAATTTAGCATTTTCTGTTAAATTTTAAATAATCTGAATATGCTTTCAAGTAAATAAATCATTATTTTGAATTATTTAAATGTATTTCAGAGACGGAGTGGGAAAGGATCCTAACAGCACAAGCTGCCAATGGCCATCAGGGCAGCATCTAAATGTGTTGCTTGCTAATGAGGTCATCAGTCATGGACCACACCACTTAGATGATCACAGCAGTGATACCTGAAAGATAGTGGAAGTGTAAATGGCAAAAGGCAAGTTCATCAGTGGGGATCTCTTGGGAGGCACACTGATGTTTCATGTTAAGTCAAGTGTGATCTAGCTTTGTATTGTAGTCATGATAATCTGATAAATATTTACAATTCTTTCACAGTTCAGATATGTGCTGTTTATAGACCAAGATCATCCTTTATAAATCGAATTGTGCACTATTTGATGCCTTGACTGGGATTTGAGATGAGAGTGCAAGTCAGTTAACTCAAAGGATTTATTTGATGCTAAATGCATACAATTATATAATGTTGTAGGATACTGAACCTGAAATTATGGAGTCATAGAGAAGTACAGCACAGAAAAAGGCTGTTTGGCCCATCTGGACCAGGCTGACCACATCATCCCTGCTAGTCCCAGTTACCTGCAATCACCCCATAACCCTCCAAGCACTGTACCTATCCAAATGCCTCTTAAATGTTGCATTTGTATCCATCTTGACCACTTCCTCTGGCAGCTCATTCCAGGTATTCACCACCTCTCAGGTCTCTTCTAAATCTCTCCCCTCTTACCTAGTATTTGTGCCTCTAGTTTTGGACTCCACAAATCTGGAAAAAGACTAGACTACAGATAAATGGTACCACTCATGATTTTACAAGCTTTTGAGGTAACCCTTCATTCTCCTATGCTCTAAACAATAAAGATCTAACATAGCAAACTTCTTCATATAACTCAGATCCTTTAGTCCGGGTAGCATCTTTTGTGCGATCTCCAGCTTAGCAATGCCTTTCCTCTGACAGGATGACCAAAACTGTACTCTATACTCCAAGTGCAGTCTCACCAATGATTTATATAACTGCAACATAATGTCCCGACTTCTAAAATCAGTGCCCTGACTGCTAAATGTTTCTTCACCACCCTGTTTACTTGTCTGGCTGCTTTTAGCAACTGTGCGCTTGTACTCCAAAGAACTTTTCCACAACACTTCTCTGAATTCTGAAGTGTATCACCTCACACCTACCTAGGTTGAAATCAATTTGCCATTCCCCAGCCCATCTCCCTAACTGATCAAAACTTCTTTGCAATTCATTGCAACCTGTGTCATTATCAACAAGTCTCCCTAATTTGGCATCAAACTTGCTAATTATGCTACATATATTCATATCCAAACCAGTTACGTAAATAGAATTACAGTGAATGCAGCACTTACTCCTGGGGCAATACACTAGTCACAGGCCTCCAGTTGAAAAAAAATATCAACCTTCTATCAAGCCAATTCATAAATCAAACTCACTAGCTCCCACTTAATCCCATTTGACCCAACCTTTCAGTTTAGCCTGCCTTGCAGGACTACAAAGGCTTTACTAAAGTCCATAATTCTATTCCCATAGTTACCTCTTTGAAATACATCAAAAGATCTTTCAGACTTTACCTCCCAAGCACAAAATCATGCCACATAGGTCTTGACCATCTACAAACCTCATTTCCAGGAAAGTTGGATATTTTCCAAAATGCAATAAAAACAAAAATCTGTGATATGTTAATTCACAGGAACCTTTATTTAACTGACAAAAGTACAAAGATTTTCAATAGTTTTACTGACCAACTTAATTGTATTTTGTAAATATACAAAAATTTAGAATTTGATAGCTGCAACACTCAACAAAAGTTGGGACAGAGGGATGTTTACCATTGCGTTAAATCACCTTTCCTTTTAATAACACTTTTTAATCATTTTGGAACTGAGGATACTAATTGTAGTAGATTTGCAATTGGAAATTTTGTCCATTCTTGCTTGATACAAGACTTCAGCTGCTCAACAGTCCGTGGTCTCCGTTGTCTGATTCTCCTCTTCATGAATTACCATATATTTTCAATAGGAGATAGATCTGGACTGGCAGCAGGCCAGTCAAGCACATGAACTCTGTGTCTACAAAGCCACACTGTTGTAGCCCATGCAGAATGTGGCATTGTCCTGCTGAAATAAGCATGGACGTCCCAGGAAGAGACGTCGCCTTGATGGCAACATACATCTCTCTAAAATCCTAATATATGCCTCAGAGTCAATGTTACTTTCACATACATGCAACTCACCCATGCCATGGGCACTGATACACCCCCCTACCATCACAGATGCTGGCTTTTGCACATTTCGTTGATAACAATCAGGATGGTCATTTTCATCTTTGGCACAGAGAACTCTATGCCCGTTTTTTTCTGAAAACTAGCTGAAACGTGGACTCATCTGACCACAGCACACAGTTCCACAGTCTTTCGGTCCATCTGAGATTAGCTCGGGCCCAGAGAACTCGCTGGCGTTTCTGCATAGAGTTGATGTATGGCTTCCTCCTTGCGCAATACAGCTTCAAGTTGCATTTCTGGATGCAGCGACAGACTGTTAAGTGACAGTGGTTTTCCGAAGTACTCCCGAGCCCAGGTGGCTATAATTGTCACAGTAGCATGCCGGTTTCTTAGGCAGTGCTGCCTGAGGGCTCGAAGATCACGCGATTTCAACAGTGGTTTCCAACCTTGCCCTTTATGCACTGAGATGTCTCTGAATTCTGAATCTTTTCATAATATTATGTACTGTAGATGTTGAAAGACCTAAATTCTCTGCAATCTTGCGTTGGGAAATGTTCCTTTTGAACTGACTAATAATTCACTCTTGAATTTTGGCACAAAGTGGTGAGCCACGACCCATCCTTGCTTGCAAAGACTGAGCCTTTGATGGACTCTACTTTTATACCCAGTCATGATACCTCACCTGCTACCAATTAGCCTTCTTAATGTGGAGTCTTCCAAACCGGTGTTACTTGAATATCCTGTGCACTTTTCAATCTTATTTTAACTCTGTCCCAACTTTTGTTGAGTGTTGCAGCCATCAAATTATAAATTTGTGTATATTTACAAAATACAATTAAGTTGGTCAGTAAAACTATTGAAAATCATTTCTTTGTACTTTTGTCAGTTAAATAAAGGTTCACATGAATTAACATATCACAGATTTGTTTTTATTGCATTTTGGAAAATATCCCAACTTTTCTGGAAATGGGGTTTGTACATAAAATGAAGCAAAATACAGCATATGCTGCTAATCTGCAGTGAAGACAAAACTCATGTGGGAAATACTTGGCAAATTAGGCAAGAGCTGTTTTAGGTCAGCCCCTATTTTTAACTATGATTCCTTCTCCACAGATATTGCCAGACCAATTCCTGCTTTTTCTGTTTTCATGAATTAGTGTCTTAATAGGATTGCTCATGAGTAAGTCTTTTCATTCAAAATGAAAAAGTAGAAATCTATCACATAATTGTTAAGGTAATGGATCCACCTTAAGTTTTAGTGAGCTCAGAAATCCTGTTAGAACAGATATATGACATAAGGAATTCAGTACATTACCTAACTTGTTTAGGGAAAATAAGTCAAGTTAAATAGCAAACATATCAAGGTGTCAATTGAAAAATCATTAAACATGGCAGCTTTATTAGAAAAGGGGAAGTATTTCATAAGATGTTTCATGATCTGCTTGGAAAGATAAAATACTGTGCAAATTTTAGAATAGCAAGCCACTTTATATGCTGAGTAAGATTGTCATTTCTCTCGCTCCCATTTCAAAGACCATCTCTCAAGCACTGATGAGAGCTTGGAGTAACATTAAGTTCCAATACGTTTTTGTTATTTTTAGGAATGGATTTGATTAAGTTCATCTATAGAATTATATTTACCAGATCTAATGACAACACTTTAATTAGTTAATTCTTCTTATTTACTTATTGAGAATCAGCACAGTGTAGCCCCTTCTGCCCTTTGACCAATTTAATTCTAGCCTCATCACAGGACAATTTATCATGACCAATTAACCTACCACATGCAGGAAACCTGAACAATCACGAGAGAATGTACAAACTCCTTACTGGCAGCGCAGGAATTGAACACGTCGTCTGTACTGCTAGCCCCTGTGGACAAGTAATTTTAAACCACCTAATATATCCCTACATTTCATTTAAATGTAGGAATATATTATTTTTCTGCACATCAAAAACAGGACAAAAATTCAGGCTGCCTTTCCTTCCTTTTTAAATATGAAGCATAATCATTGATTTAACATATGGCATGCATTACTCAGGAGAAAGGGGTCATTAAGCCAATTGAGTCCATGCTGTCTCAGTAAATGTGAAATGTAAGAATGTAAATGTAAGTTAGAAGGTAAACTTAAGCAAGACTATCTTGATCTCTACTGAGCTCCTTAAAATAGTGTGGCTCTAACTGTAATAACTGATGGAGGGCAATTAAACTGCTAAGAGGAGGAGGCAGCTCCAGGCACATGCCCATCCCTGAAGATTGATAGGTTCAGCACAATATTTTCCCTGTGCTGTACTGATCTGTGTTCTATGTCCATAACAGAATTAGACCATATGGGAGCACTAGAGAAGACTGGAGCATCAATAATCATATTTTGCCAGAAGTGCCAAAGCAATTATCCATCTTGGCTTCTTTCTGAGCTCCCCACCCATCACAGAAACCAATCTGTAACCAATCTGATGAACTTTGTGCAAGACCAAGAAATGAGAGAGTATCGGATCTAGAAAAAGGAACCAGACAAAATTTCAGCTGTAATACTAAAGTCCCATGCTTCAGATCCAGGTGCATCTCTGAACAAGCTGCCCTGTATAGCTACAACACCAGCATCTAAAAGTAACCATGGACCAAAGAGCTGAATTTCAAATCTGAGATAGAAATAACTCTATTTTGACTGCACGGCAAATCTTGATTGCATGTAGTATAAGGGAAAACACGAGGTTGGAATTATACTTCATAAGATGCAGCTGGGATTGTTTGGAGGTCGATCATTCTGGCCGCAGGATATTACTGCAGGGGCCAGGATGATCAACAACATCGTCATGGTAACAGCCTTACCCTCATCATCTTCATCTGTGTCATCCATTGAATGGCTAAAATGGGGATATTTGCTGACAATTGCACAGTGTTCAGTTTCATTCACAATTCCTCAGCAAGTAAATCAAACAATGCAAAACCAAAACAATTATCAGGCAAAGGTTGATAAATGGCAAATATCACCCTCTTCACAAATATGAAAAATATTAACCATCTCAAACAAGATAGAATAATTACATACACTTGATCTTCCATCAGTAGCATTACCATCACCAAGTACCATATTTTCCGACTGACCAAAAGCTCAACTAGAATAGATGTATAAATAGTCTGATTTCATCTGCCATTTAGGATTTGAGTGTTCTACAGTTGACCTAGAGGATCCGTCTGCTGATACTTCCATCATCATCAGTTTACAAGCCAGAAGTGTGCTGCTGTTCTTGTCTGGAAGAATGCAGCTTTAGCAGTTCTTCACATTCGTGTAGCAGTTGGGCCAATGCTATAGTAGATTGAGGCATTCCAGAGTTTGAAGTTCAATTCTGGCTTTGTCTGTAAGGAGTTTGTATGTTCTCCCCATGAACCATGTGGGTTTCCTCCAGGTGCTCCAGTTTCCTCCTACAGTCCAAAGATATACTGGTTGATTATTATAAATTCTCCTATGATTGCTAAGACAAAGAAGATGGTGATAGATTTTAAGACTAAGTCTGCATTGCTCCCTGTACTATTGATGGTAAGGACCTATAAGTACCTTGGGGTGCACCTGGATGACAGACTTGAAAGAAGTACCAACACAGAGGTTGTGTATAGGAAGGGCCAGCGTTGTCTCTACATCCTGAGGAGACTGGTCATTTGGAGTGAAGGAGAGGCCTGCATACATGCCCTACCTGTCTGGTGTCACCAGTACAGTCTTCTATGCTGTGGTGTGCTGGGACAATGGCATTAACATGGGTGATGCCAACAGGCTCAAGAAACTGATTAGAAAGGTTAACTGTTATAGGAGTCAAACTGGACATACTGGAGGCTGTGGTAGAACAAAGAGCCCTATGGAAAATCCCGGCAATTCTCACCCTCTGCATGCCACCTTGGCTGAACAGAGGAGCACTTTTAGTCATAAACTAAGTCAACTACTCTGCTCCAGAGAGCAGTACTTACAGTCATTCTTACGGGCAGCCATTAGGCTCTATAATGAGTCAACCTATAGCTGGGGAAGTGATGAACCCCTGTTTGTGGCAACTTTTTTATTCTTTCTATGACTCTTCTAATATTTATATCTGTGCACTTGTAATACTATTATGACCCTGTAATTTCCTTTGGGATCAATAAAGTATCTATCTGTTCAGCTAGTGTTAAATAGGTGGGTTGCTGGACAATGTGGCTTGTTGGACTGGTAGACCTGTTTCATGCTGTATCTCTATTTAAAATAAAGATACAAACTGAACACATTCAGGTAAGCATCCCACTTGATTGAGACCACATCTGGAACCAGCACAGTGGTTGTACTGTGTGCAATCTACTAAATACTGCAGATACTCTCCCTGCCTACTTAACCATCATTTCCTAAACATGTGACGTCTGCCAGGAAGAAGGGGTAGCAGACATATTGGACCACTGATACCTGCAGGTTCTGCTCCCAGTTGCACACCATAATTACCTGGAAAAATATCACCAAATCTTCATCATAGTTGGAGGAAGGAAATGGGGTAGTGATCTGGTGATGGGAAACTTAATAAAACAACTTTAATAAAGTTTGCAGCAAGAGGTGAATCTAGAATAAATAAAAATCATAAAGTCAAAGCTTGAGACTCTTTCTATGAGCAAAAAGATTTAAAAGTTGGATCATCTGTGGTTAACAAAGGAAGTTAGGGGAAATATTAAATCAAAAGCTGGAGCATATTGAAGCAAAATATAGTGATAGGCCAGAAAACTGGGAATTTTTCTGGAACTAGCAGTGGAAGACCAAGAGAAAACTGATAAGTAATATCAAAATAAACAGAAGTATCTTCAATTAATGTACAAAGAGGTTATTGGTACCCAAGGCAAGTGTGAGACCTTGAGACTTGGAATTGATAATAAGATTATTCAAACCACTCCTTCACGGTGTAAAGAACACAGCAAGTATCTCAAAGGTAACAGTTTCACTTGGCTGGGGTGGGGGGGGGGTGGTAGAGATGCAACTCTACCAAAAGGGTGCAAGGTGCTCCTTCCCTCTGCTAGCTGGCAAGTCACCCAGGGAAAGGTGTAGTACCTGTTTAGCCTCTTGGTCAGGGTCAAGTGAAGCATGGGAGCAGGTGGTGGATGGTCATATGAGCAGCTGATGCATATATCACAAGTCCTGGTTATGCAACCACTCAAGCCAGGCAGATAATCTCTGAAGAGAATTGATAATGGCTGGGGTCACCCATCTTGTAAAGACACTGCCCAGAAGAAGGCACTACCAATTCTGTAGAAAATTTTGCCAAGAACAGTTATGGCTATGGATAGATCCATGATCCCCCACATCAATACAACACAACATGTAATGGTGGTGAAAATGAATAGTTTCAAATAGTGTGGAGGAATTTGTAACAATCCCTATCACAAAAGGCTAAGCATTGAAGAATCAGATGGAACTTATGGTAAACAAGCCTCCAGGATCCCATATTCTGCACCAGAAGGTTTTAAAACAAGTAGATAAAACTCAGAGCTCCAGTAGGTTACCAGAGAATTCAAAATCACTAATGTGACATCTATATTCAAGGGAGGAAGATTAAAAAAAAGACAAAACAGGAAACTATGGACTATAAAGCCATGCATCAATCAGCTGGAGGTCAGACAGCATCTATGGAGAGAAATGAACAGTCAATGTTTCAGATCAATATCTTTCATTAAGACTGGAATGAAAGAGGGAGGTAGCCAGAATAAAAAGGTGAGTGGGAGAGGTGGAACAAGACCGAGCAGGTGATGGATGGATCTAGGTGAAGGGGTGATATGTGGTGAGGAGGTGCGGAGCAAGAAGCTGGGAGATGATATGTAAAGCCAACAAAACTGAAGACAGGCCCCTTTCTCTGAATCACCAGTTATTCCAACAGCATTTTGCCAACAGACATTAAGGAACTTTATTGTGAACAAACTTAAGTCAACATGATCTTCTGAAAGATAAGTCATATAACCATATAACAATCACAGCACAGAAACAGGCCATCTCGGCCCTCCTAGTCCGTGCTGAACTCTTAATCTCACCTAGTCCCACCTACCCGCACTCAGCCCATAACCCTCCACTCCTTTCTTGTCCATATACCTATCCAATTTTACCTTAAATGACACAACTGAACTGGCCTCTACTACTTCTACAGGAAGCTCATTCCACACAGCTATCACTCTCTGAATAAAGAAATACCCCCTCCATATATCTTCTCCATTTTGTAAATGTCCATTGTAATTTCCATCCATGTAGTTAATGTTCAGCTATCCTGTGATAACCATTTCCTAGTAAGAGTCTTTTTACCAGCCACCAACAATATTTTCATTAAATATTTATCTCTTTTCAACCATCCTTGAGGTATACATCCAAAATATATGGTCTTACTCTAAGGGTATTTCATATTTAAAGATGTCTTGTAGGGCATTGTGTATCCCTATAGTTTTTTAATAACAGGGCAGTCCCAAAAAAAATATGATAATGATTTGTATTTTGATTTCCACAATTTCTCCAGCAAACAGGGAGGTTACTATCATAATGGGATTTCTGAGAGGGTGTCATAAAATATCTTATGAACTGTGAACTGGTACATTTCCACTGATACCTCCATATTATTGTCCATTCTTCCTCAGATATAATTATCCCTCCTTCCTTCTCCCATTTTGTTTTAATGTATGAAGTCGAATGTGTTGTAAGATTTAACAACCCCTTATACATGCTTGAAATGATTCTACTACCGTTATCTGAATTATATGCTTCTCAAAATAGCTCTATCAAGCACATACTTGCCTTGGCTACATTTTAAAGCATCTTATTAACATATTGTCACATCTGTAAATACTGATAAAAATCTTGTTTTTCTAATAAGTTTCTCTTTAAGCATTTCAAAACTGAACAGTGTTCCTTCTTTCATTATGTTGCAAAGAACTGTTATTCCTTTAGCTGTCCAGTCCTTAAATCTAGCATCCAATTTATTTGGTGTAAAATCACAGTCATATGCACATTTAAGAATTGCTACATCTCCCTCTAGATTATATTCTTTTATAGTAGTTTTCCACATTTTAAGAGTCAATTTCACCCATGGGTTATCAATAATATTTATGTACCTTTGCAGGTTGTTATCAGCCAAAATTGCTTGGGTGGGGATGGGAAGTACCCATTCCTCAATGTTTTTCCATTGTGCGGGATATGATGGGTTGCACCAACATATCACAGCTCTCAACTGTGCTGCAAAATAATAATCTCTAAGAGAAGGTAGGCCCCATCCCCCCCTTTTCCTTTGCTAATTGCAAAGTTTTGAGATGAACTCTAGGCCTTTTACCCTGCCAAATATACCTTGATAACATATTGTTCCATTCATTGAATTGATTTTGATTAATCTCTATTGGTAGGGTTTGAAAGAGAGATAACAGTCTGGGTAGTATATTCATTTTAATAGACTCAGTCCTTGAACTGAGACTGAAAAAAGGGATCAGGTTCCATCTTGCCATATCTTCTTTAATTTTTTTTATATCAAGGCTGATAATTACATTCTGATAATTTTGCCAAATCTTTTGGCATAATGATGCCCAAATATCTGAAAGATTCTGTGCCATGCCCAGGAATATCTACTTTCAATTTCTCTTAGTGGGCTATAGTAATATGAAGGTAATTGGGTTTTATCTATGTTGATCTTGTATCCTGATAATTGGCCATATTCATGTGTGCAAACTTGACAGTGTTCTTTGAGGGTGCAGCAGTTGTCAGGGAAGAACATATAGATGTGGCTTTTGATTTTTTTGGATTTCTGAAGGGCATTTCACAAAGTGTCACATGAAAGCTATCACATAGGACAAGAATGCACAGTGTTGGTGACGTCTGTCAGCATGGACTGAAGACTGGTCATCATATAAAAGACAAATGGGTATTTTTCAGAAGGATTCAATTACAGAAACATGACAAGGATCAGTTCATGGGTTTGAATTACTTGCTGTCTATATTTAGGAAGAGGACCGCAAGTTATCCAATTTTTGATAATACAACTGCAATAAACAGTAATTGTACCTATCGTGACAACTTCCCCGGCAGTTTATTCCATATGCCACTACCCTCCACACAAATCCCCTTCATGTTATTCCCCCTCACCCTAAACCTTTAATTTTAAACTCCCCTGCCCTGGGAAAAAGACTGACCATCTACCCTGTCTGTCTTTCATCAGTTTATGAACCTCCTTAAGGTCATGCCTCAGCCTATTCCATCTCCATTTACAACTCAAAACCTCCAATCTGGACAAAATTCCTATGAATCTTTTCTGTACCTCTTGAGCATAATCACATTCCATCTACAGTATTGTGGCCAGAATTATACTGAATACTCCAAGTGCAATCTAAGCAACATTGGTACAAATGTGGCATGAAATCACAACTACTAAACTCATTGTGTCACTTTCTGGCAGCAGTACAGTGCAAGACAAAAAACCTACAATAAAAATTACATGGAAGATTGGTGCAAAGGAGGAATAGCAGTGTTCATGGTTTCATGGATTTTTCAGAAATCAGATAGCAGGGTGAAAGAAGCTGTTCCTAAAACATTTCAGTGTGGGTCTTCAGGCTCCTGTACCTCCTCCCTGATGGCAGTAATGTGAAGAAGAATGTTCAGCTACATTTCCACCATCAGCAAGCTATGTCCTGTCTGCTCAGGTCCTACTATTCAAGGACATTCTCAAATGTCCAACCATTCATTGTGTATGTTCTAACCAGTTTTAATTTCCCCAAGGCACAATTTCCTACTTGTTCGAGTTAAGTTCCAAATAAAATTTGGCATTATCTGCGAGTTTACCATTGTGCCACCTACATTCTCTTCCAAATCATAAATATTCATGATGGACAATAAAGGATCTTACACTGATCCCTCTGGCATACCTGTGATTTCAAGTCTCCAATCTGAATATTAACCTTCCATGACTACCCTTTGCCTTCTACCACAAAGCAGATTTTGTATCCTGCATGCTATGATCCTGGATCACATGCATTCTAACCAGGAATACACAGAACAGTATGGCATGTAAGATCTTGTCAAAAGCATTGGTAAAGTCCATGTAGAAAACATTTACTACCCTGACTTCATCAATTCCATTGGTCACCTCCTCAAAAGAAAACAATCTAATTTGTGATACATAACCTCCCATGAACAAAACTATGCTGATTATCCCCAGTCTTTAAAATCCTACAAAAAGTAGAGGGTGTGGCCCACTCCATCATGGGTAAAACCCTCTGCATCTTTGGACACATCCACATGGAGCTTTGTCACAGGAAAGCAGTGTCCATCATTAGGGATCTGCACCCCCATCCAGAACATGCTTTCTTCTTGCTGTTGCCATCAGGAAGAAGGTACAGAAGCCTTATGACCCACACCATCAGGTTCAGTAACAGTTATTAACCCTCAGCAAGGACAGATCCCACCATAGGGTAACAACAAGACCAGCCTAACTTACCCCCACAAAAGCAAGGACAGGATACCAACAAGACAAACCAGCAACCACACTTCAACCCAGGACCACTTATATTCCAGCCCCAATATGAGAATCAGGTGCTTGAGATTAAGCCCAACCGAAACAATGGACAGCCAGAAGACCCGGAGTCCAGATTCCAAAGACCGGACCGTGAACTGTAATGCGGGTTTACAGTAACTAGAAAAGTTGTGATTCAAATTTCCTACTGCAAAAGCCTTCTTTTTATTTAGGGTATGGTAGACTTCTGTAGATGATCTTCTACAACAAGAAACAACACATTAAAACTAGAGTCAAAAACATGGCACGCTGTTAGCTGCAAATTAAACATCACTTGTTAGTCAATGTATTTGTTACAAAGCACAAAGAATGATTTTGGAATACAAGCCTTCAACAAATGTTAGTGCTTAGTGGTCAGTCACATATATATGACATGAAAAATCTTTCTGTTAATTATATTTGCCTAAAGAGAGAAACAGTCATTTATCAAGGTAATAAGATGCAATATTTAGATTAATTGTGTGGAACAACTTAGTGAATCATGTCTGCAGTGCATTTATCATCACAATGATTATATTGACAATACTAGTCAACTATTGTGCAGACTTTAAATTTTTGTTGATATATTTATAGGAGAGATCAAAAATGCTTTCATGTACAGTACCGTGCAAAATTCTTGGCACATTTATTTCACTAGGGCACCTAAGACTTTTGCACAGCACTGTATTTGTCAATGTGAAGGGGAGAGTGAGCTTATAAATCTGGCGGGAGCAAAGGATGTTGGAGATGGCAAGGGTGGAGTGGCACAGAAGGGGTGTGGGATAGGTGGCAGGAAAGGAGAGTGCCGGGGTGGTGAGTGGTGCGGGTGCCGGCGCACCCAGCCCTAAGACACCAGGCAAGGTGATTTGATTCCAAACTATCGGCTTATTGATCACAAAATAAATCCCTGGTGCTTCCCACTCCCTTCCCTCCCCCTTCCCCTTTTCTGAACCATGATTCCCCTCTCCCTGCCCTCTTCCCACTCTCAGTCCACAAAAAGAAACCCATATCAGAATCCAGTTTATCATCACTCATATATGTCATGAAATTTGGCTTTTCTTTAGCAGCAGCAGTACAGTGCAATACATAAAATTACTACAGTACTGTACAGTCCTGTTTCTTAAGGTTGTTATAGCCAGGGGTGCTTAAGGGGCATATTCCCATTACCTATTAAATGTTCCCAATGGTGTGCACCTCAAATAGCCTCTGACAACCGAGTCCAGCTCCTGGCCTTTTTGTGTGCCTTGGCTACCAAGCCTAGCTGAACCTTTTCTATTGACAGGAAAAGGGGTAAAGGCAGGTTACTGGCACCTTAAAACTAATTGCTTCAGGCAGTCAGGGCTCATCATCTGTGGTTGGCAGCTCACCTATGAGAAGGAAAACTCTGATCTCAAACCTCCACTGCCTTGCTGCTATACCCACTCACGGGGAAGGCTTCAGGAGTAAACTCTGAGGGAAAAATCCAGAGCTGGATTCCCTAAGGCAGTCCTACATTGAGTTCAACGCTGACTGGCAACTCCTGCGACGCTGCTGGTACCAAAATGTATCAGTCTCTGCCGTTCCTTTGGGTCCATCTGATGTGAAAAGGGGGAACTTGCTACATGGGCAATAGCTTGCTCTCCATATCGTACTGCCCAGGCTTGCCTACCAAGACAGCTAGGACTCAATATTCATGGTCAACCCTGACCGAAGGAGGCCTCACTCACTTCACTGTGCAAAAGTCTTAGGCACCCTAGCTATGTGTCTAGGACTTTTGCATGGTAGTGTCCAAAGTGGGAAAATATGCGGAATTAAGAAATAATTTTCATGAAACTAGCACCCAGCTATTTCAAGGTCTATAAAGGATTCTATATTTCCATCACAATATGTGAAAATGTAGCACATTTGACTTTGATAACTTCACAATTTCCAAATCTTGTTGGAAAATTATGTGGAACTTTTGTTTGGATACCAACACTTTCGTGGGAAATTCCATGAAATGAAGCTTTGGAAGGCTGTGATGATAGAAAAGGATAATGAAATGTACAGTAGATTAAATGCATAAGACTAGAAACCCATTGAAAACCTGAAAAAATAAGTACCTTCTGTGAGCTTTACAGCTGAGGAGGTTTGACTTAGAATCAGGACATTGCTCCGTCAACCCTCTCTGGTGTTGGTGTGCGATGGTTACCTTCAGAAAGGAAATCATACATAAGCAACTTCCACTGCACTTTATGATGGTGTTCAGGAACTTGGATAACAAGACATTCATGGGCAAACCCATCAATGACCGACCTAAGCACTTTTCTGCCATCATAGCCCAGGTACCTTGGATTCTTTGACATATCTATGAAACACAGTGGGCAGGAACTGATCAGATTAATAAAAGAATAAGAGAATCAGAGGACCTTCCACCAGAAGAGCAAAACATCATCTTCACAGAGAGAGTTACATATGAAGAAAGAGCTAAACTGGCATCTCAGCACCTCCATTGCTGATTTACTGATTGCCTTACTGCTTCCCTGGGCAAAGAATTCCACAGATACACTAACCTCTGGGAAAAGCAGTTTCTCCTATCAATCTTAAATCAATTCCCTTGATGTTCAGGCTATGCCCCTGGTTCTAGTATCTCCTATCATTGAAAACAACTTTCCTGCCTCTACCTATCTATCTGTTTCATAAATTGATGATTCTTTAATATACCCTTTCATTCTTTTGAATTCCAGTGGGTGTATTGTGTATACAAGAAATTGAAAGCACTTAAAACCTTTTGAAAAGAAATTCCACAAATATTTTTCCACATAATAATAATCATCATCATTCATCAAAATATTGCTGTAAAATATGAACTCATAAATGAAATAACACCTTACTATAAATACGAGCCTGATCTGGTTTTAGAGTCAGAATACACAGATTATATTGTGACTGATCAGTTATGGATCGGGCAATCCATAATAATGGTTCCCGATATAATAATACAGGATGAACAAGCAAGAACAACTTATTTAATAGATGCATCCAGTCTAAACACACATAACTTACAGAAATCAATAAATGAAAAACACCAAAAATATGCAGAATTAAAAGAGGAAATTGAAAGACTTTGAAACAGGAACAGGATATACATCTTCCTGATAGTAATATCTACAACTGGCGTCATCCCAAAGGCACACACAATAGCATTAAATAATTAGGGCCACACAGTAATATCTATGTAAATCTTCAGAAAGACACAATGCTAAACACCACTAGAATAGTCTGAAGGTTCCTAGCAATTGACAAATGACCATGCTTGGCTATGCCCGTACCTTAGTTTTACCGGGTTGAGCTGAGAAAATAAAGAATAATAATAATAATTTTATTTATAGAGCACTTCTCATACAGATAATGTAGTTCAATGTACTTTACAATGGGATAAAAGAACAAATATGAAAATAAAAGAAAAGAATGTCAGATAAATATAAAGATAAACAAAATAAGAAAATACTGTGGACAATAAATGAAGATAAAGTTAAAAGAGGTACATGGTAAAACAGGCTTGGAGTAACATGATAGGTTGTACTGTAAATCTTTTGTAAATTAAGGCTAACTTGGATAGCTCTTCAGCATGATGTATTCACAATTCAAAATATTATTTTAGTATTATCAAGCTTTGCTGTATTATACTTTCTCATACCAATATTCTTTTCATAAAATTACTTCCACTTATGAATGTTAAATACAAATTTACTGAGATTGAGCAGCAACTCATAATGTCTTTAATATCACTTCCTAAACCCATTGTAGCAATATGCATAGCATGTAGCAATTGATAAGATTCTTAAGGTGAATATGTCCCTTTACAACAATAAAAACCACTGGTTATCTTTTCAAAATAATGGTGTTTTTGATTGCAAACTCACATCACTAATTGGAAGATGTCATGATGAATATTTTGAATATTTTTCAACAATGTTCTACATCCCAAGTATGATGTATCCAAAAGAAAAATCAGCCATTGCAAAATCTATTATTACATTTTAGTTTTTAGGGGAAGGAGATTTTGGATATTGTTCTTTTGCCTTATCTAATCACTAGCTTGGCCTACTTACAAAGTCAGACAGTACATAAAACAGTAGGTATATTCAGTAAGGGGGCATTATAGACTCATCCATTGCTGCCCTAAAATAATGTTAATATATTTTCACAAACTAATATGCCCAGTTCTATAACCCATTCCAACAGTTTAAAACAGTTGTAAAGTCTAGTCACAGTGATATGATAATGATACTTTATTTTATCAAGGTATTAATTATACTTTTGTAAACATTATCCAAGATATCTGTGACTCTGCACTAATAGATTGTTCTTGATGCAACACTGAGTTATTAGCTATTTCATTTTTAAAAAGGAGCAGAAAACAATCCAACAGCACATATTAAAATATGCATTAGAATTTGTTCACTGATATGCCTTATCACTGACACTTATTGACAAATATTCTCCTGATTTCTCCTCAATAATTAGTAAGAGGCATCATGGCAAAGCTTTTAAAAACTAATTACTGCCATTTATGAAATTTCAATAAAGTAAAGCTGATTTATTTTTCACTGGCAAAGCCATTCTATAAAATGCCAGTGTTGTCAAAGTTAATTAGAATTACAGGCTTAGTGACCACTCAGTTTCTTTAACACAATTGCTTGAAAAATGTTAAAAGTCAACAGATCT
The DNA here is from genome assembly GCF_030144855.1 of Hypanus sabinus. Taxonomy (NCBI): domain Eukaryota; kingdom Metazoa; phylum Chordata; class Chondrichthyes; order Myliobatiformes; family Dasyatidae; genus Hypanus; species Hypanus sabinus. The sequence continues at coordinate 43,913,948 of NC_082727.1, forward strand.
TCATTGCATCATTTGTTATTTAAAATTAAAGAGCTAATTACTTGATAGACATACCTTTAATTGGATTAAATACTGTTTTATTTCACTTTCTGGCAAAAATTATATTTAGAAGTGCATTGTAGCTGAAGATAAATCCTTTAAAATATCAAGTAGCCTCTATCATTATGAATGACTTAAAGCTTAACTCTGAATATTATAAGAATAAAAACTGTCAGTTGGGAATGTTGAAAGAGAATAATTAGTATCTGAATTAGTATCTGTTCTTCGTTCATCAAGTATCTGCAATGTAGATTATCTGCCTTGTAGAATTGTCTCCTCTCTTCAAAAGATCAGTGTCTCACGCATATTGAATGAATAAACTGTACCCCAATGGGTTCTGCAGAAGTGTGTGCTAGATATATACATAGAAATACTACAGTGTAACGCAAAATGGAAAACTGACAGTGATTCAGGAGCAATCAAGCTTTTGATTTGGCCAAAACAGACTAAAGATGTAAAACAAATGTACCAAGGATTGAAGTGGTATAGCACTTTCCTTTTCAGCTATTACAACAATGAGCTCTGGAGTTCTCAATCTGAATCTTACTTATCTCTACACAACACACACAAAATGCTGGAAGAACTTGGCAGGCCATGCAGCATCTACGGAAAAGCCTATAGTCAATGTTTCGGGCCGAGACCTTTCATCGGGACTCAACTTTTTGAATTATTTCTCAAGCAGGATCAGCAAAACTGACAGATGTTCTTGGAAATAAAAATACCCTCTTTTGAAACCTATCCAAATCATAGTCATATTCTGGATGAATTCTTTGCCTAGGAGAAACAGCTACTGCATTATGTTTTCAGTCTTTGTGATACCAGCACAAACATGGTACAGTACTCCATTTGTATGGTTGCATTATCCACTTGTCTGAGTTCAGACCTCCCTGTAATCTAGTATCCTTACCTGAAGATCATTGGCTGTGGTTGCCCTATTATAAGTATAGGTATGAAGCCAACTGGAACTTCAAAGGCTGAGAAATTGGTACGCTATGTCAACATACAAGATGCTAGAGGAACTCAGTGGTCATGCAGCATCTATGGAAGAAAATGAACAGTCAATGATTCAGGTCAAGATCCTTCATTTGAACTAGTCCAAATTCCCAGTCAAGAAGAAAGGTCTTAAGCAGAAGTGTTGACTGTCCATTTTCCTCCCTAAACACTGTCTGAGCTGCTGTTCCTCCAGTATCTCATGTGTTGCTCCAGATTCTAGCACCTACTTTCTCTTCTACTTAATGATGCACATCACCACATTTCTGAATCAGACTTTGATCAGTAAAATGAGTAGCATCTCAAGTTTTACTAGTCTTGTCTATCACTCTCCCTCTCTCTCATTCTAAATACATTCTTTCTATTTGTTTTCCCTCCCGCCGAACCTGATTTGAAAATTAATTTTCAGCTGTGGTTATTCCTCTGTTTGTTGCTCTAGTCTTAAATCTTCCTTATTAAGTAAATGTACCATTTGTTTCATTGTAACTATGGTCCTTGAAAAACTGTTGCCCTTATCTTAAATATTGCATTCTTGGGCAACAAATTCAGTGGAGGATGCCAGGTAATGCATAATTTGCAGGAGACATATGATATACCTTACTTTCATCTAATCTTAACTCTATATTTAACCTGAAATTATTTACAGTTATTGACACTTGAATATATTTTGTTTATCTCATATCTACTTTTCCCTTTTATAGCAGGGGTTCCCAAGCTTTTTTATGCCGTAGACTGATACCATTAAGTAAGGGGTCTATGGACCCCCAGGTTGGGAATCCCTGGGTTATTGGGACTAAACTTGTCCACTTGTGAAATGTGACCATGTGTATAAGTCCCTAGTTACCTGAAGGCAATTATTGGGCACCCAATCTTGATTTCACAAATGAGACCAACACATATTGTATGAAACCAGGTGCTGCTGCTAGTGGTTTATGTTCACTACATATTATTGCGCCTGGAATCCAATTTCTGACTTTGCTGCCATGAACTCAGATTTCATGTTGTCAACATTATATCCTGTGATTTCTCCCTCTCAATTCCCAAGTATAAAGTTCTATCATTCATGATCTGTCAAGTCAATGCTTTGCCTTATGCACTCAAAGCTGACTCCTGTACCAAGGATTGTGTCTTGCCCATGATCTGCAATCATATTAAAGGACTGGGACCAGGACTGGGCAGAGATACTAAAACTGCCTCTTCACAGAAACAGTATTCTTTCTCCCTGTTATAGAAAGGGGCTTTTGTGGCAATGAATGAAGAGATAATTATTAAAGTAATAATTGAAGTGGGATATTATGGTACTAATGCAATCCTCCCCTCAGAGCAAAACAACAAACAAAAGCTTCCCAGTTTCCAGCCTGCCTGGATTAGGAAGAGCACAGCCTGGGCAGATTGTAAATTAAGATTGCCATAGTTCAGATGGCCCAGCTTTGCCAATGAAGCCACAGTCTGCATTTAGTGCAGTCTTCATGTCCATCCGCACTACATAATGAATCCAAGCTCAGTTACAGGTGGGAGAAGTACAAACTGAAAATTTCCTAACATGTACTTTAAAGCTTTACATGCAAATGCAACTTCTGCTAATGTATTATATTGAGGGATGAGGTTTATGTCAATTGTTAACAATTCTCCGTAGCTCATCAGACTCTCCAGGCGAGACACTCAATTAGAGTTTATTTGTCTTTTCATTCACTGTGGAAACTCCCTATTCTATCCAGGCTGTCCATATGTTATAATCCTACCAGTTCTGTTCTGTGAAGACTGTGATACTTAATAACTGGCTCTTTCTTTTTCAGGTTTCCCAGAGACGGCCCTCTTATTCAGCAGTGCACTACTAACAGTTCTCTTATTGTCATGCTTAGTGCTCGCTCCAGACATGCCCTGGTGATCCCCAGGCAGTGGCTGCATCACACCGTTCTGTGGCTGTCTCTCCACTTCTAAAATGAAAGGGTATTGCTTTTTATACTTACAGCCAGGCTTTGGTTTCAGCTACCCCTAACATGGAGAACATGCTGACCACAACACTGCCCAGTCTGGGTACAGGCGTGCTTGATTCATTTCTGATTTGGTCTGTGGGCGGTGTTTTATTTCCCACCTGTCCTGCATATCTGCAGAGCATTCCCCAATCTGCCACCTGGGGATGCACCCCATGGGGGCAGAAAACCTCCCAGGGGTTATTATTAATATTATTTAGAGATACATAGTGGAACAGGCCTCTCCAGCCCAGCAAGCCATGCTGCCCAGCATCTCACCTGATCATGGTGACCAATTAACCTATCATATGAGAATCCAATGGCAGGTGATGTGCTCAGACAATTCGAAATGGAGTAATCTTCCTTTTCTCATCTCACATTATTCTCATCCCACAATCTCTGCTGAAAAGTTTCAGATCGTGTGAGCATTCTCCTTTGATGTCCATTCCCTGTCCCACTACTTATAACCTCAGTCCCAAGAATAACCTTCATATTTGTGTGGAGTACAGAATTCTGAAGTAGGAAAATGCATTTTCATGAGCCAAATGCTCTAAGCTATTAGCTACAGTATAGGTGATCATGCATGGACGAGCTTGAAGACAAGATTTAAGCAGGGAGCTTGCAACTTTTGGATCTCTTTCACTACATGTTTTAAAGTGCTGTTTCGGATGTTGAACAGCACAGGTCACTGGCTTGACTCTGATGCGCCGTCAATAACTCTCGGAGACGTGAGGCGAGATATAGGCTTTTATTGGCTGGAAGAAAGAACAAGCAGCAATTGACCACCACACTACATCCTGGAGACTGAGGGCAGGGCTCAGGCCCCAATCTTCTTTATACCAGGGTCTGTGGGAGGAGCCACAGGAGCAGTCAGCGGGGGGGGGCGTGCCCAGACAGGTATATGTCGTTCACCACAGACTCTAGAGTTGAGAGAAAGAGTAGACAGTGACAATGTAAGGGGTGATGAAATGTGCAGAGGTTAATGATACATTGTGCTCTTTGCACAAATTTACTAGACTTTTCCATTTCAACCCCAACATCTCCGTTACAACTTTAATCATGTATGTTCACTGGAATAGTTGATGTATTGTGATCTCTCAAACATTCTAATCAAAGACCAAACAGGAAAGAAGGCCTTCTGTATTTTCTGATTTTACTATTTATTGTAAAATATATATTGTAAGCAACTGAAAGCCTAGTGTCTCACTTGTGAGCAAGTAAATTGCAGATGCAGGAAGCCCCAACCAATCACTCCCCTTCTGAAGATCCTGCTGGTAACTGTTGCAGCTGTAACGCAATACTTGTTCTTTTACAACTTCCTTTCCCACCTTCAAACAGCTAAACAGTCCTTCCAGGTGACACAGCAGTTTATCTGCACTCTTTAGATTTAGTCTGTAGCATTCACTGCTTATGATGTGTTCTCCTCAGTGTTGGAATATCAAGCACAAACTGATTGACCATTTTGCCGAAGCAGTTCCTTTCATAGGGCACTTCCCATTACTCCATGAAGGTGACCCTGAGCTTCTCATTAGCTCGAACTTTAACTTCTGTTCCACTCCCTTCCAGGTGTCTCTATTTTCTGCCTCCATGATGTATGTGTATGTATATATATATATATATATATATATATATACCATGATTATTTTTCTCGCTCCACAAATTTGGCAGTAGATCTTTATATCTATTTGTTTCTTATGTTTGTCTCCAGCTGCCTGCTTTAAAGTAATTACTAGCTTGACAATCTTGGAGTGCACCCAAATGGCCGTTTCCTCTGCTTTTCCTACCTCATCATTCCCTTAAAATGCTCTTCTGATCTCACTTTTCTAGTCTTGATTAAGGGTCTTTGACCTGAAACGTTGACTATCTTCTCCTATCCACCTCATCTACTGGTGTTGCTTGACCAGCTATGTGCATTGTAAGTGATTTATGATGAGTTTTGTTTTCATACAGGTCTAAAGAAAAATAGTTGTCGTCAATCACTTACAGGAACAGCACTCTACTGGGACAATGTTAGCATAACAGCTAGCATAACACTATTGCAGTGCCAGAGACCTGGGTTCAATTCTGCTGTTGCCTGTAAGAAGTCTGTACAACTCTCTCCAGGGCCACATGGGTTTCCTCTGCATGCTCCGGTGGCCTCCCACATTCCAAAGAACTGCGTGTTAATAGGTTAATTGGTCACATGGGTGTAATCACCTGGCATTGGCTCGTTGATCTGAATGGGCCTGTAACTGTGCTGATTCTCTAATTAAAAAACACATTATTACCTCTGTGCTGAAGTGAGCCACTGTCAATTTCCTCCTCCTCCTGTCCACAGCCCCCAACCCCACCATTGCCATCTCCTGCACCATCAGCAAGTTTAAGATGGCTGGCAAATTGGAGGTCTCAAATCTATTGAATTGAATTGACTGTATTGCTTACATACTTCATGTATACGAGGAATAAAAATCTTTATGTTACGTCTCCATCTAAATGTGCAATGTGCAATTTATAGTAATTTATAATAAATAGTATGTACAACAGGACAGTCAATATAACATAGAAATACAGTTGTGTCAGCATGAATTAAGCATCCTGGTGGCCTGGTGGAAGAAGCTGTCCCGGAGCCTGTTGGTCCTGGCTTTTATGCTGCGGAACAGTTTCCCGGATGGTAGCGGCTGGAACAGTTTGTGGTTGGGATGACTCGGGTCTCCAATGATCCTTTGAGCCCTTTTTACACACCTGTCTCTGTAAATGTCCTGAATAGTGGGAAGTTCACATCTACAGATGCACTGGGCTGTCTGCACCACTCTCAGCAGAGTCCTGCGATTGAGAGTTCCCATACCAGGCAGTGATGCACCCAGTCAGGATGCTATCAATTGTGCCCCTGTAGAAAGTTCTTAGGGTTTGGGGGCCCATACCTAGCTTCCTGAACCACCTGAGGTGAAAGAGGCGCTGTTTTGCCCTTTTCACCACACAGCCAGTGTGTACAGACCACGTGAGGTCCTCAGTGATGTGTATGTTGAGGAACTTAAAGCTGTTCACCTTCTCAACCCCAGTTCCATTGATGTCAATAGGGGTTAGCCCGTCTCCATTCCTCCTGTAGTCCCAACCAGCTCCTTTGTTTTTGCGACATTGAGGGAGAGGTTGTTTTCTTGACACCACTGTGTCAGGGTGATGACTGACTTGGGATTTTACTGACCAGCTTTGGTTCTTGCCAATTCTCAGTACTTACATCCCTCAGAACCTATGCCAGCTTGGAACTGGCAGAGGAACAAAGAGCAAGGTGCCTTTGATGGGGAGGAACAGCCACAAAAGGCAGGAAATGTATTATCTGAGTTATATTTATAATGTGTTTTTAAATGTCTTACAGTGTTTCTGTTTGTTTTCAGTATTGCTTTTTAATTGTTTCATCATATTTAGTTATTGTGTTTGCTTCAGTACTTTTTGATGTCTGTGTCTTCAGAAGCATTCAATGTTTCAGACAGGTTTGCCAGCCAGTTACAAATGGACTAGCCAACCGTCAAATATTTTTCTTAGCCTTGGGGTAGAGAGGGCTTGTACATGTATTCACATTACATTATACAAGTTCATGCTGCCAGGACTTTGTCCCATAGGAAGGTCAGTCACTGGTGAAAACACTAACCACTCAGCTCTCAAAACACTCTGAAGCAAATACCCTTAACCTTATCTCCAATCATGGTGCATTGGTTTATCTGAAACACTGTTAGATAGCGTTACTATGTTGGCAGCTAAACTGTTAATTTCCCTGTAATTTCCCTTACTACATGTTGAGCCCTGTGAAATCTGCAGTCTCCCGTCCTTTGCAGCAGTGGGTTACCTCTGCTTCCAGTAACGCAGGCCGAGCTATCACATGCCGAGCATTAAGAACTGCATTCAGGAGTTCTCCAGCTCAGGAAGCAATGGGGTCTCAGGCTCAGTCCAGGCAGTGGAGTGATAAGACAGAGCATGTACATCAATAGCCGAGCACCCAAGCCTTAGCTCGCAGTCCAGAAGATACAACATATTCCAGCCATGGGAGAAGCTGACAGGTTGTCTTTTAATCTGAGTTTGCACTCTTTGTGATCTTTAACCCCTCCAAGTCTGCATCAAACCAAATCCATTCCTTGAGCTGGATATGTCCTCAAGTTAGGCTCTACTCCCAAGAAGGGAATTTGCAGAGCAGATTTGATGGACCGAATGGCCTAATTCTAATCTTATGTCTTATGGTCTAGCTTGGCAGTGTACGGTAAGAAAAGTATTAACATGCATAGAGGCTGTGGGAGTCCCTAATGTCAGTCAGGGATTCATCTGATAGATCATCTGAGATTATACTCTTGACCAGATAAATGTAGAATGTATCAGAGAGAGAAAGAGAGAGGGAGAGTTGGATGGGGGGACTGCTGCAAAGTCCACCCATTCCAAAGAGGATCTCAAGATCTTTACTGTCATTCTTCAGAGCCAATATGTCCATCCTGAACCCATTGTCCAGCAAATGCCAAGCCAAGGAATTGGAAGTGTTCTATCACAATATTGGTGCAAATGATGGGAAGGGGAATAAAGCAGAAAAGCCAGAAATAGTCAGCAGACAGCAAGAGTGTCTGAAGCCAACTCATGGACTTTGGCACACAAATTATATGTGGGAAACTGTTTGCTGGGCAGTCCAGCCGGCAGCTTTGTGCTGAAGGTGGTGGAGTGGAAAGATTCTGAGTTAATCCTCTGCTCTTCTCAGGTAACCTGACATCACAAACTATTCTGCTTCCAGATAACATAGTGATGCCCCGTCAATAACTCTCTGAGACGTGAGGCGAGATATCAGCTTTTATTGACTGGAAGAAAGAACAAGCAGCAATTGACCACCATACTACATCCTGGAGACTGAGGGCAGGGCTCAGGCCCCAATTGCCTTTATACCGGGGTCCGAGGGAGGAGCCACAGGAGCAGTCAGTGGGTGGGGGAGGGGGAGGCGTGTCCAGACAGGTATATGTAGTTCACCACAGATAGGCAACGTGTACTTGGCAAATGCCACTCAATCCAACTGCTGAGCTCCACTGGGAGGTCAGCAGGGACAGTGGAGGATGAAGGAACAACCTTGCAGCTACAAATAGCCAAGAAACTAGGGTGCAAGACATCGTTCTGACAAAATGGCTGCTGTGTCTCAGTACAAAATGTCTCATCACAACCATGGGTATCATAGGCAAACTTAATCGAGGTCAGTGGATCAGCCTCTAATTTATTAGGCAAGAAGGGAACAGAACTGAAGTGGCAAAATAGATTGTAACTAGCTCTTCCTGAATATTAACAATATAGTTGAATACGAGGAAGATTATGAAATACAAATGAGATAAGTATGAATGGAAAGGTAATATTGATATTCAATGTTCAGTTTCATATAGTCCAAATACTTACTTCATAAAGTTGTTAGGCTTTTCACTTTTTACACATTTGGCCTCATTAATGAGCTATTTACTTCATGGGCAGAGTCAGTGAAACTCTGTGGACAAGATTTTCTTGTTTGATTTGCCCTCTATAAAATATCTAGCAATCTGTTATAAGTTTTTTGGTAAAACTGAAGTCCCTACTTAAGCAAGCCTCAGGTTTGAGATCCTACAGACCAAACCTGAAGCATTTACATGTTTGGAACAGATAAGCAAGTGTTAAACACTTTAGCAGCAAGCCAGAGTATCACAATTTATTCCAAAGATGGGATAGAACTCTAGAAATGCCTTGCTTCACAGCTTCAGCTCCTAAACAAGCATTCTTCTAACAGAAAGCAATCAATCACAATAGTGTAACTGAATCTGCTGGAGTGAATGAATGCCATAAAGGATGATGCTTCTGCCACAGGATAGGAACTCTTCAAACAAATTGCCTTAATGCAGATAGAGTTAACCCCTCCTTAATGCAAATGTAAAAGGAGCACAGAAAATTAGTCCACATTTAGATTTCATCCTAGGTTCTTGCTGTCTCCTCAGGCTGTAATTGAATATCAATTAATTAAATATTATTAATTATTATCTTCTAATAATTTCCATCTCCACACATGAAATGTATTTTTCCAAGAGAGAAATTGTAAAATCCCAATTAACATGTTATTGCTGCTGCAATTAATATGTACTCTGGTCCTTGATTATCAGTCTCAATGGAATTGTAGTTATTTTACCTTACATCTTACAGCAAAATAACTTTTAAACCAGACATATTTTTGGGGGTATTTCTTTCCATGAAAGCATTAATTGATAAATGAGCTTGGATTTCCATTTGGTACATTTCCATCATGGTTGTCTTTTCTGGTTTCATTAGGTGTAACCAACTTCATCTCTGATTTCATCCAGTTATTTAATTTCACCATTTTCCATGTCTTTCTGCTCTCTGTGGGCTGTTCCGAATCATCGACTTAATTCTGCCACAGTTCAATGACCCCATTGGGTTACCAAAATCACAGCTTCCTATGAAGTAGCTGGACATCCTCTGGTCGTTCACTGGTAAGTCAGGAGTTCCCAACCTGGGGCCCGTGGACCCATTGGTTAACAGTACGGGTTCATGGCATTAAAATAAAGGTTAGTTCGTTTTGATACAAGTTGAAGGATAAAAATGGGAAAGCAGAATTTGTAGGGGACAAATAAATAGCTCTGCCTACTACAGTCATACATTAATGAAAATGAACAATATTTCTCAGAAAATAGGCAGCCAAAATGACAACCAGAATAAAGGGTTTACTGTTCAAGTTAATGATGATACCTGTGGTGTATTCGATTGGAATCTAGGAATTGATTGCAAAATTACACACTGATATGAAGTTTCATGGCTATGTAAGTCAGATGAGAGCAGTAAACAGCAAAGGAATTGTACGTACATCAGTAATTATGAAGGTAGAACTGCAATCTTTCCTCTACAATACCAATCACTGACTTCAATTCACTCATTTAAATTCTGTACCATATATCCATTTAGCAATTTGCATTTAAATTCTGTACTGTGCGTCAATTTAGCAAATGCTCAGGCAATGGTTTTCATTGCACAGTCATTTCATTAAGCTGTTTTTAAATTCTTTTGACATCATCTTCTGATACATTTTATCTACACTTAAGCAATTTTTGGCTTGATGCTTCTTTTCCCCAAAGTTTTGGATAAATAACCAAATTGAAAGATTGTGACCTCAGAAATGAATGAAAGCTATTTGGATAGTTTAACTTAATTATAATCTATAAACTATTTTCATTTCAATACCTACAAAATGTGCTATTGCTGTATGGATAAGCAATTTGTCCAGAGAACCAAATAGTTTATCAAAGAATAGACATTCTGTATATATTGGTCCAATATACAAAAAACAAGATAGAAACAGAGAAACATGGGAAACCTACAGCACAATACAGGCCCTTCGGCCCACAAAGTTGTGCCGAACATGTCCTTACCTGAGAAATTACCTAGGGTTACCCATAGTCGTCTATTTTTCTGAGCTCCATATGCCTGTCCAGGAGTCTCTTAAAAGGCCCTATTTTATCCACCTCCAACACTGTCGCTGGCAGCCCATTCCACGTACTCACCACTCTCTGCATAAAAAACTTACCCCTGACATTTCCTCTGTACCTACTTCCAAGCACCTTAAAACTGTGCCCTCTCGTGCTAGCCATTTCAGCCCTGGAAAAAAGCCTCTGACTATCCACATGATCAATGCTTCTCATCATCTTATACATCTCTATCAGATTACCTCTCATCCTCTGTCGCTCCAAAGAGAAAAGGCCGAGTTCACTCAGCTTATTCTCATGAAGCATGCTCTCCAATTCAGGCAACATCCCTGTAGATCTCCTCTACACCGTTTCTATGGTTTCCATATCCTTCTTATAGTGAGGCAACCAGAACTGAGCACAGTACTCCACCTGGGGTCTGACCAGGGTATTATATAGCTGCAAAATTACCTCTTGGCTCCTAAACTCAATTCCACGGTTGATGAAGGCCAATGCATCGTATGTTTTCATAAACACAGAGTCAACCTGCACAGCAGCTTTGAGTGTCCTATGGACTCAAATCCCAAGATCCTTCTGATGCTCCACACTGCCAAGAGTCTAACCATTAATACTATATTCTGTCATCATATTTGACCTACCAAAATGAACAACCTCACACTTATCTGGGTTGAACTCCATCTGCCACTTCTCTGCCCAGTTTTGCACTCTATCAATGTCCCACTGTAACCTCTGACAGACCTCCACACTATCCACAACACCCCCAACCTTTGTGTCATCAGCAAATTTACTAACCCATCCCTCCACTTCCTTATCTAGGTCATTTATAAAAATCATGAAGAGTAAGGGTCCCAGAACAGAACCGTGAGGCACCCCACTGGTGACCGACCTCCATGCAGAATATGACCCATCTACAACCACTCTTTGCCTTCTGTGGGCAAGCCAGTTCTGGATCCACAAAGCAATGTCCCCTTGGATCCCATACCTCCTTACTTTCTTAATAAACCTTGCATGTGCTATCTTATCAAATACCTTCCTGAAATCTATATACTCTACATCTACTGTCTCACTTTCTCAGTCTCTCTGTCTCTATCTCTGAAGTCAAACTGTTGAACAACATCTTTTATAAGCCTAATGATTCCCACAGTTATCTTGACTATATCTCTTCCCACCCTGTCTGCTGTAAAAAGGCTACTCCCTTTTCTCAGTTCCTTCGTTTCCACCACATCTGTTTCCAGGATTCAGCTTTTCTTTCCAGTCCATTGAGATGTCCTCCTTCTTCAAAGAACGTGTTTCCCTACCTCCACCATTGATGCTGTCCTTACCTGCATCTCCTCTAGTTCTCAAACATCTGCGCTCATACCATCTTCCGTTAAAAGTGATAGTGTTCCTCTTGTCTTTGCCTACCACCCCACAAGCCTCTGCATCTAACACATCATTCTCGGCAACTTCTGCAATCGCCAAAGGGATCCTACCACCAAACATACTTTTACCTCCCACCCCTCTTCCACTTTCTGCAGATTCCCATGTCCAGTCATCCCTCCCTACTAATTTCCCTTCCAGCACTTCTCCTTGCAAGCGACCAAAGTGCTACACCTGCTCATTCACCTCCTCCATTCAAGGCTCTAATCAGTCCTTCCAGGCGAGGCAACACTTCACCTGCAAATCTGCTGGGGTCATCTATTCTGTCTGGTGCTCCCGATGCAGCCTACTCTATGCTGGTGAGACCACTTTGTCGAGCAAATCTGCCCTATCTGCCAAATGTGGAACTTCCCAATGGCCAAACATTTGAATTCTTATTCCCATTCCCATTCATCATGTCAGTCCATGGTCTCTTCTTGTGCCACGATGAGGCCACCCTCAGGGTGGAGGAGCAACACTTTATATTCTGTCTGAGTAGTTTTCAACCTGATGGCACAAATATCGATTTCTCCTTCCAGTTCAAAAAATCTTTCCCCCCCCCCCACCCTTCTTCTACTCTTGCCTCTTACCTCTTCTTACCTGCCTATCACCTCCCCCTGGGTGCTCTCCTCCTTCCCTTTCTCCTATGATCCACACTCCTCTCTCATCTGATTCCTCCCTCTCCAGCTCTTTATCTTTCCTACCCACCTGCTTTCACCTATCACCTTCTAGCTATCCTCCTTCCCCTCCCCCACCTTTTTATTCTGGCATCTTCTCTCTTCCTTTCCAGTCCTGAAGAAGGGTCTCAGCCCGAAACGTTGACTGTTTATTCACTTCCATAGGTGCGGACTAACCTGATGAGTTCCTCCAGCGTTTTGTGTGTGTGTTGCAGAATTTCTCAAGTTTATGATCTGCAGAATCTCTTGTGTTTATTATCAGATTAACATTTGTTCAGCCTAGGAAGCTAAGAGTGACCACAACACTAACCTCCACGCACAGTTAAGGCACAAACCCGAGGTTTTACTTGACATTGAAGCAGCTTATGGATCTCAGTGGGGACTGTGAACGTAGTTTGAATACTCTTTGTTCAAATAGCACTGTTTCAGGGGAAGTGATGCAGGGTTTCAATTCCAAACATTGACAATTCCTTTCTGCTCCAAGATGCTGTTAACCCACTGAGATTGGTACATTATTGTGGCTATTACAGTGTCAACAATCACAGATAGGAGTTCTATCCCCGCTGATGCCTCGAAGGAGATTGTTCATTCTACCCATGATGGCATAGGCTTCCTCTGGGTGATCTGGTTTCCTCCCACATTCCAAACAAGCACAGTTAGGATTAGGGAATTATAGGCATGCTATGTTGGTGCCTAAAGCACGGCAGCTGTTGTGAGCTGCCCAGCACAATCCTCACCGATTTAATTTTATGTAAACCACGCATTTCATTATATGTTTCTATGTACATGTGATGAATAAAGGTAATCTTTAAAAATCTTTCCTTCATCAGACTGTGCTCTATTTTCCAGCATCTGCAGTATCTTGTGCCTGAGGGATTAATAAAATGTGGTTGTTCTGAGAGTAAATCAGAATTATCCTTTGTTTCCTTACCAGCAAGTTTAAAAATCTCACTGCAGATGGATATTGAATATTGCATCACTATTGAGCTTATTGGTGGGGGGAGCGTTGTGCTGGAAGAAAAGCTGTAGGAAGAACTGCAATCTCATTGAAGAAATGAGAAGACTGATTACCTTACTGACTAAAGCACCTTTAATGTGCACAGAATTGCCCTAGATGGGAATAGCCACATTTCTTGAGTTTTATAAGCCAACTTCGAGCCCAATAGTTTTAGTGAAGGTACAGGGATAATTACTGGAAAAGTGGAATAGTGGAATGTTACCAGGAATGATAAACATCCACCATCTAGTAAAAAAAAGAGAGATGCTTGCGTTATCTTCCTGGAGCAGTGAGTGTTCAGGGAGATTTGACCGAACTATTCATAATCATCAAGGATCCGGACATACGTTTGTATAAAGTACATACGAGGGGTGATTGATATGTTTGTGGCCTAAGGTAGAGGGATTCAATTTCAGAAAACCTAGCACATTTATTTTTCCTACATTTACACCTAGTCCAGCGATCGTGGAGCATACGGATCCCTTCTTTGTGGAAGTCGGTGTCTTGGAACTCCAGAAGTGGTAAACAGTAGGAGTGATTGTTAAGTTCGTGGCCTAAGGTAAAAGGAGCTGAGTTATTAACTTCAAACTTTCTGCATTTTCACTCAAAGAATGAGCTGCACGTACATGTAATGAGAGCTGTATAACTCATCTGGTAATATGGAGAGTGGGAGAGTGACAGGAGAATAGGGATCACACTTAAGCGTCTTCCAATTTCTGGCACAAACTTCTTGGACTCAGTATCCCACTTTATGATTCTAGAAGAGGAATGTATATTTTACAGACTCTGAAATATTTGATCCCCATGGTTTATTGACACATCAGACACTCAACAGACTTAAAACTAACAATGACGTACAGATCAGATTGATGAAAAATATTACTTTAATTTCTCTAATAACATGTCAGTTTCAATACATTACTGAAGTCAGAAAATGGCCTCCAGACACAAATCTAAAACCACCCACAAATAACATAATTTTAAAAAGATATTGAGAATAAACATTAAATGAGCCCGTTCCCAAATAATTTGTTGTTTCATTTCATTAATTTCTTTCTACGTAACGGATTTAAAAAATACTTGCTAACAAGTTCAAATAACTCCAAAGTGCCTGACACTATTTCTGACACCTTTAACTTCAAAGTGTTCAGGCAGGTTTAAATCTCTTTTATGACTTATTATTAATTCCAGTTCATTTTGCTGTGTAGAAATTTGTTCTTCTGAGTCAATAAAATTTATCAGTTAAAGCAGGATGCCTTCATCCTTGACTTCTCCGTGACACCTGCAGCTCACAAATAAAACAGTATACTCTTCTTTACTAATAACAACTGCTTTAAAAAGTTATACCGATTTTCCACTTTTAATGTACTATATGTGCCTTGTTCTGTGTGTGATTGTTGGTACTGTGTTTTGCACATTGACCCCGGAGGAATGCCATGGTTGTACTCATGGCTATTCATGTATGGTTGAATGATAATTAAATTTGAAATTCTGTAGTAATGTCAAGTTAGCCAGGGCAAAAAGGTGAGAATTTGGGCTCAGTGCCTTAGCTTATGAAGAAACAATCAGTCAGTTTTCTAGTCTGGTTTCCCAGATGGTGATGCCATCCAGGAAAAGCACGATAACAAGTGATGCAAGAGACTGCAGACATTGGAATCTGGAGCAACAAACAAAACAATAGAGAAACTCTGCAGATCAGGCCGTGTCTGTGGAGAGAAATAGAAATTCAAGATGGATGGATGAGGACAGATGATGGATTGCCCAGATGAAGTGTCTCGACCCTCCACAGACAATGAAACCATCTGATTCCTGGCCACTGAGTTACTTCCAGCATCCACTTGTACAACAAAAACCTGGCATTTACACTTCAAATGTAATAAACCATCCCAAGATTCATATCTGGACTTTTGATGAAAATTATAATAGTCTTCTTGATGTAGTGAGGCTCACTGCTGACTGATAATCAAAGAGTGTTTTGGATTGGCCTCTGCAGTTCATGTTATATGGGTTTCTGGTTTCTAGATACTCCTTTTTTTATTACTATTTTGTGTGATTTTGATTGGAGCAGATTAGCTCTGTGACCTGC
This sequence comes from Hypanus sabinus, assembly GCF_030144855.1. NCBI lineage: Eukaryota > Metazoa > Chordata > Chondrichthyes > Myliobatiformes > Dasyatidae > Hypanus > Hypanus sabinus. The sequence continues at coordinate 43,929,559 of NC_082727.1, forward strand.
AGTCAACAAGTGACACAGCACAAACTTGAACTGAACTGAACAGAACATTTCTAGACTGTTTCAATGACTCTATGCTTTGAAGTTTTATATTCTGTTTTTTGCCATTTGTGCTATTTATTCTTTTTTTCAGCATGTGGGTTTTTGATGCTTTCTTAGAATGAGTTTCATGGTATTTCTTTGTTTTATAGCTGCCTGAGGGTGTCACGGTCCAGTCCATTGACTCCTCATTTCAGTTCATTTCTTTTTCCTTGTTTCACTGGGTTCCTTGATTAGGGCGCCTGATCCTCATTCGAAGAGGCAGCATAAAAACTCCAACTTACATCTACTCGCTGCTGGCTCGTCACCTCAGCAGTGTGGCTATGTTCGTCCCGGGCTGCTGAGAATGAGCTGAGTCGAGAGCCTGCCATCCATTATTCCTGGGTCCAGTCAGGAGCCTGCCGTCCGCGGCTCCTGGGACCCGTCGGGAGCCTGCCGTCCGCGGTTCCTGGGACCAGTTGGGAGCCTGCCGTCTGCGGCTCCTGGGTCCAGTCGGGAGCCTGCCGTCCGCGGCTCCTGGGTCCAGTCGGGAGCCTGCCATCAGCGGCTCCTGGGTCCAGTCGGGAGCCTGCTGTCCCGCAGTACCTGGGTATTGCTGACCGATTGCCGCTGCTCCAAGCCACAATACAAATTGTCTGTTGTTTGTTTTGTCGTCTTGGTGTCCAGGTCAATTTCGAGTCCAGGCTCGGTGTTCAAGCCAAGTCCAAGTCCAAGTCCAGGCTCAGAGTCCATGTCCGCATAAGAATCCTAACCTGCTCTCCGTGCCTGTGTCCTGCACTTGGGTCTGCTCCAGCCGCTCATTGCAACAGTGGGAAGACAAATCGCATGATTGTATACTACATCCGTACTTTGATAATAAATATACTTTGAACTTTTAGCTTTGAGAGAATGGGGATGATGATTACTAAAACAAAATAAAGCTTATGCTGGAATTTTGAAATTAGAATAACAAACAAGGAAATACTTGGCAAATCAGGCAGAATCCATAGAGGGAGAAAGAGCATTAACATCTCAGGTTGATGATCTTTCATCAAATTCTGACAAATGCTGGTACGTCTAGCGTTTTTCCATTTTTAATACCGATTTTCAACATCTACAACATTTCGCTAATTTATGATTTATTGCTTAATTCCCTACCTTTCAGTGATGGCCACCTGAGAAAGCTTCGTTTATCTCCCTAAAGGAATTTCTGTTTGCTCCTTTAACCGATTTCACTCTCAATGGTTTCTGTTATCTCCCTCATTTTCGAGAAAGTGTTCATCAGAGTTTGTTTCCATGAACAGAGTTAATTAAATGTTTTTCCTCCAGGAGTCTTTGCAGCAGACAATTCTACATAATTTTACAGGGAAATAGGTAAGTATTTGAAACAGTGCACAGGTGTACGAAGAAAGCAGTCACAAGCGTAGTCACAGCCAATCAAGGGCATCACATTGTTGTGCAAATTTCATGGGCTTCACACACAAAATGCCAGAGCAACTCTGGATGCTGGAAACCTTACGTGGCACACACAAAATGCTGGAGGAACTCAGCAGGTCAGGCAGCATCCATGCAGATGAATAAATAGTCAATATTTCAGGCCAGAACTGCAAAGGAAGGCTGAAGTTGCCAGAATAAAAAGGTGGGGGAGGTGAAGGAGAATAGCTAGAAGGTGAAAGGTGAAGTCAAGTGGCTTAGAAAGATAAAGGGCTGGAGAGGAAGGAATCTGACAGGAGAGGAGAATGAACTATAGGAGAAAGGGAAGAAAGAGGGGACCCAGGGGAGGTGATAGGCAGCTGAGAAGAGGTAAGAGGCTAGAGTGGGAAATAGAAGAAGAGAAGAGGGGGAGGAATATTTTTTTTACCAGAAGGAGAAATTAATTGTAGGCTACCCAGATGGAATATAAGGCATTGCTCCTGCACCCTGAGGGTGACCTAATCATGGCACAAGAATAGGCCTGTCTAAATGGGAATCAGAATTAAAATATTTGGCCACTGGGATGTTCTGCTTTTGGCGGACCGAGTGGAGGATTTTATATACCTGTATAGTCATTTCACAGCCTCAGTTATTCAAAAGATCAGCTTTCACAGCTTCAGAACATAGAAGTAGAAGCAGAAACACGTCATGAGAGCATATTTCTCTGTTTAGAAAAATCAAATGTAAATTACTTTGCTTAAGTCCACCTACCTGCCCAAGCCTCTAGCCCTACACTAGCAGGTGGAGTCATGGATCATTTCTTGCATTAAATTCAAGTAACTTAATCGATCTAGAAATGCTCGGAAAAAAAGCTGTTGTCAGAAGCTGATGCATAGTTGAGAGCAACTTAACGCAGCATCACTGTGCGGCACAGAAACAACTCTGCAGTGGACAGAAGGGCCTTACAATGGGCAGTTAAAACTGCCCAACACATCGCTGGCACCATGTAGTAAACCATGTATATCTGTCTGGACACGCCCCTCTGCTGACTGCTCCTGTGGCTCCTCCCACAGTCCCCTGGAGAAAGGTGATTGTGTCACTGCTCCTTCCACAGTCCAGGCAGTCATCCAGCATGGACGAGCTCCATTTTCCTGCTAATAAAAGCCTTTCAGTATTTACTCTACTTCCAGTCTTTTGGAGTTATTGATACTGCATCACACCAGCCTTCCTAACACACGGTATACACATAAACCTGCCAGAAAAAGGCCAGTAATATCATGAAGGACACCCACCCAGCTCATGGACTTCCATCAGGGAAGACGATGTGCAGCATCCATGCCGGGACCACTAGACTCAAAACCAGTCACTTCCCCCAAGCCATCAGGCTGATCAACACCTCCACCACCACTATTGTCAGAGTCACGCTATGTATAGGTACTCCTGTACCTAGCTTCACTTTATGAACATACAATCAGTCGACAGTATGTATGTAAGATAATCTTATATATTTATATCTATTGAGTTTTTATTGCGTTCTTTATGCTTATTGTGCTTTACTATGTTGCATCAGATCTGGAATAATGACCATTCCATTCTCCTTTACACTTGTGTACTGATAAAAGGCAATAAAGTATCTTGAATCTTGAAGCTTACTTTGGATGTTAGAATTCTTAGTAACTCATCATTAGGGAATGCCATCTGGTGGCCATAGCTTCCAACTCCAGGCTGTCAGTTTGAAATACTTCTAAGTCTGTTCTTCAGACATTATAACAGAGAAAAAAATTGGTTGACAAAAAATGGTGACAAATAATGTTCTTGAAATTCTTGATGATGGGATTCCATATACCCATTCTTTTGGACAGTTCTAAATTTTACAGTTTAAAGAACATGCAAAATATTGAAAGGTGCATTTGCAATTGTTAGAAGACTGAGAAAAACATATTGTCTGATACAAATGTATTATTTTCCAATATGAATAATTGACTCTTATTCCATGGGTGATGTGGGAAATGAAAATCAATATGCAATTAGTCCATGGTATAATTTGGAAGGTATATACTATATACTCAAAAGGAACTCAGATGAATAGACTCTTCTTGGGCTTCCAGCCGGGTACAGGTATCGATCATAACTGACATCTCAATAACATTCTTCACCATCTTCATCAAGGATATCGGTTATAATTGATACCTGTACCTGGTTGGAAGTCTGAGAAGAGTTTATTCGTCCTAAGTGCCAGGAAAGCACTAGATCCTTTTTCAGGAACTCAGATATTTGTTCAATAAAATGGATGTTACCAGATATTACAAACCCAGTGCTTTATGCTCTTCTGTCAATAATTAATTTAGACATTTAGCCAACTTAAATATACAAAAATCTAAATTCACAATCATTGAAACACATTAATTACCCACATACGTTGAAAATATATTCATTCATTAATGCCAAAATTCTAGTGTTTGTTAAGGTACTAGGTGTACTAAAAGCTGGATATTAACTTAAGTTGTTTTAAAATGTACTGTTCCAAAGAGCTGCATTCAGACTTTTTTTTGATCTTACAGTATATAGATTCATCAATAGATCTACTTAATAAAGCAAAAAAGAGGCACCTGAAAGCAAGAAAGAAACACAGTGAAAAGTGTGCTAAAGTTGCAGTTGTCCTTTGTCGTTATGCAGTAGAGAATGGGGCTATTGCTCAATTACAGCACAAGGAACATTCAGTTTTCTTTCTCAGATTGAATAATGGCTTCCTGTTGCTTTAACTGCCATTTAATATTCAGTTGCATTCATTCTGAACTACCAACCTCGATTAAATTTCACATCAGAAAAAAACAAAATTTATACAGCACTTTGGCACAGTTGGAGGAATTATTTAAAAGAAAAACATAAAATGCTTCAAATTTTCTATCAAAATCCAATTAAACTGATTGATTTCAGAAAAGAGACACAAAAGACTTCAGATGCTGGGATCTGGGACAAGAAGCACACAATTAAATTTCCACTAGTCACAAACAGGATTCTGACCCTGGCTGTTACCCAAGGCTCTATGATACATTGACAAATAAAGATGCATTTTGAATAAGATGCTGGCGAACTTTTTAAAGTGAGCAGTTATAATAAGGCTGAGCAATGCCAGTGACAAGAATAAGCACAGGCATTAACTTTTCAAGCCATGTCGTGCTGATGGTAGGCATAAGAGGCCAAGATTTATAATCGCATTAATTATTCTTCCACTATCCTTATTTGTTTATTTAAGTTCATAGTATATTTATTTTATCTTTTCCAGATTTACCTGAAATTTTCTTTCCCACCAGTACATTAGCAGTATTTGGGAATTTAAAAAGTGAAGTATTCAGGTTTACACAAAAACTGTGCTATATTGAAGAGTTGTTGAGAAAAGTTGTCTAAAAACTGTTTGATGCTAAGTCAAAGGCTGGCCGCTATCTTGTGCCAGTTTTAGTTTGACGTATGGTCAAGGCAAATTTTGAATAGAATATTGTATTCTCAGACTTAACAAGTTTTGAATTCAGTTCCAGACTTTGCCTAATGATTGAATTGATGAAAAATATCCAGCTCATATATGATTCCAATACTTTAACTAGCCACATAAACCAATTAAAGTTGTGAGCGCTGACTCTGAATACACAACTATCCCACCTATTGATTGAGCATACCTGGAACAATGTTTGATGTGTTTAAACAAGTCTAATCTGGAACCTTCCTTGATCTCTATTACAATATTCAGTAAGCGTGTAGATGATGTCAGTACCTCAAGAACAGTTATCTCATGGCCCAACCAGTAGCCCTGGCTGAATGCAGAGGTGCACTCCCTACTAAAAGCCTGGGGTGCTAACTTCACGTCTCTCAGAGCAGCCAGAAGAAACCTAATCTTAGGCATCAAGAGGGCAAAGTCCACTTCTGCACAAAAAATTCAGGAGCAGCTGTCCGATAACGATCCCCAGCACATGTGGCTGGGCATCAAGGACATTTCTGACCATGTAAGGAAAAGCAGTGATGACTGCACCCATATAACCATATAACAATTACAGCACAGAAACAGGCCATCTCGGCCCTTCTAGTCCGTAAGCCAAATGCTTACTCTCACCTAGTCCCACTGACCTGCACTCAGCCCATAACCCTCCATTCCTTTCCTGTCCATATACCTATCCAATTTTACTTTAAATGACAATACTGAACCTGCCTCTACCACTTCTACTGGAAGCTCGTTCCACACAGCTATCACTCTCTGAGTAAAGAAATGCACTAGTACTAGCGACACTCTATACAACTTTTATGCACGCTTAAAGGCGTGTAACACAAGGGCAGCCATGAAAGCTACCCCCTGAAGTAAATAGCCACTCTCTGTAACAGCAGCAGACGTGAGACACTGCAGAGTCAACCCCCATAAGGTGGTTGGGCCAGACAGCATTGCAGTCTAAGTTCTGGGAGTGAGCACACTAGCTCACTAGATGTCTTCACAGACATCTTTATCATTTCTCTCATCCAGGCTGCTATCCCCAAACGCTTCAAATCAGCTACTATCATCCCCGTACCAAAAAAGCTCCACATCTCAGAAATAAATTTCCAGCACCCAGTGGCACTGGCACAAATCATCATGAAGTTCTTTAATGGCACCTATCAAGACTCCATTCCTGGAAAGTGAATATCCATCATAATAGCAGTTAGACTAAATGCCATGACATGTTCTTCGCTGACTGCATGTTCTCAGAATGATAACCTATGCTGGACAAGAAAGGAAGTCAGACTAATACCAATTAAGCAGACTGCCAGAGAGTTGGTCGTAGTCCTTTATCTTTCAGCCCCAATACTTCCCTGGCGTATGTAGATCAATATTAAGAACTGACAAATTAGAAGAAACTTCTTAACACAGGTGAACATGAAACATTCATTCCATTCTTCATATTTTAAGGTGCACAAACATCTCCTGGTTCAGAGGTCTGCTTCTCACTGTAATTGCTACAAAGTCAGTGTAATAGAACTTTTCATACAATATCTTTGAAACAGTTGCCAGTTTTCCAAAGGAATTATACACTAAGGTAGACTTTTACCTATTGATTTACTTGATTCTCTTTCTGCCTCTGGGTTTTCGCTCACATTTTTTTTTCGGTAGGTATGTGCACAGATTCCATGCATATTTTATCATTCATTACTATAGTTTTCACTTCCTTTCCAGGGGCAAGTTGTCATTGAAGTTATTTTTGCTTTCAGGTCCACAAAGCTAAAAGTCAAAAGTTGTTACTGGGAAAAGGTTTCTTGGCATGTACTAGTGATACTCTCTGCAGAAGACTTGGTACTTATGGAAATCCAGCTTCTCAAATATATGAAGTTGATAATAATCATGAACATGACTAACCCTGATTCCCTGCCTTATTATATTTGTAAATTCACCAGGGTAATAATTAGTGCATCATGGAATGGTCAGGCTTTGCTGGTGCATACTTACACACCAAATCCAAAAAATGATTATCAGTTGTCAACATATTGCCTCTGTTTACTATTGGTTGCTTTTTACAAGCTCTTATCAACTACTTTGGCTTAATGATAGCAAAATTCCAAAGTTTTGCATTCGAAGTATCCACTAATGAAATAATCATATACTTTCTGTGACATTTCAAAGCAGTTTTGAGGGAGTGCTTTATTACTTGTGGTGCTACCCGAAGCATTGAACTTTGGGCATTTGTCTGTTGAAGTAGATGTAAAAGGCCTGTTGTCACTATTTGGTCATATTAGCAGAGTTCTCCAAATGTCTCAACATCTCTGAAACAAACCCATTGCTCTTCTGGAGATATACCAAGTTTAACTTCATTAAACTATGTTCCTTTGCTATGTTACTGCCTTGAAATAACCTGAACATTTGAAAGGCACAATAAAATTAAAGTTTACTTATTTCTTCTAAATTTGAAGTAATCATTACAGGTCCCATTTACAGCAGGGTTCCATGCCTGTGAACTGCTTGTAACCCAAACAGTTTGCAAATCATAAATACTGCCATGAATCAAGTCCCCAGACGGCAGATGAACTCTGCTGGCCTACAGGTGTCAGCAAATTTAGACCACAGGTCTTCCGAATACTAGCTCATATGTATGGGCTGCACACAAGTTGGGCATTTCTTTTTAGACAGGAAGTTGAATTATTTTGTAGTGACATTTATTCATTTAATATCAGATTATTATCAAATCAAATACAAATTATTCCCCATGCCATTTTAACTCATGCTGGCTCTAAATTAAAATGCATAATTCAATAAATGAATATAAAACATTCTTCCACTGGACAATCTTCAGGGTAAGCTGAACTTGCTGAAGTTAAATTTAAAAAGTTACCAATATCGGTTGGAAACTGAATTTTATTGAAGTATTAATTCACAACAACTATTCTTGTTACTGATTATTTCATCTACAGAGAAATAACAAATTTCAAAGTATTTGTTTCATCTTTATCAGAGGTTATTAACATTTTGCAGATACTATCAGTGTTATTTTGCTCATATGTTTCAGCTTTTTTGAATTCCAATCAAAATATATGAAAGAAGTATATTTATCCATCAGTCATAAAATAATGGCTTTAAAGAAACAAAATTGTCATATGTGTGTTAAAACAACGGTGATCTTAACCAAAAATATTAGGATGTGCTATTAAATGTAGAAATTGAGAATAGGCACCAATCCACTCCTAGTTTTGCAGAAACAGTACTGAGCAGCTTGATCCACTGTTAAGATGTATTGAACTCCATGACATTGCTTCGCTTGTACAGCAGACATAAACTAAACTAAGATTATTATCACGCAGTACTCAATGTTTAAAAACCCATGAATTCTTCCATTTTCTGCCTTTTTTTAAACTCGATTGTGTCTTGCCTTCCAAAGAACACATGCTGCAATGACTCTTATTAAACTCAACCATTTTGCTGCACTTATGCAGGCAGATAGTCGTCTCAGGTTTATTTTTAAAATACTGAGTCACCACTGTTATGCTTTATAACTTCAAAACACTAAGCCAATTAAAAGGAAAAGTGGGGAGTCCGAAAAGTGAATCTAACTTTGTGGTTACTCTAAGTGAGGTGTGTGCAGTACATTTCATGATGTAAGCAATTCACTTCATTTTACATATAACCTGTAATGAATTAACTCAACAAAAAATGTGTAATCAACAATATATTCACAGTAGAATACTGAAATATTAAATATACAACACACCCGGACTCAACTATTTCCTGCTGACTTGTGCTGCTTCTCCCACCTTTTTATTCTGGCTTCTTACCCCTTCCGTTCCACTTCTGACGAAGGGTGACATTAACTGTTTATTTCCCTTCTTAGATGTTGCTGAGTGTCTATTCTGACCTGCTGAGCTCCTTCAGCATTTAGTATGCGTTATTCAAAATGTTCAGCATCTAGAGAACCTGTTGATTCCTCCGTTGGCTACAACATTAGCTGGGTGGGAGAAAACAGAGGATGACAGTAGATTGGCATTCAGATTGGAAGCTAGTGGTGTGCCATAGAGATCTAGGTAGATTGTCATTTATATTAACAATTTGAATGACAACATTGTTAACATGGTTAGTAAATTTGTGGATGACACCAAAATTAATGGTGTAGGGGATAACGAAGAAGGTTATCTACAATTAGAACAGGATCTCGATGAACTGGGGAAATGGGCTAAGGAGAAGCAGATGGAATTTAACTCAGGACGTTCAGTACAGGAGCTGGATTGTCATTTGGCAACTGTACAAGCCAAGGTGAGACCACGCTCGTGTATTCTGTGCAGCTCTGGTTGCTCAGCTGTAGGGAAGGGTGTCATGAAGCTGGAAATGGCACAGAAAGCATTCACAAAAATTTTACCCTGGATCCGAGAGCTTGAGTTATACAGTGTCTGGATAGGTTGGGACATCTTTTTTTCCTGGAAAGTAGGAGGCTGAAGGGTACAATAGAGGTACATAAAATTACGAGGGGTATAAATAGGATAGGGGAATCTAAGGATTTAAGGTAGAGGGGAAAGAATTAAAAGGGAACTGAGGGGAAACTTTTTCATATAGAGGGTGGTGGGTACACAAAATGAAGTTCCAAAGGGAGCTGTAGAAGCAGACACAGTTACAATGGTTATTACTAAGACAGTGCATGGAGAGGAAACACTAAGTGAGATATAATCCAAACACAGGCAAGTGAAACTAGATAATTTAGTCAGCACAGACAAGTCGTGCTCTACCGCTCTGTGATTCTCTGCTACTGTGTAATAAAAACAGAAGATATTGGAAGCATTCAGCAGGTTGGGCTGCATGTGTAGGAAGTTGAAGAGCTTTCATCAGAACAAGGGGCTTAAAGTGCAGGAACAATGGGGGAGGCAGCTATCTCTGACGGTGGAAAATCAGTATGACCATTAGGCTAAACTGTAAATAAGGTTACTGTCAATAAGTCAATGGAAGATGTGAGAGATTGAGAACACATACAAAACAAAAACCTAGACAAAAGTATGTGGGAGCTGTGAAATGCAGGGCAGGTAGACATTCCTGGCAGCTCAAGATGATGGGAGCAATTACAATTTGCATTTTGATACTTCTTTTTGCAAACAAAAATCAAGAAGTGGAATGGATTCCAAGCCTGTATAAGGAGATCAGGTGAAATGCCCAAAAGGTTTGGATGAAGTATTCAGGCAGTTAGAGCCAGAGAGTCAAACAGCAGGGAGGCAGATCCAATGGCCAGACTTGTCCATGCAAACTGCGCTGCCTAGCATAGTTTTGTGGGCACACATAGAAGCACAGAGTAATTTTGTGAAGTGTGGAATAAAGATCACAGACATAATCACAACAATTAGGAGGCATTTAGACAAACGCATGAACAGGGAAGAGGGTTGTAGGCCCTGTGCAAGCAAATTGGTCAGGCAGATTGACATCATTTTCAGCACAGATTGGAAGGCCTTCTCTGGTGCTGTACTGTTCCATGCTCTAAGTTACTTGAAAGCCTTGTCATCAAAGGTGAATGGTGGAAAGGGGAAGCAGAAGACAGCAGAACCAGCAGACTAGGTTGTCTGATTAACAAGCAGGACTCAATGTAAGACAGAATGTGTTCAACGCTTGAAGATCAGTCACAGATTAAAGTAAGCATTCCAATTTAGTTCTTCCAGGCCTAACCTAGTAAAGGAATGGCACTAATGGTATAATTCAATGTTTTGCCATGCTTCAGATTAAATTAATTTTGTCTTATGTAGTGGCAGGAGTGAGCTATTCAGATCCACAAGCCTGTTCCATTAATCAATTCATCCTTAATCTTGCATACCTTAACTCCATTTACCTGACGTGCTTTCATATTCCTTAATACACTGACACAACTATCTATCAAATTACGTTTTAAATTTTTCAGCAGCTTTTGGGAAGATGGAGCTTCAGATTTCCATTTCCATCTATTCTCTATGAAAAGGTCGCCTGTGCTAACAAATCTGAATAGCCCTGATCTAATTTTCAGATTATGTCCTTCAGTTCAGAATCTTCAGTCAGCTGAAATTGTCTCCCATTTATCCACTGCCGCAAATTGCCCGATTGCCTAGAACACGTCAAGTGGTCTTGGGAGAATATTATCTGTTTGGCAGACAGAAACCTGACTCAATGTTTCAAGCCTAGTAATCTGACCACATTAATAAGCAACAATTAATATGGTTAGCTAGCCGGTGGTGTAGTCTCATCCACAACAGTCTCAAGGCGAGTGGTCCTGGGTTCGAATCTGGCCGGGTGCCTGCAGGTCAGCAACTCAGTCTTGTATAAAAGGAGGCAAATGCTAAAGAAATGGCAAAGTTGCTGCCCAATATACCACAAGGCACGGAGAGGAACAAACAAAAAATCTGAAATTAAGAGGTATTCAAAGTGTTAGTTCAGTCTCGCTGAACTGTAAAATGGTATACAAAGCATTCAACACAGACTGAAATTAAATAACAAAACTTCTGTATAAAATGTTGTTACATCAGTAGAAAACTCCAAAATAAAAGCCTGAATTGCATTAGGTATTATTAAAGAAAAATCATTAACTACTTAGTAGGAAAATTAAATGAACTTGAGAGACCACAAAATTACTGAGAAGAGCAGATCAAGCAGGAACATTTACTAGTAGTGATTTTCTGATGATTTGCAGTAGGGTATTCAATTCATTGATCGCAAATTTCATTTAATGGACCCTGGAGCCAACTTAAGCTTAAATACTCGAATAACATTTATGCCACATAATGTGCTTTACTGCATAATGATTACCTTTCAAATATGCGATAATGCTCCATACTTAACACACATGTCTAGGAAGGAATTTCCATCCCATTTGCTTCAGATTGATCAAGCAACCGTTGAGTAATGAGCAAGCAAACTACGGTCATGAAAATTACGGCAGGGAGCCTGAAGACTCAGGAAGGGAGCAGGTGTGGACGCACAACATGCTGCTGTTCACACCCAACAAAAACAAAGCATTAACGTCTATTAATGTTCCAGGGTGAGTCAGGTTGAGTTTATTGTTTTCCGCACAGGTATGGTGAGGTACAGGCTCAATGAAAAACGTGCTTGCGGCAGCATCACAGGCACGTAGGTTTGGACAACACACAGAACATAAATTATACACAAATTATGCAGGACAATGAATACACAGCAGCTGAGTACACCGGCTTTCTGTCTTCACCGCAGAAGACAGAAGTGTCCTAGCAAGGGTGGAAACAAGGATAAAATGAGTGATCATTGTAAGTTACTACTTCTAAAAAAAATCAGATGGAGAGCTAGGACCAAAGCCTAAGAAGCCCAATGAATCTGATGGCTTATAGCTTAGATGTAGCCTCAAAGGTAATAGACGGTGAATTTAGATGGTGAATGTCCCTTAGGGGAGGAATCGTGCCTGGTCTGGCCTATATGTGACTCCAGACCCACAGCAATGTGGTTGACTTTTGCAAGCCATTCAGATGTACCCAACCACTAAAAAGAAAATAATAAGGAATGAACCCAAACAGATAACGCAGCACCGATCTAGGCACTGGAGACAACAACGGCAAAACCAGCCCTGTTGACCCTTGTAAAGTCCTCCTTACTAACATCTGGGGACTCGTGCCGATGTTGGGAGAGCTGTCTCACAGGGTAGTCAAACAACAGCCTGACAGAGTTGTACTGACAGAATCATACCTTACAGTTAACATTCCGGACTCCACCATTGCCATTCCTGGGTATATACTGGCTCACCGGCAGGACAGGCCTAGCAGAGGTGGTGGCACAGAGTAGTATATAGTAGGAAGGACGTTGCCCTGGCAGCTCTCGACCCCATGAAGTCTCATGGCACCAGGCTAAACACTGGCAAGGAAACCTCTTGCTGATTACCATGTACTGTTCTCCCTCAGCTGATGAATCAGTACTTCTCCATGTTGAGCAGCACTTGGAGGAGGCATTGAGTATGGCAAGGGCACAAACTGTACTTTGATTGGGGGGCTTCAATGCCCATCACCAGCAGTGGCTCGGTAACGCCACCACTGACCGAGCTGGTGGAGTCCTATTGGACATGGCTACTAGACTGGGACTGGGAACCAATAAGAGGGAAAAACACACTTGACCTCATTCTCACCAACCTATCTGCCGCAGACACAGCTGTCCATGACAGCACTGGTAAAGGTGACTACCACACAGTACTTGTGGAGACTAAATCCCGTCTCCACGTTGAAGAAACCCTCCACCGTGTTGTGTGGCACTACCACCCTCCTAAATGGGATGGACTTCAAACAGCTCTAGCAGCCTAAGACTGGGCATCTATGAGGTGCTGTGGGCCATCATCAGCAGCAGAATTGTACTCAACTACAATCTGTAACCTCATGGTCTGGCATACCCCCACTCTAACATTACCACCAGGCCAGGTGTTCGACCCTGGTTCAATGAAGAGTGCAGGAGGGCATGCCGAGAACAATACTGGGCATACCTCAATATGAAGCCACAATACAGGACTACTTGCATGCCAGGCACCAGAAGGAGCAAGTAATAGAGCTAAGTGGTCCCACAACCAACGGATCAGATCTAAGCTCTGTAGTCCTGTCACATCCAGCCAGGAATGTTGGTGGACAATCAAACATCTCACTGGAGGAGGAGGAGGCTCCACAAATATCCCCATCCTCAATGATAGAGAAGCCCAGCACACCTGTACAAAAGATAAGGCTGAGGCATTTGCAACAACCTTCAGTCAGAAGTGCCGAGTAGATGATCCAGCTCGGCCTCCTCCTGAAGTCCCCAGCAACCCAGATGTCAGTATGCAGCCAATCCGATTCACTCCACGTGATATCAATAAACGACTGAAAGTGCTAGATATTGCAAAGACTATGGGGCCAGACAAAATCCCAACGATAGTCCTGAAGACTTGTGCTCCAGATCTTGATGTGTCTCTAGCCAAGCTGTTCCAGTACAGCCACAACACAATGTGGAAAATTGCCAAGATATATCCCGTATGCAAGAAACGGGATAATCCAACCCAGCAAATTACCACCCTATTAGCATACTCTCAATCATCAGCAAAGTAATGAAAGGGGTCATCAGCAGTGCTATCATGCAGCACCTACTCTGCAATAACCTGTTTACGGATGCCCAGTTTGGCTTCTGTCAAGGCCACTCAGCTCCTGACATCATCATCTCCTTGGTCCAAACATGGATCAAAGAGCTAAATACCACAGGTGAGTTGAGAGTGATAGCCCTCAACATCAAGGCAGCACTTGACCAAATATGGCATCAAGGTGTCCTAGCTAAAATGGAGTCAAAGGGAATTGGGGAAAACCTTCCACTGGTTGGATTGTTACCTGACACCAAGGCAGATGGTTGTGGTGGTTGGAGGTCAATCATCTCATCCTCAGGAAGTCACTGCAGGAGTTCCTCAGGGAAGAGTCCTAGGACCAACCACCTTCAGCTGCTTCATCAATGACCTTCCTTCCATCATAAGGTTAGAGATGGGGATATTTTCAGATGGCAGCACAATATTCTGCACCATTCGTGACTCCTCAGACAGGGAAGCAGTTCATACCCAAATGCAGCAGGACCTGGACAATATCCAGGCTTGGGCTGACCAGTGGAAAGAAATATTCAGTGGCATCACCATCACTGAATCCTCTACTATTAAAATCCTTGGGGTTATCTTGGGCCTAGCCATATAAACACCATGGCTACCAGGGAAGGTCAAAGGCTAGGAATCCTGTGGTGTGTAACTCACTTCTTGACTCCCCCAAGCCTGTCCATCATCTACAAGGCTCAGGTCAGGAGTGAAATGGAATGCTCGCCACTCACCTGGTTGAGTGCAGCTCCATCAAGAAGCTTGACACCATCCAGTACAAGGCAGCCCACGTGATTGTTAACCCTTCAACAAGCATCCAATCCCTCCACCGTTGCTGAACAGTTGCAGCAATGTGTACTATCTACAAGATGCACTGCAACAACACACCAAAGTTCCTAAGGCAGCACCTTCCAGATCCATGACCACTACCATGTAGAAGGATGAGAACAGCAGATACCTGGGAACACCACCACTTGCAAATCCCCTCCAAGTCACTCGCCATCCTGACTTGGAAACATATCACCGTTCCTTCATTGTCGCTGAGTCAAAATCCTGGAATTCCCTCTCTAACAGCACTGTGGGCGTATCTACACCCGAGGGACTGCAGCAGTTCAAGAAGGCAGCTCATCAGCACCATCTCAAGGGCAACTAGGGATGGGCAATAAATGCTGGCTTAGCTGGCAATGCCCACATCCTGTAAATGAATAACTAAGTAAATAATTTGCTGGACTATGAAATAGTCAAGGAGAACTGAAAAGTAGCAAATTCCAAAAAGGGGCAAAAAAAAGCCTAGAGAATTATTGGTGGCCCTCGAAAAACAGTTCAGAGCAGACCATCAAAAGTCATGTTCACGTGGCAGCTGCTGGAAGTTCAAAAGGGCATGAGGTTCAAGGTGCTTCAAACGTTGATACTCTCAACTCCTGTGCACCAAGCAAAAGAATGAGGCAGATCTGGTGCTGGGACTCAGACCTTGGTCAAGCCAGAAGTGTTCACAAGGATGAGGGGGGAAGATTGGGATTTGAACACAATTTACAGAAAGAGGGTTCTTTTACTTTCCTCATCTTGATGAAAGATCATTGACATCAACTCACTTTCTCTTTGCACTGAACTAGTTTCCAAAATATTTCCTTTATTTATAATGGTTACGGTTGTTGAGCTAAGAGCTGGCTGTGTAGTGACCAATGAGGGATAGTCACTGGTCGAGGATTGGCCTTGATAACTAAAGAGAGATAGATTTGATAGCTGGATTGGGACAATTGGGACAATCGGATTGGGCTAAGGACCTCTTATCAAAGGAGATGGAGGTGGATGGTCAAGGGATTGGAACTGATGGATGGGTTATTCAGTCATTGCAAGTGTGCTTTGGTGATTATGGGAAGGGTATGGTCCCTTTTGGGTGGGTACTATGATTACTAAGTGGTCACGGAGGGGTTGGGGATATGAGATTGCTTTTCAGGTGGAGTAGTTTGTGGGTGGTTGATGAGGGTGCAATCGATAACTGGAGGTACAAATTAGTCAAAGGCTCGGAGTATTGGGGAAGGTCATTCCAGAACTGGGAAGAGTGGACTATTAGTTGATGGACATAAACGAGAGACAGGTACATTTCTAACTTAATAAAGGTCCGTCTGCATTGGGTTCCCTACAGTTTGGGACCTACAGGCAGACCGCCTCCTCCATCTGCTCAACCATCTTCCCCCCACCCACCATTAATTACATAGAAATATAAGCATTGTGAGAAGCTTTTTCTGTATGAGTAGCTTACAGGCATGAAAATTCTTCAAACGTTTTTCTTCAGATAACAAATATCTGTGTCGATATATAAAGGAGACTCAGTGTAGGCATTATAATGGGATGTCAAGAGGCATTAATTTACTATTCTAAATACAATATTTCTGAACAATAAGTTGCTGTGATAATTTATATTAACAAATATCAAGGATTCATTAATGTATAATAAGGAGACCTCCATATTAAATTAATCATATTCAGTTTGTTAGGCTGTTAATGTGAACTACTGGAATCAATGCTGGATTTTCACCAGCTGTGATATTAATAGTATAATGAAAATGATTGAAGAGATGAAAGACATAGATACTAAGACATAGTTCTTTACTTTAAAGCTGGCAGATCCTAGATGGCTTGATTTCCACTAATTGCATTAAAACAATAATTCAATGATCAGAAGAACTTTCCCACCTATCTACATGACTCTCAACTTAGAGTGACACACTTAAAATGCTGAGGTAACTCCAAAAGTCAGGCAGCATCGATGGGGGAGAATAGATGGGTCAAGACCCTGATAAAGGGCCTCAGCCTGAAATGTTGATGTAATCCACTCCATCGATGCCGAGGTTCTACAAAATTTTGTGTGCATCACACTGGATTTCCAGCATATGCAAAATCTCTTCTGTTTATGACTTTCAACTTAACTGAGCACCCCACCCCACCCCCACCCCGTCTCTAACATATATTCACTGTACACCCTGTTTATATTTTTAAATGATGCAAGTTCACATCCTAAATATAAAGCCTATAGCTTATTTCCTTACTTCCTAGTCTGCTCTAGCCACATACATACTCCGAGGGAGTATGCCTGTATTCTGTTTCTCCACAGAAAGATGAGCTGATTTCCACTTTGTCAATTGGAATAACCATTGCCATTCTCAAAGTTTTCCAGGAGAGGGCGCTGTCATTCAGAACAATTGCATTCCCTCCCGCAGTTACCTGCCTGGAAAAGAAGCAAAATTAATTTTATTTAGTTATTTAGATATACTGCAAGGACCGGCCAGCAGCCCATCTACTCAACCCTAGCCTAATCGCAGGACAATTTGCAATGATCAATTAACCTACTAACCGGTACATCTTTGGAATGTGGGAGGACGCCAGAGATTTTCTCTTGAAAGATTGTTAATGTATTGCGAAACAGTAATGAAAAATTCAGTGCTTAAGCAATGCACATTGACAATTTTGATGTGGTTTGCAACATACCAGTTTGAAGTAGTTTAAAAAGAATGTCTTGACTTAAGAACTGAAAATCTTGAAATTGAACAGTATAAAATCGTTAGTATCACATCAGTTCACTGTTCTGTGCTCTGTACTATATTCAGCTTCACTGCCTTTAACAGTATGGAAAAGCTGAAGTCTGCATCAAAACCCAATTTTGCTCCCAATTTTAATGTTAACAGCTTTAAAAGTAGTTGTTAATTTGTCATTATTTTAGTAACAATGAACCAAAATCATTATCAGGGCAACTATTAACTACTCAGCCATTAGATCCAGGGCTATATTTCCAAAATACTTTGCAATCCTCCTTCTTCCAAAACCCAATGGTTTAGCTTGCTTGGGGTTCTAAATGTGGATTTTTTCCATAGCTCCTTTGCTGAGCAGAAAACTATCTCAAAGTCAAAGTTTGTTATCAAAGTATATATATTTGCATATATTACCTTCAGATGAATTTTCTTGCAAGCATTTACAGGAAAATAAAGAAATACTATAGAATGTACAATAAAACTAAAAACAAACGAAACAACTAACAACTAAATGTGCAAAAGAAGACATAATGCGCAAATATACAAAAAAATGAGGACATGAATAGTGAAGAATCCTTGTAAGTGAGTCTGTAGGTTGTAGAATCAGATCAGAGCAGTGGTGAGTGTAGTTATACACACCAGTTCAAAGGTCTGACGGTCAGAGAGTAATAATCACCCCTGAACCTGGTGGTGTGGGACAAGGGTTATCTACCTCTGGCCGAGATGAGACCGTGGTCTGAACGATGGGGGTCCTTGATGATGGATGTTGCTTCATGTGGCAGCACTCCATGTAGATGTGCTAAATAGTAGGGAGGATTTTGCCTGTGATGGACTGGGCTATCCTTATTGCTTTCTGTAGACTTTTTCATTCCTCGGCATTGTTGTTTCCACACTGCAGTATGACACAAACAGTTTAGACGCTCTCCACTGTGCATCTATAGAAGTTTGTCAAATTTTTCAGTGACATCTATGTAAAATTCTAAGAAAGCAGAGGCACTGTCATGCCTTCTTTGTGATGCCATTTGTGTGCTGCTCCCAGGACAGATGCTCTGATATGATAACACCAAGGAATTTAAAGCTACTGATCCTCTAAGAGGGATTGACTGAGGTTTTGGATGACTCTAAACTTTAGATTAATAAGTGCAGATATGATAGGAAACATGAAATGGAACCTAGGAGGAAATTATATTTCCTCACTTGTAGGTGAATAATTTTTTGTTAACACTGCCTTAGGTACATATCTTCCTCAAGAGCACCACAGACTCCATTCATTGTGACTAACTTCTTAGACATGGCATTATCTGTTTACTTCAGCACTTTAAGCACCTATTAATGATATCGGTCTTAAATATTCATGCATAGTAATTGACATAAGCTAAACAGCATTGAAAATCAGAGTTTAATTTAATTGGGAAATAGTGCATAAAACTATTCCAAAATGCAAGAAAATGACTGATTATTAGGTTTAAAATATCAACAGGGGTCACTTTTAAAAACTGAGTCAGGTGCTCCTGGTCATAGAAGGAATCTGAATTGAGGCGGTGGAGTGAACTTGGGGTGGGAGGGGTTCGGAGAGGTCTGGCTGGTGCATTCCTGCAGGGTTGGTGTGTACTTAAGTCATAAGTAATAAGACCATAAGATATAGGAGTAGAATTAGGCCATTTGGCCCATCAGGTCTACTCCACCACTTCATCATGGCTGATCCAATTTTCCTTTCAGCCCCAATCTCCTGTCATCTCCCCGTATCCCTTAATGCCCTGATCAATCAAAAATCTATCTACCTCTGCCTTAAATATATATAATGAATTGGCCTCCACAGCTACCTACAACACTGAATTTTTGTAGATTCACCAGCCTCTGGCTAAAGAAATCTCTCCTCATCTCCATTCTAAGATGACACCCCTCTATTCTGACACTGTGCTCTGCTCTTAGATGCTTCCACAATGGGAAACATCCTCTCCACATCCACTCTATCAAAGGCATTCACTGTTCAATAGGTTTTAATGAGGTCATCCCTCATTCTTCAAAATTCTAGTCAAAACAGGCCCAGAGCCATCAAATGCTCTTCATATGACAAGTCATTTAACCTGGAATCGTTTTTGTGAAACTCTTGTGAACCATTTCCAACTTCAGCACATCCTCTCTAAGATGCGGGGCCCAAACCTGGTCACAAAACCCCAAGTGAGGCCTCACCAGTGCTTTATAAAGTCTTAATGTTACATCTTTGCCTTTATATTCTAGTTCTCGTGAAATGAATGCCAACATTGCATTTGCCTTCCTCACTACAGACTCAACCTGCAAATTAACCTTTAGAGAATCCTGTAAAAGGACTCCCAAGTCCCTTTGCATTTGAGATTTTTGTATTTTCTCTCCATTTAGAAAATAATCAACCCTTTAATTTCTTCTACCGAAGTACATGACAATACACTCTCCTTCCCTCTGCCCCATCTTTGCTTATTCTCCTAATCTGTTTAAGTCCTTCTATAGCTTAGTTACTTTCCCAAAACTACCTGTTGCTCCACATACCTTCAAATTGTCTGAAAACTTTGCAACAAAGCCATCAATTCCATCATCCAAATCACTGACAAATAACATGAAAAGAATTGGTCCCAACACAGATCCCATTAGTCACCATCAATCAACCAGAAGAGGCTCCCTTTATTCCCACTCTTTGCCTCCTGCCAATCAGCCACTGCTTTATCCATGCTAGAATCTTTCGTGTAATACCATGGCTTCATAGCTTGTTAAGCAACCTCATGTGTGGCACTTTGTCAAAGGTCTTCTGAAAATCCAAGTACACAACATCAACTGATTCTCCTTTGTCTATCCTGCTTGTTACTTCTTCAAGGAATTCCAACAGATTTGCCAGGCAAGTTTTTCCCTTGAGGAAACCATGCAGATTATGTCCTATTTTATCATGTGCCTCCAAACACTCTGAAACCACATCCTTAATACTCGACTCCAACATCTTCCCAAGCACTGAGGTCGGACAAACTGGCTATAATATCCCTTCTGCTGCCTCTCTCCCCTCATGAAGAATAAAGAGATGTTTGCAGTTGTCCAGTCTTCCAGATGATTACTAATGCCTCCATGATCTCTTCAGCGACCTCTCTCAGAACTGTGGGGTGTACATAATCTGCTCCAGGTGACTTATCTAACTTCGGACTTTTCAATTTCCCAAGAACCTTCTCCCTAGTAATGATAACTTCACACACTTCACGACCCCTGACACCTGGAGCTTCCACAGTGCAGACTGAAGCAAAATATTTATTGAGTGTATACGCTATTTTTCTTATCCCCCATTACTGCCTCTCCAGGATCATTTTCTAGCAGTCCAATATCCACTCTTGCCTCTCTTTAACACTTTATGTTTCTGAAAAAGCTTTTGGTAGCATATATAATATTATTGGCTAGCTTATTCCTATTCCATCTTTGCCTTCTATTGGCTTTTAAAAGCTTCCCAATCTTCTAACTTCTGAATAATTCTGCTAAAATTATATGCCCTCTCTTTGTCTTTCATGTTGGTTTTGACTTGTCTTCTTAGCCACTGTCGTGTCATCTTTCTTTCTGAATACTTCTTCCCCTTTGGGATGTATATACTCTTTGCCTTCCAAATTGCTCCCAGGAATTCCAGTTATTACTGCTCTGCCATCATCCCCGTCATCTCGTAGGCGCTCTAGAAATACCCCTGCTGGAATCCAGCACCAACCTGACTTTTCCAGTCCACCTGCTTATTGAAGTCCCCCAAGACTATTGTAACGTTACTCTTCTGGCATGCATTTTCTATCGCTCGTTGTAACTTGTAAACCACATCCTTACCACTGTTTGAGGGTCTGCATACAACTCCCATCAGGGTCTTTTTATCCTTGCAATTCTTCAGCTCTACCCATAATGATTTAACACCTTCCCTCTTTCTAACGTCTTGGTTTCATATTTTACCGACAGAGCAATGCCACCAAATCTGCCTTCCCGCCTGCCCTTTCTACACAATGTTTATCCTTGGACATTAAGCTCTCAGCAATAATCGTCTTTCAGCTCTGATTCCGTGATGCCTACAACACAATAAATGCCAGTCTGTAACTGTGCTAAAAGTTCACCTACCTTATTCCATAAATTGCGTGCATTCAAATACAACACCTTCAGTCCTGTATTCACCGTTTCCGATTTTGTCTGCCTTTTATGTTGCAATTCATCCTGTTGACTGCAATTTTCCCCTATTAACAGCCTCTCCTCAGTACACATTGCCTCTGTTTGTAAACCAGCTACCTCACCTTCAGCACTATTAAACACCTTTCCTATGATATTTCATGCATTGAAATATATGCAGCTTAGGACACTATTCACACTATGCCCAACTTTTTTATTTCAACTTTGTCCGAGGTCTTCCCAACATCTGCTCCACAACTTCTCCACTCACTGATCTGGCACTGTGGTTCCCATTCCCCTGCGACTCTAGCTTAAATCCCACAGTAAACCTTCCCACTAGGATATTAGACCCTGTCCAGTTCAGGTGTAAACCATCCCTTCTGTACAGGTTCCTTATTCCCTGGAAGAGATCCAAAAATCTTATGCCTTACATCAACTCCTTACTAACTGTATAATCTTCCTAGTTTTGGCCTCACCAGCATGTGGCATAGGTAGCAATCCTAAGATCACAACCCTGTAGTTCCTGCCCTTCAACTTAGCACCTAATTCCCTGAAGTCCCTATACAGAACCTCGTCACTCGTCCTACCCATGTCAGTGATACCTACGTGGACCTTGACTTCTGGTGTTCACCCTCCCTGTTAAGAATTCTGAGGACTTGATCCGAGATATCCCAGACCCTGGCACCTGGGAGGCAACATACCAAGGTAGACTCAATGCCAGAGACTCACCCACTGCGACTTTCCTCGGTTAGGTCATTTCCTCTCGTCTCCCAAAATTATCCAAACTGATATACCTGTTGTTGATGGAGGTGGCCACAGGGGTATTCTGCACTGGCTCCTTAACCCCTTTCCCCTTCCTGACTGTCACTAAGTTTCTGTGTCCTGCACCTTGGGTGTAACTACCCCTCTATTACATATGCCCTCTCTGTCACCTTCTCAGCCTCCTGAATGATCTGGAGTTCATCCAGCTCCAACTCCAACTGCAACTGCAACCCTGTAACACAGTTTGTTAGAAGCTGCGGCTGGATGCATCTCCCACAACTGTAGTCGTCCGGGTTACTGGAGGTCTCCCTGCCTTCCACATCCTCCAAGAGGAGCATTCCACTATCCTGTCTGGTCTCCCTACCGTCCTGGCTGAGCAGATATAAAGAAGAGAATGAAAAAAACTTGAGCATTTTGTTTCTTTGCTTTCTCTCACTGAAGCCTCTCTTGCTGAAGCCTTGAAGAGCTAAAGCTTCAAGATCACCACTCTGATACTGTCCACTCTGACGATGGCCGCTGTGGTTACCCCTGCCTTGCTAATCAATCCCAAATGCCGATTTTTCGCTGGTCAAAGCGCTTTCTCACTGTGCGACCCCTGCTGCCTTTTATCCTCGGGAAGTGGACCTGATTGAAAACCCCTCCTCTCAAAACTTGTGGTGTCCGGATTGGCTGCTGGTCAAAGCTCTTTTTAATAGTAACATTGTAATTGTTTGAGCTTGAGCATCTGCAGCCTTTTTGTGAACCTCCTTGCACTTAGGATAAATATTAAAACAAAATATGTTAATGGAAAACATACTGCTGTGACAGAAATTAGCACTTGCTATAAACTTTATGAACTTAATGTCTCTGGGCGTTAGCGCTAAAGCTATCAGTAACTCCAGGATACAACCATCACTCGATCATACCCGGGTGATTTTCAGTTTACTGAGCACAATCCTGATGCTATTTTTCCTGGCAGCTCTGATCCATTAAGACAGTCAGCAATTGCCAGCATTCAGGACTCACTGTTCAGGTTATGCCCCTGAGGCCATCAACATACAATGTACCAACTATTTATTAAAACAGGAATTCAATACACAGCATGATTGTTTAGTGTGATTGGTTTTAGTGTCTCTATGATCTCCAAGCTACATTCCTGACGATGCAAGTTTATCGAGGTACATACTTCTTTATTGCTAATGAGCTCTTTATATTCTCAATCACATCAGTGTAAAACTAGCAGATAGTTAGGGTGACACAAGAGATTCTGCAGATGCTGGAAATCTTGAGCAACACCCACAACATGCTGGAAGAATTCAGCAGGTCAAGCAGCATCAGGAAGGAAATGAACTGTTGACATTTCGGGCCGAGACCCTTTATGAAGGCTGCAAAGGAAGAGGACAGAAGCCGGAAAGAAAAGGTGAGGAGAGGCGGAGGAGCATGTTCTGGCAGGTGATGAGTGGAATCTGGGTGAGAGAGAAGGTAGGTGGATCAGCGAGGGGGAAAGGGGAATGATGTAAAAATCTAGGAGGTGATAGGTAAGAGGTCTAGAAGGGATTTGAGGGGGACCTGTCTCACCCAGAGAGTTGTGAATACCAGAAATATACTGCCTGAGAGATTGGTGGAAGCTGAGTTGGTGACAGCATTTGAGAAGGGCCTTAATGAGCACCTGAATTGCTGAGGCATAGAAGATGATAGACCAAGTGCTGGAAGATGGAATTAATACAAATGGGTCTCCTCTGGTTAGCATGGATTTGGCAGGCCAATTGGCTTGCTTCCATACTTAATGACTCCATTGCTCTATAAATTAAGAGAAAATGATTCTACTTTGCAAATTATAGTTTCCCATTAGGCATTTGCCTGGAAATTTTCTTCCCACTTTCTGAAGCAAATGAATACACCCACCCTTTGTAAAATCAAGTTCAGAGGAATTGCAAATAACCTACATTTGGAAAGTAAGAATAGTTTTCAAATTGTGAAATTAATGGTCCAGACTTGTTTAAGTACAGTTTTTCAGATGTTTTAAAATGATAAGAACATAAGACATAGGAGTAGAATTAGGCCATTTGGCCCATCGAGTCTGCTCTGCCATTCAATCACAGCTGATCCTTTTCTCCCCTTCCCCACTTCCCAGCCTTCTTCCCGTAACCTTTGATACCGTGTCCAATCAAGAACCTATCAATCTCTGCCTTAAATACACCTAACAACCTGCCTGTGGTAACAAATTTCACAAATTCACCACCCTCTGGTTAAAGGAATTTCTCCACATCTCTGTTTTAAATTGGGACCCCCTATTCTGAATCTGTGCTCTCTTGTTCTAGACCTCACCACCATGGGAAACATCCCTTCCACATCTACCCTGTCTAGTCCCTTCAAAATTCGAAAGGTTTCAATGAGATACCCCCGATCCTTCAAATTCCTGCAAGCAAATTCCAATTCCTCGATTGATAACCCTTTCATTCTCTGAATCATCCTTGTGAACCTTCTCTGAATCTTCTCCAATGTTAGCACACCTTTTCTTAGATAAGGAGCCCAAAACTGTTCACAATACTCAAGGTGAGGCATCACCAGTGCCTTATAAAGCCTCAGCATCTCATCCTTTTTCCCATATTCTAGCCCTCTTGAAATGAATGTTAACCTTGCAGTTGCCTTCCTCACCACCGATTCTACCTGCAAATCAACCTTTATGGTGTTCTGCACAAGAAGTCCTTTTGTATCTCAGATTTTATGGACTTTCTCCCCATTTAGAAAATAGTCTGCACATTTATTTCTACCAAAGTGCATGACCTGCAAGTTAACCTTTAGAGTGTTCTGCACAAGGACTTCCAAGTCCCTTCGCATCTCAGATTTTTGGATTTTCTCCCATTTAGAAAATAGTCTGCACATTTATTTCTACTACCAAAGTGCATGACCATGCATTTTCCAACATTGTATTTCATTTGCCACTTCCATGCCCATTCTCCTAATCTGTCTAAGTCCTTCTGCATCCTTCCTGTTTCCTCAATACTACCTGCCCTTCCACCAATCTTCACATCATCTGCAAACTTGGCAACAAAGCTGTCTATTTCATCATCTACATCATTGATATACAGCATAAAAAGAAGTGGTCCCAACACCGACTCCTGCAGAACACCACTAGTCACTGGCAGCCAACCAGACAAGGATCATGTTATTCAGAAGGCAAGGTTGAGGTCATTGTCAATTCACTCACTGAAACATGTTACTCAAACTAGCCTATTTTCACTCTCACTTACAGTGTCACAAAGGAGGCCTTTTGGTTATTCACTGGAATCCAGGACACAAAGATCCCATTCCCTCTACTTCCCTGTAGCCATGCAAGAGATTCTCTCTCACATACCCAACACCATTTCTTTGTGATTCTTTTGCCATTTACTAATACAAATGGGTAATTCATGACAGCCAATTAACCAGCACGTCTTTGGAAGGTGGGAAGAAAGTGCAAGCACCACACAGACAGCACCCGAGGTCAGGGTCAATCTGGGGACCTAATGCTGCCCCTCAGTACCGTGCAAACAATAGGCTTCATGAGACTGTGTTGTACACAACACCCACAAAGCACAGGCCTTCTACCAGTGTGTCTCATCTCCCCTTGACAATAAAGATCACACTTATATCTGCAAGAAAACCTGTTTTATGAAATAGATCTGCAGGAATATTACTGCAAAGACACTCAGTGTAATAAATTTAAAATAATTTTGGCTCATTTGATATTGACTAAATAAAACTATTGCATGTTGTTTAGATACAAGAGATGCTGGAAATTTTGAGCAACACATACAAAATGCTGGATGAACTCAGCAGGTCAGCCAGCATCTATAGAGGAGAATGAACAGTTGATCTTTTGGGCTCATACTCCTCATCAAGAAAACGGATGCCCTGACCTCTAGCATTTTGTGTGAGTTCTATGTATTGATTAACATTGTATATTCACATACAATATATTGTGAATGGGAAATCAGTTAAAAATAACTTTTCTTGAATAAAACAAACCTTGGCTCACAATTTTGTCTTTTCCCGGGTGCAGAGGGCGGAGTGGAAGAAGGAAATCAATAATATAAAGAAAGGAGTATTGAAAAGGCAGGGTGGGAGGAGGGCAGTGATTACTCGAGAGGATAAGGACAGGATGAAAAAGAAAGGAAAATGGGCATCAATGAAAGGGAGAAAGAGCAGGAAGTTGGAGAAGAGTGACAGAGAGGTGGATCAAGGATGGGAGTTGAAGGGAAAAGGAACTTTGAATGGGAGGGAGAAAGGGGAAAAACAGGAGTAGAGATGTGACCACAAAGGGTTTAGAAATTATTGTTTTGAATCCTGAAGGTCCACCCCTTATGTAAATAGATTTGATTTTTTTTTACTTTCCCTGACACTTGAAAACAGTCGTCAATTCAAATTAACAATGAGAGTACTCTAAAACTGGGGTGACAATGGAGGCAATTGGAATTGGGAGTTGAACAGATGAATACAGAAACCAGTTGGATACAGACAAAATGGGGGTGGCAGTGGAGAGCAATTGGAGACTGGGGGTTGGATAGAAGTAGGGAAAGGAGAAGGGGGAATGGAAGTGGCAGTGGGCATTTGGATCATTGGTTGGCATGACAGATGATCTTTTCCAGAGCTCTTTTTGCTGTTTGTGGAAAGAGGGGTGATCAGAATGTCAAAAGGTATGCTCATGTCCTAGGAAGAGGAGATAATTGAGAGAATGGTGAGTCAAGAAGTTACCTAAAATAAAATAGTGTTAGAAAGGTCCAACAGGTCTGAGAGCATACAATGAGTAAAAAATACATATTTAAGCTTAATGATTTGATACTGCCTGACCTGCTATGTTTTCCGTACATTCAACTTCATTTCAAATCTCCACTGTCTATAGTATTTGGCGTGTTACCTAATTAGGGTGAGTAAAGTCTGATAAAAATGATGACGAGAAACAAAACACAGTAGAAAGATAATGACTTATGATCTCCTTTCACAGTATCAAGGTTTCTCAGAGCACTTTACAGATATGGAAATACAGTTCAATTGTCGTGAACATGGAATATCTGAGAAATATGAGGTAGAGATGATCAAACGTCAGCACTTGCTTAGTTTGTTCGAGGTGCTTTTCAGTCAGGGGGCTGTCAGAAGCATGCAGCTTAGAAACAAGCCATTCAACCCAACACATCCCCACTGACCAGCAAGGTCCCGTCCATATGGAACAACACAGAAAATGCTGGAGGAACTCAGCAAGACAAACAGTATCTATGAAGGGGAATTAACAGTTGATGTTTCAAGTCAAGACACTGCATCAGGATTGGAAAGGAAGGGGGCAAAAGTCAGACTAAGAAGTGGAGGAAAGATAAGGAGTACAAGCTGGTGAAAGCAGGTGAGTGGGAAGGTGGGTGTGTGGGGAAAGGGGGGTGAAGTAAGGAGCTGAGAGGTGATAGGTGGAAGAGATAAAGAGCTGAACAAGAAAGAATCTGATAGGAGAGAATAGTGGACCATGAACAAAAGGAGGAGGGGGTCTAGAGCGAGGTGATGAGCAGGTAAGGGAAAGAGGAGTGGAAGCAGAATGGAACGGGAAAAGAGAGCAGGAGAAGGCAGAGAAATAACTGGAAATTAGAGAAATTGATGTTTGTTCCATTACTTTGGAGCCATATTAATCCCATTTTCTTCTACCAAATGGCCAAAGATTTCTGTAATTCAGTTGTTTACTTCCAGTTAAGATGGAGCTTCTGAATGTTTGTGACAGCTTCCTGTTAGTCAAAAAGCGAAGAAATCCAACTAAAAACATCACTAACAATACTTTTCTGAGGTAAATTAAGTTAAATTATCTCCGCAGTGACAGAACGAGCAATAGCAAGATGAGTTCAAGTGATGAATCGATGCAGATGTAGTTCGAATGCCTGTACAGCTGGCCCGGGAGCGAGCTTGGATTGATCTGAGTGCGATAAGGAGAAATCAGGGCCCAGGCAGAGGAGATTCAATTTTGATGCTCATACAACTGGCCCGGGTGCAAGGTTGGATTGCTCTGGGCACTGAACTGATTTGAAGAGCCAGATAACGACTTCAGGCTGGATGATAAAATCTGGGCCCAGAGAAAGTTGCTGGGAGAGTAGTCTTGGCCTGGGGTCCTTCGTAGCAGTGGTGCCTGGTCCTAGTGCAAGGTACAATGTGCTGTTTAGACAATTTAAACGCCAGCCCAGAATGGAGGCAAAAGCCAATACCACTCACTCTCCAAGATCTTCGGTCCTCTCTCCTGGGTGTCAGAGCCTTTCACTGTTCCTTCATTGGGGCAATTTACACACTGGCCCAGATAGACTAAAAAGACAAGGTTTCGGTCAGGACGAGAGCCAATTTCGCTCGCTCTCTATGATGGTCATCTGCATAGCACTGAGTCAATGAGGACCGCCCCCATCTGCTGAGCTCAATACTCATTAAAATGATGAACCAATAAGCAAGGCTCAGGGCCTACTCCAGGCTCCTCCAGGGTTGAGATCTGAGGACTCATTTTTGGTTCAGAATGCTGTTGTTTACTTCAATTGTTTGCACGACCTGTCTTTTTTTCCTTTCTCTTGTGGATCAAGAGTGCTCTTTTATTTTTATTTTTATTCTTGTTTTCTTTAATTGGATTCTTTCCTGTTTCTTGCTTTGTGGCTACCTGTGAGCAAGCAAATCTCAAGGTTGTATAATTTATACATTCTTTGATAATAAATGTACTTAAATCTTGAATCTTGAATCTGGGTACTTCTTAAATTCTGTCTGTGACTTTGTTTCCACTATTCTCTCATGCAGTTTATTCCAGCAACTCACTATGTACTGAGTGAGAAAGGTTCTCAGATCTTCAAACCCTTATCCAATAATTTATGTTTTACTTGATGCTTCAATGCAGAATCCAGTGGGAGGTCTAGAGGACAAATTTCAAAGCTTGAAATGAATTTATTATGAAAATACATATATGTCACTATATACAACCTTGAGATTCAATTTCTTGCAGGTAATCACAGTAAATACAAGAAACACAGTAGGATCAAAATAAATAAATAAGCAATAAATATCGAGGACGTGAGATGAAGAGCCTTTGAAAGTGAGTCCAGTTCACTGAACAGGTGGGGAAATGACAGGTAATTTGTCACAGGAAGAATGCAAATTGAGGAAGTGGTTAGCAGAACGAATGTGTTTGCCGATAGAGAGCAACGAGCAATCAGATTGCAGTGGATTGATTTATTATTGTCACATCTACCAAGTCAAAGTGAAAAGCTTTTTGCCTGCACGCCATCCAGACAGATCATGCATTATATTATTAAATCAAGTAGTGAAAAGAGAAACAGGATGCACAAAGTAGTGCTGCAGTTTCATTAAAAAGTGCAGTGCAGATAGACAAGTAAAGTGCAAGGGCTTGACAAGATAGATTGGGAGATCAAAAGTACAAGAGTTCATCTTTTAGTAGATGAGATATTCGTTCGAGGGGTATTTTCAGACAATTGAACATTAGATATTGAAATAAAGTGAGATGTGGATAAGAAAATATATAAGGAGCTGAAAATAGCTGAACATGAAATACAATGAAATAAAGAAATAGAAATGTGCTGAAAATATTCAGCAGGACAATTATCACCTGTAGGGAGAGAAACATTTCAGATAAATGACCATTTGTTAAGGTAAACACTTACCTAATTTACATACCCTGTAGAGAAAAAGGAGATGTGGCCCTAACTATCACTTATGCTCCACCAGTAACCTAGGACAGATAACTGAGTTACTTCTTTTGTTACTGTTTGTGGGTGCTTGCAGTTACATTAATGAAGTGGCAACACTGAAGTTTTATCATCTGAAAATGTTTTGAAATATCCTATGACTTCATAGAGAGTAATTTTCCTTGCCAAAATGGATGTTTCAAACCCTGTGCTAATTTGCAGAGGAAGTGCAGTGGCCAACAATGTCACTGGGAAGATATATTGGCACATATTTTGAAGCCATTGATGGCACGTAACATTGACATTAAGTTATCTGCAAAGACTAAGTAGAAACTTTAGCACTAATTTCTCTAATCCGGTTGAAACTTTGGTTGAATGCCTTTCTTATAAGGGAACAGCAAAGTCAACCAGCCTGAGGAGCCAAACAAACTGAAGAAGTTGCTCAGAAAGCAAATCAGGAAGTAAAAACACATGAGTTATAATTAACTTTATATTTATGTTATAGACTCAAAAGTGTATAATATCCCTCAAAAGATCAGCATGATTTTGAGTCAATTAAGAAAAATGGGTACATTGACCTTTTCTCTTTAGGCAGTCTGCTGCATTTGCAGAAGTTTTCTTTACACTTTAATTCTATGAGCTGTGTGGTGGATGAAGAATCCTTGGTGGCATCTGCAGACTTTTCCACAGATGACACAAATGGGTGGGACAGAATATCAAATACTTCTGTTTTATTTTTGAGAATTATCTCCTCAAGTTCCTCTCATAGTGGTTCATGGTTCTTAGTGCCTTTTTGGATATTTTGTCTCCATTTTGAACAATTGTGAGCCAGGGGTTCATTGAGTTTGTGAGAAAGTTACAACTTTTTAAAAAGCCTTTAAGAAGGTTGTTGAAACACTGTCTCTGTCCTACTGCAAGCCTCTTCTTGTGACCAAAACTGAAGTACATGCTTGTTAGGTCATGATGCTGGTGGTGCGCTTGAAGTCTTAGTCTTTAAATATTTTTTCTTCAGTAGGATGAATGATAGATTTGTAATTTGAAGGTGATGGTAAATTTCATCAGCACATACTCTAACATATACTGTACAATCCATGACAAGACCTGGTAAATTTGTCAGCTACTTTCCACGTCTTAAGAGCCCCGGCTGAGAGTATTGTTCAGTAGGGGTAGCTAGGAGAGGACTTTGTTTCCAGAAGTTTGATGCCAAGCTCGTCCTTCAATTTGACTATAAGGCCAATGATGTGTTGGAGGTAGGATTGCCTGACTCCAAAGCCTCCCCTCGGGTGGCTGCAAACAGCTTTGGGCCCCACAGCTTCACCTGCCATCCAAATTGGAATTGGAATTGGGGCACCCAACTCTGACTCTGGGCGGCTGCCAGCAGGTGTCACCACAGCTTGAGGCCTGGGCCTTGCTCCAACCAAGGCCCCACAGCTTCACTGCTGTACCCCCCACCCCACCGCACCAACAAACCAGTGAAGAGGACTTGCAGCATTCTACAGTAACAACATTGAACAAGGTCTTGCGATCACAAGAGAAGTGACTAAGACGATCATTCACTGTTAGACTGCACACCACCTTTGCATACCAAAACCTTTCTGTCGCGGGCAGCATCACAGTCCACACCAAGTCCAGCTCCTTCAGGTTCACCATCAAAGAGCAACTTGCTGATGAGATAAACCTGCAGTACTTTCAGTTCATAATGTCGTAAAATTATGTTTTAAAGAGACAATAACATCTTTGGTTGACTCTATAGAACCTCCAAAAGGACCACAACTTTGTTGTTGGGTTTGGAGGCATCATTAACGTGGTTTGCCTCAATGACCTGGAGAGCTATGTTGGCTGGAGTCAGGTCTTTATGCTTTGGCTCTTGGTAGGGTCACCCATGCTAACTAAGCAAGTCCAAGGATAGAGGCCTGACTGGTCCTCCAGGATTGGGGGTTCTCAGGGCTAACAGCCCTCTTTGATAAAACAAGATTGTTTAGGAAACAGCAATGAAGAATCTTTCTACTTCTGAGTGTGATGGTGCTCCTGAGTCTCGACTCAGGACTTGCATGACTGACTGTAGTGAAAACCAAGAGGAAGCTACTGACACGATGAAGGAAGCCCTGAACACCGCCAGAGATCGAGGACCTTCATTACCGCCCTAAGTACCAGCAGCATAATGGGCAGAAAGTAAGCAAGTGAACAGATAGAAGCTGCTGGGTCTGAGCACACCACCATCCTTCCAGAAATAGATATAATTCTTCAGAACTACAATAGCTGTAATATGTAACCTGTGGTCTCCTGAAGGATCTGGTGAACTTGACTCTCAGGAATGCTGGTACAGCACCTCGAAGATCAAGGTCAACATCACTGGGATGGACTTCAAGTCAGATGAAAGCATTGAGGCTGGATAGTGGTAAACAATGTTCAGCCCCACTACTTCGTACTAGCCAATATCCCCACTTGAGCCCAACAGGTCTGTCTGTATTTGAACCACCTCCCTCCCTTCCAATCAGGCTTGAGCTGGCGGAATATTGGTTCCCACACTGCCGAGTTTAGGAGCAGTTTTTGCCCTCCAGCCATCAGGCCCCTGGACTGGTTTCACTCACCTCAGCAATGAACTGACTTCAGAGCCTATTCAGTCACTCTCGCGGACCTCACACCTGCAGCTCGTTTTATGCATCATTGTTTACTTTTTTATCGTTTGCGCTGTTTGTCCTGTTTTGCACATTGGATGTTTATTAGTCTTTGCTGTGTGAGCTTTTAGTGGTTTCTGTTGTGTTTCATTGTTTTTCCCAGGGTGCCTGCAAGAAAATGAATCTCAGGGTTGTACATGGTATGCATTCTTTGATAATAAATTAATTTTGAATTTACTTTGAACTTTGATTGACAGTTGAAGTTTGCTTTGTGTGACATTAATAGTCATGCACAGTAGCTGTGTCTGCTGATTATATTTCTCTCAGATTGTCAAAAAATGTAAGTTAATTGAAGATTAGGCCATATCCGTGGGATTAGGATACAAGCTGTATCTTCATAAAGACTCTGTAAAATAGCAAATTTAAAATTAATATTCTTTGTTTAATAATATAACAGGGTGAAGTAAATGAAACCACAGAATTATTGAATTAGTTTTACAGGACTCTGAAAGTTTTTCGGTAGCAACACACACAAATTGCAGATGGAACTCAGCAGATCTGGCACCGTCTATGGAAACAAGTAACTATAATTTACTAAGCTGTTAAAAATTGTCTATCACTTCATTCCAAAGAGATTAATGCTACTAATGATTTTACTGCAGGAATAGTGTGTTAAAATCAGAAGTTATCATAAATTCACTGATTCTGTATTAATTAGAGAAAAAAATTGCAATGTTATGGGGAAACAGGATATTACTGATAGTGACTTACAGGTTTCTGTTTTTGTGTGTGTGCATAGGTAGATGGCAGAGTTTTTACACATTTGGTGAACACAAGCTTTTCACCAGAATTACAATGTCAAATTCCATATCAACGTAAAGCTGTTGTATTTTATAGCCTAACTTTATGTGATTTTAATGCTTCAATGACATACAGTAACAGATTTTTCTTGTTTTTGTTTGGGCTTTCATATTAAGGCCTAATGACATAGCATTTCTCTCTATATATAGGAATAAAGTATTGTAAACCATACTGAACAATAAACTTAACATATAATTAATAACATTTCACTTTTTCATTTTTTTGTTATCTTGGGAAGTCTTTAATCTAAGCTCAAAAGTTCTTCCATGGTTTCACTTCCCCCTTCTCTATTCTCCTGTAGCTCAACAAAACCCCAAAGAATCTATGTACCGATAAATTCTGACCTCTTGATCATTCTGTATTCCATAGCCTTACAAGTCTTGCTGATGCCCCAAACCATTGAACTCCATCTTAGAAAATAGAAACTGAAATTGTACAGCACAGAAGTAGGCCCTTCAGCCCACAATGTTGTACCAAACTAACTAACTTAGTAATCAAATTCCCAAATAAGCTAATCCCTTCTGTCTACACGATGTCCATATGCTTCCTGCACCTTCATAAGTCTATCTAAAAGCTTCTTGAATCCCACTATCAAATTTGCCTCCAAAGTCACACCAGACAGCACATTTCAGGCACCCATTATTCTTCCCTTAAAAAAACATGCCACACACATCTCCTTTGAACTTACCCTACCTCATGTTAAATGTATGCCTTCTGGTATTAGAATTTCAACACTGGGAAAAAGAGATCTCTTTCAGATCTCCTTTCAGCCAACACAGCTACAGGGAAACGAACCCTTCCTTCTAGTACATATCCCCTTATCCAGTTAGCATGCTGATAAGCCTCTACTGCACCCTCTCCAAAGTCTCAACTTCCTTCCTGTAATGGTGACCAGATACTCCAGATGCAACCCAGAGTTTTATAAAGCTATAACATAACTACCTGACTTTTGAGCTCGATTCCTCAAATAATAAAGCAAGAATGTCATATGCTTCATTTATCACCCTATCAACCTGTGCAGCCATGCTTAAAGACCTAAGAATATGGACTCAATCACACCTCTACACATCAGGCTGTTTGTGATAGCTCTCATAATAGTTCTTCATTCTTTTTTCCTGACGTTGACTTGTGTGATGTTTAGTTCTTCCATATTTTTGCAGTTGAAAAAGTTTTGAGTCAATTTGCTGTGATAATGTTGCATGAAAGATTCTGTATGCCTTGAAATTGCAGATGAATCAATTAAGTGCCTTGTGTCACTCTTCACTATGGAAGACACGGGGCAGCATGCCAGATGGGGGCAAAACTAGGTGTAGTTGCTGTTACTAAGGAGGAGGTGCTTGTGAAGCCAAAAGATCTGAAAATACTGTAGATAGCTCACCTGGACCAGATGGACTACACTGCAGGGTTCTGAAAGAGGTAGCTGAAGAGATAGTGGAGGCATTAGCAGTGATTTTTCAAGAATTGCTAGATTCTGGAATGGTTCTGCAGGACTGGAAAACTGCAAATGCTCCTGCACTCTTTAAGAAAGGCATAGGCAAAAGAAAGGAAATTATAGACCAATTAGCCTGACTTCAGCGGTTGGGAAGATGTTGGAGTTCATTATGAAGGATGAGGTTTCAGGGTACTTAGAGGCATATAAAATAAGCTGAGGTCAGCATTGTTTTCCTGCCTGACAAATCTGTTGGAATTCTTTGAGGAAGTAACAGGCAGCATAGATAAAGGAGAGTCTACGTTGTTTACTTGGATTTTCAGAAGGCTTTGGACAAGGTGCCACACATGAGGCTGCTAACAAGATAAGAGCCCTTGGTATTACAGGAAATATGGTAGCATGGGCAGAGGATTGCTGCCGGTGACTAATGGTGTTCCATAGGAGTCGGTATTGGGACCACTCCTTTTCACATTGAATGGCAACAATTTGGATGATGGAACCGATTGATTTGTGTTCAAGTTTTTGGATGATATGAAGATAACTGGAGGGCTGGGTAGTGCTGAAGAAGCAGGAAGCCTGCAAAAGGACTTCAGCGGATTAGAAAAGTGAGCAAAGAAGTGGCAGATAGAATATAGTGCTGAGAAATGTATGGCTGTGTGATTTGGTAGAAAAATAAAGGTGTAGACTATCTTCCAAATGGGGAGAAAATTCAGAATTGGAAAGTGCTAAGGGACTTTGGAGTTCTCGTGCAGGATTCCCTAAAAGTTAACTTGCTAGTTGAGTCAATTGTAAGGAAGGCAAATGCAATGTTAACATTCATATTGTATTGACTACCATATAAAAGCAAGGATGTAAGGCTGAGGCTTTATAAGGCATTGGTCAGACTGCACTTGAAATATTGTGAGACGTTTTGTGCCCCTTATCTATGAAAAGATGTGCTTGCATTGGAGAAGATCCAGAGGAGGTTCAGGAGAATCATTCCAGGAGTGAAAGAGTTAATATATGAGAGGTGTTTGATAGCTCTGGAACTGTATTCGTGGAGTTTAGAAGATTGAGAGGGAATCTGATTGTAACCTATCGAATATTGAAAGGCCTAGATAGAGTGGATGTGGAGAGGATGTTTCCGATGTTGTAGGGGAGTCTAGGACCAGAGAGCACAGCCTCAGGATAGAGGGACATTCAGTTAGCACAAAGATGAGGAGGAATTTCTTTAGGCTAAGCGTGGTGAATCTGTGGAACTTATTACCACAGACTGCTGTAGAGGCCAAGTCATTGAGTATATTTAAAGTGGAGGTTGATTAGTCAGGGCATCAAAGGTTATGGAGAGAAGGCAGGAGAATGGAGTTGGGAGGGATAATAAATTAGCTATGGTGGAGCAACCTAAATGGGATGAATGGGCTAATCTACTCCTATGTCTAATAGTCTTATAGTCTAAAAAATTGTGCTTCTGAAATATTCAGTTCAGTGACTCCTCTTGAAAGTTTATAACCTATTTAAAACTTTTGTCTTTGATCAACCACCTAACCACCAGCTTCAGTATCTATTAATGTGCTTGTGTCAAAATTTTGTTTGCAATATTCCACGAAAGCACATTATGGTGTTTTACTGCATTAGTGATGTTGTGTAAGAATAAATTACTATTGTTAATATTTTTACATGTTGCAAAATCCAAGCCACAAAAAAATGTGGCAGGTAGAACAGAATTAGAATACAGCATGAGGAATTTTGAGAACTGATCGAATATGACAAGTTATTAAGTAGGTGATGCTGGGTCTCAGAATAATGAGGAATGACTTTTGCAGCCGAGCCCTATGATCTACAAGAGGGTCTTGCTGGGATTTAATTTCAGAGGTGTTTTCAATTTAATACATGAAATTTCATGACAATTAATAAACATTCTATTTTTGCTTATTGCATATGGTTTTCATATGCTATAAAGAGTACATTTACTGCAGATTTTCTGCTGGGAAAAAGGTAGTTTGCAATTTCTTTAAAATCATTTAATCATTTATCCTTTCTGATAGGCAAACTTAAAATGCTATTCATATGGAGTGTGTGCGTCTTCTGAGAGCAAATAGACTTTCTGCAGGTGCATACATCTAAATTTTATTTCATTAACTTATTTATAGTAATATTTTGGTTGATGTGCTATGTGTGTTATCTGTTTTTTGGATGCACCATGATCCAGAGAAAAGTTGATTCATTTGGTTGTATAAGACTAACAGTAGTAGTGAGGTTGGGAATGGCATTAAACAGGAAATTAGAAATTCGTGCAATAAAGGAACAGTAGTTATAATGGGTGACTTCAATCTACATATAGATTGGGTGAACCAAATTGGTAAGGGTGCTGAGGAAGAGGATTTCTTGGAATGTATGCAGGATGGTTTTCTGAACCAACACGTCGAGGAACCAACTAGAGAGCAGGCCATTCTATATTGGGTATTGAGCAATGAGGAAGGGTTAGTTAGCAATCTTGTTGTGCGAGGCCACTTGGGTAAGAGTGACCATAATATGGTGGAATTCTTCATTAAGATGGAGGGTGACATAGTTAATTCAGAAACAAAGGTTCTGAACTTAAAGAAGGGTAACTTTGAAGGTATGAGACATGAATTAGCTAAGATAGACTGGCAAATGATACTTAAAGGGTTGACGGTGGATATGCAATGGCAAGCATTTAAAGATCACATGGATGAACTACAACTATTGTTCATCCCAGTTTGGCAAAAAAATAAACCAGGGAAGGTAGTGCACCTGCGGCTGACAAGGGAAATTAGGGATAGTATCAAGTCCAAAGAAGAAACATAAATTAGCAAAAAAAAGTGGCACACCTGAGGACTGGGAGAAATTCATAGACCAGCAGAGGAGGACAAAGGGCTTAATTAGGAAAGGGAAAAAAGATTATGAGAGAAAGCTGGCAGGGACAATAAAAACTGACTGTAAAAGCTTTTATAGATACATGAAAAGAAAAAGATTGGTCAAGACAAATGTTGGTTCATTACAGTCAGAAACAGGTGGATTGATCATAGAGAACAAAGACATGGCAGACCAATTGAATAACTACTTTGGTTCTGTCTTCACTAAGGAGGACATAAATAATCTTCTGGAAATAGTAAGGGACCAAGGGACCAGTTAGATCGAGGAACTGAGGGAAATATATGTTAGTAGGGAAGAGGTGTTAGGTAAATTGAAGGGATTAAAGGCAGATAAATCCCCAGGGCCAGATGGTCTGCATCCCAGAGTGCTTAAGGAAGTAGCCCAAGAAACAGTGGATGCATTAGTGATAATTTTTCAAAACTCCTTAGATTCTGGATTAGTTCCTGAGGATTGGAGGGTGGCTAATGTAACCCCACTTTTTAAAAAAGGAGGGAGAGAGAAACTGGGGTATTATAGACCGGTTAGTCTGACATTGGTGGTGGGGAAAATGCTAGAGTCGGTTATCAAAGATGTGATAACAGCACATTTGGAAAGAGGTGAAATCATCGAACAAAGTTAGCATGGATTTGTGAAAGGAAAATCACGTCTGAGGAATTTTATAGAATTTTTTGAAGATGTAGCTAGTAGAGTGGATAGGGGAGAGCCAGTGGATGTGGTATATTTAGATTTTCAAAAGGCTTTTGACAAGGTCCCACACAGGAGATTAGTGTGCAAACTTAAAGCACACGGTATTGGGGGTATGGTATTGATGTGGATAGGGAATTGGTTGGCAGACAGGAAGCAAAAAGTGGGAGTAAATGGGACCTTTTCAGAATGGCAGGCAGTGATAGTGGGGTACCGCAAGGCTCAGTGCTGGGACCCCAGTTGTTTACAATATATATTAATGATTTAGACGAGGGAATTAAATGCAGCATCTCCAAGTTTGCGGATGACACGAAGCTGGGCGGCGGTGTCAGCTTTGAGGAAGATGCAAAGAAGATGCAGGGTGACTTGGATAGGTTAGGTGAGTGGGCAAATTCACGGCAGATGCAATTTAATGTCGATAAATGTGAGGTTATCCACTTTGGTTGCAAGAACAGGAAAACAGATTATTATCTGAACGGTGGCCGATTAGGAAAAGGGGAGATGCAACAAGACCTGGGTGTCATTGTACACCAGTCATTGAAGGTGGGCATGCAGGTACAGCAGGCGGTGAAAAAGGCAAATGGTATGTTGGCATTCATAGCAAAAGGATTTGAGTAAAGGAGCAGGGAGGTTCTACTGTAGCTGTACAAGGCCTTGGTGAGACCGCACCTAGAATATTGTGTGCAGTTTTGGTCCTGTAATCTGAGGAAAGACATTCCTGCCACAGAGGGAGTACAGACAGGGTTCACCAGATTGATTCCTGGGATGGCAGGTCTTTCATATGAAACAAGACTGGATCGACTAGGCTTATACTCACTGGAATTTAGAAGATTAGGGGGGGATCTTACTGAAACGTATAAAATTCTAAAGGGATTGGACAGGCTAGATGCAGGAAGATCATTTCCAATGTTGGGGAAGTCCAGAACGAAGGGTAAGGGTCACAGTTTAAGGATAAAGGGGAAACCTTTTAGGACCGAGATGAGGAAAAACTTCTTCACACAGAGAGTGGTGAATCTGTGGAATTATCTGCCACAGGAAACAGTTGAGGCCAGATCATTGGCTATATTTAAGAGGAAGTTAGATATGGCCCTTGTGGCTAAAGGGATCAGGGGGTATGGAGAGAAAGCAGGTACAGGTTTCTGAGTTGGATGATCAGCCACGATCATACTGAATGGCGGTGCAGGCTCAAAGGGCCGAAAGGCCTACTCCTGCACCTATTTTCTATGTTTCTAAGACCCATGACCAAAGGATATAGGAGCAGAATTAGGCCAATGGCCAATTGAGTCTGCTCTGCCATTTCATCATGGGTTCTCCATTTTCCTCTCAGTCTCAATCTCCTGCCTTCTCCCCATATCCCTTCATGCCCTGACAAATAAAGAATCTATCAATCTCTTCCTTAAGTATACATAAAGACGGCCTCCACAGCTGCCTGTGGCAATAAATTCCACAGATTCACTACACATTGCAAAAGATATTCATTCTCATCTCCATTTTGTAAGGACACCCCTGTATTCGGAGGCTGTATCTCTGGTCTTAGACCCTCCCACCATAGGAAACATTCTCTCCACAACCACTCTATCAAGGCCTTTCACCATTTGATAGGTTTTAATGAGATTACCCCTCATTCTTCTGAATTCCAATGAATACGGTC
The DNA here is from genome assembly GCF_030144855.1 of Hypanus sabinus. NCBI lineage: Eukaryota > Metazoa > Chordata > Chondrichthyes > Myliobatiformes > Dasyatidae > Hypanus > Hypanus sabinus. The sequence goes on from NC_082727.1 coordinate 43,969,760, forward strand.
CCAGAGTCATCCAACTTTCTTCATATGACAAGCTGTTTAATCCTGGAATAATTTTGATGAACCTGCTTTGAAAACTCTCCAGTTTCAACATATCCTTTCCAAGATCAGGGGCTGAGAATTGCTCACAATATTCCAGGTGAGGCCTCGCCAGTGCTTTATAAAGTCTCAACATTACATCCTTGCTTTTATATTCTAGTCCTCTTGAAATTAATGCAATCATCCCATTTGCCTTCCTCACCACAGACTCAACCTGCAAATTAACCTTCAGGAATCCTGCACAAAGACTTCCAAATCCCTTTGCACCTCAGATTTTTGTAAATTCTCACCATTTAGAAAATAGTCAACCCTTTCATTTCTTCTATAAAAGTGCATGACCACACACTTCCCAACAATGTGACCCACCTGCCACTTCTTTGCCCATTCTCCTAACCTGTCCAGGACCTTCTATAGCCTCTCTATTTCCTCAAAACCACCAGCCCCTCCACCTATCTTTGTATTATCTGCAAACTTTGCAACAAAGCCATCTATTTCATCATCCAAATCATTGACATACAAAATAAAAAGAATCAGTCCCAACACACACCCCCATGGAAAACCACTGGTCACCGGAAGTCAAACAGGAAAGGAGCCCTTTATTTCCACTCTTTGCCTCCTGCCAATCAGCCACTGCTTTATCCATGCTAGAATCTTTCCTGTAATAACATGGGCTCATAGCTTGTTAATCTGCGTCATATGTGGCAACTTGTCAAAGGCTTTCTGAAAATCCAAGTGCACGGCAATCACCAATTCTCCTTTGTCTATCTTGCTTGTTATTTCTTCAAAGACTTCCAACAGATTTGTCAGGCAACACTTTCCCTTGAAGAAAGCATGCTGACTACAGGCTATCTTATCATGTGCCTCCAAGTACCCCAAAACCACATCCTTCAAAATCAACTCCAACATCTTTACAACCGGTGAGGTCAGACTAACTGGTGTATCATTTCCTTTCTTCTGCCTCTCTCCCTTCTTGAAGAGTGGAGTGACATTTGCAATTTTCCAGTCTTCCAGAACCATTCCAGAGTCTAGTAATTCATATAAGAACATTACTAATGTTTCCACAATCTCTTCGGCCATCTCTTTCAGAACCATGGTGTGTATGCCATCTGGTCCAGGTGACTTATCTACCTTCAGACTTTTCAGTTTCCCAAGAACCTTCTCTCTCTTCATGAGCCCTGACACCTGGAACATCCACCATGCTGTTAGTGTTTTCCACAGTGAAGACTGATGCAAAATACTTGTTGAGTTTGTCTGTCATTTCCTTGTCCCCCATTACTACCTCTCCAGCATCGTTTGCCAGCAGTCCGATATCCACTCTCACTCTTTTTACACCTTTTAGTACCCTCTTTGATATTATTGTCTAGCTTACTTTCATGTTCCATCTTTCCCTTCTTAATGTCTTTTTAGCTGCCTTCTGTTGTTATTTAAAAGATTCCCAACCCTCTAACTTCCCACTAATTTTTGCCCTCTCTTTGGCTTTTATGTTGGCTTTGACTCAGCTATGGTGTTACACGAGCGTGGTGGTGGACGAACCCAAGTGCAGAACACAGGCGCAGAGACAGAGTCGGGAGGTGTTATTGATGTAGCAAGTGTGGAATCGATATCCAGGAGTGATGCTAGATTTAGAACGGACAGTCCTAAGAACCATGAAACAAAGTTACTCACACCAGAGTCAACCAATGAACTGGCAGCTCCTTGTTGTGATCACAGGGTCTTTATCCTGTGTTTTCTGATGGGAAGCAGGTGTTTGTAGTTAGTGGAACTTGGAAACGATTGGAAACTAAACGAGGGGATTGAGGCCCAATTCCTGATGTAAATAGCAAGGTGGGGGATTGCCAGAAGGGACCATGACACATGGTTGTGTCATCTTGCCTTCAGAATTCTTCGTCCTCTTTGAGATGTATATATCCTATGCCTTCTGAATCACTTCCATAAATTCCAGCCATTGCTGCTCTGCCATCATCCCTGCCAGTGTTCTTTTCCAATCAATTCTGGCCAACTCCTCTCCCATGCCTCTGTTATTTCCTTTACTCCACTCTAATACTGATATATCTAACTTCAGCTTCTCCTTCTCAAATTTCAGGGTGAATTCAATCCTGTTATGATCACTTTCCCCTAAGGGTTCTTTTACCTTAAGTTATGGTTCATTGCACAACTGCCAATGCAGAATAACATATCCCCTATTGCGCTCAACCACAAGCTGCTCTAAAAAGCTAACTCATAGGTATTCAAGAAATTCCCCTTCTTGGAATCCAGCACCAACCTGATATTGAAATCCTCCATGACTATTGTAGTATTGCTCTTTCCTTTAGATACAATGTGCATCTTTGAACATTAAGCTCCCATGTATAATCTCCTTTTTTGCCGTGATTCAGTGATGTTTACAATACCTTAACTGCCTATCAGTACTGTGCTACAAGATCATGGATCTTATTCCATATACTATGCACATTCAAATATAACACCTTTAGTTCTGTATTCACCTTCTTCAAGTTTGTCCGCCTTTAACATTGCAACTCAACCATTTGGCTGTAATTTTGCCCTATCATCAGCATCTCCTTATTACGAGTCTCTGTTTGTAAACCAACTACCTCATCTTCAGCACTATCAGTCTGGTTCCTATCTCCCTGCCAAATTAGTTTAAACTCACCCAAACAACCCTAGCCAACCTGATCACAACGATATTGGACCCCCTTGGATTCAAGTGTAATCTGTCCCTTTTGTACAAGTCATTCCTTCCCAAGAAAAGATGACAATGATTCATAAATCTGAACCCTTTCATCCTCCACCAGTTCCTGTTCCTCAGCCATGTATTCACCTGCCAAATCATCCTATTCTTACTGGCAATCCAGAGATTTCTACCCTGGAGGTCCTGGTTCTCAGCTTTCTACCTAGCTCCCTAAAATCTCACTTCAGGACCTCCTGACCTTGTCTGTCTATGTTATTGGTGCCAGTATGTACCAAGACCTCTGGCTGCTCGCCCTCGTCCTTGAGAACGCTATGGACACAATCCGAGACATCCCTGATCCTGGCACCAAGGAGGCAAAATATCATCTGGGTTTCTCTATCACACCCACAGAACCTTGTCTCTATTCCTTTGACCCAAGAATCTCCTATCAAAACTGCGGTCCTCTTCACCTCTCTGTTCTTCTGAGCCACAGCACCAGACTCAGTTCCAGAGACTTGGTCACTGTGGCTCCCCCCGATAGCTCATCCTCCTCAATAATATCTAAGTTTTATATTTATTATTGAGGGGAGCAGCCACGGGTGTACTATGCACTGGCTGTGCATATCCCCTCCTTCTCCTGATAATCACCCAGTTATCTGTCTCCTATAAACCTTGGTGTGACCTCCTCCCTGCAGCTTCCGTCTATCACCTCCTCATTCTCCCTTATGAGCCCAATATATATATATATATATATACAGTCCAATGACAATTAACATGAACTTGAACTTGTGCTGGTATTCACCCATATTCCAAAGATGTATGGGTTAGGGTTAGTCAGTTCTGGGTATGCCATGTTGGTGCTGGAAGCATGATGACACTTTTGGCTGCCCCCAGCACATCCTTGAACTGTTGATACACACAAATTATTTCACTCTACATTTTAATGTTTCCATATGATGTAATCAATTAAGCTAATCTTTATTTTAAGATCTTTAATATTTACTCATTGCTTTCACAACAATTCTTTATTTTATTAACAGGTGACCCCTGTTTCCATCCAAGGGTCAGTGTGGGTATGGTGGAGGATTACAAATACCTGGGGATACGAATTGACAATAAACGGGACTGGTCAAAGAACACTGAGGCTGTCTACAAGAAAGGTCAGAGGCATCTCTACTTCCTGAGAACACTGAGGTCCTTTAACATCTGCCGGATGATGCTGAGGATGTTCTACGAGTCTGTGGTGGCCAGTGCTATCATGTTTGCTGTTGTGTGCTGGGGCAGCAGACTGAGTGTAGCAGACACCAACAGAATCAACAAACTCATTTGTAAGGCCAGTAATGTTGTGGGGGTGGAACTGGACTCTCTGACGGTGGTGTCTGAAAAGAGGATGCTGTCTAAGTTGCATGCCATCTTGGATAATGTCTCCCATCCACTCCATAATGTACTGGTTAGGCACAGGAGTATGTTCAGCCAGAGTCTCATTCCACCGAGAAGCAATACTGAACATCATAGGAAGTCATTCCTGCCTGTGGCCATCAAACTTTACAGCTCCTCCATCGGAGTGTCAGACACCCTGAGCCAATAGGCTGGTTGGTCCTGGACTTATTTCCACTTGGAATAATTTACTTATTATTATTTAATTATTTATGGTTTTATATTGCTATATTTCTACACTATTCTTGGTTGGTGCGACTGTAACGAAACCCAATTTCTCTCGGGATCAATAATGTATGTCTGTCTGTCTGTCTGTCTGTCTTTCCTGACTTTGACTTGTGTGATATTTAGTCCCTCAATATTATTGCTGTTTTACAAACTTGAGTGTATCTGCTGTGATGAACTGGCATAAAAGATGTGCCTTGAAAATTGTGCTTCTGAGTTGTTCGGTTCAGTGATTCTCGAAGTATGAGATGGGAAACATGTTACAATAGGACTAAGTTTTTTTCAATAATCTAAAACATCTCCATTGGCATACTTCAGGTGCCTTGGGGAATGTTCTGTTTTAACATGATAGATATATATCGTCATCTATTGAACAAGTAACTCTCAAGACCATTGACTTAGTGTGAATTCTGCTTTTAATATGTATGTTTTAGGAAATGTTGTTATTTATAAATTGTCTAATTAAATCTCAGCATCTATGAGTGATAATGACAAGGCTAATCTTCAAACTCTCAGACCAACACAGAAGTGTGATAGAATCCAAATATCAAAAACACATTGTGAGAAACAATAACCTAAAAAGCATTAATGAGGGCTCTATTGTATTACTCACCCTGTTTCCAGTTTTAACAAGTAAATTGATAGAAGAACTAGGATGGTGAAAGAAAAATTAGGAAGGATTTAGAGCAACTTCATTGGTCTACGTTTAATTGCTGACAATGGACAGAGTGGGGAGGGGGTACACAAATGTTGTTGGTGGACCCCCTAGGTTCTTAGATTGAGTAAATTATAAGACTGCTGAGACCCAGAGATCAAATCTATACCCACTCACTTCTGCCACAGGAAACCCTATGACAGAGTACACAATCTAAATGCTGGAGGAACTTGGCAGGTCATGCAACATCTAGGGAAGGTAATAAGGTAATATTTTGGGCCAAGGCCCTTCTTCAGGACTGGAAAGGCAGGGAGAAGGAGCCATAATAAGAAGGTGGGGGAGGGGAAGGAGTACAAGCTGTGTGGTGGTAGGTGAAGCCGGGTGAGGGGGATGAAGTGAGAAGTTGGGAGGTGATAGGTGGAAAAGGTAAAGGGCCAAAGAAGAAGGAATCTGATAGGAGAGGAGGGTGGACCTTGGGAGAAAGGAAGGAGGAATCAGAATGAGGTGATAGGCAGATGAGAAGGGGTAAGAGGGTTCCAGAATAGGGAATGGAAGGGGAGAGAAAGGGAAGGAGGCAGAAATTACTGGGAGGTTGACAAATCAGTGTTACTGGGATTCACTGAATGTTCCTTCTGGATTTATTTTCCTTAGCATCAACTTTTGTTTTTCAGAATCAGGTTTAATATAATTGGCATATATCATGAAATTTGATGTTTCATAGCAGCAGTACAATGCAATGTATAATAAAAATTATACATTACAAAAAGTATACATTTAAAAACATAAGTGGTGAAAAAAGAGGGGAAAATAGTGAGGTAGTGTCCATGGGTATATCCACTCATAAATCTGACAGCAGAGGAGAAGAAGCTATTCCTGAAACACTGAGTGTGTGTTTTCATGCGACCATACCTCCTTATTGATTGTAGCAATGAGAAAAAGGCATGTTGTGGGTGATGGAGGTCCTCAGTAATGGATGCTGCATTTTTGAAGCATCGCTTTTTGAAGCTCTCCTGCATGCTGGGGTGGCCAGCGCCCATAGTGGAGCTTGCTGAGTTTACAACTTTCTGCATCTTTTTCCGATCCTGTACAGTGCCCCTCCACCCCCTGCTATATCAGACTGTGATGCAACCAGTTATAATGCTCTCCATACTGCATCTGTATAAATTTGCAAGAGTCTTTGGTGACATACCAAGTCTCTTCAAACTCCTAATGAAATACAACTGCTGCCCTGTCTTTTTTGTAATTGCTTCAATATGTTGGGTCTTGGATAGATCCTCAGAGGTGCTGAAACCCAGGAACTTGAAACTGCTCACCCTTTCCACTGCTGATCCCTCAATGAAGACTGTTGTGTGTTCCCTCAACTTCCCCTTCGTAAAATCCACAATCAATTTCTTGGACTTATTGATGTTGGGTGCAAGGTATTTGCTGCAACACCACTCAACTAGCAGATCTATCTCACTCCTGTACACCTCCTCATCAATATCTGCAATTCTGCCAACAATAGCTGTGCCATCAGCAAATTTATAGATTGGTGTTTGAGCTGGGCTTAGCCACATAGTCACGAGTGTAGAGAGGGTAGAGAAGTGGGCCGAGCACACATTCTTGAGGTTCACCTGCGCTGACCACCAGTGAGAGATGTTATTTCCCACAGACTGTGGTCTCCCAGTGAGGAAGTCAAGGATCTTGTTGCAGAGGGAGGTCAGAGCCCCAGGATTTGGAGCTTGTTAAATACAGTAGAACTGAGAGTATGATTGGGTTGAATGCTGAACTGTATTCAACAAATAACAGTCTGGAGCAAGTACTGCCCTTGTCCAAGTGATCATTGATAATTTCTTAATGCTGTTCATTACATTTGAAATGCAAGTCTCCTACTTGTTTTTAGTGGACATTGTTTCTTATGTGCTGGGTGCATCATATTGTCAATGAACTCCTGAAATGAAAAGCGGTGAATTGGAATGGACTCCAGACTGCCATGTTCAAAGTCTGTTATTTTGTACTTCTTTTCTAATGACTGCCATAATACTCCAAGCAGTCCAATGATAGAAACACAGTGAGTTGTTGTGTCCATGCAAGACAACAAAGGCTAAATGCTACAAATTTGATTTCAATTTAACGCTAGTAGCTTTTTAGTGAATTCTGAATGGTAGCTGATTTCAAACTTCAATTACCAAGTCAGAAAACAGAATGAAAAATATTGGTTATTAAAATAATGCTGGTATGCTGACATGTGGCAAATGCATTGAACAAAAACCATTCTTTGCATAAGTAGTTGTTGCAAGCTTCTCCTGCTTTCATGGAATAATTGTGCAAGTCAAGTTAATCTGAAGGCTTTAAACCAAAATCAATTGTTGAAATCAATAAATGATTTTATTTTGATGCACTGCTATACATTTACTGTCTATTGAGTAAAAATATTTTGCATGTATATTCCATAAAATTCAAAGGTAATTAAACATTATTTGAAATTACTCATATTGCTTCTAGAACATTTTAAAAACCTTTCAGTTTCTGTTTTAATAAAGTAGATAGGATATTTTTCTTTTTTTTACATTTCAAATCTTTCAAGTATTTAAAAAACAATTTATTCTGTAATGAACATTATAATTAAATGCCTCCATTTGTAACTGTAAACAGAAAATCAAATTCTTTCAACACACACAAAATGCCGGTGGAAGCAGCAGGCCAGGCAGTGTACTTCTCCCTATAGATGCTGCCTGGCCTGCTGCGTTCCGCCAGCATTTTGTGTGTGTTGCTTCAATTTCCAGCATCTGCAGATTTCCTTGTGTTTGCGCTTTTAAAATCAAATTCTCTCATTTAGATACCTTATTTGCCGAAAATAGCTTTTCCGCAATACAATCCCAACATAGTTTCAAGGGTAATAGATAGTTTAATGGGATTGGGGTGGTAAAGAATTATCATGGAACTATGCGAATCACAGAAATACTCGCTTATCCACAGAATACATTATGATTCATGTTAATTCTTAAACAGCTTTGGGCGAAATGTTTTTTTAAAGTCAGTGTTAATATTTTACTAGACTCTTGTTCATCTCACTTTCCCCTTTAGGCCTGAGATAGGTATCCCAATGAGCAGTGATTTAGCATGTTCTAGCGTTGCTATCGGACTATAGTAGCTGCCGAGCAGCGAACATTCTACAATTATCCAGAAGGTTAGCCAAACGCGAAAACATTGAGTTCAGCTTCGATGAGAATGTACTTTCAGCATTGTGACTTTTTCCTTCTGAAAGTACACTAAGACTTGTTCATTTTTAACGGCTCAATAAAACGTACTGCGATATCAGTTTGTTTCCAAATAAAGTATGTTTAATTCTCGTCCGAATCCAAAATTTGCACTTGGAAACAAAATTGAAAAGTAGCCATTTAAGTACCAGATACACGAAACTCGCGAAACATCTACGCAAAGACTTCAAATGTGTCCAGAACTGATACAAATTAAACTGAAATGTATATATGTGCAGTCTATGAAATGCTAGTATTGAGATATTCAGTTGAAGAGATAAGGGTTGAAGTTGACTCAGGTCGAAGGACTCCCAAACTAAGTCAGCTGTTATTAATATAGCATTATAGTCCCCACGATAAACCGAAAAGAGTTAGAGACAATTGTCTGTTTGTTCTGTCTTTGTTATGCGTGTTCATTAAGTTCTCAAGCATCTACAACTAGTTGTTACACCTTAACTCAAAAATTTGATCCGCACACAAAAATCATGTGCGGCAGGCAGTCTGTTTTTATACGAGTTGTTTTATTCTCGCAATTTACTTCCAGAAATGGATACACCGTCTATGAAGGTACTCAGTATACTTACGTGTATCGTACCCAGCTTGCTTTAATAATCAGAAAAGGTTTGATATACAATAAATAATAATTCTAATCACGAAAGATTTCTCTTTTCAATTTCACTAAACTCCAATACTGGTCAACATTGATAAATAATTAATTGATAATTTAACCTCCTCTCAAAATGTTTTCTAGATTTACTTGACTTTCACTGAAGTGGTTTAATGTTTTGGAATTAACCAGAACATGTCAAGTTGCACCATCGCGAGTCGATTTGGAGGTTTAAGTGGAAAGCACTGTGCGCATTTTCATCGGTCGGCATTTTGTTCTGAAAATATTCTGGATACGATACGAATGGGAATGCTGACTTGTCTCCCTCCCTTCAATAAGTACAACCTGTACACTTAGCGAAACTCTGCACGGTCATTTGAATCTCGGACCATTTGGAGGATCCCATTACTTGCTTTACCTCTGAGGGTCGAATCGATCTACGAGACCTGTCGTGTGCTAGCTCCTCCATAATTTATGTAACTTGATCTTAAAAAAGACAGCAGCCATTTACTTCCGTGTCGAAACCATTAAAACAACTATGTTTAATGACACCCAACACAAGTCAACAGGAATCGAAGAGGTTTCACAGCGTTAAATCATGGTCTGTTCATTTGAATTGGTCAGACGGTGGGTGCTGTGGGGAGAGCGGGTGTTAGATGTGGACGTTAATTGGTTTTCCCTAAACTATCAATTCCCGTTGAAATAAATAAATGTAAGATAAAAATAGACGTTTCAAATTCAATTAAAACGAGTTATTTGTTCACTTTCAATTCATAAGTTATGTAAATATATAAAGATAATAAAGTTATACGTATAACTGTAAAACATAAATGTCCAATGTTTCTATGACTGCTGCCCTAACTTTTCATAAACCGGTCGTTGTTTTGAATCTTTTGAACCTATCTAGTTCAAAAGATTCGATATCGAAACGGTATCGACTGCAGTGAACACGTCTATTTCTTCTTTGCTCCTTTTAAAACGTCAGTTGAAGCCATTCTTATCACAAAACAAGTCATTTGGACGTTGCAATAAATTGGAGAATATTGAAGTTTCATACCGCTTGATACAGTGGATCGGTTGCAGCGAATGTGAGAATATGAAACCGGTTGAAAGCGACGGGGCTTATCAAAGAAAATCTTTCAAACAAAACCTAGTGGTCTACTAATTCCAAGATGTAAACCCTTATTGAGATTAAATTTGACGGGATATACATGGATTAATAACAGCAGTTGAAAAGGAGCTAGACCAAATCGCCGATATATTATTTTTAAATGTCACTATGTTATTGAAAAATGACAGGAACTGAGATATAAAACAACGTGGAGTGCAAATCGGGGGGCTTCTCTGAACAAAATGTTGAAATGGGAGGCACCGGCATGAACAAAATTGGTAATTAGAGCAATCTTGTTGCATTGCCGTAGTTGAGTCTTTTAGATTAAGGAAATTCATTAAGTCCTAATTTAAATACTTTGCACATTGGCAATCGATAAGTGTCTGGTAAACGTTCCCTCGAAATGAAAATGTCCCAATTAATCACGACCGTGTTACCTGACGCTAATCTGATCTTTTCGATTTTATATGAAGTCACTTGGATTTCAATACTTTGTGTTGGATAAGGACTCTGGATGCGCGAGTCTGTTAGATGGTACTTAACGCGCTACTGAAACATAAAGGAACCTGCCTTATTCCCACTTACCTGTTGTGATTGTTGTCACCAGTTTTCTGCCTTTAGTACGAAAAGGATGTTCAGTTGTCGAAGATTGCGATTACTAACTGAAATAATATAGTTAATGCTAAATTTCTAATGAAAGTGCTATGACTTGGGAGCCTGGGTTTGAGTCCATCCCTGCTAAACCCTCTTTGCTCGCTAGAGGTCTCGCCGTACATTCTCAAAGCGCTTGTTTGGTAAAACATTGACCTCCGCTACTTAAACTTTACAGTTGCGTGAACTACTCTGCTTGGGATGAAGCTAAGACAAACCGATTCACGTTACTACAAAACTTTGTACCAAATGCGAATACTTGCGCCTATTATAATCTCTTTCCATATTCAGCTCGCATATCATAGTTAATGCTACGGGTGATTTCTTAAAAGTAGTATTGTTGAATTAAATGATTGAAGTATAACTTTCAAGTAACCATCCCAGTGGAAATATGTATCATAGGAGCTATTAATTATAATTTCAAATTACATGGAACATGATAGAGGATTATAATTAGTTTCAGGGAGAGTTGATGCATATTAAAACTTGTTAATCTCGAAGGAAAAGGAGGACCAGTTTAATAAACAATAGTACAATTTAAGTTTTCCATATAAGTTGAATTTTATTCAGCTATGTTTTAAGATATTTCATATTAATTTAAGTGAGTGTTTAATACTGAATAAATATATACAAGCCATTTCACTTTCTGAGTTCAGTCTTGTACATTATTCGTCCAGTTGTTTAGCCGATCATTTTTAATGTTCAAACGGTGAACCTGAAAATCTTCAAATATTTAAAACAAATCCGACGTAAATATGAAATCATGGTTCGTAACGCTTGTGAATTATTTCAAAACTCGCACAAACTGTGGATTTCCAAAAAAAAATTAAAATAATTTTAAATGAATGAAATGGCAATAAAAAATGACAGGCATTTTAACGGAGCATCAGAGAATTGTATTTCACTCACATTGTAAGCTGTCATGTACAATGAGTCTTTTCCCCATGATAACGAGTGGAACAGCTGTTCCGAATTAGTTCGTTTACTATCAGGCACACCGAAAAAGAGGAGGCTTTATGATTTCCGTTTCAGCAACAAGTAGATGAGATGAATTCTTCGGTCTTTGCGGGCAATTGAAATTGCAAGCAATGTCGTGGAATATTCGTGTACCATAATCGCTCAAATCACAAATGTTGAAGCGGGTTATACCTAACTTTAAAAATAAACTCGGTGAATTCGTTGTTGAGATGTTATTTTTGACATTAAGTAGTCCGCTTTTTTGGAAAGTTAAATTCTTGCTCTTAGCTATTAACTTTGAACTCACTAAAAGCCCAAAGAAGAAATTCTCACAATCCCTTAAATATTTCTGGAGAATCGTAATTCCTGAGGAAAATCCCATTGCTGAAAGATAGCGATATACTTCAGTGAACTTATTACATTTGTTTCAATGAGCCTTTCCCTTCTCTTCGTTGATCATTTCATTTAATACCACAGAAGAGTGAGATCTGTTAAATTACACGGCAATTAAGGATAACGCGGGCATCAGACTCTTCGTTCTGCAACTAAATGAGTTTGACTTCTGTGGACTTTTGTCCGAAACAACCTGAACTCCAGTCCAATTATAGTAAAAACAAAGTTGCACAAATTTTAAAAATGAAGGAGAAGAATGCCGTTCCAGAGAGAGGGGGCGGGAGAGAGAGAGAGAAGGAGGAAGAGATTTAATTGTTCCTTAGACAAATATGAAATAAAACTCAAACGGAAACCAATGTACAGTCTGTGGTCTGGATAAGTGTTTTGGTCTCTAAGTAGAATCGGTTGCTCCGAATTCCAAAGTGACGCACCTCCAGCGAGCCAGGAAGGAGTAGGAATTGGAGGCGAACGCCCAATCACATGGACACAGTGGCCGCCGTTGACCAATCGGGATGGGAGAGTGGCAGGTGCTGCTGTGGTTTATCAGCGCATCTCCCGCGCCCTAGCGATCGAATCGAGTCAATTTCACCTTAAACCCGGGAAAGCGTGCAGGCAAGAGAACAGAGCTTTGAGCAGCCAGACTTCTTGGACATTTCTCTGGATACACTCTCCTGGAAAAATAATAACAACACTTGCCGTTAGGGGCACACTTATCTCCAACCCAGATTTTAAAAAATAATCAAGAGCAAACACGACCCAAGATCTCGCAGCATTTACTGGTGGGTCCTGTCAAATTTATGATCTGATCAAATGTTAGCCGTCGGGCAGATGGATAATCGCCAGAGTGCATTCGTCCTGAGCAGTACGCCGCTGGCTGCGCTTCATAATATGACTGAAATGAAGACATCTATATTTCCCTACTCTTTGCAGAATCCCTCGAGCTTCAAAGCCCCGGCTCTGGCGAGTTTGAACGCACAGATCCCACTGGGAACGCCGCACGGAATTAGCGACATTCTAGGCCGCCCATCCACAACTGGCAATCTGCTCTCCGGACTTCCTCGACTGAGCGGACTTGCCACTACGGCGGGGATGTATTTTAGTCCAACAGCAGCTGCCGTCTCGAGGTACCCCAAGCCCCTTGCTGAATTGCCGGGGAGACCACCAATCTTCTGGCCGGGAATGATGCAGGGGTCCCCATGGAGAGATCCCAGGTTGGCCTGTCCAAGTACGTACGGTGAACGCACATTTGCATTTTTTTTTAAATTAAAAAAAAATATATAAAATAATAGCACGCAGGAGTCTGCTCTCAAGACTGCCGTGTGATTTCTCTTGCCAAAACACGGTCTTGACATTTCTGATTTTGTAGAAATGTTTTCAGTTAAGCATTTCAAAACTTTGGCTGATATACAGCTGCCATTGTCGTAATCATCGGTAATAAACATTGATTCAATTGATGAGACGTGGCTCGTTAATCAATGCGGCCTGATGATCACTTCTCTATTGTGGGAGGAAATAATATTCTTTAACCAGTTGGTTCAAATTTGTAAAAATAATTACAGAGCTAATATCAGTTGATCAACACCCGCCTCTGTTTCTTTACTTGCATACGCTGAACTTTAAAAACACGACCAGCTAGTTTAAATGGGCTCGTGTGTTTTGATGTGTTTCGTTGTTTTTAAGTTGTTTTCCTTTTCTTCCCACAGCGCAAGGTAGTTTAGTTCTGGACAAGGACGGAAAGAAGAAACATTCCAGGCCAACATTTTCAGGTCAACAAATTTTTGCCTTGGAGAAGACCTTTGAACAAACGAAATATTTAGCCGGACCAGAAAGAGCCAGATTAGCTTATTCTCTAGGAATGACAGAAAGCCAAGTTAAGGTAAAACATTTTCCATCTTCACTGCAATAAATAAACTAAAAGAGACAGGAAATGTATTGTACACCAATTCGGAGGCAAACAGGCCGCTGCTTTCTTGATTAAATGTTACAAGAGTCTTAGTTAATTGGACTTTCAAACCTTGGGTTGAACGCTGCCGAATTGCAGATATTTCTGACCAGAGTTCAGGAAACATAATCCGAATACTTTTACCAGGCCAGGATTTGAAACAAACTAAAATACTTTTTTGATATTCAAGCGAATGGAAGGCTCTACAAACACTTAAATAAAAATGGCCAAGTGTTTTGTTTTTAAATTGTTGGGAATATACTGTAGGTCGTAAAGTAAAAGTTCTGAATGACGGTAAACCGCTCATTGTGTACATGTATTCTACCTTACTAAAACTGGTTGTCCTTTAAGAATTAACGATATTGGCCTGAAGACTATTGCTAGTACTTTTGTTTTGTTTTTGCAAGACTCTCCACCGCAAATAGTTTCAGGGTAAACCGTGATGCTGCCGAAATGTGTATTGAGACCTAAAACAGTTCACAATTTCCTCTCTACACGCCGTTGTTTCTTTTCACTTAGTTTTAAGACTTTGAAGAGCTATTAGGCAAATAGAAAACTCAGCTCCTCCCACCGCTGCATCTGCAATTTTTAAGAAAATAGTTTAATTACGTTGCGGGTTGTTGTCGTTTTGTTGCGGCCTTGCAAATGAAAGTAAGGCTGGAAGGGTAGCGGGAAATGGCAGTGGAATGCGCATCATTTATTTTGTTCCATTTTGTGTGCTTGCAACAGGTGTGGTTTCAGAACAGACGGACCAAATGGAGGAAGAAGCACGCTGCCGAAATGGCTACGGCCAAGAAGAAGCACGACTCAGAGACTGAAAAACTTAAAGAAACGTCGGAAAACGAAGAGGACGAGGATGAGTACAATAGACCTCTGGATCCCAACTCAGACGACGAGAAAATCACACGATTACTGAAAAAGCACAAAACCGCCAGTACCCTTACCATCCTGGACCCACACAACAACAGCCCAGAAATTTTGTGACAAACTTCAACACAAAAAAAGGCGAAATAATTATTTGAAGAACTTCAAAGGCTGAATTAACCAGGGTATAAAAACGTTTTAAATAAATCGATGTTCCACAGAAATAAGTGATATGTGTTGTACAGCCTAATGTATGTGAGATGTATATATTTTTTACAGAATAAGTTATGGAATTATCTTACAGCCTGATTATATCAATTACGGACTGAACCTGTGCAGAAGACAGACCATTTGGAAAGAGAAGCTGGGATTTTATCTTCCCCCTTCAATCTCCATTATTCCCGTCTTTTTCTTAGGATTTTCGGTGTTAAGAAATAACAACCAGAACTCATCGTTTTGTATGAATTACAGATTTAAACTGTAGCTGTACATATTATGATGCACGCTTGTGTTGTAAAAAATTAAATGTAAATTTTTTGTGTATTTACATTCAAAAGCTAATATTTTGTTTTCGCCCGTGATGGTGAATTCCTTCGGAGGCTTCATTCCAAATCGGGGCCATCAAATCCCAAGGAAACCTCTGAATATTCTGTTGAAGATGATTGGAAGGATATTATTGCGTTCACGATAGTTGAAAAAAGAACTTTGTATTGCCAATAAATTATTTAACAATATGAAACCTAGTCGTCCGAATCCGGCTGGTTTTGTACGCCGAATTAAGTGCCGGATCACTTAAGCGATGGGTCAGATTATATCTGGTTAAAACACTTGCTTTTGGCTCGCTGTGAATTACAGAGATGAACAATCGGTGATCAATCTAACAAAAGCTGTTGAATATCGGGTCTGTGGTTTTATGGTACCTGAAATACCTTAAAGTTTAATAGCACAGTGCGAATTCATAACCACATGCAGTAGATATGTATTCTGCGCCGTACAATTTAATACTATTTAAAGGAAAGGTTTATCTCTGAAATCAAATTCCCAAGTATTTTTTACAAAATTCGGGCTGATCAGCAAAGTGGTTGTCGTGCTTAAAAAGGGACTCGAGCAGAAAGAAATCAACAGGTTTAAACATTCGAAGTGTCTGGAGCAGAATAATTTGTAATAACATGTTAGGATCCAGAATGATTGAATATATTACAACATCCTAGTAGCTAAAACATCTAACTTTACAATCAGTCTGGTAAGATTTGCAGATAAGGCAACTAATGAACCCAGCCAATATTCTCAATTTTAACAGGTTGGAATTTAATTCTTGGCCACGTTAAGCTTAATTGTATAATATTTTGGAGTTTATAGTCACGATTTTGATTGTTTTAGCATCTTTTATGTTTGAATTGACACGTTTTAATGCAAATTGTTTATATGCGTTCGGTGGCTTTTTCGCCCTCGATAAACTACGTGTTCATGCCCTAGTTAAGATGATGAAAATTGATGAAAATGTATCGTTTAAAACATTTTGATTCCTAGAATTGTGAAGGTCTGACGTATGAGGTGTGGGCTAGGCTTCTGGCCATTCTACTCTGGGGCAAAATAAATATTCGGCCCACGTTATTCCAAAATCATATTTGTAACAGTAGACGCTTGTTTAATTTCTAGATTCGTTAGTAGGTCGATGGAAGAGCCGAAATGCAGATATATTTTAAAGCATTGAGGCAGGCTATTCGGTCCACGGCTATAGAAGGTCAAACTCACGGTCTCGTACGTTTGAGACCTTTCAGAAAATTTGTTCAAAGCCATTTCTTTTAGAAAGTGTATCGAAATATTCAAGTACATTGAGCCAATTAAATTAACGTTCGAATATTTATAAAAATTCACGACCGTTTGGCGCAGATTGTGGATTTCGTTTAATTACTTCAAATGTATAGTTTTGAAGAACTTACCGTGGATTTGAGAGAGGTTTTGAGGGCAAGTAAGCCTTTTATTTCTGTGGAGACCAGCTATTGGTATTGAAGGTGGCTTTGCATACAGAGCTAGGAAAATCCATTTAATTGTGATCTGAAAATAAATTAAAGCATCACATCCCAAAGTGAACGGGGACATTTTGTTAAAGAGAGCGCGCCTTAAAACTTCAAAAACTCCGGAGAAAACTAGTGAAATCTCGAAGGGGTGATTCACGTCGTGAGCTAGGACAGATTGTCAGAAACATGTCTAAGTGACAGAGCAGAGGTTTGATCGGATGGAAAGGTCACATTGATCTCTGTGTTAAACCTTACAGAGCAGCAAACAGAAATGAGGAAAAGCGCTGATTCAAATAAGCAAGGTACGGAAGGGCTGAAAAGCGGATTCTCGTCCAGCCCCATTTACTTTGAGCCGCAAAATTGCTTTTGAAAAAGGGCAGAATTTTGTGGATAGAAACACATGTTCTCTTTGTTGCAGTTGTTACCGTCCACAATATTGTGCGAAGTTTAAATTTAAGAATAAGAAATTTGTCTTTCGCCGAGATTACAAACCAAAAGAAAATTATTTAAAGAAGATTAAAACACAAAATAATTGTCACAAACGTCTGTAAATTATAAGAAGGAAGTAAATATTTTAAGGCGAATGAAACAATATGACGAGAGGTCGGATAGTTTTTAGAGGTACTCCTGATGGCATTAAACAACCAACTTTCAATGATATAAAGTGATCCTTTACTTTAAAAGCTATTTTTCCCGAAATATTTACAGCACCTTATAGTTTCAATTCTCCACCCCAAAAATCATCTGGCGTTTATCTCATTTGAGATGCTTCCTAACCTCTGAAATTGACAGTGACTTTTGAGTGAATTTGTATCAACTTTCAAGCACGAATTGAGGGTTATGAAAAAAGATGATAAGCTAATCGGAAGGACATGATGCATTCGGCATCAGGTTTCATGTCAGTAAGTTTTCCCTGCTAAGACACCCGAGCTTTGTGCAGAGTTAAATATGTTAGAAACCCACCCAGATCTGGTTGTTACTAAATGACTAGAGATAACATCAGCCACTTGACCGTGTCCGCCAATTTCGAGCTGAAAACACGGATGGCTCACTAATATTAAATTTAATGTGACATCATTTAAATCTATATCTGACAATGCATCTCTGATGATAGAAACGCGTCACTTGTTACTGAAGCATCAAAGCAGCCGTGGAAGTTCAAGACAACTTTCCCGTGATATGTTGCTGGAGGATGAAAATAATAGTCTAATCGTAAACTTGGTCATCTTCCTGTTTTTTTTTGTTCCCTTCTTTGCCTGATAACTGGGCCATTCTCTCTGTCTCTCGGAGTCTGCACAGTACTTTGGTGTGTGTGTGACCGTGAGTGAGAGAGAAAGAGAGAGACAGAGAGAGTGAGGGACAGGCACCCGCCTCAACTTCAACCTTCATTTTTGCCTACGAACTGAGGCACCTCCTACATTCGAAATCTCGTTCTCGCGTTCGACGCTTGGTTTTGGGGACGGGAAAGGCCGCCGAGAAGTGCAAAGAAAGCAAAACAAGAGATTCTCGATACGTATCAAAATGATCCCAGTCATTAGAAAGACCAGTCCGAAACAGAAAAGACGAATTATGTCCGTTTAATTGTTTGAGAAAGAAAGAAATTTATTTCTATAGCCCATAAACGTCACATAAGTTGAAACTTTGATTTAATAAAATAGTTTACAGTGAGTGGCTATCGATACATGGGCACATTGGTACAGCTTGTCTGCACTGTATTTTTGTTTACACTTTGTCTACAAACGAGAATGATCTCACGGTCACGGGCGCATAAATTCTGCCGGTAGACACAAAATCATTTCCAATCGTAGTGATTTATACGAAAACACGCATCAATCCACTGCCATCAAGTAGCTGTGAACTTTGTAGTGTACTAAATTAAATCGATAGAAGAAACGTTTCGCCATTGGCTGTGTTTCCAATCTTCAGACCTAATCATCTTTTAAATGCCGTAAAGAAGGCAGCGTGTAAAGTTGGCGATATTAGCACTGGAGATTAAATATAGGCGGTAGAATACGAAATTTGCAACTTTGGGTTTCGGGGGTTTATATACAATCCATTGAAGCACATGTAGCAAGATAAAGCTGAAGAAAGGATTCCCACTAAACTCTGTCCATAGATACTTGGCACCATATGCAGTAACAAAAATAGACAGAAATAGTTTACAAAAAATCTCATGGTTCCCATCTTATTAAATTTCACATTCTGAAAACTTGGCATTATTTAGGAATAAGTTACAACTGAAAGACTTAACGCGGACAGGCTGCTATTTATGTATGGTGGTTATAATAAATCTGATTTATCAACAATGGCATAATCTAAGTTATCTAAAGCATAGTTTGGTCAAGAACTTATAGATTTATATATTGAATTTACTATTGATAATAACTAAGGTGATATGTCAGATGACAAGCAGCCAATGTTTACAAAAAGAATTTCGCATAGGGCAGTTGAAAGTATATTATAAATTAGTTTTTTTCTTTAAAAGTGGATATAAAACCGAAGAGCAGCTAAAATGTGATTCAAAACAAGATAATGTGGCAATACGTAGTATAGGAATTCACCAAAACAAAAATACCTAACTAGCCTAACACAGACATAAAATGGTGAGAGAAATCTCAATAAAATCATGGCTGAAAGGAAATCCACTACCTGTACAATCGAATGTACAAAAAACCCTCTCTAGTACAGTATTGATATACAATTTTCGCATTGCACTTCATACATTTTTACATGAGGAAACAGCTTCTTTTGTTAAAAGACAGACAATGTTTTCTGCTAAATATTATAAATGTGAGATATTTAAAAGGTGTAGTAAATTCTACTGTTAGCGTTTGGCAACAAATCTGTGACACATTTTAAAATTGTCCCACATTCAATTCAAGTGTCACAGGAATGTACGAAATGGTGAGGTATGTGTGGCCATCTTGAACAGACTTCAGGCGTCAAAGCAGAATGGATGATGAACAGTCTGAGGTGAGGGCCCAAGAAATACAGCATCAACATAGGTTGGATTTACAAAGATGTCTGTGAGTGTTCTGATGTCCCCGCTGGTCCACTTTCATTAATTTGGTGCAAACGGACTAGAGGGCAGTTTCGCGAAAGATCTTCTCATTTCGTTGACACTTCTTACCTGCAAGGCAAGCAAAAGAGCAGCAAACAAAACCTTGTTCAGTACAGTAACGTACGGAAGTCAGAATAATCAAAATTCAATTGTACCAGCATGTTAATTTAAGGCCCAAAAAGAAGGTTGATGAATTGTAAAAAGTAAAATAAAACATTAATATTTACCACCACATCACTGCACCACACAACAGTTGCGCATATTTCTATTAGGTTTACCTGCCCCAGCAGCTATTCGAAAGAACAGGAAGACAGGCTAGAAGAAGAAAAGAACATGTCACTGAGTTAATGAGACATTGCAAAATACTACAAGCTGGATTTCAAGGAATTAATTGGGTTAACTAAATGAGATTTATTTTAACAAGTGGGAAATCAACAAGCTAAACTATTTATTTCAATGTGATAATTTTAGGGGTGAGTTTGGTGTTTTTGGGAAGGCATTATTAATTAAAGACAGTTAATGATAAGTTATTGATATGCACTTTTCCTTAAAGCATTGCATTTCTAATACAGGGTATGGCCTACATGACTCTCAGCTCCATCATGAAGTGTGAACAATCTGTATGCAAATGAGGCAACAAGTCATAGACGTGCAGATTTGTCACACTTCATGATGGAGCTGAGAGACAATAGGGCCAAAATAAACGACACAGAGAAAATGCAATGCTTTAAGGAAAAATACAGTATCAATAACTTAACATTAACTATCATTAATTAATTCCTATAAAAATATACAAAATTATGAAGTATATAAATAGCGTGGATGCTTTTCCTGCTCAGGTTGGGGAGACTAGCATTAGAGGTCATAAGTATAAGGTGAAACGTGAAATATTTGAGGGAATCTGAGCGGGAGCTTCACTTAGAGGGTATTGCGAGCTGCCAGCAGAAGCGGTAGTTTTAACTTCAATTGCAACATTGAAGAGAAATTTGATTAAGTACGGAAATGAAAGGGTACAGACGGCTATGGTCTGGGTGCAAATAGAAGGGATTAGGCAGAATACCAGGTTGGTACAGATTAGATGGGCCAAATGACCTCTTTACGTGCTGTAATACTCTATGCTTCCATTACCATAAGAAATAGCAGCATTAGGCCATTCAGCCCATCAAGTCTGCCCCGCCATTCCATCATGGCTGATCGCGGATTCCACTCAACCCCATACACCCGCTTTCTCGCCATATCCTTTGATGCCCTGACTGATTAGGAAACTATCAACTTCCGCCTTAAATATATCCACGTGCGTGGCCTCCACTGCAGGCTGTGGCAGTGTATTCCACTGATTCCCTACTCTCTCGCTAAAACAAACTCTCCATACCTCTGTCCCGATAGGTCACCCTTCAATTTAAAGGCTGTGCCCTCTAGTTCTGCATAACCCCACCATAGGAAACATCCTCCCCACATCCACCCTATCTTGCCCTTTCAGTATTCGGTAGGTTTCAGTGAGATCCCCCCATTCTTCTAAATTCCAGTCAGTACAGGAACTCGCAGCAGAACCACCTTTTGGTCTGTTGAATGTGGCAATAGAGGCAGGGAGTCAGTTAGCACACTAGGCATCCTAAAGATTAAAGATAAAGATGATCTTTATTTGTTTCATGTGCATAAAAATACGGAAACGTACAGTGAAATGTGTCATTACGTCAAGTCAAATCAGCAAGAATTGTGGGGGCAGCCTGCAAGTGTCGACGCTTCCAATGCCAACAGAGCACACCTGCAATTTACTAACCCTAACCTCACATCTTGGACTGTGGGAGGAAACCAGAGCACCCAGAGGAGACCAACATGGTCATGGGCAGAACGTACACACTCCTAACAGAGAGCGATAGGAATCGAACCCTGATCAGCAATTTCTGGTGCTGTAAAGTGATTGTCTCAACTGTTTTGCTATCGTGCTGCAACAGTGGATTTGGCTTCTGATTTGGAGCAACCGGGCAGAAGTCTTTACATGCTGAAACACACCAGGAACCTTTTAGCAGCAGCAGAGGCACTCATATTAATGATTACATGTTACGTAAAACAAGTTGTAATAGTTTTCAATGAGACAATAGGATAAGACATTGGAAAGGCTTTATTGCATGTAAAATTAAAAAGCTATAAATTTCTCCAGGTTTACCTCAGCCTGGCTCTCATGATGACCTAAAATTAAAATGAACTAACATTATAGCATGTGCACATAAATCTTTCTGAAGCTCAGGTCTCCCTTGCTTTATTAAAGTCCTGTTTCCCAGCTGCCTGATATAGATGTGTTACTCCTTTCGCTTCTTTCTTATGCTCCCCTGATACTGCATCCTAACTCATTCTGAAAGTAAAGAAGACCATCTACTTATGAGCTAAAAGGGGAGAGGCCCAAAAGGAAAAGTGAGAAGAAAGGTAATAGAGAGAGGTGAGAAGGGGGGAGGATAGTGAAAGAGCTTATGATGCAGAAAGAGGACATGCAGAGCAAAGGGTAAACAACGAACACCCATTAGGAAAGTGTGAGAGATGTGGGGATGTGTGGAGTTACCAAAACAGAAGCAGAAGAAGGAAAAATCAAATCACTGCTGGAGAGCAGTGATACCAGTGAAAGAGTGAGATGTGGGACATCCAGAAGCCAAGAACATAATTGGGGAAACAGAGGGTAAAGTTGAAACCATTAGCTGCATGATGAAGGGGAAGGAAGATGAAAACAATCTTTTGAAAATTTACCATTACTATCATCTTCCAGTGGAGGGGTGTAAGAAGTTGCGTGTTTTTCTTAAATGGTGCCGGCCTGAAAAAGTTTGAGAAAGACCCAATACCCAGTCTTGTTAACTGTAACAACAATGAAAAAAATATTTTTGTTACAGTTAACAAGACTGGGCATTGCTTTGAGCAAATCTTTTTGCGAGTGGGACAGATGTGGAGACAGCATTTAGATACAACAATCATCACTTTTTAGCTCTGATGAAGGGTTTTCAGTCTGAACTGTTTTCTCTTCCCACACATGCTGCTCGACTGGCAAAGCTCTTCCAACATTTTCTGGTTTTTGTTCAGCTTCCAGCATCTGCAGTTTTAATTGTATCCTACGATTATTTGGTAGTGGTGCCTCTGAGTGGCTTTCAGTTTTTTCACAAATTAGATCAGTGACTTTCCTTTCAAATTATACTGCCTCACTTGATAAAATCTTACAGTTAATACTGCAGCCACTTCTCTAATAAATTATACTGAAGTATACCATTTAATGTATTTAATAATATAATAACCATGGACTGGGTTCAAATGGCCTCTGTTATTGAGAATCAAATAGTAATTTAATCCTGAAAAGTACATTAGCACACCTCTTAAATAAATGTACTCCAATTTTCTTCCCCTTATCTTGCCTCTTTTGTTTTAAGCAATTTTGTTTGAAACATAAATTATCCAATTTACCTCATTAACAATAAAGTTATGTCAAGTTAAACTACTTCTCTTACAAGTAAGTTCTTCTAATTGTTCAATGACAAAGTTGGATTGTTAGAAGGACAATGTGAATCTAATGATGTAGCTCTAACTCTTAAGACCAATTTGGAGTTTACATAATTGGAGGCAAATATTTATCTTCAAACATATGCAAGAGTTTTGCCTGCCAGAAGTATTCACCTCTGCATATTTAGTTCACTAACTTCTTTGGAAGCAGGTGTAAAGGAGTGAGAACTTTTGATGAACAATACTCTTCCATGCATTCTGTCCGAACAACTACTCGAGATTTTCCATTCCTGATAATTCTACCTATGCAATTGAGAAGCTGGGCAGATCTGGCCCTGGCTCGAGTTAAGTTCTACCTTTGGCTATCTAACCGCAGCCTAACCAGCTACTTTCTGAGATACTGTAGCACCTTCTACTGGACAACGGTGCACTGTTTTATTGATTACTTCCATTTCAAATCATCTGCTGTAGAATCACCTTCCTCCTGTGCATTAGTTCTGTGTTTATGACTAAAATTCCACGTTTTGCTTTGGGCTTTGAACATTCCTTTGTTGATCCACTGTGCAAGTTCCATTAATGTGCCTTTCCCGGCACCATTCCGTATCCAGGACCTTTTGCAACAATTTGGAAACTTCATTTTGATGTTGCAAGCAAATCTGCTCCAACTGAAGCTGTTACATTCAAAGAGGACGTTAACAGCCACCTGAAACATAATGTGAAATGGGACACAGCCACATCCACAGATATGGGAAAAGTTCTCCCGTAGTTCTGGGAAACCAGAAGAGTATTTCTATCCTCAGCAGATTTTCACATAGGGATGCTGATTCGCTGTTAAGGGGAATTGATCAAGTTATTTCACTGAGTGGAACCAGCCTACTCCTTATATCAATAAAACCTACCGCAAAGCAAACACATTTGTTCTAATAATGGCTTAGCTTAGTAAAAGTTCCTTTCTTTTGACCCCTTACTATACACTTACATAAATTATTATAGCATTAGTGATTTTTTTTGCAACAGCTAACTTAATTTTCAATTACTGTCTGCAATTATCCCATAGTTAAATTCTGCTCACAAACTTGCATGCTAATTATTTTTCTGTCAGGCATATATGAATCCATACAAATGCACCGGTGATATTAACTTTTCACTTTCTTGATAACCACATAAAACCCAAGGACAAAAGGAAGAGGTTATGGTGCAAATTAGCAACCCAGGGCAGACTGGCTGCACCAAAAATTAAACTGGACAGCACTCAGCGTGTAGTCTTGCAGCTTTTAGAGTGTGAAATTAAGAAAATTTAACTCATTAGGTAGATCTGATAAAATTGCAGATGAAAAAATAGTTTGAAAATACATTTTGCATACTTTCAAAGTCTGCTGCTCTGAAATGTAAAGTACCTGTCATTGCTTAGGGAAGTATTAGGTAATTGTCTTCCATAATCTTGGGTAATCAAAAGTGGGACTAAGGACAGATCTACAGCACTCTCCTACACAGTGGTGATTGCATCTGACATAATCTGGAGTCCAGTTGAGGACAGCAGAGTTAATTGTTTGAGATGAAAGTTGACTACCGCTATCAGAACCACTTCCTGCAATCTCAGAGTCACGACAGAAGAGGCCCTAGAACCTGAGATTGTTTCATCAGCCAAGCTGAGTGATCCCCCTTGTCAGGAAAGACGTTGTCCCACAAGAGTAAGAAATCCTCCATAGTGATTAAATCCTTAGGCCTGAATGGGCTAAGTTAAAATTTACTATGCTGTGGATATCTGTATATAGTAGTTGTATTATATAGCATACTGTGGATATAGTTGAGATGCATTTTCTATTGAGTTGGAGTTTATAGCTAAATAGGGAGGAATATTGTATATTTAATATTCAAGTAACATTTGAGTAATCTTATATATACATTTGTTGATTAAGCATTCTTGTTCACTTAAATAACTCATTACAGGTTATATGTAAAAATACATGAATTGCCTACATCATCATGCTACCATGTGATATGCCTTGCTTAAAGTAAACGTGGAGTTAGTCCCGTGTCTTCCCTTGAATTAATTTAATGTTTTGAAATTACAAAACATGACAGAAACCAATAATAAACTCCAAAAGGTGACAACACGAAAGCAAAGGTGAACTGTGGTGGTGCAGGGAGTACAGCGCCAGGAGGAGCAGATGAGGTAAGCAAGAGCAGTGTCTCAGGCAAAACAGCGACAGTGGACAAAAAAAGAAAATTCAGCTGGAAAGACTTATGGGAAACAGAAAGAAGAAAGATTAGCTTTCTTATAAGAACAGTTTATGATGTTCTCCCAACTCCCAAAAATCTGACCCAGTAGCTCGGTGAAGATCCAGCTTGTCCTACTCTGTGGAAGAACAGCAAACCTCAAGCACATCTGCTCGTCTTGCAGTGTAGGCCTCACTCAAGGGAGATACACATGGGGGCACAACCAGGTCCTCAGAGGTTTGGCATCCATTGTGGAGAAGCAAAGGCTGAATAACAACTCTAAGCCCCATATGACTGGAACCACCATCCCTTTTGTCCGACAAGGACAGACTGTGCCACCCTCAGTGACTGGGCTGGTGTCAGGCCTACTGGAGCCTGCTCCTGACTGACAAAAGGCTAATATTTCCCCCGGAGATAGCCACTGCCACCCTCAGCCAGACTAGGTCTGAAGGGTGTAGTAATCTCGGAGCTCACAGAGCCCTGCGGAGACGCAGTTTGCGAGGTGTATGAGCAGAAACATGTAAGACACGCTGAGCTGACCACAGTTGCTAAGCAGCGTGGATGGAAGGTGCGGAGTTTCCCAGTAGAGGCTGGCCACAGAGGATTTGTGGCTACTTCCATGGTCAGACTGCTGAAGGGATTGGGAGTCCGAGGACAGGGCCAGCAGCAAGTTAAGAAAGAGCTCTGGGAGGCAGCTGAGCGAAGCATCCACTGGTTATGGATGAGGAAGAGTGACGGCAGCTGGGCCCTAAAATGACCCATGGGTGGCCAGCTGTGAAAGGGGGTGCACCTGGAACACCGGATCTCACTGCTGAGCCCTCTGGAGATGTAGTTGGCTTAAACTGACGAAACATCTAAGAAGGGGGGTGCCCACCTGATAACCCCCAGGAAGCATCTGCCACCCACTAAACCCTACCTCACGATCTCTATGCTATGACCCGAGTTAGGATCTGCTTATCAAAGGGATTATAGTTGCAGCTATTTGGACCCTGGTCAGACCCCACTTGGAGTACTGTGCTCAATTCTGGTCATCTCACTACAGGAAGGATGTGGAAGCCATAGAAAGGGTGCAGAGGAGATTTACAAGGATGTTGCCTGGATTAGGGAGCATGCCTTATGAGAATAGGTTGAGTGAACTCAGCCTTTTCCTCTTGGAGCAACAGAGGAAGAGAGGTGACCTGATAGAGGTGTATAAGATGATGAGAGGCATTGATCATGTGGATAGTCAGAGGCTTTTTCCCAGGACTGAAATGGTTGCCACAAGAGGACACAGGTTTAAGGTGCTGGGGAGTAGGTACAGAGGAGATGTCAGGGCTAAGTTTTTCACTCAGAGAGTGGTGAGTGTGTGGAATGGGCTGCCGGCAACGGTGGTGGAGGCGGATACAATAGGGTCTTTTAAGAGACTTCTAGATAGGTACATGGAGCTTAGTAAAACAGAGGGCTATAGGTAAGCCTAGTAATTTCCAAGGTAGGGACAAGTTTGGCACAACTTTGTGGGCTGAAGGTTGTATTGTGCTGTAGGTTTTCTATGTTTCTATTGAAACATCTAGTCCTATGAGCGACAATTATATTGAACTGCTTTCTGGGGCTACACTTATGGGCTAGTCGTAGCACACCCTTGGGTGTGTTGGTTACTAATGCAAATGATACATATCACTGTATGTTTCGATGTACATGATGAATAAGCTTAAATCTTGATTCACCATCATGGAATTCTTCGTTTTCAATTTCAATGCGTGAATATAATTTCATAATTTGAATATCCTTTTGTAGAGAATAAGGCAACAGTGTTTGACAAATAGAAAAGTCACATGTGATGTTCCACAGAGGACAGCAGACAGGTTTTGGCAAATTCAGCACCCCCATGTGAATTTGGAAAGGTCTTGTCCACCGGCAGAGCCCTGTGGCAACTTCCTGGCTGCTCTCTTCTGTTGGTCACTGCATGGTCTCCCAACAATCAGGAGCTTGCTATCAGGACCCCTAAAACCCCTAACAATCAGGACCCCCTAACACTTCAGGTCCCGGGTCAGTTTATCTAAAAGTGTTTCGTGTGGTTTTATTTTTTGTTTTAATTTCTACTTCTTCTTTAATCCTTAATTTCTATTATAATAGATTTTAATGTTTCTGAACCAAGATACACTGAAGTGCTGACAACTTTGCTATGTCAAATGTAGCAATTAACGCGACACTGTTACAGCTCAGGGCGTATCAGAGTTTGGAGTTCAATTCTGGTGTGGTTCTGTAAGGAACACATCCTCCCCATGGAATGCATGTGTTTTCCCTTGGTGCTTTTGTTTCCTCCTACAGCCCAAAGACTTACCGGGTAGGTTAAATGGTTATAGTAAGCTGTCCCGAAATTAGGTTAGAGCTAATTTGGGTTATGGGGTTGCTGGGCCAGTGTGGGTTAAAGGGCCATAAGGGTCCACTCTGCATTATGTCATTAGGATGAAATAAAATAAGTAAACACATAATAAATTTCCTCGCCCTGAGATCCACAATCAATTCCTTGGTCTTATTGACATTGAGTGCAAGGTTGATGTTGTGACACCACTCAGCCTGCAGCCACCCTGTGATAGTGTGGCTGCCCCCAGCCGCTCCAATTTCAAAGACACATTAGCTGGTAGGTTGCAAAGCACAAAACACTGGAGGAATCAGCAGGCCAGGCAGCATCTATACAGGGAAATGCACAGTCAACGTTTCAGATCAAGATCTTTCACTTGGACTCAGAGAAAGTGAGGGAGGGGGGATCGGGGGAGATAGGGAATGGAGGAGAGAAGGGGTGAATCTGTGAGTACAGAAAGGAGAATGGGAGAGTGGGATTGATGTCAGAAATTGGTAGCAAATGGTGATAAGTACTGGTGAATCAAGATACAAAATAATTGTCAGAACATGTTAAAAGGAATGAATCATTTCAATATCAGTCATACTTTTGATGCATTAACATCCGATTGGTAAAATCTCCATGTGGAGATGGGATATTGACAGAACAGATCTGTAGCTGTTCACAAAAGTAGCACCACCATTTTCTCAAGTATAATTCAAGTGAACAAAACCCACTGGCCTAACAGTAGCACCCTCATCTCCTGAGCGAATAAAACTAAAGAGAACAGGCATTTCGTCAGAACTCTCTCTGCTGACAATCTTTGAAGTATTTGCTTATTCACAGCCTACAAATTCAAAACCAAACCCAATTATCCTTATTTATGAATACAATCAACATCAATGCATCTCAACGACGACTATCAGCACTTGCAGGTTTGACAATGAGCACTAACAACAGAGTCTGAATAGCCTCAACATTCGATTGGAAGCCCAGAGGTCAAAGCCCATTGGCTGAAGCCTGGAGACAGGAGCTCTGTCCTGGAGATGCGTGTGGGTAGGGTGGGAGGGAAAAAAGTGGCTTGTTTTACTGTTGTTGTTTTGTTTCTTATTGTGTTCTGTATTGTTCTGCCAAGCATTGTGGGTATGGCTATGTCGGTTTAAGAACACTTGTAGGCTGCTCCCAGCACATCCCTTGGTTGTGTTGGTTGTTAACGCAAACAACACTTTTTACTGTATGCTTTGATGTATAAGTGAAGAAATAAATCTGAAACTGAATCACTGGTTACAGTGTAGAACTAATGGGTGAGATCATTACACCAGTTTCATTTAAATGCATCCAAGGGAATAGTACTTATTTTAATTGGACAATGCATTTTTCCTGTTAGCTGCATTCTTTCTAACATTGTTTCAAACTAATAATTAGATTTTGATAGTTAACATAGAACAACTACATACCTTATGGCAAATATACCATAATGGAAATAAAAATAATTGACATGCCACATACCATAGTGCACTGCTACCAATAGAGGAAACAATAGCATTCATTGCATTCAATAGAATCGTTGAATTCAACAACAAAGTACTCTTTACCTTGTGGTCCCCCATGCAAACATTTGGCCCAATGTTGTCATAGATAACTGACTTCTCATCGTTTTCAGCCTGTAAAACAGAGATCACTTTCTTTAGACACAGAGTGGCTATTCACAGCAAAGACCTTTGCACAATTGCTCAGCTGCAAAGACAAATATTTAGACGCAGTGAGAACGCAATCTACAAGAGTTTCAACAAGCAAGTAGAGTTGGAAGGCTATCCTTGCATGGATTTGTAAAAACTCTTCTGAACATTTGAAAGTTAGCCTGATTACAAAATAAAACTATTGCATTAGGTAAAGGTGGGGAAAGAGAGGGGAGTGGATCTAGGGCGGTGGTAAGCAGGTGTGGGAGGGTAAATAAAGATAAGCAGTTACAAGGAATAATAGCAAAGGCTTTTGTACCGCATCCTGCTGGCAATCTGCTGACATCAATGATTTTGTTATAATACCTCCATTCTTTCATTCTTTGTGATTCAGCAACAGAAGTGCTTGTAAGGACCCCTTGCAAAGGACTATGGTTACAAGCCAATACCACAGGATTGCTAAATGTTTTGTACAAATCAGCAAATTAAGGCTCAAAACTGCTAATAATAAATACTGGTATTTACTCTTTTATGTGTTCAAGTAGTTAAGCAAGAAACACTAGTTTCCATTACTGTGGTCTTCTTAAAACATTGGAGTATTTCAAAAAAAGGCCACCAGCAGATCAGTTCAGAGGACAATATCCTCATTATAGCGATCTTTTACTATTATGCAGAACCTCTGTTCTGACATAATTCTTCCCCACTAGTAGATATAATTGGATACCTGATGGCATCATTCCCACATTTGGCATTGTCCATTTTCCTCTTCTTTATGAATTATCTTACTTATAGATGTGCTTTTAAGTTTCTGCTCTCAGACATTTGTAATTATTCAGGAAACTATGTTGTGGTTTAATCCTGTGGTTTCAATTTTTTTCTGCTTTTGGCCTACTTGAGACTTTCATTCATCTCTGTGGCCCTCACAGATGGAAATGGGAATTGGGAATGGTGGGGGGGGGGGGTGCATTACCTGAAATTCGAGAAATCGATGAAATTTCCCATTTCCTTCTCTCACCCTATCTCCTTACCTGCCTCTGGTGCTCCTCTCCCTTCCCTTTCTTCCATGCCCTTCTGCCCTCTCCTACCAGATGCCCCCTTCCCCAGCCCTTTATTTCTTTCACCAATCGTCTTCCCAGATCTTTACTTCAATCCTCCCGCACTCCCAGTTTCACCTATCACCTACTACCTTGCATTTCTTTCTCCCCTACACCCCCCCCCTCCCACCTTTCAACTCTGACTTATCTTTTTTGTCCAGTCCTGATGAAGGGTCTTGGCCCAAAACGTCAACTGTTTACTCTTTTCCATAGATTCTGCCTGGCCTGCTGAGTTCCACCAGCATTATGTGTGTGTTGCCTTGATTTCTGACTTCTGCAGATTTTCACTGTTTGTGATCGGACTGAACTTTCTCTGTAGCTGTACAGAGAAACTGTACAGAGAGAACTTTCTCTGTAGCTGTACATTCTGAATTATGACTGTTTTACCCTATTCCACCTCATTGCACTGTGTAGTGATTTGTTCTGTTTGGATAGTATGCAAGACAAGCTTTCCAATATGTGACAATAACAAAACAATTCCAGAGGAAACTCACCATTGTTTCATTATTAAGTAACAGCATAATAACCCAGTGTGACAAAGTTCAGATTGACCTACAGATAATTGCTTTTAAAAAGGTTTTGTGATTAGATGAGCAATTACTTTAATGATCTTATAAAAGTAATTGAGAACAACTGCAAACATTTTTTTCACATAAGTGGGGTTCATATTTCAGAATGAGTTGTTATAAGTGTTTGATGATTTTGAACCAATATTAATAAAACTTTAACAGATCTACTGTAAATTTGATCAGGTTTTTGAGAAAATTTTACTTTTTAGCCTCGAGTGGAGAGAAGCATTGAGAGCAACTGAAAGGATGCTTGAAAATGAGTTGATCTGCCATTGTATGTGAACCAAACAGCAATTAGCAAAACTAAACCAAAAAAAACTAAAAGGTCTATTTCTCAAGTCTATATTAGCTTTTCCCTTCAGTGTGTATTTCAAAAATGTCAATTACACTTTTAAAGTCTGGTTTTTAAGAATCTGATGTACAAATATAAGTTTGGATTGATAATTTCTTGCAAAATGATTTTATCATGATCAATATATAATGATTTAATAAAGATTCTCAAGCAGCTAATGACCACATGACATAAATGATTGAATGGTAACATATCCAATCGTAGACTGTGCGAAACTTTTCAGGAGCTCATACTGCCCAAATAGACAATGAACTGCAGTTAACAACTCCCCAATAAGCTATGGAGCCAAGTTGCATTACACTATATGCACAATACATTTACTGCTTTAACCTCTGTTAGAAGTTTTGTAAAATATTAAATGACTGAAAAAAAGCTGTAGATGTTAAAGCGACCTGGAAACAGTTGATAATAGATGCCAGAATTCGTTCAATCTCAATAGATAGTTGGCTATGACTGGCTAGACAACTGGAACACCAGGATTTTTGCTCTTGAGAAAGTAATATTTCGATGAAGAAACTAATGAGTTTTGGGTTTTTTTTGTCTTATTCTTTCTTTTAAAAGAACAGCCCTGCTTACTTGGGACATAATGTAGCTTTGAGCTTCAAGATATTCTTTGTATCAAGACCTTTTCAAAATAAAAAAGGTAACTGAAATAAACTGACTCAGAATATTTTACACCATTTCCAAATTTGCTGCCCTACCCCCTATCTTCCTCACCATATTATCAACACTGTAATGGTAGTGACAAAGGAAGAAAGGAAGTAGATTGCATTCTAATTTCTTTTCTCAGAATGTCCCACAATCTGTGAATTAATTTTCAAAATACTGTGGATTCCAGTTGATTGGGACACATTGGGACCAGAACATTTTGGCCCAATCAAGCAGCTGCCCCAATCAGCTGAGGTTTCATGGAAATAGTTAAAAAGGTATTAAAAAAAAGCCAACCTACCATTTAACTGAGCAACACATCATGTATTTAAATGAAATGCAGAACCAATTAGAACACTATCGGTAGCACTACAGTGCTATAAAACTGTGTCTTAGTTCCTGATACTTATCGACAGAGAAATTTATCCAGTGTACGCTGCCATGTTCTTTTGATTGACTGTAAATTAACACATCAGTGCAGACACGAATGCAGAAAATAGGTCTCCATTGCCCCTCTGCATGAAGAAGTCTCAAAAATCACTGCTTTCTATTTCAATGTCTGTCAGCCCAAATTAATAACAATGATGCAACTGTTCACTTGAAAAACAGTGTAGTGTCATGCAGCCACAAAAGTGAATGCTGCTGACACTAGTTAGAAACTGCGGGGCCAAAGAGGACCGAGTACACAAGCTCACTTGTGGAAAAGACCAGAGATGCAGCACAGGGTCATGATCGGTTCCATCTCAAAGCGAAGAAGCAGATTGAAGCATTCAGGCCAATGCAGGACCTGGGTTGGCAGTCACTCTCTATGGAAGCACTGATTTCATACGGCTGCTCTCCTCATAACCAGACAAACATTTGCTTCTGATACTCTGAGATTTATGTAATTATTGGACTGATTCCCTTCAGATTTTGGGTGTTTTCGTACTTGTGGCTAATTGGCAAGTGGGTGATCTGTTAATTTTTTGTGTGGGGGAAGTAGAGGTTTTGATGCTACTGTAGCTGTTCCTGCGGGTCAGGGTTCTGCCAGTTGTGGGGTGGGGGGAGGTGGTCAGGGATTATTATTGATTGTTGCTGCTGTTTTTCTGTGGGTGAGGTGGTTGGGGATTGTTATTTTCATTGTTTTTCTTCCTGTGAGAGAGGGGGTGGGCGTTGTTATTGTTGCTGCTTTTTCTACGTGTGAGTTTGGTGATTCTCATTGTTGCTGTTCTTCTCTGCAAGTGAGGGAGTCAGGGATTGTAACTGTTGCGCTGTTTCGACAGAGAAGGGGGCAGGGGATTTTGTGGTCTGCCAGTTTTGTGTCTATTCTTTTTCATGCTGGAGGCTGGGGAGGGAGTTGATGTCTTTTCTTTCATTAATCCCCATGGTCTTTCTGTATTTCATTGGCTATCTGAAGAAGACAAATATTAGAGTTGTACTGTACATGCATACGTTGACAATAAAATGAGCCTTTGAAACTTTGAACAGTCTCCTGACCCAAATAAGCAGCAGAGTGTCCCAAATAAATGAAGAGAATCCTGAGTATTTTCTCAATTTGCTCTTTAAAAGTTGTCCCAATTAAGTGACTGCCCAAATTAACCAATGGCTCAATTAACTGAAATCTACGGTATGTCTTATTCATACATAAATTTTTACAGAGTAGGGTTTCATAAACATCGATATAATTAATGACTTGAAAAATCTGCGATGTTGATGTATGTTAAGGCATACATGCTGATCAGGGTGTTGGGAAATTTTCCATGTTCTCGTTTAAAAGAAGCTTATGGGTCTTTTCCATTCATATAAAGAGGTAGATAGGACCTCCTTTCTACATTGTCCTCATTGCTCCTTCCCCCTTCGTACAAGTACCTCCTTCAAATATTATCCTGGATTATGCACTCAGGTACTGTTGTTAGGCTACATCAAGACTTTCTCACTTTCAAATTTACCACTGAGCTGAGAAAGTGTAAACAACTCATTATCTTGCACAAACTGATTAAGAAAGTTTATTTTTTATCTAACTCCCTAAATGAATCTGTTTAAAGATATATTTACAAAATGGACAAAAAAGAACACCAAATGCATGTTCTGGACAGCTAAAACAACATTTTTATTTGAGGGGAACTGAGTTGATCCTTCATGTTCAAAAACAAGAGAAAATCTTCAGATGCTGGAAATCCAAGCAATACACACAAAATGCTGGAGGAACTCAGCAGGCCAGGCAGCATCTAGGGAAAAAAGTACTATCGATGTTTTGGGCCGAGACCTTTCGGCAGGACTGGAGGAGAAAAGATGATGTTACTGGCCCTTTGCCAGTACAGTAGGACCCACACACCTGTTATATGCAAACTACTCTCATTTATCAGGCATCTAACTGTTCAAGATTGCTTAATGCCATTTCCAGTACACAAGTGTAAAGGCGAACAAAATAATTGTTACTCCATATCTGATGCAGCACAAAAAAACCCACAAAAATAAAAATACATTAAATATAAATACGTAAGATAGCTTATCTACATAGATTGATTGTACGCCCATAAAGTGATGAGAGGCACAGGAGGATCTGTTCATAAGGTGGCTGACAGGAAACGATAAAGTAGTGCTGGTGCTGGTGGGGAGAGGGTTATGGAAGGGTAGGTTAGTGGGTGAAGGTGTTTAATCAGCCTTACTGCTAGTGGAAATAATGTTGTCTGGTGGTCCTGGCCTCTTAACAGATGGGAGCGGGACAAACCGTCCATGTGTGATCCTTCATGATGTTACTGGGCTCTGTATATATGTCCTTGATGGCGGGTAGGCTGGTGCCGGTGATGAATTGGGCAGTTTTGACTACTCGTTGTGAGGCCTTCCTGTCTGCTGCAGAGCAGTTTCTGCACCACGCAGTATGTTAGGATACTCTCTACTATGTTTCTGTAGAATGAAGTGTGTATAGACGTACATAGTGCAGCAAGGTTGGTATGAGATCTGCACTCCTAGGAGCATGAACTGCTCGTAGTTCCCACTGCTGTGTGGCCAAAGTAAGGAGGTGTGCGAGTTCTCTTGAAGCTGATAAACTCCTCCTTTGTCTTGGGAACACTGAGGGCATTCGCCTGGCAGCAGGCCTTGAGCTCTTCCACTTCCTCTCCGTAGGCCGTCTCATCTCATTGGCCAACTTGAAAATGTGAGTACTCGGGTGTTTGGCCGTGCTGTCATGTGTGATCAGAGTGTACAACAATGGGCTCAGCACACAACCCTAGGGACACCTATGTTGAAGATGATGGGGATGGAGAAGCAATTGTACATCCTGACTATCTGAGGTCTGTTGGTTAGGACATCCAACACATAGTGATCTATTTAGATCGAGGAGCAGCAGTTTGTTAACCAGGTCAACAGGTGAATAGTGTTGAATGCTGAACTTAAATCCAGAAACAGCATTTTGACATAAGTGCCACTTTTTTCTAGGTGTGTCAGGGCCAGGTGCACGACAGATGCTATGACATCTATTGTAGAGTGGTTCTGTTGGTAAGTATATTGGTCAATGCATTAGCAAAGATGTAAAAAGATTTAGAGATAGTGTGAAAAAGATTTGCTAGAATTATTTCAGGGATGAGGGTGTTGGTTGCACTCTCCCACCTTCTCTGCTAGTGCATAGCTCTTCAAATTATTGGCTTCCATCTTCTTTTAGAATGGTGCAAATGAATCTGGCCTCACAAGCCCAGCATTGTCTTCCAGACCATTAAAAGGTTGGTGCATAATGATGCTTGTCCTCAAATCAACATTAGTTCTTTGGCCCATCAGCTTCACTTTTATTATGCTTTGTATTGGCCCATCTACCATTGGGAATAGTTCCTCTCTGTCTAATCTATTTTCACCTTCCATTAAACTCTCCGCATCTCATCTGTTCTAATCAATCTATCCAAGTCCCTCATACCTGAAATGATTTTAGTAATTCTCTTCCACACCATGTCCAGGTCTTTCCCAATTTTGCTACGGCATGGCATCCAAAACTAGACAGTGTGATCTATGGTTTCAATATTACTTCATGAGTTCTCTATTCTTCTATTCAAAAACCCAACTCTAAGATGTTAAGTTCTTGAGCTTTCTTGCTACCTCTAATGAACTATGCACAGATCTCTCTGCACTTGTAGCTTTTTTAGTGTTGTCCTCTCTAATTTATATTGTCAGTTCCGAGTCTTTCTACCAAAATCTAGCACTTCACATATCACAGCAGTAAATTTTAACTGCACTCTTCTTGCCAATCCCACCAGCCTTTTTATATATCCCTCAGTTCTATTCTTACCTTCTTGACAGTTCACTACACTTCAAAGTTTACTTCATTCCCAAATCCAGAAATTTAGCCCTATTTACCCTCACTTAAGTCATTAATAAATTTTCAGGCGATCAGTGACCCTATTCAGTATCAAAGTTTTCAATCCAGGGCAAAAATTAGCAACAGAAAACATGCATCTCAAAGAATTTGGGTTCAATATCATTGCCAGCACATGCTGATTTAGTGCAGCTTCCTAGGCTGACAATTTCCAATTTGGATGGTCCTTTGTCAGTGGCCCTCAAGTAGGCATGCTTGCAGATGGTGTGGATCGGGGGCTGAATGAAGAATAGGAGCTGGGAGTGAATCAGGGCCAGCAGTGGCTCTCTGGTGCTAGAAGGAGTTTGTTTATTCCTAAGAGCTTAAACAAAGATAGAATACTTTTTAGAAAAAAAAACTGGTAACTGGCGATGCCGCAGAACATTATGTGCTGATTCTGAGCCTTTATTTAACTCTGAATGGTATTCAGTTTTTTGAAGAGATCGATACTTTCCCATTAACATTCGCAAGGAGCTAATAGGCTGATTAAGTGAATGTCTGGGGCACCCAGATACTGCTCGGAGTATATTTGTCATCCTTTTGCCACAAGACTGATGTCTACTCTTACAGGTAAGTGCAATTTACTCTTTGGCAATTTTCACCTTGGGCTAAAGTAGTGGTTAGCGTGACACTATTACAGGTCGGGCATTTCAGAGTTCAATGCTGGCACCGTTCGGTAAGGAATTTCTGTATATCCTTCCTGTGGAATGCATGGGTTTTCTCCGGGTGCTTCACTTTCCTCCCGCAGTCTAAAGACATTCTGGATAGATTAACTGGTCATTGTAAATTGTCCTGAGATTAGGGTAGTTAATCAGGGTTCTGGGATTGCTGGGGTGGTGTGGCACAAAGGGCCAGAAGTGTACTAACAAAGGAAAAGATAAATAAAAATAAAGATCAAAGAGCTTATCATGAAAAATAATTCTACACATAATGACACATACGTTGAAACTAGCCAAGAGCCACAAAAATTGTTGGATTAAAGAATAAAGTGACTACTGTTTAACTTTTGTTCCACTAGTTTATATTCCCATTTATTGAAAGGAGAGGTTTCACATGCCAGGGGGAAGATCTATGAGAGATCTGTGGTCAACATTGTAGTAAGACAGTACCTCAGTGTTTCAACAAATTAAGCAATGCAATTGAAGCAAAGGAATATCTCATGATTTTCTGTAATGTTTGAAGCTATGTGAACTAGAATATCAACAGCAAGTGCTAATTTTCTGTATTAACTTTTAGTTAAACTTCGTTCATGCCAACAAGTTGTGTTGGCAGCTTCAATGTTCTCTCGTTGCCCACAAGCCGCAGCTTCTGACTAGGATTCTGTTTTCTTTTCTCCTTTTAGTCTGCCTTCCTTGAATGTAATTTTCAGAAGAAAAAGAGAATGACTTTAACATTAAAGGAAATTGAGCATGTTTGAAGACCAAGGTATTTCATGTGCTATGCTTTCAAATAAAGCAGGACCTTACCCATGATGACTGTGAATTGATTAGTGCATAAAACAGAATGCTTTTAAGGATGAGCAATGCACACCAAATGCTGAGGGAACACAGCAGGTCAGGCAACATCCATGGAAATGAATAAACAGTCAACATTTTGGGCTGAGATCCTCTTCAGGACTGTAAAGGAAAGGGACGGATGCCACCAGAATAAAAAGGTGGGGGGAGGGGAAGGAAGATTAGCTAGAAGGTGATAGGTGAAGCCAGGTGGTTGGGAAAGGTAAAGGGCTGGAAAAGAAAGAATCCGACAGGAGAGGAGGGTGGACCTTGGCAGAAAGGAAAGAAATATGGACAACAGGGGGAGGTGATAAGCAGGTAAGGAAAAGAGTTAAGAGGACAGAGTGGGAAATAGAAGAAGAGGGAAGGGGGAGGAAAATTTCTTTAAGAAGGAGAAATCAATGTTCATGCCATCAAGTTGGAGGCTACTCAGATGGAATATGAGATATTGCTCTTCCACCCCGACAGTGGCCTCATTTTGGCAAAAGAGGAGGCCCTGGATTGACATCTTGGAATGGGAATGGGATTGGATTTAACATGGATGGCCACCGGAAAATTCAGCTCTTGGTGGATGGAGTGGCGGTGTTCAACAAAGCGGAACCCAATTTATGCCAGGTTTCACCAATGTAGAGGAAGCTGCATTGGAAGCTCTGGATACCGAAGATGACTCCAACATATTTGTAGCTGAAGTGTGGCCTTACCTGGAACGACTGTTTGGAGCCCTGAATGGAGGTAAGGGAGGAAATGTTGCATTTCAGTTGCTTGCAGGGCTATGTGCCAGGAAGGAGATTAGTGGGGAAGAATGAATAGACAAGGGAATAATGGAGGGAGCAATCCCTGAGGAAAAGGGGTGGGGGGAAATATGTTTTTGGTAGTAGGATCCCACTGAAGACGGTGGAAGTTGTGGAGAGCGACATCTCGGTCTGAAATGTTGACTGTTTATTCATTTCTATAGGTGCTGCCTGACCTGCTGAGTTCCTCCACCATTTTATGTATGTTGCTCTGGATTTCCAGCAGCTGCAGAATCTGTTGTGTTTATGATCCTAAGAATGAGGACTTTCAGCTACTGTGATAGATATTTATTATGCTGGGTGGGGGGGGGGGTGGTTGGGCTTGCCTTTTTGCCAAGCTCAGCTTTCAAAACATAGCAACTGCCACTTATAAAGATCAAACTGTTGCCTTTTAATAAGTTAAACTTCCAGCCAATATTGTATATTTAGCTTCTGTTCGTAAACAGGACCCTGCCAGTTATTAATGTAAATGGCAAGCAATAATCAGTTTGAAGTTAGAAACACAGCTTTGCAAACAACGGCACTGTCTATATAGCAGATTTGCTGGCTCACAGCACCTGGTCTAACTGTTCGAGAGGTGCATTTTAAGACATGCTGACTAAATTTAGAGAGCAGTTCAGGCTTTTTAGGAATGGCTAACAAACATCAAGAAGAATGACAGAAACATGGCATGAACTAAAATCCATTCCTCTGCCTTCGATTTCTGTGACGGGTGTCTGCTTTGTCTGCAGCTCATGGGTATGTCTTTTTAGCTTATAGGAACTGAATGTATGCTTTGGAAATTCTTTGTGTTTTAGAAATGCTTTATAATTTGGAAATCTTTTATAAGATAGAAATCCTCTGTGAGTTTTAAATGCATTTTAAGAAGCTTGTCTGGATTTAAATGTGTCTCAATGAAACTCAATAAACTGTTTTGTTAGCTGGAAGTATATCCCCCTTAGCAGGGAGGGGGACCCACCACACAAATAATGTGTATTGGCAGCTAAACTTGCCGTAGAGGATGAACAAGGAAATGAACTATTCTTTGAAGGTTCGGCAGCTACAGTATATCCTCCCTGTGACTATTTATATCAATGTGTTATAATGTGTATTATATCAGTGTATTATAATGTATTCTTCATTTGAGTTCAGAACCTCACAGTCAGCAAACCCAATACTAGCACACTACGAAGGCTGTGTGGAGAATTTGAACGGTTCTCTCTGGAGCCCAGAATGCTAAGAAGAGATTTGATAAGGGTTTCCTATACCACAATGGAGTTAGAAAGGGCAAACAGTGAGAAGTGGTTCCCATTAGTGGATGATTCAAGGGCCTGGGTGATGGATTAGAAGAGATGGGCAAAATATTCAGACACAACGTGAGGCAAAAGCTTTTTTAAGCAGTGATTGTACAGGATCTTGAATTCACCATCCAAGAGGGTAGGGGCATCAGGGTCAGTTGGATAGGTGCTTGTAAGGCTCTGAGGAAGTGGTAGGGGTATGGAGCAACATGGCTTGCTTTGCAAGGAGCCATCCAGGACTTGATGGGCTGAATAATCTCCTTCTGTGTCATAACAATTCTATAGCCCTAAGTCTAAAATCCTTTCAACCATCTATTTGTAACAGAAAATATATCAAAACAAGCAGATGCTATTCAAGCAATGGATTCAAGTGGAAAAGCTATTTAAAAAAATCTCATTTATAAAAGGATTTGACAAAAAGGTTCTGGTGGTAGAGCTACTTCATACTTATGATGTACAGTTAAATGGGCACCAGAGAAAATGAAATAAAGCTACAATATAAAACATAAAAAATCAACAATCTTCTAATTAGTTTTAAATGCAATGAGCTGATTTAAGGTCAGACACGTTATTATAAAGCACTGTTGCCTGCAATCAAAATGTAACCTTTTCTTTGTATGCATGGACACTTTCAATATTCTGGAATCATCATGTAGTCACAGCAGGAAGTTCAAGTGCATTAATCAAATTCAAGATGATAATTTTCAAAAGCAGCATAAAATTGTAGATTTTCAGCTGCATAATCTTAAGACAGATAAACAAATTACAGCACCACACAAGCAGAAACAAAACTACACTTCACTGAGCATTCATTATCACATGCTATCAAGCAGTTATGCAGCTCCATAGCAGTGGCCAACCTTTGGTGTGTTAGGGCTCAGAAAGCATAAAATAACATGATGGTGAGTTAACGGACCATGGCATGATAGATGATGTTGCACAGTGGCTGTTTACAGCTCCATGTCTGTACAATCTGTAACGCCTAGTGCATTGTGTTCAACATGCCGTTTGTTAATGTGAGATGATTCACACATTAGCTGGGTCCCTCTCCCCAATATCCGACAGTGAGCTCTCTATCTGTACAATTATGTACCTGGGCAATGAATGGAGGCAATAATATAAACATGCAAAGTGGCAAAATCTAATTACAATGCAAAAGGAATTCTACGGATCAGATGATTTACTTTTTATTCTGAATTGAAGAAGATGCAGTGTGTGAAATCAGAGAAGAGAAAGATCACCACAGGAGCAATATCAAACTGATGAGAATGATCATAGAAAGCAGTCAAAAGGCAACAGGGTTCAACCAGCTGAAAAGTACATAAAATAAAAGTGATAATTAACTGTGTCAATAATTAAGCCATTATTATTAATCCTGGACATTAAATTACCAGATATCTGCCTGCTAAACTTCAATGTTGTACTTTTGCCTCCGGAAATGCCAAATAAATAAAACAATTTCTCAAGCATTAATCTGATTTTAAGATAAACTCTGTTTATTAGGCTAGCACTTTACCATTGTCATTATTTAGAACAACAAATGGACTTTGGAGTTTGGTATGTGTCTCTTTTTGAAGTGTGTTTTAGAATTATCGATAATAAACAATTACATGATACCACCAATAGAAAGATCAGTTTGATTTCATTGTTGAAAATAAATTGCCATTT
The DNA here is from genome assembly GCF_030144855.1 of Hypanus sabinus. Lineage (NCBI taxonomy): Eukaryota > Metazoa > Chordata > Chondrichthyes > Myliobatiformes > Dasyatidae > Hypanus > Hypanus sabinus. Next base: position 44,011,536 of record NC_082727.1, read on the forward strand.
TGTGAGTTAATTCAAATTCTATTAAGTTTTTTTAACAACCCATTTTAATTTCCAATGCAAATTGAGAAAAAGTGTTGAAGACATTACCACCAAGTAAAAGCAACTAAACCTCCACAAATACTGACGGTCTATTCACAGGAGAAGAATGATAATACTTCATTCAGTGTGTGCATTGAAGAGCCATGTAACTAATCTATTGCTGTTTTAATGTTAGTAACATTAATTTCAAAATTACCATGAAAATTCACCTTTGCACAGGTAACATCAAATAAATACCTGGTTCTTGACTGCAGTTGTGATAAATAGTAAAGTTTGAAAAATACAAAGTTAAGGATTATGGGAAGAAACAGATGCTACCTTTACTTGATCATGGAGGCAGTAATAAAATTAGCAGACACAAGTGTATGGGAGTGAGCAGATTTACATCAGGTGGATGGTTTATACTTGGTTCATGGTAGGGCAGTGATAAAGGTGTACAATTGAGGTTTTCTGATTATGATGAGAGAGATTGAGAGAGAGAGAGAGAGAGAGAGAGAGAGAGAGAGAGAGAGAGAGAGAGAGAGAGTGAGAGACAGAGACAGAGACAGAGACAGAGAGACAGAGAGAGAGAATCAATACATACAAATATAAAGAAGACATGGAAAGAATTACATCCAGAGAACAATTTTTGCCCTGACCAGATTTATTCTGTGATTATTCTGTCAGTCAGGTTTACTGATTCAAAATTATCCTTACTGCTAAAGGCAAGAATGCAAAGCTAAGCAGTGATTTGGAATAAAATACTTCTTAACCATATTAACTCATATCATTAAAGATATTGGTCCTTAAGTGAAATACCGTGACAACTGCTGATGTCTACATTAGGAAACACCAATAGAGAGGAATGTTTCTTTTTCGCATAGAGCATTGTACGGAGATTTAGAATCTTTTGTGGTAAATAGGTGGGATAACCTACATTTCATCAGAATGCAAAATGGTCTGTTGCTAATGCATTATTGCACAATAAAAAAACTAGCATCTTTATGCAAAATGATAATGTTCAGGTAGTTAATCAGGTTATATGCTGTGCAAAAATTCATGGGATTTGTTGTGGATTCCAAAGGACATCAATTCACCTGGTTTCCCTTCACTCGATGATGGAGCATAATAGACCTTCAGTGCTCTGAACCATGAAAATGTCTTGTGAATGGATAGCTAATATAAATTGCAAATTACAGCTTTAATAAACACTAATAAAAAATATGACTCTTAGTCTCAATGGCCATTTTGTACTTGGTTCCAGCTGTTCAATCCGTTTCAGATGGGTTGCTTGACAAGGGCTAGTGGGATGTTTCTGAACAAGTCGGATGACCAAGGCACCAGATATTTAACTTATGGAAGCACAACATAGCAGCCAGGTTAAAGGAAGAGAAACTGGAAAAATGGACAGAAACTAAAAGATTTATACTGATTCAGTCAAACAGGAAAAAAAATGAAGACACAAGTGGTTTTAAATTCTGAAAAAGGGAGCGAAAAATAAACAACAGTCTGCTGGAGGAACTCAGCAGGTCGATAAGCATTTGGTCTAGTCTTGACCTGACATACAGGCAATTTCTTCGCCCTCCCCCCACGGATAATTTTCCAGCATAGACTAGATAGACCAAAAGGCCTTTTTCTGTGCTCTACTTCAATATGGCTCTATAATGCTGTCTCACTGAATGCCTCCAACAGAATGTCCGTTACTCAAGAAAAAAAATCAGCACAGCAACATTCATCATACATTCAGCCAGTATCAAGGGTCACCTGGTTTCAGACTGTATCTGTGCAACATATTCCTGCTGAATTAAAGAACAGCTGATATCTAGAGAAAGTTTTTCCCTTGATCTTTCATCTCAGGAGGATACAACAAACAAATTGTACATAGTTTGAAATAGGCATTTCTGATCCTTATTAATCACTTTACTCTTTAACAGATTAATCAGACAGTATGGTTAGGCTAGTGGTGAGCACAAAGCTTTACAATGCCAGCGATTACCGATTAGTGTTCGATTCCCACCCGTGAATGAAAGGTCTTTGTACATTCTCCAAGTAACCGTGTGGGTTTCCTCTGGGTGCTCCAGTTTCCTCCACAGTCCAAAGACGTGCAGTCCGGTTTAGTGAGTGGTGGTCATGCTATGCTGGTGCTAGAAGTGTGGCGACACTTGCAAAATCCTTGGGTTGTGCTGATCACAGACGCGATCGACGCATTCCAGTGTATGTTTTGAGGTTTTGTGATACATCCGACAAATAAAGCTCAACTTTAAATCCTTAATTTTGTACTGCAATTAATGAAGTATAATGAAGTAAGAAATTATCCATCTCCCTCGAGGACCTTTCCCTGTGCGGTATTCAAAATACGGCTAGTAAGGAGGATAACGATCTAGATAAGTATAAGACCATATGATATAGGAGCAGAGTTAGACCATTTGGTCCTTCGAGTCTACTCTGCATTTCACCATGGCTGATTCATTTTCACTCTCAGCCCTAGTCTTCTGCCTCCTCTGCATATCCCGTCATGCTCTGACTAAACAAATATCTATCAATGCCTTCCTTAAATATATCCAATGACTTGGCCTCCATAGCCACCTGTGGTAACAATTTTCACAGATTTACCAATCACTTGCTAAAGAAATTCCTCCTCATCTCCATTCTAAATGGCCGCCCCTCTATGCCGTGTCCTCTGGTCATCTGTAATTTTATGCACAGACTGATAAGACATGTAAAACTTGTAGTAAATCTTAACTAAATATTCATTCTTATCTTTACTCAGTATTAGTGGAACAAAAGTTTGAGCAACCTACTTACTTTATGAATAAGATCCCGTGCCAAATGTGACAAAAGAATCCGATCGCACCACGAGGGACATCTTGTATTCATGTACTGCTTTCCCTGAGTTGAGTCTTCACTGTATGGATAGCTGGAAAAGGGAAACCAGGGTAATTCACTCTCTTTCATACAGGAGAAAAATAAAATACTTTGCGCTTAAAATCTTTTATATAGCTAAAGTAATACGTCAAAAGATACTGATGTCTAACTTGACCTTTTGAGCATTTTGCAAAGAGATCAGCATGTTTTGTTATTTATCATTTTATTTTTATTATATGGAGAGCAGCTTTACTTTTTCCTTTGTTGTTAAAATTACCCGAGTATTTCCTCCATTCACCCACCTCCTGAGCACCTTTTTAAGCAGGAATTCAACCACAAGGAGAAAAGGGGACAAAGATAATTTTTTCTTGCTCCAACAAAAGAGGACAAGGGACTCCATAATGACTTCTTCTTCATCGACAGCTCATTCACATTCACCACTTTCTCCCTTCAGAAGTGATGGCTTGTAAGATGCATTCTTCAAAAGGAGTCTTATAATATTTAAAGAGATACAACTACTGGCTATAGGGCAGTGGTTAGATTGAATGAAGGACCAGAGAAACGTTAATATCTAGCTGAGCAAAGGAGTGTTCTGGCCTTACAGTTCATGGCAAATGCCTCAATCTGAAACAATTCTTGGCTTGCACAGACTTGTAAATTGGCAAGTGTTGAGCCAGATCTCCAAGATGGTTGGAATTCTTGCTTCACTCCTCCTGGACTTTATAACATATTCTGAATGTTACTCACTTTTCACTACACTTTGGTTGGCAAAAATCACAAACAAAAGCTAAAGACCACTTAACCACATTTCCATGCAGTTTTAATTTTGTTTTGTTAAGATAATTGCATTTCCTAGAGGAGATGTAAAAAGCACGGTAGCACGAATGTGTTAAATGCCTACATGTGAACTTTACTCATAGAAATTTCTGCATTCATTGAAAAGATCCATTTCAGTGGTCACCATATATTTCTGTGGTTTACTGGGGAGAGGTGAGGTGAGCCCCGATGTAAAAGTTCTCCTCTCCTAGAATCTATAAAGATCAGATATGAGCCTCAACCCCATTCTCTCACCAAAACAGGTGGAGCCCAGGAAATTTCCTAAACACCACAGTTCCTTACTTTCAATTAGTGTTCTGCACTGCAAATCCTACATGATGGTGATGATTCCAATCGAGCCAAAGACTGGTGTATGGCCAGGAATGGGGGCAGTGTGTAGTGTGCATCAACCCATGAAAAAACTCTGGTTGAGTAAGGTCTATGCCACTTTGCATATTGTTGCTTTGCTACTTAGGATGTTATAGAGTGCAATAAAAATACGCCCTTTGGCTTTCTGAGTTGGTGCAAGCCATCAAGTTCTTATTCCCATTATGATGCTCTCCACATTGCCATGAACTCCTCCTAAATTCTATCATTCACCAATATAGTAGAGACAATTTACAGTGGCTAGTTAATTATCAAAACTGAATACCTGTATCTTAGGTATCTTAGGCAGGAAACTGGAGTTCCTGTACAGTTTGTAGTAAGGCTACAAGAGCGATATGAAAGATCTTGGTGAAGAGCGCCATTTGAGAGCTGGCCCTTCAGATGGTGTTGCTTCAGCTGAATAAAAAATGGGGAGAGAAATCGTTTCTATTCTGGACAAGTGATTCTACTGCTGACAAAATCTCTGCTGGAAAGTTGGCAGACGAGTTTTCGTCCAGGCACTAAAATGTTTGGAAAAAGGTGGAATTTTTGCTCTACTCTCAGATACGGTTATCTTCATCTGCACAGTGCCCTTTTCTTTGTGTTGGCACGTGACCAAGTGGTTAAGGCATTTGTCTAGTGATCTGAAGGTCGCTAGTTCAAGTCTTGGCTGAGGCTGCGTGTGTGTCCTTGAGCAAGGCACTTAACCACACATTACTCTGCAACGACACTGGTGCCAAGCTGTATGGGTCCTAATCCCCTTTCCTTGGACAACATCTTTATTATTGTGAATAGCAATCTTAGGCCTCTGTTTCTCAAGCCTCTAGCTACAGACTAGTGCTCACACCCTGGCATATTTCTGACAGGGGTCTCAGCTCTTGCTTTGATTCGAGGGTTGCTTATTTCATTGCTCCCCCCCCCCGCAGAAAAAAGAACATGCCACTCACCTACGGCAAATGATCTTTGGGATAATTTGCTAACTGTCCCCTCTTGCTGAATACACTACTCACCCAGGGCCAAGTGGAGGCTCAGAACTGAAGATATTGAGGATACAGAGAGGATCCCGCTGCTACCTGTAAGGAGTTTGTATGTTTCCCTGACAACCGCGTGGGTTTCATCCAGGTACCCCGGTTTCCTCCCACACTCCAAAGACATACCAGTTGGTAAGTTAATTGGTGATTGGAAATTGTCCCATGGTTAGGCTATGGTTAAATCGAGGGTTGCTGTGTGGTGCGGCACAAAAGGGCCAGTAGAGCCCCGTATCTGAATAAATAATAAATAATTGCCCTTATCCTCCTGCAACAAACTCAATTACTGTACACAATCACAAAGCATGGGTAAGTGGGTCAAAGATCAATAATAAACTTCATTGCAATCACCAAAGATAATGGAATTATCAGCAGAGATAATCATAATACATTGAGAAGAACATAAAAACACATGAAACAGGAGCATGTGTCAGGCAATTGGCTTACGTGGGCCCTATGATTGCACTGGGATATTAAACACAAGAGATTCTGCAAACGCTAAAAATCCAGAGTAACAAGCACACAAAATACTAGGGGGTGCTTCCAGGAGGGTCTTGGCCCAAAATGTCAGTGGTTTATTCTTCTCCATAGATGCTGACTGACCTGCTGAGTTCCTCCAGCATTTTTTGTGTGCTGCAGTGGAATTATATTCTGCTAATAACACATCTATAAAGCACTGATATACACATCTATTTAGTGCAAGGAATCAAGAATGATTTTTTATGTAAATCCTTTTTTTAAACTTAATTTCAGATCTCCCACTGTGATCCGAAGTTTCAGTACAAATAAACCTGCTTGCACAACATTAGTGTTATATTGAATTAGAAACCGCTTAGCTACAAAGCTAAAATCAATGTGTGAATCCATTCAAACATAACACCTCCTTGTGAATGGGTACAATCACTTTAAGGTATTACACATTTCCAAAAATAATTATTGCATTGTAAAGACCAATAATATTATTTGAAACAGTTAGCCAGATTCCTAATTTTGTTGTGAAATTACCAAAATAGAAGAAGTATCATTTAAAATAGACATTGCACCTGAAAGAGCTTATTAGCTGATATAAAGGGCCTTTGAGATGAATACTGGAATTTTTAAAATGCAAATTAATTGTTCTCCATGTTAATCTGACTTCTTACTTTTTTTAAAAAAAATGACTTTGTTTTTCTGGTTTTGCATTAAGCTTCAAACATGTCCACTGGCAGCTTTCTTGCAGAATAAATAAAGTGATGTTCTGCAGCTCATTTGAAAAATTAATCAGTATGGTAAACACAGAACTGCAAACATTACAGTTAAAATACTACGTGTTAAACAGCTGCTACTTGCAAATGTTACAATAACACCATGGTGACCAAGCTAACAATGGGGTTAAAGGTTTTTGAAGAAAATGGGGTCAATCAGGCTGCAGTAGCAAAGGACAAGTAGAGCAAATAATACTTAAATCACTCCACTGCATATCAGATCAAAATTACCCAGGTAGGTTTACTACAATATATTCTTGATCTCTTCTGTCGACAGAAGCTGAAAGCATTCCTTTTAAAAAAGCCTGGAAAGGCTAAATTTAATGTTCCACATCTGTTATTATCAAACTGATTTCTACTTAATAAAAATGCTAAATAAATTTGGACTTATAATTAACAATATTTAATTATCTCACTGACCAATAACTATATCCCATCAAATTTGCTCAAAAGTAAAGGGCTAGATTGCAGATGATAAGTCGTGAACAAGACTTCATTAACCACAATGTAAACTGGCCTGGGATGCTCTGTTATATGTGCAGATCTTGTGTATCCCTGCAGATTACATGGCAACCTAATACAATGAAAAACATGTGCAGGTCACTCCTGCAAGCTGATTAATTTCTCTAGATTAGTATTCCTGCACATTTATCAGAATGCAAACTTCACTAAAGGGCGTGTACAATGGAAAAAAAATCACTTTTAAACAATGTCACTTTACAACCTTCTAGAGTCAATACTGTAATTAATGAATTGCTTGATAGTGTATCAATTACTTACATGTTTGCCCTTCTTCAAGAAGTCTTCATTCATAACTGCTTTCTGCTCATTTATTGGTGGTGTACTAATATTCCTGAATTAAAAGATGCACCTCTTCTATTGCTAATAGCTGGAGCTGTCAAGTCTGTGCTTAATGTGACCAATACTTACTTTCAGACTAAAGTGTCAGGTCAGGGAATGAAATTTTAAACAAAGCTCTCAGTGAGTTCCCAGGCCAAGTTAGGCGTATCCTCCAGCACTCTTTTGGCATGAATCACAGACGTGATTCATCCTGACAAAGTTCTGTTGTGTGACTCTGGGCCTGGTCAGCAGGCAAGAATTGCATTATGGGTTATGTCAGGAAGTGGTCAAGAGATCACTGCTAGGAGACTTAACATCGGGGTGGGGGGAGGCAATGGCAGAAGAATTTAAAGAAGTGAGTTGTAAGTGGGGGCTTTGCTATTGCTTGCCTGGCAGGTGGTGGGGCAGGTGATGCTTTGCTGTTGCTTGAGTGGGAAGGGGAGAAGGGGTTTTGGGGTTCTAACGTATTCTGTCATTCATTCTTTGGGGTTTTTCTTCTGTCTCGTGTATGTCTGTGAAGAGTAAGAATTTCAGGTTGTATGCTGTATACATTTTCTGATATTAAATGGAACCATTGAACCATCGTCTTCATGGATGCTAACACAGGAAAACTGCTGGAAATAGCATAAAATTATGGCTGCAAAAGTAAATGAGGAAATCAAAAGAAAATAGTATCAGTTAAAGAAAATGTTGAGAAAAAATTAATGATGTTAAAAGGTGATTAATCACCAGGAACAGATGACCTGCATCCTAAGATTCTGAAGGACACAGATGTGGAGATATTATTTGTTATTTCCATAAGTCCATGCATTTTAGGACAGATATCTCAACCTAAACATAGTAAATGGGCAAAGGAATAAGATAAAATACAAGGAACAATAGACAATTAGCCAGACATCTGTGGCAGGGAAAGCATAGAATCCATTATGATGCAGTGGTAATCATAAACCTGGACAATAAGATGCTATTTAGCAGATTCAGCATGGATTTATGAAAGGGAAATCATATGTGACAGATATTTGGAGTTTTTGAGGTTGCAATTAGCAGAACTGAAATGTCAATTTGGTGTACTAAGACTTTCACAAGGTCTTTGAAAAAGTGCCTCAAAAACTTATTACAGTACATGGTCCTGGGGGGTATTGTACTGGCACCCACTGAAATGTGGATAACAGACAGAAACTGAACACAGACCCATTTATTCCCCCTACTCACAAATGGGATCCAGCTCTCAACCCCAGTGGGTAATAGTAAAAATGCCTGATGCCCTTCGATCTCAATTTTTGTGACTAACACTTTGACACTTCACCCCATCCTGGGCCTTGCTACAGCAGGGGTTGCCAACCTTTTTATGTCATGGACCAATACCATTAAGCAATGCTGACCCCATGTTGGGAACCCTTGCCTTAGAGTAAAATCCATCTCTCCACTGATCCCTTTCCACTTTGAGGTGGACTCAAACCTATAATCCAGTGTTTTCCACTGTATTTTCTGTGCAAAAATTATGCAAGGCCTACTCTCTAACCTGTGATTCTAAAGCTTATAATGATTGCCTCACCACAAGTTTCATTTATCCACAAGACAATTCCATCTCACTTTTGGAACTTAGTTTAATTTCAGGATTGCCACTTCTTCCACCATTTGGACCACAGAAGTTGTCTTCTTACAAAGTCTGTGACAGATTTATTAATTGGTACTTCCTTGCAAAATCCAGTTTCTGTGTTTGAGCCGAAATATTTTCAGAATCTTCAAAAAAGAATACCCTTGGTTATAGGCTCAAAATGCATGAGGCAGTATCTGGTAGTCAATGCTCTTTCAGAAATTTAGTTCTGCTGAAATCAATGGAATCAAAATCAGGAGCAAGATTTTAATGTCCATGTCCTTCCCTAATGTGCCTTTAATAAATGTGACTCAGAATTCTAAATAGAGACAACAGGTACAAAATTGCAACATGCCATTCAATTGTGCTACATTGGTCTTGAGCCATCTGGTGGTGTATTGGCATCTACACTGGACTTCAGGCGAGTGGTCCTGGGTTCAAATCTGGTCAGCTCTTTGCATCCGTGCTGGGTTGAGCATTGAGCTTCAACTTGGCATCATAAAAAACAGACAAATGCTAAAGAAATGACAAGGTTGCTGTCCAATGTACCACAAGGCACAGAGAGGAACTCAAACAAAAAATTGGCTTTTGGCTATAGTAATTCCATTAGCAAATCTACCTCCTGTGATTCTGAATCAGCAACAACACTTACCTCAGACTCAAAACTTATGGCACCAAATCTTTATCCACGATTTCATCACTTGAGGTTCATTTAATTCCACCAACTGCCCTGTGGCCAATATCCTATCATAAACAGAGCTTTCTTCTAAAGTCACCTATCTTTACCAATCTTCATGAATTTCCTTACCTCTGCTAAGGTACCTTTGAAAGGCTCAATCTTTAAATGTATTTTGTGGGTTTTTTCTATTCAACCACTGCAGACTTCTTCAGCTCTGCATTTCATATGCATCCTACAATGCCTTTACACTCTACATTGATGAAATCATTAACCCTGCTCTCAGAAATTGCCACTTCAAATCTTTAACTTGCTGCTACTCATTCCACTAATGTTTTAGAATTGTTTCAAAATACAATGTTTTAATCTTAAGCCTTGACCTGCATAGCCCTTTAATAAATTCTACGATGCATAAAGTATTGTAAAATGGATGAGCTTTAGTGACCTGGTCAATGGACCCTTGATTTTTGTTTTATTCAAAATATAATTAATGGATTTTTGCACATTAGTTTGTTAAATCAGTGAAAGTTACATTCCCGTACCTTGTGCTGTGATTTAAAGTATATGATAGAAGCTGTAAATTCATATTGCTTACATTCAAGAAGTCATCCATCAGGTCAGTTGTGACAAGACTGAACATTGCACACATTTGTGCTGAATTTGGCTTTCCCATGTTAGCATTCATTCTGGAGTCAGGGAGGCGTGACATGGAAATGATATAATGCTGTGTTCTCACTAAGTATTTCAAAGCTCTTGTTATGATAAACTCATATTCAAAAAGAAACTTCTTCCAAATTTGTTCCTGGTGAAATATCCTCCATCATTAGGGAAGTGTTAATGACAATGTACACAACTTTTAAGCTAAGTACAATTTATTTCTGTACTGCTTTTAAAACAAAATTTGTACTTGTTGTTAGGGGCATACACAATCTTAAACATTAAAAGCAACTGTAATATATAGCCCTAGTGTTGACTGTCAAATGTGATGGCATCTTCTAGATGTTGTTCATTAGTTTCAATGATAAAATACTGATTGGAATAACTGAGTGCACCAAAACAACATCAAGATTCCAGATTAATCATTTATTTTAAAAGAATATAGAATAATGGTATCATTTCTTTTAGTTTTAGTCAATATTCAATATAGATTGTACAATGGTTGCATGATTTTGTGCAATTGGTTGTAATACTTGTACAAATGCACTGACTTGCATGATGGTAAACTATCTAAAGAGAAGAGAAAGAGCCAGAATTGACATTAAACATTAGGTAATGAAGAGTTAGTCTTATACAGTTCATAAAATTAAATGATAATTTGTTAAGAGTCTCAGTTGTATTATTTATGAAGCCATTAGGCATTGATTATGTTTAAAACCGCTAACGTGCCCAGCAGGGAATACTTTGTAGTCACAGCCGTAGTGATTAAATGAATGGCTCCTTTCCCACATCGGGGTGTTTGCCAAGTCTAGACAGCAGCAATGGAAGTAAGGAATGATATACTGTTGTCCCTTCACCGTTTGGTGTTTAAGACTAAGTTGATACTAGCTTGATGTTCGCCTTGGCAAGTTAGCAGACATCCGAGAAACTCTGCAGGTCTGTGAGGATGGGTCAGAAATGAAACTTCCAAAAGAGAAAAAAAAATGCAGTGTTTGTGTTCTGTGATGGATGGGAACAAGCTGGATCAAAGATAAACTAATTGTACATCTTATTCTTCAAATGGGAATAAACAACAAAGCTTGTGCTATATGTTTCTCCACTGAAGAACATATTAAATAATAAACTCATAAAACACTTTGCAATACTGCCTGACAAGTGAAAATCACTAATTAAAAAAAAACAACTTTTATTTTGTTTCTAATTTTTATTTTATTGTAATTTGTTCTGAAGAACTGGACACATTTAAACAGATTGTGTGTGTCCCAGTTTTGATTCTATTCAATAACCTCTTCATTATTATACACTCATGTGACAGATTAGGAATGAACTGAACTTGATAAACTCAAATGTACTTAAGTGAACTCAGTCAAACAAATTAAATATTCTTTCAAACAAATCCAATGAGTTAATTAAAAAAATAAAAATATTTAAAGAATTCAGGGTGAAGTACTCAAAATTTGTTATGTTTTTATATGATTTGATTTATGTTAATACTTGGTTTGTAAATCCAATTGCTTAATTCAGTGTCAAATGCTTTATTTTCATTATAAAAAGTCAATATTGAAATTATTTTACAGTTGAATGGTTTCCTCATATGTAATTGGGACCCTGAGTAATTGATTCCTTTTCTGACATAAGAATTATTTATTACCAAACTTATTCTTTAAGGTTGAAGCCGAATAGATTGGTGTTTGCACATGGAATAGAGGCATTCACACATAATGCAGTGTCTTTTGTGAGGTTCCATTTTGCTGATCTAAAGTAAATCACACTTGTTGAATTTTTAAGACAATAGAAGCTACATTTTTTCAAATTTCAGATGTCACATTAATATGAGATTAAAATAATATTAGTCATAGGAATGTTTCCTATGGTGGGACAGTCTAAAACCAGAGGACACAGCCTCAGAATAGAGGGGCATCCTTTTAGAACAGAGATGAGGACGGATTTTTTTTAGCCAGAGAGTGGTGAATCTGTGGAATTCTTTGCCTCAGGCAGTTGTGGAGGCTAAGCCTTTATATATATTGAAGACAGAGGTTGATAGATTCCTGAATGGTCAGGGCATGAAGGGATATGGGAGGAAGGCAGGAGACTGGGACTGAGAGGAAATTTGGATCAGCCATGATGAAATAACAGAGGAGACTCAATGGGCCAAATGGTCTAATTCTGCTCCTATATCTAATGGTCGTGGAATATAGGGGCAGGAGTAGGCCATCTATCAATCTCAAAACTCACATTAAACGCTATATGCTGTTTGTGGAAGTTCCATATTTCTGCCACACTTTGGATGCAGAAATCATAATAGCCTTATTCTTTCCTTAAGAACGTCATAGCTCCCACTACCTGTACAATGCTCCCAGTGTTATGCGTCTCAAATAGTTCTGGCCTGCATCAGGTTAATAAGCCTGGTGGAACCATTTCTATTGACCTGAAAAGGGGCAAAGGCAGGCTACTGGTGCCTTCAAAACCATTTGCTTTGGGCAGATGGGGCTCTTCAGCCATGGCTGGCAGCTCATCTAAGAGAAGAAAATCTCTGATCTTAAACCTCCACTAGCTTGTGACTATATTAGCTATTGGGAAGGCTTCAGGAGTAAACCCCGAGGAAAAATCTGGAGCTGGATTCGCTAAGTTAGTCCTTTGCTGAGTTCACCTCTGACTGGCAACGCCTGCAACACCACTGGCGCCAAAATGAATCGATCTCTGCCATTCATTTGGATGCATCGGCTGCACGGAGCTACATGGGCAACAACTCGCTCTCCATATTGTACTGCCCTGGCTAGCACACTGGCTTGCTTATCACACAGACAGCTGAGGTACAAAATCCATGGTCGACCCCGACCAACGGAGGGCCTCAAGTATTCTTACATCTGGGTTAGAAACAATGGGATCAAGCCTGACTTTCATTCAGTATCAAAAGGCTGCTGCAGTGCCAGGGGTTTAGCCTTTCAGAATAATCATTGAACAGCACCCCTATATATATACATTCTCTCTCTCTCTCTCTCTCTCTCTCTCTCTCTCTCTCTCTCTCTCTCTCTCTCTGTCTCTCTCCTTCCTTTTCGAACTCATGTAACATATTTCTGGATACTATCCAAAGGTAGCTGACAAATTTTCTGAAGTCCCATCAAGAATAATCCTCCATCAGCAATACTAAATCAAGGGTTCTTGGTCAGGTATCTCATTTCAGTCTCAGACCTTAATGGATGACAGTCATATCAGTTCAAAGGTAGTTTGATAGCTGTGCAGTGCTTTGGGCCATTATAAGGGAGTGGAAGCTGCAGTGTTTTGTGCAGTGCAGTGCTTTTCTAATTCAATCAGTAAGGTTAAGAATATTGTCTTATTTCCTGACTGAATCTCAAAAAACATCACTGTTCTTTTTTAAGTACTGTGAATAAGTGACTTTATCATGGGCAGATGACACAAAACTTGGAAATGTTAACAGTACCAACGGTATAGACAGGACGCTATGCTGAGGTTTTCTAAGGCATTGGTCAGACTGCACTTGGAGTATTGTCAGCAGTTTGGGCCCCTTGTCTAAAAAGGATGTGCTGATCTTGGAGAAGGTCCAAGAGGCTCATGAGAATGATCCCAGCAATAAAAGGGTTAACACATGAAAAGTGTTTGAAAGCTCTGGGCCTGTACTCACTGGAGTTTAGAAGAATGAAGGGGGATCTCATTGAAAAATTAAACTGATTATGTTGAATCTTAGCGTTGTTAAAATACGATAATAAATTCTGGACCCAAGATATGCCTTTCATGCTTTTCAGAGGGTGAAAAAGAGCTTTTCTTAAATGGTACAAAGAATTAAAAATGAGAAACTGAAATATCCCTCAGTTTGGTGATCTAAGGAAGTACTTCACATCGTGTTGGCACATATTTACTTTCATTCATAAAAAGAAGTGAATCTGGCCAAAAAAACACCTGAAACCATATTATGGTGGTTCACAGTGAGAAACAGACCTAAAATAGGATTATACTAAGTTCACTAACATTTTGAACAACTTGTGTCCCAGTCTGAGAAGAGTGCTATACTTCATACTTACAGCCACCAGTAAAATAAATGTGAAGTGATGTATCAAGGCTGGTATGAGGTGACACGAAGCTACTGTCAGGAAGACCCTGACCACTCCTCCTATTATGAGTATCCTGATTCTATCTAGCTTGAACAAGTAGATTTCATATCCTTACAAGATATGTGCTTCCACACCACTGCAAACAATTGTAGCAAGCTGCTTCACTGAATGATTCACTGATTCATTTGCTAATGTTTTATGAGCAGAAGAGATGATTTTGCAGCAGAGAATATGAGGTATTACCTATTGATTTATAGGTTGATTGATTGATTGAGATGTAGCACGGAATGGGCTCTTCCGGCCCTTCAAGCCATGCTGCCCAGCAATTCCTCAATTTTAAACCCTAGCCTAATCTTGGGACAATTAACCTACCAACCTGTACGTTTTTGGGATGTTGGAGGAAATTCTCTGCTGTCTTGGTTGTCTCAGCTGATGGCTGGTGACCTATCATGACATTAAAATGGTGTGTGATGAAATCAAAATGTCTAGATAGGTACAATGATTTAACAAGCTCCAACTGAAAAGCATCTCTCTGCCCAACTGTTCTAATTTATGTCAGTCAGGACAGAAGTTGGTGTTAAATGAGAGAAAGGTCAAGTACGTGTCCAATGCTAGAAAACCATCAGATTCATTCAGATGAAGACTGACTGGAATTGCCAGTGACACTATTTCATCAAATGCTAGCTAAGTTGCATTTATGTGTGATTTCTTCATAAAAATAGGCATTAACCAATCCACTTTCTAGGCATGTTAATTAGAGAGACCAGAGAATAGGTTATTTATCCAAGAAGCAAATAAGGTAAAGGGGAAACTTGAAAGAGTTAATAAGGAGAATCTTCTTTCAGTGATGGAATGATAAGATACCAAAGAGATACATTTAAAGAAATGACAAAGGAAAAAAAGATGCAGCAGGTCATTGTGTACTGAAATACCCGTTGGAATGAATGATGAAAGCAGATTCAATATTAAGGTCAAAAAGCATCAATACATAATTGATAAACAAAATATGCCATGCAGTATATAGAGAAGTGTGGTACACTGAGAGTCAATGCAGATACAAAATAGACAAGAAAATCAACTTCAATTTGAGTGTGTGCACATTCAAAAAGACACACTCACTCACAAATGCACATACATGCGCACACGAACACAGGCCAAATTATGAAATACTTGAAGAATATTTTGAGTCAGAAGCTTCAAAATATTTGTTATTTACTATTTGGCGGTTTAAAGATATTTTCCTTTTCTTAAATCTCTTATAATAAACTCATTCTCATGCTACTCAATGTTCCCTTTAAGGTGTACACACGCACAGATCTTTTGCTACTAGCACACAAAGGAATTTAAACTGTACACAAAAGGTTGCCACCCTCTACTTTGTCGGCACGTTAAGAACATTTCGTGATCATACACAATCACATTTCCTTTTCTGGTTTCTGCTGCAGATGGTGTTGACAAAGTGGAGTTTGCAACCGCTTGTCTGCAGGTTTTAGAACTGGCTTATTTATACTGTTCTTGTTGAAGAAATTATTTGGTGCACACATTATTAAATTGCACAGCACAAGATTTTTGCACATACATGTGTCATTACAAATTAGAGGGAATGTTGTTACTACTCAAGTAGCATTATTAAAACTTTAAACCTGACTACTAATTTGACCTCCTGATGCTTTGATTGCACATGACCTCTGGCTCCAAATTTCTAAATGCACTCCCGCTCTAACCCAACTCTGTGATCGCTTCTTGACTCTGGTCCTGATCTCACCCATATAATTGCTTCCTAACACTGCTCTCAATCCAAACTCAAGCTGGAGGGCGCTTCCATGTGCTATTACTAAGGCTCTGACCCGACCTCAGTCCTTAGGCAATCTCTGCAAACCTGGTCATGGTCCCAGGTTCTCCTGATCCATTCCTATGAGTATTTTATAGTGGTACAGAGTGCAAAAGGCCTTCCTCAACATCAATAAATTTCTGTCACTGTCTTTTGGATGAAATGTTAAGCACAATCTGCTTTTTTTTTAATGGCTGTAAAAATTCTGATACCACTTCAAAGATGAGTACTCTCTTTCAATCTGGTTCAGTCTACAAACTTCCTGTTATCTGTTATGTGGAAAGCCTAGATAGACTGTAAGTGGAGTGGATGTTTCTAACAGTAGAAGTCTAGGATCATAAGTCACAGCCTCAGAACAGAAGGATGTCTCTTCAGAACGGAGATGAGGAGGAATTTCTCTCGTCAGAGGGTGGTGAATTTGTGGACATGTAGGCCAAGTCATTGGGTATAAGGCAGAAGAATGGGTTGAGAGGGATAATAAATCAGCCATTATTGAATGGTCGACCAGACTCGATGGTCCGAATGGCCTAATTCTGCACTCATGTCTTTTGGTCTTATGGTTATTGTTCAATTTATCTTCTCCAATCCTGTCTCCATTTTCTTTTCTTCCTTTAATGCTATTGTTCAGTGCCCACTCTGGTTTTCTTCAAAGAATGTCCAGATATTCAAAGAAAGGGCAGGCTTTTCCACCCTGTCTTCTTTGACAGAAAGATGTGAAAATAAACAAGCTGTTTGGCCTAGAAAACATGTTCTGATATGCAATATCAATACATACAATGTAAAATACAAATGTTTTCTGTCGTTTATTTAATATACCATTTGTGATCTGTATTATCACTAGATTAATTTCAGAATCTGAAATATATGATACGCTAATATTAAAAAGTTATAGTTACTGAAATGCATGCATGAACACATTTTTAAGATCCCCTACCTTAAGTGCAAGATTAAAAAAACCAACTGAGTTTTAATAAAGCACTCAATGACATACACAGTCAAAGGTCAAGACACAACCTTACTCTAAACAGAAGTATTTTCTCTCCATTTTCATTGGGATCAGTGGCCCTGTTAATCATTTGTGATCCCAATAAAACATTTGTGAAGGATGCTGATAAGGACAGAACCACTTTTCACATCATTGTAAAGAAAATTAAACACCTTAAATATTCAAGGTTCTCTTTTTATATTTCATGCAGGAATATTGCTTTCAGTTCAATGTTTGTAACAGGATATAGAAAGGATAAATTTGATACCTGGGTGGAAATGCAATCTCTTGTTCACTCAACTTGTCTTTAAATACAGACAGTTCTCTGTCAAATTCTAAAAGCTGAAAAGAAATTGATTAACAAAATGTTAATTCACAATAGCTTATAATTATAGAATTTCATTGCAACTGAATTATTAAAAATATTTTCAAATTTATCCCCTTTCATTATCTTAAGAAATTCTTTGCTACTTGAAGAGGTCCAGTTAGCTGAACATAGATACTTTGTTGGAGTGGGCAGATTTTTTGAATACTGCGAACATCACGTTCAGACCCAATCCACAATTGCACTGCGGAAAATAAAAGTGGCTAACTTCCCCCTTGCTACCCAACAGTACAGTAAGTAATTACAGTACACTGTCTGAGAACAGACGTGGAGGAAACCCAGGCACTTCCTCATCAATGCGTAACTCAGTCATTCAATGAACAAACTAATTATTTACCAGTTGATACTTTACTGACCGTTCACTACAATTATTTACTTTTGGATGTTAGTTCTTGATCATAAAAGTAGCGCTTCTGCTCACAAATCTTTTCAGAGATTCATTTTATTAATTTTTTTTACTTCTAATTATATTTCATTACTTTTCCATTATTAATTTTCCTTTCTTAACCTAGTTTAAACAACCTTACCTAAAAGTAATGTGAAATTTGAAATCAAAATGTGGACAATGAAAAGCTGTTTTGGTGACAGCTCTGAGTCCTCATCAATGTCCTCCAAGCCTATTAGTTGCTGATTAACAGCAAACCCCTACAATCAGGCAAAAAAAATCACCTTTAATTTTAAATTGTCAATTAATATTTGTGGCTGCAATGGAAACAATCCTACTCATGACTGAAAGAGCATAAAGTGGTTGGGGGCAGGAGGAGGGTTGGAGTGGGCGGTGGTTGATGGGCTGGTGGCGTGCACAGAGAGAAAGCAGGATTATTCACACTTTTTATGATGTTATTTTGGAGGATAACATACAATTTGGTTTGTGATTACCTGAAGTTGGTACAATCTCAAGAGTCTGAAAGTAATGACATTCATTTTCCACACATAATACAGCTCTTGTGCATTATTCTCCCATTAAATGAGTTGTGATCCATTCTCTGTAACTTTTACTGAAGCCCAAGGTTAGATCATGGAGCTATTAGCGCCTTTTGTACAAACAGCTATTCACATTGTTACAAACAGCATTATCTTTGCATCAATATTTGTACTCAACCTGGATTGCAAGTGAATAAGTGACTGAAAGCTCATAATAATCTGTTCTGCTACTGACCATCACTCTTTGTAAGTGCCATTTCCTATTCTGACAAGTATGTCATCAAAATAACACCTTTTATGACTGCAGCATGTTTACGTTACTGCCCATTAATCATCTCTCATCTCACAGCTGTGCAGATACCATTGTATGGGTGGCAGAGGTTCTGATCTAAATTAGATTATGTCCCTCTATCCCATGCCACCTCATAAATCATTCCTGAAATGCAAAATTAGCAGCTACTTGTACACATTAATTATCTGTATGAAAGCAGTCACCTGAACCACCTGCAAGGATGACCAGTTCTCTCACCTTTCACTGCGAGGCAGGGATCGCCTTGCATCATGGCAACATTGTTCAAATATTTTTACTGCTTTATCAAACATGGACTTATGAACTCCATCCAAATAATTTTATTCAATGATCACCTTATTAAAATTGTAAATGCTTTATTAACTTTGAACAAAAGTAGCTTTCTACATCTGTATTTCAAACATATTTAGATGCTGGTGGACTACTGCCCCAGCTTTATCCCAGTAAGAATGATGCTTGGGGGTGGGATTGGTTAAAATCAGGCTGGGTACATATTGCAGTCTGTCCTGTTTCAGGGACTTGACCCAAAATGGCGACCATCCAACACTAAAAGCCTCTCCTCCCAACACAGCAGGGAGGCAATTCATTGAATGCAAGGGGACTCCCCGATGAGGGAAAAGTTATATAAGGATAAATATAGCACCCAGTGCCTGCAGTGACCCCTCTCCACACTCTCCTTTTAACACTGATATTCAGCTGAGAGTGCCCAGGTGAGAAATAATAAACTCTCAGGTCCTCCTTTTCCAGGGCTACTTACACTGATGATAAAACACTCAAAAATTAATCCTTGGTCTAGTTACGGAAATAGCTTGCTCCAACTGTTTTCAATGGTCTACAGCTCACCTGGGCATATTTTGTGAGGGCAAATCTTATTTCCATATTAATTGAAAAATTGCAGAGTCTCATACTGGAGGAGGAAAGTGGAGCCCCCTCCTCACAAGGTTTGTCTCCATGGAGGACCTAGCTAGTGTCTGTGGAGTACTTGTCCTTCCTCTGATTACATGGCTCCCTGTGGCTTGTTGAGCACTTTCATGTTCCCTTGAGCACAAGAGGGTCTCTTTTCAGTCTCTCTCTTCACAAAGCGAAAGCAAATTACTGAAGAACTCAGTGGGTCAAGCCATAGGGACGGATGTGCAGGAGCCTTGGGTACAGTTAACACACGTCAACCATTGAGCTCCCAAACCAGTGTGGATAAATCACTCACCTCAATCCTGAACCAATCTATGGACTCACTTTCAAGATCAGTACAACTCAAGTTTTCAGTATTTATTTATTTGGTTTATTTTATTTGCAGTTTGTCTTCTTTTGCATGTGGGTTGTTTGCATATTTTTGGTGTAGTTTTTCATTGATTATATTATATTTCTTTGTTCTACTGTGAATGCCTGCAAGAAAATGTATCAAATGGCAACACAGACGCACTTTAATAATAAATTTACTTTGAACTTTGGTGAGGGTGGCCATTGTTCATCTTCCTAGGTAGCAGTGGCAGGAAAAGTTTAAGGATTCATTCTGCTTGAGGATGCAGTATCTGCTGCTTAGAAATATGGCAATGACCATCAGGAGACACTGCCATGACCCATTGTATCTGTGGAAACCTTTCCTGTTGAGGAAAGGGCTGGCTTATTAGCTAGAGACCCCATGGGCACATATATGTAGTCAGGAATGAGATGGAACTCATTGGTTGGTGTCTCCAGAACCAGAAATTGCCATTCCAAAGTAAGGGATCAGCCCTTCAGGACCAAGATGATAAGATTTATTTTGGAGAAGTGACAGTGGATATTTGGAATTTTCTTCCAAAGAAGGCTGTGGAGGCTGATTCAGTGAGTATATTCAACATCAATCAGTTTTTGGATATTAAGGTGATGGGGATACAAGGACTCTGCAGGAAAGTGGCATTGATGCAGATGAGCGTTGATTCCACTGAATGGCCAAGAAAACGTGAAGGGCAAAGGGCCATCTCTTGTTGCAACTTCTCATCTGCTAACACTAACTACAGTTCTGTGCAAAAGTCTTAGGCACACATATATACAGCTGGGATGCCTAGTACTTTTGCACAGTACTGCAGCAGTTTTATGCACCGCACTGTACTGATGACATGCAAAGAAAAATTATGACGTAAGTGAGTGATGTTGAACCTGATTCTGATATGGGTTTCTATCGTGGGCTGAGAATTAGAAGGAGGTGGGGAGAGGGGAATCATGGATGGGAAAGGGGGAAGGGAGTGGGAAGCATCAGAGACATTCTGTAATGGTCAATAAACCAATTGTTTGGAATCAAATTACCTTGCCAAGTGTTTCCACAATGGTTGTGTTTGTACCCACAGCACCCATCACCTTGTCACTCCTTCTCTGCCACCTATCACACACCCGTTATGTGACATTCCACCCTTGCCATTCCCAACATCCTTTGCTCCCACCAGATTTACAAACTTGCTTTCTGCTCCAGGTTGACAAGTATGGTTCTATGCAAAAGTCTTAGGCATCCCAGCTACATATATGAGCCTAAGTATATGCCTATGACCAATCCTTGAGTCCCTGGTAATGAAGATTTCAAAGCCTTTTGCTGCACCTCTCAATTTCAGGTTATTAACTGCTTGGCATGATGTGAATGAGCAACAAAACAAACTGGTCTTGGACTCATTCCTAAATCCCTGCAAGATTCTTCCTGGTGCTAGCCTGTCTCTCCAAGTTCCCTTGTAGTTTCAAATGCAGTTTTTTTTTTATTTGATTTACCCGAGAAAATTACTGCAATCGCAGTTCCTCTCCTGATGTACAAGTGGAACCCATAACAAAATGACACACCAGATTTTATTCAAAATCTATAACCAGATGAGAAGATTAAGTAACGTGAAGAACAAAGCAATTGACCTCAGCTCCTGCCAGAAACTTAATTCCTGTCATAGGCTCCAATTTCATTACAGTCTGTGGTAACTGGCTGAGGCTGTGCCAGACTACTTACAGCCTGGGGATCCTACTTGACGTTCAAATCTACATTGTTGTCACATCCACTTCCAAAATGATGGCGACGAACACCCCTGCACTGTAATTGCTATTGAAGCTGATTGTCAAACATGAATGTTTTCAGCTTGTTGATAGCAATCAAGGCAGCACACCAAGTTCTCACCTGCTCATTGCCTCCCTCAAGTGCTCCTCCCCCTTTGCTTTCTTCCACGGTCTTCTGTCCTCTCCTATCAGTCTCCTCCCTTTCCAGGCCTTTATCTCCTTTACCAATCAACTTCCTGGCTCTTTACTTCACCCCTCCCCCTCTCCTGGCATCACCTATCACCTGCCATCTTTTACTTCTTCCTTCCCTCCCCCGCCCCACCTTCTTAATCTGACTGCTCCCCTCCCTTTCCAGACCTGATGTAGGGTCTCGGCCCGAAACGCTGACTGTTTACTCTTTTCCATAGGTGCAGTCTGGCCTGCTGAGTTCCTCCAGTATTTTGTGTGTTTGTTACACAAAGTTCAATGTTGCATTGCACAGTAAAGTCACCATTTTGTTATTATTCATTGCTTTGATTAGGTTAGGAGCACCAGCAGGGCACCAGTAACATTCTAGATTGTAGCTCTTAAATTGTGGTGAAGTGTAGCTGCAACATGCACTGACAAATGATGCCATTCTACAATTGGGTCACGATTTGAGGGCAGTACAGTAGCACTGCAGGTAGCGTAATGCTTTACAGAGTCAGCAATCGGGGTTCTAATAATCTCTAAAGTCTCGGTACAGGTCCGCAACCCCTTATCCAAAATTCTGAAATTCCAAAAGCTCCTAAAACCAAAGTTTTTCCGCCAACAGATGGCGTCACCCGGGTGTGACGTGGCAGCACTAGCAGAGGCCGCCAGTTGTCAGTTTTGGCTCAGCGCTCGTACTGGTTACACGTGCATTTGCTGTTCGCTGATATTTTGTGTTCACTGTTGATTTTGTGTTTAATTTCACTGTGAAAATGTCAAAAAGAGCTGCAGATACCCCTATGGGTAACAATGAGAAAAAGAGAAGGAAGCATCTATCATTATCAATAACACAGAAAGTGGAGTTATTGCAGAAGCTGGATCGTGGTGTGTCTGTGCGGCGTCTTACTAAAGAATATGGTGTCGGAACTACCACTGTATATGATTTAAAGAAACAGAGAGACAAGTTACTGAAGTTTTATACTGACGGTGACGTTCTGCATTTCTTCCAATAAGTCATTTGCCATGTGTTTGATTCAGTTTGTTTGAAGCTGCATATTTTTATGTTTTATTGAATGTTTTTGTTCTTGTCATTATTCCCTAAACAATACAGTATAACAACTATTTACATAGCATTTACATTGTATTAGGTATAATAAGTAATCTAGAGATGATTTAAAGCATTCAGGAGGATGCGTATAGGAATGGAGCTCCGCTGGGTCCTAAAGCCCACCCGCACTGGACAAGTTAAATAAGGGACTTGAGCATACGTGGTTTTTTGGTATCTGCTGGGGGTCCCGTAACCAAAAAGGAGGGATTCTGAAATCCAAAAAATTCTGAATTCCGAAATGCAGCTGGCCCCAAGGATTTCGGAGAAGGGATTGTGGACCTGTAATGTATGATCTCCCTGTAACCGCTAGGATTTCCTCCTACATTCCAAAAATGTACGGGTTAGAAGGTTAATTGGTCACATGGGTGCAACTGAGTGGTGCGGTTGTGTTGGACCGGAAGGACCTGTTACTGTGCTATGTTTCTAAAGTGGAAAAATAACACAGACTTTGTCATGTGCAACGTGAAAGAGCGAAACTCCAAGATATTCTGACTGCATGAAACCTAGGAGCACATGATGCAAAGTAGAAAATATCCCATTTATTCACAGGTCTCTCGGAATGTTGGTGGGATCAGGTTCCAGATATCAAAAACAGTGGGAGCAAATGTCATCATAGTCAACGTGAGGAAGAACCTGAATGCAGTGCTGGGAGGTTTATTAACCTCACTCTGCTGGCCAATGTGGGTAAAGACAAAGATTTTCAGACTCCATATCTAACAAGTTTTGTCTCTTGCCTTACAGACAGTTTAATTCCCAAGTTTCCCAGCACTCACCAACCAATAATCCCTTATCAGGATGCCCAATATTCACTTAATCCACCACATTCTCACATATTTTGCACCATGCATGCATTTTTACAGTTTGTTGGGTACAAACTATTCTGACCCTAAGAAAAAGCCCAACTCCAGCCATTAGAATGGCCCATCTTAACTAAAATGGAAAGTGCAGGTGAATGTTGGCATATTTTACTTTATTACACTAATGTTTTTAATTAATTGTTTTCACATTGAAGTGATTTAACTTTTTTAATACCTTTTAATTTTTGGGGAATTAATAACATCTACTTGACCAGTTCTTAGATGTCTTTGTCTGAAAGGCAGGGTGTCCGAACCACTTGCATTCACTCTGTTTGGTAAGACAACTCTCGCGTGCAGAGAGCCAGCTTGGTCAGGTCTCTATGCCCATAGTGGCCACCAAGAACAGTTAAATTTGGCAGCGCACCTGCTCAGGGTTCCTCCTGCCCATTCAAGTCATCAGGCGTCACATTAGTGTCACTCATTCATCAAAAATTTTAACTATTAAGTATGAAGAGGGCACTAACTAACAAGAGGAGATTTGCAGGTGCTGGAAGTCCAAGCAAAATGCACAAAATGCTGGAGCATGACTATATTCATTAAGGTTCCCAATAAGTAGTGAGGAGATAGTTTCTTGAGGATCAATGATGAAAAATGGCCTTCATACCATCTGAGACAAACGATCAGTGATGTTTAAGTATTTATTCATTGAGATGCAGCACAGAATAGACCCTTCTGGCCCTTTGAGCCACACAATCCCCGATTTAATCTTAGTCTAATCGTGGGACAATTTACCTATTAACCTACCGACTGGTGCATCTTTGGACTGTGGGGGGAAACACACGGCGTCATGGGGAGAACATACAAAGTCCTTACAGGCAGCGGCGGGAACTGAACCTGGGTCACCTGTACTGTAAGCCATTGTGCTAACCACTACACTACCATGCCACCCTCACACTGAGCTTCTTCATTCTTTGCTTTGTCCTTCACATTATTTGAAAAAGAATGAAAGGAAATAGAAAATAGTTATACTGGAAATGCAAAATGTAGCAAATGATTCAGTACAGTTATTTGACAGGAATTCAGAAACTTTTCCGCTGTTCTTGAATTGCTAATTCTTCTTTGGCACATTCTGGACTACCACAGTCAGCAGAACAGCAGCTATTACTCTTCAGTATCCAAAGACCAAACCTGCAGTGAGCCAGATCAAGAGGTGATGCTGCTTACATTTGTCAAACTCATCAGCAGCATTCACTAGAGGCACTGCTGATGCAAACATTAAATGATGTTTGGAGAAAGGGAAAATGTGACTAGCATTTTAGAAATAGCCTGATAGTAAGGTCTGCAAATGAAAGTTTTGATCAATTGAAAACATCTTGAATTGTCTATTTAAGTTTGTTCTAATAAATGCATCAGTACTAATCAAAAGCACAGAATGATGAAGCTAGGATCTCCTTAAACCTTTTTGGATGATATTAGCCTGCTTAGTTCTTGTGAATTAACACAGTTCAGTTGTTTATATTGGTCCTCCTTTAATTTAGATTCTAGAAACTTCCCTGCGACATTTATAACATTAATTCCTGCTTCTCCTAACTGGCAACATAAATATGCCTTAAGAAAATATTAGAGTCATAGAGTTCCCCAAATGCAGGTTTTGCACAATTGGCTACAAGCCTGATGCAATCTGTCAGAAGTCATTTATTTCTGGTCTTTCTGATTACTTATTTAGTAGGAACAGCCAGCTTTGCATTTGGCTGATGACTGACCAGAGAAAAGTCACATTTTGCGTACCTGCACGCACCAGAACAAGCCTCATTCCCTGTCTGACCTGTGCTTACACGATCCCTGCCTTCCTGAACAGTAATAGCTGCTGTCCCATTGATTGTTGTTATCTGTGTGGCATTACAAAGATAGATCAGCTCTTCAAGAACATTAGAAAAGTTTGCTGTTCGAATTGTTAACCAACTGTAATAAATTGTTGGAAACTGATGAAATAGGATTAGGCTACTCAAATTAGTATACTAGCAATGATAAAAATAAAAGGCATTTACATTTTACACTTTGAGAACGTTTTTGAATTCGCTATGATTCATAGAGATAAAGGGCTGGAGAAGGGGGAGTCTGATAGGAGAGGACAGAAGACCATGGAAGAAAGCATAGGGGGAGGAACACCGGAGGGAGGCAATGAGCAGGTATGGAGATAAGGTGAGTACTTGAACTTGGTGTGCTGCCTCCATTGCTGTCAACAATCATGTCAAAACTGCAAAATTATGTATTTGTTGTGCTACACAATGTATTGCACAACTTTAAAAAGCTATGTTTGAGTTTTAATGACATGTTATAAAGGCACTGGATTATTACTAAGCTAAAACACACACTTCCAACAATTTACCTCTAACCTTTCTATTGCTCAGATGATTTGAACGCAAGAGAACAAAACACAGGCATTTAGGGGGTTATTCACTTTAGAATACAGCTTTGGAAAATAACATATTTAGACACTGCCGACAAAAAAGTAGCAGATGCTTTAGAACAAACTGTTACAAAAACAAAATCAAATCCCATTAATTACAAACGCATCCTTATAAACAAAACAAATTCCAGAAGGGTATATTATTGTACATCTAATAAAGTGGTACAAGGATAAAATTGTGGTTTAGTAGACTGTGTGTGGGAGAGACTAAGAGGACAGTGACAGAGCAGTTTACTGACAGGAAAGTTTTTCAGTGATTGTTCAATTTAAATAGATTCCTGTGTTACTGGAGAGACATCTCACAGATAAAGCCAAAAAATCAATGGCATTTCAGCATGCAGCAAGTCAGAGACTAAATAAGCAGGCACCAAGAACAACTTTATCCAGCAGCAGGCCTGTGAAATTCCCAATTCTACATCTGTATGGCAAAGGAAAATTTAATCTACCCAAATACTCATCAGTGCATTCCATCCTCTGACTTGACAGCTACACTTATAATTAATTATACAATTTAGATGGGAATATCGACTAAACAAACCTATAAATCATAGAAAAAGTCAATAGGCATGGACACATTCAATCATGTCCAAACCAATGATTACTGCTCTCAAAATACAATAATTATTTTCAAGAGCTGACTTGAATTAAATTTCTGTCAACCTGGTACAAGACTAGTGGTTGATGAAGGATGCAATAGATTTTTTTGGGGGGATTTTGGTCTAGGAACATTCATCCTGAGGAAGGGCAGTTTGTTTTTAGTGATCACACTGCTCTGTGTATAGCTAGACCATGAAGATTAGATTATCTCAAATGGCTCATTAAATCATTTATCTTTCCCTGAAGTTGATCTAGAAGAGCTGCTCACCTTCTCGCATTGCAATGAAATCAGACATAATGAATCCTGCTGTAACATGGTGAACGTGAAAAAATGAAGTGGTACGTTCACAGTCAGAAAAGCAAGCAGCAAGTGGAATGTATTACTTCAACAGAAGATTGCTGAAACTGCTCATCTTCAGGGGAGAAACTGCATCTTAAATTTTATGCTCTCACTTCACTCAGTAAGAGTACAAAACCATTTTCTATAATTTTGCAACAGTCAGGGAATAGCATTCATTACAACTGGATTCATGTTAGAAAAATAGAATGAGGGATTATGTTTGGCTTTAAGAGTTCCCGCCTCTATAACCTTGATATCACATCTGCAAATCCCACTGTGTTCTCGACTGTAGGTGGGCCAAGAGTGACTTTTGCCCACTGTCGGAGAGGAAGCACTTTGAAAGGAATGAACTAACCAGTTACCCCTTGCGAGTAATTGTTTCACCTTGATAATCTACTTCAGCAAAGAACTTAAGTAAACTCTATCAAAGTTGCTCAATTATAGTTTCAAATGGCTCATCGAGCAATAGAGATTAAATAGAATGTTTGCATTACAGTCCTTTCTGTATTTTGTGCATTCATTATCCAGAAGTGCTACCCGGCTGTTTGATGTACTACATGGTAGAAATTTATTTAAACCCAGTTCCTAAATGTGGTATGGAACTTGATACATGCAGATGGCACTTCGGAAACTAGTAGCACTTATCCTGTGTTGATCATGGGGCTGCTGAGCATATAGAGATGGCAAGTAGGTGCAACGTAATCCAATATTACTCTCATAAAATAGCACTGCAGGTTCATTCCTTACCATGACCGTGTATTAAAAAAATAATTAACTGTCAATTATGAGGCTTGACCTTACCAGGACAGCTGCTAGGAATACGGCAGTGAAGAAATGGTGTCTTTCCTCTTAAATAGTTCTGAGATTCTATTGTTTCCAAGGGGAAACAGTTCAAGAATCTTGTCCTGTCATCAATAGAGATGAGTGATGCTTTCCACTCAGGTACAAATCTGCCTCATAGTTGAAGAAGTGACTGGCTTTCAGAATGTTTCAATGGACAGAGAGATCGCTAAGGAAAATTCACACTTTGGGTTTAATTCATAGTTTTTCTGTGAAGGGACGGAGGATTGCTTTTTCTATTGTGCATAAATGATTGCAGGTTGGATGTATTGAAACATGAATAACCCAGGCTTCTAGCAGAACTGAAGTCTCATACACAACATCCCTTCAAACGTGTGCAGTTACGTGAAGAAGAAGCAGTAGCCTCTTAAATTGGAGCTGAAGTATACAGATGTTTCTGGTAAATAAGCAGAAGAAGCTGCTTAACCAAACTTACATAAAATGGCACGAATAGCAAGCAATCTCAATCGTACCCTTACTTTAGCAGGAGTATATTCTATCAGTTCATTATAATTAACAGTTTTTTCCCCATACTTAGACCTTCCAGTGTGGTTCATTCATCAGTGTGTCTCTGTGTGGCTGGCAACACCAACATTACTGGTTATTCCAAATTGTCCTCATGAAAGAGTTAATGATTGCCAGATTGTCACCTTATCTCACTACTGCTCCTCCTTGATGTCAGTTTTGTGGTAACGACAGAGATAGGTTCACCTGCACTGCACTGTCCCTGTAACCTTATTCTGTTCTCTGTTATTGTCTTCCTTGTAATGACTTAATACACTGTTGTAATGAATTGACCTGCATGGACGGCATGCAAGACAAGTTTTTCACTCTACATGTGAGAATAATAAAATCATTTAACAATTTAAAATGTGAATTGGGCCCTGTATTATCACACAGAAAATTCCTCTTCACCTCAGTCTTAAGTGACTTGCCTTAAGAGCCTTGACTTCCTCATCGGAAGACCACAGTCAGTGTGGATTGGAAACAATTAAACAATCAATACTGGGACCAACTCAAGGATGCGTGCTCAGCCCACTGCCCTACTCTCTCCACACCCATGATTGTGTGGTTAGGCATAGCTCAAATGGCATCTATAAATCTGATGATGACATGACTTACATTAGCAAAATCTCAGATGGTGACAAGAAGGAGCACAGGAGTTAGATAGATCAACTGGTGAGTGGCATCGCAGTAATAAACTTGCACTCAACATCAGTAAGACCATGAAATTGATTGTGGATTTAAGGAGTGAAGTCAAGGGAACACACACCAGTCCTCTTCAAGGGATCAGTAGTGGAAAAGGGTGAGCAGCTTCAAGGTCCTAGGTGTCAGCAACTCTGAATACCTATCCTTGGTCCAACATATTGATGCAATTACAAAGAAGGCATGTTGGCAGCCATATTTCATTAGGAGCTTGAGGAGATTTGGTATATTGCCAAAGACTATAGCAAATTTCAGCAGGTGCACCGTGAAGACTACTCTAGCTGGTTGCATCACCATCTGGTGTGCAGGGGCCACTGCAAAGGATCAGTCAGACAAAACTGCCTCCTTCGCAGCAGGAACATCTTCAAAAGGCATCATCATCAACTAAGATGCCCTCTTCTTATTGCTACCATCAGGCAGGAGGTAGAAGAGCCTGAAGACACACACTCAATGTTTTAAGAACTGCTTCCAAAACCAGATTGCTGAATGGACAATGAACCAACCCAAGAACAACACACACACACACACACACACACACACGGGGTGATTGACGTTCATGGCCTAAGGTAGAAGGAGTCAATTTTAAAAAACCTAGCCCATTTATTTTTCAACATAGTCCCCTCCTACATTTACACCTAGTCCAGCGGTCGTGGAGCATATGGATCCCTTCTTTGTGGAAGTCGGTGTCTTGGACCTCCAGAAGTGGGCCATAGCAGGAGTGATTGATAAGTTTCTGGCCTAAGGTAGAAGGAGATGAGTTATACAGCTCTCGTTACATGCACATGCAGTCAAATTCTTTGAGTGATTATGCAGAAAGTTTGAAGTTAATAACTCATCTCCTTCAACCTTAGGCCACAAACTTATCAATCACCCCTGCTGTGGATGACTTCTATGAAGAAGGGATCCATATGCTCTACGACCGCTGGACGAAGTGTGTAAATGTAGGAGGGGATTATGTTGAAAAATAAATGTGCTAGGATTTCTAAAATTGACTCCTTCTATCTTAGGCCATGAACTTATCAATCACTTCTTGTACATATACACACACACACTCTCTTATTGTAATGTATCTTCAATGCATTGTACAGTACTGCTGTGCTGCAAAACAACATATTTCACGCATACTGTATGCCAGTGTTAATAAAAATGATTCTGAAATGAGCAACCACTTACCCTGAGACATTGCCCCTTCTCCCAACTTTATGTTTTCACATTAAATTAAAATTCTTTCTGATAGCGACTGCTTTTGGCAGCCCTTTGGAACGTCACCAAGTTATCATACCACAAGTACAAGCCAAAATACAAAGAGCATTAAGCCCAAATGGTTCATCAATTTTAAATCTAATCCTTATTCTCATTCATTATCTCCCATGACAAAGTTTCAGTAGGAGTCAAAATCCAGAATCATGGCCACACTGCTGGGTCTCATTTCAGAGATCTGAAATTAAACAGAAATCTTCCAGGTAGTCACATGACAGGGTAAAACAGGGCAAGGAATTTAGCCACTGAGCTAACAAAGGAGACTCTCTGAGCAATCCTGATGCTGACATCTCAACTTTGACCAAATAAAAGAACCCTCCTAAAGAATATTTCAGGTGTAAAAAAATTCCCTTGTTTAAATTGTTTCACTTCAGGAAATAAACGTGATGCCATAATAATGTTATTTAGGATAGAAAGAACTGAAAGCTCTAAACTGAGTGTTCCCAATGTGAAAAATAACTCGGGACTTTCTCATCCATGGAATTAGTTAGGCCTGTTGTGGTTCTCACTAATGTACCTGTGATTTAATCACAGTTTTACTGCTCAAGAGAGAGGACACTCATGCACTATAACCCTACTTATACCAAAGGGCACTTTTATATTTGTTCTCAATTTGGAAATGTTTCGCATTCGAACCTTCACCGAAATGGGAGATACATATTTACTCAAATCTTTGTTCAGATAAAAACTCCCTTGTTGTGCTGCTGGGTTAAAACCGGCTGGGATTCAGCTTGATTAAATTCAGTCTGATGTAAACAGTCACCTTTGAAACCTGGCTACTTGCTGCCCCTAAGGATACCGTCAGTGCATGAGTTAGGGACTGATGTTTGATATCTTCTGGCATGTGAATTGCTTCAGGGCAGAGGTGATGGTAAATGCTGAACTATCACTTTCAGTTTGGATCAACTCTGATTTAATATGAATGCTACAGCCCATTGTAAAACAGTCTTATGTGCACTTAACCATTGTCTTTTCCACTGAACTATTCCTACTAAACCTCATCGTTTGTATTTCAGAAGTAGAGTGTTACATTATACAAATATTATTTTTGATGTTTAGGCATGAAATATAAATCAAACTATAGGACCACTTATAAACTTGCTCAAATATTAATTGCATATTATTAGTGTGTAACACCCTGGGAAGGGTTTCACTGTTAACGTAATGGTCTTTCTGTAGAAGCCGTGTTTGGGTTATGGTTAGAGATACTGGGTGCCTTGGAATGTGAGATGCGTCCTTTGTTTGAGGAGAAGATGAAGAGAACCAGTCGTAGGATTTGACCCGGTGGGGGACTGTGACTCAATGGAGCAAGATGCCAATATCAACTGAGGATCCGTGAATATGAATTTTGGGAAGAGTTGAACACAACTGACTGTGCACTTTTGACTGTTTAATTATAATGGGCTCCTTTTGTTTTTTTTTCTTTCTTTTCTTTACTAACCCATCAGTTAAGATTCATAAATATAATTCCTTTAATTGTATGTGGTGTGCTGCCTATTATTTCTTGGCACTGAGTTGTAACAGGATAGAAAGTTACACAGCATCCACAGAAACCAGGATATAGAGCGGGAGAGCCGTCTCAATCTCGAGGTGGCAGCCAAGGAAACCAGCAGGATTTCAAGTGCACTGTGGCAGTGGCTAAATAATCTACAATGCTCCTGAAATGAATTCCTTTCAATATCCTTCTTTCATAATTGCTTGTGCTGTTGCATGGTATCATGGTATTGGACACTGACATAGGGTTTGTGTAGGTGTGTTTGTATATTTCCCTATACCTATGTGTTCTAAGTCTATGCAGCAGAATCTCATCACCTATTATCTTGGACAGCCTTGACAAATAGACTAAGATCTCACTCAACAGTGGTCACCTGATGTTAAAAGAATTCACACATGGGCATCTTCCACTCTTCAGAAATTCAGGGGAACCAAGACATCCTTGACACCAAGGGATTATCAAAGCAGGAGGATGGGTGTGGTGTTAGTGACCACTTAAAATCACTTCAACAAAGCAGAGCAGAGTTGAGGTTTCTTGTAATAACAGGAGTTTCAACCAAAATTTTCTGATGGTCCTAGAATGTTTGTTCCATTAGTAGCAGCAGCCTTTCAGTCCTTTAGTGGCAATACTCAGGCAGGAGTAGGACGAAGGGTAAGTTGGTGGAGTAGGAATGAGAATAAATGCCAAGAAAAGATGTAGAGGAAAATATGAAAATAACACTAGTTACTTGATGGACTACTTCTCATTGTGCTATGATGAGTTCAATAATGTACAATATAACAGAAAACAAACATTCACCCTTAACTGGTGCAAAGATAATCGATCACCAAAGAACAGAATTTCCCTCTGTCTGCTGAGTGAAGAATGATGAATGCTTGCAGCAATGTCCATCACTTCTCAAAATTCAAAACTCCACCTCCCTGGGAGGAAGAGAAGTCCCTCTCTGTTAGCATTATTACAGACTTGGCAGTCTGCCTATAATCTAATTGAAGACTGATTAAACAACTAAGGGAATGGCATTTTTTAAGTGGCCGGTTGAAGACTGAATTTGCAAATCTACATCAGATTCACAGAATCAATATAAGTTTCTGATTTAAGAGGTTTTGGTGAGCATAGATGCAGGAAATATTCCTTAAATTTCTTTCATAGTCTTAGAGCTTTCAGGTGGCAGTCAAGGCAGTGGGATGTTCCTCCTGTAGCATGTGGTAGACCAGAGAGACTTCCAGTGTCAATGAGGACTTCACATGTTAAATGTGTCCAGCTGCTGCTCCTGGCCAACCACGTGAAGCAACTGGAGTGGGATGCACTCAGGATCATCTGCGATGCTGAGAGTTCCATAGATATGAATTTTAGTGAGGTGGTCACACCGAAGGTACAGGCAGAAGCTAGTTTGGTTATCAACATTTTGGATATGATTGGGAGGGGAGTGGAAATGACACAAGGATTGCTCAGTGGGGAAGAATGAAAGAAGGAAGAAATATAGTGATAAGGGATTTGATAGTTAGGGGGACAGACCAGAGATTCTGTGGCTGCAAAAGGGACTCTGGAACAATAGAGTTGTCATTGTAGGTGATTTCAACTTACTTAATATAGACTGGGAACGCCATACTGTTAAGGCTTAAATGAGTAGATTCTGTTAAGGGCATTCAGGAAAACTTCCATGGATGAAATACAAAGGTAGCTAGTAGGGAAAGGGTATTTGATCTACTTGTGGTAACAAGATGGGGCAAGTGACTGATGTGACATTGATGCACGTGAAGAATGCATGTCATTAGGAGTTGAGGATGTTTGGTAAGTCACCTAAGTCTGGCGCAGATTTGTATAGATGTACAGTAGCAAACATTGTGCCTGGTTGCATCATAGCC
Source organism: Hypanus sabinus (assembly GCF_030144855.1). Lineage (NCBI taxonomy): Eukaryota > Metazoa > Chordata > Chondrichthyes > Myliobatiformes > Dasyatidae > Hypanus > Hypanus sabinus. The sequence continues at coordinate 44,045,297 of NC_082727.1, forward strand.
TAGTATGGAAACTTCAATGTACATTTTAACAAGAAGATGCAGAATCTTGTAGACTGAGAGGTGATCTTATGGACGAGTTTAAAAATCATTAGGGGCATAGACAGGGTGTATGGACTCAGTCTTTTTCCCCAAGTCGGGGCTATCAAGAACTAGAGGACATAGGTTTAAAGTGAGAAAGGAAAGAGTCATGAGGAGCTTGAAGGACAACTTTTTAACAAAAAAAGGGTGGTGTCTATGTGGAAACAGCTGCCAGAGGAAGAAGTGAGCATGTGCAATAATAACTCTAGAAGACAGTTGGACAGGTACGTGGATTGGAAAGGTTTAGAAAGTTGTGCGTTACATGCTGGCAAATGGAACCAGCTTGCAAGAGGCATTTTGGTTGGCATGGACCAGTGGACCAATGGGCCTATTTCTGTGCTGTGTGATTCTATAATTCTAAGACTCCAAGAAAAAGGCACTGCATTTATAAAGACCAAATACTTTAGAACAACATCCAGTGAGGGAAAAATAGTCCAGAATGCTATCTGTACAGAACTGTATCTTCTTAATATGATACACTTTCCTTGCTCAAGACTCTGTGAACTCATTTGCAGCAATTTCAAATTTTTCACGATATCAAATTTTTCCCCATTATACAAGTGTACTGATTTTTACTTATTTATAATTAAGCCAATGGAAATGAAAATCTGGAGAGATGCATTAATTCTGGCTCAAAAGCCAAGCTCAATAAAAAAGCTGTGTTAAGTAATTTAATTGATTAACATTGTGCTGGATGATGAAAAGCTCTGTAACAACACATGTTAACGAACTGTCACATTTTAGATAGACAGGTATCTTAAGACAATTAGATTTCACTTTATGCCATTGCTTTAGGTTTGGAGACTCGATAAACAACTCAAAATTAACCACGTCATAATCCCACCCTTTGAGAAGCAAATCAAATTCTCACCTCAACACCATTGTTTTGCCGAAATACATCTTGGTTAAAGTAATCAAAAAGCTTCTTTTCTAGTTGAAGCACCACCTGTAGCAAAAAGAAAATGTACTTAAATACATATTCTGCGTGAAGCATGCTCACCTAATAATTTCTCCTTGTAAAACATACCTTCCGATCATTCATTGATTCACGGAAAATTAGCTTGTTTATTTGATTGGTGTCTGCAGCCCGAATAGTTTGCATCGTTGCTGATGCACAGAGTGCCTAAACAAAATTAAAACAAGCACTGGTAAAGCAGGTGCATCAAATTACTACTTAGGTTGTCAATATTTGGTATACAGTGACCAAAAGTATTGTTAAAAAATGAATTAAGCATTGATCTTCCTTGACTTCATTTTTACAATTGATTTTTTGCAGTGAACTGGAGAAGGAACTGTTAGATATGAAACAGTGTGGTTTAAGATGCTGGTGAAAATGTATTTATTCAGTATGATACATTCAATTATATTCAACACTAAGGACAAAGCAATTAAAACTACTTTTGTATCAGCTTGTTGAGTCAGAATCATATACCATTTAAAAGGATCCTCTTTGTTGTCTGAGGAAACAAGTAGCTGTCATTGTACAGGATGGAGAAAGAAATCATCTGCTCTCAAATCAAATTACATAGGTAGTCCAATGGAAGGAATGAGGCCCACCAATAAGTTGGTGACTCACTGGCAACATCTCAGTAAGCTGTCCTGCCCTTCATCCCACTTCCAGCACAAGGAAATGTTCCCATTTGCAAACAAAGATTTGGCACATTTGCCTTGCCAGCAGCTGCAAGAAGGTATGTTCTGGGAGGAGGAGAGGTACAGCACCCAAGGCTAGATGGGAGACTGTGGGAGCAGTGATGAAGGCTGATGGTGGTGTAGAAAATCTGTATAATGCAATACAGAATTGTGACTGCCACAGCTTTATAGCCATTGTCCACTCTATATCTAAGTTCACATAATGATCAAGGCAATTTGTGACAAATGGTTTAAAATTCGGAATTAGGCCATCTAGATATGCATACAAGGGGAAATAAATATTGGTAGTCTGTCGAGAATGTCTGAAAATTGACCTAACCTAATGTTAGCTCCAAAAGCAATCAGGTCTCAGTTGTCCACACACATTGCATCTGCAGGTGGCTTATATTATGGTGATGTGAAGGAGTTTCTGTTCTTACTCAGTTTGTACTTTCATTGCAAGTCAGATACCGTACTGAGGATAACTGTTCCTTAAACCGTATAGCCAGCCCTTTTCGAATTGTTCCTTTCACATTTTGTTTTTATTTTTTTTCTCTCTTGCATAAATTCCATATGAGCAAATTTTCATTCTTTATTTGGATTTGTGAATTCTGTAAGAGTGAGCTTCCATTATCCAAACTACTATCACATGAGGTTCGCCATTCAAGCAAAATGAGAGAAGACACAGGTACATATTGGACTTCCGTCACATTTTAATGTTCTTTGTCAGTTTCAATGATACCGCCAAATTAAGCAATAACAACATTTGCTTTTGGAAGGGCACAAGGACACTTAGTGGCCACATTATCACGTACACCAATATCAACTGCTCCTATAGCCCATCCACTTCAACGTTTGATGTGTTGCACATTGAAGATGCTCCTCTGCACATCACTGTTGCTTCGGGTGTTACTTGAGTTACTGTCGCCTTCTTGTCAGCTCGAAACAGTCTGGCCATTCTCCTCTGACGTCTCTCATTAACAAGGCGTTTCACCCACAGAACAGCCACTCACTGCAAGTCTTCCTGTTTTTTGCACCATTCTCTCTAAACTCCAGAGAAAATCTCAGGGGATCAGCAGTTTCCGAGATACTCAAGCCACCCCGCCTGGCGTCAACAATCATGCCACGGTCAAAGTCATTTAGGTCACATTTCTTTCCATTCTGATGTTTGATGTGAATAACAACTGAACCTTTTGACCATGTCTGCAAGCTTTTATGCATTGAGTTACTGCCACATGATAGGCTGATTAGACATTTCCATTAATGATGAAGTGTACAGGTGTATCTAATGAAGTAACCACTGAGTATATAATTTCTCTAATGTAATATGCCAGGGCACACTGAATTCTGCTCTGAAAATATGGACCCAGCTATTATGGCAAACATTGATCCCAGAAGGAATGCTGACACTTCGCCTGGAACTGAAAGTTACAGCTGACCTAAAGCACATGCAAGATGCTGGAGGATCTCTGTGGGTCAGGCAGCATCGATGAAGGAAAATGAACAATTGAATTGACTTTATTTCTTACATCCTTCACATACATCCATCTGAATGTGCTATGTGCAATCATAGTAATTTATAATTAATAGAACAGTCAATGTAATATAGAGTATACTCAAATCAGCGTGAGTTCATCAGACTGATGGCCTGGTGGAAGAAGCTGTCCCGGAGCCTGTTGTTCCTGGTTTTTATGCTGCGGTACCTCTTCCTGGATGGTAGCAGCTGGAATAGATTGTGGTTGGGGTGACTTGGGTCCCCAATGATCATTTTTACATACCCGTCCTTGTAAATGTCCTGAATCATGGGAAGTTTACAACTACAGATGCGCTCTGCTGCCCGCACCATTCTCTGCAGAGTCCTGCGATTGAGGGAAGTACAGTTCCCATACCAGGCAGGGATGCAGCCAGTCAGGATGTTCTGAATTGTGCTCCTGTAGAAAGTTCTTAGGATGTGGGGGCCCATACCAAACATTCAAAAACTGGTGTTTTGGGTCAGGAATCTTCATCTGGACTGAAAGACCCAATGCATCATACTGCTTCAGATTCAAGCCTCTGCAGTACCTTGCATATTGATTTGACAGCTAACCTTATTGAAATTAATGGGGCAAAGACTGGGGCTTCCAGAAGAAGGTCTTAAGTGATGAGGGCTTCATTCAAGGTATCTAGTTTCCAAAGAATACAAAAAATACAAGTGTGGCAACATCAGGAGGCTGAGTAGCCTGACTCTTCTTGTCTTGGGATCTTCTTCCTTCCCTCGCAGTCCTGAATGAGGGTCTTGGCCCAACACATCGACAGTTTATACTTTTCCATAGATGCTGCCTGACCTGTTGAGTTCCTCCAGCACTTTGTATATGTTCCTCTACGTAAGGGAGCCAACATTTTGTGCTCAGGCTACTCTCATGCTTCCCAAGGGATACAGTACTATCAATAGATTTACTACACATATCCCAGCTGACCTTTTTCCAAAAATGACCTACCCTTCAATTCAGCAGCATTATCAATGCTTGCAATACATTGCTTTCTTTGTGCCACTCTGCTAAAATTCTACAAGAAAATTGAATACCAGGAGATAAATATCCTGCTTTTAACATCATCTAAGGGGAACTTGCAACATGCATTTTTCATACCAAGACATCCAGGTGAGTAGGAAAGTCTTTCCATTCAAGGAGCTGGTTGGAAAGCAAAAGGCGTGGACAAATCCAACTAAAATTCTAAGAGGCCGTGGAACTCTTCTTATTATTGGATGGCCAGCATCTACCCCAATACACCTCCAGAAGCCTGTGCTAAAGTGTTAAGTCACTGGACCAGTTTCCCACTGCTCTCTGCAGCAACAGTAATTTTACAAGGCTTGGGTTAGATTGTTTAATTCCAGACCAAGGGTACATTCCATTTGATTCTCTTTATGTCTTACAGTAGCTTGTTCTGCATTTTTACAAATTCTTGTTGCTTTGGTCGCAAAAAATTAAACTTGTTTTATCAGATGCATAAATGACACATTTTTGTGTAATAAAACTCCTAATGAATCCAGCATAAAATAAAGGTTGAAATGGAGGCTTCGTTTAAAGTGAGCTGACAGGGACCAATAGGAATATCAAAAGTTGTAGAGGAACATATGTAAATAATAGAGGGCAGTAAATTCAAATGGTCATGAAGACTGGTCTAATTATGAGAATAAAAAAAGAGAAATTTCTGTCACCCAAATAGCTCCTAGGCAGGTGATAAACCACTAAAATATGAACAATAATCAAATGCAGCCAGTATGTGCTGAAACTGTTAATATCCATCAATATCTAATCAATGCTGTACAACGTTTTTCAAAACTCCAGTATGTAAAAATGATTTCAGCCACACACCACTGAGCACTCAAACCAAACCATTTCTCTCTGTCCCTTTTTTCCCCTTTTGATCAGGGAACAGTTTACCATCTGTGTTCAAGTGACATAATCCACAGAAGAGCCGGTTCCCATACTGAACACAACTGGCTCAAAGTTTTAAATTCAAAGCACAGATTAGTTAATCACATCAAACCAAAGAGCCCTTTAGACTCATATGTCACAAATCAGCCTGGTCGTCTTTAAATGCTGCACCACATCAGAACAAGTACCAGAACAAACCAAAGCAGAAACCTCCAGCTTTCTAAAGCCCCAACAAATCGGTCCATCTTTCAGTCATTTAAACTTTCCAATCAAGGGTCAATATGGTCCAAGCATCCAAATGCTAATGCGCTTAAGTGTGCTTAAGCTGCTTTCCAAAGTGAATGGGTGAAAAGGACGGCAAAGGACAAGGCAGAGTTACTGTCACTGTCAAAAGTCATTGTACCAATCTCCAAGCGGGCACAATTCAACAGTCATGATTTTAAAGCACCTCCTGAGAACCTGGACTGCCTTCATATCGAACCGATTTAATGTTTCACTAAGTAGGAAAAATCTCCTATGCTGCTGATCAAAATAAATAATCCATTATTCTCATGTTTTCTGAAGTAACGAAATTCAGAAATGATCTCAGGGTAGCTTCATTTCCATTTAGACACTGTTCTCCTTCTCCTGATCTACAGCCTTTCAAATACTGGATTATACATCAGAAATCAGATTTACAAAAGATTTTAGTGTTAGTTGCTGGTTTAATTACAACTGGGGTTCCTTTCTGCATCATTGGCTTTACCAAGTGACTTTTCTGGCATTCATACCTAATGAGATTGTGGTTGGTAGCTGCATAGGATGTTTACATTCCATTTTGCAGTGATTTTCTAAAGGGCTAATACAACAACGGTGTCCCTTTACTATTTGTACGAGTGTGTCAAATATATAAGAATAATGAATTAAATGGGAACTTACGTTTTTTTTTCATCTATACACATTTCGTTGATATTGTCATGCTGTTAAAACATCCCCAAATTAAGATATGGTTGCAAGTAGGTGAATTTTATTTTGAAAATCTATTCAATTTAGAGAACTAAAGCATAATAAAACCCTTAAAAAAACTCACAGGGCCAGTTGATTAAGTGATAAAACAATATCGTTGAAGAAATAATTTAACACTTATCTTTTTAATGCTTTTTTGATGGTTGCAAGGCAAATGAACTCAACATTCAAAAAATCTGCTACCATCATTAAAATATGTAATAACTATGAACTGCAATTAATCTATGGCTTTAATGAGCTCAATCAGAGCTCCAGATTAACCTGAAAAATGAAGAGAGTGTAGAATCATACTGCTGACTTCATTTATTTCTAGAATAATATGTTTAAGCAAGGAATCAAGAACGTTCGAGGAGGCATTGAAATGTAGAGAGGTTGAAGAATGACCACTTGAAAACTTAAAAACCCACATGACATCAAAGAAACGGCTGGCTGCACAGAAAGATATATCGTAGGCTGTGGTACCACTCTCCAATTCCAGTGTAAAATCACTATGGGTGTTATTAAAAACTCAGCTAATAAAAAATATTAATTATCAGATTTCTGCTGGTGCTCATTATAAAATACAGTTAATGGAAAAAGGAATGACTTTGATATATTCTGGAGATGTTAGTAGTATGTCCTTTTTCAGTAGAACACTTGGTGCACATCGACAAGCTCCTCAGCAGGTATTGAGGTGCTATTTCCCTTTCAACATCTAAAAAAGTGCTATTAAATTCATTTGTCAATCTGGTATGGCTGAGAACTACAAATCTCCAATGTACTGCCTGTGTTAAACCCTGACAGCAGTATTCTGTTTCTCCACAGGAAGACATTTGTGTATTCTTCTGCTCAATGTGATTTCCACATTTTAACTCATCTGCCATCCAATTCCCTGCTCAGAAGGACAAATTGCTCTCTGTGATTCCTTTCAGCGTTTGCACTGCAAGCAGAAAATTGTGACTGAGCAGAAACATAAGAAACAGCAGCATAAAAATTCATCACTTTGGCCTGTTGACCTCTCACCACTAGGTTGACACACCCTGTCTCGGTGAGTAGCATCAAGGGAGAAATGTGCGGCCTGGGTGAGTAGAATTACTAACAAAAAAAACTTGGAAACAGGAAAAGCCCACCAGATGCTTCATTGTCCTGTATTCTTTTCTAAAGAACTGGTCCATAAAAAAGGTCTACCACATGGCATATTGGATGGAATGAGTACAGTCATTGTTTCATGGCAATACTGTCACTTACTGACTGCAGTACAAAGAGATGTAATGCAAGATTAAATCCAGACTTTTAGCTAGCAGATTAAAACCAATCATGACAGATGTCCATGAGACTGTTTAACATACAAAATGCATGACACGTCCATGAAGTGAAGGATAAAGCTCTCCATTTCTTCAAGAGAGCAGTTACTACAATTTTGCCTCAAAGGAAGAAATTCTAATGATGCCTAACACACTTGCTTTAGCTTTCAACAATGCGTGAATCTGGAGGTTCATTAGTGAGTTAGATTTAGACATGCCCTGTAACATTTGTCAGGCTGTGGAGCTTTGTTTTTGACTGAAACTACTTCCAAAAATTAAGAATTTTAATTTTTAAGAAAAAAGCCTGCAAACATAGAAATTTAGGAAGTAAAGAACTCTTAAGTTCCTGTTCTGTTATGCTGATACATGCAGTAGTGTTGATTTAATTTCAGTGGTTTATCAGCGATGGTGTGAATTTTGGTGGGAACAGAAATAATATTTGAAAGTTGAAAAGAAAAGAGAATGCGGTGATTAGCATGCTCATTTGAGTACTACCATTTAAAAAAAAATGTTGCACATTTTGATCCAGTATTTTAAAAGACACACCGGCTCCTATCATTGAGCAAGACTGGTGAGAGCTTGGGTTTAACTGTGTGCATCCAGAAATGAATTTAAAAGTAGGTTTGGTCAATCTAAGTCTGAGCAGCACAAAGCAACCATCCAGTGGGTGGGCTTCCGATACATTTTACCAATTTTTCATGCCCATCCCTCTAAATGTGACCCTGCTCCTCAGCTTTTATGCCTCTGACAACTTGGCTGAGGAAAACATGCGGCCTCTCTGATAGCATGAAATTGGGAACAATGGTGTGGGATAAGAAGAGAGCTACGAGGATGGCTACAGCTAGAGCCTACCCGATTTCATCTGGAAACAGATGTTAGTTAAACCAATGCGAGCACACAACCCAAAAGAAGCACTTTCTGTGATTCTGGAAAAAAAATGATACCTGCAATTGTTTTTGTAGAGCAAGACAATAAAACACAAATCCTGACAGAGATAAAACTAAAGAAGATAAGTAAAGCAAATGAGAGTCATGTATTTCCACAGAACTGCAGTTATTGTCAGAAGAATCAATTAGCAGAACATAGGACTTTTGGATGACCATTATTCTTTAAAAAGGATCAATTAGCACAACACTAAGCTGCACTTAACCAAAACTGGATTGACATCATAGTATAATTAATAGCTGATCACTGGACAAAGATTGAACTGTTGTGATCTTGACTAAGTTTACCTTGATTATCTCTGGGCAAAGAAGCAGTAATCTGGAAGCATGGGCATCCATACTTCTTTTGCAAACAAGTAATTTTCTGGTCTTTAATAAAAAAACTAAAATTCCAAAGTACCTATTTAATAAGTAGCAAGTCAGCTGTAGAAAGGGAAACATGCCCACTTTCGCTATATCGCAGAATGAGTCTACAATCCCGTTTTGCTACCTTTTGAAGGGCCGCATCACATGATCTATTCAGGATAATGAGAATGCACCAACTTAGCAATCATTTAAAGTGCCAGTCCACATGCTCCCTTTACAGTTCATGGACATAACAGAGTTTATAATTTTAAAAAATGGGCTTTTCATAGTTAGTACTTGTAATCCATCAGAAAGGAAAATGATCTTTGCAGTGGGTTCTCCTAAACAGTATTGTCAATGACAATATCATGTTTTGTGCTTAAGATGTTTTCCATGGCTTTTTCTGTGGTGATGAACATTTAAAATAGAGCTGGCTCAATGACTCCTTTTACAAAGTCTTAATTAATTTTGAAAATATGACAGCCTGATTAAGATAAAGCTCTAGAGAAATGAGCCTCATCTTCAAAAACCCTGGCAACAAGGCACAGCTGGTGACTCCGCAAGAGTCACAGCTAGTCCTTGGCAAGGAAAGCTCTGAGCTTCCAAACCTCCATCAATCATCATCAGTGTCGGCTCTGTGATGAATGGCAGGTGTGGCAGCATCTCGCGCCAGGCTCCCAGCTCAGTGACGAGTGTTACTGGTACCACTGTCTCTCCATGTCAAACCATGCCAGCTGAAGCCCACAGCTGCCAGTTGCTGCTATTCAGACACATGCTCACACTGACAGCAGCAGCTACTTTTAAACATGTTATTATTAATTACATTAATGATGCTACGGCCTATTAAAAATGCAACATAACTGCATTCTTTCTGTGTATGTTTTAATTATGCTCAGTGCTTCGGCAAATTAGATCAAAGTCCTGGCTTTTCTGTTCCAGTCAGTTACCCTGTTTGTATTAATTTACATCTCAAATAGGCGATGCTGTTAATTCCAGCTGGGAATAACCTCTCTTTTATTCTTTAACAGTGTCATCTTTCCACATAATGAAGCTTTGTAGGACCCAGGATCTGATACAGTTTAATCTCCTCTGTTTGTGCAAATTAAAACCTGGTTTATGGCCACATGCATCCAGATTCTCTGGGGGTTGGAAGTGCCCATCGCCAGTTGTGAAACAATACAGTCAGCTGCATTGATAACACAGCTCCTGCCCTCCCGTTGAATGATGGAAGGGAAAACAATTGCATCATTTAATTTACTATTTCAGTGATTATATGCCTCATTGGCTTCTCGTTGTTTTGATGATGGATTTAATTAACCTCCAATGGATCTTTCTCGTAGCAAGGTTAGTGGCAGGGAGGAATTGGAAGTGTCAAAAATCCCAGTGAAAAGAATAGAAAAAGTGATCTGCTGCTGGAAAAGCTGTTGGCCTTCTGAATTGATCATGTCTTAATCATAACATCAAAAAAGTAACAGTCTATTTAACATTCTGATAGATGACGAATAACATCCAAACTTTCTTTGCTGAGCTTTACAATAGATAAACTTTAGCTGTAAATTATAATTTATTCTGTGGCACATTGTTGAAACTTTTTAACAGAATGAAAAAAAGACACTGAGCTAAGCAAATATTACATTAATGCTCTGCCCTCAAAAGAGTCCAATAAATGAGATTTACATAATAATTTATGATGAACACCCCAAATGCAAGGTATCTAACAAAGGATAAAATATTTTTAAAAAGAAAACTCTATGGATATAGAAAAGAATTAATCATTAAGTAGCAATTTCCATAGACTAATGAGCCTGCATAGATTAATGAGGTAAAATTATTTAGATAACATACACACAAAATGGTGGAGGAACTCAGCAGGCCAGGCAGCATCTATGGAAAACTGTACACAGTCAATGTTTTGGGCCCAGACTCTTCATCAACTCTAAAATTATTGAAAGTTGCATGCGCTGTTTTATGGGGGTGGCATGCCAGCACAGTGGCTTGCACAATGCTTTACAGTACAGGCGATCTGAGTTCGGTTCCTACCACTGTCTGTAAAGAGTTTGTACATTCTCCCTGTGACCGTGTCGGGTTCCTTTGGGTGCTCTAGTTTCCTCCCACAATCCAAAGAAAGATGTATCGGTCGGTAGGTCAATTGAAAATTGTAAATTGTCCTGTGATTAGGCTGGGTTTAAATTGGGGTTTGCTGGATGACATTGCTCAAAAGGCAGAAGGGCCTATTCTGCTCTGTATCCCAATAAACTAGCCATCAATTTGCACACAGCAAGATCTCAGAAACAACAAATAGGATAAACAACGATGAAGTAATTTTAGTGATAATGGTTGGAGGGCAACTATTGGCCAAGACACTTAAAGAAATTCCAAGCATTTTTTATAAGTGTCATAGGATCTTTATCACATAATTAACTGTGTAGATCTTAATGTCCCATCTGAATACTGAGTCCCTTACTCAAAGGAATCTGTAAATGAAGAATTCTTTCTTTATTATCCAAAAGGATTAGGTATATGTCTGCTTTTGTTTAATGAAAAATGATACATAAAGGAGGGTGCATACTGTCTGCAGAAGTTAAACCATTGCACAATGGTTTGCTTTGCCTGAGTGACATAACTGCATTTCACCTTTCAATTGCATTTAAAACTAGAAAGGTTACAGATTTTTAAAAATCTGCAGACTTATTTCCTTTTAAAAAAATTCTTCGAAAGTTATTTTTATACACATTGACTTCATGGAAAATGTCTGTGATTGGTCTGGCCAATCACAAGGTCTAGCCAAGCTTTTATTAGCTTGCTGTTTCGGCGGGAATGCGGACCACCTCTGGAGAGCATAGTGACACCATTAGTATCCACGTGGCTGTGCCTTTTGTTCGGTTTCAAAGGAGATCAGTGAATAAAGGTCAATTGAAGTCAATTCTTTATGTCTGATCCAATTAATTATTCTGTTAATGCAAGGGTGGCTGCAGCATTCAGTTACTGATCTCCACAGAGTAAACCTGTACCCGGAAACATGTAGGTTTTTGATACAATCTGAGGGCATATCAGGGTATTAACAGAGGGAATCTGGATAATGCTTTCCTGCTGATAGAAACTATCGCACACTTCAAATCATTATAGGCTGAGCAATGTAATATGTCTGAAATAAAGTGCCAAGATCGTGCTTATAGATGAGCATAACAATGCCAGTTGACTGAGAAATTACTCCTTTGATGAACCATCTAAATAGCAATTCATTTCCTTCAGAAGTGATTTTTTTAATTTGTTTCATTCAAATCTAGAAGCTTGGTCGGGATGCAGGGAAAGTATCTGATTTCATCTGCTTTACTGAGTTGCTTTACGTGAAAAGGAATTTCTAATCAACAGGAATGAACAATACAACCTTGCCCTTATATCAATATCCCTCCATTCTCCCAATTTCATGCATATACTTTTAAACTTAGAAAATAGGACAATATGCAATCCATTTGGCCCTTCAAACCTGACCCATCATCCAAACTGAGAATATCTAACCCATCACAGCACCATATTCGCACTCTTTCCATGTATAATACTTCTCCATACATGTAGGATCCTCACTGTTAGACATGTGGTGGAGATAGAAAGCACTTTTGTAGCATCAAAAGATGCTATACTCCCCATTTCATATCCCAAACATTTTAAAATATAGGTTAAATTCATTTAATTATATGAGCAGAAAAATTAAAATGTTTTGTTTTAGTAATAATGATGATAGCGAGGGATGTAAAATTCCAGCATGGAGTGTGGAAACCTGTGTTGGGTGCCAACCAAATAGGTAAAATGCTAACCTAAATACTGCACCTTGTTACATCTGACATTGAGAGCTTAACAGGATGATTTGATTAATCCAATTTCTTCACCTTACCAAGGAGGAAATCCCTTTTAGCCACAGGCAAACAAAAGGTAGTTGTCACTGTCTGGTTACTGGCAGTGCCTCTACCTTCTTAGTTTGTGCCGATTCGGCATGTCATCTAAAAGTTTGACAAACTTCAACAGGTCATTGTGGAGACAGTATCATGACCTGGTATAGAAACACGAATGCCCAAGAATACAAAGCCTACAAAAATCCCTCTCTACTGATATGAGACTCCTGTAAAACCACTGAGAAACTGTGAGTAGAGACTACATTGGTGTCAGAAGTCAGCATTTCAAAGGGTCTGTTCTGGGACCAGCACTTAAGTACCATTACAAAAGCCATGGCAGTGCTTCTACTTTCTTAGAGGTTTGCACCGATTCCACATGCCAACCCAAACTTTGACAAACTTCTATAGATTACAGTGGAGAGAGTATCCTGACTGGCTGCATCATCACCCAGTATGGAAACATGCAAAAGCCTACAAAAAGTGGTAGATGTAGCCCAGTCCATCACAGGAAAAGCCCTCTTCACCACTGATCTACAAGGAGCACTGTCAAGGGGAAGCAGCATCCATCATCAAGGACCCCCACCATTCAGGCCATTCTCTCTTCTTGCTGCTGCCATCGCAAAGGAAGTACAGGAGCCTCACATCCCACACTACCAGGTTGAAGAAGTTCAACCCTCAGACTCCTGAACCAGCATGTATAACTTCACTCACTTCAACACTGAACTGATCACTGAACACAACTGAATGACTCACTTTCAAGGACTCTACAACTCACGTTCTCAATATTGTTTACATATTTATCACTGTCATTATTTGTTTTTACATTTGCAGTTTGTCTTTTTGTCCACATTGGTTGCTTATCATCTTAGCTTGTGTGTAGTTTTTCATTTGATTTTTTTTGTTCCACTGAATGTCTGCAAGAAAATGAATTGTAAGTAAATACAGTACTGTGCAAAATTCTTAGGTATATGTACGTTTCTAAGACTTTTGTTCAGTACTGTATATGGTGATGTATACGTACTTTGATAATAAATTTACTTTCAACTTTGAACTTTTTGAACTTAATGAACTAAAAGCTAGTAGACGCCTATCATGAAACAATAATCACTATCATTGAATGTGATGTCATTCAACTGAGCCAATGAAAACACACTGTCCTGAAATAAGTTTTGCTCCAAATGTAGTTAATATTGCATTTAATTGTACTTAATAAGTTAAGCTCCAAATAATAGTTTTTATTTGAAACCTTTAAAGAACTTTGATTTCTTTTGAAAATCATGCTGTGTCTCTGTGGCAGAGTGGTTATCATTTATAAAAATCTCTTTCTGAAAGGAAGAAGCTTAAAATTCACAAGGTTTCAAAGACCCAATGCCATATTCCTTAATGCAGATATAAAATATCAGGCTTTGGTAATGCCCAGATTTGAATTTCCTACCATTTGCGTTTATTGGCTGCTCCACTGAAAAGGGCTGGGCTGTTCTCAGGTTCTCACAATGTATTAGAACACACTCATTTTATTGTAACAATTTAAAACATTAAGCATAATAAAAATTAACATGCTATAAATTTCTCTTGGCAAAGTTCAAAGTTTAAAATAAATGAATTATCAAAGTACATATATGCAACCATATACTATCTTGAGATTCCTTTTTTTTTAGGGCATTTACAAGAAACACAATAGAATTAGTGAAGAACTGCACATGGCAAAGATGGACAATCAACGTGCAAAAGACAGCAAACTGTGCAAATACATGATAAATATTGAGAACACGAGTTAAAGAGTCCTTAAGAATGTGTCCATAGATTGTGGAATCAGTTCAGTGTTGGAGTGAGTGAATCTTTCCCCTCTGATTCAAGAGCCTATGGTTGAAGGGTGGTAACTGATCCTGAAGTTGGCGGTGTGGGTCCTGAGACTCCTATACCTTCTTCCTAATGGCAGCAGTGAGAAGAGAGCATGGCCTGGATGGTGGGGGTTCCTTGAAGATGGATAACTGTTTAAATAACTATTACATGAACAACCTCAGGCGAAAGTTTCATGGAAGTGGTATAATTGTAGAAGGTAATATTCACAGAATTTTCATCCATGTTAATTCCTACCCTTCTAAAAGGGATTAATGGATGCTAATTTTTCAAGGTCTTGTAAGAAGACAATTGAAGGAAAATCATGTCTAATTATGCACCTTGAAAGCAACGATATTTATTTTCCAAGAATGCACAAATGCAAATTAACCTAATCTGAGAGACATAATAGAAACTGACACATCCAATGTGAAATATAAAGATGACTCATATTCTGAGAGAAACAGAGAAAAAAAATCATGATTATTTTATGAATGTTATATTCAAACCAAATGAGATGCTAGTGCATTGCTATGAAATGGGATTGTATGCCCAAATGTGTATGTCATTAGAACCTTCATATAAATTTTCTAAACTTCCAGAAGATTTCAAGGCTCAAGTGTAATTTTCATTAACTCTGGGTCGGATTAAACTATTATTTTATTCTTTGCATCCTTCATCTTACTTCATCAAATTATTTAATAATTAAATAACAGAAAAATCATGCTATTTCTCTGTCATGAAATAAAGAAAACTACATAGGTACTGGACCATCAGAGTGACCACTTATACGGTCTGTTCAATTCACAACACGTGCTGGAAAGCTATTCATCTTTATCCTGTCACCCTGACATCACAAAACATTTTTCTAAGTCCTAGTTTTCTTATTTCCAGTGGTTTCTATGCAACAACAAGCCATAATCCAAAGGATGACCCTTAACATTTCACTGTCATCTCCCTGGTTCTTTAACTGAGGTACCTCAATTGGGTGCATTTATTTCCAGCCATAAGAAATAAATAACTGCAGTTAAAATAAATGATGCATACTTTTAACACCACTTATTTTATATGTGTCTCTCATGTCACCTTCTACGGTTCAGGGAGTTTCTTTTGTTTGTTCTAAGAAACTGTCAGCAGAGACGCCAAACTGAGCTGTAGTCTTTGCAGAGTATACATGTCTTCCTGTGACCACGTAGGGTTCCTCCAAATGCTCTAGTTTCATCCCATATGTCAAAGATGTGCAAGTTGGTAGATAAATTACCCAAGATGCATTGTGGTAGCGGGGGCAGCTGATGGGAATGTACGGTGAATAGAAAATTTTTATTAACGTAGGATGAGTGTAAATGGGTGTGCGATGGCCGATGCAGACTTGCTGGGACAAAGTGCTTATTTTTGGTGCAGTTTCCTTATGATTAATGATGAACCAAGCTACCTGTAAGCACTGAGGTATTTCATTATTCTGTGTGTTCCCTGTAACGGAAAGAGTGATGAAAACTCTTCTTTGAGACATTTCAACAAGTAGTGGGCTCTCTTGAACTCTGACTTCTTGTGAACAGTTAGCATTAATTTGTGATCAACCACTTCAAAGAGTACATGTGTTACTGTAAGTGCAGCTACATTCTTGACGAGAGAAAAGATCATAGAACAGAAGAGCACAGCATAGACCCAGGCTCATGACATGTGTGTCAAACACAATGCTGCATTGAACTAAATCTCTTCTGCCAGTACTTGATCATACCCCTCCATTCCCCAAATATTCAAGTGTCTATCTAACAGCCTCTTAAATGCCTCTATCACATCTGCTTCCAGCATTACCCCTGGTGGTCTGTCCAATACACTTATCACCCTTCGTAAAAAAAATGTGCCGCATATCTCCTTTAAACTTTCCCCCTCATTTTAAAAGCATGTGCTTTCATATTTTACATTTCTACCCTGGGAGAAAGATATGATTGTTTACTCTGTCCATGCCTAACAGAACATTACAAACTTCTGGTTTAAAATGGGGCTACTGAAGACATCTGACAACTTACTGGTGGTTCAGAAGCAAAGAAATTCAATTAAAACCATTATTAATAATGCTTTTTTTTAAAAAAAAAGTAAATTATGGTAAACTATCACCTCAAACAATGAAGAACAGGTGGGGGCAAAGTGAATTTGCAGGATGTGCCATGCTGGTGCGCTGCGAAATCACCTCACTTGGTTAGAGTGGATGATTTGGAGGGGAGAAGACAGGATGGAGGAGTTCTGATGCCTGTCCAACTAACCTGGGTGTGAGGGCGGACCACACTAAGTGCAGAGCTGATTTGGAGAGGTCGAGGATGGCTTCTTCGGCAGCAAAATCCAGGTCCAAAGCGATTGCTGATCGGCGTGTTGTAGGCCCAAAACAATTCGCCATAGCAAGGCCTGGGTCCTTATGTGAGTTTCACACAATTTAAAAGCTGGCCCTTTTAAAAGCAGTCTAGGGGTCCCTTTCTCTGCGACACTAAGGCTGTGACACTGCCCCTGGCTGCTGTGCTTCGTGTCTGCGACCCTTGCGGCGACTTGCCCTGCTAATATGATGAATTGAATACCGAGGCTTTGGGCCTTCTCTGGGGATTTGGATCTAAGGACTCAATTTGGTTTAGTATGCTGTTGTTGCTTGCTTCTATTGTTTGCATTATTTGTTTTGATTTTTCTTTTTCTTTCTCTGTGGACACTGAGGATACATCTTTTTAAAAAAAAAATTGTGTGCTTTTTGATTTCTTGCTTTGCGAAGACCTGTGAGCAAACACATCCGAAGGTTGTATAATTTATACATTCTTTGATAATAAATGCACTTAGAATCTTCAACAGCCTCTAATGGTCTAGAAAAAAATACAACCCAAGTTTATCCAACACCTCCTTATACGTAGTTCATACCTGCTAATCCACACAGCATCTAGGCAAACCTCTTATGCACCCTCTCAAAATCCTTCACATCCTTCCTGTAATGGGGTGACCAGAACTGCATTCGATATTGTTTATTGTGATGGGGAACAGAAAGTAAATGCTTCTCTTCAAACATCAGAGCATATTAGCACCTGTCCAAGTGCATTCACTCCAGGAGAAATGGAAAGCAGGAGGCAGGATGGGTTTACCCAGCAGAAAGAAGGGAAGTAGAGTAAATCGAGCTGACAACTGATGGGCAATGAATGGTGCAGGAGACATTGCACAGGCTCTGCTTCCCAAGTATTTCGAACATTTTAGGAGCAACATACATAACTGCATTCCTCTGTAGAAACATTCCCTGAGGTCTTTGCAGAATCTCCAAAACTCCCTTTATAGGATAGATATAACAAATACATCCACTACTGATAATCATTTCATCTTCCGCCATTGCAATAAGGATGGTTCTGGGGACAGTGTGAGGAGTTAGGGTGCGGGTTTAGGTTTAGGGACAGTCATGAAGGTGGTCTTTGGCTCCCACCCAAGACTCTTCATTCAGTGCCCGTGCTTGGAACAAGATGGCATCAAGCTGCGATGTCTGTTGGCATCGAGACTAACATTAGTTGTATTTTTTTTTTAGGTTCATTGGGATGGTTTTGGGGACAGCACTGGGAGTTGGGGGTCGATGAGGGAAAATGAAGAATTAGGTGCAGGAGCTGGTGCTCAGAGTCCGGGTTGGCAGGCACCGAGAAAGCCAGCAATATGAGTCAGTGGTCTGTTGTGCCCCCTCCAGACCCAAACTCCAGTTTACTGGGTCAGAGATCCATGCATGCTCAGAAGCGGAGGCACAAAGGTCAAACCCATGATCAGCAAGTCCTGGGATCGATACCCCAGAGGTCGGCAAAGTCTGGAGCTTAGAGATTCTGAAGGTAGAAAGGCTGAAGGTTGAAGAAGGAAGTTGGCAATCCAGAGGTCAAGGACTGAAGGTCAAGTATGTAGCCTGGGCCATGGACTGGAGGTTAGAAGCCCAATGTTAGAAGCCTGAGAATCTGAGGCCAAGGAATGGAGGCTTTGGGTTAGAAGCCTGTCTGTGAGTGTGAGGGGGCGGGAGGGTGGTAAGGGGGCTTGTTCTGTTCTGTTGTTGTTGTTACTGCTTGTGTTGTGCTGTTGAACATTGTGGCCATGCTATGATGATGCAGGAAAGTGTAGTGACACATGTGGGCTGCCCACAGCATATCCCTGGGTGAACTGGTTGTGAAAACAAGCAATGCATTTCACTGTACGTTGCAATGCATTTCACCATATGTTGCAATGTACATGTAATAATTAAATCTGAATCTGACTAAATCTCAGAGATTCTGAATCTGAATCTCAGATTTACTTGTAGGATCTCTCTTTACTTTCCATAGGAGTGAAGAGGAAGCCCAAAGATCTTGTAGTGCAAGATGCCAGTAAAAGGATCCAGGTGTACATATGCCCAATGCATTTCAGTAACTTACACAGCAAACTTGCCTTGCATCTAGAGTCATCGGGAATCACCTTGAGGCAACATTCACATTCAGTAGAGGCTATCCTAAAATACCTCCAGTAGGCATAGTTGGGTCACAATGACTTGGCGTTGATTTTACAGATTCTCCACCCTCTGGCTAAAGAGATTCTTTCTCATTCCTGTTCTAGGTCTGGCAGTACTAAAACAAACATGGAGAAAATCTTAAAAATAAGAGATTCTGCAGATGTTGGAAATCTGGAGCAACACACACAAAATGATGGAAGAATTCAGCAGGAAATGAATAAACAATCAACATTTTGGGCTGTGATCCTTTTTCATGATGCTTCTTTCAGAAAATCGTCTGGCTTTGTAGATCCATAAATGTCTGTGCAACATCGGGGCGTGATATTGAATAACGTAAAATCAGACTATTACAATACAAAGCCTGGGTCATTCACTTCACCAGTTAGTGTATGTCCTTCTCATTCCTCTGTCTTTAACAAGGGAACTACAATTATTTCCCCTTTAGACAAAAAAAAGAACTCATTTTGGCTGCATTAAGAATTGGTTCACTTCAGACACCTTTTGATCATTTATCTTTACCTTGGCTCCAGATTCATTTCTTTTCTGGGTGCCTGTTATAGTTCTGGACTTTCAATATTAAGTGCCCTTCAGATGCAAGGAGCTCAGAAGTCACCAGGTTATGAATTAAGCCTACAAGCTGTCCTTGGGGAGTTACCGTTTTCACTCCACTAGGATTGTGAAAGGTACTCTCTTTTTCTCACATCAAATTCACAGGGCCTGCTGGATATATCCCCTCCCCCTCCCCAGAAGGGCTCCCCTCCCTCATGCCAAATAAATCAATCAGCAAGTAACAACATCTGCTTGGACAGGACAGGGGAAAGGGCACTGCTACATGTTAAAAGAACAAAATGACAGCAAGAAGCAAACACTGATCTGTGGGATGCTTTCAAATTTATAAAAAAAAAGGTCACGACCCGGCCTCAGCTGTAACACATACCCAGATGCATGAAGACAATAGAATAAAGCTACCAAAAAAATTGCAGCACTTCATTAAATGAATTTTTGTGCATTATAACACCAAAATGTGTTTTTTTTTGCTTAAATAAGAATAAGGTTAATACTGTTCATCAGGCTAGAATATGGAGCAGAGTGGTCTAGCATTCAATAATTGGATAAAGGAAACAGCAGTTCATCAACACACAGCAAGCTTCTGATCTCTCTTGTACAAGGTTTAAAGAACAGTCGAGGAGCTTCACCTCCAGAAGAGAGACCATATTATCCTCATACAAACTCATTTACCTCCTAATAACTGGCCTGTAACAGCTGCCTTACAAAGGATTTGAAACAGGTGAACAAAAATGCATTTTTTTTCAAAAATGAGGCTGAAAAGTAGAATATAACATGTAAATGGAACACATACAGTGTGCCCTTCCCATCCTCTTGACAACCTCAAAACACAATGGATTAGATGTAAAGTTCAGGCCCTTAATTTTAGATAAAAGATGACAACTCATTTGTACACAGTAAGGCTTATACACCAGTTCAATGAAGCAGTTGTGAAGGTATTGGTTAAAGGATAAATTTTGGGTCAAGAGACTAAGACAACTTACAAAATCTTTTCAGAGAGTGCTGTTGGAGACTTTATATCCATCCCAAATGAAAGGAAATGATTTTACATGCAGAAAATAGTGTTATATTTTGTTACTCCACAACTAATCGAAAGAAAAACATGGGCCTGGGGACAAACACATTTACTTTGTTTTTACTGCAGTCAGGCGCGCACTTATGATGTGGTGGCATAATCATATATTCAAACATTCAAATACTTTGTACATACAACCCATAGTGAAGTATGTAAACAACAGAGATGCTAGATCAAACAAAATATTTACACTTACTCCAATATTACTGAAATATTAAATACACATCACTCCTCCCTGCTTAGCTATAAACTCCAATATGGAATGCATCTCATCTTTTATGTTTGTACATACAGATATATATACACACACACACATACACACCCACACACACATATATATAGCATACTATATAATACAACTATTATATAGACATCCCACAGCATAGTAAATTTTAAATTGTCCAATTTATGTTTAAACATTTAATCACTCTGGGGGATTTCTTCCTCTTGTGGAATAACATCTTTGCTGACAAGGGAGGTCACTCTGCCTGACAGTTGAGACTTGTGGCTGTGAAACAATCTCAGGTTCTGAGGCCTCCTCTGTGGTGGTTGCAGGAAGTGGTCCTGAAAGCTCTGGGCACCTTTCTAATGGACATGTCGGCATCCCAAACAGGGCACGGCAAGCTGCTCAATCTGCTGATCTATCCCAGGCTGCCAAACAAAGCTTCGAGCCAACGCTTCCATTCTGACCACACCTAGATGACCAGCATGTAGCTCCTCCAACAGGTAAGCTCTCAACATGAATGATACAATAACTCTCAATCCCCACATAAGGCAAGTTCATCCTGGTGCCAGTAAAAATGCAGGCACTGAAATTTCTACTGCACATTCCAGCCATTTTCAGTTGCAATGTAGACCTGATTCAGTGTGGGGTCTTTCCTAATTTCCCTTTGGATCATCTCTGCCCTAATAGGGAGAAATTTGGGACAAACTTCAAAATGAATGTCCTCTTTTGTAAATTCATCAGATATTTCCTTTTCCAAGGGTAAACAGGACAATACATCAGCCTTTCCATGATTAGTGGTCCTCTTGAATTCGATCTTGTAATTGTGTCCTCCAGCAAACAGAGCCCACCTCTGCATTTGTGCCGCTACTGTTAGTGGAACATCCTATGTGGATTGAAAATGGACACCAGTGGTTGATGATCGGCAATGAGGAAAAACTCTCTCCCATACAAGTACTGGTTGAAACGTTTTATACCCCAATCCAAACTCAACGCCTCTCCGTCAATCTGTGTGAAATTAGCGGTAAGGGAATGTGAAGCAAAGGCGATAGGACATTCGCTTCTGTCGTTGATAACGTGTGACATGACTGCACCTATACCATGAGGCAAGTTGTCACGCACAAGCTTCATTGGATGTTGTTGATCATGATGCGTGAGTACAGTGTCTGATGTCACCATTTCCTTTGTCTTTTGGAAAACCATATCACACTGCTTTGTCCAATGCCATTTCTTCCTGATCAGTAGTAATGAGTTCAAGGTGTGCAGCACAGTAATCAAGTTTGGCAGGAATCTGTTATAGCAATTGACAAAACTTAAAAAGAAATACAACTCGAACATGTCCTTTGAAATTGGGGCATACACGACTGCTTGAAATTTCTCAGTATGCTTGTGTAATCCTTGTGTGTCAATAGTGTGATCATAGTGAGTGATGCTTCGGTTAAATAATTCACATTTGTTGTATTGTGCTCTGTGCCCATAATCTTTTAATCTTTTTAAAGCGCTGGTTTGTGATTTGAGATTTTGGAGATGTTCCTTGTCACCCCTACTGGTAACAATGATATTATTCAGGTAAAACTGCCTGGGCAGTTTTGCAGCACTTAGTCCATAGCTTTCTGCCAGAGTAGAGATGCAGGTGGTACTGCAAAAATAGGCCAATGGTACTGATTATGATTTGTGAGTGTTTGTGGTGAGAAACACTTCAGGCATTTATTCCGTCTCCATCTGTAGGTAGGCAGCAGTTAAGTCCATGTTCCTGAAGTGTTTCCTTCCAGAAAGGTTTAGAAAGATATCCTCTATCCTGGACAGAGGGTATAGATCTGCTTTCAGTAGTGGGATGGTGGTGACCTTGAAATCACCACAGAACCTGACAGCCCATTCTTCTTGGCTACTGGGACCACTGGCATTGCCTATGGCAGGGGTGTCAAACTCATTTTAGGTCACGGGCCGGATTGAGAAAAATGCGACTTCATGCGGGCCGGATCAGTTGTATGCGCGCGTGCACCCACAGCTTTCGTTGCCTTCATTTTTTCAACCTGCTCTCATGTGTCTCAGTCTCTGCTATATCTAAAATTGTTTCACTTTACGAATTTCATTTTTTATGAAGCAGATTGCCTAGCAAGCATTCTTTTTATGATTGGTATTAACTTACAGAAGTAGATTACAAGAAAGTAGGCAACGAGAAAGAAACGATGCTATTTCGGCTAAGATTGTTTTGGGAGCCATACCTTTTCCATTAATAAACTGGTTGAAATCAAACATTAGCAAACACAAATGTAGACGTAAGGCAAGCGCGAGCAATGCACTGGCAGTGCATTGTGGGATTTGTAGTATTAGTGGTGCATGCAATATACTGGTGGGTGAGCTCTAATAGAAAAAAAAATTATTCATTAATGATATTCAGGAAATAAACCAGGGAAACCGAATAAACACTAAAACCCCTGAAAACCTGGTACCTGAATAAACTCTGTATTAGCCATATCATACGCCATAGGCGCTTCGATTACTGGGGCCAGCTTTAATAGTGATTAGATATTATCTTGCGGGCCAAAGATAATTCCACCGCGGGCCGGATTTGGCCCGCAGGCCTTTAGTTTGACATATATGGCCTATGGGCTCCACTCAAGCTTGGAAAGAATTCCTTCAGCCTCCCTGTGATCTAGCTGACAATAGTATCAGGAACTAGATGGGCTTTGTGAAACTTGGGTGGGGCATTTTGATTTAACACTATTTTACCCTTGATATGTCTGAGTTTTCCAATGCCATCCTTGATCACTACTGTGGCATCATCCAGTACCTTTCTTAACTCAACTTTAGTTGGTTTTATTGCAGGGATGTGGTATGCAAATTGTATATGGATCTCCAATCAAGTTGTAGTTGTCTCAGCCAATCACAACCCCACAATAATAATTTTTACCACAAACCAAGACCAATGTGATTTGTTGGTTGTTGTATTTCACAGTTACAAATGTCATCCTCACATGAGTTATCTTTCCTCCAGTGTAAGTTCTTTGTTGGAAATATGCAAGCTTCAATTCAGTGTCTTTGAAATGCCTTTCAATCTTATTTTGTGGAATGATTGAAACAGCTGGGCCAGTGTTCAATTCCATTTTAATTAATTTGCTTTTCACCAGGTGTAAGCCATGCTGCTTCTATGTTGTTAGTTTTCATATTATAAATTTCAAAGCTACCCAGTACTGTGTCATTCACATAATCATCAGATTTTTCATCAACAGCATGCAGACTAGTGCTCTTTCTGAAACTCCAACATAACTTGTTATGTTTTTCTCTTCCTTGTGCAATCCATTTAGTTTTGTCTGCCAAACACGCTTTTTGTATGTACCCTACTTTGGTGCATTTTCTGCAAGTTTCACACTTAAACCTGCATTGGTCCGGTGTAGGTGAGCCCCTGCCACAATGGTAACGCAATTTGTTCGGCCAGGCCAGTTTCTGTTTAGACATTGCAATTTTGTTCATGTTCACTTTCATTCCTGACTACATCTCAGTTGCAACTCTATCTGTCTTTTCCATTGATGCAACAAATTCTACTGCTGTTTTAAATGTAGGAGTCATTTTTGAATGTTTTCTTGCAAGATTTCAAACTAAACAATCTCTTGGTGGATCATTAAGTCCATTTCTAAACTAATAAAGCTCAGGCAACTTCTTCAATTCTGCCACATAAGCTGAAATTGACTTCCTTTTCTTTTGATTCCACTTATGAAACCTAAATCATTCTGCATTGAACAACGGTTTCAGTTCTAAATGCTCCTTCATTACTTGCACAATATCAGCAAAGCTAATTTTGGCTAGTTTGGCTGGAACAGTCAAACTTCTAAGCAAATTGTATGCTTTCCCACCTTTGCACTCAGTAACACGGTACTCAATTCTCATTGGCTATTGCATTTGCTTCAAAATACTGCTCAATCACTTCTGTACACATTACCCAGTTATCCGTTGTGCAATCAAAAGCATTTATCTTTCTAATGTAGTCATTCATTTCTGCTTTTTTAAAATTTATTATTATCACCACCCAGCACTCACTGTTTATGAACCTATGAATTTTGTTCTTTTTCTGCATTTTTAAAATAAAGCTTACCATCTCTCTCATTCTTGTGAAGAAAGCATGCAGCACTGTTTTTTAAAACTTAACATCTTGCTGTGCTTCAACAGGTAGGTGGATGTCTTGGGTTCTTTTTTAAAACTTACTTATCATCACTGTTATGTTTTATAGCTCCAAAACTAAACAAAAGAAAAACACGGGCTCAGAGATAAACGTGTCTACTTCATTTTTACTTTAGTGAGGCACGACTTATGAGAGGGTGGCATAATGACATATGTCATTCGCGTTCTTCATACATGTAACCCTTAATGAATTATGTAATCAACAAAGAATGCTTAATCAAACAATATATTTACAATATCAGTCAAATATTACTGAAATATTAAACACTCAACAGAGAACACTGTGAGTAGTTTCAGTCTGGATTATAAACTGAAAATTCTGGTGCTTAAGATGAATCAACAATTTGTTAAATCATAGGTTTATACCTGGGAACTTGACAGTATGTGAATTTATGGAGAATTACTTGAAATTTTGACTGCACTGCTTTTACTCCTTACCTTGTGTGCTGTCTTTGTGGAGTTTGCAAGGGTCTGCACTTGCTTCAAGTGGATGTTAGAACTTAACCAACGAGTGATGTGACAGAGTGAATTGAACATAATTGCTTTGTGCATAATGGCTTAAATGAACTGGTTCCATCGCTGCACAGAGGAGGATAGGAAAACTGACAAAATTAAGACTGCAATCAATTTCTAAAAGAAAGCAGGAGGTACAGTAAATTGAAATTAAGTAGTTGCAGTTGGATGAGACAGATTTGTTTTTTATATCTCTTTTCGTCACCAAGGAAAACTGCTACCTTAAGATTGATTGCAAAGTTGCTCAAGATGTAGAACTGAACTATATGGCTTCAAGGACAGTTTCAGTGGGAAACCTGTTCAGCCCTGGGAACCCTGGAGATAGAAAACTGTAAATCGCATGATTGAATGAGGCAGGAATCCCTGTTAAGAAAACCATTCTGCTTCCATTTGCCCATTTGAAACAGCTCATGGTTTCAACTGTAGTAAAACCAAATATCTGGCACTGTCTTGGAGAAGCAAACAGAATGTGGCTGACACAGAGAATTCTTGTCTGTAGTTTGCTCAGAGATAAAGAAAGTTGCCTGCCACATAGATTCATGAAGATGCCCTGAACAGCACTGAGGCCAGAGGTGATATATTTACACACATATTCAATGGCACCTACACCACAGCTGCTACCATGGCAAAAGCCATATACATAGCCACATTAAAATAAATGGTCCGGGATATTATAATATGTGTGGATATTACTGCAATAATGATGTACTGGAAGACACCCACTGTGGGTGCTCCATTAATTGAAAGTTAACATACTCTGGTGTTTAAGAGGGCACTACTGAAGGCGTGCGACAGCTTACTGGGAGTTCAAAAGGCAAGAATGTCAACTAAAATATTATTATTAACTCCTTTTCTGAAGTAAGTTGTGGTAAATTTTCACTGCAAGCAATGAAGAGGTGAGCAAATTTGAGGGATGAGCTGTGCTGGAGTGAGTGATTCAGAGGGGAGGAGTTGAGGCAAAGGAGTTTCGATAGTCATCTAACTAACCCAGGTGTGAGGTTGGATCGCCCTAAGCTCCGAGCTGAGTTGGAGAGATCGAGAACGGCTTCGGGCTGGGTGGTGCAGTCCAGAGAGGTGGCCCAGAGCGAATCACTGGGTGGCATGGCCTAGGCCTGGAGCATTTTGCTGCGGTAGGGCCTAGGTCTTAATGCCAGGTTCGATCTGCTGCTTGGACAATTGAAACGCTGGCCCAGATGCACTGGGAAGGCAGGGTGTTGGGACCGGAGGCGAGAGTTGGGCTGAATTTGCTCACTCGCTCTCGATGTTCATCCCTCTCTCCGCGACACTGAGGCTGCAAGACTGCCCCGGCTGCTGTGCTTCACGTCTGCGAGCTTCGGGGCGATCTATCCTGCTAACACGATGAACTGAGACTGGGGCTTTTGGCCCACTCCTGGCTGTTTCAGGGATTCGGATGAAAGGACTCAGTTTGGTTCGGAATGCTGTTGCTCGCATCTATTGTTTGCGTGATGTGTGCTTTTCTCTTTCTCTGCACATTGGGTGTTGATTTTTTTATATATATATATTGGCATCTTTTGAGCTTCTTGCCTCATGGCTGCCTGTAACCAGACAGATCTCAAGATTGTATAATGTACATATTCTTTCATAATAAATGTTTGTTGAAGTTTTGATAAGTGTTGTAAAACGCTGTAAGAAGTGAGGTGAACCCTTGCCCAAGATAATGGGGAGATCAAGTTGCCTATAATTGCAACAAACCATACCATAGAGACTCACAGTACTGAGTAGGGACTGGATTAGGATCCTTGGGGCTAATTTATATTGCTTCAACGCAACGCTTGGTAGAGCAGGAACAGACAAAGAGCAAACAGTCGGGACTTTCCCTTCAGGACCAGTTGCCTTTGATTCAGCACAAGAGGAATGAGGGAAAACAGACAACCAAAAGAGATAGTTGGAAAAGTGGATAAGCAGAATTTCAGCCGTGATTCAGCACCAGACCATATTGGTAAATAGGAGTAGTGAAATGGTAAAAAAAAGCACTGCAGGGCAAGTTAAGCAGAATCTGTTAGAAAATGACTTGTTCAGAATAGTCACAGCACACAGACTACAAAGGGCCAATCGAGAGCAACATGTCAGCATAAAGTGATGCTACCATGCAAGCTCCATCTAATGGCCCAGGAAGAAAGTGGCCCCAAGATTCCACAACTATCAGTCAAATTTAATAGGTTTACTCTGGTTTCATGTAGATAAACAAGGAATTACTGTATGCACCAGTGGAGCTGCTTGCACAACTTTTACCACATGATCCTGAAGATCCAGGAAGTATAAGCACTGCCGATCACTACTTTACAAATGTTCCCATTCCTATACAAATTTTACACGTGCCCTCCAAATAATTCTCCATGTGACTTTAAACCAAAACACAGAAAACTTTGAGGATTTTTTTTGCCAGCTTTCATGCAACCCTCCCACACTCACGATGAAATTTCCTGTTTTTATGACTGGATTGTCCTGCTTTTACCTTTTGTTCCCAGTATAAGATATGGCTTCTTTCAGGGCAGCATTCTCTCCTCCTGACTTTGTAAATGAATTGTATCCCCATTCTAACCTCCCCTATAATGGGCATAAACAGCAGTGGTAACAATGCGCTCTTAGAATAAACACAGCTGCGATGGCTGTGATTACGTGAATAATGAGCTTGAAATCTGCATTATCTCAGTGGTGACAAAGAAGCACCAATTACAAGTACTGAAGTGGCTCCAGCAATTGGTGCTGATTAGGTGCTCAGGGCAACGAGGCAATGAAGTGATATTTGCTCTTCAGTTTTTTAATGGAGCAAGGAAACAATAGAGGCAAAGCCAGGCCTTTAAAAACCTTGCACCGATTTGCTCAGAAGTAATAAATAATTTGTAATAAAGTCAGTTTGAGGAGGATGAAAAGGACCATTTGTTTATCTGGGGCCCAGACATCCATGTGGTCTCTGCCATACACCTGCCTATAAGGAGTTCCCAATCATCCAAGATTATCCCAGAGTCGCAAGTTAAAGATTAATCTTCAGCAACATGAAAATATTATAGGACAATAAAAACGTTTTCTTTTTCTTTGAACTTGATTTTTAAGTCAAAGGACTGCCAATGGAAAGACCATGCCAATCTCACCAATGGTTGAGAATTACTTTGGCAAAGAGAGTGCACATTTTCCATGGGCTGAGAAGATTGGGAACTGCACAACAGTGAATCTGCTGTGTGCCTACAGAGCTGGGTGAGGATGGACCAGGTGGGATTAGGGTTATGGTGGTGGTGGGAGATAAATGGGAAGGATGGTGGTGATGGGGGCACAGTTGTGGAGGATGAAAGCATTAGGGGATAGATGGGGAAGATGAGATGGTGAAGATACATGGGGAGTGTAACAGCCCTTTCATCTACTGTGTTGAAATTCATCAAGCAGATAGATAGATTGTAAGTCCAAAGTGTGTTGGGAGGTCACAAAAAGGAACGATCCAAGAGAGGTTAGGACTTCCTGTATCATTACGAAAGAGTGGTCACCACTAGACTAGAAGGAGATTGGCTGTAAGGATTGTTCTATCACCAAGAGAACCTACTTGAATTTGTCTCCCAAGGTCATATTTGACAGGAATGGACCTGCTATGGTAGGTATAATTTTAGTAATGATGGTTTATAATGATATACATGCTGTGAGGTATGTGCATGTATGGGCAGTGCACATAGGCCACGTATGCTTGGATGAGAATCACACGGCAGCATCCAGACACGAGTTGCCCGTCGCTGGACACAACTGCCCATGTGTTAGCACACCATGAAACATTGGAAAGAAACATATGGACTTCACAATATGCACTTTAAGTTTATAACTTTTTTTAACCAAACACTTCTTCATGGATATTCATTTGCACAATGCTCCTCATTACTGAGCTACAGAAAAGAATATTTAGGCCTTTTGCTCTTCCATTCATATTGAAAGTCCTGGCACCAAAATAATCTTCCCAGAATCTGCATCAAAAATACCATAGATATTCTCTGTCAATATTGCCATGATGTGGTTTAAGTCTGAGTGGGGCTAAAGTTTCAAGCTATAACAATGATTTAATAGGACATTGAATTATGACATGTCAAAACACACTTTACAATGCATATTACAAATACATTGTAAAATTACAGTAATTAGGATGGCATTTTGAAACATCCTTAATAGATGATCAAACTACATGTAATTATCTATATGATGCGTTGCGACAAGACGCAATATCCATCATCAAAGATCCCCAGTATCCAGACCGCATCACCTTCTCACAGCATGATTGGGCAGCAGGTAAAGATGCCTGAAGTTTCTTACCACCAGGCTCGAGAACAGCTACTTCCCTTCAACGTTCTGGTTCTTGAATCAACTGGCATAAATTTAATCACTACTTCAAGCAACACTTTGGCCACTTAATTACTTTAGACTACAATGGATATTTTTCTTAGTTCTAGTTGTATTCTTTTCGTAAAAAATTGTGTATATTTTATGTTTAATTAATGTTCTTCTTCTGGACTGTATGCTGCTCATCTGATGCTATGTGCCTGTGATGTTGTAGCAAGTAATTTTTTCATTACACATGTGCATATGACAATAAGCTTAAAGCTGACTTTGACTTTTAATGTAGGCAGTGGAATCAGGGATACAATTGTCAGTCCAGTTCAAATGATTGCTATCACTTTATATATCTCTCTTATTAACTAGGATGACCTGATACAGGTGGAGGAGCAATATGTTTTTAAATGGGTAGAAACAAATTTCAGTTGTGGGCAATGAGCTCTCCTGAGCTGTTGTCTTGACTCCTGCACAATAATCCAATTTGCTCAAAGTAAAAAAGGTAAGGAAAATGTATAAGTAAAGATAATTTAAGCAGGCCCATCTGAACGTTGATTGACAGTGCAAATCAAAATACAGCAATTCCTAAAATAGATTTATCTCGTAGATCACCACAAAGTAAAAGAAGTGAGCTCCTCCACTGCAGGATCTTTGGAAATAGGAAAGTCCTGTGATTGCAAAGAGTCTTCAAACATCATTTGTCTTTCTCCAACAGATACCTGTGTTTATTAACACCAGTCTGCAGATGGCTGTCTTGCTTCAGTGCATCTCAGTGGGTAACAGAAATGAAGATAATTAGTTGCTAAGTGTGTCACTTTGGCCATATTGTAATCTAGACAGGCATTTGCAACCATTCCCAAATGTTGTGGACCAGCATTGATTTCAGTTAG
The DNA here is from genome assembly GCF_030144855.1 of Hypanus sabinus. NCBI lineage: Eukaryota > Metazoa > Chordata > Chondrichthyes > Myliobatiformes > Dasyatidae > Hypanus > Hypanus sabinus. Next base: position 44,075,976 of record NC_082727.1, read on the forward strand.
GATATCATTCACATTTGTCTCTGGTACTTAGTGGCATTCATTGCAGAGCCCATACCATCAAAGTCCTAAAGACCAACACCAAGATATGGATCAGCCAAATAAACTATATGGCTACAAGAGATGTTGGCCTGAATCTGGCTACCTGTGGTGACTCACTCACATCCTGATACCCCAAAGTCTTCCCACCATCCGCAAAGCACAAGTCTAGAGTGTAATGAAATATTTTCTACTGCAAGGATGTGAAACTCCTACAACATTCAAGAAACTCAGGCCAAAGTCACTCACTTTATGGACACCCCACACATCACTGCACATGTTCATTTCTTCCTCCACTGGTAAACCAGGGCTGCTTTATATACTATCTGCAAAAAGTGCTCACCTCAGTTATTCAGGGAGCATTTCCCAAACCCCTAAATCCACAGCTCTTTGTAATCTCACAACTTCTTAAAGAAAGCAAGGACAAAGGCAGCAGGTGGACAGGAACATCACACCTGCAGGCCTCTTTCCATGCTGGATGTGACCCAGATTTGGAGATACGTCACAAGATCTTCATCATCACTCCATTTAAATTCTGAAACTCCTAACCAATAGCATAGTGCAAGTAACTTTCACCGGAACAACTACGGTAGTTCAAGTAATTTTCTTCCATGCACCTTCTTAAGGACTATCAGGATGGACTATAAATGCTGGCCTTGGTGGCAATACCCATATTTAGAAAATAAATAAATTAATTAATAAATAAGAAAAAAATCCATTATAGCTGTAGTGTGTGTGTGAATGTGAAGCAATTTGTCTGTGGTAATGGTGTAAACAGAGATTCCAGAATCAATACTTCTCTTGGAAATTCAGTGAGGAAGAATGAAATTGTTTGGAGGAAGTAATCTCAACGACTTCATTGTGGCACATTACAGGAAAAAGTAGATTTAAGGCTGCTGCAAGTTTAAAGTGGCTGAAAATTTGAAACAGCCTTGACTTGCTACAAAACCCCACAGGGTAAATAAACTATTGGTCAAACTAAGATCAAACTTGAACTAAGCCTATAAGTAAGTGACTCAACAGGAGTTCAATTAACTTCAAACTATAAATGCTTTTAAACTCATACCCAGTTAGTAGCGATCATTCCTATCTATAATATGAACATGATTCAATCTATTTCTAAAATTAATTTTCATTAATGCCATCATTGCAAACAAATTTTTCAATACAGTCGACCTTCACTAATCCGACTACCTGTAATCCGGTTCCTTCGATAATCCGGCACTGATGTCAAAATTTTCCACGCACTGATGTCAAAATTTTCAAATTTCCCGGGCCACCGTACCAATCTGCTGCGCATTGCTTTGGTTGTGCTAGATCTGTTCACATGTTGGCGCACTCTTGTAAGCACAGACAGGCGATTCCTGCTTGTTTTCCTGCATTTATTAATATCATTTGTGTGAGGTGCAGCTGCCTGGCACCCGCCAGCAGCAGGGGAGCTGGTACCTGCTGGGTCAGTTCGCCTTCTCGCCCACCTGCTGGCAGTCGCACACTGCCCTCCAGTGTTGCTCGGCCTGCGCTCCGTTCTCTTCTGCCAATGACCTCAGATCAGACATGGCGACCCGCTGAATTTAAGCATATTACTAAGTGGAGGAACAGAAACTAGCGAGGATTCCCTCAGTAACTGTGAGTGAAGAGGGAAGAGCCCAGTGCCGAATCCCTGGCCGCTTGGCAGTCGCGTGAAATGTGGCATATAGAAGACCTCCTTTCTCCGACTTTTGCTTCTGCTCATCCAGATGTGCTGCCATCAACATCAACAGTTTTTGAAGAAACTGTTGTGCCAGTTTCAGCACCAGTTCCTGATGCTTCACTGAATTTTCAAAATGAAGATGTTGATGATCCTGATAACCCCACACTTGCAAATATCTAACTTTGCCTGAAGGTATATTAAATGTCTCACTTCAGAAGCGGAAATGCTCAACTGTTCTGTATGGGTTAATTCCTGTACATTTACCTGTACCCTTTATTTTATCTGTGCCTATATGGTATATTACTTTATTTTAATTTCACTTGCTACTCATTTAATATTTCTGTTTCATTATTATCGAACGTACTGATCTACATGATATTTTAAAGGTATGATGAGGCAGTTAGCTATTGCTTAATGTGATCCTTCTGTCATTCGGCATTTTCACTAATCCGGCACTCCACAGTCCAATGGTACTGGATTAGCGAAGGTCGACCTGTATTTTTATAACACTTGTCTTATAAGTAGTTAGGTGGTGGGGGGAGATACGTCCCTACCAAAGGAGGTGTAAAGCATTCCTTCCGTCCGCTAGCCTGATCACCTTTGCGCAATGCATAACACCTGCTTAGCTGACCCACCCTCAAATCAGGGTCATGTGAAGCCACGGGAGCAGGTGGCAATGGTCGTATGAGCAGCTGGTGCATATCACAAGTCCTGGTTATGTGACCACTGATGCCAGGCAGAAAACCTCTGAAGAGTATTGTCAACGGCTGGGTCACCCGTCTTGAAAAGACACTGCTCAGAAGAAGGCAATGGCAAGCCACTTCCATAGAAAAATTTGCCAAGAACAATCATGGTTTTAGAAAGACCATAATCGCCCACGTCATACGACATGACACATAATGAATGAACCTTTAAGAAGCAGAAATCAGAATCCCTGGGTTTATTTGCATAAATAATTTTCTTGCCTTAATTCTACGGATTATTATCATCAAAATAATAACACTTCTATGTGCAAAAACAGATTGTACTTCATTTTGCATAGCCTTTTTAACATATTAAGTAACTGTTCAGTTCTAAAACATTTCACCATTCTTATACGTTCCTAACCAACAAACCTCAGGCAGTCAGTGTGCACAAACACTCCTCCCTCACCACCATCCTCAACACAAGTGCACCCCAGGTTGTGTGCTGAGCTCACCACTGTACAGGCTGCTCACACTTGACTGCACAGCCAGGCACCTGAGTAATCACATTGTCAAGTTCGCAAATGGCACAACAGTGGTGGGGCTCATCCCCAGTAATGATGAGATGGCCTATAGAGAGGAGGTGAAAGAGCTCAAGACCTGGTGTCAGGCAAATATCCTCTTCCTCAATGTCAACAAGACAAAGGAGGTGGTTATCGACTTCAGAAGAGCTTGGACCACTTACGCCCCTCTGTACATTGGTGGTTCAGAAGTGGAAACCGCAAGCAATTTCAAACACCTGGAAGTGCACATCTCATACAACCTCTTATGCTCTCAGAACACATCATATACAATCAGATAAGTTCACCAAATCCTCAGCTTTCTGAGAAGGCTGAAGATACCTGGAGAAGGTACATCTATTCTCACCTCATTCTACAGTAGAGAGCATCCTAACAAGCTATGTGGTGTGGAAACTGCCCTGTGGTGGCCAGGAAGGCTCTCGCACCAGCCTACCCACCATCAAAGACATATATACAGAAAGATGTTGGAAAAGAGCCAGTAGCATCATGAAGGATACCTACTAATAAGTAGGGTCCCACTCATATGAAGTAGGCAATGCTGCATTCACGCCATGACCACCAGACTCAAAAACAGTTATTTTTCCTAAACAGTAAGTTGATCAACACGACCAGCCAATAATCTGCCCTCCTTGCCCCAATTACCACTGCTTTATCATTTCCTTTCAGTCTCCTTATGTGTTAAGAGCAATTTCTGGGTTTAGCACATTTATATTTAGCAAATGACTTCAGCCACCAATCTTCAAATGCAAATGTAAACTGTAATTTAATTTAAAATGCAGCTCTGGACAATTGGTTCCTAGAAGCTTTGAATCACAGTCCAGGCAATGGTGAATAAAATTCATTTATATGTCTGTGCAAATTGGGAGGTGTGACATTTGTGTGTAGCTTCAAAGAAAGCATTGTGGATACAGTATAAATATGGAATTGTCCTTTGATGTTTAGCTCTTAAAATGTTGAGCCCCACTTTGGGCCAGCCAGATGTTTACAACAAAAATGGTTCAATCTGATGCCCGCTTTGTTGAATAAAGAGACTACTTCAATTCTACCTGTACTCTTCTCTGGTGACTTCATTCACGCAACAATATTATGTGCAGACACTCCTATGCCTAGCAATACTTTATGAATGTACGATTAATCTATGTATATAAGATATGTAGTTATATTTATTGTGTTTTTATTATTATCGTGTTCTTTATCTTACTGTGTCTATTGTGCTGCATTAGAGCAGAGTAATAATTATTTCATTCTGTTTTATACTTGTGTACTGGAAATGACATTAAACAATCTTGAACTTGAATTAGAATTGAATGTCTAGGTTATCTTGCTCCCAGCTTTCATGTGGACTAAATAAAACCTGTGAATCTGAAGCATTTAGTTTTTGTTGTTACAGAAAAAATAAAAGAAAAAAATTCGATTGGATAACTCTGGTGAATATTTGTACCTTGCTAATAGAATTTGATGTGCTTCATCCACTCAATGGGGAAAAGAAATCCTTCCAGCCGAAGTTATTTCACTGCATGCAAACACTACCAAAATATTACACTTCTTTCTACTGCAATGTTTGCCAGTAAGTAAAATTATACCTTCTCTGTTTTCCCCCTTTTGCTTCGAAAGTTCTTTTTTACCAATAATTTTCTGCTTTTAATTTTATATTTATTAAGATTGTCTGTGTATTATATAGTCTGCTGCATGGATATCACTGGGTTCTGTTCAACTCTCCAGGTGATGTTAGTCAGTAGCTTACAAATCAGGACATTAGTGGTCAGAGATGGTAAGCATACTAATTTCCCATTTGCTATTAAACAAAAATAGTGACATTTCACTTTAAAAAGTTAATATATAGAGACGTTCCACCCTCCCCCATTCCTCAACACCCCTGTACAAACATCTGGGTGATGAAAATTTGCCTTTACAGAATTCAGAAATCAATAGCAGAAAATATTGAGATATGGAATAAAGTTGATCACTTGGAATTTATGTGGAAAATCTAAATGAATGAACACAACTATTTTTTCAACTCACATTGCTCAACGCATGCATAGACAACATGTCTTGACATTATAGAAAATTGCAATACAAACCACTTTCTAAAATTGCAACTCCCCCTCCAGCAGAAAATGGGGCGGCTTGTAACTGTATTAATAATATCAGGGCAAGAGGACAGGATATTTGCATATAGCGGGGTAAGTGCTGCATATGATAATATAAATGATTTAAATGATATTTACATATAGTGGCTTACATAATCTCATCACCTTCTACTTCATTTTTTATTTGATTTTTTGTTAATTGCAAAATTATATTGTAACAGTTATTAGCAACAGTTTGGATTTCTTGAAAATGACAAAGAACTTGCATTTTTGAAGCAACTTTATAGCAGCAAAATCATGTTAAAAGCAAGTACTTACTGGAACAGAAATGAAGCACAGTAAAACATGTGCACTGCAACACCTACCTCTATAACACCTTTACAATCCAATCTGAAGTTAAAATCACCAAACAGGAAGTGTGGCACCTTCTCATATCGTTGGTCGGTGATCCTAGGGTAAAAACAGGAAAATTCATGTTGCATTTTCCGTATCATTTCAGCTCAATTTTATTTGTTTCAAATAGTTTAAGGTATAAACACCATCAAGTGGCTTCCTGCCATAAAGTACAGAACCGGGGAGTTTCTCCTTAATTATGAACTTTGGATAAAACAACATTTGATATTAAAGTAAATTTGGAGCAGATCTTCAGCTGCCTGGAGACTGTGGGCTACTTGTGCCTGTTCCGTCATGTGTGGGTTTGCGGACAGTCATCTGCTGGATCCTCATATCACAGTAACATCAGTTGTTTCAATACAAGAATTATGTCAGAGAGCACAGCTGGAGAGGCTTTGGCAGCCGGTGAGGTCCTGTCTTCAAAGCTCATCAAAATTTAAAAAGTCTTAATTTTTTATTGAAAGTTAAAAGACTGAAATCCACATGCTGACGCCTTAAAACAATTAAAACATCAAAGTAAATAAAACAAAGTACTCCATAAACTTTTCTACTGGCAGCAGATTCTTCCTTATTCATGGGAAGGGAGGTTATTGTACCTTTGCCAGGGTTTGGGCTGATCAGTGGGCAGATTTGGTCGAGGCCTAATTTGGAATATTATGTGCAGTTCTGATCACCCATCTACAAGAAAAATATCAATAAGTTTGAAACAGTAGAGAAAAATTTCAAGGATGCTGCTGGGACTTTAGGACCTGAATTATGGGGATAAGTTGAATAGGTTAGAACTTTATTCCCTCGAGTGTAGGAGGCTGAGGGGAGATTTGATAGAGGGGTATAGGTAGGGTAAATGCAACTAGGCTCTTTCCACTGAGGTTGGGTGAGACTAGAATTGGTGGTCATGGGTTAAGTGTGAAAGAGGAAATGTTTAAGGGAAACCTGAGGGGGAACTTCTTTACTCAGAGGGTGGTCAGAGTGTAGGATGAGTTGCTAGCGGAAGTGGCGGATGCAGATTTGTTTTCAATATTTAAGAGAAATTTGCATAAGTACATGGATGGGAGGGGTTTGGAGGGCTGCGATCTGGATGCAGGTTGATGGGACTAGGCAGAAAAATAGTTCAACATGGACTAGATAGGCCAAAGGGTCTGTTTGTGTGCTACAGAGTTCTATGATTCTATTTCCCAGCATGAGAGCTGGTAAGTCATGGAAACTCACTGCCTCATTAGAGGTCATGAGGAGTCCACTGACACAGCACAGCCAGTTTAAACCCAGTGCTGGACACTGTGCCATGATATGTGGTAAGTGATGGCATAAGTTGTGTTATCAGAGCAGAAGATTTGCCTCTTATATTGCCACCAGCTTTGTATTACTTAACAAAATAATGTATACACCAAAGTCTATCACATTAATACCAAAACGCCCAATGGCTTGGTCAATTTTTAAATAGGTATTTGAAATGAGCAATTTGAAGAGACAGCAAGTTCAGAGAGAAAATTCCAGTGTGGAGCATTACTAGCTAACAACAATAAACTACCAACAGACTACTAAGTTCAATGTTCAAAGTAAATTTATTATCAAAGTACTATATATGTTACTATATACAACACCGGGATTCATTTTCTTGTGGGCATTTACAGTAAATATGAAAAAATTAAAAACACAAATAAAATAATAATAATAAATAAATAATCAGGAAGTATTGAGAACAGGAGATAAAGAGTCATTGAAAGTGCTTCAAGAGGTTGTGGGAACAGTTCAGTGTTGGGGTGAATGAAGATGAGTGAGATTATCCTCTCAGGTTCAAGAACTTGATGGTCGAGTGGTGAATACTGTTTCTGAACCTGGTGGTGTGGGTCCTGAGGCTCCTGTACCTCTCTCCTGATGGCAATAATGAAATAACACCAAGGAAATCAAAGTTGCTGACGAATAAATTTGTTGATGACTGTGACGTTAGTTACAAAGAGAAGCTGTAATGCTATGGAAACTGAGGGGGAAGAATATAGAGTGATTTGAAAATACGGATAAACATTTTAAATAATGCATTACTTAAATGGGAGCTGTTGTAAGTCAGCAAGATCAGTGGTGTTAGATGAAACAGCATATTTTGAATGACAATACGCTGACAGATTATACCAAGATACATTTGTTAGGAATGCATTGAGTCAAGTCTTCAGTGAACGAAGAGTTATCAATGACATTGTCAGCAGCAGATCTGCTGAAGCAAGGGCAGACTTGGGTAATATTATATGAGTGAAGGCAGCTGGACATAGTATTGGCAAGGCCAGATGATCTGAACATCACCTTGGGAATAAATATAACTCCAATATTTTAAATATAAACACACTCTACATTTCAGGAACAGCTTCTTCCCCTCTGCCATTAAATTTCATGAACACTACCTCATTATTCTCTAACTTCATATCCAATTTATTTTTAATATATTTCTTATTGTAACTTATAGTGATTTCTTATGTGTGGTACTGTACTGCTGCTGTAAAGCCACAAATATCATGACATATGTCAGTGATAATAACATACTTTGATTCTGATTCAGCCTAGCTGAATTATAATCAAGTAGGCTCTGTGACATTGTCCAGTATCATAGGCTGTCCTGAAGTTATGTACGTCTGACTTATGGAAGTCTGTACATATGCGGATACGATAGGGTCTTTTAAGAGACTTTTAGATAGGTACATGGAGCTTAGGAAAATAGAGGGCTATGGGGAAGACTAGAAATTTCTAAGGTAGGGACAGGTTCGGCAAAATTTTGTGGGCTGAAGGGCCTGATTTGTGCTGTAGGCTTTCTATGTTTCTGCGTGAAGAAACTCCCACTATTCTACTACATTCAAAAGTCTATGTATGTACAAGCATATGTTCCTATAAATAGCAGAACTATTTTCCACTCTCTCTCATCTTTTAGTAATTAATTTTTTATCAGTCATATGCTTTTGATGCCATTCATTGCAATACTGTGGATGTATAGCTACCATATTGAGTGATTTCTGCATATTTTCCCACTTGTGCATAAAATTTAAAAATTGAACCTGTTTGTTACCTCTATACAGCGGTAACTGTATAGCAGTTTGCTTTCCTTACAGGTAATACAAAATGTATAAACAAAACTACTGATCCCCAGTGATCAAATAATTCAAAACATCTTTTTAAAATTTTACAACATTCTTCACTTTTCACAGTGTCTTGTCTATTATTTTGAAGCAATTGATGTATGCCCTTATTCTTTTTGCTGCTGTACTTAAAACTGAGGAGATGAATAGAGATCATATGCAAGATATACTATTTTGAACTAGGTTCCTCACTTCTACCCTACTGTCTATATAATATAAACACGAGGCATTCTGCAGATGCTGGAAATCCAAAGCAACACACACAAAATGCTGGAGGAACTCAGCAGGTCATGCAGCACCTATGGAAATGAATAAACAGTTGCCATTTCAGACCGAGACCCTTCTTCAGGACTGAAAAGGAAGAGGGAAGACACCAAAATAATAGGGCAGTGAGAGGGAAAGGAGGCTAGCCAGAAGGTGATTGGTGAAGCCAAGTGGGTAGGAAAGGTCAATGGCTGGAGAAAAAGGTATCTGACAGGAGAGGAGAGTGGACCATATGAGAAAGGGAAGGGGGGGTAGACCCAGGTGTAAGTGATAGGCAGGTGAGAAGAGCTAAAAGGCCAGAGTGGGTTATAGAAGAGGGGAGCGGGATGGAATCTTTTTTTAACTGGAAGGAGGAATAGATATTCTTGCCCTCAGGTCTATGTATTATTTGCCCACTGCCACCCTAAGGGGATTCGTGCCTTTTCAATTCTTTCTAGTACATTGTTGTTTCTTCAGAATCCTAAAAATTGCACTAGTTTTGTTTGAACATGTTTCAGGTTCCCCTTGAATCTGTAAAGCAGGGTTCCACTTAGCCCACTTGACACTGAATGAAGTTTAAGGCTAGGGGCCAGCACTGGTCTGGTGTCAAGCCTCTGTGGTTGCACTACTTCTTCACCCAGGCTCCAGGATACAATCACCATCATAAAGTCACTTCACTGAGCACTATGATTGTTGGAAGGTGACACCAACCTCTTGAAATCCAGAGTAAAAATCACCAGTATAAAAATAACATCGTACTCTTCAATGCAATCACTGACACAAGCACACTTTGTATTTCAACAAAGATGTTTGACAATTGTGAACTTCTTAGGTTAGTCATGAATACACTATAGCTATATTTAATGAGATACTGATCTTTTTTAAAATCTCGTAATGTTGTAATTTTGTTTGCTTTTAGAGACCTCCCTGCATCCTGTTTGGCACATTGGACAGCAATTTTGCCATTTCTTTAGCTTTTGTCAGTTTTACGAGGCTGAGTTGCTAGCTCAATGCTCAATCCAGCACGGATGGAAAAAGTTCAAGGATTTGAACCCAGGACATCTTGTTCTGAAGTCCAACACAGATACCACTACACTATGAGCACAGACTTTGTTAGTTTTTAATTTCACCTTGTATGACTGCTTGCACATTTCATCAAAAATTTGCAATGTTACAAATCAAAAATGTATATGCAACAAGAACTTTGACTTTATGGAGGTTTTATACATCTGAATGTGGGAGTCAGAATTGGGCAAGTACACAGTCCCCTGTTTGATATAACATAGTTACCTGCCTGATATACGGGGGGGGGGGGGGGGGGGGAATGGCAATTTAATTTTTAAATAGAAATTAAAACTTTCAGAATCAGGATATTATTTTAAGAACGTCTCTTCTGATTGGTGCAGATAAAACACTTTGAAATTTGGGCCTGGCCTTTCTAAAAGGGATAAAACCGAAGGCATTCAAAGAGATTTCTTCCTGAATCAACTGTCAAAGGACAGATGGTGCTACCGGAATAATGGAAGAGCTTAGAGTCTTACGTTTTCCTCTCAATTCAGTGCTGCCAATAAACCATAAGCTTTTGAAAAGTCAAAAAACACAAAAGTAGCCATGTCAGACACTGCAGCAGTAAAACGACTGAGGGCAAAATCCTCTGATTTGCTATAACATTTCGTAGCCATTCTGTAAGAAGGATCAGTTGCCTTTTCAGTTAATTGCCATGCCTAATACGATAGCCTGTATCATTCAATTGTTCTAAGTCAAGGTATCAGCTGCAGGTCAGAAGGTAACATTTTGTTTACAAGATTGTTTCCTGAAGTACTTATCTGGCATTCCCTGTGAAAGTTGACTTTGCTTTTTGTAGAGGAAGAATTGGGAATAGAAAATTATCCACAGTGGCTGGAGTTGAATGACTTTAGGTGGGAGGTCTGAAAGCTGCCTGCCATGACACCCAGCAGGATGCCTTATTAGCTGCGTCATCACAGTTCATTCAAGCAAACCATAACAGTGTCACCAACATTCCCACACAAAGACAAAGTTCTTCACACAGTCTATAAACATGCTTCTCCTGGCCAATTCATCCCAGGCTGACATCAGTGAAAAGATTTTAAAAATAAGCTCCATCAAACAGACTGAATGAGGTGACGATTCATCAAGCCTGCTAAGAAGAGATGTTCTGGGGGTCAACACATAATTTATCACCGCTGAGAAGAGTTTATTCTTCCAGCTTTCCTACTCAGTAATGATTTTAGGCAAATTGGTATTTGCCATTAGAGATTTTTGAAATGCAATATGTAGCTGTTAGAAAAGTGGGTTTTGTCAGAACTGTCACTAATTTTTATTAAGCACTTGCACTGTAGAATGTTCAAACAAAAGGGACATTTACATACATTCCATATGAAATGAAAGTCTCTGTGACCTCCCAAAGCACAGAATCCAGAACAGAAGTCACTAGGAGCAATGCAAACTAGCATTAAAGGTCACAGGAAGGTTAGTGGACACAGTGGAGAATGACAGATACAGTTAAAAGTAGCTTTAGTTCTGCCAATTACCCTGGTGGTAAGAATTTTTTATTTTGGCCGTCAAGTTAAATATACAAAAAGGTTGCAATAATTCTTAAACAGTGGCAGCCAAACCACTTGGTACTTATCTGTGCTATTGTTCTTCACCATAATTCACACAACAATTCAATGTTGATATGTAGCAGTCAGTGAAGTACTTTATTAAGCAGATATTTTCCAGTCCCAGGGTATTTGGGTGAGATAAGTTACTGCTCCGCCCGTGGAGTAATTCAGTGATCTCTAATTTAGTTGCCTGAATTTAGGAGACAAAGTGCCTTTCTCCGAGTCAAAGCATCAGCCAGGCTCAGAGATATCCTTCTGCCGCGCATGCATATCTTCTTTTTGGTTTCAGAAGGTAGGGACAGGCTCCTGTGCCCTGATGGAAATTTACATTGGGCTGTGTTTGAGGCTGGAGGACTAGTATGACAGGTTTCTGGAGAAGCAATAGGAAATATCAGGAACACTTACTAAAATTATTCTCATCAGGCATATTGTTCAAATTACTGAAAGAGCAAGTGTGTATATGCCATTAAAAATCCTGTCATATTGGTTCTGTAAGTAAAAGTGGATCTAAATTACTGGGGTGAATACAAGCAAGAATTGTGAAGAAATTTGGTCTTTGTTCTTTTCTGAGGGTTCCTGGTGGTAGAGTAGATAATTTCTGTTTTAGACCTTTGGAAACGGAGGGCAGAATGAGGCATTATGACTGAGTGAAGCCACATGTACATTTTTGCTCCCCCAAATATCCCTGCCACGCCAAGTTCTTTCCTTGTTGTCCATAACAGACCACAATTACATAAAGTGGATGCTGTATAAGGTACTTCGAGTTGGCAGAAATGGGGCCTGCCACAAGTTGATTACAAAATCACCTGAAAAGTTATGTAATGGTTTTGGGAAAATGAGGTTTTTGTAAAAGAAGTCCTTTAATTCACTGAATTGCAAGCCCTTCCCCTCAGAGATAATCTAGAGCTTTATTAAAATATGCCTCCCCCTAGAAATTAGATTAGGTTACGTGTATAAATATCAACTGCTGACAAGTCCTGTTACTCGATTTTCTCCGTGGCAGAGCAGGATGATGGATGTTTGGAGCTCAACTGTTCTGAGGTGAGAACTTACTGTTAGTAATAACAGCATTCTGATGACATTCCTCCGTAACTGTTTCAAATAGGTTAATACATCCATTGATGGAGGAGACAGAAAGATGTCAGAGAAATGTGTCACATATTCATCCATTATTCTTGCCTACAGGAGCCACTAACATTTAATGTTTAATTCATTTCAGTCATCCACTATCTACTTCAGCCCCAGAGATCTATGCTGCTAGTTATTTCCTACAAGGCATACCTCTCACCTGACAACATTCAATACATTCAGGAAAGAAACAAGCCACTTTGCTCAAACATCCATGCCAGCTTTTATGCCCACCACCTAGTCTCTAGCAATTAAGAGCAACACACACCAATTGCCGGAGAAACTCAGCAGGCCAGGCAGCATTCACAGAAAAGAGTAAACAGTCGATGTTTCAGGCCAAGACGCTTTATCAGGACTAGCAATTAGAAACGCGATGACAAAAATTTTCTTCACTCAGTGTACTATGAATCTTTAGAAAGCTCTTCTTTTTATCCAATCTCACGAATACTTCCTATCTCAAGCTTTCTCTTCAATTCACCAATACTTAATTTGTTATGGTGAATTCTACATTTTTATCACTCTGCAAATAAAAAAAATACTCTCCCACATTCGCTTATGGATTTATTAATACCCAATTTATATTTATAGCCTCTAGTTCTGATTGTCTCAGCAAGTGGAAAAATAACTATTCCTTCTAAAGTCTTTTAAATTTTCCATCAAGTCATCCCTCAGTCATTCCTCTTCTAAGGAAAAATCACCTCTACCTATTTGGCATTTTCCAGTACAGACAGCTACAATTTTCTTATTGCACAGCGAATCTTGTTTTTTTTCTCTACTTTTTGCATCATTTATACAGTTGTGCTTAGAATTTTAGAACCCTTTATAATTTTCTCTATTTCTGCATTAGTATGACCTAAATGCAGTCATATCTTCACATGTCCTAAAACTAGATAAAGAGAACCTAATTAAATAAATAACACAAAACATTTTACCTGTTCATTTACTTATTGAGAAAAATGATCCAATATTACATGTATTTGCTGGAAAAAGTATGTGAACCTTTGTTTTCAGTAACTGGTGTGACCCCGTTTTACAGAAATAACTTCAACCAAACATTTCACTTAACTGTTGATCAATCCTGCACAACAGCTTGGAGAAATTTCAGACCATTCCCTCATACAAAACTGTTTTAGTTCATCAATATTTCTGAGATACCTGTCATGACCAGCCCTCTTTAGGTTACACCACAGCATAACAGTTGGGTTAAGATCTGGAATCAGACTTGGACATCTCAAAACATGAATTTCCTTCTTTTGAAACCATTCTGTTGTGAATTTACTCGTGTTTCAGATCATCGTCTTGTTGCATCATCCAGCTTCTATTAAACTTCAGGTGATGGACTGCTACCCTGACATTTTCCTGTAAAATGTCTTGATACAATTTTGGATTCATTGTTCCCTCAATGGTTGCAAGTTGTCCAAGCCCTGAGGCAGCAAAGCCGCCCCAAACCATAATGCTCCTTCCACCATGCTTCACTGTTGGGATGAGGTTTTGGTGTTGGTGTGCAGTGCCCTTTTTCCTCCAAAAAGCAGTGTGCATTTCTGCCAAGAAGTTCAACTTTTTTCTCATCTGTGCACAGAATATTGGCCTGGAAACTTGAGATGTTCAGTAATGTTTTTTTGGACAGCAGCAGTTTCCTCCATGTTATCCTTCCATGAACACCATTCTTGTTCAGTGTTTTCTTTCAGTGGACTCAAAACAGAGACTTTAGTAAGTTCTATAGATTTCTGCAGGTCTTTTGCTGTTACTCAGGTTCTTTCTCACCTCCTTCAGCATTGCAATTTGTGCTCTTCATGTGATTTTTGCAGACACCCACTCCTAGGGAGAGTAGCAACAGTATTGAGATTCCTCCATTTGTAGACAATTTCTCTTACTGTGGACCGATGAACGCTCAGGTCTTAAGAAATGTTTTTGTAGCCTTTTCCAGCTTCATGCATCTCTACAATTCTTCTTCTAAGGTCCTCTGAAAGTTGTTTTGATCAAGGCATGGTGCACATACACAGATCTTTCTTGAGAAAAACAGGCTGTCAGTAAGCTGACTTTGTGTGTCTTTTTTAAACGCCTCTACAACCCAGACCTCCAATCTCATTTCATTGATTGGAACACCTGACTCCAAATAACTTTTGTAGAAGGCAACACCCAGAGGTTCACATGCTTTTTTGAACCCAGACTGTCATTGTTTAAATGGTGTACTCAGTATTACTGAGAAGTAGTAGAATTATTTGTGTGTTATTAGTTTAGGCAAATTATGTTTGTCTATTATTGTGCTTTAGATGAAGATCAGACCCCATTTTATGCATAATCAATGGAGAAAACTAGGTAATTGCAAGGTGTTCACAAACTTTTTCTGGCAACTGTATATCATCCTTCTGCATTGGAATTGCCTTCTGACAACTGGGCACACTCTTTAAATTTGTCTTTAGTAGATTCTTGTGGACAAAATTTCTGTTTTGGAGTTGATGTGATGTACATGAAACACTGATAGAGATGAGTTACAGCAAGAAGTTAAAGGTCATAAGATATAGGAACAGAATTAGGCCATTTGGCCCATTGAATCTACACCATTTCACCATGACTGGTCCATTTTACCTCTCAGCCCCAATAATCTGCCTTCTGCCCATTTCCTTTCATGCTGTGATTAATCAAGAATCTATCAATCCTTGCCTTAAATACACCCAATGACTAGGCTTCCACAGCCACCTGTAGCAATGAGTTCCACAGATTTATCACTCTTTGGCTTAAGAAATTCCTCCTTTTTGAGGCTACGTTGTTTGGACTTAAACTCCCCCACCATAGGAAACATCCTCTCCAGACCCTTTCTATCAAGGCCTTACATTACAACATTCCAATTAGGAAAACAGTATTGGCCTTCAAGGACGTTGGAGTTTGGAATTGAAGTAACATTTTTTATAATTGTACAGGATGTAGATGAAGCTGAACCTGGAGTACACATTACAGTTTTGCTCCACTTGTTTAAGAAAGGATATAGGAAGCAGTCCAGAGAGATTCACTAGGCCATTTCTTTGGATGAGGTGGTTGTCCCTTCATCAAGAGCTGAAAATGTAAGATTTGTATTCTTTGAAGTTTAGAAGAATGAGGGGTGACCTTATTGAAATGTATAAAGGAAAAGGACACAGGGTAGCTGCTGAGAAACACACAGGTATTGCAGGACGAACTCAGCAAGTCAAGCAGCATGGGAAAAAACAGCCGAATTGAGTCCTTCATCAGGACTGGAAAGGAATGGGGGCAAAAGCCAGAATAAGGAGGTGACAGGGGTGGTGGGGGAGCTGAAGGAGTACAAGCTAGAATGTGATAGCAGAGGGAGGGGATGAAAGGGAATGAATGTGAGAAGAAGGGATGTGATAGGTAGAAGACGCAAAGGGCTGAAGAAGGAATGTGAGAGCAGAGTATAGTAGACAATGAAATAAAGGGTGGGAAACCAAAGGAAATGATAGGCAGGTCATGGGGATGGGGGAGGGGAATAAAAGGGGTGAGAGGTCCATCAGAATGAGGGGAAAGAAAAGAGGTGGGGGTAGATGTTGAGATATTTTTCAAAATTGAGAGAGCTAGGGTAGACCTCAGAAAGGGGTCACAGAGGGTGCCACAATAGTGTTGTGGTTAGCACAATGTTTAACATTGCCAGTGGCCTGGGTTCAAATCCCGCCACTGTCTGTAAGGAGTTTCTATGCTCTCCCTGAGATTGTGTGGGATTCCTCTCCCTGACTAAAGACGTACCGGTCAATAGATTAATTGGTCATAGCAAATTGTCTCATGATTAGGTTAGGATTAAATCGGGGGTTGCTGGGTGTCGCAGCTCAAAGTTTTAGAAGGGCCTATTCTACACGATATCTGAAGTAAACATTTTAAAAAAATAGTTACAAGGGGGCATAATTTAAAAGTGAGATTCACAGGAATTGTGTGAAGGTGGTGAATCTGTGATATTACCTTCTCTAGATGGTCATGCCGACCAAATTACTGAAGGTATTTAAAGAGCAGGGTTATAACATTCGAAAAGAATGTGGACATGAGAAGAGGTATTAAGATAAACTCAAGAGATTCTGAAGATGCTAGAAATCCAGAGTAACACGGACAAAGTGCTGGATGGACTCAGCAGGTCAGGCAGCATCTATGGAAGGGAATAAACAGACGACAGTTCAGGCTGAGATCCTTTGTCAGGACTAGAAAGGAAGGGGGCAGAAGCCAGAATAAGACATTGGGAGGAGTGGAGTAGTACACGTTAGAAGGTGATAGGTGACACCAGATGTGGGGGAAGGTAGGTGTGTGAAGTGAGAAACTGGGAGATGATAGGTGAAAAAGGTAAAGGGCTGAACAATAAAGAGCCTGATAGGAGAGGAAGAAAAGGAGGAGGGGTACCAGAGGGAAGCGACGGGCGGGTCAGGAGAAGGGGGTAAGGGAGAACCAGAATGGGAAACTGAAAAAGAGAGAAGAGGGAGGGGGTAGAAATTACTGGAAAGTAGAGAAATCAATCTTCATGCGACAGGTTAGAGGTTATCACCTTTGCTGCTAAGATGAGGTGTTCTCCAGCCTGAGAGTGACCTTATCATGGCAGTAGAGGTGTTAAGGTCTTGGGCGGATAACTTTTGTTGAATGACCAGACAGGTTTCTGGGGACAACTGTTCTACTTCTGCTCCTATTTCCATATATTCTTAAGTTCCGAGAGTGGTGACGAGCTGACTAAACATAGTATTTTGCTTCAGTTCTCTTGCAACTGCTTTTGTTGCAGCAGAGGACCGGCATGTGATCCAACAATCATCATCTAGCATAAAATATGATCAATGTAATTCCAGGAAATTGTTAATTGTCCCATGGTAATTTACTGCTAACTGCAAAACAGCAGCAGTACTCAGTCTAGAAAAAATGAGAAAGGCTGACACAGAACTCAATAACTCACCTGATGGTTTAAAAATAATAGACCTGCATCACTCTTTAAATGCATAACACTTATGAAACAAACCATTAGTTTATTAAATCAGTTCTAAAGATCGGCTTAAGTAGTTACAACATTTCAAAGTTTTTGGAGACTGTGTAAGTGAAGAAAACTGGCATGATTCCCAAAGCACTAAAAACAATTGTGTTGATTTTGAGAAAATGAGAATCTGAAAATGGAATGAATCAAGTTACTGCCCATAGCTTTTACGCTATAATAATAATTACACGTAACAGCCTCGTAATCCAATCTATATCACATTTAATATTGTAGAATTGATAACAGCACAAGAAGAGGCCATTTGACGAGAGCAATCTAAGCAGTGCCATTCCTCAGCTCTTCCTATTGCAATCTTCCTTCCTTGAAATATCTGGTCAATTTGTCATCAAAATGAATGATTGATTATGTGTCCACCAATTTTAATATGAAATCTTGAACATTCAATAATATACAACCTCCTAGACAGGGAGAAGACATAGGAGAATGCATAGTGAAGGTCTATCTCCCTTGTAGGAGAACCTCTAGTTACAGATATACTCACAGTGTTAAGAGTATTATTATGTACTTATCCCCATGACAAAGAGACATTTCTTCATTGAGTGAATTATGAACCATTGGAATTCTAAGCCCAACAGATGCTCGATCATTGTGAACATTTAATTCAAGAAATCAAAGGAAAATTGGAGAAAAAAGATGAAGGATTAGGCATCATGTTATTGAATGACAGAACATGTTTAAGATGCACATAGCCAACTACTGTTTCTATATCCTACTGCATCATATGAAGAACTGCATAAGTGTATTCCAATATACAAACACAAGGAAATCTGCAGATGCTGGAAATTCAAACAACACACACAAAATGCTAGTGGAACACAGCAGGCCAGGCAGCATCTATAAGGAGAAGCACTGTCGACGTTTCGGGCCGAGACCCTTCGTCAGGACTAACTGAAGAGACAGATAGTAAGAGATTTGAAAGTAGTGGGGGGAGGGGGAAATGCAAAATGATAGGAGAAGACCAGAGGGGGTGGGATGAAGCTAAGAGCTGGAAAGGTGATTGGTGAAAGTGATACAGAGCTGGAGAAGGGAAAGGATCATGGGGCGGGAGGCCTCAGGAGAAAGAATGTTGTGGGGAGCACCAGAGGGAGATGGAGAACCTGCAGAGTGATAGGTAGAGAGAGATAAAAAACAACTAAATATGTCAGGGATGGGATAAGAAGGGCAGGAGGGGCATTAACAGAAGTTAGAGAAGTCAATGTTCATGCCATCAGTTTGGAGGATACCCAGCCGGTATATAAGGTGTTGTTCCTCCAACCTAGGACTGGGAGACCGTTTTGCTGAACACCTATGCTCGGTCAGCCAGAGAAAGCAGGATCTCCCAGTGCTCACACATTTTAATTCCACTGCCCATTCCCATTCTGATATGTCTATCCATGGACTTCTCTACTGTCAAGATAAAGCCACACTCAGGTTGGAGGAACAACACCTTATATACCGGCTGGGTAGCCTCCAACCTGATGGCATGAACATTGACTTCTCTAACTTCCGTTAATGCCCCTCCTCCGCTTCTTACCCCATTCCTGACATATTTAGTTGTTTGTTTTTTTTTCTCTCTCTCTGCCCATCACTCTGTCTGTTCTCCATCTCCCTCTGGTGCACCCCCCCTCCCCGTTTCTTTCTCCCGAGGCCTCCCGTCCCATGTTCCTTTACCTTCTCCAGCTGTGTATCACTTTCGTCAATCACCTTTCCAGCTCTTAGCTTCATCCCACCGCCTCCGGTCTTCTCCTATCATTTTGCAATTACCCCTACCCCCACTACCTTCAAATCTCTTAGTATCTGTCTCTTCAGTTAGTCCTGACGAAGGGTCTTGGCCCGAAACATCGACAGTGCTTCTCCTTATAGATGCTGCCTGGCCTGCTGTGTTCCACCAGCATTTTGTGTGTGTTGTTCCAATACACAATATAGGTTAATTGAAATGAAACGTAAAGGCTTTTTTCCTACAATTGTGAAACCTCCTGAATTATGGAAAATGTAAATATTATGATGTAATATTTGAATACTTTAGATTTATGAAAAGGAAGTAATATTTGTAAGGAAGTAATAAATAAGGTGGAACCTATGGATGTTTTGCACTTGGATTGTCTGAAGATCCTTGATCTCACACAAGAGGAAGATGACCAAGGTTAGTGAACACAGAATCAGGAGAAATACACATGGACAGAAAGATTGCTAGCACACAGAAAGAAAAGAATGGTGATGAATTGATCATTCTTGAGTTGGTAGGCTTGGAACCCAGCTACTAGCAATCCAAATCCACACTTTTGTCACATTTCCAAAAGACCCAGCCACTAATCATAGCCACTACTTACTCTTGTATAAACTGCACCAGAAAATGTGGATCCTGGATTGGCCTTCACAGCCACCTGAGGACCCTCCAACGGTCAACCCTTAAGAGAATGTCATAGTCGATTCGAATGATTGCTCTACTACATACTTCCAAACCTGCTGATAATGATATTAATTTAAGTGGAAATTATGAATACAAAAAGGAGACAAAGGGGATTCAGGAAGATGTGTGAAAACACAGGAAGATGGAACATAATGTGGAATAAAGCAAAAACAATCAGTAGATTGGCTTCAGGAATGGCAAGTTTACATAATGAGGGGAGGTGGAATAATCTGGAATTATATTCCCTAGAGTTTAGAAAAAAATGGGAGGAGATTATTATCAGAGTGCAAAATTCTTTTTTTTATGTAATTTATTTTTTTATTGAAGTTCATCAAACAAACATTTCCATAAGATGTATTTCAGACATTGTACATATACATCACATAATCATATATATCACAAAATCTCCATAAAGTATTTATCTGGGGTATACACTTATAGAAAAGAGTGGAAAGAAAAAAACAAGCAAAAGGAAAGAACTATGTACAAGTAGGGAGTGATCTTTTTTTTACAACAGATTAATTGATTTGTGAGAATAAAATCAGGCCTATGAGGCATTACGTAGTTAAACCATTTTTCCCAGTATGAATCAAATTGTTCCAGCTTATGATTAACAGATGCTGCTATCTTCTCCATTTTGTAAATGTCCATTGTAATTTCCATCCATGTATTTAAAGTTGGGCTCTCCTGTGATAACTATTTCCTAGTAAGAGTCTTTTTACCAGCCACCAACAGTATATTCATTAAATATTTATCCCTTTTCAACCATTCTTGAGGTATATATCCAAAATATACTGTATTACTCTCCAAGGGTATTTCACATTTAAAGATGTCTTGCAGGGCATTGTGTATCCCCCTCCAATAGTTTTTGATAACAGGGCAGTCCCAAAAAATATGATAATGATTTGCATTTTGATTTCCACAATTTCTCCAGCAAACAGGGAGGCTACCATCATAATGGGATTTCTGAGAGGGTGTAATAAAATATCTTATCAAGTTTTTCCATCCAAACTCCCTCCATTTCTGTGAACTGGTCCACTTCCATTGATATCTCCATACTGTTGTCCATTCTTCCTCAGATTTAATTATCCCTCCTTCTTTCTCCCATTTTGTTTTAATGTACGAAGTTGAATGTGTTTTAAGATTTGACAACCCGTTATACATACTTGAAATGATTCTACTACCATTATCTGAATTATATGCTTTTCTAAAGAGCTCTATCAAGCACGTATTTGCTTTGGTTACATTTTTAAGCATCTTATTAACATATTGTCGCATCTGTAAGTACCGATAAAAATCTTGTTTTTCTAATAAGTGTTTCTCTTTAAGTATTTCAAAACTGAATAGTGTTCCTTCTTTCATTATGTTGCAAAGAACTGTTATTCCTTTAGCTGTCCAGTCCTTAAATCTAGCATCCAATTTATTTGGTGTAAAATCAGAGTCATATGCACACCATTTAAGAATTGCAGTATCTCCCTCTAGATTATATTCTTTTATAGTGTTTTTCCATATTTTAAGAGTAAATTTCACCCACGGGTTATCAATAGTATTTATGTACCTTTGCAGGTTGTTATCAGCCAAAATTGCTTGTATGGGGATGGGAAGTACCCACTCCTCAATGTTTTTCCATTGAGTGTCATTTGATGGGTTGCAACAACATATCACAGCTCTCAACTGTGCTGCAAAATAATAATCTCTAAGAGAAGGCAAGCCCCATCCCCCCTTTTCCTTTGCTAATTGCAAAGTTTTGAGACGAATTCTAGGCTTTTTACCCTGCCAAATATACCTTCATAGCATCTTGTTCCATTCAATGAATTGATTTTGATTAATCTCTATTGGTAGGGTCTGAAAGAGATATAACAGTCTGGGCAGTATATTCATTTTAATAGACTCAATCCTTGAACTGTGACTAAAATAAGGAATCAGGCTCCATCTTGCCACATCTTCCTTAATTTTTTTTATATAGAGGCTGATAACTACATTCTGATAATTTTGCCAAATCTTTTGGCATAATGATGCCCAAATATCTGAAAGACTCTGTGTGCCATGCCCGGGGTATCGACTTTCAATTTCTCTTGGTGGGCTATAGTAATATGAAAGTAATTGGGTTTTATTTATGTTGATCTTGTATCCTGATCATTGACCATATTGTTCAAAGGATTGCATCAAATTAGGTAAAGAGTATTTTTTTATTTGCCCTAGATAGATCAAAATGTCATCTGCATAACAAGCCAATTTATGCTCTGTCCCTTTAATAGTAATTCCACTGATATCTTCATTTTGTCTGATGTATTGAGCTAATGGTTCCAGATATAGCGCGAAGAGTAGTGGTGACCATGCACAACCCTGTCTCGTGCCCCTTTCTAGGGTAAGACTATTTGATAAATACCCATTGATTTTAATCTTAGCAGTAGGATTGTCATATAGTGTCTGTATAGTTTTAATAATTGTGTCTTGGAAACCAAATCTATGTAAAACTCTGTAAAGAAAATTCCAATTAACCAAATCAAATGCTTTTTCAGTGTCCACGCTTATCACTATTGCTTCAATTTTATTTTTTTGTATATGATCCATAATGTGAAGTGTCCTTCGTATATTGTCTTGAGTCTGGCGTTGGCGTATAAAACCTGTCTGATCATTACGTATCAGTATGGGTAGAAACTCATCTAATCGTTTGGCCGTGATGGAAGTAAATAACCTATAACCTACATTAAGAACAGATATTGGTCTAAATGACCCGCATTCCATTTTATCCTTGCCTTCTTTCCGTATAGCTGAGATTATCACTTCCTTCCAACTGGGTGGCATTTGTGCCTGTTTTAGAGCCCAGTTCAGTGTGGGGAGTAAAACAGGAATTAACTCATTTTTAAATTCTCTGTACCACTCTGCCATATACCCATCTGATCCTGGTGACTTGCTTAATTTAAACCTACTAACTGCAGCTTTTAATTCAACTTCAGTTATGTCAGTAGTCATTCTTCTATTTTGTTCTTCGCTTAAAGTGGGTAACTCTAGAGAATTCAAGGTTTCAATTTGGGTTATGCTTCCCCCTGGAACTTTGGAATATAGCGTTTTCTAAAACACTTCAAAAGCTTCTTGAATTTCACTTAGATTATTTTTTTTTATCATTTTTGTTCTTGGGTCCCTAATTCTATGAATTGTATTTTCTGCTATATTTTTTTCAGTTTCTCTAGTTCCTTCAGCCTATTTTGTAATTCCTCTAATGTTTTATTCCTTATTTTTTCTTATTTGAAGATATCGCTATAATTTTCCCTCTTAAGACCACCTTCAGAGTATCCCATAAAATGGAAGGTGAAGCCTCTCCATTATCATTAGATTCTAAGTAGAGACCAATTTCTTTTTTAATTTGTTCCTTAAAGTATGGATCATTGAGTAGACTTGAATTTAGTTTCCAAGTAGTACTCTTTGGTTGTAGGTCAAAATCAACAGATAAATATATAGGTGCATGGTCACTTACATCTATTGTCCCAATTCCAAAATTCTTAAAGTGCTTGATGCATGTTGTCTGACTGAGGAGTTTAAAACTGGCAATACAATTCTCAAAGAATGTGTTGTCCTTTTAAGAGTGAAAAATGTTTTCACTCAGATGAATCTTTGGAATTCCCGACTCCAGAGGTTTGCAGAGGCTTAATCACTAAGTACATTGATACATATCTGAGTATGAAGGGAATCAATGGATAGATACACTGTTAGTTCTGGAAAATCATGCTGAGAAAGAACCACAGTGCAGTAGCATAGCAGTTACAGCAGCAGCGACCCAGGTTCAGTTCAGTGCTGTCCGTCAGGAGTTTGTACCTTTTCCTCATGATGGTGTGGGCTTTCTCCAGGTGCTAAAGTTTCATTCCACATTGCAAAGACTTATAGGTTAGTAGGCTAATTGGTCACATTGCTGTAATTGGGGCATTGGGGGACATGTGAGCCAGAAAAGCCTGTTATTGTGCTGTATCTCTAAATAAAAATGTTTTAAAAAGCCATGATCTTGATGATCACTGCTCTATAAACATGCTTCTTTATGAATAAGTTAGATATGTATCTTCAAATGCAGTTTTGATTTTCCAATTGCAATGATGACAAGCTAGTATTATACTATGCAATTAGCAGTAATGTTTAGAATATACATATACACTACTTTATTACACCTGCTTATTAATGCAAATCAACCAATCATGTGGCAACAACTCAAGGGCATGAAGACACGGTCAAGGCGTTCAGTTGTTGCTCAGACTAAACAATAGAATGGGGAAGAAATGTGATCTAAGTGACTTTAACCACGGAATGATTGTTGGTGCCAGACGGGGTCGTTTGAGTATCTCATAAATTGCTGATTTCCTGGGATTTTCATGCATAACAAGTCTCTAGAGTTTACAGAGAATGGTGCAAATGTAATGAACATCCAGTGAGCAGCAGTTCTTTGGGTGAAAACGCCTTGTTAATGAGAAAGGTCAGAGGAGAATTTCAAAGATATAAACTAATTTTAGGAGATGATCATATCCTCGCTTCTGCAAATTATGTCATGTTAATTCTTGGACTAGAACTTGTTCCTTTTAATGGTTTCATCCTCATAGCAAAGACGAAATTCTATAAAATCACTGGGAGTTAGAGAGGCACTGCCCGTAGTATAAATAAATTTATTCTATAAAGCACACTATCATTTTTCTTATTGATACATAAGAAATGCGTTTATGTAATTTGGAATGCATGGTTAGAAGAAAAATTTTGTTGCCTTAACCACCTAAGCTTGAATGTTAACTGAATGTAATCACAAAACTGCAAAACACTGGAAATCTGAATTAAAAACAGAATAAAATTGGAAATACATGCCATGCAGAAACAGAGTTATTATTGCAGGTCAACCCCATTTCTCTCTCCATAGAAGCTTCTCGACAAGCTGAATATTTCTGTCCTTTTGCTTTTGCTGAAGCAGTGAGGGGTTTATGTTGAACGCTGACACGGTATAATTTAGAAAGAAGGAACCTCTAAATATTCCAGACAGGCTTTCAAATAACAATGAATCTTTTGCAACTGCACTGGGCTTTTCTTTAAAAATGGAAGTTTCTTCATTCCCCCCTTTTGCTGGCACCGGGAAGTACATTGGAAACCTACAACCAATAGCCAGTAATTAGCTTAAGTCTCACTAGATGATAAACAAGTTAATTTGTGAATGACAGGCACGATGTACATAGCACATAGTTAATCACCAATCCTTTGTTCTTACTGCCAGTTTGGCAAATACCATCAGCACAAAAATTCAATTGATTGAGGAGCTCCAGCTTTATAGACAGCACACCCGCTGAATCGCACTCTCACATTTTCACAATTTATTACCCTCACAAGAAGGATTATTATTAGGACATGTGTAATCTGGTATAGTGCATCTTTTCTGCTTCCAACAAATTTGTTTCCCGATTATGCAGTATTTGGATTGCAACCCTACCACCAGCTCGGCTGTTACTACATTACTATTCTAGATGCTGAAGCAAAGCTCAGACTCACTTCAGCATTCTCAACTTTTCACCTTGAATCTTACAAGCTATGATTGAACATGAAACTATTAACCCCGGACTTCTGCTCGTATTTGCCATATGAAATTAGACTAAAACAGTGTTTGATGCCAATGGTTTTTGCCACTATATTAACAAGGCATGACTTCAATTATTAGTTCGGATATAAATCCACCAGGCACTGAGGCCAGTACAGTTTTACTGTGCTTTCATTCCATAAATCACTGGGTTCATCTAAACACAGGTGGAAATAAAATATATTCATTAGGATCAGTTTGTCATTTTTTGTAGTGCATCAAAATCAGACTAAAGCCTGTTTAACATTGGGAAGATTTATAAATCCAGTAACAAACAGAATAATGATTATTAAAGCACAGATAACAAATCTGAAAAGGATCTTTTGGACATTCCAGTGCAAGAAAAGGAGATTCGAGGAACAAATCTCAATAAACAACTCCAGATCTAATTCTTCACACAA
This sequence comes from Hypanus sabinus, assembly GCF_030144855.1. Taxonomy (NCBI): domain Eukaryota; kingdom Metazoa; phylum Chordata; class Chondrichthyes; order Myliobatiformes; family Dasyatidae; genus Hypanus; species Hypanus sabinus. The sequence goes on from NC_082727.1 coordinate 44,101,960, forward strand.
ATTAAATTTTGTGCCCCTCGTTTCCATCTGCTTAAATATTCAAAACACATTTACTCCTGACACTCAAATTGATATATTTGACATTAGAAATAATTTGGAAACGTATTAATCCATAAAGGGCTTGATTTTATGTATCCATTTTGTGATACGTTAACAGCGGGGTGCAAGTACTTATTTCCAATTAATAGAGCCACTTTAGATTCAGTCAAATAGGTAACACATGTTTCAATGCCGTTCCACAATGTGATTAAGTAGCAGTAGTATGAGGAAAGGCAACAACAAATCTAACATTTTGAGGTCCTATTTTCCAATCTCAGGCCCAAACTCCAAATCCCAACTAATGCAATTTTGAGTAGTTTGTACATTACTCAGAAAGAATTAAAGAAACCCCTTTCATTCCCCTGGCAAGAGCAACAAGGCGGAGTGATAATCTAAACTGTACTCAGACATCAATCTCTCTTTATTTTTGATTTGCCTGAACAATCACCTAACGTCCCCCCCAAAATTGTGCAATTTGGCTGATGACAAAACTAGAAAACTAGCACTGGTGAAAACCCGCTGCTTACGCACCTTTGAACTAGTGCGCCATGCAAGATGTATCAAGAACAGGGCAGAACTCAAGACATGATTGAGCGGTGTGGGTAAGATTTTGCAAAATTCTAAGCAAAATGGGCATGTACTTCAAACATCGACTGCATAAGAAAAATCCAAAGAACATGGGAAATCAAACCTTTCTCAATAGATTTATCATGTGTACATAGATTTTTTTTTCTCTCCGTTTCACATTCGAGCTTTAATGCAATAAGGCTGTAATGTTTGCTGACTCATGTGATAAATTGCAACAATTATTTAATCATTAGTGACATAATGTATATGTTTTATCTCTTGCCTTCCATCATATTTATAATTTTTCACACTGTATGGTGTGTAACATCCAAGGGTTTCAGTCATGCATGTTATAAAAACAGGCACTATAAAGCAGTACATCATTCAGCCAAGGCTTCAGTGCAATTGAAAACAAAACAAAATGCATAAATTTTCCATTTTACTTACTTTCCCATTTAGTTTGATAAACAATACTCAATTTTCTATGTTTTTCTTATGAGTGAAGGCAACCCAGGAAGACATGAATGATTTCTACCATTTCAACATACTGCAACAAATGTAAGGACATCGTTGCTGTTAAAAGAGAGAATTTAAACTTTATGAACATTTGCCAGTTCGTTCATCCGTTAACAAAATTTTATTTCTGATATCGATGATCACTAAATAACTCAGCTGAATGCAGCGTTGGCAACAATTTGGGCAAATCTCTCAAGAACTTCTGTATTGCAATTCTATTCATTTTGGGATATAATCTTTGCCTTCAGTCTTTTAATGGGGCAGTTGGCTGTTATCTTTTAAATGACTAAAAATGCACTCACAGAGAATGGATTTTCTGTGGTGTTCTCAGTGTTGCTGCCAGGGACCTTTGTAAATTGGCCGTTGGGACTAACGAAGTCCAAGATTGTTTTAAGAGGGTTTTCAAATAAATAGAAATCAAATAACATCACGTCACTCCTGACCAATCAAGTGTGATGTTTACTGCACTGTAAGACAATACTTAATTGTTGATAGCTGCCAGTTGATCAGACCATAAAGCAGCTGTAGCCTGCATAATCTAACAGCTAAAGCCAACTGAAACAATTTACTTGGCAAAGGGAAAACTTAGCAAAGGCTAATAGTTACAAGTTTACACATGAACGTTTAACCTGCTGGTTCCTAAGAAATTTTGTATGTCTCCTGTCTGAACTAATGTCTTGTACAGACTTTCTAATTATATATAGTAGTATTACGGCTATAAAAGAGCAAAGATATTTTTGGGGTATATCACCCTTTTTGGGTCACATAAAATGGCTAGGTTTTATTTTCACTTTTACAGTTACAATACTGGTTCAGTGTCAATCTCATCTTTTAGAAACATGCTGGTTCCTGTCACAGGTTGAAAGGATAAAGGAAAATCTTGACAACTGCTGTGATGATGGCATGCAACAAGTTTGCAGAAGTAAATGGAAGACAACATATCAAACAGTTTATCAAGATTCAACAATGGGAAAAACTTGGACAATCACTTACTCCAAAATTAGATTGTTTCTTTTTCCAACGACCTACTAGCCCTTAGGATGGAAGAAAGATCTTCTCCAAAGGATGGAACCAATGTTCCCTCTAAGGTGTGCGTGTGCACATACCTTTTGCTACTAGCGCACAAAGGAATCTAAATCGTGCACAGAAGGTTGTCACCATCTAACTCCCTAGGATTGTTAAATACATTTCACGATCGTATACAATCACATTTCCTTTAACGGCTTCTGATATGGACAGTGTTTACAACGTGGAGTTTGGGAGGATTTGCCTGCAGACACTAGAACTGGCTTATTTATACTGTTTGTATTGAAGAAATTATTCAGTACGCAAATGTTGTCACTGGGCAAAAAACTACACAGCACAAGATTTCTGCGCACACTGGTCACTACAAATTAGAGGGGACACTGGTTGGAACAGTCCCAAAAAATGGGTTTGGGATTATCTTTGTATCTACTGGAGACAGTCAAAACTGGAAACAGTCCATTAGTTCAAAGTTTAAAGTAACTTTTATTATCAAAGTAGGTAGATGTCACCACATACAACCCTGAGATATGTTTTCTTGTGGGCATACTCAGCAAATCTATGGAATAGTAACTACAACAGCATCAATGGAAGATCAACCAGAGTGTGGAAGACAACAAACTGTGCAAATGCAAATATAAATAAATAGCAATAAATAACAAGAACACGAGATAATGAGTTATAGAGTCCTTAAAAGTGAGATCATTGGTGAAGGGAAGATTTCAATGATGGGGCAAATGAGTGAAGTTATCCTCTTGTATTCAAGAACCTGATGGTTGAAGGGCAGGAACTGTTCTTGAACCTGGTGGTGTGAGTCCTGAGGCTCCTATCTGATGGCAGCAGTGAGAAGACAGCATGACATGGGTGCTGAGGAATCTCTGATGATGGATGCTGCTTTTCTACAACAGTGTTTCATGTAGATGTGCTCAATGGAGGTATTGGGCTGAATCCACTACCTTTTGTAGGATTTTCCGTTCAGAGGCATTATAATAATTAGCACGAGCCCAGCAATCTTACTGGCAGAAGCTAAGATAAACTGGTGCAAAGCAGTAACATTTCACCCAGGTGCATTTAGGAGGAATCTTTCTGGAGTTGGTTCCACGGAACATCTTCAGGTGGCATAGTTGGAGAAGTTATATCAGGAGGGCTCGATCCTTAGACCGTTTGTCAAAATTAGAGAAATGCTTCATTTCCTAACAATGGCACCCTTGATCATGTTCAAAATTTATCAAAAAGATTGGCTTGATGACCTTCCAAAATGAACTAATTTGCATTTTAAGGACATTGCCCATTTTTGCTACAGTGATGATGCAATCCAATTAAGTAACTGAAGTAATATTTTAACACTTCATTAAAGTAAAATCATGCAAGGCTTTTCATCTAAACTCCTCATGATTTTGTATATGATGCTTCATAGCCATAGCATGAAATGTATGTTCAGAGATTAGATTCAGCCTGTTCAGTGTGCCATATGGGTGCTGCGTATTGCCCAGTCAAATGACCTACAAAAGGAGTGTAACCCTGACATCAGGTTTCACTCATATTGTCAGTGGATAATTTATAGAACTTTAAATTTCAAACCTTACTCTGTCCAAAGTTATTACTAGTAATGAAAAAAAGTTTATTTTTGATTGGAATATTTATAATTATTTATTTCCTATAATAGTTTGCTTGACTCTGACATATGATTAAATATAGTCATGGTGGATATAGTGAATTTACAAAGATGAGTATTACAACACTTCCTTGATAGCTGAGGAGCAACTTCAAGGAAAAAGTGTACAAATGAAATAATGGTAATGGTGAATGGAACTGCATCACTTGTGAATTGTAGCAGTCACTCGTGCCTGTCATTTTCTCATCTAACCAAAACAATCTTATTTAACATGATAATTTCATTCATCGCTCCATCTTGTTGAATGCCTGTTACATTTACCTGGATTTTCAGGTAACTGCAGGTGAGGTCGGGCACCGCAGTAGTGTAGTGGTTAGCACAACACTTTTAAAGCTCAGGGTGTCAGAGTTCAGAGTTCAATTCTGGCATCATCTGTAAGCAATCTGTACATCCTCCTTGTGGAATGTGTGGGTTTTCTCTGGGAGCCCAGGTTTCCTCCCACATTCCAAAGACATACCAGTTAGTAGCAATACACGCAAAATGCTGGAGGAACTCAGCAGGCCAGGCAGCATCTATGGAAAAGAGTAAACAATCGAGGTTTCGGGCTGCGACCCTTCATCAGGACTGTAAAGAAAGAGTAGAAACATCTGCTGATTTTCTCGTGTTTGTGATAACAGTCAGTAGGTTAATTGACCATTGTAAATTGTGCTGTGAATAGTTTAGATTAAATCAGGGTTTGCTGGGCAGTGTGGCTTGAACGGCCTATTCTGCGCTGTATCTCTGAATGAATAAATAAAAATAAAAAAGGGAATTCTCATTGTCCTTTACAACTGTGGTTACAGGGCAGTGGTGTTTGAGGTGGGGTTTTTGGGATGAGTGTGAGGAGGTGGGAGATAGTGAGGAATGTGGAAAGGCTGGATGGCCAATCCAAAATATGCCAGTGGGAAGCTGGATCTTTAAGGCTGCCTGTGTCTTTGCCTAGAAACTGAGTAGCTTTTCTTCCTTTATTCAACCACCAGTTCTGGGAAAAGCCAAAAGGGAAACATTTAGATTGGAGGGTCTTTGAAATGTGGTGACAGTTGACTGATGAGCATCCATAAAATGACAAAGAATTGTTGTGTGTAGCCTGTGCACCACATAGCCTCTCCCTGGGAAACTAATTGCTTTGAATTGTTAATAGTAACATTATTTTTCTGGCAATCATTTCTTTAGAATACGCAAAATGAGCATGAAACAGCTCTTTTGACTAGACATAAAAGTTAAATGTCCCAATGTTGATCAAATTAACTTCAGCTATGTGACAATGGACTATATATGTGAGACAATAATGGCAGGGACAAAGAGATGCTTTATGCCAAGATTTCACAGTTGTAATGTAAAAATGTCGCAGTTGAACTAGGCCAGAGAACATTCAAAAGGCAAACAGAGGAGTACTGTCACTTTTTAGAAATCTAGCTACACAGAGCTGAATACACAGGACAATTTCAGGAAGTTTCAATGGTTGGCACTTTGAAGGAAGCAGGCACCCTGGATTGGACTGCGACTAGGATTATGATACAGAACAAAGTAAGACAGGTAAATTGCAGTACGTTACTTTTCCCAATTGCAAAAGTTTTAAAAGATTTGAAAAAAGTTTAGTTGAACCAAAAATGCTGAAATTCTGCTCTAATCTATATTTGGTATTTTAGGTGTGCGGTCAGACAGTTACGCTGAACACAGGACGAAATTGCTGCCTTCAAAAACTGTTTATGTATACACTATCAGTGAGAAGCACTTTGGTGTTAAAATGCTGTTCTTACGCAAGTTTAAAGGCTCAAGGAAAGACAATCACTCCCTTTTGAATGGAGTTAAAGCTGCCCCTGTTCATGCAGATAAGTGATTCAAAAGCCCAGCTTGAAACTTCTCTTGTGCGATTATCTGACACCACATAGCTACTGTATCCCTGCTGGAAATGTAGATCTACACTGCTTTTCAGAGAGATTAAAGTTGAAAAAGAGGTTTACACCGTAGCTGTTCTCAGTTCTTCTTTCCTACTGTCGGCAGGAGTAGTGATGAACAATGGCCAAAGATGGTTCCCAAAACCTTCTGAATGGCTACACTGTTGGTGGCAGCATTCATTCAAACTCAGCCCAGTGTATTGTTTCCTCTATCAGTGGATCAGAATAGAGTTTGCTGGTGGCTGCCAAAAGGTTAGCTGCACTGATGAAAGGAGTTTCCCATTATTCACTGCTCTACAGAGCTTTCCTATTATGTCTCCCTGCCACTGTTCATGATGGAGGTCCGGATCTGTGGCTGGACGATCAGTCAGAATAATTGATTTGTGCAAATGAAGCCCACAATAGTTGCACACCATAAAATCTACTCTCCTCTAAGACAAATGAATTTGCCAGCTCTGGCGCTGCAACATTCTAATGATATACATTATAAAACTTCTGGCCCAAAAGTGAAAAATGCTATAAACTTCCCAGTACATTGTGGGAGGTCCCAATTGGGAAGCCATGTTTTTAAAAAGAAGATAGTGTCATGCTTTAAATTTGTCAATTAATCTTTTACATTTCTTGAACAATTTTACCAAAATCACTTGGAATTGCCTCCAGCATTGCTCCCTGATACTGTTACACATACTTTCAGAAACAAGGAGGATTTCCTCAATCATATCTTGATGGCTGGAGGTTTCTATACAACTTGCATCACAATTTCACAATAGTCTGTCATCTACACAGTACCAATTACAAATGTTATGATTTCAGAGCTTTGTGTCCTGGGATCAGGACACCCAACTCACCACTGATCACTGAGAGGGGGCAATGTTCAGCTGACTTGTTAAAAAAAAGCAAAATAAAATGAACAAGAGGCTGCCTTCCAAATTGGATATAAATTCCCACTGATGGAAAACAGATGACTAAATGGTCAGCTCATTACTCTTCATTGAATATCTTTTGCACAGTCCACCCTGAAATGCACAGGTAGGCTTTTACATTTCCTCTTAAGGCTTGGTTTTCATTGCTTATTCTGAGCCCACTGTCAGATCTTCAGAACTGTTCCAGTAATTGTATTGTTTGATCAGCACTTTACATAAAAACTTTTCTGTTGTCATGTAAACAGGTGGCTAAAAAGGAATGACTCCAGTTCTAACGTTTCCAGTTGCGGATCACTGGTTTTGGTGTGGAACAAGAAAGAAAGGCTTCTGCTCAAAGACTGTTCAAGTCCTGTCCTAAACCTTCTACTATTGTCCTCCTTATTGATAGCTGGCCTGCAGACAGAAAAGGTTAACCAAGATAGGTTAACCAAGATAGGGTAGGGTTTCCCAACCTTTTGAATGCCATGGACCCCCACCAGAGACCCCCAGACTGGGAACCTGTTGTAGGATCTTCAAGGAAATTCTGGTCTTGTGGTCTCTTACTTTAGAGTTTCTCATTGTGCTGGCAGGTGGTACCCAGTTGCCCTCCATCTCACCAACCAGTGTAATTTTCCAATTACTTTACAGTATAAAATGCAGACCAGACTTAAAGTAAACCAGCCTGAAGTTTAGCCAGTGGACTATTTGGTAGTCAACTTGCAAATCACTTTTCTTAGACTCTGTCAGCCTGTATAAAGTTCATGCCAGTGAAAACTGGTTTCATTTGCATTCAAAACATGGAGATAAATAAAGACGAAATTCAAAGTGCATGTTGTCAGAATGCCGTGACGACTTTTCAGTTCGTCTTCAATCCATAAATCAATTAAGACCGGGAGCATTTGCACATTACTTCTATTGATGAATGTTTGTGTTGTGTTTTGTGCCTCTAATTGTTCAGTACATCGATGTCCTGGTTGAGAGTGCTCCCTGTGACGTATGAAGAAAAACATCCATCAGAAATAGACTGCAACACTTTGAATCACTGGTCCTTCTGTTTTCATGTGACTCTGATCAACTTTAAGAACAATAAAATGTAAGTCAAAAAATGCAAAGCAGAAGATGTTGAAAATACTCAGTAGGTCAGGCTGCAATTGTGAGAATAGAGCTAATATTTCAGGTCGAAGTATTTCCAGTATCTTCTGTTTTATTACTAATCATGCATCTGACTGGCTGAAGCAAACACTCTGTACTGTAGTCAAGGACTTGACAACCTCCAAAATACCAACTCTAACTTCTGAACAAAAAATAAAAACATTAAGAACTATATTCATGGAATACCTGCAAAAGTTACAAGGTTAGAGAGATATACAGCATAGAAGTTTGATCTTTGGTCAATGAAGCCCATTCAACCATGAAATAGCCAGCTCCACTAAGCCCATTTACCAGGACTTGGTCTGTAACTTTCAATACCTTAGCAATTAAAGTGCTCATCTGGATAATGTTGGAATGTTGTATCATTCACTTTATTATTATCATTCCTAACAGTGTTGTTGCTACGTCACAGCCCCAATAATTTTTTTCAATGTTTCTTGCTCAAATTTTACACCGCAGCACACTGCTAGCTAAACAAGCTCTTGGTGGCTTCTTGGTGAGTTCGGGTGATGAAGAGTTTTGCCAAGTGAGTTTGACAGTCCGCTTCAGAAATCATCCCACAGGATCCACCTGGAGGAGGTTCAGTGCTGACCACCGCCTGATGGTCTCGTGGTCAGGAACTTTCTAGAATGTGCTTTCCATGAATGGCAGGGAATGCATATACACTGCCACAGGATTTACAGATCCTTAGTATGTCTGTCCGTGAACCATCTTCTTCCTCAAGGCAGTGGTTCACAAAGCCCTCCCTGGGAGTCCCTTGATTGAAGTAATGTAAGCACATCTTATCCTGTTCCACAAAGTAGACTCTGGGACAGAAGATGATCTTAGAGGATTCCGAGGCAAATAGCAAGGCTTGCTCACTCCTCGCTTTGGGTACAGAAGCAGAATTTGCTGCAAGTTCATTTGAAGTTGACAGCATTCCCTCTGACTCTATCTTGTTTTCTGCAGTCTCTTGAGGACAAACAACTGTTCATAGTCTCAGTGGTTGCTTCCCAGCAGTGTATTAAGGATTTAAACAGGAGCTTCATGGTTTCCCAATGTGAGTATCATCCACACCATCAACAGTACTAATAAATAAGCTTCAAAACTGGACCTTTGTAAACTGCCTCTGCAACTAGTGTGAATTGGAAATAACTCCCCAGTCCTTATAGATGAATCAGAAATGGAAGGAGTGAGCAATTTCAAGTTTCTGGGTGTCAATATCTCCGAGGACCTAACTTGGACCCAACATATCGATGGAGCTATAAAGAAGGCAAGTTAGCAGTTAAATTTCATTAGGAGTTACAGGAGATTTGGTATGTCACCAAAGACACTCACCAATTTCTACAGATGTACTGTGGAGAGCATTCTAATTGGCTGCATCACCGTCTGGTATTGGGGTGGAGGGGTGTCTACTGCCCAGGATCGAAGTAAGCTTCAGAGACTTGTAAAATTATTCAGCTGCATCATGGGAACTAACTGCTGTAGTATCCAGACATCTTCAAGGAGCGATGCCTCAAAAAGGTGGCATCCATCGTTAAAGACCCCCATCACCCAGGATATGCCCTCTTCTCATCAGTATAGATATATATACACACACACACATTTACTGTAAATCACAGATTTTTCTCTATTATTATGTATTTAATTGTACTGCTGCCACTAAGTTAACAAACTTCATGACTTTCATGGCATAGGCGAGTGATATTAAACCTGATGCTGTTTCTGATCTTCCCACTTGACACATGTTATGTCCGCAGCCCCTCCTTTGTGAGAATCGCAAGAGCACTAGTGGGGGGGGGGGGGGGGTCAGTAGACCCAGGAAATGGGAGATGTGCCGGATGCCTCGTTCCCCGGTGATGCAAAATAACGCGACATTGACCATTGTCTCCTGGGACCACGTTTGTGGATTGGGGACTATGCTACGTGCAAGCCCTCGGGCAAAGTTGGCTGGTTGAGAGAGAGATTGCATCATCCCAACCTGATTGACATCTGAGACCCCGTGAGGAAGTATAAAAGAGGGTCTGGGGGAACAACCCCTTCAGACGCACCAGAAGAAACGCTAACGATCCCGTAGTAGCGGGAAGCCATTTGAAGGAAGCCACGTGCGTTCGGTTCCCCTTGCTTGGGAGCCGGTGGCGGGAACCACAGAACCAATGTTCTTGAACTAACAACGGGGAAACAACTTTCCTGATTCAACGGATTTGCTTCATAAAAGACCCGGGCAAGTTTCTTTTCTCACAAATCTCTCTCTCTCCAACAAGTGAAAACCCAGTGGTCCCCAAAGGCTGAAGCCTGCCGGAACTGAGTGACTTTTATATTTCCATCGGACAATATATTATCCCCTAGACCAGGGGTCGGCAACCCGCGGCTCTTTCATCTCTGTGCTGCGGCTCCCTGTGGCTTTGGAAAATAAATGATGAGTATTTAATTAAAATGTATTTTATGTTAGTTTGTTAGTTTTTGAAATGTAATTCTAAATTTGAAGATTATGGTGATCTTGTACAATCTAAATAAAACGTGTTTTTTGTCGCTATTAATATACGTCACCACTGCCAATGCCTGACAACCACCAGTGCGTGATTTCTTTAATTTTTCGATCCAAGGTCGGCTAACTATGGAGAATTCTAAAAAAAGAAAAGTGACTGAAGAAAACAGAACATTTAATGATACGTGGGCAGATTCATTTGCTTTCACTGCTGACGAGACTGGTTTACCGGTATGCTTAATATGCAATGAGAAACTAGCAAACAACAAAAAGTCAAAAGTCGTAAGACATTTCCAGAATAAACACGCAGCCTTTGCTCAAAAATATCCGGATGGAGATGAGAGAAAAAAAGCCGTTTCGGAACTGATGTGGAAGGTTGATCTGAGCAAAAAACATTTCAAGAAGTGGATGAAGTCAGGAAAATCAATGACATATGCTAGTTTTGTTGCCGCTCAGGAAATACTCAGGCACGGGAAGCAGTTTACAGATGGTGAATATATAAAAGAATCTTTCATTAAGATTTCAGAACATCTAATCATGGACTTTAAAAACAAGAGTGAAATTGTGCAGAAAATCAGGGATATGCCCCTCTCTGCAAAGACTGTCAAAGACAGAAACATAAAAATGGCAGAAGACATCACAAGACAGTAAATTAAAGACATCAATTCAGCTGTGGCCTACTCGATTGCCTGTGACGTGTCGAAAGACAAAGGTAAGATTGAACAAATAGCGCTGTTCTGCCGGTATGTAAACTCTGCCAGGCCACAGGAAGAAATGATTGAGTTGATACCTCTAAAAGGCCAAACACGGGGGGGGGAGGACATCCGTGAGGCTGTCTTGAATTGTTTAAGAGCCAAAGTAATAAACACCACCCACCTGGTGTCAGTAGCTACTGATGGGGCACCAAGTATGACAGGAGCGCACAAAGGATTTATGGCTTTAATGCAGAAGTCGCTGGACAGAAAGCTGCTGACTTTTCACTGCATCTTGCAGCAAGAGGCACTGTGCACTCAAACATTTCCTCTGGAATGCACAGAGGTAATGGATGTTGTCATTCAGATTGTCACTAACATAATGGCAAAAAGTTTAAATCACCGTCAATTCCGTTCGTTACTGGACGAGCTGGAAAGCGCATATTCTGATCTCCTGCTGCACAACAAAGTCCGGTGGCTGTCAAGAAGGGACGTGCTGAAACGCTTTGTCGCGTGTCTGGAAGAAGTGAAAACTTTCCTGGGCAGCAAAGGTCTCACCTTTTCTGAGCTGGAACAGCCAGAGTGCCTGTAAATCTACACTTCATGGTAGACATGACAGCACACCTGAACACACTGAACACAGCTCTTCAGGGGTAAGGACGTACAGCCCTACACATGTTGGAGGATGTTTTGGCATTTGAGCGCAAGTTGACAGTGCTTGCCAGAGATTTACAGAAAGGCACATTGTCTCACTTCGCCAATTTGAGAGAGTTCAAACAAGCTCATGACATGATAAATTTGGAGTATTTATATTCTGCAATCATCGCAATGCAAACATCGTTTGGGAAACGCTTCTGTGAGTTCAGAGAGGAAAAAAAAAACACATTATCCTTCCCGGTCACTCCCCTAAGCATCGATCCATCCCTACTGAATACGACTGCATTGGCAGGTGTGAGTCAACCTGATCTTGAGATGGAACTGGCCGACACAGCCGACACAGACATATGGGTGTCCAAGTTTAGATGCTTGACAGCAGACCTTGCAGATGTTGCCCGTCAGAAGGCCGTTCTTGCTCAGAATCACAAATGGAGTGATATTGAAAACCTCCTCAAACCAGACAAACGTGTTCGAAACATGGAATGCTATCCCTGACATTTATGTAAACATTAAAAAGTATGCCCTTGGAGTCCTGTCAATCTTTGGATCCACATATGTATGTGAGCAGGTGTTCTCCAACATGAACTTTATTAAAAACAAACATCGCGCACACCTCACAGATGACAGCTTGCGATCCTGTGTAAAGATGAAGGTGACGTCATACAGCCCTGATGTGCAGACGCTGTGCACTGAGGTCCAGGAGCAGAAATCTCATTAATCAAGTATGATAAATATTTTAATTGCCTATTATTTTACGTATATTCATATTTTTTCATTGTTCAGTGAAATAGTCCTTTTATTTTTCTGGTTGACAGCTGGCTGACGTTATTTTTGGTTTGCTGCTGGCGGAAAATTTAAGTTCGGCGTTTTTCATAAATACAAGAAGGACACAAATAGACATTGAGTATTTTACTTAAAAGTAACCTTCAACCCAACATCTTTTTTTCGGAGTTCAAGATGTTTTTGTTGCATGCAGAAATGTAATTTCGTTTTCTCTGCAGGAGTTCATCGATTTCATAAATGCAACACATTATAGTTTGTTTATACACAGCATAAAGGCAAAAAAAAAACGTTGTATGCAGTGTTATTTCATTTTAAATGTCAAATGGGTTTTGTGGCTCCCAGTGCTTTCTTTTCTGTGGGAAACGGGTCCAAATGGCTCTTTCAGTGGTAAAGGTTGCCAACCCCTGCCCTAGACAAACGATCGAGCTGTTTCTTATTGATGGTTATTATACCCGCGCTTTTAGATTGAGTAGTGACGACATATATGTTTGTATTAATCTTATTTTTGTGCCCCTTTATAAATAAAGACTTTTAAAAATAGTACCATCAGACTTCAACGGACCTCTCTATCTTTGCTGGTAAGTGACCTAGTTACGGGGTACGTAACACACAATACAGGTGCACCTCAAGGATGTGTGTTAAACCCACTGCTCCACACTCTACGCTCATGACAGTGTGGCTAGGTACAGCTCAAATTCTATCTATACATTTGCTGATGATGCAACTGTTGCTGGTGAATCTCAGATGGAAACGAAGAGGCATAAAGGAATGTGATACTGTAGATCAGCTGATTTGAGTGGTTTGAGTGGTTGTCACAACAATGTTGTACTCAACATCAGTAAGACAAAGGAACTGATTGTGGACCTCAGGAAGGGGAAGGTGAGAGAACACACACCAGTCCTCATCGAGGGGTCAGAAGTGGAATGAATGAATATTTCAAGTTCCCAGGCGTCAACTTAAGGCTGATTTATACTTGTGTGTTGCATCTACGCCGTAGGTACCCTATACCCTATGACATGCACCTCCCCAAAAAAGTAACTCACGTGGCATGGCGACACAGACTGCAACAAATGTGATTGGTCCGCTTGGAAGCAACGCATTTCCGGTTGCTTCTTCTCCGCCATGTCTGTACACCGATGCAAAATAGATGAAACAAGTAGTCAAATCTACCTGCCGACACGCGAAAATGTTTGAAATGCACTTCCTTGTCCATGTCTCTCACGAAGAAACTCAACACAGTGGCATAGAAACCCCACCGCCAACTAGCGTTTTGGCGCATACCAACGCATGCTCACTACGGCGTAGAGCCAACATAGAAGTGAAAATCAGGGTTACGGCATAGCCCGTATGCTCAAGTATAAATCAATCTTTAGTGGGTCTATCCTGGGCTTTACATATTGATGCAATTATGAAGAAGGCCATTAGGAGCTTGAGGAGATTTGGTACGGCACCAAAACTCTAGCAAATTTATATTGATGTAGCCTGGAGAGTATTTTGACTGATGACATCACCACCAAGATTGAAAAAAAACTTGCAGAGCATTGTATCTCAGTCAGTTCCATCATGGGCATCAGCCTCTCCATCATAGAGGATATCTTCATCAGGTGTTGCCTCAGGTGGGCAACATTCATCGTGAAGGATCCTCACTCCTCATTACGACCATCAAGGAGGAGATACAGAAGCCTGAAGATACACACTCTATGTTTTAGGAGCAGCTTCTCCTCTGCCATTACATTTCTGAATGGTCCATGAACCCATGGAAATGACTTAACTATTTTTCTCTATTTTTGTACCATTTACTTTTATTGTGACATAGTAACTTTTTATGTATTGCATTCAACTGCTGTCGCAAAACAACAAATTTCACAACATTTGTTAGTGACAATAAACCTGATTCTGATTCTGAGTATAGCCCCTTTTCAGGGATCTGCAGCTTTCTGCTCAACTTCAACATCCCCGTGCCTGCTGTCTGATCTCCCTCTTGGCGGCTGTCGGTTCGAAGGTGGCAGTGGTCAGAGACGAGCACCTGAGTGACATCGTGGATCTGACTGCAAGCACCTTCAACACAAAGAGGACGTAAATCCACGGCAGGTCTGGGGCATCCAGTCTCAATCAGGTGAATTACTACAGTGCTCCACCTGCAGGATTGCTGAGTGCATGCCGTAACTTTGCATTTTTAACCGTCTCCAATCAGGAGTTTAGAGTTACAATCTTCTAATCCCTTCCCCACGCCCATCGACCCTGAAACTTACAAGGTGATCTGCACAGCTGGATGAGTTTCGGACAGGAATCCAGAAGCCTGGATTTCCAGTTATAGTACGATTTTAGTTCTGCATCATATTTATGTTAAGCACCAGTTTCCCCACCTCAAATCTGATCTAACATGCTTGGCTTTCATCTAGGCAGAGAGGACGCCAGAATGGGCTGCACACATTGTCAAGGACTGCTGCCAAATGGATAAGTCTAGCACCTGATCCCGAGGTGTGGGTAGGGTGGCCATGGTGACTCAGTGCGTGGAAACGATAATCCTGGTGTTCAGAAAAAAGGTTCTCAAGCTCAGCTTGGATCATAACAATAGAGTAAACATTCTGTAGTAAATTGGTTAAGGTCAGATCTAACCATTTTCAAATTTTAAGAACTCAATCCTACCCTGCTGAATTTTGGGGACGAACCTTATTCCAAATCATGTTACATGATGTACTGCCTACTTATTGAAGTTGTGAACAGAAACAGTTAAAAAGAGATTTCTGGGTGGATCCAAGCAATAATCACTTGCCTCAGTTAATGCCTTAAGATAAATAAAGAGCGCATTTGCAACTAGGTTCAATTACCAACACTGCACTTGGGTTTCTGCCCTTTAAGAATGACTAAGCCTGAAATCAGTTTCATACAAACAGAGCCAAAGTTTATCCAATGAAGAAGGAGAAAGGTCAAGATGTGAAAGCAAAAAGCAAAACCAAAACAAAAGATGAGTTGGCACCATAACATCTGCCAGGCGGTGGTGTCCACTTGTACACTTCACTGCAATCCTGTTGCCAACCCCAGTGAAGCACCCAAGGGAGCAATCAAATATCTTAAGACTTGACTACATTTTTATAGTGGTAAAGTAATTCAGATGTACCTGATATTGTATCTCAGAATCTAAGATAGAACCTGTAGACAGTGATTGACCAGTTTGAAATTAAATATGGCAGATTAATCATGGGTACAGTATCCGGAACAGAGTCAAGGTTGCACATTGTGGGAGTGAGATACAAGAGTCCAGTTCTTTAGTGCTAGAGCCTGGCCCTGCTGAGATTTTCCTGCAGTACATCGGGAAATCACTTTTCTGAGCCTGGCACAGGTCAGACTCATTAGAGGATCAAAAACTGCTACTTACTTAAAGATTCTGTGGGCTGTGGATACAGAGGCAAGGGAGAAAGTTCATTTTAATTATCTTACATTAATTTAATTTTAATTAATTAATTTACTTCCTCAACGTTTCCTGATGTCAAAGGCTCAAACAGCATTCTGAGGTGAAACTTTCTGGGGCCCAGTCCAGTTCTATCATTGCTGGGATGTCGCAGCCCTGCAGCAACTTGTTTGTTGCTTAAATACTTGTCAGCAAATGGGAAGAGAGTGCCAGCTGCCTATTACTCTTCGGCTAAGTAGAGGGAGTACTGATATCAAAAGATTGACTGTGATGAGGAGACCGAAGACGTCATTTAAGGCAGCCAGGAAAACCACAGAAAGCAGCTTTCTCTGCGAGTAAAATTAAATCAGGGATTCTAGACCTGCATTGCAATATGCCAATAAAATGCTCTGCCTCTCCATGTCAGGGCAAACACTGCTGTCAAAATGTTGGAAGGCTTATACACAATTGGTTTGGTCACTTTCTTAAAAAAAGTGAACTACAGCCGACACCCTCTCAACAACTACCAGCCACAACCACTGTGGAGAGTTACACAGTGAAGTCTGAAAAGAAAAATAGAGTCCAATATGTAAAGATTTTGAAATGAATAGAGCAGCAGGGATAAAGAAAATAATTGATACTGACAGAAAAAAAAAATTATGTTACAAACTCTTACCATCTCACAAAGTTCACAATGCACCCAAAATCAAGTATGCAAATATAGCTTCAATTTGCTTCAGTGCAAAGGGTTGAAATTATTATCCATAATGTTATTGCAAATACATAGTATACTTATTATAAGTCTTTAACATATTAACCAATCATTTTACCAATACAAAGGACTGAATTAAATAGTAGAAAGTAAACATTAACATAAATCTGTTAAATATACAAAAAATTAATAATGGTAATTTCTATTGATTTTGAGATTTAAGAACATAAGGAGTGGAGAATATAGAAAATAATAAAATATGGTTCAGAGAAAGTTAACTTTATTAAAACTTTGACTGAATTGGACCAATTTAAATGGTCTGCAAAGATAACTTTAAGTGGATTTTCACCCAATAGATATAAGGTAGTATTTGTAAAGCTTAGCCTTTCTGGGCTAGGCATGACAAAAATAGCTTTAGCCAAACATGCAGGTGCAAATGCATAGGATCTGCTAATCTGACACCAGTCTGTAATACATCTTTGCTTTATGACTGCAGCATCTTTGTTCTCATTGAAGTTAAATATTTAATTCAGCTCTCTACAGGCTCAATTCCTCAGTAAGAAATGCTTTAGATTCTTTGTGAATGTGCACCATTACTGCTTGAACCAGCCGTACAATAGGAAACAAGATGATGATTGGAAAGGGGTGTGGGCAGAGAGAAGGAGAGGGCAGTGATACTGAATGGGCAATGCCACCTTCATGCAGACCATCACATGCAGACAGTGTAAACCATGTAGGAATGAAAGTAGATGACCCAACATCTACAGTTTTGCCTCATAGATATCACCAGCTAACACTGGTGCACAGCAAGAACTCACAATTCACAGCCTGCAAACTTTGCCACCTATTCAAGCACACCTGGCGCATCATCCAAACACATTGTGTGCAGCCAGAGACATGCCACTGCCTCTGTTTCAGGAGGGTCCGGTGGCCACACAAATACAATAAATAATTGCATACACAGTCACAAATGCAGCACCTGATAAAGTTCACCATCATTACGGCTGTTGCCAAGGTTGTGGAATGCAGCGGAACTGAAACCATAGAAGGTTACAGTATCCTACCACCTTCCTTCCTGCATCCCATTTTCCTCCCCAGTTAATACTCATAGCCACAAGCTCAGATACAGATACTCTAACTAATTGAAAGGCAAGGCAGGAATACTATAGTGACTTACTGGACACTGTTTTCTTATTTATTTTATTTAGTGATACAGCACAGAGTAGGTCCTTCCAGCCCTTTGAGCCATGCTGCCCCAGCAACCCAACAATCCCCAATTAACCCTAACGTACTTACAATGACAAATTAACCTACCCAGTACATCTTTGGACTGTGGGAGGAAACTGCAGCACCCAGGGAAAGGCCACACGTTCCATGGGAGGACATGCAGGGACGGCAATGGAATTGAACTTCGAACTGCAGAATGCCTGGAGCTGCAATAGCATCTCATGCACCGCTACACTACAGGTTGCCCGCAGTCAGGGGATCAAGGATTGTGCAGAAGCTTGCTCCCAAAAGAGAAAGGTCATCTTCAAGGTCTGATGCAGGTGATTAAACTGAGGGTAACTCAGCACACTTTGCAGTTTCTCGCTCCTGTGCCGCATTCGGAGGAGAATGCCAAAAACAGATATGTGTCTGAGGGAAGAATTATTTGTGCAAAATTTCTGAAGCAACTGAATGTTATCTGCTGTATCGTTCCCTGCAGATTATGGCAATTTCAGCATAAATTAGGAAACAGCAAACTCAACAACAGCCTATTGAAACCAATCACAAATCAACATTAATTGATGATACCCTTAAATAAAGCCAGTGAGGGTCCTTCTTCCAACTGAATATGTTCAGGTATGTTTGGTTACATGAAACGGTTAGGTGAAGCATTGAACTCCAAAATGAAGAGTCAAAAATCAAGGCAACATTGCACTTTCGCAGTATATTCTTCAGACTGCAGAGTAAGTCTGATGGGATTTGTATGCATTAATATTCTCATGATATGGTGCTCCGTGTACCTTTACGTGCTTGCACATTGGAAATCATTTGGAAAACAGACAGAAAAAAAACGTATCCCACCCTCTTTTCAAATTAAGAGCTTGTGAACAGCTTTACGTGAAGACATTCCACCCACTGCCGTCTCCCAATTGGTACTCCATTTGTTGAATATTCAATGCACTTTAAGAATGAAATTCAGATGAGGGAACAATGTCATGAAAAACTATTGTATTGTTTTATATTTTTAAAAGACAAAGATGGGATACATCATTTCAGACCTAGAATGTTTGCCCAATTAGTGCAATGACATATTTGTGTGGCGGGTTTTTCTGCAGAACAAGGAGCATAAAGCAAATATTTTTCAGAAATTAAGTATTCCTTTAATACTTATTCTATTCACCAAGGCAAGTCACAAAATTAAAGTAAAAGTTTTATGATGTTGGTCACCAAATCAGAACAAATTATTTTCCAAGACAGGAATGTGTTTTCAGGAGACAAAATATAAAGTAGATATATTACTTACCTATCTAGCACATAAGTGAGAGCTTTCTGTCGGGTTCCTGAGTAGACAGATGGGCTTGTTTCCCAAGCAATTAAATTGGAAGCATCGTGGAAAAGATGAATGTTCACCAAGTCAAAGGCACTGTCAAGAAAATAACCATCACATAAGGGAATCATCATGCAAGTGCTCTTACGATCATGATAGAATTTATAAAATTGTACTCTTCCAAATCAAACTGCCATAATCAGAGCTTTATAAAAACATTTTGTATTCTCAGATCATGCCCTCTGTGGATACTGGGATTAGTTAATGTGGTGAATAAAGTAAAACTGTGTCAATAATAATGCTCAGCTTCCTTGCTTGACAATATTCATATTTGCTTACTAAGCATGCTGTCATTTTAATGGGGAATTGCTTTTAAACAATACATTGTAAGTAAACTCTGATATCTATCACCTTCCAGATGGAACCTCGTTATACCTGTCAGCTCACACCTTATATATTGAACGTTATTGCCATCTAATCTACGAAAAGCAAATAATGTACCCCTATGTACATACTTTGGAGTGCAGCTTCACAAAGGAATAACATACTCATAAAAATGTGCCATTTCATACATTAGTTTATTAAGTGTCATTAAAAATCTGTAAAATTGAACTTCATTATTTTAAGTGTTCTATAGCCTGCATTCAGAAGTACTCTCAGATTTATGAGGAGAACCGAGGCTACAGTTTTACACAAAAATATAAAAATAAGAAAATAATTTTCTCCTGCTAAGTATTATTCATTAGCTGAGAATTTCCTTTAATTTTGCTTCCAGTGTGACCACAGCTATACATTACAGTAACTATATATCTGTGAAATATTAGTCAGGATACTAAATCTGGTGAAGAATGGTGCTGTTTAGATCTCCCAACCAATGGAAAGTGATCACTAATAATTCTATCTACAAATTACATTTCACCTTACACAAATTGATGTAATGCACTTTTTTTTGCAGCATTCAAATAAAGCAGAGCCTTAACTACATTTTCATACAAATGAAGTCACTGTAAAATAATCAGGCCATTAAATTAATTATTGGACTCCTTTTTGAGGTAAATGTGCATCAGGAAAGACGACTTGATACCCTAAACAGCACCTTTTGGAACATAATCATATGCAACAACCAGGGCCCAGCAGAGCTCTCGTGAGCTCAGGTTTGGTAGTTGCACCTTAGTCTGCAGTCATTTTGGTTGGAAGGCCTCATGTCTCTGACCTGCATGGAGTTAATCGATTTCAATTGAACTAATGGGATGGCATTATAAATGGCCTTGATTTTACTGCATTGGCAGCAGGGAGGATGAAAATGAAATGGTATTTCAGGACCTAGCGATCAACCAAAAGCCCCTGCTGGAATGTCAATGTGTGCATATATTAGGTGAGGATCAGACCAGAGCTCCATCATTAGGGTATAGCTGGACCTGTACAGCTACATATATCTCTATAGATCACTGTAGATCTGCAATTCAAGTAATTAGAGCGCTGCCCCTGCCCCATAGCATCTTCTGTCTATTCAGAACAGCATTCATCATGTTAAGGGTAACTTGTTTTGCCATTTCTGGCTGTCATTGGAGTCAAACATGTAAGGTGGGGACAGAGTTACGTGCAGGTTAGACCTGGGGGAAGGTCAAGGAGGTTCATTTCCTTAGAAGATGTTAGTGAAACAATTGGGTATTTGTAACAATTTTTTATTGGTGCCTTCCCACAGACTCCCCCCTTTTAAAATATTTTACAATGTTTGACGGTGTTTGAACTTTTGACTGTTAGTCTCAATGAATGTGCACCATTTGAGAGGAGATTTGTTAGAGGTATGCAAAATTATGAGGGATATAGATAGGGTAAATGCAAGCAGGCATTTTCCACCAAGGTTAGGTGAGACTACAACAAGAGGTCATGGCTTAAGGGTGATAGTCGAAATGTTTAAGGGGAACATGAGGCGAAACTTCTTCACCAGATGCTGGTGAGAGTGTGGAGTGAGCTGCCTGTGCAAGTGGTGGTTGTAATTTCGATCTCCATGTTTGAATAGGTACATGGATGGGATGGGTATGGAGGGCTATGGTCCAGGTACAGGTCAATGGGACTAGGCAGTTTAAATGGTTTGGTCTGGACTAGATGAGCCAAAGGGCCTGCTTCTTTGCTGTAGTTTTCTATGACTCTATGGACTACTCTTAAAAACTGCCATCAATTATTGACTTAATTGCTGTGTCAACTTTGATGGGAATTTGGCAGAGACCCTAGAGAAATGGGACTACAACATTCAGTTGTTTACATCATCTTCCAGTGAAGTTGCAACTGGGGGTTGTAACAAGCTCCTGGTAATTCAGGGCTACTACCTTCAGCAGGGGAGAAGAGAAAAAGAGGAGCCAAGCTCAAAACTAAGAAATGTCATACATCCCTTCACATGTGATATATAGAAAGCCTATTACCATTTGCATTGAAATGGCAACTTAAGGCCCAGTGAAATCTCCGCAAACATAGATCAATTAATATTATTTTTTTCAGAACATAGATTAAATATTAATTTATCTCCCAGAATTAAATAATAATTTCTCAAAGTATTCTTCTCAATTCAAGTTCATAAAAATCTGAAGTTTGACTGTGTTCAGTTGTCTATTGAATTGGGCGCTGCTCAAAACTGCTGAGATCACACAGCAGAGAAAGGGGCAACATTGACCACTGATCCCACTTCCAAGCTTCATCAAATTTGGCACAGAATTATGTGCACCGAGTGAGGGAAGTGTTAGATTTTTTAAACACCTGTGATATAAAATTGAAGAAAAGGCATTTAGCTTTGCTCTTCAGGAAGCAAAACACAAAGGTTTATAGAAGACGGCTGGAAAAACGTGAGAAAAAGATACACATTAACAAAAGCACCATTCTCTTCCATTTCTTTCATTATCTGTCAGTAGATGGTTGTTAAATACAGTATATGAACACTGGCAGAATTCTATACCAGTTATACTTAAAAACAGGATCAAAAGATTATGTGATATATTACAGCCAGAAAAATGCCAGACAAGATACAACAAAGAGAGAAAATAAAGGAGGCAAGGGAGTTACTTTGGTTCAAAGTGGTCTCTTCAGAGGTGAGTGAGAGAGGGAGAGAGACAAGAGAGTGAAAGAGAAAGAGTAAAAGGGAGAGAGGAGATAAAGAGGAAACATTAAAAACATAGAAATTAAAGGCCTGGTAACTTAACTAGAAGGGAAAATACTAGAATTTCTAATCAAGCACATAGTAACAGACCACCTGCAAAAACAAATTTCACAGAAGAAAGAAAAATGGAAAATCACAGAAATATCAATAGGTAAGATAGAAACTTGTTTGGAGAGGGAGATTTTCAAAGGCTGCAGTGTGGGTTAAAAGGTAAAATTTTGGTGTGGTTCTCCACTATTATGTTGAAAGAAAGATTCATGCATAAACTCCAAAAAGAAGAAACTTGGAAGGGTTCCTCATCGAAAAAATGGAGCAATTGAATTAAGGTAAATCAAAAGCTTAAATTACAGTGAAAATATCCTCAGAAACATGTAAAATTTGGCCAAGGCTGATGGATCAATCAGAAAATCAGTTTCAAGGACACCTGGGATACCAAATGACAGCGGAATGACTGACAAAGGTCAGGATGTCAAATCATGACTTGACCCCATCACACTCACTCCACCATTAAATATATCTCAAATAATTGCAAAACTAAAAAAAATAAATAAAAGCACAGGAACATACCAATCAGTGACACTCCATCGTGTTCTGATAAAGCCTTTTCTGGACCATTTACACTATTAATGGAAAAAGAAACAATGAGGATGTGAATTTTACATTGCACATGAAACAGAGCACAATTTTCACAGTGTGGAAACGGAATTTGAACATTATATAGAAGCTTTTTCTCTTTCCAAAAAGTCTGGAGCTATCAGAGATATTGTACACATCATTTATAACATGAGCAGAGTGGAAGACTATCAAATTGCAGCAGAAAATTACTGAGCCAGAAAAGAAAAGGCATTTGATTTATATCTGTGGCAATAATTTATCTTTGGTTATAAATCACTGTAATCACACGCAGTTCATTCCACTAGTTTCAAGGAAAGTAGCGGCTTGGCAAAGAAATTAATCACCCTACACCCGCTACACTCAGAGAAGATGCAACCGCAACATATCTCAACACAAACATTTACACAAAACTGACAAGAAAAGGGGAGACTCATTTTGTACTGTCAAAATATTGTGTATTATTTCAGAATTCTACCGGATTGGAGTTCAGCACAATCATGAAATCCACAGCACATTGGGTACCTGCCATATCCTGGAGCAGATAAAGGTCAACATTCAAAATATTTACATGCACCATTGCTTCATTTTAGAGTAGCACACAAATTGAAGATGTGAGTTTGTGATGTTTTTCCAATTGCAGCTAAGGCTGAGGAACAAATGACGGGCAGTTAGTGCCATCAATTGGATGCTGAAAGCATTTTCCCTCTCAATAAACTCATGCTCATAGGATTACATGAACTTCTTCATCAGCTTGTTAGCAAATTGTTCAACAGGTGCACTAAGTTTAGACATTATTTCTGTATTTCAGTGGTTCATTTGTATGAATGCAAAAGAAGAAGAATCAGTTTTATTATCACTGACAGATCTTGTGACATTTGATGTTTTGTGCAGCAGTACAGTGCACAATATAGAAAACACTATAAGATACAAAATAAATAAATAATGCAAATAATGAGGTAGAATAATAGTAGAGAAGTAAAAATTGCAGTAGCCTGAATGATCCACATAATCTACTAATCAGCTCATTAGAAAACGGCAATCCGTTTAATGTATGTTGGTGATCCTATGATCCATTATGTGGGTCACATTATTCTATCTTGTGATGGTTATAGGGACAGGGAGAATTGGAAGAACGTGTGCACATGTTTGAAGTGGCTGGGAAGATTAATAATGCAGTGATAAAAATATAGGGGATCCTGGCCTTTTTAAATTAAGGCAAAGTGTACAAAAAGTAGGTGAACATTCATAACACAGTAGTTTGGCTACATTTGGATTACTCTGTCCAACTCTGAACAGCGCACTACAGGAAAGGTGTGAAGACCTAAGGAAAGGTAACAAAGCATGACTCCTGAGGCCAGAATCCTTGATTTCATGGATAGAATTCCCCATTATAGAATGGATGGGGTTGATTGAACCGTGTGAGAGGGTATCTGATACAAGTATTTATAATCATGTAATGTTACAGACAGATAAACTGTTAAAATGTCAAGCACCTGTTGCAAAGAACCAAGGAACTGGATATGTTCTCAAAAAGGACAAGACAAAGAGTGTGATAGAAAGAAGGTGGGAGAGTGGAAAGACCCAAGCTGTTCTTGCACGAAGCCAGCACAGACAAAGATGATCTCCTTCCGTGTGATTCGGTGATCCTGCTGAGCTGTGGTGTTTAGCAATAACAAAGGCATTTAACAAATAGTTTAATAGTTTTTCAGCATCATCTTGTGAGATTGATAGTGCTGCAAAAAGAATTTTAACTTCATTGTTGCTTTCAAAACAAGACTGGCCAGCATTCTATGCAGAATATTGCCTAGCTGTTCAAGGTGAGTAAGGAACACCTTTGCACGATGAACACAAAATAAAGGTTAATAACATAAAAAATAGGATTGGTAGCATTCAATACATTTCAGAGCCGATTTCTACGTTCCCAGATGTACCAGAGGAGAACATTCCAACTGTTTGTGTCACCATTTGGTCTTGAGAGGCCACTGTAAAGGATCGGAAAAAGCTGCAGAAAGTTGTAAACTCAGCCAGCTTCATCATGGGCAGTAGCTTCCCCAGCATCAAGGACACCTTCAAAAGGTGATCTCTCTGAAAGGTGACGTCCATCATTAAGGAGCCCATCACCCAGGACATGCCCTCTTCTCATTGCTGCCATCAAGGAGGAGGTAGGTACAGGAGCTGAAGGAGCTGTTTCAGGAACAGCTTCTTTCCTCTACCAACCGATCTCCGACTGGCCAATGAACACAAACACTATCTCAGTATTTTCCCCCTCTTTTTGCACTGCTTAATATAATTGACATTTTTATATATACTTATAGTAATTTATAACTTTTATTATTATGTACCTTAGAGCAATGTATTGCTGTCACAAAACAACACATGACACATGCAACTGACATTAAACCCAATTCTGTTTCTGAACCCCTGTATCACTGTCTTCAATTTTAGTGCACAGCAATCCTCTAATCATTAATGATTTTAATGATCATGAACATTTCAGCATCTATAGTCTTATGCAGTAGAGAGCTCCAAATATTGATAACCTTGTGAATGGAGAAATAACTTGCCATCTCAGATCCAAGATATTGAGAGACCATGGCTCACAAGGCTAGATTCTCTTGCGGGGGAAACAGATTCAATGTTTACTCAAATAAGCTCTCTAAAAGTCATACATGTCTCACTGAGATCACCTATTATTCTTCAACAAAGAATGTGGACTATTCTTTGTGATTCTTACTCATTAGATGACCTTAAACAACAAGATATTTGTTTCACAAAGGTGTCTGTGATTTAGTTATTCTAAACTACAATTTCCCCTTTGTCTCTAATTTACTCTTTCATTCTATAAGCTTAACTTTGTTTATCTCTTTTTCAGATATTTACAAAAGCTGTTATAACCTGCTTTCATATTTTTACCAACTATTCCCTTTTATCCTCTTTATCGCCTTCTTTGCCGTTCCTTTGCAAACCTTGCCTTTCAGTCAAAAACTATTTTTAGCTTTTGAAGTTAGTCATTTTTCTAATGGAGTTTTGATTTCTCAAAGGAATATCTAAGGAGAATTATGAGTTATTTCTTTAAGTGTTTGCCATTGCTCATCAACCATTTTGTCCTTTAATCTAATTTCCCAATCCACTTCGGTCAACTTGCATCTCAAGTCTCCATAGCCATTTTATTCTTAATAAAAACCCTATTGTATTGTAATTATTCTTCACACGATTGTATCAAAATTGGTTGTCAACTGACTGCTCAGTATTTTGTTCCAGAAAACAGCATTTTGTGAAATCATCCTCCAAAGAAGTTCCGACAATTTGGTTTATGGAGACTCTATAAGATTAAAGTTTCCTTCAGTGCAACTGCATTATCATTGGCACAAGCTCCTCTAATAGCCTGATTTATGTGCTGTCTAACTCTATCTATATATACCACTATTTTCTGCTCCTTGTTCTCCTTTGCTCTGCACATACTGACTGGGCTAAGACCTTTTTTTATAACTGCTTTAACCTCATTTGTCACACTCAGTGTTGTTATAACTCTTCATCCATTTTGACTATATTTTTGAGAAACCCTGTTACTCTGGAAAATTTATTACTTCTTCTTGGGATTTTACTTTATTCCTAAACTTGGACAGTTTGAAAATACCACTTAGTAAGGGCTAATATACCAAAGTCCTTTTATATATATTTATATGATTATCCATCTATCATTAATGTGCATTTTAATATGGCACATTGAATGTTATCTTCTAGGATTTTTCTAGGATGTTGCCTCAGTTGTCTTGTAACAATTGATAATTTCACTTTACTGATGCAAGCTGCTTCATTTCAGTCAAGTTGTTATTCAGCACACTTGGAGATTTACCTTTCATTCTGTTTGTGGTCTTCTGCTGCTGCAGCCCATCCTCTTCAAAGTCTGACGTGATGCTCTTCTGCACTCCGCTGTTGTAATGGCTAGTTATTTGAGTTATTGCCACCTTCCTGTCAACTTGAAACAGTCTGGCCATTCTCCTTTGAACCCTCTCATTAAGATATTTTTATACCGCAGTATTTTATACCTCTGTAAGCCCTATAGAATGCTGTGTGTGAAAATCCCAGGATATTAGTGGTTTCTGAGTTTCCCAAACCACCCCATATGGCACCAACAATCATTCCACAACTAAAGTCACTAAGATCACATTTTTCCCCCAAACTAATGTTTGGTCTGGACAACGATCTTGACCGTGCCTGAACGTTTTCATGCATTGAGTTGCTGCTACATAATTGGCTGATTAGATATTTGTATTAATGAGCAGGTGTACCTAATAAAGTGGTCACTGAGGGCATTTGTGAAATGAAGCAAAGTCAAAGCCACCATTCCAGCTATTCCATGTATCAGCCAACTTGGTCAGTTGGAATCCATAAGATCCAGCAGCATCTTTCCTTAATTTTCTGATACCGGTGCTCCTTCAATTGAAACTTCCACTTCCAGCAGCAGTCTTTCATGCATGTATCTTAATCTCTAATCTCCCCCTCTACATTTTGCACAAGATCCAATAAGCAATCCTCAAAGGATGACGCAGACAGAAGGAAAGAAATCTAAGTTGATCTGATGTCAAATATGTCCATTTAATGCAAGGTAGTCACTAACAACCCAAGTACCTCAATGATCAACATAGCCAAATACTGCACACCATGAAGATTAATGCAATTGTACCAGCTCCCATTTGTATTCCTCCAGTCATACAGTAAAACATACCAAGCTATTCACCGGCTGTTGTCAAAATGAAGTTCAAGCCAAGGCACAGAAGATGATATTAGGACAGATAACTCAAAGCTTGGTTGCAGAGATAGTGATAAGGAAAGATGAAAATGAAGTGAAGATGCAGAGTTTCATGAAATCCAAACTTCAGAGCTGAAGTTGATGACAACAGAATGGTTAAATTTGAGATGAGAAGAAATGGCTTAGGGGCTGGGAAATTTAAATGCATTTAAATAAGTAAAAGACTGAATCAGTAATGGTGGCCATGAAACTAAGGCACTGGAGTAAAACAGCATCATTAGGAGAAGTACAGGAAATCTATCATTCTTAACCAGTCGGAATAACACGTGAATCTATATCCGTGTCAAAGTGTTTGATTCTCAGTTACCCTCTAAGATGTCCTAGCAAGCCAAAAGTAATTGGGGATGCAATAAGTGCTGGACTTCATGAATGAATAAAGGAAAATAGATTTACTTAAACCATTCATTGCTTACGATCATCACGTTCTGCCCAAAGATTATCGATTTTAAGAAGTGCCTGAATGGAATGAAAAGGGATGGATTCGATACCGTAAGTTTATTAGAGAACCATTGTTCTCACTTTTCTCATGTATGTACAGTGACCAGTGGCAAAGTAATTAATGGTTCACCATACATCTGCAACTGTATTGATTCCTCTTTAATTTATACGCATAGTCAAGATTTGTTACAAAAGAGAACTTGACTTTTATTTAAGTGAAGTAGAACAACCGCATTAAAAGAGACAAACATTTTTGTACACTGCTTTGTTTTTTTCTGTTTCACATGCAGAGATATATCCAAGATATCTTTGCAATTATGTAAATAAGTGAATCTACTCAGGTAATCTCATTGATCTCTGATATCGTTTTTGTTCATCTTATCTTTTTTTTTGCTTAAAGTGGTACCTTTACTTTTAATTGAAGCAAACTGACAACTTCTATAATAGCACATACTCCTTCCAGTGGACTGGCACCTAATGTTGTCTAACACATCTGAAGTCAGTGACTTGCGGCAACAGTAGCTATTGATGTTATTGTAGTTGCTTCAGCTACTGGAGAGCTGGAGTTGCTGGAGAACTATTTAGAACAATCGTCAATATCAGCTGGTTTCTTATGCTGGTGTATGAGACTTTTCAGAGTGGAGTGTCTGCAGTCGGATCATTGCTTGTTTGTTTATTTTATTTGTTGAGCAACAGGCCTTTCTGGCCCCTTGAGCTGTGTCACACAGCAGTACCCCAATTTAATCCTAGCCTAATTGCAGGACAATTTACAATGACCAATTGACCTTCTAACCAATGGGTCCTTAGTCTGTGGGAGGAAACCAGGGAAACATAAAAATATAGAAAACCTACAGCACAATACAGGCCCTTCGGCTCACAAAGTTGTGCCGAATATGTCCCTACCTCAGAAATTACTAGGCTTCCCTATAGCCCTTTATTTTTCTAAGCTCCATGTATCTATCCAAAAGTCTCTTAAAAGACCCTATCATATCCCCCTTCTTCGCCGTTGCCAGCAGCCCATTCCACACACTCACCACTCTCTGCATAAAAAACTTACCCCTGACATCTCCTCTCTACCTACTCCCCAGCACCTTAAATCTGTGTTCTCTTGTGGCAATCATTTCAGCCCTGGGAAAAGGCCTCTGACTATCCACACGATCAATGCCTCTCATCATCTTGTACACCTCAATCAGGTGTACAACCTCAATCTCATCCTCCTTTGCTCCAAGGAGAAAAGGCCGAGTTTACATAACCTATAAGGCCTTCTCATAAGGCATGCTTCCCAATCCAGGCAACATCCTTGTAAATCTCCTCTGCATTCTTCCTGTAGTGAGGCAACCAGAACTGAGAATCTGGAGGAAACCCACGCAGTCACAGAGAGAACATACATACAGGCGGCGGAGGGAATTGAGCCCGGGTCATTGGTGCTGTAAAGTGTTGTGCTAACCACTACACTACCGTGCCGCGCTACTACAGTCTATTAGTCTCTGTGCAATACTAGATTCTAATACTTTACCGCATGTGTTGCATCAGTCCAACAAATTTTAAAAATATATATTTACCATAACTCTTGTATTTTGTGAAAAGCTTAACCGCTCTGACAATATTCTCAGATGTAACTTATGATTGTGAGTACAAAGGTGATGATATCACATATCAAACACTCCATTTCATAGACAACACTGCAAATTCTCTGAATGTAAACTGCAGTCCATTATTAATAATCAGGTTTTCTGGTATTCTAAATCTAGCAAAGGCGATCTAAATTTCTTTCAAAGCATCTGCTCATAGTAATTGAAGAAATTCTAGTCACATCAACAAAGCAATTGTAATAATCACACCACAACGAGAATGGCCATATTACTCTCACAGATCAGCACTGACCTATGCCCAGCATGAAGCTACAAAGTGGTGATGAAATGATATTTTCTTACCTGGCATATGTCAGGGTGCCAAACACTACACTTTGAATAACTGTAATTACCAGCCATTTGAGTTAGTCTTGGATTCTACAAAACCACACTCAAAGCTAACATACTGAATGACAATGGTACTTTCCATCAGAGAACTGGGCCCATGAGCTACCTACTTCTGAATACCAGATTTCCTTGTACAGATAGTTCACCTCAGTAATCAGAGTGAAGACTTAGAGGCACTCAGACATCTCTGATGTGACCTTAGAGTATATTTGTTAACAACTCACAGCTATATCTGCCTCTGAGCTAGCTTATCTACCCCTATAAGATTCTGCTGTTTTGGACTTGAACTTCCAACTGAATGCATTTTACAGCGATTAGTATCATCTAGCTGATAAATCATTGATACAATTATGCTTGGAATCAATGTATATGCTAATATCATTTTACCACATTTGTTTGTACAATTTTAAAAGAGGAACAAGTTATTAGCACAGGAGCATTCCCTTAAGTGTTGCATGCAAAATTTAGTGGTGGAACAACAGTGTTTCCAACAGTCAGTGGCCTATTTCACTACTCGTCATTGCTTATCCATAGTTACACCGTTCAAATTTACCACGGGTAAACAAAAACATTGCAAGAGCTCCTTCTCACTTTGTTTGTATCTCATCTCCAACACCATCAATGCCCTTGATGCCTATGCTACAATTGTCCATTCTGCATCATTCTTGCTATCTAACAAGCTAGTTTATACTTTTAAGCACCAATTCTTGTAAGTCTTCCCAGAACCACTATGCATCTTTCTATTTTATATCTCTGAGCAGCCTTGCCAAATATGATCGATGAGGGTGAAACCTAGATATGGAGCAAATCCCAATCCCAACTAACACTGGATCTCTGCCACCTTTTACAGTGGGGACTGCTTTACAAAGTATCCAATAAGCATAACTTCTTTCCACCAGAGTTTCACTTTGCCTTCACTTAGCACTATTCCACATTCACTGCACGTTTACATTGCCTTTGGTTTGCTAATTCCAGCTCTGAACTCCATGACCACAAAGGCTCCAGCAATGACTTCGACTTGTTGAAGTCTTCAACCATTTTGTGCAATTTCTGTTGGAAAGCTTTTAATATACTATTGATTGCAAATAGTTCCAACAATACCTCTCAAATGGTACTTTCAAAGTAGTTAAGTATGAGAAATTGTAATCTAAACTCATTTGCCCAAAACCCATTTCAAACATCCTGAATCGTAAAGAATTTCAGCATCTTGTAGGCATGAGGCTGTCAGCTCTTTCAGAAGTTTTATTCAAATCTTTAGGATCTAGATGTGTGCGTAATGACCCAACTTTCTTCAACATTGCTATCACTGAATGAATCTTAGCGGTTATTGCAGTTGCAGAATGAGAATGATCTTGTCTCACAGTTTCATACTGTGTTTCTTTCAGCCTGTGTCTTAAAGCCACAAGCAGCTTGGGAGAGGCAAAATGTATTCGATCCCGTACAGTTTCATCAAACTTGATTCGGTACTAAGCTGTAAGTTGCCTACTTCCATCACCTAAGAATACTTCTGTAATAAGTACTCCTTATTTACTGAGTAATAATCTTTTAACACATATCTGGTGACCCCCCCCCCCCATCAGATGTTTTGATTAAGTAAATCATTATCATCATACTTGGCTTTCCATTCAAAGAGGTTTTAGAATCAAACTAATCACAAGCTGCCTGTCCAATTGACATTCATCTCACTACACTGATGTAACAGTGGTGTCTGCCCCAAACTGGAAGACCAACTTTACCATAGGTTACAATTGCAGATTTAAACAGCTCCACTCTAGCAAACTTAAAATTATTAGGTACTTCTACATGGACGTGAAGTAGAACTAAATTATGTTCTAATTTTGTATCTATTTGAAATGTCAAGCAATTGCCTGAATCGCATCTAAATGTAATATACTCATAAGCATTCATACTGTAAGCTTTGACCTCATTGATGGGAAAAAATTTCTAATTTTTAAACAAGCACTTTCTCCTTGTTCTGGCTACCCAATTCCATATAAATGATTATTTTCCACGCAGGTGTATTTGCCTTTAGGCACCTGCGAAAGTTAAATCGGGGTAAAGTTTTCTCGTGTAAAACTTAACTTCCCTCTCATAATTTTTCTTTGATCATAGAATTCCCTTCAATTCTAGTTGCAACCCATCACTGTTAGCCATAGAGATTTACTTAGTTTTAGGTACTGCACTTATCCTGGCGACCAACTAAAATATTCTTCTTGCTCCATGCCACTGGTTTTCTCTGAGGTCAAGTTAGTTTCTGAAAGCAATCTATCTTACACAGCTAAGTCTCCAAGTCCATACACAAGTCTGTCTTTGAGTACTTCTTCTATCAATACTGACGGCATCATGTGACAGTGAACAGTCTCTTCATCCCACTCAGTTTGTGTTGAAGTACTTATTTGATCAAATTACATTCCACATACATAAAATTTAAACTTTTTTGGGAAGTGAGGTGGGAGGGAGAGTCCAAAAGGTTCCTAAAGAGTCCTTTCTACTTTGTAAAGTTGTTCTCTTTAGGACCTGAAAAGCCTCACACTCGGAAGTCCTGCCTGTTGATTCAGCTAATTGCCCTCATGATGTCATGTGAACGATATTAATGCGATATTAAGACGTTACTGTGACACCAAACAATGAATTGTGAAATGTTCAGGATAGTTAACAGTGACACCAGTTTGCATATACTTGAAATTTTCCTCAGTTTGAACATATCTCCTTTATTTGGATGGAGAACAGCAGAGCTCACTGCAGAGACTGAATGCTTAGACCACTTTTGTGATTTCACCATCAACCTTCTCATGTCCAGAGATTCCAAAGTTGCTGCTTCTTTCACAGAGTTAAGGTGGCAGATGCCGACAGTTT
Source organism: Hypanus sabinus (assembly GCF_030144855.1). Lineage (NCBI taxonomy): Eukaryota > Metazoa > Chordata > Chondrichthyes > Myliobatiformes > Dasyatidae > Hypanus > Hypanus sabinus. The sequence continues at coordinate 44,134,798 of NC_082727.1, forward strand.
TAGCTCTACTACAATTGCAAAATCCAGAACAATAACACACGTTCTGCATATGCTCTATATCTTAATGCATTTCAGTAGTTTTCACAAAGGTGCACTTTGTCCAAGACACAGGAGGTACTGCAGATGTTGGAAATCTAAAGCAACACACACTACGCTGAAGGAGCTCAGCAGGTCAGGAAGCATCTATAGGTGGGAGCAAACATTTCAGGCTAAAAAACCATCATCAGGACTGGCTTCATCTTGGTCCAAAATGTTGACAATTTTTCCAGAAATTCACCTCAAAATTGCATATTTCTTTTAGTCCACACCTGGTATTAATCTCTAGGAAATCTACTAACAGTATACATAAGTGAGAAATTGTCCAGGGATGTTAATCCTTTAGCCTTTCTTGATGAATCAAATGATAGCGGTTGCTAAAGATACGTTTTTAAATTCATACAGTTGTATATTAGTAAATGGATAACAATACACATAAATAACCAGATATTTTTTGATTAAGGTCTATCAATCTTTTGTAAGCACAGGATGATACACTGGCTTTAGACATTTCATATGCAATGTCACATTTAAAGCAGGGCTTAAGCTAAAGAAAGCTCTTACTGACCTTTTAAACAACCTGTGTAAACAGCATCAGCATAAATACATCAGGTATATGGGGTAAAACCTCTATAGAACATCAACAAGGAGACAAAGGTTACAGAAGGCTAATGTCAAAATGCACTGTGAGTAATAACTAATGCTTACAAGTTTGATTGATAATGTTCCATGCAATGTCTCAATTCATCTTTTCTATTGCTTTGCTGAGAGAAGTCATATCAAATTAAACAGCAACACAGCAGGATTGATTTCACTGAACAAAGTAAACAAGAGAAAGAGACAAAGGAGGAAGTGCCATCGACTCTGACAAGTGTTCATATCTATTATTAAACATAGGCGTGAATGTGAGGGAGATCAAGGAGGCATCTCAAGGGAATGTAATGATTTCAATACATAATAAAATTGCAAGGCTTAATTAACAGTGGGAACATCAAGTAGTACACACTGAAAAAAAGTTCTAAATTCATGTGAGGAGGAAGAACCATCACACCTAGTGCACCATTCACAGGCGTGGTAAACTAGGTAATTCAGCCAAGCTCAGCTAACAGCAAGATCCATCATGGGGAGACACAGGAAATACAACTTCAATTCAAACAGCCCTTACACCAAATTGAAGATGTCTCCCAGTTCAAAAAAAGATCTCTGGAATTCTGTCATACTAATGCAACAACATGGAGATTTCTGCCTACTAACTTCACTAGGCTTGAGACCATTCCAATTCCTATGGTTGGATCATATTTTCCATTTGAATTTATGACAAGGACACCTCTGTCACCATTTGTGACTGACCTCAGGAGTTGGCCATTGGCGATCCCAGCTGCAGTCCATGCGATGAAGGTACTCCAACAATGTTCACGTGTTGGGGAGTCTCAGGGTTCCCAATGACGAGGAAGTAACAGTCAGGATGAATGTAACTTGGAAATGGAACTTGTTACAGTGGTGCTTCCCTGCATTTCTCTTTGCCAGTGGCAGAGGTCATGGGTTTGGGAGGAGCTGTAGAAAAAGCCTTGTCAGACTGTTTGGGTGCATACTTTGGGTGATAAATACTGCAGTTATTGTCCAGTTATGTACCTCATTTAATCAATAGTTCCCATTTCTAGGAAAAGGTATGCTGACATTGGAGACGGTCCAGAGGAGTTTTATATGAGAAAGATCTCAGAAATAAAAGGGCTAATGTATGAGGATATTTCAGCCTATAATTCCTGAAGTTTAGAAGAATGAGGGAGGATATCATTGAAACCTACCTGAACATTGAAAGTGGATGTGGACAGAATGTTCCCTATGGTGGGGAGTCTGGGACCAGAGGGCACAGCCTCAGAATAAAAAGATGTTGCTTTCGAACGGAGACAAGGAGGAATTTCTTTAGCTACAGGGTGGTGAATCTGTAGAATTCATTGCTACAGATGACCGAGTCATTGGATATACTTAAAGCAGGGGTTAATAGGTTCTTTATTAGTAAGGGTATCAATGGTTATAGGAGGAAGGAAAACGGATCAGCCATGATTGAAATGCAGAGCAGATTTGATGGGCCAACTGGCCTAATTCTGTTCCTATGTCTTAAAGTCCTATTAAATTCCTGGTCATTGGTCACCCCTGGGAATGTAATCAGAGGAAATGTAATATTGATAATGTCATAAAATATGAAAGGAAGGTACCTGATTTTGTCTAGTTGAAAAGATCACCAGTGAACATTTACGTGTCACTATGTAACTGACAGTATATCAGCAGATGCCTGACTGTCGTCCGGATCATTCATTTGCCAAGGGAATGGCTTTAGAGCAACTATAAGCTAAACACTGCATAATGATTTACGAATTTTCATTAGACGGAACATAATTGAGGAATGAGCCGAAGACAATTGGGCCCTCAGTGATGTCCTGGGACTTAAATGTTAGGCCTGCAACAGCCAGAGTTATTAGGGAAGTAAGTCTGTCACCAGCCAGTAGAAGAGTTTCTTTTGTGATCTCATTGCCCATATATTATGAAGGCAACTCACTGCTACTCTTGATTGAACGTTACCTTGAATCAGGCTGAAGGACTTCATGCCTCCATTTGCATCATCATTTGGTCATCTGGATTGTGGAAGCCCACTCCACTTCTCCAAAAGAGGGAGCCAAAGGCCTAACCAAGTAAAGTAACACGATTTGAGTTTTTCGGAAATCAGTGGGCTGTGAAAGATGAACTCCCTGGGATCAGTCAGTACCCCAGGGTTAGGGTTTATAATTGTCTCCGAAAAATGATTCTATCAACATTGAACCTTGCAAGGATTTATATGGCAGAATTCCTTTGATAACTCTGAATGTCAGGTCTCAAACTGCTAAAGAAACATAACGGAGGGACCAGTGTGAGGGGTGGCTTCCTCCTCATAGTCTTGTTCCACGTAATGCAAATGATCAAGTTCTTTCCCACTGATCCAGACTGGTTGATCTACGACCTTCCAATTGACCATTTTTAGAACACCAACTTGCATCCAATCTTCCTCTACTGCAGAAGCTTGTAGGCAAATCTCCACCAGAAGGCAAATCTTTGAGCTCTTTATATCATAAAACAATTCTAGAAATAAAATTACTGAAATTACTGTTGCTAAATTAGTTGGATGCTCTCAACTATGAGGATCACCAATGTCATTCTGGGATATTTCAAGACATTTTAATTCAAGGATCGTTGATAATTGATTTGGGTAAAGGCACCAGAGCCTAACTGGTTTCCTTCTGTACTCTGTCACTCTACAATAATCAAAAGATCATTGAAATTATACCAGAAGTTAACCTTAAGTCATTCTAATGCTGCCGGGAATAAAACAGGAGTCATTTAGTATTCAGCAGACCAGACGAGAAAAATAAAAGCAAACAAATTGGGTAAGTATTTATCAAGTAGCAATGCTCAATTAGTGCTTATTTCTAAATCTGTTGATACATTAAATTAATAGCATTAGATATATCAGGTGATGTTCAACACATCTGCGCATGTAATTAATAGTACCCGATTCAAACAGCTGCACAAATTGATTTGATATGTCCCAAAACTAAAAATGTCACACAGAATGAAATCATGCCCTTGTCTAGCCAAAGTTCAGGGTTTAAACATATAAACATTATATTATGGTTTTATTGTCTAATCTGTAACTAAATGCCATTTAAAGAGCAACATTCTAGCACAGATTTAACATAGTATTTTCTGTTGCATAATTATCTTCCTTGTTCAGTTTAATGCAAGCCATATAATAGTGTATAGAGTTAGTAGTGACCCATCTCTATGCTAAAATACCAAGGCAGATTGTATGAATTAATAGACAATGATTCACATCTGATTGGCATGAGCACGAGGGAAGGCCAGCTGCCTAAATTAATGTCAAGCTAACTTATTTACCAAAACTGAACTCATCCAACCTCATTACTGTGATTACATTATGGCTTAAATGATAAATTTCATGTTTAAAATGTTCAAGATTTAAAAATAACCCCAAAGCATATTTTTATCAGTGTGCAAATTATCATGTGAATTATTTACTGCTATTTACTAACAAAGCACCTTTTAATCTTTCTCATATTTGTCATGTCATAGAGCACTCAACACAATTTTATGAATTGACTTGAAGGGGTGCTTTTAACTGGGAATGGATGGCAATAATTAGTCTTCCATTTTACTAGTTCCACTGGTAAGATAACATCACCACGCAATGTTAAATATGTCCTTTGTTTTCTCTTTTTTGCAAACTAATTTTAATTTAAATCACTCTGGGTAGAAGAGGATTTGTGCATTTGGTACTTCACCCCTTCCATTCTCAACCACACTCACACTGTGAAATACTCAGGGATTTTCACTTATGTTAAATTAATTAAATCAACAGTTTCTAAATCTTCTTTTCTGCCTTTCCCCCGTTCTCCATGGTTACTTGTACTGACTCAGACTCAGTTACCTGAGCTCATTCTTTGCTCTCTTGATTCCCTTCATAATTACAACATAGTTTAAAGTTCAAAGTACACAGAATACCACTCAGCCCATTTTGTCCATGCCAGTAAACAATGATTTCATCTCTTGATCATTCCATATCATGTCTAGCCTACATGCACCCTGATTATGTCAACAGTGCTCTTTCCCCACGTTTTTTACATTGTCTTTTAAACTACTGCTGTTCTGCCCTTTCTGAAATATAGCATTGCATACATCAGTCCTTTCCAACAAAATAGCAGTGATCTGTACTCCCATTTCTTCTAAAGTGCCTGAATTTGTTACCTTGTCTAATGTAACCTTTCCACTCTATATGTCTGCAACAATGACATTTTATCTTTCAGCGTTCTCTCCTGATCAGACAAAATTATTGCCCCTCTATCACTGTTACTCTATTATCCAGCCAGCCCTACTGCTCTGGCTCTACACATGGCTGGAAAAAAGCTCTGAGATATTCTGAGATCATAACATGCTAACAACAGAAAAAGATGGAAATGCTCAGTAGGCCAGAAAGCATCTGTGGAAAAATAAATATTTTATGCTTAATGTCAGTGACTGTTAATCAGAACTCTAAAACATAATTGTGTTTACTGCCATTTTCCAAAGAGGTGTCATCTTCATATGGCTCATCTCTGATATTTCCTTTTCCTTTCTGGATCTCTCCATGTCTATTTTAGCAAACAAGCCTATACCCTTCCATAGCTATCTTGACAATGCTATGGCCATTCTAAGAAAAATTCCCGCTCTGACAAAGCACATCGGACTTGAAACATTAACTCTTGTTTCTCTTCTCACAGATGCTGCCTGACTTGCTGAGAAGCTTCTGTTTTAATTTCAGATATCCAGCATCAGCAGCTTTTGTTTTTCATTAATAAAAATGCATTTCCTTTAACCCATCTCAACCAAAGTAACATAGCAATGACATTTCTTGGCTTCAGTTCAGTACCACCCTCAGAGTCTCCAAATTACATGTGCCTACACAAATCATCATTCACACCTAGTTCTAATAATTCACAAGGTATTTAAACCCCCCCCCCCATACACACAAACTGATGTCAACCAAATCTTATCTTCATCTTCTGAATTTTGCTTCATAAGGCACTGCAGTGCACTCCACAAAGGTGTGGTTTTAGTGTTTTGAGCATTTATCTATGGTTTACAGCACAGAATTTGGACACTTGATCCAGAAAATTTGTGTCTGCATTTAAACATCCTCTTAGCTTATTACATCTCACTCTTTCAACACATCCTTCAGTTTTTTTTTCCCATCCTAAGCTTGTTCTTCCTCCCATTAAATGTTTCAAAACTAGTCACCTCAATCATTCCACGTGACGGTGATTTCTGCATTTAAACAAATATGTATCTATAGATTTCCTTAATGGATTATGTGGTAATTAAAATGTGATTGCTTAGCAGATACTTGTGGATCAGAAAATCCTACAAAAAGTAGTGGATCCATCACGGGTAAAGCCCTCCCCCTTCATTCAGCACATCTACACAGAATGCTGTCACGGGAAAGCTGCATCATCAGGGTCCCTCACCACCCACGTCCTCCTCTCTTCTTGCTGCTGCCATTAGGAAGAAGGTACAGGAGCCTCAGAACCCTCACCTCCAGCTTCAGGCTTTGAACCAGAGGGGATAGCTTCATTCAACCACATGTACCATCATTGAACTTGCCCACAATCTACAGGCTCACTTTCAAGGACTCTTTGTCTCATGTCCTCAATATTTATTGCTTGCTTTCTTGTTTATATATTTATTTATTAACTTATATATCTAACTTCCTGTTGTATTTGCACAGTTCATTGTCTTTTGCACATTGGTTGGTTCTCCATCCTGTTGAGTGCCGTCTTTCTTTGATTCTATTTTTTTTTGGATTTACTGTATATGCCTGCAAGAAAACAAATCTCAGAGTTTTATATGGTGACGTATATGTAGTTTGATAATAAATTTACTTTGAACTTTTGACCAGGTGCTATTTTACCCCTTATTGATTATATTAGGTTTGTAATGGCTCTACATTCAATATTTCTTTCTTTTTCTTAAGGTATCTTGAGGAACATTGCATTTAGTAAGTGATCCAATAACATAAGGTGCAACTGAATGCTCCATTTGAAATGCAGCCTGCCTGTGCTATATGTGCAATTGAACAAGTGAGTGTTTGATCCCAGATGCAGACATCAGTTCTCAGCTTGCCAGCATTCTGTAGCTAGTCTTCCAAATGAATGAAGCTGATGAACTCTGCACTCATTTCTAGAAAAAAACATTTTCAGAGGAGACTTTCATCTTCACCTTGTGTATGATGATCTACCCAGTTGCCAGTTTTGATCTCAGTGAGACCAATTTGATGAACTGGAGTCGGATAGTGGTGTAAAAGTTGGTGCTGCCCCAAAGCTTCAGCAACCCAAGTCCAACTCTGGCCCCAATGCTGAATGTTACGTTTCCATGGTCTCCCTGTGATAACATAGATTTCCACTGGTTTTCCTCCAATGGATGATGCACTTCCCTCACATATCCCAAAGATGTGCTGGACACTGGCCACTCTAAATTACCCCAAGTGAAGAAACAAGGTGGAGTTCACGGCCAAGTTAGAAAGTATGTTTTGCAGGATACGTGAGGGACTGCAATGGATTGCTCTGACAACCAACAGGTTCAATGGGATGGAGGATATCCTTTCATATCATGAAAAAAATGTCTGCACTCAGAAAGCAAATATTATTCCCATGGTGCACTCAAATTACCGTTTGTACATTCAGCATCATTACAGAGCCAAAAAACTTGGCCCTCACTACAACAGAATCTGATTTTGATGCAAAATGAGCCAAGGGCATCATTTTCCAAGGAATCTCACTACAGATTATTTCCATGTCAGGGGATATCATGACATGGTGTTCAGCCTAAACTTAAAGCACAAACGCAGCATCAGTGTAAGCAAGCCAGTGTACATCCATTTCACACATCCTTGGATAACTCATTATTGGGACTATGGTTAGTTTCAGAAATAGCACAAAAATAACATGTCAGTAAAGTCAGATGCTAAAAATGAAGTAAATGACGTTTGCCAGGATATCTTTCAAGTTCCTGTCAAACATCGTTACTCTATTTTGCTACATTACATTAGCAAAAACCCTGATACACACAGGCACATTTATTATTGGCTCTTAAGCATTGTAGAACACCCCAAATTTCTGCTTGGTTCTGATGAAAGGCCACTAGCTTGAAATACGAACCATAACTCTTGCTCTACAAATGCTGCCAGACTGGTTGAGCATTTTTGGCATTTTTTAAATTTTCATTTTAAATATCAACATATACTTTGACAATTATGAGAGTAAATGATTATCTTACCTTTGCTGACATTTCAGCCAAGACCACTGCATCTAAGGCTATCTTTTGGATTGGATCCCAAAATTTTCTGCTTAGTCATGGTTCAGCAGTCTGAGGTACTCACCTGCTTCAAGCAGGCTTCAATTATATTGGTATCTAGGAAGCACATGGTAACCCTGCCTTAATGACTATCACCCAGTAGCACTTATATCCACTGTGATGAAGTTTTTTGAGAGGTTGGCAATGAAACACATCAATTCCTGCCTGAGAGGTGACTTTGATCTGCTCCAATTTGCCTACTGGCACAGAAGGTCCACAGCAGATGGTATTTCATTGGCTCTTTACTCAACCCTGAAACATCTGGACAGCAAAGATGTATACATTAGGATGCTTTTTATCGACTACAGCTCACCATTAAATACTATCATCCGCTCAGGACTAATAATAAGCTTCAAGACGTTTGCCTCAATACCTCCTTGTATAATTGGATCCTTGATTTCTTCACTTGCAGACCCCAATCACTTCAGATTGGCAACAACATCTCCACATTGCTGTGTGTTTAGCTCCCTGCTCTACTCACTTTATACTTACGACTGTGGTGGCTAAGCACAGCTCCAATGCCATATTTAAGTTCGTTGACGAGACCACAAGCTTGTTGAATCCAAGGTGGTGATGAATGAGCATATAAGAGAAAGACTGGAAATCTGGCTGAGTGGTACCTTAACAACGACCTCTCACTCAATGTCAGCAAGACCAAGGAGCTGACCAGGAGGAGGAAACAGGAGGTGCAGAGGGTCAGCAACGTTAAATTCCATGTGTTATCATTTCAGGGGATATGTGCTAGGCCCAGCAGGGAATTGTAATGCATGGCAGTGTCTCTACTTCCTTAGGATTTTGCAAAGGTTTGGCATGACATCTAAAACTTTGACAAACTTCTGTAGATACGTGGTGGAGAGTATATTCACTGGTTGCATCTGGGCCTGGTATGGAAACACTAATGGAATTTGTTGGAAGATCCTGGGTAAAGCACTCTCCACCATTGAGCATCCATCATCAAGGACCCCCACCCTCCTTGGTCTTGCTCTCTTCTTGCTGCTGCCATCAGGAAGAAGGTACAGGAACCTCCTGACTCATAGCAATGAGTCACTCAATTTCGTCACTCAATTTCACTTGCCCATCACTGAACTGTTCCCACATCCTATGGATCACTTTCAAAGACTCTTCATCTCATGTTCTCAATGACCCTCCGTGCAGCTTTGGTTCCTCAAAGTGCCTTTTTACAGGAGGAAAAGAATGTCAAAGCTTGTGGACTTTTCTAAAGATTTAAACCTCTCTGGAAGAATGGCTAAACTTGAGGCACAAAATCTATTAAAATAATTTAAAATAAAGATAAATCTATTTAGAAATAAATAAGTAAACCTAATTTTTTTTTAATTAAACCTCTAGGCTAAACAATTATTCAACTGAGTATGATCCCTGATCCTAGCCTATGCCTGACTGATGTTGTATTGGAGAGGCAAGAGTTCTCAGTTCAGTGCTGGACTCCACGTGGAATCCGGTGATATAGAAGAGAAGAGACAAAAATCCTTGTATCTACCACTCAGCAAGCCCCAGATTAACAGCAGCTTTGTGTGATCTGGTAAGGAATTGAGTGAGGACAGTTGACTACTAGCAGTTCCCATTGAAGCCAACTCTTGGTAATTTCTGTCCTCCTTTCTCCTTCTTTCTTTTTTCCATTCCCTATTCTGATTACTCACTCAATCCTTCTCTTCTCCTCACCTGCCCATCACCTCCCTCTAGTTCCCCTCCACCTTCTCCTTCCCTTCCTTTCATGGTTCACTGTCCCCTCCTATTGGATCCTTTCTTCTTCAATCCTTTACCTCTTCCACCTTATCCTTCTCAGCTTTTACTTCATCTCCCTTCTCACACCCGCCTACCTTTCCCCTCACCTGGTTTCACCGATTACTTGTCAGCTTGAACAAGTTCCCCTCCCCTCACCCTCTTATCCTGGCTTCTGTACCCTTCCTTTCCAGTCCTGATGAAGAGTCTCAGCCCGAAACAGTGACTGCTTGTTCCCCTTCATCGACATGCCTCACCTGCTGAGCTTCTCCTGCATTTTGTGAGTGTTGCTCATGATATCCAGCATCTGCAGAATTCTTGTGTTACTTGTGACACAAGTAATCCTTGCTATTTGATCAAGAATTGGAGGTTCACATTCTAGCTTCCATGCTAGATTTCTAGTAATGGCTTGGCAAAAACAAAATGTCAACCACAAAGTGCAAAATGTAAATGACCCTCATAAATGAGGGAGTAAGAATTAAAGAGGAAGGTCATCTCTATTTTGGTGCTTTGCAGAGTAGTTGAAGCTCAAGAATAAAGCTACTCTGGGTGTTTTAGCCAGAGAATGATACATTTTGAGGCAAACTTTTAAAAAAATCCTTCTAAATCTAAACTTTGTGCCCACAGCTGAACTAACAAATGCGAAATCTAAAGAATCCTAACACTACCTCCTGGATCTCATAAAGCCCATGAGGCTGATGCAGTGAAATGTCCGTATAAATATTTTGTCAGTTCCTTCAATAGCTTTCTTCGTAGTAATCCATCCTTATGATGACAATTACTGATGGGGTTGGGGAGGGGTTTGGTATAATTTAGGGCTGGATTACCAATCAATTTAGCAACAGCAAATGTAAACCAGGCTTATATTAGTCTCCTTGAAACCTTTCATCAGTCTGCAGCATTAAATAAAAATGGAAGTTAAAAAATCCCAAGCAGTCCATGCCAGTATCATTTCTTTGCACGGCAGATGGATTATATACAGGCTGTTTCCTTTATTAAAAGATGACATAAATCACCATTGAAAAACTAGAGACCCCTACAAGGTTATCCCTGTACAGCTTTGTTCATGAAAGGTTCACATTGAAGCATTAGTGAAATTAATTCATCTTTCATAAGAGCTTTGAGCAGTATCTGTGATGTATGATAACAACCAATTTCTCACTACTGGCAAAAAGTATTCAGGTCTGATAGACTACACAAATCTGTTCTTTTTAAATAGCCTAACATTATCTCAAGTGCTGGTCCCAAAGGCATCATTTGAGATTCATATACAGCCAAGAGGTATAATAAATCACCATGAAAAGTTTTGTTAGTTTTATATGCAGTGAATTGTAATTATTTTGGATTGCATTATACCTCAATCAATGTAATTACTTTTAGATCATCTTTAAGCGGCAGTAATAAAGAGAAAGAAATCAGTCTTAAACCAATTGAGAGGATCATTTGCATATCTGTCAGTTGTACAATGAAGCAGGTTATTATTAAGATTAAAAGCGATGTTTTCAATCTGATATATTTACCAGTTATAAATACTCTGACTTTATTTACATCACTGAAAACAACATTAAATCATCTGCACAATAGAACAATTTTTGAGTTATAATACCTCAAAAAGCTGTAAAGAACTTGGGTCATTGTTTGAAACAAAACAGAGAAGCTTTACCACAACTTAATTTACAGGAAACAGAAAAGGAGCTAAAATCTCTTGAGGGATGTCCGCACCAGATTTCAAATAGGGAAAGCAGATAAACATGAAAAGACAGCACATACCGGCTTTATATAAGATGCACATCTAGGCACATGGGGTCCCCCAAATTTTGTTTTGGTAACATACACTCAATGGCCATATACTAGATACTAGGCCTGCTCGTTAATGCAAATATCTAATCAGCCAATCACGTAGTAGAAACTCAATGCATAGAAGCATGCAGACATGGTCAAGAGGTTCAGTTGTTGTCAGACCAAACATCAGAATGGAGAAAAAATGTGACCTAAGTGACTTTAACCATGGAATGATTGTTGGTCCCTGACAGGGTCGTTTGAGTATCTTATAAATTGTTGATCCCTTGGGATTTTCACACACAATGGTCTCTAGAGTTTACAGAGAATAGTACGAAGAACAAAAAATGTCCAGTGTGCGGCAATTCTGTGGGTGAAATCACGTTGTTAATGCGAGGTCAGAGGAGAACAGCCAGACTAGTTCAAGCTGACAGGAAGGCAATAGTAATTCAAATAACCATACATTTCAACGGTGATGTCAAACTTGGAAGGGTTTTGAGTTACAATAGCAATATTACAATAGTTACAATAGGGAAGGGTTATAATAGCAGAAAACCACACTGGGTTCTACTCCTGTACATCAAGATAGTATATGTTACAAGCCAGACATAATGTTGATTACGCTTCATGACATCAGGTCATGGGAGTGTTGAACAAACATTTCTATAACTGATCTTTAATGTAGAAATTATTGCAACAACATCATGTAATTAAAAGAGCCCACAAGCAATGATTGGAAGAATGTAGGTGGTTCTCTAACTACCACTTACCAAACTTCCTCTTCAATTCATTTGCATGCATCCTACCTCAATTATTCTATTTAGATTTTTTTGAATAATAAAATCTCTCTAAGAAACAACCTTGTATGTTTTATGTGGTAGAAGACAATGCAACTTACCTCAGGGAAGTAATCCTGTGGAAACTTTTCCTTTTCGAGCATTGGTGTGCTTTCTAATGTTTCTGAGTATATTTCTTTACCCGTTACTTTTTTGTACTTTTTAGCTAAAAGAAAGAAAGCACAAAAAACACTAAAACCATCCGTCAACAATGTGACTGATCTCCTCAATAAAGCAGTGTCTGCAGACTCTTCAATTTACCATAGCACATGCTGCTACACGCTTTCCTCTGATATGGTGATGTTTGTGATTAACATGCTTTATACTTACTTGTAATTAAATACAGAATATAATAAATATCAAGTTAATACTTTTCATATTAGATTTTAATTGCATGGGAAGTTTGAGAAAACATTTCTCTTGCTAGCTTTCAAGTTTTTTCACTCCTCTACCCCAAACTTGGTCAAAACTGAACACCAAAATTGGAGGTGAAAGCGAGGAAAACCATCAGAGCTTTCAGTGGGATCTGAACCATATGGAAAAATGGGCTGAAAAATGGTAGATGTAATTTAATGCAGACAAGTGTGAGGTGTTGCACTTTGGGAGGGCCAACCAGGGTAAGGCTTTACACAGCAGGGCACTGAAGAGTGCTGTAGAATCTGGGAATACAGGTCCATAATTCGTTGAGAGAGGTGTCACATGTACATACGATTGTAAAGCAAGTTTTTGGCACATTGGCCTTCATAAATCTTAAGTTCTGAGTACAGGAAATAGGATGTTATTCAAGTTAAGACTTTATTCCTTGGAACAAAGAAGATTGAGGGGAGATTTGATAGAGGTATACAAAATTATGAAGGGTATAGATAGGGTAAATGGAAGCAGGGTTTTTCCACTGATGTTGGGTGAGACAACTATTTAGAGGTCAAGGGTTAAGGTTGAAAGGTGAAAAGTTTAAGGAGAACATGAGAGGAAACTTCTTCATAACATATTGTGAGGGTGTGGAACGAGCTGCCAGTGCAAGTAGTACATGCAGGATGGTAGGACTATGGAGGGCTGAGGTCTTGGTGCAAGTTATTGGAAGTAGGCTTTTTAATTGGACTTGATGGGCTGAATGGCCTGTTTCTGTGCTGTACTTTTCTATGATACCATGACTCTGAAGTTAGTAGATAATCTCTTTACTTCTTTGGATGTATTTTCTATCAAGTTTGTGGCAGTGGTGAAGAATCCCAAAGAAGATTCCAGCCCCATATCTTGAAGTTGATTTTAAACCATTTTTCATTATCTTTGGCCTATATAACACTTATGATTGTGTGATTATCTTGGTATCATTGCAATTTCTGTCCAAAGATATACACAGTGTTTAGTCTAGGATAACCTACAGAGTGGGTAGTTTCAGAATGAACACACCACAGAAGCTTTCTGGGTGCAAAATGGTGACAGCAGAGGTTTTTACAGCTGGCTATTTTACTATCTGGATACTTAGTGAGGAACAGTCATAGAAATTAGGAGAGAAAGAGGTGACACAGTCCCTCAAACTGCTCTGCCATTCATTAAGTCCATAACTGAATGGAATATAAACTCGATTCTGCATTCCTGCCGTCTCTCTCTAACTTCAAGTACCATTATTTATCAGGAATCTACCCGCATCTGCCTTAATAATATTCAAAGATGCTGCTTCCACACTTTTTGAAGAACTGATTCCCACAAACATATGACTTCCTGAGAGGAAACAAAAGGCTTTATCTCTGCTATAAGTGAGTAGCCTCTTTTCAAACAGTAATCCTTGTTGCAGATTTTTCCATGATGAAACATCCGCTCTTCCAAGACCTTCCAGATGTCGCTTCTCACACTCTGATGGAGACGTCGAGAGAGAAGCTTGCAATTTAACAAACCTTGCATGCTCATGATGCTTTCTAACCTCTAGTCAGGGAGAAGGAGGCAACGTTACGGAGTCACACGGCACAGACGCCCTTTGACCCACTAAGTCTAAACCAATCAACAAGCACCCATTTATACCAATCCGACACTAATCCCATTTAATTCTCCCCACATTCCATCAGCTCCACTCAGATTCGACAGGTAATTTACAATGGCCTACCAGACCTTTCTCTCTGAGGAGAATTTCTGTGACAGAAATGAATTGCACACTGCAAAATGGAGCATGGATCCCTCATCAGCACCTAGAATGATTCTAGACTACAAAATTCAGATTGGTAGTGACCTTGACCTCTGAGAGAAAAACAGTCTAAAATGAGGGTGTGTGGCTGGAACTCAATAAAAGCTTGAAGGATCATTGACTTTGAAACCCTTGGCCTACAGACAATCAAAGGCAGACACCTAGTTAAAGAAAGACTCTGGAGATTAAATTAGCAAGACACTAGTAAGATTTCTCTCTCCCTCCTCCATTGACCTTATGTATGGCCCTGTTCTTTCTGCTCCTGTAACAGCTGAAAGAGCAGTGGGACCAATAGTATGGCTCCCATTTTTCAGCAAAAATATCAGAAACTTGAGCTAAGTAACACACACAAGATGTTGGAGGAACTCAGCAGGCCAGGCAGCATCAAAGGAAAAGAGCACAGTCGATGCTTGGGCCAAGCATCTTCAGCAGGAACTTGAGTACAATTGTTGTCTTCAGTTCTATGTCACTCAGTGAGATCTCCTCCAAATGAGTCTGCAGGTAATTAATAATTATATGAAACAATCCCTGCGATTCAGATGGGTTTTTCTATAAAAGGCCCACACCTGAAGGTTGCTCTTAGGGCTTATGTTAAAGCCAGCTGGAGTAGAGATGATTAGGAAATTTCATTCTCAATTAAGCTTGGTAACTGCAATACTCCTAGTGTATGTGTCTGATATCATGCACATGCTTTAAATGTAACTCTCCACTATTCAATGCAGTTTTGTGAAGAAGATATCTGATTTTTTATTTGAATAAGTTGCAGAAGTTATTATTTCATGTGTTCTTTAAAGAAAAACTGTCTTCCAAGAAAATTTAATTTATTTTTTGCACGATCATATTGTTTTTGCTGTTGGTCATTTGCCTCCATTTGATTGGCTGGCAAGATGTTGACAGTAATATTCCGCATTTGCAGATGAATGAGTCAATTTCACAGAGGACAATTAAACTGTGATCACCATGTGCTTCATATTAATGGGTATTAAGAGCAGAACAGCAAGCAATCGACATCTACAGGAAGCATTATGAACTTGTTATTTATCTATTGAGATACAGCATTGAGATAAAGGACCTTCCAGCCCTTTGAGTCACGCTGCCCAGCAACCCACCTATTTAACCCTAGTCTAAACAGGGGAGGCATGGTTGTTGCGATGTGTTGAGTGTGATAGTGTAGTGGGTAGTGTTTGCTGCTCTCATTTTCAGTTTGCACTGCTGGCTAGCAGTCTTGCGAAGAGGAGAGCTGAATGTGTAAGTCTCTCCCTGCCAGTACACAGCCTCTCCGACAGCAAGCCTCACGTAGTGCCTTCTTGCTGGCATCATACGGAAACCGAGCTCCTTTCGGACTCAGGCTGAACTATAAAGGACAGGGAGGAGATCTGGCCCCTGCACACATAGCATGCAGGCCCACCAGTGTGTGGACATGCCCTGGTGCTCATAAATAGACCCACTGCTTTGTGGGAACCTTGGGAGAGACGACGGCTATGGGAGTAAACCCAGACAGCAAATCCGGAGCTGTACATCATTGACCATCCTTCCAGCAGCTCCTGCAGCCAAGCTGGTGCCAAATGTAGAGCTTCACAAGCTTTCCTTTGGACTACACTAGTGAGGCTGAGAGGGGGATCTTTACTCAGGCTTGTGATGATGATGATCCATCTATTGTCCTTTGAGGAAAGATGAATTGCCAACCACAGTCATGGGAGAACTTACAATGACCTATTAACATACTGATTGGTATGTCTTTGGACTGTGGGAGGAAACCAGAGCACTTGGAGGAAACCCACATGGAGAACATACAATATCCTTACAGGCAGCAGCAGGAATTGAACCTGGGTCGCTGGCCGGTACTGTAATGTGTTGTGCTAACCATTATGCTACCTTGCCGCCAGTTACAAATACAGAACAGTTACAGTTCTAATCATATTTATTGAGCAATGTTACACTAAAACTCTAAAAGTGCAGAAAAAAATCTACCACACAACAGGATATCTAGGCTAATATGTTTATATAATAAATAGATGACAATGAATTTATGCATACCAGTTAACTAGATTCACTAGAATGTTACCTGAGTTTCAGCACCTAAATTACAGAGAAAGGTTGAACAGGTTAGGTCTTAATTCTTTGGAGCGCAGAAGGTTGAGGGGGACTTGATAGAGGTATTTAAAATTATGAGGAGGATAGATAGAGTTGATGTGGATAGGCTTTTTCCATTGAGAGTAGGGGAGATTCAAACAAGAGGACATGAGTTGAGAGTTACGGGGCAGAAGTTTAGGGGTTACACGACAGGGATCTTCTTTATTCAGAGAGTGGTAGCTGTGTGGAATGAGCTTCCAGTAGAAGTGGTAGAGGTAGATTCGATATTGTCATTAAAAAAATAATTGGATAGTTATATGGACAGGAAAGGAATGGAGGGTTATGGGCTGAGTGCAGGTCAGTGGGATTAGGTGAGACTAGAAGGGCTGAGATGGCCTGTGTCCATGCTGTAATTGTTATATGGTTATGGTTACAAGAATTACAATTTATTCCAATAATATTGGACTTCATAACTTCACTGTTATAAGATCTGCTAAAGATCAATCCCTTAATCTGGGAACAGGGTTCAAAACTACTTAAGTTCTTACTTCCACAGACGGCTTTTTCATGATAGCTAATTTGATGTCATTTTCAATTAAATGCAGTTTTGTTACATACTGGTTTCTTCTGCTATGGTTCATTGTGAATCAGATGGATGCTGTTTTTAGAAATATTCAGACTGTTGTTTAAAGGAATTTTCCTCCATGTTTATATACTGAAAAGTCAATTTTAAAGATAGAACAATAATGCAGGAGTGTTGCAGGGAAGTAGCTGTGTGTGTGTGTGTGTGTGTGTGTGTGTGTGTGTGTGTGTGTGTGTGTGTGTGTGTGTGTGTGTGTGTGTGTGTGTGTGTGTGTGTGTGTGTGTGTGTGTGTGTGTGTTTGTGTTTGTGTTTGTGTGTGTGTGTATATGTTACTATATATACACACACCATGTGACTTTAAATGTATATCTCCTGAGATATACATTCAGTGGCTATTTTATTAGGTACACTTGAACACCTCGTTAATGGAAGTATCTAATCAGCCAATCATGTGGCAATAACTCAAAACATAAAAGCATGCAGACATAGTCAAGAGGATTAGTTGTTGCTCAAGCCAAACACCAGAATGGGGAAGTAATGTGATGCAAGTGACCTTGACTGTGGAATAATTGTTGAGGCTAGATGGGGTGGTTTGAGTATCTGAGAAACTGCTGATCTCCTGGGATTTTCACACACAACAGTCTCTAGAACTGTGCTAAAAAAACCAGAACATCCACTGCACAATCGTGCTGTGGGCAAAAGTGCCCTGTTAATGAAAGAGGTAAGAGGCAAGTGGTCAAACTGCTTCAAGTTGACAGGAAGGAGGTAGTAAATGGTGTTACAACAGTCATGTGCAGAAGAGCAACTCTAAACGCACAACACTTCAAACCTTGAAGTTGATGGGTTACAGCAGCAGAAGACCACACCAAGTTCTATTCTAGTACCCAATAAAGTGGCCACTTAGCTTGTATACATGTACGTATACAGTCAGGGGTTGCTGGGGGCAGTGTGGCTTGAGGGACCAACTCCACACTGTATCACTAAATAAAATAAATTTTAAAAGAAAAAAATACTCAACAATTCTCTTGTGATGCAAACAAAGCTTAGATTGCCCATGGTAGTGTTGCTGGGCTTACCAGTAAAATGTAAAAATAAACTCAGAAAACAGATGTGCATTTCTTGTAACACCACAGTTTCATTACCACGTTGCCATGGGTTAAGGGTTATAGTCATGAAGGGAGACTTTAGAAAGCTGGACTTTTCCCACTAGAGTTGAAAAGGTTAAGGACCAATTTATTGGAGAGATTGAAGAATATGAAGTGTTATGATAGGATAATTTCATGATCAAACAAAATTCAATCTTACATGGACCATAGTGAATGGGGTTAACTAATGTATTGCAATGATTCTATTCTGCACCCAAATAATGAACTGGAAAGTTTAATCATTTTGGATCACAGCCATATATTCAAGCATTCTATCTTCTAGTGGTGAATGAGGAGTCAGTTTCCTGTCTGAGCGAATAACCTGTTCAAAGATTATTTCTTTGTTGCTTGACTATCAAACTGTATATTCATATTTCACTAAGTATGGCAGTGTTTTAATATAAACATTGCACAACAGTACACTTGAAGTGAAGATCTCTGTGGTATTTTATTAAGAAATGAGACAGATATTTCATAAATTGATTTATAATGAGAAAATGGGGAATGTAAAACTTTCAATAGAAAGCAAGATTAGCAGGCAATCTATTTCTCATGGTCACAAATATTCTTTATCACTGATGTTTTTCTAGACTAAGGCAACTCCCTTACATAACAGAAGTAATTTACTATTTATTTTTTTAAATACCGGAAATAGGTTTTAAATCCTTATGGTCACAGATAAAATTACTTTTCATTCACAAGCAATTTAGTTGATTCACTTCAAAATAATTGAATGTACAGTTAATTTTGTTATCAATGTTGTGATATGTGTGCACGAGATATCTGAGGAATGAAAGCAGCAGTGAATGAGTTAATTAAGCACCAATTACTTTGTTAAGCAATGAGCCAAAACTGCCAGCTGTAAGAAGCTTTAGGTAGGGTATCACATTTAATCTAGTGCCAAATGCAATGTCAACATCAATAAATACATTAATATTAATGATGATTACTGGGTCCGGTAACAAATGGTATCTGATGGTATTTCAAAGCTTACCTTTAAAATCAAATTGATAGGTACTTTTCAAAGACTCATGAAGAAAGTAAAGATTTCCTAAAGCCTGAAAAAGAAACAAAGGTTTAGAGGTTACGTTTTATTTAACTCTGGTGTATGTAATAATTGTAAAAAATAAAACAATAAAAACATTTTCATGAAATCATCATGTGGCAATGTCTAAAAGATATTTTCTGCAATAAAGCGGAGGACACACAACATTAGAATGCTGCAAAGGAGCCATGATGAGAATGGTGATTTTGCAACATATTGGCAGTCATGCTTTCACAGTTGCTCAGTCACATCCCAAATACCAGTGGGCATACAATTGCAGTGAATGTAACATCACTAGAGCGGGTGGGCATCTTGTTTAATCTGCCTGCCTTAGCACAGTGATCTTGTGTTTCACCGTCTATTCTCAGTTTGCTGCATCAATCCGAACCCACATAGCCAAATCTCCTAGTTCACTCCACTCTACCCGTACCTTGTTTATTTGCTACACCCCTGACTTCTTGTTCCTTCCTGGACCTGGCAGGCTGATTAAAAGAAAATGTGCAAGAGACTATAAACTCTAGCTAAGCAATTGCACAACCTCACCATGGGTGAGATAATATTTGAGCTCCCTAACACAGCTTAAACCTGTGCAGAAAGACTCATTCTCCACTTTCAGCATAAGCAGCTCAACAAGGACTAAGCTCATGGCTTATCTAGTGACCTTATTTGGAAACATGGAGAAGACACAAAGTTGATCTGGTGTGATGAATTGGGACCAAGGCTTGGGCATACTACAGCTGCTCCGGAAGCAGATCTGGGGACTCAGTCTGGTTCGGAATGCTGATGGCTAGATTCTATTGTTTACATGATTTGTATTATTTTCTCTCTTTCTCTGTGCAGTGGTTTTGGTCTTTCTTTTTCTTTTAAATTGGGATATTCGGGTTTCTTGCTTTGTGACTGCCTGTAAGCAGACAAATCTCAAGGTGTATAGTTTATACATTCTTTGATAACAAATCTGCTTTGAATTTTTCCAATTAGCAAATCACTTCTACCATATAAGATTTTAAGTCTGAGTTTTTATCTCAAATGTAATTCTATAATAAATGTGCATCATGCCTTCTTGTTTGTGCCATGTCGCAACATCATTATCATGTGCCATGCTTTCTGTCACACTTGCATGAAGTAATCTCAGAATCAATGTTTCCTCTAAGCTGCATGGATGTGGGGCTGCGCAATCACTGAAATACTTTTGTGCTCTCAGCCTTTGTTGCCATGCAGCTGGAAGTTTCTTCTATAGAATTTTAATGTAATTTTGAAATTATGATAATAAAATTGTGCAAACCTTTTTAATTAATCATGTGTTAATGAATATAATCCATAAAATTTCAAAACAATAAACATACCACAATCTTTACTTTGTCCATGTTAGAATTTACAACACTGTTGGAAGTTGTAACAATAGACACAGAATGGAAGTCCATACATAGCTCATTGTTAGTAAACTGCCAGCCTGCTGAATGCAACATGAAAAATTGTCTTTGGTGTACTGTATTTTATTATTATAAAATCAAATGTATGTCATTTTTCAATTTTCATTCAAAATATTCATAGTATGTATGTTAGAAAAAAAACAATTAAAGTGCTATGCAGCTTTCAGGCCATGTAAAGTTTCTTGCTCAGAGTAATGGCTGGTTTGCACAGCTGTAAAAAAATGTAGAGGGTACATTGCTCAGAATCAATGTTCCCACATCGGTAATACATCATAATTGAGGAGGTAGGCAGGCAGCAAGTAGGAATGAAAAGTACAAATCAACATGTTTAACATGCTACAAATCACAAATAGACAGGTAGAAAGATTTATATTTCAGTGATGAAACCATTTCAAGAACTTGTTAAATTGTTTTGGATCCTTAAAATTCAACTTGTTGCCTCTGACAAGAACTTGCACTATTTGGTTGTGCTTTATTATCTTTCTGCCATAATATTTTCCTTCAATTGTTGCTGCCCATTTCACTCATGCCAAGTTTTCTAAAGCAAAAGACAAGTAGTGAAGTCTTGCTCCTTGCTGCTGTACCTTTCTACAAGAGAGAAAAATCCTGGAAAAATAGTTTATAATACGTTTCAAATGGGTATTGAAGCTGCATTACAAACAAGGGAATATCTGCAGATGCTGGAAATCCAAGCAACATATACAAAATGCTGGAGGAACTCCAGGCCAGGCGGCATCTATGAAAAAGAGTAAACAGTCGATGTTTCGAGCTGGGACCCTTCTTTGAAGCTGCCTGTTGCCTGTGCTGAAAAGTTATAGATTGTGATCAAATGAACAAATCACATCACATTTAATGAACTGTTACCTAATTACCTGTAATGAGTAAAGAGAGGTAACTTCAAAAATTACAATAGGATGGATTTGGAGATTAAAAGTGGATTCTTGTTTTTTAGATGATACAAGTGACCTTCAGGATTGACACTGACAGTTGTAGCAAGTATGTACACAGTAAATCATAAATAGTGAATACCTATGGAAGTAGGCTGCATAGGAGCCCAGGGTTTCAATCATGGCACAGCACAGTACTTTAGCTAACTCACACTCTCAACCTTGTGTTACCTTCACATTGAATTAGGGTTTCTGCCAGGCCTGTCAATTCACTAAATAATTCACAGTGCATTGGCACCAGACTCCTTTTGTATGCTCTCCAATGAATCTTTTATTCTGAGCTGTCTGCAGCAGTTTGTTTCTGATCTTTGGTGAGATTAGAACTGACTATCTTTCTATCTGCTCTTGCTGCAACTATCCAAGTCCACTGACTCACTATACACAGATCCTAATGGGATGGTGTCAGAGCTGTTGGCTGTGAGTGTTAAATTAAGGGACATTGTGATTAGACCCTGTGATTTCAGTCCTTCAGGATGACTTGAGATCATTCTTCAACAAGGTGGTGGTGGCATCTGTTGGTCTCGAGAGACCATGGATCTGCTCCTGGAGTTTCCAGGGCGCAGGCCTGGGCAGGGTTGTATGGGAGACCGGCAGTTGCCCAAGCTGCAGGCCTTCCCCTCTCCACGCCACCGATGTTGTCCAAGGGAAGGGCACTAGGACCCATGCAGCTTGGCACCGGTGACGTCACAGAGCAATGTGTTGTTAAGTGCCTTGCTCAAGGACACAAACACGCTGCCTCAGCAGAGGCTCGAACCAGTGACCTGCAGGTTACTAGTCTGATGCCTTGCCAACTAGGCCACGAGTCAACAAGGTGAACATCCGGCCCAGATAGGGTACCTGACCGAGTTCTAAAGACCTGCGTTCATTAGTTGGCTGGAGTGTTCACTGATATCTTTAACTTCTTGGTTTGGCAGTCTGAGGTACCCACCTAAACCAAGCAGGCTTCAATTATACTAATGCCCAAGTTAACTTGCCTCAATGACTATCCTCCAGTAGCACTTACATCCACTGAGATTGAGTTCTTTGACAGTTTGGTGATGAAGCTTATCAATTCCTCCTGAGAAGTGACTTGGATCTGCTCTAATTTACCTACCATCACCACAAGTCAGCAGGAGATGTTATTTCATTAGGTCTTCGCTCAACTCTGAAACATCTGGACAGCGAAGCTGAATACATCTGGATGATCTTCATTGACTACAATTTGACATCCAATACTATCATCACCTCAAAACTAATCAATAAGCTTCAGTGTTTGGGCCTCAATACCTCTTTGTGTAACTGGATCCTTAATTTCTGCACTTGCACACGTTTCAGATTGGCAATAACATCTCCACAATCTCCATCAGCACGTGCGCGCCACAAGGCTGTGTGTTTAGCTCCCTGCTCTAGTCACCTTATACTTATGAGTGTGAAGCTGAGCACACCTTTAATGTCATATTTAAGTTTACTAACGACACCACTGTCGTTGGCCAAATCAAAGGTGGTGACGAATTAGCATATGGGAGAGAGATTGAAAATCTATCTGGTGGTGCCACATCAATAGCCTCTCACTCAATGTCAGGAAGACCAAGCAGACAATAATGGACTTCAGGAGGAGGAAACCAGAGCTCCATGAGTCAGTCCTCATCATAGAGGGCCAGCAGCTTTAAAATCCTAAGTGTTATCATTTCAGAGGATCTGTCCTGGATCCAGCATGTAAGTGCCATTATGAAAAAAGTACAGCAGCACCTCTCCTGTCTTAGAAGTTTACAAAGACTTGGCATATCAGCTAAAACTAAGAAAAATTTCTGCAGATGTGCAGTAAAGATTACGCTGACTGGTTGCGTCATGGCCTGGTATTGGAACATCGACTCCTTTGAATGGAAATGCCAACAAAAAGTAGTGGATACAGCGCAGACCATCATGGGTAAAGCCCTCCTCACCACTGAGTACATCTACATGGAACGTTGTCATAGGAAAGCAGCATCAAGAACCAGGCCATGCTCTTCATCAGGACGATGATACAGAAGCCTCAGGCCACTCACTGTCAAGTTCAGAAACAGATATCACCCCTCAACCATCAGGCTCTTGAACCAGAGGGAATAACTTCTCTCATACATCACTGAACTGTGTCCACAACTTATAGACTCACTTTCAATGACTCTTCATCTCATGTTCTCAATATGTATTGCTTATTTTTTATTATTACTGTATTTTTTCCCTTCTTTCTGTTTGTATTTGCAGTTTGTTGCCTTTTGCATATTGATTACACTGTTTCCTATTGGGTGCAATCTTTCATTTACCTGTATTTACTGTGAATTCCCACAAGAAAAGGAATCTCAGGGTTGTAAATTAGGAGTAGAAATGTTGTTCAGGAACACACACATATCTAGAGTCAAAGAACACCACTACACAGAAATAGACCCTTTGACCCATCTAATCCATGCTTCCTAGTCCCATCAAACCATACCTGGACTATAGCCCTCCACACCCCTCCCATCCATGTACTTATCCAGACTTTGCTTAAATATTGCAATTGAACCCATATCTACCATTTCTGCAGGCAGCTTGTTCCAGACATGCACCACCCTCTGAGATCCCCCTCGGATTCCCCTTTAACATTTCACTTTACACCCTTAACCTATGTCCTCTAGTTCTAGCCCGCTTATATTTACCCTGACAATATCCCTCAAAATTTTATATACCTCTCTTCAAATCTCCCCTCATTCACCTATGCTCCAAGGAATAAAGTCCCCAATCTATTCAACTTTTCCCTATAAGTCAGGCGCTCAAGTCCTGGAAATATCTTTATGTAGTTTTTCTATTCTTTTTTCAATGTTATTCATATCTTTCCTACAGGTAGAGGACAGAACTGCACACAATAGTCCAAATTTGGCCTTACTAAACATCTAATACAACTTCAACATAACATCCCATCTCCTGTACTCAGTACTCCGATTTATGAAAAGCTCACTTTATGACACTATCTATCTGTGACACCACTTTCAATGAATTATAGATCTGTAATCTCTGATCCCTTTGTTTGCCACACTCTTCAGTGCCCTACCATTCACTGTGTAATTCCTACCCTGGTTTGTGCTCCCACAGTGCAATATCTCTACTTGCCCGAATTAATTTCCATCTGCCATTTTTCAGCCCATTTTTCCAACTCTTATAGATCACACTGCAAGCTTTGATAACCTTCCTCGCTGTCCACTATGCCTGGTATCATCTACAAATCCGCAAATCCAGTTTACCATATCATTATCCAAATCATTAACATAAATGACAAACAACAAAGGACTCAGCACCTATCCCTGTGGCATACCATTAGTCACAGGCCTCCAGTCAGAGAGAGAGAGACAACCATATTCTGGCTTCTCCCACTAAGCCAATATTAAATCCAATTTATGGCTTCATCCTAAATACCAATCAACAGAACCTTCTGGAACAGCCTCCCATGTGGGACTTTATCAATGCCCTTCCTAAAGTCCATGAAGACAAAACCCACTGCCTTTCTTTCATCAGCTTTCCTGGTAATCTCCAAAAAAAAAAATTCTCTACGTTTGGTTTGACACGATCTACCTTGCATAAAGCCATGTTGACAGTCCGTAATCAGGTCCTGGTCTATCCAAATCCTACCCCTTAGAATACCTTTCAATAACTTGCCCACTATGATGTCAGGCTCAGTGACCTATAATTCCCTGGCTTATTCTAAGAGCATTTCTTGAACAAAGGAACAACATTAGTGCTCCTCCGGCATTTCACCCATGCCTAAGGGTCTTTTAAATACCTCTGCCATGATCTCTGCAATTTCTGCATTAGCTTCCCACAAGGTCCAAGGGGAGACTTTGTCAAGCCCTGGGGACCTATCCACCTTAATGTGCCTCAAGATAGCAAAGCACCTCCTCTTCTGTAATCTGGATATGGTCCATGACCTCACTATTGTTTTGCTCAGTTCTATTATCTCCATGTCCATCTCTTGAGTAAATACTGATGCAAAAAAAAACATCTATTTAGGATTCCCCCCCTCTATTTTGGCTGATGCATAGATGATCTTCACATGAACTAAGTTTGTCCTTTGCTAACCTTTTGACTCTTTTTACATCTGTAGAAACTCTAGGGATTTTCCTTCAACTTGTCTGCCAGAGAAACTTAATGCCAGCTTTTAACCTTCCTGTCTTTCCTCATAAGTATTTTCTTGCATTTCAGATTTTCCTCAAGGACCTCATTTGTCCCTTGCTGCCTATACCCAGTATGGATATCCTTCTTTTTAACCAGGGCTTCAATACCCCCCACCCCCAATAAACTTGTAAAGTCTTGCTTTTTATTCTGACAGGAACAAACACAGTTTGTTCAGTGTTTTGGAAAATGAATCCTCGGCTTCCTTTACTATCAGACCCTTTTTTTGCAAGTTAATTCTGAGCTGAGTTCTGTGATCAGTGAGCTCTTGGTTAGCAAACTAAGCACCAGCAGACCGACCTCCCACTATCACAGTCTACTGCCTGCCATGTCTAGTGACTGTTCTCTTTTCCACCTCTGCTGAAAGTTAAGATCAGTTCTGACAGAGGCTCTTCCACCTGAAATGATGATTGTTTCTCCCAGCAAAAATTCTGTGTGCCATGCTGAGGAATTCCACCTTTTTCTCCTAAAAAGGTTGTGGTCAGCTCAGGACAGAAAAAAACAATTGACCACTGAGTTTTCATGGTGCACCCTGTGAAAAGACTAAGTGTTTAGTGAAATAGCTAAAAATGGTGACTGCTTTATCTCTTAAAACAGCGATTTGTAATTTTAGATCAGTTCTAGTGTTGCGAATTTAGTTTTAATCTGAACAGAAAATTAAGGATGTCTTTCCAGTTTAAATGTCTACAGGGGAATATGTCACAATGGGCATGGCAATGTTGGTACCCATGTGCAGACGAAAGACAGACTCTGATGTAGAGACGTCAACCCAAGTCTGTTCATAAGAATTCCAACAGAACATCAGTGGCTCAGCTGAGCCACACCATGAGACACAATATTCTCAAAATAGGACACAGCAATTAGAGCTAAATCTATTTAAATAATACAAATAACACAGAATCCCCAAGCCTATCAAAATAAACTTAGCAAATTTAAATAGAATGCACCAGGAGACCACATTATGAAGATTGAGTCGCTCAACAAAAAACACAAGGAACTCTTAATGATGATGAACTCTCATTAAACAACAATTAACCAATTCAGATGTTCTTAAAAACCCTGGAACCCAACACTCTCAGGCTCTGCACAGAATCCCGAAGAACTCATTACAAATAGCTTGTGGCTCAACAAATGGGTACTCTGACAACATTAAAAGTCACTTTCTTTGATACTGAATCAACACATTCTGCTTTGCCCTATAAGGTACATTCTAGGGTCCTTCTCCTGTGGGAGTTGAGGGGTGGGTGGCGGGGTGTATACCCCTAAACCACTGTATGTAAATATGGAATAACAGAGTGCCACCTGGGTGGCAAAAGTGTGGAAATGTAAAGACTGTAATGAAAGCATTTGTAAAGGACTGAGAGTCATTGAATGGTTAATTGTACCTAAATTTATTTTTGAATAAAGTATATTTTGTTTTAAAAAAAGGTAATTTTGTTTGTACTTATGAAAATAGTGCACATGTACAAAGAAACATCCCTATAGGTTGGCATAGCATATGACAGGTCTTTAGAATAAATTCAGAGGGTAGAAATCTCATTATCTTATACTTTTAATAGTCTTCTGTTTTAGAATTAGAAGTCAAATGTATTTTCATTTATGGAGTTCTTGCCAAAAGGTATTTACACTATTTTTAGGGTATTGCCTTGACCTTGTTAACACTTATTATCAGGACTGACGTGGTTGAGTATTTAACAACAACTTCAATGCTCTGGCTTTCAGATCAGATACTCACCAGCTGACTGATAGACCGAGAGTCTGCACCTTGACAACAAACACATTTACGGATCCTTGTAATCTCCTCGCCACTTCAAAATCACAAATGTGATGTCCTAAATAAAATCTGTTCTCATTACTTCTACATTAAAGAAAAATATCTGGAGAAAAGATTCCAAGAGTAAAATGCTGCAGATCTCAATAGGATTGCCATTATTTTGTTAAGCAAAGATTTATTTAAGGAAAGCTAATTTGATAGATGCACTTTTCATCGATAAGGAATTGTAACAGACTCATACACAAAAAACAATCTGAAATGTGAAAGCACAACCAAGATTTCTTTATCTGTGATGAATTCTAAAAACCGACAGACAAAATATTGATTTATTTCACAAGAATGACATTTAAAGGGTATCTCTATTAATCTTTCTGGGAATATAAAACATATGGTAAGTAAATAAAATTTGGGGGGAAAAATTGGAATGTTGAAGATGCAACCGAAGAGGAAGAGATTTAATTGACATTTTTTTCAATGATCATTTTCACTAGGAAGACACTAACGTGGCCAGAGTTCTGTCTCAGTAACCACTGCATTATTTATGAGTACCCACACATCTTGAGATTAAACATTTGCTGATTTGTCAAAAGCCCAAACATGAGGTCCTGCCCATCTCCTTGACATATTAGTTCATCCACCGCAACAATACCATCATACATTTAATTGATGAGTACTTCTTATTGTGACCCAACCACTTTGTACTGAGCTTACTGAAAGTGGCAAATGAAGAAAACCATGAGAGGCAGCCTGTCACATTACTCAAGGTGAACAACTTCTAAGACAAGGACAGTTCCATCTATGTGGTAATGTTATTTTGATGTTGAGAAAAATTCATTTTGTGATCAGAAATAGCAAGGTTTAAAAAACAAAATCCATCATTTATCACTTGCCTATCATAGTAGTTTCATGAAATAGAGCCCCAGGCCAAAATGTAAAAGGGTAGATACGTGTTAGATCCTTCAAATGAGGACCATGAGTGAAGGAACAATAAGGTGCACCAGGCTTTGTACTTTTGCCCCTAGATGGCCAAATAATGTCTGCCTTCAACTTACGGTAAGTTACAGTGTGAAGTGCAGGAAAATTATCATTAATGCTTCACACTGCCAAAAAAATGTGGATCAATCATTAGGAAAATCAAAGTGTTCTGACAAAGGGTCTTGAACCCTAAGACATCAATTCTATTCCTCTTTCCAGATTTGCTGTCAGTCCTGTTGAGTGTTTCTAACACTTTCTGATTTTAGCTCAGTCTTTATTAAATCGGTAATGATCATAGTGCCTATCTCTTAGGGATACTCTTTCAATAGTTTGATCTTGACATTGCAGGGGAAATAACTCCCAATGCATTGCATTTTAAATGGTCAGGCAGTCAAGCTGGTTAGAGGAAACTTAAGGAGAATCACTTAAATCTTCAGTGATGTGGACAACCTCTACATGTGTACAAGTTAAATTACACAAGGTTGATCTTGACACCAAGAGTCTGACTAGAATGATTTGTGTGCAAAGTACACTCTTAACATAACAATATTATTCTGGCAAGTAATCATAACCACAAATATCAGCTTTGTATCTGATGTAGTCTGCTCTCTATATTCTAGAAAAGGCAAAAGAATCATACCTAATATAGAAGAACTAGAATTCTGGGTTCTGGAAATTAATTTCTTTGTGCCAGAAATGGGATGAATATGAAGAGGGAGAAAGAAAATATGGGAATGTGAGATTCATGGGTGAGTGGGAGCTTGTGTTTTTTTTAATAACACTTTGCTTTTTCATTTAACATCTGATAATTAAGCTGAGAATTAATTAAAACACATTGTGCTTTACATTAAGGTATAAAATCTTTTCTCACCAGTTGTGCTCAGTGAGTGTATAGCTATGGCCCTGGTATTTTGTACCATCAATGATAGCATCCATCCTGCAGGCCTTCATGTACTTACAACTGTATTCCCTCAAACACAAATTAAAGGACATGGTACAAGGCTGCAGTTTAAATCATATTGTCCAAAAGACTAATTGTTTTCTCATGCTGCTCATCATCAGCTCCATTCTGCATTCCATCTTTCTGAAGCTGTTGAATCTTTCCATCTTCTGCTGGTTTTCTCAGTTGATACGTACACATTTTTCACAGATGTTGCACTTTTTTTTAACAAAAAGCCTTATATTAACTACTCCAATTTATTTAGACAATTTGATGTGGGCCAAAGGATGAGTCATTTTCTCCAATTACTGCAAATGACTTCTGCTTTACAGAATAACCAGTAATATCAGTGCTGCTTTCACATAACATATCATTTTAACTTCTTTGGGTGTTATTTTTTTGGCCTAAAATTGCTTTTAAACTACTAATGAGTATAACTCTTGCATTTCTTTGCATGCAGGTTCATTGTTATAGAATACATTAGGGAAGAGTCTTCTTTATATAAGACTTCGACCACTGTAAGACGATTTGCCTTAGGTAATGTGAGTGGTTTAAATTGTCCAGTCAGTAGGTGGTGTAGAAGGATGAATGCCTTTTGTATAGTGTATACCATTCTTCTTGGAGCTGCTTCACTGCATTAAGCTGATTGATCCATCATCCTAAGTACAATTCCCCCCCCCCCCCACAACAATAATTCTCTGTGGCTGCAGGTACATGTACAAAAGGCATTGCAGTTAATAGCTTAAGCTACTCTGACAACACCTCCCAAACCCATATCTCCTACCACCAGGAACAACAAGAACACCACAACTACAGGCTCTAATCTGAGATGCCCATCATGATGAATTGGGCACATACACTCAATCCTACAGCATTGCTGTGTCTAATTCCTGGAACCCTCCATCCAATAGCTCAATGGGAGTACCATGACTAAAAGACTGGCAGAGCCCCAATTCAGAGGCTAACTTACTTAGGGATCATAACTTAGATCATTTAGGGATGGGCATTAAATGCTGGCCCTGCCACAAGCCCAGATTCTGATAGTAAATATATAAAAAAGAACAATGGGCATTGTGATAATTCATTTTGTCTTGTCCAGAGCTTCAATAATAAGGGTGAAAAGTTGAATTAAAAAAGAATCAGACCTCAGCAACTGAGAATAAGCCTGATGTTTGGCATTGAGAGGTTGGTTATGGCCAAAATCAACTCCTGCCTAAGCAAGAACCTGGATCTTCTGTAGGTTGCCTATCGCCACAATAGACCTACAGCAGATACAATCTCATTGGCTCTCCACTCAGCCTTCTATCACCTGGACAATAGTAATACCTATGCCTGGCTACTGTTTATTGATTACAGCTTGGCATTCAACACATTATACCTTCAGGTCTAATTAACAAGCTCCTAACCTTTGGTCTTTGTACATTACTCTGCTAATGGATCCTTGACTTCCTCATCGGGAGACCCGATCAGTGTGGATCGGAAAAAGAATCTCCTCCTTGCTGTCAGTCAACATTGGCACACCCCAATAATACATGATTAGCCACTGCTGTACTCTGTCTACACTCACAACTGTGTAGCTAGGCACAGTTCAAACACCATCTATAAATTTGTCAATGACACTACTATTGTCGGCAGAATTTCAGATGGTGATGAGAAGGTGCACAATAGTGAGACAGATCAGCTGGCTGCATGGTGTTGTAACAACAATCTTGCACTCATCATCAGTAAGACCAAGGAACTGATTGTGTACTTCAGGAAGGGGAAGTTGAGGGAACACATGCCAGTTGTCATTGAGGGATCAGCAGTGGAAAGGGTGAGCAGTATCAAGTTCCTAGGTGTCAACATCTCTGAAGATCTACATGGCTCCAACACACTGATGCAATTACAAAGTAGCCACAACAGCCACTATATTTCATTAGCAGTTTTATGCTACGTCACCAAAGATTTGCAAATTTCTACAGATATCCCATGGAGAGCATTCCAATTGCTTCCATCACCATCTGGTATGGAGGGACCACTGCATAGGATTGGAAAAAAAGATGCAGAAATTTGTAAACTCACCAAGCTCCTATGGGCACTAGCCACCCCAGCATCCTGGACATATTCAAAGGGTGATGCTTCAAAAAGACAGCATCCATTATTAAGGACCCCAATCACCCAAGACATGCCTGCTTCTCAGTGCTACCATCAAGGAAGAGGTACAGGAGCCTGAAGGCACACAACTTTGTAGTGTCACATTCAGCTTTTCAGGAACAGCTTCTTCCCCTCCGCCATCAGATTTCTGAATGGACAATGAACCCATGTACACTACCTCACACAATTTTTTTTGTCTTTGTTGCTCTCTTTTTGCACTATTTAATTTATATGTATATTTATTTCTTTTTGTAATGGATAGATTTTTATTATTATATATTGCAATGTACTGCTGCCACAAAATAATAAATTTCAAGATATTTGCCAGAGATATTAAACCTGATTCCGATTCTGATTCATTAATTAACACGAAAGATATCAGTGCTTCAAGAAGGTGGCTCCCTACCATTATCTCAAATGCAATTAGGGATGGGCAATTATGTGCGACAATAACCTGAAAAATGAATAAAAACCCTGCTACCATAATTTTAACTTTAAAATGAAAATAACAGCTCACCAAGGGTTGACATCAATCACAGGATTTAAGAGATATCCCTTTTGCTGTATGTCACTAATCATTCTAGAAATCTAGGTCTAGTCAGTGGTATCAAATGTGTTTTTAGCGGTGGCAACATGTTCTGCTCTTATTACGCAATTCAGTTCTGCTGAAGTTAATGAAACTGAACTTTAAAGGCACAGAAACAATGTGCTGCCACTATAACGTTGTATATTTGGCACTCTCGACTGGCAATTAATTTCTAGGCAGTCTACGCACATCTGCATTACTTTCAATGAAATATTACTCTCACTATATAAGTATTTTCACCAACCATGAATCTGAGAAAGTGGAACAGGCAAAATTAGTGTTGCACACAATTAAAATAAGAGGGGGAAAAGACTGCAGCTTATTTTGCTCTTCAGGGAAAAAGTCTCTATTCTGGCACACCAATCTGGATATAATTTTCTAAATTATATCTTTATTTTTACAAATAAAATTCAGTTGAATCAACAGTTAAAAATCATGCAAGAAGAAGAGAAATGAAATCTGGGGATGAGTATGCAAAGATTCAGTTACTAAATGCATTATTTGTGTAAACAACCAACACTCTTAAGGATGTGCTGGGTGGCAGTCCACAAGTTTTGCCACACGTTCCTGTGCCAACATACATATCCTCAATGCTTGGCAGAACAACATAAGCAATAAAATGGCAACAGCAAGACAAGCCTCTTTCCACACGGACAGTCATCCAACTCCAGGACAAGCCTCCGGTCTCCAGCTTCCAATCTTCAGACTTCGGCTATCTGGATTCAACTTCCAGACTACTGGTTGGCCTGCAGGCTTCGATCTTCATTATTGACAGGGCCCCGAGAGCATGCCGACTGATCGTCCTAGTGACCTGCTTGCATGGACATCCAATCCCAGGACCCACTGACACTGAGGCAACCCAAAATCCACACGTCCTTCATCACCCGTCCATGTCATTGGCCTTCGAGTGCGTAGCAGAGGACTAGACTCTGGATGTCCTTCATTCCCATGTCTACTTCGCAGGACTTTGAATGTAAGATGCAGAGTGGAGGCCTAATCTCTGACTCCTTCATATCCCTGTCCCTAAATCCAAATCTGATCTCTAATTCCCCCACATTCCTGACCCTCACTTGATCACTAACTCCATTCTCTGCGCCCCCGCCCCCAACCATGCCTACACACTTCTAAGACAACTACGTCTGAACCACAATCTTGACGGAGATCCCAACTCAGTGTCACCTTGACCGATGGTAAATCACCAACATTATCTCAGTTGCAGTTATGGGTGAGTCAATAGCGACTCAACGACACTGAACATCATCAACAACAACAATGAATGTTGGCAGCCCCAGCTGAAAAAGTGAATTAAAATTTTGCGGCGATCACAATTCAAAATGAGACCAGCATTTTCCTAAATGGAGCACTGCCCCCCATCCAAACAAAACCATGCCAAATGTGGACAGCTTACGTTGCACGCCCAAGGAAAGCCAGACCACAGTACCATGGTCTGCACGACAGCTGCTAAATGCTTTGGCAAAGTCCTGCTCCCACTCCCACAAGCTGCACAGATCAATAGTTGATTTTTTACTCATTTTTGAACACCTTTAATCATAAACACATTAAGAAGGACAATATAAACAAATTAAGTTACAACCCAGATGACATCCTATTTACATAAGCTATAGAATACTTTTGCAGTGATACTCAAGTTTTATTGCTTTCATGAATGTCAAACCTCCTTAGTCAATAAACCAAATGTTTCCGGGTCCACTAATATATACTTAATTCTCACTTAATCAGGTACACCTGCACACCTGCTCGTCAAAATGCAGGATAACTAAGCAACCAATCACGTGGCAGCAATTCAATACACAAAAGTATACTGACATGATCAAGCAGGTCAGTTCCTTTTTAGGCTAAACATCAGTATGAGGAAGAAGTGTGATCGAAGTGATTTTGACCACGGAATAATTGTTGGCGCCAGACAGGGTGGTTTGAGTATCTCAGAAACAGCTGATCAAAAGCAGAATGTTCTTCTCTAATTTCCGTTAATGCCCCTCCTCCCCTTCTTACCCCATCCCTGACATATTTAGTTGTTTGCCTGTTCTCCATCTCCCTCTGGTGCTTCCCCCCCTCCTTTCTTTCTCCCGAGTTCTCCCGGCCTATGATCCTTTCCCTTCTCCAGCTCTGTATCACTTTCACCAATCACCTTTCCAGCTCTTAGCTTCATCCCACCCCCTCCGGTCTACTCCTATCATTTCGCATTTCCCCCTCCCCCCTCTACTTTCAAATCTCTTACTATCTTTCCTTTCCGTTAGTCCTGACGAAGGATCTCGGCCCGAAACATCGACATCGCTTCTCCCTATAGATGCTGCCTAGTCTGCTGTGTTCTACCAGCATTTTGTGTGTGTTGTCTCTTGTGTCTATGGTCTCCTGGGATTTTCATGCACAGCAGTCTCTAGTTTACAGAGAATGGTGCGAAAAACATTTAAAACAACATACGGTGAGAGCGGCTCTGAGAGTGAAGACACCTTGTTACTGAGAGAAGACAGAGGAGAATTGCCAGACTGGTTCAAACTAACAGGAAGGCAACAGTACCTCAAATAACCACACATTCCAACAGTGGTGTGCAGAGGAGCATCTATGAATGCACAATGATGGACTACTAAAGCAGAAGACCACCTTTGGTTCCACTCCTGTACCTAATAAAGCAACCGAGTGTTTAATTCATTTAAAAAGTACTGGATAGGTGCAATACAGTTAAAATCACACATTCACAAAATCAATTAAACCTTGTGGTAGACACAGAACAAATCTGAGACCTTTAAGAGTCAAGTGTATAGGATTTGAACTGCGTAGAGCCCAAGTGAGATTTTCTTCCCTTAGGAAACCGCCTGCTCTTAGCAATCTGAGAATCGCCTTGCTGCCAGTTTTGATCAAAAACTTTCTTTTATTCAATTTCACAGATTTCCTTGATGCCATTTGATTTTCTGAACTAAGTCTCTACCAACAAGCAACTAGAATGCCTTGCCCATGAAGGCAGCAAACTCCCAAGGAATCGGCACCCACACTCAGTGAATAAAATTGCCAGTCTAGATTTTTATTCAGGTCTCCTGTGCAACCCACTGAGACAACCCATTGTTCACAGCTCTATTTACTTACATTTTTTTAGATGAAAATTGGGAAATCAACAAAGCCACAATAAATGCTGCCACAACAGAGACATCATATATACAAACTTAGTTCATGAACAAAATTGCATACTTAAGTTTATAACTCACAACCTATAATTAACTGCATATGACTAACAATAGAGCAAACCAGCAATTGTGCATGTAACTATAAGTATTTAGATGTCAGAGTTCAAACTAAAATTGAGCAATGATTTCTTTTAATACTTTGCATGTCATTACTAGTGAATGGATTAGAAATTCCAATCAAAAAATATTAATTAGAAAATGCTCTGCTGATAGCACCCTGATCTCTTAACAATAGCATATGTCAATTATATGTTTGTCACGTCTCATTTCATTGATTTTCTGCCATTTTCATTTGAAATAATTAAAACTATATTTTACATATTTATAAACCTCACTGTCAGTAGTTCTACTTAATTTTCCATTAGTAAAATGCATCTATTAACTTCTGAGTAGGGCCCAAAGGAGAAAATGAGTAATTGCATTAACTGCAGACAGAAATAAACACAACAATCATATTGTAAATGATGTTTTATGGAGCATTATGGAAAAGTATATCTTATCTAGAATTTATTCACGTAATCCAGCCACTAAGCAATTACTCCCGTTGAGCAATTCTCTCAGGATTAGCAAGCTACCTGTATTCACTAACAAGAGAAAATCTGCAGATGTTGGAAGTCCAAGCAACTCACCAAAATGCTGCACAAAATCCTGAAGTGTCTTGGCCCGAAACATCGCCTGTTTACTCTTTTTCATAGATGTTACCTGCCCTGCTGAGTTCCTCCAGCATTTTGTGTGTGCTACCTGTATCCACTTATTTCTTTGTTGAATATGACTTTTCTAAATTTGCTGTATTTCATTTGGTATCCTTGTGTATCCAGTCAACATGTGGCACAAGCTGAGTCATGAACTGATGCTGAAAACCACCCATTTATCTGTAATTATGACAATACTATTCAAAACATCCATCAATTAATAAAATGCTCATCAATAAATAATCATTTATGAGTTACTCTCATTCACTTTGAAGCTCTCAAGAACAAAGTGTCAGTGGCGGGATACAGCTGCACCCATGCAGTTCAACTCAAGTCAACTTTTATTGTCATTTCGACCATAACTGCTGGTACAGTGCATAGTAAAAATGAGACAATGTTTTTCAGGACTACGGTGTTACATGACACAGTACAAAAAACTAGACTGAACTATGTATTATAAAAAAACAGAGAAAGCTACATTAGACTATAGACCTACACTGGACTGCATAAGTGCACAAAAACAGTGCAGGCATTACAATAAATAATAAACAGGACAGTAGGGCAAGGTGTCAGTCCAGGCTTCAGGTATTGAGGAGTAGTCTGGTTTTGAGAGCCCGAATGCTTCGGAGCCTTTTCCCAGACAGCAGGAGGGAGAAGAGATTGTATGAGGGGTGCACGGGGGTTCTTCATAATGCTGTTTCCTTTGCGGATGCAGCGTGTAGTGTAAGTGTTCATGATGGCAGGAAGAGAGACCCCGATGATCTTCTCAGCTGACCTCACTATCTGTTGCAGGGTCTTGCGATCTGAGATGGTGCAATTTCCAAACCAGGCAGTGATGCAGCTGCTCAGGATGCTCTCAATACAAGCCCTGTAGAATGTGATGAGGATGGGGGTTGGAGATGGACTTTCCTCAGCCTTCGCAAAAAGTAGAGACGCTGTCCAGTTGTTTAGGTGCTGACCTCACCTTCATCAAGTGAAGAGCTTTCCCATTAAGAGAGGGCCTTAACTCTCAAGTTGACCTCAAGGACTAGTCCTCTATTTATGACAGTGCTCTGCAATATCCTGCTGTTGTGAAAGGTGCTATATAGATACAAATATTCTATCCATTATTCTCAAAAGCTCATCTCTATTCTGTCCATCCAGCAGAGAGGAACAGTTGAAAGATGAAGCAATCTGAAGAAAAAAAATGGAAGAATGTCAAATCACCCCAATATCGAAAAAAATTCCTATGATTGACACAGATGCATAAAGTTGAAACTCTGGACAGCTAAGGTAAGTTTACAGTAACTCTGTTACTTAAATTAATTTACTTAGCAAAAGCTCATAGAAAAATTTCTAATGCTTTCACTAAATTATTAGTATCAGTTGTGTCAACTCTGTGAATATTTCACTTGAAAAACCTGTTCCATAATTACAAAATAGATATTGAGCTGTGGCATCTGTTACATGTTAACAATGAGAGGTGTGACCAGCAAACAGGCATGGCTCACATTTATGTAAATCCATTAAATTTTATATCAAAAAGGATAGGCTGTAAGCTATTTATCATCGCTGATTTGAGCTTATCAGACACGGTACATACCATTAATGTTTTATTAGACTGTATTGCAAAATGTCTAGTCTATGCTTAGTTTTCTAAAGAGAAATTGATAATATCAAGTCTTATAATATATTTGCTTTAAGACACTAATTTCAAATATTCTCTGCGCCTTGATATTATTAATTTCTCTTTAGAAAGCAGCAACATGGACTAGACAAATGGTGTCTAAGGCATTGCAAATTTTCATTGGTTTTCATCCATATTCTGTCATGGAACGTCAGAAACAGAACAAATCCTATTGCCCACTTCATTTAATATCTGTGCGGTCATTGTCATAAAAAAAGGGCATTACATTGTAACTGGATACACTGAACATATCAGAGCTCATATTGAACTGCTCCAAGTTTGAGAATCTTTGGAAATGTCATACATTTAACCATGATTGATTTATAAACTACAGAAGTTAAAAAAAAATTAGAGTTCAAGTAAATATGAAATAATTGGACAAAGCAGTACCCCAGTCTGACCTGCTTCAATCAAGCCCTTTCAAGGTTGCCTGCATTATTGAGAAATATGTGCATAATTTCATTTTGTCTACCTTCCAACATACAATGTTAGAAGTTAATTAAATTGCATGTCCATTGTGTTCATCCACTTACAAAGTTAATGATATTCTGCTTCTGAATTGAAGAGCATTTTATAAAGCATACACTATGGGACCTGGCAGACGGTACATAGTGCAGTTGAACTCTGTCATATTCCCCAATTACAGATCTTCCAATTAGGGTAGAAATGAATAGGTTTTTTGTTTGACAATTTAGAACATAACAAGTCAGTTCCAGACAGAGGGGCATGTGCTAAGCTTATTTTAATATGCTGTCCTTGTTGTATTTTTAAATAAAGGACATTACTGATATTTGTAATGACAAGAGAGATAGAAAAAGGAGCAATTTTCTTCTCTGTTAAGGTACAATACCAGACAATATGTTGAATGATTTGTTTTGCTGTGGTTTGAAAACATCCATGATTCACATTCCAGCAGAAACGGGATATTCTATGAGAATACTGGGAAAAAGGTAATCAAATGCCTAAAACCTGACATTAAAAGTGAAAATTCTGGAGTAGGTCAGCAGCATATGTTTCTCTCCCCACAGATGCTGCCAAGCCTGCTGAGTACTTTCAGCATTTTATTTTATTGAGCCCTTCCCTCACTTCGAGCTATGCCACCCAGCAATCCTCTATAATCTAGGAACAATTTACAATGACCAATTAACCTACCAACCAGTACACGGTTGGACTGTGGGTGGAAACTGCAGCACCCGGAGGAAACACATTCAGTCATGGAGAGATGGTACAGGCAGTGGCAGGAATTGAACCCAGATCACCTGTACTGTGAAGTATTGTGCTAACAACTCTCCTACCATGCCACCCCACTATACTACCGTGCCACGATACATTTACCATAAACAGAAAGCTAGAGGTTTTATCATGAAGTGCATTTGAGTTACTAAACAAAATGTTTTCTTTGAGAAGCAACTTACTGTGATCTCAAGCTTCATATTTTGTCTTTGGGCCTCGGTGTGTTTCATGAGCTATGAAGCATCTGGACAGGAACACCAGTGTGTAATGGCATGAAATGCACAACACTTCTACAAACGTTCCTCACATTTGGGAGGCCCACAAGATAGGTTGATCACAACCCAACAATGGCCCTGTAAACATGACAAAGCAATCATGACTCCAGCCAGCTCCATCCAGACCTCCACAACAACTGATGGGTGTTCAGCCCATTCTTGCTAACCAGCAATAGTAAGTACCTTCTCCTCAAAACCCCAACATGAACTAAGCTCAGATATATTCTGAATCTTGCTAAATATTTATTGAGCAGGAGTATAATTTGTATTAAGGTGGAAACATCGCATAGTTGTGTAAAAATGACTAATCAAATTCTAAAGACAAGCACTTGTAATACTTGTTTCTTCACTCTTTCTTTGATGATTCTCACTTATATTCCAGCTGTGCTGCCATTCACAGATTGATCTTGTGATAGAGTCTGCTTCATATTATTTTGTATCAAAGAACTCAGAAAAGAAACAAATGGCTTGAGAAAATGGATCTTAGTTCTCTGGTTGGGTGCTGCTGTGCCAGTTAATTTATTATGTTTCATTTTGTTTCATTTCAAATAACAATGCAAAGAAAAAACAGTAAGAAGTCTGCAGTCCATTTCTCAATATGTATTTTTTGGATAGGTCGATGCCATTTCTAACTCTGTAAATGTGCATTGGCTAGCTTGGTTCTGCAATCTTGACAGATTCTATATTTAACTACTAGCTCTTCAAAACAGGGTTAAGACTCAACATAGCTAAGAAACGCATTTTATTTGTACGATGAACCGTAACTAAAGTAAGTGTCTGCTCAATAGGAACCAATAAAATATTTCCACACTATAGACAATTAGGATTTGAATATGAGCATAATTTCTCTCACTGCTCATCACTGCAAATGATGTAAAGGCAAATAGTCATGGTCCCATGACCACTGTTCAGTACATGAGTAATAACAGCTACTTCTTCATAATTCAAAGATACTATATACATATTATTACACACAGGATTCTATGTAGCAGTCTTCTGCCTTTATTGCATTGTGCTCCAACTACCCTTCTTGATTTCCTTTGATTTTCTTTTAACAATAGATATAATGACATCAGTACTGACACACTGGAGCAGAAGAGATGCAAAACAAGACCAGCTGGCAGAGAGACAAACAGGGCAGCCATTTTTATCAAGGAGAGGGTCACAACAGTCATATCAAAGAGGCCTAAATCCAATCTGCTGCAAACTGCCAAATCACAGGAGATGAAGGTCGATGTGGAGGGGAAGATGCAGTTCCCAGAGGTGGTGCAAATCACACTTCAACTAGACATCGTCCACCAAAGAGAAGAAAATCATCCTAATGGAACTCACATGGGGGGAAGGATGCAAGGAGGTTCATGGGAGGAAGGCCCTGGTGTACCAGTCCGTAGTCCAGGAATGCAAGTACAAAAGATGGCAGGTGTGACTATTGCCCATGAAGATTGGCTGTAGATGGTTCATGGCAAGGTCGGCATGGAGGTTGCTGTCTGTGCTGGGGCTTGATGAAAAGAGCAAGAACCAAGCAGCTCGCAGGATGGGGGTGGAAGCAGAAAGAGCCTCTTTCTAGATATGGAGCAGGTGAGAGGGGTTGAGCTGGAAGTCAGGAGCAGATGGGCAGTGACTTGGCCACCACTGCTGACCCGCCAGCAGGACAGCACAGTGGTTAAGGGTTGAAACTCTCTATGAAGGTTGGGCATTACCTAATGACATCTGCTCCTGGCCAAAGACTACAGTTACCTCATCAGGTAACTGAAGAGAGCACCCTGAGTACCATGCAAGTGCAAGATCTGGCAGACAATTCTACTGTGCTATGCCTAGGAACAATCTAAATTCTGCAAACCAATCAGGCTTCTATGCCTGAAAAATTGCTTCTGCTTTTTCTTTGAGTGGTTGCTATAAATCTGCAAATACTTTTAGCACAAAACTAAACCGCTGCTTTCTGTACAACTTCACACTTACCTCTTTTCAGATATTTATATGCACAGCACAGAAACAGACGCTTATGCTACCTAACCATATTCATGGGACTAATAAATCTACTAAACTATACATCTTAGAATGTGGAGGAAACCAGAGCACCCGGAGGAAACCCATGTGGTCACAGGGAGAACATACAAGCTTCTTACAGACACTGTAAAGCGTTAAGCTAATTGTTACGCCACCGTGACACTTCTTGTGGGTTTTACACAATAACGTAGAACAGTATAGCACAGAAACAGGCCCTTTGTTGTGTTGAACTAATTAAGGTAGTAATCAAATGCCCTATTAAACCAATCCCTTCTTCACACACAAAGTCCATTTCTTTCCATTTGCTGCACATTCATACGTCTATCCAAGAGCCTCTCAAGCACCTCTATTACATTTGCCTCCTCTACCATCCTAGGCATCCTCTGCTCTCTGTGTAAAAAACTTGTCTCACACATCTCCTTTGAACTTACCGCTTCTCACCCTAAATGCGTGCACTCTGGTATTAGACATTTCAACCCTGGGAAAAAGATATTGTCTATCTACTCTAATTAAGCCTGTCATAATCTCTACCACATCTCCCGACAGCCTCCGCTGCTCCAGAGAAAGCAAACTAAGTTTGTTCAACTTCTGCTGGTAGAACCTACCCTCTAATCCAGGCAACAACTTGGTAAACACAAGGAAGTCTGCAGATGCTAAAAATCCAAAGCAACATACACAAAATGCTGGAGGATTCAAAGATTCAACGACACAGCAGGTCAGGAAGCATCTATGAAAATGAATAGTTGACATTTTGGGCCTAGACCCTTCTTCAGGACTGAGAAGGAAGGGGGCAGATGCCAGAATACAAAGGTAATGGGAGGGGAAGGAGGCTAGCTCTAAGGTGATAGGTGAAGCCAGATGGGTGGGAAAATGGGAAAGGTCAAGGGCTGAGGATAAAAAGAAACTGTTAAGTGAGTAGACCATAGGACAAAGCGAAAGAGGAGGGGATCCAGGGGGAAGGAGTAGACAGATGAGATGAGCTAAAAGGTCAGAGTGGGGAATTAAAGAAAGGGGGAAGTGGAAATGTGTTCACCAGAAGAAGAAATTGATATTCATGCCATCAGGTGGGAAGCTACCCAGACAGAATATAAGATGTTGCTCCTCCATCTTGAGGGTGAACTCATCTAGGTACAAGGGGAGGCTATGGACTGACACACTGGAATGTGTAAACCTCTTCCGCACACTCTTCGAAGCCTCGACATCCTTTTGATAAGGGGGTGACCAGAATTGAATGCAATACCCCAGATATGGCCCAATCAAAGTTTCCTCAGCTCATAAAGGCAAGCATGTCATAAGCCTTCTCTATCACCCTAACAACCTCTGTAGCCACCTTCAGGGGGCAATGGATTTCAGAATCAAAATCAGGTTTATTATCACCGGCATGTGATATGAAATTTGTTGACTTAGCGGCAAGAGTTCAATGCAATACATGAAAGAGAAGAGAATAAAATAAAGTAAAATAATAATAATAAATAAGTAAGTAAATCAATCACAGTAAACATACATTGCATAGATTAAAAATGTGCAAAAATCAGAAATGCTGTATTTTTTTTTAAATGAGGTAGTGTCCAAAGTGAGGATTTGAACCCCAAGATCCCTCTGCACATTAACACTGTTAGGCAACTTCTCATTAACAGTGTACTGTCTCTTTATATTTGCTCTCCCAGAAGACAACATTTCACACTTGGCCATTTTAAATTCCATCTGGCATTTCTCTGCTCATATCTGCAATTGATCTATATCCCACTGCACTTTTGGTGGTCTACTCTATCCACAAAACCCCCAGCCTTCAAATTCTCCGCAAACTTACTAATCCAGCCATCTACATTTCTACCCAGGTTATCTTTTATAGAATATGTAGCAGTGGGCAGATTTCTGCAGAACACATCTAGTCACCACCACACCGACCACTATCCTATGTGCATCTATACTATCATAGATACTCAAAGGCTTGTATGATTTTCTTCTTCAATACTTGAGGTTATTGGCAACCATCTTGATTGCACTGGCAATGATCTCTACCATGCAGTACCTTGTCAATGGTAGCTTCAACGATTTTCAATCATGTATCCCACTGTGACAGGGGAAATTTAGGGCAATAATTGCAAATCACTGCTAACCTCCTTTTCCACATTCTAACAAGCATGTGTAGAACATCAAGTTTAGTGAAACTTTGGTTCTTGGTAATGTTATGTGACATTGAAAAATCGATGTATGTGCATGACATCAAAATTAACGGGCTCTCCTTCTCATAAACTGCCTGCTTTATTTTCACCTTGTAAAATCTCCATTGTTGAACCATCCTGTTCACTTCAAATACAAATACAACCAAACTGCACCATTTTGTTCTTATCTATCCTGCTCTTACAGCTTACTGCACCTATTTTTTTAAACGAATCTTGGCATTATAGCCTGTAATATCTGAGGCACCCTGAAACTAAGTTTTCAGACTTTGCCTCCAGAATATCTAAGAATAACTTCGAAGAGTCTATTCTAAGCCGTGCTGCTGAACCAAATTTCAATTCTGAATCAAATCATGCATATTGTTGTCACCACTTTATAGAGTGTGTGTGTGTGTTCTTATTCTCATTGCATACAATACAGGAATATAGAGACTGAGTTGTGGAGAAAGCAAAACTCCAGAATAAAAACTAGAATCAGACTATCACTGACGTACGTTGTGAAATTCATTGTTTTCATGATAAACCTGATTCTGATGTTCTAGCTCTCTCCACACCTCTTAGTGATTGTCTACATTATAAGCAACTAGATTAAGAAAGAATATGCACAATATTATAAAGTGATTACAACTTGTACACCTCGTTAGTTTCCCTGTCTCCTACTCTTGCATGTGTCTACATTTCACACCTGGATGTCTTGCTTTTTATGTCAAGACTCTTCCAAATAATTTCAGAATCTTAAAAAGTCAAAGACCAACTACAGCTGCAATGGACATGAGATAAAAATTGAAAAGGGAACCAGCCAGTGGGAAGAACAGTAACCATATAAAATTAAAGCAGATGTATGTGCATTTGATGTTTTTTAAAGTTATGAACTCCTTTTGACATGCACGTTATTCCTGAAACTAATTAATCAAAGGGAAACAACTGGAACCAATGTCATCAACTATTTGCAAGGCTTTGCTGGACGCTTGTGTCAATACTAATATTTATGATCATCAGGAAGATTATTAACTTAGTTTCTCTCACTAACTTGTGTTCAAGTTTTAAAGTTGAAAATAACTTAGTAAATTATGGTATTTTCAGATTTTCTTCCTGATGCAAAGGGGGGAAATAAGTCACTGCTAAAATTGTTCTTTGCACTTATCAAATAGATTAAAGCAGAACCACTCTGGCAGAACATGTTATTGGCCGTTGGATTAGGAAAGAGATCATC
Organism: Hypanus sabinus; assembly: GCF_030144855.1. Classification (NCBI taxonomy): domain Eukaryota; kingdom Metazoa; phylum Chordata; class Chondrichthyes; order Myliobatiformes; family Dasyatidae; genus Hypanus; species Hypanus sabinus. The sequence goes on from NC_082727.1 coordinate 44,179,564, forward strand.
ATTAAGATGAATATGTCACCGAGGTTATCTATTGCAAATACTGCTTATCTCAATTGCTCCACCTGTCTTTGGGGACCAGGATCTATCACTGACTTTGTACATTTTGAATCATTCTTTCCTGTAGGCCCGAGAATCATCAGACATGCTGTTCAACTGTTCCCTATTGAATTTAGGGCATTGTATTCAAGGTGTTAAATATTCCACAAAGTGCATCATTTCTGGCACATTTCCCTATAGCAGCCAAACCTTTTACCAGCATAATGTAACAAATGCATATCTGAAGGAACCATGTATCTCCTATGCCAGCAACAAGATTATATTTGTAAGAACTGCAATTTCAGCTATTGCTGATGACATACTCTGGGTGAAGTTCAGCAGTGGTATTGCTTTAAATGAAAACCTTAAACTTCTATAATAATGAGCTGGCCTAGATCCTTTGGGAAAATGCACCTGTACAATTTAGTTCAGTACAAAATGTGCGATGTTGGATAGAATAGTTATAGAAACTAGAAGTCTGCCCATCTGATGATCTGGGAATCTTCCAGTGGGCTGGATCATCAATGGTAGTCCATTGATCAGGGACTTAAGTATTCATTTGGGGAAGGAGTGGTGAGAAGTACAGGATGACCAAGAAAGACGTCCAGAATTTCTAGTCAACAGAATCCATATTGGAGGTTAGGGAAATGACAGGAATTATGTCAGAATATTTCAGCGACTTTTAAAACTATTTTGGTTATATTTCTCTGCTTTTTTCCTGTTGATTTTCAGAAAATAAAACCATTCCATGCCAGTTTCCTTGTGGTGACAGATGATCATTGCAAATAATGATCACCTAGCCAGAGAGGGGTGAACCTGTGGAATTTGTTGCCACAGGCATCTGTAGAGCCTAGTATATACGTATATTTAAAGCAGAGGTTGATCCTTGATTGGTCAGGGATGCGGGAAGAAGAAAGGAGATTGGGGCTGAGAGGAAAAGTGGAACAGACTTGATGGGCTAAATGGGCTAATTCTGCTCCTATATGTTATGGTTTTATAAATAATGTAATCAGATGTCAAAAAGCATTGGCAAGATAGGCAAAACTGTTACTAATAAATAAACTGAACAGCTCTACACCTTAGTCATCCTGTGCTGCGTGTGGTCAAAGTACTTTGCTATACAGGCAACATGTTACGTACTCATTTCTGTAGGTCTTACACAATGAAAGACAGAGAACATTTATCAGTCATCCTGCAATTTGCATCATCAGAGAGGCAAATCAACAGCTGCTGTACTCACTTCTAGGAGATGTACACCATCAAACAGTTTAATGCTGATATAGCCATCTAGCTCTTCAAACTGGTTGCATTCATTATCAAATGTAAAACTATTTTGACTTATTACAACACAATTAATTCCGGTTAATTGGGCCATTGCTTAAATGGGGGCAGCTGCTTATTTGGGACAACTCTGAAAGAATAAATACCAATCGAAAAAATAGCTCTGATTCTTTCTGTTTATTTGGGACACCCTGCCACTTAACTAGGACAGGAGACTGTTGCTGAACAGCTTTGAATTAGCATCAATTATGTGCACTTGTGCGGCCGTTAGACACTGCACCATGTTTAAAGCAAACAGTTTTGAAATAGTGTCAGTTACGTGTGTATGTGTTTAAAAAGTAGTGATTTTGGTGAGAAATAAGCAGTAAGACAATCCAGAACTGTTTTGCTCATGGTGGTTTCAAGCATTGAGGCCTAGAGATGCCACAAATGGGTGGGAGTGAAAATGAAATGATTTCTCTACTTCAGCGTTAGGAACTATGAAGAATTTGAATGTATCAACAATAATCTTGAATATTATAATGAAAATTAAGATTTCAGTCATCAAAAACATTGCATGAAGGCAGACTACACGAGGTGTCTCCACTGATTTTGTTAATTTACAGTCAATCAAAAGAACACAGCAGCGTACCATTGATAGTTATTAGGAACTCATACTAGTAGAGTTTATGGTCCGAAAGAAGTGTTTGTAGTGTTCCAATTTGTTTTGTATTTCATTTAAATATTTAATCTGTTACTCAGTTAAATTGTAATTTGCCTTTAAGACTCACATCACCAGGTTGAGGAACAATTATTACCCCTCAACATCAAGTACTTGAACAAAAAAGGGTAACTATAAACAGCTGTCCATCCATTGAGATGTTCCCACAACCAATGGTCTTACTTTAAGGACTCTTTATCTTGTTATTTCATGTTCTTATTATTTATTGCTATTTATTTATATTTGTATTTGAATGCTTTGCGGTCCTCTGGTTGATCTTTCATTGATCTTGTTATATTACAATTCTATAGATTTGCTGAGTATGCCTGTAGAAAAATGAATATGTGGTGATATATATCTACTCCCATAATACAATTCACTTTGAACTTTGAACCTTTTATGCCTTTTTAACTATTTCCATAAAACTTCAGATTGCTGCTTAATTGGGCTAAATGTACTCATCCTGATGTGCTTCAATCAACTGGAATCCACTGTACTAATATTGTACATTGTAACTGGGAGTGGAATAAATACTACTGAAACACAAGGGCAAAATTAATGGCTTAAGACCAGGAAGAGAGTTACCTCTGCTATCTGGTTTAGTTATTCCCAATCTTTTGGCTCATAATCCCTCCAGTGAATGTGTAAGTTTCCCCTGGGTGCTCCAGTTTCCTCCCACAGTCCGAAGATGTACTAGTGGGTAGGTTAATTGGCCATTGTAAATTGCCACATGGTTCGGCGAGGGTTAAATGGGGGGGGGGGGGTTGGTGGGCGGCTGGGCTTGAAGGGCCAGAAAGGCCTACTCCACATTGTAAATTAAAAAATATCTCATATTTCACTTGTAAACCAGAGATCGCTTCAACTCTACATGTTCAAAGCAATGATTTAAGTATTTTATTTGGGCTCATCATTGTTACAGGAGGACAACAAACCACAATAAACAAATGCCACTGATTAGTTTGTGCTTTGACAATGATACCAGGGGCTCCACTGACAACTTTAGATTGTCATTTGCACTTGAATGATTGGATTCTGTACAGCCTTGTTATGTTATATACGCCTTGTCACTTGAGGAACACAAATTGTTCCCCAAGTTGGATTTGTACTGCTTTTCAACCATAAATACCACAATAAAAATGATTTATGAAAATTGTCACTGCGTTGCTGTCAAATTCCTTTAGAAATTTGAATAAGCTGCTGCTGGCATTGATCTAACATCATCTTCAATATTGCTTGACTGCTATCAACATGTTTTTAAACCCAGACAATGTTTTCCTTCTATTTACATTAAAGTGCCTACACAATGCCTTGTAGTATATTGCTGTTGGGTAAATTAATATATTCTGACTTCTGTTTTGCAATTGTTAGACAATGACATTCATTCATTGTTAAGAGGAGAATAAAAAACATTGTACAGTGTGAAGTAAACCAAAGAATATTAGTTGAAATCTGTGCCAATTGTATTGTGCCTGAACCTGGTAGCTTCTCAAGAGCAACCTGAATTTGTTATTCCCCTCAAGGCTGCTGGTAGCTGATAGGAAATATTTAAACATCTATTCCTTTTTATGTTTAACCTTGTTTTTCCTGGCAAATGTCAACCCTATTTAATTCTTAATCATCTGCTATTAATTTATGGCACAAATTAAAATAAATTCAAACTTACCTGTCAGATCACAGAGAAAAAAGCAAAGCAGCACTCTGCAATTTCTTCGTGGATCAGAAAAGAATGCTCAAACATAAGCCACATGTATGCCAAAATACCGTAGTGGTGAAGCACAATAATTAATCTGATACAGTCCACAATATTATTGATTCATATAGTCAATGAAATAATCCCTTTAAATTAGAAGCAAGTTTATTTTTACATTGGAGTGTTGATCATTTAGATTATGGACTAATGCACTACATTATCTTAAGGTTAAAAAGGTTAAGTACAATATTCCTACTCTATCAATCTCTTTTCACTGCAAAATTAAATAAAAGCTATTTCAATAATTAGTTTCTTCATTGTTGGGGTGCCCTTCAAAACAAAACTTTGTTATCATCTCCTTTAATGTATGCTTGAAGACAGTATTGCACATATTTCTGTATGCAGTCATAAAGTCTCCATGGTCAATTAAATGTCAATGCAACAGATAAGTCAGAACTAATTTCTTCAGTTAAATTTATAAAACATTTTTCCTGAACATCAAGGTATGAATTCCAAAATAAATGAGAGACTGGAATTTATTGTTAATATAATGATAAGATTTAGGGTATTTTCATAATTATTGTGAAAAAGGTATTGCAATTATTGATCAGTTCAATATAAATACCCAGAAGTTGTTGGTCACACCAGTCTGCCGTTAGCTTTTTAAAAGGGCATCTAGCAATTGTGACACAAATAATCGAAGGTGCTTTGATTTCTAAGGACAGTTATCACTCACTAATGACATGCAGTGAATGATGTAAATTTGTTGCTTTGCAATTACTCTTGATTTTCTCTTGCTTCAAAACATGTTTTCCCCTGAATTGGAAGGCAAATATGATAGACAATAGACAGTAGGTGCAGGAGTAGGCCATTCGGCCCTTCTAGCCAGCACCGCCATTCACTGTGATCATGGCTGATCATACACAATCAGTACTGCATTCCTGCCCTCTCCCCAAATTCCTTGACCCCGCTATCTGTAAGAGCTCTATTTAACTCTCTCTTGAATGCATCCAGAGACTTGGCCTCCACTGCCTTCTGGGGCAGAGCATTCCACATATCCACCACTCTCTGGGTGAAAAAGTTTTTCCACATCTCTGTTCTAAATGGCCTACCCCTTATTCTTAAACTGTGGTCTCTAGTTCTGGACTCACCCATCAGCGGGAACATGCTTCCTGCCTCCAGTGTGTCCAATCCCTTAATAATCTTATATGTTTCAATCAGATCCCTTCTCATCCTTCTAAATTCCAGTGTATACAAGCCCAGTCACTCCAATCTTTCAATATATGACAGTCCTGCCATTCCAGGAATTAACCTTGTGAACCTACGCTGCACTCCCTCAATAGCAAGTTTGTCCTTCCTCAAATTTGGAGACCAAAACTGCACACAATACTCCAGGTGGGGTCTCACCAGGGCCCTGTATGGCTGCAGAAGGACCTCTTTACTCCTATACTCAATTCCTCTTGTTATAAAAGCCAGCATGCCATTAGCTTTCTTCACTGCTTGCTGTACCTGCATGCTTGCTTTCATTGACTGATGTACAAGAACACCTAGATCTCGTTGTACTTCCCCTTTTCCTAACTTGACTCCGTTTAGATAGTAATCTGCCTTCCTGTTCTTGCCACCACAGTGGATAACCTCATATTTATCCACATTAAACTGCATCTGCCTTACATTTGCCCACACACCCAACCTGTCCAAGTCACCCTGCATTCTCATAACATCCTCCTGACATTTCACACCATTTCTGGAGATGAAAAGTACATCTGGACTAGGTGCATTCTGGAAATGATGGAATTTGTGAAAATGAGAGAATAGTATTAAAAAAAACTTAAAGGTTGTGAATTACTATGGATAATGATCTCAGATTCAAATATCAGCATTGACATTAAAACATCTTTACTAAAAGGTGATGAGAAGAGAGGCCAACTCCATCATCAAGACAGCACTTCATTGGACTCCTGAGGGTGGAGGAAATGTGGGAGACCAAAGTCAACTTGGTGCTGTACTGTAAAGACAGAACTGAGGACCCCCGAACCACATCTGGGGCACAATAGCGAAGATGGCGAAGATGGAGGACCTGCATTGCCACCCTAAACGTCACCAGTGTAACCGGTATTTGGAGATGATGATGATGATGCCTAAAAGGTCTATGCAGAATACTGAAGATATATTCATTTAAACTGAATTTCTGTCCCTGAGCAGGTAACTTACCAAAAGCAAAAGCTGGCACCATACCAATGTGTACTATTGTGAAACAATCATATGAAATATTTAAATTTAATAAACATGAGAAGTCTGCAGATGCTGGAAATCCAAAGCAATGCACACAAAATAAACAGTCGACTCTATTAGCTGAGAACCCTACTCAGTCCCAAAGAAGGGTCTCGGTCCAAAATGTTCACCATTTATTCATTTCCATTGATGTTGCCTGACCTGCTGACTTCTTCCAGCATTTGTGTGTGTTTACTTAAATTGAATGTTACTTTTACTTTATAATAATTGTTGTCTTACTTAGCTTTAAACCTATGCAACCCTAAGATGATTGTACACATGCAGCTTAATCTAGTGTCCTTAGGAATTGCATAATATCATAAGCAATTTATTATTTGCTTCTATAAACGAAAGAGTTTTTATCATAAAAACAGAAAACAGTGGGAGTACTCAACCAGTCAAGTAGCAGCTGTGGGGACAGAAAATCTCTACTGGGTGCTGTCTGTAAGGAGTTTGCATGTTCTGCTAATTGCCTGGTTTATCACCCTGTGTTCTGTTTAATCTCACATCCCAAGGCATGGTGGTGAGTCAACTGGCAATAGGTAATTACTCTTTTAGGGTATTGGTGAATAAACCAAGGAGTAGATGAGCAAGTATGAGAATAAATAAAAACAGAGGAGTTGATACGAACCTGATGGGTTCAATAGCCAGCTTCTATGTCATAGCAAGTAAGATCATTAAATATTTCAGCCTATTAAAGGTTATTCACCTGAAATATTAGCTCTCTTTCTCCCACCTTAGATGCTGCCTGACATGCTGAGCATTTCCAAGAATTCTGTTTTTGTTTTAGATTGCCAGCATTTGCAGATTTATTGTTTTGTTTTAATACTTATTGTCATACTTCACTTGAATGTAACTAAATAGTCAAGGACTTTCAATATACTCCTCTTTAAACTGTTTCCTAGAATTGACTTTAAATAAGAAATAGTAGCAGGAGAAGGCCTTCTGGCCTATCGAGTCTGCTCCACTGGTCAATAAGATCATGGCTGATCTTGCTGTGGACTCAGCTCCACCTACCTGCCTTTTCCCACAACCTTTAATTCCCCTGCTATGCAAAAATCTATGTCTCTACTGCTTCCCTGGGCAAATAACTCCACAGATTCACCACCCTCTGGGAAAAGCAGTTTTTTCTCATCTCCACCTTAAATCTATTCCCCCTCACTTGCCAGTCGAGACAACTTCCCTACCTCTATCCAATCTACCCTTTCATAGTTTTATGTTTCTGTAAGATCTGCTCACTTTCTTCTTAATTTCAGCACATATAGTCCTAGATGTTTATTCATTCCTGCAACTTTGCTTGTTTTTGGAACAATCAGATCCAATATCTGCATCCCAAAACACTTCTATTGTAGAGTGTCTCAGTTTCCTTTACCTTGAAACTTTTAATCAAATTATTAATTGGCTGAACTTCACCCTGTATGGTTGTATGCCTGATTAAAATAATAATTATTTTGGTACTTTCATAGCCCCAAACTTAACAGGATGCTTTTTGATGTTAATGATCTATGTTTATGAGTTTTCAACACCTTCACGACACAGATGGCAATATAATCTTAGAAAATCAAAACTGGAATAAGAAAACATAACTTCATTGAAATTAGTTGCAGCAAATTACTTCAACCTTTTAGTGGACCATAAAGCTTTTATATTCAACCTATTATCCTCATTACTAATTGCATCAAAGTTCACCACTTACCATAATGTAAAGGCCAAATACCCAAATCTGATTCTGCAGGGATTTCTCATAACAATTAAGCTTATATTACTTGTATTTATTCCAATGATGTCTGATATTATTAAATAACGAATGGCATCATCTCATTATCTTAAAATACATTAGACAAAATTATAGTTAATAAAAAGATAAAAATTTCAAGCTGCAGTTTAGTCTATAGGGCCAATTAAAAGCATGTGTATCTTTTTTATATTGGCTGAGTTGGTTGCATAATATACTGGCTACAAAATACAAAAAATGATATAACTGAAAGAAATTCTTTACTTTTCATTTTCTTTCCATTCATTTACCTCCTTCCCTTTCTCCTATGGTCCACTCTCCTCTCCAATCAGATCCTTTCTTTTTGGCCCTTTACCTTTCCCATCCACCCAATTTCACCAATCACCTCCTTCTTCTTCCCCACCACCTTTTTACTCTGATGTCTTTCTCCTCCCTTTTCATCCTGAAGCATGGTCTCAGCCCACAACATTGGCAGTTTCTTCATTTCCGTAGATGCTGCCTGACCTGCTGCGTTCCTCCTCCATTATGTGTGTGTTGCTTTGGATTTCCAGCATCTGCAGACTATCTCATGCTTGTACTTTTCATTTCACTCTTCGTGTAGTTCATGTTTTATTACTTTTGATTCTATCAAAGATGTTTCTTGAGTAACCAGAATTGTTAACACTGTCTTAAGTTTCAACGACTAGCGAAATATTTGGCCCAAGTATTTGGAAGTTTGCAATACCCAAGCAAGTCCTGCTGTTCTCACACTTTTACTTCTGCTTCACTATATGTTACATAGAACATAGAACAATACAGCACAGTACAGGCCCTTCGGCCCACAATGTTGTGCCGACCCTTAAACCCTGCCTCCCATATAACCCCCCCCCCCCACCTTAAATTCCTCCAAATACCAAGTATATGTCAAGTTTGTCAAGTGTTTTATAGGTTTCTATAATGACAGTGTAAAAATGAGATTGTAATAAAAAACTAATTTTTCCTGTGGTCAATGAAGAATATGGATTGATTTTCTCTTGCTTTAATAGTAATACTTAAAGTCTTTGAAGATTGCAATAAGATAGAATCAATGTTTTCTTGTGTTATGATTCCATTTTAACTGACTCAGACAAAAGAAAACACTAAGATTGAGGTTTTATGTCATATCTCATGTCTTCTACCCACCTCTAAAGCCAAGCATGTACTTTCTGTTAGTTTCCTCTAACTTTTCGTACTCACTTTACTGATCATGCCCTCTTCAGGCCTTAATGTAAAATTTAAGATCAGCTTGAAATAACCTAGTAAGTCCTTTCTAGGAAATGTTCTGTTAAATATTCTTCTTTCCAGCTCTATGGAGTAGCAATTTGTTTGCAATTGCTTGCACTAAACATGTAAATATAGAAGTATGTGTTATTTATACTTTGCTTCTGAAGTATAATACACATACTGAAACCAAAGAGCAGATCATTTTTCATCAGGAGGAAGCAGCTGAAGATTCATGAGCCAGACCTCATTAGGGAATCGGAGGTGGAGAAAGTCAGTAACTTTAAATTCCTTGGCGTTATTTTATAAGAAGATCTATTCTGGGACCAGCACGGAAGTGCCATCACAAAGAAGGAACGGCATTGTCTGTATTTTCTTAAAAGTTTGCATAGATATGGAAAGTCACCTAAAACTTTGACAGACATGTAGAGGCACAGTGGAGTGTATCCTAACTGGTTGCACCATGGCTTGGTATAGGAAGACCAATCCCCAGGAATTGAGAAGTCTACAGAAAGTCGTGGATACACTCCAGTCCCACACAGGCAAAGCCCTCTACACCACTGCGCACATTTAAAAGAAGCACTGCCACAAGATAGTACGATCCATCATCAAGGACCTCCACCATACAGGCCATGCTCTCTTCTCACTACCACCATCAGTTAAGAGATATAGGAACTCTGGATCCCACACCAACAAGTTCAGGAACAGTTTTTACCCTACAACCAGCAGGCTTCTGAATGAGTGTGGGTATCTTCACTCACTTCAAATCTCAACTGATTCCACAGCCTACAGACTCACCTTTAAGGACTCCAGGTCTCAGCAACACACATAAAATGCTGGCAACATCTATGGAAAAGAGTACAATTGATGTTTCGGGCCCAGACCTTTCAGCAGGACTAAGTATTATTTATATATATATTTATATATAAATATAGATAAAGACCATAGCACATAGGGACAAAATTCAGCCATTCAATCCATTAAGTCTGCTCTGCCATTTGGTCATAGTTGATTTATTTTCCATCTCACCCCATTCTTAACCCTTCTGCTGGTAACCTTTGATGCTCTTACTAATCAAGAACATCTTAAGTGCTCACCTAATGCTGGAAAAAGATATTAGAACAGCTAATGCGGATAGATTTGTAAATATCTAATCCAATTTTACTCCAGGTAAACTGTTCACATTATAATAGCAATCAATCCAAAATTTTATGTTGGTAACTCTATTTTTACTAGAAATTGTTTATTTTGGATTTTATCTCCATTCCTTCACACCTTACTCTTTCCACCTATCTTTCTCTTCCTACCTATCCTACCTATAAGATAATTCCTACCTATCCTACCTATAAGATACCTATCCTACCTATAAGATAATTAAAAGATTTGATAGGATTGAGGCAGGAAATATGTTCCAGATGTTGGGAGAGTCCAGTACCAGAGGGCATGGATTGAGAATAAGAGGTCAGTTATTTAAAACAGAGTTGAGGAAGAGCTTCTTCTCCCAGAGAGTTGTGGAGGTGTGGAATGCACTGCCTCGGAAGACGGTGGAGGCCAATTCTCTGGATGCTTTCAAGAAGGAGCTGGATAGATATCTGATGGATAGGGGAATCAAGGGATATGGGGACAAGGCAGGGACTGGGTATTGATAGTGAATGATCAGCCATGATCAGTCATGATCTCAGAATGGCGGTGCCATTCAGATGTGGTGACTGTATCAAAAGCAACTGTGTAAATCAAGTCAATGAAGTGCCTGATAAAATTTCTAGAGTTGTGGAAAGATCTAGAATTGATATTATTACATTTCACCTTTTCAAACCTCCAGTTTTAAATGCCCAATGCTGAAATAAACAACCGTGTGTGATCAAATTTCAAGACCAACAAGCTTTAGTAGTTGAGTTATCTCTGGCTTCTTTCATATTTAGGACATTTTCAGCCATTTTGGGTAAAGGTCAGGTACAAATTACACTGGACAAGAAAGATTTTTGCTTCCTGAATACTATTATATATTTTCGGCTGCTGAACAATGAAAATCAGCATGAAATTTCGCTGCCATGCACCATTTTAAACTGCCTGTATTTGTTATTTCAATTCATAATTCAAGTGAGAATAACTGATGCCAAGATAAAGGAAGACCTTTTTGTTGGTCCACAAATAGCACATTTCATCAGAGACAGGCAATTCGAAGAACTTCAAGTGGGACTGTAGAAAATCACAAGGAAAGCATTCAAGGACATTGAAAATTTTCTCGGTGGCTACAGAGCACAAGACTACGTGCAGCTGATTGACAACATGATTCAAGCATACAAGACCAAGGAGTGCAACATGTCTTAAAGACTCATTTTCTGTATTCCATTTAGACTACTTCCCTGCAAATCTTGGTGCTCCCTGTGACGAACATTGTGAAAGGTTTCACCAGAACATTGTGGCCATGGAGAAACTGTATCAGGACAACTGGAATCCTTCAATGCTATCTGATTACTGTTGGACACTTAAGCAAGAAGCCTCGGGCACTGAGTACAAATGAAAATCATTAACAAAACATTTTCAGCTTTGTTGAACTATTGCCAAATATCAGCACCATTATGCAAATAAATGTATTATACTCAATAGAAGTTAATTTTTTGTTTCTCTAAATTCCTATGTGATACAAGTAGTCTGAAATTATATTTGTGTTCACCTTCAAATGGTTTATCAGAAACAAAAAAAGTAATTCTGAGGAAGCAACACTTTCAAACCAATTTGTTGCTCAGTGTTACTATCTAAGCACATCTTAATATTTAAAATAGTCAAATAATCATCATTCAGATAGCAGAATTTTATCCTAGATATATTAGAGTGCTATCATAGCTTTTCAATTTTAAAACTGAAATGTAAATATTATATTTACAGTTCTAGTACAATCTACTACCATAGAGATCTAGTTAACAGTTCTTTTCTTAAAGATAATCACTTCATTTAATGCATAATTTTAAATAATATCAATATCTCTTTATTTCTATTATCATTATATTCCTCATAAATAGATTATTTATCTAGGCTCAGCTTTATCAGAAATCTTTATCTGCAATTCAATTTATAACATGTTCTATTTCATACAAATATTGATTATAAAAGGCCAGTCACAAAAACAGTCCCTAAAAATCTCTTAATCATAATAAAACAGTCAATCATTCTGTGTGTTAACTATAACCCTGACTCATTTATAACTACAGTAAAAGAACTTCAGTAAATGGAATAGGTAAATGTTTTAGGCTTGCTTTAAATCTGTGAAAATCGATGAAACACCAGCAGTGAAAACAAGGGTGCCAATATACTTCTTACTTAACTCAAAAAGCACAAGGTTAGGCCATATGAGGCTTATTCATTTATCTATAAAGAGTAGTACTGATGCATCTGACACTTACTGCATTCAGAATGCAAGTAAGTGAATAAGTCCAATTTAGAATTGCGCATATGACTGCTTTATTTATAGCATGTGATTGTCCAGATTGTAAAATGGGCTTTTTATATCTTGAATTGAGGCATTAAAAAAAAACTTTAATGAAAAATAAAACTTATTTGATTACATCGCAGAATGTATCGCAAGACAGTTTCTCAGAAAAATGCTGTCAGATGATGGTTGAGAAAACTGAGGGGATAATTAAAAGAAAGCACGTTTTAGGGTACGTGCATGATTAATGTGCAGATGGCGAGGTGGAGGTATGCCTCTACCAAAGGAGGTGTAAAGGCACTCCTACCCTTCCAAAGAGGGCCACCTGAGGCCACGGGAGCAGGTGGTGGATGGTTGTATGAGCAGCTGGTGCAGATCCCAATTCCTGGTTATGTGACCAATAACAACAGACTGACAATCTCTGAAGAGTATTGATAGTAACTGTGGTCACCCGTCTTGTAAAGACATTGCCTTGAAGAAGGCAAAGGCAAGCCACTTCAGTAGGAAAAATTTGCCAAGAACTGGGCTGAGTGCGGGTAGGTGGGACTAGGTGAGATTAAGAGTTCGGCACGGACTAGGAGGGCCGAGATGGCCTGTTTCCGTGCTGTGATTGTTATATGGTTATATGGTTATAACAATCATGGTCTTGAGGCCATAATCACGTATGAGTGCACATAAAAATGATGATGATGATGACATTGATGCATCATGAATGAATCTCTGTTTGTGAGTATTCTCTTTCAATTATAGGATGAGCTTTGCATTGTAGATCTGTAATCCATTGATCTCATCATGATTAACAACACAGATTCTACATGACAAAAGATATCACCACTGTGTTATCACCATCTAATATTTTGAAACTCTCTAACCAAAGCACTAAGGCTATGTAGATGAAAAAAAAACAATGCTCCATTCTAATTCCCATGCCAGATATATCAAGAATTCAATTGACATTATATATTTTTTGTTTTAATGAAGTCCTTGCATTCTGCACCAATATATTCTAAGTACCATCCAATAATAAGTGGTACATGTTTTAAACTCTTTAAACTATTTTTTACGCTTCTATGGATAAGAGAATGTTAAAAGATGACAAAAATAATTGCAATGCCATCTGTTATAAAAGCAGATGTAAATATACCCATAAGGGTGTGAAGTCAAAATCTGAAAACTCATATACATTGTGCATTTTGAAGCATTACTGCATTATCCATAATTGTTACTTCACTGAATGTTTCAAAATTGCTTTTGAGAAATCACGTGGTTCTGTCTGCATAACATCCATACATCTGAAATAAACTGGGCACAAAAATGTTATCAACTCTCACGTAATACACTGGTGCCAAATTGTTTAGCACAAATGCAGCAAAGAAGCAGCATGCTCCATACATGGAAAAACAGGCCTTGACAGTAGGAAACAGCCCCAGCTATCTGATTCTTAAATGGATAGTTAATTACTTATACCACTTTTGAGGAGTCTATTATTGCCTGCATCAGTGGGCTCAACCCAAATTATTGAATCACAGATACCATGCCACTTAGGAGATCCAGCCATGACAGCACTAGTCTCAACGGTCTGCCTGATATTTTTTTTACAGGTTCATCTTGGCCATGATCTGTTGTTGCGTGAATGAAGTCACTGGAGAGAGCTACTGGTAGATATGAAGCAATCTCTTTATTCAACAAAATATCACAGGACAGGCAACATCTATGGTGAAAAGTTCAATTGACATTTTGGGCAGGACTGGAGAAACCTCCAGCATTTTGTGTGTGTTGCTTGGATTTCCAGCACCTGCGGATTTTCTTTTTATCATAATGATTTAGCATAAGATTCAATAAATATTACTTCACTGGTTTCCTGTTCAGTAAATTTCCGATCAAAGTCTTCCTTCTTTCAGCAACTTCTCGATCCAGCTCTCATATATTGGTAATCGTATTTAATGCATGAGAATGGAGCCCTCCTCTAATGTAACGCTAGTGAACCATTCAGGCACAATACCCACATCTGAACTCTTGCAACGTAAGGTCTCAAAATTTGGTTAGATTCCACCTGACACGAGGTAAAGCATGTAGGGCTACTATAATTAGAATTCATAAATAAAAGCTAAGACACAAGCAAATACTTTTCAGGTATTATGTTCTTTGTTCTTTACGTTACAAACCTATGAAGGCAAACTGATCTCAAGCTTCTGCTGACTTGTGGATGTACCCACTCATGGGGAAGGCTTCGGGACTAACCTCCGAGAAAAAACTGGAGTCCCCAAGGCAGTCCTCCATTGAGTTCAACATTGACTGGCAACTCCTGCAATGCTGCTGTATTCATCTCTGCTTTTCCTTTCGATTCATCAGCTGTGTAGAGAGGGAGAGCTTGCCTAATGGGCAGCAGCTTGCTCTCTATATCTTACTGCCCTGACTTGCATATCACATAAGACACCTGGGATGCAAAATCCATGGTTGATCGCAACCAACGGAGGGCCTCAGAGTCTAATTCTGTGATGGTAGAACAAATTGATGGTGAAGCCTATGAATAACGTCACACTGACAGAGACGGCAATGTTATAAATGTCATCTCTCTGCAGAAGTACAGCACAGTCTAAACTGCAACTTTTCCAATCTATCATGTAATCCATGAATAGAAATCAGTTTGCAAGTTGATTATTTTGTAATCATTAATAAATTACATTCCATAGCATATTTTAATGGAAATATAATTCATTTTCTGTGTGGTTTTCAGAATATCATAATTTTTAGTTTACATTTGTAATTGTGTTATAATGTTTTTTATAATTCTACCTCAGTCACTCTGCATCTCAAGTTTGTCCTGCTTATCTGTTTCAACCATTGGTTGAAAAGTCTTTGCATAAACAACTGCATTCAGTTAGATAAAAGATAAGTGCAGGGGTGCGAGCAAGCCCTACAGAACCTCTGAGGTTTTATCTACTAAAAATCTGTATCACCTAGTTATAAACAGAGACTTCACCTGAAAAGAAATTCAGGTTTGAAATCAGGAAATATCACCAATACCCTATCTTTTCACTTCAAAAGTCAAAGTAAATTCATTATAAAAGAACTTATATGTTACCGTATACAACTTGTGATTGATTTTCTTGGAGGTACTTACAGGAAAATAAATACAATAGAATTTATGAAAAACTGTATACAAAGACTAACACACAGCCTATGTAGAAAAAAATCCAAAATGCGCTAAAAAAACATACGGAACAATAGTTGCAGAGTCCTTGAAATTGAGATTGTCTGTAGGTTGTGGAATCAGTTCAATGCTGTGATGAGTAAAGTTACTCATAAAGATTCAGGAGTCTAATAGTTGAAGGGTAGTATTTGTTCCTGAACCTGGTCATGTGGGACTTAAGGTTCCTGTACCTCCTATCCGATTGTAGTAGCAAGAATAGAGGATAACATTAATAGAGTGGGTACTTAATGATGGATGCTGCTTTCTTGTGGGAGCAGTCCATATAAATGTGCTCAATGGTGGAAAGGGCTTTGCCTGTGATCGACCGGGCTGTGTCTCCCAGTTTCTGTCGACAGTTGAATTATATCTTGTGCCTACAAGTCCATAGGACTTCAGGACAATTCAGCATTGTCAGGATAGCATATAAGACCAAAGGAAAATCTATTTCAATTATTGCCACTTGTTAATTCACTATCACTTATCAATATTGAAATATATCAACAATTACAGTCCATGTCAAGTTGAATCTGGAAAAATTAAGGCACAGCAAAATAGCAAATTGCCAGCTATCGGAATATCTTCAAATTACTAGCTATATCCCTATTTCAACCATTCAATATTTTGTATGAGCAACTCACTGCTAATAAACAAGCCTGAATCCACGTGGGGGTCCCTCCATACTTACAGCTGCACTTCAGCTGAAGGCAGTTGCAATCCCCTGAGAAACAGCATTAGTGGCTGATTCTCACCATTCACACATTTTGTCGAGGGGTGGTGGGGGGGGGAGGAGGCAAGTCCAGCAATCTTCCATAGATTTTATGCCAGCCTGGAAAAATATCCCATAGAAATTCAGGGGCATGCTAGTGCAATGTTCTTTCAATGGTTCCACTTTTGCAATCTCGTCATTCATTTTGTTTTTCATTTTCTCAACCTACAAACAATCCCGATTCAATACCCTTTCCAAAGTTTTCCTGGCATGAGAAATGGAAGGGAAAGGCTATTCAGGATTTCAAACTGTTTCACTGTTCAGTAGTTGATGAGGTTTGAAGATAAAGGAGTAGGAGGAATGAGCCAGACAGTCTGTGGAGCCTGCTGTCCCATTTTAATTATTAAGGTAAAAATGCTGGCTACAAAGGTTCAAAGGTTTCAAAGGTTCATTTTGTTGTCAATATATGTAGGTACAATACATCTCTAATATTTGTCTTCTCCAGATAGCCAGGAAATAGAGAAATGGGGTTACTTCCTCATGTTACATCAACTTGGCCCATCCTGTCTCTTCCCTTCTCTAATCCATTCCTATGCTAAGAGAGGGAATAGCATAATGTCTCATCTACACTGTAAACTCCCTTCAGGTGATCATTCCAGGGTGTACAAATTATGTACAATCTTCAGGCACAAGCCCATAACCCCACTCAATTTTGATTCAGAATATTAATTCTGGTGTTTTAATAAGAAACCCTTGTCAGGACACCTGCAGAACAATGTAATTACCTGCAAGTTGTAGGTGTAGGTAGACAGGGTTGACACCAGTCCTGCTCCGCCCATATCCCTGTCACTCTTATAGATGCAACCCTGTAAAAACGACTATCTTACAAAGGACCATGTGCAGCAAAATAAAAAATACACATCATAATTATAAGTCAGTCCTTGGATTTCAAACTTAGGAAAGGTTCTTCAACCTGAAATATCAACTCAGATTCCCATTCCATCACCTTCCAGTGTATGCTGTTTTTACTTCAATACATGAGTTAACCAGGCATAAAATAAATTTAAGATTAACCTTACAGAAACAAGTACCTAGTAATTGATTGATACTTTCAAACTGCATTAATAGAGCAATGTGTGGTGGGCCAACAAGCACTTTATTCAAGGGCCAGACACTGAAAAATTACAAAGCACGGCTAGATAGGTTCTTCTCTAATGTGAGAGAGGAATCAAGATGTGGCTGCAGACTGTGGCAGTGAGGCAAGGCCATTAGTTGCCATGAGCCAGAATGGATTCTGAAAACTTGAAGACCTTGAGGGATGGAAAAGAAAACTATCTGTGAAGGGTTAACAACCAGTTGCAGGCAAGGATGGGGCTCTGGGTAACAACTGTGAAGGTGGTTTGGTGGTCAGTGCTGTTGGAAGGGGGACAGCAGGGAAGAAGATCTTCTTAGTTATGACCTCTTCAATGGGAGAGTAATGGAAGTGGAAGAGAATCGACCTGAGGTGGTTTCCCAGGTTCATCGGTTGGGACCAGCTCAGATTGGTGCCTTGTAAGTAATAAAAAGGCAGGTCTTATAAAAACTGCTAGTATCTCCCTCTGCTGTGCAGCTCTGGGCTCCTCTGTGCATCAGATACCATGGAGGTCCTGGAAGACAAATTGTGAACTTTCAGTAATTTGTAGTTGGCTGAGGATTTTTACATTTCAGTGGTTATTATGCTTAAATAATTTAAGCCTTCGGCTTACATTAAGAATTAAGTATCGAAGGCGGAGCAGAGTTACTGTATATGACAAGTCATTCCTGATAAGGTAACTCTGCTGAACTACATAGTTTCACTGATATTAATGTAAGGGTCCCGCAGACAGCTGATTTTATTGTAAGAGTCTTCCTTTTGAAAATATCACTATTACTGGAATCTCAAGAGTCTGCAGATGCTAGAATCCAGAGCAAAGTAATAAATAAACTGCTGGAGGAACTCAGCGGATTCAGTCCTGATCGGGAATCTCTATCCCATTGACTATCTCCTTTCCTCCACTGATGTTGCTTGCCCAATGGCTTGATTCAATCACAAAGACGGCACATCAGTGGCTCTATTTCATTAGAGCAGTGCGAAAGTCTTAGGTATATATACATCAAGGATGCCTAAGACATTTTCACAGTGCTGTATTTGTTAATGTGGAGCAGAGAGCGAATTTGTAAATGTGGTGGGAGCAAAAGATATTGGGAATGGCAAGGCTGGAGCTCCACGGGTGGAGTGTGGGATTGGTGGCAGAGAAAGTGTGCCGGGGCAGGGGGCTGGTGTGTGCAGACACACCCAGCCCTAAGACACCAAGCAAGTTAATTTGATTCCAAACAATTGGTTTGTTGATCAATACAGAACGTCCCTCTCTCCACTCCCTCCCCTCTCCCTGCACTCTTCCCACTCTCAGTCCACAATAGAGAGTCATATCGGAATCAGTTTTATCATCACTCACATATGTCATGAAATTTGTTTTTTGTCGCAGCAGTACAGTGCAATACATAAAATTACTACAGTGCTGTGCAAAAGTCTTGGGGTCCCTAGCTATACCGTCTGTGCCAGGAGTTTTGCACAGTACTATATACGGTAGAGAGCATTCTGACTGGTTCCATCACTGTCTGGTATGGAGACTTCAATGCAGAGGATCACAAGAGATTGCTGAGAGCTGTAGACTTAGCCAGGTCTACCACAGGCACAGATATTCAAACCCATGCTTTCAATACTAAGTCAATTTACCAAATGGGAATGTTATGCTAAGAAGATCAGAAAGGTCCCTCCTACAGTATGTACTGTGCCAGATGAGATGACTGGGGGCAGAGGAAATGTGATCATAGTTATTCTTGGAAGAGAAGAGAGATGGGTTCAGCCTGAAATCATACTTGTTCAGTATGTTCGGCACCTGCTTGTTGTTGGGCAAGGTGTTGAATATGTATGAAATGTGAAATGATCCTCTTCAGCCAACAGAGGAGTTGCTTTGATTTCTTGCCTGGACTCAAACTAAAGGAATGACTATTTACTGTATGTGATTACTAGGAGTTCCATTATATTCATAAATGTGTATCCTTGGCTGGTATCTTCAAAGCAACAGAGAAAAAAAAACTAGAGAAATGTACAAAAGAACTGGAAAACAAGTAAATTATCATAGACACAAGAGGTATTGCAGATGCTGGGAATCTAGAGCAATACACAGAATATGCTGGAGGACCTCAGCAGGTCAGGCAGCATCTATGGATGGGAATAAATAGTCAATGTTTCGGGATAAGACCCTTCGTCAGGATACTATATTATATTATCAAATATGTGAAACATAAGTGAAGCTGGAATAAAGCTTGTGTCAGAATAGATGACAAAATTTCGGTTTGAATTAAAACTGAACACTTAAGTTTCTTCATTGGGAATTCAAAAGAACAGAGTAGCAGAAACAGAAGTAGGCCATGTGGCAGCCCATGCCATTCAAAAAGATTATGTGAAAATTTTCCCCTCAGCACTAACCTGGATTCTCTAATCTAAAGTCCATTGATTCCTTCTGGAATACCCTCAGCATATAAGCCTCCACTGCCCTCCTGTGTTGAGAATGTTAAAGGTTACTTCTCTATTCTCCGTTCATCCTGAATGGCTACACCCGTATTTTAAGACTGTTCTCTTAGTTACATACGTACAGTACATGACACCAGTGGAAACATCAAGTAGCAGAAGAATTTCGTACATTCCAACGTGGTCACTTCCCCCTGTTCTGAACTCTGGCCTGCTGAATCTCACCTCAACCAACTAGCTCATTAAGCCAGGTGTCAATATTGCAAATCCTTACTGCACTCCCTCTATCTTGGGTACACCTTCCTCAGGTTGCAGCTGGTAAAGCACCTTATTTATTTGCCTACTTAGTTTTTAAATACTTTTATTTTTTTGCTTAGTGAATAAATTACAGTGATTTGGACTTTGGTCTCTGACTGTGCACATTCTCAAACACTGCCTGTGCTCTACATTTTGAAAGCTTAATGGCTAACGTATGAGTGATCTTGGTTTGGAAGTGGAAGTTATGCAGGTTAAGTGACTTTCCACTCATCCTGCAAATTAGTTCCACTCCAGAAGGAAGCTAGTTGTACCTAGATTGAGAAATCTGTTGAGGTGATGATGCAACCTAGTTTGCATTGGACTTGGGTGTGATGTGAGCCAGCTGTTTAGAACCACGCAGACGCAGGATGGGGTTAAGTTTCTAAAGGTAGCCAAATTTGAGAAGGATCAGTTGACAGTCTAGACTATTATGAGATCAAGAAGTTCCATGAATACTGAATGATTTTCGCTGAAATGACTTTCTCTGTGGCAGAAAGCAGAGTCCCCTCTGTGATGGGTACAATCAGACTTATCTCCTTTCATGAAGATATAACTGTTTTAATAAAGTCCTATGCAACCATGGTGTATTCATACAGATCCAGAGATGAGTCCTAGAACATGGCCCAGTCCACAGATTCAAAGCAATTCCATAGCTGCTCCTCTGCCTCCTGCAACTGCCTCTTTGTTGTCCTGATCTCTGGAGCTTTGTTCTTTAGCCTCTGCCTGCATGCAAGCATGAGAAGGACAGCCAAATGATCCAAGTTACTGAAATGTGGTCTGGGCATGAAACGTTAGGCATTACTCATCTTGGTATGTGTGGTCCAGTGCATTGGGACCGCTGGTGCTACAGGTTTTAAGTTGATGGTAATTGGGCAGGGTTTTCTTCAAACAAGCCAGGTTGAAGTCCCCGACTATAATTGAAATGCATTGATATGCATTTCCACATGCAGTTCCACATGGTAGGCTTATTCAGAAAGTCAGGAGGCATGGGATCCAGGGAAGTTTGGCCAGGTGGATTCAGAATTGGCTTTCCTGCAGAGGGTTGTGGTGGAGGGAGTACATTCAGATTGGAGGGTTGTGACTAGTGGTGTCCCACAAGGATCTGTTCTGGGACCTCTACTTATCGTGATTTTTATTAATGACCTGGATATGGGGGTAGAAGGGTGGGTTGGCAAGTTTGCAGAAGACACAAGGGTTGGTGGTGTTGTAGATAGTGTAGAGGATTGTCGAAGACTGCAGAGAGACATTGATAGGATGCAGAAGTGGGCTGAGAAGTGGCAGAAGGAGTTCAACCCAGAGAAGTGTGAGGTGGTACATTTTGGAAGGACAAACTCCAAGGCAGAGTGTAAAGTAAATGGCAGGATACTTGGCAGTGTGGAGGAGCAGAGGGATCTGGGGGTACATGTCCACAGATCCCTGAAAGTTGCCTCACAGGTAGATAGTGTAGTTAAGAAAGCTTATGGGGTGTTAGCTTTCATAAGTCGAGGGATAGAGTTTAAGAGTCGCGATGCAATGATGCAGCTGTATAAAACTCTAGTTAGGCCACACTTGGAGTACTGTGTCCAGTTCTGGTCGCCTCACTATAGGAAAGATGTGGAAGAATTGGAAAGGGTACAGAGGAGATTTACCAAGATGCTGCCTGGTTTAGAGTGTATGGATTATGATCAGAGATTAAGGCTTTACTCTTTGGAGAGAAGCAGGATGAGAAGAGACATGATAGAGGTGTACAAGATATTAAGAGGAATAGACAGAGTGGACAGCAAGCGCCTCTTCCCCAAGGCACCACTGCTCAATACAAGAGGACATGGCTTTAAGGTAAGGGGAGGGAAGTTCAAGGGGGATATTAGAGGAAGGTTTTTCATTCAGAGAGTGGTTGGTGCGTGGAATGCACTGCCTGAGTCTGTGGTGGAGTCAGATACACTAGTGAAGAGACTACTAGACAGGTATATGGAGGAATTTAAGGTGGGGGGGTTATATGGGAGACAGGGTTTGAAGGTTGGCACAGCATTGTGGGCTGAAGGGCCTGTAATGTGCTGTACTATTCTATGTTCTATGTTAATATGGACAGTTTGTTGTTTGGAGGTGGCATCATATTGCTAATGATATGTAAACTGCAGTCAGGATTATGAAGGAGAAATCCCTAAGTAAATAGAACAGAGAGTATTTGACCATTAGGTATCCAAGGCCTTGATGAGACCACACCTGGAGTATTGTGTGCAGTTTGAAAAACATTCTTGCCATAGAGGGAGTACAAAGAAGGTTCACCAGATTGATTCCTGGGATGGCAGGACTTTCATATGAAGAAAAACTAGAATAACTATATTGGCTGTATTTAAGAGGGAGTTAGATATGGCCCTTGTGGCTAAACGGATCAGGGGATATGGAGAGAAGGCAGGTACAGGGTTCTGAGTTGGATGATCAGCCATGATCATACTGAATGGCAGTGCAGGCTTGAAGGGCCGAACGGCCTACTCCTGCGCCTATTTTCTATGTTTCTATGTTTCTAACATGAGCTCAACAAAATTGCCACATCGGAACACCACCAAGAGTTTATCATAAAACACACACTTCCATCTTTTGCCTTTTCCAAATCAGCAGTTTGGTCTATATGGAAAATTGAGAAACCTGGAGGTCTGACCACTGTATCTGGCATGCTGGGAGACAGCCAAGTCTCACTCAGACATACAACAGTACGTCATCTCCCTCTTAAACAGCAATCTTGCCCTCAGGTGCTCAACTTTGTTCTCCAGCGATTGTAAATTTACTAACAAGACGATGGGTAGAGGGAGACTCTTCCCTCTGCATTTCAGCCTGACTTGGAGACACCCCTCTCCTGCCATGCTTCTGCTTTGGCAATGAACCAGTCCATCATGAGTAAAGCCCTCCTCATCTTTGAACACATCAATATCAAACCTGTACTCAAGAATGCAGCATCCTTCACTAGAGACCCCCATCACCCAGGACATGCTCTCCTCTCACTGCTGCCATCAGGAAGAAAGTACAGGAGCCTCAGGACTCACACCACCAGGTTCAGTAACAGCTGCTACCCTTCAACCATCTTGCTCTTGAACCAAAGTGATAACATCACTCAACTTCATTTGCCCATCGTTGAAAAATCCCCACAACCTGTAGACTCAATTTCAAGGACTCTTCATCTTATGTTCTTGATATTTATTGCTCATTTATTACTATTATTATTTCATTCGTTTTGTATATGCACAGTTTGTTGTCTTTTGCATACTGGTTGAATGACCAAGTTAGTGTGGTCTCACACAGATTCTGTTATGGTTATTATTCTGTAGATTTACTGTATATGCCCACAAGAAAAAAAAATCTCATTGTTGCATAGGGTGATAGAAATACACATACACACACACACTTTGATAATAAATTTACTTTGAAGATAATCCTCATTACAATGTTTCTGAAATCGTCTGCTATGTTCTCTCTTCTGTGACAAGGAATATGAAGCTGTTAAATTGTTTCTACTGCTACTTCTTCCAAGTTTCAGAATTTGTACAAACAGACAAGCTAGGAAAACATTGTTTTTAAATGAGTGTTTGAAACGTTTGCCTACAGGGATCTGGCTCCCACACAATTTCCTTAAGCCAATGCCATTTTCAGTGGCTCAGATCTACTTCAAAAGTATTTTAAGCATATTTTCACTTACCTTGTCCAATTGGTACCTGGACTCCAAATACAAAGGCTGTGAGTTTATACCCACCCATGGTTTAGAGAAAACTTTGCTGCCACTTAAACATAGCACAGAGGAAATACTACCTTGTTAGAGATCAGTTTATGTACTTGCATTGCATTTTGAACATAATTGCACATTTGTAATATTTTATTTTTAATACCACCATAAATACCTGAAAAATAGCTTTTAATTATTTGTTGAATTTTGTTGTGCATAAATGTATTATAATGCCTACCTCCATAATTGTGACATTTCTGTTTCAAATGCTTCTTTCGATTATTAAGTATTTCCAGTCACCATAATGATATGTAATGAAATATTCTTTCAGGTTCAGTTTACTTGTTTCAAAATATTCTGAAATGTTTTGTAATGCAAAGGAATCAAAGAGAAACGTGAGGCACAGCAACGTGATTCTGAGTTGGTTATTAAGTATCTGCCTAATCTATGAAGAGGGTTCATTCATAGAATGAAGCTTAGGATGTCGTCACTTTCTAAAGATATATAAAAGGTCATTATACCTCATTATTGATTGAAAATCAATATAAAATCTCTCAAGAAATGACTAAAAATTGCTAATATAGAATAGGTTGAAGGAATAAATTATCTTCATGTGAATTTTAAACAGAAGAGGTCTTGCTTGTTTAATCATAACTGTGCACCTATAATCAATTGAGCAGTAACTAGATACTGTTGAGATGAACTGGGACAAAGCGGTAGCTTCTGGTGCCGTGGGCAATATGGCTGCACAGTGCTTAACCCATTACGAAGTTGCTTGGGTCTTAAAACCACACCAGGATTCTGACTGAATTTATTGCTCATTAGAATGCTGTTGAAGTGGGGTTGAGAGTACTGGTGGGACATTCCGTTAATAAGTAACATATTGATATCAGTTTTATTCATAAATTACTTTACAAATTGAGAACTTTACTGAGTTATAGCCTGAAATATACCACCATATTAGACCCACGCAGACAAATTGTTAATGTTTCGGTTTCTGTGTAAATATGGCCATGTTTAAATACACAGTAAAATTAAAAGAACCCTGATAAACTCCCAGATCTGCTCATTTCATGTCGGCGTGAAAGCAACTAATTTTGAAACTGAAACCAACATAATCATTCCAATCAGTAACACGATAAAGGTGGTTTATCTTGAAACAAGTCAAACTCTAGTTAGGGCAAACACAATGCAGCTGGGGCAGAAGTACGACAGAGAATTTCCTAGTGACCCAAAGATTTACAAAGGCAGGATGTAAACTCTCAACTCGTTTATGGGAACACAAACTGGTAGTTCCAAGACATGATCCACTACTGGTGATCTCAGTACATGAGACTGAGAGGACGCCACTTTACCATGGAGGTTCTGGCACAGGCCAACACGAAGCAGGCACAAGTGGTTCTCTTCTGATAACTCCGTAAATAAACATGTCAAAATAGATGCCATCTACGAACCCCTAAGAGCCAAAGAAACACGAGCCAGTAGAATTCAAGGGTCAACTGAAGGAGTAGCCAATCAGGACCGATGCAGCGAACAGAGGGTCTATATAAACACAAGCACTCCCAGAGAGAAACACCAACAACTGTGCACTGAGGATGTCACCTCGACTAGTGATAAAGCATCTACAAGCTAGCTGCCAAGCTCGGTGCTACATCAAACACCTCAACCCTCCATCCTAAAGATTTACATACATTCTCTACTCTTAACTTGAACTGAAGTATTGAAAGCTGTCAACCAAAGAAACTGAATAAAGTTAGTCTTACCATATACGTTCACTTTGCAGTTAACTATTTATTAGATTCAGGTGATACCATTACTTGTTTACCTAGATTTAGATGTTAATTTACAGAAGCAATTATATAAAAAAATTATAATATCCAGTCTCTAGAAAAATATATATACATTACATTCAAAAAGGCACTAACTCCATCAGATTCTTTCAAATAAAAGTGGATGGCAATATTTATTTTCAATTGATGTTTCTATTAATAGCAATAAGCAGGCATTTTATTGTGTATGTAAAACACCTTGTATGTACAATAGCAATGCGAAAGGTCTGAAGCGCATAAAGCTAATGATGTTGATTATTGGTACTCTAAGATTGTTGTCGACAGCAGATTCTTTCACCTGCAAATCCACCCTGAACCCTCATATAAAATCTGCTCAGTTAAAAGGTCATATACAGTAACCTGAATTCACTGGATAAATAAATGCAAGTAAAGTAGATGAATCACAGGAGAATTGGTGCATGGCAGTGAATGAATAACCTGCAAATGGTTCCCAAACCCCATTATTTCCTTTTTTTTTACAGGCCAAAGATTCATGTCCCTGCATCCTGTCAGTTCATTACAGAGAAATATCATTCCTCTCATGGCACATTCTGGACTACCCTCTCAGCCCCATGAGGACCCTTTAATGTTTAATTCCCCATCATCTGCTTCAGTGAACAGTTTAATCTCTGCTTGTATGATCAATACTATATCAGTGTAAATTAAAATGACAATTTTAAAGTAATTAAGCCTGTTAATGCTCGATCCAAATATCATTATTTGTAAAAGGGATATGGGAAAAATTACACAGTGTCCAGGGTGACAGGCAGATGTTCTATCGTAGCAATCTTGTTGCAGTTGTAGACACTGAAGGCTTAAGGAAAGCAGATTAACTTCTTGGTCAGACTGCCAGGATACCTATCCAATTTCAAAGGGGATAACACAATTTGATAAATTTAATTTAAGGGACAAACTCAATTATTTTTAATATTGGAAGAAAACTGGGCAGATTCCAAAAATGACACAATGAAAATGCACTTAACTCCAGAATGAAATACAAAAAGTAATTGTATTATTTCATTTCCCTAACCCTTTCTAAAAACCTTTAAATAATTGTATTGCTAAATGGAATGGCCAACATTCATTTATAGACAGTGCTCTAAATTTAATACAGCTGTTAATAAAAAGGGTGCTGTTCACAGTAGTAATCTCCAGCTTGCTCACATTTACCAACATACATTAGAATTTAAGCATTAGGTAATTTAATCACATAAATAGTTCAATGGCATTCAAAATACCTTATCAAATTTTTGATCCTGTCCAGCTTTACTCTATTTGGATACCAGTTTGCATTGACAACTTAGTTCTATAATGCCTTGCCCCTCTAAAGGAGCCAACAATTAACCAACAGCAAAAATAAACTTAAGGATCTTTATTTTTCAATCTTCTGCTAGTTTGTCTTCTTAACCTGCATCTCTAATGGATTTTTTTTTCAAACAGCAGAAGTTCAGGATCATTGCAAGTTCAGGAATACAAAAATCTATTTTAGTGGTGAACCAGCAAAACAAAATTGAGAAAGAAGCTTTATCCTGCACACAAAAGTAGTTTACAGATAATTGCTTAGAAGTGATTTAAATAATTTATTGGTCAAATGTTTTGAGGTGATATCAATCAATATTTTTCTTTTCCCATTTGCAAGATGGGCATCTGACTTGAAAGATGACTAAGGGACAATTCAGCTAAAACCCATGATGTTGAATTTCATGCAAGACTATAAATGAGAAAATGAACCATCTATCTGTTTCTAGTAGGAAGCTGTGTAAATATACAAATAGGATCTTGATTGCCGTTTTCAGGGTGAAGTGTGCATTGGATTTATACTGGGCAACATCTAAGTAACAGCTCTTAATGGAACCATTGAAGGTCACCCAAAAATGGCTGAAAGAGTGGGTTATTTTTGTACTTGTGAGAACATGGATAAACTCTATTCTGCATTGCCACAGTCACTGATTTGCAATTAGCACATATGAGATGACATTGTTCAGAAGTTTTACAGTTACATACATTAATTCAGATATAACTTAGGGAGAAGACTACTATATTTATTATCATCAATTCATGTAAGTATTGCTTCACTAGTGATTTTATTGCTAATAATATTAGTAACATTAGCAATTTATAAAAAGGTACAATTTAATCAAAAATATCTGAATTTGGATTTAAAGGATGTCCGTATTCTACTGTTTTAAGCTTTCTCTCCCAAATAAAGAAATGCAACATTTCCAAATAGTCCAGTTTGTGAAAGCCACCCCTCCAATGGACATTTTAAACTAACATTTCTTTCTTGGAAATAATGCTTTTCTTATGTTTTCATGCTGCAGTTTCTATTTCAACTATTTATCTATCACAACAGGAGTAATTTTGAAAAGTTCACTTTCAAAGAAAGAAGCCTTCGCTGACCAGTTGCCAGTTTTTGTTGCAATTGTTTCTTGTGCAGAAAGAAATGATATCAAGTCATTACCAGAAATCAGCAAGTCCTGTAATCCAAAATGTGAAGGATCATTTCTCCTGGATATTAATACCTCAGAATCAGAATTGGGTTTAATATCACTGGCTTCTGCCATGAAATGTTTTGTGACAGCAGTACATTGCAATCAATAATAATAAACTATAAATTGTAATAGGAGATGTATTTAAATTAAATAAGTTGTTCAAAAAGAGAGCAAAAATAGTGAGATAGCATACATGGGTTCATTGTCCACTCAGAAATCTGATGGTGGTTGGGAAGAAGCTGCTCCTGAAATGTTGAGAATGTGCCTCCAGGCTTCTCTGCCTCCTCCTTGATGGTAGCAATGAGAAGAGGGTATGTCCTAACAATAGGGGTCCTTAGTGATGGAAGTCACCTTTCTGAGGCATCACCTTTTGCAGGTGTCCTCAATGTTGGAGATTCTAGTGCTCATGATGCAGTTGCCTGAGCTTACAACTTTCTGCAGCTTTTTCCAATCTTGTCCAGTGGCCTCTCCATACCAGTTAGAATACTCTCCACAGTAGAAATTTACGTGGGTCTCTGGTGATATACCAAGTCTCCTCAAACTCCAAATGAAATATTGCGGCTGTTGTGCCTTCTTTGTAATTGCATCAATATATAGGGCCCAGGATAGATCTTCAGATGATGACACACAGAACTGCTCACTTGTTCTACTGCTCATCCCTCGATGAGGAATGGTGTGTGTTCCCTTGACTTCACGTTCCTGAAACCCGTAATCAATTCCTTGGTCTTAGTCAAAAAGTCATAGAGAAGTACAATACAGAAACATACCCTTTGGCCCATGTAATCCATGACAAAAACATTCAAACTGCCTACTCCCATCAATCTGTACCAGGACCAAGGCCCTGCATACCACTGCTATTCATGAACATTTCCAGACTTCTCTTAAATGTTGAAATTGAGCTCACATGGACCACTTGTGCTGGCAGCTCATTCCACACTCTCACCACCCTCTAGAGTGAAGAAGTTTCCCCTCATGTTCCCCTTAAACTTTTCATCTTTAACCATGAACCCATGTCCCACCCAACCTCAGTGCAATAATCCTGCTTGCATTTACCCTACCTATACCCTCATAATTTTGTATACTGTATCTCTTTTAAATCTCCTCTTAATCTTCTACATTCTAAAGAATACTGTCCTAACCCATTCAATCTTTCCTTATAACTCTGGTCCTCCAGAATCAGTAACATGTTTGTAAACTTTCTCTGCGTTCTTTCAACCTTATTTACATCTTTCCTGCAGGCAGGTGACAAAAACTGTACACAATACTCCAAATTAGGCCTCACCAACATCTTGTACAACTTTAACAAATCGTCCCATCTCCTGTACTCAGTGCATTGATTTATGAAGGCCAATGTGCTAAAAGCTTTCTTTATGACCCTATCTACCTGTGAAGCCACTTTCAATGAATTATGGATCTGTATTCTCAGATCACTTTGTTCTACCACAATCCTCAGTGTCCTACCATGCAATCTGTAAGATCTACCCTGGCAGGTCCTACCAAAATGCAAAACCTCACACTTGCCTGCATTAAATTCCATCTGCCATTTTTCAGTCCATTTTTCCACCTAATGCAAATCCCTCCTCAAGCCAAGATAGCCTTCCTTACTGTCCACTACACCCCCAATCTTGGTGACATCTGCAAATTTGCTGATTCAGTTAACCACATTATCATCCAGTTCATTGATATAGATGACAAACAACAAAGGACCCAGCACCAGTCGCTGTGGTACACCATTAGTCACTGGTCTGCAGTCAAAGGCAACCCTCTACTACCACTCTTTGCTTCTATCACAAAGCCAATGGCTAATCCAATTTACTGCCTCACCCCAAATGTCGAGTGACTGAACCTTCTTCACCAGTCTCATATCTGAGACTTTGTCCAATGCTTTATTAAAGTTCATGTAGACAATATCCACTGCCCTGCCTTTATCCATTTTCCTGGTAGCTTCCTCAAAAAAGCTGCCTAAGATTGGTTTGACATACCTACCAAGCACAAAGCCATGCTGATTATCCTTAAATAGTCCATGTCCATCCAAATACTTATATATCTGGTCCCTTAGAAAACCTTCCAATAACTTTCCCAAAATTGACAACAGACCTACCGGTCTATAATTCAGTGTTTTATGCTGAGATCCTTTTTCAAACACTAGAACAACAATGGCTGTCCTCCAATCCTCTGGTACCTCCCCTGTCGCAAAAGATGACTTGTATATCTCTGCTAGGGCCACAGTCTTACTGACATTGAGTGCAATGTTGTTGCGACAACGTTCAACCAAGTGATCTATCTCGCTCCTGTATGCCTATTCATCAACTTCTAAAGTTCTGGCAATGGTATTTGTGACATTGGCAAATTTATGTGTACTGTAGATAGTGTTTGAGCATTGCCTAGTCACACAGTCGTGGGTGGAGAGAGAGTAGAGCAGTGAGTCAAGCACGTGTCCTCCCAGTGCACCAGTGCTGATTGTCCATGAGGAGATGGTAGGTCCTCTCTGGAGTCCTCCTATTCTCTTCACTCTTTTGTCCCATTCTTACTCTGGGCTATTCCCTCATCCAATCTCCTGTTCTCTGTTGACTATTTTAGTGTCACTTCTTCCTTATACTCTACACTGGAAAATCACATAAGCTTCTTTTCAAATTTTCATCCCTCTCACACATTTCTATGGTTCACTTCCTACTTTTGGCTTCTCTACCTCCATTGCTGGAGTTGTCCATCAACCAACATACACTTTCCATCAAGCAACCTTGATGTATATCCTTCCTTGGATTTCAGTCCCTTATTTCCATCTCCAAGTTTTTGCTATCAGCAGCTCCCTTAGGTCTATCTTTCTTTTCCTCTATCTCCTTTTGACCACCACATACTGTTGCACCTCCCGTTTTGGTGTTCAGTCTCACATAAAACCTCTTCCATCTCTAAATGTTCCTAGTTCTGATAAAAAGTCGTCTGTTTCTCTTTCTACGGACTCTGTCTTTATGCATTTGTCCGACTGCTATTTCACTGCCTAGTTAATTGCAGCTGGAAATCACATTCTAGGTATTAGCACTAGGGAGTTATCCAACTTAAATCACTGTAAAACTGCAGATACCTCCTCTCTTGTAATAGGGCTGTTCTCTAAGGGGACCTTTTCTCTCCCTAGCCACCCTTTTTACTCTTAAGCTGAAGAACTTTTTAGGATTTTCCTTAACCTTACTTTTCAGCTCCAGCTCATACCATCGCTTTGCCCTCCTGATTTCCCTCCAGTATTCTTGATCTTTTCATAGTCATCAAGAAATTCACGTGAATTTATACTTCCTTCTTTTTCTTGACCAGAGCCTCAACATCTCTTAAAGTAGTTCTGATGAGTGGACCTTGACACGAGACGTTAACTTTGCTTTTCTCTATATGAAACTTCAGCCCTTCCAGTATTTTCAGTTTGTTTGTGATGTTCATTTTTTTTATCCTTCCATATACTTAAGTTGATTTTTAGCTTTAAACTAGTAGATACCCCATCCAGGCTGAATAATACCTGCTCTTTCAGTTTATTTCTAGTGTGTAACAGTGAATATTAACCCAAGTCTCAACTCAGATGCTTGCCTCTCACCAAGCCAGTTGTATATGGCTGTCTCTGCATTATTCCACCCCATATAACCGGGGAGAGTTCCAGTTCAACAAAATTCCAAGGTGCAAAGGTTGGTGTGATTTTTTTCATTGATTCTTTAATGGCTATGATTCTATTATGTATTTATTGACTGTGCCCACAAGGAAATGAATCTTGGGTTGTATATGGTGATGGATATATACTTTGATAATAAAGTTACTTTAGACTTTAGATATAAATTCTCCTTGTACTGAGATGCAAGAAGGGGCATGCCATTTCAACACTCTTTACAGTTCTTTAATCCTGTGCAACTCTGTCCAATTTGCCTTCACCAATTTAAAACACCGCTGCCATATTCCCAGTTCCTCTTCTGTTGTTATACAGCCTTTACCAGACATTCACAGGAATCCTATGTTGGCTTTCATTCAGAACACCTGATTTGAAACAGACTGACCTTAAAATTGTCAGCAGTAAATGCACAATGTTCACAGCTCATTGCTTATTCAGCTGCCCCATAGATTACTGGGTTTTGAGCACAGATTTGCAGTCATTGAGGCTCTGTTATTGGACCCAAGAGTAGTTTAGAGCGATAAGAAGTCTCTTCAAACAATCAGACTGAAGTCACTCAATGATGCAAACAGAGCCTAAACTAGGAATTGTCAGACTGAACATTTAAATCAATGCCACATGCACTGAAAACAAAATAAAAGTGAATGAGAAATAGTAAAATAAATTAAACTTTTGTCTTTAAAGGAATATTAACAGCAATTAAATACTGAGGGAATGAGATGCCAAGTTTGATATAATTAATTTTCAGAATAATGTAGAGGTCATTTAGTACTAAATTAGCCATACTGCACTATTAAGAATTCACTGCCCTTGAATTATGATATTGTTAAGGGGCATCAAGTAGGCAAGAAATGTAACTTTATTTCCTTCATGAATTTTATGTTGATCCTTTTGATAAGGCAGGATTAGGGTAATGAAGTTTATTCGAGAAACAGAGCACATCAGACTAACTTCCTGATAGTGTCTATGTTTTTGCTAGAACTGGGTATCTGATTCAGCAAGCATTTAATATTCTGACTACAAAATCCAGACTAACACTGATAAATAGAGGAGCATTTTTGAATACCTCTCAAGTATTATAAGCCCTAAATAGTTTAAATATTTAATACTTGTACGGATCTCCTAACCTCCAACAACTTTTAAGTACCTGCTGTGCCTGAAGCTCTTGAAAAAGCTACTGCAGAGTTTTAGATCTAATTAACAAGACTGCTAATTCAAAGAGCTGAAATAAGTGGCTTACAGCACTTCTTAAAAGGTACTAAGCATGTCATTCAAGACCTTTTGTACAAAGATACAAGAACAATCACTTAATGCAACAGGGTTATGACAAAATAAATATCAGGTAAAGATATATCTTAATATTCATTATTCAGCCAAGATCTTTCCTCAGGAAAATGTTTATTTCCTGTTGTAAAGTTACTAAGATTTTCACTATAACCATATTTTTGATTTTCTCCAAATGATGTAATTTCACAAAATGTTTCTGCATTTACAATGATACAGTGATGCTTATTTTTTTTAATCTCTAGAACACTTTGAATTCCAAACTTTATCTACAGTTCAGTTTCTCAAAGTTTCTGTGTGTTCCCAAGTGTAGCTCTGCAGATAAAGTTGTATGATGGCGAACAATTCTAGGACAATTGCTTTTGTCGTAGTGTACACAAAAAAATCTAACCATACAGGATTTAATCACAAAGATCCCTGATGTTATAGCTATATACATTCAGTGATGTGCTACAAAGAAGATCAAAGCAAGATGTAATTTCCTGACTAGGCTAACTTAAGACAGTTGGATATTGAATGACCTTTCGAACCCTTGTTCCATTAACATTAACCAAGTTTCTCCGTCTCATAAAGCATCAGTGGGGTACAGCACAAAAACAGCCCTTTTGGCCCAACTTCTTCATACCAATCCTATTTATATTAACCTAATTTTCCCATGTTAGGCCAATTATTCTTCTACTCTTTTCCTATGCACGTGAATTTAAATGCTATAGTTCTTTCTACTTTCCCCCACCACTTCATCTAGCAGTTCATTCCATATAACTGCCACTCTCTGTGTGGAAAAACTTGCTCCTTGATCCCCTTTAAATTCCTCCCCTTCCACCTTAGGCCTATGCTCTCTAGCTTTAGACTCTACCTGGGAAAAAGAATAACTATCTACCGTATCCATGCCCCCAAAAATGTTATAAATTTCTTTAAGATCACCCTCGACCTCCTGTTCCAGTATGAATAAACCTAGTGTTGTGTATTTAATATTCCAGTGATATTTGAGTAATATGGTAAATATGATGCTTAATTAGGCATTCTTTTGATTGTTTAAATTATTTATTACAGGTTTTATGAAAAAGTACGTGAATGGCATATGTCATCATGTCACCACATCATTCATATATGCTTTGCTTAATGTAAAAAATTAAACTAATACACGTTCTCCTGGGCTCTCGTTCTTTTCTTGCAACTTGTTTTATGTCTTGGAGTTATGAAACATCATAGTGGTGATAAGGAAGTTTTAAATGAACCCAAGATGACTACCGACCAGTTGAAATACAAGAAACAATC
Source organism: Hypanus sabinus (assembly GCF_030144855.1). Taxonomy (NCBI): domain Eukaryota; kingdom Metazoa; phylum Chordata; class Chondrichthyes; order Myliobatiformes; family Dasyatidae; genus Hypanus; species Hypanus sabinus. Next base: position 44,213,915 of record NC_082727.1, read on the forward strand.
CAGTTTCAAGAAAAGCACAATGCACTTACTTTGGAAAAGGCAGAAAATGGACAAATTGATGGGTCCATAAAGAGTGAACTCCTGGTGATAAACATCATAAATTTTAAAAAAGAGCTGAAATAGCCAGCTACATTGGAAAGACACATGTGTTTGATTGCAGAAGAGATAACTGGATACTGTATACTGAGTGAACTGAGTAGCATTTTGAAGCAGATGGAATAGCCACTGAGAAATGAGTACCAGCTTTGCTGATTGCATCAAGTTTAAAGGCAAACAGTTTGCTTGGAAGTTGTTCTGTTCCAGTCAAGCCTGCTAAAATTGGCTTTTATGATATCGTGAAAATAATGAACATTTAGAACTGACACCATTGTTGATTGCAGAATGCTTTCAGTTTCATAAACAGAATCAAAAGGAAGCAGAGTCCATTTCAACATATGTGGTTGCATTGAAGGGATTGTCTGAGCATTGTTAGTTCAATGATGGGCTTAATGATGCACTGAGAAAACGTTTTAGTTTGTGGAATCTAACTAAAGCATAACTTATACTTAAAAGTGCAGTTGAAATGGCTATATCAACGGAAACAGCAGACAGAGATGCAATTGAGTTGCAATTAGGAATGAAAATAAGTATTAACAAAACTGCAACATCTCAACCAGGAGTTCCATCTGGAGTCCATGGGCCCCTTGGTTAATGGTAAGGCTCCATAGCATAAAAAAGTTTGGCAATCCTGGTCTAAACAGAAACTGGCCTGACCAAACAAATTGTGCAACCATTATGGCAGGGGATCATATGCACCAAATCAATGCAGGATAAAAGGTGAAACTTGCAGAAAAGGCAACAAAGCAGGACACATCCACAGAGCATGTCAGACAGTCAAAAATAAATGGATGCCCAGGGAAGAGAAAAAGATTAAATGTCAAACTGTCAAAAAGGGTACTAATCCACATTGTTGTTGATGGAGAGAGTGGCTGAAGAGAGTGGCTCAGAACTGAGTAGCCTCGAGATTTACAATGTGAAAAAAAAACAAGAGACAAACATTTTGCCTTACACCAGAAGCAAATGACAAATTAATTAAAATGGATCAATCATGGGCACAAATTTACAATAGTAGTGGATATACCTACAAGGTGATCGGAAGTGTCCCTAAAGCCTCCACTACAGCCTCAGAGACGGTTAGTGTGTTGAGATGCCTCGCTCAAGGACTGATGTTCAGAACACTTAGCCAGTGACAATGGGCCACAGTTTGTTGCAGAACACTTTCAGTCACTCCTTTATCAGTCATTCCTCAAAATGAGTGGCATAAGACATAATTACATCTGCACCATACCACTGCTCAGCTACAAATGGCCTGGCAGAAAGGTTTGCTGAAAGTCGAACTGCGAACAATGTCAGCAAAACACTCTACATTGACGCTGAATCAGAACCTCACAAATTTCCTCCTTGCATATCACAATGCAGCAAAAAGCACAACCAACAATTCACCAGCTATTCTGTTCCTGGGTCATCCCTTGCACTCATGCTTGGATCTCCTCAAACCCAATCTCTGATGGAGCATACAGGACAACAACTGCAACAAATTGAGGGCTCCTCAAACAGGGAGGTTCAATGTTTCACTCCTGGACAACCAGTCCTGTCCTGAATCAATCAAAAAATTAAGGGCAGAACTGGACCACTCTTACACAGTAGAGATTGCATCTCATGTCATCTGGAGATGACGCATTGATCATCTGAGGACAGCAGAGTCGATTATTGGAGAAGAAAGATGACCACTTCCTACAACCATCAAGAAGGAAGCCCCAACAAACTGAGCTTGTTTCACAGCCACAAGTCGTGACTGCCCTCGTGAGGAAAGATGTTACCCCACAAGAGTAAGGAATCCTCAACAGCAATGAAATCTTTATGCTTGAATGGTACAATTTAAAATTTACTGTGCTGTGAGGAGTGTTTTGTATTTTATATTTTGATGGTATTTGAGTAATATTGTAAATATCAGATGGAATCAGAACCAGTTTTAATATCACTGGCATATGTTGTGAATATTTTAATTTTGTGGCAATACATAATATAGAAAAAAACTGAATTACAGCAAGTTTTTGTGTATGTGTGTGTGTGTGTGTGTGTGTGTGTGTGTGTGTGTGTACACACACCTTTCAAACATTCGCTTTGTGACAGCTTGCTATTATGAAAGACCTATATTAGTACCTGTTTTCGCTAACCAAAGAGGATTTTCACTTTTACAGAAAAAAAGACGCATGCTTTATACATGTGTTTACTCTGAAAGAGACTACCATGACCATGAAGCCTTGTGCGGGCAGTAGTGTGCACATGCATGTACGTGCGTATGTGTGTACGTGCCAATTTTTTTCTCCAAATTGTTTTTGGCTCGCTGTCTCCCGATTCTGATAAGTGAAACTACACTGTACATACAATATTTCTACTTTATATAGGCTGTATAGTTATCATCTCATTCCTGCTTTTACTACATGTTCGTGTTATTTTAGGTTTTATGTGTTATTTGGTATGATTTGGTAGGTTATCTTTTTGGGACTGGGAACGCTCAAAAATTCTTCCCATATAAATTAATGGTAATTGCTTCTTCACTTTACAACATTTCAGTTTACAAACTATTTCATAGGAATGCTCTACCTTCGGATAGTGGGGGAAACCTGTATGTTAAATTAAGTAAGTTTTTGTAAAATTAAATAAGTAAATGTGTTTGATTAAGCATTCTTTATTTGTTTAAATTATTCATTATGAGTAATGTGTAATAGTACATGAATGACATATGTCATCACACCACCACCATATTTTTATGTAACTCGCTAAAAGTAAAAATGAAGTTATACATTTTATTCCAGGCTCCATGTTTTTATTGAGATTAGTTTCCTGTTTTGGAGTTACCACCTAGCCCATTCAATCTCTCCTTATAAACAATGCACTCCATTCCAAGCAACATCCTTGTGATTCTCTCCATTCTTTCTAGAGCTGCCACATCCATAATATTCAGATGCAACCTGATCAACGTTTTCTACAGCTGCAACAAAACATACAAAAACTTAGATGTTATGCCTGGGCCTATGACGAGAAGCATGCTGAATGCCCTGTTCACTACCCTATCCACTTTCAGAAAGCTGGGATCTTGTACTCTAAGATTGCTTAGCAACACCCTACAGTCCTGATGTATCCTGTACATGTCCTATTAGCGTCTGACAACTCAAAAGGCATTACATCATATTTGTTTGGGTTATCTTCCATCTGCCATTGTGCCACCCAAGTTTCTAGCTGATCTGTAGATCTCTGTATCCTTTCATAACTTGCTTCTCTATCTTGCATTGCACCAATTTTTGTGCCATCAGCAAATTTACTAATAAGACCATATACTTTCACACACAAGTTGTTTATCAGACAAATGGCCCAAGCACCAACTCCCTGCAATGCATCACTAGTTACAGACTCCCAGACACAAAAGCATCCTCCAAGACGAGAAAATCTGCAGATGCTGGAAATCCAAGCACATACACAAATGTCCCGATGAAAGGTCTTGGCCTGAAACCCTGACTGTTTACTCTTTTCCACAGAAGCTGCCTGGTCTGCTGGGTTTCTCCAGCATTTGCGCGTGTGTGTTGGTTCAATTACTACCCTCTGCCTCCAATCAGTGAACCTATAACTACCTTCTGCCTCCTATCAATGAACCAATTACTACCCTTTGCCTCCTATCAATAAGCCAATTTTAGAGCCAGCTTGGAATATAATCTTTCCTACAAAATGCAATAAGCATATACAACAGTTTCATTTCTGTGTGACAGGAGAACACACACCATAGTACAATAGTCTCCATTTTATTATTTTGTACGTTATTATTATTGCACATTATTGCACCTTGGTAAATTATTATTGTGCATATCATTATAATGTACTTTATTATTACTATATTCATTGTTATTGCTAGATGTGTTATTAAATGTTGCTGCTGTAGTGAATAATTTCCCACTTGGGATCAAAGTTGTTAATATTATCATTATTATTATTATTATTATTATATACCATGAATCCCATGGACTCTGGCCTTCTGGACCAGTCTACCTGCAGGATTCTATCAAAGTCCATATAAGCCACTGGACTCCTACCACCCTGCTTTCATCATTTACCTCCTGAAAAAAGCTCAATTCAATTTGTAAAAAGATTTTGGGCTGCACAATACAATTGCCACACAGATCCTCATAGACTTGGGCCAAAATCCCAATTAATTTTAACTGTGATGTGAAATCAAAAAGGTTGTCAGTACACATTATCAAAGGGAATGGAGAGCTATTTTAACATGTCTATCAAAGCTCTTACAAAAGTGTTTGGTTATCCCTCATCAACTTCAAAAAGACGAAAGCAAAACATACTGGAGATGTTCCAGAGGATCAGGCAGATCTTGTCAAGCTCAAGTCAAAGTTAAAGTTTTTTTTTAATAATACAGGGCTATTGATCTGAACTGCAAACTCCTTTCCTCTCTACTGATACTGCCTTACCAACTAAACATTTCCAAGACTTTCTGTTTTCACTTAAGTGTTTTCATTTGACTTTTGAAAGGTGTGATTCAGTTATTCTCTCAGAAGCTTAAATAGAATTACCTATATTGTCTATTTTATCCCGTTTTACCCTCCTATCATGTCTTTTTCAGGTAGGTAAAATGAGAAAATTAAGCCAATCAAGTATGAATAGATTATAATAGATAAATGTCAAACACCTACAAATTAGGTGAAGCAAAATTGTGAACACAAAAGTCAGCATGTAGAGGAGTCACCAATATCTTGTCTAAACTAGGTGCTTCCGTCACAGTAAAAGTTATTATATCTGAATATACAACAACCTCATTTGGCACTCAGGTCAGTTATTAGATAAGGGGCCGATAGAGTCTGTCCTTGATACATAGAGAAAACAAAATGAATTAATTGTCTTTTTATCATTCTTCAGTCCCTTAGGCTTAAGTTGTGGATTTCCTCATTGACTAGAGATTATCTACAATAAAAATAACATATTCAATGTATCTGGAACCAGCATCAGTCCCAAATGGAAAGGGTTTATGATTCCATCAATTTGTTTGAAACTACTACATTCAAGTTCATTTGTGATCTAAATTATTTGTAAATACACCTTAAAAGACCAAAGATATTGAGCAGCAATAACAACAGAAGCATGAGTCTTCAACCTTAGTTCAGCCTGTGATTCAACTGGGTGAAAAAAAGATCTCAGGGTACTTCCATCATTTAGGAACTGTGTATCACATTGAAAACAACTTCATTAAGGTTAATAAAGGAGTTTTAACTGTGAAACAGCAAAGGCAACAGGTGTCAAAGGAGTTAAATGGCTTCCATACATACAGTAACACCCATAGGTCAGCCTTCAACGTCCCCTCCAACATTGCTGTTTCTAGCTGAACAATTGCTCCTTAAACAGTGCTGTGACTTGTTCATTTTATCAGTGTGATGTAGAAAATACCTCATCCTATTTAAAATGCACAAAAATAACAATAAAGCAAACTGTGTAGCAAATGTCAGCCTTGTATTTAATAGAGTAATGTCTTCTCATCAGTTACATGGGAAATAAAAACAGTCAAACTTAAATGTACAAAAAATTATGATGGAAGCTCTAAATAAAGTGAAGTAATGCAAGTTTATTGAGTACAGAATCAATCAATCAATGCACAAGTGGATTAACAACAACTCATCGACTCGTGAGAGATGATTTGCCGAAATATCAAGAAGATTGTGCAATTAAGGACTAAAAATGTTGTCTGCAACATTATGGGATGTAAATGATGAGAAATCAATTTGCAAGGGGGAAATAAAAGATGCACCTCCCTCCCCCAAATTCTGACAGGTTGCTTTATTTATTGTTAAACAACATTCCTGAAATGACCTGAAACTTCTGTTGGTGTTTATTTACTCTCAACACATCAAATGATCAATATTTTTAATTTGGGTTCAAGTTATTATTTTTCACATCACAGCTTCAGGAGCAAAGTAAAGTGGCTCATATTTTAGCGCTAAAAAGATCGATATGACAGTTTCACCTTCACTACAGACCCTGCCAGTTGACTGCAGCACATCATAATGTACAGTGGGTGATGTAGGTGCAGCCACGCTAGAATCACATCATTATCCAGACATGGAGCCAGACAGGAATGATTTAGCCCATCATGAAGCGCCTGATGCCCTTAGTAAACCAATCTCAGCTCTTACAGTTTATCAGACCTGTCTTTTATTGAGCAAAGCACAGACAGTTTCATAAAGAAGATTACGTCCCTCATCATAAATGCATCCAATTTTTGCTGAGCCAAGGAACATCTGTAAACTATAATTAATTTTCCATAAATTTCCAAACAAAATTATTCAAACCTGAAACCATGCCCTGAAATACACAGTTATAATTCATTTACTACGGTGGATTCATTGATCGCCATTCTGTATGTCTGTGCGTACAGGAAGAAGAATTACAGCCATAGCGTATTACTCTGTGACATCTACTTCATTTCAATGATTTGGAACTACTCTGCCTTTCCTTAGACAAAATGAAAGGCTGGATGGCTTATTCCATCTCAGTCACATTTTGTCTAAGCTGGAAATGCACTCAGAGTTTATGTTCGACATAAATTCAAGACACAATTCTCAATCAAAAATCTATCCTCTGTTCACAGGATCATGCCTCTTGGTTCAAAGAATCCAGCCGCTTTTACAGCAGTTGTGCTTTTAAAGAGTTTGCATAAAATGATTTGCTTTAATAAGCCATAGGTTGATGGAGACCATGCTTACAGCCAAGTCTTTTGTAGCTTATTAAAGAGAAGTTAATTATCCTTGATAATTGCAGTAATGATTTCTCAAGTGATACATTTAAAGGCCATGGGTAACTTTTTGGAGGAGATTAATATTGTGTTGATTATCGCCTAAAAAGAGCAGGAAAGTTAATAGAAAATGAGTTAAAGGAGTGATACAGTAAAGGTCAAATGTAAATGTTAAAGATACGGTTGTCAATGTGAATATCAAATAAACCAAATGTGCAGGAAGTTGACAGTCTCAATTAATATAAAATATGGTTGCACTTTATCTCAAGATTCTCCATCTGCCTTAGAAGCGAATACGGTTTTTGCTGAGCCATTTTCATCAAATTAATTTAATTCTGTAATGGGGCTTTTCTCACCGGCATCTCTTCTACAATCAAAATACAAAATGTTATGCTTGGTCAATTCCATGGAAGATTAATGTTGTAAAGATATTTTAACTATTACTTTATTGCATTTAAAAGAATAGTTCAAATGTATTTGTTTAATGTTTGAAAGCGTCAACAATGCAAAATGTAAGAAAGTGTCAAGTGGTGACCTGCTCTTCTACTCCAAGGCATGACATTGATGATCATTTAAAACAAGGCAGGATTTTCAACTCTCCTGCCTTCAAGGGCAGCCTAAATGAGAGGAACATAAATTGCACATTGCATCCCCTCCAACCCTGTCTGCACTGACGCTCAGGAATGTATTTTGTGGAAGGTTGGCTGATTGTTAGGAAAGCCACACCATAGCCCTTGGTTTGGATGCAGAGAACTTGGCACCTCCTGGTTCTACAGAGGCATACATTAAAAATCAGTTTAATTAAAAAAAACCTTTTATTGGTTTTCACTGCTCTCACTAATTACCATGGTAAACTCCCAACTAATGCAGACCTAAGGCTGCAGCACTCTTCAAAGGTTTAGCAAGTTATGTATTAATATGGAAGATGTTCAAGATCTTATTGGACACGGGCAGTGAAGTGTAGCACCTCCTTTAAAATGGTCTAGATGTAAGTGGTCAACTATGTGCCATGGAGTTTCCATGTAGCTGTGACAATTGACGATCATCGGTTTATATATAGGCTTCCAACCGATATCTGGTAAAAACTGGCCATGCAAAACACCTTGTACAATGGAACCCAATCAATTTTCACTTCCAAGGACACTTGTGTAAGCTGACAACTTGCTCCATTCATTGGAGTTAACCATTTTCCTATTCTCCTTTAGAAAATGCTTTACCTACTTGCTACAAAAGTAACATGTTACAAAATATATTAACAATAAATCAGGTTTTTTTTTACATTCTCTAGTGCTTTTGGTATAAATAATATGTTTTGGGTTTTTTTTTTGCTTTCATTCTCACCCCTCGAATGTCTGAATCTCTCCAAGTGAGTAGCCCACAAGCTCACATCAGTATTAGAGGTTGATAGTGTGTAGAACTGTTGAGCTGCATGGAGTATACAAGTCCGGTAGTCATATCTCAACTAAACATGATGTGTCTGTAACTGTTCCAGAAATGTCCCGACAATCAAGGTGGGAAATGAGATCCACATCACTCTTGCTAAAATTGCAATTGCAAGAAATGCTGATTTCAAATTAGATTTGCGGATTTTCTTTGCGGAATGTATAAAAAGATGCAAAAAAACTGATCTGGAAATTCTATTCATAGCACAGCAATAGCATGCACCCCTCATGTGAGCTGTATTTCAAACCCATGACCCTGCAATGACCTTCTTTGCACTTTGATTAAAAGCATTGAATTTGATTGGAAAACTGAATATGATAGTGGACTTATCACATCTATCACAGATGCTTGCAACTTCGCTTCTGGATTAACCAAGCTTTTGATATTCTAATGCATGAAAGTAACTGGACATGTGCAGTGGTAGAACATGGAACAGAACAGCACAGGAACAAGCCCTTCAGCCCACAATGTTGTGCCAAGCTAATTAAGCCAGTGACACCTAATCCCTTCTGCCTTCACATGGACTATATTCCTCCATTCTCTGTTGTGCAAATATAGGCAATGAACATCTGGACACCATTACCATGACAGTCGTACAAGGATACATTGCCTGCAGACCACTGAGATCTCATGCTTTTGAACTGTTTTCATCTACTGGAGAAGTACAATTCCCAGTTGACTCTCCCACCATGGGAAACATCCTTTCCACATCTACTATGTCTAGGCCTTTCAACATTCAAAAGGTTTCAATGAGATCCCCCTCTCATCCTTCTGAATTCCAGTGAGTACAGACCCAGAGCCATCAAACGTTCCTCGGATGATAACCCTTTCATTCCTGGAATCATCCTTGTGAACCTCCTCCGCACCCTCCACAATGCCAGCACATCTTTTCTAAGATGAGGGGCCCAAAACTCTTCACAATACTCAAGGGGAAGCCTCACCAGTGCCTTACAAATCTTCAGCAATACATCCTTGCTCTTGTATTTTAGACCTCTTGAAACCAGGTTTAGTTCTAATTTCCAAACTTTATCCTACCATCAGAGTGGCTAATGGGATAGAAACTTGCCTTCAATAGTAATGAGGCAGAATACCTGTGCATATTCTCTTCTGCCGTGGAAATTCAGTTCCATTCAGGGAAAGGTTTGTCACTGTGATGTGTATTCCACTGACTCAATTCTTAATCATTCCTCCTCACTTTTGTACCTTCATGCTGGCCTTGAATCAAAGATATAATCTGGCTTTGAGTGTCTTAAATTTTTAATTGAAATTTAGCTTTTGATCATTCTGCTTAAAGCTCTTCTTTATTCATTGTTTTTTATAGATATACTGCCTGTGAAGTTAATTAAGGATATTGAAATAAAGTCTTGTTGCAATTCTGTATGTAACTCTAACTGTTCCTACACAACCAGCAGGAAAATCAATTTGCTTAAAAGGGTCATCATCAGATTCTTGCACGAACTTTGTTTACAAATTATAATCAATTTCAAAGAGAACAGTACGAGTTTTTATGGATACACATATAGGAAGAAAATGGTTAAGGAAAATGTGGCAGGTCTAGAGTGTGGCTGGTGAGTTAATAATGTGAAGCAAAGCAATGGCAGATATATTTGGTAATTTTTTACATCATCCTTCACCTTGGAGTTATTGCAAACATTCTTAAGATAACAGATGGAGGTTTCAGATAACATGGAGGAACTTGTAAAAACCATAAGCATAAGGTATAATGTATTGGAGAGACTCACAGGGGTACAGATGAACAAATCACCAGGACCAAATGGCCTGCATTCAAGTGGACAAATCTGCAGAGATAGATGACCCATCGGTTGACAAAATCCAAAACTCACTGAATTCCGAGAGAACCAGAAGATTAGAAAATATCCAATCTGATACCTTTGGTCAAAACGGAAAGAATTCAGAAGGTGAGGAACTATAGATCAACTTGTTGGCATAAAGCTAGAGTTCATATTCAAAGAGGAGATTACTGATCGTTTCAGAAGGATAACTTCATCGAAATTGTTTAATAATAGGTAAATCATGTTTGGCAAATTTGTTTATATTGTTTTGAAGCTGTGACAGGGAGAGCTGATGAAGTATATTTAGATTTCCTAAAAGCATTTGACAAGGTGCCACGTAAGATCCTGGGGCATAACTTAAGATATTTGAGGAAGTGTGTAGCCCTGATTAAAAACTAGGTGGCACCTTAAAAACAAAGAGTTGGAAATATGGGTCCATCATTGGTAAAGCCCTCCACACCACTGAGCACATCTATGTGAAATGCTGTCACTGGAAAGCAGCATCCATCATCAGGGAAACCACCACCAAGGACAAAAAAGCTCTCTTCTCACTGCTGCCATCAGGTAGAAGGTACGGGACCCTCAGGACTCACACCACCAGGTTCATAAACAGTTACTACCTTTCATTCATCAGGCTCTGGAACCAAAGGGACTAACTTCACTCAACTTCACTTCCCCCATCACTGAAATATTCCCACAACCAAAGCACTCACTTTCAAGGACTCTTCAACCCATGTTCTCGATATTTATTACTTATTTATTATTATCTTTATTTCTTTCTTTTTGTATTTGCACAGCATGATGTCTTCTGCACTCTGGTTGAATGCCATAGTCCATTATGGCTATTATTCTATAAATGAATTGAGTATGCCCACAAGAAAATAAATCATAGGTTTGTAAACAGTGACAGATATGTACTTTGATAATAAATTTACGTTGAACTTTGAAATACATCCTTCTCAAGCTGGTGAGGTATAAATAATAGGGAATGGTTCTTGGCACTCAATTATTCACTATTTACAATAATAATCTGGAGGAGGTTTGCAGATGATACAAAGCAGATGAAAGGATATGTTGTGATGACAATACACTGATTCTGCAATAGGATATATATACATAGAGCATCTGGTGAAAACCTAATGAACAAAGTTTAATGTGGGGAAGTGTGAGGTCACACACCTCTCTAAGTGGGATTAGAAGGTTTTATCGATGTACATGAACAGAGACCGCAAATGAAAGAAGCTCTAGGTGTTCTCGTGCATGAATTACTAAAAGTAATCATGGAAGGTGCAACAGTTAATGAAGAAGGCAAATAGCATTTTCACCTTTATTGCACAAGGTTTGGAGTTTAATGCTAAGGGGGTTATATTAGAGTTGTACAGGGTGTTGGTAAGATCACATCTAGAATACTGTGCACAGTTTAGGTTCCCTCACCTGTAAAAAAGATAAGGAAGCACTGGAGCAGCAGAGGCAAAATGCTGAGGAAACTCAGCAGGTCAGGTAGCATCTATGGAGATGAATAAACAGTCGACTTTCTGAGCTGAGACCCTTCTTCAGGACCGGAAAGGAAGAGGGAAGATGCCAGAATAAAAAGGTGGGCGGAGGGGAAGATGGCGAGCTGGAAGATGATAGATGACAGGAAAAGTAAAGGGCTGGAGAAAAAGGAACCTAATGGGAGAGGAGAGTGGACCACGGGAGAAAGGGAAGAAGGAGGAGCACCAGGAGGAGGTGATAGGTAGGTGAGGAGAAGAGGTACGAGGCAGTGGAAATTGCCTGCTAATTCTTAGGATAAGGTACGTAATCGTCCTATTGACAAAGTCTAGACAGTAAGGAATTTGGAAGAATGAAAGGTAAACTTTGTCAAACAGAAAGATTCTAAAGGGCATAACAGAGTAGATGTCAAGATGTTTTCACAAGTCGGAGAGTCACAAAGAAGTGGGCATAGTTGCAAAATAAGCAGTTCGTCATTTAAAACAGAGATGACAAGAAATGTCTTAACTCAGTGGGTAGCAAATCTTCAGAATTCTCTGCTCCTAGGGCGGTGGACAAATATTTGAAAGATCAAGGAATTGAGGGTTGTGGGGAATTGGCACAGTAGAGGAGTCCTGCATAGATCAGCAAGGATCATATTGAATAGCACTGATCAAGCTTGGGGAGAAGTGGGGGGGGGAGGAGTGGTGACGTGTTTATGCTCCTATTTACATGCGTTCTTGTGTTCACGCTATATTGTTGGAATTTAGTTGCATAGTTAGCGTATTTGATTGTAAGCAGGATGGCTCGGTAGAGCAGTGGTTTGTATAAACTTATCACAGCAGCAGCCCAACTTCAATTCTGCCACTGACTGTAAGGTTGTACGTCCTCCCCATGACTGCACGGCTTTCTCCTGCGTGCTTCGGCTTCCTCCAAAGGTGTACCGGTTAGTAGAGACTAAACACAAGAGCGTCTGCAGATGCTGGAAATCCACAGCTACAAGCACAAAATGCAGGAGGAAGTTAGCAGGTTTGACAGCAGCTGCAAAGAGAAATGAACAATTGCCATTTCAGGCCGAGGCCCTTCGTCATGACTGGAAACGAAGCTCTGGCTTCTTCTCCCTTCCTTTCCACTCGTGATAATCAGGGCTTAGTAGGTTAATTGGTCACATGGGTGTAACTGGGTGGTGCAGGCTTGTTGGGCCAGAAGGGCCTGTTAACATGCTGCATCTCTAAAATAAAAGGAATAAAATAAATACTATTATGCTCAAGACCCTCTTCATCTAACCTCATTGTCTAACTTCCTGGCTCTATTCGCAGTTCTCTCAACATAATTACCATTGTCTTCCCTTCCTCGTCCTGTGCTGTCTGCTTCATTTGCATCTTTGGTCCTCTTCCTCATCTCATTCCCTTGGTGTGGTAAGTTTAAATACCATACAATGTGGGTCCTGTTACTTCAACATTTTTTTGAAGATCTCAGTTCAAAAGGATAATTAAAAATCACTTCAACCTATATCTAATGTTCTCGCACCTATCATTAAGGATCTGGAGGTTCGATTGATCACACAACTTTTCTGGAAACTTTCTGAAGTTACAAATGGAAAATGGAGCATCAAGAGGGAAAGGTAGCCCTTTCCTCCTTTATATGATCGTATCACTAAATTTCACCATATTAAAGCGACTTTTAAAGAATGGACATTGGGGACATTGTCCCATTTGCCAGTTTCATGGCTCACGTGAAACCTTTCAGAAACAGTGGATGTTGTATAGGGTTGCTTGCCTGATTGACTGCGATTTGATGTTGTATCACTAGGTATTGATTTTGGGGTTAGGGCCAGTGTTGTTGGGCAGTGGGGTGTTGGTACTGGCTAGTATGAACATAGCCAGTACTTGCTAGTGACACAATTCTGTTGGTGCTTGTTTTGCTCAACTGCTAATTTGAAAGACATTTAGCCATAGTTCAAGTAGATTTTGCTCTAGTTTTTATATAGTAACAAAGCTGCCTTCTGATTAACTTCAACTAAGAGCCCTTCTAAGACCATCGAAATCTTTCAGCCATCAGTCCTGACCTACAGGCAGTTTGGATATTTTTATTGCTACTATTTGTCTTTGACCTTTATTCAAATGTCAGTTAAATAAAGTTGTGTGCAAAGCTACATAGGCTGGGCACGATAGTCTAATCAATACAGCATTAAGACATGACCAACAAACAGTAATAAATTAATTAGTTACTATTAGCAAACAACTTTAAGCTATTTTTACATTAGATTGTGTTGAACACACAACTGTTAATAGTGTAATCTAACAACTCCCAATAATTAAGTTTGTAATTTATTCCACGTTACTTTGGTTTCATATTGACCTATTATGCATGACATTTCTTTTATCTGTAAAAATTAACAGTCCCTGGGATCTTATTCTGGGATGAAGACATTTACTCCAAAAGAGGGAATTCTGAGGCATGAAGCAAGCAGTGAAATATATGTCCTAGAAGGGGAAAAATCTCAGGGTGACAAACAAAAGATGCTCAGAGGCACAAATGGCTGTAACTTCTCTTCTCCAACTGAAAGATGTTGAAATTATATGAAATCTATAATCTGTAATTTATTGAGAGACGTAGTATTGATCACAGAAGAACAAACTGCTAATTAACATGAAGATCTAACTGAAACAGGCAACAAATAAAGCATTATCACCAAATCCAACAGACAAAGATTTTGGTGACCAACTGAGAGCACAAAAATAAAGGAGTTATTGATCACATTGAATTTATGGTGTAACAAAGCATATTTAACATAAGCAGACAAGCAAACACTGTTCTCAGTTTGGAATCAGTAAATTTAGCCAGAATTCATGTACTTCTTATTAGCTCATTTTCTGCTGCACAAATATGGCAAAACTATTTCTGTTCATTATCATTCTATCCTGAAAATGACAACAGCTTTAATTTTTCATAGCATATATTACACGTAAGTGCTATGCTGAAAACAGTGTTTATGTATTGTCCTGATCAAGGAGTCCTAATGAAATTTCTCAGCCCTATAAGTCGACTCTTTACTCTTTTTCGTAGATGCTGCCTGACCTGCTGAGTTCCTCCAGCACTTTATGTGGATTACTTCGGTACTGTGCTGATTCTAGCTTTCACTGATGCGATCAAGTAAGCCACAGAAGAGACGAGATTCCAAGGATTTACAAACTAGTATTATTGTGGAAAGCTCTAAAAACACCATCAACATGAGCTCTAAATTGTACGTCCTGAGTTGATATACTCCACTCTAAGAAACAAATTACTGTATTACTATTCTATTCTTCTCAAAACACTTCTTACAACTCTTGCCTTTTTAATGCTCATTTCAGGTATTTAAAATTGTACTTTAAACTTTAAACAATTGCACAGATTCTACTTTAAACAACTGAGCATGTTCCAATCTTTTTTGCAGTTTGTATAATAGAATCAGACAGCACTTCAGTACAGAAACAGGCCATTTGGCCCACCTAGTCCATACTGAACAGTTATTCTGCCTATTCCCATTGACCTACACCTGGACTATAGCCCTCCATATCGCTCCCGTCCAAGTACATATTTTTTCTTAAATGTTGAAATCAAACCTGTACCACCACTCCTGCCAGCAGCTTGTTCCACACTCAGCCTCCGAGTGACGAAGTTATGTTTAACAATTTATTCACGTTTCTTGTCCTGCCGGCTTAATGCTGGACTCCAGTTGAGATGACATCTGAGAGCCATAGTTCTAGGAATAGAGAAGCTCCCACCACAGATACTGACAGATCCTTTCTTCCCGGCTGTAATGAGCTCACCATAGAGCCAAGCTGTGGTCACTTTACAAAGAGAAGGATATGTTTGGAATTCTGTTTACTTATCGACTCATTAAGGCGAGAGATGTCAGGGCTGAAAGATTAAATTCTGTTAAACTTCTGTTAAGGGATGGCACCAAAGCACTGGCAGATCAACAGCAGGAAGAAGGTGCTCCTTCCATTCTGCTCCAATGAAGTGATTTAAGAACAATACAAGAATGTGCCACCTGCACTGCAGTACTGTACTAGTTTAATATTGACAACACATGCCTAACTGAAGCAGTGCTCAGTAATGTATTAGGCACATCTACTCAGAATGGAATTGAAACCACAAACCCTATTTCCTTCGGTTCTTTATGACCACAGTTTGAATTGGATTGAACTGCAGAGGTCGTGATGAGACCTCTTGGCTCAAATCCCAAAAATCCAACCTGTTGCTGATTTGCAGTTACCACCTCTAAAATTAATTATTATGCATATTGACTTGAGGAGAAATGTGACTCCTTTCCATGCACACATCATCAATAACTCTACGGTTAGCACTGTTTCAACAATCAGGTTTGCTGGGCATCATTCTTTTGCAGGACCTCGAGTCGGAGAACCATATCTCCTTCATTGACAAAAAGGCTCAACAGAGGATGTACTTCTTGTGGTAAATACATGTGTTAGAACAGCTAATACATTCAAATGTATATGGAAAATAAAGTTGATCCTTGATCCTTAATCATTGTGGTAAAAACAAATTAGAAAATGCACATGAATTCCCGTCCATTGTAAGAAGAGCAAATTTATGTCTTACTATGTGTTTATAAACTCTGCATAATCAGCGTGAGGCTACTTGAGTAAAACATGCCTGGAGGTTAAAATATTGCAGTTTTCATGCAAAATTTGAAGGTGTACAAACTGAAAAAATAATGATCCAGATAATTAGAACCCTTCACTGCTGTTAGACAACAGAATTTAATGCAGTCACCAGAAACCAGCTCGTTGGAAACAAGAAAAACATTTCTCAAAAACTGAGAAAGAATCATGGATTTCTAAACAATAAACAATGGAATTTGAATTGTTCAGATTCTGAATCACCTAATTACACGGAAGCAGAATGAACTCCACAAGTACCGCAAAACATTGCAATAGTAAGAACCAAATAAAACCAGCTGTTTTCATTTACACCAATTTATGTCATGCTTCCTTGCCTTTGTTTAAAAGAAAACTCTGGCATCATTAATATGTATACTGAAGTCAGAAACCGCATCATTTAATATTCTCTTTCTTGATTATTCAAATGCAGTCCCTGCTTTTTTCATTACCCTCATTCCAGCTGTTTTACTCCAGTTCCAATGGAACTCCTGCTGTTCAGTGACACCTAGTGTCAGAACCTGGTATAATTAATCAGTATAAATTCCAGAGTTTTCAGGTATTCACCAGTCTGAAGAACTACCTACCTAAAACAAAATTGAGCACTTATTGCATGAGATTAACTGCACAACTATATGCCAAGGTGAATTTTTCCACACTTTTTCAACACTACTTATTAGAATATGCATGCACTCCCTTCAATCCAGGCACTGAAATTGATTCAGGGCGGTTCAGTAAGATGCTATTAAAATGCAAAAGTGACCATGGGACTG
This sequence comes from Hypanus sabinus, assembly GCF_030144855.1. Classification (NCBI taxonomy): domain Eukaryota; kingdom Metazoa; phylum Chordata; class Chondrichthyes; order Myliobatiformes; family Dasyatidae; genus Hypanus; species Hypanus sabinus. The sequence continues at coordinate 44,230,893 of NC_082727.1, forward strand.
AGGGGCAACTGGAAGGGGCTGAACAAATTAAGCAGCATGGGGAAAAAGCAGCAGAGTTTAAGGGAGTGAAGCAACAATGGTGGAGTAAAGCATAAACACGAGGAAATCTGCAGATGCTGGAAGTCTGAGCAACACACACAAAATGCTGGAGGAACTCAGCAGGTCAGGCAGAATCTATGGAAAGGAATAAAAAGTTGAAGTTTCTTTAGGACAAAGTAGCAAGATGGCCAAAACTCCCTTCAAGCAAAATTAACTTGATAATTTAGCAGGTATTAGATCCCATAGGTCATTAAATAGGCAAGCCAGTTGGAAGCATAGACTCTGCCGGGCAGATACCTTCTGTTGAGAGTCAATACCTGTTCATCTGCCACAATGAACTTTTTCAAACCCAATTTGACATCTGTAAGAACATCATCACATTTCTTGGCTTGCGTTCTTATTTGCTGTCATTTTGCTTGTGACAGAGTGCAGTCAAAGTTCAACATTTCAGATTTGCTTGCCGACCTATACAATCGCTGATGAAATAGTTTTATACAAATCACAGAAAAGGGGAGAAATAGTCAATGTACAGAATCACGAGAAAACCAAGTGTCCATGATGGCTAGACACCTGTCTGTCTGATTATCTACTGTGAAGTCTCCTTTCAAAATTACCACTACAGACATGTGACTGTCTAAACACAGCTTTGAAATACTTACACACAATGTGTCGACTCTTTCCTTTCTTAGCTTGTAATGCTAGAGAATGAACTTAACTTTTCACTTCTGCAGGACTGAACATGGATATTTACAAATTTTTACGATTTGGTGCATCTGTTTCTATCAATCATGAAGCAGTTTAAAATACTGCTCACCATTACACTTCCATGCATGGTTTAGTTTGAATAATAAAAGTGGAGAAAGATATAGCTTTTCAATAAGTACAGTGAGCTGTAGGTGGCAATCACTAACCAAATTCCACGAGCATCATTATCGTTAGTTTGGTTTAGATTAGTGATGTATGTTTATCAGAAAGCAACACTGAGCAAACATTTGCTGCGATGCTCTTCAAAGTACAATCAGGTATGAAAATTGGCAGCAAATGAGTAGGAAGAACTTCTTTGAAAGGGCTTTTTAAGGAGTATTGATATCTGTTACTGTAAGCTAGACTAATTGATCTAATGTATGAAGTTTTTTGGCTACAAAAAACAAAGTTAAGTTTTCTCACATTACTGACACAAGAGTCTCTGGGTAACTTTCACTTCTTGAGTGAGGATTTACTGATTATTCTAAACCATCAAGGAACCACTATACAAGCTAATTGTCTGTTAGAATCCTTCAAAAATCATTCGACGCCTTTCCTATCATAAATTCGTTTGATGAATTGAAATCCAAATTTGTTGTACATTACCACCACTATCAATATTTTCCTCCAACAAGAATTCCGGGTATCACATTGTGCAGTATCTCTCTCTGGATCTCTCAACAAAAATCCAAAATTAAATAAATCCAATCTACTAGGAATGTCACAGATATCATTTGTGCAAATCCAAACAAATGGGCAATTAAGTTTTTCTATGTGATAAAGAGTAAATCATCAATCAAATTTATTACAAACTCATTTCTAGTTAAATCAGCAGTATTAAGCATCACCTCAAGTTACTGCAAGTTCCAGGACAGAGGGAGGAAAAAACTTGTTCTTTGTAAGTCACAAACTATCCTCTGCCAATTATATTTCTGTGATTTCTGTGATCCACACTGTTAACCAAAATTCTATCCAACTCCCATGAAAGACACTCATGTTACTAGAATTTACTAATCCACTTAAAGCATTTAAATCCATGTTTCAACAAAAAAAAAGACAATTGCCTTACAGTATGTGCAAGATTAATACCAATAAATCTTCAGAGTCTTATGCAACTTCATCTTGGAAGTTGCAAATTTGTTCTTACAGTGCTAAGGGTGGGCTAGAATTATTGCTATATCATCTGATCCCCAACAATAATAAATCATTTAATGAAGTCAGTAAAACAATCTCATTTTAGTATCTGAATTACATCAAAAAGTTTATGCTTTTACTTTGCATTAGAAATGCTTGACCTAATATATAATGAAGGCATACACTCAGTGGCCACCTTATTAGGTAGAGGAGTGAAATACAGTGTGGTCTTCTGCTGCTGTAGCCCATCTACCTCAAGGTTTGACGTGTTGTACATTCAGAGATGCTCTTTTAAACACCATTGTTGTAATGTGTGGTTATTTGAGTTACTGTCGCCTTCCAGTCAGTTTGAACCAGTCTAGCCAGTCTCCTCTGACCCCTCTCTTTAGCAAACCTCACAGGACTTCCACTCACTGGATGTTATTTTTGTTTTCGTACCATTCTCAGTAAACTCTAGAGTCTGTTGTGCATGAAAATCCCAGGAGATCAGCGGCTTCTGAGATACTCAAACCACTCCGTCTGTCACCAACGATCATTCCAAAGTCAAAATCACTTATATTTCTTCCCCATTATGGCATCTGGTCTGAACAACAACTGAACCTCTTGACCATATCTGCATCCTGTTATGCACTGAGTTGCTGCCATGTGATTGGATGATTAGAAATGTTCATTAATGAGCAGGTGTACTGGTGTACCTAATAAAGTCGTCACTGAGTGCATATTCTAATATTGTGCTTCCTTCAATTCCAAGATTAACATAAAGAAGATATCTTACCGTAAAATGTTCAGGTGATTTATAATTTTCATCCAAGTATACTCGTGCTCTGTTATATTCTTTCATTTCATCACTCGATAGCAGTTCTCTACAATAAGAGAAGGAAAATGTTTTCCATGGGATTTTTAGGATAGGTCTGTTTTTTGCTACTGTAACTACAAAATTTCTTGTCTTTTAATTCTTGAACATATTCAGTAATTCATCATCCATCTCTCTCCAAAGCAAAATTCCAAAGAAGAACAGAAATTCCTTCTCCTACACACCTTAAAAGGGCAACTCTTAATCCAGAATTTGCTCCCTGATTTTAAACTTACCAAAGAGAATACTACCTTTATTCCTAATTATGTTATTTTAAAATAGTGTCCTGTCACATATGGGCCTTGTTGAAAGGTTTACTTGAATAAGATTGTTACTGTAGAGTTTTATAAACCGTCCTTCTGTAGGCATGTTTGGTTCGGTAGAAAACACTGAACATGGGGAAACGTTTTGATCATTTTAATTGAATACCCAATTAAAGGTGGAAAACTGTTGTACAGCAAAAACTCTGAAGTGATTAAATCAAATGCCTTCATAAATGTATCTTGATATGTGTAGTCTTTACATGTTGATTGAATTGTGAAAGATTTGATCAAAGGTAGCTGATCAACAATGTGAAGGTACGCTATTCTCAACCACATTGGGGGTGGTTTCATTTTGTAAGCTGCTGCCTGGACAGCCCAACTATCTCCATGAGTTGAAAGGCTCCCATTTATACTGAAGTGTATTCCAAAAACATCAAAGCAAGCAAAAGATGCTTGTGTCAACTATAATTTTAAAATTCTGTTTAACAATCCTTTTCCCATGACAGCATAGTGGTTAGCCTGACGCTAATGCAGCTCAGGACATTCCAAAGTTCAGAGTTCAATTCTGGAGCCTCTGGACTTCCTCCCTGTAGCGTGCATGGGTTTTCCCCTGCAACTCCCGTTTCCCCCCACAGTCCAAAGACTGGGTAGGTTAATTGCTCATTGTAAACTGTCTGGTGATTAGATTCAACTCCCAACAAAGTATAATTCCTGTATAAAGTATAAGTAGAGAGATAGATAGATAAATATGTTAAAGGCTAATTAAGGACAAAGATCAGGTGTCCTCCCCAAGCTAGTCTACATGTGTGGGCTGAGCACCTGAACTGGTTGGCAAATTGAACTGATGACAAGGGATCAAATTCCCGATGGAATCAAATTATTTAAAATTATAGCGAACAATTAATAGACATTTTGAGTATGACACTCATCATTTGTTACTGATAAGAAGCTCAGTGTTCAATACAGAATTAAAAGAGTTTCTGCTCTGGACTTCCAATTCTAAATTTCTGAAAATGAAGATGATAGATGTGGCGATAGGAATGTGAGCTCTAAAGAAGACATAAAAGCTCCGCTTTCTTGGACACAAATGCACACCTAAGCTCAAACCAGCAGGGGGAGATACTTCCAGTAATATCCGGAACAAACTTTGCAAATGTATGTCTGTGCCAGCAGAGGGAGCCCTGCTCTTGGTTAGGATGTAATCTGCAATATTTTCACGTTAGAATTTAGAATACTTCTTCCTTAACTGCTACAATACAGCGTACATTTTTAAAATGTGTTATTTTAACAGTGAACCTGCCATGGGTTAAAAAAGGACATTAGTTAATAATTTTTCATAAATTAAATGAATTTGCAAAATAGAGACAAATCAATTTTAATATTAGTGGGTTTGAAGTCAACCACTTTAATTCAAAATAAACAGAACTTTCTAAATGGTTAAGAAGTTAGAAACAATGGGGGATCTAAAGAGAAATACGATCCAAAAGGTCTTTTAGAATGTCAAATGATGAAGGGCATCGTCAAGCTGAAAATTAGCTCTCGTTCTCGGCCCACAGATACAGACTGAACTGCCAATTTTCCAGCATTTAGATTTTCAGAATCTGCTGTGTTTTGATTTCCAATCATTCTCATTGCTGACAAATGTATTTAGAGGGACAGCAGCACATGGTAAGAAGCTCTGGACACCACTCCTCGTCACTCTGCTGTGGGAGTGGGAGAGAATGTGCCATTGATTTATCTGAATTATATCTAGGCCCCATCGATTGATTTGGGAACAGACGGAAAAATACAGATTTCCTGGAATTTGGAAAGGTAAAGAATGATTTGATCGATATCTAACACACACAATGATTCAAGAACAGCTTCCTTCCCTCTGCCATCCAATTTCTAAATGGACACTGAACCCAAGAACTGCTACCACAAATTTAACAAATTTCACGACATATGCTGGTGATATTAAACCTGACTCTGATTCAGACAATCAAGAAACTAAGGGAAATGAGGAAATTATGTTTGCTTATTGTGGGATCTAGAAGATGTTTGAGAACTAGAAGGTATAATCCAGAGGGAAGTTTGGGGAGAACACAAAGGGAGTTTGAGGCTGTCTACAAGAAGGGTCAGAGCCGTCTCTATTTCGTGAAGAGACTGAGGTCCTTTAACATCTGCTGGACGATGCTGAGGATTTTCTATGAGTCTGTGGTGGCCAGTGTTATCATGTTTGCTGTTGTGTGCTGGGGCAGCAGGCTGAGGGTAGCAGACACCAACAGAATCAACAAACTCATTCGTAAGGCCAGTGATGTTGTGGGGGTGGAACTGGACTCTCTGATGGTGGTGTCTGAAAAGAGGATGCTGTTCAAGTTGCATGCCATCTTGGACAATGACTCCCATCCACTCCATAATGCACTGGCTAGGCACAGGAGTACGTTCAGCCAGAGACTCATTCCACTGAGATGCAACACTGAGCGTCATAGGAAGTCATTCCTGCCTGCGGCCATCAAACTTTACAACTCCTCCCTCAGAGTGTCAGACACCCTGAGCCAATAGACTGGTCCTGGACTTATTTCCACTTGGCATGATTAACTTATTATTATTTAATTAGTTATGGTTTTATATTGCTATATTTCTATTCTATTCTTGGTTGGTGCGGCTGTAACGAAACCCAATTTCCCCCGGGATCAATAAAGTATGTCTGTCTGTCTGTATACAACAAAGTTGGTGGAAAGATTTAACACTCTGCTAAAAAATCAATTGGAATTGAATCAACTGTAAATTCCAATCATGAGGATTAGAAACGTGGAAGTTATTACTTGAAATCAATGCCTGGAATATAGCTCCCTCCAAAAGAACCAATGAGAACACATTTCAGCCAACCCAGTCATCCCCGAAGTTAAATCAAGACCAACACTATAAAATATTGTTGAGTTAGAACTGTCAATCAATGAAGACAGGAAATGTTATACTATTGTACTTAAAATGTGGTATCTTTCTTCATGGACAAATAAATTGTTAATTTAATTTTTTTATTATTGACCTTAATATGAACCATCAGATCATTGCCCAGTTTAGTTTCTCACTTGTGTTTAAATAACTCAAAGCAAAACACAAAATCCTGGAAGATCTCCACAAGTCAGGCAGCATCAATGGAAGGGATTAAACAACTAAAATTTCAGGACATGACTGTTCATTAGGACTGAAACGTCAACTGTTTATTCATCTCCATGGATGCTGCTTAACGTGTCGAGTTCCTCTAGAGTTTTGTTTGTGCTGCTTTGGATTTTCAGCATCTGCAGAATCTCCTTTGTTGGAAATAACTCAAGACTGTTGTTCTTAATTCATTCTTATAAGATTCATGCCTCATGGAAACTAGATATTACAAACATATATGAAGCTTAAAGAAGAACTGTGGTATAATGCTGTTAGATCTGTTTGCAGTGACCTTCAGATTCTGTTAAGAATTAAGGTTCGCTCACCAGTCATAACAATGTTGTTTTCCACCTTACCTTATAGAGTGTACAAAATGATCAAGTCAAGTCAAGTCAAGTCACTTTTATTGTCATTTCAACCATAACTGCTTGTACAGTACATAGTAAAAATGAGACAATGTTTTTCAGGACCATGGTGTTACATGACACAGTACAAAAAAACTAGACTGAACTACGTAAAAAACAGCACAAAGAAAGCTACACTAGACTATAGACCTACACAGGACTGTATAAAATGCACAAAAACAGTGCAGGCATTACTGATGAATGGAAATATGAAACAAGTCAATGAAGATTGGCTAACAACAGTTGCAATTTAACATAGCACCTCAGTAATCTAATGAGTCTTAAATTCCCATGTTTTCACCTTGTTAGTAATAAAGGCCCAAGTATTCATACTGCTGAGAGTTAGGCAAACACAATACTTACTTCACAAACTTATCAACATGGGACATTGAGGCTTCATAATTCTTCCCTCCAACTTCTTGGCAATGCAATGCAATAAAATGAGGCTTGTGTGTGTGCACGGTCTGTAAAGAAATAGAAAAATATATTGTCACCACTGCAGCTAAAAGAGTTCAATGAAATACCAAAGCAATACACCCAAAATGTGTGAACTCGGCAAGTCAGGCAGCATCTATGGAATTGAATAAATAGTTGATGTTTCAGGCCGAGACTCTTCTTCAAGTCTGGCTAAAAAATAAAGCTTTTGATACAGGGGTAATGTTAAGAGAGAAGCAAACGAAAATTAATTTGCTAGGTTTTGCAGAAGTATAAGGCATTTATATATTGTGTGCGCGCGCGCGCGTGTGTGTGTGTATACATACATATATATCACTAGGGTGCCCAAGACTTTTGCATGGTACTGTAATAACTTTATGTATTGCACTGTACCGCTGCCACAAAAAAAAACAAATTTCATGACGTATGTGAATGATGGTAAACCTGATTCTGATTTTAGTCTCTATTGTGGACAGAGAGTGGGAAGGGGGCAGTGAGAGAGGAATCGTGGTTGGGAAAGGGGGAAGGGAGAGTGGAGGGAGCAGGAAGCACCAAAGAGACATTTTGTAGTGATCAGTAAATCAATTGTTTGGAATCAAATTACCTTGCCTGGTGTCTCAGGGTTGGGTGTGTCTGCACCCGCACCCCCCCCCCCAACCTCTGGCACTCCTTCTCTAACACCGATCTCACACCCTTCCCTTGTTGCTACCCCTTCAACACTCCCAGATTCTGCTTTTGCCAGATTTATAAACTCGCTCTCTGCTCCACATTGACAAATATAGTACTGTGCAAAAGTCTTAGGCACCCTAGCTATATGTATGTGTCCAGGACTTTTGCACAGTACTGTATGTATGTCCTTGGATTTATCAATTGCGCTGGAAAGAAGATATAAGGTCTTCATTGCCAATCAATCTGCGTCACTGCCGAAAATGGGAGTGGTTTTCGAAGGTGCAGCACTTTATTCCGGCTGGGTTCTCGAGCCAGTTTTTCTATCAGTCTCTGAACTGGAGGTGTTGCACCCCAAGAGTTATATTGCCTAGGAGCGACCTGGTTGGTCTACACACAGTTGCCACAGAGGGCTAGCTGCTTCACTGTTTGTGCAGCTCTCTGATTCAGTTGGCTCTGAGAAGTGGTTGGAGTGGTGGTTTATGAACAGCACACCTCTCAATGTATGTGCCCTTCAGTACCAGTAGGAATGAGGTTATCTCACTGTTCACAGCAGAAGCTGAAAAGCACTTTGATAATTACTCATCACAGACTAATTCAAATCAACATGCTGGGACATATTGAAAAACTATTTTCGTTTCCTGCCTTCTTTTAGAAAGAGTAATTACAGCTTAAAAGGGAGCTGTTCTCTCAATACTGATAATTAAGTGAAAAGTCAGAAAGTAGGATAGAAGCAAATGGAACACTGAGAACCCAATTAACTTGACATTAATGCATTTCTTGGAGGTGAAACAACAACTGCCAGAAATAAAGTCACTGTAGATGCTGGGAGTCTGAAACAAGGAATGCTGGAGGTACTCAGAGAATGACACTAAAGAGAGAAACAGAACTGATGGACCTGGAACTTTAATTCAATTTCTGACTCCACAGATACTGCTTGACCTGTTGAGTATTTACAACATTTTCTGTTTTCATTTCAAACTTCTGTTAAAAGGTCTATTATCCTTAGAGTCATGGAAAAGTACAGCACAGAAACAGGCCCTTTGGCCCATCTAGCACATACCGATGCATTTAAACAGCCTACTCCCATCGACCTTCACTTGGACCATAACCCACCATACCCCCACCACCAAACTTCTCTTAAATGTTGAGATTGAGCTTGCATGCACTACTTGTGCTGCAGCTCATTCCACACTCTCACGACCCTCTGAGTTTCCTCTCATGTTCTCCTTAAACTTCTCACCTTTCACCTTGAACCCATGACCTCTAGTTGTAGCCCCACCCAATCTCAGTGAAAACAGATTCCACTTCATGCATCTTTAAGTACGGACCTGTTTGTATTATTTACTATGCTCTTTGGTTCTGCATATTATTTAATTTATAAGTAAGCCTAACCAAGCAGCTTCGACCTGCATGCAAATGACTGGGGAGCTGCCATTTGTCTCCTTTACATGGGATGTGAGCATATCCCGCAAATTCCCCCTTTGTTGATTCCCAAGGTGATGGGTAAATCTGTTAAAAGATGCACATGTTGTCCTATGCACATTTTGAATGTGATTACAAGGAACATAGGTACTTCTGGAAGTTTCCATCTACTTCTAAACAGAAGTGTTGTAGGAAACAAACTTATTGTAGAAGAATCACCTCTGGCGGTAAGAACCAGCATGTCAGATTTCTACGTTGGTAATAAGCCCTGAATAAGTCAACAGTGGCTAGATCTAAAAAAATAATATGTATCTAAGGCATCAATGTTCTGTGATTATTCATTACAGCCTTTTCGAAGTGCCTCACAATTTTCCACTTTCCATTATCACTCAATCACAGACCACAACCATCACCATTTTCTCTTCTTGTATTCTAACTCTTTCTGATTCTGCCCCTGCACCTTCTTGAAAAATGTACTTCAGTGACAAAGACAGAACTTCCTTTCAGTTTAAACACCTTGGAAAACATTGGTGTGGGACTGAACTATCTGTGGAAGAGTTTAAAATATACTGTATAACTCAGGACAATTATACTCTGACTAGGCAGTAGGAGATCGAATTTTAGTTATTGAATCTTTCTCAATATGATAGACTAGAATGATATATAAACTACTGTGCAAAAGTCTTAGGCACACATATATAGCTAGGGTCCCAAAACTTTTGCAAAGTACTGTATTGTCAATGTGGAGCAAAAAGCAAGTGTGTAAATCTGGCAGGAGCAAGAGATGTTAGGGCTGTCGAGGGTGGAGCATCACAGGAGTGTGTGGGACAGGTAGCAGAGAAGGAAGGCCAGGGGCAAGAGGTGGCATGGGTGCAAACACACCCAACCCTGACACAACAGACAAGGTCACTTGATTCCAAACAAATCATTATTGATCATTACAGAAGATCCCTCTGGTGCTTCCCATTCCCTCCCCTCTCCCTTCCCCCTTTCCCAACCATTATTCCCCGCTCCCTGTACTCTTCCCATTCTCAGTCCGCAATAGAGGCCCATATCAGAATCAGGTTTATCATCACTCATATATGTCATGAAATTTGTTATTTTTGTAGCAGCAGTACAGTGTAATACATAAAATTACTACAGTACTATGCAAAAGTCTTAGGTACCCTACTATACATATGCTAAGACTTTAGTGCAGTACTGTAGATCCAAAGGTGCCATTCATTTTACTGCTACATTGTAAGATTTGTTTCCCCCTTTGTAGCCGAACACACACGAAATACTATAGAAAGGAATAAAGAGTCAATGTTTCGGTTTGAGATCCTGTTTAGGGCTGAGATCCTTCATCGGCCCAAAATGCCGACTGCACTCTTTTTCATAAATTAATCATGTATTACGTTCTAGAGGGGTGAAGGGGTGACAGATCAAAGAGAGTGGGCATGATAGAATGGAGACCAAGAAAGACACAAATGATGATAGCGCCAACTGGGTGGTGGTGAAGATACAATTAACAAACCTTCACCACTTCCCTCAGTAGGTATCAGTACCACAATTTTATTCAGTCTCCCTTTTCCAGGTGGAATTGCTCACTTAGAGCGATGTGCACTGTGCCGTCAGCCATCTCCAAATGGCACCTGTCTATCTATTTATCTGTATAGAAATGTACGTACAAGTTGCAGCCTGGTGTAAATTTTGATCTTTGTTGACCTTGACCCTCAACAGTGGACCTGCCCAGAGTTGCATGCACAGTCCCCTGCTCTACTCCCAGTATACCCATGACAATGGGTGGGGACCATCATCAGAGATCCCCACCACCCAGGTTGTGCTGTCTTCTTGATGCTACCATCAGGTAGAAGATATAAGACCCTCAGGACTCGAACCACCAGGTTCAAGAACCATTACTACCGCTCAACTATCAGGCTCTTGAATAAAAGGGGATAACTAAACTCACTTGCCCCATCATTGAAATGTTCCCACAACCGATATCTTACTTCAAGGAGTCTTTATCTCACTACTTCACATTCCTGGTATTTATTGCGATTTATTTATTGCAGTTTGGTGTCTTCCACACTCTGGTCAATCTCTCATTGATCCTGTTTTAGTTACAATTCTGAAGATTTGCTGAGTATGCCCACAAGAAAATGAATCTCAGGGATGTATATGCTGACTTTATGTACTTTGATTATAACATTTATTTGAATTTTGACATTGTGCCAAAGAAGGTACCAACTCGAGCTTCTTGTTCATCAATAGCACCACTGTTGTAAGCTAAGTCAATGACAACGATTAGATGAAATACAGGAAAGAGGTTGTGAACTTTTTGTCATAGTGTCAGAACAACATCAGCAAAATGAAAGAGCTTGTTGTTGCTCAAAGGAGGTACAGGGGGAACGCAACCCTAACCACAGCAATAGAGCTACTACAGAATTGGTCTAAAGCTCCAAGTGCCTAAGCATCCATATCCCCAGCATCCTCCCCAATCCCTCCATGCTGCTGTGGTGACGGTGAAAGCACTTCATCCTATGTACTTTCTTAGAAGCATTCGAGAAGCTTTGGCTTGTCCACGAGGATTCTCCTGAACTTCTCCAGATGCACTAATAACGTTGTCAAGGGTGCCCTTCATTCCCCCTTCCTCTCTTCTACTTCTGAGGAGAAGATATTGGAGCATGAAAGCCCAGGTAACCAGACTCAAAATTGGCTATGAAACTTCGGAACCAATCAACTCTTGCATATCTCCTCCCTGGTGAGGCTGCCATGCTCTACGATCCTTAGTTCTACATCTTCAAGTAATGTACTTTCAGCATTTTCTTTAGCAAGACTGCAGCTTGAACTACTATGCATCATTCTGTTGTTTGCGCTGTTGCTTTATTAGTTGTTATATTTTCTTTTACTGTGCACTTCACATGCACAAAGAATTTCATTGCATCCTGGTGTATATGACAATAAGCCTAATCTGAATCTTTTGACCAAATTTAAGAAATCAACTTTCACTTTAGGGATTTCTCATATACACAAAATGGAAGAAGATTGAGCTAAATAAACATAGCATCATCCAGTAAATCCTATGGGAAAAGCATAGACAATAATATTCATTTTGATACCATGAACATTTTGGTTCCTTAAAGTTGTTACAGCTGGGGGTGGTAATGGGTACTAACTCCCCCTACCTATTAAATGCTCCCAATAGCTTGTGTCCTCAAATAGCCTCTCACAACTACGTCCAGCTCTTGGCCTTCATATGTGACTTAGCTACTAAGCCCGGGGGAACCATTTCTACTGACAAGAGAAGGAGCAAAGGCAGGTTACTTGCACCTTAAAACCAGTCGCTTCAGGCAGATGGGGCTCGTCACCCATGGTTGGCAACTCATCTCAAAGAAGGGAAGTCCTGTCTCAAACCTCCGCTGCCTTGCGGTTATACCCACTCTTGGGGAAGGCTCCTGGAGTAAACCCTGAGAGAAAAATCCGGAGCTGGAGTCCCTAAGACAGACCTACATTGACTTCAATGCTGACTGGCATCTCCTGAGTCGTTGCTAGTACCAGATGGTATTGGTCTCTGCCATTCATTTGGGTTCATCATATGCATGCCTGCTACATGGGCAAAGCTTGCTCTCCATATCGTACTGCCCAGGTTTGCATATCTGGCCAGCTAGCGTGCAATATGCATAGTCAACTCCAACCAATGGAAGCCCTCACCTCATCATACAACATTAATACAAGTTATTAAAATTGCCATCAATATTCCAGGAAAGGGCACCAAGACTATAGATTAAACTTCAACTAAGGGAGGGCGATGTAAATTATGGAATGTGTGATGTGATTTTATTCAGAAAGATTCACAGCAACATGATAGTAGATTAAGTTAGTGATTTTCCATGTGTAATATCAAACCCACGAGTAGTTGTTTCATATGCTTCTAAGATATAAACACAATTATGGAAAATTATTAAAAACGGTTTTAAGAAGACAGGGATGAAACTCCCAACTTGAATGACAGAGTCTTAGCCCTCTACCTCTTCCCTCCAGAAAGCAAGTCTTACATCAAAATCTTTCCTGCTCCTGAAATGCAAATGAATTTGGCTAATCCTGGGTGGCTTTACAGTACAAGCAACCTGGGTTCAATTCCTGCCGCTGCCTGTAAGGAACTTGTAATTTCTCCCCATGACTGTGTTTCCCCTGGGTGCTCCAGTTTCCTTCCACAATCCAAAGATGTACTGGTTGGTAGGTTAATTGGTCGTTGTAAACTGTCCTGAGATTAGGCTAGGGTTAAATTGGGAGATTGCAGGATGGCGTGGTTCGAAGGGCTGGAAAGGCCTACGCCATGCTGTATCTCAATTAAATAAATAAATAATCCCACAAAATACATCCGTCAACTAGAAATCCCATTGAAAGTACAAAACAAAATATATAAATATCGGTGAGAGATGCACACTATGAAATTCCTTCTGGATACACTTCAACCTGATGGTATGAATTTCGATTTCTCCTTCGGCTAAATAAAATTTAACCACCCCACCCCCAATTCCCCATTCTGACCTTTTACTTCTCACCTGCTTATTGCTTCCCCTGGGCCCCCTCCTCCTTCCCTTTCTCTTATTGCCCACTTCCCTCTCCTATCAGATTCTTTCTTCTCCAGCCCTTGACCTTGTCCACCCACCTGACCTCTCCTATCACCTTCCAGCTGGCCTCTTTCCCCTCCCCCTTCCTTCTCAGGCCTGAAGAAGGGTGTCGGCCTGAAATGTGGACTGTTTACTCTTTTTCATAAATGCTGCTGAGTTCCTCCAGCATTCTGTGTATCAGACGATGAAATAGTTTATTAAAGAGGAACTGTAATAGAAAGTTAACTGGCATCTGGTGAAGTCATTTATTTATAATGATAATGACTTTAACGATTTTTTGATAACTCTGCTATTCTATCATTCACTCAGTGGTCACATTAGTAGGAACAGGCCATTTGATTATCTATACATTTTTGTATTTTCATGGTCTTCTGGTGCTGTAGCCCAACTACTTCAAGGTTGGACATGTTGTGCGCACAGAGATGCTCTTCTGCACACCACGGATGTAACAAATGGTTATTTGGGTTACTGTCACCTTCCTGTCAGCTTAAACCAGCCTGGTCATTCTCTGACCTCTCTGATTAATGACGCATTTTCACCCATAAAATTGACGCTCACCACATGCTTTTATTATTTTCGGAGTCAACTTTAGGCACGGTTGTGCTTGAAGATCCCAGGAGGTCAGCAACTCCTTAGATACCCAAACCACCCCATGTGGCACAACGTTCATTCCAAGGTCAAAGTCACTTAGATCACATTTCTTCCCCAGTCTGATGTTTGGTCTGAACAACTGAACCACTTGAACATATATGCATGTTTTTAATGCACTGAGTTGCTGCCACATGATTGGCTGATTAGGTATTTGCATTACAAACAGGTGTACACACGTACCTAATAAAGTGGCCACTGAATGCATATTGCATTTAAAATTATATAGCTCAATCTTGAAAACTACATTTCCAATCTGTGTCACTCCTCCTTCTTACAACATTCGCTGCTCTGCGTCCAATCTGTGCCCAGCAGGCAGTTGCTAATACTAAAAATATTCCACTCCCAGCACGTTAGCTCAGCTTAAGACAAAGTAAACAATTTGTTATGGGAAGGGAACAAGAAACGCGAGTTTGAGTTTGATAAGACAAAACATCAAACCAGCACGTTATCAAAGAAATTGATGAGAATTTATGTATAGTGCATCTATGATTAGACTTAATTTGTAGGGTGAGAGAGGTTCATCAGAAGCAACATCTAACTTTATCATTGCTCATCTTGCACTATGTGGGAGGGACTGAAAGGGGACTTTAAACATTTTACTTGTGGAAAGCATCTGTGATCACATGACTACAAATGCAATCATAACTTTTTTTATTTAAACTAAAAAACACAAACACAAGGAAATCTGCAGATGCTGGAAATTCAAGCAACACACACAAAATGCTGGTGGAATGTCAATAGCATCTATAGGAAGAAGCACTGTCGACGTTTCGGGTCGAGACCTTTCGTCAGGACTAATGGAAAAAAGAGATAGTAAGAGATTTGAAAGTGGGAGGGGGAGACCCGAAACGATAGGAGAAGACAGGAGGGGGAGGGATGAAGCTAAGAGCTGGGAAGTTGATTGGCAAAAGGGATACAAGGCTGGAGAAGGGGGAGTATCATAGGACGGAAGGACTTGGAAGAAAGAAAGGGGGAGGGGAGCACCAGAGGAAGATGGAGAACAGGCAAGGAGCTATTGTGAGAGGGAAAGAGAGAAACAAAAATTTTAAATAGGGATGGGGTAAGAAGGGGAAGAGGGGCATTAACGGAAGTTAGAGAAATCAATGTTCATGCCATCAGGTTTGGAGGCTACACAGACGGAATATAAAGTGTTGTTCCTTCAACCTGAGTGTAGCTCCATCATGACAGTAGAGGAGGCCCATAATTATTTGTTGCCCATATCCCAACCAGACCAAGTCTCATTCACCCATTATCCCTGTTCTTGCTGCTCAATGCTAGCTGCTGAATACTGAAGATCTCTAAACTTAAATCCGCCATCTTGTTTTTAAGCCCTTCATGGACTTTCTTGCTAGCATTCCAAAACCCTGCATTCCGCCATTTCTGGACTCTTGAGTGTTTGCCTCTGGCAGAATGGAGTGGATGGGGAAAGTTCCTCCACCCCAGGCTGGTAGGAGACACCATCTATCTTGGAGCCATTGTCTGAAAATGTACCTCATTGCATCTTGACTTCTTCTTCTTCCTTTAGATTAGTTTTTTTTGATCAGGCTTTGTAATGGCTCTCTCATAACTCTTCCCTAACCTCATTAGCTTTGGCCTCCTGTCCATGAATATAGCAGCTTTTGTATCCAAGAATTATATGTGTTTTTTGCTACATCACCACCCTCAAAATCGTACTGCATTCTTCAAGCCTGACAGCCAATCTAAAAAATACCTCTGTTAATGGAAACAACTATACCAGTTAAAAGTTTTGCATATTATACTTACAGCCTTATTTACTTGTCAAAGAAGGCACATGTGGCTTAAGGCAAAAACGCTTGAAAAACCACATGCATTCACAGATATTTAATAATGATAACAAAGGAATAACATGATGGTTTTATTTAAAATTTAGTGCCTTTTTTCCAGAAATGGACAAGAAAATAGACTTGACCACCTCAGCATTCCCTTTTTGTTTTGCAGAAATTGCCACATGGAATGTGGATGAAACTCCGTTAATTAGGTGGAGTGATTAACATTCACTGTAGACACATTTCTTTCACAATATTTTCCGAGGCGAGAGGCAACGATGAGAAGCCGAGAGCAACAGATGAGACCTGGGAATTCCTACCAGCCAGCGCAAAGTTTCTAAGTTGTGTGCAATTAAATTGCTGTTAAGAATTTTTTTTGTTTACAACAAAAAGTATGAGGGCATTCACTCAAGCTCAGTTAAGAGTCAGAAGCCAAGGAAGATGGGGATAATAATAAGACAGAGCTCTCAATCCACCACTGTATAATGGCAGACAGCACAAACTGCCTATGAATAAATATATTCTGGGGACCCTTCCCACAAATGCATGGCATTAATAGTGAATATTATTTTCTCATAACTTCTCACAAATTGTTTACTAATTGAGTTGTCAGCTTTGAATTTCACAAAGAATGCTGGCCAGTTCTAATACACACTGAATCTAGTTACTTACAATTGTTGAATTGAATGTTAATTCTAAGGGCTATAGCATACAAAGTCAAATTTCAAAGTTCAAAATAAATTTATTATCAAAATAGGGAGACTGGAAATTTGGTTGAATGGTATCACAACAACAACCTCTCACTAAATGTTAGCAAGACCAAGAAACTGATTGTACACTTCAAGAGAGGGAAATTAGGTGTCCATGAGTCAGTCCTCATTGGAGATTAGGAAATAGAGAAGGTCAGCAAACTCTTGGGTGTTGCTATTTCAGTGGATCTGTTCTGGACCCAGCATGTAAATATAATTTGAAGAAAGCAAGGCAGTGCATCTACTTCCTTAGGAGTATGTGAAGATCTGGTACGTCATCAAACAGATGTGTAGAGCAGAGTGTATTGACTGGCTGCATCACGGCCAGGTATGGAAACGCCAATGCCTTTGAATGGAAAATCCTACAAAAAGTAGTGGATTCGACCCTGTACATCACAGGAAGTGCCCTCACAACCACTGAGCACATCTACATGAAATGCTGTCTTAGGAAAAAGGCATCCATCATCAGAGATTCTTACCCTCCCCCTCCAAGCCTTGCTCTTTTCTCACTGCTGCCATCAGCTAGAAGGGACAAGAGCCTCAGAACTCACACCACCAGATTCAGGAACAGTCACTATCCCTCCGTCACCAAGCTCTTGAACAAAAGGAATAACTACGCTCACTTGCCCGTCCATTGAGATGCTCCCACAGCCCATGATCTCATTTTAAGGACACTTTATCTTCTTCTCAGTACTTATTACTATTTATTTATATTTGCATTTATGCAACTTATTATCTCCCGGCTGATCTTTCATTTACCCTGCTATAGTTACAATCTATTCTATAGATTTGCTAAGTATACCGGCAGAAAAGTGAATCTCAGGATTGTACATGGTGACATATATGTACTCTAATTAATAAAATATACTTTGAACCTTGTTACCGCATACTATCTTTAGAGTCATTTTCCTGTAGACATTTACAGGGAAAAAATGAAACTCAATAGCATTTTATGAAAAACGATACATCAAGATCCAATGTATAAAACAAGACAAACTGTGCAAATAAATATAATACGGAGAACACGAGCTGTAAAGAGTCCTTGAAAGTGAGTCTGTACACCACAGAATCCATTCAGAGTGGTGAATGAACTTACCACTCATTCTAAGGATCAGAGAGTGATCCTTAAACTTACACCAACAGAAAGGTCAGTGTGGGAGAGGGATAGAAAATTAAAGTGACAGGCTCAGGGTCACCTTCAATACACAGAAGATGAGGTTGTAAGCACCATTTGTAATGCAGAAAATTGGAAGAAATTCAAGTGAATCCCTGGTTCACCTGGAAGGAATGTCTGGATCTTTTGACAGAGAATGGAAGAGGTAAAGCAGTCAGTGTAACATTTGCACCACTTGCAGAGAAGGGTACTATTTAAAAGGGGAGTAGATGTCACTGCCGATGCCAAAATAGACATTTTCGCATTTTCCCACACTACACTGCAATTCCTAGATCTTTCCCTTTGCTTCTTACAATGCTACTGAAGTTCACCAAAGAAGCACTGATGTGAAATTATGGGAAACTGCAACTTACTTAGATCAGACGTGTGATAAACAGGAAATGTTATTTGTGTGTACCTGAGTGTACTATGATTTTTTTTTAAATTCAACGTTGCTAGTAAATTCTTTACTAATATTTTTAACCATTTTGGCATTTTCCATTATCTCCTCAAATTTAAAACCAACAAGTTATATCTGGAACCAAATAAAAAGCTAAAAATCATAAATGCTGGAACTGCTAATTAAAAATGGAAAATGATGGAAATACCCAGCAGGTCAAACAGCATCTGCAGAGAAAGAAATAGCTGATATTTCAGATTGGTGACCTTTCGCCAGAAAGTCAGAGATTATAGTTTGATGAAATCAAACATCTATCTAAATTGATAAACAATTTGATTTCATGGTCTTCTGACTCTCCGAACATTATTAGCAACAGGATTGAAATCTGGGAGTACTGTACTTAGTATTTTCTTTCAGAGAGTCCCTCCAAAAATCAAGTTGTTAATTTAACCCTCAGACTAAATGAACTAATTGTGAAAAGTGTGTATAATATTTCATGTATTGCAGACTACATCTTTGTATATGTAATGTCATCTATCAGACCAAAGGAAAGCTCTAAATAACTTGCTTTATAAACTAAATGTTATATTTTATTCTGAATATTAAACAGAAGTGAAATATGTTCCCTTTAATAGGCAGTGACTTCATGTTACTGTTGTCTGCACAGGTCATATTAGCAGGTTGGCTCAAATAAGCCTATTTGAATGTTAACAATTTATTATGGTTTGGGGAGTTTATACTGGCATTCTATGTCACCGACCAATCACAGAATAGCATTGCCTTGGAATTAGAGAGGATTTACGTAATCATTATTGTGATTAATGGTTTGAGACCACATGGTCGAGCAAAGATATTCTGATTCACTGGGGAAAATGCTCAAGCAGCCACATTATGTGCTTATTTCAAAAGGGGGGAAGAAGTAATTTGAATAATTGTCTCTCAGAGCTGTAAGCCACCAGACAGGTTTGCAAAAGGGAAGGTGCATAAAGTTGGAAACGTGCAGTCCACCAGTCAATACATTCAGAGTCGTTCCAAACTGCTGAATGTCTTTCCAGGCCGTCCAAATCTGCAGGTGGTCATTGAAATGCTGCACTGGAGGACTAAGCGATCTCACGCCAAAGGAGGCAGTGCCCCTTGCGATTCGTATGAGCCCGGCATAAGAAGGAATATTGCCTCAAAGCTTTACTTGGAAGTAAATATCATGCCAGGCATAGAAGATCGTTATTTTTGAAATCTGTGGCTTACTGTATTTCCCACTGAGTGACCCCAGCCTATTTAAATTAAGCCCACTACTTTTTCATTGCTTGTGTGGCTGTCCTGCATTGATTAGTATGACTCAGAAATCACATTAAGGTGATAGTCTTCAGATGCCCTGCAATCAGACACAATACCAGAATCTTTCAAATTGATCACTGTCCAGCTGTTTAATTTGCTGGTGAGCACTTACTCCCATTAAAGGGCCAAGTAATTTCAGGAGTTGCAATGTACCATCTGCCCAAAGGGGAGAGCATTTACACTCATCATAAGATTACACTTACATGCAGTGGCTCTTTTCTCAGCATGTAAGGTTGGAATTTCAAAAGCTGATTGGTAAAATGCCCAAATTCTGCCAAGACACTGAACCACTTCCTTTCTGCAACATAAATTTCCTAACTGCTAAGATTATAATGTGCAAGATAGAGAAAGGGGCTGTTTTTTTTTGCCCTTTCTGTGCTTGTTCTTCATTTTACAGCTGTCCCTGCTGGGCATCATTAGACAGGTACCTTTCCACTAAGTAGTGTCCTGTACCAGGAAGCCTTTCCATAGCTGGTCGATCACATCCCACGTTTCTGGGACTAACAACCTAGCACGTAGCTTAGCAGTCCTTTACTGGCCACAACTATAACTTCAACCATAAGAGAAATCAACCACAATCTAAAGGTGCAATTGTTTTTTTCATGTTAAATGTCTCTCTCCATTATGAGAAGGTCTCTCTCTCTCTCTCACACACACACACAGTAAATTAAAATAAAACTCGTTTTGAAAGCACAGATTTTTGCTGGATCCATTGAACGTCTCAATATCATGAAAAAAGAAGACCTTCAGGAAGGAAGAAAACTATTGAGAACATTCCCAGCCTCCTTTGCAGTGACACTTAAAACCCTCCCGGCTCTCCAAGCCGGGCTGCACAGCAGTCCCACATTTTAACCCCAGTCTAATCACAGGACATTTTACAATGACCAATTAACCAACCAAATTGTACATCTTTGGACTGTGGGAGGAAACCGGAGCACCCAGAGGAAACCTACGTGGTCAAGCAGAGAACGTAAAAAGTCCTTATAGGCAGTGACAGGAATTGAACCCGGGTCACTGGTACTGTAAAGCATCATTATAATCACTGTGCTTCTGTGCCACCCAATTATGCATTTCGATACCTACAAATCAGGTCTCAACAGAAGCACCATTTCAAACTCCCATTTATGCTATTGAACATAAATCACAAATGGACTGTGTTTCCACTTGACCATTCTACCCCCTCACCATGCCAGGTGTTTCCAGAAGCCATCATAATCTGTTCTCTTGTAATTCAAATGCCAAGACCAATGGAACTAACAAAGTGCCATCAATAATCACCGTCAAGTCTTTCCGAAAGTAAGCTCACACAAAAGACCAACTTTGCTATTCAGAGTGGTGAAAGTGTGGATGTTTAAGCATTCTGGCCTAAACATGGAAAGGATGAGCTGATTAAAACAGATGCATCAACGAGAATGCAGGAGGACAAGAACATCAGGGAGAGAGGGAAGGCAATGACGGGCTAAGATGATGTGAAGTGGGAGGAAGCTTGTTTGTCCATAAACAATGGCTTATATCAATTGGTCTGAATAACTTACTTTGCTGTAGATTCAATGTAATAATACAACATGTGCACCAAGAATTGATGATTGAACATAAATGGTGATGCTTCAAGGGACCGTGCTCCACAGGATTGGGCAAGGTCCCATCTCTGAACAAAGATGTGGAATTCCATAGGCTGCAGGTGCTGGAAACACAGTAGGTGGCTTGCATTTTCAATGCAAGCACTTTTGCTCAACTGAGTCTACAATGCAGAGCAAAGCAGATAGGGCTTATTTGATTTGGAAGTGAGGCGGGGAGAGGAGTGCAGGGCTGCAGGGTGGTAAACACTGATAGTACGATGCCTGCATAGCCAATCAGGGGCCCTTAAAACATCAGCCAGTGAATTAGGGTGGGACAAAGACCTGTAAAGGTGTCCATCTGCAAAAACTCAGTGATCTCCTGCGTTGCTTAAATGCTAACGGATCCAGGTTTATGTTTCCTATAGTTTATTCTTCTACCTGACTCCGCTATCACCATCTCTTCACATGCCACTCTCCTCCAGCCTCCATCCCTCTAATTTGGAAATATTCATCATTCTGAATAACCGTTCCTAGGGAATTTATTTTTAATTTTCATTTACAGATACACCATGCTAACAGGCCCTTCCAGAACACAAGCCCCACCCAATTACACTCATGTGACCAATTAAGCTACTAACCTGTACACCTTCGGAATGTGGGAGGGTACCTGAGTGCCCAAAGGGGGAAATGTACAAACTCTTTACAGACAGCATAGGGACTGAAGCTAGGCTGGCACTGTTATAGCATTACACCAAACACTACGCTATCTTACCACCTCCAGGATAAAGTACTAAAAATGGTCTCCCAATTCAACCATGCATGTTGCAAAGCAGCCAGCACCTTTGGGTGCCGAATCTAATCAGACTCCTTATTATCTGAACTTGTTCTTGGGTTCTAGTCTGCTAAAACAGGCTGTGCCTCCTCTTATTCCTAAACATTCACACACTGACCCATCCTTCCTGTTTGTGTCAAGCTCCTGATACACCTCCTCACCTCTCCCCCTTCTTCCAATATTAGTTTAGACTTTTAGGCCCTGCCCACCAAACCTGAACAACCTCTCTAATTTGCACTCCATCCACAATCTGCAGACAGCACAGTAAACAGCTGGCTTCCGTGAACCGCGTAATAGCACAGGTTAACTAGATGCAGATTGAAATAGATAAAAGTGGCTTGTTCCAGACAAACCCTTTCATCTCTTCAGATCCCGGTAAACTGGAAAGGGACAAGGTCATTTCTTACAAATTAGGCCGATAACCTTTGATAAAATAACATAACAGCGTGCCATCACCTCCCTTGTATCAGAGGTTACATTTCCAAATGGTGTTATCTCTCACAAAACACTTCAGAATAACTCCTCTTCCTGTACTAAACCACTGTCCCCTAGATTAGAAAAACTGATCAACTGGCTTTTATCGGGGGAATAAAAGTCATCAGAATTTATAGGCACAGTTATAAAATACCAGCTAAATAAAATGTACCCTCCAATTCCTTAAACATCAATTATCAGCATTGTTTCTTCAGATCAAAACCACCTCCGCATTAAAATGAACAGATGTTGCCTATTTTTCAAAGGTCATCACTGAGTTTCCAGAGCAGGAGATATTCCATTTTGAGAAAACAGAGGTTAAAAAAATTGTATAAGTACTCCAAAATAACAATGGTAGGGAGGAACATAACGGATCAAGTCTGTCCTATTTCTGGTGATGTAGATTTCTGAGTAAAGCATGATAACATGACTGTGAAGAGTTTTGGCACACTTTACTAATGGTCCTATAAAAGTACAAACTACTTTGTTGTGAAATCGGCACTATTGTGTTGTTTCCTTTAATTCAATTAATGTACCAGGTTTACAGCCCTCACTTTCATTGACATAAGAGAACAACTGAAATAAGTCTCTGCAACTGGTACACTCGAGAGGTCTGTCACAGACGATGACGTGTAATTTTCCAATATTGAAAATGTAAGCCAGCAGGAACAGAATTGCTCCTTGAAATGGTAATATTTACTGACTTCCATATCAGAACATCTGCAGTCCATTTTTATTTTGGATACTTTTACACTGGTGCTTGTTTATTCTTATGTCTCAGGAGAATTGAGTCTGTGCATTTTAAGCCTCTAAAATTCTAATTATAAGAAACAAAGGCTCAAGCAGAGGCAGCTTCCGTCCAGATTTGCTTTCCCCTCTTCTACAAATAATCAGTAGTCTTTTTGTGATATGATTCCCGCTGTAAAAGAGAATCTGTTTCAGTTCTGATTTGTGCTTGGGCAGGATGATCTGAGTGGGAATGGTATCATCAAAAGATTCCCCCTATTCTAAAAGACTGTGGCTGAACTTCTGCCTCATTCATTTTCCCCTTCCTCCTCTAACACCACCCAAATATATAACATTCTGAATGTCCTTTATTACCAATCCCATGATTATGCCCTTAATTCTATGCATTCCATCTCAAAAAATCTTATGTATCCCATCAATCTCATTCAGAGTCATTAGATGTCTCAGTGAGATACCTTTCATTCTCCTAAACTTAAGTTAGCAAAAATCTTATTTAATCTCCTCAAATAACAATTCCCTCATTCTCAAAGTCAATCAAGCTGAAGTGTCTAGAAAGCCAGGATATTCTTGAATAGGTAAGGAAATAAAAACTGCACAAAATTCCCAAATGACATAATCAATTTCAACAAAACTTGCTTTTATGCTCCAGCTTAAACCAATATCCCGACTTTTTCCAAATTCCAAAGAGCTGCTAGTTTACTTTCTGTATCTCGTGACCCAACAAATGAAGATCCCTCTGTATATCAACTATTACTTTTGCCTCAATGGCTGAGAGGTGCTCCTTTCCTTTTATTTCCTAGAAAATGCTAAACACATTACTTTCCCCATTTGCTACCTTCCTTTGCCTTCCATACGCAATACTTCCATACTCATTCCTTCCCTTCCTCAATCCAGAAAGGTGAAGAAATCCCAGGGAATCTGTGCCCCACCTTCATCAGCATCTTTTCTATAGAAGCAATTAAGCTAAATTTTCTAAACCGTTAGACTGCATTTTGCAGGAACTGCTGTCAGTGTTAGGCATCAAATTCAATAGTGCCATCAAATTTGAGCTTTTAACGTTATGTACGCACAAATACTGATACCCTTAGTTTGCTTTTGATCCAACGCAACATTTTCTTGAAGTGTTCCGACCTTGCACTCCTCATGCAGTCCAGCGGTTGAACACACTTCCTCAAAAACTTTGCAGCAGAACCAGCCATAAAAAACCAAATTACCATACACAAGGCGAAGCATTAGATAATACATTTTTTTGTTAAATGGGCGGCACGATAGCATAGCGATTAGTGCAATGCTTTACAGCTGTGAGATCGGGATTTGATTCCCACTGTTGTTTGTAAGGAGCTTGTATGTTCTACCAGTGAAATTGTGGATTTCCTCTGGGTACCTGCTTTCTTCTCACATTCCAAAGATGTACAGGCTAGGTTAGTGAGTTTGGGCACTGATGTTGTTGCCAGAAGTGTGACCATACTTGCCCAGCACAATCCTCACTGATCTAATTAAATGCAAATGACACATTTCACAGTATGGTTTGATGTTTTGATGTACATGTGACAAATAAAGCTAATCTCTAATCTCTTTAGATAAATATTTTACAATTGTTTCTTTTATTTTAATACTTTTCTAAAGAATTTAATTGATTTTAATAGTTTTTTTTAATGTTTCCCAATAATTTTGACCCATTCAGTAAGACCAAAGAGCTGATTGTGGATTTCAGGAAGGGGTAAGACGAAAGAGCACACACCATTCCTTATAGAGGGATCAGAAGTGGCATGAGTGAGCAATTTCAAGTTCCAGGGTTTCAATATCTCTGAAAAGCTATCCTGGGTCCAATATGCTGATGTAGTTACAAAGGAAGCATGATAGTGCTTATACTTCATTAGGAATTTGAGGGGATTTGGCATGTTGCCAAAGACACTTGCAAATTTCTACAGATGTACTGTGGAGACCATTCCAACCGTCTGGTGTGGGAGTGGGGAGCTACTGCACAAGATCAAAAATAAGCGGCAGGGAGTTGCAAACTTAGTCAGCTCCATCATGGGCACCAGCCTCCATAGTTTCCAGGACATCTTCAAGAAGCGGTTCCTCAAAAGGGTGGCAACCATCATTAAGGACCCCAACCACCCAGGACATGTCTCTTTCCCATTGCTACCATCAAGACGGAGGTACAGGAGCTAGAAGGTACACACTCAATGATTCAGGGACAGCTTCTTCCCCTCTGCCAATTTACTGTGTGTGTGTGTGTGTGTGTGTGTGTGTGTGTGTGTGTGTGTGTGTGTGTGTGTGTGTGTGTGTGTGTGTGTGTGTGTGTGTGTGTGTGTGTGTGTGTGTGTATATATATATATATATATATATAATACACACATACACATTTACTATAATACATATATTTTCTATTATTGTGCATTGCATATTGCTTTGTACTATTGCTGCAAAGACAACAAATTCTACGACACATGGCAGTGATATTAAACCTGATTCTGATTATGTATATCTCAGATATACTTCAAATTTTGAGGGCTAGCTGTCGTGGAGCAATGGCTTAGCTGGCACTTAGGAGTACTGTTCAGCCGTTAAGTACACAAGTCTTACTCTCTCCTCCCACTTCCAGTGGCAGCCCACATGCATGCAGTCACCGAGCACCAAAGCAGCATCAGGAAGGATCAGCTGTCAGCATACAGCAAAACTCAGCTTAGAGGCTCAATCCTACTGGAAATTTTGGGCCAAAATATGCAGCGATTCCCCTTGACTTGTGCACCTGGATCACCAGGAGGCTGGCATGCATCACAACCTTTAACTACTACCATTGGTGCTTAACCTGGTCTGACATTTTAAAATCACATTGTTCAGGCATTTTTAGTGGTGAAGTAAACAAGTGAGAAGTTAATAGCTGAAGTGTGATTCTGTCAATTGGAGTGGCACAGTAGCATAGTGGTTAGCACACTTTATAGTACCAGTGACCCGGGTTCAAGTACCACTGCTGCCTGTAAGGAGTTTGTACGTTCTCCCCTTGACTCCAGTGGATTCCTTGGGTGATCCGGTTTCCTCACAAAAATGTACCAGTTGGTCACTGTATATCGTCCCGTGATTAGGCCAGGATTAAATCAGGGCGGCATGGGTCAAAGTGCTAGCCGGGTCTATTCTGCGCTGGATCTAAATAACTAAATAATTAAGTAAGTAAGTAAGTAGATAGATAGATAGATAGATAGAATCATGACTCCTGCTTTTTTGCCAGAGCATTCAGATGCCATAAAGCTGAACAGTATTGTCTGACCCCCTATGAACATGACTGATCATTACTCTGGACAAAATAAATGAATCAGAGTCTGACAAGATGTCGCATAAAACAACAGCTCTCTGCTTCATCAACTTTAGCCTCGTAATCTGAATTTGATTTCCCCCACCTGGTGTTCTGAAATCATTTATAATAATACTATTGCACACTGTGAGTATAACCAGGAGAAAATAGAAATTGTGACACATTTTCAATGGATTGAATACCTTCAAAATTTTAGAAACCACTGAAGTGATGCTGAAAGTCTCCCATTTTTCAAAAAGGCATTAACAAAATGGCAAGAAAACTTCCCTAAATTGTGCAAATCCATTAGCCATCCATCAACATTATAAATGGAAGGAGAAACCACTATGATTCCTTTGGGAGAAACCTTGGCTTCAATTGGAATTGATTGGAAGGCTAGATATGGCCACAAATTAAAACGTGCAAATCTGCCAAATGATTTGTCAATGACTATGAACTTTGACCGAAAAATGGGAAGGAGAATTATTTTTTATCTTCAGAAAGGAACAACATTTTAATACAAATTTCACAATTGAAAATGGAATTAGGCATGCTGTGTGATATCAAGGGATCAAATATATGACAATTGTTGTGAAATTGAAATGAGAAGAAATTTACAGCATTAAATGAAGATCCACTATCAGAACAGTTCCAAGGAAATTTTCCTACCGCAAGCTTCAGCCTGTAGCACTGCCAACCCAGCTTAGCAATAGAGTTCTTCTCTGTGTTCCTGTTTATTCCACAATGGAAGTTTCTACTGCCCATTTCAATAAGACATTAATTGTGATCAAAAGAAAAAGTAAGTCACTTGTCTTGGAGAAGATGAACCCTGGCAGTTACACACTCAGAGCTTCAAGTCCAGCTCCCTGCTGCAAGGCATCGGAGCTGAAGATGTGCTAGAGCACACTTTCTATTTTGATGCCCCATTGTTGCACTACTTGAAGGTTACTAGGCTGCTAAAAATGAAAATGAGATGACATTGAACATTCTAGATAAAAAGATAAACACAAGAGATTCTACAGATATTCTGGAAATATTGAGGAACACACACACACACACACACACACACACACACACACACACACCCCACCCCCCCCCCCCCCCCGGAGGAACCCAGCAGGTCAGGCAGCATCTGTGGAGAGGACAGAATCAGTCAATGGAGTCGGCCCATAGGCCTTATTCTTTGATCATTCAAGCATTTATCTACCTTCACTTTAATTACTGGCCCCCTTAGCTATTTGGGGAGAGAACTCCAGAGCTTCAATACCACCTATGAGAAGATTTTTACTTTACAATATTTCATTTTTATATGACTGACCCCTTATCTTGCTTAATAATCTTCCAATCCTGATATCTGCCACCTCATCCTTCTTGGGGCCGTATTTGTTTCAAGAAGATCTCTCCCCATTTTTCTAAACTCAAACGAATAGACACTTATCTGTTTAGCCTCTCTTGATGGTACACTTTTCTCTTTCCAGGAATAAACCCGATGAATCTCTTTGTATTGTCATTCTTAAGAAAAAGGAACCAAAACTGTGTGCAATACTCCAGATGGAGTATCATCAATATCCTGCACAGGTGCAGTAAACTTTTCAACCCCTTGTCACATGGGTCAATATGCCATTTGCTTTAATTGTTTGTCACGGTGTTTACTAACTTTTAGTAATTCATGCACAAGAACACATTCCTGTGTACTTACTTACAATGTTGCTCCACTTAAATGATAATTCATCTTTTGATTCAACTTGTCAACGTGCATAACATTTCACAGACTGAGCAACATTTGCCAAGTTTTCTCCCACCCATTCAATCTATCGATATGCTGAACCCTTGATCTCACCTGCTATACACAGAACATTCCCTGTTTCTCTCATCTCTGGGGTGAAGAAACTCAAAATGCTGGAGGAACTCAGCAGGTCAGGCGGCATCTATAGAAAGCAAAAGGGTGTTTATGTTTTGGGTTGAGATGACTTCTTCATCAGTTTGGATGAAAGGTTAAATCTATTCCATTTCCAAGATGCTGCCTGATCTGCTGAGTTCCTCCAGCATTTCATGTTTGTTACTCTTGATTTCCAGCACAAGATGATAAGACCATTAAGATATAGGAGCAGAATTAGGCCATTTGGCCCATTGTGTCTGCACAACCATTTCATCATGGGTGATCCAATTTTCCTCTCAGCCCCAATCTCCTGCCTTCTCCCCGTATCCCTCATGCTCTGACCAATCAAGAATCTATCAGTCTCTGCCTTAAATCTACATAAAGACTTGGCTTCCACGGCGCCCTGTGGCAAAGAAGCCAGATTTACCACTCTCTGGCTAAAGAAATTCCTCCTCATCTCTGTTCTAAAGGATGCCCCTCTATTCTGAGGCTGTGTCCTCTGGTCTTAGACTCTCCCACCATAGGAAATATCTGCTCCACATTTAGTCTATCAAGGCCTTTCACCCTTCGACAGGTTTCAAGATGGTTACCCCTCATTCTTCTGAATTCCAGTGAATACAGGCTCAGAGCCATCAAACATTCTTCATATGACAAGCTATTTAATCTGGAATCATTCCTGTGAACCTCCTTTGAACCCTTTCCAGTTTCAACACATCCTTTCTAACATAAGGGGCCCAAACCTGCTCACAATACTCCAAGTGAGGCCTCACCAGTGCTTTATAAAGTCTCAACATTACACCCTTGCTTTTATATTCTAGTCCTCTTGAAATTAATGCTAACATTGCACTTGCCTTCCTCACCACAGCCTGAACCTGCAAATTAACCTTTAGGGAATCCTGCACAAGGAATCAAAGTCCCTTTGCACCTCAGTTTTTTTTTTGTATTTTCTCTCCATTTAGAAACTACTCAATCCTTACATTTCTTCTACCAAAGTGTATGACCATTCACTTCCCAACACTGTATTCCATCTGCCATTTCTTTGCCCATTCTTCTGATCTGTCCAAGTCTTTCTGTAGCCTATTTCCTCAAAAGTACCTGCCCCTCCACCTATCTCCATATCGTCTGCAAACTTTGCAATAAAGCAATCAATTCCATCACCCAAATCATTGACTTATAATGTAAAAAGAATCAGTCCCAAGACAGACCTTTTAGAACACCACTAGTCCCCAGCAGCTAAAAGAAAAGACTCCCTTTATTCCCACTATTTGCCTTCTGCCAATCAGCCACTGCTGTATCCATGTTAGAATATGTCCTTTAATACCATGGGCTTGTAGCTTGTTAAGCAGCCTCATATGTGGCATCTTGTTAAGGCCTTCTGAAAATCTAAGTACACAATATCAACCAATTCTTCTTTGTCTATCCCACTTATTATTTCTCTAAAGACATTTGCAATCTTCCAGTCTTCCAGAACCATTCCAGAATCAAGCGATTCTTGAAAGATCATTACTAATGCTTTCACATTCAGCCACCTCTTTCAGAACCCTGGGGTGTACAATATCTGGTCCAGGTTACGTATCTATCTTCACACCTTTCAGTTTCCCAAGAACCTTCTCTCAAGTTATGGTAACTTCACACACTTTATGCCTCCTGACACCTGGAATTTCCACCATACTGTTTGTGCCTTCCACAGTGAAGACTGATGTGAAATATTTATTCAGTTTGTCCATCATTTTGTTGTCCCCCATGACTACTTCTCCAGCATTGTTTTGCAGCAGTCCAATATCCATTCTCATCTCTCTTTTACACTTTGTGTATCTGAAGAAACTTTTGGTGTCCTCTTTAATATTATTGGCTAGCTTATTTTTGTATTCCATCTTCACTTTCTTAATGACTATTTTAACTGCCTTCTGTTGGTTTTTAAAAGCTTCCCAATCCCCTAACTTCCCATTAATTTTTGCTCTACTACATGTTCTCTCTTTGGCTTTATGTTGGCTTTTGTTAGCCACAGTTGAGTCATCTTGCCTTTAGAATACTTCTTTCTCTTTGGGATGCATATATCATATGCCTTCCAAATGATTTACAGAAATTCAATCCATTGCTGCTCTGCCATCATCCCTGCCAGTGTTCTTTTCTAATCAAGTCTGGCCAACTCCTCTCTCGTGCCTCTGTAATTCCCTTTACTCCACTGTAATACTGATACATCCAACTTTAGATTCTCCTTCTCAAAGTTCAGGGTGAATTTGATCATACTATGATCACTTACCCCTAAGGGTTCTTCTACCTTAAGCTCTCTAATCAATTCTGGTGCATTGCACAACACCCAGTCCGGAATAGCTGACCCTCTAGTGGGCTCAACCATGAGCTGCCCTAAAAAGCCATCTCATAGGCACTCTAGAAATTCCCCCCCCCAGCACCAACCTCATTTTCCCAATCAACATGCATATTGAAGTCCTCCATGACTGTAGTGTCTAAGAAGAATCTGCAGAATCTCCTGTGTTCTGTAATCTCTAAATCTAATCTAAATCTTGGCCCTTTCCTGCTCTACACTTTGCCATCCTTCTGAAAGTGTGGCACCCAGAATTGGATACAACTCAGATTTAACCACATATTTGTTACGATTAACATACATTTTCTATTTACTTCATGGTTTTATTTCTTAACTAACTCATCAACTTGCCATTCCGACCCCAATAATATTTAAACATATGCCTCCAGGTCCCAATATTCTTGAATGCTACCTCCTCAGTCTGGTTAATTTTCAGATTTTACCGCTTCAGAGTGTTGTTTCTCGAAAGGTCTAATTCTTCAGATTCATCTGGATTAAACTACATCTCATATGTCTTGAAAAGCATTTAAAAAAACTGCTAACACTATGAAGTGAAGTGAAACAAAAGTTTACATTACAGGTCAAGGACTCTTCATCAGAACTGATAAAAGCATTAAGGAAAGGTCATCAACCTGAAACATTAACTGCTTCTTGCTCTTTTGTGCTGATATTACCTGATCTGTTGAGTAGTTCTGTCACGTTATGTTTTAATTTCTGTCACAAGTCAGCCCATTCCAGGCTTCTGCCACCACCCTGTTCACTAAATATGTTGTGTCTTTCACAGCCTTCGAAGTTAGAGCCTGCATTCTGCAGTCTAGATGATGCTTTTGTGTAATGAGAGAAGCAATGAACCTTATACTTATCATGAAGGATCCTATAACCTCCCCTTTCAACAAACAAAACAACCACTCAACCACTTATTTCACATTGCCTCCTACTTATTTAATTTCAAGTTTTTACTAGCATTTTAAAATCATACCTCTTGTAACTTTAGAAATAACCTATGAAATATCTTTAATTAATGTCTTTTGGAGGTCAACATGTAGAACATTGACTTGTTATCCTCCTTGTTATAACATAAAAAATTCTTATTTTTTGATTGAAATGACATGATATACTTTAAAGACTAATTTATATTGATGGCTCAGTATTAACACATACTTCTCCAAATTACTATTCATTTTGTCCTTTATAATGGTCTTTTCTCGTTTTCAGACCTCTGATGATCGGTTGGATCATGCGGAACATAGCCCACCACTCAGGATACAAAGTGCACCTGGCCCAGTACATCAGTAGCCTATGACTTGGCTAAACAGTGATTTGGATGGTGGAGGGAGAGTTCAAATCGGGTGTACTGGTCACCATATTTTGATGAACACACATGAAAATCCATTGAATCTGAACTGCAAGTAGCTGGCAGTCAGCACGGGAAGCACACTACTTGCAAGCAGCACGCACAAGATGATGGAGAAACTCAGCAGGCCAGGAAGCATCTATGGAAAATATAAACAGTTGACATTCCAGGCTGAGACCCTTCATCGGTGTACCTTACTAGCAAGGATGGTCATTGTTCCCCATTTACTTTAACACCATCTGCTGTAAAGCAATCCACTTGTTAACACCTTATTCTTAAATAAATCCAGGACACCTCCCAAACTTGTGACCTATGGCACGGAAAAGAGCAAGAGCAGTAGTTACATAGATCATGACTACTTCCAATTGCCCAGGTTTTACAAAGTTGGTTGATTTTATCAAGCTGGTGAAGATCAGCAATTCAAGGAAGACTCATCCTTTGTCAACTTTGAAGCACTTTGTAGAAGGATGTGTTCAGCACCACAGGCTCTCTACTCTTCAGTTCAAAGATCCCTGGGGTTATACCCCTATCTCCTAGCCTATGGCTCAGATTAATTAACCACTAAGGTCTGTTCTGGACCTGAATCGATGCCTATCATTCACTTTAATTTTCCATTGCACTCTTGCTCTAATATTTTTGTCATGCTTGTTTCACAATTTTTCATTGAAACCCAATGTAAGCCTGGTCTGAGGAACAACATCTCTCCTTCTAGACAAGGCACATTACCATTCTTAGGGCTCAGCACTTAATTCAGCAATTTTGGATAATTAGCTTTTCCACTGACAATTTCAATCATGCAATCTGAGAAGTATTATCTATCCAAAGCAAGATTATATAGCCATGGATATGCATGGTATTACAGTATTGACTGCAAGACCTGACAGTTCCAATGTTTTCTTGGCCAGCAATCCAATCTCTGTAAAACTGAGTTTACCAAATTCTTTTCCCCAAACCTTGGCAGATTGCATGTCCTCGTCAACCATGTTCACCATAACTGCTGACCTACATTTGCTCAGGGTTCCTTCAACACTTCGCTTTTAAAATTGTCATCTGCATGCCCAAGTCGTTTCATGGCCTCACACTCTGCTGTGAGCCTCATACATCTCAGCAGATACTACAGTGAATGTTCTACAAGGTCCTAACTCTGGAGAATGGGAGGTGAAGTGAGCAGCCTGCTTGACAGTGACTGAATCGAAACTATCAATTACAGAGATCACAGAGCAATCAGCAACAGATAGAATCAGGTTATGGAGTTGATTCAAATCACAGGGTGTGTCTTGTTCATTCAGGCCACCAGAAAGCTAGTTCAACACAATTACATTGAAATAGATGTAAGCTTAGCTCTTTACATCATGTTAATAACTCCCGGCATCTGATATAGCCACCGGCACGAGCTTGTCAGAAACAGAGAGTACTGATAAAAGATGTGGAAACTACTTGCATACTGACAGTGATTTAACAATCAAATACAATTGATGTTTCATAAAACAATGCTCCAATTATTTGCATTACCTAGTTTGAATGATTTAATCACTGAATCAGTTGTGTGTAGAAAGTACTATTTGATCAAATTAGAGAGGGAATGCACATCTTTTGTCCCTAAATAAACCAAAACCTTTTCAAATAACATCTCTGAAAATGTTTTGAGGAAAATTCAAGGTATATTGGAAATGAGAATACAATTTAGCTCAAAATCTTTATCCAGAGACTAACTGACATTAGTGGTGAATAGTCAAGAATACTTTATGAAGCCATCGTCATAGGACTAAGCACTTCCAAGAGGCAGACATCTTTGGTATGGATCTGTGCTGTTACTACTTTTTCATGCAAAGTATAATGTCAGCCTAGGGGTAATATGAAGTGATCAGGGGAAAGTTCAAGAAAAGGTTTAGCTAATTATTTTCTGAGAGTGTTATAAATGCCCTCAAATTTCATGGAATTTACTCAATGGTGCAAATGTTTCAAATAAAATTTCTGAATCAAATTATCCATAAATCTACAAAATGAAGTTTGGCTAACACTTATAAAACATCGACCTTCTGCTTCTTCCACATGTCTAACATCAAGAGTAGAGATGCTCTTATTTTAAAAAATATTTCATTTCTTTAATACAAAGACATTGAACTGCTGAGAAGTAATTTTAGTTTATCCTTACAAAAGTAAAATTTGAGTTAAGATTTAAAGGCACGACATCTGATCTTTACAAAGCCTTGTCAAGGAGAAACAGTCCAGTGCTGTAAGGAGACATGAGTCTTCAATAACAACAATATCTACTACAATGACACTATATGTAGATTTTACCCATAAAAGAGTAACACATCTCAAGGCACATCAGACAAGTGTACTAAAAAAGAATATAACAGACTTAAGGAGATAGAAGAGCAGCAAAGTGAGAAGGATTGAAAAAATTCTCAAAGGAAGAGGGCTAGCAAGGAGAGAATTTTGGAGTTAAGGAGCTTGTCAGGCAATGGTTGAGGAATACACAAGAAGAGGGAATGGGTGGAGTGCAGAGATCTCGAAAAATTGTTGGGCTGGAGTAGGTTGGATGGATAAGAAATTCTGAAGCAGTGGAGGGATTCAAAAACAATCAAGTTCTCAAAACTAATCTTTTGCTGAAACAAGGATCACTATGATCATTGTGGCCAGGGTTGATAAGGGGAAGGTATTTGCTACAAGCTGAGATACAGTCAGCAGTTGCTTGAATGAGGATACTTACTCAGTCAGAGCTCACATCACCAATCACCCTAGCTGCAATCCAATATTAAGCAACTTGCCACATCAAAAATGTAATCCCAATTCTAATTAAAGATAAATGCATTAGCTGAATGCTGCACCCTGACATTCTATGAAGATTCTCTTTGTTTATACTTGGAATAAGAGATTATATCTCTGAAGAAAAACTAAAAAGCTAGGATTTTCTGCAGAAACATTAAAGATCAAGGGTTATCTGACAGAGCTGCAACAACTCTGGAAGATTTTGAGAAGGTAAACAGCGGAAGGTTGTTTCCAGTCAATGTTGCAATTACATTCCTGCATCATTGCTGTCAGGAGCCCCACCCTCGACAATGGAAAATATTAGGTGAATCATAGATACGCAGCAGAAAGGCTGAGGTTTCCTTTTTGGCAACTCTTTAGTCAACAATAGCAGAGAGAAAATCCAAACATGAGGCTGTAGTCACACCTTTCATGGACAAAGCTTATTCAACACCAAGCCCTTTGTGAGGATCTTGGCAGCGAAAAGCTGAAAAGAACAGACTCCCTGTTTGTTTTAGCTCTTTCTGTGGACATTGGAAGGTGCTGCAGGCACTTGAGCAAGTCAGATCTGAAGCTGCCTACTCAGGTCTTCTGTTGCTAGTACAGTAGACATCAATACAACATGATAATAGGCTGCCCCTGTGGCTGTACTGTGATTGTTCAGAAAGGTCACTGCTCACACAGTGTAAGTCCAATTTATACCTACAAGGGTGGAAATGGAGATAACCACTTGACAAAGCATAAGGTGCATTAAGATGAACTGCATATAGATGTGGCAGGATTAAGCTTCTGAAGTGAAATATTTGACCAGAAATAATTACTAGAGCTTGGTAAAAATTGTTGATGATTCTAAAGCAGAAACTTCTTGTTTTGATGAAACATCATTTTCCTGAAACATTAACTGCTTTTCTTTCCACAGATACTGCCTGATCTGATAAGCAGTTTTCTATTTTTACACCTGATCTTGTAAACTCAGTCCTTCTTATTCACTGATTTACCCATGATCCACAAACTTACAAGGTCAGCCTCAGGCCCCATCTCAATACTTTTCTCACAGTTTGATTTCATTAACAATAATTACTTGTGAGGTGTGTGGAGTATCCAAGGAGCTGTAGCACCTCTGGTGAAGGGCCTTGTTGTGTCCTTTTGGGGCAACTTACTCAACTTTGGTCCCCACCATATACACAGGTCTCACCTGTGGCTCCAAGTAGCTTTTTGCATGAGGCAGCAGCCACACCAGACTACGCTGCTTCAACAAGTGTGCTAAACCAGGTGAGGGTAGCCAACGGCCTTGTGTCCAGGTGAGATAGGGACATACCTGTCCTACCATATTGATCCCAAGCTACAGGTATCTGATTATATATTTCAAAATATGAAATGCAAAACACTTCCTAACCCAAACATTTCAGATAAGGGTACCCAAACTGTATTTGTTATTATTTTTGTCTTAGCATTCAACGCCAAGAGTGTTGATACTCAAGGGTAGAATTAGTTCACAGCACCAATTCATTTCTGCAGGAGATGATTTTTGAATCATTCACGCAACTCAGTTTTGTCATTTTCCCGCTCACCGATTTTTGGCTGTTTTCAGTCAAATTTAGATTTGTCTGCAATGACCAAATTTTCATGCTGCAAAATGTATTTTCAGTAGTCAAATATCAGCTTTAATGTTTCAAAATTCTGTGAACCTTAAGTCTTTGATAAGGTTTTGTCTTAAATATTTTCCATGCACTAAATATTGTGACAATCGAAATATTTATCTTGAAGTAAGAGAAAAAGCAAAACTGAATAGTTAACTGAATAAAGGCACTAAAATATCCAGAACTGATTAGTGTAACAGCAGAAACATGTGGCAAAGTCAAAGGGAGCTGATTGCTCATTTCTTGGAAAAAGCCCCCAGGAAATTTATCTTTGGATAGGGACTTCTGTGTCCATTACCAAAACTGGTAGGGCATCAGGGAAGCTGGCTGCCCTTTAGTACAAGTGTAGACTATACCATGAGGGAAATAAAATATCTTCAAATCAGATCTACCTAACAATCAATATTTTCCTCACAATGTGATTTTATTAACAATAATGACTTGTGAGGAGTATGGAGTGGCCAAGGAGGGGTAGCACCTCTGGTGAAGGGCCTTGTTATGTCCATCTTAAGTTTAGGACTCTTGTGCATATAAATTAAGCTGACACTTCTATTCAGATACTGATTAATTTATTTATTAAATGTACATGGGAAACATACAGTGAAATACATTAACAACCAACACAACCTAAGGATGTGCTGGGAACAGCCTGCAAGTATTGCCCTACATTCCACTGCCAACATAATAGGCCCACGATGCTCAGCAGAACAATACAGGATACAACAGAATAGGATACAACAGCAACAAAACAACAACATCAAAACAAGCCCCTTTATATACATACACACACACACACACACACACACACACACACACACACACACACAAACCACCACCACCTCCCCAGGTTAGGCCTCTGGTCCTCTACGCCTCCAGTTTCCACCATCAGGCTTTGACCCCTGGGCCTGGACTAGCTGATGACGGGACCCCAAACTACAGGCCTTGAACTCCAGACTCATCTACTCATATTGTGTTTACGTATGTCAATCAAGTTTCTACCTGATCAATGAGATGTACACAAGTGAATAAATCCAACTATCAGGGGCACTCTCCTTATAGCCTGGTCCCTATTTATTGTTCCAACAACACTTTCAAACAGATAATATGGCCTTTTATCTATTTGTTGACCTGTCTATTTGTTAATTGGTTGCAACACAACAGGCAAAAGGCCAGTGACAACAGTTCTGAGGCATTTCACTCGCTTAGAAATGCATTTTAATTGCAGGTCTTTTCATTTTAGTTTCTTACTTTGATTCTAAAAATAAAAAAAAGAGGACAATCCTTTTAAAATGTTCAAAATGCAAATTGTCCTCAGATTCGTAACCTGCCAAGTACCCTCTTATTATATGTCACGTTACCTGAAGTGGGAACAAGGATATTGTAATTGGTAAGGAGGGAATCAGAAATGAATTATCATCCTGTTGTGTCACAGAAGGCTGCCCACTTTCTAATCAAATTTAATCAGGTACTTCAAAACCAATATACTGTATAACTCAGCACTGAACGAAATATACAGAGTCAGCATGGGATTTGCTTAGAATGGAGAGGCAGCTTCTTGTCTTCACTTCAGCTGGTTAATGAATGCCATTCAGATTGTATTCGCAGCAGGTATTTGGTAGTACTTATGCTTGATTTAGGCACAATAGTATTCCTCTTTTGACCCATTTAAAATTCAGACCTACTGGGTTTACTAACTCATCATATGCATTTTAACTGCAGGTACAGCCACATCCTCAAAAGATGACTTTGGGTTCTCTACAAACTACTCAATGTCTGTCTCACTGCCTGGCTTTATTCAGTGTTCCCCGAATCAAAGAAACCTACAAAGAGCACTACAGAGAACTCAATGAGATCATGAGCCACTATGTAAATCTTTGATTGGTTATTACATACAGACTGACGCTCAACAGAATAAGCTAATTAAAGCTAAATATGGAAGTAAACCGTATTCAGTAAAAGGAATGCAGCGATTCAGATTGACGGGTTTACTATACACCGTCAGGATAGATCTATAGGGTCTCTCAAAAGCAGAGGTGGAGGAGTATGCCTCATGATCAACTCTTCTTGGTGCACAAATATATCAGTGCTGTCCTAATTCTGCTCACCAGACCTGGAATATCTAGCAGTAAAGTATTGGCCTGTTTACCTACTGGGGAAATTCTCTGGGGTCATTTTGTAGCAGTTTACATTCCACCTCAGGCCAATGTCAAGCAGGCTTTAGATGATCTGAGCAATGGGATCAACATGCACAAACAGCTCACCCTAACGCCTTCACCAGCACTTTGGGAGATTTTAACCAGGCCAGTCTGAAAATGATCACTAAGCAATTACCATCAACAAATCACTTGCAATACCAGAAGAAACAACACACTGAACCATTGCTATACCACCATCAAGAATGCCTACCTTGCTATTCTACGCCCTCACTTCGGGAAGTCTGATCACCTAGCTAAACTTCTACTCCCTGAGTATAGGCAGAGACTGAAGACTGCAGCACCAGCAGTGAGGACCAAGGAGGTATGGAAAAGGGAAGCACAGGAGCACCTACAGGACAGCTTTGAATCAGTGGACTGGACTGTATCCAGGGATTCATCTTTAAACCTGGATGAGTATGCTGCAGTTGTTACCGACTTCGTTAAAACCTGTGTGGATGACTGTGTGCCCACAAAGACTTACTGAACATTCCCAAACCAAAAGCCGTGGATGAACCAGGAGGTACGTCATCTGCTGAAGGCTAAATCTGTGGCATTCAAGTCTGGCGACCCAGGCCTGTACCAGAAAACCAGATATGATTTGCGGAGGGCTATTTCAAGGGCGAAGAGACAATTTCGAACAAGGTTGGAGGTGACACTGGATGCACGGCAACTCTGGCAGGGTCTGCAAGACATTACTTCCTACAAAGCGACACCCAATAGCATAAATGGCAGCCATGCTTCACTACCAGGTGAACTCAACGCCTTCTATGCATGCTTTGAAAGGGAGAACACAACTACAGCTGTGAAGATCCCTGCTGCACCTGATGACCCTGTGATCTCTGTCTCGGAGATTGACGTTAGGCTGTCTTTAAAGAGAGTGAACCCTCGCAAGGTAGAAGGTCCCAATGTGCCGTCCAACTAGAAAGAGTACTCAAGGACATTTTCAACTTCTCACTGCTACAGGCAGAAATTCCCACTTGCTTCAAAATGCAAGAATTATACCAGTGCCTAAGAACAATAATGTGGGCTCCCTTAATGACTATCGCCAGGTAGCACTCACATCGAGAGTGATGAAATGCTTTGAGAGGTTGGTCATGACTAGACTGAACTCCTGCCTCAGCAAGGACTTGGACCCATTACAATTTGTCTATCGCCACAATAGGTCAATGGCAGACACAATGTCAATGGCTCTCCAAACAGCTTTAGACCACTTGTACAACACAAGCACCTACGTCAGGATGCTGTTCATCGACTATAGCTCAGCACTTCATACCATCGTTCCCATAATCCTGATTGAGAAGTTGCAGAACCTGGGCCTCCGTACCTTCCTCTGCAATTGGATCCTCGACTTCCTAATTGGAAGACCACAATCTGTGCAGATTGGGGATATATCCTTCTCGCTGACAATCAACACTGGTGCACCTCAGGGGTGTGTGCTTATTCCACTGCTCTACTCTCTATATACACATGACTGTTGGCTAGGCATAGCTCAAATACCATCTATAAATTGCTGACGATACAACCATTGTTGGTAGAATCTCAGGTGGTGACGAGGGGGCATATAGGAGTGAAATATGCCAACTGCTGGAGTGAGTGGTGTCGCAGCAACAACCTGGCACTCAATGTCAAAAAGACGAAAGAGCTTATTGTGGACTTCAGGTAGGGTAAGACGAAGGAACACATACCACTCTTCATAGAGGGATCAGAAGTAGAAAGAGTGAGCAGTTTCAAGATCCTGAGTGTCAAGATCTTTGAGGATCTAACCTGGTCCCAACATATCGATGTAGTTATAAAGAAGGCAAGTCAGCGGCTATACTTTATTAGGGGTTTGAAGAGATTTGGCATGTCAACAAATACACTCTAAAACTTCTATAGTTGTACCATGGAGAGCATTCTGACAGGCTACATCACTGTCTGGTATGGAGGGACTACTGTACAGGACTGAAAGAAGCTGCAGGGGGCTTTCTTAATTTAGTCAGCTGCATCTTGGGTACAAGTACCCAGGACATCTTCAAGGAGCGGTGTCTCAGAAAGGCAGCATCAATTATCAAGGACTTCCTGCACCCAGGGCATGCCCTTTTCTCACTGTTATGATCAGGTAGGAGGTACAGAAGCCTGAAGGCACACACTCAGTGATTCAGGAACAGCTTCTTCCCCTCTACCATCCAATTCCTAAATGGACTTTGAAGCTTTGGACAATACCTCACTTTTTAAAACATATACAGTATTTCTGTTTTTCCACTTTTTAAAATCTATTCAATATGCATATACCGTAATTGATTTACTTATTTTTGTTGTTGTTGTTATTGTTATTATTATTATTATTATTATTATTCTCTCTAGATAAGTTCCTCCACCTCTGTCTTGAACGGGCAACTACTCTTATCTGACTTCTCCCTATTAATGTAAAAGGTGGAAAAACCTTCACCACATTCATCTGTCAAGTCTTCTAAGGATATTATATGTTCACAAGGTTCCTTATAATCTTATACCTCAAGAAATATGCCTTATCTGTCACCGGCTACATCTGTAAGTGTGTAGACAATGTTGGTACCTCAGCCACGGTCATCTCACAGCCCAGCTAGAAGCCCTGACTGAATATAGAGATGCACACCCTACTAAAACTTCAAGATGTTACCTTCAAGCCTGGAGACAGAATAGCACTCACAGCAGCCAGAAGAAACATCATCTCAGGCAGAAGGCGGCAAAAGCTGCCGATGCACAAAAAAGTTCAGGAACACCTGTCCAAAAATGATGCTCAGCATATGTGGCCATTACTAACAAGGCCATTACTAACTAAGCAAGGGAAAACAGCATTGATTCTAACAGCGGTACTTCCCTCCCTGATGCTCTGAACAACTTTTAAGCAAGCTTTGAGGCGTGCAACACATCACCAGCCATGAAAGCTATCCACCATAAAGGTGAGCTGCCACTGTCTGTCACAGTAGTATATGTATATGAGAAGGGCTCTGCAGAAATCACCTCTATAAGGTGATCAGGTCAGACAACCTCCCAGGCCAAGTACTCAGGTAGTGTGCACACCAGCTCACTGACATCTTCGCAGACAGCTTCAACGCTTCACTCGCCCAGGCTGTTGTGCCCACGTGCTTCAAATGATCCACGATGACCCCTATACCAAAGAACTCTCCACCTTCAGAACGAAACAACTACCGCCCAGTGGCACTGACGCCAATCGTCAAGTGCTTTGAATGGCTGGTAATGCCATGTATTAAAAACTCCATTCATGCCACATTGGATGATTACCGACAGAACCACTCTATGACAGGTGCCACAGTGTTTGTCATGCACCTGGCCCTAACACGCCTGGAAAACAAGGACACATCAGAATGCTCTTTCTGGATTTCAGTTCTGCATTAGAAAGTATTGTCCCACAGACTTTAATTAATGAACTCAAACTCTTCAGTTTAATCACACAACAGTGCAACTTCCTAATGAACAGACCTCAGAAAGTCAGAGTGCACAACCACTCCTCCCTCTCCATCATCCTATACACGGGTGCTCTGGCCTGTTTGCCGAAGCCATTGCTGTATACTCAGTTCAAACATGACTGTATGGTTAAACACCTGAGTAATCACGATATCAACCTTCACCC
Organism: Hypanus sabinus; assembly: GCF_030144855.1. Lineage (NCBI taxonomy): Eukaryota > Metazoa > Chordata > Chondrichthyes > Myliobatiformes > Dasyatidae > Hypanus > Hypanus sabinus. Next base: position 44,273,359 of record NC_082727.1, read on the forward strand.
TTCCACAGATGCACAGTAGAGAGGAAACTAACAAGCTGCTTCACTGCTTGGTACAGAAACTGCACTGTGGTGGACAGGAAGGTTCTACAATGGGTAGTCAAAACTGCCCAAAGCTTCACTGGCACCAGCCTACCTGGCAAAGAAAAGTGTCAGAAAAAGGGCTAGAAACATCCTGAAGGATCCCACCCACCTTGCCCATAGACTGTTTGTCCCACTCCCATCAGGGAGGAAGCTACGTATGATCCACAGCAGGACCACAAGACTCAAAATCATTTACTTTCCCTAAGCAGTAAGGCTGATCAACTCCTCCACCCACTAACACACCGTTCCACACCCCCAAACACCAAACTTTATCATTTTCTGTCAAAGTCACTTTCTGCCCAGATACTCCTGTGTCTAGTGTCACTTTATGAACTCAGAGTTAATCTAGGTGTATAAGCTATTTATATATTTTTTTAATTATCATGTTCTTTATCTAATAGCTTTTTTCATGCTGCATCAGATCCAGAAGAACAACTATTTCATTCTCCTCTACACTTGTGTACTGAAAAAGACATTAAAAAATCCTGAATCATCAAGCCTCCTCTCACTCTTCTAAATGTAATCAGATACAAGAGTAGTCTCTTCATAAGACAATGCATCCAGTTATATACTTGTCCAGTGAACCTTATCTGAACCGCTACTAATACGTTAAGAAGGCATAATACGTCACATGTGATCTCAGAAATGCTCTTCGTAACTAAACTAGGGAAAAATTATTTAAGACATCAATGAATACAAAAATGCACATTTAATGGTATGAACATCAAATATGGTATATTTCAATTCACAAAGGAGCAAGGAAAAATAAATAATGCCGACTATAAGAGCCGACAGGATAGGTTAGGTTAAAGGACAGATGAACATTAAACGGTAAAGTCAGGAAAAGGGATTGACACAAAGAATTCAGCACAGTCAAGTCTAGTCATTGGAAAGTACTAGGGAGATGATTTTTTTTTAGCGTGTTGCACCAGACAGTCAGCCATTCTTGCCTGGAGCGTGGTGCCAGGATTGGTCTCCTTTCAGATTAACCAGGTCACGATATGAACATTCCTGACTCGACCCTTGTAATTTTTACGGGGCTGAGTGGCTAGCTTGACGCTCAACCCAGCACGGATGGAAAGTGTGCTCAGGGGTGGCCTTCGCTCCGGAGTCCAGCGCTGATACCATTGCGCCACCAGCCAGCCAAGGGAGATTATGAGGTAAAGAAAGAAAGGACAGAAGAAGTAAAAGTGGAACATGTAAGTGCAAATGTAGATGAAACAGAAGAAAAGAATTAGAGGAGGATTTAGGCATGAGAAAGGCTACACAGACCATCCAAGAGGATGAGCAAGGCCAAAGAATGATGGACAGCATCACATGCGACTTTGCATACGAATGCAGAGCTCAAATAATTCAAATAGGAATTGCAGGTGAGATGGGGAAGTATCTTGAAGCCAGTACAAGATAGACAAAGACATTGTGTCCATGGAACATTCAAACTTGCACTATTTGCATACGGCATGCACTTGGGGCCACGCTAAGGAAATGACTGCTAGGGGTTGTTGATGCAGTTGCTTGGCAAAGGAGAATCTAAGGTGTTGGTCGTAAGGGAGCAGTTAAGCAAATCAACAGCCGCCAACCTTCCATAACAAAATATGAAAAGGAAATTAGATAAGAAACACAGTGGTAGATGGAATATAATGCAGAGAAATATAGTATAAGGTTATGTATTTCAGCAGAAAGAAAAAAAAAGCTATTGTTAAGAAGTGAAAACGTAGCTAATGTGTAAGGTGTCTTGGTATGCTGGTCATAAGTTATGGAAAATACATGTGAGTTGCAGCAAAAAATTAGGGAATGGTTTTGGTGAGGTCACCTCTGGAAAACTGGTCTGGGGCTATGCACTGAAGTAAAGATAAGCAGGTATGGCATAAATTCACCAGTTGATTTCTTGGATGAGGCATTGCCCTGTAAAGAGAGCAAGAAGAATGTTGACCTGTATTCACTGGGGCAGAAGTTGTCAAATTGAGACACACAAGATCCTGAGAAGAATGATTAGAAAAAATTCCCCAAGCTAGAGGCCATTTCACTTCAGTGGAGAGTGGGGTAGGGGCAGGGGCAGGGGCACAGTCTTGGATACGGGTATGCCATTCAGAACAAAAACGAAAATAGACTTTTTGGGGGAACCTTTGGAAACTACCTGAGGGCCCAGTGGATATTTGTTTATTAATATACTTAAGACGGAAATCAATTGGATTTTGAACACTAAGGTAATCAGGGAAATGGCAGTTGGGAAAGCTGATTTGAGGTATGAGATCAGTCATACTCTTTCGAATGATGGTGCAGGCTCAAGGGACAGTGGTACACTCCTGGTACAAAAGTCGCAGATGCTAGAAATCAGAAACGAGCTGCAATCGCCCGGTAGGTTAAGCAACATCAGCTGGAAGGGAAATAGTCACCGTTTCAGGTTACCCCATTATTTAATTGTAGGAAATTTCTGCTTGTGCAGTTTTGAATGTTGCAAATGCAATCAGACAAGTTAGAGAGCTGGTGGAATGATGTTGCAGACATGCAAATGAGGTCTGTGGAAACCAATTTTACAAAAGCGATCTGAGTAAAAGAACAAATGGAAGAAAGACTGAAGAAATACGTCTCAGAGTCATACAGCAGAGAAACAGGTCTTTTAGCAAATCAATTCTGTGCTGACTTTGACATACTGTTATGATCCCAGCCCCCTCCTTTGTGAGAATCGCAAAAGCACCCATCCGGGGGGGGGGGGGGGGGGTTCAGTAGACCCAGTAGGAGAGAGAGAGAGAGAGAGAGAGGGAAATGTGCCGAATTGCACGTCCCACCCGGGATGCAGAATAAGACGACAGCGACTATTGTCTCATAGAGACCACGTGAAAAGCCCTCGGGCAAGGTGGGCTGGTTGAGAGAGAGATTCCATCATCCCAACCTGATTGACACCTGCGACCCCGTGAGGAAGTATAAAGGAGAGTCTCAGGGGGACAGCCCTCAGACGCACCAAGAAGACACGAGAGAGTGATCCCGCAGCAGCGGGAAGCCATTCTGAAGGAAGCCACGTGCGTTAGATTCCGGGATTGGAATTTGTGGCTGGAATCACAGAAAACTGCTTTTAACTAACATCGGGGAGAGGGAACCAACACTCTCCTGATTTCACTGAAGCTTCATCAAGACTCGGCAAGTTCTTTCTCTTCTCCCCAATCTCTCTCTCTCGGTCGCCCCACGTAAAACCCAGCAATTCTCAAAAGGCTGAGGCCTGCAGACTTCTGAGTGACTTTTATATTTCCAACGGACAATATATTATCCCCTAGACAACAGTAGAGCTCACTTCTTAATGATGATTATTACTATACCCGCGCTTTAGATTGAGTATTGACGACGTGCATTATCTGAATGTTTGTATTAACCTTACTTTTGTGTCCCTTTATAAATAAAAACATTTGACAATAGTGACATCAGACTTCAACGGACTTCTCTATCTTTGCTGGTAAGTTATCCAGTTATGGGATACGTAACAATACCTACTTACAATAATGCCTTTATTATTCTTCCCGACTCCCAACAACTCCCCCCAGATCTTATCGCTTATCTGGTCATGAGATCCAATTAACCTACCAATCTGCATGTCTTTGAGACTTGCAATGAAACTGGAACATCTCAGAGGAATCTTATACAGTTATATTAGCAATTTAGAAGCTCCATAAGGATAGCACCAAAGGTAAGAACTGAACCCAGGTCATTGGAACTGTGAGGCAGCAGTTCTACAAACTGCACCAACAAACTATCAGAAACTGAACAGTTACAAGATAACCAGCTGGCCTGTTATCTCACTATGATAGAGCAGTTAGCCTGGCCTCAGTGGTTGGGAAGATGTTGGTGTCAATTGTTGAGGTTATGGATTGCTTGGTGACACAGAACAAGATAGAACAAAGTCAGGATTCTTTCCTTACGGGGAAATCTTGCCTGACGACCCTGTTAGGATTCTTTGAGGATATCACGAACAGGATAGATAAAGAAGATGCAGTGGATGTTGTATATTTGGACTTTCAGAAGGTCTTTGACAAAGTGCCACACATGAGGCTGCTTACCAAGTTAAAAGCCCATGCCATTATAGGAAACTTACTGGCATGATAAGAACATTGGCTAATTGGCAGGAGACAGCGAGTGGGAATAAAAGGATCCTTTTCTGTTGGCTGCCAGTGAGTAGAGCTGTTCTGCAGCGGTTGGTGTTGGGAACGCTTCTTTTCATGCTGTACATAAATGATTTAGATGATGGAATAGATGGTTTTGTTACCTAGTTTGCAGATGATACAAAGATTGGTGGAGGGGCAGCTAGTCTTGAGGAAGCAGGCAGGCTGCAGAAGGACTTAGTCAGATTAGGAGAATGGGCAAGAGAGGGGCAAATGAAATACCATGTTGGAAAGTGCATAGTCATGCACCTTAGTAGTAGAGACAAACATGCAGACTATTTTCTAAACAGGGAGAAAATCCAAAAATCTAAAATGCAAACGGACTTGGCAGTCCTTCTGTAGAACACCCTAAAGGTTAATTTGCAAGTAGAGTTGGTGGTAAGGAAGGCAAATGCAATGTTAACATTAATTTCATGAGGTCTAGAATACAAGAGTAGGGATGTGATGCTGAAGCTTTATAAGCCACTGGCAAGGCCTCACCTTGAGTATTGTGAACAGTCTTGAGCTCCTCATCTAAGAAAAGAAGTGCTGGCATTGGAGAGGGTTCAAAGGAGGTTCACCAGGAAGATTCCGGGAAAGAAAGGATTATCATATGAGGAATGTTTGATAGCTGTGGGTCTGTACTCTGAAATCTAGAAGGATGAGGGGGGACCTCATTGAAACCTTTTGAATATTGAAAGGCCTAGTAGATGTGGAAAGGGTGTTTCCCATGGCAGGGTCGTCGAGCACAAGAGGGTACCGCCTCAGGATAGAGGACGTCCACTTAAAACAGAGATGTGAAGAAATTCCTTTAGCCAGAGGGTGGTGAATTTGTGGAATTTGTTACCACAGGCAGCTTTGGAGGCCAGGTCATTGGGTGTATTTCAGGCAGAGCTTGATAGATTCTGGATTGGACAGAGCATCAAAGATTATGGAGAGAAGACTGGGGACTGAGGTGGGGAAAAGGGATCAGCCATGATTGAATAGCGGAGCAGACTCAATGGGCCAAATGGCCTAAATCTGCTCCTATGTCTTATGGTCTTATAACTTCGTACCTTTTCCAATGGACCAATCAACCAAGTGCAGCTGCTGAGTTACACTGAACAAAACCTTGAAAGCAACTAATTTTTTTTTCTCTGTGCAAGCAGAGCACAGGACTGCAAATCTCAGTGATCCCAGAGAAACTGGTTAAGTCAGCCAACAATGCAGACTTCAAGGAAATACGCAGGATCACATGGATATCCAATGTACTTCAATATAGCAGGAAATTTCTTTTCAACCTGCAAACACAAAAGCTAAATGTTCTAATCAGCATCTGAGAATCATCTCAATAAGGCAAGCTTTCAAATAAAGCTTTAACTTATCAATTTATTTATTGCCTTCCGCAATCTACAACATTCAGCCCTTAAGAAAAAATTGTTTCAGAATTCATGGCAAGTTCATTTGGTCAACTTTACAAAGAACATTGAGAATTAAGCTAGACAGTTACTTGCTAGAGACAAAAATCCTTATCCCTAAAATCAGTCCCTAAAAATATACACATTGTGGTAGTACTTGTTAAACGCTATATTTAAAAACAGGCACAATATTTGTTAATCAAAACAGTTAAATAAATCACTGTATATGCAGCTAAGAACAATGCTGGTACCCAACATCTAACTATATTAATTTAAATAATTTTAATCTAAACACTGATCACTGTTCCAATAAGCAGACACTGCATTCATCAGCCATATGTCTTCAACCATTTATGCAATTCTGTTTATTAATAGCATCTCAGTTTTAATCCACTTTTCATACCTATGGCTGAACTATATTTTAGAGGTCTTGACCGTATTTGTGGGCCGAAGATTCTGTCAGAACATGTAATAAAACATGCAGAACGCCACAACTTTCCATTACGTCACGAGAAAAGCCATAGAGCTGGCTGCCTGCCTGCTTGAGATAATGCAGCTGCTTTCATGTAGTCAGGCTGCACCACAGCCCTTTCCAGCAAGTCTGCCTGCTGCTGTACTTGCATCTGACACACAGCAAAACCTACAGTGACTTAGTTCAAACACTTAATTAATAGTCTGTATGAAGAACACCAAACTATTAAAATTAAAATTCGCAATTCCATCCTGTGTTAGCATGCATTTCAAAATCTTTTGTAGTCTTTTGTGTGGAAAGTAGCAAAAAAATGACAGAGGTGCTGTTTTTGTGTGCCTCATTTCCAAAACTGTAATATGCAGCATAGACCGTGAAAGCTAGATGGGGGGCTTGAACAAGTTTTCTCTTCCTCTGTGGGCACTAAGCCTTCAACTGCATTCAAAAAACCAATTGTTTTCAACTGGCCTGGAGAAAAGATAAAAATGTAAATGTGTCAAGTTGTTCAGAGATCAATTTTAATAATAATTTTAATAAAAATAATTTTATTTGTAGAGCACTTTTCATACAGATGTCATTCAAAGTGCTTTACAATGGGATAAAAGTATAAATATGAAAATAAAAAATAAAAATAAACATGAAAATAAAAGACAAAAAGATGCTGGTTAGAAGTAAGGTTAAATAAATAGTTTTGAGCTGTCACTTAAAAGTGTGAACTGAGTCTGCATCCTTTATAGTTTAGGTATCGAATTCCACAGTTTAGGAGTGTAGTTCAAAAAAGCTGACCTGCCAATTATCTTTTGAGGCAGATTGTTTAAATTTAAGAGACTGGTGGAAGAAGACCTGAGAGCTTGAGCAGGATTAGAAAATGAAAATGATTCTGTGATGTACTCCAGTCCCAAACCATTAAGAGCTTTGAAAACAAGTAAGAGAACTTTAAGATCAATTCTAAATGGTACAGACAGCCAATTCAGAGCAGCTAGTACAGGAGTAAAATGTTCCCTCATCCTGGTTTTGGTTAAAAGCCTAACAGTGGTATTCTGAATTGAAGTTTGTCAATAGATTGCATTGAAAGGCCAGTAAAGAGTGCATCGCCGTAAACTAGTCTATTTGATATAAGATGTAAGTTAGTTTTTCAGCATCATTACCTGTCAGAAACAAACATACCTTTGCAATATCTCTTAAGTATAGAAACGCCACTCTGGTCACTTCCTTTATGTGAGACTCCTGCTGCTGTATATAAGGAGTTTGTATGTTCTCCTCATGACCTTGTGTTTCCTCCAGGTGCTCTGGTTTCCTCCCAAAGTCCAAAGATCTACTAGTTGGTAGGTTAATTGGTCACTGCATATTGCGCTGTAATTAGGCTGGAGTTAAATTGAGGGATGCTGGCCAGTGCAACTCGAAGGGCCCGAGCGGCCTATCTGTGCTGTATCTCAATAAATAAATTTAACATTCAACTCTGAATCAAGGATAACACTGAGGCTACTTAATGCTGATTTAACAAAGGGAGCCAAATTCCCAAGTTTCTCAAGAAGTTTATCTCTTTTCACTTTGAGACCAACCAAAGCTATTTCAGTTTCATCATCATTTAGTTTTAGGAAATTATTGCTCACTCATTTGTTTATTGCAGACATACCAGAGATCAGAGAAGATAGGGCATTATCATTATCAGTCTCAAATGAGATATGCAAAAAGGTATCTGCTTGACTGTGGAAATCACGTTTATGGCATCTAATGACATTTTCTAAGGGAAGCATGTACAAGGAGAAAAGCAGGGACCAAGCAAACTTTCTTGAGTAACACCAAAAGATACATAGTATCCTTTAGAAATTTGGTCTCCCAAAATTTCTCTCTAAGATACAATTTATGAACAAAACCAATTAAGGGCACTAGCAGAAAGGCCAACCCAGTTCTAAGGGTGATCTAGGTTGCGTCGATTGCGTCGACACCAGCACTTAGATCAGGAAGAATTAGGATTGAGACTCTGCTGACGTCAGTGCTGAGGCTGAAGTCACTGACAATTTTTGGTAAGGGTCATTCGAGTTGTACTGTGGTTTGCACTAAAACCTAACAGAAACTTTTTATTTTATATGTGAGCTACATAGAGTAATTTTCTTCAGTAAAGAACACAAGTGGACTCTGTTAAATAATTATTAAATAATGTATTCTTCAGTGATGGAAACCTGGATAACTTATTTTACCTTGACATTCTTAATTCACCCCATGTCCCCATGGCTTGTGATCTGCATGGCAGAGCTTTGCTTTATTTTCAAACACCCAATTGTATTTCAGATCAATTGAAAACCATCAAAAGACTTCCAAATTAATGGACACTCTGAACTCTGATTATCTTTAATGCATCCATTTATTAAATAGTAACCCAGTTCAATAAATATTTTGTTCCCCTTCTCCTCAAATGTGCTGTCAGAGACCAGACTGCAACTTAACAAGAACTAAAGCTTCTCTTTTCCTTCAAAGGAAGAGTGATGCCTATACAGACATATCTTCTGCATTAAGGATGTAATGAAGAATAAATATCACTAAATCTGAAACTACCAAAACAAAATCCATGAAATTTGGACATCATTGGTTTAACAAGGTATGATCTGCATGTTTTTATGTTAAAACACAAGTTGCACACCTTCTGCAGACTGTTGTTTAAAAAGTTGAACAATGCAATGATTATCAGGTGCTGAGACAGTCAGTGGTCAAAGGGATCGTACCATACCTCAGGTTGCAGGTGGCCATGCAAAATAGTGTGAGTGTGTGTGTGTGTGTGTGTGTGTGTGTGTGTGTGTGTGTGTGTGTGTGTGTGTGTGTGTGTGTGTGTGTGTGTGTGAGAGAGAGAGAGAGAGAGAGAGAGAGAGAGAGTACTGGTGAAGATAGAGAAAGGGTATTCAAGATGGGAAGGAAGAGAAACTTGGGAGATTTGAGGGGAAATGATTTTAACAGAATGTCACCTCTATAATGGAGCAAATGCAAGTCCAAGGAGGGGCACAATTGCTGCAATTGGTCACAATCAGTCCACCTGTGCTAGAGATTGAATGAGGAATCACAACCCTATACCACCCCCACACATGTCATTGGTAGCTGACAGCTTTATTAAAATGATACAGTGACTGGTATATTAAGAGCAAGGATGTCTCCCCAGCAGTGTCTCCTTATATCAGAATCAGAATCAGGTTTATTATCACTGGCATGTGTCGTGAAATTTGTTAACTTAGCAGCAGCTGCAGCTCAATGCAATACATAATCTAGAAGAAGAAAAAATAAAACAATAATAATAAATAAACAAACAAACAAGCAAGCAAATAAATAAATAAATAAATAAATAAATAAATAGCAGTATATGTACATTGAATAGATTAAAAATCATGCAAAAAAAAACAGAAATAAAAAGTGAGGCAGGGTTCATGGGTTCAATGTCCATTTAGGAATCAGATGGCAGAGGGGAAGATTCTGTTCCTGAATCGCTGAGTGTGTGCCTTCTGACTTCTGTACCTCCTACCTGATGGTAACAGTGAGAAAAGGGCATGCCCTGGGTGCTGGAGGTCCTTAATAATGGACGTCCTTATATGACACCGCCCTTGTTGAATTATCTGCTAATAACTCATTAATTGGTAATTTTGATCACCAACAAATCTTTATGCTGATGACATCCTCCCTGTACTGATCACAATGGGCAAGGGACATCAGCATGAAGATGAATCCTGTTGGAAATTACCAAGTCCAACTTGCCAGAGAAAAGGATTTTTCCAGATGATGTCTGCAAGCAGTGCATCATGCTTCTAAACGTATCTCCTTCATGGCATTAATGCCTAAAACACAGAAGCAAATGAACGTTCTCTAATCCAGTTTCCAGGCACAAGAGATGGCAGCCTGTGAATAGCATCACTAATGAGTCCAAGTGACACTCCCATGGGTCCTTCCTTCTCCTGGTTAACAACCAAGACTGTGATTGACATGTTCATTCTCAACAAAGGGAAGTGCAGGTCATGTATGACATCTGACTGACTACACCTGCCATGACATGTCTGTAAGTAAATTAGTGTTAATTATTGTTCCTTTTGAATCATTCACAACACTGAAAAGAAAACTACAGACACGGCAGATACACTTGGGACCCAAGGGTTGTGCACCACTGAACTTGTATGTCAGAGCCTTAAGCTAAATAAAAGTGCTTATTATTTTAACTAACCACGAACTCTTTATTCTGGAGATATGCAAGAATCGTCACATGATTTAATGTTAGATTAAATTGCTAAATTTAGCAATTTAATTAAATTGCTAAATTTTTCATGACATGGAAATCAGACTGAAGTGATAAATAATGAAAACAATTCATGAAATATGAACATGAGGAAATCTGCAGATGCTGGAAATCCGAGCAACACACACAAAATGCTGGAGGAACTCAGCCGGCCGGGCAGCATCTTTGGAAAGGGGTATGCAGTCAATACTTTGGGCTGAGGCCCTTTATCAGGACTGGGAAAAAAGGTGAGCAGTTAGAGTACGAAGATGAGAGGGAAGGGAGGAAGAAGTACAAGATAATAGGTGCTAGGTGAAACCAGGAGTGGGGGAGGAGGTAAAGAAAGAGCTGGGAAGTTGATTGGTAGAAGAGATAAAGGGCTGGAGAAGGGGGAATCGGATAGGAGAGGGCAGAAGACCATGGAAGAAAGGGAAGGGGGAGGGGCACCAGAGGGAGGTGATGGGTAGGTGAGGGAGGGAAACAGGACCGGGAAATGTTAAAGGAGACGGGATTGGTGAGGGTTGCTATTACCGGAAGTTGGAGAAATTGATGTTCATGCCATAAGGTTGGAGGCTACCCAGACGGAATATAGATCGATATACAGGAGGTCCCACCGGGAGCACCTGATACAGCAGATGACCCCAACAGACTCACAGGTGAAGTGTTGCCTCACCCAGAGGACAGTTTGGGGACCTGTGAGGGAGGTGGTGTAGGGGCAGGTGTGGCATTTGTTCTGCTTGCAAAGATAATTATGAGGAGGGAGCTCAGTAGGGAGGGATGAAAAGACAAGGGAGTCACGTAGGAAGCAATCCCTGTGAAAAGTGGAGTGTGGGGGAGGGAAAGATGTGCTTGGTGGTGGGACCCTGTCAGAGATGGTAGAAGTTATGGATATTTCTGTGCTGGATGCGGAGGCTACTGTTAGGAAGGTGAGGACAAGAGGAACCCTATCCCTGGTGGTGTGGAGGGAGGACAGGGTGAGGGCAGACAGTGCAAAATGAAAGGGATGTGGGTGAGGGCAGCATTGATGGTGGAGGAAGGAAAGCCCCTTTTTTTGAAGAAGTAGCACATCATAAGATATGGGTTTGATTGTTTACGGGTGAGATTAGTGGGTTACAAAGAGAATGTGATATATTGTTACCATATTACAGAAAAAGGCACGAGTTAAGAATAGTGTAGAACTGTGGGAATTCAAAGCCATAATATCTGAATGATAAGAGACTGAAAAGGTCTGAGATGTAGAGGCTTCTGGGTGTGCCAGTGCATGATTCGCACATGGTTATAATGGAAATACAGCATTTAATCATGAATGTTAGTAAAATTGATTGATCATCCTCCTGCGCCTAATTGGCATATCAGGTGGCAACCTTGCCATTTCTTTAGCATTTGTCTGTTTTACAAGGCCGAGTTGCTAGCTCAATGCTCAACCTAGCACAGATGGGAAACATGCAAGGAGCCATCCGGATTCGAACCTAGGACCAGTTGCCTCGAAGTCCAGTACGATCCACTACACGACCAGCAGGCTATGAACACTTGCTAGCAGAATACTATCAGCTATTGCAAGGGGTTTGAATATGAAAATGTTAAGTTATGCTTCAACTACGTAGGGCTTTAAATGAGAATACATCAGAAGTAAAATGTACAATAATGGTATGCTTGTTAATAATTTGGAGCAGCTTACAGGAGTTTTAATTGACAAATACTGGAATATCTCATGATGGGCCTTTATCTGAGGTATATTTAGTCATTTAAATGAAACGTACAAGATCCGGATGTGTTTTCAGAGGGTGAATGCGGAAGGGATGTTTCCTCTTGTGGAAAAATCTGGAAAATGGAGGCTACTGCTTTAAAATAGGTAGATATCCAGTGAGGGCAAAGAAGGAACATTTTTTTTTGGTCCAAAGTTCATGAGTTTTTGGAAGCCTTTTACTCAAAGGAAGGTGAAACAGAACCATTGACCCATGGTCCTGGTCCAACAAACAAAACTAGAAAAGACATGCAGATCAAAGTGGAAGCAGTTCTGACAGATGTGCCTGGAATTAAAGTGACAACTTAAACTCTGATAATAACCTTCGGGAGAAACAATTCCTTGTGATGAGCAGTAGAAGCAAACTGCTGGTGCTGAATCTGCTGAATTCCTGAGAAGAAATTGGGGAAACCCCATGACATTGCCCGAAATGTGTGTGGAAAATGATTCAAACAGCTAAAGATATTAAGAGGTGAAACTGGGACACAAGTCTCATCGTTCACGACGAGAATACCAGCAAAGTAACTTCATGGGATACACATACCATGTTATCAATGGGCAATCATGTCAGAATGCCTGGCTTTAGTAAATCAGGGTTTGGAGCTACAGTGTGTTGCAACAAGTGAAACAGATGGAACAACATATCACCAATTGTCCTGACGCAGGATTTCAAACCAAAATGTCTTTTCCCCCTACAGATGCTGCTCAACCTGCTGAATTCCTCCAGCTGATTGTTTCTTGCAACGTGATGCCAAAGTTTTTCTTTGCCATTGACAGGAAGCAGATGTTCTACAGGAGCCAAAGGGTTGGGGGGGGGGGGGGGTGCACCTAGTGGAGGATATGAGAGGTTCAATTGCAAAATAAGTTGCATCATTTTCAACAGGCAAGAAAATCTGCCAGATTGAATCAGAAATATTTTTCACCAGATTGTAAATAAGACCATAAGAGATGTTAGTATATGTTATTATACTAACATCTTCATCCAGTGTCAGGGTAATGGACAATAAATATAACCTGCATTATAATCCTGTTGTTATTAATACCAATAAGTAAAGGTTGCTATTCTCCTTGGCTCGGATATGGCTATTAATGCTACAACATTGATTTTATGTTTTATGCCAAATCTAGCAGTAGTTTGGCACAGTTAAAGAATGCCATCACAATAACCCCGTGGAAAAACAGAAAATAATAAATACAAGTACAGAAAAAAAATCAGTGTAGATGACAGAGGTTTAACACATTGATGTTAGATTCTCTCTGCAGCCTATCCGGCAGAATCAGCTTTACTGGAACTGCTTTTAACTTCATGCGCAGCTCAAATCTGAAATATTCAAATGAGGATTTTAACAGCATTTGACTAACAGTTTCTAATTTTATGGTACTGTGGCGACCCACTTTCCAGTGCACTCGAACCGGCTCACAAAAACGGTGCGCGCCAGCAGGGAGGCCGGCCCCCAAAAGGGTGCCAGGCCTTCTTCACCAGCAAGGGGAAAAGCCCGCGCGCAGGAAGGGACTGTAAATATGCGGCCCCTACAGCATTCCTGCCCAGGGAGGGCAGAAACGGGAAGGCTTAAAAGCGAGGCCGTGAAGTTTGAATAAGGCTTTAACGCAACTGCAACTCACCGTCTGCATGTCGTTATTCCAGCACTGTGTGGAGCACACCGCTAAAGTACCCTTAATTGGCAAAATACCTCAAGGTGATTCATATGAACTGTATCAAACAAATATTAATGCTAACCCACCAAGAAGCACTTTAAAGGGCAAAAGCAAAAAGATTTTGGAAAGGAACTACAAAGATCAGGACCTGGCAGCCAATGGTAAATTCAACGTTGACCAGGTGTCGTCCAACCACAAGTTAACATTGGTCAGGAAGAGCGGGGATATTGTACTGCCAAGATTTGCAAAGATGAGTAACGAAACCTATTCTGTGAAAGCAAAAGCTGCAAGCTAGAAATCAGAAATGATAAACAGGAAATAATGGAAGTGCACATTGCGTAAGCACCTGTAGAGGGTGAAATGGTGAATGTTTCCGGTCACTCGAAGCCAGCTTCTCACATGAACACACTTTGTCATTACTGGCCTGAAACATGGCACAGGGGTAGTGGAGCTATGAATCAAATAACAACCATCTAATTTTCTTCTGACTCCTACTAATAAAATGGCACAGAGTACAATGATAATGTGCACTCTAATTTATTGGTGCAAAATTGAGCTGAATGTTAGGCCACATTAAATATCCTCAGTGCTTTGAAAATTAGGGTAGGAACTACCTCAAAAAAGAAGGAAGTTGAATGAACCAAAGTTAAGATATTATAGTGTGTTTAGATAAAGCAGTGGAAAATGATGACTGCCGAATGAATCTGACTCTAGCTGGCCTGCATTTCAGTACCAAACATCCATGCTATATAACAGAGTTCACTGAAATTAGAATCCATATTGGGAATTAGATTTTCATCTTTATTGTGCACTGAATCAGCAAATTGCCCATGCTTTGGGGGATAGGAGGGAGACAATAAATTTTATCTAGATAATTAACTCACTCTCAATAGCTTGAGAGGCTTTATATGGGAAATATTTCCATTAATTCTTTAAACTTTCATGTCACATCACTTCAAGAGATGAGCAGGCAAGAGGTGTCAAAGACACCAAATACTGGAATGCAGGTTAACTGAAAGTTAACTGAAAGAAAACACAATGGCAATTTTATGAAAGAACCCAACTTTCTTTCCTTATCTATCTCAGTTTTCAGAGTGGTACCACAGAAATTAAATAAATATAGAACTAAAGTACAGACAGCAAAACAAAACTTATTTCAGCTGTTCTTGAGTGAAGTGTGTGACTTGGACAAACACAGGACTATATTAATCTTGGCCATCCACTGGAGTAGATTCCAGAGAGAATCTCCTGTGTGCATACACAATTCTGCATATTTGTGTTGGGAAAAAAATAAACTGCTAGTACAAGTCAAGAGTTAAACAGCATCTGTGGGGTAGGGGGAGGAAGGAGGAATAGTATATATTTTGGGTCAAATTCCTGCATCAGGGCTGAAAGGAAGAGGGACAATAACTAGCTTAAAGAGAGGGGGGAAGAGGATTGCTAAAGGTCAATAGTGGGGTGTGGGATGATTGGTAGAGGATCTAGGGAAAGGAAGGGAGGGGTGCAGTTGGGAGACAGATAGATGACGTCTGCCTTTTACCTACCAGACCCTGCCTCCCCCACTTCTCTTTATACCGGTTATAATCCCTCTTCCCTTTCAACCCAGATGCAGGATCTTGACCAGAAACATCAACAATTTCTTTCCCTCCACAAATGCTGCTTAATCCACTGAGTTCTTCCAGCAGTTTGTTCTTTCCTCCAGATTCCAGCATCCATAGACTCCTGGGTCAAATTAGTGTGAGGTCTGCTTTTACAAAAATCAACAAATACATTAAAGGAAGGGCCAAACCAGGCCTATGAGGCTCGTAGGCTCAGATTAGTCCAATACTTTGGCTTTTAAGTTAAAATTAGCATTTCCTGCCTTATCTTAAGATTTTTCATTGCATTCTATCAACGAAACTCTATCTGGAACTAGAATGTTGCAACTGTGAGCATTTTGTTATATGAACTGAATCACAGAGCAGGCCACTAAGCATATTTGCCAACTCCCCAGCATTGCCTTGGAATTCTACAATTAGAGCTTCATTTCCAGGGTACTCTAGCAAATAACCTGACAGAGCAATCATAATTTTTGCACGCCTTAATTTAATTTTTATATATATTTCTTTTTGTAATTTATAGATTTTTTGCCATGTACTGCTACCATAAACCAACAAGTTTCATGACATATACCAGTGATATTAAACCTAATCCTGATTCTGGTTCTACAAACTTACTAACTCATCCATCTGCAAGACATTTACATAACTCAATGCAAGCAAAACAAATGAGCTGGTCATTGACTTCAGGACAGTGGCGGAGTACATGCTCCTGTTTACATTGGTGGTGCTGTGGTCAAGAGAGTTGATATCTTCAGGTTCCTATGAGTGAATATTAGCAACAGTCTGTCCTGGTTCTATCATGTTGACACCATGGGCAAAAATGCTCACCAGTGCCTCAGGAGGCTAAAGAAATTTGTCAGGTCCTCTTTTACACTCACCATTTTTTTTCAGAAAACCAACAAAAAAATAATGCAGTGTACCCCTCACTCGCTTTGAACACTTTGGCTTATGATTTCTTTTTCTAATAGGAAAGAGCATATCTAGAGACTATCCACAAAAAGATAGCCAATCTAGATGTACAAGAAGGAAATTGAGAAGACTCCCATTTAAGTCAGAGGATAGCGGTGGAAGGGTGTTACTTTGGCTGAAGGTTAGTGACTAGTGGTGTTTAGCTGGGTTAAGTGCTGGGGCCTGTTTTTTGTGAGATATATAAACGACGTATGCAAATATAGATGGATACGTTAGAAGGTTTGAAGATGACACAAGGATTGGAGGAGTTGTCAACAGTGTAGAGGGTTGTCAACAAATACAGCAGAATATGGATCAGTTACAGATATGGGTGGAGAAATAGAAATGCAATTTTATCTAAGCAGGTAAGAGGTATTGACATTGGGAAGTCAAGTGTAAGGGGAAAGTATACAGTTAATGGCAGGACCTTTAACAACACTGATGTACAGAGGAATCTTAGGATCTAAGTCCATTGCTCCATTAAAATAGCCACACAGGTAAATTTCATTGGTTTGGGCATTGAGTATAGGAGTGAGGAAGTCACGTTGTAGCTTTATAAAACATTGCCGCAAAAAGGCAGTATCCATTATCAAAGATCCTCACCACCCAGTCCATGCTCTTTTCTCACTGCTGCCATCAAGTAGAAGGTACAGGTGATGCTGGACTCGCTCCACCTAGTTCAAAAACCGTTTCTACCCCTCAACCACCAGGCTCTTGAACAAAAGGGGATATCTACACTCACTTATCTTGTTATTTCATGCTCATTATTTATTGCTATTAATTTATTACCTACATTTGCACAGTTTGTTTACTGTTTACAGCTCTATAGATTTGTTAAGTATGCCAGCAGATAAAAGAATTTCAGGGCTGTATGTGGTGACATGTATAGTATGTAAACTGAAAATAAATTTTACTTTGAACTTTGGAATTTTGGCTAGACCTCATTTGAGCCTATCCTTCCTCAGAGTCTCTCTACACACTATATCCACCTTTACACCAACTGTCCCATCCTCTGACCTATCACCCTGCTTCCCATTCGCCTGCCATAACTAGTTTAAACTCTCCTCAATGACCTCGGAGCATGGGGAAATACTCAAAAGTAGTCCATTTAGAAATGAAAGTATCACCATCTGAGGGAATATTGAATTTATATTGTGTACATTTGTCCTGTCCATTCGTCAGAATCAGGTTTATTATCACTGATATATATTGTGAAATTTGTTTTACAATAGCAGTACAGTGCAATACATATACTATAAATTACTCCACGAATGAAAGTTTTTCTGTAATTGCCTGCTGTTTGGAAAACGTATTTACAATATCTACTGACTTTCAGGTGAAGTAATATTCATATGGATCAGACATTTCCATGCTCTATTCACATTAGCACATCTGACTTTAACCTTATTTCAGTCATGCTCCTATTAAATGTCACTACAATGTCCATTTTTTCCAAAATGATGTAAATTAGAGATTTAAAGTTCAACTAACTGCCTTTATCAAACATTTGAGAAAAATATAAAGACCACACTATGCTGAAATGCAACACAAATTAAAGTCCCCTTATGACATCAATTCATTGACCTAAGTATCAGCTAGACTGCAAAATTCACTAATTATTTTCCAAGTCATTTTTCTTTCTCATCCCCAGTTGTTTGCTGCCATGTAATTTAATGCATCAGTATTTCATTTGTCTCACTGTTAAGCTCACACCTTGCTGTGACCTTAGATTACTCATAGCACCCAGGCATTAGGCAGACATACACATTCATGACTGTTCTGTCTCCCACACTTCCAAGGCCAACAACTATTCAGCTGCTCTGTATGCTATAGGGATGGGTCCATTAAGATCGAATGACCTTCCACAGCGCACTGTTGGAGAGAAAAGTTGTTGATAGGAATGGGTTTCTGCTTCCCCCACTGAAGATTCCTTGATAGCACAACTTTCAGGTTGTAAAGCTCCCAAATGTTGTTTCAAATCTTGTTATAGCCAATTTCTCAATTTTTCTTATGAGAGAAGTGATTGAATCTTAGCACAATTCAGCAATTGTATCATGCATTGAAACTAATGAAATCCAATTCCTTAGTAAGTGCTGGTTGTGCTATGTGCTGTTGGTAATGTGTTTTGCACCTTGGCCCTGTAGGAAAGCTATTTTGTTTGGCTATACTTATGTATGGTTGAATGATAATTAAACTTGAACTTGAACTCTGTGCCTAGCAATCAACTACCCTTCAATACTGGTGGCAAAAAGACAGTGAAAGCTGGAAATACAAACTGCAGAAGCTCGAAGTGTGAATTGTAGAATTCAGTGTTGAATCTAGAGCACCTTCAGATTATTAGCAACACAAACTTTTAGATCTTATATTTCTAACAGTTCTTTTTCTGGCATTTTCAGATTATATTACACCTCCATGGGAATGATAACTGTTGTTTTTTATGATTCTCTGGTGATGGTATGTATTAACCTTCTTGCCCACTGCAACACCCCTACTGCCAAAAGAGGTCCACAGCTGATGCCATCTCCCTGGATCTACGGTCATCAATGGAGCACCTTGACAGTAAATGCACTTACAGTAGACTATTTCTTATTATCCACAATCAGACCCATTTCCAAACTCCTGGACTTAGGACTCATCACCTCCCTTTGCAACTGGATCCTTGACTTCCTAACAGATCACAATCAGTAAAGATCAAAAGAAACACCTCTGCCTTGGTTATCCTCACAAGGCTATATCCTCAGCCCCCTACTCTGCTCCTTATACACTTACAACTATGTGTTCAAAATATGCTCTGATTCCATCTACAAGTTTGCAGATGATATCGCCATGGTGGGCTTTATCTTAAATGACAATGAGTCAGAGTACAGGAAGGAGATAAGGGAGCCTCCTGACATGGTGTCATGACAACACCCTTTTGTTCAATGTCAGCAAAATAAGTGAGCTGGTCAGTGACTTCAGGTACATGCTCCTGTCTACATCAACAGTGCTGAGGTTGATGGGTTGACACATTCAAGTTCCTGCAAGTGAACATTAACAATAGTCTGCCCTGGTCTAATCACGTTGATGCCATGGGCAATAAAGCTCATCAGTGCCTCAGGTGGCTAACGAAATTCCTCGTGTCCTCTTTTACCCTCACCAATTTTTTTTGATGTACCACAGAAGGCATCCTATCAGCATGCAGATGGTTTGGTATAGCAACTGCTCTGCCCATGACTACTAGAAACTGTACAGAATAGTGGACCCAATTCAGCACATCACAGAAACTGGCATTATCCTCCTCCCCCATGGACTAAACCTACATTTCTCACTGACCCCACCTACACTGGACCTGCTCTCTTCTCTCATCTCCCATTAGGCAAAAGGTACAAATGTCTGAAAGCACCTACCACTAGGCTCAAAGACAGTTTCTAACCCCACTGTTACAAGACTATTGAACAGTTCCTTACTATGTTAAGAAAGACTTTTAACTTCACAATCTACATTGTTATGACCTATACCTTACTGTCTTCCTGCATTGCACATTTTCTGTTACTATAATACTTTACTGTGCATTGTTATTGTTTGCCTTTGAGCTACCTCAAGGCACTGTTGTAATAAATTGATCTACATGAACAGTAGGCAAGACAATTTTTTTCTTTATACCTCTGTATGTATGATAGTAACAAACCAATTTACCATTATAGCTTCTGCAGGCAATCACTTCTCCCTCCCAACCAAACACACTCCTATTCATTCATTCTCTCTGCCCCACTCCACTTTCATCATACATTAAAACTTTTAAAAACTGATTTGTCCTCACCTTGAATGAAAAATCACTGGCCTCAAATATTAACTCTGTTTCTCCCTCCACAGATGCTACTTTAGCAGTTGAAATAAAACCTGTGCTTTTTTGTTTTATTCCAGCTTTCCTACATCTGCAGTGCTTTACTTTCAGACAATGGCAAAGTTTCATCCCACTGTGGCTTTCTGTCTCAGTCTTCAAAACATTTCACCATCCAACCAAACCTATAGCTCTTATTAGCATGAAACAGTGATTAACATTCACAGAAAGGTTAAGATAAACATGACTTAATGTCTATTTTATCTTCGTTACTGGAACATTTAACCTGCTAGCTAAAATATATTTGCACCGAAAATTCTTTTAGAGAAATGTTGTATAATTTATTTTTCATTAAAACAAAAACAAGCCATATATGGCAGTTATTTCATCTGCTGTGTGGTGTAATAAAAAGGCTTCTTTATGTTGCTGGGTACATTATCCAGTGTATGAGATAAGATTCATCATACAGAATTAGGCAAGTGCTAACTTTAAAGCCAAATAAGGACTTGGCAGACTGCATTCACGATTTAAACTTCAACTGCTGTCGATAACACCCGCCAAGAATAACCCAAAAATCCAACACAGTTGAAAAAAAGTGATATTTTCTTTGTCATATCAACTTTGACATTACTCTCCAGTGGATTATTCCACTTTATCAGCAACTTTGGTATGTTTGTTATATTCTTCTCTCGGTAAGGTAAAGCTCCTCTATTTATACACATAGGGCATGCAATGTGTCAAGCTTGTCTGTTGAAAACAGCATGTACTCAGCATTGTTAATGTTGCATCTATTTATGTGTTCTGTTGTCCCTGATAACAACCACATACTCTTCCTTAAATTTCAATATACTAACTCAAACAACAAAATGTTTACACTTGAGTCATTGACTCTTTATAGTCAGTGGTCGAAAAGTCTCTCCTGGCACTGAATAAAATGTAGGACATAATGGCAGAACAAAGGAAATAAAAGTGTAACAATAGATCTCCAGGAAGATAAAGAACCTGTCCAAATGGATTGAGAAGTAAGTAAATCCATGAAACCCAGAGTATTTTCTATTTGAATTAATGCAGGATTTCAAACGTACGACTACTATAGTTTCTTAGCATCTTGCATGATCCATCCATTTTTGGTTAATCTCCACAGATACAGTGCAATGGAGTGATCAGTTTATCACCCAGTATGTCAAAGACAATCAGACAATAAATAGAGAAACTGGCTAAGACACTAGGGAACAAGTGTCTTACATGCAAGCCCAATTAAGTGCTTCAAAACAATGAACGTGTCAAATTAAGCACATCAATCTTCACTGGTAAATTCCAGGAGTGCTGGAATTAGCTGGGACACTAAACAGGTTTTGTCAGTCAGTGCATAATTATAAAAATAACAGAAGTTTTATGAAACAGAGGTGAACATTTCCAGCCAGGATTGCCCTTTTAGGAGTTTATTTCATCTTAATGACACGACAGTCAGTTTGAAACATAAAATCTGAATGTCAGTAATCCATAAAAAGAATTATCATTACCAGGCAATGGAATAGCAATATGACGAGTTCTTAGTTAAAACACATTTTCATCTCCTTTCAAAACATGTTATATTCAAATGATCAGACATGTCACCAATATTCTTCATAGCATTTCGCAGTGTTGTCTTCAATTTTCATTGATTTTGTTTGCAGTGAGAGGGGAAGAAGTCTCCAATACTTTTTACAAACATTCCTACCTGATAAAATTCCCGAAGCCAATTCTTCTGTAGGTTTTCAGGCTGTAAAACACAAAAGATGAAAGGAAAGTAAACAACCTGTCCGGAAAGTTGTACACTCACTGCCTTTTGAGGACTACATAAAAAAGGGTTCCGCATAAAGTTTTCATTTATTTTTGTTGGCTATAAACAAACTGAGAATGCTGATTACCAAAATGGAATTACACATCTTTAGGGCTGTACAGAACAAAATAGAAATCGCTTTATACTCTTGCTCGTGAAAATAACAAAAGATGTCAGTTTACAATTCCAAATACACTGCTGAGTTCCACAGAACTGAAGAGAACATTTGGAAATGAATGAATACTGCAGCATTTCTGGGTTTTACTTCAAAGAATTGACACCCAAAAGTATGGGTAGGAAGATGTGAACTTGGCTGAACAAGAAAGATTGCTGAAAATGGTAGTATCTCCCACTCAAGGTGTATCAAAATTACAGCCTATGCTGAGAAAATTACAGTATTACATATCACAGTCCCTAACATTGCACATTGATGACAGAAGCTTTTGACTGGTATTGAAGTGGTTACAGCAGTTGCTAATTAAGCTATCTAAAACATATTAAACCTCTAAAATTTTGTGCACTATTTTTAAACAGACTATTTTTCATCTGGGCATATCCAGCATTTTAAACTTGTCTTTAAGACATTGTTATTTCACTGAACCTCTTGATATTGTAACCGGATCTTAAGTTTAGCAATGGCGGTATCGAGTCTGGAATCATACAAAAGGAAAATAGAAGGGGAAAAAAGTAATCTGTCAACCAAACAGCAAATGCTAGAAAAATGCAGGCAGCCAATCAGAACTGGGAAGTAAGATGATTTTTACCATTAAGGATAACCACCGAAAATGCCATGACCTGCTGACTGACACACTGACAACTACAATTGTCATTGACTCCTTGGTCTTCCTTTTATCTTAATCTTAACCAATTATAGTATTATTGATGCACCATCAATAACTCACACTGAGACGTAAGGCGAGATATCGGCTTTTATTGACTGGAAGAAGGAACCAGGTTTGAGTGTCTATCATACAATGTCCTGGAGACTGAGGCCGAGCGTCAGGCCTCAGACCTCCTTTATACAGGGGCCTGTGGGAGGAGCCACAGGAGCAGTCAGCAGGGGCGTGTCCCGTCAGGCACATAGTTCACCACAATTATTAAATGTTATTAATCCATATTGTACAATGGCAGAACCCCAGAAATGTGCCATTTGGGCATAATGTCTTCAGTATGAGGAGGAGGAGAATGAACAGACAGCTGTCATATAATCTAGGAAAAACATGTTTTTGCAAATGTGTGAATGCAAATTCCCCACATGAATCCATTTCAAATCTAATTAGGTCATATTAAAGAGGTTGTCAGTAAACGGTTGAGGAACTCTCTTGTTCCCAGTTTAAGACTCATCATGATTCATTCTTGATGCAAACTATACTTGACCTCAATTCAGTGGGAAAAAGCATATGGAAATAATAAAATTGGGTGATTCTGCACTTTGCAAATCCATTGCACAAAGGATTACCTGCAATTTTGCCAACTTATATTTACACATACAGAAATGTGTAAAAATCTTAGGCACATGTATAAAACTCGAGTGCCAAAAACTTTTGCTCAGTACCATAGTAATTTTATGCATTGCACTGTACTGCTGAAAAAAAAGCAAATTTTATGACATATGTGAGTGATGATTAACCTGATTCTGATTTTGATCCCTATTGTAGACAGAGAGTGGGAAGGGGGCAAGGAGAAGGGAATCATGGGTGGGAATAGGCGAAGGGAGAGGGGAGGGAGTGGGAAGCACCAGAGAAACACTCTGTAGTGGTCTCTCAGGGCTGTGTGTGTCTGCACCCATGCCACCCCACCCCACCCCACCCCTGACACTCCTTCTCTGCCACCTGTCCCACATCCCTCCTGTGGTGCTCCACCTCACCATTCCCAACATCCTTTGCTCCCACCGGATTTACAAACTCGCTCTCCGCTCCACGTTGACAAACACAATACTGTGCAAAAGCCTCAGACACTCCAGCTTCATAGACGTTTTGCATTGCGCTGTACAAACACAAAAATCCTGCAGATGTCACACACCTGAAAATGCTGGAAACATTCTCCAGTCATATCATCGGCGGTGGGAGAAACAATTCACTATTTCAGTTTTATGGCATTACATCACAGTTGGAAAAGTTCAATGGATCTTATCTACTGTCATCTTTTTCTGAGAATTTTCAAAGTTCATTGACATAAAATATCAACCCTGGGTTGATATTTTATACTCCTGATGAAGGGTTTCGGCCTGAAACGTCGTCACTACCTCCTCCCATAGATGCTATCTGGCCTGCTGAGTTCTGCCAGCATTTTGTGTTTTTATTTATTTCCAGTATCTGCAGATTTACTCGTGTCAACCCTGGGTCACTCATCTCAGCTGCCGTCTGATCTTCTGAATAGTTTCTGCATTTTCTAATTCTTCCCTCAAGCCAATGATTGGTGAGGCCCCAGTCTTACACTTATACCTGTGAAATGTCCTCAGCTTAACAAACACTAATAAACAACACATTAACACTGCATGGTTGTGAGATGGGTATACTGAGCACTAAACCAAAATGATGATGGTTCTCTGAGGCCATTGAGAGCTCCTCCGCATCTCCTGCTATGATCCAGTTGCACTATTTGATCTTATGTTAATCAGAAGGCAAGCCATGAATTAAAAGAACAAATCAAATATTAAATGTGGACTTCACAAGCTTTTCTACTTTTTTGACATGTTCTCACAGTACCTGGGCAGAATGATTTCCAAGCAGGGGAAGAGACAGAGGGGTTGATTAATGAGAAAGTTAATCAGAACAATTGCTACCTTTTTTACGACAATTGTCTGTGCATATCTTTGTCTATGCCCATCTATATATGTGCGCTCCACTGTTACTAAAGGCATTGCTAATTGAGGTTCTCCAATAAGAATATTATTCAAGACTAGCATAGTTCCTTAGAATAAAATATAACTGACATCGTAGTACTCCAGCTTCCATAAGTCCACCTCGGCAGAATTTTGTACCAGTACTAAAGAGAGAAAACAATAAAGTTGGCAGTTTCAGTGTACTTTGAACTAATGTTTGGTTCATTAGAAGTTAAGAATTGCTCACAAATGTACAAATAGCTATTTCCGAATACTCCCATCAGCCATAAAGAAAGGCATAAAATCCATAGAGAAACATCATTAAAATATGTGCATGTTCCAAATTTCAATTATTTTCAGAGGGAGAGCTGAATTTACCTATATATATTTTAAAAAACATATGCCTACTGCAATCTAATGAGGCAGGTTTTCTTTTAAAAGCCTTTAGCTTTGTCCGCACAGCAGTGACCTATTTTCCGACCATTCCCCTGTCAAAGCTGTAATAACCATAGTTAAAATGCATCTAATTAGAAATGCTACTATTACAATAGGAAATCATTTCCTGAGTAATTATTCAATATTTACATTAAATATTTAATACCCACAGGGATCCTACAGTAACATATGAATTTGTACAGTTTCTGTGAATCCATGATTTTGTGGGAAATTTCAGAAGTGACCAAACGTTGATCTTTACTGACTATATTTTGCCTCTGCCACTCACAAGCCCAACCACTTCACCCAAACACCATTTTCGAAGGAGAATAATGAACAACTGCTGACCTACTAATGTTTTCTCCACAAGCCACTAAGTTATAAGGGGGCGAACATAATAAATGGGCACAGGAGAAGGAAATTGGCCATTTGAACCTTCTCTGCCATTCATCAAAATGATGGCTGATCTTTCGCCTCAGCTGATCCCTGCTTTGATGAAGTTGAGGACCCCTTCTGTATCTGCTAGAGAATCAAAATCAGAATCAAGTTTATTATCACTGACAAAGGTCATGAAATTTGTTGCTTTGCGTCCTCAGTGCAGTACAATACATTAGAAAGTTACTATAAGTTACAATATGAAATACAAAAAATAAGTAATACAAAATAAAAACAAAATAGAGATGTAGCTTCATGTGCTGTTCAAAGTTCTGACGGTGCAGGAGAAAAAGCTGTTCCTAAATTGCTGAGTGCGTGAGTTTAGGATGTATCTCCTCCCTGATGAGAAGAGGACATGCCCTATATGGTGAAGGTCCTTAATAATGGATGCCAAACTTCTTGATGTACCAGCTTTTGAAGATGTGCTTGATGCTGGGGAGTTTAGTGCCCATGGTTGAGTTTACAACCTTTTTGCAATTTTTGGCAATCATTGGTATCTCGATACCTGATGCTGGTTTGTGTCTGCCCATTATATTCACAGGACACGCACTCATCCACACGTTGCGATGAAATTGGTAATACCCATGGCACATTCATACATATCTGAAATGAATCCCTGAACATGGTCCAGTCCACCAAGTCAAAGCAATTTTATAAACTAATTTCTGCCTCAATTGGCCATCGCTTTCAGTCCTCACCACGGGCGTGCAGTCCTCAATTATTTTCTTATTGACTTTCCTTGGAGTGTGAAATTGGAGTGAAGTTGCAGCCACAGTATAGAGAAACATGGAAGCCAATTCATGCCCTCAAGGTCCCATAAACAGTGATATGATAATATCCAGATAAACTTTTTGATAATTGACAATCAAAGATCTATTCTGCTGAAGTGTCTTCGACTTGAACTGTTAAATCTGTTTATTTTTGCTCAGATGCCACCTGAGCTGCCCAGTGTTTCCAGTATTTTCTGCTACTTTATCAGTTTTAATGATCTCAGCTGAGAAATAAATATTGGGAATCTGGGAAGTTATTTGAAAAAGATGGATTTTCAATGGATTTTCCAAGCAATGACACTCCAACAATTTTGATTTTCTAAATCAAGGTGCCAATCTGGAATTGGGTCTTGAACTGCAACTTCTTGGCATAATGTTAGTAACAGGACAATTAGTGACATCTGGAATGAAGAATGTAATCACTAAATGTCTTAGGAAGAGTAATAGGGCTAAGCAAAGTCAATCATGGAAATTCATGTTTAACTAATCTATGGGTGGCTTTCAAGGACACAGTGGGTAGAAGAGGTAAGGGGGAACCATTAGATGGGGTTTATATATGGTTTATAATGGGAACCAGTAGATGTGGACTATTCACATATTCTTTAATTATGGCTGTCTGCCCATGCAAGTGACGTACAAATGGGACATTGTGGTTGGTTTTTAAATCTCTGAGTGTCTTAAGGACAGGCAACTGTGATGAAGGAATATGCGGACAGATCAGATGTTTCATTACTGGTAAAATGAAATTAAAACTCTGCTTCTAAAGTACAAACTTATATTTTACTATCTTGCCTAAATCCCTTAGCACTTGATGTCCAGCACTTGATGAGAATAAATGTCCACAAATTATTATATATTGTACTCTATTTCCTAAGCAGTGAACCCCTGACCAATGTCAATACCTTTCTGGTCAACCTACCACCCTACATGTTTTTTCAAATTTTGAAATATTCAAATTCTACTATCTGGCTCATAACAAGTTCTATTCACCAATTTTAATTTAAGAACAGCTACTTATTTCTAACCTCCTCCAGCTGGCACTCACTCAGACTGGATCTCATGTATTTTCTCAATCTGGCCAACTCTACATCTGGCAGTGATGCCGTCAGCAAACTCACCTTAATGTTCTGGAGTTCCCTCCCTAAACTTCTCGGGTGTTCTCTAAAACCTTGCTCTACCATTCTCTCACCAGCTCTAACATGAAGCTCATTGTCATATGTCCTTCAATTAAAACTCATGTGGCATGACACTGCATTGAATATATTTTTTTATTATTATTTTATTATATTTTTAATATATTATAAACCATATATAAACCACATCTAATGGTTTCCCCTTACCTTTTCTACCCACTGTGTCCTTAAAAACCACCAATAATAGGGTGGGAGAATGGCAAACAAAAATTTAAATAAACTTAAGAAGTAAAGCCTCACCAAACTGGCAAAGCTTGGAATAATAAATACCATTATGTACCAAATGAGGCTAAATCGTTATTCATGTAACACACACTTCGCCTAGGGGCTTGACTTCAGCGATGATAAACGCCTGCCCGGCCAAACTTAATAAATCTTGTTTGGGTAGACGCTGCACAATGTGTCTCCTGTTAATAATCAGTCCCCCGAAATAACAAACATACACAATATGTGATTAAATGATTAAGCTTTATAACTCTGACTATGTGGTTCGTAGAGAAATAGAATATAAAAGATAAAGGGTGCCAGTCTTATTAAACAGTCTGTGCACAATCGTTGGAGCTCACTCAGTAGTTTTCCTTTCACCATTCGATCTCCTCTGAGCGTCACCAACCTTCGGACCCCCGCTTGGAGTCCACTCCATCTGCTGGCCTACTGAATCTCTCTATTCACGTCTTCTCTCTTCATCCCTCTCTCCCCCTTTCTGGCAAAAGCCCCCAAAACCAACAGCTTCCTGTATCACCAGACAGGGTACCAGAAACCTGACTGGCTAACATGCATAATTATCTCCAGCCATAACCCAAACATTTCTGCTACAGAGAAACCATTACCTCAGCAGTTAACATTACAGAAAAGCCATTACATTAGCCTTAGCAGTGAAACATTACAAAGAACATTACATTCATTTTTAACAATGCAAACTGTTTGCTACAATATCCTATTTACATCTGAACTACATTCAGATAAAATATCCTCAACGATGAATTGCAATCTCCAGATGATGCAGCCTGCAGAAGGATTCAATTCTACATAGCAAGAAGTAGTTGTGCAAATATTTTTTGAACTACTTCAGCTTTGCACTATGATCTTTACACTATTCTTTATCTTTGCAGTTGTTTCTTTTGTTGCATTTATTATTGCTGTGTATACTGTTTACTATGTGAGCTTCACACAGGCAAGGAATTTCATTGCACCCTGGTGTATTCAACAATAAACTAATCTAATCTAGAATTTTATCATCCATTTGGAGGGTGGTACAATGGTTGTGCTGCAGACTTATAGCTCCTCCTATGATAAACATAAGAGAAGATGGCTACAGAGCACAAACCACTCAAGATTATTTCATAAAGCATTTCTAAATAATATGTAACTCATGATTTTGGATCAAGAAGATGATGGGTAGCTTTACACAAGGAAATCTGCAGATCCTGGAAATTCAAGCAACACACACACAAACTGCTAGTGGAATGCAGCAGGCATGACGAAAGGTCTCGGCTTGAAACGTCGACTATACTTCTTCCTATAGGTGCTGCCTGGCCTGCTGCGTTCCACCAGCATTTTGTGTGTGTTGCATGGGAAGCTTTATATTTTTCTCTGCAAAATTCACAATCTGTATTTTTTGCTTTCTATGTCTGTGGTAACCAAATCATGTTAAGCCGAGCAGTTAATGTGAACAATTGCACGTCCATAAAAGGTTCTGTTTATGTTACTGCTATAGTAACAAAGCTTCATGGTTTATTTAGGTTGCAAATAACAGGTTGAAGCTCCCCATGTCAAGAATATCCTTCTGTTTATCTAAAAATAACAGAGCTCTCAAAGTTATCAAGATGGATGAAATACAAAGAGCTGTGTTGTTAAGGGTCCTCACTTGTAGGTTAAGCTTTGCAAATTGTTTTTTTTTTGCAGGAACGTTTGCATTTTCATGCTATTAAGAAGAATTTATTGTGAGAAATATATCCAGTATATAGTCTGGCATCCATATAGATCTGTTTTTCTTGAAGGTACCTTCATGCTGAAGCATGCAAGGGCCAGCTTAACCCAAATATTACTTACACTGACTGTACTCGCTCCACCCCGACATGATGCAAAAAACTGTTGAGGTTTTAAATGTTCACAAGGAATATGTCAGCATTTACTTTTAACAGAAAAGTCCCACTTATTGTATAAAGCTTTCAATTTAATAGTATCCGTAATATCCATGCTACACACAAATGTGAAGATGCTCAAGGACAGAGATATGGGATTCTTCCAGA
This sequence comes from Hypanus sabinus, assembly GCF_030144855.1. Taxonomy (NCBI): domain Eukaryota; kingdom Metazoa; phylum Chordata; class Chondrichthyes; order Myliobatiformes; family Dasyatidae; genus Hypanus; species Hypanus sabinus. The sequence goes on from NC_082727.1 coordinate 44,303,185, forward strand.
GCTTCTCACACATTGCTTGGTAAGGTAAGCAAAACAACCTATTTTACAGTTACAGAATTGATTTCACACCACCAACCTGTTACCCAATTACAAGAATTTCCTACTTGAAACCACAATTACAGCCATTTAAAATATTCATGTTTAAAACTAACTGTAGCTTAGATTGACCCAACAATTAAAGCCAACAATTTGTGTTGCTATCAATTTCACAGATGCTGGTTTTAACATCTTCAGATGTTTTTAAGCAAACACAGAAGTTATTTTATATGAAATTCAATTTCTCTACTGTGATCAGATTTTAGCTCTTATATTTAAAAAAAACAAATTAGCTTGCTTGTGGTCACCTGTGGCTCCAAGGCAGTTTATAAACTGGCATTGAGGAATGAGAAAAAAACAGTACCAGAATTTCACTCTTGTGAATATTTATTCAAAAGGGAATAAAATACTTTTATTTTATTAACAGTGCCCCCTTTTATTGACTATTTATAAAGGTGGGAAATTGCAGACCCAATACCATATGTTTAAACAAATTTTTGGCTGCCTTTCCCTCTTCTCGTTCCGTGACTACACCAGTTTTCCTCTGAAATGATTTGGAGCATTTCTTTCATGCTAAAACTGCAGTAGTATTGAATTACATTCCTTTGTTGCGCATTCTAAATATGCTGTATATTCTTGTTCCTCCCTTTCACTATGTCAAAACATGCTGTATTAATTAACAGAATTCCATGCCTTCAATCATTTTTGGACATTTGTATGCCTTGTTCTTTGCAACGTTAAACTATTAAAACTCAAGGTTATCACCATCACTCGACTTCAATTGTTCTATTTTATTCGGATTATTTTGCCCACACCAGAGCCAAGTTTCATTAAATTGCTGGCAAAATGTCAAAACTGATTAATTATAAAATTCAATAATACAGATAATTTCTAATTGCCTGACATGAAAACTCACACTACCTGGCAGTTTAAACTTGATAAAAAAACAAACTGAAATTTAATTTTAAAGAAGTCTCTTGTGTAAAATCTAGCTCAGAATTCAGATTACGATTGTGCCAAACAACCTTAAGGCCAATTTCCATTTGAGGGATAAGCATGTAATGACAACTTAGATAATGACGTAGTTATAAGACTCTTATGAAAATAACCTGTCATTATTTTCCACTCAACTGCCAGAACCTTTACTTCTGTGCAGCTTCAGCATTTTATTTGTTATCTTGTTAAGTTTTAGGTCCACCAGCTGCATAGTTTGTATTTATAAGAATAAATGTTGAAATATACAGACTGACATACCAAGATGTAACAGACCTGCCCATAGTCTTTATCATCCCTACAGCTGGAAGCTGCTTTCCCTTTCTAGTGATTCATTTCATACACACAAGTGTTTGAATTTGTTTCCTTCATCTAGTTTAAAATGATTATTGTTCAAACTGATCAAGTTGATGGCTCTTCTCACTCAGCTGAGCCAATGGTATTAACACAGCCAAGTTGTTCATTCAAGTTATATATCACTGTAACAGATAGACAATGAGCAGGAACCAAGAATGTAAAAGTTGTACGGTAATACAATGTGCATTCTGCTCTCTACTTTCATGCAATTCACCATGGTGACCACTTTCCTGATCAGAAATGCAATTAGCCAGGTTTGGCTGTACATGCTTGAATCTGGATGAATGCTGCAGAGTTGTAAACTTAGTCAGCTCCATCATGGGCACTAGCCTCCATAGGTAATCCAGGACATCTTCAAGGAGCGATGCCTCACACTGGACATGCCCTTTTCTCATTGCTACCATCAGGAAGGAAGTACACAAGCATGAAGGCACATACTCAATGATTCAGGAACAGCCTTTCCCTCAAGCATCCGATTTCTGAATAGACACTGAACCCACGAACACCTCATCACTACTTTTTCTATTTTTGCACTACTTATTTAACTATTTAATACATATATGCTTAGTGTAATTCACAAGTTTTTTCTATTATTCTTATGTATTGCATTGAACTGTTGCTGCAAAGTTAAAATATGCCGGTGATATTAAACCTGATTCTGATTCAGAACTCATTAGCCCCGTGAACAACAGTAAGCTGATGAGTTCATCTGAATTCAAATAGATCAAATACTGATGCTCATAGCAACTGTGCACAGCAACTGTCATCAGTTTTCTGGGGGTATCAAATCTGGGATGATTATGTTAGAACTGATTCACTGGGGTTAACAATATAAGGGGAATGTACTTCTACTTTAAGTAATTAGGTTCTATTTTCTCTTGGTGTGTTAAGATTCGGAAGAGCTTTTAGTAACAATTCCCACAATTCCTCAATAGAAAAGGTGAGCTGACTCTGTGACTCTGTCAGGCTCCAAAATAATCCCAGTTTAATAAAAAGAAATTCAGAAATAGTGAAATTTCTTTTTCTCTGCAGGAGTACAAGCAAGCTTAATGGAATCTTACAAAAAGAAATGTCATACTTATTGTGACAGCTATTTCCATCTGGTTTCCTGATTACTCAGTGAATTGCAGTATTCTTCATCATAAGTAAAAATGACAAGCTCATCTCTTATGATTATCAATTACAATTGGGCCTATGTACTGATAAGGTCACCTCCAATGAATGACAAAAATTTGTTTGGGCAGATTTATTTTCTATCAGCATAATTGGCTAACACTGAGGCAGAAGCAGAATTTCCGAACTTAAAGTTTAATCGTGCATGATGCCACTGAGGGAGTTGGAGAATATCAGCACTGAAGAAAGAGCACGCACCAAATGTTTTACCCTGCATTAGCATTGTATAAGGTGAAAATGAGGTATCATATACAGGAAGAGTTTTGAGGACTATCCGTTCATTTCTATGACACTGCTATTTGTATACCCTAAATTTTCAAAGGTCCATTAACAACGCCTCCAACTGCCTTACTCCAGAATGCTCTTCCTCATAAAAGTCCTTCTACCTTTCATTTCTCCTTTATAGCAGTCCTTCAAATTTGTCACTTTTGCCAGTTTTGGCTCCCCTTCTGCAGCTCTGCGCCAAATTCTGCTTTTTATTCCAGTGAGGGTTTTGGAAGAGCTGGCAACACATCTAACTTACTGTATTAAAGGAACCACACAAATTCAAGTATTCTAGTGGAACACACTTGCCATTTCCAACTAGATCATGGCAACTTTCTTTTTTCTCACACGAGCTTTTTGATTCCACCTCATCTTATGCAAATTTATGTTGAATGATTGCATAGGTACATATTCACAGGAAATAATACGTGATTGCTAAATGCCTTACATACCAGAAAATATGCCCATATCATTATCCTAGACCAAACTGAAATGTAGATCCCAGAGATAAAAATGTATAACCACACTGAGTAATTGGCATTCAAAGTGGTAACTGATTCACTGATAGTCATAAGGTGTTAAATGCAAACAACTTAGTTCAAACAGAATCAAATATTATTTCAAGACAAAAAGTCTGTAATGCATAGATATTTATCTTATAACAACAAGAATTGTTCTTATTTTAACCACAACAAGAAAATGCTGATCATAATGCGGTTATAGAGAATTTTGAGAGGAATAAATAAATGAATGCTGTAAATTAGACCATGGTTAATGAAAACCTCATAACAAGGTAAAACAAATATTGTAAATGAAACTTGCCCATTGTTACATCTTTTAAAAGTTTGCAAGTTTTATGTAATGGTGTTTTAGCACTCACTTTGATCCACAGGCTATTGCTTCAGGAAGAAGTAGTGGTCAGCACCTGTAGATGCATCTCATAGCACAGAATATTTCTGCTCAATTGATTTCAGATACCTCATTCAAGGCCTCTCTCCTTCGCCCTATCCAATTAGCATGAGGTTTGCATTTACAAGAGAAACCTGATTTAAAAGTAAACACCAATCATAACTTACAAGAGAAAATCTGCAGGATGCTGGAGGAACTCAGCCGACCAGGCAGCATCTCTGGAAAAGAGTAAACAGTCCACGTTTCGGGCTGAGCCCCTTCATCGGGACTGGAGGAAGGAGATTACAAGTCAGAGTAAGAAGGTGGGGAGGGGGGGGTGGAAGAGGTACAAGGTGGTAGGCCGTGGTAGCAGGTCTGGGTGAGCACATGGTCACAGAGTTGGAGGGCAGCAGAGATCACACAGAGGAGGAGCAGTGAGACAGGGTTTCACTTAACTCCTGTCAGAGAAAAGCTTCAAACTTCTTCCGGTTAGGCACCTCTGGAGATGCAAGTTACAGACTCCAACCTTAAAATGAAAATGTCCACCTATTGCACTGAGTGCACAAGTGCCAGACTCAGCGTAGCTGCATGTCCCATTAACCAGCAGCATACAGAGACATACAGAAGTCTGGGCACCCCCGGTCAAAATTTCTGTTACTGTGAATAGCTAAGCAAGCAAAAGATGACTTGATTTCCAAAAGACATGAAGTTAAAGATGGCACATTTCTTTTAATATTTTAAGTAAGATTACTTTTTATTTTCATCTTTTACAGTTTCAAAATAACAAACAAGGAAAAGGGCCCGAAGCAAAAGTTTGGGCACCCTGCATGGTCAGTACTTAGTAACAACACCTTTGGCAAGTACACAGCTTGTAAATGCTTTCTGCAGCCAGCTAAGAGTCTTTCAATTCTTGTTTGCGGGATTTTCACCCATTCTTCCTTGCAAAAGGGTTCTAGTTCTCTGAGATTCTTGGGCCGTCTTGCATGCACTGCTCTTTTGAGGACTATCCACAGATTTTTGATGATGTTTAGGTCAGCGGACTGTGGGGGCCATGGCAAAACCTCCAGCTTGCGCCTCTTGAAGTAGTCCATTGTGGATTTTGAAGTGTGTTTAGGATCATTATCCTGTTGTAGAAGCCATCCTCTTTTCATGTTTGATGTTTGCTTCCAGAATTTGCTGGTATTTAATTGAATTCATTCTTTCCTCTACTAGTGAAATGTTCCCCATGCCACTGGCTGAAACACAAGCCCAAAGAATGAACAATCCACCCTCGTTTCATGAAATTCTGCACCCTTTTTTCTCCAAACTTACCTTTGCTCATTGTGGCCAAAAAGTTCTATTTTAAATTCATCGGTTAACAGGACTTGTTTCCAAAATGAATCAGGATTGTTTAGATATTCCTTTGCAAACTTCTGATGCTGAATTTTCTGGTGAGAACGCAGGAAAGGTTTTCTTCTGATGACTCTTCCATGAAGGTCATATTTGTGCAGGTGTCGCTGCACAGTAGAACAGTTCACCACCACTCCAGAATCTGCTAAATCTTCCTGAAAGTCTTTTGCAGTCAAACGGGGGTTTAGATTTGCCTTTCCAACAATACTACGAGCAGTTCTCTGGAAAGTTTTCTTGGTCTTCCAGACCTCAACTTGACCTCCACCGTTCCTGTTAACTGCCATTTCATAATTACATTACAAACTGAGGAAACAGCTACCTGAAAACGCTTTGCTATCTTCTTATAGCCTTCTCCTGCTTTGTGGGCATCATAAAGCCTATGGCTGCTGATTGTTGGGACAAGGTTTGAGGAATCAGGGTATTTATAAAGCTTTGAAATTTACATCACCTGGCCTTTCCTAATGACGACTGTGAACAAGCCATAGCTCTAACAAGCTAATTAAGGTCTGAGACCTTGGTAAAAGTTATCTAAGAGCTCAAATGGTGCTCCTTTCCTTTTCTCACTCTAAAATTGTACAAAACAAAAATAATACACTAATCTTGCTTAAAATGCTGAAAAGAATGTTTCATCTTTAACTTTATGACTTTTGGAGATCAGTTCATCTTCTACTCACTTCACAGTAACAGAAATTTTGACTGGGGTGCCCAAACTTTTGCATGCTACTGTATGTAGTCGAAAGCCAGCCAGTGATGTAATGGCATCTGCGCCTGACTGCAGGTTCAAATCCGGCCTGATCCTTGCACGCTTTCCATCAGTGATGGGCTGAGCGTCAAGCCAACAACTCGGCCTTGAAAAAAAAGATAAGTGCTAAAGAAACGGCAAGGTTGCCACCCAACAGTCCACAAGGTGAGGAGAGGAACCACACATATTCAGGCGAAGAGATTATTCTGTAAGCATCTTCAGCATATAGTTCACTGTAATTTCCTAACTTGAAGTACAGAATCTATAGCATTACAGCCTTTCAGTTGTAAGTGGAGATATTTAGTGAATAGATAACTTCAATAATCTTCAAAGGATCAGAAATACACATCAATGATTTCAGTAAGGAAATATGATTGTTAATATGTTTGCAGATCAGGATCTTGAAAAAGAAAGGCAGAATAATGGACTATTAAAGTCATGGCACACAAGCCTTCTGTCTTGCTTCCAACCTCCCAGTTTCAGTGCTACAGACCTTGTTCTGTAGCGATATACAACATCTAAAACTTACTTTATTTGGTAGGAATTGGGCAAGTTACCAACCCTGGCCTTCCTAGTTCAGAATAGTAGCAGTAGATGGCTACACAAAGGGTACTGCCCATGCTTCTCATCTAGCAATTGGCAAGCAAATCATAACCCCAAGAAATTTATCCTTGGTTAGAAGCATTAATGTACTATGTAATCACACTGTATGCTACCAACCAGGGGTTGATTTCTAAGCATATACATGGAATGCTAAATAAAGCACAAACACTGTGCTTGCCTTTAACCAAGCACCTGATGCATTACCATGAAAGTCTGTAACTACTTTGACTGGAAAATACCTCAGAGAAAGTGAGGTTAGATACCCCAGACAATCACTTCCCTTTTTTTACTGATTCCAAAAATGTTTCATATTTATCTCTTAAATTATAAGTAATTTTTTCTAATGGAATACAACCATAGATTTCTTTCTTCCAAGAATCTATACTTAAATGTGTATCCGATTTCCAAGTAACTGCCCTTATTTACAAAAGACAGGATTAAATATATAGATGCTTTTAAGATGAAACAATTGGTTATTAGGGGAAAGAAATAAATATACATATTAAAATTATTACGAACTCCATGGAGCATGTGGAGATCTTCCAACCACCAGGCATTCTTTCTTTCTTTCTTTCTTTCTTTCTTTCTTTCTTTTTTTTCTCTATGGGGCAGTTAGGGGGGAGGGGTTAAGGGGAGGGGGTATGGGTTATATACATTGTTTTTTCATACTTTGTAATCATTTAAAAATGCAATAAAAAATTATTAAAAAAAAAGAAGACTGATTCCAATCACAATGCCCAACCGTGGTCCAGTCCAACCTAGTTCCTCACAGAGATCTCCTGCAACCCACACATTTCTCCGCCTCCTTCACAATTGTAGAATGAACAGAGGGAAATCCTTTGTGCTTGTGGATTTACAAGACATATCCTGGGGCACATATGGCCAAAATAGATTTGTGCCTATTAGTGCAAATTAGTAAGTTGCGAGCATGCGCAGCAGGGACAAAAGAATCCACTGCTTTTGTACTACCTACTCAATACATCCTTCCCAAACAGGAAATTTCCCAGCCATATTCATTACCCTAAAAACATCAGGTATAAAAGAAAATTCACTTTTATACAAAAACAGTGAGTCATGGGTGTTGGCGGTGCTTTTTTCATGTAAAAAGTGAAATATGAACAAATTGCCATGTCTCTAAGTAGCTGATTACCACACTGTGAGTGAACAAAGCAACAAGTGAAGCAGGCACATTCAGACTGCAGGAGTCAAGCAGGCAGCAAGGAGAGTTCCAGCAGGAAAAGGACTTATGAACTGATTTATTTTTACTCCCCGGTTGGTCATTCCATGCACCGACTGAAAAGCTCATCTTCAATCAGATGATCTGCACAGAAGGAGGAGAGAATTGTAAATTGAACAGAAAGGAGTACAAACCGATTTATATTATGACATTGGTGCTAGCTGCCGGAGAAATCATTCTGATCTGAGACCATGCTGGGAAAAGGAAGCCAGTGTTCTGAATCCACAGTTACACTTCAACTTCACCATGCAGGGTAAACACTTCCTCACAGACAGTTACAGCAAGAATAAAGAATGAAGCAGCAACGGTTTGTCTTAATAGAACTGCCCTTCTCCATCCCAGTCAGCCAAAGAAGTCTGCTTACTTCCACTGGCTTTTTCATTGTACACGTCAGAATCCACCAATCTGGAGTGTATAAGCCCAGAAGGGAGGCTAAGAGTTATTTGAATTAGATAGAGCTCTTAAAGATAGTGGAGTCAAGGGATATGGGGAGAGGGCAAGAATGGGGTACTGATTGTGGATGATCAGCCATGATCACATTGAATGGCAGTAAAGGGCCGAATGGCCTACTCCAGCACCTATTGTCTGTTGTCTATAATATCAAAATATTCTCAGTAGTAATGCAGTCATTTGAAAGGGAGGGATAATTAATGCATACTGAAGAAGCATGAAATAAAACAGATTATATGTCCAACTGGACTGTGATTCTGGGAATACAGCCTCATTGTGTTTTCACTTCCTTACATGGCAACAATTCTGGACAACAGTACAGATAACAGTACTTTTGCAATATAGTTACTATAATGATATAAGGGAAAAGAACAAATGTTTTTTTATTCTGCAATGTCAATGTTATTAGTGAAGTAATCCTGAGATGTTATTAGTGAAGTCATCCTGAGAAACGTTGCTGATTTTCCTCAAAATAGTTCATTGATATTTAGCTCACAGAACACCGTCCAAAAAATGGTAGTTCTAACAGTGCAGCATGTTTTGACTAAAACACCAAAGAATCAGACTAGTGAACATGCCCCACTCTTTGGATGAGGCTTGAAGCCAAAGCCATCATTGGTTCTATTATGGTCCTTGAATTTACTGAGTATGCCCTCATGAAAATACATCTCAGAGTTGCATATGGTGACATGTATGGACTTTGATAATAAGTTTACTTCAAACTACCGTAAAAGCAAGAGACATTATGCCGAAGTCGAGAGCTGCCAGATGATACAATAGTTATTATCTAATTCATTGTTTAAAAAATTAGTTTGTCCCCTATGTATATTACACTTCAGTAGTGGTAGGGCACTGACTATTCAAGGATGAAATGCTAATCTTGTCTTGCATAAAGGCCTACTATCCCCAATGGATGAGACGTTCTAATTCTGTGTACTATTGCCTTAAAACTCAATAGGATGAAGTGAGTCAGTCATACAGCACAGACCCAAGAGTTCAATAAGGTATAAAATTAGAACCAAGAATATTAACTTGATGACAGAAGATTACACAAGAGCTTGTCTGATTTCTCAGCTAGGGTTGGGCCTTGGCAAAGAACATCAAAGGTAACAAAGGAAATGTTCTTATGGAAGAAGAAAGAAGTTTTAAAAATGACAGAAATAAAATCATTCGTTGACCAAAACAACCAGAACAAATATTTCCAATTATTTGACAGAGAGTATCACTTGTTAAGTGAAAGCTACTGTGGTTAGACAGGCTTTATCCAGTACAAAAATCACATTTCTTTATTTTAAATATATATTTGCAAATAATCTTTCACACTTCGAATGCTGTAAATCAGGGGATTGTCTGGCAAAACGTACTTAAGAGTTTGAGAACTCCAGATGGTCCAATAATGATATTTACATCAGATGCTCAGTACACAAAGCTTGTCTCACATGAAAGCACTTATGCTGGGGCATGTGTCTTCCTTCTATGAACAAATTAAACATAATTTCTATTTGCATCAGCCAAAACAGTAGGCATCAGGGGGGAGAAAGAACCCTTCTGCACTTAAGCAGCTAGGAGACATACTCATTGTTCAATCACACTATTCACTAATTAAGAATGCTAACACTTTAATCCAATAATGGTCTTATCGTGATATTAATGCTATTCTGTTTTTTTCTATTTGCTTCCAAAACCATGGAAACAGCTGTTTGTGTAAGGAACACAGTTTGTGCTTCATTAGGCTTTCAAACATCACTTTCCATCAGTTCATAATAAGCCTGGTTCACCTGGACCTTGCAATCTTTCTCCCCCATTTATCTTTCCATTATACATCAACAAGGAACTGTGCCTCAATAAATATTTATGTCAATTGCAAGGTGAATACTAGGAAAGCAATTGTATAGTCCAAATGCTATTTTTCAAAAAAAAAGCATAGAAATCCTGAATCATCAGGTCCAAAGTTTACCAATTATGCACAAAATAAAATTTAATAGCTCACATTTTTGAAGTATTTTTTCAGATCACACCTCAAAGCTCTTTGCACAATTAATTACATTCTAACGTGTAGTGGGAATTTTTTTTTAACCAGAGTTGTTCACTATGGTCTCAGTCTTCCTGCAGTTGAATTCAGAGAAATTCTGACTCAAGAACAATTAACTTCAGGTCAACCAAACCAGTAAAAATCTGGTTTGAAGTTGAAGAATGTAGCAGTGCATGATTACATTAGCATGTATATAGAAGCTGACCCTTACACCTTCTAAAAGCCAGCAAAAGAATGATGTGGAGGTTGCAGTAAAGGATGGAATTGAAAAGGAGCACAGCTTACTGTATGGGGGAAAAGAGGGTAGTATACTGTTCAATAAATAGAAATAGGTCAATTGAGGAGATTAGATAGTATGTTTAAGGATTGTCAGGTTCCAGCTCTGTTTAAGACTTTTCAGGTGGTAGACACAGGCAGGACTGCACAATATGTACTGTTTCACAAACCTGTGAATTGTGCTTAACATAGAGCATGCATGCTAACTTCAATTCATTGTGGTAATTAATAAGGCTTTAAAATTCCACCTGTAACCTGCGGGCGGTTACAACGAATGATGTAAATTTTGCCCTCTGAACTTGTGAAATCTTGTCACACCTTGAGTACATATGCTTGCGAGCTGCATCTTTCAAATAAGAAGTTAAACCAAGGTCCTCCTGCCCTCTAATAATGAAAATTGGTTAATGCGCACAGCAGCTCCCCCAAGTGTCCTGCCAACTCTACGATTCATCAAGCACCACAGAGTAGGTTTGGGGTCATTGGTTTCATTCCTGTCTGTGCAAACTTGCTGTGCCGTAAGTTTCTTCCATAATTCCCAATGTTATAACTTCAAGAGTATATTATTACCTAAACTACCTGAGACACTCTGAGGTTTTAAAAGGTGTAACATAAAATTTAAGCTCCATATTCTATACCTGTACTAATTAAATAGTTCTCATTTTATATCTAGCAGAGTGAATTAAGATACTCTAATTTTATATGAAAGACAAATAGTTATTTTGAGCTTCATCACGTGGAATATTACGCCTGGTATCTCTTGGCAGTAATGTTTAAGGTACAAAGGAATGTGTTTGTGTATTCTTCGTCAGGACAAAGGGTCACGGCCGGAAGCGTCGACTGTTCTTCTCCCTATAGATGCTGCCTGGTCTGCTACATTCCACCAGCATTTTGTGTGTGTTGCTTGAATTTCCAGCATCTGCATATCTCCTCGTGTTCGCGTTTGTGTATTTTCTCCTTACATCATAGCTTTGTGACACCAGGTTGACCCTACAAACAATGTTCCTGGTTCTGATTAAAGTTGAAAGATGCAAACAAGCAACAAATTCTTCTCCATTTTCCGTTGCTGGTTCGCCACTCTGTTAGGATTTCAGTAAGGGTATAAGGGCAGAAACCTGGGGTTGCACTGCTTTGAAAGGTTGGGTCCAGGACCAATATGATGGGGGTGTCAGAAATGCAAGGCTTTACCCCTTTATCCTGATGATTTCACATGTCAACTGCGAACAGTTATTTATAAATTGAGTAGTTTACATGTTCATAAGATATACTTTCAAAAAAATTACATTGTGTAATAATGAGAAAAATTATTTATACTGGAGTTTACAACACTGAGAATGTACAATCAGATTCTATTAAGTAGGTCATCTTCTATCAAGAACCAAATGTCAGTGCACTTGAAGTCCAACCAGGACAGGTGCTGAGAAAGTAATGGCTGTTTAACATTCAGCCAGATTTCAACCAGCATTACTTTTCACACATTTTGTGTTCTTTTAAAGGTTTTTTTTGTGTACAAAATGCTGCAATTAATGCAGTAAGTATTTCCATCTTCCTGTGACAAAATTTCATTTCCCGTTAAAACTATCAATTTATCTCATTAGTCATAAGAGTAAAAAGATTACCAGTGAAATGACTGAATCATAGCCTGGGCAACCAATATACCACAAAACACAATATATAATTCAAATAACAGAGTGGATAAAACAAATTATTTCATGGTTCAGAATTATAATGTAATCTAACTTTAAGCCAGAAATATAAAAGCTATGAAATTAACCAACAAGTCTACAAAATAATTACGCTCAATGAAGACAGGAATTAAACAAAGTTGCCAGCAATTTCCTCAGACTATAATGATGCAACATTGCTTATTATATCTAACAAACTTCCCACAGAAGTAAAAGGAAAATAATCAACCTATGGTAATCATTGAGAGAAAGGTTGATCATGACTAGACTGAACTCTTGCCTCAGCAAGGACCTGGACCCACCGCAATTTGCCTATCACCACAATAGGTCAACAGCAAACACGATCTCAATGGCTCTTCACGTGGCTTTAGACCACCTGGATAATACAAACACCTGTGTCAGGATGCTGTTTGTCGACTATAGCTCAGCATTTAATACCATCATTCCCAAAATCCTGATTGAGAAGTTACAGAACCTAGGCCTCTACACCTCCCTCTGCAATTGGATCCTCGACTTCCTAACCGGAAGACCACAATCAGTGTGGATTGGTGACAACATCTCCTCCTCACTCATGATCAACAATGGTGCACCTCAGGGATGTGCTTAGCCCACTGCTCTACTCTCTCTATACCCATGATTGTGTGGCTAGGCATAGTTCAAATACCATCTGTAAATTTGCTGATGATACAACCATCGTTGGTAGAATCTCAGATGGAAACAAGAGGCGTACAGGAGCGAGATATGTCAACTAGGGGAGTGGTGTCGCAGCAACAACCTTGCACTTGACATTAGTAAGATGAAAGAGCTGATTGCGGACTACAGTAAGCGTATGATGAAGGAACACATACGAATCTTCATAGAGGGATCAAAAGGAGAAAGTGAGCAGTTTCAAGCTCTTGGTGTCAAGATCCCTGAGGACCTTAACTGGTCCCAACATATCGATGCAGTCATAAAGAAGGCAAGACAATGACTATACTTCATTAGGAGTTCGAAGAGATTTGGTATGTCAACAAATACACTCAAAAACTTCTAGAGATGTACCATGGACAGCATTCTGACAGGCTGCATCACTGTCTGGTATGGAGGGGCTACTGCACAGGACCAAAAGAAGTTGCAGAGGGTTATAAATCTAGCCAGCTCCATCTTGGACACTAGCCTACAAAGTACCCAGGACTTCTTCAAGGAGTGGTGTCTCAAAAAGTCAGCATCCATTATTGAGGACCCCCAGCACCCAGGGCATGCCCTTTTCTCACTATTACCATCAGGTAGGAGGTACAGAAGCCTGAAGGCACACACTCAGTGATACAGGAACAGCTTCTTCCCCTCTGCCATCTGATTCCTAAAGGGGCATTGAACCCGTGAACACTGCCTCACATTTTTAATATTTATTATTTCTGTTTTTTGCATGATTTTCAGTCTATTCAACATACAAATACTGTAATTGATTGATCTATTTATTTACTTACTTTTTCTCTTCTTTTTTCTTCTTCCATATCATGTATTGCATTGAACTGCTAGTAAGTTAACAAATTTCACGACACAAGCCAGCGATAACAAGCCTGATTCTGATTTTGATTCTGAGAATACACCAGAGCTGTAGTTACCTGGACCTTAAACAAGCCACATTATACAAACGACACCTGCATTTGCACACGCTCAACTCCAAGGTGTAAAGCACTGGCAGCGCTTACACTGAAACAAAGGAGCAAACAGGCCTTGCTCTCATGATCAAACTCCTCTACCTACTTCTCTAACTACACAATATTGTCACCCAAACCTCAGTACATAAGAACATAAGAAACAGAAGTAGGAGTAGGCCATCTGGCCCATCAAGTCTGTCCCACCTTTCTATATGAGCATGGTTAATCTGGCCATGAACTCAGCTACCTACCTACTTTTCCCTGAAAACCTTAAGCCCCCTGTCATGCAAAAATCTTTAATATATTTAATGAGGCAGCCTCTACTGCCTCCCAGGGTGGCAAATTGCACAGATTCAGTACTCTGGGAAAAGCAGTCTTTATTCATCTCCATCCTAAATCCATTCCCCCCAAATCTTGAGGCTAGGTGGTTGAAGTGCAACTTGAGTTTACATGTGCTTCGAGGTTAAGCCCCAACTTGATCATGGAAGCACACAGAAGATGGTCCTTGCATTTAACATCCACATGATAAAGGTCCTCTACCACAATGCACCTCACTGCCCTCAGGCAATAAAGATGGTGACACCCTGGAAACTGTGGACGAATTCCCATTGCTCAGGAACCACCTCTAGGTGAAGTCAGACATGGATTATGAAATTCACCATACAATCAATAAAGTAAGTAGGCTGATTGACAAAAAGGTTGTTTGACAACGAAGATCTCAGACCCAGCACAAAACGGGGCCTATGGGTAGTAGTGATCCCTGCCCTCCTTTACTTCTTCCAATACCTGGCTTAGCTACCACAGGCAAATCAAGGCACAGGAAAATATCACCAAAAATATCTTTGCAAAATCTAACAAATTTACAAAAAGGATATATAAATCAATATGTGCCCTCTGCCAGGCCAATATCCCCAGTGTGACGCAAAGTTAGAAAATATAGGGCCAAATTCTGTGGATTTGCACAGACTACACGCTAAGTATTGTGTTTAATTGCACTAATCTATCAACCAGATAGTTCCATATGCAGTGAAACACTTCAGTAAGCCTTGTTTCATTCTGTCCCACGTCCTACTTATTCCTCCTCTGCCATCTCTAGAAATGAAATGTCTCATTTTCCCAGTTCTGATAAAGGGTCTTCAACTCGAAATTAATTCTGTTCTTCTTTCAGCAGATGCTCCCTGAACCGTTAAGTGTTTCCAACATTTTCTGCTTCTCTACCATCTTCGGTACAGAATGTTTAAAGTAAGATGCTACCAGGTTTTGGCAGGCTGATTATCAGCCCCAACCCCAAGCAATAGTCCAAGCAGAAAAGACGTGTAAAATATTCCTGCCCAACTACACTGGGCAGGTCAACAAAATAAAATATCTCCTATCATATACTGTGTCATTTGGCCGAAAGAGAGACAATTCTGAAATGGGAGCTCCCTCCGTAAATGAAAAGTAGGACAAAATGTTTCCGTCCCTGACAGCCTAAGTTGTTCCGCGAGCTCCACACTGCAAAAAAAAAAGGCTCGCTGAATAGTAAAGTTCATTATTGACAGGACAGGTATTCTGCCATGATGGCGGTGCCAAAAATAACTTTCCCTGGTGATTCATGACAGATCAAAGCATTGAAACAATTTAACTGGAGGGTAATAAATTCAAAGAACAGAAACTCTGAGGCCAGCCTTTCACCTTAGATTTTCTGGTCAAATCCACATCACTAACAAGATTGTAATTTAACATTTGCTATTGATAGAACCTTCACACTACTATTCAAGCTAGAAATACTCTTTTACGTTTAACTTGGCTCGGTGATCTAGTTCAAGATTATATGTTTTAAACAAAGCACCAGAAGCTTCCAGCATTCCAACTAAACAGTAATACAATATGAAAGGGTTCCTTTATGGTGCCATTTTCTGTAGCCTCATATATTCCATTTATTCTGTGTCATTTTATTTTTTTTTCCAGAATGCCAAATGAATTTTACAAATTGTGCTATGGCAGGGTCTGCTAAGAGCTGGCCGCTTTGAATAACCACTGCATGGTACTACTGAACAGCTTTGGCAGAGAATATTATAACATCTTCTTTTAATTCACTGTTCTGGATTATACAGTCAGCTCAGAAGATATAGCAAGTTATTTTATACATACTTACATCTTCCAGAATCTGCTCAAATTTATTTGAGTCATGACTGACAATGTACAGCTCCAGATTAAATACACGCTCCATTGATTGCAAAGCTCTTCAGCTTAACACACACAAAATGCTGGAGGAACTCAGCAGGCTGCAACATCTGTGGAAAAAAAGAACGTTTCAGGCTGAAACCCTTCAGCAGGACAGAAGGGTTAGCCTTAGTCCTGCTGAAGGGTTTTGGCCTGAAACATCGACTGTACTTTTTTCCATAGGTGCTGCCTGGCCTGCTGAGTTCCTCCAGCACTTTGGGTGTGTTCCTTGGATTTCCAGCATCTGCAGATTTTCTCTTGTTTGAAGATTTTCAGCTTGAGAATTTTGGTTGCTTTAGGGGTTAGTTCAGCAGAACAGAAACATAAAAAGTTGGAGAGTGTTGGTCAGAGAATGAACAGAGCAAGCCAGGGGACTCCAATCATCCTTCACACCATGTTATAGTAATAATATATAAAAATATAGACATTCTTACACCAAAACTAATAAGGAGATAGAGAATGAGGAAGATAAGGAAATGGTTAAATGGAGGGAAAGCAAGAAAACATAAGAGATGATTGTGCATTTTCAATTCCTTTTGCAAATCCTCCAAAAATTCAAGATTGTTTATTGTCATTCTTCAGTATACAAGCGTAAAGGAGAATGAAATGATTGTTACTCTGGATCCGATTTAACAAAATGAAGCATGCAACAAGAGCTATCTAACACTCACATCAGCTGACAAATTGCAAGTTAAATTTGCATCACAAGGGCATCAAGCAATGACTTTCTCAACGCAACAGTCTAAAAGCCTATTCTTGACATTTAATGACATTGTTATCACCACGGCACCAACATCAACTTCCTGGAAATGATCACCAACCTAAAATTACACAGAGCAGTCATAAACGAATGGCTACAAAAGCAAGTCAAAGACTGGTAATCTTATGGCAAGTGAATCAACTCCTGATTCCCCAAAGTCATTAGCACCATCTACAAAGCACAAGTCAGGAACATGACAGATTACTCTCCACATGCCTTGATGAGCTCAGCTCCAGCAACACCAAAGAAGCTTGACACGTCCAAAATCAATTAAGCTGTTTGACTGGTGTCCTATCTAACACTCTAAGCATTCATTCCCACCATTATTTTGTACAGTGGCTACGGTGTGTCTATTTCCAAAATGCTTCACAGTTACCCAGCTAGGCTGGTCCAACAGCACTTCCCCAACTCCGAATGTCTAATTCAAGTGACAAATGCTTCAAGGACAAAAGAACATAATATCAAGCACTTCTCCCTCAAAGTCACATAACATACTAGTTTGGAAATACATGATCATTTCTTTATTATTACTGGGTCCAAATCCTAAACTCCCTCCCCAGCAACACTTTAGGAGAACCACAACAAAAAGGACTGCATTTGTGCAAAAAATGGCTCGACACCTTCATCCGAAGAGCTATATGAGACAGAGCATAAATGCTGCCTGCCTGCAATCCCCAGATCCCCTGCCTGCAATGCCCAGATCCCCTGCTTGCAATCCCCAGATCCCCTGCTTGCAATCCCCAGATCCCCTGCCTGCAATCCCCAGATTCTGAAAAATAATTCAAGTAAATTTTAATAATTTTACACAAGGTAAATCTATGCATGCACAAACTTATTTCAAAATTGTTCTTTTGAAATTTAGTTTTTTTTCTGGACTAATGTATAAAATCATTCCAGATCATTGCTCGGGGTGAAGAATGCAATGCCATTGTTGCAATTAACCTGGTATACACTGCTGTTTGTATTTCCAAAGCAACCGTACCTCTGCTAGAAAAGGAAAAGGGAGATTTTTCAGGATTCATTTCATATCAAATATCAAGGATCAACAGCATTTGGTCAAATTCATTAAAGTTACTTAAAAGAAAAATCTGGTTTTCCATAGTAACGCATACAAAATGCTGGAGGAACTCAACAGATCAGACAGCATCTACGGTAAGGAATAAACAGGCGATGTTTTGAGCATAAGGACTGTTTTGCAACCTTCAAATTCAGCATGATCCTTGCTTAAGTAGGTTTGTCACATGTATCAAAACTCTTTGATCATATGAATCCAGCTCAGGAATCTTAACAGCTATAATGGTGCTTGCCAAATTAGAAAGTTGCAGTTAAATGAGACATAGTGGCTACATGGAAGTAATTACTGTACACTCCAATACTCTGAGCTCAGATAGAGTGAGTTTAATGTGACATAGTGTGTAATGCCCATTAAACATCAGTTTAAATCACTTCCATTATATTGCCTTTTTGCAGATGCTTGTTCTGCAATAATATTGAATGCCTGTGTGCTCCCTAACAGTGTGCTTGAAGGAGCTCACAAGTAATGCCCACTGATATAACTGGCACTGCATATTTGATAGCTATAATTGTACATTCAGTAAGCTTACTTCATGCAAAAGCAACCTCCGTGCAGCCAGATATTTGCATTTTAACCTCCCATCCATTGCGGTCATTCAATTCAAACATGACTGTTCTGTCATCAGCACAAAATATCACTAATGATTTTTTATTGACCTCTGCTATGATCATACTACTGTATTTTTATGTTTCTACAATGCAACAAAAAAACAGTAAAAAAAAGGTTTAAACAGTGCAAAACAAATATATCAGATGTACAATTCATAACAGTTAAGGTAAAGCACCCATAGTAGAATCGTATAAAGTTAGTTACCACCCCACCCTCCCTCTACCAACTCCAAGCCAACCTTACGATGTATAGAAAAGTTCATCAGAACTTCTATCGCTGCAGAGTTGTATTTGTAAAAAAAAGGTATACTGCCTACTACCTGAGCTATGATATGTTTACACATAGCTTTTTGTCACCTCGGGAGAAGCTAACAAGCATCTGAGTCTGTCTAAACGTCGTACATTGTCTTTTGCCTCTCTTTTGGCCAGAAACGCAGTCCTTCTTAGATGGAGAGATGCTGCCTCACCCATTCATGCTGAATGGTTCAGAGACACTATGGCCTGCTTAGACCTTGAAAAGATTCATTATTAACTTCTTAATTTGGACATAAAGTTCCAAAAGGTGTGGGGACCTTTTCTCGAATATTTTCATAATTCCCGTTCAGATTAAGGGTTCATCTCTATTTTTTTTCTTTATTTAAATCCCTTACCTCCAGCTTCTTTCGATTAAGATTTACGGGGCTTTTTTAATGTATATTACTGTATTTAAAGGCTAAAGTGAAGATAAGCTTTGAAGATAACCAATATACAAGATCTGCGGGTTTGCATGCTTTCATTAGCTTAAAATATATACTTATTTCTTACATTCATATTCAATCTGTTCATTTAATGCTCCTTCAGTCAAGCATATCCTTTAGGAGGTTGAATCTGAAAAGAACTTTTATTAAGTCCCAAATAAAACAACTAACTGAATTTTAAAATCGCATCCGTGCAATGGTCATCATGGCAGGGTCAAGCCGGAGAGGCACAAACTTTCATGCACGAGAAATCTATAATGATAGTTACTTTGTTCCTGCTGATATATCCAAACCAGACTAGCCCCCGTCCTAATCCAATTTCAGTTCCTGCCTCCATATGAAAGCTTTTGATTGAACTGTTCCCAACAATAAATATGTTTTAATATATGTTTTAATGGATACAACATACAGTGGTCAAGTGCTGAATCAATGCTAGTAATTCTGCCTGCAAAGATATCAGGAGGAGTTGAAATAATTCAGACAGAGAGACAGGAGTTAAAGACTCCGATCTCAGTGAGGCTCTAACAAAGCATATATTGACTGCATAAAGGACTCAGGGTAAATGCTATGGGAGGTTCATTCACTGAAATATTGTGAACAAATGGTACAAAACTAACTTGTTTTAAAAAGCCTCCTATATATGGTCAAACTTTAATTGTCATGTTTGCTCCCAGCCCGTAACTACATTTGCGCTGCACGTGTTGCAGATATACAAAGCAAGAACATAATTATTCCCGTCTCCTAGTTCCAAATTTACACATGTGGAACTTAAGTTTCTTGCTGGGACAAAGTGTCATATCAAGCACTACCTTGTGAATGAGCAGCTAAGGTACCTACAGTCCTGTTACTAGTCCAAGTAACAGGGCAGAAGGTGCACTGCCACCCTGGCAAGCAGCATGCTGTCAAAGTTATGATGTGACCAGCACATTTAACAATTTCAGTCAGCCCATCCAAACAGCAAAGACAGGTGTGGCCAAATTTCACAGAAGTTCAGGAATATTCAAGTTCTCATTTCTAATCAGCATGAGCTGCACACAACACTCAACTCTAATTCGATTCCCTAATTGTACTGTCAAGAAGAAACACGAGTGTGTTTGTTCACACATGGGCCCCATTTACTGGGATAGTCTCAAACAAAGCATTGATTAGATTTAGCATAGTAGAATTTAGTTTTTATTGTATACCATTAAGTAGTTCTTCCATGGCTTATTCACTATCTGCGCAAGATCAACATTTATCAATCAGTTCTGAAAATAAACCAATAAAGCTATCTGTTTACACCCAATGACTAAAAATAGTTACTGGTTTTTCACTGTAGCAATCCACGGTTATCAGCACTTCCACCCTTCATGCACATGCCAAGTGTTAACTATCCTAGACTACGCCCACTTTGCCAACTTTCCAACTATTAATTATTATTCTTTATTGTTATGA
The DNA here is from genome assembly GCF_030144855.1 of Hypanus sabinus. Classification (NCBI taxonomy): domain Eukaryota; kingdom Metazoa; phylum Chordata; class Chondrichthyes; order Myliobatiformes; family Dasyatidae; genus Hypanus; species Hypanus sabinus. Next base: position 44,323,766 of record NC_082727.1, read on the forward strand.
ATGGGTCCAGTTGGAATAAAGGGTGGATGCCAGTTCTCAACAGAGCAGCTTCAATTGGTGCAGGAAGACAGTGCCTTCAGAACGGACATGTTGCATGACCAATGGCAGGAGGAGTGCGGATTGGCCCAACCACATGACAAGCTGTGCATCTTGTCAGAGGGGTATAGTGGTGGTACCTATGATTGTGGGCGTGTTGTGAGATCACCAAGAGGACCATGGAAGTGCTGAGCATATATATACCACAATGGTAACAACACCAGAACCAAGGAGAATAGGGATGTGCAGCTATGAAGCCATTTCTCTGTTTACTGGAGTCCTTCCACTGAGTTCATTTAGTCAATCTCCAGGGAAATATTACTTCATCAGCTAAGGGCAGAAAATCACTATTTCAAAATGGAGACTATTCAGCTGATGAGATTGACTCATCATTTGAGAATCAGACAAATGTTTTAAAATATCTCCCTTTGCAAAATTCATATTCTGTTCTTGTCGTATGGTTGATTTGGTTGAGGAAGAGAGTTGTTATGAGGGTGGTACACCAGCGCAGCTTATGCCTAAATATGGCCTAGAATCAGCAGAAAAGGCAGAACATATAAGCACATCTGCAGGCCTTGGGTGCTTGTGCTAAGCCATGGTGATCAGTGAGAAACAGAAGAACCTCTTCCATGCCTACTCTGTGTTCCATGATATAACTCTGTGTTCAACCAAGACTGAAGTCTATTCCACAAGCCGGTAATAAAGCTGAATTTATATTACGTTCTCACTTCGTAGTGAATATTTTAATTTTGCCATTTTTTGAAAGAAGTTTGTTTGCTAAAAACCTTCACTACTTGTAATGCTCTATAAATTCTTTCAAGCTCTTTTTCTGGTCCCAACAGACATTGCTTCTCATATTTCCCTTCATTGCCCAGGCATGGGATTACTTTCAATGAGGACACTGAATTCTTCTAAGTACTTTTAAAATATTCCTTTAGCAACGCAAACTTCATAGACACAGCTCCATCCATGAATATAATCTTCAAAGGAGATGTGGATTCAGTAAACTGTCTGCATTCCTATGAGCTGCTGTCCACAGAAGGAATTAAACACAAGAGTAAATTTGATATATCAGTAAGTCCATGACCGCAAGATCCTGGTTGAGATGGAGTGTGCAGAACTGAAAACTGTGGCGTTAAGTGAAAAAGTACATTGAATGAAGAATGGTGGGGAGGGCAATAGAGGACATATGGACATTGGAAATGGTAAAGACATCCAAAAGAGTTATGGTGGCAAAGATTTGGAAGCAAAATCATCTCCTACATTTTAACATTGCAGGACTGAGAAAAGAGAAAATGGCCAAAATTCCTGCTGAAAATACATTTTGACTGGATATCGGCTGCTGCTAATGCATCAGAACTTAAAATCACTTTTCAAGAAATGGGCTGGTTGTTCTTCAAGCATCAGGGTGCCAGGTGCTTGAAGAAAATTGATGGGAAAAACTGTCAACATTCTGTTGTTAAAATAGCAAGGCACTTGCAGGGGAGACAGCGAGAAAAGTTATTTTATTTTCCCCAAATGGAACACCTCAGCTGGAGGGCCACTCATTTCCTCTAAGACTGTTGCTCAACCCCCTTCAAAGTCATTCCTCAATTGATATGCCACCAGTCTCAGGACCTGCACTAACCAAAGCCTCAGCTTAACTGAGAAAACCACAGGAGCATCATTAAACAGCATACTGAAGCAACTAAACCTGACTTTTGGACAAAGATTTAAGCACCAGGCTGAATCGGAAAGGTCGGGTACAGTCCAAATTGAGACGGCGGGGTCCAGGCCCCAGAGTGTATTCAACCGACTGAACCCAATGTTTGGACAACGTTTGGCCCAGACTGGAAAGGTCAGGGTGTCGGGGAGGTGAGGGTTGGGCTAGTTTAGCTCGCTGCTCTGCCCTGTGCTGAACTAAGGGTCTGTGGATGGACTCTGTTTGTGGACTTCAGTTCAAAAGATTATTTGCTTATGTTTATTGTTTGCATGATCTGTTTTTTTCCTCCCCAAGACTTGAGGTGGACATGCAGATGTTAGTGAAGCCCTGAGCTCGGTGAGTCCCAAGGGCGAAGACAGAATCTAGTGAGTCCACGAGCAGAAGCTCCTACGTTGGGTTGTCCAGAGTTCACCAGCCCAATGTCTGTGAGGCCAGGACAGGGTGTGAAGGATGGAGGCCTGCTGTGTCTGTGAGGCTGATAGACTGGAGGCAGGGACTGGATGGTTAAAGCTGGAGGCCTGTCTGTGTGTGTGAGTGGGAAAGGGGGTTGCTTTGTTGCTGCTGCCGCTTGTGTTCTACTGCTCAACATTGTACGCATGACATGTTTACACTGGATATTTTCAACACTTGCCATCTACCCCCAGCACATCCTTTGGTGCCTCGGTTGTGAATGCAAAATGACATACTTCACTGTATGTTTCAAAGTGATAAATACATCTGAATATGGATCACGACACAAAAACCACAAAATACCTCTCCTCTCCTCCCTCATACCCTCTGATGCACCTCTCCAGAATTTGCAATGAAGCCCCAGGCACATTGGACTGCAAATCCAATAGGATTCCAGCCAGACTGTCATTAAACCATGAAAGTTACTCGTGAATGCCGTGTGTGTGTATGTGTGTACATATGTGAAAGAGATTAAAAGTGAGTCTGTAAGTACATTTGACATGTTCAGCAAGGCACTTTAACCACACTCTTGTATAAAATGTCACAAGCCTCACAGTCATCTTCAGTATTTTACTTAGTTAATTGCTTGAAGAGTAAAGCTGCAGGAAATGGTTCGGCCTCTGAACCTTCAAAGAGTCGATTACACAGATAGGGCTTCTCAGCTCGGACAAACAAACTAGGTTGGAAAACAGACTGGGGAGCAGCCTGTCCTGCTGAAGAGTCTCAAACCAAAATGTTGACAGTTCTCCTTTCCATAGATGCTGCCTGGCCTGCTGTGTTCCTCCAGCATTTTGTGCACTTTGCTTGGATTTCCAGAATCTGCAGATTTTCTCTTGTTTTTGTTGGGGAGCTGACTCAAGTCAAGTCAAGTTTATTGTCATTTTGACCATAGACTGCTGGTACAGTACACAGTAAAAATGAAACAACGTTCCTCCAGGACCCTGGTGCTACATGAAACAACACAAAACTACACTCGACTATGTGAGACAACACAAGTAAAGACTACAAGTTTAGACTACGTAGAACAACATAAAAACTGCAGTAGACCACAAACCTGCACAGGACTACATAAAGTGCACAAAACTGGGAAAAGGGGATTCACTTCCAAATACATCACCAGCCCACTGCTTCAATGACTGAGTTCAGCTAATTTATAGTGTGAACTGGGTAATTTAATGTCAAAGACAGAGCAAATACTCAGTGGCCTATAAAGAGGTTTCTTTTGCAAAAGAGGAACTTCGACTGCTATTAAAATTATAGTTGTAACAGCTTCATGCCATCCACAGCCTGACAAATCTAGAAATTGAGGATGGTTTGGTTCAACTTGCTCAATGACTCAGGAACAACTTCTTCCCCTCCACATCCGATTTCAGAATGGACAATAAACCTATGAATACTGCCTCTGTCCTGAGAAAGGGCCTCAGTCTGAAACACTGACTGCACTCTTTTCCATCGATGCTGAATTCCTCCAGCATTGTGTGTGTTGCTTGCATTTCTAGCGTCTGCAGATTTTCCCTTGTTTATGTTTGGTTTTTCTTTCAGTAATTTTTCCTTCTCTCTTTGCACTACATTTAGTTTTATATATTTTACATACAATTACATAGAAAACCCATTCTATCCAAATGGGTGGGTATTGTAATAAGGAGCTCTTAAGTCTTTTGCCCTCCCGAAATCCGCCGTAAATTTCATCGTAAGGATTTGAATTCTGCTGAAAGATGACTGCACTTTACTGTAATGGAGAGGGACTGCCTGAACTTGAGGGTAGGCACACTGGAGATTCAGAGCAAAGGCAGCAGAATAAGGCTGGAGATCACGTCTACTTTGAAGGACCATAGAGGCAATTGTTGGGTCACAATCTTGAGTTGATTGAATGGTTAGGAGAAAGAAGAATGTTTAATGGAAGACTTCCATTGCCTTGCGGGTAGTGGTCAGATGGTTGGGGCTTGAGCCGTTGGAAACTGCCGAGCTTTGAAAATCACAAAAGTAAGTGAGGTCAGAAGATCAGTGGGGTCTAGGAGCACTAAACTTCTGTCCAAGAGTTGAAAACAAAAGTGGTGGTAGAGAGATCCAAAAGGATCAAACATAATTAGCTACCTAGTATAGGCTGGCCCACTGTCTCTGCAGTGCTCTTTGCAAAATTAGCAAACATCTTTTGACCCATTGGCCCATTCTCATATGGAACCTAAATACCAAAGGTCTTCGGCTCTTACAGCCTCACATTGCAGGCTACAGATGAAGGCCAAGGCCAACTTCAAACCTGAAAAGATCCTGGTGCCCACCACAAAGCAAAATAAAAATTATGTTCATTCTGCCACATCAATACCAGCAATGAAACAGATCTACCCTCCAGCAAAATATGATTGACAAGAAGGTAGTAGGGAAGGCTAAAGTATGGACCCATCACAACGGGCAGCCTGTTTCATTACATCATGGCAACACTCCAGGTCCAGACACTGACCCCTCCTAAGTCATCATCATCTAAGCCAGAGATTTTTTAAACGTTCACATTACCCGTGCCATTTTAGGCACTGGTGACGACTGGACTGACCACTGCCTGATCCACTATAATCTCAGTGAAACTGATCTCAAAACATTGGTTTCATCAGATATGTAGCCATCTGATCAATGTTAAAGTTCTCAGCAATCAAAGGCAATTCTTTTCAGTCAGACAGGTTTCAGAAAACCTGTCATCACCCAGATTACAGGAGCTGCAGAAGGCCACCAAATCTGCTGTTACTGGCTCTCAGCTTCTCTGTTTCGAAGAACTCAAACTGGTTTGATAAGAATGACAAGGAAATGAAGAAGCTAATTAACCATAAATACATTCCGATTCTGGAATGAAAGCTCCTCCTTTATTGAAGGGAAAAGAAATCAATCGCCTGTAACCTCAGGAGATAAACAGTAGTTCTACTTGTCACATGTACATCAAAATATACAATGAAATGTGTCGTTTACACCAACAACGGACACAGTTCAAGAGTGCACTGGGGCAGCCTGCAAGTGTTGCCGTGCTTCCAGCACCCACATAGCATGCTCACAATTTACTAAACCAAACCGGCAAACCTTTGGACCATGTGAAAAGACCGGAGCACCCGGCGGAAACCCACACAGTCATGTGAAAAATATATCAGCCCCTTACGGACAGTGGAGGGATTGAATCCTGAATGCTGCCACTTCTACACTGTCAAAGCCGTCCAATACACTTACACCCTAGACTCTCACCACTGAAAGTACAGTGATAAATTCGCCAGGGAGACAGCAGCCAACGATGTCCCCAGATGAAGCATTCTGAATGCACTCTCAGTCTTGACTTTGTCCATGATGTGTCCTTAATGCCATAACCCGAACAACATATTTGGCCCACCCTTGCTGCTACTTTGATCAACCAAAAAAATCAAGAAGTCCCCATCTCATTTCAAAAATAATAAGCCATGGAAGCAGATGGTATTCCTGTCAAAATCCAAAAACTCAGTTGTGAAAGCTTCAGTCACAAAACCACCATCACGATGTCCTCAACCGGGGACTCTGAAGATGTCAAAACAATGAACATCTGCAAGCAACGAAACAAATCCAAGTGTAGTAATTGCAGAAGGATCTCCATGCTATCTGTAACAAGAAAATACATTGCCAGGCTCCTCTTCAACTGCCTCCTCTATATTCCTCAATCAAAATGTGGATTCCACCTATCCAGAAACATAGTGAGCATGATTGTCACTGTCTCCAAGAAAAATCCAGCAAAGAGCATCAACCATGATATATCGCCGTATTTGACTCACTGGAGACTTTAACTTCATCAGTCAGAAGGTACTGTAGAAAAGCCTTCTCAAACTCAGCTGCCACAGATTTCTACTCCATACTGTGTTTACTCAATGACTGTATACAATCCATGATGCAAACAAACAAAGCCAATCTCAGTGCAGATCCATGTCAAACAAGGCCGTGTTATAGCCACAACACTTTTCCCAATCTTTCTTGCCATACTATTGCATCCCATTTCCAACTAACTTCCTAGAAGAATGGAGCTAATCTTCAAAAGTCATTGGGAACTCTTCAACCTATGGTACCTGCACTCCAGAACTACAGTACCCAAAGCACATTGGATTACCTCATATTTGGTGGGAAATTATCTTTGATCCTTTTGGACATAATGCTCCCAACTGCCCAATACAATTTTTACCATAAATGAATAAGCACCTGCCACCTGTAAAATATTTACCACTGCCTCAAGCAAATTGGGGCTTTACTCCTGTTAATTGACTTAAATCAAACATAAAAGAATGGGAGAATGTTGGCCCCTCATTTGTACCCCACTTACAGGAGCTTTAATGATAATCCTGTTGTTTACCAAATAATACTGCTAGAAGGAGTGAACTGCTGTCTATCTACTTAAGGGTCTTTTCTCCGCTTCCTCTCAGCATAGGCCCATCCCTGCCCCATGATCCAATCAAACATGTTTGTTGGGTTCCACGGTAGCGTAGTGGCTAGCATGATTCTATTACAGCTCACAGCGCTCAGGAGTTTGGAGTCCAATTATGTAAGGAGTTTACACGTTCTTCCCACAAACTATGTGTGTTTCGTCCGGGTGTTCTGGTTTCCTCCCACAGTCCAAAGACATACTTAGTAGTAGGTCAATTGGTCATTGTAAATTGTCCTGGGATTGGGCTAGGATTAAATAGTTGGGTTGCTAGAAGGTGGACCAAAATAGCCTGTTGCGCACTGTTCTCTAAATAAATAAACAAACAAACATGAACCTTTCAGGACTAAGTAGAAGTCAATCCTATGCTCAGACAACAGATTTCTCTTACAGCAATTTAATTAGACACAAACCCAATAATGACTCAGGCCTCCTAGCATTGGGTAGGTCAAGGGCTTGTTTACTCAGCTTGCAATCTGACATTCCAACTTGTTCATCTTTTGCTCCATTGCTCATCAGTACAAAGGCTGACTGTGCATTTTCTTTTGCAGTGCTCCTTGTTTTGCATGCATCATCACGCTTTGCAAGTGTGGTATATGTGGTACCATGAAAACAACTATTGGGTAGAATGCTAACATCATAGCTTCACGAAACAGATTGTGACTGCTTTTCAGTATTGAGGCTGAGGGTAGTTAAGGAGCTTCTGACATGGAGGTGAGTCCAGACCAGAATTCCTATCACAGCTAAAAGCAATTAAAGGAAATAATAAACCCAACAAATTTAGTGAAGTGCTTCCTTTATTGCTGAAGATGTACAGTTGACTTTACATCCATAAGAAAGCCCAATCTTCCTGCTGGGAGAATGTGAAGCTGTAAATCTCTCAGCCACTGCACAGTAAGTGAAGGAGAAACACAAAGATACTGAAGAAAGAAAGTGAAAATAGTGACTGGCAAAAGAGAATTAAAAATGACAGATATGTACTGAATTTACAATCATTTTCTGAGCCCTGTCTGACAGGTGTAGCCTGATGAATTTAACTACAATTATATTCTTGTCATGAGTCAATGTATCAGCCACAGAGATCTAGATTGATAATCCCTCACTTAGATTTGTCTAATGTTGACAGCTTGGATTCTATAAAGGTAGATGGAAAGCTGGACAGGGTGTCTGTATGAGAACAGAAACTTTTATGCCATCAATTTGGACAGGAGGTAAAAGGGCAGTTTGTCAGTTCACTGTACCAATTCCAGCATTCACATCTGTATGGAGATAAAGGAGATCGAAGCAATCACTAAGTGACAGTTACCAAAGGTATACACATAATCCTGCAATCATCAGTGCAGAGAAGTAAAACTCAAGATGTGCTTTCTGATTTGAAGAATTAAATGAGGTGATGGAGTTATACATATAACACGGGCCTGGAGCAGTGCTCAGACTAAAGGGTGAGCTGGTAGATGAAAAGTGAACTACGGGTAATGGGGTGTAACGTGCTCTATCAACACACTTTTATAACCAGAGACTAAAAAGAAATGGCAGGATAAAGTGACAAATTCCTGAAGGCTTCAGCAGGTCTTTTTACAGCCACCATGGACAAAAATCATGCAAAAATAGAAACAAACCCCTCTAGCTTTCTTATCAAAAGACATCAGTGATACAGGCATCGTTGATGCCTTTTTGAGAAAAAAAAAGGGAGGGATGACCTTAAGAGTAAAATAGAGTTAGTCAAAGATGGTGTCATAAAAATTCGTCACATAAAAGGTGATATGAAGATGAGATAACTTCCCTCAAAGGGATGCAAAGATATACTGACATTTACTGTTATGCAAGGTTAACAAAGACTATTGAACTAAAATCAGCCATTATATAAATGAATGTCAGAACAGACTCAAGACTTTGAAGGACCTACTCCTCCTGCTAATGTAGGAAGACATTTTCACTTTGGGCATATGATAACAGCACTTTCCAGTACAGGCAACCCAGGTTCAATTCCCGTCGCTGCCTGTAAAGAGTTCGTATGTTCTCCCCCTGTCCACATGGGTTTCCTCCCACAGTCCAAAGACGTACTAGTTGGTAGGTTAATTGGTCATTATCAATGGTCCTGTGATTAGGCTAGGGTTAAATCGGGGGATTGCTGGGCAGCATGGCTCAAAGGGTTGGCAGGTCCTGTTTCACAAGGTATCTTTAAATTCAAAACAGCAAATAAAATTTGACTAATTGCTCTGGTGATATCACATATGGACTAAATAAAATGTACTTTACTTTTTCTTTAGTATCAGTACAGACAATATTTTTTGAAAATTTACATACACTTACTATGAGATAAGTATTCATTTCTTTAATAAACGCGGATAATATCTTTGGCCCTTTGGTTTATAAAATCCATTCTCTCAAGTAAAGCCTTGCCCCTTTCTTCTCTTGGTCTTATAACTTTCACTGTGCCTGCCTTTCTCTTTTCCTCTCTCTTGTATCACTCTATACCACGCTTCTTGAAAGACATTTTACCACTCCCTACTCTTAGAAATCCTTTCTTCTCCCTACGTTTGAGACCTATCAGCTGAATTCCTCATGAACAAGGTAAAACAATAAGATATAGATTTTTATCTTTGAAAGAAAATTCTAAGTGTATTTTTATAATTTCCAACTTCAAACTGAAGTGTGTGTGTCTTTATTCATGTTCATGTGTTTTTCCAGATGTTCCATTTTAAATTCATAGTTCCCATGTTCATTATTAGAAGCCCTGATTGAAGAAAAACTGCATGTTACATTCACTGCATGTTGGCATTTAAAAGCGTTTTCAATCCTTACTGAAGTCTAGATAATATTAGAGCCCTGTCTGTGGTAGGCAACGAGACAATAGTTATGACATGTCCGTATCTGTGGTAGGTAAAGGAACAACCGTTTAGTGTTCATGGCACCAGTCAATGAATGGAACAGCTAGATTGCCAAAAGAGTGGCATTTTACAAACTTCAGACAAATAAAATTTGCATTATGAAGATTAAAGATAAAATTATTTACAGCAGTTTCTACTATCCAGAGACAGTTACAGCAAGCCAAAAGACAAAAGTATGCCCAAGGAGAAAGGTCAATATTTTCTCAAGCAACATTTTGACATAAAAACTGTTCTTAAAAAAATACTGATAGCTGATTTACTGGTTCCCACAGCAATCTTTTTTTTTGCATTTGGTGCAGAAGTGAAACATGGACTGAGAATCTGGCTGAAGACTGTAGAGTAAAAGGAATTGTCAGGTCTTCCATATTCCCACTGCCTTCATGCTTGCTGTGCCCTAACCTATCCAGATTTCCTTATTGGGACTCGGTTGGTTTTAATACTTCCACCTTTGCTTTCAATTCTTTATTCTGTAAGTCTAATCTTCTGCAGTCTTACAATCATTTGAGCTCTCTATCTTCCTTCAGTTTTGATCTCTTCATATTCCAGTTTCTTTGTTCCACCATCAACCTTCACAATCCTAACACTCTCTGGAATTTTATGCTTACATGTATCCACCTGTAAGAATATAAAAATATTGGACGAAGTATTGGGGGTAAACCACTCTTAAGCCTGGGATGTTATGTTGAAGTTGTATAAAATATTGGTGCGGCCTAATTTTGAGCATTGTGTTCGTCTTTCCTACCAACAGGAAAAATGTAAATAAGGTTGAAAGAGTGCAGAGAAATTTTTACAAGGATGTTGCCAGGAATGGAGGATCTGAGTTAAAAGGAAATATTGAATAGTTTTGGACTTTTGTCCTTGGAACGTAGAAGATTGAGGGCAGAATTGATACAGGTATACAAAATTATGAGGGGTATAGATAGGGTAAATGCAAGCAGGCTTTTTAGACTGTGATTGGGTGGAACTACAACTGGAGATTATGAGTTAAAGGTAATAGGTAAAAAGATTAAGGGGAACATGAAGAGAAACTTCTTCACTCAGAGGGTTGAGAGAGTGTGGAATGAGCTGTTAGGGCAAGAGGTGGATGTAAGTTTGATTTCAACATTTAAGAGAAGTACATGGATGAGACGGATATGGAGATCTATGGCGCCGGTGCAGGTTGATGGGAGTAGGCAGCTTGAATGTTCTGGCATGGACTGGATGGGCCAAATGGCCTGTTTCTGTGCTGTGCTCTGCTAAGACTCCATGACTCTAACAAGCCCTGCACAGCAAAGGCCATTAGACCATAAGACAAATGAGAGAATTAGGCCATTTGGCCTATCAAGTCTGCTCTGCAAATCAATCATGGCTGATCTATTCATCCACCACACCACATTCTCCTGCTTTCTCCACGTAATCTTTGACGCCCTTACAACTCAAAAACCTATCAGCCTCCTCTTTAAATATACCCAGTGACTTGGCCTCCACAGCCATCTGTGGCAATGAATTCCACAAATTCACCAGTCTGGCTAAAGAAATTTCTCCTCATCTCTGATCTAAAGGGGCTTCTTTCTATACTGAGGCTGTGGCCTTTTTTCCTAGACATTTGCGGTGAAAAAATTCTTTCTGAAACCCTATTCTTTGTTTCTATAACAGGATATGTCTGTTAACTGGAATAATCCTTTATCATTCACTGGCCCATGTAAACTAAATGATACAACACTCTCAGTTCATTAGAAAATATTACATCCTCCTTCCTGCACTTATCTCTTGCCTAACCTTGCCTTTATTTAAGCTTCTTTCCAGTTCCAGCCAAAGATGAACATCCTGAATTCAGAATACAACTGCCCACATTAATCAATTCTCAGTTCAACACTCAGTCAGCTTCCTGCCCCCTCTGACCCGACCCTCATCCTGCTATCTGACCCAACCCATTTTATACCAGCCAGGTCCCAATACGATACCTCTAATCTGCCCCAAATTCAACCCCACCCTTCATAACATCAGCTTTCTCTATGACCTGCTGTACTCTGCCACACAGGACACTGCATGATTATTCCATGTGGTAAAGAGGTGGGTCTGGCATGGCAACTTCATTGGAAGAAAATGTTCCCATTGCCTGAGGCAGCTAAGCCGCTGCTTCCTAACAAGTCATTCCAGGGGTCAGACAGAACATAGTGCAAATATTTAGTAAGGAAGTTGTAAAAACACTCGTGGCACTTCACAAAGTACAATCAACAAACCAAATCACTTTTCTTTTCAAAAGGCAGCTTCAGCTGGATAAACAATACAGCTGTCATGAGATGGCAGGGTCATATATGAAACAATCTTCTTCATGAAGGCATGCGTTCGCACATCATTGAAGTTCAAGTGGGATGATATTACCTGGAAGAAGCACAGAAAGTAGCAAAGACGTAGACTATACTCTGCGTGGGAGACTTCAATGCCTATGACCAACAGTGACCAAGCTGCAGTACTCAGCTGGCAGATAGATCTGCAGTATAGAGCAAGTGAACTAACATGAGCATAAAACTTCAAGACCATGAGTAAAATTAGGCTATCCAGCCCTTCAAGTCTGCTCCACTATTCAATCATGGCTGATTTTCTTTTTCAGCCCCATTCTCCAGCAACCTTTTAACCCCTTACCATTAATGAACCTGTCAACCTCTGCCTTAAAATACAGCCAATGGCTTAGCTGAATGAGGGATAAACCTATCAGACCTCGTCCTCTATAACCTACCAGTAGAAGATGCGCCTGGAGTGACTACTATACAGTCTCCGTGGGGAGGAGAAGTCCCATCTTCATATCAAGGATGCACCCCACTATTTTTGTGGCAATAGATAGAACAGGCTCAGAATAGACTTGGCTCATTAAAACTGGCCGTCCACAAGGCACAGTGGATAATTAGTAGCTGCACCATTGCTCATGATCAGACATCTCTCTCACTGAATTATTCAATTCATGCCAGTATATCAACCCTGGTTCAATGAGTTGCGTAGGACTGTACTCCAGGAACAACACCAGACAGATGTAAAAACTCAGCTGCAACCTGATAAGCTGCAGGCACATGTGTACAAATTACCAAAAACATGCCACAGACAAAGCTAAACGATCCCACACAAATGGATCAAGTCAAAGCCATGAATTCTGGAGAAAAAAAAATTACTCATCAAATGAAAAAAGGACAATCATAAAATATAATCAGCCTCCTGCTTTTGAAAAACAAATACGTGGCTGAAACCTTCACAAATATGTTCAATCAGACATCGTGTGGATAATCCATCTCAGTTTCCTCCCAAAGAATCCATCATTACACATACCAACCTTCAGCCAATTCGGTTCACTCCATGTGATGTCCAGAAATGGCAGAAAGCACCTGAAACAGTAAGAATTGCAAAATGAAATAATATCCTGCCTGTGAAGTAGCCTGCAGAACTGAAGAAATAGTTGTGTCTCTCACCAAGGTGTTATAATGCTGGCATCTAGTCAAAAATAGTGAAAAAGATGATTTGTCCATATAAATCAAGATAGATCCAAACCAGCCAATTACAGACAACCAACCTACTCCAAGTCATCTGCAAAGTAACTGCAAATGCCATCAGCGGTAACATCTAGCAGTACTTACTCAACAATAATCTGCTCACCAATGCCAGAACCACTCAGCTCTAGCCTCACTCAAATACAAAACTAAATTCCAGGGGTCAGGTGAGTATTACTGTCATTCTTTTTGGTGCAGCTTTTGACTGAGCCTGGTATCAAGACTGAAATCACTGACATCAAGAACGAACACCCTGAAAGACATACATTGCACAAAGGAGGACGGCTGTGGGTTTTAGAAGGTCAATTATCCTGGGCAGTTCCTGGGCCTAATTATCCTGGGCCTGCAGGCATTACAATAAATAATAAGCAAGACAATAGGCACAGTAGAGGGCAGTAAGTTGGTGTTAGTCCAAACTCTGGGTATTGAGGAGTCTGTTACATAGTCTGGTCGTAAGACCCCAAATGCTTCAGTGCCTTTTCCCAGATGACAGGAGGGAGAAGAGCTTTTATGAGGGGTGCGTGGGCTCCTTCATAATGCTGTTTGCTTTGCCAATGCAGTGTGTGGTGTAAATGTCTATAATGGCAGGAAGAGAGACCCCGATAATCTTCTCAGCTGACCTCACTATCTGCTGCAGGGTCTTGCGATTCGAGATGGTGCAATTTCCGAACCAGGCAGTAACGCAGTTGCTCAGGATGCTCTCAATACAACCCCCGTAGAATGTGGTGAGGATGAAGGGTGGGAGATGGACTTTCTTCAGCCTTCGCAGAAAGTAGAGATGCTTCTGGACTTTCTTTGCTATGGAGCTGGTATTGAGGGACCAGGGGAGATTCTCCGCCAGGTGAACAGCAAGAAATTTGGTGCTCTTAACAATCTCTACCAATGAGCCGTCGATGTATCATAAGTTCAGAGCAACAATGTTAACTGATGATTTCATAATGTTCAGTCCCATTTGCAACTCCACAGTAAATGAAACTGTTTTTGCCTACATGTAAGAAGACATCCACAAGCTTCAGGTATGGGGTTATAAATGGTAGAAACTTTTATTGCACAAAGATGTCAATGATCATCTTCAACAAGAGAGAGCGATACAGAAGTCCTCCGTCATCAGCATCCTTACCAATGACCAGAAACTCAATGGGACAGCCACATAACGCCTGAGGCTTCAAACCAGACTCATTAATAATCTGCTCAAAGATGCCCATCTTGGGTTTCTAGTTGGCTCAAGATATTGCTGCAGCTCTGGTTAAAACGTGGATCAGAGGATGGTATTCCAGGAGTAAAGTGAGAGTGGGCTGGATATCCTGGCATATTCACCACCTGACATCTCAATATGTTTCTCCCATCTACAAAGCACAAGACCAAATTACATTTCTGTTCTCTTCTTTGTGTCTGAATAAATAAACTCTTCCTTGCCTGCTTAAAAGCTTCATCATAGGCTCATGGTATTATTTTTCACATGCCTAACAGGAAATGATCAGAACATATTGAAAACATCACTATTCGTGAACATTAGCAAACTCATGTAAAAAATTGAAAGGTGTAGATAGGATAAAAATTGTAAAAGATGTTTTTAATAATCTCTCCACCCCTTATGAATGCTTTACCACATGATCTTCTAGTCCATAGGATTGCAAAATTCACTATCGTGTCTACTTAAGGATCAACACGGGCAACATAGTAAGAACAGATATTGTAAAGTACAAAGAATGAGTATCAGGAACAAACAGGATTAAACATGTTTGGAATTTCTGAACAGATGTACTTTAGGTTGCATGATAAAAACTTGCAACATCATTAGTGAAATAGGAAATAATTACTACACCACGAATAACGTACTTGAATTGAGAGCATTATTGTTGTTCATCATGAGGAAAGCACTGATGCAAAGGCTGAATATTTGCAAAATCTACAGCTCACATCACTCAGAAGGACAACACTCAGTGAATCCCAGCAATGGAAACATTGTGTGAAAGGTCAAACATGAAACTGCAGCACGTCTTAAAGATTAGGCTGAATGCAAAATGGGATCAGGCAGCTAATTTGATAATTACATTCTGCCAGCAGATTTGGACAGTTCACAGCTCAGCTAAGGTCTTGATATTATGGCATTTTACTTGACTCTTAACTCCAACACAAAAACAAATTTGATGGACTTTTCAAGTTACTAGATCATTAGCATTTACAGCTCAATTCAAAATATTCACTGAAAAATGCACAGAAAGAGAAATCTAAAAGATGAAGGTACTATTGATACATTTATTTGTGTGTATTGTACAAAGGGGGAACGTAATAATGTGAGAGCCTTTTGTTAATGATTAAAACCAATTAAGAAATAATTGTAGCAAATAACTCAGAGAGGAGAAGTCGGAGCTGGGGCAGAGGAAATTCGCTGTCTATACAACTGGCCCAGGTGTGAAGTTGGATCACTCTAGGCCAGGGGTCAGCAACCTTTACCACTGAAAGAGCCACTTGGACCCGTTTCCCACAGAAAAGAAAACACTGGGAGCCGCAAAACCCGTTTGACATTTAAAATGAAATAACACTGCATACAACGTTTTTTTTGCCTTTATGCTATGTATAAACAAACTATAATGTGTTGCATTTATGAAATTGATGAACTCCTGCAGAGAAAACGAAATTACATTTCTGCATGCAACAAAAACATTTTGAACTCCGAAAAAAAGACGTTGGGTTGAAAGTTACTTTTAAGTAAAATACTCAATGTCTATTTGAGTCCTTCTTGTATTTATGAAAAACGCCGAACTTAAATTTTCCGCCAGCAGCAAACCAAAAATATCATCAGCCAGCTGTCAGCCTGAAAAATAAAAGGACTATTTCACTGAACAATGAAAAAATATGAATATACATAAAATAATAGGCAATTAAAATATTTATCATACTTGGTTAATGGGATTTCTGCTCCTGGACCTCAGTGCACAGCGTCTGCACATTAGGGCTGTATGACGTCACCTTCATCTTTACACAGGATCGCAAGCTGTCATCTGTGAAGCATGCGCGATGTTTGTTTTTAATAAAGTTCATGTTGGAGAACACCTGCTCACATACATATGTGGATCCAAAGATCGACAGGACTCCAAGCGCATACTTTTTCATGTTTACATAAATGTCGGGCACAGCATTCCATGTTTCAAACACAAGTTGGTCCGGATTTGGAAGGTTTTCAATATCACTCCATTTGTGATTCTGAGCAAGAACGGCCTTCTGACGGGCAACATCTTCAAGGTCTGCTGTCAAGCGTCTAAACTTGGACACCCATATGTCTTTGTCGGCTATGTCGGCATCTCAAGATCAGGTTGACTCACACCTGCCAATGCAGTCGTATTCAGTAGGGAAGGATCGATGCTTAAGGGAGTGACCGGGAAGGATAATGTGTTTTTTTCCTCTCTGAACTCACAGAAGCGTTTCCCAAACGATGTTTGCATTGCGATGATTGCAGAATGTAAATACTCCGAAATTATCATGTCGTGACCTTGTTTGAACTCTCTCAAATTGGGGAAGTGAGACAAAGTGCCTTTCTGTAAATCTCTGGCAAGCACTGTCAACTTGCGCTCGAATGCCAAGACATCCTCCAACATGTGCAGGGCTGTGCGTCCTTTCCCCTGAAGAGCTGTGTTCAGCGTGTTCAGGTGCGCTGTCATGTCTACCATGAAGTGTAGCTTTTCCAGCCACTCTGGCTGTTCCAGCTCAGGAAAGTTGAGCCCTTTGCTGCCCAGGAAAGTTTTCACTTCTTCCAGACACGCGACAAAGCGTTTCAGCACCTCCCCTTTGGACAGCCACCGGACTTTGTTGTGCAGCAGGAGATCAGAATATGCGCTTTCCATCTCGTCCAGTAACAAACGGAATTGACGGTGATTTAAACTTTTTGCCATTATTTTATTGACAATCTGAATGACAACATCCATTACTTCTGTGCATTCCGGAGGAAATGTTTGAGCGCACAGTGCCTCTTGGTGCAAGATGCAGTGAAAAGTCAGCAGCTTTCTGTCCAGCGACTTCTGCAGTAAAGCCACAAATCCCTTGTGCGTTCCCGTCATATTCGGAGCCCCATCAGTAGCTACTGACACCAGATGGGTGGTCTTTATTCCTTTGGCTCTTAAACAATTCAAGACAGCCTCACAGATGTCCTCCCCCCGTGTTTGGTCTTTTAGAGGTATCAACTCAATCAGTTCTTCCTGTGGCCCGGCAGAGTTTACATACCGGCAGAACAACGCTATTTGTTCAATATCGCCTTTGTCTTTAGACTCGTCACAGGCAATCGAGTAGGCCACAGCTGAATTGATGTCTTTAATTTGCTGTCTTGTGATGTCTTCTGCCATTTTTATGGTTCTGTCTTTGACAGTCTTTGCAGAGAGGGGCATATCCCTGATTTTCTGCACAATTTCACTCTTGTTTTTAAAGTCCGTGAATAGATGTTCTGAAATCTTAATGAAAGATTCTTTTATATATTCACCATCTGTAAACTGCTTCCCGTGCCTGACTATTTCCTGAGCGGCAATATAACTGGCGTATGTCGTTGATTTTCCTGACTTCATCCATTTCTGGAAATGATTTTTGCTCAGATCAACCTTCCGCATCAGTTCCGAAACGGCTTTTTTTCTCTCATCTCCATCCGGATATTTTTGAGCAAAGGCTGTGTGTTTACTCTGGAAATGCCTTGCGACATTTGACTTTTTGTTGTTTGCTAGTTTCTCTTTGCATATTAAGCATACCAGTAAACCAGTCTCGTCAACAGTGAAAGCAAATGAATCTGTCCACGTATCATTAAACGTTCTGTTTTCTTCAGTCACTTTTCTTTTTTTAGAATTCTCCATAGTTGGCTTACCTTGGATCGAAAAATTAAAGAAATCGCGCACTGGCGGGTGTCAGGTATTGGCAGTGGTGACGTATATTAATAGCGATAAAAACACGTTGCAGCGGTGTGTTCAGGCAGTCAGTAAACTGCAGTCGAATAACTTTATTCGAACTAAACAGCCTTGCTTCTAAGCCTCCCTCAACCCAGCCCCCATGGACGCAGATGCTGCAAAAGACACGTACTCACAAACCCCCGTAGGCAATCTCCCTTAGCCGGAATGCTGGCTAATTGAGAGCCGTTTCGGATGTGTCAGAAAATGTGTCGCCACACTTACATTGTACAAGATCACCATAATCTTCAAATTTAGAATTACATTTCAAAAGCTAACAAACTAACATAAAATACATTTTAATTAAATACTGACCAATTATTTCCCAAAGCCACAGGGAGCCGCAGCACAGAGGTGAAAGAGCCACAAATGGCTCGGGAGCCGCAGGTTGCCGACCCCCGCTCTAGGCACTGAGCTGATTTGAAGAGCTTGAGAGTGGCTTTGGGCTGGGCAACAAAATCTTGGCCTGTAATGAGTTGCTGGATGGCATGGTCTAGGCCCCGAGCCTTTTGCAGTAGCCAGGTCCTAGTGCAAGGTACGATACGCTATTTAGACAATTTAAACATTGGCCCAGATCAGAGGCAAGAGCTGATTTCGCTTGCACTCTGCAATGCCCACTCTTCTCTCCAGGGCATCCTTCTGCTGTTTTGTTGTTTGGTCAATTTAAACATCGACCCAGATAGACTGAAAAGACAGGGTTTAGGGATCCGAGGTGACAGCAGAAGGGAAGGTACTTCTGCACGAACTACCCACCAACCTATCCCAAAAGACACCTCCTGTCCAATTATGGAAGAACTGAAATTTCCTACATTGACCTCTTTAGGCACCTCAGAACCCAAAGGAAGTAGGCCACCCTTAATTTCAAGGGACTACCTCAGTAGAAGAAAGAACACTGACACTAATCTTCAAATTTTAATTGCCAAGACATCCTCTTAAGACCACTACTCAAGCACCCCAAGAAGGCAATTGGTATAAAGAGGAAACTTAATTATGCTTAGATGCTCGTAGTCCTATGAGGTAAGTCCGAAAGCAGCTACAGCTGCTTGTCAACATCTAGCTCAATGTCACAATAATCTATCACAAATAATCTAATAACTTTCTTTCTAGATAACGTCGCACTTAAAAGGTAGAGAACATAGGAAAAAAAACTCTCATTTTCTATCCTTCTGTTGAACACCACTTCTAGTTAAATACCACTACTGGTGTGAGTCAAAATGTTTCATGAGCCTTGACTCAGCCCACTATTCTCCTCCACATTAATATCATCAATTATGGGGAACTGAAGAATACCTGGACGAAATCAGACAAGGCAAGAAAAGACACACCAACTGGGATTGTTCCTCTTTGGCTCACTTCGACGATCAAAAGCAACAGAAAGAACCATTGGATAAACTGGGCAACTGATAAATTAACAAGAATTAACGCGGCAGGTTGCTGGATAAAATTTGTGATGGAGTTAACAGACAGACAGACATACTTTATTGATCCCAAAGAAACATAGAAAATAGGTGCAGGAGTAGGCTATTTGGCCCTTCGAGCCTGCACCGCCATGCAGTATGATCATGGCTGATCATCCAACTCAGAACCCTGTACCTGCTTTCTCTCCATACCCCCTGATCCCTTTAGCCACAAGAGCCATATCTAACTTCCTCTTAAATATAGTCAATGAATTGGCCTCAACTGTTTCCTGGGGCAGAGAACACCACAGATTCACCACTCTCTGTGTGAAGAAGTTTTTCCTCATCTCGGTCCTAAAAGGCTTCCCCTTTATCCGTAAACTGTGACCCCTCATTCTGGACTTCCCCAACATTGGAAACAATCTTCCAGCATCTAGCCTGTCCAATCCTTTTAGAATTTTATACGCTTCAATAAGATCCCCCCTCAATCGTCTAAATTATAGTGAGTATAAGCCTAGTCAATCCAGTCTTTCTTCATATGAAAGTCCTGCCATCCCAGGAATCAATCTGGAGAACCTTCTCTGTACTCCCTCTAGGGCAAGAATGTCTTTCCTCAGATTAGGGGACCAAAACTACACACAATACTCAAGGTGCAGTCTCACCAAGGCCTTGTACAACTGCAGTAGAACCTCCATGCTCCTGTACTCAAATCCTTTTGCTATGAATGCCAACATACCATTTGCCTTTTTCACTGCCTGCTGTACCTGCATGCCCACCTTCAATGACTGGTGTACAATGACACCCAGGTCTCGTTGCACCTCCCCTTTTCCTAATCGGCCACAGTTCAGATAATAATCTGTTTTCCTGTTCTTGCAACCAAAGTGGATAACCTCACATTTATCCACATTAAATTGCATCTGCCATGAATTTGCCCACTCACCTAACCTATCCAAGTCTCCCTGCATCCTCTTAGCATCCTCCTCACAGCTAACACCGCCGCCCAGCTTCGTGTCATCTGCAAACTTGGAGATGCTGCATTTAATTCCCTCGTCTAAATCATTAATATATATTGTAAACAACTGGGGTCCCAGCACTGAGCCTTGCGGTACCCCACTAGTCACTGCCTGCCATTCTGAAAAGGTCCCATTTACTCCCACTCTTTTCTTCCTGTCTGCCAACCAATTCTCTATCCACATCAATACCATACCCCCAATACCGTGTGCTTTAAGTTTGCACACTAATCTCCTGTGTGGGACCTTGTCAAAAGCCTCTTGAAAATCTAAATATACCACATCCACTGGCTCTCCCCTATCCACTCCACTAGTTACATCTTCAAAAAATTCTATAAGATTCATCAGACATGATTTTCCTTTCACAAATCCATGCTGATTTTGTCTGATGATTTCACCTCTTTCCAAATGTGCTGTTATCACATCTTTGATAACTGACTCTAGCATTTTCCCCACCACCGATGTCAGACTAACTGGTCTATAGTTCCCCAGTTTTTCACTCCCTCCTTTTTTAAAAAGTGGGGTTACATTAGCCTCCCTCCAATCCTCAGGAACTAATCCAGAATCTAAGGAGTTTTGAAAAATTATCACTAATGCATCCACTATTTCTTGGGCTACTTTCTTAAGCACTCTGGGATGCAGACATTCTGGCCCTGGAGATTTATCTGCCTTTAATCCCTTCAATTTACCTAACACCACTTCCCTACTAACATGTATTTCCCTCAGTTCCTCCATCTCACTAGACCCTTGGTCCCTTATTATTTCCGGAAGATTATTTATGTCTTCCTTAGTGAAGACAGAACCAAAGTAGTTATTCAATTGGTCTGCCATGTCTTTGTTCCCTATGATCAATTCACCTGTTTCTGACTGTAAGGGACCTACATTTGTCTTGGCCAATCTTCTTCTTTTCACATATCTATAAAAGCTTTTACAGTCAGTTTTTATGTTCCCTGCCAGCTTTCACTCATAATCTTTTTTCCCTTTCCTAATTAAGCCCTTTGTCCTCCTCTGCTGGTCTATGAATTTCTCCCAGTCCTCAGGTGTTCCACTTTTTTTTGCTAATTTATATGTTTCTTCTTTGGACTTGATACTATCCCTAATTTCCCTTGTCAGCCATGGGTGCACTACCTTCCCTGGTTTATTCTTTTGCCAAACTGGGATGAACAATTGTTGTAGTTCATCCATGCAATCTTTAAATGCTTGCCATTGCATATCCACCGTCAACCCTTTAAGTATCATTTGCCAGTCTATCTTAGCTCATTCACGTCTCATACCTTCAAAGTTATCCTTCTTGAAGTTCAGAACCTTTGTTTCTGAATTAACTATGTCACTCTCCATCTTAATGAAGAATTCCACCATATTATGGTCACTCTTACCCAAGGGGCCTCGCACAACAAGATTGCTAACTAACCCTTCCTCATTGCTCAATACCCAATCTAGAATGGCCTGCCCTCTAGTTGGTTCCTCAACCTGCTGGTTCAGAAAACCATCCCGCATAGATTCCAAGAAATCCTCTTCCTCAGCACCCTTACCAATTTGGTTCACCCAATCTATATGTAGATTGAAGTCACCCATTATAACTACTGTTCCTTTATAGCACACATTTCTAATTTCCTGTTTAATGCCATCCCCAACCTCACTACTACTGTTAGGTGGCCTGTACACAACTCCCACCAGCGTTTTCTGCCCCTTAGTGTTATGCAACTCTACTCATATCGATTCCACATCCCCCAGGCTAATGTCCTTCCTTTCTATTGTGTTAATCTCCTCTCTAACCAGCAATGCTACCCCACCTCCTTTTCTTTCCTGTCTATCCCTCCTGAATACTGAATATCCCTGGATGTTGAGCTCCCATCCTTGGTCACCCTGGAGCCATGTCTCTGTGAATCCAACTATATCATATTCATTAATAACTATCTGCACATTCAATTCATCCACCTTGTTACCAATGCTCCTCGCATTGACACACAAAGCCTTTAGGCTTGTTTTTACAACACTCTTAGCCCTTATACAATTATGCTGAAAAGTGGCCCTTTTTGCTTTTTGCCCTGGATTTGCCTGCCTGCCACTTTTACTTTTCACCTTACTACTTTTTGCTTCTACTCTCATTTTACACCCCTCTGTCTCTCTGCACTTGTTCCCATCCCCCTGTTACATTAGTTCAAAGCCTCCTGAACAGCAGTAGCAAATGCTCCCCCTAGGATATTGGTTCCAGTCCAGCCCAGGTGCGGACCATCCTGTTTATACCGGTCCCACCTCCCCCAGAACTGGTTCCAATGCCCCAGAAATTTGAATCCCTCCCCCTTGCACCATTTTTCAAGTCACGTTTTCATCCGAAATATCCTCCTATTTCTACTCTGACCAGCACGTGGCACTGGTATTCATCCAGAAATTATTACCTTTGTGGTCCTACTTTTTAGTTTATCTCCAAACTCCCTAAATTCATCTTGTAGGACCTCATCCCGTTTTTTACCTATATCGTTGGTACCTATGTACACCACAACCACTGGCTGTTCATCCTCCCATTCCGGAATGTCCTGCAGCTGCTCAGAGACATCCTTCACCCTTGCACCAGGGAGGCAACGTACCATCCTGGAGTCTCGTTTACAGCCGCCAAAACACCTATCTATTCCCCTTACAATCGAATCCCCTATCACTATAGCTCTCCCACTCCTTTTCCTTCCCTCCTGTGCTGCAGAGCCACCCATGGTGCAATGAACTCGGCTGCTGCTGCCTTCCCCTGATGAGGCATCTCCCCCAACAGTATCCAAAACAGTACATCTGTTTAGGAGGGAGATGACCTCAAGGGACTCCTGCACTACCTGCCTACTGCTACACTGTCTAGTGCCCACCCCTTCCCTTTCTGCCTGTGTAGCCTTTACCTGCGGTGTGGCCAACTCACTGAACATGCTATTCACAACTTTCTCAGCATCACAGATGCTCCAGTATGAATCCAATCGCAGCTCCAGATGCTCAATGCGGTCTGCCAGAAGCTGCAGCTGGACACACTTCCTGCACACATAGTCATCAGGGACACTGGATTTCCCACATGCTGCAAGATGAACAAACCACGGAGCCGATCTCAGCTGCCATGACCCTCCCAATACTTGCCTCGACTTTTGAAACTTTCTCCTTTGAAAGGAAGCCTTACCTCACTTGGAGTGAAGCTCGTCCTCAGCCTCTGCTCACCGAAGCCTCTCGAGACAAAGCCTTCCTACTCTGTCTCTCTCTACTCTGTCGCCCACTACAACGTTGCCCGCCCCGTCTACTGTTCTCTTTAAATACTCACGCTGCCTCACGGTCCGACTTACAATGCGCTTGCGCAGTCGTGCCCCCATTAAACTGCCGAAGAAAATGACCTACTTCCACAAACTGTTCTCTTTAAATACTCCCGCTGCGTCACGGTCTGACTCACACGTGCTTGTGCAGTCGTGCCCCCATTAAACTGCCAAAGAAAAATCCCAAGGGAAATTGGGTTTCGTTACAGTCGCACCAACCAAGAGTAGTGTAGAAATATAGCAACATAAAACCATAAATAATTAAATAATGATGAGTAAATTATGCCAAGTGGAAATAAGTCCAGGACCAGCCTATTGGCTCAGGGTGTCTGACACTCCGAGGGAGGAGTTGTGAAGTTTGATGGCCACAGGCAGTAATGACTTCCTAGGATGCTCAGTGTTGCATCTCGGTGGAATGAGTCTCTGTACTCCTGTGCCTAACCAGTACATTATGGAGTGGATGGGAGACATTGTCCAAGATGGCATGCAACTTGGACAGCATCCTCTTTTCAGACACCACCGTCAGAGAGTCCAGTTCCACCCTAACAACATCACTGGCCTTACAAATGAGGTTGTTGATTCTGTGGTTGTCTGCTACCCTCAGCCTATTGCCACAGCACACAACAGCAAACATGATAGCACTGGCCACCACAGCCTCGTAGAACATCCTCAGCAACGTCTGGCAGATGTTAAAGGACCTCAGTCTCCTCAGGAAGTAGAGACGGCTCTGACCCTTCTTGTAGACAGCCTCAGTGTTCTTTGACCAGTCCAGTTTATTGTCAATTCGTATCCCCAGGTATTTGTAATCCTCCACCATGGATGGAAACAGAGGTCACCGGTGCCTTAACCCTCCTCAGGTCCACCACCAGCTCCTTTTTCACATTAAGCTGCAATTTTATATCTTGAGCCCATGTCAAAATAAATCACATTTCTGATATGAATATCCAACTACTCAAAATATACTTTGATAAATTTACTTTTTACAGATTAATGAATGATTTTAACATTTGATTAACTACTGAAAATTCCATAAACTGTTTGAAATAACAAGTATTCAACGAGCACTGGGACGGCAGGGTAGTGTAGTGGTTAGCGCAACACTTTACAATGCAGGTGACACCTGTAAGGAATTTGTACGTTTTCCCTGAGACCATGTGTGTTTCCTCCAAAGACATAACAGTTGATAGATCAATTGGTCATTGTAAATTATCCCATGACTGGGTACGATTAAATCAAGGGTTTGCTGGACAGTGCAGCTTGAAGGACTGCAAGGACCTACTCCGAGCTGAATCTCAATAAACAGATATGCCAGGTAACTTGCAGATAACAGCAACGTCCTGGGTGGACGTTGAACCTTTGAACGCTACCTTATTTTTTAAATATATATTATTTCTGTTTTTTGCATGATTTCTGATCTGTTCGGTATACATATACTATAATTGATTTACCTGTTTATTTATCTATCTATCTATCTTTCTTTCTTCTATATTATGTTTTGCATTGAACTGCTGCTGATAAGTTAACAAATTTCACAACATATGCCGGTGATAATGAACCAGATTCCGATTCAGATTCTGAATTGTTGAGTACTTAATCAAATTTCACAAATGCTGTTCACTGAAGGGCACTGAAAGTCTATCTGAATGTTGTCCATATATCTTCAAAGCATTTTGACAAGAAAGGACTAGCGTTCTGAGGGTTTCAAAGACATGGACGCAGTGGTCCTTAGAAACTAAAACAGACTTCAATTGTGGAATTCTGTACCAATGCTAGAATTGCCTACCAATATTAAACCCTCCAGAATTCCTCCGTTCTGATATGTGCCTCATGTTTGTCCCTGATCCTGAACAGAATTTAATCCCAGGGCTCTCCAAATCCATCTCAGCACTTCCAACCTAATAACAAAAAGCAAACCAAGGACAACTTTTAGAAACTGAAGTTGAGCTCTTTACTTCAAAGGGGTTTCAACTAAAGAGTTTAGCCTTCCTTGAACTAATGGAAGGGAGTTGTAAATAACGAGAGACACTTCATATTGTGGAATACGACAGACGATGATTAATAAATATTTTTAAAAACTACCATTTAGTCACCACTTCCAAGACATCATCCTTCTAAACCTGAATAAATATATTGTGTATTCTGGAATTATGTCCTGGGGATTAACAACTTCTGTGTTAATTTGTTGGAATCTGTTCAGTTTGGCACTGATAATTGCAGAGGCGACAGCTGGCCCTCAGCATTTATGATAAAAGAGAAATGAAATTCTGATAAGGTTCAGAGTCTTTGACTTAATCCATCAATTCTGTACTTCTTGCTCGTGTGTGACCAGAACAAGGCAGCATTAAGCATTGATGAAAACATTGAGTTGGGATGAGATATATGAAGAACACTCCCAACTGTCATCAGTTCTTACCTGCTGCAGTGTGAGGTAGATGACATGAATGAGTGTAAATGGTAGCTCAAAGATTCAGCCAACAAATATTTAACAAACATTTCAGAATAAGAAACAGGATTAATATCACCGGCCTATGTCATGAAATTTGTTAACTTGGCAGCATCAGTGCAATCCATGAATAATATAGGAAAAAACTGTGAATTGCAGTAAGTATATATGTATATTCAATAGTTAAATTAAATAAGTACTGCAAAAACAGAAATTTAAAGAAATTACTGAGGTCGTGTTCATGGGTCCAGTGTCCATTTAGGAATCGGATGGCAGAGGGGAAGAAGCTGTTCCTGAATCACTGAGTGTGTGCCTTCAGGCTTCCGTACCTCCTTCCTGATGGTAACAAGGAGAAGAGGGCATGTGTTGGGTGGTGGGGTCCTTAATGAAAGGCACCGCTTTTTTTTGAGGCACCACTCCTTGAAGATGTCTTGGATAATATGGAGGCTAGTACCCATGATGGAGCAAATTAATTTTACAACTCTCCAGCTTACTTCAATCCTTAATTATCTAGTTACTTACCTAGCTGCATATGCACATACTGAATAAAGAAAAAGAATGCAAATAAATGTCAGATATGATGTATTAAATTGCTGAGAGATTTACTTAACTATCTGCATATACACAGGTTGAATAAAAAGATGCAAATGAAGTCAGAAATTGATGCATTACTTGGTGAGAAATTCATCTGTGGTCTGCAATGTTCATTAGATCAGCACATTTTCAAGCTGCCTCAAAATCCACTGACATCTGATCTAGGGATGAATTTCTTAGCAAACAGGGTTTATTTTTTTCTTTATGGAAGGCCTGGTAGCTAAAAAATGTCTATTACTGCAGGTTTTTTTTTCATCTTAAGCCATTTCTGTTCCACAGCCTGATTCCTACAGCTAGTTCTGAGCTGTAGAACTCATGGCGTGTGCCCTTCCAAGTTGACAGTAAAATTGGGTTCCAGTCAAGTACAAAGTAGCCCTGTGAAAAAAGGAAGAAAATGGGACAATGACCTGATAAATGGATTAAGTTTGTTCCACTGCAACTGGTCAATAGCTCCCCAAAATAGCAACAAATAAAGTCCAACCTGACCCAGTTTACCACATCGAATTCAGACAAGGAACTGAAAATTTTGAACAAGTTGTATTTGGTAATACCACGTTTCATCAGAAAAAAATTTGACGATTTGGCACTTTATCATGTAATACATAGGATGGTTAGAAAGAGGCATGAGGGGTCATTTATTTATATAATCCAAAGTTTAGGAGAAAAACAACACCAATAGCTTCAGTAACAAGAGTTTTGAAATTTCTGGCATTATAAAAGGGGTCAAGGACAAAAGTGCTCTTCATGTTCCAATAACAAATTCAGAAGCTTGTTAGATCAAATCACCAAACTGAGGCTGAGTCAGAAGGCCCAATGATATGTGATGATTCTGATTCACAATATCCTGCTTTGATCCCAATGAATAAGTTAGCTTCAGAACCATTACACATATCTCCATCCTCCCGACATAAATGCACAACAATATTTTTTTTTAAATGGCATGTCCTAACAAAAGCTATATGGGTATATTTTAACAGGTTATTTGGAAATATAGTCAAATAAACATTCAATAAACTTAAAATGCATTAGAGGAAACACCTCCTCCTTCTGTAGTTCCTGCCCTTCACAGGACAGTAAAAACTGATGGCTACTTAGAGCACAGTTTCTATAGCTTCACATTCGGGCAGTATTTTATTGTTTGTCCTTTGATCAGATAAGAGAAAACACGTTTGGCACACAGTGGCTTTACAGTAACTGGACCATTCATCAACATTTAACATGATGGCTCATGCGATTGTTAGAAACTATTAACAAAGCATAAAGAAAAACTTTTAAGGAATATCTATGAGATCATTATCTTATCATCGTTGAATTGTTTCCATGTGCTCTCATACAGTTGTTATGGTATATTCTGATGTTATGGAAAATAGAAACTATTAAATTTCAACAGCAACCAGTCTTCAGATCTGAATGTTAATTGTAGATTGAATTTAAAATGCAGCTCAGAACAATGGAACTGCAGACTGGGGTCAACTGCAAAACAGAAAACACTCCACTGACCAATAAACACCCAAATGACCTGAGATGTCTGCATATGCATGAATGCAGCTCAGAGATGGTGATCATTAGCATTCAATTTAGGGTGTCTGGAGTGTTGAAGTGAAGATCTACATGTTTGAAAGTTATATGCAACTCAAAGGAAGCATTCTGAATGAATTGTAACTATAGAAATCGTCCTGCTGTTACCTTTGATCTTTAGCATATAAAAATGTGATGTAATGTTGGGTCAGGGAGCCTTTCTCCAGAGTGACTCAAAATGCCGTCGGGTTCTGTGTGCCGAATAAAGTTTCATACCACCCATAGCAAAAACTCTGTGACCACGTGCAATTGCTCTGATTAGATTACCCCAGGACCAGAATCAGTTCATCAAACAGTTCACAAGATGGAGGTTACATAGCAGCTTCACAAAATGGCAGCCTCTATCACCTGCAAACACATGGTAAGAGCAAAGATGATTGGTGTGTCTGATTCCTGAGATCTTGAATTTGATGTTTCCTTCCATATTTTAATTCCTCCATGGCCAACTATGTCTCTCTCTGGTGGCTTTCATTGACAGACACCCTCAACATCACCGGGTGAGACTGATAGCTAGTATTTTGTATGGGTGGAATGACCAAATAGGAGTGCTTTCCAACAGCAAATAATAAAGCATGTACCAGTTTCAGGAGGGAAGTAAAAATATTACTGATCACGTGCCGCTTATCCACTCCACCTCCTACAGAGTACAAAGAAGGCAGAGTTGACACTCAGCAGAAATGTATTCTTTTCCTGTTCCAAACTATGTGATAACCTTTAATCACATCAGCACCAAGGAGTGCGAGGTTCTAGCTAAAAAAGCAGTCTATTGGGCCAAAATATTTCCCAAATGACTAAAATGAGGAATGCCTTTTCAGGTTATATTACAGTGCCATATGCATAAATGCTTACTAAGCCGCCCATGGCTGATCTGGCAACATGTGAGATGGTCTCATGCCAGATGACAACATTCCGTTTGGTGATGTTGCTTCTGGCATACTTACAGTACAGATTGGAACATTCAAAACATTTCTTCCTCAGTTGCTTCATGCAAATTACCTTCTTAATTTCCATTTGTTCCCATCTTAGAACAATGCAAAGACAAACCTCATTCAGCCCATCTGTTCCATGCCAGCTCCTGTGCAGCAACCTCGATCTCTTGCCTCTCCCTGTTTCTCACTGTGCTTCTAATGCTATCAACATTTACTCTGATTCTTCAAGGAATTAACACAATAAGAGTTAATTTATAGTAGTCAGTCATTATACCAACATAACACGGATGCTGGAGAAAACAAAAGCACCTAAACGAAGCCGATGTGGGTACATGCTAAATTTATACAGGCAGTGGGGAAGGCAGAGTCAAACCCATCCCTGAGCAGCTTCTCAATTTGCTATTCCACTATGTGCATGCAGAGCCCAAAAGCTGATGACAAGATTTTGACTGACCCATAAACAGTGGGTGCAGAATGAAGCCAAAAGCAATTGTTATAACATTTTTCCTCCAGTTAAAGATAGGCTGTATTATTCAGAACTCACCTGCATCTCTTGAAAGAAAGGTTCATTGTAATTGGAGACAGATGCTGGCAGATATTCTGAAAGTGACCCTGGACCTGAGGTACTTCGAAGAGCAGATAGCTCCACGTGAATGAAAGAGGAACTCCAAACATTTCATTCACTGAACCTGGTGGGGTGGTGGGGGGGGGGGGGTGCTTAAGAGAAGAAGCAGAAAGAAGAAAAACTGTCCTGTGTTTATGGGGAATTAGGGCATGCTTAGACACAGAGTAAATAGTAAAGGAGCAAAGTACAAGACACTGAAAAGTGTGCTTTTTGGTACTGGCATCTTCAGAGGCAATTAATTGATGTGGTTTGGTCTGAAATAATCAGCAGCAACAGGTTAAAATGTAAGGCCACTGCACTCAAATACACTGCATGATGTTTATTGGTATACTTACTTCTTTCCTGCAAGAAAGATGACGTGAAATTTCAAGAAAATGACCCATGGAGCAGATGGTGCTGAATTCATTGGCTACACCTATATTGAACTTTAAGATATAAACTAATTTAAAAGGTATTTTTAAATGTAAACATATTTTCACATCCTACTTCCTTCTATCCCACAATCGCGGCTGATTCATAGGCACTTGGTGGCAGAAGCATCTTTTCAGCTCTCCTCCCACCATCATCTAATCTGTTTAATTTTGCTTTCATCTCAGCTGGAAGTCCGGACTGGCTGGGAAGTGGGAGATGTGCACGGAGAATTCATCAGAATATGTTGCCATTAAGTGGAGCCTCAGTTTTACCTGTGATTTCCTTGACCCGGGTACTGTTCGTGACTTCACCGTTTTGCAGTCCCCAGCTCACACACTGGCACCGTGTGTGCATCAGAGGTACCAGGCATGAGTAGTCTGAAAGCAGGGCCGAGGAAATCACAAGTGAAACTGAGGCTGCAGTTAATGGCAGCATGTTCAGATGAATTCTCCATGCACATCTCGGCCAGAGTTTAATTCTTCTCTGACATTTATTTGCACATCAATGGAACGTAGAAAATTACCTAACTGTATTCATCTTTGGCTCCTGCAGCCACAGTCAGCCAGTCAACTCAGCTCAGACCTTGGCAAGAGACCACGATCCATTTCTGGTTTCTGAGAGAGCTGTTGGTGGTAAACATTTATTTCAACACTGACCAGCTGAGTGTAAGAAAACCAGGCTCATTCTGGGAAGAGGAAATCTGCAGATGCTGGAAATCCAAGCAACACACACAAAATGCTGGAGGAACTCAGCAGGCCAAGCAGCATCTATGGAACAGACTACAGTCAACGTTTGGGCCAAAACCCTTCGGCAGGAGGGGAAAAAAAGCTGAGGAGTAGATTTGAAAGGTGGGGGGTGGTGGGAAGGATTCTGAGAAGGACGGAATTAGAAATGTTACTTTCACAGGTGTACGCGTTGTTCTTAAAATAACTATTTTGAGTAAGGAGGAGAGGAAATAAGCCTAATTTAAATATCATCAAGTAAATAGGTCAAAGAATTCAGAAAAGATTAGCAAACTGACTAGAATTTTAAGCGTGCCTTGTAAGCCAGCAGATAAACAGTGTCACTAGTAGCTGAAAATTTCTATACGGTAGTATTCCCCCTTTCCACAGACGTTGCCTGACCTGTTGAGTTCATCCAGCATTTTATGCGTGCTAGTCTGGACTTCCAGCATCTGCAGAACCTTATTTGTTTACCAAATGCCTTCTCAGTTTTGAGGGCAAGGGAACAATCTGTACTCACGAAACAATTGATCTCTTGTAATGACAATCAATTCCATTGGTGATTATGTATCCCACAATATCTGCATTACAAATCAGTTTTTCAGAGTACCACTGTGCACATTTATTTGTCTGAATTGCTGCAAAATGCTGTTCACATTGTTGATAATGTGCTTGAGAGCCACAAGTTAGGGGACGCCATCAGTAACCAGATGCCAGACCTATTTTTTTATGAAGCAGGTGAATGTAAAAGTATACATACATTTGCTATCTTTTGGAGGATCATGCTAAGATATCCTTAATATAATGTAGCAAACATTTGCACACACATTCATAGATTTACATCTTTTCTGGATGGCTATTGTGGGGAATGGCAACCTTGACATTTTGTGACCTACCCATTTTATGCACATTTCTGTTCAAGGGCAAACCAAAAGAGAAATAAATAATGTATTCCCTTATTCAGTTTGTAAAGAAGCAATTAAATACCAGCACCATCGCAGGTGAATTAGTATTAGGCAAGCTAAACTGAGTGTTGCTCATTGCAATATTTTCACAGCCTGCCCACTGAACTATGTTTATATACTGACAATGTTGGTGAGCTTATTTCATCATTTAATTTTCCAGTGCGTGGTCATGCCTCATCTGGCTTTCACATCAATAGGGAAAACTGGAATTCTCGGTAGAAAACGAGCATTTCTATACAGGAAGAAATACAAAATCCAACTGAGAAGGAAATCAGATTACATCACTTTATAAAGTCATAAACAAAATATTTAAGATCTACTTTTATGCCTTCCTAACTGAAGAAGTAACAGACATGTTGAGGATATATTCATTAAATTGTTATATAAAGATGCACTCTTAGATGACGTGGTCAGTTTGCTGAGGTGAATTAGGATCAATTGTTTCCCATTAAGTATTAAACCTGAAACAGAAACTAAAACAAGAAGATTTTCTGCATCCAAAGTAAATGTGCATTTTTCTTAAACTTCATGTGGCCCTGACTGGCAAAGCCTTTGGCCTTGCCAACATGTAAGCTAAAAGTGAGAGAACATTTTCTTATATAAAACAGATTGTGTCCTCCTCCTGTCAAATTGTTCTGTGTTCTGTTGTGCCTTTACAAACTTATTAAGCCCATATAATCTTCAATAAAACCATATACAGGCACTCCCCAAGTTAAGTGAAGTGTCTATTCCTGAGAAGAACCCATAAACCAATTTTTCCAGATCATAAATAAACAATTCCTCAGTAAGAAAAACACAAGTAAGCACCAACGGGAGTTGATCCATTTACAGCCAGTCAATGTCGATATGGTCAAAAAAAACAGAGCACCAGCAAAGGCAAAACAAATCCAAGACATCTTGTTTTCATCAAACCATGGTTAAAACACTTGGACGTTTGCCCATATAGACATTTTTGACATAAATTATTCAAATGTGAAGACTACACCATGAATCCACGATCAAATACAGTTGACAGGTTTGTTTTCATGGAGACATTGTTTGTTTATATATATTCATGGGAGAATTTGTAGTGAAGTATGTGCCCTGGGAGCAGTTGGATAAAGTCAGATTTCTGTAAAGCATTTCTATAACCCAGGGATCCACTATTTTTTCAATAAATCTATACATTATTCAATAAGCATTCTTCCTAGGTAGTCCCTCAAAGTTAACGATGCTTTCCTTGCACTAAGACGTTGAGGGTTCTGATATGCTATTGTGAGAACCACAGACTTTTCCAAATTGGGGCAAAAGGAAGCCAATGGGACAGCTGGCTATTTTGGGAGCTGGTGTACTCCTTCCGCTGTTTAATCAGGGTGTCCGGGTGTCCCTGGTGCATTTTCAATGTTCCTATTCCACACTAAATTCTCAATGCTCCTATTCATCCTAAATGTTCCTATTCTGTTTTGATTGGTCATGGACCAGCAGTCTGTGGCAAATTCTGTAAAATCTTTCTGTAGAATCTTTTCATGCATCTGCCTGTGAATCATTTCTCTTGACAAAGCTGAGAATATAGTATCTGTTTTGGAACATCCAAATGATGTCGTCCGCTCAACTTAGCTGACTTAATATACAGTAACTAAGTCCTCGTTACTGGGCATATTGATCTTGGTTCCAGTGAATTAAGAAGATTTTGTAGAGATAGCATCTGTGGGATGCTTCCATAAACACAAGAGATTCTGCAGATGTTGGATAACTTGAGCAATGCCCACAAAATACTGGAAGAACTCAGTAAGATAGGCAGTATCTATTAAGGAAATTAACAGTCGATGAACAGACCAAGACACTTCATCAGGGCTGGAAAGGAACAGGGGCAGAAGCCAGAATATGATCTTGGGGAGAGGGGAAGGAGTTCAAGTTGGCAGTTGATAGGTGAGACAAGGTGAGGTGGAAGGTGGGTGGGTGGGGGAGGGGGAATGAAGCTGAGTGGGGATAGGTGGAAGAGATAAAGGGCTGAAGAGGAAGTAATCTGAAAGAAGAGCACATTGGACTGTGGAAGAAAGGAAAATAGGCAAGGCAATAGAGGCAAGTGATGTGCAGGCGGAGAAGATATGTAAGCGAATAACCAGAATGTGGAGAAGGAGGAAAGGGGTAGAAATTACTAGAAGTTGAAGAAATTGATGTTTATGCCATTGAGGTGGAGACTACCTAGACGGAATATGATGTGTTCCTCCTCCAAATTGAGGTCGGCCTCATCATATAAGTAGAGAAGGCCATAGACAAACACATCAGAATGGGAATGGGAAATCAAGTTGAAATGGTGAATTTGAGATGGCAGAAGTTATAGGGAGAATGATGTGCTAAATATGGAGGGCTCTTGTAGGTTGGCCAGACCTCAGAAACAAGTAGGAGAGCCCAGATAATTTGTGCCCATGAGACACAGGCTTTGTTCTTCTAATCTGATTTTCCTACTGAACCACAACTTGTGCTTGACTCCATCTGCCAGTAACCCAATTGGGCCAATCTTGTTCCACCCCGACTAACAAGATGCTGACAAGTTCATATGATAACTCAGAAATACCAAGGCGATGGAAGAACATGGGAACTTTAATCCACAAATCCACTATCCCCTTATCCACAATAAGGAAGAAGAAGATAGATGTTACTGTGACCATCTTCAAAAAACAAAACAATTACAGCTGTGGCAATTGCAGACAGGTCTTCTCGTTGCCTACCACAAGAAAACTCATCATAGGTTCTTCTGACCCATCTTCACCCATTGGCCAAACAGTTCCTGCCCAAATCACAGTGTGGATACTGTTCACGTTAAAGCACAGTGGATTTGATTCATGCTTCGACTCCTAGAAAATTCCAGGGTGTTTCACCAGGCACGATACGTAGACTTCACAAGCTTACCGCTTTGATTTCATCAGTCTTGACTCAAAGAAATCCAACTCCCTTTTACATTTGCTCCATGAAAATATGCAAGCCCTGATATTAACTAATGGAGCAAAGAAGTAATAGTTATATTAATTATAAATGAGGCTGAGGCTATTCAAAAAATAAATTATGAGAGATCTATAAACTGTATTCGTAAACAGAATTCTAGAAGCTATAATAAAGTAAACCAATTTAATTTGGAAATTAATTAAAACAATCACATGGTTTAGTAGTATCAGTATGTAATTTAAAATTAAATGTTCGGTGTATGTGTTCTGTTCAATAATATCACTGCCTATCTTGTGATTTATTATAATATTTTATGTCAACACACAACTACAATATAATTCTTTATATAGAAGGTCCTTTAATCACAATATGAATCTATTTGCACTAATAAGTACATTATTATCATATTATGATTGATTATTCAGAACATTAAAATGGCTTTAGTCAATCTTCTCAATTTTGAATAATCAAATACTGTTTTGAAGAAAAGTAATTTCTAACAAGTAACATGCTTCACTGCTACTTCAATAAATTAACATATTGGTCTTTATTTCAATGCACAGCTTCTCCTAGTAGACTCAGCTTTTTACTTTCCCTTAAAAATCTGTTTTTCACCTATACCAGTAGATTTGATGTGGGCTTCACTGACACAAGGATAAACAAGTACAACTACAGTTGATGGAATCTGAAACAAAAACAGAAATGCTGGAACCACTCTGCCAGTCAAGCAGCGTCTATAGAAAGGAAAACAACAATTACTCATTTTGGTCATTGAACTTTAAGTCAAGTCAAGTCAAGTCAACTTTTATTGTCATTTCAACCATAACTGCTGGTACAGTGCATAGTAAAAATGAGATGACAGTTTTCAGGACCATGGTGTTACATGACACAGTACAAAAGCTAGACTGAACTACGTAATAATAAAAAAAAACAGAGAAAGCTATACTAGACTACAGATCTACACTGGACTGCATAAAGTGCACAAAAACAGTACCAGCATTACAATAAATAATGAACAGGACAGTAGGGCAAATTGTCAGTCCAGGCTTTGGGTATTGAGGAGTCTGATAGCTTTGGGGAAGAAACTGTTACATAGTCTGGTCATAAGAGCCCGAATGCTTTGGAGCCTTTTCCCAGACGGCAGGAGGGAGAAGAGATTGTATGAGGGGTGCACGGGGTCCTTCATAATGGTGTTTCCTTTGCGGATGCAGCGTGTAGTGTAAATATCTGTGATGGCAGGAAGAGAGACCCCAATGATCTTCTCAGCTGACCTCACTATCCGCTGTAGGGTCTTGCGATCTGAGATGGTGCAATTTCCAAACCAGGCAGTGATGCAGTTGCTCAGGATGCTCTCAGTACAACCCCTGTAGAATGTGATGAGGATGGTGGGGTGAGGGGGGGGGGGGGTGGGAGATGGACTTTCCTCAGCCTTCACAGAAAGTAGAGATGCTGCTGGGGTTTCTTTGCTATGGAGCTGGTGTTGAGGGACCAGGCGAGATTCTCCGTCAGATGAACACCAAGAAATTTGGTGCGCTTTATTATCTCTACTGAGGAGCCGTCAATGTTCAGTGGGGAGTGGTCGCTCTGTGTCCTCCTGAAGTCAACAACCATCTCTTTTGTTTTGTTCACATTAAGAGACAGGTTGTTGGCTCTGCACCCGACATTCGACATTATCCGACATTAGACAAACCACAGGTTCTCTCTCTCCCTGGCAAGGGAGAGGGAGCTGTCTCCCATTTTCTTTATTTCTTGAAGTAAAGAATCACTGAATTGATAACTAAAAAAAATTAGTTGAATAGTTTCTGGGTCTGGTCTGTTTGCGACAGAAGTCCATGGTTTCTGAAGCGGTCCAGCAAGACTCATTTCAAGGCTAAGGAAATGTGTGTATAATGAAATGTGTGTAGAATGTGATGAGGATGGGGGGTGGGAGATGGACTTTCCTCAGCCTTTGCAAAAAGTAGAGACGCTGCTGGGCTTTCTTTGCTATGGAGCTGGTGTTGAGAGACCAGGTGAGATTCTCCGTCAGGGGAACACCAAGAAATTTGGTGCTTTCTAGGACTTCCAAGTTCTGAGGAAGAGTCATTGACCTGAAATGTTAATAGGTTTCTGTTTTAGTTTCACTGACGTAAGTAATTCATACTGTCCATCCCAAATGCCCTTGAGTAGGCAATAGTGAACCAATTCCTTCCAATTCTAGTGGTAAAAGTTCTGTTGGATGAAGCATTCCAGAAATATTAGCAGTGACAATAAAGGAACGGCAATTGTTTCCCAGTCAGGAAGGACATTGTGTGACAAGAAGTTGCACTTGCAGATGGTGCCATTCCTGCTGCCTGTGGCTTTCTACGTGGTAGAAATCAGATTAGATGTACTGTCAACAAGACAACAAGACATTGCTTGAGCTACTTGTAACTAGTTCACTGGGCTGTCAAGCTGTGCCAGTGGTGGAGGGAACCATTTTGTTCCGAACGGTGTTGAACTTCTTAAGTGTTGCTATAGCCATACTTGTACATATAAGTGGAGAATATTGCAACACACTTCTGTCTTGTGGCTCATGAGCAATAGAGAGACTCTGGTTAATCAAGAGGCATGCAGTCATCAGAGGATCACAAGATCCTTCTCTCTTCTGGTAGTTACAATACTTGTGGTGTTTCACTGAAATTTATGGAATGGCATTGACAGTAGTTGATGTGATGCTTGTACTATTCAATGTCAAAGGAGCCAAAATTATTTGATAAATATCTGGAGTAAATATTAAAGTCATCATATAAACGAGGTCTCCATTTTATCCAGGTCTTGATGCATGGGATGTGGACTGCTTCATTCTTCAAGGATCTTAGCAACCTGCTTGTCAACTTTCACCTTTAACATAAGAAGACAATAACAGCAGGCTCTCAAAGTCACTTTGCAAGTTTTTTTTAAACCTGGCTCAATGAATATGAAGTTAGGACTTCAGAGACGGTGATCTACAGAGAGAGGAATTGAGGCCTTATATGGATCTGTAATAGCCAAATTGAATGGCAGAGCAGGGACTAGAAGGCCTACAGCCACAATTTTTTTTGTGTGTTTTAAGTACCTTGGCAGCAATTTTGATTTACATCCCCCTTCACTCCAAAAGCTCAGGTGCCTTTGTGTCACAGAAAAACACAGCTCTGCAAGCAATGCACAGAGTGGATTTCCTTCATCCGACTGGCACTTCTTTGAAAGGAGAGCTTCATGGGTATTCAAGCTCATTCCGGCGGCCCAACCAGCAGTGAGAACAAATTAAATAAAATTACAGAAGGGACAAGCAAGCAGCCATTGTAAGGACGATCATTGTTGGGAGCAGCCCAGTGGTGAGAGTAGGAGTGTCAGGCTTTGACTCAAAGGAGGCTTCGGCTCCAAAGAGGTGGTGGTTCTTGGTAGGTTTCAGTTAAAGTTTCTCTTGCTGTACCTAGTGTAGTAAATGGCTATTGTGTGTTTTTCATGCTGGATGTTGAAGCCCTGGGTGACCCAGAGTTTCCCAGGGAACCATGTCTGGGTGAGGTGCATCCAGCTGAATTGAATTGAATTGACCTTATTACTTGCAACCTTCATAAACATGAGGAGTAAAAATCTTTATGTTACATCTCTGTCAAAATGCTCAATGTGCAATTTATAGTAATTTATAATAAATAGTATGTACAACAGGATAGTCGACATAACATAGAAACGCAGTTGTGTCAGCATGAGTTGAGCAGTCTGATGGCCTGGTGGCAGAAGCTGTCCCAGAGCCTGTTCGTCCCGGCTTTTATGCTGCTGTACCGTTTCCCGGATGGTAGTAGCTGGAAAAGTTTGTGTTTGGGGTGACTCAGATCCCAAATGATCCTTTGGGCCCTTTTAACACACCTATCTTTGTCAATGAATAGTTCACATCTCCAAATGTGCTGGGCTGTCCGCACCACACTCTGCAGAGTCCTGTGATTGAGAAAAGTACAGCTCCCTCACCAGGTAGTGATGCAGCCAGTCAGGATACTCTCAATTGTGTCCCTGTAGAAAGTCCTTAGGATTCGGGGACTCATGCCAAATTTCTGCAACTATCTGAGGTGAAAGAGGCACTGTTGTGCTTTTTTCACCACACAGCCAGTATGTACAGACTACGTGCAATCCTCAGTGATGTGTATGCCAAGGAATTTCACCCTCT
The DNA here is from genome assembly GCF_030144855.1 of Hypanus sabinus. Lineage (NCBI taxonomy): Eukaryota > Metazoa > Chordata > Chondrichthyes > Myliobatiformes > Dasyatidae > Hypanus > Hypanus sabinus. The sequence continues at coordinate 44,362,738 of NC_082727.1, forward strand.
CAACCCCAGATCCATTGATGTCAATAGGGGGTTAGCCTGTCTCCATTCCTGCTGTACTCCACAACTAGCTCCTTTGTTTTTGCAACATTGAGGGAGATGTTGTTTTCTTGACACCATTGTGTCAGGGTGATGACTTCCTCTCTGTAGGCTGCCTCGTTATTATTTGAGATAAGGCCATTCCCCTCAATACCAAGCATACCGTATTGGATATTGTATTGGGGGATGACCTCCTAGAGGAATGCTATGGAGACCAGATTACTGGCACTGAGCATGGGTCTGTGGTGCAGAAGGGATAGAAGGAGAAGAGGGGGCAGTCCTGATGGGGGACTCAGTAGTCAGGAGAACAGAAAGGAGATTCTTGTTGATGTGAATGGGATACCCAGATGGCATGTTGCCTCCCAGGTGCCAAGGTCAGGGATATCTTAGATCACGTCTACAGCACTTGGAGAGGGAGGGGGAGCAGTCAGATGTCCTGGGTACATATTGGTACCAATGACAAAGGAAGGAAAAGCAAAGAGGTCCTGAAGAGGGAGTTCACAGAATTAGGCAGAAAGAGAAGCAGGACCTCCAGGGTAGTAATTTCTGAATTGTTACCTGTGCCATGTGCCAGTAAAGGTAGAAACAGGATGATTTTGCAGATGAATGTGTGGCTGAGAAGCTGGTGCAGGGGACAGGGCTTCAGGTTCTTGGATCATTGCGATCTCTTCTGGGGGAGGTATGACCTGTACAAAATGAAGAGGTTGCACCTGAACCAGATGGCAACCAATATTCTCATGGGCAGGTTTGTTAGAGCTGTTAGCGAGGTTTTAAACTAATTTGGCAGGGAGGTGGGAACTAGAGTCAAATATCAAAGTGTATAGTAAAAGCTTTTTCAAGTATGTAAAAAATAAAAGAGAGGTGAGAGTGGACATAGGACCGCTAGAAAATGAGGGCAAAGAAATAACACGGAACAAGGAGATGTGCGCTTGGACTAAGTGAGTATTTTGCATCAGTTTTCACTGTGGAAGACACTAGCAATGTGCAAGGTGTTGAAGGGTGTAAGGGAAGAGAAGTGAGTGCAGTTCCTATTACAAGAGAGAAGGTGCTCAAGAAGCTGAAAGATCTAAAGGTACTTAAGTCATCCTGACCAGATGAACTGCACCCTAGAGTTCTGAAAGTGGCCACGGTAGAGATTGTGGAGGCATTAGTAATGATTTTTCAAAAATCATTGGACTCCGGCAGGTGCCAGAGTACTGGAAAATTACAAATGTCACTCCACTTGTAGGAAAGGAGGAATACAGCAGAAAGGAAATTAAAGACTAGTTAGCCTGACGATAGTGGTTAGGAAGGTGTTGGAGTCAATTGTTAAGGATGAGGTTATGGAGTACTTGGAGACACAGGACAAAGTTAGCATGATTTCCTTAAGGGAAAATCTTGCCTGACAAACCTGCAGAAATTCTTTGAGGAGATTACAAGTAGGATGCTAAAGGGGATGTAGTGGATGTTGTATATTTGGACTTTCAGAAGGCCTTTGACAAGGTGCCACACATGAGACTACTTACCAAGTTAAGAGCCCATGGTATTACAGCAGCGTTACTCGCATGGTTAGAGCATTGGCTGATTGATAGGAAGCAGCAAGTGAGAATAAAAGGATCCTTTTTTGGTTGACTGCCAGTAACTAGTGGTGTTCTATGGGGGTCAGTGTTGGGACTGCTTCTTTTTATGCTGTATATCAATGATTTAGATGATGGAATAGATGGCTTTGTTGCCAAGTTTGCAGATGATATGAAGATTGTTGGAGGGACAAGTAAGCTGCAGAAGGACTTAGACAGATTAGGAGAATGGGCGAAGAGTAGCAAATGAAATACAATGTTGGAAAATGCACGGTCACACATTTTGGTAGTAGAAATAAATGTGCAGACTATTTTCTCAACAGGGAGAAAATCCAAAAACCTGAGATGCAAAGGGACTTAGGAGTCCTTGTGCAGAACACCCTGAAGGTTAATTTGCAGGCTGAGTCAGTGGCAAGGAAGGCAAAAGCAATGTTAGCATTTATTTTAAGGGGTCTAGAATACAAGAGCAGGGATGTGATGCTGAGGCTTTATAAGACACTGGTGAGGCTTCACCTTGAGTATTGTGGAGAGTTTTGGGCTCGTTGTCTAAGAAAAGATGTGCTGGCATTGGAGAAGATTCAGTGGTTCACAAAGATGATTCCGGGAATGAAAGGGCTATCATACGAGGAATGTTTGATAGCTCTGAGTCTGTACTCACTTGAATTTAGAAGGGGGGTGGGGGGGGAATCTCATTGAAAGGCCTTGACAGAGTAGATGTGAAAAGGATGCTTCCCATAGTCAAGAGTCTAGGACAAGAGGATACAGCCTCAGGATAGAGGGGCACAGAGATGCGGAGAAATTTCTTTAGCCAGAGAGTGGCGAATTTGTGGAATTTATTACCACAGGCAGCTGTGGATGCCAGGTCATTGGGTGTATTTAAGGAAGAGAATGATAGGTTTATTGAATATGGCATCAAAGGTTATAGGAAGAAGACTAGGAGTGGGACTGAGTTGGGGATAATGCCATGATTGAATGGTGTAGCAGACTCAATGGGCCAAATGGCATAATTCTGCTCCTTTTGGTCTTATCATCCTTTATCATCTTTTGAAATTGTACATAAGCCTTTAAAATAGCACATCCAACAGACTGTTATTACTTGAAATATTGGGCTTGTATCTTGTCTTTTTTTGTGTGTGAGTTAACGATTAGCCTAGCAGGTACCATGAAACCCAACAAACAGCAATCTAAAGTAGAAACTCTACTTGAGGGCATACTGGGACTTCCATTAGCAGGTAATTTGGTTTTATGAACAAGAAGATAAAACTGTGTTATCCAGACTCCTGATAGCATAAACTGATTATGTACTAATATAAGAGCAGAATTTAAAAATGGAGCAGATTGAAGCAAAACAAAAACATACAAGGCAGGCTTTTCTCTAACAGTCTATAGCCCAGAGTAGAATAGCATCTTCACCATTCTTACCAACAATTTTTAACACTCTGCATGATTGGGGTAGCATTACTGGGAAATTTCTTGCCCCTTTATCCTCCCCGTGCAGTTGTCTACTTTTGATTCTCCATATTCTTCCCATTCATGATTCCCCTAAAAATCTCTGTAGATCAATTTAATTTCAGTCAAGAGGACAGTATGTTCACTGAAATTGACCACCAAGTGTACAGAATGTAATGAGATCAGCATTCATGGAACAAAAAGAGATCAATGACCTCAAGACAGGGAGAGATCACCATTTTAAGGTGACATAGTAGAACAAATTTGGAATTGAAATTTTTAGCAGAGAGAAAAGCTTGTCTTGCATACTATTTATATAGATCAAATCACTGAGGTAGTACAAGTTAAACCAATAACAGAATGGAGAATAAAGTGTAAAAGCTACAGAAAAAGTAAAGTAAAAGCGCATGTAAACAATAAGGTGCACGCTCATAACGAGGTAGGTTGTGAGGTCAAGAGTCCATTGTAAAGTTCAATGTAAATTTATTATCATAGTATATATATATCACCATATGCAACCCTGAGATTCATTTTTGAGCTGAGATAGTCAGTAAATCCAAGAACCATATTAGAATCAAAGAAAGACCACACCCAACAGAACAGGTAAACAACGAATTTGCAAAAAACAACAAACTGTGCAAATACAATAAAAGAAATAATAACAATAATAATAAATAAATAAGCAAGAAATATCAAGAACATGAGATGAAGAGCCCTTGAAAGTGAGTCTAGAGGCTGTGGGAATAGTTCAGTGATGGGGCAAGTGATGTTGAGTGACATTATCCCCACTGGTTGCAGAACCTGATGGTTGAAGGGCAATGACCATTCCTGAAATTAGTGGTGTGAATCCTGACGTACCTTCTTCCTGATGGCAGTATTGAGAAGAGAGCATGACCTAGGTGGTGGAGGTCCCTGATGATGGATGAGGTAGCACTCAACGTAGATGTGCTCAGTGGTGGAGAAAGCTTTGCCAGTGATGGACTGGGCCATATCCACTACTTCTTCTAGGATTTTATTTTCCACACCAGGCTGTGATGTAACCAGTCAATATACTTTCCACCACATCTACAGAAGTTTGCCAAAGTTTTAGATGTCATGCTGAATTTTCACAAACTTCTAAGGAAGTAGAAACATTGTTGTACTAGGGAACTATTTAATAGTCTTTTTAACAGCAGGATAGAAACTTTTCTTGAATGGAGACATGTGCTCTCAGACTTTCATCCTCTTCCCCACGGGAGAACAGAGGACAGAATATCCAGGGTGGGCGGAGTCTTTAATTATGCTGGCTGCTTTAATGCGGCAGCAAGAAATACAGATAGAATCTATGGAGGGAATTGGTTTCAACTCCCTGTAGTTTCTTGCAATCATGGGCAGAACAGCTGCCATACCAAGCAGTTATGGATCTAGATAGGATGCTTTCTATGATGCATTGATAAAAATTGGTAAGGGTCGATGGGAAACATGCCAAATTTCTTTAGCATGCTGAGGAGTTACAGGCATTGGTGAGCTTTCTTGGTAATGGTCACTATTCTTGTGATAGGACAGCTCAAGGTCTTGAGCACAGAGAAAGGTCACTTTCAGGATACAATAAGAGCTTACAATCCCCAGAATAGAAAGAGGTCAGCATCAGTAAGTGGAGAGACCATTTCCAAGATAGGAAGTAGTGGGATGGGGGGGGGGGGGGGAATCACCGTTCCTTGGATGGGGGTGGCCACCATGACTTGGAAATGGAGTGGTCACCATCTCTGGATTAGAGAGTGATCACAACTCTCAGCATTGTGGTGTCAGCATCACTGAGACCCGGAGTGCATACTATCCTTGCAATAGCCAGCAGTCACTGCATCAGGTGCCGTGAGAAACCCTCCATCTACGGGATAAGGAATGGTACGTACAATAGTCTGCATTCCTGGTGTAAGGAGAAGTCACCATTCATGGACTAAGGGGATGCCACCATCCAGGGCTGACGGCGATTGTAATGTCTGCCCCCAAAACTGAAAACAGGGCTCATCTGAATATCCTGATGGCAAATGCTCAGTGGTAAGTCAGTGGCTTTGCCTCAGTTCTACATCTCTGTCAAAATGCATCTAAACTTGCATTATTCCCAGGTGCTGGGGATTTGCTGCCAGCTCATTTTCCCTTGGCACACCATCCCTTCCAATGGCCTCTTCACTGATCAGCCCTCCATAAGAATTTGTCAAGTGGCTCATTAAGAGAAGGAAATTCTGCAGATGGCTCTGCAGATGGCAGAGATGTATGGAGATGAAATCAAAATACATGTTCCTATTGCCTATAAAAGTACACAACTGAAATAACCCTTGTATCAAAACCTGTATTTACAACACAACTGGATTAACAACTTTTTGATTTTCCGATGGAACAACAATATATCAAAAGCCTGACAACAGCAAGACTAATCTTAGACAGAGCTACATTCTTTAAGGATTTTCAAACAAATAATTCATGTTAACACATCTGCCTGCGTGTTTTAAGGAATTAAATGGAGCCAGGAAGGATAATACAACAAAATGAGTCTACAGAAAGGGCCATCAGCAGACCAACAGCATGACGTCTTTTATACAAATTTCTCAGGTACTGTCAGAAGATTATAAATGGAAGCCACAGCAAAATAGAAGACATTGGGGGGTTTTTTGCCTCAACTTTTATGAATCTTCCTGTTATTGAAAGTCAGAGAAGTGATCACTTTGGACCCTTATACCAAAGGGATGGTAAGTGACACAGAAACCCAAAAGTAAATTTGAAAACACTGTGGCAGATTAAAAGTGACAGGATTTTAAAAAAAAGGCAAAAATTATAGATTTAGAATAGTGTGTAATTTAAACTACAAAGCAAAGCACAGGTTGCCCTGCGGTTATTAGAATGTTGTCATAATTTTATTCTTTGCTCCAATGAAATGGTTCATTCAACACAAAACACCCCCACAATTTTCTGATCAGAATCTGCATCAGCTAGCTTGTGCTGAAACTGCTGCTTGGGCTTATCAAAGCTGCATCCACAGGAAATCCTGTTTTCCACTGCTGCCTGTTCCATTAACAAAGTCCACAGCCACAGTGAATTTCCTTTGCCAAGAACAATTGCTGCTTCAATTCATCTTTTTGGGAGTAGTTTTCATTTTGGACTTAGGAGCAATTAGAATTTTTTTTTTCAGAAGGTTGCTTACCAACAAGAAGACATCAAAATTTCCTTTATGTTGCAAAAAGGATTTTTAATTTTAAATGCTTACTAAAAAGAGTCAGTGCTGTATGATTATTACTTGTGATTATACAAAGTATCACATTCAGAACTAGGAAAATCCATGCAAAGGAATGGAATTTCTCTCTGGAGAAATTTCTCTGGAAATTAAAAGCACCAGCAGCAAATATAATATCATATTCCTGTGCTAATCGCAAAGCCCTTTATTGTTTTGTGGGTAAGTATAATAAACAAACTTAGAAACAGTTTTAAGATTATGGCAATTTTATCAGTATGTTATAAAATAGTACGGAATGACTTTTAAAAAGCATGAACCATTTTATGCGGTATATGTATGAGGACGATTAAAGCCAAATTCATTCACCTAAGCAGCCAGAACAGAACTTTACAGAAGCACAAGTTCAAACAGATCTGCCCTTTCTGAGCAATTTTCACCAGATATGTTTGTGCAATACAAATCTTCCTGATTCCTAGCAATCAGAGGCAGGATAGAAGGCACACCCATGTGAATCAACATTTGCAGTGACCTTGTCTCTTGGCCTGCGTTGCCCTTTAAACTCAAGGAAGAGTTTATGGAATTACTGACCCAAAAGGACCTTCTCCTGCTTCTTCAAAGGTAATGCCATTGACCAGACTTAAAATGGTTGTATAAATGATATACAAACTACCCCTCAGATTTTAAAAACTGTACTGAACTAGGAGCAGAAGGCAACCTTTTAAACAACACTTTTACAATGTAATTACTTATTTTCTTTACCTACTGGTGACTGTCTCTAATTGCAGCCCCAATTATCTTTTCAGCGGTTGACAATATGCACAGTATTGTACGCTTCATACAGTTTTTGTCTCTGAGTCAAAAGGAATCCAACAGTGCAATTACCAGTACAGGGGATGGACATACAATCCAGCTAAACATTATAAAGTAATACTGAAGGGCTGCTGCATTACTCTAAGTGCTGCCTAACAGATGAAAAACTTAAATTCTCCCCAAGTTGCAATCTACTACTTTAACAACGACAAAGTAAGATTTCCAAGAGATGAAGATTTGTATTTTTTACGCTGCCTGGGATTATAAACATTTTAACGAATGAACAGGTTCCTACATCCTTAGGTTGCCAGCTGCGTAAATCTGCATGCTGAACACCTCATTCATAAAAAGTAAAGCGGGTCGAGTTCATCCACAAAATGCTGGAGGAACTCAGCAAGCCAGGCAGCATCTATAGAGAAAAACACAGTCAAACGTGCTCTTTCCATAGATGCTGCCTGGCCTCTGAGTTCCTCCAGCATTTTGTGCGTGTTGCTCGGATTTCCAGTATCTGCAGATTTTCTCTTGTTTGGGTCATGTTCATAAAGTGTTTACATCGTCACAAGTCTTTACCCATTTTGTCTTAATTGTCGAAGCAAGCACATGCCTAGTTGTAATGAGATACCTCGCTGCTCATGAAATCTGTCAGTCTTGTACAGATGTCTGTATGTTCAAGATGTTGTCCTAAGATTCCACTTGCCTTTTGTTGTGAATCTCCAGTGATTACTCAAGGAATTACAAGAAATCCTCTGATTAATTCTTTCTCAATTAAATCTACTGATCCCAATCTTCACACCATTTGAAGCACCATAACCTGCTTTTATATTTGCCCGAATGGCAACAATCAATTTGGCCAGAAGAAGTTCACTTGCCATTAAAGTTTGCTGCAGATTCACCACAGCAGTCAACTTCAATTAGGCAAAAGGTCAGATAAAGCCCCATTTAAAAGGTGTTAATGTTTTCTCCCCTAATCTTTCACCTAAGTTATGGCAAATGGGAAGAGTTTTTGAGGAAATGCCTGGAATTACTGAGTTTTCTCTGAAGGAAATAAAGGTGGAAACAGTAAAGAGATTTTTAAAAAATGGCAGTCTATCTATCTATCTATTTATTTACTTACTTACTTACTTATTCATTCATTTATTTATTTAGTTGTTTATTTGGGTACAGCATGAAATAGGCCCTTCTGGGCCTGCAAGCCACACTGCCTAGCAATCCCCCAATTTAATCCTAGCCTATATGACCAATTAACCTAACAACTGGTATGTCTTTGGTCTGTAGGAGGAAACCAGAGAACCCAGAGGAAACCCAGCAATCACGACGAGGACGTACAAATTCCTTACAGGCAGTGGCAGGAATTGAACCCGGGTCACCTGTACTGTAAAGCATTGTGCTAACCACCACGCTACCATGCAACCCCTGCTGAGCTATAATCTTGTTATGCGATCAAGCTGACAAGCCTATAAACACCACATAATCCCTGCCTGTAAACTGCATAAAATATCATGATTACAACCCTTTAGATGTACAATTTCCTGGGATCTATGTACCACTGGCTAGGACAGAATTTAGTACCTATCCATACTGGCTTTTATGATGCAAATGGTAAGTCACTTCCTTAAACCACTGCTATCATTCTGGTTAAGGTAGTCCAACAGTGTTTTTAGGTAGTGGGTTCTAAGATTTCTACCCAGCAACAATGAAAAAACCAGTGATATACTTCCAAATTCGACTAGTGGTGCAACTTGGAGGGGAAGTGCAGGCGGTGGTACTCCTGGACTCCAGCTGCCCTTGAGTTGGGAGTGTTTACGAGATTGAGGGCTGCTGTGGAAGTATTGTAGATGAGGAATTGCACTGCACACATTGTAGCCTCTATCTGCCATTAGCAAAGTGATTGATGAAGTACCAATCAGGTAGCTGGTAACATGGGAGATGATCGTTCATGACCCAGCTGAGAGGTCCCAAGTCGTGAATTAATGATACCTGCAAGATTTCAGCAATCACATTTTTTGTCTCTGTTATTTGTCATTTGGCTACTGACAGACATATTTTTATGGTCTCCTACTCAAAGTACTGGTGTGCCCATTACAGTAGCAGCACTGGATATCTTTCCAACCTTCCCATTTTGCTCAAGCAGCAGCAATTTGCAAACTCAGTCTTAAACAGGGGTTCACCTGCCTGACATTTTTTGCCTATCATAACTTCCAGTTCTTTAAGGTTGTTATAGTTGGGGGTAATAATGAGGATAAGCTGCTGCTATCTATTAAATGCCCCCCACAGTGTGTTTTTCAATTAGCCTCTGACAAGTCCAGCTCCTGGCCTTCATGTGTGGCTAAGCCCAGCAGAACCACTTCTACTGACAGGAGAAGGGGCAAAGGCGGGTTACATGTGCCTTACAACCAATCACTTCAGGCAGATGGGGCTCATCAGCCGTGGTTAGAGAAGTGAAGTTCTTATCTCAAACCTCCATTGCCTTGCGACAATACCCACTGATGGGGAAAGCTTTAGGAGTAACCCCCAAGGAAAAATCTGGAGCTGGAGTCCCTAAGGCATTCCGACGTTAAGCTCAATGCTGACTGTCAACTCCTGCATCGCCTCTGAGGCCAAACCGTATCAGATTCTGCCATTCCTTAGGATTCGTCAGCTGTATGGAGAGGGGGAGCTTGCTGCATGAGCAACAGCTTACTCTCCATGTCATACTGCCCTGGCTTGTGTATCACGTAAACAGCCGGGGTGCAACATCCCTGGTCGACCTCAACCAATGGACGGAGTAAAAATTTCCAACCTAGCTCTGAAAAATCAAGAGTCATGAAAAGGTGCCATCAAAGCATGCGAAAAGTACACCAGCTTTTTGTAAGGTTGCCTGGCAATAATATTGTATCTTGCATGTGGCATGCAACATCAGAGCTCTGAATCAGATCTTGTTCCATTTGCAATGAGCTTAATGCATTCTCTGCTTATTTTGAACATAATGGGATTGGAATGTTGCCACTCACCCTGAGGGCCACAGCTACCGTTGCTGATGTAAGACCAGTCTTCCAGAGAGTTCCCTCACGGAAAGCATCTGGCACCAATGGATTTCCTGGCCATGTCCTTAGATTCTGTGCAGATCAGCTTCTGGGGGTACTTGCAGACATTTTTAACTTCTCCCTGCTTCAATCTGAGGTCCCCACCTGCTTTAAGGAGATCACTATCATTCCTAACCAACAGTTCAGAAAGTTTTTCTTACATAAATTAATCATCTGGCCTATTCAACACTATAAAAAAAGGGAAGTTACCATAGTGAGCTGTGGTCCCTGTCATAAAATGCTACCAGGAAAACGTCTGACCACCAACGAGCTGTTCTCTGTCAATACTCCTTGTAATATTTTATGTCTTATTGCTAATGGTTAAAATCAAAACTATGACTCATTTGACGTGAACTTCTCTCCTGCAATATCAGGATTATGAAACACTTTCCTTGAAGGGTGAATAAAGCCCACATCAGCAGATGAATCAGAATTGCTACACAAGGCCTTGGCTGGGTTCAAAGATTGATCTCTTAGTGCAGAACACAAAGTCCGTGAGCTGGCAGGTACACTAGCTTGTCCAAATAGACTGCCTGTAGGGTGCTTTTTATGTAATATTTATAACTTTGACAGCTGAGTACATTATACTTCCTCCTTAATAGTTTTCAACTAGGTCTAGCTCAAAAGCAAAGACCAAAAATGATACTGTTCTGTTTGCTGATAACTATTTTTATTATTATTATTCTCTTTCCACAATGACAATGCGACATGAATTCTTCCCTTCAGGAGTCAAATGCACTTTACACGTCATTACATGCTCTGCATCAAAAGTTTGAAGTCAACTGTATTTTTAATGCATGTACTTTACTCCTCTTGCAAGCTGCTAATTGTTTTTTATATCCCCAAACCCTTCACAAAGAAAAGGAAGCAAATATTGGTAAATAACTAGACTAGTCAAAAATAAGTATTGCATATCAATTGGAGGGGAAAAAACAATGGACGATTGTTAGTCTTTATTCAGAGAAAGTGTACCCTTACCTTGACATTCCTAAGTCATTTAAGTTTTTTCTGCTCCAGGAAAGTTATGCTAAACACACAACGTAGAGTGGGCCAGAGCATGATTAAAATGACCAACGACCTTTGCAGATTTCTAGTGCACACGAGGCCCACACCATTATTGAAACTGAATATACGGTATCCAGTTTGTCTAATAAAACAAAGTGGGCTCATGGTCCAAACAAGAGAAAATCTGCAGATACTGGAAATCCGAGCAACACACACAAAATGCTGGAGGAACTCAGCAGGCCAGGCAGCATCTAGGGAAGAAAGTACAGTCGACATTTTGGGCTGAAATACTGAGGCACGGGTTGGACGCCTCACATGGTAATGACCTGGGGTCACGAAGATGATGTTGAAAGTTGGAGTCCTGAGGATGGCTTGGGGCATCGGTTACTGGAAGTGGGACCCTGACTCCACCACCAGTTTGTTTTTGGCTCCAGGTTCCAGCTCCTGCAGCGTCTGGTGTCTCACGCTCGTCTGAAGGTTTTCCCCAAACCATGCAAGGGCCATGCATGCATGACTGAATTTCAGAATTTGTATCCATTACGTGCCTCTGGACGTCAATATGCATGCCAAATATTGGCATTAGCACATATTAGCATATCAAATAGACAAAGAATACTGAATCTGAATGTCAACTTCATGTTGGGTGAGTTAAGTTTGATTCTGCATTGTAATTAAATTTCAGATGACATTCTATGCCTGGTACACAACTGAGTGATGGAATTCTAGGCCCTACAGCTTTCCAAAACACTTTCTTTCCCCATCTGTACTGTGCATTAATACCTTACAGAAATTGAATCATATTTTACAAGTAGCTTTGTATTCTGTTTCTATTGTTCCTATTTACATAAATAGCATTGAGGACTGTTTCTTTAAGTACATGTTAGGACAAATTTTGCTGGTTTATAGCTGTCGAAGTTTACCTTAGCCTCTTCCCACTGACCCAACCCAACTAACCTGACATGTTCTTTCTGATTTAATTCAACTTTAATGTATAATTCTTGACAGATCCCAGATCGTAATTTCTTTCCTTTGTTAAGTTGATGCCACCTTTGTGCTTTTTGCTTCCTTCCATTGTTGAGATCAGGATGGTTCTGGGAAACCCTTCACTAAGTCCCATTGGGAAGTTAGCCGGACCATTTTCCTGAACAACTGCAAAACCTTCCAAAGTATTCCTGCAATACTGTTTGAATAAGGAGCTCCAAGATTTATGTCCAGTGGCAATGAAGGGACAGAGATATACCACAAAACCAAGGGAGTCTGCAGTTTGGAGGAAAACACACAGGCAATTGAGTTCACATGTATATAAGATTATTAATGGTGCAGCTAGGAGAGAGAATAAAAATCTGTTTGCATAACAGGTGCGTCAAACAAGTCCTCAGTTACCTGTAAAGATATCTTGAGAACATGAAAGCCTATACACAAATTAAAGCCTTTCTTTCCTCTAACCCTAGCAAGTGGATTGAAAGCCCCTCAGAGAAAGCAGTTAGGAGTCTCTTGGGTCAGCGTAAGTTGGATCAAGTGTAGAGCAGATGGGGGAAGTTTTGTTCCCTAAAATTATAAGTAAACAATGAATTAAATACTTAGCAACACACACAAAATGCTGGAGAAACTCAGCAGGTCCACCAGCACATGGAAATAAATAGATAGTCATTGTTTCAAGCCAAGCCCCTCCTTCAGGACCCAGTCTAAAATGTCGACTATCTATTCACTTCCAAAGATGCTACCTGAACAGCTGAGTTCCTCCAGCATTTTATGTGTGCTGCTTTGGATTTCCAGAATCTGCAGACTTTCTCATAGTTATGAATTACTTATTATGATCCACCATTTCAATCATTCACAGTCCTATCGTGAAATAAAGTTATCAATCTCCAATCATACCTTAACTTTATCAATGTATTCTGCACTTACTTTCACGATTTTATTCAAAAACCTGTGTGTCATATTGTTGTCTTAACAAAAGCCTTCTTCTAATTTCAGTGTTCTAAACTCTGAAATCACCCTGTTCTGAGTGGTGAATGATTTATCACAGTGTCACAGGATCCTCTCAATGAAACAAAAACACACTGCAGAAGGAGCACAGTAGCTCCTGGGGGAAAGGAAGTGTCAATATTTCAGCTGGATATCCTCCATCAAGGTACCTTCACCCCCAAGGATGCTGCTTGACCTACTGAGCTCCTCCAGTTGTTTGTTCTTTGCTCTAGGTTCCAGCATCTGCAGCCCCTTCACGTTACTACTCCACTGCAAAGCCTTTTCAGGGCACGCTGATCCAGAAGAAAAAATTACGTCACACTGTTCGACATAACATGCCAAAAGCTGCGGACTATAAAACAGGCTGAACTCACCAATGGCATCAGCAGAAATATTTTCACCCCTTTTCATGTTCAATCCATACCGTTTTGAGGAAAATTAGAAACTGTCGCATGCATCTAATCTTACATGGACAAGCAGAGGGCTACCAACAGCCTCAGCATGAGCCTTCACCTCAGGACAAAGAGAAGAGAATAGAAAGAAATGTAAGATTCAGCAATAGAGTATCTACTCAGTATTCTGCTGAGTAGAAGGATCACTATTTTAATAGATGTTGCAAGCTATTTTATTAAGAGTTCCAGCCTGCTGCTACCTGATCTGAACTGTCTTCTACAATGTATGCATTGTGACAAAACATAACATGTTGACACACAGACTGAGTAAATATTACCTGATGACTGTCCTAAAATTTGTTTTTTTGCAAATGTCAACACTTAAAAGTATTTTTTTAATTACTTGAATGGCTTTCATGTCTCTTTGGTTCCTGTTGCTCCCAGGAATCAGAAATAGTCTAGATGATTTAATGTTGTAATTCATAGAATTCCAGGAAACAAACAGAACAGGCCACGTGGCCCATCAAACCTGCGCCTATACCAGCTCAATTATGTGCGTCGGTTCACAGCAGCCTAGATTTGAACTGAAGCAGGATCTAATCACAGTTGAATCCCTTGTTACACTTTCCAAGATGACTGCGCCTCTGTTAAATTTAACATAACTAGAGTTGCTCGTGGGTGAGGGGAAAAATAATCGATAAAGAGTTCAATTATCCTATACATTTCCCTAGAAAGTCCATTGTAATAATAGAAAACATACTCAGACTAATGTAGGGAGCTCAGTTGGAAGAAAAATAATTTTAAAAAAACTTGGGTCCTCTTCACAACACAGGCAGCATGCCAACTTTGTACTGCCTGTATTTAACAATTTCTCAGAGGACTCCAACTTTGCCGGAGGGTTTGGAGGCTTGCGTGCCTCAATGACCTTCAGAGCTATGTTGGCTGGAATCAGGGCCTTGTGCTTTGGCTCTTGGTAGGGTCATCCATGCCTAAAAGATCAAAGGGTGAAGGCCAGACTAAAGTAGTCCACTGGTTCCCGCAGGTTCAGAGCTAACAACCCTGACTGGTCAAAAAATAATTGTTATGGAAACAGCAATGAAGAGTCCTTCTATACAGACAGAGATGGAGGACCTTCATTGCTGCCTAAATTCCAGCAGTGTAACGGGCTGCAAGTACATTTAACACTTGGACACTGTTAACCACATTGTTAATTAGTCATATTCATCAGCAGGGATCTAACGTTGTCACCAGTAGTTAATGATGGGCACCACTACTCCTGGATAGCTTGCACCTCTCAGAAAGGGAAATGCATAGACTGTCATGCAGGGAACAGCACAACTTGACACGCCTCCATTCATACGTCATAGTTCAGGCACTTTATTCAGAGTTGAAAGCAAAACAACGAAGCATATTATATATCCTGCCACCCTTTCTCTCAGAAGAAGTGCATAATGAGAACCAATAAGATCTACCTTTGGGTAGACAGATGTGCCTGTATGGCCTACCTATCACTGGACATTATACAAGGGTCATTTCTAAGTTCCATTTGGAAAGGCAGAAAGCAAAATCCAAGGTGATGCAACTACTTCCAGCTCTAGCCCAGAAAGCCAGATATTTAAAAGTTCAATAGCGTGGACACATTGACGGCTGTCTACAATCCAATCCCATCTCCTGGGGGGGGGGGGGGGGGGGCAGCGTTCAGTCACAGTGCAATGAAGGAATGAAGGTGATATATAATTATTACAACCAAATCCTAGCCAGCCAGTGGTGTAGTGGCATTCACACCGGACTTCAAGGCAAGTGGTCCCAGGTTCGAATCTGGCTGGCTCCTTGAGCGTTGAGCCTCAGTAAATAAAACAAAGACTAAAGAAACTGCAAGGCTGCTGCCCAATGAGCCACAAGGCGTGGAGAGGAACAACAAACAAGTCCTGCAGAATTGATAATGCAGAAGTATTGAAATCAATAGCTTAAAACTACTGTGGAAAACAATGAACACTTGTAGACCCACAGCAGCAATAATCAACCCGCAACCAAGCCTTCAGCTATAGATAAGAAGCAACACACATAAAATGCTGGAGGAACTCAGCAGGTCAGGCACCTTCTGTCGAAATGGACAAATAGACGTTTCAGGCCAAGACTCTTCTTCAGGACTGGAAAGGGAGGAGGAAGACACCTAAACACAAGGGTCAGGGAGGGGAAGGAGGATAGCTAGAAGGTGAAAGGTGAAACCAGATGGGTTGGAAAGATAAAGGGCTAGAGAAGGAGGGATGTAATAGGAGAGGACAGTGGGCCACAGGAGAAAGGTAAGGAGAAGAGGACCCAGGGGAGGTGGTTAGACAGGTGAGAAGAGTTAAGAGGCCAGAGTGGGAAATAGAAGCGGGGGGGGGGGGGGAATGGTGATTATTATTAATTATTATTTTTTTTAAATCGGAAGGGGAAATCAATAATCATGCCATCAGGTTGGAGGCTACCCAGGTGGAATAGAAGGTGTTGCTTCCCTACCTGAGGCAGCCTTGTCTTGGCACAAGAGGAAGCTATGAACTGACACGTCAGACTGCAAATAGGAATCAGAGTTAAAATGCTTGGCCACCGGGAAGTTCTGATTTTGGAGGCTGGAGCAGAAGTGCTTGATGAAGTGGTCGCCCAGTTTACGATGGGTCTCACTAATGTAGAGGAGGTCATATCAGGAGTACCAAACACAAAAGCCGACCCCAGCAGATCCGCAGGCAAAGTGTTGCCTCACCTAGAAGGACTGTTTGGGGCCCTGAATGGAGATGACGGAGGGGATGAATGGGCTACTTACAGGGATAAATGTCGGGAGGGAGCAGCAAGTTTGAACTTGCAATGCTGAAGACAAATCATCATTACACACTTAAAGATGCCATCATGAGCCTCCCTACTCTGGACTCATTTAATTCCTTAATCTGTTTGACATTTGCTGCAAAATATCTATGCTCAACAAATACCACTTTGCTTCCTAAACATTACCTGAGGTACTATCCTTGTCAATTTTACACAGCATTATGTCTTACAGCAAGCTTGTGCACAATCCAATCGTACCAAATGCACTACTTTGTACTGTAGTGTTTCTACTTTTGAAAACTAAACACACGCTTCTGCCAGGCTGAAAAGGTCGGGGTGTCAGGGCCCAAGGTGAGAGACCAGCCAGTTCAGCTCACTTCTCCACTCTGAGATGGGCTAAAGGTCTGTAGACAGGACAGTCTTTGTGGACTTCAGTTCAGAACGCTTTTTGCTTGCATTCATTGTGCATCAATTTTATTGACTGGAAGTTTTAAAACATGGAAAGCGTTTTACGTCCGAAAAGATTGGATTTGGACCCCCAAGACCCTGAAGCAGCTCTTGCCTTTGAACTCTGGCTTGCATGCTTCCAATCATACTTGGAGGAGGTTAGTGCAACTGAACTCGCTGTTATGCACCGAATTCTCCTCTCGAAGGTCACCCTGAAAGTTTACTCACTTATCAGGGGCCTGTCGACCTACGAAGGGGCACTGGACACCCTCAAAAGACAGTACCTGCGGCCAGTGAACACCGTCTACGCAGGACATCGCTTAGCTACGCGACGAAAGCGGCCTGGAGAATCGAGCGCCCAGTTTCTCCAAGCCCTACAGACACTCGTCCAAACTTGTGACTACAAAACTCTCACGGTGGAACAACATGCGGAACTCTTGGTACGAGACACCTTTGTTACAGGAATCAGGTCAGTGTATGTGCGTCGGTGGCTGCTGGAAAATGGCGATCTTAACTTATGCTCGACGATTGAGACAGCCGACATGCTGGAGGCTGCGCTGCACAACGCTGACGCTGACGCTGACGCTGTCCAGCCGCACGATCCCCCGCCGGTCCCATGGACGCCTCAGACCCCGCCACCGCCGGTTCCCGCGAACGAATTCGCTAACGCCACTGCCAGTCGCGATTCCACGAACTCCCCGAACCCGACCACAGCTGCGGCCAGTCAAAAGCCTGCACAGTGTTACTTCTATGAACTTGAAAAGCACCCCCGAAAATGCTGCCCAGCCTGAGAAATGACCTGCTCCAGCTGAGGGTAGAAGGGCCATTTCGCCAAGGTCTGTAAGTCTAAACCACAAGCAGGGTCGGGCAGCGCTGTGTGTGATGTATGGGGGCCACCATTTTGCCTGCCCGCCTCGCACGAGGCATGGGGGCCGCCATCTTGCATGCCTGGATGTGGGCGACCATCTTTGTCGGCGCCAACATGCCCCGCCCCCGACCCACCGGTGCTTACCGGGCACCAAGACGGCAGTTCAACTCTGGCCACTGTAACCCTCGACCAAAGCGCCCCACACCAGCCTTCAAGGTCAATGATGGACATCCTGGTGGAGGGGCAAAGGTCTAGCTGCCTGTTTGACACAGGCAGCACTGAGAGTTTTATTGACCTGGACACAGTGCACCGTTGTGGACTCGTGACACGGCCGGTAAGCCAGAGGGTCACCTTGGCTTCTGGGTCGTATTCCACAGACATCCGGGTGGGTTGTGTAGCAATATTGGTGGTGCAGGGCACAGAATATCGGAACTTTGTGCTACTGGTCATGCCTCAACTGTGCGCACCTGTGCTATTGGGGCTGGACTTCCAGAGCCACCTCGAAAGTGTGACTATGGTATATGACGGGCCCCTCCCACCACTCACGGTCAGGAATCCTCAGTTTGGTGGGTCTTCGCCACATACCCCGCTACTGACCACACACACATACCGAACCATACGTCCCACCCAACACCATGCCGACAGCTGCACTACCGACACCACTTGCAGCCTCTCCACCCTCAAGGTCCCTCCCCCACCGCTGTTCGCCAACCTGACCCCCAACTGTAAACCTGTGGCAACTAAAAGCAGGAGGTACAGCGCGGGGGACAGGGCTTTCATTCAGTCAGAGGTGCAGCGGCTACTCAGGGAGGGGATCATTGAGCCAAGCACAAGCCCTTGGAGGTCCCAGGTGGTTGTTGTTCAGACCGGGCAGAAAAATAGGATGGTTGTGGACTATAGTCAAACCATCAATAGGTTCACGCAGCTTGACGCGTACCCCCTACCCCGGATCGCGGATATGGTCAACCAGATAGCTCAGTACAAGGTGTACTCGACAATAGACCTGAAATCCGCTTATCACCAGCTCCCCATCTGCCCAGAGGACCACCCCTACATCGCCTTCGAGGCGGGCGGCAGGCTCTATCACTTCCTGCGCATCCCATTCGGTGTCACAAATGGCGTCTCGGTCTTCCAGAGGGAAATGGACCGGATGGTGGACCAGTGCCAACTGAAGGCCACATTTCCCTATCTGGATAACATCACCATCTGTGGTCACGACTGGCCAGATCACAACGTCAACCTCCAACGATTTTTCCAAGTGGCCGAAGCCCTGAACCTTTCTTATAATAGGGACAAGTGTATGTTCGGAACCACCCGACTCGCTATCCTTGGGTATGTCATGGAAAACGGGGTCATTTGCCCTGATCCCGACCGTATGAGCCCCCGTTAGAACTCCCTCTTCCCACCATCCTCAAAGCCCTCAGACGGTGCCTGGGCTTCTTTTCCTATTACGCAGACAAGGCCCGCCCCCTGGTCAAGTCTACCACTTTTCCCCTCTCTGCTGAGTTCAGCTGCATTAAAGGGGACATTGCCAAAGCAATGATGCATGCGGTGGACGAAACCATTCCCTTCCAAGTAGAGAGTGACGCCTCCGATTTCGCGCTTGCTGCTACCCTCAATCAGGAAGGCAGGCCAGTACTATTCTTTTCTCGTACCCTTCAAGGCTCTGAAATTCGGCACTCCACAGTGGAGAAAGAAGCCCAGGCCATAGTGGAAGCTATTAGGCACTGGAGGCACTATCTCACCGGCAAAAGGTTCACCTTGCTGACCAACCAGCGCTCAGTTGCGTTCATGTTCAGCAACCAAAAGCGGGGCAAAATCAAAAATGATAAAATTTTGCGATGGAGAATAGAACTCTCCACCTACAACTATGATATCCTGTACCGGCCTGGAAGGCTCAATGAGCCCCCTGATGCCCTATCCCGCACATCTTTGCCAGCTCGACCAGCTATACACCCTCCATGCATATCTTTGCCATCCGGGGGTCACCCGATTTTACCATTTCGTGAAAGCCTGGAACCTGCTGTACTCCCTAGGGGACATCAGGACGATGACCAGGGACTGCCAAGTCTGCGCTGAGTGCAAACCGCACTTCTACAGTCCTGAAACGGTGCAACTTATCAAGGCCACCCGCCCCTTTGAGCAACTGAGTGTTGACTTTAAGGGCCCCCTTCCCTCTACCGACCGCAGTGTCTACTTTCTCTACATTATCGACGAGTACTCACAGTTCCCCTTTGCCATCCCCTGCCCCGACACCACTACCACGTCCGTCATAAAAGCCCTGCGCCAGCTCTTCACTCTGTTCGGATATCCCTGCTATATCCTCAGTGATAGAGGGTCCTCCTTTTTGAGTGACGAGCTGCGCCAGTACCTGCTGGCTAGGGGCATTGCTACTAGTCGAACCACGAGTTATAATTCCCGGGGAAATGGACAGGTGGAGAGGGAGAATGCCACAGTGTGGAAGGCCACACCTTTAGCCCTTAAGTCAAAAGGGTTGCCGGTCTCTCGATGGCAGGAAGTTCTCCCCGAGGCACTCCACTCTATCCGCTCCCTGTTCTGTACATCCACCAATGCCACCCCTCACGAGCGCCTATTCTCTTTTCCCAGGAAGTCTGCCACTGGGACCACCCTACCAGCTTGGCTGACGTCCCCAGGGCCAGCGCTGCTCCAGAAACATGTGAGGAGCAATAAATACTCCCCGCTGGTCGAGAGGGTTCACCTTCTACATGCGAACCCCCAGTATGCTTACGTGGTCTTAACTGATGGGTGGGAGGACATGGTCTCCGTCCGCGACCTGGCACCCGCAGGAGCAGCAGACCACTACCCCGAACACTCCATGGTAACTATGGATCCTGTACCCGAGGTGACACCGCGCACACCGAGCCCTACACAGACTCCTCACAACACTCCTATACCGGGCATCTCGTATGCATATATACCAGGCGCCTCGCACACACGTGAGGGATCACTGACACCTAGTGGACTGACACCTCCAGTTAGGCCGGAACCAGCACAACCTCCGTCTCCGGTGCAATCACCACCGGCACCTGTGCAATCACAGCCAGTGCTACGTAGATCGCAGCGACAGATTCGACCACCTGATAGACTTAACCTGTAAATATACTTGTAAGAAACTTCACCACATGGGGACTCTCTGTTAAAAGAAAGGGGGGGGTGAATGTGGTGAACTTCATATACCTGTCTGGACACGCCCCCTGCTGACTGCTCCTGTGGCTCCTCCCACAGACCCCTGTATAAAGGCGATTGAGGCCTCTCAGTCTCCAGGATATAGTATGGTGGCCAACCACTGCTTGTTCCTTCTTCCAGTCAATAAAAGCTGATATCTTGCCTTTACGTCTCAGAGAGAGTTATTGATGGTGCATCAGACAGGACAGTCTTTGTGGACTTCAGTTCAGAATGCTTTTTGCTTGTATTCATTGTTTGTATGATTTTTCTTCTCTCTCTACATTGGGTGCTTAATGGTCTTTTCTTAAAAAATGGGTTCTTTTGGGTTTCTTTGCTTCATGGCGGCCTGTTAGAAGATGAGTAAAGTTGATTGAATAGAGATCAAGCTTGTATGATGTATACATACTTTGATAATAAATGAACTTTGAACTTTTTGAACATTTAGCACTGTTTGTTTACATTCATTGGTGCACTATACAAGGTGTCTTGTTGAATCACACGTAGAATCAATAGGATGATGAATTCTGAAGTTCTAAGTTACTGCTCAGCAGCACCAATATTTTCCAATAGATTGTCCTCCATAAGATTGAATGGGCAATTAATATTTCCAGGAATCTGTTTTAATAATCATTTATATCAAACATCTGAGAAAGAAATTGGACTAGGAGATCCAGATAGTTTACTCTCCATGATAACTACTACAACTAACTTCTTCTCCCACAAGCCTCAATCCCCCTAATATAGCAATATTCATCCCTAGACAGATGGGCATCAAAACTACTGGAATGTATTCAACGGATTTCCACATGAATACAAGTTTGGTTTATCTGTGCTTCAGAGTGGAAGTTACAGAACACACAGTAGCTTGCACAACTGCAATACTTGGCAAAATCCTGTCTATGCTATCTGATAGACCACAGGAATTACTTTAAATTGTCAAAATTAATTCCTCTCAAACAACTATGAGAAGTTGCGTGCGGAGGAAATAAAGCAGCAACAGTATTGGCTGTGATCATCACAGCCTTGAAACCTCCTGGGCTGTTAAACCATACAAACCCTGCCAGAATACAAATGCTCATGGGATTTTAATTGATACTAAAACAAAAACATGATTAGAGAGATAAAAAGTGCATTTTGTTTGTATATTGTCAAGTACACTTTTATATTAACCTAAAGTGCATTTGCTTCTTTCTGAACCCCGCCTACTTCAGTTTCCAAGAGAGCAACCGAAAATTCATTCTAAAAACATGAAGAGCTTCCAAGGTGAAACCTGCTTAAAGCATGCTGTGTCTAAAATGCCAGTTGTCATTAAAAAAACTCACCTTCTTCCACCATTTTGGGTAATGTTGACATAACCTTTATAATGATGACCTACCATTGCAAAAATTGGTCTGCTTAGTCTCCCGTAACTGAACTGTCCAGCAATGCTCTTTGTATCTTGCTTGACCTCTCCCATGTTTGTTCGAGCCCTGTGCCACACACGAGCATTTCAAGATACCTGTTTGTCTTTGTGGCCTGTGATGGAAGATATGTTAAATGTGTGCACTGACATCCTCCAAGCTGGCAAAGCAAACTGAAAGTAAACCTAGAATCAAGGATTGGACAATTGACACTATTTTTGATCCTAGCTGTGTCTCCTCTGCTTCTGTAATGAAATACAGACCTTTAAAGTGAAACTAGCAAAAGAACAGGGCTGTAATAAGCATTTACATTTTACAGGCCTCCTCCAGAAATACAACAACTTGTTATTAAGCTGTTGGCTAAGAACAAAATATTCATAATGCATGTGCCAATCTTGTATTTAGTTGGGGCCCTGCGTCCCACTGAGCAGTGATTGTATCACCTACTTCAGCAGAATTGCTCAGTTGGTGTCAAAGTCAAGAAGCTGGTAAGAAAAACTGTACAAAACATAATTCACTCTTTCTTAGCAACAAAAGTAAAATGTATTTCTGCTCAGTAGAGGCATCAATGAAAGGCACTAACCTCTAGGTTTATTACTGGCAAAATTTTGTAGGGCCTGAGCTTCCCCGGATTTTCAGACATTATAAACAGCAGTGTATAGTGGCATAAATTCAGCTCCTAGAGCAATTCTAACGCCCCAGTTCCTCTGGGACAGCAGCTGAAAGTCCCTGAAAATCATGTCTTGGTATTTTTTTATGAGTAAGGGAGAAAAGAAAGGTGCAATTAAGATTATTATAAAGTCAACTGCATGTTGAACTATTGGTTCAAATGACCTCTGTTGATAGGACAGACCCAAATGGAAGGGGCTAAGAATAAAATTCACAAGAAACTCTGCAAATGCAACTGTTTAAACTTTTTCTTGTGTTACTTTGTAACAAAGGATTCATGATCAGCCACTACATATAATCACTGATGACTTCTGTTCAATTTGTTTGCCCTGCTTTGGGCAACAAACACTCTGACGTGGCAGGACTGCAGAAACAACAGATGAGTTACCCATGCAAGCCACCTCAGCAATAGCGCATTAATGTCCAGAAGAGATATCAGCCTCTATTACCTAGAATGCTTGGAACAAACATTGCTAAAATGGCATCTTGCATCCACCAGAATAATTAGACCATAAAACCATAAGACAATACGACCAGAAGACAGAAAAGCAGAATTAGGCTATTCAGCCCACAGTTTTCTCTGTTTTATTATCCCTCTCAACCCCATTCTCCTGCCTTCTCCCCACAACTTTTGATGTCCTGATAAATCAAGAACCTATCCATCTCCACTTTAAATATATTCAATGACTTTGCTTCCATAGCCGTGCATGGCAATGAATTCTGCAGATTCACCACCCTCTGACTAACTTCTACTCATCTCTCTTCTAAATGGATGTCCCTCTATTCTGAGGCTGTGCCCTCTGGTTCTAGACTCTTCCACTATAAGAAACACCCTCTCCAAATCCACTCTATCTGGGCCTTTCAACATTCGACAGGTTTCAATGAGACCCCCACACATTCTTCTAACTCCAGGCCCAGAGCCACCAAAAGCTCCCCTATGTTAACCCTTTCATTCCCAGTATCATTGTTGTGAACCACCTCTGGACCCTTTCCAATGTCAGCATATCTTTTCTTACATAAGGAGCCCAAAACTTCTCACAATACTCCAAGTGAGTTCTGACCAATGCCCTTTAAAGACTCAGCATCACATTTAATTTATAACCCTTGCCAAAGTTAAGGCTGCAGTCTGCATTGTGACAAGAGTAGCCAACTTCAGTTGTGTGTATTCCTCCAGTCAACAGACTTCCCGCTACTAAATTTTGCTTAATTCACAATCTAATTCATCTTCTTCAATATATCAATAAACAGAGTACAAAACATATAATCCACTAAAATGAAACATTTTCCTCTAAATATATTGGAAGAAATAATTCAACTTAGTTTCCTGAATGAGAAGAGTAATGTAACACTTAAATTCTGTTTTCCGATTAAGACAAAACTTCAAAGATTTATTTTTCTTCACTACAGGATGTGGGAGTCACTGGTACATTTGGGATTTAATGTTCATCCTTAATACAAGCATTAAGGTGGCATCAAAATCAATTCTAACATTATTCAATATTAGGCTACAGAAACAAAGAAAACAGGCAGGACATCTTCCAGTCTGACCGTAATACATCATGGTGAACGCAAGACTCCTCTTCTCATTACTACCATCAGAGCGGAGCCTGAAGGTAAACACTCAAAATTTTAGGAACAACTTCCTTCCCTCCACCATCAGGTTTCTGAATGACAATTAACCAATGAACACCACCTCTTTCATTTTTTTTGCCTCTGTTTGCACTGTTTTTTATTGCACTGTACTTCTATATAATTTTCAATATTTTTATGCATTGCACTGTACTACTCCCGCAAAACAATAAATTTCATGATATATGTGTGTGATAGTAACACTGATTCTGATTCTAATTCGGACAATGTGAGGAAATTGAAATTTGCATAGGTACTTGGATGGGAGAGGAATGGAGGGCTATGGTCCTGTGCAGGCCAATGGGACTAGTAAGATTAATGGTCCGGCATGACTAGATGGGCTAAGCAGCCTGTTTCTGTGGTGTAGTGCTCAATGATTATTATTCCTCTATACCACAACCTTCTACTGAGCTAAATTATTCTCTCTTTATAGTTCAACAGAGGAATCCTAAACTGTGAATTTAGCTGTGTATAGAGAGTTAATACTGTGCCCACACAAACATGAAAATAAGGTGATCTTTGCTGTGTCAATGAGGGGAGAACAAGTGGAAAAAGCTACATAAAGAATTTTAATGTAAATATATATCTAAGTTTCAAATATTTATGGTGCGGGCATGAATCATCATGACCAGAAGTGCTGGCAGGCAAATTATACAAACACCACACATAGAGAACAGTGTTACTTTCTGGTATAATTATAATTCTTGGTCTCAGCACTCAAAGATAACATTGACAGCGAAGATACATTAAGCAGTTGTGCTGTAAGTGTCTAGCCAGTGCAGTAAATTCACACTCAGTGTTAGAGGTCTGTAGCCATTGGAATGAATTGCTGGTTGAGGGTGCCCAGTGCACCATTAGTGCTGCCTGGTCAGGTATAGAGCTCCTTGGCCAGGGATGGTGGTCTATAGAGGGGGAGGGCGGGTGAACAGCAATTTGATTCTTGGTTGGAGGTGGCAGTTTGATATCAGGAATGTTTGCTGTTTAGTCAATGGTGGGGAAATGGCTTGATCCTTGGTCTGGTGAGGATCTGTGGTTGGGGTACGATCATCAGTCTGCGCTGGAGGTCTGTGGTCAAGTGAGAGTTTCCTTATTTTAGAATATTTTCACACAAATCAAACTTCCCATGCAATGATATCCTGTGAAGAATGCTGAGAGCTATGAAGCAAGTGATAGGCAGGCACATTATAAAGTTGTCAATGTCAAGATGCATGGAGGAGTTGGGCATCAATTCATCACAGTTCTACACAAAATGATTCCCTTTCAGTTCAGGGGCAGGACAGAGTTGACACCAACATGGGTGCAGGTACCGTGCCAACGAAAAGCGTATAGTACCGGTTTGTATCTGAGGAGAGAGAAAGCCTCATAATAACTTCTTTCTTAATAGCGAACCTCCACTGGGCAACAATGATAAACTGAAAAATGCTGCAAATTCTTCCAAATTCAGAAACTGTAACATAAAAGTTTATTGCCATAGTCAGTGACAGCCACCCAGACAATACTCCTTACGTCACCCTGATGTTGCTGTTATGGACACAGCATAGAGCAAATTTCAAAGAGGACATCATTGCTGAAGTGCAAACATCTCACACACTATTCCATGTTCAATTCGCCCCGCAGGTGCACCTCAGTCACCAGTTTGAAGCTCCAAGTGCCCAACAATCTATCTCATTTTTTCTCTGATGGGTTAAAGTAAGTAAAGGACATTTTAAAATTCTGCGGGAAATGCAAAATAAACCAGCAATAGCACACAACTTTGAGATTACAAGTTGTTGATTTTTTTTTATAATTTGGCTACCAACTGTCAGTGTAAATTGCCTACATAGAATATGACTGACACCTAAACCCCTCTAGTTTTTTTTTACAACTGTGTGGACCAACCATTGCTCTGAGCAGGAAATTTTTATGTGGCCTGAAAACTGTGCAACACTTTAAATGTTTATATAAAATCCCAGCAGCGTGGCAACAAAGGGTATGTGCGTGGGAGCATTTCAGTCAGTGCATGGCGTCGCACCTGCTCAACTTAAAGGAAGCAGTGCCACATTAAGACTAACTGGAAAAAGATGTGGGGCACCCATTTTCTCACATCAAGAAGAGTGCCAGAAAATATAGATAGTGAAGTGCAGTCCAGTTTGCCTGAAATTTTTAATCTTCCAATAGAAATCTAGAGTAAATACCAGATATTACTGTGTGCATGTCTCTATAACTGGGTACTTCACAAAGATTTGGTATGATCACTTATCCGCAACGCTTTTGTAGCTGTATGAGCTGGATGTCAGGGCAAGATTAGTCACCACAAAACCACATGGTCCTGGTCCACTAGCTTGAGAATGCAAAGTGACCCTTTGCCAGAACCTTAACTACCAGCAGGGAGACCACCACATCTCAAGAAATAGGGACCAACAATAAATAATAGAAGAGCCCAAGGACCTAGACTTAACTTACAGATTTTAGACTTGGGATTGAATCATCTTGCAGATATATAGAAGTCTGTATCGCAATTATCAGAGAGTTCTCATAAGGTGGAGGTATGTCTTCTAGGACACTGTTTACAGCACTCATATCCTTCAGTTTAAATGGCACTGTAGATAAAATCCAAGTATGTTTATAAGAAAATGTAGAGTTTGCACAAAAGGTGATTGTTGTAATTTACTGTCATAAAATGTATAATTTGGAAATATAAAATATTGATCAAGGAGGAATTTCTATTCTAAACATGCTCAGATAAATTTGCAAGAAGCCAGATAGTTTGGACATTTATTTTAATGTGTTTACCAAAAATTAGGATTAATTTTGGCATTCATTTGTGCCATTGGTGGGCGGTCTTTCACGTTTACTATAGGCTGTTCTATTACCATAGATTATCCATCACTGAACTAAAGCATTGACAGAAAATGTTCTTCGTATTATTCAGTCTCACTTTACAATATAATGTACGATGGCCCTGCCCTGCCCTAAATCTGCTTTCAATGACTGTCAACACTTTAGCAAACAACATCTCCTCCACCAATGAAAACATGATTTCTTCTTAGCAAGATTAAATAATCACTATTGGCAGACTCATTTGTCAAAATTATTGGTTTTCACTTTGAAGCTCGTCAACATTCAGCATCACTTCTCTGCAAATCTCAAGGCAGCGTTTCAACCTTCGTCATACAGCACCTGAGAAGTTGCAGTCACTGATGTCTGTTCACCCATAGGCTGTGCCATTACTAATGCACTCAGAAACTTGTTATGAGCCTCACCTTTACATGGAAATGTTTTACTCATCCATTAGTATTCATTATACACACATTTCCTTAGCCTTGAAATGAGTCTTGCTGGACCGCTTCAGAAACCATGGACTTCTGTCGCAAACAGACCAGACCCAGAAACTATTCAACTAATTTTTTTTAGTTATCAATTCAGTGATTCTTTACTTCAAGAAATAAAGAAAATGGGAGACAGCTCCCTCTCCCTTGCCAGGGAGAGAGAGAACCTGTGGTTTGTCTAATGTCGGATAATGTCGAATGTCGGGTGCAGAGCCAACAACCTGTCTCTTAATGTGAACAAAACAAAAGAGATGGTTGTTGACTTCAGGAGGACACAGAGCGACCACTCCCCACTGAACATTGACGGCTCCTCAGTAGAGATAATAAAGCGCACCAAATTTCTTGGTGTTCATCTGACGGAGAATCTCGCCTGGTCCCTCAACACCAGCTCCATAGCAAAGAAACCCCAGCAGCATCTCTACTTTCTGTGAAGGCTGAGGAAAGTCCATCTCCCACCCCCCCCCCCCTCACCCCACCATCCTCATCACATTCTACAGGGGTTGTATTGAGAGCATCCTGAGCAACTGCATCACTGCCTGGTTTGGAAATTGCACCATCTCAGATCGCAAGACCCTACAGCGGATAGTGAGGTCAGCTGAGAAGATCATCGGGGTCTCTCTTCCTGCCATCACAGATATTTACACTACACGCTGCATCTGCAAAGGAAACACCATTATGAAGGACCCCATGCACCCCTCATACAATCTCTTCTCCCTCCTGCCGTCTGGGAAAAGGCTCCGAAGCATTCGGGCTCTCACGGCCAGACTATGTAACAGTTTCTTCCCCCAAGCTATCAGACTCCTCAATACCTGAAGCCTGAATTGACACCTTGCCCTATTGTCCTGGTTATTATTTATTGTAATGTCTGCACTGTTTTTGTGCACTTTATGTAGTCCTGTGTCGGTCTGTAGTCTAGTGTAGCTTTCTCTGTGTTGTTTTTTTTATGTAGTTCAGTCTAGCTTTTGTACTGTGTCATGTAACACCATGGTCCTGAAAACCGTCATCTCATTTTTACAATGTACTGTACTGTACAAAATGAGAATAAAAGTGACTTGACTTGATTTGACTTGAAATGCAAACCTTTGGGGTAACTTTGGTCTGTGTCTTTGCTACCGCTTAGCTCACACTTGGGCTCATTGATGGTACCAATGCGCGTTTATTTTTGCTGATGGGGAGGGGGTATCATTGCTCGCTGCCACTTACACGTGGGAGTTGGAAGCTGGGGGGTACTTTGCAGTTCTCGTGCTTAACTGTTGTTCATTCTTCGGGGCATTTCTCTATTTTCATGGATGTTTTGAGAAGAAAAAGCACTTCAGGATGTATATTGTATACATTAATATTCTGACATTAAACTTGAGCTTTGAACCTTTGAACCTTCAATTTAAATCTGTACTTCATGAGACTTGAACTCATGTCACTGGATCTTTATGATTTCATACCATTGTGTTTCTACTAAACTACTTACATAATCATTATGTTTCTCTACTATTATTCTCCTAAACTATTACAATCTGTTGAAAAGGGTGTGACTTCCAAAAGCAACCTAAACACAAATGATATTGCAAAACACGAAATCTCATTTCCACAGATGCTGCCTGGCTCGCTGACTCCCTCCGCCAATTTGTGTGTGTATGTCGCAAAACACCTCTGCTAGGGAGGAATCAATTTGATACGCATGGCTTGCCACTCACTAACCAGTTATAAATCCTTCGGATTTTTTTTTAAAAATACTTGAAATATTTCCTTTGTATATGAAATTTCACATTCCATTTTAATCCTGTGAGAATGTCCAAATCTTTATCTCGCCTTCTGCAAAAATCTTACACACTCCGCTTGTACAACTGAGCGTGTAAAACAGACATGAGAGTGAAAACTCTAATTTATAATACAGCAACTTGTCATGATTTTGCAATTTGATTGCCTTCTCACTGTGGCATGATGCCATGAATTCCTTCTGGTACATACACAATTGAAGTCACATCAGAAGAGAGGAAGTTTAGACCACAGAGCCTACTTCATGTCGGTAAGCATGAGGCTTTTGAGGCCAGCGGCAAGAACCGTCCTTCACCACTGATCCCAAACATCTGGTCCACTGTGTAATGGTTCGCAAGGTATAATATGCTTTATGGAATGAATTACTGGTGTTAATTATTTTTTCCTGGTTGCTTTATGGGAATAAATTGAATTCCCATTAGGAATTGCACCCTCTGTGCTTGCTATGTAAGTGTCGGCTGCTTCAGGCTATATCTGCCAGGTCTGCTGTTCCACTGTGATATTAAGTGCTCCACATTACTATGGTTGCCTTGAGTTCTAGCAGGTACACTAATCAGAGATCTTGGGAAAAGGGTTATTAAATTAGTGGAGAGAGCAAAGTCCTGCAGTTCAAGGTAATTTATTGCTGCAGCCCATTAAGATAAATCCAAAACACTTTTCCTTCTTAAAAGTGACCTTTATCAAACAGTTTGCATGAAAATTAAGAGACGTCAACATAGAAACCCCAAAAACAAAACTGACCAGCAGCTCAAAGTCTAAACTGACAAAGCCACCAAGGGGAGAAAAACAGATGCCTGTGAATAATGCTGCACATGCATCCAAATAAAGAGCATTCAGACACAAATCTTCTTCCAACATTTCACCTTTTTCCTTTCTTTCATGCTCTCCTATCAGATTCCCTCTTCCTCAGCGCTTTACCTCTTTCACCTGTCAACTTCCCAGCTCTTTAGTTCACCCCTCCCCCTCTCCCAGTTCCGCTTATCACTTTATACTGCTTCATCCCATCCCCTCGCCATCTTGCTCTGACCTCTCATCTTTTTTTCCATTCCTTGGCTCAAAACGTTGAGGAGCTACTCTTTTCCACCGATGCTGCCTGGCCTGCTGAGTTCCTCCAGCATTTTGTGTCTGTTGCTTGGATTTCCAGCACCTGCCAGTTCCTTCATGTTTCATTTCTTCAGCTGACTTTCCTCAGACACCTCAGATGTGGATTAAGTACCAGTCCAGTGAACTCAGCATAACAATGTGCTCCACTTCAGCACCAAGATTAGTCTGTGACATCCTGTGAAGGCCTCACTGATGAATTTAAAAGTTCTAAAAGTTGGGCATGTGCCCAACCAAAATAGTTCGTACTCCCTGTAAACAGTCAAAGCTGGATAGGAAAGGAATTGAGGTAAATGGGACTGGAAATAGGTTGAAATGGATAACGTGGACCAAATAGCCTGCTCCATGTGACACATCTCTGAGTCTATGAGTGGAACTGATTCCAGTTTTGTTCAAACTTCTCACACCGCAGTATTCCATTTTGCTAAGTATGGCATGCAATAGAATAGGCCTAACATGAAAAAAGGACAGTATTTCCCTCCAAAAACCCCTCTGCTTTGGGCCTACTACTGTTGAGGAGCGATTGTGAAAGATATGATACCAGGCCTAGGATCAGACCCGCAACTGGTCACAATAACTTTAGGGGGAAAACTCTTCAGGGGAATGAGACACCGCAAGAAAGGGCACACATTCAGTGAAAGGTGGGGAGAGTTGGGGCGGTGGTCTGAAAGGCCAAGTGGTGCCCAAAAATGCTATCAGAGGTGAGGAGTTTGTAAGTGGAGGAGAAGGAGGGAGAGAGTGGAGAGTGGGTTGAAACAGCACAATTCATGAGAAGGATCTACCCAACTTATCAATGCCTTAAACTCCCCCGGAATGGACCGGATAAAACTGCTCCATTTTAATTCCGGTTTTGGCCTTTTTCTGTGTAAATGACTCATAGCATTTGCTTACCTTGAAGGGAATGCTGGAGCATGTGGCACCAAAACCTGCTTTGCCCGACTGATTGGTTATCCAACAGCTTCCATACATTAGCACATCTTACACAAACCGGGTTCAGATCAATTTTTTGAAAGTAAATAATTGGAATTTATATCAATTCCTTCAAGTGGCACAAGAAAATGTGTTCCACCATAATGTTTTAGCCTGTGGTCAGTATCATGAATGTTTCTTGGATCATGCACTGTGTCAAGCGTCTGCCAAATTTTTACATTTCATGATGAGTACTCCTTGTCCGGAATGCTTGGGGTTGGAAGTGTTTGGAATTCGGAAATTTTTTGGAAAATCAGAAAGCTTGGGGTTGCCATAATCTCTGACTGAATTTATGTACTATCAATAAGCAGTCTTTGTCATCCACTTGTTAATCATACTAACAGTAAAAATTATTACATGTCATTAATATAATGAAAATATAACGTGTGTAGGGTAACAAAAACAGTGCAGCAGCATCGGGAGAATACCTCAATCAGTGTAGAACAACAGCAAACAATGACAGGCTTCAGTCTCCACCTACGGTGCTGTGTTTTGATTAAAAGGCTACAGCGCACTGGATTTGTATTTTACTTTTTTTAGGTTTTTATGTAAGATAGAAATACAATCAGCATTGTAGACTTGTTCTGGTGTTGGATTTTCATCAGTGACAATCTTGGCATACTCACTAATGAATTTCTCTGCTGCTTCTTGTTCAGTGAATGCTTTAAAAATGTAATGCCACACCTTTTCTTAAATTTCTGCAACCAGCCTGTTGAAAATTCACAATGGTCTTCAATTTTCTTTTGGTCATGATAGACCTTAGCTTGTTTCATGATCGGCATACTGTTAAGTGGCATATCTTCACTCTGACACTGATGAATCCTTTCTTTCAATACACGATCCAGATCTTCATTTTTTGCTTTATGCAGTGGTTTTCTAGTTTTCACTAACCTCTTGTTATTATATGTGTGAGGTCACTTTTCAGAACTGTCTGTGGTGCAAAGACCTGTGCATCACCTGGGAATCTTCCCAACAGCTGGTGAAATTTTCCATTTGTGATGTCATGCCATCACTCAAAAAAATTCTGGATTTCAGAGGTTTTAGGATTTTGGAATTTCAGATAAGGGGTACTCAACCTGTATAATAGTAGCTACACTTAAAAAATTATTTAGTTGAAAAATGCATTGGGGTGTCATGATATTGCTTCAGAACCACAAATATTTTATTGTCATTATAGAACATGGCAATTGCAAAGATTTAAGGATTTTCCCTGAACTTCAGCAACAAAACATCTCACTGCGGCTGATGCACCATCAATAACTCACACTGAGACGTAAGGCGAGATATCGGCTTTTATTGACTGGAAGAAGGAACCAGGAGTGAGTGTCCATCATACTATGTCCTGGAGACTGAGGCCGAGCGTCCGGCCTCAGATCGCCTTTATACAGGGGCCTGTGGGAGGAGCCACAGGAGCAGTCAGCAGGGGGCGTGTCCAGACAGGCACATAGTTCACCACATTCACCCCCCCTTTGTTTGAAAGAGTCCCCATGTGGCGAAGTTTCTTACAAGTCAAGTCTATCAGGTGGTCGAATCTGTCGCTGCGATCTACGTAGCACCGGCTGTGATCGCATGGATGCCGGCGACATTGGTGATTGCACAGGGGACGGAGGTTGCGCTTGTTCCTGCTCACTAGGCGCCGGTGATCCCTCACGCATGTGCGAGGCGCCTGGTATAAATGCGTACGAAACGCCTGGTATACAAGTGTCGTGAGGAGTCTGTGTAGGGCCTGGTGAGTATGGTGTCACCTCTGGTGCAGGGTTCATAGTTACCGGAGAGCCTTCAGGGTAGTGGTCTGCTGCACCTGCGGGTGCCAGGTCGCGGATGGAGACCGTGTCCTCCCGCCCATCAGGTAAGACCACGTAAGCATACTGGGGGTTCGCATGTAGAAGGTGAACCCTCTCTACCAGCGGGGAGTATTTATTGCTCCTCACATGTTTCCGGAGCAGCACTGGCCCCGGGGATGTCAGCCAAACTGGTAGGGTGGTCCCAGTGACAGTCTTCCTGGGAAAAGAGAATAGGCGTTCGTGAGGGGTGGCATTGGTGGACGTACATAACAGAGAGCGGATAGAGTGCAGTGCCTCAGGGAGGACCTCCTGCCATCGAGAGACTGGCAACCCTTTTGACTTAAGGGCTAAAAGTGTGGCCTTCCACTCTGTGGCATTCTCCCGCTCCACCTGGCCATTACCCCGGGGATTATAACTCGTGGTCCAACTGGTAGCAATGCCCCTAGCTAGCAAGTACTGGCGCAGCTCCTCACTCATAAAGGAGGACCCTCTATCGCTGTGGATATACCCGAACAGAGTGAAGAGTTGGCGCAGGGCTTTTATGACGGACATGGCAGTGGTGTCGGGGCAGGGGATGGCAAAGGGGAACCGTGAGTACTCGTCGATAACACTGAGAAAATAGACATTGCGGTCAGTGGAGGGAAGGGGGCCCTTAAAGTCAACACTCAGTCGTTCAAAAGGGCGGGTGGCCTTGACAAGTTGTGCCGTGTCAGGACGATAGAAGTGCGGTTTGCACTCAGCGCAAATTTGGCAGTCCCTGGTCATCGTCCTGATGTCCTCCAGGGAGTATGGCAGGTTCCGAGCTTTCACAAAATGGTAAAATCGGGTGACCCCCGGATGGCAAAGTTGTGCATGAAGGGTGTACAGCTGGTCGAGCTGTGTGCTAGCACATGTTCCCCGGGATAGGGCATCAGGGGGCTCATTGAATCTGCCAGGCCGGTACAGGATATCATAGGTGTAGGTGGAGAGTTCTATTCTCCACCGCAAAATCTTATCATTTTTGATTTTGCCCCGCTGTTGGTTGCTGAACATGGACGCAACCGAGCGCTGGTCGGTCAGCAAGGTGAACCTTTTGCCAGCAAGATAGTGCCTCCAGTGCCTAACAGCCTCCACTATGGCCTGGGTTTCTTTCTCCACCGCGGAGTGCCGAATTTCAGAGCCTTGGAGGGTGCGAGAAAAGAATGCTACTGGTCTGCCTTCCTGATTGAGGGTAGCAGCCAGAGCAAAATCGGAGGCATCACACTCCACTTGGAAGGGAGTGGTCTCGTCCACGGCATGCATCGTAGCTTTGGCAATGTCCTCTTTAATGCAGCTGAAGGCCGCGCGGGCCTCAGCAGAGAGGGGAAACGAGGTAGACTTGACCAGGGGGCGTGCCTTGTCTGCGTAATGGGGGACCCATTGGGCGTAATAGGAAAAAAAACCCAGGCACCGTCTGAGGGCCTTGAGAGTGGTGGGAAGAGGGAGTTCTAACAGGGGGCGCATACGGTCGGGATCCGGGCCAATAACCCCGTTTTCCACGACATACCCAAGTATAGCAAGGCGGGTGGTACCAAAAACACACTTGTCCCTGTTATAAGTAAGGTTCAGAGCTGCGGCCACTTGGAGAAATCGTTGGAGGTTGGCGTCGTGATCTGGCCTGTCATGACCACAGATGGAGATGTTATCCAGATAGGGAAATGTGGCCTGCAGTTGGTACTGGTCCACCATCCGGTCCATTTCCCTCTGGAAGACAGAGACACCATTCGTGACACCGAAAGGGACGCGCAGGAAGTGATAGAGCCTGCCGCCCGCCTCGAAGGCGGTGTAAGGGCGGTCCTCTGGGCGGATGGGGAGCTGGTGTTAAGCGGATTTCAGATCTATTGTCGAGTACACCTTGTACTGAGCAATCTGGTTGACCATATCCGTGCGGGGTAGGGGGTACGCGTCAAGCTGCGTAAACCTATTGATGGTTTGACTATAGTCCACCACCATCCTATTTTTCTGCCCAGTCCGAACAACAACCACCTGGGCCCTCCAAGGGCTTGAGCTTGGCTCAATGATCCCCTCCCTGAGCAGCCGCTGCACCTCTGACTGAATGAAGGCCCTGTCCCCCGCACTGTACCTCCTGCTTTTGGTTGCCACAGGCTTACAGTCAGGGGTCAGGTTGGCGAACAGCGGTGGGGGAGGGACCTTGAGAGTGGAGAGGCTGCAAGTGGTGTCGGTAGCGCAGCTGTCGGCCTGGTTCTGGATGGGATGTGTGTGCCCGTGTGTGTGTCAGTAGCGGGGAATGTGAAGAAGTCCCACAAAACTGAGGATTCCAGACAGTGAGTGGTGGGAGGGGCCCGTCGTATACCATAGTCACACTTTCGAGATGGCTCTGGAAGTCCAGCCCCAATAGCACAGGTGCGCACAGATTAGGCATGACCAACAGCTCAAAGTTCTGATATTCTGTGCCTTGCACCACCAAAGTCACTACACAACCCGCCCGGATGTCTGCGGACTGCGACCCAGAAGCCAAATGGAACCTCCGACTTACCGGCCGCGTTGCAAGTCCGCAGCGTTGCACTGTGTCCGGGTGAATAAAACTCCCAGTGCTGCCCGTGTCAAACAGGCATCTAGTCCTGTGCCCCTCCACCCGGATGTCCATCATGGACCTTGTAAGCTGGTGTGGGGCGCTTTGGTCGAGAGTTACAGTGGCCAGAGTTGAATCGCCGTCTTGGTGCCCGGTAAGCATCGGAGGGCCGGGGGCGGGGCATGCTGACGTCGACAAAGATGGCCGCTCACATCTGGGGTACCCGGTCAGCATCCGAGGGTCGGGGGCGGGGCGTGCTGACGCCGACAAAGATGAGCGCCCACATCCAGGGTACCCGGTAAGCATCGGAGGGTCGGGGGCGGGGCGTGCTGACGCCGACAAAGATGGCCGCCCACATCCGGGCATGCAAGATGGCGGACCCCACGTTTCACCCACAGCGCTGCACTCCGCTCGAGGTTGAGACTTACAGACCTTGGCGAAATGGCCCCGCTTTCCGCAGCTGGAGCAGGTCGCTTCTCGCGCTGGACAGCGTAGTCAAGGGTGTTTTTTATGGCCGCAGAAATAACAAAGCACGGGCTTCTGACGGGCCACAGCCGTGGTCAGGGTTGGGGAGCAACTGGCAGCGGCGTTGGCGAATTCGCTCCCGGGAGCCGGCGGTGGCGGGGTCTGAGTTGTCCACGGAACCGGCGGGGAACCGCGTGACTGGACAGCGTCAGCATTATGCAAAGCAGCTTCCAGAGCGTTGGCCTTCTCGATCGCCGAGCATAAGGTAAGGTCGGCATTTTCCAGCAGTCGCTGGCGCATGTACACTGACCTCAGTCCCGTCACAAAGGCGTCTCGCACTAGCAGCTCCGCATGCTGTTCTGCCGTGAGCGTCTTGCAGTCACAAGCTCGGACGAGCGTCTGTAGTGCTCGGAGAAACTCAGCACACGATTCGCCAGGCCGCTGTTGCCGGGTAGCTAAACGATATCTTGCGTAGACGGTGTTCACCGGCCGCAGGTACTGTCTTTTGAGGGCGTCCAGTGCCCCATCGTAGGTCGGCAGGTCCCGGATAATGGAGTAAACTTTGGGGGTGACCCTCGAGAGTAGGATTCTGTGCATAACGGCGGGTTCAGTTGCACGAACCTCCTCCAAGTACAATTGGAAGCATGCAAGCCAGTGTTCAAAAGCGAGAGCTGCGTCAGGGTCTTGAGGGTCCAAATCCAACCTTTCCGGACGCAAAACGGTTTCCATGTTTTAAAACTTCCAGTCAATAAAATTGATGCACCATCAATAACTCACACTGAGACGTAAGGCGAGATATCGGCTTTTATTGACTGGAAGAAGGAACCAGGAGTGAGTGTCCATCATACTATGTCCTGGAGACTGAGGCCGAGCGTCAGGCCTCAGATCGCCTTTATACAGGGGCCTGTGGGAGGAGCCACAGGAGCAGTCAGCAGGGGGCGTGTCCAGACAGGCACATAGTTCACCACAGCGGCTAAACACAAATTGCTGTAGGAAATCAGGTCAGGGAGGCATCTATGGAGGGCAATAACGAGCTGATATTTCAGACTGAGATCCTTCATTAGGACTGAAAAAGGGATTAAAAAACCAGAATAGGAAGGTAGAGGGAGCAGAAGGAGTACAAGATAGAAGGTGATAGGTGAAACAAGGCAAGGGGGAAGGTAATAAAAACACAAAATGCTGGCAGAACTCAGCAGGCCAGACAGCATCTATGGGAGGAGGTAGTGACGACGTTTCGGGTTGAAGTAAAGTGGCAAGGCAAGGAGTGAAGTAAAGTGGGATGGTCGAGGGGGATAAGAAGTGGGGGGAGGGATGAAGTGGAGAGCTGGGAAGTGATAGGCTGGAGGGAAATGGGCTGAGGGGGGAGGTGGAGAATTATGGGAAATAAAAGAGAAAGAAAGGTAGGGCTGGGGGGAGATTATAGTGAGGGGGGAAAAAAAGAGAAAGAGAACCAGACTAAAATTATAGATAGGGATGGGGTAAGGGGTATCAATGGAGGTCTGTGAGTTGAATGTTCACGCCGGCAGGCAGGAGGCTACCTAGGCAGGAGATAAGGTATTGCTCCATCGACCTGCGTGTGGCCTCATCTTGACGGTAGAGGAGGCCATGGACAGACATATCGGAGTGGGAGTGGTCTGTGGAATTGAAGTGTGTGGCCACAGGGAGATCCCGCCACTGCTGGAGGACTGAGCGCTGGTGTTCGGCGAAACGGTCTCTCAGTCTGCGGTGGGTCTCCCCAATGTACAAATGGCCACATCGGGAGCACCGGATACAGTATATCACCCCAGTTGACCACCTGAAAGGACTGTCTGGGGCCTAGGCTGGCGGTGAGGGAAGAAGTATGGGGGCAGGTGTAGCACTTCTTCTGTTTGCAGGGGGAAGGTAGATTGGATGGGGAAGGGAGGAATGAAGTGAGAAGCTGGGACGTGATTGGTGAAAGGGTAAAGGACTTAAGAAGAAGGAATTTGATAGGAGAGGAGAGTGGACTATGGGAGAAAGAGAAGTTGGCTCTTTATTCTTATCAATAGCAGAGACATACATAGAAACATAGAACAATACAGCAGAGGGACAGTACAGGTCCTTTAGTTCCCCCATGCCTGCATTAACCATGACACTAATTTAAGTTAATCTGCCAGCACATACACTTCTATTCAAGTGTCTGACTAAATTCCTCCTAAACATTGCCACCTTGTCTGCTTCTAACACCTTTCCAGGCACCCGCCCTCTAAGTATAAAGATTTTGGCTCACAAATTTCCTTTAAACTTTCCTTGAATCTGTGACACACTACTGCAAGATCAGGAATTTACATGCATATTACATACTCATTTAGAATAACTAGAATGCCTCTGAGGAAAAACCTTGTGCTGCAAGGCAGACAGGCAAAGAAGCAGAGATGATTTTTAACTTGAAACTTTCAACCGGCTGTCTCTTGTTTGAAAGACTGCCGGCTTACGCAAAACATTGTCATCAGCACATTGAATGATGCCCTGGGGTACTTATAAACTAAAGTACATCAAAATATGGCTTAGGTGGGCGTGACGTATAAGAAAAGCACAAAGGTATATGGGAACAGGGCTGTACATGTTACAGGGAAAACATGATGCACAGTTAGCACGAAATTACCATTTTTAGAAACTATGATGTGACATGTTAATATGGGACCTTGAATTTTCCAGCAACACTATCACCATACAAACTGACAGCAATAAATAAAATACAAAGTAACACTTCAACCACAAGGTCAGAAAACATCCATTTGTGAAGGTTACGGGCTAACTGCAGCATTTTGCTCCCAGCTTCCCATTAAAGAATTCCCTACCAGAGAAAGCAAAAGCCGTATAAATGCAAAAAGCCTTAATTTACAGAAAATTGCAGTCCAAAATGCATCCCTCTTTACTCCCAAATCCTATTAACTGAAACCTTTAAATAAAAAAAGGGCAGCTTCATTATAAGTTAAAAATGTGACAGAGCACTCAATAATGCAGTAGTGTTAATTCGTGCTGAATAGGTTATTATCTTTTCATGATTCTAGCATGTATATCCAGTCCCTTTATGAAACCTTTTAGTTGCATACTGCACCTCAGTAATCTCTTTGCTATTCTGAAAAGGAAAATGAACAGTTAAAATCTTTCCTCTTTAAACTGGTCTTAATAAGGATATATATGAATTACCTACAAATAATTTGACAATGTGATCATATATGTCAAGGTACATGTACTAGAACATCTAATCTATTTTTTATTTTCTGCATAGAAACTACCACATCATTTGGTGTGACCCAACTAAAGACTGTTCTCATTTCTAATCAGTTTTTGAACCGTATGCTAATGCAAATCTTTAAAATGGCAGTGAAAATTTGAAGGAAAGGAGCTAAATCCATAAAAATCAGAACTATTAATTTTTCACTGTCATAATTTTAATACAGGTTTACAGTGGCATCAGCTGAATTTTTTTCCCAGTGGTAGGCATATTGTTCGGAAGTGCCTGCCTTTTCCAGAGAAATCGCGACACTGCAACAGGACAACATGGATTTTAAAATATTGTTCGGACAAAACTATTCAGGTCATTAATGTGAACACTCAGGTATAGGCTAACATATCAATTAAAACCTGCTTGATGTATATCAGCAGACAAGGCTACCTTACAGACACTTCAGGGTCGGTTTCACAGACAGGATTATCAGCTATTGTATCTAAGGGTGAGAATACAATCATTTCTCAGAGCTTCTGAATTCATCCAGGAGCCTTGCCCCTGTTTTTGTATTATCCATTGATAATTCAATTCAAAATTGCTTGGCTTATGTCCAACAAACAATATTTTCTGGTCATGACCTAATCACAATATTGCTATGGTTCAACTCTTTGACACAATTACGTTGAGGATTCCTGTTACTGGTATATTTGAATTTGGAGAGGGTCACAGAATGGGAGTTATTTTAACAGGTGTATTTTTTGACAGGACAATCCAATTTAAATTTTTTGCACCAATTGTGGAATAGGTCAGAAGAAAGAAATAAAACTTTGGGCCCAGTTGCCAATATATTTGAAAACTAAAATAGGCCAGCCTGAAAAGTCAATTAATTTCGTGGTCCCTTGGGTGTGAAAAGAGAAATAAGATGGAACAGAAGAATGAAGTATGTAATTGAATTAATCTGCTCATGTCATACAACAGAATTTTGAAGCAGTACACTGGGGAACAATCTCAGTATAAATTAGAAGTGACTAAACGAGGACATGGCGTTACTGGCAAACACGCAGCCACGGCACGTGGTGCAGTACGGAATATGCCCCTCAAACCACGCCACCCAGCAACCCCCCGATTTAATCCTGGCCTAATCGTGGGACAACTTACAATGACCTATTAACCTACATCTTTGGGCTGTGGGAGGAAACCGGAGCACCCAAAGGAAACCCACAAGGTCACAGGGAGAGCTCACAAACTCCTTCAGGCAGCAGGGGAACTGAATCCAGGTTGCCTGTACTGTGAAAGGTTGTACTAACCACTATGCTAACATGCCACCCTCGTTATTTCTGTTTCCAACACATCATCACCTTCTTAAAACGTCGACAGCGCTTCTCCCTAAAGATGCTGCCTAGCCTGCTGTGTTCCACCAGCATTTTGTGTTTGTTGTTATCACCTTCTTAAAGGTAGCTAGGGATGAGCAACAAATGCCGGCCTTGGTAGTGAAGCCTTATCCTTAAAACATGAAAAATAATTCCAGGTTTATTCCATTTTTAAAATAAAACAAACATAGTCAAAATTATGAATTTAAATTCAAGCCTTAGATTTCTTTTGGTGGATGGGAATCTAAAAAGGAACATGTCCTTTTCTATTTCAACAATAAATCTACCTCATCTAAGTTATTCAGACAATTGTGTCTCTGCTGCCCCAAAGAGAAATGCACACCTCAATCGTTTTCCTTGCAACCTAATCTCCCCATAACCCTATCGACTGCATCACTTATCAACGTCAGAGGCAATTTAACATCGGCAACTAATCTACCATCCTATACAGTTTTGGAGTGTGCCAGGAAATCTCATTAGAGCCAGAGGAACCCTAAACAATCACAGGCAGAACACATAAACTCCCACAGGCAGGTTAAATATAAACTTAGATCACACAAGCTGTGGGGCAACAGCTCGACTGTACACCCACTGTGCCTTCATGATTTACTGCAATGCCATGCAAGGAGGAAGTCAGGATATTAATTCATTGTACTCATAAAGAAATCAACTGAATTTAATGGATTTTTACATGTTTTAAACTAAGGAATATTGAAATGGCGTTTGAATTTCACATCCCTTTAAGATCAAAGATCAATGTATGTCAAAGTTGAATATTTTGTTCTTAATCCTAAACCAAAGTTTCTATGTAAAACGCATAAACTTTCTATAAATCAGGAAAAAGAGCAAAGTACAAAGTTCTAAGCAATTTTATTATCAAAGTATTTATATTTTGTCGCCCTATGCAACTCTGAGATTCATTTTGTGGGCATACCCAATAGATCTATAGAATAATAACCATAATGGAGTTAATGAAAGGCTGCCCAATTAGGGCATTTAACTAGAGTTCAAAAAACAACAAACTGCAAATAAATAGATAGATAGATAGATAGATAGATAGATAGATAGATAGATAGATAGATAGATAGATAGATAGATAGATAGATAGATAGATAGATAGATAGATAGATAGATAGATAGATAGATAGATAGATAGATAAGTAAAGAGACAGGCAGACAAATAAATAAATACACAGATAGATAAATAAATAAACAGAGAAATAAATAGATAAGATAAATAAGTAAATAGATAAATAAGCAAGCAATAAATACCAAGAATATGAGACGAAGTGTCACTGAAATTTAGTCCATTTGTTGTGGGAACATTTCAGTGATTCGGCAAGTAAAGTTGAGTGAAGTTATCCCCTTTGGTTCAAGAAACTGATGGTTGAGGGGTAGTAGCTGTTCCTGAATCTGGTGGTGTGAGTCCTGAGGCTCCTGTACCTTCTTTCTGATGGCACCAATAAGAAGAGAGCATGTCCTGGGTGGTGGGGTTCCCTAATGATGGATGCTGCTTCAAACACTGATGTTTGGCCTAGAGAGGCCCAGATTTCCCATCCAGTATGGAATGTAGCCAGTTGTAGATTATTCTGGCCATTTTGCTCCATTGCCATTTCAAAGAAGGACACTTCTTTTTACTGAGTAATCTCAACACTGGGGTAGCAAACAACTGGTACTAAAATGCTTTCTTTCACCTTTTGCCAACTTTCTTTTGTTTCTGGTCTGAAGATAAAATGGGACTTAAAGCCTCGTTAGGTGAAATTGAGCCAATATTTTCAAGTTATTAGTTCAGCTCAGTACCTGATTCCCAGGTCTGTAAGGGCCATGTAACCTCCTGAATCGATTGGCAGAGTTCTAAAACTTTGTTTTCCTGTCGGCTTGAAGAGTGCTACATCCCAGTAAAAGAGGTGTTTGCAGACAAATACAGTTCCATCCACTCTTACTCATTCCCTTGTACTTTCCCCTGGAATCATAGGAGGTGTAACACCTGTACCTCTGTCCCTCCCTCACCACCATTCCACAGTCTGTAGGATCCTTTCCAGGTGAGGCAGAGAGTTACCTATGTATCTTCAAACCTGACCAATTGCATTTGCTGGTCATGATGTGGTTTCCAAAACTCTGGAGAAACTAAGTGTAGACAAGATGATCATTTTGAGGACTATCTACAGTCACAATACCTATACAATGGCCGTCCTAGTCTTCCAGTTGCATATCATTTTAATTTTCCTACCCACTCCCATGCCACTCTTGGTCTCTCTCATTGCTACAACAAGGCCAAATACAAATTGGAAGAACAGCATCTCATTTTCCACTTGCATTGCTCACAATAGTTCTAATTTTAGTTAACTCTGCCCTAAATATACCCGTACCATATTTACTCACTTCTTCAAAGTTCAAAGTAAATTTAGCACCAAAGTACATACACGTCCCCATTTTCAACTCTGAGATTCAACTTCTTGCAGGCATACTCAATAAATCCATAATAGAATCAATGAAAGACGGCACCCATTGGGCATTCAACCAGTGTGCAAAAGACAATAAACTGTGCAAATACAAAAAGAAATATTAATAATAAATACATATGAAATAAATATTGAGAATGTGAGATGAAGAGTCCTTAAAAGCGAGTCCATATGTTGTGGGAACATTTCTGTGATGGGGCAAATGGAGTTATTTCCCTTTGGTTCGAGTCTGATGGTTGAGGGGTACTAACTTCCTGAACCTGGTGGTGAGCGTCCTGAGGCTCCTGCACCTCTCTACTGATGGCAGCAGTGAGAAGAAGCAGGTCCCTGGGTGCTGGAGTCCCTGATGATGGATGGATGCTGCTTTCCTGCGACAATGCTCCTTGCAGATGTGCTCAATGCTGGGGAGGGCTTTACCCTTGAACTGGGTCATATTCACTGCTTTTTGTAGGATTGCAGACCTGTTCATCTAGGTTTCTCTGTTTTCATGCCCCACCCCTCCAAACTGATTGCACCGACCATCAAGCAGCCTTTGTCCAACCCGTCTCTCATACACATACATACCAGCAATCTTACCTCGTCCCTCTAAGTCCTGATGCCCGACACACAAAACACTGACATTCACCTTTTGCCTGCACAGATGTTTCATTACTCTCACGATAATCTGCATTAAGAATAACCCACCTTCTCCAAACCACACACAATATTCTCCTGGATTCCACATGCAGTCTGAGCCACGTTCCCTTTCTTCTTACTTTTCTCAGGCTTCCACATCACTTATGGGAACTAATAATAATCTCACATAAAGTGCAAAATGATTAAAGCCATTAACAATTGTCTGAGGAGAATTCAGAATTGAGAAAGGAGGGTGATGGAGAGCATGGGAAAATGTACATGACAATGCACCCTGAGCCACAACCCCCAAGGATGACATGGCATTCCATCTCAGTATTGGTTAGCATGGGTTATGATGCTGGTGCAAGTGACAGAAGATAACTGAATGGTGATAAATATAAAATATTGTAAAACACATGCTGTCACAGAATTTGGGAAATTTGTAGCATTCTTTTTTTCTACAATACCTTTGATTTTGCCTTGTTTAATCTTGTATCATTCAATGTTCAGAAAGCCAAAGCAATTCTTAAAAGTACCACCAGATATAAGGTTGGAAAAACAGCAGCGTAGTAGTGAACAATCTGCAATCCCCAACAGTTTATTTGTAGCTAACCGCCACTGAGGCTGGATTGCATAATTTTGGAATGGTTTAACTGCACAAGCATGAAAACATATTTGATTGAAATTGTTCCTATTAATAGCATTAAGTATTTGAAATAAGCCTTTTTGAGCTTTCACTTTACTGTTAAAATCCCAACTGAGCATTTTCAAACTGCAACATTTCAAACTTGTCTTTTTAT
The DNA here is from genome assembly GCF_030144855.1 of Hypanus sabinus. Classification (NCBI taxonomy): domain Eukaryota; kingdom Metazoa; phylum Chordata; class Chondrichthyes; order Myliobatiformes; family Dasyatidae; genus Hypanus; species Hypanus sabinus. Next base: position 44,407,616 of record NC_082727.1, read on the forward strand.
TCATTAATCACAAATCTCCAAAGGGTACTTTAGTCAACTACAATGTTTTTATAAGTATACATTTCTAATTTAGTTGACAGACAGGAGAGTTTTCTAGGTTAAAATGAAAACTTTTCAATTGTGAATTTCACAGTTAAAATGGTGTCCTCTCATCGCAGCATCCTAACTTGTGCAACCATAAACTTCTGGAATTGTTTTATCTGCACTGTTATACTATACAACTTGATGAATTCCCCTTCTACCTTAGCTTTCATCTACCTAGTCCATGGGGCTCAAATTTCTTAAATATTTGTCCTCTGTGGTATAGTTGTTTAGACCGTGTGCATGTATTATTGATAAATACCATTACTGATAAAAATTTAATTGAAATGGAATTTGATCCCTGTTCAGTTTAACAGCCAACCTTCTATACAATTGTTTTCTATAGCCATACCGTCTTGCCTTATTTATTCTTTGCAGTATTACCAACTTTGTTATCGATAAACTCAACTGAGTTATTCCCAAGGCATTAACAGGGAGTGTAAAGAGTTTTCAGTTATACACAGAAGCCAAAGAATTTATTTATAACTCTGCATTGAATATAGATTTTAAACATTTCTGAATTAAAAGTTAAGAAGAAAGAATTTGTATACATTAAGCAACCTGAGTAACACACAGAACACAGGGTGATGCTAACAGGCTCAATAAACGGATTAGAAAGACTGGCTCTGTTATAGGAATCAAACTGGAAGCACAGAAGGCTGAGATAGAACAAAGGACCCTACGGAAAATCCTGGCAATTCTGGACAATGTTTCTCTCTCTCTGCATGCCGCCTTGGATGAACACAGGAGCACTTGCAGTAATAGACTAAAACAACTGTGCTGCTCCACAGTTGTATGAGGTCTTTCATGTATATGAGGTCTATGCGGTCATATATGTGTTCTTTCTTACCCTCGGCCATTAGGCTCTATAATGAGTCAACCTATGGTCAGGGAAGTGATGACCCCTCCTGTTAAACTATTTAGGGTAACTTATATTTGATTTATTCTTCTTACTTCTCTTCTAATATTATATATTTGTGCACTTGTAATGCTACTGTGACACTATAATTTCCTTTGGGATCAATAATGTATCTATCTATCTATGGAGGGAAATGAACAGTTGACAATTCAGGTCAAGGCCATTTATCTGAACTCTCCATCAGACTAAGGTTCTCAGCCAGAATCACTTCCTGTTCATTTCAACTTGTAGATGCTGCCTGACCTGCTGAGTTCCTCCAGCACTTTCTGTGTTGCTGCGTTCATGGAGAATTCCACTCTCTTCTCAGGAGCTCTCAAATTCCTATGGCAATTTGATCAACTCTCTGTTTCTCCTTTGTAAATTTATACCATGTAGCTACAGTTGAGAGAATCATTATGGACATATTGCTTTCGTGGGATCTCACAAATCAACAGATAACCATTGAAACATTTAACAAAATGGATAAAAGGACAAACATCAAGGATAATCTGTTTTTACTTCTAATAATTCCAAGGGATATTTTACACCTGAACAGGTACATGGGGCAATAGTCTGCAATCTTTCCCGGAGAAAGAAGGTATGATAGAGTAACCGAGAATTATAGAATGGAAACAGGTCCTTCAGGCCAACTCATCCAGGCCAAATGTAAGATCGTCCCATCTACACAGAGCCCTCAAAACCTCTTCCATCTATGTCCCCATCTAAACAATCTTTAAGTTTTGCTAATGTGCCTGCCTCATCCACTATTTCTGGCAGCTTCTTCCACTCTTTGCATAAGAAAGCTATCCCTGATGTTCCTTTTAAATATCTCAGTTCTGATCTTAACCCTATACCATCTTGTTTTTAGAACCTCCTCCCTGGGGGTAACAAGCCTATTTGCTTCCACTTTATCAATGCCCCTCAAAGATCTAGCCATGTAATTTTGATCCATATTAATATCATTTATTTCAACCACCTACCGATTTCTATTCCATGACTGGCAAGTACCCCACTTGTGATAAAAGATAAGAGTATATGAACAATAGCACATGTGATTTCCACTGTGGAGATCTGTCAATGGGAATGGGAGCATCTTACACAGTGTAATGTTTTCCACTGGATTAGATCTATGGTGCTCAGCTATCCAGGTCCTACCAGCACATTTGGTTTATAACCAATGATAAACTTTTTCAACAAGTTGGAATGTCAATACGTAAGGAAGTCGGGAGTCTCACTTTGCATGCTGGTAGGCAGCTTCAACTTGCTGGAACAAGAAGTATTGCCAAGTGGACTTGCTGGCCAAATTTTTTCATTTGTTGTCAAAGTTACCACAGCGCTAACTTCCTAATCTCTGGATCATTCCAAGCTCTCCTGGAGTTACAGTACTGTGCAAATGCTTCAGGCACATGTAAAAAAAAATTCTGTTAAGTGAAGATGCATTCAAAATTAATGAAATGAAAAGTTACTAAATACCAAGAAAAATATTATAAAGAGCAGAAAACAGTAAAATAAACTAAATTAAATCATTAGTATTGCATTTAAAACTGCATCAATTCTTCAAGTACACTGTCATGAAGTTTCATAAGAAAATTCACTGGTAGGTTCTTCCAAGCATCTTGGAAAACTTGGCACTGTTCTTCTGCAGATTTGGGCTGTCTCACTTGCTTCTCTCTCTCCAGGTAATCCCAGGCAGCCTTGATGATGTTGAGATCAGGGCTCTGCAGAGGCCATACCATCTGAAACCTTATAAAAATTCTACAGCGCCTAAGACTTTTGCACAGTACTGTATCTGCAAAGATATTACAGTCTGATTTCTAAGACAGTTGCTGGTTAGAAGAAGCAATTACACCACCATTTCCTGCAACAAGGCCCGTCAGGATGAGCAGGTGTTGGTACTTTGGTACTGAACTGTTACCCACATTATTAGAAATCCATTGACTGTGCTAAAAGAATAATGAACTCACTGCCAGATCACCCAGAAGTGGATACTGACCACAAAGGTTTCCACCTTCATCAGTAAGTAGCTGGGTGTGAAACTACAAGAAGATCTTTCTGCACGTGTGCCTTTGCCCCCACAGCCACCCACTCACTCAAACTCTTTCCATGTTCCTTATCTCAGCATGTTCTCCGGTAAGGGACACAGCTAAAAGGTCACTGAAAATCAGGAGGCACAGTTGCAAGGTAACCAAGAGATATATCAAGAAGCAAGCCATAAGGATGTTGAACATGTGTGTTTTTGCCTGGTTTAATCACTTGAAAAAGTATCCCCTGAGATTTCCAGGGTGTTTGTGCTCTTCATAAAAAAGCTCAGGACATCATGATTTCCAAGAATCTGAGGAGTACATAGAATGTGAGACACCCATTGCAAGAGAAGTGTGTAGCGAGATTCTCAGGATATGCTCACTACTGCCACTTTCACTTGAGCCCCACCAATGCAGCCAGTTGACGCCCAGATTCAAAAACCTTTTGGCCTGCCTCCACAATAAAAGCAGTCAAAACAGCTAAGAAAGTTGCTATGAGGTTTCACTACTTTACAAGTACTTCTCTCTCCCTCTCAAATGTCAGACTTCTCTTCACATTTACAGACCTTCCAGAAAGCACAGAACACCCCTGGGCGCACTGTTAATTAGTGATGGCCCTGTTAACATGATTCTAATTGATCTATTAACATATTGAAAATTGGCAATCCACATTTCCCATGGATGTTGCTCCTGCACAGCTTTCCATGCTGAATTTAAATGCAGAAGCCGTCTGGTTAGGAGAGTCTTCCCAACACATTACCAGTTTCTGCAGATTCAACACTCCACCAATTGTCTCTCACCACAGACCCAAAATCACCTCTTAAATCCTGGCATTGCAGCTCCTCTCATAATCCTCAGTAGAATACCTCAGCACAAAATTAAGTATTTGACCCCACAGAAGCAACATAATTAAAAATAGCATTGGTAGTCAGAAGGCAGAAAGTCAGATACTTTATTGATGAATATTTATTCTGCTATCAGAAAATATAGATTAGTCAATTGAGCACCGATTCTCGTGATATTTTAACCTTCTACTTTTAGAATTATGGTGCAAAACAAGAGTTAGAACTTAATAGTTTAGACTCATGTGTTGAGTTTAATTGAAATGTACTCTACAAATAAACCATTGTTTGATATAGTTCCTATTCATTGCATATGTCAATGTCTGCCCTGCTCATCCACTCTTCTTCTGACTCTGCCAAATGTACACTCTCAGCCTCTCTGTACACTTAATAGGAGAGCTTTCATTTGTCACAACACCACATTATCCATTACTCTCTATCTGTCATGGTCCAACTGGGTTCCCTTTAAATTTACCCTGTTTGTGTTACGATCCAGACCATTGACTCCTTGTTTCCCTTTAATTCCCTGTTTTCCCGTGTCCCTCAGGCTTGATGATTAAAGGCAATTTACTCTTGACCAAACCAGCGGTTTGTAAGTCTCTGGCTTCAGCTGTTCGACACGAGAGTGTTATGGAGCATTAACAAAGTCACCGAAGCTAGTGCGAGCCAAAGTCATCTAGCCAGAGCCAACTAAGTTTCTTGCTGGAGCAAGCCAAGTCTCCCGAAACAAGTGCCAGCAAGCCACCTTCCCTTGCCACACTAGGTCCGGCAAGGTTAACCCACCAGGGTGAGTCAGGAGCTCACCGCTGCTTGAAGCAAACTTGTGCCCAGTTATAGTACCACACGTCTATCGCTGTGTGGTCTCCATATCCATGTCCTGTGTTTAATAGGGGTCCCGGCCCAGTACCCAGAAGGGTCCTGACTCTGTGTCAAGAAGAGTCCCGACTCCGTCCTGTGTCTAAGGAGGATTCCCAGCTCTGTGTTCTGTGTCCTGTGTTTGAGTATCAAGTCCATGCTCCGAGGTTCCAGTATCAAGTCCAAGCTCTGAGGTCCGTGTTCCAAGTCCTGGCTCCGATCCCCAATCACCAAGACCTAGACCAGACCCTGAGTCCCGGCCTAGTCCAGGACCTGGGTCCTTGTCCATTACGCCTATTCCCATTTCCACTTTGCTCTCCTTGATTTCTCTCTGTTCTATCCTTGCGTCACAGCTCTCCTTGTAACTAGTAATAAACTCTATTTAGTCAACCCCACAAAACAGTGTATTGTGTCCTCCCCCAGCACCCTTGCCCCCACATTGTGACAATCTCCCGATACACTACTACCTGTCTATCTGCCTTAAAAGTTACTTAATATTTCCCTACGGATGATGACTTGATCTGAGCATGCATGCAAATCCTGCTGAAGCCCATGTTAGTGAGGGTGTTGAAATTCACTCCTGCCTAAAGTTTGCAGAGCAGATAAAGTACAATATCCATCAAAGCATAAGCATATTTGACAAAGTAGGTGCCACTTTGAAGCTCTTTGCTAAGACCATCCACTCCTACACTGTTACTTCCAAATCATTTTGTGTGGAGATTGAAGTTACTAGATTGAAATTACTCAACTAAGGCCAGACCAAGAATTCCCAACATTCAAGAATTTAAAATTAAGGATCTAACTTTTTCTGACACACTAGATTGTTTACTAGATACTGTCAACCTGGTCAATGTAACGTCAAATTAAATAATATAGCTACTGTGAAGTCTGAATGAGTAAAAAGCATCAGCTGACACCCAGACTTTAAAGCAGCAAACATTAATGCATCCCCTAATAATCCAGCCTCAGGACTTTGGTGTTATTCTCCAATATCCAGCATCACTGCTGTGGGACGAGATTCACTAGCAGATGGAGGAAATGATTCAATGATGTGGTCAAACCCGCCTGAGAAATTACTCCTGGGATTCGTTGACAAACATCCAGACCTTAACAACTTGTTTCTGTGAATCAATGCACACAGAGGCCCCAATGAAACAACCTATACTTCCCACATTGGCCCCATCTGTCACCACAGAACCAACAAAACTAAAGTGAAAAAAAATTATATTTAATCCTGTGGGACTGCTTGAGAAGGGGGAAAGGGGAGGGGAAGGGGGAAGGGCGAGAGGAAGGGGAAAGAGTCGAGGAAGGGGGAAATAGGAACGGGGCATGAGGAAGGAAGGGGTGAGGAAGGAAGCAGGAGGAAGGAAGGGGGAGGATGGAAGGGGAGGAAGGAGTGGAGAGGAAGGGGAAGAAGGAGGAAGAAAGGAGAGGAGGAAGGAGAGGGGAGGAAGGAGGGAGGAAGGAGAGGGGAGGGGAGGAAGGAGGGGAGGAAGGTGAGGGGAAGGAGGAAGGGGGGGCCTCTGGAGCCTCCTTAACCATTTCATTATAACATAGCTAATCTATTCTTTGACCTTGGCTCCATAAGCAATCGCCATTTCGAAGCCAAGGGCCTTTGCAGGTATTGCCATTCATACGGCTTCATTCAAAACAGCTGAAGAAGAAGTTATTGTGAACAGTTGCTTTGAGCCAGAGACCAGTAAAGGGGCCATTGTGAGATGTTGCAGCTGAAAGAGCATATATAGCTGGCTGCATTGTTAGCCCTTTTATCACATCTAGCAGGAAACACTGAGAAATCCTGTGAGTAGATGATATGCAATGGAAAAGGAAGTGTAAAAAAAATACTGTCTGACTGAGTATGCAGACTTCTTCAAAATTCACAAAGCGATTTGGAAAGTATATCACTTTTAGGAAGACAGAAGTTCTTTATTAACTAATGTGTTAGACCTGTGGTTTGCTTCCACTCAACTTCTGTGAGTTCTGCGGTGACTCATGATGCCAATTAGTCAGAGTTTCTCACAGGTGGAGCAGTTGGTACCTAATGGGGTAAACGTTGATGGGTGGGCTGGTGGGGGGGGGGGGGGGTACCTGGCAATTGACGGAAGTGTTAATTAAATATTAGGTTAATTGGTGTAGCATGGCTCACCTCAACTAGCTATGAGGTGAAGTCTCCTACAACTCTGTTCACTTGGCGTGAACATATGCCCGCATTCTTTTCAAGCGAGGACTCTGCATGCTGCGTTTCTCACTCTGGCAGTTGGTACACTTCTAATGTATTTCTTGCCTGCTGCATGTGAGGCTTTCTTGAGGCTACTTAGCACTTGAAAGCAGGACTATGTACTGCAAAACATGATGGCCTTTGACAAGGGAAGGAACGCACTTAGCGACCTAAAATACGGCAATCACTGTCGAAAAAATCTCACATAATCACACAACGATAAGAGCAAATGGTTTAAGAACTGGGCAATGAGGGAGGAAATGCATTTCCTCTTTGCTTCTCATGACTAGCAAAAGGTAGACTGCAAGTAGGACTTAGATGCAAAAGGAGAAGATGACCACGAAATGTCACATCTTACTGCAATGAAAAGGGTCGTATACAAGATACAAATGGTAACACTTTTTACTTCTCATTTTATTCACTTTCTTTATCTTTTTAGTAGAACCAAATCAGGCAAACATTTGATGTGCTGCCGCATTTTCTGGAAAGACTGAAGCATTTATTGGAAATGTTCCATCACTTGGAGATTTTGAGACTTGCGCGCTGTACTGGTTAGACTGGATCAGTTTCAAGTCGAGTATTGATATGAAGCCAACAACTCTGCCAAAGAATGAAGAACCAAAAATAGCCACAGCTTGCAGGAAATGCATACACAGAGGTGGAAAATAATATGTGGTAAACTGTCAGAGACTTGCAAACTGGGTTGCAGCATAGGTTACAAAATAATCAGAGTAATGATAGCAATAAAATATAAAATACTTTTTAACAAATGAAAGGAATTGTGAACTGCTTTATAGAATGTGAGCTTTTATTTATGCCACATAAATATTTGGTTTCCATTGGTTTGTTAGACATTAAAGCATGATAATCTCTGAAGTGTGCATAATTGCATAATGTGTCAATGTGGTTTGAACAGTTGAACAGAGGTCGATATCTCCCATACAAAGCATATCACAAATAATGGTAAGCATATATAACTTAACTGGGAAAATAAATATGCATATTTTTAATCCCATTGGTTTCAGCAATTTTTATTAAATGCAGTGGAAAATGCCAAAATTGATTTTTTAAAATAATCGTGTCAGGTTCTAATGCAAATATTTTGTATGAAAAATACAATCCATCAGTTGACACCATGGCTTTGTCAACCAATGCAAGCATCAACCTTCCCAGAGGTTAAGATATGCTACAATAAGCAACAATTGCTATGTCAGCTACGTTACTGGCAAGCAGGCTATATGTTCTTCGTCAGCAGAGACAGCCGTACCTACAGCCAACGTCTGAATCCAAAAAAAACTGCAATATTTTCTTAATGGATTATAGCACACATATAGAGCATAGAACAGTACAACACAGTACAGGCCTTCCAGTCCACAATGTTGTGCCAACACACTTCAACCCACCCCAAGAACAAATTAACCCTTCCCTCCTGCATAGTCATCCATTTTTCTGCCATCTATGTGCCTATCAAAAAGTCTCTTAAAAGTCCCTATTGTATCAACCTTTACCACCAACCCTGACCGTGTATTTCTCAACATCGCCATATAGTTTCCTCTCTAAACCTTAAAGTTATGCCACTTTGCTTTAGCCATGCTTGGCCGGAGCCAGATTATGGTAAAATTCCCCAAAATTTTGAAGATATGAGTAGGATCTTGCATGCCTTGTCAGAGAGGAGCCATGCAAAAATCCACAAATTACATCTATGAAAGTGTTTAGACTGCAAACACATAATGAGTTAATGCAACTAATGCTGAAGCAATTCCTCGAATAAGGCAGGATATAAAAAGAATGGTCTTTGAGCTCTTTCTGCAAAAGGAAATATGTATTAAATGCTTTTTTAAGTTCAGATAAAATTCAAAATGAAGACAATTAAGCACATTTGAAATAAGTGAGCAACAGCAAATGGAATGCCAGCTTTTTGGAGCATATCTTACAAATTTGATTGAATTTTCTGAGGAGGGGACCAAGAAGATTGACATGGGGAAAGCTGTTGACCTTCACTACATGGACTTCAGATAGGCCTTTGACAAGGCCCACTGGCTGGCTGGTAGGCTGGTTGAGAAGGTTTATAGCACAGGGCATCCAGGTGACAAAATTGTCTATGTGGTAGGAAGCAGACGGTGGGAGTGAAGGGTCACTGGTAAATGAAGAGGCCTGTGACCAGCAGTGTGTCACAGGAATCTGTGCCGGACCATCAGTTGTCTGTCACATATATTAACAACTTTGATGAGAATGTTGGTATTATGATGAGTAAGTTTACAGATTATACTTAATTGGTAATAGGGTGGACAGTGAAGAAAGTTGCCTCGAGTTACAACAGGATATATATCAACTAGAAAAGCAGGCAAGGGAATGACCGACAGAGAAGTTAATCCAGAGAAGTGTGAAGTGATGTATGTTGTGAAGTTAAAACCAAGGCAGCAAATAAACAGAGACCTGCTGAATGGTGACTTTAGCCTTAACTAGTATAAGTAATAGTGATAAGTACCCACAATTATAGAACAGAGTGAATATACCAAAGTAGGCTTTTACAATAACATGGAACATTGGTTGCTTGGTCTTGTATTCGGTATAAACTAAGGTTTATTGTAACCACTTAACATACAGTTCACAGAATTATTAAATGATGACTCACTGTTTCATAATCCTCAGGTCAATGATTATATGATTAAAATCTTTGTAAAGTGCAAAGGCTTTAAATACAGCGCAGACACAATGGCCCCACAGGCCTGCTTTTATGCTGTACAATTCCAAGACTTTCTAACAATGATGAGAATAATTACGTATGAAAGAGCTTAAACTGATGAATTGAACCTTCACTATGTTTCCTTAGTTTTGTCTATTAGAAATCTTATACAGCCGCTGAATTCTGTTTGTGTAAAGCTCTCTTCCATTACCTGACTCCCTCTTTAAGGCTTTATTCTGAGGGTGAAAGGTCAGACCTTTGATTGGCTGACATCCCTTCGTTCTGCCACAGCTTGACTACCTCCAGAAAAAGCACGCTGTTAACTAAGCCCAACTAAATCCACTGACATAGTTTCCATAAATACTGTGTCAGTCTTCCCTCCGCACTTTCTCCTTCTCAATGGCATCATATAAACATGCAATGTGTAATTCACTGGTTGTCACTCCTGACTGCACTTGTTTTCACGTACAACTGATGTTACTAATTGTTCAACACAAAAGCAGTTGTTACAAACTCCATAACGTGAATTTGTGTCATTTAATGGAAATTGAAACTACACTATTATCTGTTCATGTATGTTTGTACATTGTGCACAACAAATAACTGACTGAAAGATAACATTTTGTTTCCCCAAGTCACTAAAATTGAAGAATCATATTATTAGATAAAGACAATTGAAATGGCAGCACTGAACGATAAGTGCCCACACTTACTGAACAGAGTAAATATATCAACATCATTCGGCTGGTCTAAATAGACCTTTACCATAACATGGAGCTTGGTTTTTTTATTCAGCTTTATTGCGCTCATTTAACCTACAAAGTAAACTTATTACCAAAGAACATATATGTCACCATATAATACCTTGAGATTAATTTTCCTGTGACATTCACAGTAGAAAGAAAGAAAGAAAGAAGCAGACAATCAAAAAATAGAGAAGAACACACACAAAATGCTGGGGGAGCTCAGCAGGTCAGGCAGCATCTATGGAAGATATCAAAACACAAGATGAAGAGTCCTTGGAAGCAAGTCCGTAGGTTGTGAGAACAGTTTAGTATTGGGGTGAGTGGATTTGAGTGAAGTTATCCCCTTTGGTTCAAGACCTGATGGTTGAAGGATAATAACTGTTCCTGAACCTGGCGGTGTGGGACTTGCAGCTCCTGTACTTCCTTTCTGAAGGAAGCAATGAAAGAGATCATGTCCTGGATGGTGTGCTCCTTGATGATGGATGGCACTTTCCTACAACGGTGCTCTGTGCAGATGTGCTCAATGGTGGGAAGGGTTTTACCCATGATGGACTGGGTTGTATCCACTACTTTTTGTAGTATTTTCCATTCAAGGGCACTGGTGTTTCCATGACAGGCCATCAGTCAATATACTCTCCACTGCACATCTACAGAAGTTTGACGAAGTTTCAGAGGACATGCCAAATCTTTGCAAACTTCTAAGAAAGTTGAGGCACTGCCATGCTTTCTCTGTCATAGCACTCCTATGCTTGACCTAGAACAGATCCTCTGAAATGATAACACTGAGGAATTTAGTACTCCTGACTCTCCACCTCTGATCCTCCAATGGGGACTAGCTCACAGACCTCCAATTTCCTCCTCTTGTAGTCAATATCAGCTCGCTGGTCCTGCTGACATTGTTGTTGAGGCAGCACTCGGCCAGATTTTCAACCTCCCTCCTATATGCTGATTCCTCACAACCCTTGATTCGAAACAACAGCAGTGCTGTCAGCAAGCTTGAATATGGCATTGGAACAATGCTTAAGCACTCAGTTATAAGTGTAAAATGAATAGAGTAGGGGGCTAAACACAATGCTTTATAGTGTATCTATGCTGATGGCAATTGTGGAAGAGATGTTTTTGCCAATCTGAAATGATCGGGGTTTGCAAGTGAGGAAATCAAGGATCCAGCTGCATAATTTAGTTTTGAGGGGATGATAGCATTGAATGTCAAGATATAATCAATGAACAGCATCCTGATGAATGCATCTTCACTGTTCAGATGTTCCAGGGTTGTTCAGAAAAGCTAGCCTCTTAGTCCTCAGTTCACTGGCCATGTGACTAAAACTCATCTAAAATCTTTCAAAATTGTGAAGGCTGTAAAGAAAACGGAAGTCAGAAATATTGCAAATAGGAAGCAGACCAGTCAGAAAGGAAGACAGGCTGTACTGAGTCCTTTATCAGCTTACTGTCAGTGAAATAATGAAATATTTGATTAAAATTGAAACTATAGTTCAAGCTGTGATATGCTTACCTCTAAGGTTAAGAGAGGCATCTCAGAAGAGTATTGTACACTAGCAGTTAAGTCATGGAAATTTGCCTTGGGGTGTCATAGGAAGTGAGAAGTGGGTGAAGCCTAAGGGAGGGTGGTAATGAAAGGGAGGGTCATAAAAAGGAAATGTTGTGGAGGAGCCAATGTTGGGGAGGGAGAGGGATGGTGATCACATGGGTGATATCAACTGGCATTTACAGGGTTAAAATGCACAAAATGTTCACAGATGGAGAATCATGTGACAAATCTAGAAGTGGGTACATATTAGAGAATGGAATGAATACCTTAACATTAGCTAAAAGGAAATTGTCAAGAAAGCTTGAATTTAGCTGCATTATCCTACACAAAGAGTGCAGATACTTTGGAACCTGAAAACATTTTAATGGAAAAAAAAAGCAAAATCTAGAAGATTTTTGGTGAGAAAAGGTCAAAATAGAGAAAAGATAACCTCCTGAAAATTTTGTAAAGGGACCATAAAGAGACACAGGTCTCGTCAGCATACATTGAAAATGGGAGCAATAAAGAAATTTTTTAAAAAGAGTGTTTTAGTTGCACTTTAAGGTGAATCTAAAATGCAGATTGTGCAAAATGAATCCGATAATCACAGCAGCAAAAAGGTTTGCCATATCAAATTCATTCTAAATCTATAATATAATGGGAAAAAAATAGAATATATATTAAGCATAATTTATTCAAAATCCAATGGAATTATTTCATTCAATGTTCTAGAAAAGGTAGGCTATATTGCTTTATGCTGTTTAGAGCCACCCTTCCTAATTTCCGCACCGCATCTGCTGAATTATTCAGTGAATTCTGAGGGAGTCATATACCTTAGGCAATGACTCTTGTCAAACCAAGAATTTTGTGGATAAATTAATGTCAAGAGTTCAGCAGCATCTCCTTTATAAAGGCTCATGCCAAGGACAACACATTCTTTTTGATAAGTAATACTGTTAAGTGTTCAATTCCGTTAAGCACATTACCAATCAACATCAAAGTTGTAAACTCAGCAATTTACAAACTTTTGTTCCATACCTTATCCAATCAGTCAACTAAATAAAAGACATTTAAAAGTGGAAAAAAAACAAAATTCCATTTATGTACCAACTTTCAGAAACTCCAGAAATAATTCACAACTAAACAGCTACTTCATAAATCCTGCTACTGTTGCCTAACCGGTTAATGCAGCAACAATTCTGCAGATAGCAAGATTCCAAGCAACATCAGCTGAGATTAATGGCCAGTTAATCTACTTTGTGGGGGCATTAATTATGGAATAAATGTCAAGTCCAAAGAGTTGGAGAACATCCTTGATTTCCTCAGCTGATAGCTGAAATAATATGCTAACTGGTCTAAATTTGGCACTTACTGGTTTCAAAGAAGATCAATTCTTGTCAGTTGATAGTTTAGTGAAAATTATTATTTTCACTGTCAACATGAGGATCTAATATTAATGCAAGAACGTAGAAATACGGGCCCTTCGGCCATTTCCATACCAAATGGTTGGTTGGTTAACTGGTCATTGTAAATTGTCCCGTGATTAGGCTAGGATAATAACAGGGGATCACTAGATGGTACGGATCAAAGGGCTGGAAGGGCCTATTCCTAGCTCTATCTCAATAAATAAATAAAGTAAATAACAAGTGATATTTTAACACTAACTGCACCATAACCTGTTTTATTCTCCTCACTAAATCCCTATCAAATCCTCCCAAATCCCATCATCCACCTACACACTAGAGGCAAGAAGCTGCTCGTGGGAAGTAGGAGGAAAACCAGGCACCCAGAGAAAACAGGGAACATATGCATGGAAATCCCACGCAGATAGCAACCTGAAGTCAGGACTAAACCAGGTCGATGTCACTGTAAGGCAGCAAATCCTCCATCTGCACCACTCTGCTGCCTTACTAACGAACACTACTTAATATTTTGTTTTCAAGAAAAGTAGCTCTCCATTCAAGGTCACTTGCAGTGTCTGATAAGTGAGGAATATCTCATACTGTATTTATTTAATTATGGTATATTTTTAGCAGAATCAAGAAGGAAAACCTCTTTAAGGCCTGACTAAAATTAGCTCCCTGAGTATTCGTGGCAGCAACAGGAACCAAATAATTCAGTAGATTTAGGTTAAGTTCTTTACTATAATTAATGCAGCTGCAAAAAAAAAGCAACTTTAAAAAAACAGCGCTCCCTTTTTAGTGGACTAAAATGTCAATGTTATCTGTCCTGGCTGCAACTTCAGTTATTTATTTTTAATTTTTGTTCAGAGATGCCTCACAGTTACAGGCCCTTCTGCCCATTTACACTATGTAACCAATCTAACCCCAAGCCTTTGGAAGAAACCAGTGGAAACCCACATGGTCATGGGGAGAACATAAAAACAGTTACAGGCAGTGGCAGGCATTGAAGCCAGGCTGCTGGTGTTGTAATAGCGTTCTGGTAACCACTACACTATCATGAGTCCTGCCGAAGGGTCTCAGCCCAAAACATCGACTGTACTTTTTTCCCATAGATGCCAGCTGGCCTGCTGAGTTCCTCCAGCATTTTATTTCTGTTGTTTGGATTTCCAGCATCTGCAGATTTTCTCTTATTTGTGATTGGAACACTACCGTGTTGCCCATTATCACCATAAGATGCAAACAGTAGAAGTTAAATCTATGACAAAAGAATAAAGACCACTATTGTCCCAAATACTAAGTATCTACGAAATGTCTTCTATAGGTTGACTGTACTAGGCCTCTATTCTTTAAAGATTTTAGAAAACTGAGAGGCTTCCTCATGGAAACAGTCAAAATTCTTAGAAAATTCAACAGAGTAAATGCTGGAAGAAAGTTGTCCTTTCGAATGAAGGGTAACAGTTTCAAGGTGAGGATTCATCATTTTGGAAATGAAGATAATAAATTTCTTCACTCAAAAGATGGTATCTTCTCATTCATTTAGGGCCATGGAGGCACAGAGGCATAGATTTCATTCAAAACCAACTTTGATAGTTTTTGGAGTACTCAGGAATGCTGGGAATACAGGAATAGGGAAAGAAATTAGTGTTAGAAATTGAGGATCAGCTATGATCTTGCTGTATGGCAGAAGCTGAATGCTCCCTGTTCTTCTACTATGTTTCTGAGGAATCCACTTCCAGTGCCATTGTTCTTAGTGAGCTGAAGTGAGGATGACAAAAACTTTGTGTTTGAAAATGTCTCTGGCCCCCTCAAGACCCATGCGTGCACTCTAACTCATGGAAATGTAATGAAAGGTCTCCGTCGTCCGCAGCATAGCGTTCCAGAACAACTGATCCCTGATTTCCAGAGAATTAGTTAAATATATCTTCCAAGAGGACCACAACCTTGTTGTAGAGTTTGGAAGTTTGCATGCCTCAAAAACCCCCAGAACTGTGTTTGCTGGAGTCAGGGTATTATGCTTTAGCTCTTAGTAGGGTCAGCCCTGCCAAACAATTCAAAGGGTAATTATTACAGAAAGAACAACGAAATATCCTTTTACATCTAAGTATGATGGTATTCCTGAGTCTCCAGCTGGGACTTGCATGAGTGACAGGAGTGAAAAATGAGAGGAAGCTACTGACATGATGAAGGAAGCCCTGAAGACTGCCAGAGATAGCAGACCTTCATTGCTGTCCTAAGAAGTAGCAGAATGATGGGCAGTAAGTAAGTAAGCCAAGCACATGGTGATCTTAGCACTGAGGAAGAAGATACCGGGTCCAGGACAGGAGCAAACACTCTGCTGAAGCTCCAGTGCAACACAAAGATGGGTGACAACTTTAAGCGGACATCCCATTTGCACTCAAACGTGTTATTTTACTAACTTAAGATGAGCAAGGTATTTTTCCTTATATCCCAGGTTCCAGGAATGAACAAACAATATAAAACTCAACTACTCAGTCCATACATCTCTGCCAAATTTGGCTTGTGCCTGCTTTAGGCAGAGCAACTTCCAAATAAATAAATGAGAAGAACTGCTGAACATTCAGGACTTGACAAACATTGTTTAAAAAAACAACTAAATTCACCTCATTATTACCCTGTTTCCACCGAAGTCTTGCTATAGGACAGCGAGCTGTTTACTGTTCAGCTGTGCTGAGCTTTATTACTTGCACTTTGAATTCCATTTTATTACCTTATTTATAGTATAATATTTTAGTTTATGTGCTGTCTGTATTATGTCATGTGGGTGCACCATGGTCTGAAGGAACCTTGTTCTGTTTGGTTGGATATACATACAGGCAGATGATAATAAACTTGAATTGATTATTATCTGAAGGACCTTACTCAATGGAAGTAGTTGCTCTATTTCTTACAGTACAATAACACCAATAGCAATGAGGCACTCATTTGGACACTCTGAGGTTACGAAGCTGCAACTCCTTCCTCCCGTGAGTTAATGACTACATAAGGACTTTGCATCTTACTGGCAGTTCCAAAGGCACCCTGGCAATCAGTTGTGGCAGCACTGTCAGAGGGGGAAAATCCAATATTCTCACATAAAAGAACAGTCTCAATGGTAAGAAACTCAGAGTTAAAATTGGGAAAAGATGGCCTGAGAAATACTGAGAAAGGTTTGGGGATACACAAGCACTTAGTAAAAGGCTTTTCTTCCGTTCATTCATTTTTCAGCACCTGGATATCACTGGCAAAACAGCATCTATTGCCAATTCCTAACTGACCTTGAGAAGACGGTGGGCCCTCTTGAACTGCTATGGTCCTCTTCATTACAGCACTCCAATAATGGTACTTGCCAGGAAGTTCCAGGATCCAGACTCAGCGATAGGGACGAAGAAGAATCAACGATACATCTTTGCCACAATGTGTCTTGGAAGAAAACCTACAGTGGTGCGTTCCTATATGGCTGCTGAAAACTCAAACAACTACTCTATGTCAAAACCAAACCTGAGCCAAGACTTACAATTTTATTTTGTGATAGCACACCCAATCCATCACCGTCACCATCCAGAGTCCCACAAACAGAAAACATCCAATCAAATCAACAGTTCAGATGCCCCCTAAGGCCCCTGCTCATTTGTAGTAACACATGTATTTATGAAGTAAAGTATTTGTTTGCAAGATCCTGGATCTTAGTGCATTTATTTTGTAGAGATCTGACCAGACTCATTCACCCTGGTCCCAAAGACTTATAAGTTTCTTTTTCCCACAACTAATCCAATTTGATCAGAGTCAGGTCCTGTTACGGTTGACTCAAAGAGGCCAGGCTCAGCTACTTGTACCACAAAATGTATAATTTCAAATATACACATGCACATGTCAACACCTCTTATACATACTGGTTGCAACGTTTACAATAACCTCCTTATAAGTCAATGAAAACTAAAACAGAGAAAGAAATTCATAGAACTAGGCTAACATAAATACAAGGAAATCTGCAGATGCTGAAAATCCAAAGCAACACACACAAAATACTGGAGGAACTCAGCAGGTCAGGCAGCATCTATGGAAAAGAGTAAATAGTCGACGTTTCAGACGGAGACAGGTCCTGATGAAGGGTCTCGGCCCGAAACATTGTCTGTTTACTCTTTTCCATAGATGCTGCCTGGCCTGCTGAGTTTCTCCAGCATTTTGTGTTTGTTGCCTTAGAATGAAACTATTATTGTAATTCATTTTTCATTATTATTTATTCAATAGAGTTTACAATAAGAAATTTTGGATTATCTTATTATTTTTGCTGTTGTTCACGTGTTAATTATAATGGATGCTGACACTATAACTCGAAGACTAAGTGAAGCATTTGTGCTCAATTTGGATGCAGATGAAAACAAATAAACTACCCTCTGGTGTTACTCTAAGTTACCTTTAATTACCTAATTTTTCTATTTTTAATGGTGTATTTGGATGAAAAATACACAAGAGATTAACCAGATTAATTCCTGGGATGGCAGGACTTTCATATGAAGAAAGACTGGCTCGACTAGGCTTAAACTCACTGGAATTTAGAAGATTGAGGGGGGGATCTTATTGAAATGTATAAAATTCTAAAGGGATTAGACAGGCTAGATGCAGGAAGATTGTTTCCGATGTTGGGCAAGTCCAGAACGAGCGGTCATAGTTTAAGGATAAAGGGGAAGCCTTTTAGGACTGAAATGAGGAAAAACCTTCACACAGAGAGTGGTGGATCTGTGGAATTCTCTGCCACAGGAAACAGTTGAGGCCAGTTCATTGGCTATATTTAAGAGGAAGTTAGATATGGCCCTTGTGGCTAAAGGGATCGGGGGTATGGAGAGAAAGCAGGTACAGAGTTCTGAGTTGGATTGTCAGCCATGATCATACTGAATGGCGGTGCAGGCTCAAAGGGCCGAATGGCCTACTCCTGCACCTATTTTCTATGTTTTTATTCTAAAAGTCATCTCTGCTGAGGGTCCCATCCAATTTTCTAAACCCTTACAGCTACAAGCAGCCCTTTATTTATTGGGTCTGAAAAGCAAATTCAAAGTATGAAGTTTGTAATTTGCTATCAATAAAATCTGTAGCTTGGCTTTTCTACCCCACTTAGAAATCTCCTTCAACTAACATGAAGCCAAATTTTATGCTACAAAGACAAGCCAACAGCAAGATGATATTGCACTTAGTTAAGGTCAATTTAACTGCAACCAATATCAACAAATTGGAAATTTTATATTATTAGGAGTCTGGAAAAGTTGATCTGGATGATTTATTTTGTCTACAAACAGTACATATATTCATGTGCCATAGACAATCTTGGAATAAGCTGTGTACTAAGTGTGCACCAAAACACTTAACTGCATCTATGCAAGATGACAGAGCCACATGAGGAAAGGACTTGTCAATTTGTAATTGTGTAAACTGAATGAATGTGAAGATGCAGCCTATTGTAATTTATCAACTGATTTTTAATTTTGTTTTCACAGACACAAAAATATAACTGATAATAAACAGGACTATTGATTTAGTCTCATCTGATTAAATTAAAACCATGATCTCCCACTCAAGTTAGATTAAGACCTGAGACTTGTGCAGCTTTGATCTGATGATCTTTTCACCGTGTTGACTTCATGTTAATTCCTCCAATTTACCCTCTGCTGGACGATAGGTGAATTGGAAAGAATTACAACAATAACAAATTCCATTCATGCGGCAGAATATCATTGAAGGAAAAGTTGAGGAATGGAAGCTTCAAGAGGAATCCCAAACCCTAGTCCTCAACAGCGGAAGACGTATCTACAAATATTGAAACTGTTGTATGATAGGGCCAGAATAGATGACAGCAGATTTCTCCAGTTTTTACTGCAGATTACAAACATAAGGAGGTAGATGACCATGAGGAGGTTTGAACACAGGTATCAATATTTTAAAACTAAGACCTTGTTATCTGGAGTAAGGAGATTAGAACATCACAAATTTGGACATGGGCATCAAATAACAAGCCTAATAAAGATAGGTGAGCAAGACTGGTCAACACTTCAATGGATAGGTTAAATCTGGAGGTAACAAAGGCAGACATGGATCTCAGATTTAAATAAGTAACATTGGCAAACATACTGAATTAACATGAATTATTACTTGAAATGTTTCTCATCAGCTTTCAGAGCCTTTCATCTTCATTTATTCTACCATCCCTTTCTACACACTGTGCCTTTATCTCTAAAGTTCCCCTAGCTACCTTTTTGTCATGAAGGATGGCCACTGTACCATTGTCTTTATGTTCATGAACTAGTCCGGAGAAATTAAGTAATGGTGCAGAGATTAATTCAAATCCCACCTTGGTATCTAGCAAATCAACATTGTTAATTAATTCTAAAAGCCAGCTGTAGAATGCTAGACAATGAAAACTCTAAGTAGTTGTTGAAAGTCTGTCTTGCTAAATAATCTTGAGAAGGAAATCTTTTGTTCAGAGAAATGTGCTGGATTCCTAATTGTCCTTTGGAATAACCCACCAGCCGACACATTTCAAGGAACTAAATGTTTTGACAACAACTATGTCCCATGATCGAATCAAAGACTTATAGGGATGACAATTGCTCTTGACTCTAAAAGGTCCAGCTGCTAAACATGATGAGTACCAAGTGGTTAGTTATCAACTAATCTTTGTCTAAGCCTCACAATGCTTGATGTTGGAAAGATAATTTGTGGAAATGTCCATGTGGAAGGTCTTGACAGGAGACACCTACATGCTTTCAGGATGAAGAATCTTGAGCAGCCATTAAGCAGTCCTGTGTCACTGTAGAAAATGTGAAGTGAAGCAGATGGGCAGTCTCCTTAAAATGGTAAGTTGCCTACAGCTGCAGCTGAACCCATATAGCCCCAGGAATGCAGTATACAAAGGTTCAGTTTCAAACAGAATCAAAAGGGAAGATTGCACCTTAGTCCACAAATGGAACTAAGAGCGATCCATTTGAAATGTCTGAAATATTTTCTTCTGAAATCATTAGTGTCACTTCCATTCATTCAAACATGAGTGAACTAAAAATCGCTTTTGATGGATATGGATTTTCTTTTCTACACTAATCAAAAGATGTTCAGGCTATACCTTCAGAATTTGTACTTCATGGTACTCAGAAATTTCTACCAAATAAATTTTTCCTGGTTCCTCTCAAGCAATTTAAGTCAGATTTAATGTAAACTAAGTTGACTGCACAGTGCCAAACTCTTTTCAGTTTTTTTTTAAGCCAATACAGAGAAACGTAGAAACCTGTGAACAGGTAAAGGCCAACACACAAAATGCTGGAGGAAGTCAGCAGGCCAGGCAGCATCTATTGAAAAGAATACACGTGACTTTTCGGGCTGAGACCCTTCATCTGCTGATGTGCTGATAAAGGATCTCAGCCCTAAAACTTCAACTGCTCAAGTATTGCTTGGATTTCTGGCATCTGCTGATTCTCTCTTGTTTGTGAACAGGTAAAGGCCAATTAGACTCACAAGGCAGTTCTACCCACTAAATCCATACTATGCTACCCAAATCCCCTTGGGCTCTCCTCACATTCCCAACAACTCCCCCTGAAATCTGCCACTCATCTACAAATCAGGGGCAATTTACTGTGGTCAGTTTAACCCTCGAACCTGCATGTCTTTGGATGTGTGAATAAACTGATTCACATGCAAACCCAGATGAAGTCCACAGGGTGACAGGGAGAATTTGCCAGCTCCACCCAGATAATGTCACGAGCAGGACTGAACACAGATCGGCAGAGCTGTGAGGAACCCTCTATTGGATGTAAAACCATGCTGATCATTTATCACTTTCTTGGGCCCACTTGGAAAACAGGCCTGTGGCTCTTCCTCTGCTAACTTTGTCACTGCTTTTCCCGTCTATCTTGAGGCACAGTAGGACTGAAGTTGAACTTTAGTTATAGTAGTTGGGGAACAAATATTAACCAGAACTCGATTGTGAAACTTAGAACAAGGTCACAGAATCTTTAATGTCCACCTGAAATAGCGTACATGCCATTGGTTTAAAATAACTTGTAACATGGCACGACAGTTGGACATAAGAAATGAAAAATTTAAAAGCAGAGGATTCTGAGAGTGTTGAGGCGTAGTACAACTGCTGAACGCTGATGCTAACTTTAATGCACCTTTAATTTATATCAGTAACACTGCAAAGGAAACAACATCTATTCCAATTTCCAGCCGCCCTTTTGAAATATGTATTGCTGCTAACTCACTATTACCCTGCCTGTTAAGTCAAACATTAATCATGTGGGATTACATCACTAAACTTATGACATAAGACATAGGAGCAGAAATAGGCCATTTGGCCCATCGAGTCTGCTCTGCCATTCAATCATGGCAGACTTATTTTCCATCTCAACCCCATTCTCCTGTCTTCTCCCCATAACCTTTGATACCCTTACTAATCAAGAACCTATCAACCTGCTCTTTAAATATACCGAATGACTTGGCCACCACGGCCATCTGTGGCAATAAATTCCATCGATTCAAAGCCCTCTGGTTAAAGAAGTTCTTCCTCATCTGTTTTCTAAAGGGATATCCTTTTATTATGAGTCTGCGCCCTCTAGTCCAGACATTTGCAGTGAAAGAATTTTTACTGAAACCCTATTCTTCGTTTCTGCTTTCAGGTATGACCGTAAGTTGGTAGCAGCCTTTAATATTCACTGGCTCATGTAAACTAAGTGATACAAAAGACTCATTTCTGTTTCAAAGCTGCCCTGGATAACACCCTTTCCAAATTTTACACCCATCGGTAAATAAGTTCCAACATAGGCAGAAGCAATAATAAAAAGCAGTAAGTCATAAATGTAAACTTACATCGCACGATACATCTGTGAACAAAAATAGTTCCCAATATAATGGATTCCGGTTAATTTGGCCAATGTTTAGTTGGGACAGTCACTTATTTGGGACAACAATTTTTTTTGTAATTTATTTTTTTATTGAAGTTCATCATCAAACAAACATTTCCATAAGATGTATTTCAGACATTGTACATATATATCATATAATCATATATATCACAAATCTTCACAAAGTATTTATCTGGGGTATACACTTATAGAAAAAAGTGGAAAGAAAAAACAAGCAAAAGGAAAGAACTATGTACAAGTAGGGAGTGATCTTTTTTTTTAAACAACAGATTCATTGATTTGTGAGAATAAAATCAGGCCTATGAGGCATTATGTAGTTAAACCATTTTTCCCAGTATGAATCAAATTGTTCTAGCTTATGATTAACAGATGCTGTTATCTTCTCCATTTTGTAAATGTCCATTGTGATTTCCATCCATGTATTTAAAGTTGGACTCTCCTGTGACAACCATTTCCTAGTAAGAGTGTTTTTACCAGCCACCAACAGTTTATTCATTAAATATTGAACTCTTTTCAACCATTCTTGAGGTATATATCCAAAATATATGGGACAATTCTTAAAGATCAAAAACTAACCAAGAATAAGTCGGGATACCCTTTGTTTATTGTGGACACTATGTCGCTTAATTTGGGCAGGAGACTGTTGCTGAACAGTTTCTAACTAGTGTTAGTTTCAAGCACCTATGTGAGCCGCTAAACACAACACAGTATTTCATGTGAATGATTTTTAAATAACCTCAGTTGCATGTGCTTGTGTTCAAAAAGCAGTGATTTTTGTCACTGACAGTCGGCAAGAAATAAGCAGTAAGACAATTCAGAACGGTTTTGTTCACTGCAGTTTCAAATATTCAGGCTTGGAGATGCCAGAAACAGCCAGGAGTGGAAATGAAACTATTTCACTCCTTTAACAAGATAGGAACTACAAATAATTTGAAGATATTGAGTTCTTAGTAATTTCTACTATGAAGATAACATGTTGAATATTACAATGAAAATGAAGATTTGTACTCCAATTCTTTTCGATGATGCAGTCATAGACAGCACTGTTATGAAGGCAGTCCATTATCTGCACTAGGTGTCTGTGCTGGTTTTTATAATGCACAGTTTTATAGTACAGTAATAGTTTTGGTGGTGGTCTAACTTGTTCTGTATTTCATTGAAATACATAATTTGTTACTCAGTTTGTCATTTTTATACCTTTTAACTATTTCCATGAAACCTCAGCTAACTGGGCCAAAACATATTGGCCCCAATGCGTCCTAATTAATTGAAGCCACTGTATTACATTGAAGTGCAGAGTTTTTGACATACAGTATATTTTTAAATGAAGCAAAAGCACACTTGATCTCAATCATTTAAATGCCATAAATTATTGAGAGTTACGAAGTAAAAGCTGTTTGTCAGATAGATTTTAAAGCCGGTGTAAACACATGCCCAAAATGATGTCTTTAAAATCTTTCTGATTGTTATAAACTGCTAGGATTTCCATCTGCATCATTTCACATCCTCCAAAGTAACACATTAGGATTAATCTCCAATCAGCAAACCAGAGAACTTCAGCTTACTGCAAAGTTCCAAACTGACGCCAGTACAAGTGCTCAGAAATAAGCTTCAACTGCTGATTACTTGGCACGTAATAGCAACATAAACAACTCACTTTTCGAGTTGACCTCACTTTAATTACAGACATTTCTGCAATCATACCAAAGAACCTTGAGTTGATTGGGGTCGACCATGAATGTTGCATCCCAGCTGCCTACGTGACATGGAAGCTAGTACACAAGCCAAGGCAGTATGATGTGGAGAGCAAGCTGTTGCCCATGTAGCAGGCTCCCCCTCTCCATGCAGCTGATGAAGCTAAAAGAACAGCAGAGACCAGTTCGGCACCAGTAGTGTCACAGGAGTTGCCAGTCAGAGTTGAACTCAACGTAGGACTGCCTTAGGGCCTCCAGCTCCAGACTTTTTCGTCGGGGCCGACTCCCTTCCCATAATTGGGTATAACCCGAAAGACAGCAGAGGTTTCAGATCAGAGTTTTCCTTCTCCCAAAGGAGCTGCCAACCGTGGCTGATGAGCCCCATCTGCCCTAAGTGCCAGTAGCCCGTCTTTGCCCCTTCTCATGTTCGTATAAATAGCTCCACCAGGCTCTGTAGCTAAACCACACATGAAGGCCAGGAGGTGGACTTGGTTGTCAGAGACCATTTGTGATGTACGCCATTGAGAGCAGTTAATTAGTAGTGGGAGCTTATCCCCACTGCCACCCCACAGCAATAGTAACAAAGAACAATACAGCACATTACAGGCCACTCGGCCCACAATGTTGTGCCGACCCTTAAACCCTGCCTCCCATATAACTCTCCACCTTAAATTCCTCCATATACCTGTCTTGTAGTCACTTAAATTTCTTAAGAGACTTAATTTATTAAGTAACCTTAAGGAACCCTTTCCAGCCAACCAACCTGATAATTCCCACTCAAATCAAATAAACATTTTGGTGGCAAACACGAGGAAATCTGCAGATGCTGGAAATTCAAACAACACACATAAAATGCTGGTGGAACGCAGCAGGCCAGGCAGTATCTATAGGGAGAAGCACTGTCGACATTTTTGGCTGAGACCCTTCATCAGGACTAACTGAAAGGAAAGATAGTAAGAGATTTGAAAGTAGGAGGGGGAGGGGGAAATGCGAAATGATAGAAGACCGGAGGGGGTGGGATGAAACTGAGAGCCGGAAAGGTGATTGGCAAAAGGGATACAGAGCTGGAGAAGGGAAAGGATCATGGGACGGGAGGCCTAGGGAGAAAGAAAGGGGGAGGAGAGCACCAGAGGGAGATGGAGAACAGGCACAGTGATGGGCAGAGAGAAAGAAAAAAAAAGGGGCGAAAAACTAAATATATCAGGGATGGGATAAGAAGGGGAGGAGGGGCATTAACAGAAGTTGGAGAAGTCAATGTTTATGCCATCAGGTTGGAGGCTACCCAGCTGGTATATAAGGTGGTGTTCCTCCAACCTGAGTGTGGCTTCATCTTGACAGTAGAGGAGGCCATGGATAGACATATCAGAACGGGAATGGGGCGTGGAATTAAAATGTGTGGCCACTGGGAGATCCTGCTCTCTCTGGCGGACAAAGCGTAGGTGTTCAGCGAAACGGTCTCCCAGTCTGTGTCAGGTCTCACAAATATATTTTGGTGCAACATTTTGGTGGTCTCGGTCTCAAACAGGTTTGCCCAATCCAACAACAAACTGGCATTCCACATTAACAACCAGTCATCAATTAAACACGAGGAAACCTGCAGATGCTAGAAATTCAAGCAACAAGTCCTGACGAAGGGTCTCGGCCCAAAACGTCAACAGTGCTTCTCCCTATAGATGCTGCCTGGCCTGCTGCATTCCACCAGCATTTTGTGTGTGTTGCCAGTAAAGTTGTTGATGTCACAAATTGATAAATATTTCTTGTCCTCATGATATTTTACATAAAAATCATACACTTAATCATCAAAAAGCCCTACAAAATTACTGTGGCAAAACTTACATGAAGATTATGTTACAGGGATACTTCCTGTAGAGTAATGCAGGGCTGGATTGCACTGCTGGTACAGAAACATAAGAAATAAAAGCATGAGCAGGTTATCTAGCCACACATGCTTGCTTCACCATTAGAACATAGAAACAGTACAGCCCACATCATACTGCTGACCTTTTATCTACTCCAGATCAACTTAATCTTTCCCTCCCACATAGCCCTCTATTTTGCTTTCATCCACGTGCATATTTAAGTCCCATAAATGCCCCGAATGTATCTGCCTCCACCACCATTCTGGCACTGTGCTCCATTTAGATTCAGATTCAGTTTATTGTCATTTAGAAACCACAAATGCAATGCAGTTAAAAAATGAGACAACGTTCCTCCAGAATGATATCACAACAGCACAAGACAAAACAGACTACACCAGAAAATCCACATAACGTTTGGCAATTCCCAATCCAGAGTCCGGAGAGGCTGCTGCGTATTAATATCGCGCAACTGTCTGGCACGTTCCCCGGAAAGGAGCTCCAAATCCACCAGACAAACAAGATCAAAAACTAAAGCTACAAGACCTGCACAAAACCACATAGTTACAACAGTGCAAACAATAGCATAATTGATTTTTTAAAAAAACAGACCATGGGCACAGTAAAAATAGCCCAAAGATGTTAAAAGACTATAAGTTCAAAAGAAACCACCACACAGTTTCCAAAAGTCCTCAGGGTCATCCCACACAGGCGGCAGAAGGGAATACCCCAGCTATGGACTTCCATGGCGCCGCCCGAATCAGCCTCGCAGACGCAGCACACAATGAAAGCTCCGTCAAACCCAGCCTCGCAGACATAGCACACAGTGAAAGCGCTCTGACCACAGCAGACTCCGAGTCCATTGAACCTCCAAGCCTCCGACCATCCCCTCCGGCACAGCTTCTCCGAGCACCATCCTCTGCCGAGCGTATTAAGACGCCCCCGGCAACGGCCATCGGCAACACGACTCCGAGGACTGGGGGCCTGTTCTTCCCAGCAGAGACCCAGAACTCACAGCAGAAGCAGCAATGAAGAAGATCTTTCTGGAGATTTCCAGATGTTCCTCCGTGCTCCCACGTCCCACATCCGTTTTTCATCCGATTATGATTGCACACGGCACCCCGCTTCACAAATAACAGATAATCAGCTCCGGAGTGGCCGCTGCAAGCTGCGTCACGTCACCATCTTGGCTTTCACTTACCACTCTCTAAGTGAAAGCCCATCCCTGACGTCCCTCCTAAATTTTAGAGAGACTCTGTGTGTGTGTGTGTGTGTGTGTGTGTGTGTGTGTCTTAAATTACACCCTCTCGTTTTAGCTTTTGCCACCCTGAGAAAAGGTACTGACTGTATCTATGCCTCTTTTTTTTATTGAGATACAATGCAGAATGGGCCCTTCCAGCCTTGCTGACCTACGACCCCCAATTTTTAACCCTAGCCTAATCACAGGGCAATCTACAATGATTAGCTGACCTAACAACTGGCACGTCTGTGGACTGTGGGAAGAACCCAGAGCACCCGAAGGAAACCCACACGGCCACGGGGAGAACGTACGTCATCTTGTTCACCTCTATCAAGTTTCCTCTCATTATTGTTCACTACAAAGAGAAAGATCCAGCCTGTTTAGGGCTTTATATCATAATATCTTGGCTCCTCTTTTACCTGAGCACCAACTCCCTTGATCCCATAATATATAAAAATCTATCAATCATTTTTTCAGAGCAGTTGGGTCTCCATTCAGCTGTGAATTGCCCTCTGTGGAGATTTATTTTTTTAATTTCATCTCTCGCCAAGAAATTAACCAGTTCTTATCACCCTTGCCAACAGTAAACACCAACTTTACTCCTGCCCTGGATTTCAATGAAAAACACATTTGTGTTTACACTGCGCTGAATGACTAGACTGGGGGATATAAAAGGTAATTTATTCAAAGCCACACCTCTCATCTGGCAACCATTTCAACAGCTGAACACGAGTGTCCCTGGCAGGGCATTTATTCCCCATCCTTGAGAAGCTGAAAGTTACAGAAAAGACAGACAAATCGATACAATAGGGTATCTTAGAAAGGTATATGGGGCATAGAAAAATAGAGGGCTATTCTAGGCAGTTTCTAGAATGGTTGGCACGAAGGGTCTGTAACATGCTGCAGATTCCTATGCCTCTATGTTAATTACAGAAGAGTAATAGTGGCTTTTTATTAATAATGTACATATCTAGAGGTCAGGAGAATATTCACTGTTGGAAGGGACACTGCTTAAAATACAAAAGCACTCCTTTTCCTTTTAGATATTTTTAAACTTGTTCCTGCTGAAAAGCAGCTACTGACCTTTCTCGACTTGCAATGAAACTGACAACGATGCCATATCTCAGAATCAGAATCAGGTTTATTATCATCCGGCATGTGCCCTGAAATTTGTTAACTTCGCAGCAGCAGTTCAATGCAATACATAAAATAGAAGCGGAAAATTAATAATGATAAATAAGTAAATCAATTACAGTATATGTATATTGAATAGATTAAAAATCATGCAAAAGCAGAAATAATATACTTAAAAAGTGAGGTAGGGTTCACGGGCTCAATGTCCATTTAGGAATCGGATGGCAGAGGGGAAGATGCTATTCCTGATTCACTGAGAGTGTGCCTTCAGGCTTCTGCACCTCCTACCTGATGGTAACAATGAGAAAAGGACATGCTCTGGGTGCTGCGGATCTTTAATAATGGACTCTGCCTTTCTGAGACACCGATCCTTGAGGATGTCCTGGGTACTTTGTAGGCTAGTACCAAATGTAAAGGGGGGTTTCTTCTTTTTTTCTTTATTACTGTGTATGTAATCAAAAGGGCTTCTTTTGTTTTGTTAACTAGCAGGAATGCTTCTTTGTTGCGAGATTCCTTTGTAAACCAAAGTGGGATTAATGTTCTTTCTTCTGAGACTTTTGTTGACGGGCTTTTGGGGAGATCAGCGCGAGGGGGTTGAGAGAGAGGACGCAATGCTGTAAGCTGGGCGAGGAACGGACCCCAAGCGGGGGTCCGAGGCCAGGAGGTACTCTGAGGAGGGGGGATGAAGCCAGATGTGCTTGGTTGACTACTCGGAGGGTCCTGAGCTGCGAGTCCAGGAGTTCGGAGGGGATCGAATGGTGGCCAGAAGACTTCAGTAATTGAGCTCCAACGGTTGTGCACGAAGTGGTTTGGACTTTGATAAGTTTGGCGCCTTTTCTTTATTTTTTCTCTTCATATATACTGTATCATTATTAATCACTTAGTTATAGTAACCTTTATAAATTGTACTCATTAATCGCTTATGGTGTACTGTCTGTTTTTGGGCGAGGCGGGGACATCACACAGCACCCACACCAGCTGATTACCCAGTTTGGCGGGGCCAAAGGCTGCTCCCCCTAGACGGGAACGAGCTGAGCGAGCCCGAGCGACACCGATCCTTGAGGATGTCCTGGGTACTTTGTAGGCTAGTACCAAAGATGGAGTCAACTACATTTAAAACCCTCTGCGACTTCTTTCAGTCCTGTGCAGTGCCCCCCCCCCACCATACCAGACAGCAATGCAGCCTGAGCTATAGTCAATGAACATATTTTTAGATATAATTCTTCAGTTTTTATAATTGCATAATGTTTTTTGTTGCATGTCATGTCCTGACCAACACTCCACATGAAATTCTTAACACATGATGAATAAAGATGATCCTTGAAAGCCCCGTGGGCCAGCATGAGCTAATTTGGAGAAGCATTTGCTCCCTCTTACACTGGAGCTAATAGAAGACCATAGCACCAACATTTGCTCCCACTATCTTATTAACTGCCTCTCACTTGTGGGCCCGCTACTCCCCACTTTGCTCTTCCCCAAAACCTTGACAGGCACTCCACAAACATCCACCACTTTCCCTTTGATGGTAACTGACCCTTG
Organism: Hypanus sabinus; assembly: GCF_030144855.1. Lineage (NCBI taxonomy): Eukaryota > Metazoa > Chordata > Chondrichthyes > Myliobatiformes > Dasyatidae > Hypanus > Hypanus sabinus. The sequence goes on from NC_082727.1 coordinate 44,437,260, forward strand.
ACCAGGACCCATATGCACTGACAAAATCCCAATGCACTTCCCCTCAATGTACTAGTCTCTCTTTCTCCTTTCTGGTCTGAGTGTTAGAAAGTCTGTGTGGGAGAGAGAGTTAGAATGAGGGAGTGAACAGGGGATGCAGTCATTACTCATAGTAATTTTTATTGTGATTGCATAATCTATGACTTATGTAAATTCACAACAAGTGGGGCTTTAATAATTTAACACCAATTTAGGATGAGGAATGAGTGGGAGGAAAATGCATTCTTGATTTTCTCAACACAAAGTGCCAGAGGAACTCAACATCAATGGAGAGGAATTAACAGCCAACATTTCTGGCCAAGACCTTCATCATCAAGACTCAGCCCATCAATTCTTTATTCCTCTCCACAGATGCTGCCTGACCTGCTGAGTTCCTGCAGCACTTTCTGTGTGCTGCTCAAGATTTCTAGCATTTATAGAATCCCTTGTGTTCTTGATCCTCTCAGTAGATTTGGGAGGTGCTGTCAAAAACTTAACCAGATGTTGCAATGCATCATGTAGGTAGAAACATTGTAATCATTTGCATCTGTCAAGAAGCTAACCACTATTTAAAAGTGGAATATGGGGTATCGATCAAGCAGGTTCTCGACTTAAAGCAAGGGCATACAAAAAATTGGCTACCGGTCCAACGTCTACCTGACAAATGCCCCACAAATGTGGGAACGCTTTTGAGACTCAGAGATTCAGTTGCAGAATGCCTGCTTTCTGATCTGCGTTTGTTCCCATACTCTTATTGCATAGGTGGCATCCGTTAGTCTAGTAAAACCGTGGATCTGCGCCTGTAAAGTCTGCTGGAGTGTCCTCTCCAGGCTCAGGCCTGGGCAAGGTTGTATGGAAGACCGGCAGTTGCCCATGCTGCAAGTCTCCCCTCTCCTCGCCACTGATGTTGTCCAAGGGAAGTGCAAGGGCCGATACAGCTTGGCACCAGTGTTATCGCAGGAGTTGCCAGAGTGAGGTTGAAGGCAACGTTGGACTGCCTTAGGGACTCCAGCTCTGGATTTGTCCTCAGGGTTTACTCACAAAGCCTTTCCCATGAATGGGTATGACAGCAAGGCAGAGCAGGTTTGAAATCAGAGTTTTCCCTCTCTTAGATGGACTGCCTTCCCAGGCTGATGAACTCCATCTACCCGATTAACTGCCTGGGACTTGTTTGCTGTGCCTACTGATTTCTACCGAAAAGCCCATGCTGGTATGTCAGCCTCGTTAAAATATTTAGGACACGGAAAGAGAACTGAACAACATGTGATGATAAACAAAACGCCATTTCTAATGAGACCATAGGAAGGTCACTAATGAAGCAGCTGACAATGGTTAAGCTTGAGACACTGTTCTGGTGAAGTCTTCCAGAACTCACTCAGATATTCATTGAAGCACTTGAAATAACTTAACAAGCATTGGGGCACACAGCAGTATAGTGGCTGGCACAACGCTTTACAGTACCAGCAACCCAGGTTCAATTTCCGCCACTGCCTGTAAGCAGTTTGTACGTTCTCCCCGTGACTGGGTGTGTTTTCTCCAGGTGCTCCAGTTTCCAAAGACACACTGGTTGGTGGGTTAACTGATTATTGTAAAATGTCCTGGAGATTGCTAGGTGGCTGGAAGGCCCTATTCTGAGCTGTAATAATAAACGTTGGAGCCAGTCCCAGACAATGAAGTCCCCCTTCAGTCAACACTTAATGTCTTTGACACCTCCAGTTCTTGAGCCCAGTGCTTTCTTTTAATATGGAGGACTAAGGCTACATCTGTTATGGAAATACAGTAGATGGAATTCAGCAAATTGTTCGCTTGCCTCTGTTTGGCCATGGGCCATGAGCCACCATGATTCTATAGCTTTCTACCATTGTATTTGTAACTGGAAAATTGAAAAATTAGGAAAACTGAAAAATTAGGAAAAGACTTAAATTCCCCATCTGTCGTGACAGTCTATTGGGGAACTCACTTAATATCAGTACAGTTCCTCAGAATGACAATACTGTACACAGTTATCCGTGCTGGGCCGGATGTGTTTGATGCCAGCTGTTCCTTCAGGGCCAGCCGTTCTGTACTCCATTGCTTCAGGGAGGCACCTCCCAGCTAAAAGGAGTAGGAATCACCTGCCAGTCATTTCCAACTCATAATCCTGCAGCCTACTTAAACCCAGCTCTCAAGCTAACCAGCCTCAACCAGTTGCTCCCAGCCTTCAGTTACCTAGTTGATCGTGGTGTTCAGCACCTATTTTGCTGCCTCTTGTGGCTGATAATTTTGCTGTTATTATCAAAGTTAGCACTCACCACTAAATCATCTCTGCTGCTCTGCTTTTGGTTCAAGCCTCCTCTACACTTCCTGACGCAACAGCTTGATAAACCTGAAAGGCTTATTTGGTCATTTATGAATCAAACATTGTGATTGCATAAAGAGTAACACATTTACTGGAATTGCACTGGTTTTTACTATAACCCAGTATCTTCATGGTCACTATTGCTAACTTCTTAGTGAATTGTCATTGAATATAACTTCCCCATTTGTCACACAGGGAAATGAACCACATCTTCCACTTATTAGCTCAAGCCTCAGTGGTTTACGCTAGTGGCCTAACCACTATGCTACCAGACTCTGAGTGACAAACAAGCAGCAGTGAAAACCTCACAGAATAGCATTAATCGCAATCACAGCAACAGAGCTGACAAGCCTAGTCAGCATTCATATGATCTTTAACGAACCTCCCACCATGTACGTGACAATCTAGGGAGGTGTATGAAAGACAAAATATCCTGGGGCTCTTTCAAAAACATTCTGCAAGGACATGTCACTGGAGTTGCAAAACACTGGGATAATGCTCACCATTACATCAGTACAAGTGTGTGTCTTCCAACTGATATGCCTCACGCACAACAGCCCATTCTGACAGCACCAATCTACCAGCCTCTCCAATCAGCAACAACTGTCCAAGACTTATACCAAGCAGCAGTAAATCAAGGCAACTCAACTTGCTGTGTTGTCTAGACGACATTTCATCACCCATCCAAGAGGCTTCTTCAGTTCTGATCCATGGTGGGTAGTTTTCTGGCTTATAAACCCTGTGAGTTGTTTAAAGGTATGTTTCAATGTTATTTCAAGAGTTGTTTTAATGATATGAGGGCCATTAAGAGTTGTAGAGATAATGAGAGGAATATTCGTTCTTATCTTTGCATGAATGTAGGTATAAACTGTTGAGAAGATGCTGGGGTAAAGATGTTAGGACTACATTGTGAGTAGCTGATAGGTGGTGTCATACCCCACCCCCTCTGTCCAGTGTGACAAACCTACAACCACACTCAGACAGAAACACGTCCACTCCAAGGATCCAAACATGAACAGAGCAATATTCTATATGCTATCCAATGCAATAAGAACTGCACAGAACTGTACATCGGTGAGACAAAACAACCCTTTCACAAATAGATAGCGCAGCATAGAAGGGCTAACACCTCAGGTCAAGACTGTATATTTACATCTAAAGGAAAAGGGACACACCTTTCATGGTAACAATGTGCACATTTTGGAAAAGGAGGACAGGTGGTTTGAATGAGGGGTTAAAGAAGCCATCTTTGTCAAACTGGAAAACCCATCCCTGAACTGATGGGGTGGGACATGACACCTTCTATTAGCTATCTACATCTCTATCCCAGTGTGTCCAAAACAGTTCACATCTCCATTCAGGCAAAGATAAGACTAATGACTCTCTCATTACTTCTACCACTCTTAACGACCCTCATGTGATTGCTATACCTTTAAATGACTCACAGAGTTTATAAGCTGCAAAACTAACCACCATGGGTCAGAACTGAAGAAGCCTCTTGGACTTGCTTCTAGGCAACACAGCAAATCCAGTTGCCTTGATTTACTACTGCTTGATACACAATGACCTGAATGACTGAGAACCTTCATAGACCCATGCCCTAGACTTCTGGAAGGGGCACCTCCAAAAATCTATGATCCTCCAGCCAGAAAAATAAGGAAATTCTGGCATCTCCAAATTCCTCAAAAAAAATTACGTCATTGCTGATTCAGAACCTGATAAATCTCTACCCACTCATAGTGGAATCACCACACACAAAAGGACTTGTAACTACCCATGAATAGCAATGCAACCTCCTAGTGATACGTAACACTCGAGATTGAAACTAAAAATGAAAGGACTGACTCACTGTGGTAGTAAAAACACAGAGACAAGCTCTATAACATGCCGCACAATCCACAACCTACAACTTTAAAGCCAGCTTCAATTTACTTCCAATGTGAAATGTAGAACAACTAATAAATCCTTTCAATTATTCTAGAGTTAAAAACTTCTCAGTGCTCTGAGACTAGTGATGCACTTAAATTAAAATGTACAAATACAGAGATGATAGAGAGTGCTACTTGGTTGGGCAGGCGTCCAAAGTCCCAGCATTTTCTGCTCTATACAGCTTTAATGATTGTTTCAAATGTGGGAAACATGATATGACTGTAACTCATTGCTGTCATTCTGAGATATTTGATATTCCACCTTCTTTCCCCACCACTACTTCGCTCATTTGTCAACAGACAGTGTGCTCTGCTTAGATTGTCCCCTGAGATCAAAGATGTCTTGCTTCCACCCAGTTTTGTGGATTCAGGCTAAATTAATGAAGCAATTATGGTGGGAACCATAAAATCTTCCAGGGATGGGACAGGAAGCAGATGATGGCCCAAGTGGGTAGTTTTTGTGGTAGTACATTTCTTCTGCCACTGATATCTATGTAGACCCGATCAAAAACATTAAGTACTATACTAACTGCTACTTCTCCCTTTCCAGGAACCTCTGGGATGCTGCATTCCTTGTTCACCACCAAGTTCACCTGCCAATGAGGGGAATGAAGTGGCCTGCACAAAATAACCTACACAGTGTTACTTGGACCTCAGTGCTAAGGCTGTTGGCCTGGGACTGGTCAAGATGTCAGTTCACATGTCTTTCTTTAACAAACCTCCTAACCATGCACGTGACTTGTCATGTCACTTTACACATATGACCATGAGGCCAAGCTCAGCTCCAATGTCCGTTTGCTAATGGCATCACCATTGTTGGCCAAATTAGCTGTAGGTGGGAGATGGAAAACCTGGCTGAGTAGTGCCACAAACAACAACATCTCACTCAATGTTAGCAAGGCCACAGAAATGAGTATTGACACCAGGAGGAGGACTACTAGAAGTCCGTGAGGCAGACCTAACCGGGGGATCAGCAGTGGAGAGGGCCAGCAACTTTAAACTCCTCAGTAATATGATTTCAGGAGATTTGCCCTCGATCCAGCACACAAGTACATTTATGAAGAAAATGCAGTAGCACCTCTATTTTCTTAGAAGTTTGTGAAGATTTGGCATGTCATCTAAAACTTTGACAAACTTCAATAGATGTGTGATGGAGAGTACTTTGACTGGTTGCATTATGGAAACACCAATGCCCTTGCCTACAAAAACTGGGCACAGCCCAGTTCATCACATGTAAAGCCCTCCCCACCATTGAGCACATCTACATGGATCGCTGTCGCAAGAAAGTAGCATCCATTAGCAAGGACCCCACCATCCAGACAGTGCTCTCTTTTTGCTGCTGTCATCAGGAAGGTAGAAGAGACTCAGGACCCCCATCAACAGGTTCAGGAACAGTTATTACCCTTGAACCAGAGGGGCAAATTTCACTAACCCATTTCTGATCCGTTCCCACAACCCATGGACTCACTTTCAAGGACTCTTCATCTCATGTTTTCGATGTTTACTGCTTGTTTATTTATTATTATTATTTCAGTTTTTCTCTCTTTCTTTTTGTATTTGCATAGATTGTTTCTTTGTGCACATTGGTTGTCCAAACTGTTGGGTGCAATCTTTCACCAATTCTATTGGGTTTCTTGTACTTACTGCAATTGCCCACAAGAGAATGAATATCAGAGTTGTATGGTGACATATATGTACTTTGATAATAAATTTACTTCAAACTTTTGAACTTTCTAGTGATCACAGAAGATTCTGCAGAGAAGCATTGGTGCCATCTCTCGAGAAATGGGATGGTGTCCTGTTCTTCCAGCATCTCCTCCTGAGCTTTTATTGTCAGAGTGGAATAGTGCACAGGGGGCAGACAGGGTATGTGTACAGTGGAAAGCTAGAGGCATTAAGCTGCCAAAGTACTTTCAACGGCAAGCTGCTGAACTCCATGGCCTCTATAATAATATCCAGTGAACTATTCAACTTGATTCTGGTATTGCATGACTTGTTTTGTCATTGCAAAAATATTTAGCACAAAAAATGAACTAAAATAGTATACGGGTTGGACATCAAAATAAGCACATGGGTTTATCATAAGGTATTCAGCTCTACTGATGTCAAAGCAAACCAAGCTCATATGAAGAAAAGCAATGAATCTTACATCTTTCACTACAAAAGCATTAAAGATTTGAATTTAATCTCTAAAAGGGAATCTGTTCTCAATTACTGGAAGGAGATTTGATTACCAGATGTCAGAGATTTAAGATAATTAGGAATAGATGGGGGGAGATCTTTTCTCACTAAATGTTGCCGGTTGTTTTAATATGGAAATCACAACCAGCAAGAGTGGTGGAAGCAGATGAAATAATTAATTCTTAAATAAAATGGATTTTCAGTCAGAAAGAAAATCACTCGCACGGAAAGCAAATACGGGTGGAACTAAATGCAAAGTCCTTTCAAACAGCCAGCACTGGTATGATGTACTAAATGACATCCTCCTATTCAACAGACAATGAAGTTACTGTCTCTGTAGGATCTGTACTTACAGTGATTCCGTACAGAAGTTCAAGGGGGTACAAAGTTGTAAATTAGATAATATACTGTATATCCTTCGGAGGCAAATTGCTAAATGATGTTTTATTTTCCTGCTATGTATAGAAACATCAAAAGGCAACTGCTTGCTGTAGTGATTTTCTTGTCTCTGGTATGTTCAGACAATCACTTGCACAGGTTCTTAGCCAGAGCACTGGACAACAAATTTTTTTGAAAGTGTTGCTTCCTCAGAATTTTTATTTTTGTTCCCGATAGACCACTTGAAGATAAACAGAAACCTAATTTCAGACTATTTGTATCATGTGGGAATTTGGAGAAACAAAAAAATTAACTTTTATTGAATATAATGCATTTAACTGCATAACGGTGCTGACACTTTGCTATAGTTCAACTAAGCTAAAAATGTGCTTTGTTGCTGATTTTCATTTGTACTTAGTGTCTGAGGCTTCTTGCTTAAGTGTCCCAACAATAATCAGCCAGCACTGATAGATTCCAGTTGCCCTGATATAGATTCCAGTTGCCCTGATACCATTTCTCAGTGACCTCAATGTCCTGGTGAAACCTTTCACCATGCTCATCACTGTCAGCCGCCAAGATTTGCAGGGAAGAAGTCTAAATGAGAATGCAGAAAATGAATTGTTAGTGACATGTTGCACTTCACGGTTTTGTATGCTTAAAGCATTTTATCAACCCACTGCACATAGCTGGTGCTCTGTAGTTGCCTGGAAAATTTTCAACAACATCCTTGAATGTCTTCCATGCAATTTTCTCCGGTCCCGCTAGAAATTCTTTGAATTGCCTGTCATTGATGACCTCTTTGATTTGTGGACCAACATAAATACTTCCCAAATTATTGGCAACACTTATTCTGACCTGTATTATGAATTGAATTAACAGATATAGGTGTTTTTTTTTAAATGGTGGGTGACAGCGAAATTTGGTGGTGATTTTCATGATCAGCAGCCCAAAATCCATAAGATACACCCAAAGCTATTCAGGAAGCAAAATCTTTGTTGTCCAGTGTTATGGCACAACTGCATGAAAAAAATTGTTATCATCATCTGCACAATTGTGCAAGTCTAATCCTGCCGTTGTCTGTAGGGAGTTTCTACATTCTCCACATGACCCACGAGTTTCCTCCCAGAGTACAAATATGTCCCAGTAGGTTGACTGATTGGTCATTGTAAATTGGCCCATGATTAGGCTAGGTTTAAATTGGGGGCTTGGTGAACGGCATGGCTCAAATGCCAGAAGGGCCTATTCCACACTGGATCTCCATAAATAATTGTCAAGTCCTGCTAAGTAGGTGCAGTGTCAAGTTTCAACACTGGAAAACTATGCAGTGACAACCCCCCCCCCCCCCCCCCTCTCCTCACAACATCCCAAGCCACCAGTTTTGTTTGTGTACTGAAAGAATTAAGCACTCACAATGTGATCTGGCTAACTACATGCATGTCTGAATAGTTGTGTTTGGGTAACTTAAGTGCTACTTGGTACACTTATCTGGTTATTGTACAAGCGCAGCACACGTTTCAAGTCCACATGAGACTCATGCACTGATTTCATGAATGGTTTCACTAGTTATAAAAACTCATTATGAGAGAATTTGTTTTAAGTGTGGGGGATTATCTTCCCTAGACAATGTTGATAGATATCTTAGAGCAGAGGATAAAATTCAAAGCCTGAAAGTGTCAGTTATGGTGAATTAGCACTCTCTTTGTTACAACTGCTTTTCTGTTACAAGTGAATTTAATTGCTCTATCACTGACTGTCATGCTTTCGTCCAACTCTGGAAACCCCTCTGTAAGCCACACCGTGCCGCCATACAGGAAAATTCATTTAGAGATGGAGTTCCAAAGACGTTCCTTAAAACCTAACCATTTTGATCAAGCCTTTGAGTGCCTGTACCTGCCTGAGTGGCTCATTGCCAATTTTTCTTTGACTACCGCCAAAGAAAATGTGGCAATGAATCCCAGACAAACCCTAAACCCATTCCGTAACATCCTCCCCACTCTTCAATTATCATCGTTGAATGCGATTGAGGACAAAGATGACAGAGCTATCAGCACAGATAAAGAATTAACCCTAAAGATGTCCAAGGCTGCACAGATCAGTACCCCTAGAGATCCACTGAGTTATTCCAAAGCTACTTCTGTTTTTAAAATCAAACAAGTTGTTTGTCAATATTCCTGTTTGGAACCTCAGACTTCCACTTATATATAAAAAAAAGCACAAGAACCTCTCAGATGATAATCGTTTGTCACTCTCTGGTTAGAGATAGGGAAGTAGCAGGAATGTAAAGTTTCCTGAATGTTTCTTAAAATACATAAACAGTTTTAATTTTGCTCTGTTAACAAGCACTGATCTGAAACCCCTGAGAAAAAAACAATGTTGTCAGCATCAACAGCGCATTTGTAAACAGTTGTCACTTGGAAAGAATTGTATCTTTCTATTGGTTTCAGAGTTTGCGTCAGTTCTTAAGTGCTAGTTCAGATGCGACTGGATTCTCCACAGATGAAAGAAGGATATATTTAGTCTAAGTAAGAGAGAGTTACATGGGATAGTAAGACACCAGACAACGTTAAAAGAACCAAGAACCATTATAATATTTTAAATAGTTTCCTGTAATGTCAAGCACAATAAATTGTTTTAAATGTGCAGCTAATGTCCTCAGCTACTGATATAACTGACTTCTTCCCAGTCTCTAATAAAATGTTTATCTCTTATTTTCTTGCTTTGGAGAATGAGTTTACATTTTGATGTTCCAACTACTGGAATGCAATTAATCGTTGCTGACATAGTCTTGGCACAATTACATGTTGTACCCTGTCAAATGAATTCAGTGTTGAACCTGATCATCTTCTGACATACACTGTACATCCACCAACTCCAATGTTAACAGAGAGATAGCTGTACAAACTTTTGTCATCCTACCACATTGCTGATGCCATAGGCAATTTTCCATTACACTTTGATGTTCTTCAAGGCTCATTCTGAAATTGTCTGGGAAAGACATTATTCGAACTGGATGAAGAGCCAAGTGATTGCAATAAGAATGACTTGCCCGTGGAAGGTCAAGCAGAGGTGCATTGAAATTACAAGCCTAGAGATAAGGTAGTGTTGTAGTTTGCGCAATGCCTTTACAGCTCAGGGTGTTCCAGAGTTCAATTCTGGTGCAGTTCGTAAGGAGTTTGTATGTTCTCCCCGTGAATTCATAAGCTTCCTCCAGGTGCCCCAGTTTCCTTCCACAGTCCAAAGACACACCAGTCAGTAGGTCAACTGGTCATTGTAAGCTGTCCTGTGATTAGGCTAGTGCTAAATAGGTGGTTTGCTGAGCGGTGCAGATCGTCGGGCCTGAGGGATCTGTTCTGCCCTGTTATCTCGTAGTAAATAAATAAAGTACACATGGTGATAAAGGGACCAAATGAACGAAATATGGATGGTGAAGAGTAATTACAGGGGTAGAAATAGACTACTGTCTTGTTCACAGAAGCTCATGTTAACATTCATTGTTGCAGTAATGCTACAAATGATCTACTGCAGAGATTTTTTTAGAAAGAGAGATGGTTCATTTTGGCTGGAGAACAGAATTTGTGTTGGGAATCAACGGCAGTAATTTAATTTTCTGCTCATTCAGTACTGGATGTCAAACAGTGTGACAGTTTAGACAATGGCAGGGTTGAAAAAGAAGATAGCGAGGTAAAGATGGGTTTGTCAGCACACAGAACTTATTTCCTCAAATGTCGTCTCTATCTGTCTCTTGTTCAGTCCTTCCAACTTATATCCTGTACTCCTTGCATTCTCTCAAATATTTTAAATATTGGGGTTCCTTCAAAAATACTGAGCTATTTCGAAACATCCCTAGCAAATATTGTTCTGTACAATTCTGGCATATTACCAAAGATTCTCTGCACAAAGTCACATAATCCCTGGGATTCCCCTCAATATTGATGCACTTCCTGTGATTTCGGCACATTTGCAATGAATCCTGAACAAACCGATACACACCCAAGAATTTTTTTTTATCTTATGTTAAAAATACATCACTCATTCAAAAGATAAACACATTTGGTTAGAAATTACTTACCAGGAAGTCAACAAGTAGAGTGTCATTACACTGACACTGCTTAATAAACCTAATTCCAATGGCTCAAACCGCAATAAACATATGAAGATCCCCAACACACAGCAAGTACCAATATGAATCATGCAATAAATACATCAGTTCCAGGACATTTTACAGCCTCAGATCGATGTTAATGCAATTGCCTCAAAAACATCCATTATTGTTCATTTTATTTCTAAATCGCTGAACGGATCCTCTCCAAGTTACAAACACCCAATTTACACAGCCCCGACATACAAATGAACACTTGAAAGACCAGAGGGAAGGATTCAGCAAATGCTGCAGGACTGCAGGCCTTTTCTGCTACCTGGGAACTTGGATTGTGATCTTATTTCTGACAGCTGAACTGTCCAGCTAATGAACAGTTCACAGATCACAGGAACATAACCTGGGGAGACCTGCACGATTATCATTTTCATATGACACAGGTCTTGGGAAGATGAAAAAAACGTATCTTGTATTAATATCATAACTTTCATGCATTCAGAGGACAGCAAAGTACTTTATGGTTAAATTTACCATCTTTATTGAATGTGCAAATATTATTGCCACCTTGTATACAGTGGATTTCCATAAGAAACTATGAGCTGTGCTGATGTTAAAGATCTGATTTTGTTCAATATGTTAGGGGAGCTCACCCATTCAAATTCAATTTCAGAGGGAATATATTTACATTTGAGCTTATCTGTGACCCCTTAGACAGTGCACAATACAGTGATGACTCAAATGCTGGCAATTTTGGTGAATGCTTGAGAGAAAAATAGTAAAGCTTGCAGGTTCTGATAAACTATTGGCCTATTAAAAGTCCAGAGAAAAGAAATAACCGGCAAAGCTTTACTGTTATTATTTCATTTCTTACTATCTAAAATATTTTGGAGAATGTTAGTAGCAAGTCGTTTATGAATTTATGAGGCTGACCTCAACCAGAATATACCCAAGAAACAGAGAGAGGAACAGAGGACAGAACTGAAAATACAGCAACTCAACCTCATAGTTACCAGTTTGAACAATACAGGGTAAGCATGTTGAATATGGATCAAATGATATAAATTAATGTTTAAATTTTGGGGTTTTTTTTGTTTTTGAACCATGGGCGACTGCTGTCTTGCATTGTGCAAGACAACACAAATTGCAGAAAACCAGAAGACTTCATGTACCTCAGAACCAAGTTGTCCTCAACCCTATTGTACATGTTATTGTCTCTGTTGACCCTCTTTACTCCCTTTGTGCTAGCCAGAACCAAATGTGGATGAACGACAGGTAAGAGTAAGAGAACCAATCCATTTTCTTCAATTCTAACACAAAACTGACGGCCTAAGTAGGTAACTCTATTGCAATATTTGATTGATGTTTTTGTCTACTTAAGGTTGCAAGTCAGCTGGGTGTTTCAAAAATCCCATTCAAGTAAACGGGCATAATAATCACCATCCTAGGATTCTGTTTTATGCCTGGAAACCAAGCATTTAGAATCAATGTTTGCAGAATAAAGGTTTTTTTTTCTGAAAAAAAGCTAAACACTTAAAATTCATACAAGCCTACTAAATAAATGATACACATCAACTATCCTTATTCCTTGCTTCAGAGATTGAAAGGATTTGCAAAGATAAGCTCAAACAATAAACAGCAAAGGATGTGATCCCAGACATTAGCCCTGCTTTCACACGGAAAATCTAGTGCTGTGTCATCCTGAGTACAGCACTATAAATCAATTGGTTTTGCTTCCTTTTATATTTCCTCAGAACCTGGATCTTTTCATTAAAGGCACTATTCCACAGGCCTTTCTGCATGCTGATTCCTTTCAAAGGGTTTCTACAAATGGAACCTAATAATAATTGTGCAATTTCCTCACCTTCAGCCTCAGTATAATAGAACTCAATTACCCAATTTACCGTACCTGTTGTATCAGATGTGGACCTTGCAATTTACTGCCAGATGCACTGGCAACTTACCAACTACCATCATGCTCAGCCAATGCTCCACCTCATACCTAGTCTTCAGTAAGAGAATACCTGCCTCCCAAATCTGATGCAGTAATGAAAAAAAATGTTAAACCCACATGACTAATGGAGGGTAATTCTATCTGCCAGTTTCACTCACTGGGAAGGCCACTTTATACCTGTGCCCTAAAACACTGGTGATGCCATACCAAACAAACATGCATTCAATGGGAAATCATAGACTTGAATATATCTTATTCTACTCTAACTTTCTGCAGAAATACTTCAAATTTCAATTTTCAATAACTTTTGTTTACATTGGTTAAATGGTTAAAACAGGAATTGAGATTAACTTAAGGGATTCTCCAACTCCATTAATTTAACCTCAGCTGTGGAAACCCCAGAAAAGGTGCTATTTGCTGTTTGTGTTTTGCACAATGATGAGGCAATTCAATGTGGCAGAACTGAGGGTAGGTGAGGCAGTGGATTCGTCACCAAGAGCAAGGAAGTCCTGAGGTTCGACCAATTTAAATGCCGGCCGAATCAAGGCGGCGGGGTTGAAGCACCAGAGCGTATCAAGGCAACTGAATCCGACGTTTGGATGACAATTTAGGCACCAGGCCAGACTGAAAAGGTCAGGGTGAAGGGTAGGCCAGTTCAGCTCACTACTCCAGGACAAGAGAGTCACAGGTCACAGTCTTAGAATTAGAGGGTACCCATTTAAAACAGAGATGAGGGGATTTTATTAGCCAGAGGGTCGTGGATTTATGGAATTTGTTGCCCCATACAGCTGTGGAGGCCCAATCATTGAAGGTTTTTAAAGGAGGAGAATTTGAAAACTCAATAAAAAAAATTTTATATAAAAAAAAGGAGGTTGACAGGTATCTGATTAGTCAGGGTATCAAGGGACATGGGAAAAAAGCCAGAAACTGGAAATAGACGGGAGAACAGTTTAGCTCATGGTGGAGTGACAGAGCAGACTCAATGGGCTGAATGACCTACTTCTGCTCCTTTGTCTTGTGATCTCTACTCTGCACTGAAGTAAGGGTCTGAGGATGGACTCTCTTTGCGGACTTCAGTTCAGAACGCTGTTTGCTTGCACTTATTGCTTGCATGACTTGTTTATTTTCTCTCCGCACATTGGGTGTTTGACAATCTTTTATTAATGGGTTCCTTTGGGTTCCTTTGTTTTGTGGCTACCTGCTAGGAGACAAATCTCAAGGTTGTATGAAGTACACACTCTTTGATAATAAATGTACTTTGACCTTAGAAAGAAGCCTGTGGGCATCTACTAACCCTTTATGCTTTGGGAATCTCTGGCCATTGACCATCCCAAATGAGGAAGGAAGAGTCAGGATAGTATTGAGAACCTCAAAGGATTGTGTCAGGAGCATGTGGGTGCTCTATATAGGCAGTTAAACGAGGACATCACCCCACAAACCACACACCTGCCCACCAATATGCTACCATTGCCACATTTGTATAAGAGTATGCTTGTTCCTACATTAACTCATCTGCCACAATAGACAATAGGTGCAGAAGTAGACCATTCGGCTCTTCGAGCCTCCACCACCATTTTGAAATCATGGCTGATCATCTACTATCAATACCCAGTTCCTGCCTTGTCCCCATATCCCTTGATTCCCCTATCCATAAGATACCTATCTAGCTCCTTCTTGAAAGCATCCAGAGAATTGGCCTCCACTACCTTCCGAGGCAGTGCATTCCAGACCCCCACAACTCTCTGAGAGAAGAAGTTTTTCCTTAACTCTGTCCTAAATGACCTACCCTTTATTCTCAAACCATGTCCTCTGGTACTGGACTCTCCCAGCATCTGGAACATATTTCCTGCCTCTATCTTGTCCAATCCCTTAATAATCTTATTTGTTGCAATCAGATCCCCTCTCAATCTCCTTAATTCCAGTGTGTACAAGCCCAGTCTCTCTAACCTCTCTGCGTAAGACAGTCCTGACATCCCAGGAATTAACCTTGTGAAACTACGCTGCATTTCCTCTACAGCCAGGATGTCCTTCCTTAACCCTGGAGACCAGAACTGTACACAATACTCCAGGTGTGGTCTCAACAGGGCCCTGTACAAATGCAAGAGGATTTCCTTGCTCTTGTACTCAATTCCCTTTGTACTAAAGGCCAACATTCCATTAGCCTTCTTCACTGCCTGCTGCACTTGCTCATTCACCTTCAGTAACTGATGAACAAGGACTCCTAGATCTCTTTGTATTTCTCCCTTACCTAACTTTACACCGTTCAGATAGTACAGAGCTCACAAAACTGCACAGCAAGCAAAACATTCCCAGTCCTGGGGGATTATTCAAGAAGAAGAAATTTTTGCACACTTTACAAGGCTCAGGGGTGGCGGGGGGGGGGGGGGGGGGGGAGTTAGGCAGTCACCCTGACTGAATCGGACATGTTAAAAAAACACAGTTGATCAAGGAAACAAGACAGATAGGAGTTCAGTAAGTGCCAGTGGAGATAAATCACAGGTTCACTGATGAATCCCATTTCAAACTAAAAAACAAGTAATGGAAAGCACAATAAAATAATCAAAGGATGACACGGTAGCGTAGTGGCTAACACAACACTTTACAGTACAGACGACCAGGGTTCAATTCCCACTGCTGCCTGTAAGGAGTTTGCAGGTTCTGCCCGTGGCCACATGGATCTCCTCTGGGTGCTTCGGTTTCCTCCCACAGTCCAAAGACGTACCAGTTCCTAGGTTAATTGGTCATTGTAAATAGGCCCGTGATTAGGCTTGGATTAAATCAGGGGATTGCTGGGTGATGGGCCTCGAAGGGCCGGAAGGGCCTGTTCCACACTGCACCTCAATAAAAATAAAAAACTAAAAGCAGCAAATAAAAAAATAGATAAAACCCAAGAGAACTACGCGCATATAATCAACAGAAACAAAAATTCTCTTGAGCTTTAGAAGAGTGCAAGGTCACCCCATTAACATTCGTACAGGGTTTGATAGGTAGCTGCTAAGTCAATGATTCCTCTGCCTTGGATGACAAGAACCAGCAGTCACCATTTTAAAATAAGGGACTGACCATTTTCGAGAGATGAGAAGAAATGTATTCACCCAGGTAACGGTGGATCTTTCGAGTCCTTTACGCCTGAGGAATGTGGATCCTTAATTACTTGGGTGAAATCCAAGAAAAATATTAATTGACTTTGCAATGACATCGTGTTGACACAGACATCAAATGGACTTTTCCTGTACTGTACCATTCTATGCTAACAGTAAGTGTTCTTAGAACATGAGAGCATCACTGAAGTAAAAAAAGTAGAATGGTAAAGCAGACCTAAGGGACAGAAATACCGACTCCTACTTTTATTTATTACTGTACATTCTTATAACACTAAATAGATATAGGGGTTTGACAAAGAAACTGATAGGCCTAAAGAAGGGCCAGAAGGCAAAAGAAATGTGAGAGATGAGAACCTGAAAGCTTTGGTGCTCAGACACAGGTGTGCAATCTAACCAAGTTTGGAAATGAGCAAAATAACTGAGGTTATTCTCTTCTTTTGAGGGATGCAGAAGAGACCATTGACCAGGAATCCTGAGACAACCTGCTGTGGAACATTTTATGAAGCCACTGACTTAAAAGGCAGAGAAACACTTTGGTCACATCTATTCATAAGAAGAGTACTTGGCCAAGCAACTATTTTAAATTGCATGACTCCTTCTCAGTGAAGGGAGAACCACACTGGAGTTTATTTTTAATTTGAAATTACACATGAGAATAAAAAGTTGTGCTGTGTAGCCTGGGGATAGATATGAACAAGAATTCTGTGTGGCTATGTGGTCTTGTTCTGGTTAAGGCCGAGGATACATTGGATACATCAAACTAGGTGGGGTAGTGGTAGAAATAAATACATTAGGGACATTTACGAAACTCTTAAGACAGGCACAGAAAGATGGAGGACTATGTGGGAGGGGAAGATTAAATTGATCATAGAGTAGGTTAAAAGGTCAACACAACATTGTGGGTTGAAGGGCCTGTAATGTGCTATAATGTTGTATGTTCTTGATTGAGCCAAACAGAAAATACATAACCCAACATCTGAAGCAACAGCACCTTTGTTTGTGGGGCACGTACATGTGAATAAGTGGTGCCACTCTACATAGAGAGCCTGCTTCCTTTCAGGGTTCCCAACCTGAGGTCCACAGACCTCTTGCTTAATGGTAATGGTCCATGGCATTAAAAAAAAGTTGGGAACTGTGGTGTCAAATAAATGTCTGCTCTCAGCTAGAACCCCTTAAAGACAGCAGTTTACTTCAAGAAATTATTTAAATTTTGCCTTCATAAATTTCTTCTCCAGTACAAGCCAGCTTTATGGATAATATTGGTGAAGAGCAGGGGAAGGGTTTCAAGGAGAACTTTGGAAGAACCTTAAACCAGGACTCATCCCTTTATAAACCAAGGGTGAAACATTAGCATCTGCCAGGGAGAGACAGTCCCAGTGAATTGAATTTGACACTCATTGAACTCTGACAACTTCCCAGGATGGTCAGATCTTCTGGCGAGTTTGATGATTCTTGACTCTCTTCCCATTCTATCCTTTTCACTGTGCATATAGGTGGGGAAATGAAATACCTGCTGAGGCATCGTAACTAATCACACCTTCAATCTATAATGAAGATAGAACCATTGATTTTTTGAACAAGTGTTAAACTTTTTCAAGCTATAATATGAGCATCTTCTACTGAAATTAGCATGCAAAATACTATTAATATAATACTGATTAATATAGAAGTACAGTACTGTGTAAAAGTTTTAGACTGATAAGTATATCTAAGGTGCCTGTAGCAATTTTATGTACTGTACTGTAACTGATACAAATAAAAATTCATGACATACGTGAGTGATGATAAATCTGATTCTGATATGGGTCTCTATTGTTGACCAAGAGTGGGATGGGGGCAGGGAAAGAGGAATCATCATTGGGAAAACAGGAAGGGGGAGGGAGTGGGAAGCACCAGACAGACATCCTGTAATGATCAATAAACCTACTGTTTGGAATCAAAATACCTTGCCTGGTTTCTCAGGGCTGGGTCTGTCTGACCCTGCACCACCCCACACCCCAGCACTCCTTCTCACACCCCTCCCGTGCTGCTCCACTCTTGCTATTCCCAAAATACTTTGCTCCCTCCAGATTTACAAACTCCCACTCCTTTCCACGTTGACAAATACAGCACTGTGCAAAAGTCTTAGGCACTCTAGCTATATATATGTGCCTAAGACTTTTGCACAGTACTGTAGATCGAAGTTACAATAAGTTTTTTTTCAAAAGGCTAAACTCCATTTGCACGTGGGAGATTCTGGCTTCCTTTTCTGGAGCAACAATAGCAACAATTCTCAGAGCAGTCATACAACTTATCCATACATTGTTGCTGAAAACCCCCAGCCCTGCACCCCACTGCAGTGATTGATGCACCTCTTTGAATTACATGTTGAGCATTCACCTCCTCCTTTTTAACTCGTACCCGTTTCTCCAAATGCACCAGCAGAGGTTGATAGCTTCTTGATTGAGAGGGATAATAAACCAGCTATGATTGAAAGGCGGAACAGACTCGATGGGCTGAATAGTATAATACTACTCCTCTGTCTCATGGTCTTCTTATTAGAAAATCAACTAAAATTAAAACAAGCTGGTTTGGTCATCCACAGTTCTGATATTACCTCTGGTCGTGGAAGTGTGAGATTCTGCCGAAGTGAAGTTAGGGAATTCAAATGACACATCCCATCAATGTCACAACGCTGAATCATATTGCTTAACTCAAGCATCTATTCTAGGGGGCTTTAAACCGAGTTATAGTCCTCTTTAATTCCCTGATTGTTATCATTTGATAAATCCCTCTATACCTTAGATACTTACTGCCAGAAATGTAAACAGCACAGTAAAATATAAATCCACGAAATGGTAGAGAAATGACAACCGGAGTAAACGTGCTCAGATGCTCGAGATTTGCCCAATATTATTCTTAACAATCTTTCTTAAATGGAAGAAACAACAGGGACTCTTTAAGCTGCAATGAAGCATCCTCAGTTTTTTTTTACACTAAAAGATGCAATTTCTGTTGGGAGGAAATGCCTTGTCATGACAGAAAAGAAAGATGCAAAATATAGTTCTGAAGTAAAACATATTTATATCCTTGAAAGAAACTGGAATTCATCCAAATAGCTTTTCATGATCATCCCTGTCTACTGTTTTAACAAAGGCTTTAACCCATTTGAATTCTATTTATAACAGCAGAGAGGGATTTATTGTGCATATTCTTCCTAATATTGACAGTTGTAATGTCTGGGCACTAGAAATACCTATGACTGACAAACTCATTTAAAATAATAGGCCAAATTTTGTGATGAGCACTGGATAAACTGTACAACCATTTGTTGTACTTCCACTTATCCAGAGTCTCTACAGAGCTTTGCATTACATTTGCAGCCAAGAGCTATCAAGCAGCATAATGCCTTCTACAGAACATATAGACCTCTTGTGAACAGTACAAGCAAGTTAGCATCTCCATAGCAATCAGATTAAATATTATTACTACCTTCGACAATCAGATGCTAAAAAATGATCAAATAAAATGAAGATCAAACAAAACAAAAAGATTCATTAATGAGCAAAGCCATGTATGAACTAGGAAGCATGAATTAGAATGACAAATTCAATGCCACATTAGGCTCAATAACTAAAAAAGAAAGAAAGAAACAAGTCGACCTTGTCATGGCTCTTGAACTTTATTTAATTACCTGCAATGCACTTTCTCTGTATCTGCTAAACTCTCATCTGCACTCTGTGTTCCTGTTACTACCTTGAAGTAGTTAGGCATGGCATAATCTTCCTAGGTGCCACACAAACAGAAGTTTTCCACTGTTACGCGGTACACATGACAATAATAAACCCAGGCGCCATGGTAGCATAGCGGTTAGTGTAACGTTATCCAGCTCAGGGCTTCAGGGTTGAAAGTTCAATTCCGGTGCTGTCTGTAAGGAACTTGTACACTCTCCCAGTAAATGAGTGGGTTTCCTCCGGGTGCTCCGATTTCCTCCCACAGTCCAAAAACATACCGGTTAGTAGGTTAATTGGTCAACTGTGATTAAGCTAGGGTTAAATAGCTGGGTTGATGGGCAGTGTGGCTCATTGGGCCAGAAGGGCCTGTTCCATCCTGCACCTTTAAATAAAATAAATACCAATACTGATTTAGGAGAGAAATAAAAGAGACAGAAACAGATATTGAAAGGGGTACTAAAAAAAATTTCAAACAATACTTCGAAGTTGAAAGAATGAAGCTGCACACTTCCAAAAATTGTATTTTCAGTGTCAGGGAAGTTGCTTCAACTTCAAATTTCAAGTCCATAGTAAATTTATTATTTAAGTACATATGTACCATGGTATAATACCCTGAGATTCAATTTCTTGCAGGCACTCATAGTAGAACAAAGAAATACAATAGAATCAATGAAAAACTACACACAAAGACTGACAACCACAGAGCAAATACAGAAAAACTAATAATACGAAGAAAATGAGTAACAGAGTCCTTGTACATGAGTGCTTGGTACCAATTAAGACGTGGCATACTGCTAAAAATGATATTCAGACCAATAATTAAGTTTGCAACCATCACACAAATTGAAATCTGCATTCTATTCAATGCAATATGAAAGAAAAGCCATTGTGAAGAGCTTCTGATTGTGTTTGAGTAACTGCGAGCAGAGTTGGGTTCAGCTACGAAGGGGCTACTCACTTCAATTATCAGCTGAGCCAAATGGCCTCAACATTCAACTTTCGTAGACTTGCATCTTTTTTCTTCTATTGCCCTCAATTAAACTTCCATTCTCTGCCGTGCACTGACTTCAGCTCAAAATGAGTTGCTGTGCAAAATTTTGCTTGCCTATCATCAGTTCCCTTGTTGACTGCCAATAGTCCAACACCTAAAAATGAATGTTGTTATCCCATATTTTAATGTTCACCCTTAATTCGTGCAGGTTCCTTCAGTGAAGTGATTTTCACATCCAACCTCCCTGTTCCTATCATTCCGGTCTTTTGCACCATCACCTTGACCTTACTTCTGCTGAATAGCCATAGCTTTAGAAATCTGGACCCTGACATTTGGAATTACTTTCCTAAATTTATTTACCTCTTTATTAAATTATTTTATCTTTTAGGTTACTTATTTAAATCAATGTATTTGGTTAAGCCTCTGAGCACACTCCTTTTTCTATTTTGTTTCAGCACTATAATCATTATTTTTACCATTCAGTTCCATTAAAATAGTTATGAAAAGATTTATATTAATCACCAGTGAAGTCTGATCCTAAGCACAGTATAACACATCACCCTGTATAAACATTTGCCACATTTTTGGCTCTTCCTTTTATTCCACCCATTCTTTCACCTGTCCTCATTATCAATTTTCAATTTTACCAGCATGGTATCATCAGATTGCTGTGCTATTAGAGTCTGTCTTTCAGGTGAGGCATTACCTGCCCTCAGGTGGGGGTGAAAGTACTGATGCACCATCAATAACTCTCGGAGACGTGAGGCGAGAGATAGGCTTTTATTAGCTGGAAGAAAGTACCGTCAGCAGCAAGAGACTATCACA
Organism: Hypanus sabinus; assembly: GCF_030144855.1. Lineage (NCBI taxonomy): Eukaryota > Metazoa > Chordata > Chondrichthyes > Myliobatiformes > Dasyatidae > Hypanus > Hypanus sabinus. The sequence continues at coordinate 44,458,783 of NC_082727.1, forward strand.
CAACATCCTGGAGACTGAGGGAGGAGCAGTGCCTCCAATCGCCTTTATACAGGGGTCTGTGGGAGGAGCCACAGAAGCAGTCAGCGGGGGGGGGGGGGGGGGGGGCGTATCCAGACAGATATATGTAGTTCACCACAAGTACACTAGCCACAACACCATAGCAACCTGGCGTCTGAAGAAATGTATGTCAGCAAAGAAAGAAAGAAAGAACGTGTTTGTATGCACAGCACTTCCTGACTTCAGGAAGTCTCAAAGCACTTGATGGCAATACATTTGAAGTGTAGTTAATGACATAATGGAAGAAGCAAGAAATCAGTAAGATATAATTGTACAACAAGGTTCAATAAAATATAATGTGGAAAAAATGGCCAATTTAATTGGATTAAGAAATATGTATTAGCCTGGAAATTATGAAAAATAGTGCCAGCTTTTAAGTAAATGATGGCACTCCCACCAATTCAGGCCAACCGTAATTCTGGTTTGGGTTGTCGTCTTAAAAATTGAGCTTGAATTCCCTAAAATCCATCGGCTTTCGAGTTATACACAAGACAGCTATCAAGTAGCAATGTGGCAGACACTACAGAATGTGACATACTTATCAAATTAATTTGTTTTATAAAAAGTCTTCTTCAGAATGTGTTTTTAAGGAACTATTATAAAATTGCAATGAGATCTTGCCACTATCTTTTGGTACATCTGGTCTCTTTTCTGCTTTGCAAACAAAAGCATAATTATTTGACAATTGCCACACATAACTAACTCTGCCATGAATGGTCCCAAGCTCGGATGTGAAAAGAGAAGGGTTGGGCCTGGGGTTTGCAACCCAACCTGCAAAAACTACAGAAATGCCCAAGAGAAGCTCCATCCCTGGGAGAGGAAGGATCTTCACCTGGAAGACATATGAAGTTGTGCGGTGAAAGCCACAGGGCCGATCAACCTTCTATCACCCAGGAAAGATAGGCCCAGGACAGACCCTGGCAAGCTGTGGTCGGCAGTCTACAGACTAATAAGGGTGATGGACTTAACAACAATGACTTCTGTTGAAATTAATTCCAACCCTGAATAACAATACATCAAACAACTCTTCTTTCTTTGCAAGGAATCACATGGCTTATTTTTTTTCTTAATCTCCATATTGGGTCAGGATTGAAACTTGCAGGAAAATAACATGATGTACATCCCTATAACTGCTTTCTGTAATGCCAATATACTATACTAACTGGGTCCTAAATTAGAAAAGGAAAAAGACCTGCATTAACAAAGTCTTCCCTGATGTCAAGATGTCCAATTCAATCTGCAGTTAATGACATATATTTGAAGCTTTATGTAAGTTAGGGAAACACAGCAACAAATTTTGGCACAACACTGAGACAAGCACTTAATTTGTTTTAACAATGTAAAAAAAAATGTCAATTATATCTAGGCTTGACCAGAGAGTATTTTTCTCCATCGATTTTCTTTAACTAGGCCATTGTTACTTCTGAATCCTGAGACCTATTGACCATCTGACCTGAGCCAAATGGCTCACATTAACCCTCATTTAAGCGCCTCAACTTAAAATCTTATTTCATGTTTTCAAGTGATACTTCATTTCACTTTCTTCATAATTTTCTCTACCATGTAACCCTCTGAGATATCTATTTGCTAATTTTATCCTCTAGATCATTCTAAATTTAATTGCACCACTCTTGGCGATCTACCTTCAGCTGCCAATGCCCTAAGCTATAAAATTCCTATCAAAATCTTCCCTGCTCATTTCAGTTGCCTTGAAGCCCTCTTCTTAACCATGGTTTGGACCATCTGTCTTACTACTATCTCCTTATGCAGCTTGGCATAAATTTTCATTTTGGAAATACCTCTTTGAATCTCCTTGTGATCTTTTGACTTCTATTTATAAAACTCAATGAATCTTACAACCAGGAGCTGCGGTTTCTGTCATTATGGGATAAACGTCATCAGAATACCCTGCTCTTTTCTCAATTCTACCAAATGATCTTTTTGCATCCACCCAAGAGGACAGGCGCAGACAATGCATCATCCAAAATGTATATCTCCAACACTTCTGAATATTTAATTGCGGTAATGGAATTCAGATTATGTCCACAAGTACCTCATGTCAGGCACAGAATTAGATGCAAGTGCTACCAAGCGGCCAAGACTAAATATTTTACAATCCAGGCAACCCTGATAACCATTTACAAATGTTTCATTTCTAATACTGTATTCAACCCATCACTAAACCTTGATTTACAACATCTAGGGCAGCAATTATTTTTAAATTTGCTTTTTATCTTGGAACATTAGTCTGTAACTCCTCTGAAAATTCTCAATTAGTATGCTTGATAACTATGCAACTGAAATATATTTATTAAAGCATATTTACAAAGGAAGTTTATACAATTTTTTTCTAAAGAGCTTGTTGAAACTGCACTTGAGGAAGTTCTCTCGGGGTCAATTACTGAGGCATTCAATTTACACAGCACATCAGATATAGAACCAGTACCGGTCAATTCACCCCCTCATTCCTGCACTGACATTCAATAAATTAATGGCTGATACTTTTATTTCAGTATTATTTGCCTGCACCAACACCAAATTTCTTGAACCCTTTGATGTCAAATATTTTATTGATTTCTGTCTTTAACATACTTAGTGACTGAGCTTCCAAAGCTGGAGTTCCATGGACACCTGCCAAATGGTATTAGTCCATGGCATAAAAAGGTTGGGATGCCTGCTTCAGAACCTTGATGGGGAGAAAAACCCTCAAACTTAATTAACAACTGCATGCAGAATTTTCTTCTCATTTACATCCTTATTCTGAGTCTGCCAAATCTGGTTCTAAGCATCCCAACCAGACCAGTAAAACCCCAAACTACAACCACCCTTCAAGACTCTCATAAGAAGTTTAAGTATTTCAATGACATCAACTTTCATTCCTCTATAAAATTTCAGTCTGCTTGATCTCTCCCCATACAGCAAGCTTGTGCTCCCAGAAATCAGTCTGCTGCACAAGTATATAGGACTATGGAAAACCAGAACTTCATTTAACGTTCCAGGCCCAGTCTCTCCATAGCCCTATATTGTTGGAGCAAGATATCACTACTCCTGAATTCAAGAGTCAGGGTCCCAAACAGGCCTTCAAGGTGAGGCAGTGCTTCAACTGCAAATCTGCTGGGGTCATCTATTGTATCCGCTGTCCTTGCTGCGGCCTCCCCTACTTTGGTGAGACCTGTGATAAATTGGGGGAACCACTTTGTTGAGCACCTCCACTCCATCCGCCAGAAGTGGAACTTTCCGGTGGGCATACACTTTAATTTCGATTCCCATTCCGGTTCTGACATGTCGGTCCACAGCCTCCTCTTGATAAAGCCACCCTCAGGGTGAAGGAGCATCTCCTTATATTCCATCCAGGTAGCCTCCAACCTGATGACATGAATATTGTTTTCTCCTTCCGGTAAAAAACTGTTTCCCTTCCCCCCTGCTCTCCTTTCCTATTCAGCACTCTGGCCTCTTAACCTCTTCATGCCAGCCTATCACCTCCCCCTGCATCCCCTCCTCCTTCCCTTTCTCCAATGGTTCACTCTCCTCTCCTATCAGATTCCTTCCTCTCCAGTCCTTTAGCTTTCCCGCCCACCCGGCTTCACCTGTCACCTTCCAGCTATCCTCCTTCCCTCCCCCCAACTTTTTTATTCCGGCATCTTCCTCCTTCCTTTCCAGACCTGAAGAAGGTTCTCGGCCAGAAACATCAACTGTTTGTTCATTTCCACAGAAGCTGCCTAATCAACTGAGTTCCTCCAGCATTTTGTGAAAGTTGTCTTGTATTCAAATCCTCTGTACCACTTATCTTCATGTACACTTGCTGTGCTGGAATATTAACCATTAATGCATTATGTACAAAGACTATGATATCCCTCTTAACACCTACCCCTTTTAATCTTTCAACGTTTTAAAAAAAAGGTTTTAATATTTTTACTAAACTGGATGACCTCAGGTATTTCTGCATTACGTTCCTATCTGCCAGTCACTTAACCTGTAAATATGCTTCTGGGGCTTCTCTGTATCTTCCTCATACCCCACACTGCCAGGAAGCTTTGATTCACCAGTAAACTGAGGTACATCAATTCCCACATCCAAATCAAAGATGAAGATTACAGTAAATCTTCTACAAGTAATTTTTTTTAAATGTTAACCATGTGGTTTACATGCTGTTTACTTTTATTGTATTACTAACACAGGTCAATAATATTTAAAGAAATTAACATTATCTGATGAGTGATGTACTGATAGAGAAAGAACCTCTTTTGAATATGTGGAATTTATTGACTTATTTCTCATTCATCGAACTTGATGGTGCAGTGCAATGACATATCATCAAACTATAGAGCAGATTCTGAAAGCACAGCTCAATTTATACAGCAGCCTGTATTTCACTTAGACTATTTGACCAAGTGCCATGCTGCATAATCATCCTGTACCATAGTCCGGACAAATGAACAATATTCTTAGAGCTAATCCAACTCTCGGCATTGTATGGACACTAATGAGCTAAAGATACGAGTTAGGAATAGAATTACAAAAAACTTCACAACCAACTTCTTGTTTTTCAGTGGTATCTTATGGGGAATGAAGAATATTATTGAAAGGAAATTTATGCATTATTTTTATTTTTAATATGTAAGAAATGAGTAATGTGTTTCATGTAAGGATTCACAATAAATTACCCATTAATGCACAATATATTACCAATTGAACATAATTTGAAAATGAATTACTCTGACAAAGCAGCAAATGGTAGCTTATTCTTTACAATGCATTCGCAACATGTGTTTCTTCAAGGTGCAGTTCAGAAATATGGTAAATAACTTGTATACACAGAATGTTACACATTAATTCAACGCTACTTTCTTTCACTCATCATCAACATTCTGCTTAAACAGTAAGGTAACAATCCGATGTCCAACCAATACTTCAGAACTCAGCACTGCTCAGAGAGGCAAACACCAGGAAATCTGCAGATGCTGGAATTTCAAGCCACACACACAAAATGCTGGTGGAACACAGCAGACCAGGCAGCACCTACAGGAAGAAGCACTGTCGACGTTTCGGGCCGAGACCCTTCGTCAGGACTGAGGTCACTAGGTTTGGCAGAGCAAAAATCTAAATCTAATCAGGGTCCTGAAGAAGGGTCTCGGCCTGAAATGTTGACTGTCTATTCATTTTCATAGATGCTGCCTGACCTGGTGAGTTCCTCCAGCGTTTTGTGTGTGTTGCTTTGGATTTCCTGCATCCGCAGGCTTTCTTGTGAAACAAATTCTCAATCCTGCTTTTGTAAAAGAACATTAATTTCACCTCAAAAATTCAGCAAGCCAGTAGCAACCTAGAGCTCGTTGGTTTTGAATCAAGTCCAAAAATGCAATAGAGAAAGACGTGAAGAAAGACCTATCCTTCACATAATATCTTTTATTATCCCAGGAAGTGCCAAGCTGCTTTACAAAGGATTAAACATACCTAAAAGTGTAGCCACTGTTGTAATGCAGGAAATGTGACAACAGAATTCATACAACAAAGAGCAAAGAGACAATGAGCAGATAATTTTAAAAATGATGTAAATACACACCAAATCAGAGACTCAAACTGGTTTGAAGTGTCAAACTGTCTAATGTTCTAATGAAAAGAATCACCATTTGAAACAGTACAGAATCACTCCCACAGATGGATTTCAGTTTTTACTTTGATTGCCCAAGGTTGTCATAGCTAGGGGAGGTAGTGGGGATCAGCTTCCAATGGCATGCATCTCAAAAAGCCTCTGACAACCAAGTCCAGCTTCTGGCCTTCACGTGTGGCTTAACTACTAATTCTGCCGGAACCGTTTCTACTGACAGGGGAAGGGGCAAAGGTGGGTTACCAGCACCTTAAAACCAGTTGCTTCGGGCAGATGAGGCTCGTCAGCCATGGTTGGCAGCTCATCTCAGAGATGGAAAATTCTGATCTCAAACCTCACGCACTCATGGGAAAGGCTTCGGGAGTAAACCCCGAGGAAAGGTCCAGAGCTGGAGTCCCAATGTTGAGTTCAATGCTGACTGGCCACTCCTGTGACACTGCTGGTGCCAAACTGTATCAGTCTCTGCCGTTCCTTTGGGTTCATCAGCCACATGGAGAAAGACAGCCTCCTGTATGGGCAACAGTATGCTCTCCGTATCGTACTTCCCTGGCTTGTGTTTCTCATAAACAGCTAGGACGCAACATCCATGGTCGATCTTAACCAACGGAGGGCAACAATACGATATTATTTTATACTTCTGGAATCTCCAGCTTTTTGCTTGATTGTCAATGAACAGTTAATTCCCTTCACTGGGGTTAATTGAGGAATTAATACTATCCACAGCATTGAACTTCATACAGTGCCAGAGGATATTTATATTCATTTGGCAGGGCAGGTGAGATCTTACATCACCTTCCAAAGAAGCACCTCTAATACTACTACAGTGGAGTGAGATTGTGTTGAGGTCTCTCAAGTAGGACTTCAGCACACACATTCTGATTCACTAATAAAGTACTGAATCGATACTTATAAATGTGGCTTCTGCTACCAAAACTTCTTCTAAAACTATTACCATTTATTTAGAAACAGAAATAAAAATTAAAAGCAGGCCCAACAACACCAAAATTGTGCAAATTGGTTTCCTGTAATGTCATGCTTAAACAAGCATCCTGATTATCAAGAAAATTGCCAATTAGGTATCAATGATTTGACAAAATTATTAATCCCAATTTTATTGATGCCACGAGCTCAAATGTAATTAAGTAAAAAATACATTTTAAATTAATCATTGATTTACTAGAGTTCTACAAATTCATTGAAATGCACTGTTGCTGTACTGCTGTATGACAAAGAACACAACAATTAAAGGCCAGACTGCAACAGCATAAGTTGTTCTCTCACTTGTACTATATTCACACTAAAAATCGAGCGAAAACTTGCATTGATTTTTTTAAGGATTTATTTTTAATTTAATGATATCTACACGTTTTTGCTGGACATATGATATCTAATTATATCACTGGGTTTACACATTTTGAGGGCAAAATCACAATTCGCACAATATTCACACATTTGAAGCAGAGTTATTACTTTCACTGGCATTTACTAATGTGCCGATAGCACTACTGACAAGCGGAGGTGAACTGTGCACCAGTTATAAAAAATACTACAGATAAGTTAGTCTGGGATCAACTCTAGACAACTGGAGTCACTTCAGTTGACATTGGTGTTCTTTAATTTGATCCTGACATTAATGATTAAGCAACCATATCAAAATGCGAAGGCAACAAATTATATATTATATGACTACTGTACTTCACATATTCAAATTGGCTTAAAGTTTATATTTGAATATGCAGTTCTTGTTGAGCTGGGATCTGGGCTCATTAGTTCAATATATGACCAAGCTCTGATGCACCATAATGTTTTCAAAGAAATAGTCATATAGAGGCTAGGCCCCTAAACAACACGTGTATATTGTAACTGTATATATAAAGCAAAGGGTAATACTTAATGATTGTAAGGAACAGTAAACTGAAGACTTCTTTCTGCATCTCCTGCAAATTATAAGGATCTTCCTGAAGACTTAATTTCACAAAAATGCAACATTTCTGGCAAGCACTGTCCAGGAGTGAAACAAAGCTTGCATATTTTTTCATGTTCAATTTTCACACAGCAATTTTTCAGCAAATATCCATCTATTTTCCTTCTTTTCAAAGTTAATTTACCCAACTGCTAAAAGTTCTTTCTCTCACAAATGTTGTCACACATGATGTAACAGCAATGGCCTAGCACTAAATAAAGCCCAGGGAAGTCTAGGTGCAGCCTCCCTCCTCACGCTTAACTGGAAACAGAATTCTGGGTCATTCTGCTGAGAGAGAGATTTGAATTTGCAATATAGTTTCCTAAGGCCTCTCTAAAAATAGTGAAAGCTCTTCACTTACTTTCCCAGTTGTTGGTGACCAGCCCATGTGATCCCACAATGGGCAATTGAATGATCAATTAACTACATTTTGAAACTCCTGCTTAACACATGAATATCATCTTTAAAAAAAAACAACTGTACTTCTTGCAGTAATACCATGGGACTGCATAAGTAGACAGATGAGCTTGAGACTAATTTTTCATCAAAAGTACATTGGTACTTCAGACTTAAAGTCCTAACTACGGTAGATTGTCAGCCCTGCTGCATTCCAAGCCCCACAAAAACTTCAAATAAACCAATTCCACTATCAACTGTATCAACTAGACTTTGCAGCCCTTAAGCGTCTGTGGTGCTTTGGACTTGGTTTTTAGATCAGGAAAAAAAAGTGATGTACGAGTTTAACAAAGACTGTCACAGTCTTACACACCACCCGGCCCCATTCATGTTCACTTTTCCCGCTGGACTGTTCCAAATCCGGATAACTTGGTCGATACAAAAACAAAAAAAAATGTACTCCACTGTTCAGGAGGTTTCTCCAGGAAGAAAAAAATAAGGACACTGACCTTTCTTCAAAGCACCAAAAATAATCAATAATCACTATACCTCCAGTTCTTCTCCCCATACACGCTGCCAGATTTTTTAATATACTTAAAATGTTTTATCCTTATTTCTAACACATGCGGCATTTTACTTTGTGACAAATGGTTTTAACCCATGCCAAGCTCTGCCAACTTCTCAAAACTGACTTTGCACTCACATTCCACACATGAGCGTCGTTATTGTTGAGAACCAAAAACGCAGAGCTCCGGAATTGAATCCCGTGTCAAGGTGTCAAGCCAGTTTAACAGTCGGAATTACGTTTCAGATCTGAGTTAGTGAGGAGAATCTGGAGACTACATTAACTCTAAAACATCTGAATTGTTGATATACACACGATACCTCAAGCGCCTCGGTACAAACTACGCGCCACTGTTGGTGAAAGGACATAGGGAGTGAGATGAATTACAGTTTCACACACAGAACAACATCTCCCCTTTCTGTCCGCTTACTTGCGGGGGAGGGAAGGGTTCAATCCAGTCTGTCACACTCAGCTGCCCGGCTCATGTAATGCCCCTCGGAGAGAGTTCCTTTGACAACGGGCAGACAAACTACTCTGCAGCCGTCACCACTCCGGCAACACATTTCGGACTGTCACAGGGTAGCAACGGGACCGTTTCTCTACGTCCAGTGCCCGATCTGAAAGTGCGCATCCTACTGACACAGACCTGGCAAGCCCGAGTTGCTACTGGGTGGCGATCCCAGCTCCGGCTGCACCACGGTCGGGCTGAGACCCTGCAGCCGGCGCCGGCGGGGGAACGGGGAGCGGACAACTCAGGCGGCAAACCCGCAGCTCCGGCTGCTCATTCCTGAACACTGAGAGAGGGGGAAGAGTACGAGAGGAATCCCACCAGCGTGCGAAACCCCAGGCCTGCTTAAATACTATGATCAAGAGAGTACAGCGAGAAGAAACAGACCATCTCCACCAACACCCCCTCCCACACCACACACACGCAAACTCAGCGCCTACCCTCCCCCAACTCAGCCCATACTGTTTAAAAACAAGAGGTAGACTTACATCTTCAAACAGGGATCCAACATTGGCTGTTACCAGCAAGACTCCGGTGCCCTGTGCAGGCGTTTTCACCGCCATAATCTGCGGGTGTGAGCACACCTTGTTTCTTGTCAGCAGAAGGGGTTGTCAGAGGCGCTCAGGCTGCTCCCCCGCACTGTTTATATCCCGTGCTCACGCCGCGATCACTGCGTCTTCATTCATTCGCAGCGCCGCTCTCTCTCTCTCTCTCCCTCTCTCTCTCTCTATCTCTCTCTCTCTTTCTCTCTCTCTCTCTCTCTCTCTCTCTCTCTCTCTCTCTCTCTCTCTCTCTCTCTCTCTCTCTCTCTCTCTCTCTCTCTCTCTCTCTCTCTCCTACCTCTCCTCTCTCTCTCTCTCTCTCTCTCTATCTCTCTTCTCTCTCTCTCTCTCTCTCTCTCTCTCTCTCTGGCTGTGTGTCTCCGGCTCCAGCTCTCGCTGCCCCAGGGGCTCTGCTCAGTGCACGCCGCTGGCCTTCGCTCATTCTCAGCCTCTCGCCAACAACTAGAAACTTTCTTCGCCTTCCCTCCCCGCCGCCTCTCAACACAAGCCTTCGATCGCTCTGTTTCCAAACATTTCACTCTCTCCGCGATCTTTGCCTCAGCTCTTTTTTTCGGGCAATCTGTCGCCCAGGAAACATTGCGTGAAATTGACTCGTAAGGCATGAATTTTTTTCTAAACTGTCTTGACGTCAGTTACCAGATGAAAACGATCTCGCTCTTAAAAGGGCACTGTCTCAGTTGTCAGTGGGGCCCATCTGCAAGCCGCTCCGCTAAAAGGAAGCATAAACCGGGTCGGGGGGGATTTAAAACTGTTCTGAGACCGTGAAAAAAGTAAAGCAAGAAATAAGATGAGGCAAGTGATCTATGTTTATTCTGATTTCTGCACCGTGAATTCAACCTCAGTTAGTCCGATGTGGTATTTGACTCTCGACATGACATCACCGATTGCACTTCGAGAAGTATTTCGAAGGCTCTAAAACGCTCTGGGACGCTCTGAGGTTGGGAAAGATGCAAAGCCTCATATTGCAGCAAGATTCAGTCCGGATTTTCCTATGCGACTGGCATGGTATTCAGCAAAGGCAAATTTTATAATCCCTTCATCTTCCTATCTGCAATCCCTTCTCTTCTCAAAATTACTCCTTACTTTTTGCAAATAACTGATCCATTTCTAATCTGCCTCATATCTCTAAAATCCCTGAACATGTTCTAATTTAACATTTCTAGCATCTGCAGATTTTCTCTTGTTTGAACTTTAACATATTGGCACCGCTGCTTTGAATTTTTTTGATCAGGTTTTCACCTTCTTGTGGGTGTTGAAGTGGTTATTTTATCAATTCATTAATAAGTGGTGTGACAATCTAATACAAGAGCCATGGTTTGCAGATGTTTTGTGAAAAGCCCACTGTTACAACTTCAGAGATCATTCAGAGCTCAGTGACTTGAGAATGTACTTCACTTGGTCCTTGATTGGAGACAATGGAAATTAAAGATTAACTCCACTCCAGCAGCAAATCGTTGTATGTGTAGGAAGCCACTGAGACAAAATTTGCAGAGTAGGTTGGAGCAGCATCACGGACTTACTGCCTTCACTGATGTATCCTTTGGTTAGAATCACAACTTGCATTGTCATCAAGTAACTGGTGAAAAGATTCTGGAAAACATGAATCACCTCAAACATTAATGAAGAAATACACCATGATATCAGTGCAACCGGTCAGCCTTTGACTGTCTAAGGGAAAGAATTTTCACAGATCTGATGTAACTCATGGTCGAACAAACACCATTCCTTATACCTCAGCGACATGGGCTAACCACTATGTCAAAGTGCTGGAGAGGTAGCACAAACTCTGTCTTTACAAAATCCTCCATATCGATTGGCAGGCTGAACAAGTTAATGTTAGTCTTCTCCCCCAAGTCAATATTCTCAGTTTTAAGGCTCTAATTGGCTCCAGTGGGCCAACCACTTCACTCAAACGCCCTTCAATAACCTCCCAAGGTACGGTAGGTACTCTAGTCCAAGTTCAGTCACAACAAGGGATTACTGGAGAACAAAGGAAAAAAGCTTCAAGGATATTCTCAAAGTCCATTTGAAAATATGTAGCCTCCTTACCAACTTGAGAGTCTCTGGCCTGTGACTGATCTAAATGGAGTAGAAACATCAGAGAAGGCATTACAATCGCAGATAGTTTCATCAGAAGCATGAAGAAGCCCAGTAAAAATGGTGAAAGGAATCGAATACCTCACATACTCCCTTTACACCCATTGAGCATCTTCTATCCTACCCATGGCAGAGCCTACAGAACTCACATTGAATCCATCAGCTTTCTCATAGCTGAAAGTGAAGTAAATCATCCTAGCTCCAGGGGATTACATAAGAACTGGACAACCGCATCTAATCTTCCTCATCTGTATCTACTTGTATGTAGCCAGCATCATGGTTAATCACATCAACCTCGTTCATTGCCACCAATTAGCATTCAGTTATATGGAATTGCAAACCCTGGTTCCATTGGTGGGAAAATGACATATATACTCTGGCCATTTTATTAGATACATATACACCTGCTCGTTAATACATGCAGCCAATCACTTACCAGCAACACAATGCACAAAAAGCATGCAGAATTGGTCAAGAGGCATGGTTCAGACCAAACATCAGATTGGGGAAGAAATGTGGTCTAAGTGACTTTGACTGTGGAATTATTGTTGGTGCCAGGTGGGATGGTTTGAGTATCTCAGAAACTGCTGATTTCCTGGGATTTCCACACAAAACAGTGTCTAGAGTTTACAGAGAATAGTGCGAGGAACAAAATATCAGGTGGCTGTTCTGGGTGAATATCACAGTTAGGAATGAAAACACCTTGTTAATGAGAGAGATCAGAGCAGAATAGCCAGACTGTTTCAAGCTGACATGAAATCAACAATAATTCAAATAACCACAAATTATGCAGAAGAGAATCTCTGAATGCACAACATGTCAAACCATGAAGTGTATGGGCTTCAGCAGCAGAAGACCATGAACATACACTCTGTGGCTACTTTATTAAGTACAGGGGTTGCTGAATAAAATGGCCACCGAGTGTATAATCTAGATTGTGAGAGTCTGCAATCCTCTGAGGGGCAAAGGATCCAATGATCTTAGAGCATCACTTAAGAAAGGCTCGGATACAAGTACTGAAATTAATTGGGGAAAGTTAACAGAGTTTTACTGTTATTACTTTGGTGAGTTGAACACAAGGTAAGGAGGTTATACATCAGCACTGTAGGACAGTGGTGAGAATACTCTAGACTACTGTGTATAGTAGTTATCTTTGTGTTTAAGAAAGAATGGTGCTATACTGGAAACAATTCAGAGAAGATTTACTAAAATAATATTCACTGCTACTGGAGGAAGGAATCTGCATGTGACATCTCTTTCTCTCTCCCTCTTTGCTCACTGCTTCCAGAGGAAGGTCCTTGCATTTGAATGATCTCCCTCCCCCTCTCACTTGACGCTGCTGGAGGATGTTGTTGGAGGCCTAGGTCTGGGACAGAATTTAATTGATGTGCTTTGTGGATTGGACTCGGTAGTTCATGTTATGATGTGTTTCTGGTTTCTGGTCATTCCTTGTCTTGTTGCTATCTATGGCAATTTTGATGGGGCAGCCTGCAGATAATCAACAACACAGCGCAGATTGAACTGAATATGCTTGGACTCTTCCATTAACTTTGTGGGTTGGTGTTTTATATACTGTTTTTTTGTCATTTGCACGTGGGTGGGGAGTTGATATTTTTCTTTATGCAGGTTCCATGGTCTTCTTTGTTTCATGGATATCTGTGGGAAGATGAATCTCAGGGTTGAATACTACATATATACTTATAAGATAAATGTATTTGAATCTTTGGAATTGATGGCTTTCTTATGAGGAAAGCCCAGACAAGCTAATTCTCAATTATCCAGAATTCTGAAGCATGAAAAACTGTGTAAACTCATGAGAGGTCTTGATTGGACGGGTGTGGAGAGAATGCTTCCTGTTGGGGGAAAACATATCAAAAATGAACGCCTGTAAAAACAATTGAGAGAATATTTTTGCTCAGGGAGTCAAAATGTTTGGAATTCTCTTCTTCAGTGTGGTGAAAGCCAAGTCATTGAGTACTTTTAAGACAGAGGTAAACAGATCGATATTTACTCAATCTAACTTTCACAATGGGATGAAAGGTTACCGCAGGTACAAGGGACTGCGGAATCTGGGTTACAATCAGACTAGCTGAATCAGGTTTTAGGAGCCAGCTCTAATTCTAAGTAATATGTTCATGACTATACCAAATCAGAGAATCACCTGTGACAACTTGTCTTCCTGTACCCATTCCATTACTTGTTGCATCTTCAAAGTTCTATCCTTGGCCTTCACCCTGTATGCCACTTCTAAGCAACATCATCCAAAACCACAGTTCAACTTGTATGCACATGTTATTGATACCCACCCCAAAATCCCTCCTAGTGCAGAGCCATGGGCCACATGATACCATCAGAAGGGGAATTTTACCCTCCTGGTTCAGACCCAATGGTGAGGAGACCCTCTGCTCTGCACCTGCCATGCAATTCACTCTACAACCCCTACCCCCAAGTGTCATATCTATTCTATGCTGGTCCAAACAATGAAACAATTTCCCTGCATCCACCTCACAATCTGAAAGTGCCAGATCATAGATCATGGCCTGGTCAGCAACAACCATGTCCCGTGAATGAATAACAGACATTATTATTTTTTTTTACGATTTTGCCACTTTGATTCCCTGAAGACATCTTGCCCTTCTCCCTAGTGTTTCACTGTCCATGCCTTTGACCTAGTCATAGATCTCATCTTTGTTCTCTCTCTCTGCTTTTTTGTTTGCACCTCATAATTAGTTTTATATTTACCATGTTCCTATCTAATGAAAGGTCACCAAATGGAAAACTAATTGTACTCACTTCATAATTACTGCTCGGCCTTGGTCTCAATAGCATCCGTTTTTATTTCAGACTTTCCAGTCCTTCTGTATTTTACATTTAATTGAGAAACATGACAAAGTATTCCAGCAACGAACTTCACCCAGAATCTGTTTGAAATTGATATCATATCTAACCCCTGATAATGTCCAGACCACCTAACCATTTATTTACTCTTACCACCTTTCTCAATCTTTTACTTGACTTCGATGTTTACCTTTGGCCCAACTGAAATCAACATCCACACCTTATTACCTCATGACTAGGCTATATCTGCAAGATTCTGTATGACCTTCTTTGACCATCCTTTGTAAGCTTGAGGACACCCTAATATGGTTGCCCACATTCCTAATCCACACACAACCCATCCTCTTATCAGCCCCAGTGCTTGGTTTCCAGTGAAGCAACATCTTGACTTAAAAGTGCTTACACCTTTTTCCAAGTCCCTCCATTGTCCTATATCCCCCTATCTTTATAGTACCTCCGAACATTTAAATCCCCTGTAGTTCTTGAACTCTAGTTTTCCTTCTAACCCAGATTCAGTCACTTCACAAAATCAACATTTTGTAAAATTCTCAGCCCAGCCCTCTCTTAATCCCTCCACCTCTCTAACTCTCCTCTTTAAAGACACCCTTCTTTTATCAGGCTTTTCATCATTTGCCCTGATATCTCTTTAGTTCCAGTGAAGAGCTTTAATATATTTAGGCGACTGTCAGATATTTTAATGAAACATCACCTTTGCTTTTGTCTTCACAGCTACTACATCTTCTATTTTCTCCTTAGAAGCCAGCTGATGTTTTGACACTTTCCACAATCTTCTGTTTTATCTCAGATAAAGGTATTTCTTTTAAACTCATTAATCCCATTTTGAAGATATTTACTGTCTTGGTATTACACAACCTGCTGCTTGTACCTAGCCTGCAAAAGAAAATTCCAAGTAATTCCACTGTCCTGTTCTTTCAACATTGGGTAGATGTTGTTCTTTCTTCCAGTATTTTCCCATTTATTTGTTACAAATTACTGGTGAATCTGCCACTTTTTTTCTCCATTCCTGACTTTAACTTGAACCCTCGTGACCTTTGACTTGGAGATTGTGTAGATGCAACAGGATTGAGGTTAATGATTTACTAATGTTTAAGAGGATCAGAACATCTCCTGATTTGGAATAAACCTAAATTCTGCCTATGGAAGAATGGAAAATTACCCCATTCTATAGGCTGAGTCTCAGAAACAGGAACCAGTCCCAGGGTGGGGTGTGTTTTGCAGCCAAGTGGGGATTTCTATGAAATTTCAAAAGTACGGGTTCTTTTCTCCTGGTTTCACAAAGGCAAAGGTTTTAAAATGTACTGGCCACTTTAGGAAAGATTTACAGAGGTCCCATTTAAGAACCACTGACCAGGCAACCTGCAATATTTTATGGATGGCGGGATTTTCCAAAGCAAAACGTACTTCTGGGTTCCACTTTCAAAGACCTTTCACCCAACATTCAGTGGAGAAAGGGTGGGCATCTTTTGAAAATCTCTTTGTAACCAGCATCTAGGTTGTACACTTCACACTAACTTGCTCCCATGGATCAATCCTTTTCCCAAACCTAATATTCCCAGTGTTCCTCCTGCTGTTGCTCCTGGCAATCCCAGGGAAGTTGGTTCACTGAAAGATCATGTGTCATTAATTATGCTTTGTAAAATACATGACAGAAGGCTGTGGAAATGCCCATGTCCTTGTTTACACCATGGGGGATAACTCAAATTATACACTTGAGATTGGAAGATCACCATTTAAGGATTTTCAGCCATTGGCTGCATTTGTGTATTCTGTACTACATATTGTTGTAATTTAACTCAAGTACTTTTAGATGTCAAAAATAGCATAAGCCCATAAAGGGCAGGGACTCGCAAATGCCAGTGTTAGCAAGGTTAGCTCCCTGGTATTTAATTTAAGTCTCCACCACTGGAAACACCACAGTTTGATCTTGAGTAGTCTTTACAATTATGTAGTGCATTCCTGCTATAATGTGTAAATTGCTAAAATGAAACATAAAATTAGGTAATTCCTTAAGGAAGCTATGGAGCATTGGTACAATTACATCAGATGGCAATTTGCATCACATTAAAGTAAGCATCGAGATAAAAAAGGAAGCATTTAAGAATCAAGTTTAGAATTGGGACCAAAAAATAGTAATAAATAGTAGTTTACTCCATATTGACTGAGCCATGCAGATGTTTTAGTTACAAATCAATTTCCAGTTTTCAATGTTGAACCTGATGACTTGGAATGAATAGCCAGAGAGGATCCACCAGGATACTGGCTGTCTTTGAGTGCTTCAGATGTGAGGAGAGACTGGATTGACTGGGATTGTTTCCTTGGAGTGCAGAAGATCATGTTGGACCTGATTGAGGTGTACAAAATAATGTGTAGCAGAGATAGTGTTGGTAGTAGGTAACTTTCCCTCCCCCACTGCAGAGTTATCTACAACTGGAGGGCAGTGGTTTACAGTAATGGGTAAAAGATTTCAAATGAGTGCTGGAGACAGGTACAAAGTACATAGATGAGCACTTCAATCTTCAAGGCATTGAGCGTTACAAACTGATTGCTGGTAAATGGGATTAGTATAGCAGGGTATTTCATGCTCACCATGGACAGAGGAGTTTGAGGAGACATGGTATGCCACCAAACTCTTGCAAGGTTTTACAGATGTACCGAGGAGAGCATTCTAACTGGTTGCATCACCATCTGGTATGGAGGGGCCAGTGCACAGGATTACAGAAAGCTGCAGAAATTTGTAAACTCAGCCAATTCCAACATAGGCACTAGCCTCCCCAGTGTTGAGGACATCTTCAAAAGGGCAGCATCTATCATTAAGGACCCTGATCAACCAGAGCATGCCACCTTCTCATTTTTGCCATCAAAGAGGAGGCACAGGAACATGAAGACACACACCTAACATTTCAGGAACAGTTTCTTCCCCTCCACCATCACACTTCTGAATGGACAATGAACCCACGTACACTGTCTCACTTTTTGTCTTTCTTTTTACACTACTAATATAACTTAATTTTCTATATATGTCTTACTGTAATTTATAGCTTCTTTGTTTTAGTTTGTATTGCTACATAATGCTGCTGCAAAACATAATTCTCAGCAAACACTATGCCAGCAATAGTAGACTTGATTCTGTCTCTGAAGGACATATATAACTTCATAGCTCTAGTGGTCACAGTAGGAAAGTAGTACATTGCTTTCAGTTTTGACATGCATGATAGGAAGCAGAAAACCATTGCCCAAGTGTTG
This sequence comes from Hypanus sabinus, assembly GCF_030144855.1. Classification (NCBI taxonomy): domain Eukaryota; kingdom Metazoa; phylum Chordata; class Chondrichthyes; order Myliobatiformes; family Dasyatidae; genus Hypanus; species Hypanus sabinus. Next base: position 44,476,639 of record NC_082727.1, read on the forward strand.
ATGCAATTCTTCACATCTTTTGATCTTGATGGTATCTTTGTCTCTAGTGATCTGGAGGGCAGGTCTAAACTTAGCATCAAAACTGTATCTGAGTAGCTACTAGAAGAGTACATATTGATAAGAATGTGCCCCAGAAGGTTACAGGGAAAATGCAATACATGAATATGGCAATAATGATGGGTCGTAGTAGCGTGGCCAAGGAAGAATTTGAAAACAAGTTTGATCATTTTTAAGTCAAATTATTGTTTGAATGGGAGCAAATTTGGAGCAGGAAGCATCAGCCTACTGGGTGTAAGGACAGGGGCAGCAGAAGTTTTGGTCAGCTTTTCCTTTATTGAGAATACAACAAGGGAAAACAGCAAAACTGCGTTGGAATAGATTAATCTGGAAGTGGCAGGGGTATGTGTTAAGGTTTGACTGAGGTAGGGACAGCTTTGGCTGATGCTATTGAATTGTAAATAAGAGATCTTAGTGGATTGTATGCTATTGGTTGCAGAAGAATGATTCAGATTCAGAATGCAGCTTAGAAAGTTTATGGCTAGGAAATAGAATCAGTAATGGGAAATGGCTTCCATCCTCTAGGGACATCAGTGGAGAGGCACTGGAGAAGAATGCTGTGATCAACAGCTGCTGGTATGTCAAGAAGGAATAGATTGCCTTAGACACTTTCAAATAAATCCTGTGCTAGTGTTGTGTGATGAGATGTATTCAAAGAATTTGGAGGAAATTCTGAAGAATTGGGAGACAAAAGTATATTCAAGGATTTTGTGGAGGAAAATAGGGTTAAGAAGAGAGGCAAGTACAGAGTCTCCAGACTTACTCCTTAAAAGGAGAAGAAGATGATGCCTTGTGTGTGAGAGAGAGAGACAGAGACACAGTCAGAGAGATGTGGGGACCAGAAGGAAAAATCAGCAGTCAGTAGTTTACTTAGAATTGGGTCAAAGCTCTTGATAAGTCTGAAGGGCTTAGGATGAGTTCAGAAGCTAGGAGCTCCAAAGAACTTGAACTGCTAAGCTAGAAAGAAAGTGGGAACCTACACTCTCAGCTGAGCTGATGGTCAGAGTTGTTGTAAGTAATTATACAAGCTTCTTGTTGGAAGTAAAATTGGAGTGATTAGAGTGGTAGATTATAGGGGAGGAATAAACCAAGATCAATCACACCTGTTTTATCAAGGTTACCTGAAGTGATTTTTACCAAACTGATCAAGTCATTCCATTCCATTATGAGGTCATAGTCACACCAGGCTGTGAAAGGAATGTTCTATAATTATGCAAAGATTATTTATCAGAAACCAACTAGTTATTTATTCAAAATTATAAGATCAGAGATGAGACAATATGGTTCCATCACTAAGATCTCATCCATCTCCTGGCCAAGAAATCAGACTGCAACCGAATTATCAAGTAAATACTCACACTTCTTGGGGGGAAATAAGGACAATCATGCTTTCTCAGGGCAGTAGTTGCCATATTTGGAAATGTATGCAGACATTGGAGGTTTTAGAAGAAGTGAGAACATTGGCATCAGTTCTCTATGAGAGTTTAATAAGGGAATAATACTCTGCAAAATTCAGGTGAAAGATTTTGTGTTTTTACGTTAAAAATGGAAATATAATTAAACACTGATAATCCAGCATTCAAATGTTTAGAGACCCTGACGGTTTGATATTTAATGCATTCATTAGTGCAGAGTGTGAGCAAGAGGTCCAGAGGAAGGGAAGGTATACAATTGGGGTTAGTGTTGGGGTTGGTAACACAGGAACACAGGAATATTGTGCTAGGATCCAGAGTATCTGAGTGTTTCAGGACGAGCTGAAATTTACCAAATGAAACTCACTGCATTCTCTTTGCTGCTCCCTTTGAACTCACACTTAAAAAAAAAGTTAGATTATGGTGTTTTGAGGTTTTCAATAAGATTAGGATCCAATTGTCTGAATGATCTACCAGTACAACACCATCCGGGTCCTGAAGATGCCAGATTATCAGAGTTTTATTGTGCTTTTATCAGGTTGTAGCTAAAATATTCCTTGAGTTATGTTCCATATCGATTCTTTGCCACCTTCTTTTTAACAAATTTATATTACAGGCTATTGACAAAAGCTTCTAAAGTCGGCACTGGAAATTATTCTCCTTGGTGACATTCCATGTCAGCCAAAAGAAATTACTGTACTGGATTTTTACCGCTTGCTTTTTTTCGTTTCAACTATTGGGAGTTGAAAGCTTGCTTGGAAAAATAGGTTTTAATATTTTTTCATCAGTAGCAGGTATGTGCACGATAAGTGTCAATCATGTTTTCACACATTTTGCTCTATGAATGACACATGTGGATTTTAGAATTAGAATATTGTGTAGATAACAAGTTCAAGTTCAGTATATATTGTTCCTCCAGAGCATGGGTGCACAACACGATACATGTAACTCACACACATAACACACTCTGTACTAATGAGTGAGTTAAATTTCAAACCATCAGGATTTCGAAGCATTTAAATGCTAGATTATCAGAGCTTTATATTCCTAATTTGTCATTGTTATTACTCCTTAAGGAAAAGTTTCTGTAACAGAATTTGCCTGTCACAAATGGACCAGCTTTAGAGCAAGTAATTGCCCAAGAAATTATATGACAAGGATTGCAAGCACTGGAGGGCTAAAAAAAAATCTATTGCCCTTGATGAAATCCCTTAGGCACAGTTCATCCATTTACAATTCTCCAGGTTCCACAAAACAAAAAATGGAGAAGCACTATAATAGCCAATATTGAGAATATCCAAGTGTACTGTTGTCTCTCTTTGAAAACATAGGTTGGTAAAAGTTTTCTATGCACTCAGTAGATCCTAAATTGATGTGAATTAACCCACTAATGATATGTGGTATGGCTGTAGGAAAATTCGGCAGGCAACATGATTTGAAACAGTAGAGGAACAATTATTAGACTGTGTGGAAGCTGATTTGACAGAGTAGTTCGAGGAGGCAGCAACTTTCATCATTCATACAGATGCTTTATTCACAAGTACATGACAGCTAATGTGAGCTTTCTTTGTACTCTGCCGGGAAATAGCTTCAGTACAGAAAGTGATCCTCTCATTTAGAATGTCTCATTGGATTTCTTTCATCAAGGTGTTAACTGTTTGGGTTAAATACTATAAATCATTTATAAGATTTCTGCTGCAGTTTGATCCCTTTGACTGAACAACTTGACCAGTGTTTAGAAAAATATATTCTGTTTTGCCGTCTTAGGTTTGTGACAGAGAACATTATCCCTCTGATTGATTTATCCAAGCCCTGGAGGAGATAAAAAATATAATTATTACTTTAAATTAAATTAAAAACATTCTTCACCAGAAATCCAAAGAAGACTTTAATGAGGGTGTAAAATCTGTGCTATGCTATAGTTCCAACTATTTAATGTATGTGAAAGGTTGGAAGCAGCTTTTAAATGTGTTTCCCAAGTAACAGCAATAATGGGGTGCTTCATCAACACACTGCAATTTCAGGGTGACGACTTGTTTAAATGGACCAGATATTAACATTTATGAAAGAAGCAATGTTCTTAAGTCTTTAATCACTTTGAATGGGGGAGCACAGCGGTACAGTAACACACCAAGTCCCAGGTTCAATTATGATATTGCATGCTTTCTATGTGGAGTTTACATGTTCTCTCTGTGACCGTCCAGTTGTTCCCTTTGGCCTCTGGTTTCCTCCCAACAATATACTGCTGGGTTATAGAGCCACAGAGGACAAGGAACAGAAGCAAGCCTCCTGGCCCATCTAGTCCATGCCGAAGTATTATTCTGTCTAGTCCTATTGATCCACACCTAGACCATAGTCCTCTATACCCCTCCCATCCATGTACTTATCCAAACTTCTCTTAGTATTGCAATTGAACCTGCAGCCATCACTTCTGCTGGCACCACCTTCTGACAAGAAAAGATCCCTCCCGTCCAGGTACCCCTTTATTATTTCACCTCTCACACTTAACCTATGACCTCTAGTTCTAGTCTCACTCATGTCATTAGAAAAAGCTTACTCGTATCTACCTTATCTATACCCTCATAATTTTGTATACCTCTATCAAATCTCCCCTCATTCTCCTATGCTCCAGGGAATAAAGTCTTAACCTAGCCAACCTTTCCCTACATCATTAATGGGTTAATTAGTTACTGCAAATTTCCCTAGTGTAAGAGAGTCTATAGACAATCAAGAAGAAGTTGATGCAATGCGTGAGAGAAAAAATGTTAACAGGAAATAAATTGAGGAATCAAACAGAGAGAATGTTCCGGAAGCTGGCATAGACTCAATGAGTTGATGGGCTTCTGTTATGTCATAAGAAAGTATCAGATTAAAAGAAATATGAAATCAAGAATGCTGCAGAATCAGTTTATACTTCCCCAGAAATTTAGATTTTGCTGTAGAGGATTATCATTGTGATTAAAAGTTGAGGCATGCAGTGGTTATTTTTTTATTGCTGAATATACTTAATTTTTCTAAACACAAATTAAAAAAACTAAACAGAACCAAAAATGAAATCTAAAACACTTAAAACTTGTTTGAACCTGACAGTGTCAAATTGACCATACAAGGGGTGATTGATAAATTCCTGGCCTAAGGTAGAAGGAAACCTGGCACATTTATTTTTCAACATAGTCCCCTCCTACATTTACACACTTAGTTCAGCAGTCGTGGAGCATACGGATCTTGGACCTCCAGAAAGTGTCCACAGCAGGTAAGTTTGTGGCCTACGGTAGGAGATGAGTTATTAACTTCAAACTTTCTGCATAATCACTCAAAGAGTTGATCTGCATGAACGTGTAACAAGAGCTGTATAACTCATCTCCTTCTACCTTAGGCCACAAACTTATCAATCACCCCTCGTTTTATAGTATTATATGTTGCAATTGAACCTGCATCCACCACTTCTGCGGGCAGCTCATTCCACACTCTCTCCACCCTCTGAATAGAAAAGGTCTCCCCTCCAGGTTCCACTTATTATAGTCATTGTGCTTGGACCCGTAATCCATTGTGAAGAGCTTTATTATTTCAAAATAGTTAATATGCTGTACCTGCCTGTGATGTGTACTTATAGATATAAAAATAAACTTAACTGGACTTGGGCTTATAACGATGTCTTGAATAGTTACAATTTCTTGACTGGTAATGCAAACCCATATGTTGCCCTAAATGAGACCATTTTGGTGCAACTCCTAATTAACTAGTTCTGGTCCTGCCAGGGCCAACCTTGTGTGGTTAACCATATTCCACTCAGATGTGGAAGGACAGCAGAAACTAACACTGACATGGCACCACACAGGATAAATCATGTGTATAACAAATGAGAAATGTTACATTGTAGGAGGGGGAAAGATCTGAGCCAGGTGTACATAACCTTAGCCTATAAAGTGATCTGAGAGTGCTTGTTGTCATTGAAACATTTCTTAAACGATACATTTTAGGTTTCCAGACAAAGAATATTTTGTATTAACAAATTAAAATTCACAATGAAGTACTGTTTTACTAACCACAAGTAGTAATACAGTTAGTAGTAATCCTCACAGTAGCTAATAGGTGAAAATAATCAGAATATAAGAATGAATACAGATAACCCAATGAACAAAATATAAATCAAACTTTGCTTTGCGCTTCATATACTAATATACCTATTATTTCTTTTGTAATTTTATACTTTAAAATGTTGGGGCAGCTGAATTGCTTGAGAACAGTATATTGAAACTGAAGTTCAGATAATGACTCAACAATCAGTGGTCACTGCTGCCTTCCTTTATATTTCACCAATTGCTCACCTCTGTTATCTCCCAAGAAGTGACTGAAGGTGGTTGCCATGCACTTAGAGCTATTAGCATTGAAATGGTTGATTGAAGATGACAGGTGATTCAATTGGAAAATTCAGCCAAAATTGGGCAGTAACACTGCAGACACCCTGTGGTGCAGACAATTACAGCAAATTGTCAGAAGAGAAGGATCCATTTTTAGGATAAAGTAGTGGAAGAGTGGGACGTGTCTGAGCTAAGTGCTGAAAGGGCAGGAAATGGCATTGTCAGCTGTGTGTGCATCTAGGTTCTCATTATTTTGGCAGTGTATAAGAGTACCAGAAATCAGCGTATTGCAATGGGTTTAACTGACAAAAACTTGCTCCCTTTCTTTGCAGAAGAAATTTTAGCAACTAAAATCACCCCTTAGTTAACCAGAAAATAAAATGGGTTTTGCTGTGCTTTCAATGAAAATTGCACAGTAACTCATTTTGTGTATTTCTTTCCGATCACATTGTTGAAAGTTGAGCATATGTTAAATGTAACACACCCAAATTCAAGTGCATAATGACAGCCCAGAAATAAAGCAGTGTTCAATTGTTACTGAATACATAAATCTGTAGCATTCAGATTCTTGACTCACTGTAAAATACTGCAGATGGAGCTAAATGATTTCAAAATCAGCACCAACACTCCGGAGTCCTGCCGCGTTCATCATTAGAACTGGATGGTTAATTCAACAGCTAACAGAGGTAGAAGGCCCCTCAAATATGTTTATCCTGTTAAAGAGCGGAGTCCCATCCTTGAGTTCAATGGACAATCCTGGAGAATTTGCAAACTCGTTCAGCTCAAAGTGCCCAGTAAATGGTGCATCTCAGGCTTTTCCTAGGAGGTCCATCATCAAAGAAGCCAATTCAGCTCATTCTTTCATTAGATGACCAAATCCTATTGAAAGAGTAAATATGTGAGCCAAATTGTGGTACTGAGAAACTAACTTTGATGACTAGCCAAAACATATCTAAGCTATCCCAATACAGGTTGAGTACCCCTTATCTGAAAATCCAAAAACCAAAAACCTCCAAATTTTTTTTTGAAGTGCTGGCATGATGTCACAGAAGGAAAGTTCTACAAGGCACTGGGAAGGCTTTCAGGTGATGCACATGTCCCTACGCACCACAGACAGGTCTGAAAAGTGACCTCACCTCTGTAATGAACAGAGGTTAATGAAAAATAGAGAAACACTACACAAAGTGAAAAATGAAGATTTTGATTGTGTAATGAAGGGTGGATTTGTCAGCATCAGAGTGAACATATGCAGCTTAACAGTATGCTGATCATGAAACAGGCAAAGATCAATCATGATGAGCTGAAAATTGAAGGGAATTGTGAATTTTCAGCAGGCTGATTGCAGAAATTAAAGAAAAGGCTCGGCATTAAATTTTTAAAGCATCTGTCGATCACAAAGCAGCAGAGAAATTCATTAGTGAGTTTGCCAAGATTGTTGCTGATGAAAATCCAACACCGGATCAAGTCTACAATGCTGATTATTTTTCTACCTTACATAAAGCCAGAAAAAAGTGAACTGCAAATTCAGTGTACAGTAGCCTTTTAATCAAAACACGGCACCATAGGTGGAGACTGAAGCCTGTCATTGTTTGCTGTTGTTCTACACTGATTCAGGTATTCTCCCGATGCTGCTGCACTGTTTTTGTTAACCTGCACATGTTATATTTTCACTATATTAATGATTTGTAATAATTTTTACTGTTAAGCTGATATGTGTGATGAGCAAGTGTAAGACAAAGACTGCTTATCAGTAACACATCAATTCTAAAGTTGGAAATGGTGGCTTCCTAAGCTATCTTATTATATATTCCAAAATCCAAAATCAGAAACATTTCTGGTCTGAGGCATTTCAGATATCTTGATAACAATAAAGGTTTCACATTTTTTATGTAAACTAGGACACTAACAATCTTTCAAATTGAACAAGATGTTGGTGAGCTACATCTAGAGTATTGTGTATTGCTCTTGTTACTCTCTTGTAGGGAGGATGTCCTATCTTCCAGAAGAAGCTGGAAAAAGTGCAAAGAAGATTTACAAAAATGTTGTCTAGACTTGAGACCCTGAGTTATAAAGAGAAGTTGGACAGGCTAGGACTTTATTGCTTGGAGAATGGGAGACTAAGGGTTGACATCTTAGAGGAGTATAAAATCATGAGGAACATCGATAGGGTAAATACACGCAATCTTTTCCCCATGGAAATGGAATAAATAACAAGGCAATATAAGTTTAAGATGAAAGAGGATGATTTAAAAGGAACCAGTAAGGCAATTTCATCATGCTTATGATGGTAGGTATATGGAATGAGCTGCTGGAAGATCTGTTAAGGCAAGTACAATAAAAACATTTACAAAATATTATGACAGGTATATGGATAAGAAAGGTTGGGTGGAGGTAATGGGTTAAACGCAGACAAATAGGACCACCTTAAATAGGCATCTTGGTCAGAATGAACGAGTTGGGCTGAAGAGCCTGATTCCATGCTGTGGTTCTCTACAAATCGAGGTGTATCCCATCTCTCTACTGTTAAGTAATAGAAAGTGTCATTAACTGTGATATTGACCTAAGTTTATTCACCAATACCCTATTAGTGATACATAGATTGAGTTTGTTACTTGCTTCTGTCTAATCATGGGCAATGAAGCTGAACTTCAGAGTCAAGATCAGAGCGCTACCTTTGATTTTAAGAATACTTGGAGGTTTGGTCAATCTGATGTCAACAGTGTCAAGGGAAACACTATTTGTTGGAAAAATCCCTAAAACAAGGAAAGATTCTGATCCCTGTCTCATGATTTCATTGAAGGAGTCCCTTAGTTCAATTGCTTTGCACCAACCATCTTCAGCTGCTTTACCAAGTATCTTCCTTCCACTTTTACGTCTGAGATGGAATATATAATAATGATGTACAATGTTCGGTTCTATTTGCAAATCATGAAAAACAGAAGAAGATTTTCCCAGTCTGCAACTAGATCAAAACAAAATTCAGGTATATGCTGATGACTGACAAGCAACATTTGTGCTGCATGTGATCATCCACATCTTGACATTCAATGGCAGCATCATCATCATCATCGTCGTCATCATCATCACCATCGTCATCATCATCGTCATTGTCATCATCACCAGATCTGCATCTATCAACATCCCAAAAATGACCAGTGTTCCAAAAGTTCCCCAGGTAGTCAGAAAAGTGCTGAGGCATCAAGAACAAGGGTTGAGAAGGTGGACAGCTTTAAGTTCTTCGGCTTCCACATCACCAAGGACCTCATGTTGTCTGTACACACCAGCTGTATGATGAGAAAGGCACAGCAGTGCCTCTTTCACCTCAGGTGTTTGAGAAGTTTGGTATGGGCCCTGAAATCCTAAGGACTTTCTACAGGGGCACAGTTGAGAGCATCCTGACTGGCTGCATCACTGCCTGGCATGGGAACTGTACCTCCCTTAATCGCAGGATTCTGCAGAGAGTGGTGCGGACAGCCCAGCACATCTATAGTTGTGAACTTCTCATGATTGTGGACATTTATAAGGACAGGTGTGTAAAAAGGGCCCGTAGGATCATTGGGGACCTGAGTCACTCCAACCACAATCTATTCCAGCTGCTGTAGCATAAAAGTCAGGACCAACAGGTTCCGGGTCAGCTTTTTCCACCTGGCCATCGGACTGATTAACTCACGCTGAGTTAAGTGTACTCTATGTTACATGGACTGTTCTATTTATTATAAATTAATATGATTGCACATTGAACATTTAGACGGAGACGTAACATAAAGATTTTTACTCCTCATGTATGTGAAGGATGTAAGAAATAAAGTCAATTCAATTCAACAAGTTAGACTTGAATATTCTTCAGTGAGCAACTCTGTCTTCCCAAAGCTTTGTCACCTTTGAACATGGGACAAGTCAACTGTAATCAAGCTTCTTCCAGGAGTATAGATCCAATTACATTCAAAAGATTAAGAACATTTCTGATATATTAGCCTACTTGATTAGCATCTGATCCAACATCTTACCATTTCACTCCTGGCTTCAATTTCAAGCAAGGACATCATCATAATGTACCACAGCAATTCATCAAAGCTTCTAAACACAGTATTTTCAAAGCCCAACATCTAGAAACACAAGAGCAAAATACGTGTGGAGACATCGCTGCTTCCAAGTTCCCTCTGAGTCACACAGCACCCTGACTTGGCCAATATTCCTTTTTAGCATTGTGGAGGCAAATTCCTGGAACAAACTGCACATCACTCTGTAGGAGTACCTGCGCTACACAGATCACAGCAGATGGCTCACCACAACCTTTTTAAAGGCAATCACAGGCTGCCAAGAAGGCTGATCTTGCCAATGACACCCACACCTTGTGAATAAATTAGAATAAGTATGATGGAGCTGATTAGAAACTGGGGACAAAATTAAAAGAAGATAAAGCTAGCTGACATAGATTTAGGGAAAGGGGTAAAAGATTTAGAAAGGTCTGAGTGGAGCCTTTAGCACCTGAAGTGTGGCGAGTATCTGGAACACAATGTCCAAAAGAGTGGTAGAAAAAAGTTGCTGACAGCATTTAAAAAGTGGCTAGTTGAGCACTTGAATTGTCTGAGGCTAGTTCTGGAAAGTGAATTGATGCCCACTTGCCAACATTGTAATTGTGGGCTGAATGGCCTGTTTACATACTCTATGACTCTATGAGTCTATGACCCTGAAAATATATATAAATTTGAAGAACCTTGTGGTTTAAATGAACAAGGGGATCATGGGAGGAAGACTATTACACTATTTTGACATTGTCAGCTTCAATAAGTAACACGATTTTCATTATTAATACATAGGATGATTTGCAATGGGCAAATAGCAACAAAATTCATGCATCAATGGAAGGATTGTGACGCACTTGAGTAAGTAATCATGTAATTACATAGGGAAATAAACAAGTTAAGTTGTCCAGGAAAGGGTATGAAATCTAATGAACTGATTTTGCAATTAGTGTAGTTCCATATAGGAGGATTAATGCTCCAAAACATGTCCAGTAAATTGTGAACAACATACAAGCATTTTATGCCCAGAGTGAGTCTTCCATGTCACACAGACTTCAGGCCAATATATTCTACAACTGCAGGTCTTTGCTGGAATAATTTACTTGTGAAGAATTCATTAACTGATAATGAAAAGTTTGCATTCAAATTCACAAACTTGTTAGTTTGACAAGAACAGCAACTTTTCCAGTAATGCTCCACCTTCTTAAAATTATAACCAATTGTTGAGAATAACGAATATGCCTGCATTGAAAATATTATTTTTTAGTAGAATTTAGTAATACTTTGGTGTTGCAATGACTTGGCAGTACAACATCCTTTATCAGAGCAAGGAAAGAGTAACATATTCTAAATTCTGAAGCATCTCCAGGAGATGTTGCAGAGCAAATTCAGGAAATTTGTCCTCCTGGATGACAACACAACAGTCACAGACCACTCATTCTAGATTCGTTCAGCCCATCTCGTTGGCATCAGTTATGAGAGTGCAGATGGAAACTTGCATAGAATGCACTGAACACGCACTTGGCTGGAAATGGCTTTTGTGCGAGAGGATAGTCAAAAAGATTGAGATAAACATTATAAAATTGAAAGGCTGGAGAAATATATATTTTAAAACAAACTGCTTGCAATGCACTGAGAGGTGTAATAAAACCTGGAGAACAAAGAGTCGTCAATAAAAGTGAGTTACAAAACCAAATAACGTAATGGAAAATTGTTAAGACCTTCTGCTTACTTCACTCTAAAATGTTATTTTTGTTGATACTACTTTATATAGAATTACTGGGCTGTCATCAGACTGTTAAAATTCATCATTTTATAAATGTCATAAAAGTTATGATGATTTCAGGACTGGATTACAATCAAATAAAAACAGCAGTTGGAAAAAAAAGAGTCAGCAATGTGACCAATTTGTGGAAGCACTGGTCTTTAATTTCACATGCTAAGGAAATATTAGATAGCACTCTATGAATGGTTCCTAGCTTTCACTAGCACTTTGGGCAGAACAGATTCTTACCAATGACCTATGCTTACAAAAAGGACAAAGTTTATCTCAGTCTTTAAACACTCCTTTTTTTTTTGCTAAACCTTTCTGCATTCAATATTGCTAATAGCTTTAAGCAGCAACAGTCCTATTAGAGTTGCATCTGTGCATATCCTTGCACTTGAAGAGGGAAAATGCATCAAGTCTTACAATCACTATGGGGTACAAATATGAATCTGTAATGTAACTAACCATTTGGAATAAAATTAGGTCAGATGTGCATGATTTGGTTGAACACCGGGCTATATTAACTTTTACAGTTGTGTTTTCCCTCAGATCAACGAATGCTATGAGTGGAGATCTGGAAAACTTAATGAATATAGAAAGGTACTTGATGATTGCTAGAGTGGACGAAAGGGCCTGCTTCCATGCTGTATGATCAAAGATTCTATCATAATGGTTTTATAGGGTTTACTGGAGGACAACTGCAGCTGAAGCTGAGTGAGATCAGTAGCCTCAGTGAAATTGAAGCAGTACAACAAAATGAAAAGAAAAACCTGAAGGACAGGAATACGCTAATTGAATGGATAATAAGGTTCAAGCTTTCAGGAAGTCCAATGTCCTGGAACAGCCTGCTTCAAAACATTCTGTTCTAAGCCCAACACTTGATGGAGTATGCTGGTATGAACATGTTAGATACACTAAAAAAAGAATAAATAGGCCAATTATTACCATCTCAATAAGAACAATGCACCATTCACAGCATAACAAGAACTTTTAAGAACATGGTTGTGCAAACTGCTATCAATATTTGAAAACTTTACAAGAAGAAAAATACTTAAACTCTCCATCACAAAATGGTTTGCTTCTTTTGGTTTTGTTTTCTCTTTCTATTCAGTCATCAAGGATCAAGTGGAGACAGATGATGGACAAGCTAGAGTTACACAGATTAAAACTGTACCATGCTACCTTGCTCCTAACCCAGATACTCCGCTCATTTGGCCAAGTGCACTATATTCAGATTGTGAGGTATTTCAAATGAGATATCAGTGAATAAACATTCAATTTTTGGATTACTTTGGATTACTCAGCAATATAGTTAGTCATTTTACGTTACAAATGTGTTGCTGAGCACAAACGCATTATCCTCCAATCTTGAAGGCAAGTAGTTTTAAATCTATTCCTCTCCCTGGCAAATGAGTAAGACTAAACCAATTTTGGTGCTCTATTTCAGCTGTACACAGTTTCCCAGCTTTCTCAGAAACATTACCCAACTATGTCTATTTTTTAGTTCATATGCAATTGAAACTTTCTTCCAAGTCATTATTAGTTCTATTCCAAAACACATTTGACTAATGATCTTTGTTGTATTCTCCATAAGTTCAGTGTCATCAAAAATTCTCCAGCATATCCTAACATTTACCAGGTTCGATTCAGCCTTATACTTGTGTGCCTCGTCTTTTTTTAATCTCTGTAATGAACTCTACCACGTAACCTTCCCTATCTCTGTCCCCCTCCATTTCCTGTCTTTTGACAGTCATTGGGGTGGCCATGCTTTCAAATATCCAGATCCTAAGTTCGTGAATTCCATCCGTAACCCTTACCATCTCACCACCTTTCTTTAAGAGTCACGCTTATCCCTCTCATTTAGGCCGTTGACTATTTGCCACATCCACTATCCACAGCAAAACATTATGTTGTTATTTTATTGATGGTTCTCTGTTTGTGTGAAGAAACATCATGGATTTCCTGAACATCATCTAATTACCTGAGGAATACTATGGAGGGGTAAACCAGTTTATGATGGCAACTTGAGAATGTTCAGCAAAGTTTTGCTAAAACCATTGGAGATAATAATTCTTATATTGACCTAACAGAAAATTAGTTGTAACATACTTTCTCAATCAATCCATCAAAATTTCACATTTGTAAACTCTCAGACATATTGGTCCAGTTCTGTGCTGGAATTCCATATTGGCAATTGGCACATGTAATTGAAATTTAAGTGGGAAGAAAACAAGACAGGATCAATCGTAAAGATGAAACTGCTGGATTGCTGTAAAAGCCCATTTAGTTCACAGAAAGGTTATAGAGTCATAGAGCCAGACCACACAGAAACAGGACCTTCTGCCCATCTTGCCCATGCTGACCATCAATTATCCTCTCATACTACTCCCTATTAACTGCACCTGGACCATAAATTTCTATAGCCTGGCAATTCCGGCCAGTACACTTCTTAAATGTGATGAGATTACCTTCTTCTACCATTCACTCAGGCAGTATGTTCAGAAATCTCCCCTCCTTATCCAGTCTGGGCTCTATCCATAGTAATAAATTTGACTTTTAACTTCCGAGGTAAGATCCTAAGACCTTAAGACATAGGAGCAGAATTTGGCCATTTGGCTCATTGGGTCTGCTCTGCCATTTGATCATGGCTGATTTATTATCCCTCTCAACCCCATTCTCGTGCCTGCTCCCTGTAACCTTTGATGCCCCTATCAATCGAAAACCTATCAACTTCTGCTTTAAATATACCCAATGACATAACCTCCATAGGTGCCTGTGGCAGTAAATTTCACAGAATCACCACTTTCTGGCTAAAAGATTTCCTTCTCATCTCTCTTCTATGGGGACCTCCTTGTATTCTGAGGTTTCATTCTCTGGTCCTATTGGAAACATCATCTCCACATCCACTCTATCTAGACCTTTCAATATTCAATAAATTTCAATAAGATCCCCCTATTGGAAACATCATCTCCACATCCACTCTATCTAGACCTTTCAATATTCAATAAATTTCAATAAGATCCCCCTTCCCCCTATTCTTCTAAACTCTAGCAAGTATAGGCCCAGGGCATTCCTTATATGTTAAACCTTTCATTCCTGGATTCATTCTTGTGAAACTTCTCTGGACCCTCTCCAATGCCAGCATATCCTTTCTTAGATAAGAGTCTCAAAACTGCTCACAATACTCCAAAGGTGGTCTGACCAATACCTTTTAAAGCCTCAGACTTACAGCCTTGTTTTTGTATGCTTGTCCCTTCAAAATGAATGCTAACATTGCACTTGCGTTCCTTGCTACCAATTCCACCTGCAAGTTAACCTTCAGGGAATCCTGCACTGGGAATCCCAGGTCCCTTTGCACCTCCAATTTATGAATTTGCTTCTGATGCACCATCAATAACTCTAGGAGACTGGAAGTGAACGATAGGCTTTTATTAACTGCAAAAGGGAGCACGACATGTCAAAGACTGAGGGAGGAGCAGTGCCCCAATCACCTTTATACAGGGGTCTGTGGGAGGAGCCACAGAAGCAGTCAGCAGAGGGGCGTGTCCAGACAGGTATACATAGTTTACCACAGCTTCCCATTTAGAAAATAGTTTACACCATTATTCCTTCTACCAAAGTGGATGACCATACACTTACCTATGTTGTATTCCACCCATAACTTTTTTTTTGCCCATTCTCCTAATCTGTCTTTCTTTCTGCAACCTCCCGGCTTCCTCAACACTGCTCACCCTCCCACCTATCTTTACATCATCCACAAACCTGGACTCAAAGCCATCAGTTCCATCATCCAGATCTTTGACATAAGATGTTAAAAGAAGCAGACCTAAACTAGTCCCTGTGGAATACCACAAGACAGCAGCAGCCAACCAGAAAAGGCCCTGTTTATTCCCACTCTTTGCCTTCTGCCAGTCAGCCAATCTTCTGTCCATGCTAGTATCATTCCTATCATAGCAGAAAGAAGAGATTAACAGTTTGCTAACAACAAGACTTTAAGTCTTACATCACCCTGACTTAGAAGTATGTCATTGTAGTTTTAATGACTTTGAGTGAGAATCCTGGAAGAGTAACTTCACTGACAGTAGTTTAAGAATGTGAAATGTAACCTTCTCAAGGACAATTTTTCGCTTTGCCTGCAATTCCCACATCCAGCATACTGACTAAAATAACTTAAAGGAGATTGCAAGGATTGTCACCCAAAAATTACTCTCTGTTCTAAAAGGTGGATGTCACCATGTGCTCAAACCATATTAATCAGATTGATAACTGAATTCATTTATAAGAAGTCTATTAATACAGAAGTAAAAGAACACAATTGCTGACTAATAATGCAAACAACTAATGCAAAAAATAGAAGCCATCCATAAGAAAAGGAAGAAGCAGAATTTGTATTTGCAAAAGATGAAATTGTGAACTAGAAACTCCTTTTACTCTCACTGCATATTTATCCACCATTCAAAAAGGGATGATGTCTATTTCAAGGGTGCTTCGAACACTTGTCATTTGTCCTTGCATTGTTTGGGACAAAGTATATTTCCAGCCAGGGTGTGTACATACCTCCTGCCTGCATAATGAGTTTAATTGATCTTATCAGTGCCTGAAAAATGGGTGCTGTGAGACCAATGCTAAAAAGCAGTACCCATCAGTCAAGCAGTCAGATCATAGTGAATGACCACTTGTTCAAAGCTTCGGATGAGGCTGACGTTACCATAAATAACTCACTAACCTGCTGCTCATTGTGCACCGGCGCTTAGGGCTGCAATGAAGGTCCTCCATCTTGAGGGTGCTCAGGGCTTTCTTCATTGTGCCAGTAGGTTCCTCTCAATTTTCCTTTCTGTCAGTCACACGAGTCCTGGGTGGAGACTCGGGAATACTGTTGCTCTCAGATGTAGAAAGATTCTTCATTGATGTTTCCATAGCGATTTTGTTTTACAGTAAAGGTGGTCAGCCCCCAGCTGAACCTCTGAACTTGGAGGATTGCTGGACTGCTCTTGGTCTGGCCTCTACTCTGATCCGTTTGGTATGGGTGACCCCACCAAAAACATAAAGACCTGGCTCTCCAGGTCATTGAGGCATGCAAGCCTCCAAACCACAACAAGGTCCTCTCGATGGTACTTTAAATAAATTAACACGTATTTCCAGAAAGATCATGAAGGCTGTCATTTATTCCAGGTATATTTTATAAATCAAGATAATCTCCTCTAGAATTAAAATGATTGGACCAGAAAGACACCAACTGAAGAAAAGTTTTAGAGTGGATATTAACAGTGTTAGAAGACAGATGTCAATAGTACACCCCATTCTATAATCCTGGGCAATCAATCTTAATACGGTAGATTTCACATCTTGTGAGGTTATGCAAAAATGTATGACTAACCACATTTGGGTGTCTTATTACTTCCAATGAAATGATAAAGCAAATTCATTTAAATTGATCAAACAATTTTTTTATTACAACATACAAGAAATGACAGATGGGTATAAAATACTGTATTTGAATGATGTTTGCAGCCTGTGACTCAACATTGTAAAACTTCCTCGTTCTGTCTGTGGTATGCAAGATGATTGAAACACCATCTCGTTTCCTGTTGAGAGTGAAGGTGCATCGGGTATAGTGAAAACAACAGGCAGGAAAAGTCAGTGTATATCAGTTCTGGAAATCCTTCACACTAATGTAGCATTAATGTTATGACTCTCTCTCTCAGTGATGGTGCTACATTTTTTGTAACTTTATTAATATCCTGGATTAAAGTGGATTTTCTTCCTCTGTTTCATCATTCCAGAACACACACATTCAAATTTAAGTAATAGGTCATTTACTTCAGTTAAGGAATTTTCTTATTATTATCATTCATTTGCTGTCCTGGCATGTTTAAAACAATCAGGATACATTTTATTTGAATCACCTTGATGCATTAAATGAAATTCAATTCTTGACTTCTTTTTATTATATCACAGGAATCAATGGACACATTAACAGAAGTTAATGGTGAAAGATTACACATTGAAAATCCTTCCATTTAAATCAAGTATGATATTTATTTTTGTGTCATATCACAGGCCTTACGCTAAAGGTGCTCTTCCATTGATATAATGGAAACTCCCTTTTATGAAAACTCTGCTGTTGGACTGATGCCATATGTATTGTGTCAGAGAGGACAAATATGTTGCCTGCTGCTAATCATCTTTTAAACTGGCCACTAGGAGTATTAAGGCTTCAGTTCTGTTGAGTTTTATTACAACATCACAGAATTATAGAATTACTGCAGCACTGGGGGGGGGGGCATTTGGCCCAGTAAGTCTATTCTGGACCCTACTACATTGACACAGCCAGTCATCCTCATACACTCCTTAGCTACTGCAATGCCACCATCCATCTATGTGATGGTTTAAAAATAACTATTGTACTACTAATCTACCCAGATGTGATTTGCATTAGTTACTACTTACAAAAGATCTATATTACATCCTTGATATACCATAAAACCGCAGAAAATTACTTTTTGAAGTTCCATACCTATTTGAGAATTAACAAAGTAAACAAATGCCAGAAAACACACATTGAATATTGGAGGAATTCATTGGATCAGGCAGCATCAATGGAGGGGAATAAACAGCCCAAGACCCTTCATCAGAACTGTTGCAGCAGTGAGCCCAGAGAGGGAGCAATAAAACAGGGTCTCTCTGAAGAAAAGATTTAAACTTCTTCAGGGTAGGCATACCTTGGAGACTTGGCAGTACGGCAGCAAATCATAAACACAAGACAAATCCCAGCAATGAGAACTCTAGAAGTAAATTTGAAAAAAAAATGTTTGAAGTCTGATTTTTTTTTAAATGTTTTGACATTTGACAGACCAGGCTGTATTTGTGGAGAGAGAAATACATAAAATTTCCTTCATACAAACCTACTCTGGAACCAAGATATGCTGCCTGCCCAGTTGAGTGTTTCATACATTTTCCATTTTAATTGTATTTAATCCCTTCTTAATTAATAGATAAGGGCCATTAAATTCTACAACACAGAACCCACTGTTAATTGTTTTTTAATGATGCTAATGCATCTGAGCTGCAACCGTCTTGGCCCTAGAACTCTCAACAACACATTCCACTCTGCAATCTAAGGCAGTTAAAATGTTCAAATCTTGGAACACAGTTTCGAGTTCAAAAATAAATATAGCAAGTGCTTGGAATACTCGTAAATTTAAGTTACTTTTCCAAAGAGAGAATGGTTTAAGACATTTTAGGGGGAAAAAAACATCTGATTTAAATGTCAGAATGCTTCAAACAGAATCAAGTGCCACTTGAAGCTATTGGTATTGGTTTATTATTGTCACATGCACCAAGATACAGTGAAAATCTTGTCTTATTTATACAGATTTAATCACTACACAATGCATTGAGCGGGAATAAAGTGCTGGGCAAGTAAATGATAAAATGCAAGATTATAATGGAGTAGATTGTGAAGTCAAGAGTTCATCTTATTGCACAAGAGGTCCATTCAAGAGTCTGTTTACCATGGGATAGAAACTGTGCTTGAGCCTGGAGGTATGCACTTTCAGACCTTTGTATCTTTTGCCCAAGGGAGAGTGTTTAGGGTGGGTGGGGTTTTTGATTATGTTGTCTGCTTTACTGAGGCAGGGAGGAGTATAGAGGGGTGACCGATTCCTGTGATGTTCTGAGTTGTGTCCACAACTCTCTGAAGATTCCTATGGTCACGTATGGTGCAGTTGCCATACCAAGCAGTTACGCGTCCATGAAATATAAATCAAGGCGATGCTTCCGCTCCATGAGTCATTGACTAGACCATTCTCAATGACTTGACACGAGAAAATCTGCAGATACTGGAAATCCAAAGCAATACGCACACACACACACACACACACACACACACACGCGCACACGCGCACATGCATGCACACACACACACACACACACACGCACACACGCATACACGCACACACGCACACACGCACACACACTCACTCACCAGGCCAGGCAGCATCTATGGAAAGAGAGCCTGAAATGTTGACTGCTTACTCTTTTGCATTGATGCTGTCTGGTCTGCTGAGTTCCTCCAGCATTCTGTGCGTCCCAATGACCTGAGGTCATTGTTGAGGTTACTTTAGAGCTTTTCATAGAGGCACAAAAAAATGATGTGTTCTAGCTTTCTTCCAAGGAGACTGCTATAAAAACATACTTGCTTTCCTGATGCAAGTTGCTATAAATTTTAATGGTTTTGATAAACTGAAAACCAACTTGTTTTCTCTCCATCCCACTTCCACCAAATGGTCCTGGAATTTTAACTGTTCTCACCTTCCAAAGATGCTGCCTTTCCCAGCATCTTCTGTTGTTATAATAAAACGTTCACCAAATACTCCCAAAATACCTTTTTTAAACTGTGTCACATTTAGGTGGTTTGATATGGTCTGCTAAATAAATTTGACTTTATTTCTGGAAGCAAACGCAGTAAAGCAATTATGCTTAAAAGTCATCGTAACCTTTTGTAATGCAGTATATATTTCAGCTCTCGCTTATCAATGCAGAAAATGAAAGAAAGAGAAGATGTGTCCATCTGTGACATAATTAGTGGTAAGCACAAGGGAACCCATTATCTAACACTATGCAAAGTGCTAGTTCTGAGTTTGAGTGTTGGATTTTATGGCCTGTCAAACTGCTGCGGCAATCTTACAGGCACCATGCAAGTCAACACATAAAAAGCTGATGGAACTTGGCAAGTCAGGCAGCATCTATGGAAATGAGTAGATAGTTGCCATTTCAAGCCATGGCCCTTCTTCATGACCCTGTATACTCCAGGGTTAATCAGCTGGGGAGATGGCTCTTAGCTGGGGGTTCCCCTTTCCAGATCTTAATGCCCCCTGCTGGAAGGTAAATGTGGGGACTGGGTTGAGATTCAGCTAAAATGCCGCTACAGTTAACAAACTTATTAGAGCTCACAGAATCCCAGACAAGGACCAAAAATAACTGAGCTACAAAAATACAATAGGCAAGAGGAATGAACTTGGAAA
Organism: Hypanus sabinus; assembly: GCF_030144855.1. Lineage (NCBI taxonomy): Eukaryota > Metazoa > Chordata > Chondrichthyes > Myliobatiformes > Dasyatidae > Hypanus > Hypanus sabinus. The sequence continues at coordinate 44,497,288 of NC_082727.1, forward strand.
AAATAAAGTAGTTTGTTCAGAATTTTACCATTTTGCATCAGCTATCTGTGCAAAACTGTGAATCACCTTCATTAAATTCAACAGTGTTCACCCTTCCATCTCTCTCCCAATCCATTATGTATTCTCAAATCAATCAAAAATGCGATGGAAGTAAAAAAAAAGATGACTACAGTGTATCCACAACATACTTAGTTCTGCTGGCTCTGAACTTCATTCTTCAAACTTTCACTGAGTGAAGAAAAATACTGGAACATTTACTGCCGACTCCACTCACCCTAGCAGTCACCTATTCACTTATCCATCACCTCCGAAGATTCTTTCCTGTGGCTATTAAGTTTCTCAACAGAACTCACTCACTCTAACTGTCCCTGCACAACACCCTTTAAATGATCTTTACTGCTCTCCTTGTTCTGTTGATAATTATCGAGTTTGTTCATATGTTCACATTTATATAGATTTGGTTATTGCCATTTGTGTGTGTGACTGTTCTGCTAATTGTTGATTGCTCAGGGTTGTTTGCACTATTGTCTTGTAAATCCTTGGTTGCTGTTGTGTTGTCTGTTATGGTATTGCCCTGTGTCTTGCGCCTGGTACTGAACCACAATCAATTCTGGTATGTTTCACATATTGATAATGAAGTGAAATTTTGATGAAAGAATTGTTTGATTTGATCTAACATACAAGTACAATAAGATTCATTATGTCTCGGATAAACAAAGCCCATGACTACACTTTAAATAATTGTTTAAGAGGTCCTTTGAAACACCTGTGAGAAACCACTTTAGTATATCTACTAAGACACTTCTTTCTTAAACTAATTACATGCATAAACACAAGAAAGATTGCAGGTGCTGGAACTCCAATGCAACACACACAAAAAGCTGGAGGAACAAGAGAAAATCTGCAGATGCTGGAAATCCATGCAACACACACAAAATGCTGGAGGAACTCAGCAGACCAGGCAGCATCTATGGAATAGAGTACAGTTGACGTTTTGGGCCGAGATCCTTTAGCAAGACATGCATTTTTGACAGATTAATTTGAAAGTGCAAAAGTAATTAGTGTGATAGCACAAACTCAGACCCATTAAACTCAGGCTCATCAGAGACATAGTAGATTGTGCAGATGCTGTAAATCTTGAGCAACACATACAAAGTGCTGGAGGAACTCAGCAAGTCAAGCAGCATCTATGGAAGGAAATAAACAGCTGAGGTTTCGGGCCAAGAAGTTTCATCAGGACTAGAAAGAAAGTGGACAGCCTCCTTCCCAGTACTGATGAAAAATCACAGCCCTAAATGTTGACTGCTTATTCCCCTCCATTGATGCTGCCTGTCTTGCTGAGATCCTGCAGCATCTTCTACATGAAAATCAGGCCCATGGTTAAACTGTATGAAACTAAAACTGTGAAGCATGCAAAAGGTGAAGCATAGCTAAGCGGCTTTATGGACTTCTCAGCATGTGCTCCATTAATAATGAAAATAAGGATCAGTGATATTAAGCTAATACTGGATTGGATTCTGAGAAAAGAATAAAGGTGTTCTTAAATGGAATTATTTAAACAAAATAAAACTTTGCTTTATAAATTGGATGAATCTGATACAAAGCACAAAATTTAAAGTCGGGATAGCACAGACAATAACTTGGAATTTAAAGCTTCCCATAAACCATGTTATCAGTCTTATTTTAGTAACATTTTAAACTGGAGAGGTCATTTTCCAACTCTCCTCAGCTGTAAGGAAGTCTGGGTCAGCAACAGTGCACTTAAAACTTCAGTAGGCTTTGTGGTCTTCACAATCTGTTAATAATAAAAACAAAGTCCTCATTTAAATTAATGGATGGAAAATCTGTCATGTGAGTACATTCTAATTTCTGATATGCACTTCCTGTAAAAGAGCTTCCTGTTGCAGTCGGTATCTAATTTTCAAAACCTATACTTATTTTGTGGAATAAGCATTAATCTGGAGATTATGATTGGTTGTTGCAATAGAAATTACCTCTCATGAGTTAATGAATCAATTTCTTTTTTTAATCTTTATCAGTTCATCTTAAATCAGTTACTTTCTCTGAAAGCTTGTTATTTACCCCGTGGGAAACAAAGTCCTTTGTAATCTGTAAGATTTATATTTAAACCATATCCTTTTCATCTTATTTATTTTATATTTTCATTATTTTGATGATCTTTATGTCACACAATGTATTTAAACCCTTCTGTTTTTTGTTGTAATTTAGTCCTCTTTCATATGTTAGAACAATCTCCATCATTCTAATCAGGAGGGTCTCGTCCTGACGAAGGGTCTCGGCCCGAAACGTCGACAGTGCTTCTCCTTATAGATGCTGCCTGGCCTGCTGTGTTCCACCAGCATCTTGTGTGTGTTGGTTGAATATCCAGCTTCTGCAGATTTCCTCGTGTTTGCATTTTACTCAAGAGCTTGCTTTGCCATCAAGCTGTTTGACATAAATTCTATTGCTGTGTTTTATAAACCAATGCCCCTCTGGATCTCAGATTACTGAATCCCAACGCCAATAAAGAGTTCCACTCTTCAGAAATTTACAAGCAAGTTGGGAGTGAAATTGATGATTTTTTTTCACAAAATGTAAAAGGTAAATAAAATCTGCATGATGCATTCCTTCGTTTCACCAAAGAATCAAAAAATCACTCAGAAATAATAAGAAAGAGAAAATCTTAATGTGACCCAATAAAAAATTTCAAGATTATAGATAGTTTAAATAAAGTTTGTCCAGAAAAATATCCCCTACTGATAAAGGAACGAAAAAAATGGGAGAGGAATAATTTAAGAAAAAAATGAAGCGCAAAAATTACAGAAGATATTGAACAAAGCATGGTAATGATGCTAAATACGAAATTAAAAGCCTATGTTTATATTGCATGTTTCATATTGTGATTCCCAAAGTGCTTTTAAGCCAATTAAGTTTTTGTTTTAATGTAGGAAATGCAGCAACCAATTGTATGGAGTGATATTTATCTAACAACACAATTAGAACAATGTAATTCTAAGAAATACAATTAAATAAAAGTTAATGAGAATGCTAGTTTGACTCTGGTACAAAGTCACACATTAGGAGAATTTAATTCCATTAGAGAGGGGACCTGAGTTTGAAGTTTCATCTAAAATGTAACACCTTCAGCAGGGAATCAGAAATACTGTGCTGCACTGGAACACCAAAATGGATAATGCAGTGAAGACACTAGAGTTTTCAGCTGACATTCCATCTTGAGCTGTTTCTCAGTTTTCGTGATGTTATTTCATCTCCTTATTAAGAATAAGTCCTGTTCTGTTTTAGTTTTAGCCCAGATCTGAGCTTCACTTCCAGATACAGCACGGTTTTCCATTTACCTGAGGTGATGCCATGTTGCACAGATTTTAGGAGCTTATTAGAAACCTTATGCTTAGTCTGGAACATAGCAGTATGGTAGCTCACTGATTGGTGTAAAATTCGCACCGGGGTCTGTAAGGAGCTTATACATTCTCGCTGTGACCACGTTCCAATGACGTATGGTTAGGGTTAAATTAGTCAATTGGTGCCAGAAGTGTGGCAGAATTTCGGATTGCCCCAGCACAATCCTCTCATATTTGATTGGATGCAGATAATGAATTTCACTGTGCGTCTTGATGTACATGTGAAAATAAAGCTAATCTTTAGATTACTTAATATGTACGCTTGATATCTGATGTCCTTCACAATACGTAAGAACGGATTTGGACAAATTTTTGGGATGAGCATGTTCATTAAAACCTGTGTGGATGAATGTGTGCCAGAAAGACTAACTGTACATTTCCAAGCCAAAAGCCGTGGATAAACCAGGAGGTACATCATCTGCTGAAGGCTAGATCTGTGATATTCAAGTCTGGTTACCCAGATCTGTACCAGAAAACCAGGTATGATTTGCGGAGAGCTATTTTAGGGGCAAAGAGACAATTTCGAACGAGGTTAAAGGTAACAACAGATGTAACACCAGACGACAACTCTGGTAGGGATTGCAAGGCATTACTTTCTACAAAGCGACACCCAATAGCATGAACGGCAGCGATGCTTCACTACCAGATGAACTCAATGCCTCTATGCCCACTTTGCAAGGGAGAAAGTAACTACAGCTGTTTAGATCCCTGCTGCACCTGATGACCCTGTGAATCCTGTCTCAGAGGCCGATGTTAGGCTGTCTTTAAAGAGAGTGAACCCTCACAAGGCGGAATGTCCCGATGGAGTACCTGGTAAGGCTCTGAAAACCTGTGCCAACTGACGGGAGTATTCAAGGACATTTTCAACGTCCACTGCTATGGCCAGAAGTTCCCATTTCCTTCAAAAAGGCAGCTATTATACCAGTACTTAAGAAGAAATAATGTGATCCGTCTTAATGACTATCGCCCGGTAGCACTCACATCGACAGTGATGAAATGCTTTGAGAGGTTGGTCATGACTAGACTGAACTCCTGCCTCAGCAAGGACCTGGGCCCATTGCAACTTGCCTATCACCACAATAGGCCAACGGCAGGTGTAATCTCAATGGCTCTTCACATGTTTTTAGACCACCTGGACAAAACAAACACCTATGTCAGGATGCTGTTCATTGACTTTAGCTCAGCATTTAATATAATCTTTCCCACAATCTTGATTGAGAAGTTGCAGAGCCTGGGCCTCTGCATCTCCCTCTGCAATTGGATCCTCAACTTCCTAACCAGAAGACCACAATCTGTGCGGATTGGTGATAACATATCCTCCTCACTGACGATAAACACTGGTGCATCTCAGGGGTGTGTCCTTAGCCCACTGCTCTACTCTCTATACATGTGACAGTGAGGCTAGGCAAATACCATCTATAAATTTGCTGATGATACAACCATTGTTGATAGAATGTCAGATTGTGACAACAAGGTGTATAGGAGCGAGGTATGCCAACTAGTGGAGTGGTGCTGCAGCAACAACCTGGTACTCAACATCAGTAAGACAAAACAGCTGATTGTGGGCTTCAGGAAGGGTAAGATGAAGGAACACGTACCAATCCTCATAGAGGAATCAGAAGTGGAAAGATTGAGCAGTTTCAAGTTCCTGGGTGTCAAGATCTCTGAGGATCTAACCTGGTCCCAACATATTAATGCAGTTATAAACTAGGTAAGACAGCAGCTATACTTCATTAGGAGTTTGAAAAAATTTGGTATGTCAACAAATATACACAATTTTTTTTTATGGATGTACCATGGAGAGCATTCTGACAGGTTGCATCACTGTATGGTATGGGGGGGTGGGCTACTGCACAGAACCAAAGAAGCTGCAGAGGGTTGTAAATTTAGTTGGCTCCATCTTGGGTACTAGCCTACAAGGTACCCAGGACAAAATACAAAGTGCTCGATCTTCTTCGCCGTGTAATGTCACCTTGTCTTGGTGGAGAAGCTTGTGTGGTCCTGAGATCCCGAGAGCGATGCCGTTTGGAGCTATGCTCCTGGTAGGGTCACACATGTTGGTAAGGTTGAGGGTGAGGTCCCTCACAAAGAACAATCCAACCAAGACCTCAATGGTGGAACAGGCGGATGGAGTTACTTCGAACTCAACGACTGTGAAGGTGGATGGAAGCTGCAACAAATCCATCAGCTCCTATCGTCGTGGTTTCCATGCCATTGGAATCAGTTGGTTGATTTGTAAAGTATCGTGTGCTTCTTGGAATGCAACATCAAGTACACGTTAAACAAATACACACACAGGCGTCTTCGCTCTGTGGGTCATTTCTTATAGATCAATGGAATGAAGACCATCATTCTCGACCTTGAGGGCTAGTCATGATCCCATCTTCAAGGAGTGGTGTCTCAGAAAGGCAGCATCCATTATCAAGGACCTCCAGCATCCAGAGCATGCCCTTTTCTCACTGTTACCATCAGGTAGGAGGTACAGAAGCCTGAAGGCACATACTCAGCGTTTCAGGAACAGCTTCTTCCCCTCTGCCATCTGATTCCTAAATGGACATTGAACCTGTGAACCCTACCTCACTTTTTTAATATATATTACTTCTGTTTTTTGCACAAATTTTAATTTATTCAATATACATACACCGTAATTGGTTTATTTATTTATTTATTACTATTATTATTTTATTTTGTTTTTTCTCTTCTATATTATGTATTGCATTGAGCAGCTCCTGCTAAGTTAACAAATTTCAGGATGCATGCTGATGATAATAAACCTGATTCTGATTCTGAGGTAATGTGTAATGCTAAGAAAAATTGCTGAGTATAACACAATAGACCACTTGCATTTGTGAAGGTAACTAAACCGATTAATAAATCAGATGGAACATTTTCACAGATCAGTACATGAAGGTTTCTTTTTGATGATTTTTAGCTATGTATTAGGCTTTATGGAAAACTAAAGCTGAAATTACAATTTCATGTGTGATCATTCAAGTAACATCATCCCTTTCATTTTCAGAAACTCAGCTTAAATCAAAAGGCTGGGTTTTCCAAATCTACTTTGCTCTATGTGTGGTGAGGAAGTTGAAAGCAGAAAAAAATATATAGGCCGTTGAGAATTTTCCTTGTTCATTAGGACGAACTCAACTTATTACTTAACAAGAAAACTTATTTATAAAATATAATTAGGGTAGGAAGCACTTCAACCAAAGAGATCTAGAGGACATGAAACCTAGATACCAACTTTATGCCTTTTTTAAGAACTGTATACTTGAAATTACTGCTGCTGATGGTGATATATGCACTTGCATGTGGTTTCTCTGCTACATTAATTGTGCTTTAGATTGAAAGATTGCATTTCATTTAAAATTGTAGACAGAGGAAATCAGAACCCCTCTTCAACATTGTGAGCCATAACTCCCAATCTGTCGACTCAACACACTTCAGTTATCCTCACCGTGAGTTGCCAAGAGCTCAGTTTATTGCGAATTTAAATTGTAAACGAAACATCACTGCATGATTGGCCTCTTGCTTCTCACCGAGAAAATAGGTGTCACCCTTTGAGGATCAGGGGCATCTGGATCACTTCATCAATGTCTATGCTTGAGTCAAATAAAGGTGTCCTTTAATGTGGTTAGATGGTCCTGCTTTATGCTCTCAGGTTCCAAAGGATATAGCAAACATTAAAGCTGCTCTCCATTGAAGCTACAGTCAATGTAACCAACATGTGTATCTGGGCTTTCATGGCTCCTACCTGACAATCTTTATCATAATAGGGAAATATTCAATAGCCTCATAATAGCAGGATAAAAGGTGTCTCTGAGCTTGGTTGTATGTGCTTTCAGTCATGGTGGGGGACGGGAGTAGAGAAAATGTCCAAAGTAGGTGGGATCGTTGACTATGCTACTTGCTTTACTCAGGCAGCAAGAAGTGTAGACAAGATTCTTGGAGGGGAGGACAGTTTGTGTGATGGATTGGGCTGCGTTTAGAGCTCTCTGCAATTTCCTTTGAGTTGCATCCACAATCCAACAACTCTCTGCCGTTTCTTGCCATCACGTGCAGGTCAATTGCCATCCCAGACCATGATGCATCTGGGCCGGGTGCTTTCTCTGGTGCACACGTCAGATGATCACATGTTTATGCACAACTTGGAGCCCATCCCTTCCACTGTGGAAATGCTGGATAATCTCACCAGCACACTTATAGCTTAATCATTGTGCAGCAACTCATTAGCAAAATCACTGCAGCAGAAGCAGAGACTGGCTAATATTTGGATGCCAGAGTCGACTTACACAATACTGGAACAACAAAAAAAAATCATAGAATGAAAATCCCAAATGCAAATTCATCAACATAAGACAAACAAAACTGACGAGAAGTCAATTAATCTTTGATCAGTATCCAATAAGAGCTGCCTTTCAACCTCTGTGTTCATGTCATTGGCAGTAGAGTGGAGTTTCCCAGTATTCACAGGGATCTTTGGATTTCACAGCTTTTTAAGCAATCATTTCTTGAGTGGATTACTAGAGTCTGAGAAGAGCCACCCCTGGCTGTTGTTCTGTGGAGCACAAATCCACTATCTTTTGGAGATACAAGAGACTAGAGACACTAGAATCTGGACCAACATAGAACTTGCTGGAAGAACTACCCAGCTGGAATATAAGGTGTTGGTCCTCCATTTTGCATTAGGGTTCATCCGGGCAGCAGAGAAGGCCAAGAATGGACCAGTAGGAATTCTCAACACACCGAATACCAGATCGAGCAGCATCAGGGGAAGGAAAGGTCTTGACGGTTCAGACTGAAGCCCTGCATTGGGATTTAGAGTGGAGAGATGAGATGGCCAGGAAAGCGAGGAGAAGTGGAGTGGGAAGGAATGACTCTTCGCCTTTATCTGCTTGCTGTTAAGCTATTAGTAAGTGCTGAACCCTTGGCATGGTAAATTTATGCGAGTCTGATTATTGGCTCTGCTGAGTTTGACGGGTCTCCTCCCGACTGGTACAACTAATCAATAGCCTGAGCACTCTGACAGCACTTGCCTACTTGCTAAATCTGATGATTCTGATCAGCTAATCAAATCTCATTGAATGCTGGTGAAACCATGTCACATCTGAACTGAACTTTTTAAAAAGCAACCATTAAAAACTAGAGTTAACTAATTTTATTTTAAGTTTCAAAGTAAGAACATTAAGTGACCACTACAGAGTGTTAAACCAATTAAATACATTTAAAATAAGTTAATTAAATTGAAATACTGAAATTTTCACGGAAATTTCTCAAGCCCTCACAGCTCGCCTCCTCCATTGAAATTAATGGAGTCACTAAACCTGCATTGGGATTAAACTGGCTCACATTCAGTGGATAATTTCCCAAATATTTGCTAGGAAGCTGTAGATTTTTGCACTCTATTGCTTGATCATGAGGAGGGAACACACAAGTAGGGATAACAGCATGGTCCTCTAGGCAGATACTTGGTACATGAATGGGACTCAAGCTTCTGTGCATTTATAGGAACAAAAGACAGCAGTTCCTCAATGCTTTTATAGACACTTCTGGCCAATGTTTAAGCAGATATTCTGTGTGGTGGCATAGCACTCTTTGTATATATGCTCTAACATATTTAATTCATTGGATCTAGGCATCCATCATTGGTGAGGACCTAACGCACTCCTTCAGTTTGTCTTGAACTAACTTGTATGTGATGCTGCATCACAAGACAGTTGTGAATCTAAAGAAACTTAAGGACCTTGAACCAATTACCCATAGTTCAAACTATTTAAGTAATGTAATGGCACATCAGTAAAACCAATGAGTTTAGGCATAGAATACAGAACATAGAACAGTACAGCAAAGGAACAGGCCCTTCAGCCCACTATGTTGTGCTGAATGAACTAAATAAGAAATCAAATACCCAACTAAACTAATTCCTTCTGTCTGCACAATGTCCATATTTCTTCCATCTCCTCTCTAAGAGCTTTTTGAACACCTCTGTCATATTTGCTTTCACCACCACACGAGCAGTTGCTTCCAGGCACTCATAACTCTTGGTATAAAAATACTTGCAATAAAAATACATCTCCTTTGAACCTACCATATCTCACATTAAATTTATGCCCTCTAGTATTAGACATTTCAACACCGGGAAAAAGATACTGGCTATGTCACAATGTGTGTTGGCAATATTAGAACCCACGTGTCGAGGAAAGACAGACCCTGTAGTAGAGACGATGATATTTCCAAAAGAACATTGGCAGCTCAGCCAATTGACACCATGAGAGATCACATTCTCAAAACTAGGACCCCACAATTAGTGCTAATCGGGTGACCGCTTAAACAATACATATACTGCAGAGTCCCTGAGCCTATCAAAATAAATTTCACAAGCTTAAACAGAAAGCACTTGGAGACCGCATTATCGCACTACAAAGAGAAAAACACAAAGAACTCTAAATGATCTATGACTTCTATTAAACAACAATTAACCAATTCAGGTGCTCTTAAAAACCTTGGAACCCAATGCTCTCCGGCGCCACACACAGTCCCGAAGAGACTGTCCACTCTTATTTGCACCTTTACTGATACAGTACTATAATAAATGTAAAGAATGCAAGATGCTTAACAGATTAGCCACATTTGTGGACAGAGGCACACAAAACAAAAGGGCAAACAGATTTAGTTTAGATTTTCAGCATTTGCAGTATTTTGCATTTTATTTGTAAAACCTTCCTTTTGAAGACCGTGATGTTTTCAATTAAATGAACTTAAATTAAAACTGGTGGATTTGAACTCATGACTTTGGATCATCAGTACAGCCTCTGGATTATGAGTGGAGTCATTTAGTCTCTATTCTACCTTAACTGAGGAAAAGCAAATGGACTGAAATTCTTTGATATTGGACACAGTTGTGTAAAAGCTTCCTGTTGCTGCATTAACCTTAAGAAGGCTTTTGATTTTGCCCATAAATACTACTATCAAATTTTTCCATCTGCCCACTGCAGTTGAAGCAGCTTCTGGCACAGTTACACACTATTATATAAACAATGTCTGTTTCCTAAATCTAGAACATTTAACTACAACCATATTAGTGTGATAGCATGTCCCAAACACTTCCTGAATACAAATGATGCTGCTTTGCAAAGAAGCTTAAAACTGATAATTAGCTGCATTTGTTCATCCGAATTGCTACCAAAATTTTAATCTTCTCAGAACCTTGAGAAAGCAAATGTGGATCAAGAAACACAAACCAGACGGATTAATTAACTAAAGCAACTCACACAAAATGTTGGAGGAACTCAGCAGGTCAGGCAGCATCTATGAAAAAGAATAAACAGTCGGCATTTCAGGCCGAGACTCTTCTTCAGGACTGAAATGGAAGGGGGAAGATGCCAGAATAAAAAGGTGGGTGAGAGGCTAGTTGGAAGGTGATAGGTGAAGCCAAATGGGTGGGAAAGGTAAAGGGCTGGAGAAGAAGGAATCTGATATGAAATGAAAGTGTACCGTAGGAGAAAGGGAGGGAAGGGAGGACCTAGGGGAAACTTTACCAATCACCTCCGAGCTAGCCTCCTTCCCATCCCCCCACCTTTTTATTCTAATGATTTGTCCCTTCTATTTTAGTTCTGAAGAAGGGTCTTGGCCTGAAACATCAGCTGTTTATTCATTTCCATAGATGTTATCTGATCTGCTGAGTTCCTCCAGATTTTTGTGTGTGTTGCTTTGGATTTCCAGCATCTGCAGACTTTCTTGTGTTTAAGGTTAATTAACTAAACTCTGAAAACCTTACGAATAACTGATTTGGAATAAAAAAAAGTAATATTGCAACTTGTCATGCCACTTACTAACTTGAGTCTGATTTTTTAAAAATCAGAAAAAACTATCAGCTACCTATTCATTATTTGCTGTATTTTTTAAAAGAGTTGGGGTGACCTGAATGATTGCAAAGGATCCCATCACTTTTGCACTGGTTTGAAAATTTTCTTAGGAGAAATTTTGAACTGATGATCTGGTATGTTGTTCTGAGAGAACAAAAATAGCAGGAACATGAAGAGGCAGATCAAAGTGTTGCAGTAACTCCAGCCAAAATGTTTGCAACACAAACTCTGTATACTCAGCAAAGTGGGAAACTCCTGTAACTCCAGCTTGTAATTCTTTCACAGTTTTATCCTAATATTAAATCTTATCTGTTCCATCGGTATTTATCTGTAACTAACTTCCAAGAAATCCAGAAATAGTGGCTGGGTGGAAATTTCATCGATAAACGCCTTTGGAAATGCATTAGGACAAGGAGCTTTCTGGATAAAATCTCTTACATCATAATATATTAGAAAGTTCAAATCTATATGTGAAGTTACAGGTTATTTTGAATAGTCATGATAAAGTGGAACACAAAATACCATTCTTTGCATAGTGGCTTCCTGCCAGAATATTTTAATATTCAATAAGCATTCAATTATTTTTAGCATTATGAAAAATATTGGCCAGGGCAGATAAGTAGCTGTGAATTTCTATTCAAGACCCATAGAACAGTTCCCAAATGGCCATTTTCATATCAGTGAAGCCACGATGAAGCTGAAACTTGCTTAAATTAAATGGGGTAGATTTAATTTCTTAGGTATTTCAGTGAATCAAGAATCCTAAGGAAAATACAGTTCCAGTGCATAATCTTCTAATAAAATACATTAACAAAAATGTACAGCCTGTGCAGTTTTGTGTTAAATAGCTTTTCATGATCATTTATGACAAGGTGGAAGCCTGGGGCTTTAAAAGCACTAATTGCCTTCTGTCCCTCATGTTATTTGTTTCCAAGCAACGGCCATCTCCTTTGCCATACTCACTTACAGTATCTTTGAGACCATCAAGCCTTTTCAGTCTGAAACCCTCTTCTAATAAAGAGGAGGGGGGTAAAAAGGACATTTCACACTGGTTTTCCTGACCGCAAAAGAAATCAGGGTTTTTTGCTGGAATACTAATTATCTTTGAATAGATTGCAGAATGATCTGAAGGGAATTACTCTCAAATTCAACTCAGAATATACATCGCTGTAGGAGTTCAACAATGTGTGCTTAAAGGCCTGCAATTATTCCTCCCTACAGCAAGAGTTATCAAAAATCTCACAACAGGGGAGTCCATAATAGGGGAAGGGAAAAAAGATACTTTCCAACATGGGCACAGAAGGAAAATTAATAAAGTATCCTTCGCTGCAATGTTTTGAATCCTAATGGAAGTAACAGAACTCAAAAATGATGAAAGCTCTTTTCTTTTACTCATGTTAAAAGAACTGTTTGAAGAAGAAAATCGTATCTAAATGACTGGTTGGTTGTCCACTGTATCTGACGATGATAGATTTGAAACTTGTGTGGAAGAGTTTTTGAAGTGGAAAACCCATTGCACTGAGGAAGTTCCACTCTCTCAATTTCTGAAGCCTGGGCCCAGTGATACGAACAGTCATCACAACTGGAATCATTTTTCTTTGCAGTGAACTTGTAGTGATTTCTTCTGTGCCTTGTCATATCCTTCTCTTTTCATGAAGCATTGCAGAACCACGTCCATGGTCATTGGATCTCTCCGTTGATCTCATCTGCCCAGTCTGCTGGAGCTGACTTAGGATACTAGGACAGGTGATGCACCATCAATAACTCTCGGAGACATGAGGCAAGATATAGGCTTTTATTGGCTGGAAGAAAGAACAAGCAGCAAATGACCACCACACTACATCCTGGAAACTGAGGCCGGGGCTGCGTCTCCAATCGCCTTTATACCGGGGTCCGTGGGAGGAGCCACAGGAGCAGTCAGTGGGGGGGGGGGGGGGGGGCGTGTCCAGACAGGTATACGTAGTTCACCACAACAGGCTTGTTTGTTCCTATCTCAGCAGGGTATGGGGCCCACTAGCTACCTTCAATTGGTTTAGCCTGGCTGGCAAATGCTGTACACCACAAGATCCCACAAGCACCAGTCAGATGAATAACCAGTTAAAAGTTTTCTTTTCTAGCTCAGCTATAAGTGATTCCTCATATAATGGGAAATTGTCATCATTCTTCCTCATATAGTCCTAAAGGATATTTTATAATGACTTGATAAGGATTTATGGAGTTTTCGGTACAAAATGGCACAATGCTACACACATCAGCTTTCCCCAATACTTGAATCATATTCTCAAGTTTCTGAAGAACCTGAAACCTTTTGCCTCATAAATAAAGTTACATGTAAATAGGCACATGATGGACAATTCACACTCATTCATAACAAATTATAGCTTGATTGCCTCCATTCTGAAATATCCTCCAAGGGGACCACATCCTTGTAGGGTTTGGAGGCTTGCGTTCCTCAATGACCCAGACAGTTATGTTGGCTGGATTCAGGGCCTTGTGTTTTGACTCCTAGTGACGTCACCCATGTCAGACAGGTCAAAGGGTCGAATGCAGAGTAAGAGTGGTCCACTGGTCCTCCTGGTCTGTGGGTTCAGCTCAGGGCTAACAACCCTGACTAGTCAAAAAAAACCACTATTATGGAAACAGCAATGAAGAATCCTTCTGTATCTGTGTGCAACTGAGAACCCTGAACCACACCTGGGGTATAATGGAAAAGATGGCCAAGGACAGACAAAGATAGAGGAACAGCTTGATAATGGACAGTAAGTAATGCTGAAATATAATCAGAATTGAATAAGCAATCTAAAGCATAGCAGAAGTTAATATCCATTTCACAGATTTTATCTCTTGTAAAACATAACCTACATCAACAAAAAGACAATTTCTCAGCATTTGAAAGTCCCTTGATCACAGGCATACTATTAAAGAATGCATAGAGCAAAATTTGCACTGGACAGCTAATTCACACAGCTCTACATATCAGGAGAGCAAGCTGCTGCAACATTGTCTCTGAGACTTTTCCTTTGAAATTTACATTGGGAAACTAATAATGGAGTTGTCAGGACTCAATAACAAAATCTTATTGGTTGATAAAAGTAGTAACCAATTGTTGTCCCTCCCTCCATGCTGGTAATGGAAAAAGTGATGCAGGAATTTCAGTATGTGAACAAATATGCACTATGTGACCTCTGTTCCTTTGTCTATGCTTCCACTCAACGTCTAGTGACTTAAAAATTATGTGTGTAGCTTTACATACTGTACTTTCCTTATCAAGAGTAAACTAACCTATAAACTGATCATTGTTAAATTCTATGGAAATATTCCTAGCTGAATTCTGGAAAGAATGCTTCCATAAATGATGTGTGTTTTATATTTTCTTATAGTTACCCTAACCATTATAGGAAACCAGATGCTCTCTATGGAATAAAGTTAAGCCAGATTTTGGTGGAGATGTGTCCATAAGAAGTGCACTTCAGCAACTGCCTTCTGGATTACCATTCAATCATTTATTAATACAAAATCGCAAGATGTACCCAATTTATTTATTTTTTTAAAATTAGGGCATTTCTCTCCTGTGGAAATTGCTGACCCACAAAATCTAATGTTGGCTCTCCTCTTGATCCTACTGAGATCTATAGAAAAGTCCCTTAAGGAAGTAACCAAAATAAATGACATGGGAACCCTCTGTTAATAAGTTTCAGCTAATTAATGCAAATTGAAATGATTTCATGCTTAACTTGAACTACTTTTGATAATTGAAAAAGTAAATAATATTTTGACTCTATTCCTGTTGAACTCTTCTCTGTTAGGTTTGTCAGTTCCTAAACCGCAGTTAATGTGTGACCAAGTACCTTCCTAAAATGCCAAGGGTTTCCTTATCTGTGATGGTTACCACTATTCTGCTTTCTCTTAAAACGTCAGAAACTTACAAGCATTCCAGTGCTTGGCTATTAGCCATTTAGCTAATGTTTTCCAACCGAGCTGTAGAGTACAGTTGGATGTTATCTGCTAAATTAACCCCTTAATACCTTGGAACCTTTAGAATGTGGGAGCATATTCATTCAAATGATGCTCTGAAACTGAAGTCTAATTTTCATGTGAACTGAAGTTGGTCACTTTTTTTAAATCCATTGGACTCACTTAAGTTGTATTAAGGAGTGCAAAAATAAAAATATAAAGAAGTAATGAGGTAGTGTTCACATGTTCAATGTCCATTCAGAAATCAGATGGCAGCGGGGAAAAAGCTGTTCCTGAATCAGAGAGTGTGTGCCTTCAGGCTTCTATACCTCCTTTCTGATGGTAGCAATGAGAACAGGGCACATCCTCAGAGGTGGGGGACCCAATGATGGATGTCACCTTTTTGAAGCACCCTCCTTGAAGATGTCTTGGATGCTACGGAGGCTGGTGGCCATGATGGAGCTGACTGAGTTTACAAGTCTCTGCAGCTTATTTTAATTCTGTGCAGTAGGCACCCTCCACCCACCCACCTCCATTCCGGATGGTAATACAGCCAGCAAGAATGTTCTCCACTGTACATCTGTACAAATCTGTGATTGCCTCTGGTGACATACCAAATCTCCTCAATCTTGTAATGAGATATAGTTGCTGTAGTGCCTTCTTTGTAGCTGCATTGACATGATGGGCCCAGAATAGATCTTCGGAGTTATTGGCACTCAGGAACTTGAAATTGCTCACTCTTTCCCCTTCTAATCCCTCTATGAAGACTGGCGTGTGTTCCCTCATTTTACCCATTCTGAAGTTCGCAATCAGTTCTTTGGTTATACTGACACTGAGAGCAAGGTTGTTGCTGCAACACCTCTCAACAAGCTGATAGGTCTTGCTCCTGTAAGCCCTCTTGTCACCATCTGAAATTCTGCCAACAATAGTTGTGTCTTCAGCAAATTTATAGAAGCATTTGAGATGTGCCTAGCCATAGAGTCCTGTGTGTTGATAGAGTGGAGCAGTGGGTTAAGCATATATCCCACAGGTTCAGGTTACTTGATAACTATTATGTTCTGTAGGTTGAGCAATTGAGGACTGTGAAATCTCTGTTGTCATGGCAAGACTACATACATTAGTGGTCTGCACCAATGATTTGCTTGCATTGATATCCTGATTATGCATAAGGGATGGGACCGGACATTAAATACAAGTACCTCAAGTTTTGCTCTCTCCCTATCATAAGAACTCAGAACTCAGTAATTTCTTCAAAACCACTTATCTATCTGCCAGGTCATGTATGTCATTTTGTAGCAATTGTCATGATGTTTTTGTCATTTTAGGATTTGTGTAAACAATAACTACATTCAAAATTAGATGTGACTTGCTCACCATTAATAGAACTTCTGTGGGCTAACACTGGCACAGAAAGTGTGAGTTTTTCAGTTGATTTTCTATGACAAGATGTCACGATATATTCATTTGTTTTTGTATGGGAGGTCAGTTTCTCAAGTTGCAATGATGGTTGTTACTTCCTTTTTAGACTGAGCAGTTGATGAATAGCTGTCTGCTGTCTAAAATTGCATTGTATAAAAGGGAAACCTATGATAATAATGCAACAATAAGATCTCCAGTAATTAAAACTAGACATTCTGCCTTTCCTTTGTATGTGGCTCTGATCTTTCCAAAAGTAGACAGACATCAAGGAGTGAGATAATTCAGAATTTTTATTCCCTTTTATTTTACAGGCTGTGTGTGGCTATGCAAAGGAAAAGATGTAAGTAAATTCTGTTTTGAATCAATAACAGAAACCTCCTTATCAACAAGATAAATGATAACTATATGCCACATGCTTTTAATAGTACACTCATTTGTTTCATCCTGGTCTGTTTTCTGATCTTGTCTAGGTTTGTATCTGTAAAGATTAATGTTCTGCTTAATAAATAACTTTCCTTTCCAGATTAGTTGACTGACTCACCATCTCTGTTTTGTGTTCTTAGCATCTTTTGGGTATGCTTAGTGATTCAACAGCAGGCCTACTAATAAGTATGTTTCTCAAAAGACTATTCCTGTTCATCAATAATTTTTCCCATCCCTGACCTGCACATCACATTTATTAGAATTCCTTCAATGTCTTCCGCTCTTGAGTAAAATTATAACCCTTCCATTAATAAATCTGGGATGTAATGAATACTTCCACTTATTGAATCATGTAGTTCTTGTGTTTATATTTCCCAGATGGTAATCCTTCCCATCATTCAAAAGGTTTGCCTTATAATTAGAAACTTATAATAAAGGAATGAAATGCTTAACTTCTGTTACAGTCATGATAAAGTTAGACATTTCTTTCCATGACTTGTGGGTTGTACATGGATCTTGCGAATTAATTCCAGGGAGGCGTGTAAAGGCATGTTTATTCAAGGAACATTTTTCTCCTATTTCTTTTATTTCTCTATGTCAGTGAAAGAGGCCACTCAGTCCATCAAGTCTATTCCAGCTCTCAGATGTTCCTATCAGTTCCATTCCCTCATTGATTTTCCTGTATTCTATTCCCTCTGGTCCTCTTGATTATCATTCCATCCATCAACATGAGTAACCAATAGACCTACTTCAGCAAGATGTCTTTGAGATGTGGGAGAAAGCAGGAGCACCCTGGAGGTGAAGAACAGAGCGGTGGTGGTTGAGATGAAATAAGGAATGTTGTAGAATAAGGAATGATGGCAGTATTTTAATACATCATCCACCAATCTACAATTGCATTCCATAGTACCGTAAACACACTAATTCAAACAGTAGGCTCATTATCAAATTCAGATGAAATAATTCCTAAATGCGTCAATAGTTTTTGATAATGTTCTACGCATTCTTGAACTGTCAGTCGGGTATTTGACTTTGGACAGGTCCTAAACCAGGAAAAAAAATAACTGATGTTTAAAAACCTTTGAACATTTTATTGAAAACAAAATAAAGACAGTGTGTGCATTTGGGATTAAATTGGAAATTGAAATATCAAAAGCAAATGCTGAAATATGATTGACTTCTAAGGGGTAAGTAAACACATATAAGATAGTTTCAATGGATCTGATTATAAAGTGACAGTACAAGAGATGTCCCATGTTAGTGGGCCTATATTCCAAGTTCAAATTAAATATATTATCAGAGTACATATATGTCACAATATACGGCCCTGAGATTCGTTTTCTTACGGGCATTCACAGTAAATACAAGAAACACAATAGAATCAAAGAGTAACTACTCACAACCAGTGTGTAAATGACAAGTTGTGCAAGCACAAACTGAAAAAAAGAAACAATAATAATGTAAATAATAAATAGGGATACACAACAATATTTATGTAAACCTCCAGAAAGCCACAATACAAACATACCACCAGCATAATCTGAAAGTTCCTAGCAATTTGAGAAATGAGTGTGCTTGGCTATGCCCCTACCTCGGGTTTTACTAGACTGAGCTGCTTAAAGCTAAAACTATAATAATAATAAATGAGCCCAGAGGAAGATGGTGCCAGTGAACAATACAACCAAGTGCGACATCCTCCAGACGGCTGACAAAACTACTTCTTTCACTTCTTTTACGTCTTTTTCTTTCCAATGTGTTTCTGGTCTGTTAGAGCCTGTGGTCTGCAGTCTGGTGGTGTGTTTCCAGGCCAGTTGAGCAGTCTGGTGCTTTGCTAGCTCTGGTCAGATGGTTCCAGGAAGCTTTGAGTGGCCTTGAGGCCAAGAAGCCTGGACATGGGGCCGTGAGCCGATGGTCGACTCTATTTCTCGCCAATCTTGCCGATTAAAGCACTGAAGAAGATTGAAATCATTGAGGCAAGTAGGGAGGGCAAGCTCTCTGCAGCCCAAGGAAGGCATCTACCCGTGACTGCCTCTCACTGGCTACCCAACGGAAGGTCCCTACATTTGATCGATCTCTCTCTCTCTCTCTCTCTCTCTCTCTCTCTCTCTCTCCACTGTCGGACGATGGTGCCAGAGTTCTGGAGTCCTGGGTCTTGGGCAAGGTTGATGCAAATTGTGGATTCAATGATGTAGTTCACATTATGATGTGTTAATCTATTTGCTTCTTTTTTGTTGCTACTTTGAGTGACTTAGAATCAAGGCGGCCTGCAGATAATGAACACTGAGTTGAACTGAATATGCCTTTTTTTATGGCCCTGATTCTTTTTTGTTTTATATTCTATTTTTGCTTGGTTTTTGTTGCTGTTTACGTGTTTTTTTGCACATGGGGGGGGGCTGGTTGATCTTTTTCTTTGAATGGATCCCATGGATTTCTATGATTTGTGGCTGTCTGTGGGAAGATGAATCTCAGGGTTGTATACTGCATACATATTTCGAAAATAAAATACTTTGAATCTTCTGAATCTTTAGCAATAAATAATAAATGTAGCACAATTGAAGAAAGATTAAATTTCTAACCTATGAATGGAGTTTCAAGTGCTATTTTCAGGGAAAGTAATCTTCAATATTTTTAATAACAGAAGTAGTGAATAAGAAATTGATGTAACTTTTTCTCATTTTGATTTTGTCAATGAAGTCTGCAAATGTACAATGAGCATCCAACATTTTCTAAACTTCCAAAGTCCCAAGTGCTGATGTGCGAGGTTGCTATAAGTTTTGAAAAATAAATGCAGTTTCAGAATCATAATAACTGTAAGTTCCAGACCAGCATCTCCAGTACAAGTTAAATATTGCTTTTTGTATAGTGTCTCCCTACCAGACATCATTACCTCATGAATTAATGTAGGGTATTAAAGGTAAATAAATCTGGAAAAGATTGGATAGAGGACCTTTCTGTGGCAGTCTCAGGGCAATGGTATGGCAATGTGGGAATGGAAAATGCTCATCTGCTTTGTGTCAGCACAAGCTGACTACGGGAGACATACTGTGAAGCATTGTCAGCCAGCAGGAAGCACTGACGATTGCCATAAATACAATTCTCCTGCTAAATAAGGGCATCCCTATAAATACACCAGTATTACCTCTGTTTAATTGCTCACTTTGGTCATCAAAATAATAGTCTTTAAAACTGAACACATAAAATGCATAAATAGCTATAAATTGAGCTATAAATAGCTATAAATTGAGGGCTGCAAAATAGGATTTATATACAGCATCTGTAAATTTTTTTGTGTTTGTGTTATACATTGGTGTACTTGGTTTGGACACAATTGCCCCAGGGGCCTGTTTTCATGTCAAATGTCTCTTCTACCCTTTGAGAATTGGGGATTGTTTACTTTTCAAGTTAATTGACAAGAAATTACTGGAGTTCGTACTCAGTTGAAACCTGTGTTTCATATTCAATTTGATATAATTTCAACATTGTATCGATGAATCATATAGATAGTCCAATCATTTAAACTTTATTATTCTGTTTAATAAAACAACTAAGCAATCCACCCTCTAACCATACTGCAAACTATGCCTTTTAGAGAGCTTCATGTTCAGCTAGCTTAAAAGTAATTTGTATATCTGAATTACTCAAAGAATTGCAAATTAAGTGTTTTTATGGTACCAAAGATCTATTTCAATCAAGCCAACATCTCAGAAGAAAATTATCGTAAGAAAATTGTTGATTCTTCCCAAGGTACTATGCACGATAGACAGATGTTACACATACAAAGATGCACAGATATGGAGCTTGTAAAGGGAGAATGGGTACCTCATGAAAACAAAGGAGATTGGATGGTTAGGAAAAGCGGAGAGAGAGAGTGATGTGAGAAAGATAGGCAGGATGATCGTAACTAAAGCCGAGAAGAGGAGTAATTTGAGACTTGGAGAGTCAGACTGAGTTTGGTTATTGGAGTACTAAGGTCAAGATACCAAAGGATGCATTGGTGGAAGTGGTTGGTATACGAACAGGCCAGGCTTCAGTGGTGGAGGGGAAATGAGTCACCGGAGATGCAACCAAAGTTAAAATCCTGGCTTAAGGTCCCGGGCTCTGTTTGGTTAAATAAAAATTAGACAAGTGGAGTCCGTAAATGAACCAAGAACTTTGGGAGCAGGGTGTGAGGAATTGAGATCAGAAAATGCCTTGCTCATTCTTGTCACCGCAGGACAAGTGTATGCAAATTGAATCTGGCTCACATGACATCCAAATGTGCGAGGTATGCTGTTTGATGCTGTGATAGAAGTGCAGTGGCCTTTGTTTGCATAAAGTGGGCAGTTGGCGAGATTAAATCAAGAGCCTCAAGTGCCATAGCATCTTTATCTAATCCAGTCAACTGCATGCTTCATGTTCAAAGAATTCCGTTGTGTTTAGTGATCTGATTCTAGATGAAAATCTCCAGTACAACACAGAAACATTGCATTAGGCAAAAGAAGTTCTGGGCACTGTTTCACTTTCCTTGGAGTGTATATCCTGATTTAAATTATTCCTTTGTCCAAAATTAGACTGGCAATGTGATGACTGTTGTTTGACAGTCATCTATTATTTGGGTGAAATTCTGTGTTCTTCCTATTAAGGACATCCACGTTGAACAATACTTTAATCCAACCAAGCATTAAAAGCCATCCATGATCTGACCTTTGGGGGAATCAGCCTTGAAGGAGGAGGCTGCATCTGCCGTCCTCTGGAGCATTATTGGCAGCTTTGGGCATTCCTTTTCATCACTCCATTCACTGCATTTAGCAAAACGGAATAAAATAAAAAAGGCAAATATCAGCGACCTGGAAACAAAGGTTGTCGGTGATGAAGTCCCATCCATGGTCCAGACTGCGCTGCATAGGTAGGAGTTCCTGTCCAAGATCAAGATGTAGACCTTTGGCCAGATCTTCAGATGGGAAATGTTGCATTACCCCGGCACAGTTGGATGCAATCTTATGCAGACATACCAACATGCGTTGCTGCTTTCAGCATACTGACTGTTTCCTTTGCATAGAAGATGATGTAAGACCACCTTCAACATGGAAGTGCCTTGCTATGTACCTCTGTGCTTCAGTCCAAAGTTCCTCCCTCAATAGCTCTCCTCTTAAGGCAATGGATTGCCACATCTAGTGACAAACAGTTTCAAATACATGAAATCTGCTGCGGTACTCCAGCATATTGTTGTCCATTTGGTGGTCATGTAACCTGAGATAATCTCTCCTTTCACTAGGAAGTTTGTTTGATATCTCCCATCACTATGACAGGTTCAGTTCTGAAGTGCATGAGGACCCCGAGCAGACTGTTTTTGAGGTCTGGACCTTGCAAGAGCAGATTGGCAGTGATATGCCTTTAAACTGTGCACTTGAATCAAAGACAATTTGTTTTGTGCAGGTTTCTGGGTGGTAGACACCAATGTTGGGCAAATATTAATTTCCCTTCTTGGATCTGAAGGAGGAGATAGTTCTGCATGATTGTTCCTGAATTGTCTCTCCATGAAATCCACATAATGAGATCTTTCAGTTCTGGTTTCCTTCTGATTGTGAAACTGAGGAGCACGAGTCAACTGAGAACCTGCCCTCTATTGTTTGGAAAGTGAAAAGGAAGGGGAGCTACCAAACTTATCTTTGCTAAACTCTTTGTTCATGACACTCCAGGACGTTAGTCTAAAATGTGTTGACAGTAGGCTGATGAACACCATTGAGTCAGACTTCACCCACGATGACCCAACTCAGATCTAGTCATTGGGCACAAGGTACATTGTGCTGATCATTGTCCTCTTCACGTACTTTTTGTACATGGATGGTGTCCCTGCCAAACAACAGGAGAATCTCAGCAGAGGAGTCGGCTATAGCCTTAAGATGTGAATGACTGCGTGTTGCTTCAGGAGTTGGGATTTCATCCTGCTGTTGGGAACATGATCGTTCTTAATGAGGATTGGCAAGGATGTGATCTGGGATGGAAGCGCTGGTCCAGGTCTAAACGCACTGATCTGGTTGCTGACCATCTCTGTTGAGAGCCATTGCAGAAGCCCTCTGCATTCACCTCAATGCTCCTATCGACTCCACAACACATTCACTGGCTTTTCTGGCAACTTTGATGTCCCAGAGCCTATCCTTAGAATGCATGAGGAAACAGAACTTTGAAAACTGAGTATGGCAAAGAATGTTGACTTTACCAGCGATACATTTCTCTAATCATCTAAAATCACACATGCCTTTATTTGTTGCTCAGGCTGACAATTCTGGTAGATGTTGGCTAGCATATTTTAGATCAGGATTTCCCTTGGAAGTCTTTCCCACATTTCTCTGTGCTTGAGGAAGTAGCTCTATCTGATGGCTTTGTGCCATGCTCTGCTGTGGGAGTGCTGGAACCAGAAATGGCCGTGGGTCCTGGCCCTGAATGAAGTGCTGATATGCACCCGTCACTGTCACACTCAGCGCAGTGTATGATAGCTTTACAGACTTTTGCTTGGTGTGCTATTTGAAGCACAACATTTGAAACATATTGAATGCTCCTTTAGAAAGCATCTTGGTCTACAGCTGGTTTTTCTCTGAAACCTCTGCATTTCTTTAAGGTATGAAGTTTCTTATGGATGGGGCATTGTCTATTAGGGCTCATAAAAGAGTTTTCTACTTCAGTATTGCTGACTGATACGGTTTCTGATTTTCCATGCTTTTGCTGGATGCCTCTCTTTGAATGAGGTGTTACCAGAAGTTGAAAGCATAAAAATAGGGTCAGTTTGCATTCCTGCAAGGAGGCAGATGAATTCCACAAAGAATGAAAATGGCATATAGAGGGCATGGTGCTTCATTTTGTATATGAAGACTTCCGTTATCCACTCTTCTTGCATGTTCTCCACTTTAGGGTTTATTTCTCCTGGTGTGTTCAAGAAATTCATAGAATGCCCCAGAATTTCCTGCTGACTTCCTGCTGGAGGGTCTCGGCATGAAACTTCGACTGTCCCCTTTTCCATAGATGGTGCCTGGCCTGCTGAGCTCCCCAGCATTTTCTGTGTGTTGACCAGAAAGCAACCTTGGTTTTTTGAGGCTTGCAAGCTCCTGTAGCTTCTGTGCTTCTTTGTGTGAGAGCTCTAGAAAAATATCTAGTCTACTGAAGAGAGATTCTTTGACTGTCTCTGGAGAGTCATGGTATTTGTCCAGGCTCTGCATTTGGAAATGCACAGCTGGATTATTATTGTGAATTTTTCTAATCCTTCTGGGTGTTGCAGTGACTTCCCAGCAAGCCACTTACAGAGTTCGAGCTCCTCATTAGGCTAGAGACTTTGTTTTTCCATGGCATTGTGGAGCTTGACTTCCAGGACAGATAAGTGGCAGACTTATGGTCGAACACCTTTAGTCCTGCTGTGACTAGGTCTGGATGAGCAGATACCAAGCCAAATCTAATGCACCTGTTGCTCCTGAATGAGAGCATTGTGGAGACTGGTTTGCCAAGGGTGTGTACAGGGATGGATTGAAGTTCAGTCCACCCATGTTTGTGCAGATGGGACTGGCATCAGTAGCAACTCCTGTCTGAGGTCTTTGCTAAGTTCACAATATGGAAGGGGGAGCTGTGGGTCTTTGCTGCTGTAGACCTTGACTGTCAATACCTGTGCTGTGTGAAAGACATCTTGGCTGCGTAGTGTGAACAGCTTCTCCTTGTAGAGCTGAAGCACTGTTATTTTTGTCCAAAAATGAGTTTGGGCATATTCTTTAGTAAGATGCATTGGCTGTTGTGATGACAAAGCATGGCTGATCTGATTATAGACTCACCACTGTTTAAGTCATCTGCTGCTTCATACACCTTTACCTCTGCTAAGGCAGCCACATCTTCACACTCTACCTTGAGCTCACTTCATGTAGCCTCTCCAAATCTATGCATGGCTTCCCCATGTCTACACAAGCTTTTTCTATTTGCATCTTAACTTCATGCTTTGCATAAGCTGCTCTTATTCTTGTTGCTCAAGCTCTGGTGCCGACTTGTGCTGCAGCTATGCTAATTATGGTTTCGCTCGAGCGAATAATGAGTCACATTCTGACCTGACTAACAAGTCTTGGTAATCAATATTGCTTGGGTTTGAAGCTGGCATTATTATCGACAATATACAGATACAAATCCAGTCCACGGGCAACGTCTTTTAAGATGAGTTATCTTTTCACTCTACTTGCTGTGCATCTCTACAGTGGGTTAAACAGCTTCTCAGAAATCACCCAAAATGGAAGCTTTCTTCAGGGTTTTCAATGATATTTCTTACTTGTGAAACTCAGAAAGTTAAGTAAAAATATGTATTAAATTCGATAAGTAATCTTTGTGAATACAGTTGATTATTCTCAAAACTGCTGTTAACCAAGGTAATACACACTCGCAACACTCCATAACTATGCAGTGTAAGCAAGAGTAAACTTGCAGTGCAACGTTAAACTTAGACATAATTTTTTGGTCATTATGTGCCATGTTGTATGATGTAGACAATCATGGTCTTTCCATGACTGTGATGGTTCCTGGCAAATTTTCTACCGAATTGGTTTACCATTGCCTTCTTCTGGGCAGTGTCTTTACAGGTTGGGTGACCCCAGCCATTATCAGTACTCTTCAGCGATTGTCTGCCTGGCATCAGTGGTCACATAACCAGGACTTGTGATATGCACCAGCTGCTCATACGACCATCCACCACCTGCTCCCATGGCTTCACATGACCCTGATTGGGGTTGGGGGGGGGGGGGGGGGTTCTAAGCAGGTGCTGCACCTTTCCCAAGGGAGGCCTGTAGGCCAGCAGAGATGTAAGGAACTCCTTACACCTCCTTTGGTAGAGACACATCTCCACCCCACCACCATTTAAACATAATACTTCCATCAAAATATATATAGCCACTAAATATTTACCAATTCACTAGAAAATTAAGACTCACAGATATTGGTGTTTCAAGGGCAAATAAAGACTGGATGGAGGTAAGTGTTGTTCCACCATCCATCTAATCAAATCAAAACTAACCCACACTTGAAATTATATTTTAAAGAACAGCTTATGTATAAGAAACAATAAACACGAGAAAGTCTGCAGATGCTGGAACTCCATAGCAGCACACAGATCAGACAGCATCAGTGGAAATGAATAAACAGTCAACTTTTTGAGTTGAGCCTCTTCTTCAGGACTGAGAAGGAAGAGGGAAGAACCAGATTAAAAAGGGTGTGGTGGGGGGGGGGGGTTTAGGGAAGGAAGTTCGCTGGAAGGTGATAGGTGAAGTCAGGTGGGTGAGGAAGGTCAAAGGGTGGAGAAGAAGAAATCTGATTGGACAGGAAAGTGCACCATAGCAGAAAGGGAAGGAGGAGGGGACCCAGGGGTAAGTAATAGGTAGATGAGAAGAGATAAAAGGTCAGAGTGGAGAATAGAGAAGGGGGGTGGAAATTTCTTTACCAGAAGGATTATTCAATATTCATGTGATGAAGTGATTTTACTCATGTTAGTAAGTGATGTTGACACAAAATGAAAGGTACCACTAGAGACCAGAACAGTCACATTGAAGTAATCATTGGGGAAGGTAAAAATGAAACACACAACCCTAAGAAACCCCCTCCCTACCACCCTCCTGGCTGACGTACAGTCTGTGGAAGATGGAACTGAGGACCTCAGAGCGAGATTGCAGTACCAGAGGAACATTGGGAACAATTGTGTACTAGGCTTCACAGAGACATAGCTCACTGGACACAACAATCCAGCCTAAGAGCTTCACCATCCACTGCATGGACCAGATGGTAGGATCATGAAAAGGCAGAGGTGGTGATGTTTGCTTCATGATTAAATCTTCGTGGTGCGCAGATGTGGTAGTTGTTTCAGTCCTGCTCCCCTCATCTGGAATATCTGGCAATCAAGTGTCACCTATTCAATCTGCTATCTCCACCATCGTCCTGGAAGCAGTGGTCATTCCACCCCTGGTGAACGTCAGGCTGGTAATGAGCACTTTGATCAGCAATCACAAAACAACGCACCCTGATGCCTTCCTGATCATTGCAGATGATTTCAACCAGGCCATCTTGAAACAGTCTCTGACAAATTACCACCAATATGGCCCCTGTGGAACCAAACACTACATCACTGCTACACCACCATCAAGAAGAATTACCATGCCACCTCATGTCCTCACTTTCATGAACTTGATCACCTGGCTTTACTTCTACTTCCAGCATTTTGGCACAGAATGAGGACCAC
This sequence comes from Hypanus sabinus, assembly GCF_030144855.1. Lineage (NCBI taxonomy): Eukaryota > Metazoa > Chordata > Chondrichthyes > Myliobatiformes > Dasyatidae > Hypanus > Hypanus sabinus. The sequence continues at coordinate 44,524,596 of NC_082727.1, forward strand.
AGCACCAGTGGTGATGAGTGCAAAAGAGTGATAAAGAGATGTGTACGAGTATTTTTCAGGACTACTTTGAATCAGTAGAGTGGACCAGATTCAGGGATTCATCTTCCGATATGAATGAATATGCCACAGCCATCACTAAATTCATCAAGACCCAGTTGGATGAGTGTATGCTTTCAAGACGTTGGATCTGGTGATTTTGATCTGCAGGCTCTTTGGAAGTCAGGAATGAGGCATAGAACCTGGTGGTTATAACCATTTCATAAAGTATTACAGGAACAAATAATGAACAATAAAAGAGACAAAGAAAAAGGCGTTGTGGTTGTCTGATATTTAGATTAGAGATAAAGCACATTCTATTGAATAGATGTAACCAATAAAATAGTCAATGTAACTCAATGAAAATGGCATAACACCTGCTGCAGAAAAACTCAGAAACATCTAGAAAATACAGATTCATCTATACTACAATTACTGGAAAATTCACCGAACAATTAAACACACACAGATGATTATACAAAAATCATAAGCAAGCATAGGAAAATTAAACTACAAGAAACATAACACAATTCTACACCCTAATTCAAAAAAAGAACATACTGAGTTTTGCCTAACTAAGTGCTGAATGAAGCAGGAGATTTGCATTCTGCTGAAGGATAGATCTGTGGTGTTCAAGACTGATAATTCGGAAGTCTACAGGAAGTCTGGGCATGACCAATGGAGGGCCATTGTGAGAGTGAAAAGGCAATTCTGCGTGAATTTAGAGACCCAATCAGATACAGAACAGGTGTGGCAGGGATTCTTCCTACAAGGCAAAACCATACAGTATAAATGGCAGTGATGCTTCACTCCCCAATGAGCTCAATCAATGCCTTTTATTCACACCTAAAATGGGAAAATAACAGTATACCTGTGCAAATTATCACAACATTCTGTGGTCCATGATCTTTTCTGATGTCACACCATCTTTCAAGAGTGTGAACTCTAAAAAAGAATCAGGCCCTAATGGTGTACCTGGCTGGGTACTGAAAACCTGTGCTGAACTACCGGCTGGAGTTTTCAAGGATACATTGAATCTCTCACTGCTGCGGTCTGAAGTTCCCACCTGTTTCAAAAGGGCAGCAATTGTAATGGTACCCAAGAAGAGCAGGATGAACTGTCTCAATGACTATTGACCAGTAGCATTTGCATGTACAATAGTGAAGTGCTTCAAGAGTTTGGTTAGGGCTAGAGTTAACTCCTGCCTGAGCAAAGACCTGGACCCGCTGAAACTTGCCTGCTGCTGCAGAGAACAGATCTACAGAGACTACAATCTCACTAGCTGTCCATTTTGCTTTGTGTCAGGCTGCTGTTTTTCGATTAGAGCTCTGTGTTCAATAACATCGTTATTTCAGTATTAATCACCAAGCTTCTCAACCTTGGACTCTGTACTTCCTTCTGAAACTAGATCCTTGATTTCCTCATTGGAAGACTAGCTCAGTAATAACATCTCCTCCTCACTGACAGTCAACACTGGCACCCTTCAAATAAGTTTGCTTAGCCCATTACTCTGCTCCCTCAACACTCATGACATCATAGCTCAGATTAAATCATCTATACAGGACATTCATTCTGACAACCAAGTCCAGCTCCTGGCCTTCATGTGCAGCTCAGCTACTAAGCCCAGTTGACCTGACTCTACTGATAGGAGAATCCTGAATGAGAGCCAAATCCAAGATACCTCCTTCAGGCACCCAGTACCTCTCCTTGGTTCAGAATCCTTCCTCCAAACAGTATACAAGTCCTGAAGTCTTTTCGCTGTGAAGACCTGTTCCCTCTCAATAAACCAAGGTGGAAGCAGATCTGATGGTGGTGGGGGCTAAGAGGCTGGTGTAGACAGGTTTGAATTCAGAGAGTTGGAAGGAGGGGTTAATCTTTAGGGTCTTGAGAAGCTGCAGGGTGTAAGCCACTGGGTTTACATTCTTGAGAACGTTGAAGAGTCCAATGAACATGGATGCCAACTTTCTAGATTCCACTTGCAGAGGCAAATCATGAGTGGACATCCTGATCTGTTACCCAGGCTGTAAAGTGGGTCCCTGACTTCTCCTTTGGTTCACTTCGGTCTTGGCCTTGTGGGTAGAGGCCGTCAAAATCTCTCTTGCCCTAATCCTTTTTTGGCTGCAGAGCAGGATGAGACTTTCAACCTCAGGGACCCCAACCTTGGCTTCTTGTTCCATAAAGAGAGGTGGAGGATAAGCAACTGGCCTTTGAGCACTGACATCCCATGCACCAAGTGCTGCAAGGTGTTGTGGGTGATCTCTGCCTGCATCAAATGGCCACACTGCTCATCAGGTCTTTCTGAGGCTAAGCATCTTGGTTTTAAATCCTGGTTGGTCCACACCATCTGGCTGTTGGACTGTGGGTGAAACCCAGAGAAAAGGCTTGCTGTTGCCTCTCTCAGTTTACAGAATGCCCTCCAGAAATGTGATGTGAATTGTGGACCACGATCTGAGACAATGTCCACTGGAAGTCTCTGGATCCTGGAGACCTGGTCCAGGACAATTCTGGTCATCTCCGCCGCAGATGTTAGCTTCTCCAAGACAATGATCTTGCAGGCTTTCAAAAAACAATTGACCAGGTCCATGGAGATGTGTGCCCAAGGTCTTTCCAGGACAGGTAGCAGGTGGACGAGCCTATGAGGTTGGGTAGAGTGCTCCTTTATCTGAGTGCACTGCGTATGTGCCTGCACGTGCTGCTGTATCGTTTTATTCATTCTGGGCCACCAATATCTCCTCTTGATAAATCTGAGGGTCCTGGCAATCCCTAGGCGAGTGATCATTCTTGATGAATGTTCCCATTGGAGTACCTGGGAAGAGACTGAACTTGGAGTGAATGGCCGACCTGGAGGATATTCTTAGGAATCTCCCCTTGCACTTGGACCTTAAGAACAAGAATGTCAATTTCCCCAACGAATCGGTACTACCACCCTGGCATTGGGCAAAGTGATGGTGAGCTGCTTTTCTTGTTTCGGTTCATCAAACTGATGGGACAGGGCATCTGGCTTCTGGTTCTTTGATCCTGGTTGATGGATCAGGATGAAATCAAAGCGGCTAAAGAACAAAGACCACCTGGAATTCAGCCTCTTGGCCTTCTGAATATAAGCCAGGTTGTTGTGGTCAGTCCAACTGACAAAAGGGTTCTTGGCCCCCTCTATCCAGTGATGTCATTCCTCCAACACTAACAACTGAAAGAAGCTCCTGATCCCCAATGTCTTAGTTCCCCTCTACCAGGAGGATAGCCCCTGGAGAGGAATGCACAAGGGTGCCACTTACCATCTGAAGGTGATTGTTGGGACATGACAGCACCCACTCTGATATCTGAGGCGTCCAACTCCACTATGAAGGGAAGATTCAGGTTAGGAGAATCCAAGATTGGAGCTGTTGTGAACCACTGCTTGAGCTCCATTTCGGTAGTTCAGACAAGAGGTCCCATGGATCTTTTGGTTAGCGTGGTCAGCAGAGCTGCCACCAAGCTGGAGTTCCTGATGAGCTCTTGGTAGCAGTTTGCAAGCCCCAGGGATCATTGCACTTGTTTGTTACTGGATGGTGGTGGCCAGTCTCTGACTGTCTGTGTCTTGAGATTGCCATGGGAGATGATGAAACCCAAAAGTGAAACAGTCATCGCTTGAAACTCAGGGTTCTCCAACTTGACATAAAGTCCATTGTCTAGAAACCTCTTAAAAATGTCCCTGACCTGAGTGACATGCTCCTTCATGGTCTTTGAGAAGATTAGGATATCACCCAAGTAGATGAAAGCATACTTACGGGGTGTACCCCAGAGCATATAGGCTTGGAAAGTGCTGGAGCATACACAAGACTGAAGAGCGTTGTGAAGTTGGCACAGCTAGGAGCGTCTTGTAGCAGCTCCCCTGCTTGCAGCTGTACCTCACCCATGGGGAAGGCTTCAGAGTAAACCCCGAGGGGAAAATCTGAACTCTCTAAGATATTCCTATGTTGAATTCAACACTGACTGGCAACTCCAGCAATGTTGCTGGTGCCAAACTGTGTCGGTCTCGGCCATTCCTTTGGATTCACCAGATGCATGGAGAGAGGGAGCTACATGGGAAAAGCTTGATCTCCATATTGTACTGTCCTGGCTTGTGTATCTAGATAGTTAGGATATGACATCCATGGTCATCCCTGACCGATGGAAGCCTCAAATAAATTCACTGATGATACGGCCACTGTTGGTAAAATCTCAGATGGAAACATGGACGTAAACAGGAGTGAAATAGATTAGAAGGTCGAGTGATGTCACAACAAAAATCTCAAGGCCAAGGATTTGATAGTGCAATTCAGGAAGTGGAAGTTTGGAGAACACACACCAATCCTCATTGAGGGGTCAACAATAGAAAGGGTGAGGAGATTTATGTTTGGGTGTTGACATCTCAGAGAATCTGTCCTGGTCCAACACATTGGTGCAATCACACAGAAGACACAGCAGCTGCTCTACTTAGTTAGGAGTTGAGGAGATATGGCATGTTATCAAAGACTTTTACAAATTTCCATAGATAAACATTGTTGAGCATTGTGACTAGTTGTATCACAGCCTAGTATGGAACTTCCAATTAACAGATTTGCAAGAAGCTGCAGAGGGTTGAAAAGTGAGCCAGCACAATCATAGGCACAACCTTGAGGACATCTTCAAGAAACTGTGTCTCAAGAAGGTGTTAAGCACCCTCACCTTCTGCAGCATGCCTTCTTCTCTTTACTACCATCAGAAAGGAGATAAAGGATAAAGGATAAAGATAAAAGAAGATGCACACTCACCTATTCAGAAGCAATTTCATCCATTCTGTAATCAGACCCAAGTGGTCTATGAACACTATCTCATTATTCCTCTTTTTTCAACACTTTATTTATGTTGTATTTCTTAGTATTTTATGTCTTTGCACTGTACTGTTGTGGCAAAACAACAAATTTCACATCATGTAGACAGTTCAAATAACCAAGATTCGGATCCTAATGCCATTACCTCACCATTGTTACAAATGTAAATGTATTCAAATTGAAGTTATACAGTTTGTTTAAATTTGCATTAACAACATGATGAAGTCACAGGCTGTTAGCTGAGGGTACTTGGGAAACTAATGAGACCTTTTCAATTTCTATGCACACATCGTTTAACACTAAGATCCCAACATTTCTGCTGGCATTTCATTGCGACTCCACAGGCCATAATATTTCCAGTGTTTTCCACTGTAATCAAAACAGAAGACTAGAACTGATGCAACTTTAAACTATTTTTACCAAATCAGCACCATTGTAAAAAAATTCCCTATAATTCTAAGCGACTTTTTAATAGAGTACAAAACCATAATTATGGCTCAACAATATACTTGGGATTAAAATATCAGTTTTATTTATGATTTTTAAAAATCTATTCAGATTAGACATTTTGATGTATAAGGTGTCTTAAATGTTGAAAAATACTAGCATGGTTTATTTATGAATTTCAATTTCCACTTTAATCACTTCATTCAATATGTAAATAATGTTTAAAATGTTAACTAAAAATTGCTCTTTTTGACTCCTGCATTGTTGTCTATGATAATTTGATGATGACTTGGGAGGATGTTTAAATGCTAGGAATGTCCTCCAGCCATCACCAGAGAGTCACAGATGTTTGTTAAGTTTCTTGTATTTTGATCATTAGGTCTTTGTAAAAAACTTTGTGGTCAGCAATGATGGATTATTCTCCCCCAGTGATTGCATATTCCAGGCCCTCTTGTGACTACCTTTCTCTCAATGTATTTACCTTCTCCTTTGTCTTCAATATTCTCAATCATGCCATTCACCAGAAATTTGTGAAAGATAAGCTACTGCAGATTCCATATCGTATTTTCTTACCAACCATCCCAATGATTATCTCTTTGTCAAACAAAGCTTTGACAATTCCACAAGTCCACAACTTATGACTGTCGCTAAGCACAGCTCCAATTCCATATTCTATTTTGCTGATGACATCACTGGCATGGGCTGCATCAAAGGTGGAGATGAATCAGCGTATAGGAGGGAGATTAAAAATCTGGCAGAGCTGTGTCATAACAACAACTTCTTACTCAACATCAGCAAGACCAACGAGCTGATTATTGACTTCAGGAATAGGAAACCAGAGGTCCATGAACCAGTCTTCATTGGAGGATCAGAGGTGGAGAGGATCAGCAACCTTAAATTCCTAGGTTTTATTATTTTGGAGGACCTGACCTGGGCCCAGTATGCAAGTACAATTATGAAGAGCAAATGGCAGTGTCTGTACTTCCTTAAGAGCTTGCGGAGACTTGGCATGACACCTAAAACTTTGACAAACTTCTATAGCTGTGTAGTGAAGAGTATATTGGCTGGTGGCATCACAGCTTGATATGGAAACACCAATGACTTTGAATGGAAAATCCTACAAAAGTAGTGGATAAAGCCCAGTCCATTATGTGTAAAGCCGTCCCAACCATTGAGCACATCTACATGAAATGCTCTCGCAGGAAAGCAGCATCAACATCAGGGACCCCCCACCACACAGGACATGCTCTCTTTTCGCTGCTGCTATCAGTAAGAAGATACAAGAGCCTCAGGATTTACCCCACCAGGTGCAGGAACAGTTAATTCCCTTCAACCATCAGGCTCTTGAACCAAAGGGGGTAACTTCATCAACTTCACTTGCCCCATCATTGAATGTCTGAACAACTAATGGATTCACCTTCAAGGACTCTTCATCTCATGTTCTTGATACTTATTGCTTATTTATTTATTATCATTATTTCTTCTTTTTGTATTTGCACAGTTTGTTGTCTTCTGCATTCTGGTTGAACACCCTAGTTGGGTGGTCTTTCGTTGATTCTGTTATGGTTATTATTTTATAGAGTTATTGAGTATGCTCACAGGAAAACCAATCTCAGGGTTGTACATGATGACGTATCTGTACTTTGATAATAATATTTACTTTGAACTTGAACTTTGAATTCCTTTCTTCTCACCAGTGCTGGTCAGTATTTGCAGCTCTTACAGTATTTTTAAAGAGGAATTATGCTGTTTATATTGGCAGATGTTGCCATTGCTTTTGTATCTTACATTTTCAATAAAATATGATGTCAGTGTAGTACTTAGTGTGAATCATACACCACACCTACCTTCATTTCGTAGGCTGGAGCACTGCTACAGATTCTCTCTGATCAATTAATGATTATGTCCTTCTGCAAGGTGTCGACATGAAATGGCAACCATCTTTCTGCCTCAACAGATGTTGCCTGACCCATTGAATCTTACTAGCAGTGTTTTTTTTTTTGCTGCAGATTATAGTATCTGCAGTGCCTTGTGTCTCCTTTTTGACTTGCTGATACACAGCAAGCACCCCCATCTTCACCATTTCCCATCCCCTAGTCCCACTCTCATGTTATCTCCTTGCCAACCCATTGCTTCCCTCTGGTGCTCTCCCCCCTTTCTTCTTTCTTTCATGGCCTTCTGTCTCTTTCACCAATCAACTTCCTAGCTCTTTGCTTCATCCCTCCCTCTCCAAGTTTCCTCTCCCCCCACATTTCAAATCTCTTTTTTTTCCTCCAGTCCTGCCGAAGGGTTTTGGCCTTAAACGTTGACTGTAGTTTTTTCCATAGATGCTGCTTGGCCTGCTGAGTTCCTCCAGCATTTTGTGTGCATTGCTCAGATTTCCAGCATCTGAAGAATTCATCTTGTTTGTTAAGGAAACTTGGAAGTGTATGCCCTCGGGGAACTATTTGATAGAACAAATTGTTACATGACAACACATATCAACTTTCCTTAGGTTCTATTCTTCCCCTTGCACAGACCAGAGCCCAAAGCCTTTGCTGGCATGATTCTTCTACGAATTAACTTCTGGCTAGTTGATTGAATTTCATTTTCTTGGAGTGTTCCTTTCATTGCCAAAGGGGCTAATTTCCTTTGTTCTACTTCAACCTTTATGAGTTCCAACATGTCATCAGCAAATTTGGGCATGTTTGGAATAGAAATTTTGCAGTCCAAAAACTTGTAGTGCTCACAATCACATTTGTTTCCATCCACTGCTCATTACTTTGGAGAGAATGCAGTTAATATTTTGCTGTTCTTCACTGGAACTCATGGTACTTTTCCACCAAATGACAAATCCAGTAGTGCTTCCTGTTGATTAAAAGTTTATGTGGATTTTATCTGATTAGTTCTTAGAGTGCTATTAATAGTTTTGGAAAACACCTGTTACTTCCTCGGTCATAGTTACTGACCTCTTGCTCCAGCCTTCTGATTGAGCATAGAGTGTAGTATTCAACAATGAGTCCTTTCCAGAAAGAATGTTTCAGTATTTATGCAGTTGAATGAGAAAGAGAAGACAATTATAATTCATTCGCATTTTTAAAGTTACTTTTGAAGAATGGGCCTCCTTATTTTTAAAATATTATTTTGTAATTTCCACTGTTGGAAATTTATGGACTTGTTTGAAACTTGAGTCCTGATGAAAGGGCTCCATCAAAAATGTCAACTAATATTTCACTCTGTGGATGCTGCCTGACCTGCTGAGTTCCTTCAACTTTTAGTGTGTTGTCCCAGATTCCAGCACCTGCAGTCTCTAGTGTTCAGTCATACCACACAAGTTGCTCAGGAGCCAGTTCTCTGATTGACATTCAGTAAGGAATATTTCCTTTGAAGTTTTGTCAATTTTTAGGGCTAAACATACTCTGAAATCCATTCCATGGAAATTCAGTGACTTTACAAAGCAATCTGTTTACTGTTAATGACTGATGTTGAATTTCTAGGCAATGATGCACCATCAATAACTCACTCTGAGACATGAAGGCGAGATATCGGCTTTTATTGACTGGAAGAAGGAACAAGCAGTAGTTGACCACCATACTACATCCTGGAGACTGAGAGGCCGGGCTCAGGCCTCAATCGCCTTTATACCGGGGTCTGTGGGAGGAGCCACAGGAGCAATCAGCAGGGGGTGTGTCCAGACAGGTATATGTAGTTCACCACAGGCAAATATGCAGGATGGCATTGCTTTAATGGAAAAATCATCTCTAAAATCTGCCAACATCTGAATCATACACAAATTGCAATTTGAACCACATTATAGCTTTAAGGCAATAAGCTTTCATGCACCTGGATTCTTAGAAGTTGGAGACAAGGATGTCTGCACCTCCCAAGATTTGTCTCCCATTGTTATTCAAGGGAAGTAACTAAAATAAAAACCACACCAAAGAGAGAAAAACACAATTCATTCATTATTGTCTGACCACAGATGGGCTGCACAGTTGTTTTTGCCTTGGTATAGGGGGCCACTGAACATGTACCTGAGAAGCATTCTATTCCTTCATTGTTACTCTGTTGATATGGTAACAAGAAGCGCACCACACAGGTCATTGGGAGTTGTTCCAGCTGCAGTCATGACGGTGCCATTTTGTGATGAGGGGAAATTTAGATTGAAGCAGCTTGTAAATCAAATGATGATGGGATGACTCCTTCACACATTACATTCATTTGCAAAATGCTTACCAGAACCTGCTCCTGACACAGGATGTCTCTAGGAGGTGCATTGATTATAAGTAATCCAAGGTCATCTTTTAATTCATGCTAGAAACTCATGCTACTGGAATCCTGCTGAAGCTTGCAGCTAATTAACAAATTAGTTAGCACTGACTGGATGCTGAAATCATCAAATTGAGCAGAGGGCATGAAGATGGCATGTTGTCTACAATGGAATCACTGACACTATAATCTCCATATCTGTTTTTCTTTTTGAAGAGGGGACAAACATTGAATTTAGCTCCCTAATGGTTTAATACTCCAAGACAGAGCATGGCCTGAGACCCAGGTGAGGATAGTAACGACCAAGTGCTGGAGAATCCGAGACTAGAATTGAGACACAATACGAGGCTGAGGCGAGAACAGGTTCTAAACAAGGCGGCAGACAGGAATCCAAAGTAAAACTGAAAATTGAGTACCAGACCTCAGTTCTTTAAATATTAGAATCCCCTGCCAAAACATCACTGCCAATTAGCCTGAATCTTTAACAGGGCTGCTCCAGCTGTCCATATTCTGGAGATCAGAGCGTCTAACCCCTGGAAGCTGGTGCGGTCGTGTGCATATTGTAACACAGGGCGACACTCTACCTCTGGTAGTACTGGAAGTCATCAGTTCCCATTGAACAACTGCACAAATCAATTTGTTCTGAATGAGGAGTAAAATATCCATAGGAAAGCTACAGAATTCAATTTACTATCAGGATATTTAAAAACTGCTGTTATGCTTATATTTTTCTATCTGTTTTAGGCCCAAAGGTATTTCTAATTCCTTGGTACACCAAAGACAGGACAGTTTCCTTCCAATAAGCCAATAAGCCATCTCATTTCATTCCGAGACTGCCATTCCAAGCAAGGTCTTACAAATTCATTCTAAGTGTGCATGCCTGTGGTCACAATCATACAGCCTTTGTCATACAGTCACACAGCACAGACATGGGCTAGAATGCCTATCTAATCTAGTTCCATTTGCCTGTGCTTGCCCCATAATCCTTCACTATCCATGTTCTTGTCCAAGTATCTTTTAAATGTTTTTAATGTACCTTCCTCAGTAACTTCCTCTGGAAGCTCATTCCATATTCAAATCAACCTCGCGGTGAAAAAAAGTTACCCTTCTGGTTCCTCTCTCAGTCTAAATCTAGGCCATCAACTTCTAAATTCCACAATCCTGTGCAAAAGGCTGTGTGCATTCACCTTTTCTATTCCCTTCATAATTGTAGATCTCCTTGTAAGATCACCTTCTCCCCTAGGAATGAAGTCCCAATCTGTCCAACCTCTCTCTATAACTCAATCATTCAAGTCCCAGAAACATCCTCTTAAAACTTCTCTGCCTCTTTCCAGCTTAATGGCACATTACCTATATCTGGGTGAGCAGAAATGAACTCAATTTTCCAAATATGGCCCCACCAATGTCTTGTGTAGCTGCAGCATAATATTCCTTCACCTGTACTCAGTGTCTGACTGATGAAGGCCAGTATGCCAAATGCTTTCTTCACCACCGTATTTACCTATGACCCTATTTTTAAGGAACCATAGATAGAGCAAATGCTTTTTTCTGTTGGAGTAACGTAACGTTTTGGACAAACCATTTATCAATTATGAGTAATATCAAAAAAGTAATATACTTGATGTACTTAAAATACACATTCAGCTTTTTAGGAACAGTTTCTTCCCCTCTGCCATCAGATTTCTGAAAGGTCCACAAACCCATGAACGCTACTTCACCATTTTTCACTCTTTTTACACTAGTTTTTTTAAAATGTTTTCTTATTGTACCTTATCTGGCATATGGGGTGTCCAGGGAGGGGTAGCCCCTTTGGTGAAGGGGTGTGTCATGTCCATTCTGGGGCAACTCACTCATCTTTGGTCCCCACCAGCACTCACTCGTGGCTCCAAGTAGCTGTTTGCATGCAACAGTGGTCACACCCCACTATAACTGCTTTGATAAGCAGGCTAAACCAGGTGATGGTAGCTGGTGACCTCATGCCATAGTGATGCTTGTCCTAGAATGTGACACCAGCTCCAGCGGATTGGGCCGATGAGATCCAACAGCCAGGAAAGTGGTACTGCAACACTCTGCGGAGAAATCATCATGGCTATCCACTACAACCAAGGAAGACCCCAGTTTATCACACTTATTTGTACCACTGGATGCAGGCTTCTGAGGTCGAGGGAGTGGATCTGCTCCGGAGCAACAGGTTTCCCAATTTAAAAAACCCTTCTGCACAAGTTTCCTGTCGTAATCGGACATAATAACAACCATAAAAACTTGTGACTTACATTTGTTTTTATGTATTACGCTGTACTGCCTCTGTAAAACAAAAAATTTCACAACATATATCAGTGATAATAAACCTGATTCTGACATAAAGTAAAAATTATTAAATGCTAACTTTCAGTTACAAGAATTACTCTCTTATCCAAGTCAGAGTTCACAGGGAGCAGCCCAATTGTTGGAGTATATCATCACCTCTGAGGGAGATTCTTAGTTAGAACAAACCATTCAGATGGCCAGAAAAAACTCTGGTACTTCAGTATATTTAGACATAATTCCTCTGGTGCTCCAGGCAACATTTATTCAATACCTTGTTACCGCCTTAGTGTTCATTTTAGAATATTGATGTATGCAAATATTCTGCTGTGCTTCAATGTAATACAATATACATTTTAAAAATGATTTAATTGATTTCATAATGCTTTGGGGCACTCTAAGGCATTGAAAGCCATAATAATAAGCCACATAATTTGTTTTCTTTGAAATGGCTTCCAATTACTCCTTTAATTGATTCTGACAACTGAACATGGTGCAGAAGGCACGTTGAATTTGCATATCTCCAAATTCAATTTATAACAGATTGATTCATGATCACGGGTGTCAACCAGGGTGTTAAGTATGAAAGCAATGAAGTGAACAGAAGAACAGGAAGACCAGGGATACAGCTCTGGAGTAACAACGTGTCACATCCACCAGGTTCCTTGGGCAGCATCTTCAAAAGCTATGACTTCTACCAGCCAGAAGGACAAGTGCTGAAAAAGAATTGAAGCCCTACAACCAGCAGTTTCCCTCCAGGACGCAAGCCACTGTGACCTGGAAATGTATCCTTTCCTTTAATGCTGCTGGGTCAAAATCCCAGAACCCCAATATTCGTAGGATTGTGGGTATTACACAGACCTCAAGGACTGTAGTAGTTCCTGAAGGAGGCACAATGCCACTGTGATGCACCATCAATAACTCTCTGAGACGTGACGCGAGATATCGGCTTTTATTGACTGGAAGAAAGAACAAGCAGTAGTTGACCACCATACTACATCCTGGAGACTGAGGGCAGGGCTCAGGCCTCAATTGCCTTTATACCGGGGTCTGTGGGAGGAGCCACGGTCAGTGGGAGGGCCACAGGAGCAGTCAGCGGGGGGGGGGGCGTGCCCAGACAGGTAGATGTAGTTCACCACATGCTGTCTCAAGGGCAACTTGAGAGGGGCGATTAAATACTGACTTAGCCTTTGATTGAACAAAACAGAATCCACTTCATGAACACACTAATCAGAACTAGAATCTGATTTATTGCCACTGGTTTTTATGATGTGAAACTTGCATGTTTTGTGGCAGCAGTACAGTGAAAGCAAGTAATTGCTACTTGTGGCAGAGACAGTGGTAGAACAAATTTTGGTCACACACACACACACACACACACACCTTCTATTATTATAAGTGTTAACTCTGGTAAAAAAAAATTCAGTCAAGATTCAAACACTTGGAGGTGCACTGTTTTGAGCCACTGAGATACTTGAACACCAAAAAAAAAACACAGAAGAGAGCCTTTGAAAAGATCACGGTCACCTGTTATGTATTCTGGGCCTAGTCAATTCTAGCAGCAGGCTTTTCAATACATTCAGTCTGTGCCTGCTGTGCTTTACATACAAATGTGAAGAGTAATGAGATAGTATTACATCATCCACAGCACAGGATGCTCCAGATCCAAACCCTTGTGGGAATTTAGGAAAAAGTTATTTGAGATAATGCTGCAATAGAAATTGTGCAAGTAGGTTCTGAAAACTTCAAAATGTGCTTTTCTCAAAGGCATTAAGCTGTTTCATTCCATGTTGCCTTTAAGCAATGGCTGTTCAATTAATAATAAATTGAAAAACTGTATTTTGCCTTCAGTTTAAGAATAGCTTGTGCAATTCATTAGGTCAAAAGTAAGAGAAGTGACAGATTCTGTCACTCATTCTGCACTCTTTGTGTTGTGTGCCGTGCCAAGCAGGAGATGGCAGTAGAGGCCACAGAAGTTTACCTGGGGTAGAGAGGACAGTGTGAACTAAAGTTTCACTAGTGGGGCATTGTTTATTCCTTTCAGCTTCCCAGACAACACCAGTAGACGTCCAGCCTAGTTAGTGGAAAAAAACAGGAAACTAAAGGTCTGGCAAGGCCAGAGAAAAATCAAAAACATATCAAACAGTAAGGAGAATTACTTAATAAGGAAACATTTACGGATCTAGTCTTGGTTTTTGATTTTATATATTTAATGATACAGTTGCATGTATATGCCACTTCAAAAGATAATTTTTTTTCCATGGGTAAGCTAACTTTAAATTAAATAAAATTGTGGGATATGAACATCAAGCCAGCAGCAGAGTATGTTGTAATTAAAGCAATCTTGCGTTCAAGACAGAAAGCTATTTTTAAAGTCTAAAATTAAGGAGGTGTGACTACATTTTAGTTATGGTGGTTAAGTAGAAAAATAATCTGCAATTGTATATTTCAAGGGGTGGCACGATAGCAACTCAGTTAGCAGAGCGCTATTACAGTGCTAGCGACTCCGGTTCAATGCTGCTGTCTGTAAGTTTATACATTTTCCCTGCGACGGTGTGGGTGTCCTCTGTGTGCTCCATTTCCCTCCCACACCCCAAAGATGAATTGGTCAGTTGGTTAATGGATCCATTGCTGTAATTGGGCAGTGTGGGCTTTTTGGGTCAGAATAGATGGTTACAATACTGTATCATTATATAAGTAAATAAACAGAAATAGACACATTATTAATTTGATTAAAAGAACCTTTTTGTTACCTCATTCATTAATAAAATTAGTTATATTGCATATTTAATATTTCCATAATATTTGAGTAATATTATTGGATTAAACAGTCTTTGTTGTTTAAATAATTCATTATGTGTTATATTGTAAAAGTATGTGAATGGCATACGTCATTTTGCTGCCACGTCACATGTGTGTACCTCGCTAGAGTAAAAATGAAACTAAGCACAGGCATCTCCTGTCTCCGTGCTTTTCATTCAATTAGTTTTATATTTTGGCATTATAAAACATAATAGTGGCAACAAGGAAGTGTTGAATGAATCCAAGACAACTATCCACCAGTTGAAATGCAGTGAGACATTCAAATTTTTTTCAAAAAGACAGAAAATAGATGAATTCACGTGTTGCTAGACAGTGAGTACTGGGTGGTAGTGATTACAAATAAATGAAAAGGAACACAGAAGTAAATGGCTACAAAAGGAAAGATAGATGCATTTGATTGCACAATTGTCAACTAGCTAATACGTAGAGAGAAAATTGAATGGTATATTAAAGCAAATGGAAAAGACAATGAGAAAAGAGTGCCAGGTGTGCTGTGTGGTATTGGTGGAAGAGCATACAGTTTGCTTAGAAGTTTAACAGCTACAACAAAACCAACCAAAAATGAGCTTTGTTGATCTTCTCAAAGTAATGCAGGAACATTTACAACCAAAAGCATTGTTGATTGCAGAATGCCTAATTTAACTTTTGTGGTTGAATTGAAGAGATTGTTTGAGCATTATCAGTTCAGGTATGGGCTTAATGATGTACTGAGAGAACTATTCATTTGTGGAATCTTACAAGAAAGCATTCAAACATGGCTCCTAACTGAAGCACAATTCACATTTAAAAAAGCAGTTGAAATTACTTTATCAATGGAAACAGAGCAGTAGAAAGTGATGCAATTGAATTGCAGTCAGGAATGAAAGTGAGCATGAACAAAATTGCAACATCTGAACAGAAACTTACCTGCTGAGATTGGAAGACCACAATCTCTGAGGATTGGTGATAATATCTCCTCCTCACTGACAATCAACACTGGTGCAGCTCAGTGGTGTGTGCTTAGCCCACTGCTTTACTCTCTATATACCCATGACTGTGTGGCTTGGCATAACTCAAATACCATCTATAAATTTGCTGATGATACAACGAATGTTGGTAGAATCTCAGATGGAGACAAGAGGTGTACAGGAGTGAGATACATTAATTGGAGTGGTGTCGCAGCAACAACTTGCTTTCAATGTCAGAAAGATGAAAGAGCGGATTATGGACTTCAGGGAAGGTAAGATGAAGGAACACATACCAATCCTCATAGAGGGATCAGAACTGGAGGGAGTGAGCAGTTTCAAGCTCCTGGGTGCCAAGATCTCTGAAGACCTAACCTGGTCCCAAAATATTGATGCAGCTATAAAGAAAGCAAAACAGCGACTAAACTTGATTAGGAGCTTGAAGAGATTTGGTATGTCAACAAAAACACTCAAAAAATGTGGAGAGCATTCTGACAGGCTGCATCACTTGCTGATATACTGGGCGAGGGGGGTGCTACTGCACAGGACGGCAAAAAGCTGCAGAGGGTCATAAATTTTGTTGGCTCCATCTTGGGTACTAGCCTACAAAGTACCCGAGACATCTTCAAGGAGCAGTTTCTCAGAAAGACAGCATCTATCATTAAGGACCCTAGCACCCAGGGCATGCCCTTTTCTCATTGTTACCATCAGGTAGGAGGTACAGAAGCCTGAAGGCACACACTCAGTGATTTAGGAACAGCTTCTTCCCCTCTGCCACCTGATTCCTAAATGGCCTATGAATACACTCTGCCCAGGATAAACATAGAAACATAGAAAACTTACAGCACAATACAGGCCCTTTGGCACACAATGCTGTGCCAAACATAGACAATAGGCAATAGGTGCAGAAGTAGACCATTCGGCCCCTCGAGTCTGCACCGCCATTCTGAGATCATGGCTGATCATTCACTATCAATACCCAGTCCCTGCCTTGTCCCCATATCCCTTGATTCCCCTATCCATCAGATATCTATCTAGCTCCTTCTTGAAAGCATCCAGAGAATTGGCCTCCACCGTCTTCCGAGGTAGTGCATTCCACACCTGCACAACTCTCTGGGAGAAGAAGCTCTTCCTCAACTCTGTTTTAAATAACTGACCTCTTATTCTCAATCCATGCCCTCTGGTACTGGACTCTCCCAACATCTGGAACATATTTCCTGCCTCAATCCTATCAAATCCTTTAATTATCTTAAACGTTTCAATCAGATCCCCTCTCAATCTCCTCAATTCCAGCGTGTACAAGCCCAATCTCTCCAATCTCTCTGCGTAAGACAGCCCTGCCATCCCAGGAATCAACCTAGTGAATCTATGCTGCACTTCCTCAACTGCCAGAATGTCCTTCCTTAAACCTGGAGACCAAAACTGTACACAATATTCCAGGTCTGGTCTCACCAGGGCCCTGTACAAATGCAAAAGGACATCCTTGCTCTTGTATTCAATTCCCCTTGTAACAAAGGCCAACATTCCATTTGCCCTCTTCACTGCCTGTTGCACTTGCTCATTCACCTTCATTGACTGGTGAACTAGGACTCATAGGTCTCTTTGCATTTCTCCCTTATCTAACTCTACTCCGTTCAGACAATACTCTGCCCTCTTGTTCCTGCTTCCAAAGTGGATAACTTCACATTTATTCACATTGAATGACATCTGCCAAGTATCTGCCCACTCACCCAGCCTATCCAAGTCTCCCTGTATTCTCCTAACGTCCTCTTCGCATGTCACACTGCCACCCAGTTTAGTATCGTCAGCAAACTTGCTGATATAGTTTTCAATGCCCTCATCTAAATCATTGACATAAATCGTAAAGAGCTGTGGTCCCAATACAGAGCCCTATGGTACCCCACTAGTCACCTCCAGCCAGTCCGAGAAACACCCATTCACTGCTACCCTTTGCTTTCTATCTGCCAACCAGTTTTCTATCCATGTTGAAACCCTGCCCCCAATGCCATGAGCTCTGATTTTACTCACCAATCTCCTATGTGGCACCTTATCGAATGCCTTCTGAAAATCTAGGTATACAACATCCACTGGCTTACCCTCGTCTAACATCCTTGTTACACCCTCAAAAAACTCCAACGGATTAGTCAAGCATGATTTGCCCTTGGTAAATCCATGCTGGCTCGGCCTAATCCTATTTCTGCCATCTAGATGTGCCACTATTTCGTCCTTAATAATGGACTCAAGCATCTTCCCCACGACTGACGTTAGGCTAACAGGGCGATAGTTCTCCGTTTTCTCCTTCCCTCCCTTCTTGAAAAGTGGGATAACATTAGCCACTCTCCAACCTTCAGGAACTGATCCTGAATCTAAGGAACATTGGAAAATGATTACCAATGCATCCGCAATTTCCTGAGCCACCTCTTTTAGAACCCTCGGATGCAGACCATCTGGACCCAGGGATTTATTAGCCTTCAGTCCTACCAGTCTACTCATCACAGTTTCTTTCCTAATGTCAATCTGTCTCAATTCCTCTGATATCTTATGACCCTGGCCCATCCATACATCTGGGAGATTGCTTGTGTCCTCCCTGGTGAAGACAGATCTAAAGTACGCATTAAATTCTGTTGCCATTTCCCTGTTTCCCATAACAATTTCTCCCAATTCATTCTTCAAGGGGCCAACATTGTTCTTAACTATCTTCTTTCTCTTCACATAGCTAAAAAAGCTTTTGCTATCCCCTTTTATATTCCTGGCTAGACTGAGCTCATACCTGATTTTTTCTCTCCGTATTGCTTTTTTAGTTAAGATCTGCTGCTCCTTAAAACTTTCCCAATCATCTGTATTCCCACTCATCTTAGCCCTGTCATACTTCTTTTTCTTTAATGCTATACAATCTCTGACTTCCTTTGTCAACCACTGTGGCCCCTTCCCCCTCTTTGAATCCTTCCTTCTCATTGGAATGAACTGCTTTTGCATCTTTTGTATTATGCCCACGAATATCTGCCACTGCTGATCCGCTGTAAACATGTAGTTACTTAGAAATTAACTAAGGTTACCCATAGCCCTCTACTTTTCTAAGTTCCAGATTCAGGACTCTCTTAAAAGACCCTATCATATCCGCCTCCACCGCTGGTGCTGGAAGCCCATTCCATGCACTCACCACTCTCTGTGTAAAAAACTTAACCCAGACATCACCTCTGTACCTATTTCCCAGCACCCTAGAACTGTGCCCTCTTGTGGCAGCCATTTCAGCCCTGGGTAAAAGCCTCTGACTACCCACATGATCAATGGCTCTCATCAGCTTATACACCTCTATTAGGTCACCTCTCATCCTCCTTCGTTCCAAGGAGAAAAGGCCGAGTTCACTCAACCTATTCTCATAGGGCATGCTCCCCAATCCCGGCAACATCCTTGTAAATCTCCTCTGCACCCTTTCTATAGTTTCCGCATCCTTCCTGTAGTGAGATGACCAGAACTGAGCCCAGTACTCCAAATGGGGCCTGACCAGGGTTGCATATAGCTGTAACATTACCTCTCGGTTCTTAAACTCTATCCCACGATTGATGAAGGCCATTACACTGTATGCCTTCTTAACCACAGAGTCAACCTGCACAGTATCTTTGAGTGTCCTATGGACTCAGATCCCAAGATCCCCCTGATCCTCCACACTGCCAAGAGTCTTGCCATTAATACTATATTCTGCCATCACATTTGACCTACCAAAATGGACCACCTCACACTTAACTGGGTTGAATTCCATCTGCCACTTCTCAGCCCAGTTTTGCATCCTATCAATGTCCGGCTGTGACCTCTGACAGCCCTCCACACTATCCACAACACCTCCAACCTTCGTGTCATCAGCAAATTTACTAACCCATCCTTCCACTTCCTCATCCAGGTCATTTATAAAAAAATCACAAAGAGAAGGTGTCCCAGAACAGATCCCTGAGGCACACCCCTGGTGATCGACCTCCATGCAGAATATGACCCATCTACAACCACTCTTTGCCTTCTGTGGGCAAGCCAGTTCTGGATCCACAAAGCAATGTCCCCTTTGATCCCATACCTCCTTACTTTCTCAGAAGCCTTGCATGGGGTACCTTATCAAATGCCTTGCTGAAATCCATATACACTACATCTACTGCTCTTCCTTCATCAATGTGTTTAGTCACATCCTCAAAAAATTCAGTCAGGCTCGAAAGGCATGACCTGCCTTTGACAAAGCCATGTTGACTATTCCAAAACATATTATGCCTCTCCAAATGTTCCTAAATTCTGCCTCTCAGGATCTTTTACATCAACTTGCCAACCACTGAAGTAAGACTCACTGGTCTATAATTTGTTGGGCTATCTCTACACTCTTTCTTGAATAAGGGAACAATATCTGCAATTCTCCAATCCTTCGGAACCTCTCCTGTCCCCAATGATGATGCAAAGATCATTGTCAGAGGCTCAGCAACCTCCTCCCTTGCCTCCAACAGTAGCCTGGGGTACGTCTCATCTGGTCCCGGAGACTTATCCAACTTGATGCTTTCCAAAAGCTCCAGCACGTCCTTTCTTGATGTTTATATGCTCAAGTTTTTCAATCCTCCCTACAATCACCAAGATCCTTTTCCATAGTGAATGCTGAAGCAAAGTATTCATTAAATACCTCTGCTATCTCCTTCAGTTCCATACACTCTTTTCCACTGTCACACTTGATTGGTTGTATTCTCTCACATTTTATCCTCTTGCTCTTCACATATTTGTAGAATGCCTAGGGGGTTTTCCATAATCCTGCTCGCTAAGGCCTTTGCATGACCCCTTCTGGCTCTCCTAATTTCATTCTTAAGATCCTTCCTGCTAGCCTTATAAGCTTCTAGATCTCTATCATTACCTTGTTTTTTTGAACCTTATACATAAGCTCTTCTTTTCTTCTTGACTAGATTTTCAACAGCCTTTGTTCACCGCAATTCCTGTACCCTAATGTTCTTTCCCTGTCTCATTGGAACATAACTATGCAGAAAGCTACGCAAATACCTCCAGAACCTTTGCCACATTTCTTCCATACATTTCCCTGAGAAAATCTCTTCCCAACTTATGCTTCCAAGTTCCTGCCTGATAGCTTCATATTTCCCCTTAATCCAATTAAATGCTTTCCTACCTTGTCTGTTGCTATTCAATGCTATGGTAAAGGAGATAGAATTGTGATCACTATCTCCAAAATGCTCTCCCACTGACAGACCTGACCAGGCTAATTTCCCAATACCAGATCAAGTACAGCCTCTCCTCTTGTAGGCTTATCTACATATTGTGTCAGGAAACCTTCCTGAACACAACTAACAAACTCTACCCCATCTAAACCCTTTGCTCTAGGGAGATGCCAATCAATATTTGGGAAATTAAAATCTCCCACCACGACAACCTTGTTAATATTACATCTTTCCAGAATCTGTCTCCCTATCTGCTCCTTGATGTCTCTGTTACTATTGGGTGGTCTATAAAAATCACCCAGTCAAGTTATTGACCTCTTCCTGTTTCTAACTTCCACTCAGCGGACAATCCCTCCATGACTCCCTCCTTTTCTGCAGCCTTGACACCATCTCTGATCAACAGTGCCACACCCTACCACCTCTTTTGCATCCCTCCCTGTCCTTTCTGAAACGTCTATGGCCTGGCACTATTAGTAACCATTCCTGCTCTTGAGCCATCCAGGTCCCTGTAATGGCCACAACATCATAGCTTCCAGTGCTGATCCACACTCTCAGCTCATCCGCTTTGTTCATGATACTCCTTGCATTAAAATAGACACATCTCAAACCATCAGTCTGAGCGCATCCCTTCTCCGTCACCTGCCTATCCTCCCTCTCGCACCGTCTACAAGCTTTTTCTATTTTTGAGCCAACAGCCCCTTCCTCTGTCTGTTAAGTTCGGTTCCCACTTCCCAGCAGTTCTAGTTTAAACTCTCTCCAATAGCCTCAGCAAACCTCCCTGCCAGGATATTGCCCACCCCCCAGACTCAAGTGCGACCTATCCTTTTTGTACAGGTCATGCCTGCCCCAAAACAGGTCCCAATGATCTAGAAATCTGAATCCCTGCCCCCTGCTCCAATCCCTCAGCCACGCATTTATCCTCCACCTCACTCTATTCCTATTCTCACTGTCGTGTGGCACAGGCAGTAATGCCGAGATTACTACTTTTGAAGTTCTGCTTCTCAACTTCCTTCCTAACTCCCTGTAGTCTGCTTTCAGCGCCTCCTCCCTTTTCCTGCCTATTTTGTTGGTACCAATATGTACCACAACCTCTGGCTGTTCACCTTCCCACTTCAGGATATCGTGGACGTAATCAGGAACATCCCAGACCCTGGCACATGGGAGGCAAACTACCATCTGCATTTCTTTCCTTCATCAACAGAATTGCCTGTCTGACCCCCTAACTATAGAGTCTTCTATTACTGCTGCCTTCTTCCTTTCCCTACCCTTCTGAGCCACAGGGCCAGACTCTGTGCCAGTGGCACGGCCACTGTTGCTTCCCCCAGGTAGGCCTTTCCTCCCAACAGTACTCAAACAGGAATACTTACTGTTAAGGGGCACAGCCACAGGGTTACTCTTTAGTATCTGACCCTTGCCCTTCCCTCTTCTGACTGTTACCCACTTATCTGTCTTCTGAGGCCCTGGTGTGACTATTTAGTTCCTCTCTATCACCTCCTCACTTTCCCTGTTCAGATGAAGGTCATCGAGCTGCATGTCCAGTTCCTTAAAGCTGTCCCTAAGGAGCTGCAGCTTGACGCAGCTGACACAAATGTGGCTGTCTGGGAGGCTGGGAGTCTCCTGGACATCCCATGTCTGACACGTAGTGCAGAACAGTGGCCTCAGAGACATACTTCCTGTTTCTATTCTTCACAGATAACCTACCTGGCCTCGAACCGTTATCACCGTTATCAAGAGTATCTTTGCAAATCTTTCTGGAGGGAGATAGAAGCAGAGTCTAAAGCTTGTCTCACCATAAACACTCACAAAGGCTTTATCCCTATAATGGGGTAGTATCTGTTCCAGTGGTCTGGCAGAAAGCTGCCAGGCTGCCTAGGCACTACGTGTTACCTGGATGAATCACCGTTACCAATAAGGATGGAAAGGAGCATGTCCAAAATCTCAAGACAGTGTTAAAAAGTTTAGAAGATTATAGTCTCAGAGCACAGCACAACAAGTGTGAATTCTTTAAACCGAGCATCATTTACTGTGGTCACACCATCGTTGCACAAGGATTACACGTGTGCTCACAAAATTCAAAAAATAGTGGATGCCCCAAGGCCAAAGGATGTACCACAGATGCTGTTCATTTTAAGATTTACCAATTACTATAACAGATTCCTGTCAAACCTGGCTAATGTGCTCCCTGAACCCATTACCACAGGTCAGGAAGAAGTGGCAATGGACAAGGTACTGTAGTTATTAAAAGGGGAAAGGAAATGGTGACATCAGACTCTGTACTCACACATCATGATTTACACTGTCCAGTGAAACTTGCCTGTGGTGCCTCATCTGATGGTAGAGGTGTAGTCATGTCATATGTTATGAGTGATGGAAGTGAACGCCCCATTAGCTTTTGCATCACATTCCCTTACTGCTGCAGAGAAAAATTATTTACAGATTGACTTTGAGTGTGATTTGTGGTGTAAAACATTACAACCAGTACTTGTATGGGAGAGAGTTTACCTTCATTACTGATCATCAACCACCAGTGTCCATTTTTAATCCACAGAAGGGTGTTCCACTAACAACATCAGCATGAATGCAGACAGGTTATCTGTTTCTTGGAGGTCACAAGTACAAGATAGAATTCCAGAGAATGGCTAATCATGGAAATGCTTGATAAATTGTTCCATTTGCATTTGGAAAAGTAAATACCTGAAAAATGTACAAAAGAGGACACTCCTCTTGATGTGAGATGGTGACGTTGACCCAGGCCTGAGAGGCCAGCGTCGCGTATTTGAATGCCTTACAAGTTGTGGAAATCAAAGGGAAACTAGAAAAGACCCCTCACTGTTTCAGATTCACAAGGCCACCCAAAATGTCTGGAATCTGCAGCAGAAACTCCAGCTCCCCAATTTTTACCATCACTAGTATGAACTTGTCCTTGACAGAGATTGTTTTCTCTGGGGATTGAAAGTTATTGTACCATCCAAGTTGAGAGCTAAAATGTTGGAGGAGGTACATGCTGGTCATCTGTGCGTGGTCAAAATGAAAACATTGGCTTGAAGCTTTATCCTGGTGGTCTGGGATAGATCAGCAGATCAAGCAGCTTGCCATGCAATATTTGGGATGCCAACATGCCTAGAAGATGCCAAGAGCAGTGCCTCTCCATCTTTGAGGATGGCCCACATTGCCCTCGCAGAGGATTCATGTGGATTTTGCCAGACCATTCATGGGCACAAATTACTTTGTAGTAGTGGATGCAGCTATAAATTAGCCAGAAGTGTTTCCAATAGCTTTGCACTACCCCTTGCACACTGTTGATGTGTTGAGGAGCCTCTTCTCAAGGACTGGTGTTCCAGAACACCTACTCAGTGACAATGGACCACAGTTTATTGCAGAACCCTAATGCATTCATGAACATGTATGGAAAGACATATTGCATCTGCTCGGTACCACCCAGCTACAAATGGCATGGTGGGAAGGTTTGTCGAGAGGCCAAAGAATGCACTGTGAGCAATGTCAGTGGAACTCACTACACTGACATTGAATCTGGATGATGGGGTCGTAAATTGGATTAGTAAATATGCCGATGATACTAAGGTAGGAGGTATTGTGGATAATGAGGTGGGTTTTCAAAGCTTGCAGGGAGATTTATGCCGGTTAGAAGAATGGGCTGAACGTTGGCAGATGGAGTTTAATGCTGAGAAGTGTGAGGTTCTACATTTTGGCAGGAATAATCCAAATAGAACATACAGGGTAAATGGTAGGGCATTGAGGAATGCAGTGGAACAGAGAGATCTAGGAATAACAGTGCATAGTTCCCTGAAGGTTGAGTCTCATGTAGATAGGGTGGTGAAGAAGGCTTTTGGAACGCTGGCCTTTATAAATCAGAGCATTGAGTACAGAAGTTGGGATGTAATGTTAAAATTGTACAAGGCTTTGGTATGGCCAAATTTAGAATATTGTGTACAGTTCTGGTCACTGAATTATAGGAAAGATATCAATAAATTAGAGAGAGTGCAGAGACGATTTACTAGGACGTTACCTGGGTTTCAACACTTAAGTTACAGGGAAACTTTGAACAAGTTAGGTCTCTATTCATTGGAGCGTAGAAGGTTGAGGGGGGATTTGATCGAGATATTTAAAATTTTGAGAGGGATAGATAGAGTTGACGTGAATAGGCTGTTTCCATTGAGGGTAGGGGAGATTCAAACGAGAGGACATGATTTGAAAGTTAGGGGGCAGAAGTTTAAGGGAAACACGAGGGGGTATTTCTTTACTCAGAGAGTGATAGCTGTGTGGAATGAGCTTCCTGTAGAAGTAGTAGAGGCCAGTTCAGTTGTGTCATTTAAGGTAAAATTGGATAGGTATATGGACAGGAAAGGAGTGGAGGGTTATGGGCTGAGTGTGGGTAAGTGGGATTAAGAGTTCAGCACAGACTAGGAGGGCCGAGATGGCCTGTCTCCGTGCTGTGATTGTTATATGGTTATATGTTATATGGTTATAATTAGAAGCTCACTAATTTCCTCCTCGCATATCACAACACAGCACACTCCACAACCAACAATCACCAGCTATGCTGTTACTGGGTCATCTCTTGTGCTCACACTTGGATGTTCTCAAACCCAGTCTTCTATGGCATATGCAGGGCAAACAGCTGAGGCAAACTGCGGGCTTCTCAAACAAGGAGGTGTGATATTAAAGCAGTCCTAGTGAGGGACAACAGAGGTAATCAAAAGTGGATACTTGGAAAGGTTAAGAACAGAGCTTGAGATGCATTCATATTGAGTTGGTGTTTAGAGCTAAGCAGGGAAGAGTGTTGTGTATTTAATATTTCAGTAATATTTAAATAATATTTTGAATATATTGTTTGATTAAGCATTCTTTGCTGTTTAAATAATTCATTATGGGTTATATGTAAGAGTACGTAAATGGCACACGTCATTATGCCACCACATCACATGTGTGCACCTCACTGAAGTAAAAACAAAGCAAAGCACAAGCATCACCTCGGTCTGTGCTTTTTCTTTCAATTAGTTTTATGTTTTGGAGTTACAAAACATATCAAGTTATAAGCAATTAATTGAAAACCGACGTTAATTATTGAATGCCTCATTCAATTCTAATTAGTAACAGGCAATTAAATGTAAATAATTTGTATTTTTTTCTTCAATACAGGCAGTCCCCAGGTTACGTACGAGTTCCGTTCCTGAGTCCATCTTTAAATCAGATTTGTACTTAAGTCAGAACAAGTACATCCGGTATTATTTAGCGTCAGTCAAATGTTTTTCTTACAATATAATATATATTTTACCTTTCAATGCATATAAAACACTTAAGAAACGTATGTATTCCAATACTTAAACCACTTCATTGCTTAGTAATAATTGTAACTTTCATTGGGCAGGGCCTTTCACATGCTCCATTATTCTCACTTTATCCTTTAAAATTGTTCCGATCATTGACTGACTGTAGCCTAATGCTTTTCCAATGACTGATGGCATTTCACCTCTTTCCAAACGCTTTATTATTTCCACTTTATTTTCAATCACGATCGCTTCCCGTCAATGGAACAGAAACACTGCGGGCGGCGGGTCCCAACCTGCGCCTGCTCCCGAGGTCCGCTGGGTCCTAAGGACCATAGCACTAAATTCCTTGGGTCCTAAACTGCACCGCACTGAGACAGGTTAAATGAGACAAGTAGGGGCTGTGCTGGGATTGGGTATTTGATCCTCCACAATATTCCACGTAGGAATTTAAACTGGAGGTGGCAGTTTTTTTTTAAACAAGTTCGAGTTGCGAGCTTGACATCAACTCGGCACTGGAGTGGTCTGTCACTAAAATCAAACTCAGGAACCTCTGATCTGACTGTGCCACTTCCCGACCGGAACGGAGGTGGGAAGGTAGGAGCGGGGTCGGGGTGAATCTTACTAAGAAAAATTTAAGCCAAATACAAAGTTAAACACTCAACACAGAGACAATGGCAACGACTTAAAAGGGCAGACAGTGTCGCAATCCGACTTAAAATGGCGGACGGTGTTCCCCTTCCTCGGTTCGTAAGTACAAGTTGTCTGCAAGTCAGACGTTCGTAACTCGGGGACTACCTGTATATGAGCAATGAAAAATGGTTAGTGCTTTTATACAACTGGGCAATTTTTGCATTTGCGACTTTCTTCCACCATTTTTAGTGTTGTGTTGTTTTTGTCAAACCTGGCATTTATTAAATAAGGAGGTTTTAGCGCACCTTCTTCCTGAGTCACCGAAACAGTGTGACTCTACTGAAGGTGTTGTTGGCTATTTGCAAGGGTAGTGGGGGAATAGGAGTGGTGTACGATCAGGAAAATATCTGGCAGCTGCTCTTCTTTGATTAAAGGATAACGGAGAACACTGCAGCCTCGGGATCATTTTTGTTGACGCTAATGTTTTATTCACAGATTTTTAAAAAACCTATTCAGATTCCCACTGTGCAATTTGAGCAGTTGTTCTCTTAATCATCAGTCCAGAAGTACAACAATACTCTGATGTATCATGTTCAATAGCTGATCAAAATGAGCACTGACCAGTTTCCAGAGGTGTAGCGTATTAGTCCTGGGAACAATGTGCTATAAATTAATATACTTGGTGGTGTTTGTACATAGATCCAATAGCTAAACTTTACAAGGCTATTTCTTTGAGATAGCTGAGCAAATTCAAATTGCTAGCGTAGATTTTTAATTTATTGCTGTCAGCAAGAGATTCAGAAAGGAAGACAATGACTTGTCACATGCACTTGTACTGCTCTGTGGAAACTTATCTACATGCCCTAACCCCAGTTCCTTGGGTGGTGTCTCATTAAACAAATATCTCTGCTAAGAGCAGCAAATCATAAGATTGTGAGAAAATAGCAGCAGGAAGAGACCACTTGCTTCTCAAGGCTGCCCCATCTTTCAAAACAGTCATGACTGATCTGGTTCAGGCCTCTTCTCTTCTCTGCCAGTCCTCCACAGCCCTCAGTCATCCAATCTTTCACAACTGTATCTACTTCTACTTTAAATAACCACAATGATCTACTTTTCACAATCCTTTTGTGTAGAGAAAGATTTACCACTCTCTATGAGAAAACAATTCTTCATTCCTCAGATTTAAATGACTACCCCTGATCTTGTAACTATGTCCTCAAGCTCAAGATTCTCCCCCTAATAAATATCTACCCTGTCATGTTTCCTAAAGATGCTGAATGTTTCAATAAAATCACCCCTTATTCTTTTAAATTTCAAAGGAATTTAATTTTAAATTGGTCAGATGTAAATTCTGCACTATCATCGCAGATTGTTTTCAATTTTCAGTCGTGTACATTTCATACCTTAATTACAGTGTTCTATTTCATAAAGAATTTTGAAAATAAATTAAACATTATAAGTAGCTTGTGGCTCATAGAGTAATTATTTTCAAGAATATTATGAAAACGTAGATCCTTCAAACAAGGATTTGCTAAAGAGGACAGCTAAATGTTTACCATGTGGTGTGGATACGATGAGGAATTTTGTAAGAATGTTGGAGAGGTATAATATGATTAGGAATAGTCAGCATGGGTTTGTCAAGGGCAGGTCATGACTGAATTTGAGCCTGACTGAATTTTTTGAGGATGTGACTAAACACGTTGATGAAGGAAGAGTAGTAGATGTAATGTATATGGATTTCAGCAAGACATTTGATAAGGTACCCCATGCAAGGCTTATCCAGAAAGTAAGGAGGCATGGGATCTAAGGGGACATTGCTTTGGGGATCCATAACTGGCTTGCCCACAGAAGGCAAAGAGTGGTTGTAGACGGGGCATATTCTGCATGGAGATCAGTCACCAGTGGCGTGCCTCAGGGATCTGCTTTGGGGCCCTTACTCTTCGTGACTTTTATAAATGACCTGGATATGACCTGGATGAGGAAGTGGAGGGATGGGGTAGTAAGTTTACTGATGACACAAAGATTGGAGGTGTTGTGGATAGTGTGGAGGGCTATCAGAGGTTACAACGAGACATTAATAGGATGCAAAACTGGGTTGAGAAGTGGCAGATGGAGTTCAACCCAGATAAGTGTGATGTGGTTCATTTTGGTAGGTCAAATATGATGACAGAATATAGTATTAATGGTAAGACTCTTGGCAGTGTGGAGGATCAGAGGGATCTTGGGGTACGAGTCCATAGGACGCTCAAAGCAACTGCACAGATTGACTCTGTGGTTAAGAAGGCATACAGTGTATTGGCCTTCATCAATCATGGGACTGAGTTTAAGAATGGAAGGAATGCCATGAATAAAGCAGCTGAAGATGGTTGGACTGAAGACATTGCCCTACAGTGATGTCCTAGAGCTGAGATGATTGACTGCCAACAGCTACCTTGCTTATGCAAGGTACAGTCAATTATTGTGACATTTGCCCCTCAATGCCGATTGAGTTCAGCTTTACCAAAGCTCCTTGATGTCATGGGCTATGATGCTCAAATCCTTCATCTCTTAGGGCCACAGATAAAATCTCTGATAAGTTCTGGAGCCAAGTTCTCTTGGCAAAAACGGTCAGCAGTCTGTGAGCAGGTGTTACTTGAAGTTAATATCAGCTACAGCTTTTATCACTTTGTTGCTGATTGAAATTAGACAAATAGGGCAGGAGATTAAACTAGATATGCTTTGGCTTTTGTGAACAGGTCATAACTCGGCAAACTTCCATGGTGTCTGGCAGTAGATGCCAGTACTGTAAATGCATTGACAGCTTAGCTGGAGAAGTGACTAATTTTAAAGTGCATATCTGTAGTAGAAATCTTGTAGCCTTGACTGTCTCCAGTGCTCTCAGCTATTTCTTGCTAATATATTGAATAAATCAAATTTGCCTAGGATTAGTGTCTATAGTAGTGGAGATCTCAGGATCCCTTTACATTCATTTTCACATTATTTTGTTAAGAAGAATAATGACATTAAAAGTTCATTGAAATCTGCTGGTTTGTTTATATTTAATGCAACTAATACTAGCCTACAAGCTAAAAGAGGTTTTAAAAAGCTGTTCAGCTGTTCATTTGGGAGAGGTCAGTGCTGTTGTTCTCAGACTGAGTCATAAATAGAAGTCTTCAAATAATGTGATCCAATGAGATCATAAAGTAACATATTCTGAGGACAAAATGATGAAGGAAAAACAGGAAGTACTGGAGATGCTCATCAGCAGCCTATCGAGAGTGAGAAACAGAGTTTCATTTCAAGTCTATTCGACGAAACTGCAAAAAGTTAAAGATAAGGCTGATTTAATTGGGTGAGAAAGAGAAAGGGAGGGAGGAAAGAACAAAGGGGGTTTAGGATGGAAGTTACATTAAATTGGAAAAGGAGTGATGGGTGTGTCTGGTAAATTAGAAATGATAGTGGGATAAATAAGTAGCAAGCAATGGGTACAAGGATAAATGACAATCATGGAAATTTTGACATTGTTCAACAAAATGTTGGGTTGGGAATGTAATGTGATGTGTCTGGCTGATTAGAAAATGAAATGTGGCTCCTCAAGTTTATGTTCAACTCCACTGGGACTGTATAGGAAACTTGGGAATTAGATATCAGACTGGTAGTGAATTATAAAATTAATGTTAAGTGACTGAAAATGTGTGGCATTCACTTGAAGCTTTAACTAAAGCAGTTTGCAAATCTGGATCATGAATGCGGTGTGCTATATTGATTGTTTCAGCTGGGAAGAGTTGCCTTGCAAAAGGTAGGAAGGAATGATATCGAAGAATAGGTATTTCTGCACAGTATGAGATGGTTTGATAACAACTGAGGAGTGACCCCTGATACCAGGGAGGGAACAAACACTCCTCTGGTATCATTGTATGGGTAGGAGAGGGAAATGTTGTTTGATGAGAACATCACACTTGATATAGTGAAACTGGTAAGAGACGATCTGCTGAAAATAGAGGCTCATAGTGTGGAACATCAGGATAAGGAATGAGTTTCTTGGCTGAATATCAGCCTCAGTGTATTGCACACCAGATATTGTTATCCTATCCAATGAATTCATCAGTATGAACAGATGGAAATTATACATCATCTGACTGAATACTGCCTGACTCAGTACCATCTTTCTAATTGACTAGTGTTCTTAGTAAAATGAAAATTCATGGAAACAGCATTTGAACCAGATCAGAGTTTACATAACCTGAGGTCACTTGGAATTCAAGACAATTTTTTGCACTTGGAAAACTACGTTCAAAGAAATGCAATTCAGATAAGATATCTAGAAAATGTTGGAAAATCCTCCCAAGCCTTATTTCCAGGAAGGTCTGGCAAATGGATAAAAGGGGGAGGGGGGAATGTGGGGAGCTAGGAAGAAGTAGAGTTCAAGGATACAGAAGTTAAGAGCTACCTCATACCTGAATAGAATCAATCCTTTCATGTTCATTTCTACAGGAATGAAAGAGAATGCAAGTGACTATAACCGTGGACTAACAAGTAGCTTCTGTTATTTAATTCAAATTACATTCCAATTGTAATGTTCAATTATATGCAAAGTGGAGGCTCCCAAAGAGGTGTGATTTATACTAATTTATGCTTCAGCTTTCAACAATGGAATGGGCTGATTTGACACGTAGCATGTAATTTGGTCTAGATTTGCCAATCACCAACTCTTCTGCTGTGTTATATCTCAATAAACTTACTTTGTTTATCTAACTTCATTAAACACTATATTCAAGCTTGGTAATAAACTCTACATTAGAGTGTCAAGGTACTGAAAGTGTATGTGCTAACTTTATTTATTTTCGGGTGCATATTTGTGTATATACGTGTAGATACGCTACCCAGAGAATTCCAGCACTTGTCAGTAAATCATTTTGTATTAATATATAACTGAAAATCACATAAAGAATTTGACATACATTTGTTCCAGTTTTACTGCCAGTTCTGAAGGAAGGTCATCACCCTAAAACTTAATTTGGTTTCTATTGCAACAGATGTTGGCTGACCTGTTAAGTGCTTCTAGTGTTTTTTCAAAATTTTCTGGCAGCAAAGCTTTTTATTCCTGAGAGTTAATGCAAAAATAGTTGTTAGTTGAATAATTTCATTCTCTTTATCCATTGCTGTTGATGGGCTACAAAGACCAGCACTCAGACTGTCTGTGGAAGATGTTGGACTTTGTCCTGAAGCAGCCTCTGTCCTCCCTCGGATGGCAGCTTGATGTCAAAGCCAGATTTAGGCCGGCTCCCCACTCCCATGGCATTGACATAATTGACATAACTCCTTGCTGTCTCTGGGCAGTCCAAGATCACCTGATCTGAACGCTGATCTAACTTGTAGAAAGATTGCTTTGAAAAGGATAAAATAATCACCGGGGGAGGAGCAACATAAAAAGTGCTGGAGGAACTTAACCTACATGAAGGGTCTTGACCTGAGATGTTACCTCCCCATGTCCTCCTGTAGAGGCAGCCTGACCTATTGAGTTCCTTCAGTGTTTTATGAGTTGCTACACCTTGTAGCATCTGCAGTCTCTTGTGTCTCCACTGGGGGAGGAGGTCCTAGGACAACAGTGATTCGTAATGCAGGATGAACTAGGACTTGAAATATTAACTTCTTGTTTTACACGGGTGCTGCTTGATCTACTCAGTGTTTCCAATATGTTCTGGGGTTTTTTTCCCATAGATTCTCAGCATCTGCAGTTTATTTTCTAATTTCATTTACTGAGTGATGTTTACTATTCTTGCAAGCCCCGAGTAGCACTTTAGTTCTTCTTGACGCCAGATAAAATTACCATTTTGGTTTATATTACTTTTCTGCAATGAGCTTTGTACTTTATAAACGCAATTGGATTCCCCAAGATTGCAAGGGATACTTCTTTACTAGAACAAGAGACCTAATGCCCAGTCCATATGAGCAGGCAAAGCAGCCTGAATATGACATCAAGGAACCGTGATGTCCTCTCTGTGATTCTCAACATCTGGCTACCCTTCCCCACAGACACAAAGCGGGCACCTACCATTTGAAATTCTGACAGATCTCCACCACAAAAAGATCGGATTTAAAACTCATTTAATTTGTTGAAGGAAATAACTACTGCCAGTGAAATAAGGGCGTCACAGTGGTATGGCACATAGATTCACTTCTTGATAGCTGTGCGGATCTGAGTTTAATTCTGACATCTGGTGCTACCTATGTGGAGTCCGCAGTTCCCCTGATTGCTGCATACTTCTCAAAGCATCCTTGTGCTCCTGTTCTCTTCTCATTCATAAGGGTGTGAGGTTTGGAGGGTTAATAAATTGCCTCCTGCAGGTTGGTGGTAGAATTGAAGGGAATGTGGGAAGAATTAGTTACAGGGAAATGGCATTGCTCAA
Organism: Hypanus sabinus; assembly: GCF_030144855.1. NCBI lineage: Eukaryota > Metazoa > Chordata > Chondrichthyes > Myliobatiformes > Dasyatidae > Hypanus > Hypanus sabinus. Next base: position 44,557,729 of record NC_082727.1, read on the forward strand.
TGAGCCAACATTGACTCATTCAACTAAGTGGAAATAGGGAAACATGGATATAATACATGACAGAATGCTAAAAAAAAAGACTGGCAGGAAGCTGATAGTCCCTTTATCAACCTGTTAGAATATGTCTATGAAGGTTCTCAGTCACCCAGGTCATTGTGTATCAAGCAGTAGTAAATCAAGGCAACTGGAGTTGCTGCGTTGTGTCGAAGGCATTTTGCCACTCATCTGAGAGGCTTCATCATTTCTGAACTATAGTGGGTAGTTTTCCGGCTTATAAACTCTATGAGATGTTTAAAGGCATGGCAATCACATGAAGGTTGTTAGGAGTCATAGAGGTAATGAGAAGGTCATTAATCTTACCTTTGAATGAATGAAGGTGTGAACTGTTGAGGAGATGCTGGGGTAAAGGTGTTAGGACTACATTGTAAGTAGCTGATAGGTGACTGTCTCATTACTTCTATGACTCTTATCGACCCTCATGTGATTGCTATACTTTAAAACAACTCTCAGAGTTTATCAGCCGGAAAATTACCCACCATGCAACAGAGCTGAAGTAGCCTCTCGGAAGAGGGGCGAAATGTCTTCCAGACAACACAGCAAGTCCGGTTGCTTAATATAACCTATTAAGGTTCAAGAGCTGATGGGTGGCAGATGCTAATGTTGAGCTATGGCAGAAAAATAATCTGAATTCCAGATTCATGATTTATGTGGATCATTGGGCAAACATTTTATATTCAAGTGCATTGTGTCTTATGCTGGAAATGCTCATAACTAAAGCACTTTCTGTGTGTCTCCCAATGATGGCATTGGCAATGATTTGAAAATTCTGCGTTTCATTTATTGAGAGGAGACATAAGATTAACAAATCTTTATGACAAATAAAGCCCACTAACAGCTTAAGTAAACACAGTTGATTTTCTATTGGTGGGTAACTGTTGCTGGGACTTTATATGAGAGGATTTGGAAATTATTTCAGAACAGGTTCCATTCACTTATCCACCTTGAGGCCAAAACCGAACAGTAAAGCCAGTCACTAAGGACCTCACCATTTGTGAAAATGCCAGCTTAAGAAAGAGGAACAGGAGCCTGAAGACTCACACTCAACCATTCAGAAACATCTTCTTTCTCTCTGCCACCAGATTTCTGAACAGTCCATAAATCCATGAATACTAGTTCATTATTAATTTAATTTGCACTATTTATTTATTTTTCATCCAGCATTCCTCTTTTGTGAAGATAGTTTAAATATATTCATCAGAACTTTACCATATCTACCATGTTACCCTTTTGGTCTCTCATAGGTCCTATTCTTTCCATGGTGGTTATTATCTTGTTCTTAAAGAAATTATAACACATCTTTGGGTTTTATTTTAATTGCTGGCACTTGTATGTCTTCAAGTTTCTCTCCTGATTCAGTATTTCCTACATACTTCTAGGCTTGCTGCTGTATTAACTTCTCAATGTCTGAGTTAAGATTCCCTTTTTTGCCTTAACTTACCTTTTAACAACTTTGTCCATCAGGCTTGCTAGATTTGGTGATCTCACCCTGGGGGGACATATTTACCTTGAAGCTCCTTCTTGAATCTCTGCCATTTCTGCATGACAGAGTAATCCTTAAGTAGCTGCATCTACTTTTAGTAAGTCATTCTCATCCTGGTAAAATGTGCTTTCCCCAGTTCAGAGCATAAATCTTTATGGTACTGTTATCCATTTCCATATCTATACCTAAACTTAACTGAATTATGATCATTGCTACTAAACACTTCCCATCTGCTGAACTTCATTCCCTAAAAATAAATCCAGACTTTCCATCAATCTGTTTTAGGCCTTGCTAAATGCAAACTGAGGATTTTTTTTCCCTGAATGCAAATTGCGAATTCTGTATCTTGTTTCTTTCACCCAGCCTGTATCCCTTTTAGTTCTGGGTAATTTAAATCCCATAATTTCTGTCCCATTTTATTAAGTTGTCAAATCTTTTACCGTTTCCCTGGACAGCTTAAAGACAAAATATATTCCAGTATATGGTGTTCTGTTCTTTAACTCACCCATAACTCACACATAATGCCTCATTAGATGATCTTTCAAACATATCATCCTTTTTCCTTGTGTATTGGCTTCTTTAACCAGTATTGTTATATACTGTACATCCCAAATCAAGTTTATACCCCTCTCTACATCATTTGCAATCCTGTAACTACTGTATAGAACGAGCAGCCCTGTCTTTTTAACTATATATCAATAATTACTAATACTTCACACTCTGCCTTCTATCACTGGCTTAACTTATCTGCTTTGTTCACCATTTTACTTCCATTTCAAGTTTAACATTAGGTAGTTCTTACGTTTATTGCTTTTACTAACTACAGACAGTGCATTTCCAGTTCTGTTTTACTCCCTTTCAAGTTTATGCTTAGACTCCCTACCCTGCCTCGCCAGTTTAAACTCTTCTCAATAGAAGAAACAATGTATATCCTTTAGTTACCCGCTTTACTTGCCTGAATACATTGCCTCTGTTGTCTGAGGGGCTACCCATCTGGTTCACAGCTTCCAGCTTAGCCTAAACTAGCTGCTATGCCCCACAAATCTGCACCTTCTCTTCAGCTGCACCTTCCTCTGCATTATCGTATTTCTTTACCTATTGATCTCCATAGTACAACGGAACAGTGGCACCGCAGTCAGTGGAGATCTCTCACAACTCCAGTGATACAGGTTTGATGCTGACCTCCAGAGCTGTCTGTGTGGAGCTTAAATGTGACCATGTGATCTCTAATAAGAGAAGATCAGCAGATGCTGGAAATCCGAGTAACACACACAAAATGCTGGAGGAACTCAGTTGGCCAGGCAGCATCTACGGAAAAGAGTACCATCAATGTTTTGGGCCGAAACTCTTCAGCAGGACTCAAGGGAATTGATTTCTGCTGAGTTCTGTGATCCCACATCCCAAAGACTTGCTAATTGTTGAGCAAACTGAACACTGTAAGTGGAGGAAACTGTGAAAAGAGCTGGGGGTGTGCGCATGTATTTCAGTCCAAGTTGAGTTGATTGTCTTTGCGCATGAAGGTTCTGACAACACACAGAACGTAAATATACATAAATCATACAAGACAGTGAAGAAAAGAATACACTGTGCAAAACGTAATTGGAAAAATACAATCATAGACAAGTCTGAGACAATGCACAGGGCAGTCTGCAGTGTTCCATTGCTGAGATAGGATTAATGTGTACAGGTCAGTTCAAGAACTTAATGGTTGTAGGAAAGTAACTAATCCTGAACCTTATGGTGAGGGACTTCAAGTTTCTATGCCTTCTGTCTGATGGTAATAGTGAGAGGAAGGCCATGATGGTGCTAGTGAAAAATGGTAATGTTTTGCAGGCAGCTTACAAATCTTCTAAGTATATTCCTTCTGAACTATTCTCATTGCAATCTGCAGCCTGTAATTTACCTTTAAGTAATGTACCTTTTGAACCATCTTAACAAACTAGTGATTCCATGATCTTCAGAAGGACTCAGCGAACTAGCCTCTCAAGAGTACAGGTACGGCACCTTTATGTGGACTGAGCTACATTGTCAAGGCCATAAGCGAGGGAGGACGGGAGGACTCCAAGCTAGACTGAAATGCCAGGGGATGAAACTTCCTCTACTCAGTTTACAGTCACTGCAGAACAAGATTAAGGACTTGAGGGCAAGTTTGCTCTGTTGGAGAGAAATGAGGAATTGGTGCATTGTGTTTCACAACGACATACCTCAATCTAGACACACCAGATCTGGTAATCAGAGGCAAGTCTTCTCAATACACTGGATGGACCAACTGCTGATTTGGAGAAAGCAAAAGGTGGCGGTCTATGCTTCATGATAAACTCTTTCTAGTGCTGAGACAAAACAGTCTCATCACACTCTTGTTCCCCAACTTGGAACATCTAATGATTAAGTGTCGGCTGTTCTATTTACCAAGTGAGTTCTCCACTCTGATCCTGATCAGTTTACATACTGCCAAAGGCCAAAGTTAAGCAGACACCCAAGGTACTGAGTGCCACCATCTGCAAACAAGAAACACCGATCCAATGCTTTTCAAATCATCATGGGGGACTTCAGTCAGGCTTGTTTGAAGAAATCTCTAGGCCCAATTATCATCAACATGCTGTTTCACTCATAACACCAGCGGCCCCAACACGCTCGACCTCTGCTATAGTCCATAAGGAAAGCCTACTGTTCGATCCCTAAGCCACATTTTGGGGTATTTGATCATTTGGTTGTCCTCCTCCTCCTATCTGCATACAGGCAGTGGCTACAGCAAGAGCCCAGAAGTAGGATAGTGAAGAGGCAGAGGAGAGGCTAAGGGATTGCTGCAAGTCAGTGGACCGGACTGTGTTCAACAGGATCCGAACAAAAACACCATGGTAGTCACAGACTTCATAAAAATAGTTGTAGATGAGTGACTCCTCACAAAATCATTGAGAGTTCTCCCCAGCCATGAACTATAGTCATTGAGGCAGTTTATTGAGGGTCAGATCAGTGGTATTCAGCTCTAAGGCTAAATAAAATACAGAAGGTCCACATACAATCTCTGGAAAGCCATCTTACATGTGAAGTGACAATTCCAGCCCAAGCTTGAGTCACTGAATGATGCACAACAACTGTGCCAGGGCTTGAGTGCTATCACCTCCTACAAAGTGAACACAAGCGACAAAGGTGACAACAAGGTTTTATTCCCAGCTGAGTTCCATGCCTTTTATGCTCCCTTCAAAACACGGAGGAAATTTCAATAACTTCCATAACCTCCTAATGACCCTGGAATTTCAGTCTCTGAGGCCAATGTAAGAGTATCATTCAGGAGGGTGAACCCATGGAAAACATCCTGCCCAGTTGGGGTACCTGGCTGAGTATTAAAGACCTGTGCTGATCGACCAGCTGGAGTGTTCATTGATATTTTGAACCTCTCACTTTGCCAGTCTGAATATCCACCTGCTTCATACTGGCTTCAATTATACCAATGCCGAAGGAGAAAGTGGTAAAATGCCTGAATGACTATTGTCCAGTATCACTTGCATCCACTGTGATGAATTGCTTTGAGAGGTTGGTGATGAAACATATCAACACCTGTCTGAGAAGCCACTTGGATCTGCTCTAATTTGCGTGCCGTCACAACAGGTCAACAACAGATGCCACTTCATTGGCTCTTCACTCAACCCTGGAACCTGTGGACAGTGATATGCATACATCAGGATGCTATTTATTGACTACACCTTGGGTTCAATACTGTCATCCCCTCAAAACTAAACAATATGCTTCAAGACCTTGGTCTTAATACCTTCTAGTGCAACTGGAACCTCTATTTCCTCATTTGCAAATCCCAGTCAGTTCAGATTGACAACAACTTCTCCTCCACAATCACCATCAGCGTAGATGCACCACAAAGCTGTGTTCTTAGCTCCCAGCTCTACTCATTTTATATTTATGACTGTGAGGTTAAATACAGGTTCAATGCTATATTTAAGTTTGCTGATGACACCACTATCATTGGCCAACTCAAAGGTGAAGACAAATCAGCATATAGGAGGAAGATTGAAAATCTGACTGAATGATACCACAATGACAACCACTCATTCAATGTCAGCAAAACCAAGGTTATTGACTTCAGGAGGGGGGAACTGGAGGTCCATGAATCAATTCTCATCAGGTGATCAGAGGTGGAGAGGATCAGCAACTTTAAATTGCTTGGTGTAATCATTTCAGAGGATCTGTCTGGGTCCGGCATGTAAGTGCCATTACAAAGAAAGCACAGTAGTATCTCTGCTTTCTTAGAAGTTTGTGAAGGTTCGACATGCCACTTAAAACTTTGTCAAACTTCTATAGTGAGTACTGGAGAGTACATTGACTGGCTGCACCATGGTCTTGTATGGAGACACAAATGCACTTGAATGAAAAAGCCGACATAAAGGAATGGATACAGCTAGTCCATCACAGGCAAAGCCCTCCCCACCACTGAGCACACTTACATGGAGCACTTTCGCTGGAAAGCAACATCTATCATTGAGCACCCAACCATTCAGGCCATGGTCTCCTCTTGCTGCCATCAGGAAGAAGGTACAGCAGCCTCAGGGCCCACACCACCAGGTTCAGGAAGTTATTACCCATCAATCATCAGGCTCTTGAACCAGAAGGGATAACTTTACCAAACTTCATTCACCCCATCTCTAAACTGTTCCCACAACCTGTGGACTCACATTTAAGGATTATTCGTCACATGTTCTCGATATTTATTGTTTGTTTATTTATTATTAGTATTATGATTTACTTTTCTTTTTGTTTTTGTATTTTCAGTTTGTTTTCTTTTGCACATTGGCTGTTTGTCTGTCTTGTTGGGTGTGGTCTTTCAAATATTCTATCTTGTTTTTTGTATTTACCACGAATGCCCTAAAGACAATGAATCTCAAGGTTGTATATGGTGACTTGTGTATATACGTTGATAAAATATTTTGAATTTTGACCTTGCTGGTGGAAATCCTTGATGATAAATGCTGTCTCCTTGAGGCAGTGCCTGCTGTAGATGCTTTCAATGGATCCATGAGATTTTTTTAAATATCAGCAATATTAATGTAGATCACAACCTAGAATCATGGTGTCATACAGCACAGAAGAACGTCCTTCAGCAGGCCAAGCCCACACAAACAAAGAAGCACTCATTAAATCTGTGCTAATCCCATTTTGTTCCTGTTATATTTCCAATAATTCCTCCAGATTCCTGCACACCAGGGCTGGTGGCTATTAAACCTATTTGTCTCTGACTGCTTTATCCTCCCTCTCCAGCTGCTCACAGACATACTCAACATTGCCACCGAGGAGGCAGTGTACATCCTGAAATTTCTGCAGATATTTGGGATGCTTCCCAAACTATGAACAAACTTAACTAAAGTGCTTCTGACCTTCCTCCTCCTCTCTGATGTAGTGGAATCACTCCTGGAGATGGGGATCCGATGTTACAGGCAGGTGAATGGGAATGCTGCTACATAGAAACGTAGAAAATAGGTGCAGGAGTAAGCCATTCGGCCCTTCGAGCCTGCACCACCATTCAGTATGATCATGGCTGATCATTCAACTCAGAACCCTGTACCTGCTTTCTCTCCATACCCCCGATCCCTTTAGCCACAAGGGCCATATCTAACTTCCTCTTAAATATAGCCAATGAACCGGCCTCAACTGTTTCCTGTGGCAGAGAATTCCACAGATTCACCACTTTCTGTGTGAAGAAGTTTCTCTTCATCTTGGTCCTAAAAGGCTTCCCCTTTATCCTTAAACTGTGACCCCTCATTCTGGACTTCCCCAACATTGGAAACAATCTTCCTGCATCTAGCCTGTCCAATCCCTTTAGAATTTTATACGTTTCAATAAGATCCCCCCTCAATCTTCTGAATTCCAGTGAGTATAAGCCGAGTTGATCCAATCTTTCTTCATATGAAAGTCCTGCCATCCCAGGAATCAATCTGGTGAATCTTGTCTGTACTCCCTCTATGGCAAGGATGTCTTTCCTCAGATTAGGGGACCAAAATTGCATACAATATTCTAGGTGCTGTCTCACCAAGGCCTTGTACAACTGCAGTAGAACTCCTTGCTCCTGTACTCAAATCCTTTTGCTATGAATGCCAACATACCATTTGCCTTTTTCACCGCCTGCTGTACCTGCATGCCCACCTTCAATGACTGGTGTACAATGACACCCAGGTCTCGTTGCATCTCCCCTTTTCCTAATTGGCCACCGTTCAGTTAATAATCTGTTTTCCTGTTCTTGCAACCGAAGTGGATAACCTCATATTTATCCACATGAATTTGCCCACTCACCTAACCTATCCAAGTCACCCTACATCCTCTTAGCATCCTCCTCACAGCAAACACTGCAGCCCAGCTTTGTGTTATCCGCAAACTTGGAGATGCTGCATTTAATTCCCTCGTCTAAATCATTAATATATATTGTAAACAACTGGGGTCCCAGCACTGAGCCTTGCGGTACCCCACTATTCACTGCCTACCATTCTGAAAAGGTCCCGTTTACTCCCACTCTTTGCTTCCTGTCTACCAACCAATTCTCTATCCACATGAATAGCATACCCCCAATACTGTGTGCTTTAAGTTTGCACACTAATCTCCTGTGTGGGACCTTGTCAAAAGCCTTTTGAAAATCTAATATACCACATCCACTGGCTCTCCCCATCCACTCTACTAGTTACATCTTCAAAAAATTTTTATAAGATTCGTCAGACATGATTTTCCTTTCACATATCCATGCTGACTTTGTCTGATGATTTCACCTCTTTCCAAATGTGCTGTTATCACATCTTTGACAACCGACTCTAGCATTTTTCACACCACTGATGTCAGACTAACCAGTCTATAATTCCCCGGTTTTCCTCTCCCTCCTTTTTTAAAAAGTGGGGTTACATTAGTTCCTGAGGATTGGAGGGTGGCTAATCTAGAATCTAAGGAGTTTTGTAAAATTATCACTAATGCATCCACTATTTCTTGGGCTACTTCCTTAAGCACTCTGGGATGCAGACCATCTGGCCCTGGGGATTTATCTGCCTTTAATCCCTTCAATTTACCTAACACCACTTCCCTACTAACATGTATTTCCATCAGTTCCTCCATCTCACTAGACCCTCAGTCCCTTACGATTTCTGGAAGATTATTTATCTCCTCCTTAGTGAAGACAGAACCAAAGTAGTTATTCAATTGGTCTGCCATGTCTTTGTTCCCTATGATCAATTCACCTGTTTCTGACTGTAAAGGACCTACATTTGTCTTGACCAATCTTTTTCTTTTCATGTATCTATAAAAGCTTTTACAGTCAGTTTTTATGTTCCTTGCCAGTTTTCTCTCATAATCTTTTATCCCTTTCCTAATTAAGCCCTTTGTCCTCCTCTGCTGGTCTCTGAATTTCTCCCAGTCCTCAGGTGTGCCACTTTTTTTTGCCAATTTATATGTTTCTTCTTTGGACTTGATACTATCCCTAATTTCCCTTGTCAGCCGCGGGTGCACTACCTTACCTGGTTTATTCTTTTGCCAAACTGGGGTGAACATTGTTGTAGTTCATCCATGCGATCTTTAAATGCTTGCCATTGCATATCCACTGTCAACCCTTTAAGTATCATTTGTCAGTCTACCTTAGCTAATACACGTCTCATACCTTCAAAGTTACCCTTTAAGTTCAGAATCTTTGTTTCTGACTTAACTATGTCACTCCCCATCTTAATGAAGAATTCCACCATATTATGGTCACTCTTACCCAAGGGGCCTCGCACGACAAGATTGCTAACTAACCCTTCCTCATTGCTCAATACCCAATCTAGAATTACCTCTCTAGTTGGTTCCTCAACATGTTGGTTCAGAAAACCATCCAGCATACATTCCAAGAAATCCTCTTCCTCAGCACCCTAACCAATTTGGTTCACCCAATCTATATGTAGATTGAAGTCACCCATTATAACTACTGTTCTTTTATAGCACACATTTCTAATTTCCTGTTTAATGCCATCCCCAACCTCACTACTACTGTTAGGTGGCCTGTACACAACTCCCACCAGCGTTTTCTGCCCCTTAGTGTTATGCAGCTCTACCCATATTGATTCCACATCCTCCAGGCTAATGTCCTTCCTTTCTATTGTGTTAATCTCCTCTCTAACCAGCAATGCTACTCCACCTCCTTTTCTTTCCTGTGTGTCCCTCCTGAAGATTGAATATCCCTGGATGTTGAGCTCCCATCCTTGATCACCCTGGAGCCATGTCTCTGTGATCACAACTATATCATATTCATTAATAACTATCTGCACGTTCAATTCATCCACCTTGTTACGAATGCTCCTCGCATTGACACACAAAGCTTTCAGGCTTGTTTTTACAACACTCTTAGCCCTTATTCAATTATGTTGAAAAGTGGCTCTTTTTGCTTTTTGCCCTGGATTTGCCTGCCTGCCACTTTTACTTTTCACCTTGCTACTTTTTGCTTCTACCCTCATTTTACACCCCTCTGACTCTCTGCACTTGTTCCCATCCCCCTGCCACATTAGCTTAAAGCCTCCTGAACAGCAGTAGCAAACGCTCCCCCTAAGACATTGGTTCCAGTCCAGCGCAAGTGCAGACCGTCCTGTTTATACCAGTCCCAGCTCCCCCAGAACTGGGTCCAATGCCCCAGAAATTTGAATCCCTCCCCCTTGCACCATTTTTCAAGCCATGTATTCATCTGAAATATCCTCCTGTTTCTACTCTGACTAGCACGTGGCACTGGTAGTAATCCAGAGATTATTACCTTTGTGGTTCCCCACTAAACTGTGCACCATCATGACCAATATACCACGATCGGGTCTAGACCTGGCATTCTCCACACCACGACACCAGGGGAGTATCTTCTCTAGAAGGAAAGCAAAGAATCACTTCACAGCCACCTTCTCAAAAATAAAGATCAGCCATAAATGCTGACCCTGCAGGTGGCAGCCAGATCCCAAAAATATATCCATTACAAATTAATTAACCAGACTGCAGGGAAACTGTTAGGCAGGGTGTAGGGAGAGGCTGTAGCAGGGTCATATAAAGGGCATTCCTGTCATGTTCTAAATAGAAAGAAAAGCCAGGTCAGAATTATAACAACACATCCAAAACAACGTCACTTCATAGTGGTTGCCACAAAAATGCGTTTCTCTTTTTATTCTCTGAAAACATCTTGCAAATGACCTTCACAAATAAACAATCCCCTGGAGCGAAGCTACACTGATGGTCAATTTCAACCCAAATTGCTACCTCTGTATCCAAGACAACTGCAATTTGTTTTTCTTAAGGAACATTTTTCACAGCAGGGAAATCTCAATGTTCAGCAAGCACCACATGAAGGAAGACATATTATCATTTTGGAAAAAATTCAACATGTTTTATTACAAAATTATTTTATTATAACATCTGTTCCTTCAACTTCTAAACTGAAGCAAGTGATTTTAGTCACATTACTTGGATAACAATTAGCCTGCATCTAGGTATGGAGAGTTTAAAATTGTGGAGAGTTCAAAAATAATTTATTTATAAACACAGAATGTAATGGAAGTGTTCACTCCCAGGAAGCGCATTCAGAGGGAACTTACAGTTCTTGCAAATCATGAGAGGATGGGGAATGGCAACAGAAACAAAGGGTCACTCAACCCAGCAGACAGCATCATCTTTTTGCACATTATAGGAGATGAGAAAGACCATTTGGTCCCAAATCATCAAAACAGAAAAAACATTTGCATGCCTACCATCACAGCAGCTAATAATTCCTTCAGCAGCTCCAGAATTTTTGTTTTACAACCTGACACAGAACCTTATTCCAAGTGATATTCAAACACTGTGATACAAATTTTACATCTGTTTTGAATAGTCTTCATTTTGCCTCATTAATACTCAATCATGATTCATTGCCTTGTTGTTACCAAATTAGATGTTCTTTTGCATCTCAATAGGAGCATTATATGGGCACAGCAACAGAATATCAATGGTCCATATCAGATACTGATTTGCCCATGCCAAACTTCAAATGGGCTCAAGGATAGTGGGATGTGTTATGTTATTTCAGCTGGCCTATAGTCGGAACACTGAGTTCAGGATGGATGAGAACCTCAGGTCAATCAGACCAGTACTGAAGCCAACTGCATGGACTTCAGGAGGATGCTCATTGGGAGGAAAAAAATCAGGATTATAGTACTCATACTTGGGTGGAGCGGTGGGGAGAAGACCAGGTTACCAAAATTTTGGATGACATTGTGGGGAGGAAGCCTGGGGGGGGGGGCAGAAAATTTGTACACAGTGACAGAGATTTCTATGGTAAGGGTTGTAACATGGATAACCAGTAAGCTGATCTGGATATTAGAAGATTTTAGGTGGGGTTTTAGGGACTGGAATACTAACTGCAGTTGAGATGATGGGGAGTGGGGAACAGAGATACTAACTGCGGATTAGATGGGAAGGACTGGGATCCTGCTGTGGTTTGATGAAGGGATGTAGGGACTGGGATACCTATTGTGATTTGATCTCTTTCAAAATGGCGCCAGTGTACATCTTTTCTCTCTTTCCGCTTAAATCGATTCCTTTTGAACTACAACGTTATCTGCAGCATAAATTTTCTCTCAACATTATACTATGAAATCACAATGATATTCAGACCTCAAGCTCAACGGTTAAATGTGGAGTTAAGCGCAGCTCCTTTAAGGGTTCAACACCATTGTTGAAAACGTGGCAGGACAGGTGGAATTCAAACCAGGCTGAAATGCAGAGGGTTGAGGCCTCCTCTACCAAGCACCTTGTTGGCGACTGTACAGTCACTTGCAAGTAAGATTGATGATCTTCGAGCAAGGCTGCTGTGTCAGAGACAGATGAGGCAGATCTCAATTGTTGCTCTGGAACTTGGTTAGGTGTAGATACACCAGATGCAGTGATACGACCAGAAGGTTTTACGATGTTCAAAATGGGTCAAACCTCGAACTATGGTAAGGAAAAAGGTGGCAGCGTATGCTCTTCAGTCCATTCACATTGGTGCATGAACGTCAGGGTTATGTCAACTTCTTGTTTCCCCACTATTGATTAAATGTAGACCATTCCATTTGCCTTGGGATTTCTCATCCATGATCCTGACTGCAGTTTACATACCACCAGCGGCTGATTATAAGCAAGCATTCACGGAACTGCACAATGCTGTCTGTAAACAAGAAATGACTCATTCTAGCACACTTCAACTTACAGTCGGCGACTTTAGCCAGGTCTGTTTGAAGAAAACCCTGCCCAATTATCAACTGCACGTAATTTATTACACCAACACACTGGACCACTGCTACACTATGATAAGGAAAGCCTATTGCATTTTGGTTAGTCAGATCATCTGGCTGTACTGCTACTACCTGCATACAGACAGAGCCAAAATATCAAGGCTCCAGAGATCAAGTCAGATAAGAGGTGGTCAAGAAAGGCTGAGGAATGGTTACAGGATTGTCTTGATTCAGTGGACTGGACTGTGCTCAAGAACTCATCCTGAGGACCTGAATGACTACACCAGGGTTGTTACAGACTTTATTAAAACAGCTGTGAATGAGCGTGTCCCCATGAAATCATTCAGGATTTTCCCCAATCAGAAGCCCTGGATGAACAATGAAATCCAGAACATGCTGAGAGCTAGATCAGAGGCATTCAAGTATGGAGATCAAAAATGCTACAAGATGTTTAGGTTTGATCTCTGGAAAGCCATCTCTTGTGCGAAGTGGAGATTCCAGACTAGACTGAAGTCAATGAGGGATGCTTAATAGCTGTGGCACAGGTTGAATGCCATAACCTCCTACAAAGTTATATCTTATGACATAGGGGACCGCAGAACTTCACTTCCAGATGAGCTCAATGCCTTCTTTGCTTTCTTTGACCATCAGTACAGGGAGGAACCATTGCGCACCCTCCAAGCCTCCTGATGATCTTTTGGTCTCAGTATCTGAAGATGATGTGTGGGCTGCCTTCAAGAGAGTGAATCCAAGGAAAGCATCAGGTCTATACAGAGTACCTGGCCGAGTACGGAAGACCTACGCTGACCAGCTGGCTGGTGTATTCATGGATATCTTCGGCTTCTCGCTCTGGCAGTGTATGGTTCCCACCTGCTTCAAGAAGGCTTCAGTTGTACCGGTGCCCAAGATGAGCATGGTATCCTGTCTAAATGACTATCGCCCAATAGCACGTACATCCACAATGATGAAGAGGTTTGAGAGGCTGGCATTGAAGCATATCAACTCCGTCTGAATGGTGACTTTGATCGTCTCCAATTTGCCTATCAAAGCAACAGGTCTACAGCAGATGCTATCTCATTGGCTCTTCACCCAACCCTGGAACACCTCAACAACAAAGATACATGCATCAGGATGTTCTTTAATGATTACAGCTCAGCATTTAACACCATCGTCTCCTCAAAACTAATCAGTAAACTCCAACACCTGGGTCTCAATGTCCCCTTGTGCAATTGGATCCTGGATTTCCTCACTTGCAGACCCCAGTCAGTTCAGATCAGCAAAAACATCTCCTCCATAATCTCCATCAGCACAAGAGCACTGCAGAGATGTGTATTTTGCCCCCAGTTTACTCTTTTTATACCTATGACTGTGTGGCTAAGTACAGCTCCAGCACCATATACATGTTTGCTGATGACACTACTGTTGTGGTCTGTATCAACGGCGGTGATCATTCAGCATACAAGAGGGGGATTGAAAATTTTGCTGATTGGTGTAATAGCAACAACCTCTCATTCAATGTCAATAAAACCAAAGGATTGATAGTAGACCATGGGAGGGAAACCATGAGCAAGTAATCACCAGAGGATCAGAGGTGGAGAGGGTCAGTAGCTTTAAATTCCTGGATGTCACTATCTCAGAGAACCCATCCTGGACCCATCATATAAATATTATTGTGAAGAAAGCACAACAATGTCTCTACTTCTTCAGGCATCTGCGAAGGTTTGGCATGACATCAAAAACCTGGGCAAACTTCAATAGAAAGTCTGCAGATGCTGTGTGTATTGCTCAGACTTCTATAGATGTGTGGTGGAAAGTGTGCTGACTGGCTGCATTACAGCCTGATATGACAACACCAATTGCTTTGAACAGCAAATCCTACAAAAGGTAATGGATTCAGTCCAGTACATCATGGGTAAAGCTTTCCTGACCATTGAGCACATCTACATGAAAGATTGCCATTGAAAAGCAGCATTCATCATCAAAGACCCTCACCAACCAGGCCATGCACATTTCTTGCTGCTGCCATCAGGTAGAAGGTACAGGTGCCTCAGGACTCGCACCACCTGGTTCAAGAACAATTACTACCCCTCAAACATCGAGCTCTTGAACAAAAGGTGATAGCTACACTTATTTAAAAACTCTTTTATATTGTTATTTTATGCTCATTATTTATTGTTATTTATTTATATCTACATTTGCACAGTTTGTTTACAGTGCCTGATGTTAACAATTTACAGTTACTGTTCTATAAATTTGCTAAGTATGCCCGCAGAAAAAGAATCCCAGGGTTGTATGTGGTGAGATGTATGTACTCTGATAATAAATTTTACTTTGAACTTTGGATGGTGAAGAATGAGTTTAGGGTATGGCTGATGAGTTTGAAATGTCAACTGTGGTTGAGTTGGTGAGTCGTGGGGATCAGGATATCAACTGGAGTTGAGTTCAGTTGGTGGGGATTGCGATACTAGCTGCATTGAGGGGAGGATATCATTGCCGGTACTGAGGATGTGATGGGGGAGATGTTCCCAAAGGATAAAGGTAAGATATTGACGTGCCTGACACCATCCCAGTCCTGGAAACTAGGTTGGCATGGCGATGTAGTGGTTAACACCATCTCTTACAGTACTTGCGACACAGGTTCAATTCCCGCTATTGCCTGTAAGGTTGTACCTTTTTCCCTTGACTATGTGGGTTTCCTCCATGTGCTCCGGTTTCCTCTTACAATTCAAAGACATACTGATTGGTAGGTTAATTGGCTATTGTAAGTTGTCCTGTGATTAGGCCTGGGTTAAATCGGGGATCACTAGGTGGTGCAGCTTGAAGGGTTAGAATGACCTATTCTGCACTCTATCTCAATAAATCAATAAACACTCTGTGTTGATTTAAAGTTCAAAGTAATTTTATTATCAAAGTGCATATATATCACCATACATTACCCTAAGAGTCAGAAGTGCCCATTGACCACATTGGCCAACATGGTGTAAAAGGACCATACCATGGGGGTTCATGTCATCTGAAATGGTCCTGATGCTGGGATCATGTCAGGCGTGCAAAGATTAAGCACTCCTAGAGGCAACCAGAGAAATGAAATGATCTGCTACTTCATGTTTTTCTAGCAAATCAGCACCATCATTGCTTTCAGATTCAAAGGCAAGGCCATAGTTGCTCTTGATTCAAAATATCGAATCCAGGCTTTGTAGCAAAGCAGGGAATCTTCAATGAATTTTGCATTCATGAGTTCACAGTAATTTCCTTCCAGGAGAGCTCTTTGCACAAGTATTCTGCTTCTGCATGCATTTTTCTTCAGAGGCATATGCAGGTAAACTCTACTGCACCCTTCCACCCTCCTCCCATCACTTTAGCGGTCATTCCTTATCAGAACTCATGTGTAGTTGGAAATGTGTTGGTTGTTTTATGCTGTGACTCTGTAATGGCTGGCTTTTGAGGTTAGAATATGAGGAAAGGTATAACCAATGCAGGAATTTGATCCCTGTACATTTACTGTCCTTGTTGCAGAGAATCTGTTGGTGTTGCTTTGCAACTGGTTTGAAGAAATGGCATAAATCTTTTTAAATTTTTCAAACAACTCTAAGTAGATGGCTAATTTAGGACCTTCCTCCATCAACTCTTTGTTTCCATGTTCCAACTACTCTTTGTGAACAAAATTTCCTGTGATTTCACGTAAGCCTCTTATTTTTCTCCTTACACCCATGCCCGCTTGTTTGACAAATGCACACCATTGGAAAATGATTCTTATGATCTACCAATCTATCACACTCATAATTTTGTATGTCTCTTTTGGGTCAACCCATTGCCTCTTTCTCTCCAGGAAAAACAATCCCCACCTGTCCAATCTCTCCTTATAACTGAAACGACAGTCCAAGCAAAATCCTGCTGAGCCTCCTCAGTATCTTTTTCAGTGTAATTATATCTTTCCTATAGCATGTGACCTGAACTTCAAGTGTGGAATGTCCAGGTTATTCATCAACACCTCTGGGGTCCTATCATTTTTTGTGAATCTCTTATCTTCCAGAATATATATTTGGCCTTCCAGAATGTATCATTTCATACTTCAAAGATTAAATTCCATCTGGATTGCACTGCCCAGCTTTCCAGCTGATCAATATCAAGCCTTTGATAATCCTCCTCACTATCTCAAACACCATAATTTTTTCTGTCATTGCCATGAGCAAGACTGTGTATTTTTTCATTTCAAGTTATTATTTTCCGTATTCTTTGTCATTATTAGATCAGATAACTTAATCAGCAGAACTTAAATTCCCTTCAGATGTCTTGATAAGTTTGGAACTTATATCTAAATTGTAAGTTTTGTTTTTTGTATAATTATTTTGATAATTTAAACATTGCACATCTGTTCTATTTCCAAAGCCTGAAAATAGCAATGTTACAACACAAAAGGTCAACAGCTGATTAATCGGCTCTTCACTCAGCTCTGTAACATCAGGATAATGAAAATACATACATCAGGATGCTCTTCATTGACTACTCCTCAGCATTCAATGCTATCATCCCCTCAAAACTAATCAACAAGCTTCAAGACCTAGGCCTTAATAACTTTTTCTGCAACTGGAGCCTCAATTTCCTCACTTGCAGATCCCAGTCTTTATGGATTGGCAATAACATTTCCTCCACAATCTCCCTCAGCACAGGTGCATCACAAGTCTGTGTGCTTATCCTTCTGCTCTACTCACTTAATACTTATGAATGTGAAGCTAAGCAGAGCTCTAATGCCACATACAAATTTGCCAGCAACCCCACGCCCGTTGGCTGAAACAAAGTTGTGACAAATCAATACATAGGAAGGAGATTGAAAATCCGGCCGAACGACGTCATGACAGCAAACTCTTATCAGCAAGACCAAGGAGATGATTATTGCCTTCAGGGGGAGGAAACTGGAAGTCCATGAGCCAGTTCTCACTGGGGGATCAGAGCTGGAGAGGGTCAGCAACTATAAATTCCTTGGTGTTATCATTTCAGAGAACCCATCCTGGGCCCAGCACATAAGTGCTATTACAAAGAAAGCACGGCAGTGTCTCTACCTAGAGGTCTGTGAAGATTCGGCGTGATATCTAAAATTTTGACAAACTTTTTTAGATGTGTGGTGGACAGCATGTTGACTGGTATGGAAACACCAATATCCTTATACAGAAAAACCTATGGCGAAATCTATCACAGGTAAGGCCGCCCCCCCCCCCCCAATCACTCACATCTATACAAAGCACTGTTGCAGGAAAGCAGCATCCATCATCAGGGACCCCCACCATCTAGGCCATGCTCCCATCTCACTGCTGCCATTAGGAAGGAGGTACAGGAGTCTTAGATCCCACACCACCAGCTTCGGTAACAGCCATTACCCTCAAACATCACGCACTTGATCTAGAAGGGCTTCACTCACCCCATCGCTGAACTGTTCCCACAACCTATGGATCCACTCTTCATCTCATATTCTCAATATTTATTGCTTATTATTTATTATTATTATTTCTTTTTCCTTCACTTTTTGTATTCGCAAAGTTTGTTTTTTTGCACATTGGTTATTGTCCATCTTGTTGAGTGCGGTCTTTCATTGATTCTATTGTGCGTCTTGTATTGACTGTGATTGCCCTCAAGAAACTGAATCGCAGAGTTGTACAGTATATGCTGGTATATAAGTATTTTGATAATAAATTTACTTAAAACTTTGAATTTTGAACTCCAGTTCTAATGCAGTAGCGCTCTTTGTAATTGAAATTCTTAGCAACTGATTTAAGGATATCATAATGGCAGATAAACATTGACCTACAGGGAAATAATGTTAAATGAAATGTTGAAATCAATCACCCACAAGCGGTGAAGCAAACGTTCCTCCCACACCTTGGTCTTACTGTTGTCAGCTTGCACGAAGCTGTTGGAATTGCCTTCTTCTTTCAGCTGTCTTCACTACAACCTCCTCTCATTGCTCCATCTTCCAACAGGTTGGCTCAAACTGTGTGCCCTCTGCTCATTCCCTGACTTATGTTGTATTCAAAAAGCAATGCAGCTACACTTCAAATTTCATTTTTAGTGTCTAGTTAATGTTGGCAAGACAAAAAATATTTTCCGGTTCCTAACTGGTGATGAGCCATCTTCTTGAACCTCTGGAAGCCTTCTGTTGAAAGCACTTCTACATTGTTGCTGGACCAGAAGTCCAAGATTTAGATCCAGAGATGATGAAAGACCAGCAATATATTTCCAAGGCATGATAGAGCACAACCCAGGGGTATTTGTCAGTTATCATTATTCTTGTGGTAGTAGAGATAATTTGTTTGGAAAATGCTAAGGTCTTTGCATCTCTTACCATACATACATTGTACATATGGACTGCATATCTCATATAATTTCAATGGATGCTTACTAATGCCTTTCTTTCTTCCGGACTAAACCACATATAACACGATAGAGAGAACACAATAGAGAGCAGCTCACAGCACAGTCAAATTTCACACATCTTGATCAAATTGTTTGCAGCTTTAGCCATGTTGGTCCCTGGGCTGATTTTCCAGTTCAGTGCTTCTGTCCTACCACATAGACTGTTTCAAATTTCTTATCAAAGCATATATATGTCACCATATACAACCATGAGATTCATTTTTTGTGAGCATGCTCAATAAATCCATGATAGAATAATAACCTTCTCTCTCTGCAACGTCCCAATCCAGAAGCTTCTGCTGTACTTCAGCCGGTAAAATCCCTCTATATTGCTACATCACCTGCAGTCTTCACACTATAATTCTCCTTTTTGGGTTCTTAGCCTTCATCTTCCATAAAACCCAAACACGTGCTGGATACATTCTGTCCTGGCTAAAACTTGCTCGATAATGTGTGAAATTTGCTCGACCATGGAAGAACATAGCAAGAAGTTCAAGCTCACGTTTATTATCATTCAACTGTAAACATGCACACCCCCAAACAAAACAATGTTCCTCTGGTCCAAGGTGCACAGCATTGTATATATAACTCGCACAACACTAATGTAATATTACCATAAATAAACTGATTAATAATAAAATATACAATTCAGAAGAATATAAGTTTGTTTAACAATCTGAAACAATTCTTGCTCATCGTTAAAATATTAGTAATAACTTGTGGAGCAAACTTGATAGGCCAAATTGCCTAATTCTTCTGACGTATCTTTTGGTCTAATATCTGATTCAAATCGTTTTCAGCATTCCCATCTCAAGGCTTTAAATATTCACCCACCTCTTCTAACCTCCTTGGGATCTTGCAGCATCCATCATTTTCCATAAGATATAGGAGCAGAATTAGGCCATTCAGCCCAACGAGTCTGCTCCACCATTCCATCATAGCTAATCGCACTCAACCCCATACACCTACCTTCTTGCCATAACCTTTGGTACCCCAACCAATCAGTAAACCATCAAGTTTTGCTTTAACTATACCTACAGTCTTGGTCTCCACAGCTGTATGTGGCAGAACATTCCACAGATTCACTGCTCTCTGGCTAAAAACAAATTCCTCCTTAACTCTGTTCTAAAGAGTTGCCCTTCAATTTTGAGGTTGTGCCCTCTAGTTCTGGATACCCCCACCATACAGAGCATCCTCGCCACATCCATCTTGTCTAGTCCTTTCAACATTTGGTAGGTTTCAATGAGATCCCCAAGCATTCTTCTAAATTCCAGCAAGTACAGGCCCAAAGCTGCAAAACACTCCTCGTATGTTAATCCCTTCATTTCCAGAATCATCCTCGTGAACCTCCTCTGGACTCTCTCAATGATAACACATCCTTTCTGAAATATAGGGCTCAAAACTGTTGACAATACTCCAAGTGCGGTTCTCCTTCTAACCCTTCTCAGGAATGGTCCTTTCCTCAGGGTTGGGGAATCAAATACATCTCCATTCTTAGCTCCAGGAGAGAGATCAATTGCCTGAAGTCTATTCTCCATGTCCCCCACTTCTGAGAAAATAGTGAGGAAGGCTGAAATAGACAAAAAGAGAACATACTGCATACATGGACCTATCTGGCTGAACTTTCAAACGCTGGAGTAATTTTTTCCAGGTTCAGTGTTTGTCCTCTTTGAGCTAATCTATGAAGCTGTCAGATATTTTATTTTATATGGAACTGCTGAATATTGGGGGCCATGGTAGCACAGAGTTTAGCATGACACTATTATAGCTCAGGGCATTCGGAGATCAGGGTTCAATTCCAGTGTCATCCTGTAAGGAGTCTCAGTAAATCCTCCCTGAGGCATGCGTGCATTTTCTCTGGGTCCTCCGGTTTCCTCCCACAGTCCACAGGCGTACAGTGGAGGTTAATAGGTCATTGTAACTTGTCCCGTGAATAGGTTAGGTTAGGGTTAATCGGGTTTTCGGGGTTTGTTGGGACAGCATGGCTCAAAGTGCCTACTCTGCGATGTATCATTAAAATAAAATGAAAGGAAATGCACTAGAACATATGGAGGCAAAGTAAATAAATGCAAAGTATGAGTCCTGTATGTTCCACCTAAAAGAAGGTTTAAAAACAACTCTTAAAACATTCTACAGCAATTTAATTGAGGGAGAGTTACATTTGTCGGGCTTTGATGCAAATAAATCATCTTCCTGTTTGAAGTGTAATTAGACAGTAAATGATTACTGTACTTTGTAATATTGAAAAGAAGAAACTAATCATTTGCAATCTATTTATTTTTGGTATTAACCAGAGGCTGTTCACAGCGCAGAGCAAGTGAAAGGAAACGGCATGGAAGCAAACATTTATTGAATTTGGAGAACGTGAAAGCAAAGCTCAGTTATGATCATAAAGGACACGGAAAGTATTCACTGCCTTGAATCAGCTACTGGGTTTCACATACTTAAAACAAGGTATTTATCCATTTGATGGGTTATTTTCAGATGGGCTGGGCTCACTGAATGTATAAATCATGATCCCAACATATAGTGGAAAATGTTGATATCCATGCCAAAATTTGTATTCCTCTCAGCCTGAAAAGTCTGTACAGTAAGAATTTATAACATACTGTTGAATTTGTCCTAACATAACTATATCTATATATGGTGCAAAGAGTGTGTCTGATGGCTTACTTGTTGAATCCCTTACTTACTGGTCACAGTACACAAATATGGGATTTCTTTCAGTAAACTGCATGCAATATGCATTACAGTCTCTGTTTTAAACAACTTCATAAAAAGAAAGAACAAAATACTGGCTTGCAAACTCCAATACTTCCTTCCCTACACGGTAAAGGATTTAATTATTCAAGATGCTTGAAGCAGATCGGCACATCAGCA
Organism: Hypanus sabinus; assembly: GCF_030144855.1. Taxonomy (NCBI): domain Eukaryota; kingdom Metazoa; phylum Chordata; class Chondrichthyes; order Myliobatiformes; family Dasyatidae; genus Hypanus; species Hypanus sabinus. Next base: position 44,579,794 of record NC_082727.1, read on the forward strand.
ATCTCAGTTCACTTGTCTGTTCCTTTAATCTTGACAACCTGAATAACATTATCCACTTGATGTGAAAAGTTCAGTTATTAGATAGATAGATACTTTATTGATCCCGAAGGAAATTAGTGTCACAGTAGCATTGCAAGTGCTCAGATATACAAATATTAGAGGAGAAGTAAGAAAGAATAAAAAAAAAGTTACTTCAAACAGTCTAACAGGAAGGGGGGTCATCACTTTCCCTACTATAGGTTGACACATTATAGAGCCTAGTAGCCGAAGGTAGAAATGGCCTCATGTAGCGCTCTTTGGAGCAGTGCAGTTGTCTAAGTATTACTAAAAATGCTCCTCTGTTCAGCCAAGGTGGCATGCAGAGCATGAGAAACATTGTCCAGAATTGCCAGGATTTTCTGCAGAGTCTTTCGTTCTACCACAGCCTCCAGTGTGTCCGGTTTGACTCCTATAACAGAACCAGTCTTTATAATCAGTTTATTGAGCCTTTTCCTTTCTTTAGTGTATCTTCAATTTGCCTGACAGTTCTGAGGCTGCCCTTTTCTCCCAGTTAATGGGTAGCTGAACCCAACAAAGGAACAGGGATAAAGAGATGCAGAATTATAACAGAAATAGAGTCACAGGGTCACAGAAAACTACAGAACAAAGCCCTTCGCCACAGCTAGTCCATGCCAAACAATTTAAACTGCCTAGTCTCAATGATCTGCACCTGGACCATAGCCCTCCATACCCTTTCCATCTAGGTACCTATCCGAACTTCCCTTAAACGTTGAAATTGAAGTCACATTCACCACTTGCGCTGGCAGCTTGTTCCACAATCTCACGTCCCTCTGAATGAAGAGGTTTCCCTTCATGTTCCCCTTAAACATTTCACCTTTCACCCTTAACCTGTGACCTCTATTTGTAGTCTCACCCAACCTCAGTGGAAAAAGCCTGCTGCATTTCATTATCATCATCATCATCATTATGAGCCACGTCGTATAGCATAGGCGATCATGGTCTTTGTGATCATGATTGTTCTTGGCAAGTCTTTCTACAGGGCAGTGCCTTTACAATATGGGAGAACCCACACATTATCAATACTTTTCAGAGATCGTCTGCCTGGCGTCAGCAGTTGCATAACCAGGACATGTAATATGCAGTGACTGCTCATATGACCATCTACCACCAGCCCCCATGGCTTCATGTGACTCTGATCGTGGGGCTAAGCAGATGCTGCCCCTTGCCGAAGGGTGACCTGCAGGCTAGTGGAGGGAAGGAGCACCAGACATCTCCTTAGGTAGAGACATATCTCTACCCCGTCACCAAGTGCTTGCATTTACCCTATCCATACATAAAATAATTTGGTATACTGCATCTCTATTAAATCTCCCTTTAATCTTCTACATTATAGGGAATAAAGTTCTAACCTAGTCAATCTTTTCTTATAACTCAGATCCTCCGGTCCCAGCAACATCCTTGTAAATTTTCTCTGTACTCTTTTGATCTTATTTACATCTTCCCTGCTTGTGTGTGGGGAGTGGAATCTTTGGGTTTCTGATGTTTCTGTCATTCATCTTTTGATTTTTTGTTCTGTTTGTCTGCGAAGAGTAAGAATTTCAGGTTGTATTCTCTGATATTAAATTGAACCCTTTGATCCTGTAGGTAGGTGACCAAAACTGCACACCGTACTCCAAATTAGGCTTTACCAATGTCCGATAGAACTTTAACATAACATCCCAACTCCTGTACTCAATACTTCGACCTTTGAAGGCTAATGTGCCAAAATTGTTATGACTCTGTCTACCTGCAGCAGCACTTTCAATGAATTATGGGCCTGCATTTCCCGATGTCTTTGCTCTACTGCACTCAAGAGTGCCCCACGACTCACTGTGTAAGACCTACCCTGATTGGTCCTCTAAAGTGCAACACCTCACACTTGTCTGCATTAAATTCCATCTGCCCATTTTTAGCCCAATTTTCCAGCAGATCCATATCCCACTGCAAACTTTCCTCGTCTTCCTCACGGTCCACTACACCCACAAACTTTGTGTCATCCACAAATTTGCTGATCCAGTTAACCATATTATCATCCAAATCATTAATACAGATGACAAACAAGAATGGATGTACCACCGATCCCTGCAGCACTCCACTAGCCACAGGCCTCCAGTCAGAGAGGCAACCATCTGCTACCACTCTGGCTTCTCCGGCAAAGCTAATATCTAATCCAGTTTACTGCCTCATCTTGAATACCAAGCCACTGAACCTTCTTAACCAATCTCCCATGCAGAACCTTGTCAAGTGAGTTACTGAAGTCCATGGAGACAACATCCACTGCCATGCTCTCATCAACTTTCTTGGTAACTTCCTTGAAAAACTCCATAGAACTAGTTAGACATAACCTACCACACACAAAGCCATGTTGACGATCCCTACTCAGTCCCCGTCTATCCAAATACTCATATATCTGGTCCCTTGGAATACCTTCCAATAACCTTTTCCTACTGATGCCCGGCTCACTGGCCTATAACTTCCTGGTTTATTCTTAGAGCCCTTTTTAAACAGTGGAGCAACCTTAGCTATCTTTCAGTCTTCCATGGAAAATTTCATATTGAAGGCAAAACAACAGAGAAGCATAATAAAGTGTGTAATTATTGTAGATGTTCTGCTTACATCGAATGTTATTCACTTACCTATTTAATGAAAAATAAGTATTTGATTATAGCCTAATGGAGTGGCCGTTCCTCTCCTCGCAGCCGTTGAAAATATGGATGCTCATGATGTGTCAGGAAATCAGATTCATTACCAAAAGATTTTTATTCTATCTACCTTCACAAACACTGCACTATTAAAAGCTCACCGGATTAACAGGGGATAGTCCACTTATGAAACTCACAAGCGGGACATCTGTTGTAAATTCAGAGTTACAGGACTCCATTTCCTCACTGTCAGAGTAAAAAAATGTAATAAGATTATATTGTGGGTTAAAACAGAGATAGTGAAGTACTTTATCGGAGCCTCTGAGTAACACTGTATTATACTGAGCAGGGGATAGGGCTACAGTACTACAGCAACAAGCAATATTATATTTGTATGCTCTTTACAGCAAAACTTGAAGACAACTTAAGGAAAGAGGAGGCCAAGAAATGAAATTAAGCACATACTTTTAACAGTTGATATTATAATTGAAATTGTATCCTGAACTGTGAATCAAACTTCTTCTAGTTCAATATCAGCCTATGATATCACCCAGGCAAGTTTCAGGACTTCTATAAAGCCATTTCAATTCCCTTTTAAGAGATGCATGAGTTGCACTTGAATTGAGCAATTGACGACCACCGACTAACGGTGACTGGAGTGGGACTTCCCTTTGCTTTCATGTGGAAGGTAACCAGATCATCTAGCAGTGGTACTGTGAAAGCATTAAAAATTAAGTGGCTCGTAGTTCAGTGATGCAGCTGTTTACTCGCTGATGAAGGCAGCCCCTTAGTATACTGGTGGAAGTCTCTGCCATTCAGAATCCAAGTTGCAAAAAGATTTTCCAGACGAGTTAAGTGGCTGAATGTTGTGAGGTCCCTCGCTGAATGAAATTATAGATTTTCCAAGGATTTCTGGTTTAGTCTGGGAGTCAGTGCGCAGTGGTGAAGAACATACGTGAAATTGGTTAACGTTTTCCATATAGTTTGGATCTGAGGAGCTATAAATAGCTTTCCCCAGCTATTTCTATTTGCCTGATTTCATTAGAGCAGAGGTATAATGAAACATCTAATTGCCAACTGGCTGTGCAGCTTGGAAGCACTGTGCGCAGGTACTGCACCAATAACCAATATACTGGTCTATTGATTCAGAAACACGACTTTGAAAACCCACCATGGGAGCAGGGGAATTTAAATTCAGGCAATTAAATAAATCAAGGATTAAAAAGGCTGGAATCAGTAGCAGAGACCATGAAACTACTGGATTGTAAAAACCATTAAATTCATTACTATCTTCCAGGATATTGCCAAGTTGGTGTGTTCTTTCATTGATCCTATTATGGTTATTATTCTATTTTGGATTTATCGAGTATGCCCACAAAAATGAGTTTCAGGTTTGTACATGGTGATATATACGTACTTTAATAATGAATTTACTTTGAACTTAGGAAAGAATGTGTTCCTGTTTACTTATTTGGGCTGTGTGTAGCTCGAGACAGAGCAATGTGCTACACTCTTAACAGCCCACTGAACTGACTTTATCAGCCATTCAGTTGAGAGGCCAACTGGACACAGACAATAATCCCACTGAAGTCCACATTCTTTAGATGAGCACATTAAACCTATTTACTTACTGCAAAATGCTGAAACAATAATTGGGCCAGGCAGCGTCTGTGGGACGAAGGACAGCAAACATTTAATTTTCAATTTTAGTTCAGCATCTACAACTTTTTTGATGTTCTTAGTTTCTTACAAGTTTAGCTTCACTTGGGGAATGCTGTGGTTTGCTGTTGCCAAATATAGGATAATCGAGTAGATTGACAGCTAAGTCCTCTCTCCAGTGGAAGCAAACCTGCTGGATATTAATTTGAATTGAGGAGGTGACACCAGCCTTACCTTTTAACATAAAACATGATCATTGTTGGATGGGGCACAGTGTAAGAAAGTGATTTCCCAGGTGGCAGGTAGGATTGGTGCTTGTCTCATTTTAGACACCAGTGATCTGGATGATGTTACTAAGTGCAACATCTCAAGTTTGCAGATATCACAAAGCTATGAGTGTGCTGAATGGTAGCATAGGCTCAAGGGCTGAATGGTCTCCAATTGTGCACTGTCAGAGGCAATCATCCAAGGACACTTGATGTGGTCAGCCTCAATCTGACTGTGAAGTATCTTGCCTCCTGTTGCTTGTATCATGTGTTACCACCCATTGAAACTGATGCAAATAGAACAATAGCTTGTATGCGTAAAGTTATATAGATATCTGCTTGTGTAAGTTTCCCTGTAATGGGTCATTTCAACAGCAAAATACACGTGCTGGCTTTGCATGCTGCTTTCATGATGAGTCAGTACCCTCTGGCTATTTATAATGTTTTAATTTTCAAGGACATACAAGCCTATTGTTATCCACAAAGTGTTCCCTTGTTTTAAAAGCAGGCCTGTACAGCTTCCTTGGTGAGGATATTCCATCATCAATGTAGTACAAACTCCTAGGTAAAGTTCAAGCTAACAGTGTTAATAAATCTAATCACTTCCAGGACTGTTGTATGACCAGAAGGGGGTGCACATCATTGTGAATTAGTAATTGCCCTGAGAAGGTGGAAAATTATGTCTGCGTGATTCCCTTCAGTCCACTCTGTGCTATCAGTTAGAGTGGTCCAAGGGTTTGATCCAGCCAGACTCTGAGGAAGCTAGCTTAGGTACAGCGCATGTTGCAAGTGGGTAGTAGCATGTTGAATAGTTACATCTTTCTTTCCGCATTGACAGAGGTGTCCAAAGCTATTGGTAATGCTCTGAGCTTCTGCCAATGCAACCACTAATGTCCATTGGTAAGGACCAATAGTTAGAGAGAAGACTGATTTATCTTTAGGTCGTCTTGTGCAAAGAGAAAGCTTTGTACCCAGGAGTGTAGAGGATAAGCAATGAAACACACTCCCACTTAGTTTGCAGTGTGAATGCTGAGGGCTCTGATCAGGCATTACTTGCTGAATTGCACCAAGTTGGGAAAAAAAATGTTAACTGAGTCCAGATGTGTGTTTTCCACAAGCACTAGCAGTCAAAGGCCTGGTCAAATAATCATAAGGAAATTTGTTTGTTGGGAAGTCGAGTATGGTAATCAATGTGGGGTTGCCTAGAGGTTAGAAGTAGGCATTGAACATATCTTATATTGTCCTGGGTGTAGAGTATTGTGAAAAAAGTTACTGTTCTGTAAGTAACCAAGTGTACTAAGTGTAGGTGTACTAAGCCTTTATTCTCTCTATACCCATGACTGTGTCACCACCCACAGCTCCAATCTGCTAATTAAATTCGCTGACGACACTACACTGATTGGCCTAATCTCAAATAATAATAAGGCAGCCTACAGGGAAGAAGTCATCACCCTGACACAGTGGCGTCAAGAAAACAACCTCTCCCTCAATGTTGCAAAAACAAAGGAGCTGGTTGTGGAACACAGGAGGAATAGAGACAGGCAAACCCTTATTGATATCAATGGATCTGGGGTTGAGAGGGTGAACAGTTTCAAGTTCCTCGGCATAAACATCACCGAAGATCTCACGTGGTCTGTACACACCAGCTGCGTGGTGAAAAAGGCACAACAGCACCTCTTTCACCTCAGGTGGTTCAGGAAGCTAGGTATGTGCCCCCACATCCTAAGAACTTTCTACAGGGGCACAATTGAGAGCATCCTGACTGGCTGCATCACTGCCTGGTATGGGAACTGTACCTCCCTTAATCACAGGATTCTGCAGAGAGTGGTGTGGACAGCCCAGCACATCAGTAGTTGTGAAATTCCCACTGTTCAGGACATTTACAAAGACAGGTGTGTAAAAAGGGTCCGAAGGATCATTGGAGACTTGAGTCACTCCAATCACAAACTGTTCCAGCTGCTATCATCCAGGAAGTGGTACCACAGCATAAAAGCCCAGACCAACAGGCTCTGGGACAGCTTCTTCCACCAGGCCATCAGACTGCTTAATTCATTCTGACACAACTGTATTTCTATGTTATATTGTCTATCCTGTTGTACATACTATTTATTATAAGTTACTATAAATTGCACATTGCATATTTAGACTGAGATATAACAAAGATTTTTACTCCTCATGTATATGAAGGGTGCAAGTAATAAAGTCAATTCAATTCAATGGCCACTATCTGGGCAATGTGTACTGAATTACGATAAGCTATCTAAACTGTGTTTGGTCAAAGTTCCACAGTGACACTCGGGAAACTGTCAGTACTGCATGATTGGATTTCTAGGCCAAAGTGTTTTCCCCACTACAGTAGCAAAGTGCTGGTGCATTAGTGCACGTTGGGGATATTATATTACATCCCTGCTTCCCAGCTGCAGACTACATCTCTGTAAAATAAAATTCTGTTTCAATTAACGATATCTTGTGGACAGGGAAAATAACAGCAGCAACTGCTAGCAACTGTCTTGCTCCTTTGATGAATGCTCAGTTTGAAGCTGCCAATAATGCTTTGGGTTTGCAGTCTGCCCAGTGCAAAAGTGCTTAATACCAGAGGATTATTAATCCAGAGTGAAAGATGCTGGTGTATGAAGGTTAATATGTTAATTAGCACTCATCTATTCTTGCACAAACTTGTTGCCTTGTGTGAGGCTACTAGGATAAACGATGGGGCAAGAGATATGGATGACAATCAAGAGTGGAACCCTTTTATGATTTTACAAATATGCATTTCCTCAGCCTTTACATGGATAGATTCAGCCAACATTGGAGAATGGAATAATAAAAGGATTAGGCTGCCAGGTTTTCTGTAGAACTGGTGCAATTGATGAAGCTTTCCCTGCAAGAAAAGAGACTTTAAGATCATTCCTGTTGTAACATTAAACTCCCTGCCACCTTTGATTTTTGCATAACCATTTTCAACCTGGCAATCTGCACTGGCTCTGCGTTTAGCATTTTTTCAAGTACTCTTCTTCGTTTTGCTTTTAGCTTAGAAACTGGATCGATGACAAAAAATACACTGCGGGGTTTCATTGTGAGAAGGGAAAGAGCCTTGTTTAACACTAAGATTACATCTAAGGCAAAAGAATTAAATTCTTTTCCAGTAATAAGTATCCTCTTCACTAGAACTCTGTCATAGCTTCTCTCTTTTTTGTACACAGGTAGAATTTGACAGAGATATGTTGGTTCTATTTTATAAAAAGAAAGCCTGAAAACTAGACTTGTGAACAACGCCACAATCTCTGCTATGAATTAAATGAAGTGAGAATCTTTCTTATGAACCTAAAATAAAACAAGGAGACTTGATCAAGGAAGAGTGATAAATCTTTAAACAGGTATTGCATTGGTCAGGTAGTTGTCCTGCAGAATTAGTTTATTATTGTCACATGTATCAGGTTTTGCTTTAAATGCCACCCAGACAGATCATTCTTTACATAAGTACATCAAGCTGATGAACAAGTACAAAAAGATAGAAAAAACAGAACATCAAATACAGTATTACAGTTACAGAGAAAGCACAGTGCAAGTAAGCAAGTAATATTTCATGAAAAATATACTGGGAGATCGTAAATTCATGTTATGGCTCTGATCAATAGTCTTATAACAGCAGGAAAACAACTGTGCTTGGGCAGGTGATACCTATTCTCAAGCTTTTGTATCTCCTGGAGAAGGGAGAATGAGCGGGGTGAGGGATGGGTTTCCCTGGACTACTTTCCCAGTGCAGTGGGACAAGTAGACAAAGTCAATGGAGGGAATGCCGGTTTCCATGATGGACTGTGCTGCAGTCACAGGTCTCTGCAATTTTTTGGCAGAGCAGTTGCTATACCAAGCTGCAATGTATCTGGGTAGGATGCTGTCTAAGGTCCAACTGTAACATGTGGTGAGGGTCATCGGGGATGTGTTGAATTTCTTTAGCATTCTGAAGAATCTACTCCCAGTAAGTTCTTACCTACTTGCTCGTCAAAAGGCATTTTTTTACTTCTTCTTTCAATGTAATCAAAAGCACTGTTTCCATTGCTCTTTGATACCAGTTCCAAAGACTTACCTTAAATGGAAAACTCCTTAATCTTAAACAGTGATATCTAGTCCTGTTATCTTCCACAAGAAATGTCCTCTTCATATCTACCCTGTCAAGATGCCTCAGGATCTAATATCTTTCAATCAAGTTCCTTTTTGTTTATCTAACCTCCAGATTCACCTGTCTAGTCTTCACTCCCAAGACAACCAGGTTATTCCAGATACAGTATAAAGCTAGTAAACTTTCTCCAACCTGCTTCTTTCTTTTAATTACAAAGCTTTCTTTCTTTCTTTCAATTACAAGCTTCTTTAAATAAGGAGATCAATACTATAACAACAAACAAGAGAAAATTGGCAGATGCTGGAAGTTCGAACAACACACACAAAATGCTCGAGGAACTCAGCAGACCAGGCAGCATGTACAAAAAGAGTACAGTTAATGTTTCAGGATGAAACCCTTCAGCAGGACTGGAGAAAAAAAGAAGAGGAGTAGAATTAAAAGATGGGGGAGAGGAGAGGGAAACACCAGGTGATGGGTGAAACCTGGAGGGGGAGGGATGAAGTAAAGAGCTGGGAAGTAGATTGGTGAAAGAGACAGAAGGCCATGGAAGAAAGAAAAGGGGGAGGAGCACCAGAGGGAGGCAATGGACAGGCAGGGAGATAAGGTGAGAGAGGGAAAAGGGGATGGGAAACGGTGAAGGAGAAGGAGGGCATTACTGGAAGCTTGAGAAATGGATGTTCATGCTATCAGTTTGGGGGCCACCCAAATGGAATATAAGGTGTTGTCCCTCCAAACTAAGTGTGGCCTCATCACAACAGTGGAGGAGGCCTGTGATAGACATATCGGAATGGCAATGGGAAGTGGAATTACAATGGATGGCCACTGGGAGATCCCACTTTTTCTGGTGGATGGAGCACAGGTGTTCAGTGACGCGGTCTCTCAAACTACGTCGGGTCTCACTGATATACCGGAGGCCACACCAGGAGAACCAGACACAGTATATGACCCCAACAGACTCACAGGTGAAGTGGCGCCTCACCTGGAGAGCCTGCTTAGGACCCTGAATGGTAGTGAAGGAGGAGGTGTAGGGGCAGGGGTAGCACTTGTTCTGCTTCCAGGGAAGATCAATGGGGAGGGATGAATGGACAACGGAGTCATGAGGGACCGATCCCTGTGGAAGATTGTAAGTGGGTGGGAGTGAAAGGTTCGGCCAGGGGAAGACAGCCTCTGGCACCAACAAAGCTTAGAAATCTCGTTTGTGTGGATGCTGCGTGATATGCTGCCTGGTTACAAATCCGAACTGCAAAATATTGGACAGTGCACTGTATGCAATTAAATGATTGAAATTTATAAATCTTAATCTGAGTACAGGGTTAGTAAGGAAAATAAAAAGGAAAAAGGGCCCATTTTAAGGAAAAAGTCAAATGTGCACATTGGAGCTCATTGATAAGGCCATTCGACCACCATCAACCTCCTCCGAGCACTGCTGACCTTCGGACCCTCACTGGCCATCCACTCTGTCTGGTAGTCTACCAGCTCGCTCCACACGTGTCTTCCCTCTTCGTCTGTCGCCGACAAAAGTCCACAAAATCCCTGCTCCCAGACCCACAAGGAAAAGCAACATCCCGCTCATTGGCTAGCATACATTCCAAAGGCTCCGTTATCTCTAGTCGTAACCCAAACACTGCTGCTACAGAGAAATCATTACCTCAGCGGTGGAACATTACAGAGAGGCCATTCCATTAGCAGTGAAACCTTACAGTGTGTTACACCTACAACTTACCAAATCTAACAATATGTCTTCGGAATGTGGGAGGAAATCGGAACAGCTGGAGGAAACACGTGCAGTCATCGGAATAACTTACAAACTCCTTATAGACAGTGGTGGGAACTGAAGCCCGATCTTCTGATTGATCACTGGCAGTGTAGAGCATTACATTAACCGCCACACTACCCTGCCGCCCTAATGTTGTGGATTGAACCTCATCCTATGACCTTCTCCCTACTTCCTGAAAAGCCACTTCGTGTGCCAGTCATCCTGTCTTCTTATAAATGCAGACAGTCAAGCCCAGAAGATGCAATCCATGGCAATATATTGGGGATTAGAGTATTGAGCCTGAATGCTGTCAATTGTATACACATGAGACTCATGGAAGACCCTGGAGATGAATTATTGACTTTGTAGAATGCAGTGTAACAAAATCATTTCCTGACAAAATTGTATTGAGTAGCATAAACACTGTATCACGAGATGTAACAACTGAGTGTTGCTTTACTTCTGAATAATGTAAAATGTTCTACATAGTAGTGTCTCTTAATGACAGTACCAGAATACTGAGGACTTTCTTTGGCATGGGGGAGGTAACTGCTAGTATTCAGTGGTCAGAAATGGGTAGTAGATGAGAATTTATCTTGTGGGGCCAAAGCAACTGAACAGATGGTTCTGCTACACATACAGAACTGGTTTAACAACTCCACTCAACCTGGGGTAACCGCTTCTCTCGGTTTATATTTTCTCCTTCCAGTTCTCATGAGATGCTTATCTTCCAAATCAAACCAACTTTGTGACTAACATATTGATGTGAATTTCATGTGAACTAACTGTGCTAAGTTACATCAAACATTATGACGTATCTGCACTGATTCTTTCGTCTGACAATTAATAACAGGCAAAAAATGTGACCGAAGTTGTAAATGGCATCTCATTTGTAGATCATGAACCATGCAGCAGCAACAAGGGGTTGAAAATGAACCAGATGAGTCCATCTTTTCACCAGGTATCGAGCACATATAGAGTCCAATCTTATGGTTCCAGTGTAATGGCCCAGTGCTTTCCCTAAGTATGCATAAGGCATCCATTAGACATTTTTTTCAATAGGTTAGTAAGAGACCCTCTCCCCTTTTTAATACCCAAAGCCAGTAAAGCACACTGATCCTCAACTTCTCAAAGAGCGAAGGAAATTGGGCATGTTCCAGATGACTCTTACTGAGGCACCACAGAAACATCATATCTATGGTGTAGTGATGGCACATACAATATAATGTTGTAATGATGTGCATGATGTTTTCAAGGATATACAGTAAGTGATAGAACTAATATTGTGATGATGAGCCTAACGTGTGACTATCTACATATATTGGTTATGACATGCATACTGTTTTGATGACATGCAATAGGCAAATATGTAGAGCTAAGACTTTTGCACAATACTGTAACTATGTTAAGTATTGCACTGCACTGCTGCTGCAAATAAAAACCAATTCATGGCATATGTGAGTGATGATAAACCTGACTCTGATATGGCTCTCTGTTGTGGACTGAGAGTGGGAAGGAGGCAAGGAGAATGGGATCATGGTTGGGAAAAAGGGAATGGAGGGGGGAGTGAGCAGGAAGCACTGGGGAGAAATTCAGTAATGATCAATAATCTAATTGTTTGGAATCAAGTGACCTTGCCCGGTGTCTCAGGGCTGAGTGTGTCTTCACCCGTGCGAACCCCGCCCCAGTACTCCTTCTTTGCCACCTGTATGACACCCCCTCCCATGGTGCTCCATCCTCACTATTCCCAACATTGCTGCCAGGTTTACAAGCTTGCTTTCCGCTCCACATTGATAAATACAGTACTGTGAAAAAGTCAGAGGCACCCTAGCTATATATCCTGTATGTGCTAAGAATTTTGAACAGTATTTTAAATTAATATTGTGATGACTACATAATGTGATAGAGTACATAATGCAAAAATCATATGAGCTCCAATTTAAGCTGTTCAGAGAAGGTAAACTGCCCTTACAAGTCATTCTTTACAAATCCCTAGACTGGTTGTTTCAAAAGCAATGTAAATCTATTGCAACAAGCAGGACAAGAGCAAAGAAAGCAGAATGCTTTCCCCAAACAAGTCTCCTGATATTCCTGTGGGCTTTTATATGGACCTGCAGCCTTTGGGCTTATGACGCAGGAAAATACTTGTCCTTGTGGTGCCATCTGGTGTCGAAACTCTCAGCATGAATCCTAAATAACAGAGCAGATTTGGCTGGAATTAATCACTGACTGCATAGCATTTCCAAGTCTTCAAAAAGAAAGTTGTATTCATTTCCAAAGCATAGTGCATCATGTGATGTTTTCCCATTGAACTCATCCCTTTGTTTTAACCAGAATAGAGAAATGGCAACAGGATGAAGGGAACTGAAGCACCTCTTCCCATTGCCTACTTGCTGGCATGGAGTTATTCAGAATCAGAATTAGGTTTAATATCACTGACATAGGTCATGAAATGTGTTGTTTTGCAGCAGCATTACGTTGTAAAACATAATAATAAAAACAGTGAACTACAGTAAGTATATGTCAGAATCAGGTTTAATGTCACTGGCATATGTTGTCAAATTTGTTAACTTTGTGGCAGCAGTACAATTAAATGCATCAAAAAAACTGAATTATGATAAGTAGTTAGTTAGTTACGTCGACTCAGGCCTAGTGGGGCCGGCGAGGGACACGATGACGGACACTCCACTCCTCCCTCCCACTCATCAGTGTGTTCAGTTCATCGACATTAGCCGCGCTGCTATCTTCTAGGAGCGTGTTGACCATAATCTTGGGAGTGCGCCCAGGGTTCATCCTCCCACGCTTGGGCTCCCATGTGATGACCAGGCTGGCAGGTAGCTCAGGGTGGTGTAGACAGTACCCCGCTAGTTGCAGTCTTCTCGCCTCGATTTTAGTAGTGAGCATCGGAAGGTTGTCATAAAGCTTGATGTTTGTCGTGTGTTGTTGCCAACTCATGTCAAGAGCCATCCAAAGCATTTGTGTACAGCAACCATCTAGTGATTTTCGCATGGTCTTGGTGAGTGTCCACGTCTCGCATCTGTACGTGAGAATGGACTCTCTGACTGCTATGAAGATCCTCTGTTTGAGCTCTCTGGTCAGGTTCGATCTCCAGATTTCCTTCATGTCGTTCGTAGCCCTCCACACCAGCACCTTCCGTATCATTATGTCCTTCTTCAAACTCATCATTCTTGATCCAAAGTACTTGAAGTCTAAGACTTTCTTAATAGTATCATTCTTTACAGTCTTGAGAGTACCTTTGTCGCAGTTGAGTGCTACGTACTGTGTCTTTTTAGCGTTTAGGTGAAGTCCAACTTTATTGCACTCAATTTCCACTTTTGTCAGTAGCTGCTGTGCTTCCTCCATCTGGTCAGAGAGCAGGACTATGTCATCTGCAAAAATTGAGATCTGTGAGCGTAACTGGTCTGACCCTTTTGGTTTGTCCTGGTTTTATGGTAAAACCAAGCTTGTCATGATCTTTGGTAGCTTGACGTAGAGCATAAACAAGGACGATTATAAAGATACAGAGTGCCAGAGTGTCTCCTTGCAGCACACCAGCTAGGAGCTCGAACACTGCTGTTTCTTTGTCTGGTGATACAACTTTCACCATGGTCTTGGTATAGCTGGACTCTACTGCTCTCAGTAGATGATCAGGCACTCCGTAAGCTTTCAGAATCTTCAGCATTTTACCTCAGTGAATGGAGTCAAAAGCTTTGCGAAAATCGATGAAAGCAAGCACGGCTGGTAAGTTGTTCTTCTTGACTTCCTTGATGATTCTACGGAGAGCAAGTGATTGCATTACTGTTGTGCACTTCTGCCGAAAACCATTCTGACTGAATCTTAGCTTAGGGTCAATGGCGATGCGAATCCTGTTCAAGATCATCCGATTGTATAGCTTTGCTAAGATGCAGGTCAAGCTGATACCGCAGTAGTTATCTGTCTTCATGAGGGATCCAGACATGGGACAGGGATTATGTTTGAGAGTAACCACTGTTCTGTTTTGTCACCTTTCATCAGTGCAATATTACATATGTCCAGCAAGATGTTGTCAGGTCGCAGTTCTTCAGGACATCTGGTGGTATCCCATCTGGTCCAGTGTTCCTGCCCTGTTTGAGTTCATATTTGGCCTTCTTCAGTTCCTCTATGGTGAATGGGCCGTCATTGATGTTTAATAGTATCGTGGGTATATCCTCTTCTTCTTCCTTAAGTGTGTATGTGTGTGTGTATATATATATATATATATATATATATATACACACACGGTAAGTATCTATATGTATATTACATAGATAAGTTAAAATAAATAGTACAAGAACAGAAATAATTTAAAATTAGTGAAGTAGTGTTCATGGGTTAAATGTCCATTTAGGAATCAGATGGCAGAGGGGAAGAAGCTGTTCCTGAATCGCTGAGTTTGTGTCTTCAGGCTTCTGTACCTCCTACTGATGGTAACAAGGAGAAGAAGGCATGTCCTCGGTGGGGGAGGTCCTGAATGATGGATGCCACCTGCCTCAGGCACCACTCCTTGAAGATGTCTTGGATACTAGGCGGATGAGTACCCTTGATGGAGCTGACTAATTTTATGTATATATTAAAAATGTTATGGAATTAAGCCCTTCAGCCCATCTGGTCGATGCTGACCATGATGCCCCATCAAAGTTAGTCCCATTTGCCACCAGTTTTACATTTTCTTCTGTTATTATGCAATCCTGATTTCCCAGGAGATTCTTTTGACAACAATGCAACTTGAAGATTTCTGAAAATGTTTAAATTAAAACTCAAATCGCCTCAATACCCATTAATTGAGTGTGCAGCCTCACTCATTTAGCCCTACAACTGCTTGCTAACCATGGGCTACACATGTCAAGCAGTTGTCCTGTTAAAAGCCTATCCTTTTTGACAGTTTAAATACAAATGTTTGTATTTGCACGCACTGCCTGATGAGATCACAGTAAATGCTCATAGCAAAGTCCACATCCTGTAAATTAATTTTACTTTAAATGAAGTGCTTGGGTGGTTAAGATCCATTCTAAATTGTTCAGGGGCATCTCACACAGCAACTGTTTTATTTTATGGATCCTCCAGGGAATCACATTCTGGAATTGGGAAGAAGAGGAGGACAAATAGCAAAGCAAAGCAAGCAGTGAAAGGTCTATAAATGGGAATCTTTTCTTCATCACTTCCCAGTATGCCTAAGTTCAATTCTCTGAAAATGAGTGCGTCGGCCAGCTTCCTTTGTTTTGGAAGACAAAGTTAAGCAACACAAGAAACTGCGATCGCTGGACATCTGGAGCAACACACAAAAAGCTGGACGAACTCCGAATCAGAATCAGGATCGTTATCATGGACAAATGTCCATTACATTGTATTACATAAATAAGTGCTGTAAGTTACAATTAGAAATTCTTAAAATAGTAAGTAAGTCTTGCAAGAAGAAAGCAAAACGTGAGGTGGTTTTCATGGTCCATTGAAGTCAGATGGCAGAAGGGAAGAAGCTGTTCCTAATCATTGAGTGTGTACCTTCAGGCTCCTGCATCCCCTCACTAATGGCAGCATTGAGAAATCAACAGCTCAGGTGGCATCTAAGGAGGGAAATGGACAGCTGTAATTTTGGATTGAAACCCTTCGTCAGGACTGACAAAGTTAAACTGGATCCCGTGGCAGACCTGCATTTAATATCTTGAGTTAAGTAGCAGTACACCACACAATCAGAGTGCTTATATTCCAATTCCTGAAAGTCTCCGACTGTTTATGGACTAAACAGGTAACCAGTGCATTGTTCACGAGAATAGTCATCACATAACGCGTCATCAAGGAACTGCAGGACAGGGCTCCATGGCCCAATGGTCACCTCAAGTCTGAACTGTTCAGCAATAGCACATTGCAGTGAACTTTGAACTTTGTGGAGTTCCATTAAACATGACATCCCATATCTCCACTGATTTTCTTCCATTTGACAATAAACAGTTGGTGAAATGGTGTTTTGTTAATGACATCTCATGTGTGATGATCATGAACCAAAAAGCAGAAATGCAAGTGTGAAAATGAATGAATCCACCTTTTGAACAGTTATCAACCACACAGAGAGCCTAACATCCTGTGCCAGTATAATGATCCCTTGATTTAGATAAACCAGTAGACCAGAAGTTTCACCCAAGCCTGCATAAAACTACCTTTCAATACATAAATAAGTGACTTAGACTATTTCTCTCTCTTTAGCGTCTTGGAAACTAATTTGTCTGACAGGAGTGGAACGGGTGTTTGTCTACTGTGCCCACTTTTCAAAAAGAGAAAGCAATCAGTATCAAAGTTTTACCAGTGTACATAAACAGCTACACTTAATTGGGTTGCTAATATCCTTATTAGGTGCTCCAAGTACCACTTCGGTACTACCTCAGCCTGAGACTGTAACTGAGTGGAGGAGTCCATTACGGTTTAGACAAGAGTTCATGAGCTGTTTGATAATGCAGCCTCCTGGAGTTTGTGTCTGAAGGGACTCACAAGAACATTGCAGCATCTTAGAATCTAGTGAAGCTGTATCACCCAAATCTCTCTCTAAATATGTCGCCCAATTAACTGACCACACCAAACGTTTTCTGTCTTCGTGTTTGATATTGCATCTCCTGAACAGAAATGTCATGCTCAAAGTCTGGGACAGACAGTTGTATGGATGTATGAGAAAATAGGTTCCAGAGGAGTCAAAATGCTGTTTGCACTCTTGTTAGCAATCTGCACAAACAGAGGAAAGGCTTGTATCCAGAGCCCAGTGTAGCGTATACAAGAACCACAATCAGAGACAACTTATTGCAGAATCTATCAAGGTAACAAGCCCTTCAGGAGAGATCCACCGTCACTTCCTTGTGAGGAAATCTTATTGAGCTCTACCATGCCACTTGGTGTACTGGAAAAATTTCCTGGCCTATAATTCAACCACTTGCACAATTACTAGCCCACTGAAACAAATTCCAGTTAAATATTGAACCCCTAATTCAGTCTCTCAGTAGAGCTGGAAGATGAACAAGCCTTCTAGTTAGCAATCCTATGGCTATCTTTATGAACTTTGCCTTTTTCAGCTCACCACTTCTCACAAATGTCTCAGTAAAGTTGTCTAATAGGATGCTGATTTCTGTACAGATGTTACTATGGTCTCCAATGACATTGCTATATTTCTGATTCAAGTGATTGTACTTCACCCTTAATTATGAAACGATTTATTTTCCTATTTCTGTGTGTTTATATTGATACCTGATTGGATGTGAATCATGTGACAGTCCTCCATTTCCATGTGTAACAATGTGAGACCAGTTTAGTCAGTTGTTATCACTGCAACAGTTGTTACTTACCACAGTCTTATCAGTTTAGAACAGGCAAGTGTTATGTTTGCCGAAAAGAAATCTTATTTTCAAAATTTGCACAGCTATGGGAGTCATGACTTTGAATGAGCCACAAGGAGATCACAGCTGCAGATGTTAAAGTTCTTAACAGCACAACAAGCAGACTTAGGAGCAAAATATAGGCAGCTGGAAGAACTCAACAGGTCAGGCAGCACCTGTGAGTGGAAATGGATGTCAGATTTACAGGGTGAGACCCTTCACCTGGAGCCCATCTCAAAATAACAGGATTGCCTCTGGATATTCAAACAACATTGTTGTAAATTCAGACAAGCTTCTTTTATCACTATGTTGAGGGATGGTTCTCTGGACAGAAAGAACACACTGCAAATATTGACTGACTGTGTAATTGACCATGTGTTAAGTGACAAGAAGACTATCTGGTATCCTTTCCTGAACTCATCCTGGGGGTTTCAATACATCCAATTAACATAGACCAGTATCCCTGGTTTTCCTGCATGACTCAAGATGTCCTATGCCTAATGTCTGGGTTCAGTAACAATGGATGTTCTGTTTAAATAGTGCAAAAAGCTACCACTCCCATAACTCCTGATTAAAGTTACTTAATGATCCCTAAAAAAGACAAGGAGAAGCAACAAAAGCAATTTTAATGGTATTTCTGATGACAGTAGAGAGAAGTACTTCATGGTTCAGAAGTTTATTTGAACAATAAGGAAATGGACAGTATATATACCACTAGCAAAAAAGACTGCAAACAGACAGTTAAGCTACACACAAAAATATGCTGTAGGAATGCAGCAAGTCAGGCAGCATCTATGAAGAGGAGGAAATAAACAGTCGATGTTTTTGGTTGAGATCCTCAGCTACTTTCAGATCTTCAGAACTGAAGATCTGGGGAAATGGGGTGACATGGCTGGTGGAGGTAGATGTAGCTGTGAAGGTAAATCCCAGCAGTTTAGTGCTAGCTTATGACACACCAGTGTGTAACTACGCACCTAGAAGAGGAGAAAAACAAAATGCCAAGAACCAGCTGCAGAATGCTGACATTCCCCCCGTCTTCCACTACCAAGTGTCAGGGAAAAGAAAAGCCCCATCTGTGCTATTTTCTGCCTTCCTGTGGTGTGTCAAATTCTGCTGCAACAGCAGAAGTATGTTCACACTCTGTCACAGACAAAAATTCAGGAACCGTACACCCAAAGTTTACAGATCTGAATGTCGAAGTGGCAGGAAGAAGTTGAGAGGACAGTAGCAGAACTTCAGTGCAAAACACACTGAGTGCACAGTGGTTCACGTTCTTCCTGTGAGGACTCCAGACTTAGCAAATGATACACTTAGTGAAGTACTTGGGTCAAACATTCAGCAGGTCAGGCAGCATCTCTGGCTAAATAAACACATTTAATATTTCAGATTAAAGATTCTTTGATGAAACTGGGAACAGATTTTTGACCTGAAATGTTAATCCTTTTCCTTTTCCCATGCTACCTGACTTGCTAAGTGTTTACTATTGCTTTATGTTTTTATTTCAGATTTCCAGTATCTGCGGTTTTATTGGTTTCCATTTGTTTTCTCACAGTAGACTGACAACACCAGGAAATCATTGGCAGAGTCAGCGAGTAGTAAACATGGAATAGTACGGACATGGGAGATCACCCATCACATATTTCACCTGCTTTGCAAGTACTGGGGATACCTGTTGTCCAATCTTTCCGCCAGGGCAGAGCAGTTAGCACAATGCTATTACAGCTCGGGGTGTCAGAGTTCGGTGCTCAGTTCCAGTGCCGTAAGGAGTTTGTACATTCCCCCCGTGACCACATGGGCTTATCCCTGCTGCTCAGGTTTCCTCCTACACTCCAGAGATGCAATGGTTAGAAGGTTATCTGGTGATTGCAAATCGTCCTGTGATTAGACTAGGGTGAAATAGGTGGGTTGCTGGGTGGCACAACTTGATGGGGCAGAGGGGCTTGTTCTAAGTTGTGTCTCTAAATAAACAAACAAATAAACAAATAAATAAGTAAGTGAATATAAAGATAGATAAATAAATAAATAAATAAATAAATAAATAAACCCATCCATGTTGCACTATCGAGATTCAGCATCTAAATATCAGAGCTGGGCTTCGCAAGATCGAACTTCATCTAAAGAAATCTATTCAACACCCAATTCTCGGTGTGTACTTCTGCGCTGAGTTTATCAGCTTGGCCCATGTAGCAAGCAGTGCACATCTGGCTTAGAGTGACTGCATGCAGGGTAAATTTTAACATCCTTTTATTTCCTCTTTTCTATTTATTTACATTAATTTAAAGGTGAGCCATCAGCAAATTGTTCCTGCTCTGAGCTTTTCCATGAATATTTGGATGTTTGGTGAACTCGTGCCATCAGAAAAGGAGCTTTATTGCCAGGTTCATGAACAGTTATTACCTCTCTGCCAGCAGGCTCTTGAACCGGCGGGGATAACTTCCCTCAATTTCACTTGTCCCATCACTGAACTGTTCCCACAACCAATGGACTCATTTTCAAGGACACTTCATCACCTGTTCTCGTTATTTATTGCTTATATATTTACTTAATATTTCTTTTTTTCTTTTGTATTTACATAGCTTGTTCTCTTTTGCACATTAGTTATCCGCCCGACTAAGTGTATTTTTCATTAATTCTATCATGGTTATAGGATTTATTGAGTATGCCTGCAAGAAAATGAATCAGGGTTGTAGATGGTGAGATATGTATACTTCAATAATAAATTTACTTTGAACTTTGAATTTTATACCAATCTCTACATCAAAAACCTACTGAAATCCTTGTTTATGAAGTTTCACTGATTGCAAATGCTTGTTTTTTTCTTTAAATTATCTCTGTTGCCCATGAAATAAAAAGGTTATGTTTGCTTGTGTAATCAGGCAAATATAAGGAAGTTATGTCTTAAGCAGATGGTAAACAGGATGCTAAATCTATAATGTGGCTGAGTGGTACTGGAGTGTTGGATACATGCCCCACTTGTGGCTGCCAGCATAAAGATGTTGACTGATTAGCCACAATAAAGCAACAGAGTTTCTCCCATTGTTCATATAGTTTTCACCACATTTTCTTATGTATCTCCAAGTCTATCACAGGAGAGAGATTTTCTCACAAAATCTGCATTGCTCTGCCATTGTTTAACCAATTAGTTTAAATCACAGTGCTAAATTTCAGTTGAACATCAAAAGGAGCCCTATCATCTTTCAACATTAAACAAGCAGTCAAGATATTATTTAGAGCTAATTGCCATGCGAGAAATAGATAAACGTCTATTTTGGGACGGCATTGTTACAGCAAAGTGGAATGACAGCTTTGCTCTGAGGTGTTTATTACCTGCGTTTGTATCCAACATAAAACAGTAAAGCACAGCAACAGAGCCTTCAGCCTACAACATGCCAAGCTAATTAAGCGAATGCTCCCAATTCCTCATGCCTGCTCATGATCCATATCTATCTATCTCTGCATATTCATGTTCCCCATCTCAGAGCCTCTTAGTAAACCCTGTTGTGCCTGCCTCCATCTTCACTATATTCAGGGTGTAGCAGTCAGTTCTAACAAGCAGATTGCCAACCGCTGGCGACCCCTGTGGATTTGTTATATTTATATGACATGCCCTCCACTCACTCCAATAAAGATTGTTCCAGGAGTCAAAGAGCTGTATTTGATCCTTCATTGGCAACTGGCAAACATACAAACTTGAAGCAATGAAACTTAAGTGTACTAAGCATGAATGTAGCATAATTGAGCGTAACTAAGCAGTCAACAACTGATATGACATCCATCAGTCCCCAGCTACAAACTGCCCAGAACAAGGCATGGATACGTAACTTATCCCCTTTGTTTTACCACGCCCTCACTCACGGAACTGGTTGTCATAGTAAATGTGCCATAGAGAACAGATGCATGGCTCCTAAATGGGAAACACGCAGCTAGAGACGCGATGTGCGGCTCCTACACAGGGAATGTGCTGCCTTGAACGGTGGTGGAGGTAACACATTGAAGTTTATTTCTGAGCCAAGTGTTACACAGAAAACGTTGCTACTCTCAGCTGGGATATAAATTACTTTGGACCAGTTTGATAACAAGAACTGTTTCATTGCAATTTGGAAGATAGAATATTTGCATTAGGTACTCAAAATAATTTCTTTTGCAATTCTCACTAGGTCTCATCTTTACTTAAGAATCTTTACTTGTCTTGAGAACAACAAGTACACCAACTCACTAAAATCTAATTCAGAAAATGAAGCACAAGGGTGTACTGTACAGTACATGTACAGTTGTATTTCTATGTTCTAGTGACTGTCCTGTTGTACATATTATTTATTACAAAATACTATAAATTGCACATTGCTCATTTAGACCGAGACATGACGTAAAGATTTTTGCTCCTCATTGTGAAGGATGTAAGCAATAAAGTCAATTCAATCCTTTGGGAGGGATAAGAACAACAATTTTAAGTAATATCTTTAATGAAGCAAAGACCTCCAGGTGCTTTGCAGCATTGATACCTTGAGAAATTCAGCATCTAATCAAAGTAGATGTTAGACCCTCAGAGGATTTGTCAGTAAGGTAGCTTTTAAGTGATGTTAGAAAGGCAGCGAATTTTACAATTTTACTGGAGCTTACGGCTACTTTTGCTCAAGTCTTGTCTGTAACTAACGAAGCAATTAAAAACAGGGTATCTGCAAGTTTCTCTGAGGATGGATGGCTAGAGCAAATCACAGAGATGGAAAGGGGAATGGATGGCTGAAGAGGGATTCGTAAACAAGAGAGTTTATTTTAAAATCATGGCAATGCCTAAGTGTAGGTCACTGAGCACAGGAGTGATAAATGCTGGGATTTGCTGTTGCAGGAGCTGAAATCCTTAGTTTTAAGTGCCCTCTTCTTCCAATTACATAAATATACCAATGGAAGATTGCCTCTCTCCACTGTTGCTCATCTGTCACTGAAATCCTCATTCAATTCATCACCTTCAGGGCTGACTATTCCAGCACAGCCTTAGCTGGCCTCCCTCATTTTAGTGTAGTCGTTAGCATACAGCTATGAGATTGGGGTTCAATTCCTGCCACTGTCTGTAAGGAATTTGTATATTTTCCCCATGACCGTGTGGGTTTCCTCCAGGTGCTCTGGTTTCCTCCCACGTTTAAAAAATGTACATTTAGGGTCAGTGAGTTATGAGCATGCTATGCTAGTGTCAGAAGTGTTGTGACACTTGCAGGCTGCCCAATACAATCCTCACTGATTTGTCTAGATGCAAAAAGCACATTTCACTGTATGCTTCGAAGTACAAGTGACAAGTAAAACTAATCTTCATCTCAAATTTAAAGACGATAAAAAAGAGATAAGAAAATTATTTTTTCACTCATTGCCTCAAAGGAGTTTGAAGACAAAACTCACCACCACATTTGAGAAAAACATCTGGGTAGCCCATATCCTGGAAGGCTGCAATTTACCTAAAGTCCATTTTTACTTGGTATGGATCTCCTTCTGTGACATAAATTTATTTGATTCTATTAAAAGCGAATACAGTCTTACTGTCGATACAAATATATATCCCAATGTGCAATATGCAGTCTTCTTCAATTTCAGGATGTGGCCTGGGAGAAGGTTGACGTAAGGAGCTATAGATTTTAATGTGGATCAGAATCAAATTGTTTTCGAAGTTCTGATATTTAGTTTTCCATGTAGGAGGCTAGATGGTTGAGGGGGGGATGGGAATAACAAGATATAATTTGTGATGTGCTGCATATTCTATGCACTGAATACAATATTTTTAAATGTAAAACAAAATATTGCAAGTTTTATTGTTGCAAAAAAAGATTATGTCAAAAAGCTAATCCAAATGTCCCAAATAAAGGCTGAGGTAGATGTATAGTTTAAGGTGTGCATATGTGCAGAGCAGTGTGGTGTGTACTGGTTGAGGGCTGGGAAGGATTTGATCATTAAGATTAGAATTTTGAAATCAATGTGTGGGTCATGTTAACTGGGGATGTGAGATGGTAGTTGGTTCAGTACAGCATTGGAATAGTGGAGTCTGGGAGTTAAAGGATGAATCGTACAGCATGTATCCACGTCAACCATCAAGCACCCATTTATGTGCATCCCATTTTCCCTCTTGCTTTCCCATCATCTCTATTGCACCTCATTCACCCATCATCAATTGACACAGTTGGATGGCTCAACCAATAAAATAAGCAATATACAGAGGCCAATTAACCTACCAACCATCTTGTCTTCTGCAAGAGGAGGAAGCTAGAGCACCTGGGGTGGGTGGGAGGAGCTGGACACAATTGCACAGAAAATGTGTAAACTCCCCACAACACCTCAAGTGAGGACTGATCTCAGGTCACTGGAGGTGTGGGGCAGCTATACTAACTGCTGTGCCGTTGGGCCACCCAGAGCTATAAGGGTTTATTTGTAAATGGGCTGAAGGTGTGTAAGAGGTTTAAAAATGGTTTTGTGCAGGAATCTCTAATGTGTATTTTCTGGAAGGCTCCACTGTCAAATAAAACTGGCATAAAGAATTTCTCTCACCCATTTTCCACTAGTTAAATACCCAAATAATATTTTGTATGGTCAATCTTTTAATTATATTACAAGATAAAACTTCACAGTTTTAATTGTGCTAGTTAAGATCTCTCTCCTGTATAAGGAATTAAAATATTGTATAGCTTTAAAAACACTACAACAATAAGGTCACAATTTTCTAAAGAACAAAATGGACTCAGAGAAATTGTTGACAGCATAAGTCAAATGGAATTTTGATTCCCTACTTGGTCACAAAGCATTCTTCCGTATGCAGGAAACCCAAAGCAAATATAATATATTAACTGTGCCGTCGTAAAAGCAACAAATGCAGAAATGGATTGTTAATTGTTTAGACTTTTGAAATACATCCTAACAATTCAATGCTTCACTTGACTGCCCTCAGTTTTGTAGCTTTTTATACATTAAACCACAGAAAATTAGTCATTTTTAAATTGAGAAACTACTTTCCACAGTGCTTGCTTTGAAGTGGCAATGTCAATAAAATCATCAGCATTTGAGGTACAGTAAAATAAAATTTTGTTACAGGAGAGGAAATCATTTGTGAATCTCCTGTAAGTTAGAACCAAATCATTCTGGGTAGTAAAATTTCAAGCTCCCTATTGCTGCTACTAGAACAGTGAGCTTCAATTATGGCAGAATTGAATCGGCATCAATGGCAGCAGAAAATTACATGCCTTACAAAAGGTATCTTCCACCTTTGTCAAGAACATCAAAAAGAGATCCTGGAATGGTACTGTATCATTAGCCGTGCTTTAATTATCTGCCCATGCCACATGAAACCATTTGCATGGGCCCCCGTATTTATTGCTTGCTAAAATCTTTCGAGATGCAGTACTTTCAGATTATGCTCGTACAAAGATTATCATATTAATTCCAGACACCAAGGGGCCTATACCAAAGAACATTGGTCAGTGTAAATTGGCCATTCCTGACAGAGTATAAGCATGATGTATATTAGAAGCACAGATGAAATGTTTAAGGGGAACATGAGGGGGAAAATCTTCCCTCAGAGGGTGGTGAGAGTGTGGAATGAGCTGTCAGCCTAAGTGGTGGATGTGGGTTCAATTTCAGCACTTAAGAGAAGTTTGGATAAGTACATGGATGGGAGATACACAGGCTGTGGTCTGGGTGCAGATCAATGGACTAGTGAGTATAATCGTTCGGCATGGAATAGATGGGCTGAAGGGTCTGCTCCTGTGCTGTAGGGTTCTGCAATTCTATGGCCCTGATCTGCAATAATTACAAAGCAGATGGATTTCACAATGGCATTCCAAAGAAATTGTGATTCTGATATGCAGTGGAATCGGGGGATGAGTTGCACAGAACATCTTACATGAGTAAGTGAATGAAGTAAATTTCAGAATAAAATGTAATTCGACCAACAGGCTTCCAAGCATCAAAATCCATATGAACATTTTAAAAAATTCCAAAACCTGTCCACAATTAGTAAAAATTAAAAATCAGAAGTATTCATCCCCTTTGTAATTACACGCTAACTTTCCTTAGATGCAACATACGTATTCCCTTACCAATTCATCCAATTTATTGATGTAAAAAATTGGAGTATCACCACTTTTCAATGAATTCAAAAGAATAAATAACCCCTCTCTTGGTAAGGTCCAGCAGTATGGTAGATTTTCAACAGGTCAAACCAAAGTGAAGACAAAAGAGCATTCAGGACAAGTCAGGAAAATGATAATAGAGAAGCACAAATCTGGGGAAGGGTACACGGACGTAACTTGGAGCTCAGTGCAGCCCATTGTGAAAAAGTGGTAAAAATACAACACCACAGCCACACTGCCTAAGTCAGACAGCCCCTCTAAATTTAGTCAACGGAGAAGAATGACACTTGTAAGAGAGCCTACTGTGATGCCAACAGTCACTCTGAGTAAGCTGCAGAAGTCAGTGGCTGCAAATGAAGATGAAGTCCATGGCTCCACAGTCTTTAAGGCTTTGCACAAGAAGGATATACTGTATATGGAAGAGCTGCAGGAAAGAAGCCCTGGCTAAAAAAAAAAGTATATCCTTGTCCATAAAGACTTTGCAAAGCATCTACGAAGATACTGTAAAAACGTGGAAGAAGGTCTTGTGGTTGGATGAGACTAAAGTGGAACTTTTTGCCTCAACCCTAAGCAATATGCACGGCATAAATCTGATACTGTGCAACAGTCAGGTAACACCATCCCTACTGTAAAGTATGATGGAAGCAGCATTATGTAATGGGGATGCTTTTCAGTAGTAGAGACTGAAAATCTAGTCAGGATTGATGGAAGATGAACGTTGCTAAATACAGAGAGATCTTGGATAAAATCATGCTTGCCTCTGCCAGAAAACTTAAACTGG
The DNA here is from genome assembly GCF_030144855.1 of Hypanus sabinus. NCBI lineage: Eukaryota > Metazoa > Chordata > Chondrichthyes > Myliobatiformes > Dasyatidae > Hypanus > Hypanus sabinus. Next base: position 44,606,532 of record NC_082727.1, read on the forward strand.
GAAGGAAGTTCATATTTCAGCAGGATGCCAACCCAAAGCACACTGCCAGACAACCATAGGGCAGATTCAAATGAAGAAACCTGATATACTTGTGTGGCCCAGCCAGAGTCTTGACCTTAATCCGCTCAAACATCTTTGGCAAGAGCTCATGATTGCTGTCCACCCTCGCTTCCCAACTAACCTGGCAAAGCTTGAGTAAGGAAGTAAGGGCAAATCTTGCTCCATCAAGTTGTGCAAAGCTAATAGAGATTTATCCAAGTTGGCTGTAATAGCTGCAAGAGGCGTTTCAAGGAAGTACTGAGGAAAAAGGGATGAATACTTTTGAACTGATGACATTTCAGTTTTTGAATTTTTAGTTATTCATGCTGCAAAAATTTCCCTGATTTGGGCTCTACTGTGAAAAAAAAACCAGCATGAGATTCACAAATTAACATTCTCAGTTAAATTGAACAAAATCCCTGGTGTAACACTCATTTATGTGAACAAAGATTTGGGGGATGAATACTTTTACAAGGCACTGTATTCCTTTGCTCAGAGTAATTGTAGAGAGAACTCATCTTACAAAATGTTTCAGAAACACAAAGGCAGTGTTTGTTGACAGATTTGCTGCAATGCCAGAACACCTCCTATGGAAGTGCTGCTTGCCAATAATCATTGCATAAAATGCCATTTATATTCTTCGGGTAAACGTACATCCATAAGCTCAACAACCCACACAAAGGCTGCAGAGGATATCAATCTGTCAGCTGACGCAAATCTCAGCTTTATTATTTTTAATCCAATTTAAGAGGTTACACAAAGTTAAAGAAATAAATCAGCTCCAATGAAAAGCCTGTTTCTATCTCTCTCTCTCTCTCTCTCTCTCTCACACACACACACACACACACAGAGTTCCAAATACATATTAGATTATTAAATAATATCCATGACTACATTGTTTCCACTGTAAGGTTAGTTTTCTACTTTAAGAAATTCTCTTGAGGGGAAATTTTATGGGAAGGCACATCAGAAGTTCAGCTATACCCAGTGTAATAGGTTCAGATTACAGTGCAGCATTTTTAAGGAACAATTTAGATGGGATCATAAAAAATTGATATAGAGAAACACCATTTTTTTCAACTTTCATGGCAAAATTCATGAATGTTCTCTTTTTATCAAAGACACTAATACATTTTTGGCAGCATCAAGGACCTCATAATTCTTGTGAGGACTCTTAAGGTGGTCCCGAATTTGATATGGAACCAGAATTAGACAATTAGTACCCCTCAACCATCAGGCTCTTGAACAAGTGATAGCTATGCTCATTTAAGGACTCAGTTAAATGCTCTTTTATCTTGTAATTTCATGCTGATTTTTATTGCTATTTATTTATATCTGCACTTGCACAGTTTTGTCGTCCATTGATCCTGTTTACAGTTACTGTTCCATAGATTTGCAAAGTATGCCCACAGAAAAAGAATCTCAGAGTTGTATGTGGTGACGGGAATGTACTCTGATAATAAATGTTACTTCAAACTTTTTGAACTGTGAAGCATTATAGATTTGTCATTGAGGTTCCTGGTGAATCCTCTATCAATTAATATATTTTTTCAAATTATACACATGCCAGTTTCAAAAATGGTTATAGTTCCCAGTTAATATGTAACAATGTCATTTCCCATATGGGAATTGTCTTGTACGAGGTATTTCCCTTTTCTCTAACCTGCTCCATTTGAAATGTAAGGATTAATTTTTGAGGAAAGAACAGAGGCCATTGAATTGACCAAATTACAAGAAGCCCGAATACTCCTCCTTCTTCTTGTGAAGTTTAATGGTGGTTGGCAGACCAACATACGGTCTATCACTGCTACCTACTGAGTTGGATTGTGGAGCAAAGAGACAAAAGTATACCCATAAAATTCTCCTCCAACAAAAAAAAACTCAAAAAATATCAAAATGTCTAATACTTTTCAGAAAGTCTAATACGCACTTGTATACATTATGATGGCATGATATCTTATCAAACTTTCCACGTTAAACTGTGTCTGTCCCAAAGTTCTCAATTTAACAATTAGATATTTCCTTTGCATCTTATAGGAACTGCATTCAGACAATATATGCTCCACCATTTCTTGACGTGCACTCCCTACAGGTGCCAGTATCATGCATATTCAAAGTCTAGATACTAAAAGCCTGGAAGTAATTTTATCTGTAAGTATGGTTTGCAAATTCTTCTAACTTGATACTTGTCCTGAAGGATAAACACTGAAGAAACATACAACATGGAAATTAGGTAATTAACACCTCAATACAACATTCAATTTCTGCAATTAGGACATTGTTAAACTATTGCATTAATACTTTGAGTAGCAATGCACAAAGACTGTAATAAAATAAATGACTTGAAAGGACCTGTACATTTGGAGGAACTGGTGTAGTGTATGTTACTGAGGTGGATTACACAAAAATCAGCTCCAGAATTAAGCATTCTAACATACACTCAGTGGCCACTTTATTAGGTACACCTGCATACCTGCTCGTTAACGCAAATATTTAATCAGACAATCATGTGGCAGCAAATCAATGCATGAAAGCATGGTGATACAGTTAAGAGGTTCATTTATTGTTTGAACCAAACATCAGAATGGAGAAGAAATGTGATCTGAGTGACTTTGACTGTGGTACCAGACTGGATGGCTTGAGTCTTCTAGAAGCTGCTGATCCCACAGCTACCTGGTCTATTCCTCTTCCCACCCTGTCACAAAGGCTATCCCCTTCTCACAATTCCTCCGTCTCTGCCGCATCTGCTCTCAGGATGAGGCTTTTCATTTCAGGACGAAGGACTTCCCTTCCCTTCGTCCACCATCAACTCTGCTCTCAAACGCATCTCTCCCATTTCCCGCACAACTGCCCTCACCCCATCCACCTGCCACACCACTCGGAATAGGATTCCCCTTGTCCTTACCTACCATCCCTCCAGCCTCCAGGACCAACGTATAATTCTCCGTAACTTCCGCCACCTCCAACGGGATCCCACTACCAAACACATTTTTCCCTCCCCCCTCTTTCTGCTTTTCACAGGGATCGCTCCCTACGCGACTCCCTTGTCCACTCATCCCCCCCATCCCTTCCCACCGATCTCCCTCCTGGCACTTATCCTTGTAAACGGAACAAGTGCTATACCTGCCCTTACACTTCCTCCCTCACCACCATTCAGGGCCCCAGACAGGTGAGGTGACACTGGTGGCTGGTGTGGTATACTGCATCCAGCGCTCCCGGTGTGGCCTTTTATATATTGGTGAGACCTGATGTAGACTGGGAGACCGTTTCGCTGAACACCTACACTCAGTCCGCCAGAAAAAGCAGGATCTCCCAGTGGCCACACATTATAATTCCACGGCCCATTCCCATTCTGATATGTCTATCCATGGCCTCCTCTACTGTCAAAATGAATCCAAACTCAGGTTGGAGGAACAACACCTTATATACCAGCTGGGTAGCCTCCAACCTGATGGCATGAACATTGACTTCTCTAACTTCCGTTAATGCCCCTCCTCCCCTTCTTACCCCATCCCTGATATATTTAGTTGTTTGCCTGTTCTCCATCTCCCTCTGGTGCTCCCCACCCCCCCATGTCCTTTCTTTCTCCTGAGGCCTCCTGTCCCATGATCCTTTCCCTTCTCCAGCTCTGTATCACTTTCGCCAATCACCTTTCCAGCTCTTAGCTTCATCCCACCCTCTCTGGTCTTCACCTATCATTTTGCATTTCCCCCTCCCCCCACTACTTTCAAATCTCTTACTATAGTTCCTTTCGGTTAGTCCTGACGAAGGGTCTTGGCCCGAAACGTCGACAGTTCTTCTCCCTATAGATGCTGCCTGGCCTGCTGTGTTCCACCAGCATTTTGTGTGTGTAGCTGTTGATCTCTTAGGGTTTTCATGCACAGCAGTCTCAAGAATTTACATAGAATTGTGCAGAAAAAACAAAATACATTCAACAAGTGGAAGTTCTGTGGACAAAAGTGAGATCAGAGGAGAATGATCAGACTGATTCAACTTGACAAGGAGGTGACAGTAACTCAAATAATCATGCATTACAACAATAGTGTGCAGAAGAGCATCTCTGAATACACAATACATTGAAGCTTGAAATGTGTGGGTACAGCAGCAGAAGATCAGGAAAATATATTCAGTAGCCACTTTATTAGGGTCAAGCGGTACTGTTTTTTGCTGAGGAGCATGTTATCTATGAACATGTTTCTGTATTGTAGGCAAAAATCTACAAATTTATGTACTCAAAGTGACAGTTGACCTTGCCTTGGTGCCCTGCTTTTTGTATCCTCAAAAACCCAGAATGGGACCATGAAGAGGTAGAATTTAGAAGAGTGTCAGCTCCTCTGTCTCCTGATCTGGTGGAAAGGGCTGCGGCGGCTGAAGAAACTGACTCACCAACATCTTCACAAGGGCATGTAGGGATGGCAATAATTCATGATCTTGGAAACATCACCCACATTCTGAATAATGAATAAATTAAATAAACTAGCTCTGCTTTCTGTTAATATTAAACACCATAATGTCAGTCTGAGATTAATGTGTCAATATACTTCCCTCCATACACGACTTAACACATTCCCCACCCAATCCCATCATGGTTAGAGTCAAACATTTGGCAGGAAACAGCTTAAAGCAACATTATGATTGATGACTGGCTAAAACAAATTATTTCATTGATAGGTGACTATAGTTGAAAGGCGTAGACTAAGAATTGAGTAAATACACCAAGCATTTATGTAAATTTATTTTGGTGTTGGTATAGACCCACTAAGTCTGCTGACCTACATCTATCATGTTGTTTAAATACTTAAAACAAAGTAGAACTGAATAAGACATTCTGCTGTTTGATAAATTTGTTTGGCAGGGTATCTGAATTACATGAAGGTAAACCAATGCCATCTCTTTCAAGTTGTGCCAACCTCCACAGACGATTCAATGTACAAATGATTGTGAAACTGCAGTGGACTGCTACACTGGCCAACGTTTTGGGTTTGGATTAAAGCACATATGTAAATCACTAACATTTCAAGTAGCATATTAACGTACATTGTGCAGGAAGATGAAACTATAGGAAAGATGAAAGAGGATTTTAAAACGTATCCTGGGAGAGAATCCAAACCTTTTTCCATCCATATGAAAAACTGGTGAACATTGGGTTATTTGATTGCTTTGGGCTTTTACTCAACTGAATTCCAAATAGTTGCAGGGTGGGGGGGATGCAGAATTTCACTGAAACTGGGATAGAGTAGATATGGAGAAGATGTTTCCATGAGTAGTAAAGTCTAGGATCTGAGGGCGCAGCCTCTGAGTAAAGGGGCATCTCTTTAGAAATAAGATGCTGAGGATTTGCTTCTTTCAAAGAGCAGTGAATCAGGGGAATTCATTACCTCAGAGGGCCCTGGACTTCAAATCGCTCAGTGTATATAAGGCTGAGATTGATTGACAGGCTTTTGATTGATAAGAAGGTTTAAGGGTGGTGAATAGAGAAAAATAAAGTTAAAAAAACCAGCCAAGCAGACTCATTTGGATGAATGGCCTAACCTTAGTGCTACGGATTGGGTAATTCTACATAGGTCACTAGCACCTGTCTCCAACAAACATGAGGAGACTACAAGGTGAATAGTGACCTTACTTTTGGTCCCCAGGCAGGGATTGAATGGAGATGGATAGAACTGCGATCCCCAGCATTCTTTACTATGGTCAACAGCAAATCAAAGTTCAAAGTAGATTTATTATCAAAATATGTGTAAATTATACAACCATGCGATTCATCTGTTTCAAGAAACCCAAAAGAACCTAATTTTAAAAAAAGCTCAACACACAGTGCCCAGAGAGAAACACACATCATGCAAGCAATAAAAGCAAGCAACAGCATTCAGAACGAAAGTGAGTCCGTAGCCCTGAATCCTGGAGCAACCAGAGAAGGCCCACACCCTCAGCCTCAGTTCATCACACAGCAGGTCAAATCATAGTGAAACTCAAAGACACAAAGCTCAGAGCAGCTGTAGTAGGACATGGCCTCAGTGACAGTGCTGCGGACAGTGGGGTAAATGTTGCGGGGCAGCAAACAGAACTGGCCCGACCCTCACCACTGGTCCTAACATCCTGCCTTTTCAATCTGATTGGTCTGGCGTTTAAATAGTCCGATTGTGTCCCACGCTAAGACCCGGGCCCCACCACATTGACGCACTCTGGGCTGGGACACCGCCACCATGTTCCAGTACATACCTGACCTTTCGAAATTGGCCCAGTGCTTAGATTGATCCAACCTCACCCTTAGTTTAGGTGGATGGGCTCAGAAACAAGGTTCTGTTCTGTATCAGTAGATAAGTATCTGTGGATTAATGATTCATTGTGTTGTGTCTGGCAGAGGAAGAGTTTTTCCTGAACTTTCAAAAGTAGCTAGGGAAATTTGATCCCCCCACACCCTGTCCCCATCCTTTACAATGCCTCTGAAATAAATTCCACTTAGAAAGACAGCTGAAATTCAGCGAACTGCAACTAGAGAGAGTTGCCTATAAGGGCAAAGATGGGAGACTGCTGCGCAATAACATGCTCTTTGGAGACATCTCTTGGACAGTGATACGAAGAAGTTCTTGTGCATCCACCAGGGTGCTTTCTGATTTCCATTGTATTAAACTTAAGTTTTGACAGACTTCCAAGGCTTCTACTGTGAAACTCAATTAAGCATTTAGCCATTGTGGGGACCTTAGAACTCGGTCCTTGGGGATGATGGCGTTACAATCTGAAGCAGGTTACTACTGCCAGTGTGTTTTTGTACTATGGGTTTTCAATGAGAGCAGGAACAAATTGTTTCTATGAATTTTAGTGGGTATTAGGATGCAGGTTGAGCATCTGTTGGTGAGGATCAGATAGAAAAGGTGATTGGACACTGGAATTAGTATAGAACAGAGGGGGAGGCGTGGGTGAATCAAGACTGTGAAGGAGGTAGGTCACTTTGGGAAAGATTGGTCTTTGGATCATTGTTAGATGGGATGGTGCACCAGGAGTTCAGAATTTGCAGGGAGTGTTTTATTTTGGGGATATGGACCAATGATTTTACTAGCAGATCTCCCAGATCAGCTCAGCAGATTTAAGATTTTATTGTCCTTGCAGGTGGTCAGGCATCGCCATTAGTATCATATACCAAAGCCACCAACAACACCCATCTAAATACTTTCTAGTCCTCTGGAGCAACATGGTGAAGTTCCTCTGCAATGGTCCAGGAGGGTGGTGATGTGAAGAATTGTGTCATTCTGTGGGTGTCTGATGCACAACTCATACTACAACAGGAAACGGTGGTTCCGTTTTCTAGGTAGGACATCCCAGAAATAGAATTTACCATGTAGCGCTAATGAAAATACCAATTTTCATTTGACATTTATTGAAAAATAAAGACACTCAGTTGACTTTCATGAAAGGTGAATCTAAATGGAGAAAGACAGAAAAGGGATTTGATTTTACAGCTAACTCACCCCTCCATACTGCCAACCACCACTACTTAATCATTTCATATCTGTCACCTTATGTACATAAGGTGTCATTCCTGTGCTTAGTGTCAATTTATGGACATCCAATTAATCTAATTATATAAACTGTATTTATATTTATTGTGTATAATTAGTATTATGTTCTTTATCTTTTGTGGTTTTCTTTGTGCTGCGTTGGATGCAGAGTAACAATTATTGTGCTCTCCTATACACCTGAGTACAGGAAATGACATTAAACGATCTTGAATCTCGAATAACCCATAGCCTATGTAATAATGAGTAATGAATAATAATTAGCAATACATACAACAATAGAGCATAGCTGCATGCTCTTTGACCAAACAAATTCATAAGATTCCAATTTCCTTCCTTCACCCCATATCCCTCAAACCCCACCACTCAATGTACCTTTAAGAAAGTCTTAACCAATACTGTTGTACCTGTCTCAACCACTTCCTCTGGCAGTTTGTTCTATATATGCAAAACCCTCTGCATGAAAGAGTTACACCCCAGGCCCCTCTTAAATCTTTCCCTTTTTGCTATAGATCTATGCTTTCTAATTTTGAATTCCCCTTAGTTGGGGAAAAAGACTGTACCATTCACCTTATTCATGTCACTCATAATTATAAACATATTGTAGGGACCATTCTCTGCCTGCATTGTATTCTGCGTTGCGTGTTCAGTATGTTTAATATGGGAACTAGTCACATGGGTGGGGGCGTAGTAAAAGCGAAGGGAATAAGTTGTGTATTCGTGTTTTGCTCTGGGCAGTTTAGTTTAGTACTGGGGATCGATGGGTGTCATATCTTTTGTTGATCACTTAATTACGCTTAACTTTATTCAATCACATTTGAAATCTCTTAACTCTGCTTAACTTCTGTCAAGTCCACTTAGTTACATTTAATGTTGCTAGTCTTACTTTCAGAAATGGGTTCACTTCAAGATTATTTGTTCTGTTAGTTGCTAATTAAGGAACAATTACAGTTCTTTGACTTTTGCTACATTATTATTGGAATGATCAGAGGGCACATCAAACAAGGATAACAACTCATGCTAGGTCACCAGTGGTGGCATTGGTTTGTTAGAATAGCTGCTACCCATATAAATTATCTTTAAATTATTCCTTTGTGGATGTCATCCCTTTAAGGCTTGGGGACAACCAACTTCTTTCCAGACTACAATAGCATCCATTGGAAGTTCCAGATACAGTCTCTGAAGAGCCTTCAAATGAAGTGCTTACATTTTTATTGAGATCCTTGTGTCTCATGTGTATAAGCTGTACCCTCTGCAAAGAAACACATTTAAAAAAACTTAAAACTTAAGCTTTACATTAGCTTTGAAAGTAGTGTGTAACACTTCGGAAAGGATTCCTGGTGTGCACTTCAAGAGAGAAGCTCACTGAAGTTTAGAAATTAGAGTACCCAGCATTTTCCATTTGTTCTGCAAGACAGAAGTAACAATGGTATTTTCAATATGTTCCCTTTATTGAAATCTGCCCTGATGATAGGGGAACAGCCATAGAAAACACAGAATTTGGGCCTAATTGAGATACCTGCATTGCAGAAAAAGAGTCTGGGCTTCTCAGCAAACACTGGCAGTTAACAAAAATGGAAACTCTTCAGATGCTGTAAATCCGAGCAACACACACAAAATGCTGGAGGAACTCAGCAGGCCAGGCAGCATCTGTGGGAAAAGAGTACAGTCGACGTCTTGGCCCGAAACTTTGACGGTACTCTTTTCCACAGATGCTGCCTTGCCTGCTAAGTTTCCTACAGCATTTTGTTTGTGACAGACAGACAAACATACTTTATTGATCCCGAGGGAAATTAGGTTTCGTTACAGTCGCACTGACCAAGAATAGTGTAGAAATATAACAATATAAAACCATAATTAAATGATAATAAGTAAATAATAAGTGCGTGTGCGTGTGTGTGTGTGTGTGTATTTGTGTGTACTGACTGGCAACTAAGTCCAATGTGAGCAGTAAGGGATAAGACAGATACACTGAACTTACTTGATAGTTCATGCTACACGATATCCAATAGGAGGAGGCACTGGAGGAGAAATGGTACTGAAGCAAAGAAAATTCCTGCCCCAACGTCCTGCACCCAGTACCTATACATTAATCCTCAAACCAGGTAGCATTTTTCTTGCTCATGATTCAAGTAAGAACGATGCAGTTACATCTGCTACAAAATGATGACTGCTATCTATTAATGGCTTGTGCTTGCTTGTGCAGAGGCCTATCTATGACCAGGAACTGTGATTGATGTGTAAAATGTACCAAGTCATTCTGTGAACTGCTTCCAATTGATACTCTAACTTTAAAAATTCACACGGGTAAAACCTTTTTAAAAGTGGAACTTACTGAACTATTCAATTGTTCAAAGGTTCATATTATTGTCAAAGTATGCTTGTACGATACAACTTTGATATTAGTCTTCTCCAGACAGCTATGAAACAGAGAAAAACAACAGAATTTGTTGAAAGAAAAGATGTCAACACCCCTCACCCCAGGATGGAAAAAGAAAAAAACAAAACTCGCAAACCCCAATTCATCCCCCACTCCCTCCCTCGCACAAAAAATCTAACAGACTGCCCACACAGAAAACAGCAGCTGGAACATCAAACACCGCAAATCCCCAATCCCTTCCTTCGCAAAAAAGAACTGTGACAACAACGTCAAGCCCTCAAGGCCCCCCTCATAGAAAAGAACAGCAACAATAGCATCAAAATCCCAACACCCTCTTTCACACACAAAAAATGAAGAGATCGCCCACACAGAAAAGTACCAAAAAGAACATCAGACAACAAATCGCCAACCACTCCCTCTCACAAAAAGTAACACATTGCCCACCTGCCAAGCGGCAACAAGAAAGAAACCACTGAAAACTGGAGACCAATATAAACTACAGTCCAATAATCACATAAATCTCATAATATTGAAAACATCTTCCCGTCAGCATTTGAGGAGAGCGGCCAGATGAACTCAGTCCTTCCATGAAGAGTGACCGTCATGCCGGGTTCAAATGCCACAGACCTGGCTACTGTTTATCGTTGCCCTATGGCCTCTGTAGAGAGTGACCACTGGGTGCTCCACATTCACCTCGATGCTTCAATCTTATTTGATGCTTTGAAATGGCCGTTCCTGACCCTGTGCTCCATTTCTGGTCTTTTCCATGAGGCAAACTCATGTTCTTAGTCAACTTCAGGACCCTGTGTCTGGGTCTTCATACAAGGCAGCTCGTGTTCTCAGCCCTCTCTGGACATAGCAGAGAGCTAGATCAATCGATTGAATTTTAAACTGCATGTCATTGGCTCCAACAGTTTCTGTAACACAATCAAGACCAAAAGAACAAGCAAAAGACAGTGAAGTAATTGAAGAGATTGGCTAGCTGGAAGATGTCATCTGAGGAATCGTTGTTTGCTGGGATCATTTTGACCAGACCGGACCTTTCAATCTGCTGTGTCTTGTGATCAAATCTTTTATGTAGTCATCTTGGTTCAAGAGACCCAAATCCCATTGTGTAAAGCTAATGCAGATGCCAAGCTCCTTTTTTCAAAAAATTGCCTTTAAATTCCACCGTGGGAATATCACAGTTAACAATATTAAATTCTTTATTCTTACGTTGGAATGTTTTCAGCTGGCTATTTTAAGAGATGGTAATCAGGAAAACATTACATAAATAACCACAACAGTTAACTTTTTTCCTAGGTTTGAAGTCTCGTTAGGTTAAGTTTCGAGCATTATTAACTATTCTGTTCTATTCCCCACCTTTGCAATTCATGCAGGGTGTAGAGAACTTAGCGTGTCCTGGCTGGTTGGAACCTACAGCTGAACATCTGTAGAAAAATTTCAAGTGAGAGGTAGTATTTGTTGCTGTTGTTGGATGACATTGGACCAAGTTAACACCTATGGGCATGCAGTGAAGTATCCCACCCAGCAAAGAGGCAAATGAATCTTATATGAACTACTTACATCAATATTATTTTGCAAGTAGAGAAAGTGTCTTAGTTAAAAATTCTAACAGTTAACTGGCCAAGAAATAATGGGAGATTAGCAGAAATGGTATATTCATCAGTTAATAACTCAGCGGGGTGATTGAAAAGTTCGTGGTCTACAGTAGAAGGAGATGAGTTATTAACTTCAAACTTTCTGCATAATCACTCAAAGAGTTGACCTGCATGTGCATGTAACGAGAGCTGTATAACTCATCTCCGTCTACCTTAGGCCACGAACTTATCAATCACCCCTGCTGTGGACACTTTCTGGAGGTCCAAGATCCGTATGCTCCACAACCGCTGGACTGAAGTGTGTAAATGCAGGAGGGGACTATTTTGAAAAATAAATGTGCTAGGTTTTCTAAAATTGACTCCTACCTTAGGCCATGACCTTATCAATCACCCTTCATATAAAGGAATATTTCTCAAAAAGGACAAATCTGATAAACAAAATTCAATATTGACATTAGAAGCCAATATTCCAGTTTAGATTTAAAAATGTGCATAAATTACTCTGCATGTGGATAAGTACAAAAGAGAGAAAGGAATAATTGATATGTAGATTGGTTTGGTTGAACCAAGGTAGAAAGTTGTTTCTATGAAGCAGTAAAATTGTCGTACTCTTTTGACCAAAGGGCAACTTTCTGTGCTGTTAATTCAATGGCGGGTGATCACCAGTCTTTATTCAATGTTAATCTAATTTTGGACCTCTTGTGGAGAGTGAATTTGCAGGTGAGAAGTTCGAGTTAGGTGAGAAGATGGGGGAAGGGGAGGAGAATGCAAAAGAGGTAGATGATAGGTGAAACCCGGAGAGGGGGAGGAGTGAAGTAAAGAGCTGGGAAGCTGATAGGTGAAAGAGGTAAAGGGCTGGCAAAGAGGGAATCTAGTAGGAGAGGACAGAAGATCATGGAAGAAAGGGAAGGGGGAGGGTCACAGAGGGAAGTGATGAGCAGCTAAAGAAATGAGGTGAGATAAGGAAGTGGGAATGGGAATGGTAATGGGGGGGAGGCAGTTGTCAAAAAAATGACTGTTTACTCTTTTCCATTGATGCTGCCTGGCCAACAGAGTTCCTCCAGAATTTTTTGTGTGCTGCTTAGATTTCCTCTGCCTGCAGATTTTCTTTTCCTGGATGAGCATCTTGATTCAGATGGATGAGGAGGAATGAAAGTGAAGAGAGATGAAAGGTAACAGAGAAATTGTATATTTTAATAGCACTTTTGTTTACTTGAATGATTTTACTTGTTCTAAGCTAGTGGTCGCCAACCCGTCGATCGCGATCGACTGTCTATCTTTGAGACTTTTCCAGTAGATCCCAAAAAAAAATACACAAATAGTGTTGAGAGATTGTTTCCGGGTTGTGGGGTTTTAGTTCTGTTCTTTCTGCCCAGTGCACATACGTGTAGCTCCCCCGCACTACACAGCGTAATTCCGTGGTCCCCAACCACCGGGCCGCAAAGAAACGTTAGCAGCCAGCTGCACCTTTCCTCATTCCCTGTCATGCCCACTGTTGAACTTGAACCCATGCAAGGCCATCAGTTGCCTAAACACAGTGACACCCTCGCACTAGGGATCACTGGCTGTCTCGCGCGGCCGGCGGGAAGTGCCACTGGTACTGGCCTGGAGTGCAGACAGATAGGCACCGCCTCTGAACCTGTTTAGCACTCCCAACGTTCATGGGGAATCTGGTGCTAAAATATTCACAGACGACCTAATTCGGACTCAACGTTTCGTAAGTATCAAAGCAGCTACCGCGCTGCAATCTACTGAAACAAACTTTTGTCGGCCGATAGATCCTACAAGGGGAGTGGGCAGGCCCTGTTGCACTCCTCGCTTGGTCGCTTGCTCTCTCCCGGACTGCAACCGCCATGGCCCCGGCACGGGCACCTCTGGCCCTGACCTTGTCCTCTCACCCGACCCACGACCAGCCGCACCTGGCCAAGGCATCTGGTGGCGGGCGGACGGGAAGCTGGAGCTCGGGCCCGGAGGCTGCCTAAAGAGGCAATGAAGCCCTCAAAACTGCTTCGGTACCCTGAGTCCAAGCACCCTGCACTTAAAGACAAACCCGCTGAGTTTTTTCAGCAGAAAAAAATGTGAGCAGCGCGGGACGGAAGCTAAGTGGTGAGGGCCGTGAAAACTAAATTGCGGAATAGACTGGACATAAGGAGCTTGCTTTGAGTATCGCTGTATTCCCGTCGTGTTTAACACCCCCCCCCCCCCCCGTTGGCTGGTCCACAAGAATATTGTCAATATTAAACCGGTCCACAGTGCAAAAAAAGGGTGGGTACCCATGGTGTTTATACATTATTTGTACTTCCGGGTTGCGGTGTTGGTTTTACTTCCGGTCTTTTCTGCCCCGGTGCGCGTGTGTGTAACTAATTGATCAGGGGTCGATCTTGCCTTTTACTAAGGCCGAGGTAGGGGATCTTGGGCTTAAAAAGGTTGCTGACCAATATTCTAAACTCCTTTGATCATTATTAAGTTAATATTTAAAGTAGTTTAACTGTTTTAGTGGTGTTAATAGTTTTGAATATCTGAAGCAATGGTTTTTGATATGCTTTACAGCTGGCTAAAATGGTTAACTAGCTGTTTTTTTTAGCGTGTTAGAAGGACAGGGTTTATGCAGTAATTGTGTTAATCCAAGTCATCCCATCCCCAATTTAGCAGCATTTATACATTCACAGAATCACTATATAGATAGTAAGCAGGAAGTTCCGGAACAAAAAACTTCCAGCCGGTAGCACTTTCCCACAACAAAGATTGGAATACGGCATCAGTTTTTGAAAAGAGTAGAGTTGACGTTCCAGGCTAGGACCCTTCAACAGGACTGGAAAAAAATAGATGAGGAGTCACAGTTAGAAGGTGGGGGTGGGGAGGAAGAACCATAAGGTGATAGGTGAAACTGGGGGGGTGGGGGGTGAAGTAGAGAGTTAGGAAGTCCACGGCTGTGGTAGTGGGTCTGAGTGAACATGTGGTCTAAGAGTCGGAGATATCACAGAGGGGGAGCAGTGAGATAGGGTTTCCCTGAACTCCTGTCGATGGGAAGAACTCTCCTATCATCTTGTGGTCCTTCTTCCCCTCCCTCCCCCCACCCCCACCTTCTAACTCTGACTCTTTATCTTTATTTCTCCATTCCTGTTTTAGCCCGATGCTGCCTGGCCTGCTGAGTTCCTTCAGCAATTTCTGTGTGTTGCTTTGGATTTCCAGCAATTGCAGATTTTCTGTTTGTGATCAGTTTTTGAAGATTGCTTTGGGTAATTAAGCAATGCATCTGTGGTAAACTATGTATACCTGTGTGGACACGCCCCTCTGCTGACTGCTCCTGTGGATCCTCCCACAGACCCCTGGAGAAAGGCGGTTGGGTCACCGCTCCTCCCTCAGTCTCCGAGATGTCGTGCTCCCCTTTTGCTGCTAATAAAAGCCTATCGTTCACCTCCCGTCTCCGAGAGTTATTGATGGTGCATCAGCATCTCTCCAAATGTGACCAGAGTCCCTTACTGTGAATGCGAGCCTGAAAGAGTATATTGACTCTGGTTCACTTAACCATTTCAAGACATTTGGTAGATTTTGCGGAGAGGACATTGTGGTATTTTTCCTTGATGCCTGCTGTTGGTAGTCTGGGTCTCAAAATCATATAGAAACATAGAAAATAGGTGCAGGAGTAGGCCTTTCAGCCCCTTGAGCCTGCACCACCATTCAGTATGATCATGGCTGATCATCCAACTCAGAACCCTGTACCTGCTTTCTCTCCATACCCCCGATCCCTTTAGCCACAAGGGCCATATCTAACTTCCTCTTAAATATAGCCAATGAACCGGCCTCAACTGTTTGCTGTGGCAGAGAATTCCACAGATTTACCACTCTCTGTGCAAAGAGGGCATGGATCAATTAGTTGAATACGTCTGAGGAAAAGGATTCCAACAATTGAAAAGAGCTATAAAAACAATAGTGAATTAAATGCTTGTTAGATTGGTATAATGTAGTCAGTTTCTTGGCTAATTAAAAGTTATAATTAAAATATTTTGCAGAATATCAGTTGGTGGCTATTTGCCTAAAGAAATGTTATTTTAAATGATTTCTCAGTATGCACAAGCAGATGGAATTCAGTCAGAACGTGCAGACCTGACCAGTTCTGAGGGAAGTGTCACCCTCAATTGTGATGCAGATCAGAGCAGCAGAATATTAATTGGCATTGGATGCAATTATCACTTTAAATTCTTCAATCATTTGACTATTTGCATGCAAGTTGATTATAAATACATGTGCAATCAAGCAAAAGCTCTGCCCCTGGGTGAATACGCAAGATGTATCTTTCCAAGATAGGTGAACTCATTTCAGACTACCTGTAATCCAAAAGCATTTTACTGACAGGAATAACACTGAATTCTTCTGACGTTCAGCTGCCAGCTCTACTGCCACCACAAACTGGTAGAAGAAACTGTGATTCCATTTCGGATGTTCATCAAAAAAAAACAGAAGCAGCAAGTGTTTCCATAACCCTGACTGTTCGATCAAACAGTAGATGTTATTGATGGTTCACTGTTAAATCTCAGCATTACAGTGTTAAAAAAGCCAGTATCTCAGAGCAGTGTAAAATTAAACACCCACCAACCGAATTGTGAGATTTGTAACAGCTTGGCTGTTGCAGGTAAATAATGAAACACTTAACATATTGTTACATGCTACTCCAAAAACTAACAAAAACTTTAAATAATTGAGCTCTCCACTTTTAAGAGAGATACCAAACCCACACAGCTCTGCTTGGAGCACGGTGATGTGGATGGATGTGGCAATTGTGGAGACATGCGCCAAAGCTGGACCCTGAGTATGTACGTGTAAGTGTGAGACACTTGAGTGAGTGAGTGGCCTTGGAAAATGATGAAGTGGTCTGCTGGCAGGCATGTCCAAGGATATATGGTATATCGGAAAGATAGGTTAGTAGGCAGAGGTGGTGTGGCTCTGTGTGTAAGAAATAATAATTGGCAAGAGATGACATAGAATTGGAAGGTGTATAGTACTGTACAGTGTCTATGGGTTGAGTTAAGAAATGGCAAGGGTAAAAGAACCCTAATGGCAGTTGTAGACAGGCCTCCAAACAGCAGCCAGGATGTGGATTACAAATTACAGCAGGAGAGAGTAAAGGTGTGTCAGAAAGGCAATGTCATGATAACTGTTGGGGATTTTAACATGAAAGTGGATTGGGAAAACCAGACCAGAACTGGACCTCAAGAGAGAGAATTTGTAGAATGTCTAAGGGATGGCTTTTTAGAACAGCTTGTTGTTGAGCCCACTAGGGGATCGGCTGTTCTGGACTGGGTGTTGTGCAATGATCCATAGGTGATCAGAGAGTTTAAGGTTAAGGAACCCTTAGGGAACAGTGGTCACAATATAATTGAGTTCACATTGAAATTTGAGAGGGAAAAAATAAAATCCAATGTGTCGGTATTTCAATGGAATAAAGGAAATTACAATGGCATGAGAAGGGAGCTGGACGAAGTTGACTGGAAAGGGATATTTGCAGGAAGGACAGCAGAGCAGCAATGGCTGGAGTCAAAAATGAGGGAAGTGCAAGACAGATATATTCCAAATTAGAAGAAATTTTCAAAGGGAAGAAGGACACTACTGTGGCTGACAAATGAAGTCAGAAACAAAGTAAAAGCTAAAGAGTGGGCATACAAGGAAGCCAGAGCTAGCGGCAAGACAGAGGATTCAGGAGCTTTTAAAAACTTGCAGGAGGAAACTAAGAAGGTAATTCGGAAGGAAAAGATGAATTATGAGAGGAAGCTGGCGACTAATATCGAAGAAGATACTAAAAGCTTTTTAAGTATATAAAGGGTAAAAGAGAGTCAAGGGTAGATATAGGACCAATGCAAAATGATGCTGGAGATATTGTAATAAGAGATGCAGAGATGGCAGAGGAACTGAATGCATATTTTGCATCAGCCTTCACAGTGGAAGACTTCTGCAGTATACTGGACATGCAAAAGTGTCAGGGGAATGAAGTTTGTGCAGTGAAAATTACGACTGTGAAGGTGCTCAGGAAGCTTAGTGGTCTGAGGGTGGATAAATCTCCTGGACCTGATGGAATGCACCCTCGGGTTCTGAAAGAAGTAGC
The DNA here is from genome assembly GCF_030144855.1 of Hypanus sabinus. NCBI lineage: Eukaryota > Metazoa > Chordata > Chondrichthyes > Myliobatiformes > Dasyatidae > Hypanus > Hypanus sabinus. Next base: position 44,624,166 of record NC_082727.1, read on the forward strand.
CTGAGAGATTGCAAAGGCATTAACGATGATTTTTCAAGAATCGATAGATTCTGGCATTACACTAGATGACTGGAAAATTGCAAATGTTACTCCGCTATTTAAGAAGGGTGGGAGGCAGCAGAAAGGAAATGATAGACCTGTTAGCCTGATATCAGTGTTTGGGAAGTTGTTGGAATCGATTGCTAGAGATGAAATTACAGAGTACCTGGAGGCACATGACAAGATAGGCCAAAGCCAGCATAGTTTCCTGAAAGGAAAATCCTGCCTGACAAAACTACTGCAATTCTTTGGGGAAATTACAAGCAGGGTAGACAAAGGAGATGCAGTAGTCATGGTGTACTTGGATTTTCAGAAGGCCTTTGACAAGGTGCCACACATGAGGCTGCTTAGCAAGATAAGAGCCCAGGGAAGTTACTAGATTGGGTGGAGCATTGGCTGATCGGCAGAAAACAGAGATTGGGAATAAAGGGATCCTATTCTGGCTGGCTGCCGGTTACCAGTGGAGTTCTACAGGGGTCGGTGTTAGGACCACTGCTTTTTACGATGCATGTCAATGATTTGGACTATGGTATTAATGGACTTGTGGCTAAATTTGCCGATGGTACAAAGATAGGTGGAGGAGTAGGTAGTGTTGAGGAAACAGAAAGCCTGCAGAGGGACTTAGATAGTTTAGGGGAATGGGCAAAGAAGTGGCAAATGAAATACAATGTTGGAAAGTGTATGGTCATGCACTTTAGTGGAAGAAATAAATGGGCAGACTATTATTTAGATGGGGAGAGAATTCAAACTGCAGAGGTGCAAAGGGAATTGGGAGTCCTTGTGTAGGATACCCTAAAGGTTAATCTTCAGGTTGAGTCGGTTGTGAAGAAAGTGAATGTAATGTTGACATTCATTTCTAGAGGTATAGAATATAAGAGCAGGGATATGATGTTGAGGCTCTAAAAGGCACTCGTGAGACCACACTTGGAGTATTGGGCTCCTTATTTTAGAAAGGATATACCAACATTGCAGAGGGTTCAGAGAAGATTCACGAGAATGATTCCAGGAATGAAAGGGTTACTGTATGAGGAATGCCTGCAGCTCTTGGGTTGTATTCCCTGGAGCTCAGGAAAATGAGGGGGAATCTAATAGAAACATTCCGAATGTTAAAAGGCCTGAACAGATTAGATATGGCAAAGCTATTTCCCATGGTTGGGGATTCTAGGACAAGAGGGCATGATTTCAGGATTGAAGGACGTCCTTTTAGAACTGAAATGCAGAGAAATTACTTTAGTCAGAGGGTTATAAATCTGTGTTATTTATGGAGGTCAGTCAGGTACACCCAAGTCATCAGGTGTATTTAAGGCAGAGGTAGATAGCCAGGGCATCAAAGGGTATGGGGTGAAAGCAGGGGAGTGGGGTGACTGGAAGAATTGTATCAGCCCATAATTGAATGATGGAGCAGACTCAATGGGTCAAATGGCCTACTTCTGCTCCTATATGTTAAGGTCATTTTCTTCCATCTACAGTATTAACAAGGTTGAAGGTTATAAGATAAATTGTCTCTGCTATTAATCAAATTCTTTATCTGAGTTGAAGTTATTCTGTCCTTTTTAATATTGTACAATATGTTGTGGGTGGTGGGCTGGAGATACGTCACTACCAAAGGAAATGTAAGACACTGCCCAAAAGAAGGCAATAGCAAACCACTTCTGTAGAGAAATTTGCCAAAAGCAATCATAATCATGGAAAAATCATGATTGCCTACATTATTGTGGCGCATAACAAACAAACCACATGCAGATGGTGCCTGCAAACGTGCATCCTGTCATCAGGGAAGTTGTGGGCTCCCTGAATTAGTCTGCATTTTCTCCCCCTCATTTGCAGAAATTATTTTAATCTCCTACAACTTCTTCCAAGAGTTTAAAAGCTAGTTGCTTCCCTAATCAGAAGTGATTAGCTTTGAAGGAATTTTCAGCTTAATAACATATATAAAAATAATACACAAGTATTTTGGTTATATACATTATTAACATAGAATTAAAATACATACCTTGATGAAGTTTGCTCTTCATAATTATGTATCAATACTATTTAAAAATGGTAAACTAATATGAGAAGATGTGCAGCTTATTTTCCCACATTACAGAGAGTTTAGGGGAGAAGTGTTGTAGATGTTTCACTTTCATTGTGTTGCCATGCCAACAATCAACCGTAAAGAAAAAAAGCAGTAAAACAGAAAGAGGGAAAAAAAAACTTTCAACATGTCAAAGCCAATTAAATATTTTTGAAGCATAGTCACTGATGAAATGCTGAAATGCAGCATACTACTTCAGTGTTGACATTGAAATGTCAGACTAAATTAGGGACTAAAGACTCTGAGTGGAATTTGAACACATGATTTTCTGACTCAGATTTTTACAGTATCAGCACTAATCCAAGGTTGAGAACTACAAGGCCAACTGAGAAAATGCTCCTAGTAAGAGGGAAGCTAAAAGTCATTTCCGAAATTACCTAGATCACAAGGAAATTGTGTGTGATATCTCAGACTACAGAGAAAAAAAAATCAAAGTCCTTCTAACCAGATGAATAGGTTGAAACATTCTATTACGACAGCACTAAGGAGTTGAACTGAAATGGATACTCATCAATCTATTAAACCACCCCCAAAACAGCCACAATAAAAGTCAGTACATGCAAAAAAAATACATTAAAAGAAAACTCCAAATTGCTTTGGAAATTAAACAAAACATCAACAGACAAAACTGATGCCCGGAGGAAATGTGGCCACATTCAAAAATGGCTTTCTTTGATTCCTAATAAAAAATAAACTGACAAATGGAAAGCGATAAATAGAAGCCCAGAATGGAAGTTCACATATTAGATGCTTTCACCCTATTAGATGAAGATGAAGAGAAAATTGGAAAACACTGGGATTGGTAGAGGTGTTGAAGTGTAGCTTTACAGGGTGATATTGGTGTGTTGGCAAATGGGATAAAATCCATATAAGTAGGAGATGTTACATTTTTGGAGTACCACTGTGCCTAAGATATATGCTAGAAAATGTCCTTCAGAACTGTGTTGCCTTTATGGCAGTTATTTAGTTTATAATATTTTTGCTTATTAATTCATTTGTTAGCATTCTAGTTAAAGTTAGGATTGTTTAAAGTAAATTCGTTGTCTGTGATATATCGCGGCATGCGATGACGTCACATCTGGTTTCGCCGCGTCCTGTGGGAAAATACCGGTTTGGAGAAACGGGAAGGTGGGGGTCGAGACATGTGCGAGTGCAAGCAGCAGCAAAGTTTTCTTTCTACGCACTAGGAACGTAGTGAGAGCAACGCTGTGAGTTATGAGATAATCGATATGTTGAATTAAAATGTTAATGCCGATCCTGTTAAAAGTAACAATGGTCGATAAGGTTTATGTTTTTGTTAGTTAAAGAGTTGCGGATAGTTTGCGTTGAAGTGTATTTAAAGCAGTCAATGGCGTAGGTCAGGGGTCGGCAACGTTTACCACTGAAAGAGCCAATATGGACCCATTTCCCACAGAAAAGAAAACACTGGGAGCCACAAAACCCGTTTGACATTTAAAATGAAATAACACTGCATACAACGTTTTTTTTTTGCCTTTATGCTATGTATAAACAAACTATAATGTGTTGCATTTATGAAATTGATGAACTCCTGCAGAGAAAACAAAATTACATTTCTGCATGCAACAAAAACATTTTGAACTCCGAAAAAAAAGACGTTGGGTTGAAGGTTACTCCATAGTTAGCCTACCTTGGATCGAAGAATTAAAAGAAAGCGCGCACTGGCGGGTGTCAGGCATTGGCAGTGGTGATGTATATTAATAGCGATAAAAAACACGTTGTAGCGGTGTGCTACACGCAGCGCTAAAATAAAGACACTGCAGTCAAAGGTAACTTTATTCGAACTAAACAGCCTTGCTTTAAAGCCTCCCTCAACCTGTCCCCGTGGGCGCGGATGCTCCAAAAGACACATACTCACAAACCCCCGTAGGCTATCTCCCTTAGCCCGGAACGGTGGCTAATTGTGTGCCGGTTCGGATGTGCCAGGATATGGGGTCTCCACAACGTTTTTAGATTGTACAAGAACACCATAATCTTCAAATTTCGAATTACATTTAAAAAACTAACAAACCACGGGGAGCTGCAGCACAGAGATGAAAGAGTCGCATGCGGCTCCGGAGCCGCGGGTTGCCAACCCCTGGCATAGGTAGATTCTGACTGTATGCTGCACTTTAATGTAATGTAGTTGTTGTAGTTTTACTTTTGCAAGTATTTACGATGTAAATGTAATATCAAGAAGGAAACAAATGCTGTACAAATCTTGTATTGTTTTATCAACAGTTTTCACCATACGTTAATGTGGAAGAGTGAACAGTAAATGGTTAATCTTACTGTGATCCTGTCATCATTGACAAAGGTTTAACTCGGTGTTTAGTTCAGCGTTCCGTTACACCCGAGCGAGAACACTACAAGAATATTAAGGAACAGAGGACCTTGGTGTGCAAGTCTAAAGATGGCACTGGTGAACAACACGATCAAAGGTAACATCCTTCAGACTGTGTCTACCAAGCAGGTCAAAGGCTAGGAATCATGCGGTGCTTAACAAACCTTCTGACTCCCCAAAGCCTGTCCACCATCTACAATACTCAGATCAGGAGTGTAATGGAATACTCGCCACTCACCTGGATGTGTGCAGCTCCATCAACACTCAAGAAGCTTTACATCATCCAGTACAAGGCAGCCCACTTGAGTGGTACCCCTTCCACAAGCATCTAATCCCTCCGCCATCAGTGAACAGTGTAGCAGTGTCTACTATCTACAAGATGCACTGCAACAACACACCAAAGTTCCTAAGGCAGCTCCTTCCAGACCCACGACCACTGCCATCTAGGAGGACGAGAACAGCAGATACCTGGAAACACCAACACTTGGATATTCCTTTCCAAGTCACTCACCATCTTGACTTGGAAATATGTCGCTGTACCTTCATTGTCGCCAAGTCAAGATCATGGAATTCCCTCCCTAACAGCACTGTGGGTGCACCTACACCTCAGGAACTGCAGCAGTTCAAGAAGGCAGTTTATCGCTACCTTCTAAAGGGCAACTAGGGATGGGCAATAAATGCTGGCTTAACTGGCAATGTCCACATCCTGTAAATGAGTACATTAAAAAAGTTCACAGATCTACTAGTTTTACTTCTTTCAAGTATGATTCTACCAATAAGCTGTGCGTGATTGGAACCTGTGATTTACATTCTGACGGTGTGTTTTCAGGCCGATCGAACAATTTGGCGCTTTGCTATCACCAAGGGAGCTCGGTGAGTTTGGAGCAGAGTGTGTGGCCTGGAGGCTAAGAAGCCTAGAGATGGGGCTTGAGCCCATGACCAACTCTATTTCTCGCTCATTAAAGTGTAGGCAAGATTGAAATCAATGAGGATGAGGGTGTTCAGCACTGTCTGCCTGGATTTGAAACTTCTCGCTTATTGCTGCAGTAGTCTGGGGTCTTGGGCAAGGTTTAATTGATGCAGTTTGTGGTCAGCTTTCAGTCACTCCCTTTTTCATTGCTATTTTGTGCGATTTTGGTTAGGGTGGACTGGCTCTGCAGCCCACAGTCAATGTATGACACAGAGCTAAATTGAACAGAATTGAACTAACCCGAACATCCCTAGACTGTTTCAAGGACTCTGTAGTTTGATGTTTTATATTCTGTGTGTTTTCAATCATTTTTTGCCGTTTGCACGATTTTTTCTTTTTTTTTTGCACCTTGGGTGTTTGATTTTTTTCTCTGAATGGGTTCCATGTTGTTTCTTTGTTTCATGGTTGTCAGTGTGAGGATGAATCTCAGAGTTGTATACTGTACACAAACTGATAATAAATATACTTTGAATCTTTGAAGACGGCAGTACAGATTTAGGAAGGTATTGAATAGGTGGAAGTAGAGTAAAATACAGATTTTTTTCCCCTTAGGAGTGATCAAAAACCAGAGGGCGTAGGTTTAGATTAAGGGATAAGAGATTTAAAGGGGATTTGAGGAGGACATTTTTCACCCAAAGAGTGGTGAATAGCTAGAAAACGGTGCTGGAAAGAGTGGTAGAAGCAAAGTCGATAACAAGTATTTAAAAAGTGTCAGGATAAGCACTTGAATCACCTGGGTATCAAAGGTTATAGACTACATGCTGGAATATGGGATTAATACATATGGTTTCTTACTGTTTAGAATCTATTAATATGTATGGGTGATCACTAGTTATGACTCTATAAACTTGTTATGAAGTCAAATATGTATTCTAATGCCCCTTTATTCGACATCAGATAACTAACATGTTCACAAACAACAGAAAATTTGCAGATGAGCCAAATGGACTAAATCTGCTGCTACATTGTATGGTCTTTTCGATGCTGGAAATCAAAGTAACACACACAAAATGCTGGAGGATCTCTGCAGGCCAGGCAGTATCTATGGAAAAGAGTAAACAATTGACGTTTTGGGCAAAGACTGAGAAAAAAAGAGATGAGAAGCAGCTGTGCTCTGTCCACCAGAACAAGTGGGATCTCCCAGTGGCCACCCATTTCAATTCTGCCTTTATTCCCATTCCGACATGTCAGTCCATGGCCTCCTCTATGCCGCATGAGGCCACACCAAGGTTGGGGAAGCAGCACCTTATGTTCTGTCTGGGTAGACTCCAACCTGATGGCCTGAACATCGATTTCTCAAACTTCCGGTAATTCCCCTCCCCCCACTTCACCATTCCCCAAACCCATTTCCCTCTATCATCTTACCTTCCCATCACCTCCCTCTGGTGCTCCTCCCCTTTTCTTTATTCCATGGCCTTCTGTCCTCTCCTATCAGATTCCCCTTTCTTCAACCCTTTATCTCTTTCGACAATCGATTTCCCAGCTCTTTACTTCACCCTCCTTTCTCTTCTGGTTTCACCTATTACCTACCACCTTGTACTTCTTCCTCCTCTCCCCCACCTGCTAATTCTGAATTCTCATCGGTTTCTTCCAGTCCTGATGTAGAGTCTCGCCCAAAATATCAACTGTTTACTCTTTTCCTTTGATGCTGCCTGGCCTGCTGAGTTCCTCCAGCAATTTGTGTGTATAACTATCATTTTGTCACATTGATGAAAGAATTCAAAGAACGTACCCAGCCAGTGAATCTAGAAGAATTTCTTCATAGGGTCAACATTATTCATAACTGGGGAATGTGTGACAAAATCAAATCAAAATCAAAATCGATGATGAAAGGTCTTTTTTAAAAGTGATTGTGGTATTTAATATAAAAATACTGATCTTGTTGATTTTCCCGGCAGCATTGTACAGATAGAAAAGCTTGCTTTTTTCAAAATAAGTTAGAGGAAGAGGACTGGAAACTTATTGTTGAGGAATATAACTCTAAATCAAGCATTCACAACTGTTTTCATGCCATGGACCAATACATTAAGCAAGGGGGCCATGGACCCCAGGTTGGGAAACCCTGATCTAGATGCTATCGATTGCAAGAAGAATCAACCATTTAGTGCAGGACTAAATAAAGCCTACCAGAAATGAATTTATTTTGGACCTGAGATCAGGGCAAGCAATGAAATAGCAAGAACTGTTACCTGTTAAAGAAGAATGAAACAAGTAGGAGCAAGAGTGTGGAAAATCTGGATAGCTAGGATTAATGAAGCCAGTAGTGCACCCACAGCAGCTTCAACATGCAACTGGTATGAGCACTGGTCATTGGCACCAACATAGAACCTGAGTGACTGAATCAAATTGGGGCATTTGCCAACATATGACAATCACTCTGGCTGATTGCCAATCTGCACTGCTCAGAAATACCATGCAAACTACTTCTGAAACACAACTTAGACTACCAACTCACCGAAAGTCAAGCCTTAATGAAGTAAGCACATGACAAGAGTAATCTCAAAACTGGGAGGAGGCACAAACACAAAAGGAACACTAAGTCATTCATCTGTGATCTGATACTCAAATTCCTTGGTGTCCACATTTCCGAGGATCTCACCTGGTCCCCGAACCCCTCCATCCTGATCAAAAAGACACAGCAGCGCCTTTATTTCCTGTGGAGCATCAAGAAAGCTCACCTCTGTCCCAGGATACCGACGGACTTTTACCGCTGTACCATTTAGAGCATACTCACCAACTGCATCTCAGTGTGGTATGGCAGTTGTCCCGTATCGGACGGCAAAGCACTCCAGCATGTGGTGAAAACTGCCCAGCGGATTATCGGCACCCAATTGACCACCTTTGAGAAAACCTACCACAAACGCTGCCTGGGCAGGACGAAAAGCATTATCAAGGATGCATCTCACCCTAACCATGGACTTTTTACTCTCCTCCCATCCGGTAGGCACTACAGGAGCCTCCGCTCCCGCACCAGCAGACTCGGGAAGAGCTTCTTCCCTGAGGCTGTGACCCTGCTGAACCTTACATCACAGCACTAAGCAGTATTGCACCCATATTGTACTGTCTCAATACGTTTATATTTATATGCTGTAGCACTTACTTTTTATTCACAGTTATTTTGTAAATAACACTATTCTTTGCATTTCTGGTTAGATGCTAACTGCATTTCATTTGGCTTTGTATCTGTACTCAGCACAATGACAATAAAGTTGAATCTAATTTAATGTTGTTTTCAGTCCAAACTGCGTGCTGATACTGATTTGTTTGTTTGTTTATTTAGAGATACAGCATGGAACAAGCCCTTCTGGCCTAACAACCGCACAGCCCAGCAATCCATTTATTTAAACCCTGTCTAATCACAGGACAGTTTACAATGACCAATTAACTTACTAACCAGTATGTTTTTGGACTGTTGGAGGAAACCAGAGCACCAGCAGGAAACCCACATGCTTATGGCAAGAGTGTACAAACTTTCTTAGATAAGACACCAGAATTGAATGCCAAACTCCGATGCCCCATGCTGAAATAGTGCCACACTGCATCTAAGCTATCGTGGCACCCCACAATATATGTCTTACTATGCCTCAATGAGTATGAATATGGAAAGATCATAAGAAAACCTGAAGGCAATTGAGAAGTATAAATACATTTCATCATCATGTGCTTTAGTAATGTCACTTCAGTAATGTATCTCATGACTCCATGATAACTGGCCTAAAATCTGCAAGAATCATCATCGTCATCATTATGTGAGGTGTCATATAAGATAGGCCATCATGGTGCCATGACAATCTTGACAAAATTTTCTACAGAAGTGGCTTGCCATTGTCATTTTCTGGGCAGTGTCTTTTCAAGACAGATGACCCCCAACCATTAGAAATACTCTTTAGAGATTTCCACCTGGCATCAGTGGTCACACAACCAGGGCTTGTGATGTGCACCAGCTGTTCATATGACCATCCACCACCTGCTCCCATAACTTCATGTGATCCTGATCGGGAGGACCAATTTATCCAAGGGTGACCTACAGGATAGCGAAGAGAAAGCGAACCTTGCACCTCCTTTGGTATTAATGTATCTCCACCCTGGAAGGAGATCTATAACAGATTGTCTATCAAGTTGCACTGGGTAACTTCCCATACTGTCAACAGAACATAATTGAGTGATCTGCACCTACCCATCTTCACTGGATGGATACTTACCATCTCCACGTTAAGGGCTCAAAAGATAATAAAGAGAGCACCACCAAGGTGGTGAATGTGTGGCAGTGAAATCTTTAATCTTTAGACTGCTAAAATCTTTAGATTTCCACATGTGCTTGCCAGACTCAAATCACTGATTTCCACTCATGCCAGGTGGACATCACTCTATCTGATCTTTTCAACCATTAAGATGCAAGAACTCCAGCTAAAATCACTTCTTGTGACCACTTAACCCATCACAGTTGACAAGGATGAGGTCGCCATCACCATCTCATTTTGCATGTCCAGCATTCAAACCCTAAGCAAAACTGGCTCACATTCTTAAACATACGTCAACCATGATGGGAATGCTTCCAGAGGATGGTTATGGTGAAACCGACCAACTCTTGCCTCAGAGATAGCCTGGATCTGTTCCAATTCGCCGAGCGCCACAACAGGTCAACCGCAAATGTATTCCTCACCTCATCCTTGGAGATCATCATCAACCCAGGTACATGTCAAGGCCACGTCCTTAGCCCCTGCTCTACTCTCTATACACATTATGGTGTGGCTAAGCGCAACTCCAATACCATCTCCACATTTGCTGATGACATTGCGATTGTATGCATCGCAGGTAGTGATGAGAGAGCTATTGAGAATATCGTTACTGGTCTGGTACAGCTAATCAAGTCAACCAAGATCTTCTGCTGTCTGAAGTACTTCTTGAATTACAGTGTGGTTTCCATCCATCTCGAGGTACTGCAGATATAATCTTCACAACGTGCCTATTACATGGGATAAATGCTATGAACAAAGGCAATCCTTTTACTTTGGCCAAGGCATTCGCTAGAGCAATCTGCCAAGCTCTCTGGTGTACACTATCAAGACCTGGCTGTCCTGACACACGTCTATGATTACTGAGGCTACTGCATGCTGGCATGTCAGCCACAGTACTCAGCAAAAGTGCAGCTGAATCAGAACCCTTCACCGTTAAGACAGCAGTCAAACAGGGCTGCATCATTGCACCCACCCTTGTCATCTTTATTGCTGCCATCCTTGACCTCATCGGCCAAGACCTCCCAATTGTGTACAGAATGGACAACAAGCTTTTCAACATCCACTGATTCAAGGCCAAGAAAAAGGTCAATACCGCTACTACCATGGAGCTTCAGTATGTGGATGACAATGCCATTACTGCACACTCTGAAGAACTCCAATGTATTCTGAACACTTTTTCCAAGGCATGCAGGACCCCGGGCCTTGTGTTGAATATAAATGAGATAGGTCCATTATCAGCCGCTGCCCAACCAGCCATTTACCCAGCCTTGTATAAAAGCTGATAACATCCCCTTGAAAATGCAGACCACTTTCCCTCCCTTGGTAGTATTCTCCCTTCAAAAGCAGACGTCAGCTCAGGGATCAACCATTGCTTGAGTAGTGCTAATCGAGCCTATGCCAGATTAAAGAAAAGCGTCTTTGAAGACCACAACATACAGTTCCAAGCAAAACTTTAGGTCTATCAAGCATTTGTCCTTCCTGCATTACTGTATGGAGCTGAATCATGTATCTCCTACAGTAGGCACCTGGAAGCCCTACAACACTAACACCAAAGATCTTTACAAAAGATTTTAAGGATCAGCTAGAAGGACAGACACACAAACTCCAATGTATAGAAGGAGGCATTTCCATCATGATAAAGCAATACCAACTCTTGTGAGTAGGTCCTGTTATTCAGATGCCTGACTCATTGTCCCCTTTACACCCTTTGCAGATTCTTTACTCCCAGTTGAAGGAAGGTCAGCCGGCCCCTGGTGGGCAAAGGGAAAGCTTCAACGATATCAACAAAATTAGTCTGAAGAAATTGAACGTGACATCTAAAAACTGGGAAGGCATTGCACTCAATAGATACACCTGGAAGAAATCTGCTCAGAAGGGAGCTGTGCTACATGAGAGTGACCTCCGTCATGCCATAGAAGGCAAGCTGCGAGCAGAGGGACTGAACAGCCAAATGCCCCAGATGCTAACCATAGCCTCCACCTACTCTTGACCAGACTACACCAGAATAACTAGATCTTGGATCAGCCTCTACAGCCACCTGAGGACCCAGCAACAGACAACACCTCAGGAGAACATCAAACTTGACTCGAGTAGTCACACTATTACTATGGCTATTCCAATGTATGAAGCTGCAAGGAGTAGAGGACTCTGCCTGATACATGATGGGCACATCCCTCCCCATTGTTGGTAGTATCTTCAGCAAGTGCTGCCTCAAGAAGGCAACATGCATCAGCAAAATTCCAACCATCCAGGCCATTCCCCCCTTTTACAGTTACCATCAGACAGGAGATACATGAGTCCAACTCCACAAGGTTCAAGAACAACTATTCCCCTTCATTCATTCAGTTCTTGAACCAACCCCTATCACCATTACAGTTTAGCAACACTTTAGCCACTATAAAATAGATTTTATAGGTTATTTTTGTTCTAATTTTTTTGTAAATCTTGTGTATAATTTATATTTAATTTATTTTATTTCTGGTGAGTGCTGCTTACATGATGCTATGTACCTGTGAAGCTACCGCACATATATTTATTTCAGAACTCCAGTCTCGCCACCAGTCCTCATCCTTGCTGGCTGGCCAACCTGACACGTGCCTTGCACCCATAATAGTAAACTCAACCTTATGACTTTATGCCTTCATACTAGTGGCTTCCCTTCATACTATTTAAAATAAGTTGGTTCAGTTCTCTCCTTCACCAGTACTTACACAGAGTACTTACACGTTGCCCTGTTGAGGGGATTGTACGTCTTTGTCAGCTTGACAATGGTTTTACCAATTATTTCCTCTTACTTGTTGTACCTCATAAACTTGACAACAGCTTAAAAAAGTCACCATGCCCTTATATAGGACCTTTTCCACAGTGCATTGTGCAGTCAGACTCACTACCTTCTCTAACAATTCTAGCTGTAGCTTTAATAAAAATATTGTCCTCCTTTTTTCACATTGCTCTGCATCTTTGCTCTGCACTCTCTCCAAGTACTTGGCAAGGACATTCATCATGGACATTTCAACTCATTCCATTTATTAAGCAAAGGACTGAGCCTGCTCATCCTTTCCAAACTCGCTGCTGTAAACAACATACTCTATCCACTGCCTGCTATTGTCTTTGCTCTACTTAAAGGGACCATGTTCTTTGATTTCCTCCATCCCCCTCAAGCAGCAACACCTGAAAAATAATATTAATGTTGTGATTATGCATTTCTCTGTATTACACAAACAGAAGCTATTATAAAAAGTGAGAACCATTCATTAAACAGTGTATGAAGGTCGCACTAAGTGGTACCCTCAGATCTCAAAAGTTAGCCTTGCAGTAAAGGAGGCGTGACTCGTGAACAAGTACTCATAAGAACATAAGAAGTAGGAGCAGCTGTCAGCAATCTGGCCCGTCGAGCCTGCTCCACCTTTCAATAAGATCATTACTGATTGGGCTGTGGACTCAGCCCAACCTATTTGCCTATTCCCCATAACCTTAATTTGACTGCTATGCAAAAATCTAACTGTGTTTTAAATAGATGTAATGAGGTAGCCTGTACTGCTTCCCTGGGCAGAGAATTCTACAGATTCACCATTCTCTGGACACAACCAGCTTCTCCTTACCTACAGCTTAAATCAGTTCCCCTGAATCTTGAGTTCTTGTCTCACTTAACAGTGGAAACGACTTTCCTGCCTGTCTTATCAATTCTTATAATAATTTTTATAAGAAACTTTGCATCAGGACCTGAAACATTGACAATTCCTTTCCTCCTGCGAATGTTACCTGGACTATTGAGCTCCCCAGCAGTAGAACATTTGCTGCTTCCAGATTCGAGCATCTGAAGTCTCTTGTGAAAGAATCCAACCTCAACTAGAAACTCAACCAGTCTCAGGTCAGAAAGCAGCGTCACTGGGTGTAACGGTCGGCTCAGCTATTCCACAGTGCAAAGCCATGAAGGAAGCTCTGGAAGTTACCACTGTGATAAATTCATTTCCATTTCATTTTAATGATACCTCCCTCACCCAAGTCCCATCTGTGGTACTGCTGCCAGGGAGCAGCCAAGTTCCAGAGCAAGTGACAGTGATGGACAATGAACATCCACTACCTATCTACTCACTGCCTGCTACGCTGCTGGAGTTTAGGGCAGCAATGAAGGTCCTCCATCTCTGGCGGTGTTCAGGGCTTCCTTCATCATGTCAGTAGCTCGGCTTTCACTACCATCAGTCATGCAAGTTTCAGGTGGAGTCTCAGGAATACCATCACGCTCAGATGTAGAAGGATTCTTCATTGCTGGCTCCCTAACAGTTTTGTTTACCAGTCAGGGTTATTAGCCCCTGGACTGATGCCCCAGACCTGGAGGACCGGTGGACCATTTAGTCTGGCCTCTACCCTTTGACCTGGTTGGCATGGGTGACCCTACCAGGAGCCGAACCATAAAGTCCTGACTCCAGCCAACACAGCTCTCCAGGTCATTGAGGCTCGCAATCCTTCAAACCCGGACAAGGTTGTAGTCCTTTTTGAGGAATGATCATCCACTGCCTATTCCTTAACTGTACCTGCTAGTGCAAAGGACTGGACCCTTCAAAATAACTCTATCTGCTTAAAAAACATCAGAATTCTTATCTGGCAAAGGAATATTAGTTAATATCAGCAGAATATTAGTATTAGTTTTTGTAGTGTGAACTGGAGTCTCGGAGGTGCAGGATGCTGGTCACGGCGCTGGGACCTGGGCCCGAAGGTGAGGAATGAGCCCATGTTTGCCCATTGCTGCAGTGGACTTGCAGGAGATTCAATGCAGCAGAACCAAGGCTGGGCAATCGGAGATGAAGAAAGAGTCAAGGTGGCGGGGTCCAAGCACAAGGGAGAAGAAAGCCCCGAGGCTGGAACGATTTAAGTGCTGGGTTGAATTGGAAAGGTTGATATGGACTGAATCAAGACAGCCAGGCCCAGGCCTGAGAGCATATCAAAGCAGCAAGGCCCTGATCCGAGAGCGAGCAATGACCCAAGGTTTGAATGGTTTACACACCAGGCCAGATTGAAGAGGTCAGGGTTTCTGGGCAGAAGGCGAGGGATGGGCCAGTTCCCCTCACTACTCCACAAGGCTTATGTGTCTCTGCACTGAACTGAGGCTGTGGCCTGCAACTAATGGGCTCTTGTGTCTGCTACAATGACGACTGGCTTCGTGGCTGTGGACTCACTTATGCAAACTTCACTTCTGGATGTTATTTGCTTACTTTTATTGTTTCACAATTTGTTTTTTTTTCTTCACATTGAGTGTTTGCCAGTCTTTTTAATGGGTTGTATTGGTTTATTTTGTGTCTGCCTGTAAGGAGACAAATTTCAAGGTTGTATATAGCTTACATATTTTGATAATAAATGTACCTTGCATCTTGAACTTTGAAGAATTTAACACTGCATGCAGGAGTGAGGGAAATATGCTTTAAAATATGCATTTGAGGCAGAAATTAGAAACAGGACTCTCTCCAATGGCTAAATGAGCTGTCCACATTGTGATTCTGTGTTTTAAGTGTCAGTAAGGTTCTAGCTGTGGTATCTGTATGAGCACAGTGAGAGGCAATTGAACAATTAGCTCAATGTTCCTGGAAAGTAGTAGGAAAGGAATCCATTACAGAAGTCCCATTGCGGTTTGCACCCGTGTGAAATAACTAGATTCAAAGAAGAAAATATAATCAAGGTTCAAGTGCCTCTGCCAGTTTCTCATCATTTGAGAGGATTGATTGGAATACTTTGGTCACAGATTCCCTCCCTCCCCCCGCTTCGAAGGAAATCAGCCAATAAGGACAGCTGGACACTGGCGATAGTTCAGCGTGATACATGACAGCACAAGGAGGCCTCTCTCCCCACAGTGCTCTGTACAGTCTTTTACTGTTCTGTACGAGTCTTGCTGGCCATGGAGTTCAAAGAATAATATACAGAACTGATGCCAGATTAAAGCTTTGAAATGTATGAACAAGTGATGAAATTATTCAATCCAGTGGCTGTTTGTTTCGTGGATATATTGGAAACAGAGAACAAAGTAGGTTCTGGAGATCCATCAGACAGTTATTAATAAAGACCAACTGTTCCAATGCTTTCAATAGTTTTTCTTGTGCTTCAAGCAAGTGAAATCATTCACAGATTTTGATTATGTACTCGTGATTTTTTTCAGACTTACGGTTCCTTGATCATTATTTTAATAAATTCTCCATAAGTTAGTGTTTTCTGTTACTGCTGATTGTTGGGAAATATATTAATTCATTCTCAAAAAATCTGACATATTGTGTTTCATCGGGATTCCGTGTTAACCCAAAATGTAAACTGCATGTTTTGCTCCATAGATGCTGAATGACCAAGTGAATTTCTCCGGCATTTTGTGTGTGATGCATTTAAATGTTAGAACAGGCTTGAAAGATCCTTGTATCTAACATTTGGTGCAAACAACTATCTTTGACACACACAGGAGTCTCTGCAGATCCTGGAACTCCAGAGTAAGACATACAAAATGCTGGAGGAACTCAGCAGGTCAGGCAGCTTTCATGGAAACGAATAAACAATCAACATTTCAGGCCAAGACCCGTTTTCAGGACTGGAAAGGAAGGGGGAAGACACCAGAATGAAAAGAAGTGGGGGGAGGGAAGGAGGCTAACTGGAAGGTGACCGGTGAAACCGGGTGAGTGAGAAAGATAAAGGGCTTGAGGAGAAGGAATCTGATAAGAGAAGAGTGGACCATGGGAGGAACAGATGGAGGAGGGGCTCTGGGGAGGTGATAGGCAGGTGAGGAGAAGAGGGAAGAGGCCACAGTGGGGAATAGAAGAAGAGGGAAGGGAGTGGGGAAGAAAATTACCAGAAGGAGAAAGCGAGGTTCAGCTATCAGGTTGGAGGCCACCTAGACAGAATATGAGGTGCTGCTTCTCTAACCTGAGAGTGGCCTCGTCGTGGCAAAAGTGGAGGCCATGGACCAACACGTCAAAATATGAATTAAAATGGATGCCACTGGGAATTTCCGCTTTTGGCAGATGAAGCAGAGGTGCTCAACAAAGCAGTCCCCCAACTTACATCAGGTCTCACCAGTGTAGAGGAGGCCACATCAATCCCGACAGACTTGCAGGTGAAGTGTTCCTTCAGCTGGAAGGAACGTTTGGGGCTTTGAATGGAAGGAAGAAAGAAGATTAATAGCAGGTGTAGCAATTCTGTCACTTGCAGGGATTGGTGTCAGGAGGGAGATCAGCTGGGAGGGACGAATGGACAAGGGGATCATGGAGAGAGCGATCCCTGTGGAAAGCAGCGAGTGAGGGGAGGTAAGGATGTATTTAGTGGTAGGATCCTGTCGAAGATGTTGGAAATTGTGGAGAACAATATGTTGGATACAGTGGCTCATGGGATTGCAGGTGAGGACAAAAGGAACACGATCCCTGCTAAGATGGCAACAAGATGGGGTGAGCGTGGATGTTCATGAAATAGAGGATATGCAGGTGAAGATAGTGGAGGAAGATAATATGTCTTTACCATCCTCCTCCATCCCATCTAAATAAACCACTCCTTTTCAGCCAAACCTCTTTCTTGTTTAAAATCCACTTCCCTGGCTACTTTCACTTAAAGAATGTCTTGGGATGTCTGCTACACAAAAACTACTATAACAACACAATTTGGTAATGCCAGAATTGAGAAATGGAAACACTAACATTGCTCCAGGCCCTGTTCTCAGGTAAAAGCTAATTGTTGGGATACTTGGAGCATTCAATCCTTCTCCCATTTCATATGGTAGTGAGTCATCAACCTTTCAGTAAATGCCAAACTCTAAAAAGGCTCACGTTTCCCAACACAGCAGGTGTACTTAACAAGAAAACAAGTTGTTTTAAGTAAAATAAAGATATAAAAAAATAAGAAGAAAGCACAGTGCAGTAAACTGTCATAATGTGGCATTCTGTTGTGCTGGACTGGAAGATTTTCTGGGATGAGCTGTTGTTAGTCCTGTTTATACCAGGACACATTTTTAGCTCACTCTTTTTAGATGCTGTACATAATAATTTTCCCAATGACCCTTCTGAGTTTAAAGGGCCTGGGATATATGCAAGCTTCTGATCCCAGCTCCAGCTACAAATGCACATACATTCCTGTCCTTGAGTTCTGGAACCCATCCTTAGCTCGTGATGCACACCTGGCTCACAGGTGGCCCATCCTTAACTCGAGATGCACACCTGGCCCACAGGTGGCCCATCCTTAGCTCGAGATGTGCACCTGGCCCACAGGTTGCCCTTCCTAAGCTCAAGATGCACACCTGGCCCACAGGTGGACCCCAGCATGACTTACCCTCAGGACCCTCAGTCCACATTTTGGATGAACCAACAGGACTTCTGAGCACTCAGGTGCCAGATTACTGGAGTTCTGCACAGTACTGTATCCAGTCAATGTGGAGCAGGGCGAGTCTGAAAATCTGGCGGGAGCAAAGGATGTTGGGAATGGCAAGGGTGGAGCGCCGCGGGAGGTGTGCGGGACAGGTGATGGAGAAGGAATGCCAGGGGCACGTGCAGATTAACCAAGCCCTGAGGCAACGGACAAGGTCACTTGATTCCAAACAATTGGTTTATTGATCATTACAGAATGGTGCTTCCAGTTCCCTCCCCCTCCCTTCTCCATTTCCCAACTATGATTCCCCTCTCCCTGCCCCTTCCCAATTTCAGTCCACAATAGAGACCCATATCAAAATCACTTACATATCTTATAAAATTTGGTCTTTGCAGCATCAGCAACAGGATAGTGCAATACATAAAATTCCTACAGTACTGTGCAAAAGTCTTAGGCTCCTTAGCCATCTTTACGTGCCTTAGACACATATAAAGGAATGCATTTTGGAAAGATGCAAAAATAACAGGATTGTTGTCATGTGTGACTTCCTTAATATCAATTGGCACCTTCTTAGTGCTAAAGGTTTAAATGGGGTGGAATTTGTAGGCATGTCCAGCAAGGATCCCTCACATAATATATAGACAGGTCGGCTAAAGGAGAGGTCTTGCTGGATCACGTACTGGGCAATGAATCTGGTCAAGTGACAGATCATTCACTGGGTAAGAATTTCGGAGACAGTGACCACAGCTCCATGACCTTTACCATAGCTTTGTTGAGGGATAATAGCAGATAGTGTTTGAGTGGGGAAGGGTGATTAATGATATTGTTAGGCAGGAACTTGGGAGCATGCATTGGAAACAGATGTACTCTGGGAAATGCACGACAGGAATGTGGAGCAAACATGAGGAAATCTGCAGATGCTGGAAATTCAAACAACAACACACACAAAATGCTGGTGGAACACAGCAGGCCAGGCAGCATCTATAGGGAGAAGCGCTGTCAACATTTCGGGCCAAGACCCTTTGTCAGGACTCAGGGTGATGAAGGGTCTCGGCCCGAAACGTCGACAGCGCTTCTCCCTATAGATGCTGCCTAGCCTGCTGTGTTCTACCAGCATTTTGTGTGTGTTGTTGACAGGAATGTGGAGGTTGTTTTAGGGAGCAATTACACAGGGTTTGGGATAGATTTGTCCCACTGAGGCAGGGAAAGGAAATAACCTGGAAATTCAAACATTATGCCACTGAGTTTGTAGATTTTCCCCTTTGTTAATAAGACTGAACATGCAATCAGGGATAAAATTGTCCCCATCCAGTCTTTTATGATGTTTGTCCTTTTCAAAAGGTATATTGAATTATCTCTTCTCTGTCAGGATTTGCGGTCCCTGTGAACCACATTGACTCAGGGTGTACCTGTACTAGATCAGATGACTAAATTCTGCACCTGCCTCCAGGTTGACCAGAGTTGTTTGGGAAACCTGCTCTGACAAGTATAAACTCGGAGTTTGTCATTTTGAAACAAAACAGAAATAGCAGGGAAGAAAAATACAGTGCTCTTCTGTTCCTGCCTGTGTGACACAATTAAATAAAACAAAAATTATCATACTCCTTGAGAGTTTGTGGTACTGGAACAGAAGTTCAAAACTGATCATTTTAGTTTTTACCACTGGATATCCATTTGCAACTGATCAAAGAGACAGATGGAATCAGTGTTGCTTACTTCACTTTTGCCATTAGAGGGCAGTGTTGTTTGCCAGAGAACTGTTATTCCAAATAAAAGTTTTGGCAATGGAAGTATTATAAACTAACGTCATGGTGGACTTTTTCTTTAAAAAAAACAAGAAAATGTGATCAGCGACAGCTACAAAAGAAAATTCCCGAAAACATGAACAACATGTTTGTTTGAGTGGGATCATTGCCCCGACTTGAAGCCACGTTCGCGTCAGAGGCAGAAACCAATTGACTGTATACAACAAGGAAGGGTCTCGGCCCGAAACGCTGACAGCGCTTCTCCCTATAGATGCTGCCTGGCCTGCTGCGTTCCACCAGCATTTTGTGTGTGTTGGTGTTTCAATTTCCAGCATCTGCAGATTTCCTCGTGTTGACGTATACAACAGTCTACTTGCCCTCTCTAACACATGTCAGCAGCTCTCTGCAGTCAGGTATCTTGCAATGGGTCACTGGGGATTCTAACTATCAAAGCAGATTCTAGCCATGTCTCTTCTCCTGAGCACAGATGTCAGTGCCACACTGAAACTCAAAGGCTTCAACACTTATGATATTCCTGCTCCTTGCTTATTCATTATCTCTTCTGCCAGGCTGCCCTTCAACCAGCTCCCCCTCACCACCAGTCCATCCATTTCTCAGAGTGATTATCAGGCTTCCAAAGGCTCAACAGGCTGCAGATGCTGTCAACAAACAGTTGGAAGAGCTCAATATGTCAGGCAGCATCTGTGGTGGGAAATGGACAATCACTGTAAAAGATCAACTGTGCATTTCCATCCATCACTTCCACCGGCAGCTTGTATTCATGCTGGGCAGGCAGATGTTTCTTCCAAGTATTAGGAAATCCAAATGAATTGCTGATGATCCCTTCATTTTAAATTCCAACATGGCCTCTCCTCTCCCTTTCTTTGTAACCTTTTCCAGCCTCCAGTGCTACAGATTCTGCTCTGTTCCACTTCTCTTGGCCCTCTGTGACACTCCGATCTTAATGCCTGTTTTCTTATGCCTGGGCTGCCTGGATGACTCAGTGGGTTTAGTCATGATCATCTGAACCGCTAAGATATGAAGGACTTAGAGTCAGCCTCCAACTGATCGGAACAAAGGTGGCTGGTGCGAGTGGGGGAGGAAGTAGTTTGGAAAGTGTTGCAAACCTTCTGCCATTTACACGAGACTTCTGTTGCTTCTGCTGCGTGAATTCATGATTTGTAACTGCCTTAATCCCAATCCATATGGTTCTTCTCCATTCTGAGCAGTCATAGACCAACGATTCTCAGAAGATTCTCACTCCCCCGTCGTGGAAGAGATAGAAGAGCTGCTGCTTCCCAACTGCCATGACCTGGGTTCATTCCAGTCCTCTGATGCTGTCTGTGTGGAGTTTGCATGTTCTCCTCGTGACGGTGCGGATTTCCTCCTGCTGCTCCAGTTTCCTCTCACATACTAAAAATGCATAGGTCAGTGGCCATTGGAAATTGGCTCTATTGCACAGATGAGTGAAAGAATTTGGGTGGTGTTGGTGGGTATGAGGAAAGAATAAAATAGACTAGAGCAGGATTAGTGTAAAAATGTAGCTTGATGGCTGGCACAGACTTTTCGTGCTAATAATTCATTGACTCCAAGTTGGTAGGTACCTTCTACCTTTCGAAGAAGGGCTTCAGAACACCCTTGAATCCTCCCCACTGTCTACCTGGTAGACTTTTACCTTGACAGAGATTGGATGAGCATCAGTTTTTACGAGTCTGGTGTTGGGCATGCAAGCATGCACATGCCATCCCGCAGGATATTGTGTGTTCCTCCTGCTGTCTGCTGAGAGATAGTTCCAGCCATGTGGAATTTGAAATACATTTTCTATGGTCTTGTGGTGGATCTGGATTCTCTGATGGCAATGTTATGCAGAAGTAATATGTTGGTGGAGGACCTTTGCTCTTTGGATATTCGGCAATAAGACCTACCCCCTCATATACTTACATTTAAGGAATATTTAATGTCTTGGAGCTAAGCTTCCAAGTATGAATGTAGAAAAGCCTTGCCTGCATATGGTAGATTAATAACTGAGTTTGTTGTGAGCTTGGCGGTGGAGTGGAAGTGACAGAGTAGAACAGTTCCTTGTCTGTCTTGTAACTCCACTTCAGTTTCCACAACACCATCTTTATGGAGTTGGGATCAATGTCAAGAATGAGCTAGTTTGACACTTCAGTGAAATCCACCGTGGGTCAACCGAACTCATCGTGGATGTTGCGCTCACTCTAATGCAGTCAATGCATGTGACATACATTGGAAGCAACAGATGAGGCCAATAATGAATTTTGTTCTGTTCTTGAACAATCCATGGCCCGAGTTTCACTCATACTCCTTGACATCCTCAATCCCAGAAATGGAGAAGATATATTCCTCTGGAAGAATGTGATTGGCACAGGTAAAAATAGGGAAACTTAACTTCAATGGAACTCCTGATTAATACCTGGAGCATAATCTTAACGTTATCACCACCTTGTTTCATCAGGCAGACAGCTACAAGATCTCATTGCATTCCAGACATCAGAACAGAGCGAGGGACCTCAAAGTTGCCCACATCACTCACGTCACGCCAAGGGTTAATGATTAATAGACAGCACACTTCCCGATCCTGTCCGTGACACAAGATGTTCTGCCAATACTGGAAATGTCGAGCAACACGTGCACAATGCTGAAGGAACGCAGAAGGTCAGGGAGCATCATTGGAGAGAAATAAACATAGGATCTCTCAGGTTAATAGATTTCGATAAAGGTCTCAGCCTGAAATACTGACAGTTTATTTTCCTTCATAGATGCTGCCTGACCCATTGAGTTCCTTCAGCATTTTGTGGGCATTGGTAATCCTGCCTGTCATCTCCATCACCACAACACCTAAATGAAGATTACAGTAGAAACGCTGCCATAGTGAAAATAATGGCAATGATCTCACAAAGAAAACACCTTATTGAAAACCTGCTGTATCCTGACAACAGGAATATCAAAGTGTTGATTATTTGTAATAATAGTAACAGCAGTAACCTTCTAGGAATTGATATACTTGCATAAAGTAATAAAGCATAATTCACATCAAATCAAGTTCAAGTTTAATTATCATTTCAACCCTACATGAATACAGCTAAATAAAACAGCATTCCTCAGCGACCAAGGTGCAAGCATTCAGAGCACGTTCAAAATAGTGTGCTAAAAAAACACACATGTGTAGTCCAAAACCCTAAGTAACATGTTCCTCAAATTGATTGTACAGATTCCTAACAGTGTCAAACCATTGCAATTCAGCCTGTCATTCCACTGATTGAACACTGGAGGGCAGCACCAATGGAAGAGGCCACACCCCCAGCTAACTTGCTGCACCACCTCCAGAGTCTCCCTCCTGGACTGTAGCAGCAGGCAAGCCTGCAGCTTGAGACCTGGTCCTCACCACAACTAAGGCCTAGCAGCTCCCAACACTGCCTGTCAGACCACCAAACAAGGAAAACATGCTGACCTTGTCTTACATTATTAATGTCCAACAGGGTCTTGCGATTGCAACAAAAGTGTACAAGAAAATCACCATAGAGTACGCGGTACGCTGCCTTCACGCACCAACTCTGACGCCATCAAGTAGCAGGCAGCAACACGGTCTGCACCCAGGCCAACTCCTCCAAACCCAGTCTGGTCCCGGCCAGTTCCACTGCCACATATAACTCAGCGTTCACTTCGTGCAGTGGGGTGAGCTGTCTCTCAATCCGTGGAAGATATTTTTCTATTCCCTCACACCATCCAACATTATCTGTGGGCTTCTCATTTGCAAAACAGCATCTTAATTTTCCAATTACTCCATTAATTTTCACATTCTGAAGTGGAGCTGACATACTAAATATAATTTACTGTCTTCCTGAGTCTGGGATGAGAATTAACAGGCAATTCTGTGCTCTAACCATAGATTTTCCAACTGGGGGCTCCATTAATGTGATTTTGGTCAGATCGAGAGTATAGCCTCCAGTGCATCATCAAAACAGGATGAAGGATTTATTTTTCTTTCAAGTAAATATCTCTTTCCTCTCCCACATAGCCACCGTTACAGAACAACTTCAAGGCAAGTTAGGAATCCTGTGGAAATATAATTTATATTAGAGACATCATGTCTGTAGGTCAGAATCATATACTGTAAAGCAGATTGTAATAATCCACATAAATTGTTCTTTCATAATTGCCCCCTGAGGGTATTATCAGATAATCAGTTCTTCTGAGCTTTGTTTTGACATTCAATATTTAAAGCATTTCTCATAAACCGATAAGGAGAGGAAAAAGAAGTGATGAGAAGAGAATATCATTGTAGCAGCCAAGTAAATTATTTTTGTAAGGTGCAGTGAGCAGAAAAAAAACTAAACAATATTCTTCTGTACGTCAAAGACATTTCGTTGGTAAGAATGTGTAGTCATTATTTATTCTGGTACAAAAAGTATCTGTTGCATGTTGTAATAGGGCTCAACAGCTCAGGAATGGAATAAGGTGAGGAAATACAAAGAGATTGTCTCCATGTTAAACACTATTACTGACCAAGTTTCTCCTGGGTATTCCTAAATTTTTATCCTAATGCGGCACCTTGTTAGTACGCACAAAGGATCAAGAATGTAATCATCTGCAAGGCACTGAATGCAGAAATCTTAGTTAACAATCTACATTTATGTGGCACCTTGCACAAGTCTGCTTGGGTATTCCAAAGTGCTGCTCAGGCATCAAAAAGTGGAAACAGCAGCGAAGTAAGCTCTTCAAGTCTTGTCTGAGTCAATCAAACTAATCCCATCAGCCTGCACATGGTTTAAATCCCTCGGTTCCGGGCCTATATCTGTCAAAATGCCTCTTAAACATTGCAATCATTTCTACTCTGACCTCCTCACTTAATGTAGGAAATATGCCAGGGAGGAAACAGTCAATTCCTAGTTAGTGATGTGGTATTGAAGAATAACTTGGAGCATCTATTTCGCAAGCAAGTTACTTTCCGCAATATATTGATTACAAAACATGATCACAACCTTCTATTACTCTTACTGTGTAATGAGATGTCCAGTGACACCCTTTCATATGTTTTCACAGAACCTGTAGAGTGCACATGGGTACCACGACTAGAGCAGTACCAACCGATGGTTCCCCCGTAGATATGAAATAAAAACCAGAGAGCTGAAAGCAAGTCTTATCAACTGGCCATGCACCTGCACTATTTTAAGCAACATGCAATTACTTACAGATTTATTGGATTAGGGATTACTTTAGAGCTAAGGGATGAGGATGCAGTAGCAAGTCTGTGTGAGCACTGGAACCATGGTAGCCTGTCTGGTGGCACTTCAGTTGCTGTCCCATTGTGAATCCAATAATTCCAGAGAATAGGAGCCATGTGCAACTCTAACTTATCAGGGGAGACCAAATACAGAGGTGAGAAGGCAACCGGTTCTCCAGACCAGTGCCAAAGTGGCTTTTGAAGTCACACTCCTAGCAAATCTACCAAGGAATAATTGTTTTGGAAGTGACAGTTTCCTGATGTCATAGCAATAGATTTATTCACCTTTCATAGTCACCCTCCAGCACTTGTTCTACAATTGTGCTTGAATGCAACAACTGACTAATGCCACATTTGCCATTTTGTAGTTCATTGCTTCTCAAGTGATTAGAATTGGAATCGTTTTATTATTGAGATATATGTATGCTCCCTAAACAAGGAGATGGGAATTCATCACCTTCTCTTTCGGCAGTCTTTAATGGAAGCCTGATGTACAGGACATAATTATCCTGGGGCTCTCGCTGCCCCCAACATATCTCATCCACCAAGTCAGATAGATGGATAATTCTCATTTTGTAAAGGCCTTCTACTCTTTGGTCTGAGTTCCAGTTGGTGCTGAACAGCATAATTACAATAACATCTACTGGAGTGTCAAAAGTAAGTGGACAATGGCTTTAGGATCTTCTAGATCAGGGGTTCCCGACCTTCTTTTATGCCGATGAGTCTTACCATTAACCGAGGGGCCCATAGACCCCAGGTTGGGAACCCCTGTTCTAGATGAAGAACTGGACTGCTCAGGGACACATGGGACCTTGCAGCATTCTTCCGAGGAAAGCTCATGCTTCAGAACTTTCTGCCCCTTCCTCTACAATCTGGCATCAGTAACACAACTCCCAGAACTTTCTGCTCCTTCCTCTACAATCTGGCATCAGTAACACAACTCCCAGAACTTTCTGCCCCTTCCTCTACAATCTGGCATCAGTAAAACACAACTCCCAGAACTTTCTGCCCCTTCCTCTACAATCTGGCATCAGTAAAACACAACTCCCAGAACTTTCTGCCCCTTCCTCTACAATCTGGCATCAGTAACACAACTCCCAGAACTTTCTGCCCCTTCTTCTAAAATCTGGCATCAGTAACACAACTCATGGTGCATCACTGCATTTTGCCAATGAGAAAAAAATATTTATGTTGACTCTGTTTCTTGTAAATGAGCTCATTTCTATCCATCCCAAAAAAAAACTTCCTGCATCATGGGACTCCACTTTCTGCAATAACTTTAGATGCAGTACTTATCTCCTGGCCTCTGGAAATCTAAGTACAGCATAATGAGATGCTATTTTCTTTTACATTACCATTACCCATTACACTCAATAGGACCATTCAGAAGATCACTACTGACTTGATATGAATCACCCGTTTAATCACAGTGGCTGAAATATATACAGAAAGCTGCAGCTGCATTGTTTCTTACTCCATCACTTACAAGGCTGTAATCAGAGATCTAAAAGTTCTCTGCACTGAACAATGCTTCTTGCTTACCTCTATGCACTTAGCTCCAAAGATAATTTTTAAAATGCTTAATCTCATTGTCAACCTCTTGAACTGCCCCGAATTTTCACTACAGCCTGAAACTGAGAAAATGCTTTCACCCTGTGCTGCTTTCAAGGAGGATTACAAAAACTCTTGTAAACTTTATCGCCAACAGGAGAAGATGTCATCTGTGCCTCTAGGAATGGCACGGATCTTACATAAATTGAGTTAATATTTTATGTATTAAAATACCCAGTCAACAGCTGCTGAGTGGGCAGTTTAATATATCAAATGCAACAGAATTTATGCAAGATCTTGGTTTGGGTTAGCAGAACCTTCCATCTCAGAAGTGAGACAGCTATCAACAAAGTCATAGCCAAAAGATTTAGAACCAAAGCTTGATAATTGGACCTGACATTTGTAGATGCTGGAGAATAATGGTCATTACTTTAGATTTACTGGACAAGGAGACACAAGAGACTGCAAGGGTTTGAGGGCGAGGCATGAAGGGATAAAAGATTTTTTTCTTTTTTTGCAAGTATTACTATCAAGAAATAAATTTTAAAAAAGAAAAAGAATGAAATATTAATTACAGGACATAGCTCCTTGCAGAGATGCTCTAATAAACAGAGCTCCAGTAGAGCCACATGCTTAATCTTCACCATAATGAGGGCATGCAAATACATTGCAGAGTTATTTTAATAACCTAGCCTGATCTGACACATCCTGTTACAATGTTCGGCAAATACTGTTAGATAAAGATTGTGCCAAATATTTTTGCCCATTATGCAATAAAAATAAATTTGCATACAACAAAAGAGAAAATGACAGAGACAAGAACGAAGAGGAGATTTCTTTCTCCCCACCAAGTAAGTGAAAGGTACCTACAGTTCTACCCTCTTTACTGTGAATGTAGATCTATAGTATGTCACGGAAAGAAATGAGGAGAGTAACATAAAGGAAGGAAAGAAAGGACGAGGAAACAGAATTAAAAGTAGGATAAGAGAAATCACTGGATTTTAAAAGAATGAGGGGGAATCTTATTGAAACCCTTTGAAAATTGAAAGGTCTGGATTGAGTGGATGTACGGAAGATGATTCCTGTAGTGAGTGAATCTAGGACTAGAGGGCACAGCCTCAATATAGAGGGATATCCATTTAGAACATAGATGAAGAATTTCTTTAGCCAGAGGATTGTGAATCTGTGGAATTCATTGCCACAGGTGGCTGTGAAGGCCAAGTCACTAAATATATTTAAAGTGGAGGTTCATAGGTTCTTTATTAGTCAGGGTGTCAAGGTTACAGGGAGAAGGCAGGAGAATGGCATTGAGGAGGATAATAAATCAGCTATGAAAGAATGGTGGAGCAGACTTGATGGGCCAAATGGCCTAATTCTGCTCGTATGTCTTGTGGTCTTATGGTCTTAAGTACTTACCTCAAAGGGATCCTACCTGAGAGGAATTCCAAATGCAGCCTGTAGCCTCTGCTGCCAGTCCCCCCTTTGGTCACTCAAATGGCGGGACTGTTGGACGCTGTAAAGTCTATTACTGAAAGGTCAGTGGAATGCGTGGGCCATGTACACGCATCTGGAAATTATGGGGTGGTGTCCAGTAGTGTATATTGTGACCACTGGAGTTAAGTACGTTAGTCCTCCACTCACTAGCTCATTGGATTCGAGGAGGACTTAGTACAAAACTTGCGATGTTTAATATCTCTAGACTTTGAATGGTCTTTCATTTCTGCTTGGAACTGGATCATCCAGCCATAAAGATGGAGCAAATGGCTTTCCAACCAAATTTCAGAATGTTCAGCCAATTTCCACTTGGCACAGTTTGCCTATCCACTCAACTCAAATAAACAGCAAAGGTTCGCTTTAGATGAGGAACATAGGTTGCCCAGTACACTTAGAACTGTCCCTTGATCTTCTTTAAACAGTTTCCTTCTTGTCTATTTAATAGGCAGAGGAAGTCTGGAATATAAATAATCCCATCTAATACTACAATAGGCATACAGCCAAGGGGTAATGTC
This sequence comes from Hypanus sabinus, assembly GCF_030144855.1. Classification (NCBI taxonomy): domain Eukaryota; kingdom Metazoa; phylum Chordata; class Chondrichthyes; order Myliobatiformes; family Dasyatidae; genus Hypanus; species Hypanus sabinus. The sequence goes on from NC_082727.1 coordinate 44,652,706, forward strand.
AAGGTAAGATGCTGACTTAAATTCATAAATGTTATCATTGAGTTATCAGTCAACACTTGACAGAGGATGAACTGGAAGTACTATCATATGATTCAACATGACTTCATCGTATACAAACTGCATGTTGCGTCTTGCTTCTGACATTAATGAAGCTGAACTCCAGGAGAGTACAACATGCAGACATTCCCATATATGTGGCTGTTGGCACAGATAATAAAACATAACTTTCTACCTTCCCTGCTTCTAATATCATACAAAGGCACCTTCCAGGGGTCCCATAGGTGATCGCTGGCACCTCAGAAAGCTTAAAGACATAGACCACGGCACCCTAGAATACACAGCATGCTTCATCGGGAATATCAGCATCAGGATGGTAACGTTAACCATTGCTACACTAAGACCAAATACAGGTGGCTGTGACCATGGGGTCTTCCTGAGTAATCAAGGTCTCTAGACCTCTTATTGGAAATTCAAATGCCTGAATAGTGGATGGAAGTGGGGTTCAGCTGGTGTGCTGAGGTTGGAAACAATTGAGCAGATATTAATCTTAGCTTAGAATAATTGTCTCACGAAAACATGAGTGTTGCACATTAAGACAAGCAGAAGAGAAAAAAAGTAATTGAACATTATTTCCATCATGTGGCCAAACAAAATGAGATTCATTGATTTGTTACAATTTGAAATGCACTGTTTATGCAAGAGTTTGTCAAACAGAAACCCTCGAGTAAATAGTGCATTTCAACACTCTGACTATAACTGGCTTATTCAACACCCTGATAACCTCCAAAGCCATTTACAAAACAAAGTTCAGTGTAAATAGAAATTACACAGAAACTCCAGTGCCAACATGCCAGCAGTGTGTATTGGCTTGACTGATTGTGGGTGTAGTGAACTACGTGTGCCTGTCTGGACATGCCCCCTGCTGACTGCTCCTTTGGCTCCTCCCACAGACCCCTGTATAAAGACGATCTTAGCCTGGGCCCGGCCTCTCAGTCTCCAGGATGTAGGATGGTGGTCACTCACTGCTCGTTCCTTCTTCCAGTCAATAAAAGCCGATATCTCGCCTTTAAGTCTCAGAGTGAGTTATTGATGGTGCATCAGTGGGATTAACTACTTTTTCTTGGAATAGTATTGCCACTGTAAGGGTAGTCATAGCTGAAGGGTGGTAGTGGGGACGAGCTCCCACTGCCAAACAAATGCTCTTCATGGCGTGTGTCTCAAACAGCCTCTGACAACCAAGTCCAACTCCTGGCCTTCACGTGTGGCATAGTTCTTATGCCTGGCGGAGCTGTTCTTATTGACAGGAGAAGGGGCAAAAGCGGACCACCGGCGCCTTAAAACCAGTTGCACTTGGCAGATAGGGCTTGTTAACCACAGATAGTAGCTCATCTAGGAGAGGGAAAACTTCGACTTCAAGCCTCCGCTGCCTTGCGGCCATACCCACTCATGGGAAAGGCTTTGGGAGTAAACCTGGAAGAAAAATATGGAGTCGGAGTCCCGAAGGCGGCTGTCTGCTGTACCCAGCACCGGCACGGCAACTCCTGCGATGCTGCTGGCACCAAACCGTATCGACTTCCGTCGTCCCTTTGGACCCGTCGTCAGCATGGAGAGGAGGGTCCAACAGACCGATCTCCATACCAACTCTGCCCTGGAGAAGCCACTCCCAGTGACTACCAGAGGCGCAATACCCATGGTCGACCGCGACCGACGGAGGCCACATTGTATTGCCATTGTATGCAATCATTCAGCTTAATGGGAAGTCAGTACCTTCCAATCAACATGTTTGTAAATATTAACAGTCACAGACTGGGATCAATGGATCACTCTAGAAATATCAATGCATTGGTAAGAAGAGATGCTGCTGTTAGTTGCATTTGTTGGTGTTCAGTCATTAAGTCGAGTCCGACTCTTCGTGACCTCGTGGACCATAGGGTTTTCATGGTAGATTGCCAGGGCTTTCCTCTGCGCAGATACTGCCACTGCCCAGGTTGGGATTCTGGGTTTGACCTCAGGACCATCTGCCTTGAAGTCCAGTGCTGATGCCACTACACCACCAGCCGGCCTGTTAGTTACAACTCGGTAGGCAAAATCAGATGGAGGGTTGTCCTCAGTTAACCGCAGAGGAGAGAGCTGTCAAACAATGGTGTGATTGATGCTATTGACAGTAAAAGACTGGTTGGGTAGGATGAATAACAACATATTTTGTTCACGATGACTGACATTATCGGTTGTGGCTTGTGCAATAAGTAAGCTGCACCTACTTATTGTACAAGATCCGCAAATCTGAACTAATGTACCTCTCCCTTATTCAATACCAGCCCACTTTTGCCAGGTAAACTGGTCCAGCAGTGGTCACTTCTGTCTGACTCATACCTACCTATGATTTCTCAACAAATAAATAATTATAAGGAGCCAGTGTGGATTTAAAATAGGAAAAATGTGCTTGTAAAACTGCTGACAATTCTTTGAGTTGGTAACAGTGTAAATAAATGGACAATGTGGTGCATGGGAACTATGTAAAATATCCCATATAAGACAATAATGGAGAAAATTGAGGATGATGCAATGACATGAATGGTAGAAAACTGGATTGAAAACTGATCAGAAAGTTAAAAAATACTGGTTAAGAGTTCAGGCAGAACTGCATTTGTGAATCTAGTAATTACTATCCTAAAATATCTCTGACCAATTCCAGGTCAAAACACACAAAATGCTGGAGAAACTCAGCAGGTCAGGGAGCATCCAGAAAAATGAACAACCAGGCCAAATTTCAGGTCGAGACCCTTCTTCGGGACTAGAAAGGAAGCAGGAAGACTCCAGAGTAAAAAGGCATGGAGAGGGGGAAGAGGATAGTTTAAAGTGGATGGATGAAGCCAGATGGGTGGGAGAGGTAAAGGGCTGGAGAGGAAGGAATCTGATAGGAGAGGAGAGTGGACCATAGAAGAAAGGGAAGGAGGAGGGGAAGCAGGGGAATGTGGTAGGCAAATGAGAAGAGGTAAGAGGCCAGAGTGGGAAAAAGAAGAAGGGGGAGTGGGATGGAATTGCTTTTTTTACCAGAGGGAGAAATCAATATTCATGCCTTCATGTTGGAGTCTACTCAAATGGAATATCAAGTGTTGCTCCTCCACCCTGAGGAAGGCCTCATCGTGACACAAGAGGAGGCCATGGACCGACATGTTGGACTGGGAATGGGAATCAGAATTAAAATATTTGGCCACTGGGAAGTTCCCCTTTAGGCAAATGAAGCAGCCCCCCAATTTACAACAGCTGACCCCAGCAGATTCGCAGATAAAGTGTTGCCTTACTCAGAAGGACTGTTTGGGGCCCCGAATGTAGGTGAGGGAGGAGAACGGGCAGGTGTAGCACTGTGTCACCTGCAGAGATAGATGCTGGGAGGGACAAATGGACAAGGGAATCATGGAAGGAGCAATCCGTGCAGAAGGCAGAGAGAGGGGGTGAGGTAAAAATGTACGTGGTGGTAGGATCCCTATCAAGATGGTGGAAGTTTCAGAGAATGATGTGACTTCCAGGTGAGTTCTTTAAAGACCAGAATTATTTTAAGAGCCAAGTTTGTTGTTTCTGCTCCTGTCCTATTCTCATGTAATGTCTAGATTCTTTAATCATATCTTCCTGGATCCATGCCAAATTATCTTTTGTAGGGATAGTGGGTGGGAAAAGTTGTTCTACATTTCCATTTGTTATCATAAGGTTTAATGTCAACAATGAACCATTCTGCTTCCTGTTTGTGTACTGGTTTTCAGGCTCAAGTACAGTACATTGTGAGTCAAAATATTTCTATTCAGTTTAATTCTACAGTCTAAGAAATTCAATGGGCGCATCTAGAAACATTGTGTGCAGTTTTGCTCATCAGATTTCTGGGAAGGATGTAGAGGCTTTTGAAAAGTTCGAAGTTCAAATTAAAATTTATTATCAGAGTACATACATGTCACCACATACAACCCTGGGATTCTTTTTCTTCGGGCATACTTAGCAAACCTATAGAACAGTGACTGAAATGCGTAAACATCAGGAACTGTTAACTATAAACAAACTGTGCAACTGCAGATATAAGTAAGTAGCAATAAATAACAAGCATGAAATAACAATATAACAGAGTCCTTAAATGAGCGCAGCTATCCACTTTTGCTCAAGAGTCTGATGGTTGAGCAGTAGTAACTGTTCTTGAACCTGTGGTACGAGTCCTGAGTCACTTGTACATTCTGCCTGATGGCAGCAGTGAGAAATGAGCATGGCCTGGGAGGTGAGGGTCTTTGATGATTGATGCTGATTTTCTACGGCAACGTTTCATGTAGATGTGCTCAAAGGTTAGGAGGGCTTTACCCGTGATGTACTGGCCGAATCACTGAATTTCTGCTCAAAGGTTTTGGTGTTCCCATACCAGGCCATAATACAGCTAGTCAGCACACTTTCCATCACATCTATAGAAGTTTGCGAAGGTTTTCGATGACATGTCAAACCTCCACGGACTCCTGAGACGCTGTCGTGCTTTCTTCGCAATACAATCAGCCATCCTTATCCACGGATTCAACCAACCACGGATCAGGAAAACCCAGAAGTTCTCTCTCCAGCATTTGTTGTTTGAGCATGTACAGACTATTTTTTCTTGTCATTATTCCCTAAACAATGCAGTATAACAACTGTTTACATAGCAGTTACATTGTATTAGGTATTATAAGTAATCTAGAGATGATTTAAAAGTACAGGTAGTCCTTGGGTTATGAATGAGTTCTGTTCCTGAGTCCGTCTTTAAGTCGGATTTGAAGTCAGGACAGATACATCTGGTATTATGTAGCCTCAGTTAGTAAAACGTTTGTCTTAGTATATAGTATATATTTGACCTTTCTATGCATATAAAACACTTAAGAAACATATGTATTTCAATAATTAAACCACTGTATTGCTTAGAAATAATTGTAGCTTTCATCAGGGCAGGGCCTTTCAAATGCTCCATTAAAATTGTTCCAATCATTGACCGACTGTAGTCTAACACTTTTCCAATGACCGATGGCATTTCACCTCTTTCCGATCACTTTATTACTTCCACTTTATTTTCAATAGTGATCATGATTATTTTCGTGAACAGAAACCCTGCGGATTTAGAGCTGCACCAGGTCCTAAAGTCCACCGCACTGAGACGGGTTAAATAAGGTCTGGGGTTCCGCTGGGTCCTAAAGACCACCGCATTGAGCCAGGTTAAATAAGGGACGAGCATCCGCGTTTTTTGGTATCCACGGGGGGGTCCCAGAATCAATCCCCCACGGATAGGAGGGCTGACTGTAATATTTATATGGCAGGTCCAGGACAGGTTCTCTGAGATAGTGACACCTGGGAATTTAAAGTTAGTGAGGTTCAAGTTACTAAAGTTAGACGGTGCAGAAGAGGTTTACCAGGATGTTGCCTGGATTAGAGGGCACGTGCTATAAGGAGAGGTTGAACAAACTTGGGTTGTTTTCTCTGATTCATCAGCAGCTGAGGGGAGACCTTTCAGAAGTTCATAAAATTGTGAGGCATGGGTCAGAATCTTTCTCCCAAGATAGAAATGTCAAATTTCAGAGGACGTGCATTTACAGTGAGAGGGGCATTGCTTAAAGACGATTTGCAGGGCAAGGTTTTGTGTTTACATGGTGAATGATAGGTGGCATGGAACATGTATAGGTAGAAGTGATTTAGTTTAATTTGGCATCATGTCCGGCACAGACAGAAGGACATGTTCCTGTGCAGTTTTATGTTTCAATTCTATTCCATTTCCAATAAAAATGGGGAATTAGTTCATGGTTCACTGCAAATACAATGTTCCAATACATAGAACATACATAGTGGCACTCAGTTTTATGCAGTTTGATTGGAGTAAGTCAATCACAAATGCATGGCTGGCAGATGGCAAATGGAGAAGCTAATATGCTTTAAACACCAGGGCAATTCCAAGGTTATGGAATTCTGTACTCTGAACTATACCAAATATATTTCCTTTTTGTCAAGGACATTTCCCTCACCAGGCTCAGACAGATCAGGAGGACGGGCAACGAAGTAGCAGATGGGATACAGTGTAGGGAAGTGTATGGCCATGCATGTTGGAAGCAGGAATAAAGGTATAGACAGATTTCTAAAAAGGGAGCAAATTCAGAAATCAGAGGTGCAAAGGGACTTGGGAGGATTCCCCGAAAGTTAAAATGCAGATTGAGTCAGTAGTAAGGAAGGCAAATGGAATTCATTTCTTTCTAGATTAGAAAAACGAGAACATAATTCTGCGGCTTTATAAGGCATTGGTCAGACCACATTTGAAGTATCGTGAACAGTTTTGGGCCTCGTATCTGATAAAGCATGTGCTGTTGGAGAGGGTCCAGAGGAGGGTCACAAGAATGATCATGGGAATGAAAGGGTTAACATATAAAAAGTGCCTGATGGCTCTGGGTCTGTACTCGCTGGAGTTTCGAAAAATGGGGGTGGGGATCCTCATTGAATCAGAATCAGATTTAATATCACCGGCAAAAGTCATGAACTTTGTTAACTTACTGGCAGCAGAACAATGCAAACACATGATAATATTGAAAAAAATACTTCAGTAAGTAAATCAGATACAGTAAGTATATTGTTGTGACACAACAGGTGCCATTTTTGCCATTTCCGTAGCATTTGACTGTTTTTTTACAAGGCTGAGTTGCTAGCTCAATGCTCAACCCAGCACGGATGGAAAGCCTCCAGGGAGCTGGCCAAACTTAAACTCAGGACCATTTGCTTCAAATTCTGGTGCTTGTGCCACCATAGTAAATATATTTGTATATTTAATAGTTAAATTAAAAATAGTGCAAGAAAGAAATACATTTTTTTAAAGTTAGGTAGCGTTTATGGGTTCAATGTCCATTTACAAATCAAATGGCAGAGGGGAGGAAGTTGGTTTTGAATCACTGAATGCATTCCTTTAGTCTTTTATACCTCCTTCCTGATGGTAAGAATGAGAAGAGGAAATGGCCTGGGTGATGGGGCTGCTTATCAATGGACGCCGCCTTTCTGAAGCACCACTCCTTGAAGATGTCTTCCATACTACAGAGGCTAGTACCCAAAATGGAGCTGACTAATTTTACAACTTTCTGTAGTTTCTTTCAATTCTGTGCAATAGCCCTACCCTACCCCCATACCAGACATTGCTGCAGCCTGTCCGAATGCTCTCCATGGTACATCTGTAGAAGTTTGAGTGTTTTAGGAGAGAAGCTAAATCTTCTCAAACTCCTAATGAAATATAGTCGCTGTCTTGCCAACTTTATAGCTGCATCAATATGTTGGGACCAGGTTAGATCTTGACACCCAGGAACTTGAAATTGCTCACTCTCTCCACTTCTGATCCCTCTATCAGGATTAGTTTGTGTTCCCTTGTCCTACCCTTTCTGAAATCCACAATCAGTTCTTTGGTCTTACTGATACTGAGTACAAGGTTGTTGCTGTGACACCACTCAACTAGCTGGTGTACCTTGCTTCTATACGCCCTCTTATCTCCAAACATACTGAACATTGAAAAGCCTAAATAAGGTGGCCGTGCAGAGGATGTTTTCAATAGTGAGGGAGACTAAGACTGGAGTGCATAGCCTCAGAATGGAAGGATTTTTAATGTAAGGAATTAGAACAAAGATGAGGATAAATTTGTTTAGCCAGAGGCTGGTGCATCTGTGGAGTTGGTTGCCACGGGTGGCTGTGGAGGCCAGGCTGTATTTGAGGTGAAGTTTGTTAGGTTGTTGATTAGTCAGGGCGTGAAAGGTTATGGGGAGAAGGCAGGAGAATGGGGTTGAGAAGAAAATGGATCAGCCATGATGAAATGGCGGAGCAGACTCGATGGGTCAAATGGCTTAATTCAGCTCCTGGATCTTATGGTCTTATAATCCATGGCCCTCTCTGTCTTCAACTTCACATGCAATAGAATTCTGGAGTGGCAAACCAGAAATGCAGTATAACATGCATTGGCCCGGTAAAGTAATCTGTTAAATGTTAATCTGTTAATTTTCCAGTGCTAAGAAAACTCAAGGCCATGCGCTCCACTTAATGCAATCTAAAATGTGAGTACTTCATCAGAATCAGGCTTAATATCACTGGAATACAGTATGTTGTATGAAATTTGTTGTTTTGTGGCAGCAGTATGTTACAATGTGTATTAAAATCTTTAAGTTACAATAAGAAATAGGTATAAGAAAATTAAATTAAGCAAGTAGTGTAACAAGAAAGAGAAAAAAATTACTGAGGGTTACTGAGAGCCCATGGGTTCAGTGATTATGCAGAAGTCTGATAGCAGATAGGAAGAAGCTGTTGCTGAAACATACGTGTGTTTACAGGCTTCTGTACCTCTTTCTTGATGGTAGCAATGAGAAGAGGGCATGTCTTTGGTGATGGGGGTACCTAACAATGGACACAGCCTTCCTGAGGCATCACCTTTTGAAGGTGTCCTGAAGCTGAGGAGCTGTCTGAGCTTACAACTTCCTGCAACTTTTACCAATCCCATGCAGTGGCTGTTCCATTCCAGACCGTGAGGCAGCCAGTTAGAATGCTCTCCTTGATACCGCTGCAGAAATCTGCCAGTGTCTTTGGTGGCATACCAAATCTCCTCAGACTCCTAGTGAAATATAGCTGCTGTTGTGCCTTCTTTGTAATTGCATCAATATGTTGGGCCCAGGATAGATCCTCAGAGATACTGAAAGGAAATTGCAAAAGTGGTCGTGTTGTTAGTTAGCGAACAGAAAAATCCCACTGCCAGTAAACATTCGCAAGCTCCATAAAGAAGCTTTTGTGCATAAGCACTGTTGGGGCAGTCTAGTAGTCTAGGCGCTCATTTAGATTTGCCATAGGGACAGCTAGTCTTTACATAGCAATGGGTAGGGCAGATTGCAAATGATGCAGACAGATGAACTGAGCCCCTTATCCATCTGTAACAGGGGCTGCATTCTTTGCAGATCCATATTTTCATGAATCTTCAATGCTACCAATTCTCTGCAGGTCTGATCATTACTACATGAGAATGCCTCAACACAAAATTTATCTAACACAAAAACATACAGACAGATGCACAGTTCCCACAAGGGGATTAATTAAAAAAAAAATTGGCTCCAGAATTCTGTTCCCATGGCAGAAAGATAGTGGAGAGGGGAAATTGAATGCACACCAGGCAAACCATCGACCCAGTCCAAACTGTTTCCATGCATATAACCCACATTTTAGAGAAGTCTGTGCATTAGCCGTCCAGGAAATCAGCATGGCTCCCTGGCGGTCTGCAAGGCAACTGAAGCTTGTGACCACAAAAAGATGTTGCATGAAGACATGGGTAGACTTTTATACCCTTTAAGTTAAAAACTCAGTGTGGTATCATTCCATGCACTCTGCTCCTAAAATTCATATTCGTTAAAGTCAAAAGAGTGACATTTAATAAAATTTAATGTACATATGTTACCACAGTGCATATCTGGTTCAAACAACAAAGGACCAAGTTTTAACTGTTGTCCCTGAAAGTTTCATTACCTAGAAGTGTTATAAGGTTTTAAAATATATAGAGCAGCATAGATTATCTAAAGTAAGATGGAATTTAAGAAATCAACCAGAGGGTGTTTATAGGAGAATGTACAATTGTTAATTTGCATACCAATAGTATTAGTTGTAGATTATGGATATAATATGGTTAAAGATTATCCTGATGGTGCAACATACCCAGACAAGTGGATGCTTGTTTAAACCATGTGATGACAAGAGAAACTTGGCAAAGAAACTAAATTAGTCTGCTTCACTGCTCATCTGTAACAAAAACAAAAAAACCCTGCTCCCTTCATTCTTTCTATTGCCTTTAAAATACATTCAGTGGAAATATTTAGTCTCCAGCACCTGCAGTCTTTTGTATCTTGGAAATTACTTCAACCCTCTCACTGCTGTCAGTAAGCTCAATCAGCATTGAACTCAGATCAGCATTAATGTGTTTTAATGATTGAGTCTTCCTAATACTTTATATTAGTAAGAAGAAGGTTTGGAATTTATAGTTTTAATAGAATTATGTGATACAATTTGGAGGAAAGTCAAGCAAAAATTTGGTTTATGATTGATATTTTGCTAAAGGGCAGAACTTATTTTTTGTGTAAATTAAGAAGCTTTGTTCAGCAGTTTAGGAAATAACTGCTTTAGGCAAATGTAAGCACTTGCTGGGCAGGGTGGGTGGGTGGAGGCTGTTAGCAGTTTCTAACACTACATTCTTACAAGTTATGTAGGAAAAATTTCTGGCTGTCATTCTTTTGTGTGCTCTGCCGTCAACCATCGTTAATACGAAAAGAAGTTGTTTACAGTGGTGAGCATGTGGATGGTACACAAAAATAGACATCGTCAAGGCCAGGAGATGAGAAAGGAAAATACTGCAGATACATAAATCAGAAACAGGAACAGAATGTGACCTTCTCCGGGCATAATTTATTTTTGTACAGAAATTTGTGTCTAGTTCTGGTCACCAGACAATGAGAAGGATGTGGTATCAATTGAGAGAGTGCAGAGGAGATTCATTAGTTTTTTTTTGTCTGGAATGGAGGGTCATAATCACAAAGAGAGTTTGGATAGTTTGTCAATGCTTAGGAAAATGAGGTAATTTCACTGAAGCGTTCAAGTCTGTTCAAGGCCTCAACATAACAAAAGCAGAAGGGATGTTTTCCCTGCCTAGAGGATGGCTAGAACCAGGGCTCTAAATAAGAGGGCAGGCCATTTAGAACCGAAATGAAGAACAACTCTTTCACTCAAAGGGAAGTGAATCTTCAGAACTGTCCATCTCTGATGGGTGTGGAGGTTCAGTCACTGGCCAAACTAAAAGCTCAGATTGATAGATTTCTGAATGTTAGAGGAATCAAAGGATATGGTAGGAAAACACTGTTGTAAAAGATCAGCATGATGTTGTTGAAAGGCAAAGAAATCTTGAGGAATAAAGTGCTTTACACCTGCCCCTATTCCTTATGCTCATGAAATAAATGATGTTGGTGCCAGCTGAAGAATAATGGCAAAGGCTGGTTATCCGCAACTGGTGCACAGGAAGGAAATGTAATTAGATAAGGGCTTGCCGGGCCTTTTTATGCCATGGACCCCTACATTTAACCGAGGGATCCGTGGACCCAGGTTGGGAATCCCTGAACTAGATGGAGTTGAAGGGAGAGAAAGTGGAACTGAAACACAACAGCTGCTGAAAATGTGAAATAAAGGAGAATGCTGGAAATGCCTGACAGGCCGGACAACATTTGCAGGAGGGAGAAAAGATAATGTTACAAACTATTTATTTTTCATCATATTACATAGAACGTAGAACTGAAAAGAAAAAAAAATCGAAGTGCTGATGCTGGAAATATAAAATATAAAGTATTTTCCTCTCCCTTCTTATACTTGATAAAGGATCACTCATTCAAAACATTATTTGTTTCTTTCCACAGATGCTGGTCAAATTGCTCAACTTGCTACTGTATTAGAACTGGAAAGGATGGTTATTTAAAGTTAATATGGAATTCTAAGGGTTGCAATGTGACGTGTTGGAAAATGAGATACTGTTTTTATTTTAAACTTGTATTAGGATTAGTTGGAACCATGCAAGAGTTAAAGGTGTGAATTAAAGTTACATGAGACTGGAAGCTCTGCGTAGGTCCACACAACAGAGATTTGTGGCTAGGGTTTCTCCAGTATAGAAAAGACCACATCATGGGCACCAAATGCAGTACATTAAATGTAAAGAAATACAAGTGAAGTTATGTTTGGGCAGAGATACAGTATATAACAGGCAAACAGGTCCTTCAACCCAACACATCCGTGTTGTCTATTCAAATTGGTCCCATTTGCCTACATTTGTCCATTATCACTTTTAAACTTTCATGTTCATATACCTGTCTAAAATCTTTCTAAGTGTAATCATACCCATTTCTGCAGCTTTTTCTGGCAGTTTGTTCCACATACACAACAGCCTCTGTATGAAAAGGTTGACCCTCGATCCTTTTTAAATTTTTCCCCTCTACCTTAAACTTATACCTTCTGGTTTTTAAGGCTTCCTACCCTGTGGCCACTCACCTTTTCCAAGACCCGTAGAATGCTATCTAAACAAGGTCACTCCTCAACCTGCTCCAATAAGCCCTATCGTCAAGGTAACATCTTCTTAATGTTTTCTGCACACTTGTCAGCTTAATGACATCATTCTTAAAACAGGGCGACCAGACCTACACATAATATTCCAAGTGTGATCTCACTAAAAAAATTGTACAGTTATACTAGGATGTCTCATCTCCAGGGCTCATTGCCCTAACCAATGAGGCATGCAACATGTTTTCTTTACCATCTAGTCTAACTGTATCTCTACTTTCAAGGAACTATGTATCGGTACCCTCAGTCTCTGTTCTACAACACTACTATTTTCTATGCAAGACCTACACTGGCTTGACTTACTAAAGTGCAACACCACACACGAGTCCAAGCTAAATCCCATCTGTATTCTTCGGCCCATGAGCTAATCTTAGATAACTCTTTTCACTATCCATAGTATCTCCTATTTTGATGTTATCTGTTAGTTTACGAGCAGAGTAATAGGGACCGAAAGGTTAAACAGTGGTGTTATATCACTGTAGATATGATGGAAGAGGCTAAGGCATGAGGATTGGTGCTGATGGAGATGGGAGGCAGAACCAGGGTGTTATAGAAGCAGCAGTCCTTTGGAATATTGAAAGGGAAATTGAAGGGAAAATAATCTGCTTTCAAAGGATGGAATCCAAGGGAACCTGATTGAAAGAAGTGGTTGAAGCAGGTACAATAGTAACTTTTCAAATATAGTTAGACAGGTAAATGGATTGGAAAGGTTTAGAAGGATATGGGTCAAATTCTGGCAAATAGGATAGCCATCCTGGTCAGCATGGACAGTTTGGGCCGAAAGGTCTTTATCCATGCTGCATGAATCTATGACTACAAGGTGACATCTGTTGAATCTGAAGGTTGGCAGGTAAAAAGCACAAGGGGAACCTTTTGTCTTTACCCACTATTTTTTCTATTTCAGTACACATTCCTCATCACTCCCTTTCAGAACAGGCAGTCTGGGCCACTCAGGTACTCACAGGAAACATGACAGGTTTGTTGATCCATTGCTCCCTGGTTACTCCTTCATTTATGATAGCAGCTGCAACAACTCTACAAGTGTTTGGTCTTTTCCTGGGATATTTGTAGTTCCTGAAATCCACAAGGAGCCCTATGCCAGATGCTGTAAGTCATTTGTCTAGACTTCAGTCCTTTGTTTGCTTCTGCTCGGCACAAGTGCATTTGTAGGCATACCCCTGAAGCATAGTGTAGCAGGGAGAGTCCTTAAAAGGACTACAAGCTTCCGCCCTGAAGCCGTGCAGAACAGTCTGAAGGTGCTCGTTAAATTGTTAATGAAAAGTGTCTAGCTGGTGTGTGACTATACAGTGCACTGCAAGTCAACAACCAGAAAGCCAGCAGTAGTCAAATATCTTTGTCCTGCCTTGCTCCCTTATGTTAAAATAAGGATTGTCTGCAGGGCTGCTCACTCCAGTAGAAACCATCACATACATAGGCTTAATGCATCTGATTGCAATATAGGAAACTCAAGCAGACTTGTTCGTTCACCAGCTTTGACACATTGTCATTGTTGTTGACCATCACAGGATCCCATTGGCAAACTCAGAATAAACTTCTAAAGCCAAAGGTACAAATCAACAGATTCAAAAATTTCAGGGAGCCTTGGCTTTCACTTAGTGCATGTCAACCCCATGCCTTCATCAAGAAGCTCTTCCACAGTTCGGTTGCTCAAGTGAAGGAGAATGCAGACAGTCTTGTATTAAAATCTCTGAGGACCAGCACCAAACTCAACAGAAATGATCGAAGACTGTGGCAGCTGCCAGGAATCTACAAAGACACGAGCAGCTAAATATTTGGAGAGATTACAACTGTCACTCCTCTGAGGGATGAAATGTGTTGTGCGGATTCAGGAAGAACTTTGGAAGATTTGCAGTCTGTCAGAGGAAAATTTGTTGGTTTTCTGTGACAATCTTCAGGCCCTTCCACACACAGAGTCCATACCCAATATTGCTGCACACATCCCCAGCACTGGTTACTCAAACATTTGGCAGTCCGTATATTTCAGTACATTCCTGTTTCAGTGGAGTACAGATCATTTCAGTGACTTGGTAAAATTATATTAATCAGTATGTCATCAATTATTCCTTTTGATACATTCCATAATAAAAAAACGTCCAAAATCCCCTGGTGTCTCTGTCCTTACAGAGCTTTTGCACCAAGTTTCAATGCATTCCTTACCATATAATCCTGGACTTTACAATATGCCAATCTGTAACAACTCCTTGTAAAAAGTCAGCAAGTTTTAGGTTTTTCCAAAAATATATTTTATTCATAACATTGGCAAATACATAATACATTGCATATATATGAAGCCATTCTGAGTACAAGAGATCATATTAATAGACAGAAGGGGTACTGCAGATGCTGGAAATCTAGAACAAGAAATCCTTGTTCTGACTTCCCCCCTTCCTTTTGGGTCCTAATGAATCATCTCAGCCCAAAATGTCGACTGTTCGACTGTTTATTCCCATCCATAGATGCTGCCTGACATGCTGAGCTCCTCCAGCATATTGTCATATTAAATCAATATATATATATATATATATATATATATATATATATATATATATACATACATATATATCTTGTATATATAGTTCATAACCAAAATATTCCGAATAATGTATAGTTTAAGTATAGGTTTTAGCCTCTCACTATGGTCTTAAATGATGGTTCTTGGCCACAGAAACTTAATGACCTCAACATCAAGCTTTGATAATTCTGGACTTGGGAGATGACAGTCACTGCAGGCTGACTCAGTCCAAAAGACACAGGACAACGTCCAGAATGCCTACCAGCACTTGCTGCAGCCACTTCTCTTCTAACCAGACTGACTTTATTTGTTGTCAGCCACTCGAGAAATCATTACTGAGGCAGAAAAACAATGAATAATTGGCCCTGGTTGCAAGCAAGATACTCGAGCAGCCAGTACTAAGCTGATGTACTCCTGTCATTGAAGCACCCAGCTCTGTGCTCTCCTTGACACCTCCATATTCAGAAGGTGTACAATTTTGCTTCCGGTCAGTGCTGGAAAGAACAGAAAATTACACTGATATAGTATTAGATAAAACATCTAGTTTGTTTCTATAATAGCATGCACAAAATGCTGGAGGAACTCAGGAGGTCAGGCAGCATCTATGGAAAAGAGTAGACAGTTGATATTTTGGGCCAATACCCTTCTTCAGGATCTATTATAGAAACAATGTATCCATAATGTTGCCTGATTTAGAGTAAACTAATATTGAAATGTAGGCAGAAGTGGTCTCAACACAAGTGTCTGTAATAATGGGGGCTAATGAAAACGATAAAAACACATTGATAATTTATACTTGGTGCATTAACCACAACAGCTAGTCTCTTTTCATCTTAGCAACTCAAGTGTGTCACCATAATTACAATTTGTTGTACTTAGCCAATTGCTCAGAGAATGAATGGATCACAATGTACTGAAAGGATTACTGCACCACCAAGTTGTGCATATTAAATATCTAGCAAATGATTGTTCTTTCCACCATAGGCATCAATGACAATTTGACCCAATGTTGAGCTAGGAACCCAGCGTTTCTGGTATCGACTGAGCCCTGCTGGTAAATATACTCACAGGAACATCAGATCAGAATGAAGCTGAGGAATGCAATAGATCATCAAGTAACCTGTCAATACATCATACACCCTATACCAAGAGTGTAACTTCTTGAGATTTTTTTTCAAGTTTAAAGTAGCTGTCACTCATTATCTTTTGTTTAGGAGCTTTATTTCTTCCATCCAAACCAATGGATAATTTGGGGGCCTGCATTCTATGAAACATGCACATTATTGGCTGGCTCATCACACCATTCAAAGAACAAATAATATTAGACTTGGCTTTTCCTTAAAAGAGATGTGTTCCAGGCAGAAATTTGAAAGGCATATAACCGAAGAAAGTGTCATTCTGCTCTCAGTTTTGTGAGTTATTAGACTATACCTGTTCTATCTCATTCTGTTGGGCTGCTGTCCTGCTAATGTCAAAGCACCATTGGTGCTGATAATTTTGATATTTGAAAATGCGGTAAGTAGGGCAGTACTGAATTCAGAACGTTCATAGAAAGAATCCTATGTGATATCCATTCATTCAGATTGATGGTTTACAATGCTGAATAAAACATGACTCCACACAATTTCAATCAAAGCAAACTGCACTGGGTCCGGGAGCTTGAGAGGCTAAGGACTGACCATGTAGAAGATACAAAATCATGAGGGATAGAGTGAATGCAGTTTTCCAAGAGTAAGGGGATCTCAATGGCATAGATTTAAGGTGAGAGAGGAGGGATTTAAATTTGGTATGAAAGTCATTTATTTAAACTACAGAAAGTAGTGGCTATTTTTGATAAACTGCCAGAGGATGCTGTAGAAGCAAGTACATTTACAAGCTTAAAGAATATTCAGACAGATAAATGGATATGAAACATTTAGAACAGGGGTTACCAACCATTTTTATGCCTTGGACCATTACCATTAAGCAAGGGATCTATGGAACCCAGATTGGACGGTCCTGGTTAGAGGAATAGTGGGCGTTATGTAGGCACATGGGCCTAATTTGATGGGCTTCATAGCTGACATGGTCAATTTGGTCTTAAGGGCCTGTTTCCATCTGAAGTAACTCTGACTCTATACCCATCAATTAATTCCCTTCGATTTTTTTTGCCAGCTTCCTGAACATTAGCCAATTAACTGATCTGCATGTATAAGGAAAGGACACAGAGAGTCATGGAGAGAACATGCAAACTCCAGACAGACAGCACCCAATGTCAAGTTCAAACCAATGAATCCGGACCTGGGAAGCCGTAGCAACAACTGCTGTATTACTATGCTATCTTTTAATGACATTGTCCTAGCTTCTGAGACTGATCTGCCTGTTGTACCTCACTGGTATTACCAGCTCCCAGTCCAAGTTAGTGAGTCTCAGAAAATTACCCGAGTTCAGCCTTAAGGATCTAATGCACACAAATACCTCAGATGCAATAATGGTAATCAGTTGTATGAACACTGGCCTCCAATTGCAAGACCTCCATCATTATCTTCATTACATACAAAAAACTCAGGATAAATTAAACCAGGATATTTCTGAATCTACACCACGTGTATGATATATTGCTACGTTAGAATTATGAGACTCTTAGCAAGATCTAGACTATTGAAGTAAATATAATCCAGGCAGTCCTCGGTTTGCTTTCTATTGGCATTGCCTCAGAAGGAATTCATTTCTCAACTCCTTGCTTATTGAAGAATTTACAAAATTGCCTTAAGCATTCTCCTTCAGAATAATCTCATCACATTACAGTTAGCCTCTTGTACATATATCACTTGAAAAACAAGAATGCATTTTCTTTTAGTAAAAGCAACCAAGAAGATTAGTATCTATTTTTAGCTTTATTGGGCTAACTTGTAAAGGAAACTGCTAAGAGAATCAAACTCAAAGTAGTCAAAGTAAAATTTATTATCAAAGTTCATATGTTACTATACACTACCCTGAGATTCATCTTCTTGCAGGTATGAACAGAAAAATAAAATATGATAGAATATATGAAAAACTATACATAAACAAGTAACCAATGTGTAAAATGTTAAAATTTTGCGCAATTAATGTGCAAAATAATGACGTTCCAAACTGTTACCATTTCCCATTCAATTTCTATCAATTTCAGGATTTCCTACATGAATATAGAACTTCAGAATTATCTGGCCAGTCTTCACTAATTATTTCACAGCTATGCTCCAAAGCATGTGATGTGAACAACAATAATTCAATATTATATGGGAGTGTGCTAGGCAAAGGACTGGGGCTTCGATGGCTATTAATGTGTCTGTTTCACAGGCAGTGCTTGCTCCTTGGGTTTGGTTCTACACAAGAACTATCGACGATCGGTCCAGCTTCCAAGGTGTTAATAACACTGGATCTGCAAAAGGTATGATGGCAATTGACATAAATCAGCGGCATGCACAAGTGCCTTGCTGTTCATTGACAACAACTTCAAGCTTTGCTCAGAACATGTTAAGGAAAGCAGCCACATTTCTTTGCTCCTCCTTCCTCAATAAATAGCTTGATCCTACGTCTAATCTTATTCTTGAAAATAGTACAGGTTATCCATCGCAAAAACTGAAGGTTGTGGAATGAATTCTAGTTCGTTCTGTCATTCCTAACAACTCCCAATGCTTCTGATAATGAAACTATTTTCCACTGGATGACATCCATCTGCATGTGATGTCTTCCAGATACCATTGGTGGGACGAAGTAACTCACACAAATGGTCTTAACAGCTTCTGATGACAGAGACCTAAACTTCCACATTGAGTGCTGTCATGGCTGACCCATCGAGTATACAAACATTCCAACTTGTAACCATGTTTGATGTGACAGAATCCTAGTGTCTTACATTTGGCTAATGCAGGCAAGAAGACTCCTGGTCACTTCACTTTACAAACCAGACCCCTAAGCACCAATCACCTGCTGTGGGCTAGTAGCCTATGCTTTTCTCTTCAAACTGATTACTACCCACAATTCACATTAAGAACTGGAATCTGGTTCATGCTTAGAACAAAAAGCTGAGCAAAGAACGTGTGTTAAACTTTATCACCAATAAGTTTTGGAAAGGTCACACCGCTGCGCTAGAGAGCTGAGATTAGCAATTAATCTCTCAGGCTCTGGAAAGTGAATATCCATCACAGTGTTGGCCAATCTGACGCACTTACCAATAACTGAAAGTGGGAACCCTCGTACGGGAGGTCCACAAAATATTAACTTTCAAATATCTTAAAAATCAATCTGAAAGTATCACCTGTCAACAGCAAAATGGGAGCAAGAGGAAAAGAAGTCGCCAGTTAAGTTTCATTTCAGTGTGATATGACAACTATTCAGCTCTGGTTGATAAGATCCTGTAGAGAGTGGTAAACATTGCCTAGTTTATCACAAGCTCATAACATTTTTCCATCCTGTTCATCTTCACAGCCCGTGTCCTCAGAAAGGTTAATAGTATTATCAAAGATCCCTGCCACCCTGCCATTCCCTTTCCTCTCTTCTGTTTTCTTAGGGATGATACAGGAGTTTGAAAGTTCTGAGGACCTGACTCAAGAGTAGCTACTTCCACACACACATTAGACCAACCTCCTCTATTACAATACTTTCCTGGTGGTGCTACATGTTCTCTTAATTATACCTCTTCCTTTATTGTTATTTCCGCAATTTTATTGCCCTACTTTACCTTCTACCATTCCTCTGTTTTGCCCTAATTGCTGTATTTACATAAATTATTCTGTTTTCATCATGTGAGCTAGGAATTTCATTGCACCCTGGTGTATTTGACAGTAAGCTAATTTGAATCTGGGATAAATGAAGCATAGGACACACCATATCAAAATGAAGCATGGTCAGTTCGTTTCTGCTCTGGCCGCTGTGAGGTGCTCATATGCTGTGAATCAGTTTTGTAGCAAATCCATCTTTGATGATCTGGACACCATGGGCAAGTCCTGCATTTACTTCCCACACCGAACTGGCCATTGAAGTGGTGGTAACATCTGAGATACTTGTTCCCCTGCTCAAGGGGACATAGATGGTATTTAAGTGGATTGTTCCAAAGTTCTAACATTCCTTACTGCCTTCTCGCAAGTTATGCCCCTGAACATTCAGGTGACCAACTTGGAGCAAATTCATTCTATCCAGGGCTGGAGTGAACGATACACAGTGGCATCGTGGTTAGCGCAACGTTTTATAGTACCAGCCACTTGTGTTCAAGTCCCATCGCTGTCCGTAAGGGGCTTGTACAATCTCCCTGTGACCGCATGGGTTTCCTCCAGATACTCGGGTTTCCTCCCATGGTCCAAAAACATACCTGTTGATAGGTTAGTTGGTCATTGTAAATTGGCCTGTGTTTAGGCTAGGGTAAAATCGTGGGTGCAATATATCTCAATAAATAAATAAACATCCCAAACAAAGAACTAAATGTCCACTAAATGTGCATTATACACACCCCAGTGGAACTCTGCTTGTGGTGTTAATACATCCCTCTGTATCACTTTAATATGTAGATTAACCTCTGTGACTTTGAAATGTGTTAATCAATCGTATAACATTCTTCCATATGATATGAATAATCATGTGTTATTTCAGGCATTCAAGTGAAAACAATTGATGCAATTTCATTCAACTTACTCCTGATAGCATGTCTCTTGGAAAATGTATGGCCTCCACCTAAACTACTGTATTGCTCTGACGATTAAGCTTTGAACAGCATCCTTACACAGTATTTATGTTGGGACAAACACAGCCTTTCAAGATTGGTTGTACGTGGCCAATATCTGCTTAAGTTCTCTAGATGGCAGTAAAGATCCTATTTATAACAAAGATATAACTTATCCAATCTATAATTAATTGTCACTATGTAAACAATAGACGGATTCTTTCCAATTTACTCCCAATTCTTTCATTTCCACCCAAACATCACAAATTGGAGCAGCTCCCTACTTACAACACAAAAGCAGAACCTGGCTATTATCGAGTACAAGTAACTGATAAGAGTAATGAACCAAAAAGGTAGATCACTGGCTGTATTGGCATTTTGACCTCGAGGTCATGAAAATGAATTGTGACGACTCAAGCTGTCAATTGCTCCAATGAAAATAATTCTTTCGTGTCAACAAGTGCTGTCAGATTTCAGTCACCTCCTACATCATGTGTAATTGAAAGAAACACAATGTAGCCTCACTGCACAATGTACAGAGATCCAGTAGATGGCATTTAATTTTAAAACACAGCTGCTTCCGACCGATCATGGACTTGCTTGCTGAATACTATTTCTTCCTTAATACACAAGTCAGCATATTAAATACAGATGAGATCTTCATCACTTAGATCTGTTAAAACAGGTTCCAGGCTGTCAGGCACTAAATTGATACTTCTGTAAAGTCAGCCAAAACCAGAAAATAATAGTCCCATATTCCAGATCCATGCATTCAAATGTAGCACTCCAGATTAATTCTAAAATAGCTTTCATTTGTAGATATTTGGTCACTAATATTACTCATTGACTATACCAACTAAAATACTAATTTCTCAGCAAAGCTTTGAAACTGAAATATGAACTGTGCCAATATACCTTTAAGAACACAAAACTAAGTGGAATGATGTGACTAATGCTGATGAATAGCTTCACCATAGCAAATAGCATGGCTATCAAGTGCTGCTAAAGACCAGATCATGAAACTGCCCCCGAATTCCTCACTTGCTTCGTAATCCACAGTGCTGAGTTGCAAAATGTCGAGATTTACTAGGTTTTCCTGATGGGAGCCTGACAGTGAACAGCACACACAACCAAAGCTTGATTACATGACACACATTTGCAGAATCTCTCATTTTGCCTGCAATCCAACTCAGTATGAAAGATTGCATTGCCATTGCATCGAATGTGCTCTGAATTTGATTGCAAAGGGGAGTCATTTTTCCCTGAGAACAGAAAAACATACATACACAGTGATTAAATTATTTTGAAAGTAATAACAGTATAGGGCTCTGATGAGTTGATGTTACTTTATATCTAAAATTGCAGTTCTAATTAAATATAGGCAACAACATGGACTACAACCCTGTATATTATTTAGATTGCTTCCAGAATGCTATTTCTGAAAATATCTTCAAAAGATAAGTGCCTGCTTGCTACAAGCAGTAATGATTTACAGCGCAATATTTCTAATTATGTAGGTTAATTTAGAATATTTGCTTATAATTACATGTTATAAATTAGCAGTGCCTAAAAAAGTGGCATTCATCATTAAGGACCCTCACCATCCAGCACGTGCCTTTTCCCCATTGCTACCAGGCTAACAGGAGATGCACACTCAATATTTTAGGAACAACTTTTTTCCCTCCATCAACAGATTTCTGAAGAGCCCCTGAACACTGCCTCAATATTTGGCTTTCTTTTAACACTATTTTAAAACATTTCTTATTGTAACTTGTAATATTTTAATGTTTTGCACTTTACTGTTGCTACAAACCAACTAATTTCATGACACATGTCAATGATATTAGCTTGATGCTGTTTCAGACTTCCACGAAGGCTAAAATAGTTTTCACAGATGGAAATCATATTTTATTCTAAAGATGCCAACTTCCTGAAAATCAGATTTCAAGGTTTGTAAGGGCATTAAATGTTGTTATTTAGTAGCCCGTCCTCACTCCAAAAAACTTACCTTGCAATGTTATTTAGTCATAAATTTGAGTGGCATTATAATGGAGAGGTAACAAATCAAAATATCAGTCTGCCAACAAAGTGCTGGAAGAACTCAAGCAAGTCAGGCAGCTTTGATGGAGGGGGAATACGCAAACAACATTTTAGGCCAAGACCCTTCATCAGGATTTGACAGGTCCTGATCAAGGTTTCCAGCATCTGCTGACTCTTTTGCGTCTGTGCCAAAAGATTTGTCTAAATGACAGCAGTAACAATATGATAACAAAAAAAACTTTCCTAATCAAAAGATGAGGCACTGCTTCACTAGTTCCTGTGGAATTACATTAGAAGAGAACAGGATGTCAAAGAGAACAGAAGGTCAAGGCTGAGAATTCAGAGTGGAAGTGGGACAGAGCATTCGTATACTGGGTACCAAAATCCCAGGGCCATATTTTCAGAGACTATGAAAGTGTTCTGAAAAATTGGATAATCTGTGCTTAATCTTTACAGTGTGTAGAGGGACCCCACTGTACACTGTAAATGCAATAAGCTAAATTCAAAGAATTACATGTAAATCACTACAGTCACCAAAAGAGGCATCAGCAGAGGGAAAAGGGCTGACCCAGCCATTTCTGGCATGTTGGTGCACATTGGGAACGGTCCCTGTGAAGTTCAGAGGTGGTGAGGAAGATGAGGTAACGATGGATATAAGAATCACTGATGAATGGAGTGATATTAAGCACAGGGAAAACTCAATCATGTTTAAGGAAGGGGTGAGAAAAAAATGTGTCAGATGGTTGACAACCTTATTGACTGAAGAGGAATCGTCAGACTAAGAAATAATATCTTCTTTAGCATTCCCTCAGGATTGTGGATAACCTGCAGCTGTTATTACTCAACAGATTGTGAGCTGACTGATGAGGCCACAGTGGGACCCACAGACAGTGACTGACCGGAGGGTGGATGAGATGGTTTGCCGCTTGTATTGTTTACATTGAAGCTCCATGTCCCCCTGATACGTGGGGGCCCAGGGTCTCGGTGCCATTCCAAATGTTATCTCTTCACATTGAATGGCCATGAGAAAGTTCCACCCAGAATGGTAAATAATAAACAGGGCATCAATACATTTATTTAAAATCAGGAATGCTTCTGAGAAGTCAATCATATTTCTCTTACAAAGGCAGATGCACCCATTGAGTGTTCATTTCACACAAAGGCTCCAGGTTTTTTTTGGGTGTCCTTAAAACTAAGCAATCACACAAAATCAAAGTCTATACAAGCACAAAAGCTCTTCACCTTTACAAAGGCTCCAGCTTGTTTTGGTGTTCTTGAAACTATGCAATCCTGCAAAATCAAAGGCTGCAGAAGAACAAAGGTTCTTCATCCTGCAATAAAATGATGAATGATTGAATCAAGTCTTTTTGCAACTTATTTTAAACACCTTAAACTTACTGCAGAATCAGTACTCTAATGTTCAACAAAGCTATGGCCTTCTAATTTGTCTTCCCATTGCAATCTTAGAGCAGCTTTCCTGAGGTTTTGCTTAAATGGCAACACTATGGCTATTCAGAGAAGTGGAATACTTATTTTTTTGTAAAAATAAGAGTATTTTATACGTTTCTCTTACTTACTAAAGTATCTTATTATTGAATAACTTAGGAATGACAACATTGATGTAAACATTATGCCCTGTTTATCCTTATAAAGGAAGTTTTACTTTATAAACCAACATTTACCTGACATAATGCTCCTCTAATAAACCAAGAGAATGAAAATAAAGGACAATGGTGTGATCTCTAGAAAGATCTGCAATCAATTCTAAGCAGATTTTTTTGAAAGAAACACTTAAGTTTGAAACATGAAAAGACTGCATTACAGCAAGTTAAATCAAGTTAGACTTTAATACCATCACATCTAAATCAATAAATCAATCAATATAGGTTTCAACTCTTTGAGTATAATATTTCAGGCAGCTCACACCAAAAGCAAAGTCTGTTACTTAAATTTCTGTCAAGGCCAGCTGAGCTTTTATTATTTAGATAGCTGGAGCTGCTTCAAGGCTGATGAAAAAGCCACAAACCTGACGTTCCAGCAAGTTTCAAATTCACAAGAGCTGTCAGCAATTAAGCAATTAACAAGCAGATTGATGGAACTTGCAAAATTATTGTCTATTCTAGGTGTTCAACCAAAATCATTAATGAAGAACAAAACATGCACTACTTTTCCAGACCACATGTAATTTGCCTTGCAGAATAATATACACCATTTATTTAATTTCATTTGGGGGGGGGGGGGTAAATAATATAGGAAAACCTACCCCCAAAAAATTAAAGTCCTGATATTTCCCCTCATATCCCGATTTCACTATCGCCCCAATTCACCATCGTTCCAGGATATTAGACTGGATGATATTATAACAGACTGTCTATTCAGCTCTGGCTAGTTACATTCCACAAATGTTTTCATGTTCCCAATAGTGCACAAGCTTCCATGTTCCACAGAGTACTTGACTCCCTTAGATTTTGATCCTGGCAAATGCCAATTCTGTCTTAATGAAATGTTTGTTCAGCTTATTCTTTAAAGGAGTTCATCGACAGGCCATTAATTTTAATAGCAAAGTATTTGGTTATTTGAGAAAAAAAATAAAATTTCTGCCTTAATTAAGGCTTGTTTATTTGGTACCTCTGTATGACAATTTTATGTTTGGTGTCAAAGTTAAATAACTGACTTGAACTTCTATTTTCTACTTTGCAGACCTGTACCATATCTTTCCACTGCCAATCCTCTTATATCGGTAACATCAAATACAGTATTTTAAGTTTTCTTCATTTTGAAACGAAGTAATTATAAATTGTTATATTCTTTGTAAATTTTCTCTGAGCACTTTCAAAGACATTTTAATCTTTCGGCTTGGAATGTTTTATTTATGAAAGGGTCGAAAATATTAGGAGCCTCGCCTACTTCCTCACTCATTTCCTTCAGGATTATAGGCGAGTCTTGGCTGATCTCTGCACATTGTACTCTTAGGATTCTTCCAATTTTCTTCCAAACATGTTTTATTCACATCCACATACAACATAGATTCCTGAAGTAATTATATTGGTCTGCAGTCTACTAAATCTCTTTGTGTGAAAGTTGACATGAAGAGAATTATTTTGATCCAACTGCGCCTTTCTGAATTAAATATTTGTTCAAGATGTTCTGCAAAATTACAACCTCCTGCTGATATATAACTAGGAAAGTTTTTTTCGATTTCTTAATGCTGATAATTCTATTAACCCATTCTCCTAACTGATATCCCTTTGTTGGAGTTGCATATGATGGCCCATTAGTTTTCTCAACAATTCTGAGCCTCCAAAAAGCAGTTATTCTTTGTAGATTCACTATTCTTGCCCCTACCATGTCAACCTTGCATTAAACATTGTTAGATTTTCATCTAAGAATCACATCTTAACCATAATCTTTCTAACTATGTTTCAGTTAAAAGTTCCTTAGTTGTTTTGATGCTGATCCCCATGTTTATCTCCAGCTGGTTATTGCTCTCATTTCACATTTTTTTTAGTATTAACTTCTCCTTCCTCTTACACCCAAGGGATATTTTTTTCCAAAGACTCCACTGGTAAATTTTCACCACTGGTAAGTTTTCTATTATACATTTCTTTTAAATGTAGTTCTAACATAGGATTTTTTATATTCAATCAATGATCGATTTACTTTGAATCTACTGAACAGTTACATGATTTTACCAAAATAAATTGGAAAGTTCATTGTAACAAAGTTTGGATTGGAAACAATCTACAGAATCAGTTTCGGTCAGTTTGTGAAACTTGATCCAAGAGGACAATAATGTTGCCGTGATTTGGAGGCTTGCTTGCCTCGATGACCTGGAGAGCTATGGTGGCTGGAGTCAAGGCTTTCCGCTTTGGCTCTTGGTAGGGTCACCCTTGCCAAACAGGTCAAAGGGTAGAGGCCAGACTAAGAGTGGTCTGCCAGTCTTCAGGTTTGAGGAGTCAGCTCAGGGCTAACAACCATGACTGGGAAAACAAAATTGTTATAGAAACAGCAATGAGGAATCCTTCTACATCTGAGTGTGATGGTATTCCTGAGTCTTCAACCAGGATTTGCATGACTGACAGTAACAAAAATCAAGGGGAAGCTACTGACATGATGAAGGAAGCCTTGAATACTGCCAGGGATGGACTTTCATTGCTATCCTAAACGCCATTGGCATAACAGGCAGTAAGTAAGTAAGTGAAAGTTGGTCTGTGAATCAGCAACACTCCTGAGAGCAACTTAAGTCATCATCGTTTGGGTTGAATGACCCCTTAAACTACTATCTGTCTCTCCAATAACATCATGTGGCTGTGGTGAATAGCGGACAATGGGTGAATTTTTATAGTCTCTTGATGAAGCCTCGATAACTGCAAGATACGTATTTCTTAAATGCATAATGTAATGATGTCATGAAATTCCAACTGGACAAATTGGTTTAACTGGAGAAGGAGCACTTTTAGCAAGCACATGACTGTATGACCCTCTTGATCACTATGAACTTCCAGCAGAAGAGCCTTTGACATTAGATGATGTTTTTATGCTCCAAAATTATGAGTCACTCTATTGGCGATTGCCAAAGTTGGATAAATAGTAAAGTTCATGGAGTGCAACTGCCAGGTTTCCTTTTGCAATGCTATCCTGAAACATGTTGGACATTGTAAGCTTCAGCACTGCATACCTTTTAGATCTGTCACAAGTTCTCAAAACTGTTAATATTTAGCTAAGTGGGAGCATCTATTGCAATTGGGTCTTAAAGAGACATATCAGAGTGCAAACAACATTATTCCATCCACCACGAAGTGCTGTTGTTGAGTAAAAGGAATGCTGCAACAATGGGAGAGCGATGGGATGCACTCCCAAAGAGTCAGAGGATACCAGGACAGATGGGTGAAGAACTATGCTTTCAGAAGCCACATATTTTACACAAAAGGGCCCTCAGTATTGGGTTGCCAAGGAGGTTTCTGCAAGGATGTGCTATGTATGAAAGCCTGTTCTTAAAAGAAGCAACCAATATTGGAAAATGCCCTTACCTGTCAATGTGCTCCTATGACCAAAAGGTTAAAAGAAGTATTTGGTAGATCCATTTGCAAGGTTGCCCAGGATGATGAGTTGTTTGGAATCAGATCTTCACTTTCACCAATAACAAATCACATCTTCTAAACTCAAAATTGAAAGTCCTTGCAGATGGCACAGTGGCACAGCTAGTAAAGCTGCCATCTTATCGCTCTTGCTATCAAAGTTCAATCTTCATTTCTGGATTTGCTTGCCTGGAGTTCTCACTGTGAACGTGTGCTCCAGTGTCCTTATAAAGGCATGTGATCTGATCATTGTTAACTAATCATTGTAAATTACCCCTAGAGGTAAGGGGAAGTTAGTTGGAGTCTAGAGAAAATAAGAAATAGGATTAGTGTAACGGGGAGCTTAAAGTTAACGCAGTTTCAGTCGTCCATTCACTATGATGCTACAGTATAAACAGTGCAGACTGTCACTTAGTGCAAGTGAGGCCCTCTGTTAACAAAATTGATTCCTGAATGTAAACCAATGCATGGAGGAATATGTATGACCCTATTTGTGTCTCTGGAACAACCATGTAAAAACCTAAACCCTACCTAGGCATGAGTCAGCTCTCTCCTTCCTTCTACTTGTGGGACTCAGTAAATAGAGGTCAACATTGGAAGGGAGAAATTCCCAAGGAAGGGGAGCATTTGTAGTGGTTCATGCCTATTCATCTTCTCATTTCTAAGTCAGTTTTGTTGTATGAGGTATCCCAGATTGGGAGGAAAATAACATGGAAGGGAAGGAGGTCCTTTAATAAGCAGGAAATGAAGCAATCAATCAACCCTTATTGATGTAACTAATGTGATACTCTGCTGGCAGCTGATCCAGTCATTTAAATTCAATTCTGCATAAAAATGTCAACATTAATGCAGCAATAACAGCATGCATGATGAAAATGATTTCTGCCCTTTAATTATTAGCTGCACAACTGACATCAGAGATGGCTGGAAAATTTAATTGGAATGGCGTGCGGCTTGTTCAGGTTGACGTCAAAGGAACAAGCAAGCACTTAACTGACGAGTGTGTCATTTTGATGATGCGTTCTAGGCTTCACAGATTTCAAAGCAGTTGATAACCAAGTTAATCAATCTGCACAGTTCTCACACGGCTTTGATTTTGATTTGGGACAGAGTGTGTGAGACATAATGTATTAACTTTCCAGAAAGAAAGCCATTCCTTCCATGTCTTTTGCTACAGTCACTCATATGCATTGCAATATGTAAAGGGTACTGTCTCTTCTATTCATGACTTCCTCTTGTGCCAAGATGAGGCCAACCTCAGGGTGGAGGAGCAAAACCTTATACTCTGTCTTGGTAACCTCCAACCTGATGGCATGAATATTGATTTCTCCTTCCGGTATTTTTTCTCTCCCCCTCCCCTCTTCCTCACTCTGGTTTTTTTATTACCTCTTCTCACCTGCCTATCACTTCTCCCTGTGTCCTCTTGCCCTTCCCTTTCTCCTATGGTTCACTCTCCTCTCCTATCAGATTCCTTCTTCTCCAGCCCTTTACCTTTCCCGCCCACCGGGTTTCACCTGTCACCTTCCAGCTAGCCTCCTACCCCCATCCAATCTTTTTTCACCCTTCCTTTCCAGTCCAGAAGAAGAACCTTGGCCCAAAATGTTGACCATCTACTCACTCTCATTGATTCTGCCTGACCTGCTGAGATCCTCCAGCATTTTGTGTTTGCTGCTTTGGATTTCCAGCATCTGCAGACTTTCTCATGTTAATTATCTCTCCTTTCTGATTTGGAAGAACCTCATGTTATTTTCACTAGCACAATGAAACATTTGACTGCAATTTATTTCTACCTGTCTCTCACTGAAAAATTAATACCCCTGATGATTGCTGTCCCTTTCCTTCTCTTCCCTCCAACACCACCCACCCCCCCCCCCAATTCCCCTTTGTATTTTTGTGTCTCTGGTTTCCAGATGCCAGCAGACTGCTAACGTTGAGAAACTGTGTGAGGGTAAGTCACAGCTCTTCACTTAATTGAAAATTACAAAACTGGAAAAAATATTCACACCCTCTCTAATTATTGTCTGCTAATAAAAGAAAATAAAGGAGTTTGTATTTAAATAAGCATTTTACATCCTTGAAATGACTCAGAGTGCTTCAAAGACAATTAATTATGTTTAAACAAAAGCAGCTGCAACTTTTTGCAATTTTCCATTTGGCATCCAGTCTATGATCCCCAATGCTCTGGACCCTACCCAGGGCCACCGCAATTCTGAACATGAAGCAATTGATTGTCTCATCTGAAACAAAGAGAAAAGGCTGAAGATCTCAGCCAGCCAAGTAGCCTCTGTAGAAATAGAAATCAGTTAATGCCTTTGTGAGGGACTGCTTTGGTGGGTCATGGCTGAGAGATAATAGTGACTGAAGTTCCAACAAATGCCCTCCTTTAGGTAATGCTATCTGATCAATGTGCTCTGTTTGATATTGCATTGAGCCATGGCTACTTTAATAGGTAATGATTTACTGTTTAAATTGAATGAATGAATTTTGGACTAAAATTATACAGAAAGTTAAGTCATTTTTCAGCCTTGCTCATGCTACCAGAACTGCTCACAAGAGGCCAAATTCTGCTGGGTTCCCTTGTACCCAAATCTAGATAATGCTATTTCTGCCTGCAAGGCTGGATGCATTCAGGGCTAGCTTCCTTTACAGATGGACATACTATTGTCAAATGAGACTGGATCTATCCACACCTCCTCGAGACCAAACAGACCCCTCCCTCACTTCTAAAACTTGACCCACATCTCATTCCCCAAGATTGGACTCGCACCTTGTTCCTTAATGCTGGCAACTGTAATCCTGCACTTTAGGCTGGGCATTTGCTCTGGCAGTTTCCCAAGTTCAGTTTGTTACCTTGGGTCATAACACCCATCCCAGCTGGTGGGATGTCTTGTAATCCCATGGAACCAAAGACTGCAGGAAACAGGCCTCAGCTCCAAGTGGAGAGGTTGAAGCACTTGAAAAAGGGATGAGAGTAGGTGCGGGAGGTAGAGAGAGTAGAATGAGGGTGAGAGAAGGGAATTATAAGAGGGGGGAAGAAAGAGACACTGAGGGAAGAGGTAGAAGAGCAAGAGAGAGAGAGAAAGGGGAAAATGAGAAAGAGGGAGTCATGAACGGAAGCAAGGGTTACAAGAAACAGTGGGGTGGAGAGAGGTGGACAGACAGAAGAGTTTGAGGAAGAATGAAAGAAGACTGTGCCAGATAGGCAGATAGAGAGGAGGAATTAAAAGAAGGGAGTGTTGACAAAAAGAGTGGATGAGAGAGGAAATGAGAAAGAAAGAGGATGGAGAAAGTAAATGGGAAGAGTGAAGATCTTCAGGTAAGATGGTGGTGCAGTTGGTCACAGTGGCCTCTTAGGGTCCAACAAATAGTGTAATAGTCAAACAAGAGAAAATCTGCAGATGCTGGAAATCGAAACAGCACACACAAAATCCTGGAGGAACTCAGCAGGCCCCAGTCCTGTCAAAGGGTCTCGGCCTGAAACATCGACTGTACTTTTTTCCATAGATGCTTGCCTGGCCTGCTGAGTTCTCCCAGCATTTTGTGCATAATGGTGCAATTGTCCTTCTTTTACATCTTTCTCATGATCACAAGACACTGCTGGATGTTAAGAACAACAAGAAATGTAAGGCCACCTCACCAGTGAGTTGCTGGATAACAGAGGAGCTACACATCATAGGCTTATTGCGTGCCATGTTGCTGCTTGCTCCGGTCACCTAGGGAAGAAAGCGTTGAAAGCAGTGCGCAGTCCAAAAATGGTGCAAACATTTGTCTTAAATATATTTCTTGTTATTGCAAGGCCCGGTTGGATATTGCTAATATAAACTACTGCAAGTCTGGTTAATTGGTTCACTGGCAAGCCCCTATACAAAAGTCTTGTATTCCATAATTGCTTTATAAGGAGAGTAAAACCACAATTAATACTCCATTCCTTTTGCAATCACACAATTAGTCTAGATTATTTTTCTAATCACCCGATGGCACTGATTGTAAAATTATGTAAAATAATGATGTCATAGCATTGTAATGTTTCATATTAATACCATATACTGGCAATGATAAAGCCAATTTTGCAGATTTCAATGAAAACAAAAGCTTTATAGTATTTGTATTACATATTTAACCATGATTTTGTATTGTTCTTATAGTTTGATGTTTGTATACTGAGTCGTAGCCAGATTTCTTAAGGGGTGAAGCATCTCTCAAGTGTTTGACAGCTCTTATGGACAAGGAGAGTTGAAAGAATTGACAAGTTTGAGAAGATAAAGACACAGACACAGCGGGTGGTAGAAAAAATATTTATAACCCTCTCAGGCAGAAAATCCAATCAGTCATTGTTTGAATGCAGTCCAAATGAACAATAAATGAGGGCCTCATGTTCTTCCTGATTAACTTAATGGCAGGAACTGCTTACCATGTGAAAAGAACTGTTTCTTATCTTTATCCAAATCAAGAGATTGGTTTACGATCGGTACCAATTCTTTAGCACTAGGCTGCAGCTAAAGAGGGTAGAGAAGGGTGAGGAAGAGGTTGAAGGTGTAGGAATGAGGGCGCAGCCAAAGCTGGGAAGGTAACAAGGAACAGAGGGAAGAATAGAAGGGAAGTGAGAGCGATACCTTGGAGGGAAGAGGGAAGAAAATTGGGCAATATCATATACCTGTAATAGCAACAAGCAACCTGCTGGACGAACTGACTGAATTGAGCACTCTGTGGAAGGAAATGAATTGTCAAAGTTTCAGGTCAAAACCCAGGACTGAAAATGTTGACAATTACTTTCCTCTCACGGATGTCTCTTGACCCATCGAGTTCTTCCAGCAGATTGCTTGTTGCTCGATTCCAGCATCTGCAGCCTCTTGTGTCCCCGATGCAGAGTCTTGTAATTACAGAGGTGAGCAAGACAACACTGTGTGTTTTGAGGTCAAGAGAGAACACTGGACTGAGGATGATGATAGCAGCAGAGGGTGAAGGGTGTGATTGTTGGGATATTAGGCCATCAATCCCAGGCCTGTTAACTACAACCGTCCCCACCCCTTATTTTCCAGACACAGGTGAGGAGGTTTGCGGATTAGCATGCTGGACGACAAAGAGTTATTATTGATCCTTCTAGCCCACAGGTAGTGTTTCTTTGTGTGTTCCTTGCCTCCTTTGAATGACCAAGATGTCTTGGACCCTGCATTCCAGCTGAGCATTGCCGAAGTTAGAACAAAACAAAGCACACAGCCTCATTAACATATTTGAATAAACAACCAGCTACCCCAGGGGAGTGACCCCCTGCCTCTCATAAAACAGGTGTCAGCTTTGAGTGCTTTTTACATTTTTATTTTCCCCTGATCCAAATCCTGAAGTTCTTGGATGTTAAAACTGGCCTCTCGTAAACACAAAATAATCTGCAGATTCTGGGGTCAAAGCAACATGCACAACACGCTGGAGGAACTCAGCAGATCGGGCAGCATCCATGGAAACGAACAGTCAATGTTTTGGGCTGAGACCGTTTGTCAGGACTGAAGAGGGAGAGGGAGGGGGCCCTATATAGAAGGTGGGGGAGGGTGGGAAGGAGAAGGCTGGTAGGTGCCAGGTGAAAAACCAGTAAGAGGAAAGATCAAGGGGTGGGGGAAAAGGAAGCAGGGAGGGGATAAGCAGGAAAGGTGGAAAGGAATGTAAGGGGAAAGCACTATGGGTAGTAGCAGGAGGTGGAACCATGAGGGAGGTGATAGGCAGCTGGAGGAGGAGGCAGAGTGAAACTGGGATGGGGGAAGGGAGGGGGAGGGAATTACTGGAAGTTGGAGAATTTACTGTTCATGCCAAGGAGCTGGAGACTACCCAGACGGTATATGAGGTGTTGCTCCTCCAACCTGAGTTTGGCCTCATCATGGCTGTAGAGGAGGCCATGTATGGACTTGCCTCTTGTTGTGGAAGAAAGAAATCAAATGCTGGAAGTTTAAACAACACAGAGCTGAAATTCTTTGGCATGGTGGTTGCAAGATTGCTTTTAATTCTGAATGCAAGTAACAAGAGTGCATTTTTTTATGATTTGTATCTTTTGACTGTTGGGTCCCTTCATGCATTCATGCGTATACAATTGGTCATGCAATACTAACTCATCACCGCTATGTACCATCACATGTTAGCCACACAAGGTTTGCTTCTCTCAGATTATCTTGATTATTTAGAGCCATACTCAAAGACTTCTCCTTGGCACAGAGGGACAAGCATTGCTGTTGTCCTGATGGCAACGAGATGAAGAACATAAGATTGCTCGCCTGCCTTCTGCTGTTGCTGGCTCCAGCAGGGTCAGAGAAAGCAGGTACACCCAGTGACCACTTCATTGGGTACACCTGCATATCTGCCTGATAATGCAACTATCTAATCAGCCAATCACATGGCAGTGACTTTGACCATGGTGCCAGATGGGGTGTTTTGAGTATCTCAGAAACTTCTGATGTCCTAGAATTTTCATGTACAGCAATCTCTAGAGTTTACAAAGAATGATGGAAAAAAAAATCCTGTCAGCTACAGTTGGATGTGGGTGAAAATGCCTTGATATTGAGAGAGATCAGAGGAGAATGACCAGATTGATTCAAACTGATAGGAAGGCAGCTGTAGCTCAAATAACCAAGGTACAAGAGGTACCTAATAAACTGATCACTGTTAGTGGGAATCTTGCAGTAAAGAAGGTTATGGGTTGGTCAGAATGTATGCTGAGAGATATCGGTATAACGTTGGCATGAGTGCTTAGTGGAACATCAAGAGTAAAAACTGTCTGATAAAGTCCTTGATTACAGAAATTATTGCTACGTGAATACTGGATGTCTATTCCAGTGGAGCAATGTGAGAAACCAGACTCAGCACAAATATAGGCCATTCAGCCCAATGAATCCATTTTGACCATTGAGCACACTTTTACACAAATTCTACATTCACCCTACCAACTACCCCAAATTCCATCATTCACCTATACAGTAGGTCAGCTTACCCCAGACAGGGTGCATGCCATTGGGATGTGGGAGGAAACTGGAGCACCCTCTCAAAGATTTTTCACATTTTCCTATAATAGAGAAGAATGTCATTTGTCCCATTGAGTCTATTTTGTCTCTCAGAGCAATACCATCAGTCCCATTCCACCATCATCTCTTTTTCTCCCCACACCCATTGACTCTCCCTGACCTAACTGCACTAGAGAGTTACAGTGCCCAGTTATCTCATCAACCACCAGATACTGGAATGTGGCCGAAATCAAGAGCACCCAAGAGGAATCTATAAATTCACTATAAAGGCTGTGCAAATTCAATGTAGACAGTACCAAAATCAGAATCAGGTTTAACTTCACCCACCTACTATATATCGTGAAATGTGTTGTCTTTGCAGCAGCTGTACATTCCGATACATAATAATAGAGAAAAAATGCAAATTACTGTAAGTATATATGTATATATTTAATAGTTAAATTAAATAAGTAGTGCGAAATTTTAAAAAAAGTAGTGAGGCAGAGTTCATTTTAATTCCACTTCCCATTCCCATTCCGATATGTCCATCCATGGCCTCCTCCACTGTTGTGATGAGGCCACACTTGGGTTGGAGGAACAACACCTTATATTCCATTTGGGTAGCCTCCAACCTGATGGCATGAACATCGATTTTGAGAAATCTGGTAATCCCCCCCCCCCCAACCCCTGACCCCGTCTCCATTTTCCCTCCCCTTCTCCCTCTCCCAGCTTATCTCCTAGCCTGCCCATTGCCTCCCTCTGGTGTTCTTTCCCCCTTTTTCTTACTTCCAGGGCCTTCTGTTTCTTTCACTAATCAACTTCCTAGTTCTTGACTTCATCCCTACCCCTCCAGGTTTCAACTATCACATTGTGGCTCTCTCCGCTGCCCTCACCGCTTAAATCTACTTTTTCCTCTCCAGTCCTACTGAAGGATTTCGGCCTGAAACATCGATTGTACTTCTCTCCATAGATACTGCCTGAGTTCCTCCAGCATTTTGTGTGATTTTCATGGGTTCAAAGTCCATTCAGAAATCAGATGGCAGAGGGGAAAAAGCTGTTCCTGAATTGTTGACTGTATGGTTTCAGGCTCCTATCTCCTTCTTGTTGGTAATAATAAGAACAAGGCATGTCCTGGGTGATATGGCTGGTGCCCAAGGTGGAGATGGCAAAGTTTACAAGTCTCTGCAGCTTATTTTGATCCTGTCCAGTAGCATCCCCCCCACCCCACCCCACCCCGGAAAGTGATGCAATGAATTAGAATGCTCTCCACGGTACATCGGTAGAAATTTGCAATTGTTTTTGATGACATACAAAATCTCCTCAAACTCCTAATGAAATATAGACTGTTATCACATTGTGGCTCTCTCCCCTGCCCTGTTATGCCTTCTTCGTAGTTGCATTGGTATGTTGAGCCCAGGACAGATCCTCCGAGATACTGACATCCAGAAACTTGAAATTGCTCACCCTTTCCACTTCTGATCCCTTTATGAGGACTGGTGTGTGTTCCCTCGTCTTCATCTTTCTGAGGTCTACAACTAGTTCTTTGGTCTTACTGTCGTATCCAAAGGACAGGATCATACGTTGGTTATTGGAGGAATGAGGCAACAGAATTATCGGCTGACCCACTGTGTTTCTCATGTGGCGGATGACTCCATCCTGGGATTTACTCCCTCAGGTCAGTGCTGTCTGATTACTGAGTCAGATAGTCTCCTGTGCTGCCATTCTCTCGAGCTCATCAATCAAGGGTTGATCTGTAAATGGTAGCACCTGCCCTAATTCATTCTCTGCCATGGCTTCCAGAACCAGTGACAGGCATCAGCCATTCCCCTTTTAAGAAACATGGGCATTGCGTCAATCAGCACAGCTAGTCATAACTAGTGCAAGATAGTCTCAAAACACATTCCCAAGCAATGAACAATTATTCCTGTACGACAACAAAGAAAGAGATAACTCAACATTTACGCAAATAAGAGTGTGCTAATTCTTGGAAGAACTGGATCTGGGCTTTGATTTCGCTTCTTGCCCCAGGATACGAATTGTGTCACACTGCTGACAAAGTGGGAACTGCTATTGGGAGCCTCTGCATTCTTGGAAAAAAAAGGCTGAAGCCCATGCTGTAGGGCTTCATCTTGTTTTCTCTCTCTCTCTCACTTCCCTGCCCCATCAGCCCCAGCTGACAGCATGCGCTGTTTAGTTAAGTAAGTGGAGAGACAGCCAGCTCCTGGTCACGTGCCAGCCCAGCTCCCAAAGCATCGGCTTGCACTTGCATACTACCACACTGTGCTGCTCACCACAGGCATGCCGATCAGACGTCTGTTTTCAGTTTTCTGAAATGTTAATTGAGGTGAAGCTATTTTAGATTTGCAGCATTTTAATCTAGAACCTGATCTCTGACTTAGGCTAACTGTTCGATTTCTGGGAACATTAATCGCCCTCAGGTTGAGGATACTGTTGGCTATACTTCATTTGTTACCCTTTCCCGACTGCACTTAGAAGGCATTAATGCTTCTTTCTCCTTGAATGGTCATATTCTTGTCCTGATGACTCCATGAAGGTTTTGGAAAGAAATGCAGCTTTGATACAGCACATTCACAGCAAAGCACTTTAGATTTAATGAAGGCCACTGTTGTTGTGCAGCAGCCAATGTATACACTGCGAGGCCCACCAACAGCAACATGATATGAGACTGATAGTCTATTTTCATGATGTGTGTTAAGGGGCTAAATATTGTCCAGCACATTCACTAGTACCCTGTCACCCTTCTTCAAACCAGTCAACAAGGTCTTGTTTGCTTGACTCTCCATCTTTTCACTCTGTCACTTCTAAGAATGTTATTCTCTTCTCTCAGTTCTTCCACCTCTGCCATATCTGTTTTCAAGCTGAAGTCTTCCATTCCTGGACATCTGAGGCATCCTCTTTTTTCACAGAAAAAGACGTTTCCTTTCCACCACTATCATTGTTGCCCTCACCCATATCTCCTCCATTTACCTACACATTTGCCCTCACCTCATCATCACACCTACATAACAAAGTTCCCTTGTCCTCATCTACTACCTCACATGCCTCCATATCTGACTTATCATTCTCCAAAACTTACACCATTTCTAATAGGATTGTGCTACCAGCCACATAGAACAACACAGAACAATACAGTACAGCACAGTACAGGCCCTTCGGCTCACAATGTTGTGCCGACCCTCAAACCCTGCCTCCCACATAATCCTCCACCTTAAATTCCTCCATATACCTGTCTAGTAGTCTGTTAAATTTCACTAGTGTATCTGCCTCCATCACTGACTCGGGCAGTGCATTCCACACCACCAACCACTCTCTGAGTAAAAAACCTTCCTCTAATATCCCCCTTGAACTTCCCTCCCCTTACCTTAAAACCATGTCCTCTTGTATTGAGCAGTGGTGCCCTGGGGAAGAGGCGCTGGCTGTCCACTCTGTCTATTCCTCTTAACATCATTCCCTGATTCACCCTTCTCCCCTTTCTGCTGGGATTACTCTCTCCACGACTCCGTTGTCCACTCATTGATCCCTACTGATCTCCCTCTTGGCATTTATCCCTGTAGCTGTGCTAAATACTACACCTGTCCCAATACCTCACCCCTGACCACCATTCAGAGCCCTAAAATGTCTTGCTAATTGAGGTAGAAATTTACCTGCAGGTCTCTCAGTGTCACTTATTGCAACTGTTGTTCCTGGTATGGACTCCTTTTCACCAATGAGACCAGACACAGACTGAGGTCCAGCTTCGTCAACTATCTATACTCCATCTGCCACTACAGTCAGGATCTTTTGGTGGCTACCCATTTCAATTCCACATCCTATTCCCACACAGACATCGACCACAATGAGGCCAAATGCAAGTTGGAGGAGCAACATCTCATATTCTGTCTTAGTCATCTTCAACCTGATGGCATCAACACTGATTTCCCCAACATCCAGTAACCCTTCCAGCTTCCTTGTTGTTTACCTCCTCCTCATGTTCTCCCTCTATCTGGTAGCCCTCTCTTCCCTTTTCTTCTCCTGCGTTGCTCTCACAACCTGTCCATGACTTCCGTCAGGTTCCCCAACTCGTCTTTTATTCTATGGACCACTGTCCTCTCCTATCAGATTCATTTTTCTTCAGCCCTTTTCCATCTTTCACCTCCTAGCATCTCACATCATTCCCTTTCATACCTACTCCCCCCCCCCAACCACCTACCTTCCCCTCCCCTCAATTGAACTCACCTATTATCTGCAAGCATTGAAACTTATCTAATACTGAAAGGGCTGCAGAGAGTGGACATAAAGAGGATGTTTCCTATATTGGGGGAGACTAGGATTAGAGAGCACAGCCTCAGAATCCAAGGACGTCTCTTTAGAACAGAGATGAGGAGGGATGTTTTTAGCCAGCATGTGGTGAACCTGTGGAATTTATTGCCATAGATAGCTGTGGAGGCCAAATCACTGAGTATACTTAAAGCAGAGGTCGATAGGTTCTTGATTAGTAAGGGCATCAAATGTTTGGAGGAGGCGGGATTTGAGAGGGACGGACATAATTCTGCTCTTATGTCTTATGGTTCTCCTCCTATCTTTTTATCCTAGCTTCTGCCCCCTTCTTTTCCAGTTCTGATGAAGGGTCTCAGCTTGGAAAGTTGACTGTTTATTTCCCTCAATAGATGCTGCCTGACTTGTTGAGTTCCTCCAGCATTTTGTGTGTGTTGCTCAAAATTTCCAGCATCTGCACAATCGCTTGTATCTCCATCTTGCATTCTGTTGCATTGGATTTATATAAGCACCTGTGCAGCCTCAGAGAGATAATAAAACATATTAGAGTAATGGAGAATATGAGGTAGACACTGTTGTGAGGCAAAAAACACAACAAGTTGGGTAGCGCACAGCAAGCTCCACAAACAGCAAACTAATGCGACTAGATAATCTGCCTCAGTGATGTTAATCAATGCTAAGCCAAGGATAACATGGCTGCTCCAGTACAATACAGTGTTATGGAAACTTTATATCCATCTGAAAAATAGTCTCAGGTTAAACTCTCTTCTGAAAGGTGTAGGGCTACTCTAGCAATACACTTGATTGCCAGTGTGCATTTTGTGCTCATGTCTCCAGAATGTGTGGATCCACGTCTGCACATCATAAAAGGACATTTGAAGTTTGAGGTCTGAGATATTGATTTGACAGTCATGAAAATGTTGCCATAATTGTTCATCAGGATGGTGTATGGCCTTGAGTGGAATTGGGGTTGTTGTATTCCCAGAGTTTTCCTGTTCTTGTCCTGCTGGGTAGGAAGTGTTAGAGGACAGGGAGATGCCGCTAAACTAAACTGGAACAGCTTCTGCTGATCCTGTGCTAATATTTTCTCAGGAAGAGTATGCAGGGAAATTGGATATGGTGGGTATTTGAATCCAATGGTCAAGCAATCTACTTTGTACTGGATGTAATTAATAAGAGTTTTACTACTGTTGTGTGCACCGAACTACAGTGGAAAATGCCATCCATACAGATCATTTCATCACATAAGTACGTTGAGGTAGTACATAGGAAAAACAATAATAGCATACATAAAGTGTTACAGTTATAGAGGAAGTGGAGCGTTGGTAGACAATAAGGCATTAGTCCATTACAAGGTAGACTGTGAGGTCAAGAGTCCTTCTGATTGAACTAGGACCATTCAATTCTCTTATAACAGCAAGGTAGAAGCTGTCCTTGAGCCTGGTGGTTCCTATTTTCATGCTTTTGCATATTTTGCCTGATGGGAGGGAGGAGAAGAGAGGGTGTCAAAGGTGAGCAGAGTTTTTGGTTAGCAAGGCAGTGAGAAAA
Organism: Hypanus sabinus; assembly: GCF_030144855.1. Classification (NCBI taxonomy): domain Eukaryota; kingdom Metazoa; phylum Chordata; class Chondrichthyes; order Myliobatiformes; family Dasyatidae; genus Hypanus; species Hypanus sabinus. The sequence goes on from NC_082727.1 coordinate 44,692,978, forward strand.
GCAGACAGAGTCCATGCAGGGCAATCAATGTACAAACGCAGAATTTAGTGTTGCAGTTAGATACAGGGAGTGTGTGGTGCAGGTGAACAATAAGGTGCAAGGGTCATAATGTATAGGTTGTGAAGTCAGAAGTTTATCTTTATTATACAAAATCTTCTTCAATTTCATTGTGACTGTAGTGTTAAGAATTCAGATCCTGATCTGAGTTTTACATCTGTTCAGAGTTGGGGGCCATATGTGGAAGGGTCAAGAGAGGTAATTTATTCACTTTCAAGTGGCCAGCTGCCCTGCATTTATATCCATGGTGTTGATAAGGCTTTTTCTGCTAGCCTTCTGTTTAGTGGTGATCCCAATATGCTGAGGATGGGGGGGCTTGCTCATGTTGACACGATTAGAGCTGGTTGTACATTTTCCTGACAAAGGTAATTATTACCTGGAAGAATAAATATCAGCAGTCAATTGTCTGGTCAACATTGGATGTCAGCTTGCATGGGTTAATTCATTATCCAATTTCTACTAATTGGAGCTGAACACTGTAGAACTAGTTGTGACAAGTCTGCTCCTGATTCCTGAGGGAAATTCATTACCGAAATCGTTGACGATGATTGCTTCATTCATAACTGAACGAGGAGAAAGAAGTGTCAACAATACAAAGGTACATTGAAAATTTCAGTGAAGATCCCAATTTGTCTAAAAGATATAATCTCCATCAGATTTTCCTTGTGGAGGAAAGTTCAGATATCATGCAGCTCTTCATGAATGTGAAAGGGATCAATGTGGTAGTTGCAAAGAGCAAAAGAAAGACAAAAGTAAGCTACAAATGAGATTCACCATTTGGATCATTCAACTTATTCCTACATATACACCTACGAATCAACACCTCAAACCCCACCGTAGCACACCCATTCCACCAAGAACAGCCTTTCACAATGAATGCATGTGAGGTCCTCATCAAATCCAAGGCTACAAAGTCCACTGCATGGAAATGTTATTCATTTTAAGCTCTATACCAGGGGTCGGCAACATTTACCACTGAAAGAGCCAATATGGACCCATTTCCCACAGAAAAGAAAACACTGGGAGCCACAAAATGAAATAACACTGCATACAACGGGTTTTTTTTTGCCTTTATGCTATGTATAAACAAACTATAATGTGTTGCATTTATGAAATTGATGAACTCCTGCAGAGAAAACGAAATTACATTTCTGCATGCAACAAACACATTTTGAACTCCAAAAAAAAAGACGTTGGGTTGAAGGTTACTCCATAGTTAGCCTACCTTGGATCGAAGAATTAAAAGAATGCGCGCACTGGCGGGTGTCAGGCATTGGCAGTGGTGACGTATATTAATAGCGATAAAAAAACACGTTGTAGCGGTGTGCTACACGCAGCGCTAAAATAAAGACTGCAGTCAAAGGTAACTTTATTCGAACTAAACAGCCTTGCTTTAAAGCCTCCCTCAACCCACCCCCCGTGGGCGTGGATGCTCCAAAAGACACGTACTCACAAACCCCCGTAGGCTATCTCCCTTAGCCTGAACGGTGGCTAATTGTGAGCCGGTTCGGATGTGCCAGGAAACGGTGTCTCCGCAAAGTTTTCAGATTGTACAAGATCACCATAATCTTCAAATTTCGAATTACATTTCAAAAGCTAACAAACCACGGGGAGCCGCATCACAGAGATCAAAGAGCCGCATGTGGCTCTGGAGCCGCAGGTTGCCGACCTCTGCTCTATACTTATCGCTGGTAGCCAGTCTTTTTCAGCCTCCTGCCATACATTCCTTTCCCCCTCCCCAACACTGATTAACACCCCATCACAACCAACTACAAAACAGAACCACTCGCACCACCAGCTGATTGTGTCACTCTTCCCATCTCCCATCATCTACATCTGACACAACTGTCAACTCTCTGACCCTCTCAACCCAGATTTTTCCCTATGACACTTCTGCCCAAACATGAACAACAACTTACAACAATTTATCCATATCCTTCCTCTCACTCTATCATGTCTTCAGACTTCAGGTGTAATAGAATTTTGCAAAAGTGGTGGGGCAGCGGATAGGCGTAACTTTCCAAAGAATAAACTATGCAAAGCCAATTTTGCAATGTGAATTTAGTCATTTCCTGCTTCTAGGTCCATTCTTTTGTGTTTTGTTTCTCAGTGTTAAATGTGCATACAGAGTTGTAATATAGTCTTACTGTGCTGAAGCAGTGCCCACAAGTTTTCTTTTGATAACATTCTGAATCCAATCAACGCCCTATATTGTGGTTATGGTTTAATTTTAAGGTAATTAGCCAAGGTAGCATTATGTCTACCTGTACCTGCTTTGTGCCAGATGCTAATAATCTTAACTGGCTTTCATACTCTGAGAGCAATTTGCTAAAATAATTGTCAATAGAAAAAGTTCAACCGAAACATTTTCACTGTTATACCAACTTTTCTGCTAAAATAAAAATGAAGATGTCTTGAAGATCTCTCCCGGAGATCTTGGAGCTGAAATTCCCTTTGCACATCAGTAGTGCTGGGTGCTGGGTATTGGGTATTCAACTAAGAGATTAGTTGTCCTGTTAGTGAAAAACAGAAAAGCAAGACAAGCAAGGAAATTGGTCCCTTTGCACTAATAAGGCAAGACTGGTATTCTGTAAGTAAGTACCAGAATTGCTCCAAAGCAATAACAGTGATCATTAGATCTCCTAGAGAGCGGGAGAAGAATAAATAAATTAGTGAAAAAAGACTCACTCAGAAGGAGCAACACCTCATATTCCATTTCGACAACCTCCAACTGGATGGCATGGACATCAATTTCTCTAACTTCCATTAATTTCTCCTCCTTCCCCTTCTCTTCTCCCCACCTGCCCAACCCCTACCTCTGGAGCCTCTTGTCTTTCCCTTTCTCTCATGATCCACTCTCCTCTCCTATCAGATTCCTTCTTCTTCAGTTCTCTACATTTTCCATCTATCACCTCCCAGCTTCTTACTTCATCCCCTCTGCCCCACCCACTCCCCTTCCCCCTCACCGGGTTTCACCTATCACCTGCCAGTTTGTACTCCTTCCCCTCCCCAGACCTTTTTATTCTAACTTCTTCCCCCTTCTATTCCAGTCCCAATGAAGTCTCTCGGCCCAGCCCAAGATGACTATTTATTCCACCCTATCAATACTGCCTGACCTGCTGAGATCCATCAGCACTTTGTGTGTGTTCCTTAAGATTTTCAGCATCTACAAAATCTCTTGTGTATGTACTGGAAAGTAACAGATGAGAGAAGGAATGGGAGATGGGAGACTGGCAAGTGATGGATAAAAATGGTCCATAGTTTAACATGAGTATAGGAGACATGTTCCTTTTCTGTCTGGCTCCCCTTTCAGTTTTTTTACTTACTCCAGTTTGACCATTATCTTTTGTGAAAACTATCTACAGCATTAGCTTTGCTCAGCTGCAATACATGACCTGAAGGAAGAATTGACATTTGGCCTATTGCTCATGCATTGCACCGTTGGAGAACCACGTGGCACCCTAACTAATCTGTAGTCCATAAGACACTCAGAAAGGAAAGAGTCTTTTATAATCCTGTTCACTGTCTCTGATCCTCATCTCATCTTCCAGTCTGTTTGTCTAATATGTACCATTGTCACAGGAGAGTGGTTTCTCAGCCATTAAATTATTCTAGTTTTAAAACAGAGAGAAATTTGGCTTTCAGTTTCTGGCATATAGTAGCCACTTGGCTGACAAAGGGATTAATATGAAATACACAGAGAATTAAAATAATGACAAATGTAAAATAAAGATATGACAGAAATCTCAAACCCATGCTGCAGATTTAATGTAAAAATGCGGTTAAATTGCTGATGCCATGATTTTATCTTCTGATGATCTGACATAATGACTAATTGACTAAATACCAATGACTGCCTTCAGAGTTGGAGGTTTGAAAAAATTACAATTCAGACTTTTTGAATCAACCACAGGCAGGACTCTGTGCAAGTAATCGAGGTTGAACTTAAGAATGTAATCAACAAAAGATCAGGATAATGTGATCTGAGGTAGTCTGCAGCTTTCTCATTGGACTCATCACCCAAATCAATGCGTAGAATACTAGATGACATAAATCATCCTTGATCTCAAAAGACTGCTTAAGAAGAAGAGAAAAGTCATCAGTCAATGAAAGCAAGCATGCAGGTACAGTAGGCAGTGAAGAAAGCTAATGGCATGCTGGCTTTTATAACAAAAGGAATTGAGTATAGGAGTAAAGGGTCCTTCTGCAGCTGTACAGGGCCCTGGTGAGACCCCACCTGGAGTATTGTGTGCAGTTTTGGTCTCCAAATTTGAGGAAGGACATTCTTGCTATTAAGGGAGTGCAGCGTAGGTTCACAAGGTTAATTCCCAGAATGGTGGGACTGTCATATGTTGAAAGATTGAAGCGACTGGGCTTGTATACACTGGAATTTAGAAGGATGAGAGGGGATCTGATTGAAGCATATAAGATTATTAAGGGATTGGGCACACTGGAGGCAGGAAGCATGTTTCCGCTGATGGATGAGTCCAGAACTAGAGGCCACAGTTTAAGAATAAGGGGTAGGCCATTTAGAACAGAGATGTGGAAAAACTTTTTCACCCAGAGAGTGGTGGGTATGTGGAATGCTCTGCCCCAGAAGGCAGTGGAGGCCAATTCTCTGGATGCATTCAAGAGAGAGTTAGATAGAGCTCTTATAGATAGCGGAGTCAAGGGATATGGGGAGAGGGCAGGAACGGGGTACTGATTGTGTATGATCAGCCATGGTCACAGTGAATGGTGGTGCTGGCTAGAAGGGCCAAATGGCCTACTCCTGCACCTACTGTCTATTGTCATAGGAAAAAGGTGAACGTTGCATCTAAGTAGAATAGCAGGTTTTCTGGAGAGAGTTTAGATAAGGCATCCACATCTGCCCTCTCCTCATTATTACCATCAGGAAGGAGGTACAGAAGCCTGAAGACACACACTCAATGATACAGGAACAGCTTCTTCCCCTCTGCCACCCAACTTCTGAATGGATATTAAACCCATGAGCACTACCTCACTACTTTCTTTATTTCTGTTTTTGCACTACTTATTTAACATTTATTTACATATATATATATACACTGTAATTTGCAGTTTTTCCCCTATATTATCATATATTGCATGCTGCCATAAAGTTATCAAGTTTCACAACATACATTATACCAGTGATATTAAACCTGATTCTGATTCTGATCTCTTTTGGCACCTGCAATGAGATGCGCCCATCTTTGCAGCCAAAACACTTTGTTTTTTGTGCTTGCCAATCAATGACAGTGTCAAGTACAGGAGAGCTTTTGTGAATACTGCAAAATGATATCCCTGAGTTTCTATACATGAGGGTGTTGAAAGGAAGTGGAGTCAGCAGGAGGGACTTGTCACTCTGCATGATTAAGGCTGTTGTCAGCATCAGTTGCACGGGTTTATTGAATACCATTTCCGTCTAATTACATGAGACTGCTGAGTCACTGACTAACAAAGTGTTCTTTTGAAATGTTGGGCAATTAACGTGCTGCCTGAACTATCCCTATTATCAGGCCACCGATGGAATTATTTACATGAAAATGCCAGCATGGTGATACTCAGTTTGGCTGAGCCAATCTTTGGGCTGTTTGTTTTCTACATGAGCAATAGTCCAAGCCCCATATTCCCATAGTTCTTTCAATCTCCCTTCCAAAAGTCCATTAAACTTCCCTCTGAATGTTGTTGCAATCTCCACCTCAATCATTAACTCCACCAGAGCATTCCACTTTCCGACAACACTCATTGGGACAATGTTTCTCCTGGGGTCTATGCTTTACAATACACCTTGTACTTACATGTTTTGGAAATATAAAAAAAGGTTCACAATACCCGACCCATGGCCTTCTTGTATATTATAGATACTGTACATACATAGGTTATTTATAACATTTCAACTTTTACTTCTACACTGCTTGGCAGGAAGCTCAGAAATGCTTGAATTTTTTTGTATCCATTCTACCACATTGTTTGTCTTCACCCATGTGGAGTAAAACTCTCACTGTTCTCTTACCAGAATGATCAAGTGTCAGCTGACAAAGAATGTAATGCACCAGACTTCCCCGCATTCCTCAAACTTTCTTGCAATTCTTTATGTAATTTGAAAGACTATAAGACATAAGCAGCAGAATTAGGCCATTTGGCCCATCATTTTGGCTCTGCCATTCAATCATAGCTGATCCACTTTCCCCCTCCTCAACCCATTCCCTGGCCTTCTCCCCATAACCTTTGATGCCTTAACCAATCAAGAATCTATCAATTTCTGCCTTAAATACACCCAATGACCTGGCCTCCACAGCTGCCTGTGGTAACAAATTCTGCAAATTCACCACCCTCTGATGGAGAAAGAAATTTCTCTGCATCTCTCTTTTAAATAGACACCTCTCTATCTTGATACTGTGCCCTCTTGTCCTAGACTCCACCATCATAGGAAACATCCTTTCCACATCTACTTTGTCTAGGTTTTTAACATTCGAAAGGTTTCAATGAGATCCCCCCTCATCCTTCTAAATTTAAGCGAGTACAGACTCAAAGCCTCGTAAGGTAACCCTTTCATTCCTGGAATCATCCTTGTGAACTGCCTCTGGACCTGCTTCAATGCCAGTGCATCTTTTCATAGAGGAGGAGCCCAAAACTGCTCACAATACTCAAGGTGCAGCCTCATGAGAGCCTTATAAAGTCTCAGCATCACATGCCTGCTCTTGTATTCAAGACCTCTTGAAATGAATGCTAACATGACGTGTTCCTTCCTCATTAGCAACTCGATCTGCAAATTAACCTTTAGGTGTTCTGCACAAGGACTCCCAAGACCATTTACATCTCAGATTTTTGGATTTTCTCCCCATTTTGAAAATAGTCTGCACATTTACTTCTACTACCAAAATGCATTATCATGCATTTTCCAACATTGTGTTTCATTTGCCACTTTCTTGCCCATTCTCCTAATCTGTCTAAGTCCTTCTGCATTCTACCTGTCTCCTCAACACTACCTGCCCTTCCACCAATCTTCGTATCACCTGCAAACTTGGTAACAAACCATCTTTTCCATCATCTAAGTCATTGATATACAGCATAAGAAGAAGTGGTCCCAACACCAACCCCTGCAGAACACCACTAGTCACTGGCAGTCAACCAGAAAAAGATCTTTTTATTCCCACTTGTTGCCTCCTACCAATGCTCAGCCAGTGTTCTAACTATGTTAGAACTTTCCTGTAATAACATGGGCTCTTAATTTGGTAAGCAGCCTCATGTGTGGCACCTTGTCAAAGGCCTTCTGAAAGTCCAAATATACAACACCCACTGCATCCCCTTTATCTATCTGACTTGCAATCTCCTCAACAAATTAGAACAGGTTTGTCAGGCAAGGTTTTCCTTTAAGGAAACCATGCTGACTTTGTCCTATCTTGTCTTGTGTCATCAAGTACTCTATAACCTCATCCTTTACAATTGACTCCAACATCTTCACAGCCACTGAGGTCAGGCTGACTGGTCTATAATTTGCTTTCTGCTGCCTTCCTCCTTTCTTAAAGAGTGAAGTAACATTTGCAAATTTCTAGTCCTCTGGCACCATGCCAAAATCCAATGATTTTTTGAAAGATCATTGCTGTTGCCTCCACAATCTCTACCGCTACCTCTTTCAGAACTTTAGGGTGCAGTTCATCTGGTCTGGGTGACTTATGTACACTTAGATCTTTCAGCTTTTTGAGCACCTTCTTCCTTGTAACAGTAACTGAACTCACTTCTCTTCCTTCACACACTACAACATCTGGCACATGGCTAGTGTCTTCCACAGTGAAGAGTGAAGCAAAATACTCATTTAGTTTATCTGCCATCACCTTGTTCCCCATTACTATTTCTTCAGCCTCATTTTCTAGCAGTCCTATATCCACTCTCATCTCTTCTTTATTTTTGACATATTTGAAAAAGCTTTTACAATCCACTTCGATATTGTTTGCTAGCTTGCTTTCATATTTTATCTTTTCCCTTCTAATGATTCATTTTGTTGCTCTCTGTAGGTTTATAAAAGCTTCCCAATCCACTATCTACCTGCTAATTTTTGCTTTGTTGTATGCCCTCCCTTTTATGTTCACATTAGGTTTGACTTCCCCTGCCACCCATGGCTCTACTATTTTGCCATTTGAGTATTTTGTCATTTTTGGAATACAGCTGTCCTGCATCTTCTTCATTTTTCCCAGAAGCTCACACCATTGCTGCTCTGCAGCCATCCCCGCCAGCATCTCCTTCCAATCCTCTCTCATACCTCTGTAATTTCCTTTACTCCACTGAAATACTGCTACGTCAGATTTTACTTCCACCCTATCAAATTTCAAGTTGAACTCAATCATATTGTGATCACTTGCTCTTTAGGGCTCTTTTACCTTAAGCTCTCTAATCGCCTCCGGTTCATTACATAACACCCAATCCAGTATAGCTGATCCCCTAGTAGGCTCAATGACAAACTGCTCTAAAAATCCATCTTTTAGGCATTCAAAAAACCCACTCTCTTGAGGTCCATTACCAACCTAATTTTACAATTTGACCTGCATGTTAAAAACTCCCATTGCCCTTTTGACACGCCTTTTCTATTTCCTTTTGTAGTCTGTGGTCTACAGCTCAGCTACTGTTGGGCAGCCCGTATATAACTGCCATCAGTGTCATTTTACCCGTGCCGTTTCTTAACTCAACCCACAAGAGCTCAACATTTTCTGATCCTTCGTCACATCTTTCTATTGACTTGGCTTCATTTTTTACCAGCACAGCCATGCCAGCACTCTGCTTACTTTTCTATCCCTCCGATACAACTTGTAACCCTGGACATTCAGTTCCCAATTACAACCATCCTTCAGCTATGATTCAGTGATGGCTACAACATCACACCTAACAATCTGAAATAGACCAACAAGATCGTCCACCTTATATCTTACACTCCCTGCATTGAGATATAACACTTGAGTGCTGTAGTTGCCACCCTTTTTGATTTTGCATCCCTATTGCACTGATTCTCACCTCGCTGGCTATCATCTGCCTGCCTTTCCTGACTGTCTGACTGCACACTATCTTTGCTTTTTTACCATTCCTCCTATCCTGAACCCCTTCATTCCAGTTCCCACCCCTCCGCCAAACTAGTTTAAACCCCCCCCCCAGCAGCTCAAATTCCTCTTACTTTAATAAACTGTGCATAATCCCTTATGATTTAACAACTTAGCACATCAAGTCTATGCTCGATCTCAAAGTAATCTTAACAATCCCATCTATCCCACTCCCCAGCGACAATATCCTCCTGTGACATAATCACCGGCAACAATTTTACATGCTCAAGGCCAACTAGAGCATGTACTTAAATGAATATTTGCAAAATGCAGATGCTAAGATCTTAAATAAAAGCATAAAATGCTGAGAACCATCAGCAAGTAATGCAACAACTAAGCAAAGAGAAACAGAGGTAATGTTTCAGGTCAAAGCCCCGTCAACAGAACTACAGTACAATGCAAAATCCTTAGGTACATATATATAGCTAGGGTGCCTAAGGCTTTTGCTCTGTACTGCTACAGCAAGAAAACAAATTTCATAACACATATGGGTGATGATCAACATGATTCTGATAGGGATGTCTATTGGAGATTTTTGCTTAGAATTGAGAGTATGATTGTGTTGAACACTGAACTGTGATCAATAAACAGCAGCCTGATGTTAGTATAAACACCAGAACTTCTGGGATAGTTGTAGGTCCTTTCACCACCAACTCTTCCCCTCCTCCTGACAGTCTTCATCATTACTTGCTATGTTGTATGGCATGGGCAATCATGGTCTTCACTCTGTCTTTAATCGGAGAAGCTCTAATAAGCTCTTCAAAACTTTTACTTGTCCATCCCTCAATTTATTCATGTGCTGTCGACTGCGACTTTTTCTTCTAACAGTTTTTTCCGTCACTGCAAGATGTTCAAGCTTCTCTTTCCTCAGTACATGTCCCAGAAATTCAAGTTGCCATTTCCTGATTGATGATATCAGCTCTCTTCTTATACCGACTTTTTGCAACACTTCCTCATATATCACTCTGCCCTTCCATGATATTTTCATCATTCTTTTCAAAAACCACATTTCTGCAGCTTCAATTTTTCCATCAGTTTGATGTTGTCCAACATTCACTTCCATATATTGGTGTGGAATTAACAACACTCTGAGTTTCCTACCCATAAAAACTATGTTATTCCTTAGTATCTTGCTCAAATATTAATACTTTTAGCAATCCCAATCCTTCTAATTTCAGCAACAGCCTTACCATCAGATGTTATGGTGATCTCTAAGTAATTGAAATTCCACATTTGTTTATTCGTTTCTTTGCCCACTTTCAGTTCACATTTCTGTATTGGATAGTAGTTCTCAAACAATCATTGTTCTCGTTATGTGTGATACAAATCAATGACTTTTGGTAGATTAAGTTAACAGTGAGAATTGAGAACAAGTTCTCACTAGCCAGCCATAATGATGCACTTTTGCATCAGGTTCACTGAACAGCAATCAGGAACCTGTCAGATTAGTCTCCTCACCCAACATTCAGACAATTGCATTGCTACCTTAAAGACAGAGAACTCAAATGGCTTTTGCAACAGAAAAGTACTGTTCATGTAACTTCGTTCTCATATATTAGCTTCTAACAACCTTGATTCCTCCCTGAACAGCTGCTTCCTGACATAAGAGATATTACAATTCTCCCCATATTTCCAAACATATACATACCACCTGCCAGTGTGTATCAGACAGGAACCCAATTTCAAACTCCCTTTAATCCAGCTAAGATCAAGTGTGCAATACCCTACACCACTAGGTCTAAAAATAATTCTTACCCTGTTACTTCAAATCAGGCTCAAATACACACTGCATTGCTAAACCATTAATGACTGCATGCCTACACTGTTGCTAAGTCAGCGAGAATCAAATCTCTTCTTCCGTGATGAAGCTTCAGCTCAGAATTGAGAGAAATCCCTGATCAACAGAACAGCCAGGACACAATGCTTGTTAATATGTTAAGTGGCATTGTGAGAGGATGGCTTTTTCCATCTATGAGTCCTTGGAATCCAATCTCAAATTGGTTGAAATTTGGTCAAGGTTATCTATTTATGAATAAAGTTCAATTTGGGTCAACTTGAATATTTAATTCAGTACCCCCTCCTCCCACTTCAGTAGATGTAAACCCATGACGATTTACCCATGAGATTGAAGCAGCAGTACACAGCATTGTAACGGGAAGGGCCAAAATTACAATCCAGTTCATTTCCGAAAGCAAGTTATTACAAACTTGATGAATTTCAACCATGTTTTGCCCTATGCTAATACTTTACTGCCATCATCATCACCATCATTATGTGTCATGTCATATTGACATAGGCAATCGTGGTCTTATCCTTGATCACGATTGTCCTTGACAAATTTTTCTGCAGAAATGGTTTGCCATTGCCTTCTTCTGGGCAGTGTCTTTAAAAGATGGGTGACCCCAGCCATTATCAATACTCTTCATAGATCGTCTGCCTGGCATCAGAGGTTGCGTAGTCAGGAGTTGTGATATGCACCAGCTGCTTATACGACCGTCCATCACCTGCTCTCATGGTTTCATGTGAACCTTATTGGTGGGGGCAGGTAAATAGGGAGCCCAAGGGTGACCTGCAAGCTAGAGGAGGGAAGGAGCGCTTACACCTCATTTAGAGACATATCTCCACCCCGCCACGCCACAGTCATGTTTAAAGATAAATGGAATAGTTTATGTTGCACTCTCATTGTTTCCTCATTGGTCCTGTCACAGCATCACTCACTTCCAGCACATTGGCCCACACCATGTCTCCAGTGCTGATCAATGTATATAATCTGAGCTATTCAATACCAGATCTGTCTACACCTGACTACAGCTCTTTTATAGAGATCTGTGCCTACCACTGCTATACTCATTGATTCATAGAATTGTAGATTGTACAGGTTAGAAATGGGTCCTTCAACTCAGTGGGCCCACCCATGCTAAGCTTCTTGCTGATCTACTCTAGTTCAATTTGCCTGCATTAAGACTGTATCCTTGTATGCCTTGCCTATTGAAGGGACTATCCCAATGTCTCTTAAACATGATTATTGTATCTGATTCCACCACTTCCTCTGGAAGTTTGTTCCAAACATCTACCACTCTTTTAAAAGACCTTACACCTCAGATCTTCTTGAAAACACCGACATCCAACCGTAAAGCATTGCCCTTTCATTTTGAATATTCCTACCATGGAGGAAAAGATTTTGATTATCCACCCTGTCTATGCCTCTCAAAATCTCATGTTAAGCCCTGGGAAAGGTTTCACTGCTAACATAATGGTCTTTCTGCAGCAGAAGTGTTTGGGCTATGGTTAGAGATAATGGGTGCTTTGGAATGTGAGCCGTCCCATCAGGGGAGCAGGTCTTTTGTGTCGTGTGCTCGACCGGTGTGAGCTGTGTCCTTTGTTCGGCGGGAGAGGAAGAGAGAAGACACTGGAGAGAACCAGTCGTAGGATTCAACCCAATGGAGCAAGGTGCCGGGGTCTGCTGAGGATCGGTGAATATGACTTTTGGAAGAGTTGAGCTCCAGCTTGTGCACATTTGACTGTTTAATTATAATGGGCCCTCTTTGTGTTTTCTTCAAACCCTTTAGTTAAGTTATGATTCATAAATATAGTTCCTTTAATCATATGCAGTATGCTATCTGTTGTTTCTTGGCACTGAGTTGTAACAAGGAAGCAAATTACATAGCATCCACACAAACCAAGGTTTGGGCTGGACGAGCCATCTCAATCTGATGGGTTTGGCAGGACTGGAGTGTGTATTCCCTAGACCGGGGGTCGGCAACCTGCGGCTCCCGAGCCATTTGTGGCTCTTTCACCTCTGTGCTGCGGCTCCCTGTGGCTTTGGGAAATAATTGGTCAGTATTTAATTAAAATGTATTTTATGTTAGTTTGTTAGCTTTTGAAATGTAATTCTAAATTTGAAGATTATGGTGATCTTGTACAATCTAAGTGTGGCGACACATTTCCTGGCACATCCGAAACGGCTCACAATTAGCCAGCATTCCGGCTAAGGGAGATAGCCTACGGGGGTTTGTGAGTACGCGTCTTTTGCAGCATCTGCGTCCATGGGGGCTGGGTTGAGGGAGGCTTAAAAGCAAGGCTGTTTAGTTCGAATAAAGTTATTCGACTGCAGTTTACTGACTGCGTGAGCACACCGCTACAACGTGTTTTTATCGCTATTAATATACGTCACCACTGCCAATACCTGACACCCGCCAGTGCGCGATTTCTTTAATTTTTCGATCCAAGGTAAGCCAACTATGGAGAATTCTAAAAAAAGAAAAGTGACTGAAGAAAACAGAACGTTTAATGATACGTGGACAGATTCATTTGCTTTCACTGTTGACGAGACTGGTTTACCGGTATGCTTAATATGCAATGAGAAACTAGCAAACAACAAAAAGTCAAATGTCGCAAGGCATTTCCAGAATAAACACGCAGCCTTTGCTCAAAAATATCCGGATGGAGATGAGAGAAAAAAAGCCGTTTCGGAACTGATGCGGAAGGTTGATCTGAGCAAAAATCATTTCCAGAAATGGATGAAGTCTGGAAAATCAACGACATACGCCAGTTATATTGACGCTCAGGAAATAGTCAGGCACGGGAAGCAGTTTACAGATGGTGAATATATAAAAGAATCTTTCATTAAGATTTCAGAACATCTATTCACGGACTTTAAAAACAAGAGTGAAATTGTGCAGAAAATCAGGGATATGCCCCTCTCTGCAAAGACTGTCAAAGACAGAACCATAAAAATGGCAGAAGACATCACAAGACAGCAAATTAAAGACATCAATTCAGCTGTGGCCTACTCGATTGCCTGTGACGAGTCTAAAGACGAAGGTGATATTGAACAAATAGCGTTGTTCTGCCAGTATGTAAACTCTGCCGGGCCACAGGAAGAACTGATTGAGTTGATACCTCTAAAAGACCAAACACGGGGGGAGGACATCTGTGAGGCTGTCTTGAATTGTTTAAGAGCCAAAGGAATAAAGACCACCCATCTGGTGTCAGTAGCTACTGATGGGGCACCTGCTGCACAACAAAGTCCAGTGGCTGTCCAAAGGGGAGGTGCTGAAATGCTTTGTCGCGTGTCTGGAAGAAGTGAAAACTTTCCTGGGCAGCAAAGGGCTCAACTTTCCTGAGCTGGAACAGCCAGAGTGGCTGGAAAAGCTACACTTCATGGTAGACATGACAGCGCACCTGAACACGCTGAACACAGCTCTTCAACGGGTTAAGGACGTACAGCCCTGCACATGTTGGAGGATGTTTTGGCATTCGAGCGCAAGTTGACGTTGCTTGCCAGAGATTTACAGAAAGGCACATTGTCTCACTTCCCCAATTTGAGAGAGTTCAAACAAGGTCACGACATGATAAATTCGGAGTATTTACATTCTGCAATCATCGCAATGCAAACATCGTTTGGGAAACGCTTCTGTGAGTTCAGAGAGGAAAAAAACACATTATCCTTCCCGGTCACTCCCCTAAGCATCGATCCATCCCTACTAAATACGACTGCATTGTCAGGTGTGAGTCAACCTGAACAAGTATGATAAATATTTTAATTGCCTATTATTTTACGTATATTCATATGTTTTCATTGTTCAGTGAAATAGTCCTTTTATTTTTCAGGTTGACAGCTGGCTGACGTTATTTTTGGTTTGCTGCTGGCGGCAAATTTAAGTTTGGCGTTTTTCATAAATACAAGAAGGACTCAAATAGACGTTGAGTATTTTACTTAAAAGTAACCTTCAACCCAACGTCTTTTTTTCGGAGTTCAAAATGTTTTTGTTGCATGCAGAAATGTAATTTCATTTTCTCTGCAGGAGTTCATCAATTTCATAAATGCAACACATTATAGTTTGTTTATACATAGCATAAAGGCAAAACAAAACGTTGTATGCAGTGTTATTTCATTTTAAATGTCAAGCGGGTTTTGCGGCTCCCAGTGTTTTCTTTTCTGTGGGAAACGGGTCCAAGTGGCTCTTTCAGTGGTAAAGGTTGCTGACCCCTGCCCTAGACTTACACAGCCCAAGGAAACCGGGGTTTCACATGTATTTCCATAAGTTTACCCCTCGGTCTCCTTCTCTCTGGAGCAAACCAGCCTATCAAATCACTCCCCTTATCTATAGGGGGATCCATAGAACCATAGAACATTATAGCACAGAAACAGGCCTTTTGGCCCTTCTTGGCTGTGCTGAACCATTTTTCTGCCCAGTCCCACTGACCTGCACCTGGTCCATATCCCTCCATACACCTCTCATCCATGTACCTGTCCAAGATTTTCTTAAATGTTAAAAGTGAGCCCGCATTTACCACTTCATCTGGCAGCTCATTCCACACTCCCACCACTCTGTGTGAAGAAGCCCCTCTTAATGTTCCCTTTAAACTTTTCCCCTTTCATTCTTAACCCATGTCCTCTGGTTTTTTTCTCCCCTAGCCTCAGTGGAAAAGCCTGCTTGTATTCACTCTATCTATACCCATCATAATTTTATATACCTCTAACTAATCTCCCCTCATTCTTCTACGCTCCAGGGAATAAAGTCCTAACCTATTCAACCTTTCTCTGTAACTCAGTTTCTCAAGTCCCGGCAACATCCTTGTAAACCTTCTCTGCACTCTTTCAACCTTATTAATATCCTTCCTGTAATTTTGTGACCAAAACTGCACACAATACTCCAAATTCGGCCTCACCAATGCCTTATACAACCTCACCATAGCAGTCCAAGTCTTATACTCAATACTTTGATTTATAAAGGCCAATGTACTAAAAGCTCTCTTTACAACCCTACCTACCTGTGACACCATTTTAAGGGAATTTTGTATGTGTATACCTAGATCCCCCGTTCTACTGCACTCCTCAGTGCCCTACCATTTACCTTGTATGTTCTACCTTGGTTTATCCTTCCAAGGTGCAATACCTCACACTTGTCCGCATTAAACTCCATCTGCCATTTTCAGCCCATTTTTCCAGCTGGTCAAAATCCCTCTGCAAGTTTTGAAAACCTTCCTCACTGTCCACCACACCTCCAATCTTTGTACCATCAGCAAATTTGCTGATCCAATTTACCACATTATCATCCAGATCATTGATATAGATGACAAATAACAATGGACCCAGCACTGGTCCCTGTGGCACACCACTAGTCACAGGCCTCCAATCAGAGAAGCAATCCTCCACTACCACTCACTGGCTTCTCCCATTGAGCCAATGTCTAATCCAATTTACTACCTCACCATGTATACCTAGCGACTGAATCTTCTGAACTAACCTCCCATGTGGGACCTTGTCAAAGGCCTTACTGAAGTCCATGTAGACAACATCCACTGCCTTCCCTTCATCCACTTTCCTGGTAACCTCCTCAAAAAACTCTAATAGATTTGTTAAACATGACCTACCATGCATAAAGCCATGTTGACTCTCCCTTATAAGTCCTTGTCTATCCAAATACTTGATCCAGGCAACATCTGCTCTGCACTATCTCCTATACAGTCACATTCTTTCTATAGTGTAGCAACTTGAACTGTACACAGCAGTGAACCAACCTTTGTTTTGTCAAAGTGTAACATAACATCCAAATTATTATATTCTATGTCCCAATCCAGTGGATCCAGTTAACTGGGCCATCGGTTAGTCTGGGCAGCTGCTTATTTGGGACAACTCTTAAAGAGCAAAAACTAATTGAGAAAATAGCTGGGATTCCCTTTAATTATTTGGGACACTATGCCACTTAATTGGGACAGGAGGCTGTTGCCGAACAGTTTCTAACTAGTGTTAGTCACGTGCACTTGTGTGGCTGTTATACATTATACTGTACTTAGAGTGAACAGCTGTGTATGCTTCTGTTCAAAAGTGGTGATTTTTGTCAGTGATAGTTGGCAAGAAATAAGCAGAAACTCAATCCAGAACTGTTTTGCTCACTGTGGTTTCAAGCTTTCAGGCTTGGAGATGCCGAGATCAGCAGCAAGTGAAATTGAAACTATTTCACTACTTCAAAAAGTTAGCAACTACAAAGGATTTGAAGGTATTGACAATCTTCTTGAATGTTACAATGAAGGTTCTGAAGGATGCAATCATCAAAAGCATTGTATGAAGGCAGTCCATTGTCTGCACTAGGTGTCTGCACTGATTTTGTTCACTTAGTCAATGTAAAGAACATGGCAGCATTCACTGGATGAATTCCTCTGTCAATAACTATTAGGAGCCAATACATAGTTTTATAGTACTGCAGCAGTATTGGTAATGCTCCAATTCACTCTGTACTTCATTTAAGTACATAATTAATTACTTAATTAAAAAGTTCTTTGTCTTTTCTATACCTTTCAAACTATTTCCATGAAACTTCAGCTAATTAGGGCAGCTGATTAATTGGCCCAAGATGTACTGGTCCTGGTATATCCCAATAAACTGGAATCCACTATACTGTGCATGAAATCAGGAATCTTGTATGCTTTATTAGTATGTCCTATCACCCTATTGACTTACGTTGAAATTTTCAGGGAACTATGGAGTTGGACCCATCAATCTCTCGGTTCATCAAAAATTCTTAGCACCCTATATTCATTATGTATATCCAATCTGTATTCAACTTGCCAAAATGCATCGTCTTACACTTCACACAAAATGCTGGTGGAACACAGCAGGCCAGGCAGCATCTATAGGAAGAAGTACAGTCGACGTTTCAGGTCAAGTCTCTTCATCAGGACTAACTGAAAGAACAGATACCACCCGAAACATCGACTGTACTTCTTGCTATAGATGCTGCCTGGCCTGCTGTGTTCCACCAGCATTTTGTGTGTGTTGCTTGAATTTCCAGCATCTGCAGATTTCCTCGTGTTTGAGTCATCTTGCATTTGTCAGGACTAAATTTCATCTGCCAAAGCTCCGGCCAGCTTTCTAACTGAACTACATCCTTTTGTAGCCTGAGGCAAACTTTAACACAACACCACCAGCATCTTGTATGTAATCCATGGACCTACTTGTCAGAGTTCCTACATTCACAAACAATGACAGGTAAGCTGGCAGATGACATGCATATGGTTAGTGATGTGGAAGTTATTTCTCTCAGAATACAAGGACATTCCTTTAGAACAGAGATGAGGCGGAAGCTGTTTAGTCAAAGTGTGGTAAATTTGTGGAATTCATTGCCACACAACTGTGGAGGCAAAGGCATTGGGTATATTTAAAGCCGAGGTTAATGGGTTTTTTGTAAGGTTATGGGGAAAAGGTGAAAGAATGGGGTTGAGTGGGATAATAAATCAGCCAGGATTGAATCGTGGAGCAGACTTAATGGGCTGAATGGCCTAATTCTGCTCATATGTCTTATGATCTTAAAAAGGGCTGCAGCAAGAGATTGATCAGTTGGAAAGTTAAGCAGAGTGTTGGCAAATGGAACTCAATCCGGACAAGTGCAGGGTGATGCGTTTTGCCATGTCAAATAGCACATATTGTATAGTAAATGATACAGTGAGTGTCAAGGAATGTTGACAAACAAATAGCTTAGTGTAGAAGAGATTCAAAAGGATATTGCCTGTATTGGAGGACCTTAGCTGTGGGGAGCAATCGGGTAGGCAGAATTGCTCTCCCTAGAGTGAAGAAGGCAGAAGAGTAACCTGATAGAAGCGCATAAGATTTTGAGAGGCAAAAAATATATAAATGTTCAAAATCTTTTAGATATCACAAACAGTAAAGATCCCAGCTCTAATTCTTTTAGAGTATTCTTGGGTCCTTGATACCTTGTTATCCCACCCCTGGGTCATTGAGTTCCCGAGTGTCACATCCCTGAATTCCTAGGTCTCTTGGTCATATATCTCCATCTCATGGTCCATATTGATTCCACTCTTTAGTTCCCTGCTCCCCCATCTATGTGCCCTTGGCTATTCTAGCTGTGAAACTCCAGGAATTGCATCTCTGGATCAGTAGCTATTACATCACTAGATCACATGTTATCCTGTCTCTAAGTCACTCATTATCCCTTCCAGTCTATCACTAATGATCACGTGTCTGGGTCACTACCTTGTGTGTGAATTTGACTATTATCTTTCCTGCAATAGCTGGCAGGTGCCGTAATGGCATCAGCACTGGACCTCGAAGTGAATGATCCCAAGTTCGAATCCAGTTGGCTCTTAGCACACTTTCTATTCATGCTGGCTTGAGTGTCGAGCTAGCAACTCCTCAGCCTCATAAAAACAATCAAATGCTATGGAAATGCCAAAAATGCCGCCTGATGTGCCACAGGGTACAATAAGGAGCAACACATCATTTTCTGCATATAACGTATTGCTCCGAAAGTACTTCACTAAATATAACAGTCATATTGCTCCAAAAGTATTTCACTAAATTTAAAATACTTTTGGACCTCCTTCAGTAATGAGAGCTTCTTCTTATAAATCTTTCCTGAAGCAACTATTGACATCAACAAAATGCTGGGGAAACTCTGAAGGTCAGGCAGCATCTATGGAGGGCAATAAACAGTTAATTTTCCAGGCCAGGACCCTTCATCAGGACTGAAAAGTCAACTGCTTATTTCCCTCCAGATTGACCTGCTGAGTTCCTCCAGCATATTGTGCATGTTGCTCAAGATTTCCAGCAACTGCAGAATCTCTTGTGGCGACTATTAATATACTCATCTGTTATTGATGTTATTGCTATGGAGACATCATAGCATTTAAGCGTACTGCATTGATACTGTGCAAATCAGTTTGATACAAAACCAATTAAATCAACAACTGAAGAAAGCTTTTGTTTACATGAGAGAAAAAAGAACATTGCACATGATGCAGTGAACACAAGAGAAAGGCAGCAGACTGGCTCACTGTGAAGGAAGCCCAGTTTTCCGTTAGTTTCCATCTGCTGTACAATTTGTTCTCATCAACAGCCATCTCCCAGGAACCTGTTAGATCAAGCTACAAAATATTGACGTTGTAGCTCTGCAGCTAAAGATTTTCCATCTTTAAGCAGCACACAGAAATGTCAAAGAATATTATTCCTTGCAAAGCCTCCCATTTCCTGACAAACTGACTCGAATGAAGAATCAATAATGGTCCGTGAGGAACGGCTAGTTCAGGATTTTTCACCAACCCAAACAGGATACATAAAAATAAAATGCACTAGATATTCTGCCAATCTATATCCACAACTACATAGCAAGCAAAGGTTATTTTTATCTCAAACCCCAGCATCCTCAGATATAAAATACAGTCAATTAAGCCACTCAGTAGTTACCAGGATCTTGCATAACACTTGTGTCAGAGAGCAAGCTACAGAAGATATTGTAAATCTGAAACAAATACTGAAACCACTGAAAAATCTCCGAGGCTAAAGAAAGACAGGGGAGACATGCAGGATATTTTGGTATAAAATAAAAAATTGCTGGAAGAATTCAGCAACTGTTTTTGTTTTGTAATATTTTTTTATTGAAGTTCATCATCAAACAAACATTTCCATAAGATGTATTTCAGACATTGTACATATATATCATATAATCATATATGTCACAGATCTCCACATTGTATTTATCTGAGGTATACACTTATAGAAGAGAGTGGAGAGAAAAAAACCAAGCAAAAGGAAAAAAACTATGTTCAAGTAGGGAGTGATCTTTTTTTTTACAACATATTCATTGATTTGTGAGAATAAAATCAGGCCTATGAGGCATTATGTAATTAAACCATTTTTCCCAGTTTGAATCAAATTGTTCCAGCTTATGATTAACAGATGCTGCTATCTTCTCCATTTTGTAAATGTCCATTGTAATTTCCATCCATGCATTTAAAGCTGGGCTCTCTTGTGATAACCATTTCCTAGTAAGAGACTTTTTACCAGCCATCAACAGTATATTCATTAAATATTTATCTCTTTTCAACCATTCTTGAGGTATATATCCAAAATA
Organism: Hypanus sabinus; assembly: GCF_030144855.1. Classification (NCBI taxonomy): domain Eukaryota; kingdom Metazoa; phylum Chordata; class Chondrichthyes; order Myliobatiformes; family Dasyatidae; genus Hypanus; species Hypanus sabinus. The sequence goes on from NC_082727.1 coordinate 44,714,000, forward strand.
TATGGTCTTACTCTCTAAGGGTATTTCACATTTAAAGATGTCTTGTAGGGCAATGTGTATCCCCCTGCAATCGTCTTTAATAACAGGGCAGTCCCAAAAAATATGATAATGATTTGCATTGTGATTTCCACAATTTCTCCAGCAAACAGGGAGGTTACTGTCATAATGGGATTTCTGAGAGAGTGTAATAAAATATCTTATCAAGTTTTTCCATCCAAACTCCCTCCATTTCTGTGAACTGGTACACTTCCATTGATACCCCCATATTATTGTCCATTCTTCGTTAAATATAATTATCCCTCCTTCCTTCTCCCATTTTGTTTTAATGTATGAAGTCGAATGTGTTTTAAGATTTGACAACCCCTTATGCACGCTTGAAATGGTTCAACTACCATTATCTGAATTATATGCTTTTCTAAAGAGCTCTATCAAGCAAGAGTTAAAGTTTTAAGACAAAGACCTTTCATCAAACTCGTCACTTATCCTGTGGAGAATACATGCTATTAGCTCTGATCAATAATTGCTGATTTAAAGTCATGGTTCATTTAAGAATATATCACATAACTGCTCTCTGGATTGTAACAATGTAAGGGAAACCAGTCTGTAAAAAACCCTCGAGTAAACTAGACACACTTTGTTTCAATTCTCAAGCTATACACTCTGCAATAGATTTCCTTATAAGCCAAAAATTCACTGACTACGCCTGTTTCAAAATATGGTTTATCTTCCCCAAGAAAGGAGATGACCTGAGGAATGATTCCAGCTTACCGAACTAGATATTTTATGGTTAGATTAGGTTTGCTGAACTCTGCTGATACAGAAACAAGAGGAAATCTGCAGATGCTGGAAATTCAAGCAACACACACAAAATGCTGGTGGAACACAGCAGGCTAGGCAGCATCCATAGGAAGAAGTACAGTCGACGTTTCGGGCCGAGACCCTTCTTCCTATAGATGCTGCCTGGCCTGCTGTGTTCCACCAGCATTTTGTGTGTCTACTGATATAGATAAAGATTTGCTTATTTTTGTCTCACAGACAATTTATTCATTTATTCAATGATGAAATCTGAAGTGATAGATCATGATTAAAGTGATAGCTAATTTTTGCTGTCAATGCTATGGATGATTTTTGATTTAATTCCCAGATACTTAACGGGCAGAGATGCTGGAATGGCATTGAATCTCCACAGGAGTTAACTGCCTCATCTTTGTCATCACCCGCTGTCCACGGGAGAGAAAGACTGGATTGCTTTGAAATATCCTTCACTGTTAGTTGATGAAAATTCAGTCTTAATGATCTCCTTACTGGGATGCCTATGGCACTGGAAAACAGAAGGCTTTCTGTTGAGTCAACTAATCCCAACCAGCCTTCTATTAGAGTTGCTGTAAATGGGAATTAGTGTCTCCAAGATAGGAACTGTGAGTGATAAGGTGTGTCTCCTGCTCCTAATTACTATGTAACTATAGTTAAGTTAATTTCAAAATATTACTCTAATACAAAGGAAGACACGAAAATGCGGGTCTAACTTTGCACACGTATCATGTGGTAGTGTGATGATGGATGCAATTTTACTTTGTGTATGTACTTTTGTAATTAAACAATATACACAATGTTACAAACCCCGTAACTGGGTCACTTACCAGCAAAGATAGAGACATCCGTTGAAGTCTGATGATACTATTTTTAACAGTATTTATTAGTAAAAAGACACAAAAATAATATCAATGCAAATATACAGATAATATACGTCATCAATACTAAATCTAAAAGTGCGGGTATAATAATCATCAATAAGAAATACGCTCTATTGTTGTCTAGGGGATAATGTATGGTCAGATGGAAATATAAAGTTCACTCAGTTCATGCAGGCTGCAGCCTTTGGGGACCGCTGGGTTTGCAATGGTTGGAGAGAGAGAGAGTTTGGGAGAAAAACTTCCCGATTCCTTTTATGATTTCGATCCGTCGAAGTCTCGTTGGTGTGTCCGTTCACTTGTGGCCTCTCCTTTAGCTAAGCCGTTCTTCTGTGGTGAGCCCGCCAATCCCAGGCAAGGGAAGGACGCACATGAGCCCCCCACCGGCTGTCGCTATTAAATGCTGTCACAGGATTTCTAGCGTTTCTCCTGGTGCGTCTAAAGGGTTTGTTCCCCAGACCCTCTTTTATCCTTACTCACAGGGTCTCAGATGTCAATCAGGCTGGGATGAAGCAATCCCTCAACCAGCCCACTCTGGTTGTCCCCTGAGGAGCTTCAATGAATAGTACAGTACTCAATACACAATTCCGTCTCCAAGAGACAATAGCCGTTATCAGTGGTTTTGTTTCGCTGAGGCCAGGACACATTCCAAACCTTGTGGATTCTGCATGTCTCTCTCTCATTTCCTGGGTCCCAGACCTGAATTAATAGCAATCTTGCGATTCTCATAAAGGAGGGGGCGACTTTGTACCCTTTGGCCCCTCAGAGTTGTGGCACATTCGTAACAACAATAACTCAAATAAAACTTTATTACAAAACAACTATCATGCTCGAAAGTCTTCACATGTGAGCGTTGGGCAAGGAGTACACTCTTCTCCTTCCCTTTGCACTATAAATTACAGCGGCAGAATATTAGATTCAAGTCAGGAATGGAAATTGTATCAGGATGCTGTTGTTATCATCAAACCTTAATTCAAAGTGAGTCAGGGACTTCAGCAGGAAAAGGAAAATCTAAGGAAGATCAGAATGTAGTCTTCACACAATATATATATATTCCTTTGACTTATTTTCCCCGCACTATCTGGACAAAGGCATGAACAAATTTAGAGCAAGTCAACTAAGTATTACTATACCAGGCAAAGAAATGTCGAACAAAAATATTGAATGTCTCCAACAGCAGTTTGAGAACTCATATCTTTAGATCAAGTTCATTGTACCCATTAACTCGGAACATATTTATATACAAGATCATTTTCATTTCAGGTCTAATCTCATTCCTACTGCAGCAACATTCATCTTTTAGTCAATTGTGTTTATTGAATTACTTGCTGGCATGTGTTTTTGCTTTTCTTGTTCATAGTAGGCCACAGGAGATTTGCAGACGGTATTCAGACATTAGGGATTTCCCCACACTCAGCATACTAGGATTCTGACATTTAAAAGTGGAAACTTAACCAGAAACCCAATTTAAAATCAACTGATAATCTCGAGCAGTGCAAAGAGTCAGACTGTGCTTTGTGGAGTTAATGAAACACATAGTCCTATCATTTTTTTGACCTGTGTGAAATATAACCAACATGGTGAATTAAAGGTGTGGCATTATGGTTTTCTTACAAATGAGTAGGAATAGTGTCAATTCTGTTAATTGACAATGTGCGTCCCAAAGAACAAAATCACTAAACAATTTTAACTCTTTGTAAATATTTCTATGAACTGATTAAGCTCTCGGAAGCTAAAGAATTATTTACTTAGTCTCTTTCAAAACTACGGAATGTGCCAAATATATAATCTTTTTGAACTGCAAGAAGTTTCTGCCCAATCAATTTACATACAGAAATATGTAATTTCTGTAAAATCCAATACAGAATCCAAACATGAGCTTTCAGCCAATAAACTCCCTTTGTTATTTTTATCTTCGGTATTGGCTGGTGACTGTTGCTGAGTGATGTGGAGAAGCCTGGGGCAAAGAGCGGGGTCCACCCTGCTATCAATCCACTCAGAGTCTTCAGCTCATCACAGCCAGCATCAACACACAGACAGAAAAGAAGCTAAAGATCAGTCCATTTAGTTGGTTTGAAGAATTTCTTTGAGATCCAGCAACTATTGTGCATAAACAACAGGTGTCTCAGGACGTAATGCTCCTTTCTAACTCAACCCTTCTCAGACTTCACTTCACTTGACCATTGTTATATCACTATCAAAAACACGTACCGTATGACCCCCATGCCCACACTTTGTAAAGTCTGATCACCGGGCTGTACTTCTACTTCTAGCATATAGGCAGAGACCGAAGACCGCAGCAGCAGTGGTGAGGAACTTTGAAAGGGAGAATAAAAGGACACTTGTGCATATCCCAGCAGCATCTGGGGACCTTGTGATCTTTGCCTCCAGAGGCAAATGTCAGAACATCTTTCAAGAGGGTAAACCTTTGCTAGGCGTCAGGCCCTGATGGTGCACCTGGTAGGGCTCTGAAAACCTGTGCTAACCAAATGGTAAGACTGTTCAAGGACATCTTCAATCACTCACTGCCGCAATTGGAGGATCCCACTTGTTTCAAAACGGCGATAATCATAACAGTGCCAAAGAAGAACAGGGTGAGCTGCCTCAATGTCTATAGCCCGGTTGCATTCACATATATTTTGATGAAGTGCTTTGAGAGGTTGGTCATGGCTAAAACCAACTCCTGCTTAAGCAAGGATCTGGACCCGCTGCAGTTTGCCTGTCAGCACAATTGGTCTACAGTGGATGCAGTCTCACTGGCTCTCCACTCGGACCATAGCAATGCCCACATCAGCCTGCTGTTTATTGATTACAGCTTAGCATTCACAACAGCAACCTTGCAGTCAATGTCAGTAACACCAAGGAATTGATTGTGGACTTCAGGAAGGGTAAGTTGAGTGAACACACACCAGTTCTCAATGAGGGATCAGCAGCTTCAAGTTCCTGGGTGTCAATATCTCTGAAGGTCTGTCCTGGGCCCAACGTATTGATGCCATGACAAAAAAGGCTTGACTGTACTTCATTATGAGCTTGAGGGCATTTGGTCTATTACCAAAGACCAAATTTGGTCTTGACAATGATAGCAAATTTAGCTTGAAGATGATAGTTTGAAGGTAGCTAGCAAATGATAGATTGAAGATAACAAATTTCTGCAGATGTACCACGAAGAGATTTCAAACTGGCTGCATCACCATCTAGTATGGAGGAGCCACTATACGTGATTGGGAAAAGCTGCAGACCTGGATGCTAGCCTTCCCAGCATCAAGGACAGCTTCAAACGGTGATCCTTGAAAAAGGTTGAATCCGTCATTAAGGACCCCCATCACCCAGGACTGGCCCTCTCCTCATTGTTACCATCAAGATGGAGGTACAGGAGCCTGAAGACACACTCAACATTTCAGGAGCAGCTTCTGCCCCTCCACTATCAGATTCTGAAATGGACAATGAATCTATGAGCATCAGCTCACGTTTACCCCCCTCTCTTTTTGTATTTATTTAACTGATTTTTATGTGCACATACACACATATATATACTACTTAATGTAATTTATATTTTTATTTTTATGTATTGCAATGTACTGCTGCCACAAAACAAATTTAATGACATATGTCAGTAGTATTAAACTTAAAATCTAGGAGAATACTGCATCTCTTCCTGATCAGTACAAAAAACCCTCCTGCTGCTGCTCTGAACCCTTTCATTTCTCTTCAGCTTTCTCCACCATTTCCACCTTCTCTCTGTGGTCCACAGTAAATTAAACATTTATCCTTCTTACATCTTTGAATCTCTAGGATTGTGAGCACACTGTGGACAACCTGATATACATTTTGTTATTTCTGTGTTAGCCGTATTGGATCTTTTGAAGGGACATATTCAGTTCTTCCGCACAATTCCATTCCCACTGAGAAAGAATGTCTTGGATAAAATGCCTTCGTAGAACACAATCCACTTTGTATGAATCTCCTTTATTTGCTGCACCTGTTTATGCAATAAAAAGCTTATCACCAACTGAAGCAGCGTTTAAAGTGGGCAGTTCTTTAAGTGAGCCATCGTCTCCATTGAGATGCTTTTTGTTGTTGTTTGTCCTTCAGAATCGAAGATGACCCCAACTTCTGTCAGGCGGAGGGTTTGTGACTGTGAGTCCGGAGGTGACTGGTGAGGCCAATCCGGGCCCTGAAAGCTCACCCACATGAGGGACACATGAGGGTAGATGCTGCGGTGGAAGTGGAGGTAGCTCGAGCCTTGCGCGCGGCACGTTTCCTCTGAGCCTCTGCGGTGCGGCTGATTTCTGCTGCATACACTCCTTTAGTGGTCCTGCTCCACTAGGTTGGGCGGTCCAGAGCAAGCGATTCCCAGCTACTGGGGTTGATGTTGAGGTCTTTGAGGGACACTTTGAGGCAGTCTTTGAAACGTTTCTTCTGCCCTCCAACTGAGCGCTTGCCCTGGCTCAGCTCTCCATTCAGCAGCTGTTTTGGTAGTCGACTGTCAGACATCCTGACGATATGGACAGCCCATCTGGCTTGGGCTTTCTGTAGGAGGGTGTAGACGCTGTGGGTGCTAGCCCGGTCCAGGACCTCCATGTCTGGGACTTTGTCCTGCCATCGTACATGGAGAAGTCTGCGGAGGCAGCTCAAGTGGAAGTGGTTGAGCTGTTTAGCGTGTCTGCTTTAGACAGTCCAGGTCTCGCTGGCCTAGAGGAGGGTGGTGAGAACCACTGCTCGGTAGACCTTCAGCTTGGTGGTAAGGCTGAGTCCTCTCCGCTCCCATACATTCTCACAGAGTCTCCCAAAGGCAGCACTGGCTTTGGCAATTCTGTTGCTGATCTCTGCATCTATGTTCACCGCTCGTGATAGAGTACTGCCCAGATAAGTAAAGCTGTCGACTGCCAGTAGCTTCTGCCCCTTTACTGTGATATGTGGTTCCTGGTAGGGCTTTCCGGGTGCTGGCTGGTACATAACTTCGGTCTTTTTGGTGCTGATTGTAAGTCCGAAGTTGTCACAGGCTCGTGAGAGGCAGTCCATTTCTCACTGCATCTTCTGCTCGGTGCTGGCGTTGAGGGCACAATCATCAGCGAATAAGAGGTCTCTGACGACAGTCTCCTTTACCTTTGTAACAGCCTGCAGACGCTAGAGGTTGAATAGCCCACCGCCAGTCCTGTATCTGACCTGTATACCATCCTGATAATCGTGGAAGGCATTATTCAGCATAGCAGAGAAGACCATGCTAAAGAGTGTAGGGGTGAGAATGCATCCTTGCTTCACACTGTTTGTCACTGGGAAGGCTTCTGACTCGTCACCATCATCCAAAACTTTCAGCATCATGCCATCGTGGAACTGCCAAACAATCGTGATGAACCTGCTAGGGCAGCCAAACTTCTCCATTATCTTCCATAAGCCATCTCTGCTGACCGTATCAAATGCCTTGGTCAGATCGACCAAGGTCATAAAGAGGTCGCTGTGCTGCTCTTGACATTTTTCCTGTAGTTGGCGTGCAGCAAATATCATGTTGACAGTTCCACGCTCTGCACGGAAGCCACACTGGCTTTCTGGGAGGAGACCTTGCTCAAGGTGTTAGAGAAGACGATTAAGCAGGACGTGAGCCAAGATCTTCCCAGCTATGGACAGGAGGGAGATGCCTCGGTGATTGTCACAAGACTGGCGGTTGCCTTTCCTCTTGTAGATGTGGACTATGCTGGCATCTTTCAACTGTTGCGGGACCTTTCCTTCGTTCCACATAGACTGGAAGAGCTCAGTCAGCTTCTGCATCATGAATGGGCCTCCTGCTTTGTAGACTTCAGCAGGGATTGCATCTGATCCTGGTGCTTGATGGCTTTTCTGACTTCTTCTTCTGTGGGGAGGTTGTCAAGGTCCAGGTTGATCTCCACCTGAGGTTGGTGAGCAATGGCGTCATCATTGATTTCGGCAGGGCGGTTGAGGACCTGGTTGAAGTGTTCAGCCCATCTCTCCAAAATCTGCTTTTTCTCTGTCAGCAGCCGAGTCCCATCTGCACTGAGGAGGGGGGAGGAGCCAGAGGACTGGGGTCCAAACACAGCCTTCAAAGCTTCATGGAAACGCTTGGTATCGTGACTGTCTGCGTAGCCCTGGATCTCATCGGCCTTATTGCTGAACCAGACATCCTGCATCTCACAGAGTTTCTTCTGCACTTTCCGTCTTGCACTGGCGAAGGCATCTATCTTTGCTTGTGATGTGGGATCGTTCTGGTGCGCTCTGAACAGCTGATGTTTCTCTGACAACAGTGCCTGTATCTCCTCTTCGTTCTCATCGAACCAGTCTTGATGTCTGCGGATTGCTGGTCCGAGGTGTTCGAGAGCGGTAGAGTAGACTGCATCTCTGAAAGCCGTCCACTGCTCTTCATTGCTGGTGTGGTCATCCTGGGGTGTGTCAAGCAGCCGGCTATCTAGATCTTCACGAAATTCTTCTGCAACTACGCTGCTCTTCAGCTTGGAGACATTGAGCCTCTTTGCAGTCTTCTGACCTTGGGGTCTTCTTACTTCCAGGATGCGAAGTTTAATCTTGGACACTACGAGTTGATGATCCATCCAGCAGTTCGCACTTCACATGGCCTTTGTCACTCTCACGTCTTGCCAGTCCCTCTTTCTGGTGATGACATAGACAATCAGATGCCAGTGCCTAGAGCGGGGATGCATCCAAGATGTCTTGTTACGGGTAGGGAGGCAGAATAGGGTGTTGGTGATGACAAGGTCATGCGTAGCGCATGTCTTGAGGAGCAGCAGGCCATTGCTGTTACACTTGTCAATACCATGTCTTCTAAGAATCCCTTCCCAGGTCTGGTAATCTGTCCCCACTCTGTCCCCGAGGACAATAAGCTTCTCTGACTGTGGGACTGCTGCTATGAGGGCGTCAAGTTCTTCATAGAAATTATTTTTGATGTCACCTGGGTTGGTCATTGTTGGGGCATATGCGCTGATCAGCGTTGCACTCCTCTTATTGCCAAGTGGGAGCCGAAGCGTCATCAGGCGATCATTGATACCCTCTGGAAGCTTGGCAAGTTTACGAGCGAGGCGGGATTGGATGGCAAATCCAACACCAGCCTCTCATCATACAGTGCTGCTGCGACCGCTCCAGAAGAAGGTGTACCAGCCACCACATTCTGTAAGCTGGCCCTTGTCTGCTAGGTGTGTTTCACTGAGTGCTGCAATGTCCACATTATAGCGGGCTAGTTCTTTGACGACCAGTGCTGTTCTTCTTTCTGGTCTGACAGCCTTGGTGATGTCAAGCAGAGTTCGCACGTTTTACGTGCTAAGATTGAGCACCTCCACTTTGGTCTTCTTTGTAGTTCGACCGCTGAGTGGGACCCCTGCCAGCCGCGGTGTGCTGGCCAGGGTAAGATGAAGCAGGCTATGTCTGAGGCACCTTTTCTAGCCCCTTCCTCCATGGAGGTGAGCGGAGCGATTCCTAAAGAGGACAGCTCAGCCACCCAGGGGGCTGCCAAACTCCACTGCTGCTTCATTCCGACAGAGAATGACCCAATGCCCTGGGCCGCCTGTGTGCAGGTTTGTGACTACAGCTTCCAGTGTATCCACACCTGCTGCTTCGCCACTCGCCCATCGCCACAGGACTTGAAGGTTTTTAGCGGAATGGGTATGGGGTGTCAGGGAGAGGTAGTACCTCTGACGGGGAACACGTCGTGCTCTCTGAGTAGTTTGTCCGCATTGGTCCTCACCTGACACTCAGCTCTCACCAGTGGTTCCTCGGAGCTGTTTGCATGCAACAGCGGCCACACCCCGGGCAACGGCTTCGACTGGCCGGCAAAACCTGGTGAGAGTAGCCGGTGGGCCTCAAAGCCTCGGTGAGTTAGGGCTTGTCTACCTACGCACGTGAAGACTCAATTTGGTGGACTATGTGGAGGAGACCACCACTTGGCGGTCCAACGAGTAGAAAGGCGGACCCAGCAAAGCGTTGTGGAGTGCAATCAGGGCACAGTGAGACACGTAGGACACTGCTGGCCATCCACTGCATTCCGACTTATCTCCAGCCGTCTCGACTCCGTCCTGCAACTGGATACAGATAGGTTGGGACAAGAGTGTGAGGCTGACGATTTGTGCAACTCTCCCTCACTTTAATCCAAGTCAAGCGCAAGTCACGACTCCAAACCCATTCCAAACCCATTCTGAGATGCTTTACAAGGGCTTTTGAAGGTTAATTACTTTTGGTTAAGGAAATATGATCTTCAGTTTAGAGGCAGCATGAAAGCAAATCCCTCTTTGACTTGGCAAGTCATTGGACAATGAAAGTCAGAAGAAAGCAATTGGAAAACCTTTCTTTATGAATTATTATTAGGTTTCCAGTCATGTAATGTAATAAAGGAGCCATTTTAAGCTAGTCCTGCCTAGCCTCCAGCTAAACCCCTTACCAACTACACCTCCACCCCCCCCCCCCCAGTACTAAGTCCCAGATGGAGTCAGAGATCATGCTCTTTCCTAGAGTGTCAATCATCTTGAGGTCTCCTGAGTTCCACTGATCTGGGTGCAACAAAATGATTCTGCAAAGCTTAGACTCGTTGGGTACAGAATTTAACTGCTAACTCAAAGCACTGGAGATGCTACCCTCTTGGCTTTGTGATAAAGGAGAAATTTTATTGGAAAACCAGCAGACATGTGAACAACTTGGCAACAGGTATGCATTTATGTAGGTTTGACCACCCTCCAACCTGGAAGAATTAGAGCTGGCAACTGCAGCAGTAACTGCCAGTTAGCAGGTCAAACACCTGCACTCTATGAGGTCTACTAAGATTTTCAATTAGACATCAAAGTATCCTGTCACCAATGTTCATTTAATTAAATGAGCAAATGTGTTAAAGTCTATTTATAGTCCAGTAATACAGTGCCAAGAAAACATGTTTTTGACATTTACGTTACAAAAAAAATGGAAACGCTCAGGAAGTCTAGAAGTATCCCTGACAAGAGAAAGTGGGTTAGATTTCAGATCAAAGACCCTTCCTCAGGACTTGAAAAGAGGGAAAATGTTTGTTTTAGGTTGCAGAGAGGGTGGGGAGAACTTTGGATAGAGTAAGATAAGTATCTCGATGAGGTGAGACGAGAGTTGTCATGGTGATAAACCAATACTTCCACCCACATTTTCTTAATTTAACCCTGACTATCGGACCATTGGTAATCAATGATAATGGTAATTAAAATAGAATGTATTGCAATGAACTCATTTCCTTCAGAGAGAAACATCAAAACTTTATGAGGTGGCTGACTGCTCCTGCCAAAAACATTTTGTTTTTTTCTACAGTGGTCTTCAGTTATCTGTTGAGGATGAGGAAACACAAATTGCATCAACATGTTTATTGAAACTGAACTTTTGTTTGTGTTAGAACCTGATGCAATGAGGTGATAATGACCAGGAAATAATGGAAATCTATGCAAAGTTTACATATTTACATAAAAATGCTGCACATTTCTAGATCATTATCACCTCATCCCATAATGTTCCTACACAAATAGAGATGTTCAATTCCAATGAACACATGGAATCTTTGTCTCATCATCACCATAAACAATAGAAGCCCCTGGGGAAAAATGAAGTGTGTTTTTTCAGAGAACACTTTCTCAGATTGCTCAAGTGTCCCAGCTCAGTTTCAGCCAACTTGCCAAATTCCACATCTAACCAGTAAAGTACAAACAAGCTGGATGACCTCAGCAGGTTGGGCAGCATCCGTTGACATGAGCAGTCAACAGTTGCTGCATGACCTGCTGAGTTCATCCAGCTTGTTTGAACGTGTTGATTTGACCACAGTATCTGCAGTGTATTTTGTGTTTACTAACCAGTAAAGTACCTGTCATCAACCACACAGCACAGCCACATTGCTGATAATTTAATGAGGAGAATAAACTCAGACATTAAAATTTGTATCTACAACCAATATCAATAACAAAAATAATTTTATTCTAGCTTCATCTTCCTTCCTTTCCAGCCCTGATGGAGGGTTTTGGCCCGAAACATTGACTGCACTTTCTTCCACAGACACCTACTGGCCTGCTGATTTTGTGTGTTTGGCTCGGATTTCCAGCATCTGCAGGTTTTTTCTTGTAACTGTTTTATTTCTCTTCATCGGTGCTGATTTCATCCAGCATTTTGCATGTCCTATTACAATACCATATTTGCAATGTATGGGTTACATTTTCAATAAGTTGTTCTCTCCTTCGATGTTTTAAGATGTCCAGGTGCAGTTCAATTTTCAACCAATTTCACAATGAAATAACACGCTTCTTCTAATTGCCCCCAACTCGACTTCAAGATTCAGGGTTACTTAATGTCCTTCCCAGTATACAAGTGTAAAGGAGAATTAAATAATTGTTACTCTGGATCCAGTGCAGATAAAAAAGAACACAAGATAAAGAACACACGCTAGAGGCAAGAAACATGTTGTTGATGTTGGGGGAGTCCAGAACCAGAGGCCACAGTTTAAGAATAAGGGGTAGGCCATTTAGAACAGAGTTGAGGAAAAACTTTTTCACCCGGGTTGTATCTATGGAATCTATGGAATGCTCTGCCTCAGAAGGCAGTGGAGGCCAATTCTCTGGATGCTTTCAAGAAAGAGATAGATAAAGATAGCAGAGTCAAGGGATATGGGGAGAAGGCAGGAACGGGGTACTGATTGTGGATGTGCTGGCTTGAAGGGCTAAATACCTACTCCTGCACCTACTGTCTATTGTCTATAATTTAAAAAAATACAATAAATATAAATACAGAAGATAGTTTGTTTATATATATATATTGATTGATTGATTGATTGTATGTCCATAAAGTGATGCTAGGCACAGGAGTGTCCATATATATATAAGGTGACTGGCAGGAAATAATAAAGTAGTGGTTGGGTCATGGTGGGGTGGGTTAGTGGGTGGAAGTGATGATCAGCCTTACTGCTTGGGGAAAAGTAGTTGTCTTTGAGTCTGGTGGTCCTGGTGTGGATGCTGCGGAGCCTCTTCCATGACGGGAGTGGAACAAACAGTCTATATACGGGGTGTGTGGGATCCCTCAGGATGTTACTGCCCCTTTTTCCGCATCTTTCTGTACATATGTCCTTGATGGTGGCTCAGTGATGTGTTGGGCAGTTTTGAGTACCTGTTGTAGAGCTTTCCTATCCTTTGCGGTGCAGTTTCCCAACCCCGCTGTGATGCAGTAGACTAGGATGCTCTCTACTTTGCATCTGTAGAATGACACGAGTATTGATGCGCATAATCTAATTCCTTTCAGTCTCCTCAGAGAGTAGAGTTGATCTTTCCTGATCGAGTAGAATGTGTTCTGGGACCATGAGAAGTTTTGCGAGATGTGCGCTCCAGGAGACTTGACAGCAGTGATGTAGCTTAGACAAGTAACTGATTGATTAGGAGATCGAAACTGGAAGCTTAAAATCAGAGAGGCACAGTTTTGTCCACCTAAATAGGTAATGCATTCACAGATTTTTTTACAGAGCAAACACGAGGAAATCTGCAGATGCTGGAAATTCAAAGAGCAACACACACAAAATGCTGGTGGAACACAGCAGGCCAGGCAGCATCTATAGGGAGAAGCACTGTCGACGTTTCGGGCCGAGACCCTTCGTCAGGACTAACCGAAAGGAAAGATAGTAAGAGACTATCTTACTATAGTATAAACAGAATCAATCCAGGCTTTCTAAAAGGAAGACTACAGACACTCAGGAGAAAATGAAGTGGAGAACGCTGGGAAAAGAGCAGGGGAAAGTGATGTTGTGGATAGTGTAGAAGGTTGTTGTACATCACAATGGGACATTGATAGGATGCAGAGCTGGGCTGAGGAGTGGCAGATGGAGTTCAATTCAGAAAAGTGTGAAGTGATACACTTTGGATGGTTGGACTTTAAGAAAGAGTTCAGGTTTAATAGTAGGATTCTTAACAGCGTGGGGGAACAGCAGGATCTTGTGGTCCACATCTATAGATCACTCAGAGTGGCAGCACAAGTTTTTAGGGTGGGTAAGACCCTATGGTGTGTTGCTTTTCATTGGTCGGGGGGATTGAATTCAAAAGCCACGGGGTAATGTTACAAATCTATAAAACTCTGTATTGACCACATTTGGAGTATTGTGTTTAATTCTAGTTGCCTCATTATAAGAAGTATGTGAAAGCTTTAGAAAGGGTGCAGAGGAGATTTTCCAGGAAGCTGCCTGAGTTAGAGAGCATGTCTTATGAAAATAGGTTGAGCGATCTAGGGCTATTCACTTTGGAGTGAAGGAGGATGAGAGGTGACTTGATAGGCATGTTCTAGATGATGGTAAGCATAGATAGAGTGCACAGTCGAAGACTCCTTTCCAGAGTGGAAGTGACGAGGGGGTATAACTTTAATGTGTTTGGAGCAAAGTATGGGGGGGGGAGGGATATCAGAGGTAGGACTTTTACCCAGAGTGGTAGGTGCATGGATAGAGGCAGATAAATTAGGGGTGTTTAAGAGACTCCTATTTGGGCATATAGATGAAAGAAAAATGTATGACTATGTGGAAGAGAAGGGTTAGATTGTTCTTGGAATAGGTTAAAAGGTCAGCACAACATCATGAGCCAAAGGGCCTGTACAGAGCTGTACTGTTCTATGTTCTATGTACTGACATGCCAAATCTATAGTTACAGCTTTTACAGCACAGAAATCTCAGCTTGTTTAGTAATATTTCTGTTTAAATGAACATACTTTGGTGCAACTCCTTAGTATTAGATTACAATATGAGATTTCTTTCACAATATATCATTACCTATAGACATCAGGAAGTATGAGATCCTGTTTTGCAAGCTGAACCTATAAAATAAGAACAAGTATGCAGTGTCAGTACGAGGTTCAAATATATTGACTCACTTCTTGTTTCTGATTGGAGGTGTTATTTTTCAAAATATCTGCAAAATCATTTTGATGTTCTTTATAAATGTACTGATAGAGTCTACTGTTTTGTACAGCTATCATTATTCTGCTTAATCATTCCTAGTTAGAAATCCTGTTCATAATTATATTTATTTTCAAATATCTGTGCTTAATTTATGCAAGTACTTGACATTTTAAGATTGTCTTTATTGAGTCCAACACATGGTTTCCTTGGATGCTCAACATGTAAGCAAAAGGGCAAGCAAAGCCATGGTGGAAAATATTCCCTTTGTTTTTCAAAGTTCACAGGTACATAGAGTCACAGGTTCATAGGATCATGCAGCCTTGCCAATTATGTCATTATTGACCATCAAATACCTGTCTATAGCAATCCCATTTACCAGTTCTTGGCTGGTTGCCTTCTGTGCAATGGCAATTCCAATGCTCATCAAGATGTTGCTAGAATATTGTGAGAATACTTGCACACACTATCATCTCTGGCATTGTGGTTTAGACTCCAACCATCCTCTCGATCACTGCCCTTCCAAACCTTTTACTCCTTACTTAAGTCTATGGCCTCCTGTCTTAAACACTCGCCATCAGAAGAAAAACCTTTCTATCTACCCTATTATCACTCTCATAAATGTATATCGCTCTCAATTTAATGTTCGGCCTCCTCTATCCCAGGGAAAATAAAGCCAGCCATTCCAATCTTTCCTCAAAACTGAAATGCATAATCATAGGCAACATCCTATGCACCCCATCCAGTGCCACCACAGTCTTCCCACAGGGTGATGGCCAGGTCTGAACACAGTCCTCCAGTTGTGATCTACTCATTGTTTTATAAAGTTGTACCATAACCACCTTGCTCTATGTTCTGTTTCCTGCCTAACGAAGGCAAGTCTCCACCACCTTATCTTCCTGTACAGCCATCTTCAGGGATCCTGGGACACGTCCACAAATCTCCTCTATTTCTTATTTCCCCTTATGTCCTTACAATTCATTATGCACGTCCTACCTTGATTAGCGTCCCCCAACATTAACACTTATCAGGAAAACTTTTTATCTGCCATTGTTCTACCCATCTTACCAGCTCATCAATATGATCCTCTAGCCTACAAGTATCCTCCCACTATCAAGAGCAATATTGGTTTTTATATTACCTGCAAACTTATTGATCAGACTTCCTACATTTGTATCCAAACTGTTAATATATGTAATGAATAACACCGATCTCTTTGGCGCACCAGTGGTCACCTGCTCCCAGTCACAAAACTAATCATTCTCCTTGTGCATCATATTACCATGCCAGTTTTTGATCTAATTTGCTAACCTACCCTGGATCTCTTGGGCTTGGACGTTTTTGACCAGTCTCATGTGTGGTATCCTGTCAAAGGCCTTACTAAATTCAATGTTGATCACATCAAACACACTGTCCTCATCAATACATTTTGTTAATTCTTCGAAAAATGAATTCAAATTGTTCAGACAGGATCTCCTACATACAAAATTCTCCTGACTATCTTTGATGAATCTCTATGTACCGGCATATATTTCCATTTTTGATACCCTTAGATTCCAGAGTATACAAAAGAGACATATTGAGTTGAAATTCTCCCTCTTTTCCTTCTGATTCATGTCTGGTAATTGAGTATTTCAGGGACAATCAATAGAATTGACCTTTGGCAAATTGGCCAAGTGCGGTTTGCCTCATTTAGTAATCATTAAAACTGATGGTGCAGCAAGAAGTATGGAAATATATTACGTTACAATAATCCAGCCAATCAATCCATGCAAAATGTAGACATTTGTAGACAAAATGTAGACAAGAGACCCAGAGATCGCTGGGGCTTGAATCTGGAGCAACAATCAGTCCACTGGAAGAACTCAGTGGGTTGAGCAGCATCTGTGCGAGAGAAGGAAATGTTGACATTTCGGGCCGACGTTTAGACTCAGGAAAAATCAATATTGTTGCAATCACACAAAAAAATTGAGGAGATAAAGCAATGACATTAAAAAGGCCATCAGAGAATCTCCGGAACAGTAAACTGAAGACGTAAAATTTTGACGCAGATCCTTATTGAAATGCTATTGTATTGATTTCAACACTTTACAACTACATGGAACAACAATAAAGAAACCTCAACTTCAAAATTCTTAATGTAAGTGGAACACACACCATCTGTGTTATATTGCTTGGCTAGTTATGGTTGCCAGTCATATAGTATTAAACACCTGCTGTCCTGCAAACGTGTGCATTGTCTGTCCAATATATTTCATTATAGGGTATGAGAAGATGGGATTTATTTACAAGGCACTTTATTGGTTATAATGTGCTCTGGGATGTCATGACATCCAAAAGGATGCAGATAACTGCCTGTTGAAACTGACAGCCATATCAATCTCACATACATTTATTTTGTTCATGCTGAGGCCAGTATTTATTATCCATTGCTAAAATAACTGGTCTACCCTACCATTTCAGTAAGGACGACAAAATTCCTCATCTGACTGGCAACAAACAGTAAATCGGATTTGTTTGTTTTTACTGCACACTGGAAGTTTTGCCATCTGAAACTAGGGTTCTGTTCTGGATTTACTTCATAAACTTGAAAGTGAGATTTCCTAGTTTGTATGGGGTAATGTGATCTCATTTCTCCAGAGCAGTAGTTACTAATCTAGTAATTTAACTACAATGATCCCAAACTACCATGTCTATTTAGAAAGTCATCCAACTTTTTAATTCAATGTCAATTTAACAATGCAAATCACAACCTCTCTTTTTGTGTATTGCTTCATTTTTCACACAGTAACCATTTGTAGGAGTGTCCAAGATTTCCAAAATTTATTTGGGAAGAATTTGTGCACAATTTCTTACTTTGATCTGTTCAAAGCAAATATAAACACACATTTCCTCTAAATTTAGAATAAAATGGCTCCTTCATTTTGTTTTTTATTAATTTAATTTGTATATATTAATTATTTAATAAATAAATAATAAATCATTTAGAATTATTAATTTTATTAATTTCTAGAGAATAAAATTAACAAAGTGGCTTCTTATGTCCATTTAGACCTTGGAGCTCTTTGAAATAACATAATCCTCCCTTGTCTCTATTGTGTTCTAGAAGAGGACTATGTGGGCAGGAGATCCTGGGCAGCATCTAGAGTAGGTTACATGGTTGGCACAACATTGTGGGCTGAAGGGCCTGTAATGTGCTGTAGATTTTCTTTGTTTCTATGTAACTGCTTCTTTCCATGCATTGCTTGGTTTTTGCAGATCCATGATGGGTATATTGAACGTCATACTGCACACTGTACTGTTAATTCTCACACCATTTTTAGTTTGAGGACATTCCACCATTAGCTTTGCATCAGCATTTCAATTTACAAATATACTTTTGAGTAAGTGAAATTCAAGCATCTGTATCCTCGAATGTCAATACAAGTTTAAGAAAAATAAACAACGAGGGTAAACAGTTTGAAAGACTACGCCACAAGAAAATGCACTGTGCCTACTGTTCGAACAATATAGATCAATATGGTACTACAGACATTGCAATTTAAACAAACTACAAGGCAACTGCTTACACACCATGATATTGAAAACTGAAATACTGTGGAGAAATACTTGAAAAGCCCATATGCTGATGAAAGATTAAGATGATTAAAGCAAAAGATGCATTACTTAAAATGAAGGTCGATCCTTTAATAGCGAAACGGATCGACTTTAAAAATCATAAGACAGCTGACTGAGTGTTACTGACATTTAAAAAAACACAGAGAGCAAAAAATAAATCTAGATCAATGGCAACTAATGAGTTTGCCTGAACTCAAAGAGAGTTTGGGGAAGAAATTCATATGTGCACTTTCATATCAAATAAGCAATTTAGTGTGTCAGGTGTCTGTTGAAATCCCCACCAAAAATTCAGTTCATTTTTAATTACTGGTGTGAAGGACCTCTTCAAACGCCAATTCCAATGGCAAGAAAAATTTGAGTGGATTCCCCCAGTCATGCTAGTTTTCATTGGCATTAAGTCTTATTTATGCCTTTGGGCCCCAATTTACATATTTAAAGCAGGATCCCTTGGTTTTAGGCAGATGCTCTTGGCAAACATTAAAAAGAGCAGTTTAAAGTTTAATTTTAGATGAGACGATTGACTGGCTTTAAAACAAAACACAATTATGCCACCCCAACAAGGTTTGAGACAAAATTTTACGTTGCACAACTCTCCAAGAGAAAAGAATATTAGCGACTTGGAACGGAACAATATTCTGTGTATTCCTGCTTGTTTTAGCACCAAAGAGAATGTTAACTGCTGACTGCTTTATTTACCCCATCATCTTTATTTTGGTAATACACAGTATTCCCTCTCCAAAACATCGGCAATAGTCAAACGCACACAATCCACACTGAGACATTCAGTGTCACTGGTCTGTGATACAAAGGCTCCCATTACTTGCAGAGTAATTAGAGTATAGTAACCATTCCAGTGTGAATAATGCTATTTAAAGGGTCAATTGTCAAACTGCATTCTTTGACCTCAATGACATTTGTGACAAATCTCAAACACAACCTCAGGCATACCTTAAACATAAAAGATTCTGCTCCTTCAAAACTTCCTAAATGCTGGGGAGACTAGTACCCATGATGGAGCTGACTGAGATTACAACTTTCTGCAACTTATTTCAACCCTTTGCAGTGCCCATCCCCATACCAGATGGTGATTCAGACAGTTAGAATGCTCTCCATTGTTCATAGAACCATAGAACCAGGGAACATTACAGCACAGAAGGGTCCTGACGAAGGGTCTCGGCTGGAAACATTAACTGCTCCTTTCAACGGATGCTGCCTGACCTGCTGAGTTCATCCAGCCTGCACCTGGACCATGTCCCTCCATACACCTCTCATCCGTATACCTGTCCAAGCTTTTCTTAAATGTTAAAAGTGAGCCCGCATTTACCACTTCATCTGGCAGCTCATTCCACACTCCCACCACTGTCTGTGTGAAAAAGCCCCCTCTAATGTTCCCTTTAATCATTTCCCCCTTCACCCTTAACCCATGTCCTCTTGTTTTTTTCTTCCCTTTGCGGTGCAGACTCGAGGGGCCGAATGGTCTACTTCTGCACCTATTGTCTATTGTTTATTGTCTAGCCTCAGTGGAAAAATCCTGCTTGCATTCATAATTTTATATACCTCTATCAAATCTCCCTTCATTTTTCTGCACACCATGGAACAAAGTCTTAACCTATTCAACCTTTCTCTGTAACTCAGATTCTCAAGTCCCGGCAACATCCTTGTAAACCTTCTCTGCACTCTTTCAACCTTATTAATATCCTTCCTGTAATTTGGTGACCAAAACTGCATCAAATCTTTGTATCATCACCAATTTGCCACATAATCATCCAGATCATTGATATAGATGACAAATAACAATGGATCCTGTGGCACACCACTAGTCACAGGCCTCCACTCAGAGAAGCAATCCTCCACTACCACTCTCTGGCTTCTCCCATGGAGCCAACGTCTAATCCAATTTACTACCTTACCATGTATACCTAGTATTACGAACCCCGTAACTGGGTCACTTACCAGCAAAGATAGAGAGGACCGTTAAAGTCTGATGGTACTATTTTTAAAAGTCTTTATTTATAAAGGGGCACAAAAATAAGATTAATACAGACATTCAGATAAAATACGTCGTCAATACTCAATCTAAAACCGCGGGTATAATAATAATCATCAATTAAGCAATAGCTCTATCTTTTGTCTAGGGCAGGGGTCGGCAACCTTTACCACTGAAAGAGCCATATGGACCCATTTCCCACAGAAAAGAAAACACTGGGAGCCACAAAACCCGTTTGACATTTAAAGTGAAATAACACTGCATACAACGGGTTTTTTTTTGCCTTTATGCTATGTATAAACAAACTATAATGTGTTGCATTTATGAAATTGATGAACTCCTGCAGAGAAAACAAAATTACATTTCTGCATGCAACAAAAACATTTTGAACTCCGAAAAAAAGATGTTGGGTTGAAGGTTACTCCATAGTTAGCCTACCTTGGATCGAAAAATTAAAAGAAATCGCGCACTGGTGGGTGTCAGACATTGGCAGTGGTGACGTATATTAATAGCGATAAAAAACACGTTGTAGTGGTGTGCTACACGCAGCGCTAAAATAACAACACTGCAGTCAAAGATAACTTTATTCGAACTAAACAGCCTTGCTTTAAAGCCTCCCTCAACCCGACCCCCGTGGGCGCGGATGCTCCAAAAGGCACGTACTCACAAACCCCCGTAGGCTATCTCCCTTAGCCGGAACGGTGGCTAATTGTGAGCCGGTTCGGATGTGCCAGGAAATGGGGTCGCCACAACGTTTTATTTATATTGTATAAGATCACCATAATCTTCAAATTTCAAATTACATTTCAAAAACTAACAAACTAACATAAAATACATTTTAATTAAATACTCATAATTTATTTTCCAAAGCCACGGAGAGCCGCAGCACAGAGATGAAAGAGCCGCATGTGGCTCCGGAGCCGCGGGTTGCCGACCCCTGGTCTAGGGGATATTGTATTGTCCGAAGGAAAGATAAAAGTCACTGTCCTTTCAAGCTGCAGCTATTTGGGTTTAAGAGAGATGGTTTTAAACTTGCCCGGGACTTTTATGAGGCCAATCCATTGCGTTGGGGGAGTGGGTTCCCCGTTGTTAGTTCCAAGTCATTTTCTGTGGTACCAGCCACCAGCCCCCAGGCAAGGGAACCGAACGCACGTGGCTTCCTTCAAATGGCTTCCAGCTATTACGGGATCGCTAGCGTTTCTTCTGGTGCATCTGAAAGGGGTTGTTCTCCCAGACCCTCTTTTATACTTCCTCACGGGGTCTCAGATGTCAATCAGGTTGGGATGATGCAATCTCTCTCTCAACCAGCCCACTTTGCCCGAGGGCTTGCACGTAGCATAGTCCCCAATCCACAAACGTGGTCTCCAGGAGACAATGGCCAGGTCTCTCTCTCTCATTTCCTGGGTCCTCTGATACAACCTAATAATGCTCTTGCGATTCTCACAAAGGAGGGGGCTCCCCACCGCACCCTTCGGCCCCTCAGAGCTGTGGTGCCTTCATAACACTAGTGACTGAATCTTCCTAACTAACCTCCCATGCGGGACCTTGTCAAAGGCCTTACTGAAGTCCATGTAGACAACATCCACTGCCTTGCCTTCATCCACTTTCCTTGTGACCTCCTCAAAAGACTCTAATAGATTTGTTAAACATGACCTACCACACACAAAGCCATGTTGACTCTCCCTAATGAGTTCCTGTCTATCAAAATACTTGGAAATCCTATCTCTTAGTACTCCTTTCAATAATTTACCTACTACTGACATCAAACTTACTGGCCTATAATTTCCCGGATTACTTTTAGGGCTTTTTTTAAACAACGGAAGAACATGAGCTGTCCTCCAATCCTCTGCCCGTGGATACCGGTATTTTAAATATATCTGCCAGGGCCCCTGCAATTTCAACACTAGTCTCCTTCAAGGTCTGAGGGAATACCTTGTCAGGTCCTGGGGATTTATCTACTCTGATTTGCCCCTCCTCCTCTTCAATTTGTTTAGGTTCCATGACCTCACTACCTGTTTGCCTTATTTCCATAGACTCCATGCCAGTTTCCTTAGTAAATACAGACACAAAAAACCCATTTAAGATCTCCCCCATTTCTTTTGGTTCCATACATAGCCGGCCACTCTGATCTTCAATGGGACCAACTTTATCCCTTACTATCCTTTTGCTCTTAATATATCTGTAGAAGCTCTTTGGATTATCCTTCAACT
The DNA here is from genome assembly GCF_030144855.1 of Hypanus sabinus. NCBI lineage: Eukaryota > Metazoa > Chordata > Chondrichthyes > Myliobatiformes > Dasyatidae > Hypanus > Hypanus sabinus. Next base: position 44,736,380 of record NC_082727.1, read on the forward strand.
TGACCGCCAAAGCAACCTCATTTCTCCTTTTAGCCCTCCTGATTTCTTTCTTGAGTTGTTTTTTTGCACTTTTTATACTCCTCAGGCACCTTATTTGCTCCCTGTTGCCTATACATGTCATACATCTCTCTCTTCTTCTTTATCAGAGTTTAAATATCCCCAGAGAACCAAGGTTCCTTATTCTTATTCACTTTGCCTTTAATCCTGACAGGAACATACAAACTCTATACTCTAAAATTTCTCCTTTGAAGGCGTCCCACTTACCAATCACATCCTTGCCAGAGAACAACCTTTCCCAATCCATGCTTTTTAGATCCTTTCTCATTTCTTCAGATTTGGCATTTTTCCAGTTTAGAACCTCAACCCGAGGACCAGATCTATCTTTATCCATAATCAAGTTGAAACTAATGGTGTTATGATCATTGGAACCAAAGTGTTTCCCTACACACACTTCCGTCACCTGTCCTAACTCATTTCCTAATAGGAGATCTAATATTGCTTCCTCTCTGGTCGGTACCTCTATATATTGATTTAGAAAACTTTCTTGAACACATTTTACAAACTCTAACCCATCTAGACCTTTAACAGTATGGGAGTCCCAATCAATATGTGGAAAATTAAAATCCTCTACTATCTCAACTTTATGTTTTCTGAGGTTGTCTGCAGATTTACTCCTCCAATTCTCACTGACTATTGGGTGGTCTATAATACAACCCCATTAATGTGGTCATACCTTTCCTGTTTCTCAGCTCCACCCATATGGCCTCGGTAGATAAGCCCTCTAATCTGTCCTGCCTGAGCACTGCTGTAACATTTTCCCTGACTAGCAATGACACCCCCCCTCCCACCCTTCATCCCTCTGCCTCTATCACGTCAGAAACATCTAAACCCTGGAACATTAAGCTGTCAATCCTGCCCCTCCTGTAGCCAAGTTTCACTAATGGCTATACTATCATAAATCCATGTGTCAATCCACACCCTCAGCTTGGCTGCCTTCCCCACAATACTCCTTGCATTGAAATAGACACACCTCAGAAGATTATTACTTCCACATGCAAAACTTTTATTTGTGTCTTTGCATGAACTTTTAACATCATTTATTTTCACCCTTGCTCCACTATCTGCTCTGTCACTCTGGTTCCCATCCCTCTGCAAATCTAGTTTAAACCCTTCCCAATAGCACTAACAAACCTCCCTGCAAGGATATTGGTCCCCCTGTAGTTCAGGTGCAAACCGTCTCTCTTGTACAGGTCCTACCTGCCCCAGAAGAGATTCTAATGTTCCTGAAGTCTGAAACCCTGCCCCCTACACCAGTTCCTCAGCCACATGTTCATCTGCCAGAGCATCCTATTCTTACCCTCACTGGCACGTGGCACAGGTAGCAATTCTGAAATTACCACCCTCGAGGTCCTGCTTTTTAACCTCCCACCAAGCTCTCTATACTCACTCTTCAGGACCTCCTCACTCTTTCTTGCTACATTATTGGTACTGATGTGTAGCATGACATCTGGCTGATCACCCTCTCACTTCAGAATGCTGTGCACGCAATCAGACACATCCCTGACCCCGACACCCGGGAGGCAACAAACCATCCAGGAGTCTCTGTCATGACCATAGAACCTCCTGTCGGTACCTCTAACTATTGAGTCCCCTATCACTACCGCTCTCCTCTTCTTCCACCCTCCCTTCTGCACTGCAGAACCAGACTCAGTGCCAGAGATCTGGCTGCCGCAGCTTGTCCCGGCTTGTCCAAATCAGTATACTTGTTGTTGAGGGGAATGGCCACAGGGGAACCCTGCTCTGCCTGCCCTTTCCCCTTCCATAACGGTAACCCAATTACCTGTGCACTGCTCCTTTGGCGTAACTACCTCCCTGAAGCTACTATCTATAAAATCCTCATTCTCCCAAATGATCCAGAGGTCATCCAGCTCTTGCTCTAGTTCCCTAACGCGGTCTATTAGGAGCTGCAGCTGGATGCACTTCTTGCAGGTATCGTTGTCAGGGAGGTCTCCCTGACTTCCCACATCCTGCAAGAGGAGCATTCCAACATCCTGCCTGGCATTCTCCCTACTCTAAACAAACAAAACAGAACTGACGGAAACCTACCCTCATCTCTGCCTGTTCACGCCGAAGCCTGTTGAGCCAAAGCCGTCCCACTCTGCTCCCTCTCACTCCACTGCCCACTCTCAACACTGCCCACTGGATATGGTGATCGACTTTTTAAACCTTTGGTGCTCTATGTCACATGCCTGCGCAGTCTAGCCTCTTTTCCTCAAGCAGTGTAAAAAAAATGGTTTCTCTCCGAGATTTGTTTATTCCTTCACTCCGGCCTCTCGTTCCGATTTCATCTGTAGAAATTTATCAGTGTCTTTGGTGATGTACCACATCTCCTCAAGCTCCTAATGAAGTATAGCCACGGTCATATCTTCTTTGTAACTGCGTCAGTATGATGGGCCCAAGATGGATTCTCAGAGATATTGACACCCAGGAACTTGTACTTGCTCACCCTTTCCACTCCTGATACCCGATAAGGACTGTTGTGTTTTCCCTTGTCTTCCCCTTTCTGAAGTCCACAATCAATTCTTTGGTCTCACTGACGTTGAGTGCAAGGTTGTTGTTGTAACACCACTCAATTCAGTAAAAGGTGTACTGTATTTATAACATGACTGCACCTTTGGGTAACAATTTCTTAGTAATTCTAATTCCTTAGCCAATTTTTACCAAGTGGATTTAACCTACATCCAGTTATAATGATACCCGATCTGCTTTGATTAGAAGACTGGAGCGCACAAAAGTATATTATAAACACAAAAATTGGAAATATATTTGAAAATGTTCTTAGTTTGTTATCAGTGAAAAATAATGACTAATATTTGTTTTTTTAAAGTGCTTCAAGGGTGTATTTAACCAAATATTTCAGCTATGAGTGAGCTATCTCCATTGATGCCTTATTAGGAAATGGAATTGGGGAAGAATTGAAAATAGAGCTTAGTTAGCAGTTTGGACTCAGTTACGTGAGTTGCTAATGCTAACAGCAGTCATTTTAGTCCTCCCTAAAAAAGATCCAAGCATTCAGTAATCATTCAGACAAAGCATTGTACAAGATCAGAGCAGATGGGTTGTGTTACTGGACCACACATGTAAAGTCTAAGGATCCATTCCTGAACAAAAATTTTTCTTTCTGTATTTACTGTAGAAATTTTCACTACTAAGTTGAGCAGCATTTGAAATCACCACTTTTAACTTATATGTTGTGTCACATACAGCATCAGGATATATCTGGGGAAATTAATTAATTTAAAAACTTAATTCCACTTACGAGATTTCAACAGCAAATTCACCATTATAAGGTGTTTTTCAAAATGGAAAAGTATTAGAATCTGCCCCTGTTACTGCTAACTCATTGGAAAAGTCTAATATTTATCTTTTGGGAAGAAGAACTTGAGATTTGGTGAACACACCTGCTGCTCTTGCATCTATCAGGAAGATACACTCAGCGGCAACTTTACTAGGTACACTTGGACACCTGCTCGTTATCTAATCAGCCTATAATATGGCAATAACTCAATGCATACATGCTCAAGGAGTTCAGTTGTTGTTCAGATCAAATATCAGAATGGTGAAAGAAGTGTGATCTAAGCGACTTTGACATTGGAATGATTATTTATGCCGGATGGGGTAATTTGAGTATCGCAAAAACTGCCAATCTTCTCGGATTTTCACACAGAACGGTCTCCAGAGTTTACAGAGAATGGTGTGAAAAACAAAAAAACATCCAGTGATCAGTAGTTCTGTGGGTAAAAATGCCTTGTTTATGAGAGAGGTCAGAGGAGAATGGCCAGACTGGTTCAAGCTGACAGGAAGGCAACAGTAACTCAAATGACCATGTATTACAACAGAGGCATGCAGAAGATATCTCTGTATGTGTAGCACATTGATCCTTGAAGTGGATAGGCTACAGTAGCAAAAGATCATGAAAATAATCAGTGACCCCTTTATTGGGTACAGGAGATACCTAATAATGTGACCACTGAGCTTAGGACAACTTTCTGACTGTTTTAGCATGTTAGCTATGAACTTTTATCTGTAATGCTGGCAAAAAAATCTACCAATTTAAGCAATTAAGACAGCATTTGATCTTGCCTCGGTGCCCTACTTTTTGTATCCTCAATAAACCGGAATGGGACCATGGAGAGGTCGAGCTTTGAAGGGTGAGATGTGAATGAGATCTTTGGATTGTGTGAAGTGAGACACTGCATTGCATTCGAATATTTGAGTCAAACATGACAGTTTAGTTTCAGGAGCTTGTGAAGCATCACTCTGGGACTGACAGTTTCACAGTTGGGGTTATGAAAACAACATTGCCTGCAGGATCTGGCTGGTTTTGCTTCCTTTCGCTGTCAGATTATCTAAATCGATAAAGCCAGACTACTGATGTGAAATGTACATTTCTGCAGAAGCCTGAGACACACCTGGTCACACACACACACAATGCTGGAGAAACTCAGCTGGTCAGGCAGCATCTATGGATCAGAGTACAGTTGAAGTTTCAGGACTGAGCTCTGATGAAGGGTCTCAGCCCGAAACGTTGACTGTACTCTTTTCCATGGATGCTGCCTGACCTGCTGAGTTCCTCCCTCATTGCATGTGTGTCACTTGGATTTTCAGCTTCTGCAAATTTTCTCCTGTTTGCGATTGGACAGACTTGGTCACTGATTTTTATACCAAATAAACTCTACTTATAATAAAAATTATTTACAAGAATAAACTGCCTTTCCATTCTAACATTCACAGTGAATGTGTTAAGTAGAGTTTTAGTACATTCCATTAAACCAATAGCACCCTTGCCAATTGTGTGGTTCCCTGGGGTGGTACACTACTATAATAATTGAGGAGCTTCCTCGGCCAAACTTGCTCCTCCCTGACCAGTGGCAGAAGAGCCCTTTACTGTGGTTGTTCCTCACAGTGCCCTGGCGCTGGCTGCACCAAGTTTCAGTGCGTCCCCCAGCACACACTTCCACGGCCAGTTGGCAGCATTCCTCCACGGACATCTCAACATGCTGGCCAGGCCTACAAGCTTCAGGCAGACCAAAGAGCATTTATCTTTGGTTTACCTGAAACACTTGGTCACTGATAGATCTTCATTCCTGACCTTCCTCTTGAAAATAGGTTACTGACCCAGCCTTCAGCCTTACCCAGATGCACAAGAGTGGGCCCATTCACAGTGGTTACAATCATGTTTCATAACCCCATCAACGCACTGAGTCAAATCACAATCAACATTCTCTCTCTCTCTCTCTCTCTCTCTCCCTCCCTCCCTGACCCCCCTCAGGGTTAAAATGCCACCAAATTTTGTAAAAACAAATACAAATACAAAACCTAGACTTGGTAAAATGGCTGCAGTGTAAATAAGTAATTAGGTTATTTATCATTTTATTGGGAGCTGCTGATTGTGTGAATTTAAAATCGGTAGAAAGGTAAATTGGTTTATAAATGTTCCATCATTGAGGTACAGTGAAAAACCTTGTTTTACATGCATTCTGTACAGATCACTTCATTACAACTGTGCATTGAGCAAGTACAAGAAAAAAATAACAGAAACAGAATAAAGTGTCACAGTTACAGAAAAAGTGCCGTTCAGATAAATAGCAAAGTGCAAAGCCACAATGAGGTAGATTATGATCTCATTGTATTATGGGACCATTTAACAGTCTTATAACAATGACAAGGACAAGAGGCTGTCCTTGAGCCTGGGGGCACATGCTTTCAGGCTTCTGTAGCTTCTGCCCGATGGGAAGGGGAGATGGACAGTATATGTGAGATGGATGGGTCTTTGATTATGCTGGCAGCTTTACCAAGGCAGCAAGAAGTTAGAGAGAGTTCATTAAGGGAAGGAGAGCAAAGTCAATGACTCTCTGTAGTTTCCTGGTGTCTCAGGCAGAGCAGTTGCTGCACCAGGCCATGATGCTTCTGGATAAGCTGCTTTCTAAAGAGTATGAAATAAAAATCGGTGAGGGTCAAAGAGGATCTATCGAATTTCTTTAGCTTCCTGAGGAAGCAGAGACATTGATGCATGTTTTTGGTTTTGGCATCTACGTGGTTGGCTCAGGACAGGCAATTACTGATGTCCAACCATGTCAACCTCAGCAATACTGATGTATACCGGAGCAGGAGCACCATTCTCCTTCCTGAAGTCAACCACAAGCTCTCATGTTTTGCTGACATTAAGGAAAAAATCAAACTCTAAAACTCAAACTGAAAATTCAAAATACTAATACGCAAAGTATGTGGTAGGGTTATCCTATTCAGCGGCTAGTGTGCAGAACAGTGACCTCACAGGACAGAACATCTGGAAGAAAAGATGTAGCTGTGGGCAGTTGGTTTTGACAAGGTCAGCGAACTCTTTTAGCTGAATTCACTCTGTTTTTGCCTGATGTACACTTGCGATGGATTAATGCCCAAGTTAACCCAGCTGGTTACTTTGCCCCTCTAAGATCATGGGTATTGATGTCAGTTTTAGTCAAACAACTCCCATCGATCTCATAGACAAGGCCAGAAACTGGTACCTTTTGGTTTGCCCTGAGCTCTGGATTTAATCCAGGAACATAACAGGCCCAGAAGTAAGGTTCGGGGGTGGAGTTTCAAGATGGCGATGTAAACATCTGCCTTTTAGGCGCTCTTCATTTTTTCAACTATAATCACCCTTTAATCAAATCTTTTCGAATTTAATCATATGTTGCTACTTCTGATTAACTTTTTTTTTCCTAAAACAATATTTGATCTAATCTTGTCAAACTTAAAATGGCTATAAGCAAGAAATTGTCTAAGGATCCTTTTCCCGTCGACATAATTTCTAATCTTCTGGATGCTAAACTTGCGGGTTTGGAAGGCAGATTAGAAGGTAAATTGGGAAGTAGACTGACAAGTTTGGAAAATAAGCTTACCATGAAAATATCTGAACTTGAAGAAGCTGATAGATCGCTTGAAACTAAACTTCAATCGCAGGCATCAGATATTCAGCGGCATGAAGATAAAATCACGACTCTTGAAAAATCAATTTGTGAAAAAGTACGTACAATTGAAGTGCTGGAGAAGAAGATTGAGTCAACTGCTAAAACTATGGATCAGTATAAGTTTAAAATTACTGATCTCGAAAACCGATCTCGCAGACAGAATTTGCGTATCATCGGATTTCCCGAAAAAGTTGAGTCCGGTGATTTAACTGAATTTTTCTCTAAATTATTGTGGGAAATTTTCGGTGATGAAGGTTTGCATAATAAACCTGTTATCGACTGCGCTCACAGAGTTGCGAGATTTTCGGCTGTGTCTGGTAAACCACGAGCGGTGATTGTTCGCCTTCATTATCCTCGGGAGAAAGAGCTTTTAATTCGATTAGCTCGTAAAAAAGGTATGATCTCTTACAATACCAACACATTTCGAATTGTTGAAGATTATTCATATGAAGTAATGAGAGCGAGAATCGCTTTTAAACCAGTGATGGCAGAGATTCACTCGATTGGACTTAAACAAGCTTTAATGTATCCAGCGAAGCTTAGAATTACGTTGAACGACAACAGTCAACAATTTTTCAACACTCCGGAAGAAGCGAAGAAATTTGTTGAAGAATATCGATCTTCTAGTGCAACTTGAACTATGTGTTATATTGAAGATTTTTCGGAGAGAGGATGCCATCTCATTTTAAGTTTTAACCTATGAAGCTGGGTTACAACTTCTTATCCTGATCTACGGGATGTCGTTTCTTCTTCCCATAAGACTTTGCTTTCTATAAACATTTATTTGTCTGCCTGTACTTAGAAATGGGACGAATGTTTTGAATTTTTTAGTCTTTTTTTTATATATTGTAGTGTCTATTAAATCTTTTTTTTAATCCTATTTTGATAACTCTTTTTTATTAAATTTTTTTAAATAGATTGCTGAACTTACATTTATATTTTGTAATATGGCTTTTTCAAAATGTCGTTTCTTCTTCCCATAAGTCTTAGCTTTTGAAATGTCATCCTTCTTGTATTTGATCATGGAATTTTTTTTTAAAGGTATATTACACTTTCAAATTTTAATGTTCATACTTTTTTATTAATGATTGTTTTATTATATTAGTTTTTTCATTCTGACTGATATATATTTTCTTTTTGCAACCCTATATTTTAATCTGGGTGTTACATAGTTTTTTTAAAATCTTTTTATGGAGCTGCCATCTTGAAATGGGGGTAATGTTAGTATTAGATTATGCGCCTGCCGCTTGGCTTTCTTTCGAAGGGTGGGGGGAGGGGGTAGGGATCTTTTTTCACGCTTTTGCTTTTTATTTTTTTGCTTTTAGTTTATGGGCCGACTTTAAATTATTAATATTGTTGAGATGTCATGTTCTCCGGTTGCTCCTGAATCAATTTTCCTTCTTCCTGAATTATGGGTTATGTGTCTTTTTAACCTTTTATGATACACACAACTAATATTGGCATGATGGATAAATCTATTAACTTTATCTCTTGGAATGCTAATGGTTTAAATCATCCGATTAAACGTAAAAAAATATTTAAAGTATTTCATAGATTGAACGCTAATATTATTTTTGCACAGGAGACCCATATTAGGAGGGAGGATAATCAACATTTTTTTAGGTTCTGGCAGGGTCAACAATTTCACTCGAATTGTACCGCCAAAATTAGGGGTGTGTCTATTTTTATAGACCCCTCAATTTCGTTTACACATCATGAAATTATTTCTGATCCACAGGGCAGATTTTTGTTGCTAACTGGCTCACTTTTTAATCGAAAAGTGGTTCTAATTAATATTTATGCTCCAAACTTTGACTGCCCTGAATTTTTTAAACGTTTATTTACTTCCCTTCCTAATCTAAATGAATATATGTTGATAATGGGTGGAGATTTTAATTGTTGTTTGAATCCTTCGATGGATAGATCTAAACCTATTCGAACTCTTCCGAATAGATCAGCCTTACTTATTAATTCTTTTATGGTCGATTCGGGAATTACTGAAATATGGTGGTTTTTAAACCCTAAAGATAAAGAATTTTCATTTTTTTCACATGTATATCATAGTTATTCTAGAATTGATTATTTCCTTATTGATCATCGTTTATTAACAGATGTTACTGATTGTAAATACGATTCTATTGCCATTTCGGATCATGCACCTTTGAAGTTATCTATCAAAATCTCGGACTCTTCCATTAATACTAGATCTTGGAGACTCAACGCTACTTTGCTTCAAGATCCAGAATTTATTACCTTCATAAAACAACAAATTGACTTATTTTTTTCAACAAACTATACCGAAGAGATTGATAGAGGAATACTTTGGGACTCCTTCAAGGCTTTTATCCGTGGACAAATTATCTCATATTCTGTTGGTAAAAGAAAACAAAGATATTTAGATATAGCTTTATTGGTAGATAAAATTAAAGAAATTGTTAAGATTTATTCCGTTACTCCTACCAAAGAACTTTATAAGAAGAGAGTTGAGCTTCAAATGGAACATAGCTTATTATTATCTTCTTCAATTGAGAATCAATTAATCAAGACCAGGGCTCAATTTTATATTCATAGTGATCAAACTGGTAAATTGTTAGCTAATCAATTAAAAGCTATTTTGACTAAGCGACAAATTATTAAAATTCGTAAACAAGATGGTAATTTAACTACTGATCATAAAGAAATCAATAACACTTTTCAAGATTTTTATAAATCTTTATATCAATCAGAATTTGATGGTGACCTGTCCATGATGGATAATTTTTTTAACAATTTGAATATTCCTAAACTGATAGATGAAGATCGTAGCTTGCTTGATGCTCCTATCTCTATGGCCGAAATAAGAGAGGCTATCTCATCAATGAATTCAGGGAAAGCTCCTGGCCCTGATGGTTATATTGTAGAATTTTTAAAAACTTTTTCTTCTTTGCTTTCCCCTTGGTTATGTGAAATCTTTAATGATGCGTTTGCTAAGAAGAGATTACCTCAATCTTTTTATGAAGCTACTATCTCTCTAATTCTTAAAAAAGATAAAGATCCTACTTTATGTGCATCTTATCGCCCTATATTATTAAATGTAGATTCTAAGATTCTTACAAAAATTTTAGCCATTAGATTAGAAAAGATACTATCTCAGATTATTTCAGAAGATCAAACTGGTTTTATTAGGAATCGGTATTCCTTTTTTAATGTTAGAAAATTGATTAATATAATTTATACTTCATCACCCACAACTCCAGAATGTGTTATCTCATTAGATGCTGAAAAAGCTTTTGATAGAGTTGAATGGACATACTTATTTAATGCATTGAGAAATTTTAATTTTAGTCCTAATTTTATATCATGGATTAAATTAATTTATTATAAACCTGTTGCTTCTGTTCTTACAAATAATTATAGATCCTCTTTTTTTCAATTATCTCGTGGTACGAGACAAGGTTGTCCTTTAAGTCCTTTATTATTTAATATTGCATTAGAACCTTTAGCCATTGCTATTCGTGAATCTCCTAATATTTTTGGTATTACCCGTAATGAGAAGTTATACAAATTATCACTTTATGCTGATGACTTGCTGTTATATATTTCTGATCCTGACAGGTCTATTCCCGCTATTTTATCCTTGTTGGCTCAATTTGGTAGTTTTTCTGGTTATAAATTAAACTTAGATAAGAGTGAATTATTCCCCTTAAACGCGCAAACCTTATTGAATGACAGGATACCATTTAAAGTTGTTACTGATAACTTTATCTATTTAGGTATAAAAATCACCAAGAAATATAAAGATTTATTTAGACTGAATTTTTTACCTATGCTTCATCAAATTCAACAACTTACTACAAGATGGTCTCCCTTATTCCTATCATTAGTTGGTCGGATTAATGCTATTAAAATGATGATTTTACCAAAATTTTTATATTTATTTCAAGCCTTACCAATTTTTATTCCTAAATCTTTTTTTGACAACATTGATTCAAAAATTTCCTCATTTGTGTGGCAAAATAAAAACCCCAGGTTAAGTAAAAGGCAATTACAAAAATCTAAAAAAGATGGTGGTTTAGCTTTACCTAACTTTATTTTTTTACTATTGGGCAAATAATATTCGTAACCTAACGTATTGGAAATTAGATTTGGACTCACCATTGTGTCCACAGTGGGTAAATTTGGAATGCAATGAGGTAAAGGGATATTCTCTATTCTCCGTTCTTGGTTCATTTCTTCCTGCTGATTTAGTTAAATTCAATAAACAGATATCTAATCCTGTTATCAAACATACACTACAAGTTTGGTTTCAATTTCGTAAGTTTTTTACTCTGAAAAACTTTGTTCTTGATAGCCCTATTTTACTTATTTTTTTTCAAACCTTCATTGACAGATCAAGCTTTTAGCATATGGAAAAGGAAAGGTATAAAATGTTTTCGTGATCTTTTTTTTGAAGGTACTTTGATGTCTTTTGACCAACTTTCCAACAAATTTAAATTACCTAAATCTAATTATTTCAGATATTTACAAATCAGAAATTTCTTACATAAAGTTCTACCATCTTTTCCCAATTCAACTTCAATGGATTTCTCAGATTTGATTTTTACCTTTAATCCTTGTCAGAAGGGATTAGTAGCTTTTATTTATAATATGATTATGAAGATACAACCAGAAATATCAGATAGAATTAAACAAGAATGGGAAAAAGAACTTCGATACAATATATCAACAGATAAATGGGAAAATTTTTTACAAATGGTTAATTCCTCTTCTATATGTGCTAAACATGCTTTAATACAATTTAAAATTGTACATAGAGCTTATATGTCTAAAGATAAGCTTGCTCGATTCTATTCTCATATTAACCCTCAATGTGACAGATGTCATTCAGAAGTGGCTTCATTGACCCACATGTTTTGGTCATGTCCCACTTTACATAACTATTGGAAGGACATATTTGTTACCATTTCCTCAATTTGGAATATCGATTTACAACCTCATTTTATTACTGCAATTTTTGATATACCAAATGAGGATGGTAATCAGTTTTCCCCTTCAATCAGACGAATGATTGCTTTTGTAACATTAATGGCCAGAAGGTCTATATTACAAAACTGGAAAGAAGTAAATCCTCCTACCACGTCTCAGTGGTTTTCTCAAACTATTTCTTATCTGAGCTTGGAAAAAATTAGAAGCACTATTTTTGACTCATCAATTAAATTTGAAGAAACTTGGGGACCGTTCATTCGACATTTTCATATGAATTAATTTGGCCTTTTTCAGACCTTCTGTCTGCTTATTCTTGTTCAGGTATGGAGTTCCGGAGTTTTTTGACACTATCATATACTTATAAACTGTTATTATTGCCCATGTTAGTTTAGTTTAGTGTTTTTTTTCAATATATATTCTCTTTTATATATTTTCAAATTTTTTTTCCTTTTCTTTTGACGATTATTTTTGTTTTTTTCATATATAATTATATAGACTTGATTGATTAATGTACCTTTTTTAATATTATTATCCTATTATTAATGCAATTTCAAGTCTATTGTATTTATAACCTATTCATTATTATGTTATGTTTTTTTATATATATATATATGAAACTCAATAAAAAGATTGAAAAAGAAAGAAAGAAGTAAGGTTCAGGAAATTTTAAATTTCTAGCATGGGATCAAATGTGTGTATACTGGCTAGCTTCTTGCATTATGTTTCTCTGTAGCATAACGTACTACGGAAATGTTCACTAGCAATGCAAAGAGGATCTCTGGCTGGTTAGTCAGTAAACTACACTATTTTTCTTCAGTGGAGGCTTGTGAGTAGCACTTTATTTCTTTCAGTGGGAAATGCCAGCTAACACCAACCAGCTAAAAATAGGGCAATTAGTTGCCTAGATATTGATTGGCACTTGTATAGCCAAATGATTAGAGCTGTTAGTGGCTGGCCAAAGAACACTTGTTCAAAGGTTTTGTTTGTTTTCTCATTCACAGGATGTGGAGGTCATTGGCAATGCCAATATTGACCTCTAAAATGGTCCCCAATAAATGGCTCTGAAGTAGGCTTTGCTAGGGTTTCTAGTAGCCCACACAGGTAGTGTCTAGATTAGCACTGATTTTGACTCAATATGTGTCAGTGTGTCAAGGGGGTCCCAAAAATTAATCACACGTTTTATTTCACCCAAAGTAATTGCACAGTTTTCCTTTGCAATTGATCCAGTTTATAAACAAACAAGAGAAATTCTGCAGATGCTGGAAATCTAGGCAACACACACAAAATGCTGGTGGAATTCAGCAGGCCAGGGAGCAAACTTGGAAAAGAGTATAGTCAGAATTTCAGGCCGACACCCTTCATTGGGACTGGGGAAATAAAGATTAGGGGTCAGAGTTGGAAGGTGGGTGGAGGGGAGGAAGAAACACCAGGTGATGGGTGAAACCGGGAGTGCGGGGGATGGGTGAAGTAAAGCGCTGGGAAGTTGATTTGTGGAGAAGGGGAAATCTGCTAGGAGAGGACAGAAGGTCATCGAAGAAAGAAAAAGGGAAGGAGCACCAGAGGGAAGTGATGGACAGGTAAGTAGATAAGGTGAGAGAAGGAAATGGGAATGGGGAATGGTGAAGGGGGTGGGGGCAGGGGTACATTAGTGGAAGTTTGAGAAATCGATGTTCATGCCATTGTTGTATGCCATCTGGGAAGCTACCCAGATGGAATACAAGGTGTAGCACCTCCAACCTGAGTGTGGCTTCATCACGACAGTAGAGGAGGCCATGGACTGACATGTTGGATTGGAAATGAGGAGTGGAATTAAAATGGGTGGCCATTGGGAGATCCCACTTTTTCTGGTGATGGGAGCATAGGTGCTTGGCTAAGTGATCTCCCAATCTACGTCAGGTTTCACCAATATACACTGGGCCACACTGGGAGCACCGAATACAAAGGATAACCTCAAGGGTTGCCTCACCTGGAAGGATTGTGAGGGGCCCTGAATGGTAGTGAGGGAGGAGGTGTAGGGGTAGGTGTGGCATTTTTCTGCTTACAAGGATAAGTGCCAGAAGGGAGATCAGTGGGAAGGGATGAAAGGACAAGGGAGTCACATAGGGAGTGATCCCTGCAAAAGGCAGAAAGTGGGGAAAGGGCAAGATGTATTTGGTGGTGGGATCCCGTTGGAGATGGTGGATGTTACGGAGAATTATGTGCTGGTTGTGGAGGCTGGTGGGGTGGTAGGTAAGAACAAGAGCAAACCCATTCCTGGTGGGGATGCGGAAGAATGGGGTGAGGGCAGACATGCGTGAAATGGAAGAGGTGCGGGTGAGGGCATCGTTGATGTTGTCGACAGGGAAGAAGAAGAACACCTCCTTTGTTTTGGAACGAAAAGCTTCATCCTGAGAGCAGATGCGGCGGAGACGGAGGAATTGAGAGAAAGGGAAAACAAATGACTTTACACAGCAGGTAGAAATATGAACCATATGTTGTGCCCTGAATATACAGTAAGGTCACAGATTTATCTCTTTTCAAGTTGGACAAACAACAAGGACAATACTGCTTCAGTATTTTTTGTGTTTTGAAAATATCAAGTAAATGTCATTGTCATATGCACAAGTATGGTGAGATCCAGATAGAACATGCTTGCAGCAGCATCACAGGTACATAGATACCGACAGCCCACAGAATATACATTATAAAAGACAGTGAAAGGAGGGAGAGCAAAACATAGTGCAAATGAAAGTCACAATCAGAGACAAATCCATGGTGGTGCAAGGTCATCCATAGTATTCCACTGGTTTATTAGGCTTAGGGTTGTACCAGTTAGTTCAAGATCCTGATGGTTGTCAGAACGTAAAAGCTTCTGAACTTGGTAGCGTGGAACTTCAGGTTTCTGTCCCTCCTCCCAACAAGAAGAGGGCATGACCTGGATTGTGGGGGATCCTTGACGACAGGCACTGCCTTCTTGAGCCACCGTAAGGAGGGTGACATACTACACAACGATAAAATGATATCATGTACCACGAATGACACAATTCACAGCAGGAGAGAAAGGAAATTTGCTCCTAATGGCCAGTAAGTAATGCTATGGAACACAGAATGGCTCCCTCACCATGCATGCAGTTAGTCTCCCGGAACTAGAATCTATCTGGTGTGCGTTATACAAAACCAAAGTGATGCAATATCCTTAGTCTGCATACTCCAATGTAATCCTCTTAATAGGCTCCCATTTTATTTAGAGTATTTGGTGAGGCAATGGCCTGTCAGGTTCAGAAATCATGGACCTCACAGTGGCAACCTTACATACCCTAGTAGTTTGTAGTAACATTGCCTCTAAAGAGACATATTGATGCATAATTTGGCTGTTGGTCAACACACTTTTCAGAGGAAGCAATATGATCACATTCAGTGTAACTAACTGCAGCTGAATTTGGACAAGGGAATTATGGAGGGTGTGGTCAAGATGTCCTATTAGTTACTTATACTTAAGTAGTAGGAGTTGATTGGAGTGTGAACAAAACAATCTAAAGGGATTAAAGAGAGGATAAGATTGAAATTGGGAAATACAGAGATAGCAATCATCTTGTAGAACCAAGGATAAGAGCTTTTTTCAAGAGTAAATATTGAAGTGAAAAAAATAGGGAATGCTCAGAAGGTCAGGCAGCATCTGTAGAGAAAGAAATAGTGAAAGCTTCAATCCATATATTTTAACATTAAATGGCAAATAACTAAAATTACTTAACTATCATAACTAACCAATCATTTTTGATTATCAATCATTAATGTCAATAAACCTCCAGGAAATTTTCTTTTATCATCTCTAGCTTGGTCTATTGTTCATAAAATGAAAAATAAAAAAAATCATAAACAATATACAAGAAGATGTCCATACCAATATTTCAGGAAAACAGGGATCTCTGTAAGGTTTTTTTTATGTGGATAATCAGCTATTTGATTATTTTTAAACACATTGTAAGAGAGAAGGATAGACTGATAATGAAATAATTTACATACAAGAATTTTTTTGTTGGGTGATTTGGATTTTTTTAACCCCAAGCTCAGTTTTGTTGCTGAAATCTCACAACAGAGCAAAGGGGTGCTGGTTTCATTACCAGGGTAACAGAAAAACTGCAAGAAGTGTGTAATAATGTTATTTTTTTGGAATTTCTTTCCATCATGGCATCATCAGAATTAAAAGATTGAATTTTAATTTTCTGCTTTAAAACCAAGTAAATCTATTCTATTTTTGCCTCTGTTGTGACATTGTACCTAATGAAACAATGCTGTATTTTCCCATTGACAAACAGCATTGGGTTATCTGTTCTGCTCTTCCCATTGGAAAGTCTTCCAAAAGCAAGTGGACACTATTCATCTCCTATCCAGAGACTCACTTTATTAACTCAACTATCTCCTGCCCCAACCACATCATCCTTTGACCAGGAATGAAATGGAGACTTGATACAGGTCTACCAGCCTCTCTTGCACCACTGCTGGAGGGAGGTTCCTGTGTTCGAATGGCCTCCCTCTCCCTCAATGCTGTTGGATGGTGCTGGAGTTCTGGATCTTGGGCAAGGTTTAATCAACACGGTTTAGTGTTCTGGACTCAAGTTCACATTATGAAGTGTGTCTGGTTTCAGCTTGTTCCTTTTCTTGTTGCTATTTTTGGCGATGTTGACTGGGGCGGCCTGCAGATAACGACACAGCATTATGAATTGAATTGACTTTGTTTCTTACACCCTTCACATACATGAGGATTTTTATGTTACGTCTCTGTCTGAATGCGCAATGCGCAAATTAGAGTAATTTGTAATATATATTTTATGCACAGCAAGATATACAACAGAACAGTCATTACAGCTTAGAAATACAATTGTGTCAGTGTGAATTAAGCAGTCTGATGGCCTGGTGGAAGAAGCTGTCCCAGAGCCTGGTCCTGGCTTTAATGCTGCAGTATAATTTCCCAGATGGTAGCAGCTGGAACAGTTTGTGGTTGTAGTGACTCAGATCTCCAATGATCCTTTGGTCCCTTTTTATGTATCTATCACTATAGATGTCCTGAATAGTAGGAAGTTCACATCCACAGATGCGCTGGGCTGTCCGCACCACTCTCTTCGGAGTCCTGCAATTGAGGGAAGCACAGTTCCCATACCAGGCAGTGATGCAGCCAGTCAGGATGCTCTCAATTGTGCCCCTGTGGAAAGTGAGATTGAACTGAACTGCGCTGAACTGAAAATGCCTGGACTTTTTTGATTTTGTATTTTATATTTTATATTCTATGATTTTTTTGCTCATTTTTTTAACTGTTTGCATGATTTATGTTTTTTTAGTGTGGTGCTGGGGTGCGGGGGGGGGGTTGATGTTTTACTTTAAACAGGTTCCATGGTTTTTCTTTCTTTCATGACTAACTGCGGGAAGACAAATCTCAGGGCTGTATACTGCATGCTTACTTTGATAATAAATGTACTTTGAATCTTTAATTTTCCCACTTCCTACAAAGAGATCCAAAGGTTAATTGCGTGACATGATTAGGATCTGAATGAAATAAAAGACTGAATTAACCTTCTGCCCTTCCATATCTCTCACCATCTGTGATCCCTTACTTAATACCACTATGGTCACATTTCATGCTAAGATTGACAAGCAACATGCACAAAATGCTGGAGGAACTCTGCAGGCCAGGCAACTTCTAGGAAAAAAAGTGCAGCTGACATTTCGGGCTGAAACCCTTCAGCAGGTAAAAACAAGTCTCACTTTCTTCTTGTAGATGGTAAATTTGTGGAATATTCTATGGCAAGGCGAGGTGAGAGGCTGTTGAGGCTAAATTGTTTGGGTGGGTGGATATATCACTGGGGTCATAGGGAGGAACGTGAAGGAAACCCAATGGGGTCAAGGGGAGGAACGTATAAGCTCCTTACAGATGATGTCGGAATTGAACTCTGATGCCCTGAGCTGTAACAGTGTTGAGCTAACTGCTATGCTAACCTGGATACATTTTTGAAAGAAATCAGAGAATAGAGAGGCATGATGAATTGGCACAGAAGGCAAGGCTTGGGTTAGTTAACCATGATCAGGTTTGATGAGTTGAGTGGCCTATTCCCGCTTCTGTTATCTCGTGTTCTTATATTTCTTCCTGAAGGCTGATTGCACTATTACCAGTGTAATGCAGCACATTTGAATTATTTGTGAAGTATGGATGAGCGAGCTTTCAGAGAATCATAGAATTGTCATGATATATGTAAAGGCCATTTGGCTATCAAACTCACATTGGCTCTGTGCAGAAATCTTTCAGCTCTCTTCCCCTGCTCTTTTCTTAAGACCCTATAAACTATTTTGTTCCTTGCTATTTAATTCCTTGTTGAAAGCCAGGCTCTCATCTGTTTCTACTACTCTTAGTGTAAGAGGGTTCATTGACACATTTAAAAAATGACTGCCCTGACAGTCCGCTCTTTTATTGGCCTTAAACTTTAAAGCTGTGTCCCCTCATCTTCAATCTTCAATCAGTCTACCTATGGATATTGCTTTTGTTATTGACCCTGTCTGAACCCCCTTTACATTACACCACTGTTTAGTCATCTCTCAATTTCCTTTGCTCCAAAAAGAGTAATCCTACCTTGTAGTTCAAATTCCCCATCCCTGGAATCACCTATCAACAACCCAGGAGAATTAATGATCATTTTCTGATAGGTTTAACATATTGAGAAGCAAGCCCTTGTTTTCCAAATTGCTGTAACTCTTCTCTTTGCAGATATTTAATGAAATTATCAGAATGAATGTAGAAGTTCAAAAGAAAATTCCACCAAGCAGACAAAAGCATTGAACTCGCCTCTGAAAAAATCAGACTGCTTCGTCTTGCTAGTGTTATTCCTATGGTCAATTAACTCCTATTGCATGCAAAGGATCATTCTTCTTCCTGAACAATACACCATGTACTCAGACAACACACACACAAAATCCTGGAGGAACTCAGCAAGCCAGGCAACATCTAGGGAAGAGAGTATAGTTGATGGTTCAGGCAGATACCCTTCATCAGGACTGGAGAAAAAAGGTGAGGAGTCAGAGCTAGAAGTGGGGGGAGGGATGGAGAATCACAAGATGATGGGTGATACCAGGAGCGAGGAGAGGGGTGAAGTAAAGAGCTGGGAAGTTGATTGGTGAAAGAGGGTTGCATTGGTGATACTTCCGGCGTCCATGCAGAATTCGTTGGCTTCATCAACTTTGCCTTCAACTTCCACCTTGCCTTCAAATTTACCTAGTTCATTGCCGACACCTCCCTCCCCTTGCTTGATCTGTCTGTCTCTCTATTTGTGGAGAAAGCTTATCTACTGATGTATATTATAAACCCACACTGACTCTCACAGCTAACCTGACTATACCTCTTCCCAACCTCTTACTTGTAAAAATGCAATTCCTTTCTCTCAGTTTCTCTGTCTCCACCACATCTGCTCTCAGGATGAGGCTTTTCATTCCAGAATGAAGGAGATATCCTCCTTCTTCAAAGAAAGGGGCTTCCCTTCCTCCACCATCAACACTGCCCTCAACCGCATATCTTGGATTTCGCAAATATCTGCCCTCATCCCATCCTCCTGCCAGCCGACCAGGGATAGGGTTCCTCTTGCCCTCAACTACCACCCCACCAGCCTCCACTTTCAGCACATAACTCTCTGTAACTTCCGCCATCTCCAGCAGGATCCTACCACCAAGTACATCTTTTCCTCCACCCCCACCACAACTTTCTGCTTTCTGCAGGAATCACTCCCTACACAACTCCCTTGTCCATTCATCCCTCGCCACTGATTATCCTAACAAGAGGAAGAAGTGCTACACCCGCCCCTAGATTTCCTCCTCACGACTACTCAGGGCCCTAAGCAGTCCTTCCAGGTGCGGTGACACTTCACCTGTGAGTCTGTTGGGGTCATATACTCTATCTGATGGTCCTGCTGTGGCTTCTTGTATATTGGTGAGACCTGATGTAGATTGGGAAACCTTTTTGCCAAGTACCTACACTCTATCCACCAGAAAAAGCAGGACATTCCAGTGGCCACCCATTTTAATTCCACTTCCCATTCCCATTCTGATGCATGTCAGTTCGTGGCCTCCTCTACTGTTGTGATGAGGCCACACTCAGGTTGGAGGTGCAACACCTCATATTCCGTTTGGGTAGCCTCCAACCTGATGGCATCAACATCGATTTCTTGAACTTCTGGTAATGCCCCCCCCCCACCACCACCACCTCCTCCACCATTCCCCATTCCCAATTCCCTCTCTCACCTTATCTCCTTACCTGCCCACCACCTCCCTCTGGAGCTCATCCCCCTTTTCTTTCTTCCATGGTCTTCTGTCCTCTCCTATCAGATTCCCCCTTCTCCAGCCCTGTATCTCTTTCACCAATCAACTTCTCAGCTCTTTACTTCACCCTTCTCCCTTCCTCCCAGTTTCACCAATCACCTTGTGTTTCTTCCTCCTCATACCTCACTCTGGTGGTGTTATTGCTAACTCTCACTGGATAATGGAGAAATCAAGGGAATACCAGAAAAGTATTCTAGAAAAGTATTTATCTATGTTTTATTGACTACTCTAAAGCCTTCGACACTGAGGACCATGATTATGGCAAATCCTTAAAGAAATGGGGATACCTGGACAACTGACCTGCCTTATGAGAAACTTGTTTGAAGATCAAGAAGCAGCAGTTAGAGCTGAACACAGACCAACAAACTGGTTCAAGACTGGGAAAGGAGTATGACAAGACTGCATACTGTTACCCTACTTATTTAATCTATATGCTGAACACATCATGAGGAACGCTGGTCTAGAGGACTCAAATGTTGAAATCAAAACTGCTGGATGAAATATTAACAAGCTCAGACACGCAGAGGATACTACTGTAATGGCTGGAAGTGAGGAGGATCTGAGGAAGCTTCTAATCAAAGTGGAAGAGAAAAGTGCAAAAGATGGCTTGTTGCTTAATGTTAAGAGAACCAAGATTACGTCGACCAGCCCTATTAACTCCGTGGTGATAAATGGAAAGGAATTGAAGGAAGCAGTAACGGATTTTGTCTTCCTTGATTCAAAGATTTCTATAGATGGTAACTGTAACCATAAAATTTTACGGCGTTACAACATAACATGGTCTACGAAGGTCTGTATAGTCACGTCTATGGTACTTCCAGTTGTGATGTACGGCTGTGAGAGCTGGACTGTTAGTAAGGCTGAATACAAAAGAATCGGAGCCTTTGAACTTGGATGCTGGAGGAAAGTGTTAAGAGTTCGTTGGACAGCAAGAAGATCCAGCAAGTCAATACTTGAAGAAATACAGCCGGACTGCTCATAAGGAGGCTTGATTATGAGACAAAAGTTCAAATATTTTGTCCTCATCATGAGAAGACAGGATTCCTTGGAGAATACTCTCATGTTGGGTAAAACAGAAGGTAAAAGAAGGAGAGAACGATAGATAGATAATATTACTGAGACAATGTGCATGACCTTGGGATATTAGAGAGGCAATTCCCAACAAGAAGGCTTGGTGTGCAGGAATCCATGAAATCACGAAGTGTTGGACTCGACTTAACGACTGAACAACAACTCCTCACCTTCTGACTCTGACTCCTCATCTTTTTGTCTCCAGTCCTGATGAAAGGACTCATCCCAAAACATCAACTGTACTCTTTTTCATAGATGCTGCCTGACCTGCTGAGCTCCTCCAGCACTTTGTGTGTGTTGCTTGGATTTCGAGCATCTACAGATTATCTCTTGTTTGTGACCATATACTCAGATAGGGTTCTGCAAAGTACCATCATTTCTCTGGGATTTCACTTAAATATTCATTTTTGCATGTATCATTACTTAACGCTTACAAAAAAGTAGAAGCTGATTTGTTGACTCTTTTGGAAATTAATCATTTTGTTTAAATCTGCTGAGTATACTTGTTGACCCAAGATAACTCCCATAATCACTGTAATGTCTGTTGTCCTGGAGGAGGACAACTATCAAATGCATACTTCATATGTTTTATTTAAATAGGTACAAAAATTATATGCATTATTATAGCATATTAATAAATTCTCATTAAATATCATATGATCCTGGTTCTTCAACTTCACTTCTGAACTTCTAATTCATTGTGACTATGATACAATCAGAAGGCGAGACTTCCCTTAGGTCTGGGATGGTGATCTCGTTGCTAAGTGAATAACAGTCATTCGAGCTGAGTCATGGTAACTATCCTCAAGCTCTGCATCAGCTCTGGGCCTTTCCCGATTGGAATGAGCAGCAGCCAGGTTTATTTATTCTCCGAATCGAGAAACTGTTGTCCAACGTGGTTAGATGGCACGTGACTAGAATTTCATCTTCAGTCAATAAAGCTAGGACTCTGCATAACACTTTGCTCCCATACTTCATCAAAGCAATGGATTTCACAATACAAAACACTACTGCTGCTACCTAGTGCTGGTGCCCAGAGGAAAGCTTCTAGGCAGAGTTAATGGCATTATGAACTGTATTAATAAACTCGAACTGTATTTTATAAACAATCTACTTATTTCACAGGGTCCTCAAACAAAAGAGCAGTTGTCAAATTTCATGGTAACCCAGCCTGACATGCATATTTATGTAGTTTTAAAGTGAGGAGACAGGATAAGGAATACAAAGACACTGTGCAAAATTGAATGAAATTAGCATTCATTTAATCCTTGCATTGAACGCTGGTGTTGAAATGGGAAAATAAATGGTCAGCTGAGTGATTAAATTACTGATGGATAATAAAGAGAACGGTGGAATAATTAGATACAAATTCTCTTTGTACCTTATGAAACACCGCTTCTACTTCATGCTTCATTTCACCAATTCCACAAGCCATCAGCCTCAACAGGCAAGAAAGGAAAACACTATAATCAGATCAGAACATCAACACAGAAGATGTTTTGGCTGCAGTTCTTTTCAATAATAGATTTGAAACCTAAAAAAAGATCTGCCCTAAAGCAATACTGTTGAACAAGAACCGATTTTCATGTTCCTTTTATTCCGTCTGGGTAGCCTCCAACCTGATGGTATGAATATCGAATTTTTTTCCAATAAACAAATTAACCCCCCTCCCATTCCTCTATTCCTCACTCTGACATTTACCTCTCCTCACCTGCCTATTACTTCCCCCTGGGTTCCCTCTTCCTTCCTTTTCTCCTATGGTCTTCTCTCCTCTCCTATCCAATTCCTTCTTCTCCAGCGCTTGACCTTTCTCAACCACCCGGCTTCACCTATCACCTTCCAGCTAGCCTCCTTCCCCTCCACCCACCTTTTTATCTTGGCATCTTCCCCCTTCCTTTCCAGTCCTGAAGAGGGATCTCGGTCTGAATCGTTGACTATCTAGCAATTGCATAGATGCTGCTTGACCTGCTGAGTTTCTCCAGCATTTTGTGTGTGTTGCATTGGATTTCCAGCATCTGCAGACTTTCTTGTGCTTATGATTTTAATGCTGTTTTCTTGGTGGGTAAATACAGATAAAATGAAGATAATAAAAACTACAAATCTGGAAAACAATACTCTAACCCAGAACACAAATCTGCCTTTTTTATTCAGAGGTGCTGTCTGAGTTGCTGTGCATTGCCAGCATTCTCCCTTCTGTCTGCAATATTTTTGATGGTGATCTTTTAGACTCTGAGGCTCTCCAGGATTTTTGGGACTGCAGGATTATTTGTGATGTTGCTCACTGGAACACATCTTTAATTGAAGCCTGGGGGACTAGCTGGCAGCTTCCTCTTCAGTCACTGTATAATATTTTATCAAAAGTAGCTCCCCTCAATCTGATAAAATAAATCTTACTAAGAACAGCTTATATTGGAGATGTAGAAATGAATGCAATCCAATCTAGGCTGTGATTACAAGCTAATCATAGTATTTATGGACAATTTAATCATGGGATGGAATCTAAGTTCACCAAAGACACAAAGGTAGACGTATTGAATTACAGTGAGATATAGTAAATGGACAAAGTTTTAGAAAATGATTTCCATCAAGGCAAATATAAGTGCTTGCTCTTTGAGTCAAAAACAAAGCTGATCAGAGTACATTCTAAACAGCAGGAATCTAGAAGGAGTCAAAATTCAAAGGGACACAGATCTGTAAGATCTCATCAGAAGGTGCAGCAAGTAATTAGAAAGGTTAATTGATTGAAGGCCTTCATGGAGGACTGGAATACAAGTTGGTAGAATAGACTATGCTGAAATTATACAAAACCTTGGCTATGCAAAACTATTATATACCGTGAACAAGTACCTTAGGAACAAAATATTGATCTTGGGAAACATCTGGTGTAGAGTTAACAAGATGGTACTTGCACTCAAAGGATTAAAAATTGCAAGGGAAGTTGCAAAAACAGGGGTTGTATTCACTGGAATTTAGAAGGTTGAAGATTGCCATAAATAATATTGTAAATTTTAATAGTAAATTGTCAGTACCTCCAGTTGAATTTTGTGTTTTTGTGTATTTTCCCCCAGCCGTCAGTCTGTTTTTGTATTACCATGTGCTTTTGTTTGTTTTCTTGCCCCATGTGCTCCTGTCCCGACTCCTGCTCTATTCCGGCCCCTGTATTACTGAGTGCTCCGTCTCTCATCTATTTCTCATTATTACCTGTGTCTCATTGTGCTCCACCTATCATCTGCCTCTCTGTTTATTGCTCAGTGTGTTTCAGTCCCGTGTTTTCACCTGTTTGCTGTTAGATTGTGCGAGTGAATTTTCCTGAGTCCTTTCAGCATTTGTATCTGTACTCTGTCTGAATATCAACTCTGCCTGTTTCCTGATTCTGGTTTTTGGATTTCTCTGGATGTTTTGATCTCTGTTCTGAACTTTGATGCTGACCTTGTTTGCACCTCGATTAATATCACTGTGTGCACAGTACTGGGTCTGCAATCAGATCCCTGCTCCAATGCCCAGACAGTACAATCTGGCCAGAATGGATCCAACAGACCCTGATTGTCTGCAAGCTGTCCTGGAACAACAGGGAGTGGTGCTGAGGAGACACCAGAACCAGCTGAACTCTGTGTTCAGGGCAGTGGAGTCATTTTCTGCCAATGTAGTCGATCTAGTGGCCCAGACTCGGTCACTCTAGTTGTCCCAGAGTTCCCACTGACATTTTGCGACTGCATCTTCTGCCCTGCCCTCTGTGTCCTCGCATACACCTCCTGTCCAAGAGCCCTGTCTGTGTCCTCCAGAAAAGTACTCAAGTGAGCCCGGTACCTGCTGCTCTTTTCTTTCCCAGTGCACCCGCATTTTTGATTTGCAACTAATAACCTTTTCGATTGATTGAGCCAAGGTGGCCTATGTCATTACTCAACTGCCTGTTCAGGGGAGAGAATGGGGAACAGCTGTCTGGGAGGCAGGCTCCCCTTTCTGCACCAGTTTTCACTTATTTTCTGAGGAGATGAGAAGTGTTTTACTGCTCCAAACATAGGAGAGAGGCTGCCCGTGAAATGCTGCACATGCACCAGGGGTGCAGATCTGTGTCAGATTACACTATAGAGTTCTGGACCCTGGCCACCTGTAGCGGCTGAATCTCGGAGGCACAGTACGACATCTTTATGAATGGCCTCTCTGAAGACATCAAAGATGAGCTGGTCACCCAGGACCTTTGAAACCCTGGTGGATTTGGCCATCCATATTGATGTTCACTTTCAGCAGTGCTGCAGAGGGAGGGATTCCAGAGAGTCCCTGGGGACACTGGGTGAGTTCCAAACTCCTCATTAGTCTACATTGCCCTGTCGTTTGCCCCCATCTACAATTCCTGTTCCAGAGCCCAAAGCTATGAAGGTTGCCTGTACCCACCTAATGCCAACTGAAAGACAAAGGAGAATCAGTTCCTGTCTGTTCTGTGGCCAAACAGACCACTTCATCTCCACCTGCCCAGTAAAAGTCAAGTGCTCACCAGTGGGACGAGGTGTACTGGTGAGTGTGACCCCTGTCTGGCCCTCCTCAACACCACTCACTCTCATTCCTGCTTCTCTGAAGTGGGGTGTCCAATGGCAAACAATCTCCGTCTTGGTCGATTCTGGTGCAGGGGGTGTTTTATCAATTCTGGCTTTGCTGCCCAGTGGGGCTTACCCATGTCTGCTCTCCAGTCACCGTTGGTGGTCAACGCCTTGAATGGTCAGAGGCTGGCTAACTTCACCCATGTCACAGCTCCGGTGACTCTCAGTTTATCCGGCAACCATCATGAACAGTTAACCCTTTATGTTATTGACTCTCCTCAAGCTCCCATTGTCCTGGGCCATCCCTGGTTAGTTAAACACAACACCCACATTGACTGGCTCAGTTGCAAGATTGTAGGCTGGAGCCCATTCTGTCACTCCCACTGCCTCTGCCATGCTCAGATTCCCCCTGAGAAATTTCCGGGCCTTAGTGCCATGCCTCCTGAATACATGGACCTCAAGGCTGTGTTTAGGAAAACCCGGGCCACTTCCCTACCACCTCATCAGCCACATGATTGCGCCATTGACCTCTTGCCTGGCACATCTCCCCCAAGGGGCCGCCTGCATTCCCTGTCCGTACCTGAAACAGAAGCCATGAATAAGTACATTCAAGAGTCTTTGTCTGCAGGCATCATCTGGCCGTCTTCCTCCCCTATTGGTGCTGGTTTTTCTTTGTTGAAAAGAAGGACCGCTCCTTATGTCCATGCGTTGATTACCGGGGTCTGAATGAAGTCTCACTTAAGAACTGTTACCCTCTTCCGCTCATGATCTCAGCATTTAAACTACCACAAGGAGCCTCAATTTTCGGCACGCTTGATCTCCGTAACACCTATCATCTTGTCCGTATCTGCGAAGGGGACGAGCGGAAGACGGCTTTTAACACCACCTCAGGCCGTTACGAGTATCTGGTCGTGCCATTTGGTCTCACCAATGCCCCTGTCGTCTTCCAAGCCCTGGTAAATGATGTTTTCAGGGACATGCTGAAACAATTTGTTTTTGTTTATCTTAACTACATTTTGATTTCTTTTCCCCCAAGTCCCTTGCTGAACACACAGGTCACGTCTGTAGAGTTCTTCTATATCTGCTGGAGAACCAGTTCTCTGTGAAGGCTGAGAACTGTGAGTTTCATCACAATACCATCTCCTTCCTAGGGTATGTAATTTCTGGTGGTTCCATTCAGATGGACCAACAGAAGATCAAGGCAGTGGTCGAATGGTCCCGACCTTTGACTTGCCGGAATTGCAATGCTTCTTGGGCTTTGTTAACTTCTGTCGCCACTTCATCAGAAATTACAGTACACTGGCTGCACCACTCACTGCTCTTACCTCATCTGCTGTCAAATTCTCCTGGTCCCCTGCTCTGAAAAAGCATTCTCTGACCTGATGGAACATTTCACCTCTGCCCCCATCCTGATTCAAGCCGACACCGACCGGCAGTTCATTGTGGAGGTGGATGCGTCTGATGTTGATGTAGGAGTTGTTCTCTCTCAGCGCTCAGCCAAGGATGAGAAGGTACACCCCGTGCCGCCTTCTCTCACCACCTCACTCTCACGGAGTGGAATTATGAAGTCGGAAACCGGGAGCTGCTGGCTGTGAAGTAGCTCTGGAGGAGTGGAGGAATTGGCTGGAGGGAGCCAAGGTGTAATTCTTAGGCTGGTCTATACCCGTACAGCCAAGCATCTCCACTCCCGTCAAGCCCGTTGGTCCCTGTTATTCTCAAGATTCATTTTTACTGTCTTTCTGCCTCTGTTCCAAGAATGGAAAACCTGATGCCCTGTCCTGAAGATTTCCCTCCTCTGAGACCCCTGACATCCCTGATGTCAACATCCCTGCTCACTGTCTTGTGGGTGCAGTGCAATGGGACATTGAAACCATGGAGTAAGCTGCTCAACTGGGCAAGGCAGCCCCTAGTCAATGGCCCACTAACCGTGTTTGTGTTCCCAGCTCTGTCCACTCACAGGTATTGCAGTGGGCTCATTCTTCCCCGTTATCTTGTCACCCTGGAACCAAGTGTACTCAGGCCTTAACATCCAACTTCTGGAGGGCATTCTGTAATCTTCTGGGTGCCTCTGAGTCTGTCTTCAGGATTCCACCCACAGACCAATGGCCAGACCAAGCGGGCCAACCCATGGCTAGAGACAGTATTGCGGTGTCTGGTCTCCCAGAGCCCCTCCGCATGGAGTCAGCAGCTACCCTGGGGTGAGTACACCATAAACTCTCATCCGTCCTCATCCACCGGTCTGTCCCCCTTCGAGTGCTGCCTTGGCTACCAACCTCCACTGTTTCCAGCTCAGGTGGAGGTTGGTGTTCCATCTGCCGAGGCATTCATCCGCCGTTGTCAGCGGACGTGGAGGCACACTCGCTCTGTCCTTCTCCGTGCCTCTGCTAGGATCAAGCGTCAAGCTGACCGCCATCGCTCCAAGGCCCCACGTTACTGCCAGGGGCAGCGTGTGTGGCTTTCAACCCGAGACCTGCCCCTCAAGGTGGATTCTCACAAGCTCGCCCACCCCCCAGCTTCACTGGCCCCTTTCCCATTGTTAAAGTCATCAGCCCTGCTGCTGTCTGTCTCAACTCCCCTCCACTCTCCGCCGCATTCATCCCACCTTCCATGTGTCCCGCATCAAGCCTTTCATGAGCCACCCCCCCCCCCCACACAACTCATCGATGGGTCAGAGGCCTTCAAGGTGCGTCAACTGCTGGACGTTCGTTGCTGGGGCCGTGCATTCCAGTACCTTGTGGACTGGGAGTGCTATGGTCCTGAGGAGAGGTGCCAGGTCCCCGCAGTTAACACCTCTCTCATCGCCAGCACTCAGCTCTACCTGCTGTGACACCAGGAGGTATCCATGGGGGGGGGGGGTATTGTCACTACCTCTAGTTGAACTGTCTTTTTGTGTGTTTCCCCCTAGCCGTCAGTCTGTGGTTTTGTATTGCCATGTGCTCCTGTCCCCACTCCTGCTCTACTCCGGCCCCTGTATCACTGAGTACTCCGTGTCTCATCTATTTCTCATTATTACCTGTTTTGCTGCCAACTGTGTCTCATTGTGCTCCACCTATCATCTGCCTCTCTGTTTATTGCTCAGTGTATTTCAGTCCTGTGTTTTCACCTGTTTGTTGCCAGATTGTGCCAGTGAGTTTTCATGAGCCTTTCTAGAATTTGTATCTGTACTCTGTCCATCTGAATATTGACTCTGTTTCCTGATTCTGGTTTTTGGATTTCTCTGGATGTTTTGATCTGTCTAAACTTTGATTGCACCTCAGGGTTTGTCACTCAAAAAATATCACTGTGTGCACAGTACTGAGTCTGCAATTGGATCCCTGACATAGAGAATTATTTCACTGAACTTTGAGAAAGCTAAGATGAGGGAGCTAAGTGTGCAAATTAGACTAAGCCTGTCAGATGTGAAGTTGGAAAGTAGCTCAAAATGCAGATGCTGGAAGGTATTTGAAATCTTTCTGTGACTGCAATGGATACTGGGACAATTGTAAATTTTGCAGTTGATTGACTTGAGTCAGTCGTAGAGTCACAGAGTCTTGCAACTTGGGAAGAGTCCTTTTGGCCTAATACTTGATGCTGACAATCAAACAATCCCATTTTATTCTCCCCTATTTTGCATCCTTCCAAATTTTACCCACTGGGGCAATTTACAGTGGCCAGTTAGGGTATCAATCCACATACGTTTGGGAAGTGGGAGGAAACTCACAGGGTCACATGTAAAACTCCACCAGGTCAGCACCAGAGACCAGGACTGAACTAGAGTTGGATACCCTATACCTGGGGATACGAATGAACAATAAACTGGACTGGTCAAAAGAACACTGAGGCTGTCTACAAGAAGGGTCAGGACCGTCTCTATTTCCTGAGGAGATGGAGGTTTTTTAACATCTGCCGGACGATGCTGAGGATGTCCTATGAGACAGTGGTGGCCAGTGCTATCATGTTTGCTGTTGTGTGCTGGGGCAGCAGGTTGAGGGTAGCAGACACCAACAGAATCAACAAACTCATTTGCAAGGCCAGTGATGTTGTGGGGGTGGAACTGGACTCTCTGATGGTGGTGTCTGAAAAGAAGATGCTGTCCAAGTTGCATGCCATCTTGGACAATGACTCCCATCCACTCCATAATGTACAGGTTAGACACAAGAGTACATTCAGCCAGAGACTCATTCCACCGAGATGTAACACTGAGCGTCATAGGAAGTCATTCCTACCTGTGGCCATCAAACTTTACAACTCCTCCCTCGGAGTGTCAGACACCCTGAGCCAATAGGCTGGTCCTGGACTTATATTTTCCTCTTGGCATGATTAACTTATTATTATTTAATTATTTATGGTTTTATATTGCTTTATTTCTTCAATATTCTTGGTGGTGCGGCTGTAACGAAACCTAATTTCCCTCGAGATCAATAAAGTATGTCTGTCTGTCTGTCTGAACTGTGAGTCAGCTGGTCTACTAGCCACACCGCTGACCTACGCTGTCGTGCTACCATGCTCCTCTTTATTACTAGATGTTTGAAACTCTACTGCACCTTGCTGGGGAAATCCACTTACGTTCACTAGGCAGAGAATGACATCAGTATCTTTTTTTTTAAATCAAAGACAATAAATTTGCAGCATTTAGGTAGAATAGTAACATTTTTTTTCAAGTCTTACTGAAAGTGATGAGAATTTAAATTTAAAAGTCCCTGAAAAAAGCCAAGGGGATTGCAATGTATGACTAATCCCCACATTCTTCCAAAAGGTTTATTGGTTTCATGTAGCTGCATTGTGCAGACATCCGTGCCCATATGGTGTTCAATCTATCAATTATTACAATATCTGAGGTGGGTGCCTGGGAGATTTTCATGGAGGATGTGTGTGCTCCTCTTTCTCAGTATGAATACAGTCATAATCCCACCACTGCCACTCCAGCAGTGTCAGCTCCTGTTGGTGAAACAGATCATAAGCCATTAGCCATAGGATGGTTTACAGGCCATCAGTTGCTGCTGCCTTTCAGCTCTATTGGCTGAAATGGTTAGTCCTAATTTCTGGCACTCAAGCTAATAAAATACAGCCTGAAACTAGGACTCGTAAGACCAGAGCTGCTCAAAGTCATCCACTAAGGTCATATTTTGTGTCCCAATTGAAAATCAACAGCCTTCCATTGGCCCTGGGTTTTAAAAACTCCATGGGATTACGAGGATAGCCAAACCCAAATGCAGGACTGGCACAGTTTACTTTGGCCATGACATGGCTGGTAGCATTGTTTCCTTAGAATAAGCCGATTGGGCCTGCCTTACACGTCCCATTTCAGTGACGTAAAATTCTGAAACGATACTTCAATACAGACCTGAAAGAGAACTGAAAGTAGTTATTAAGCTCAGGCCCAGTCCACCATTTAAAAGGGAAAAAATGGACTCCGTGGCACAATTTCAAAGAGGCGGCAGAATTAACCCTGATATCTTATTTGTTTTTTATCCCACACCTAATATCACAAATAGGTCGTAGAATCACAACAATTTACAGCACTCAGTGAAGTCATTAAAAAATTCACTTCATTTTCCAGCCGCGAAGGTTATGGCTGTTCAAGTGCTATTTCCAGGTTTATTTTTAGACATTGTGAAGAACTGTTGAAGGTGTTGTGTGTGGGATTCTGTTGTGTAAATTAACCAGTGAGTCCTCCACATTATAGTGGTGATAACACTTCAGAATTGAATATAACTGCAAGGCACTTTGGGGTTAAGAAAAGCACATTAAGAATAAAGGGCAACACACTCAAAATACTGGAGGAACTCAGCAGGTCAGGCAGTATCTATGGAAATGAATAAACAGTTGATGTTTCGGGCTGGGACACTTCGTCAGGTTGCTTTAAGTATAAAGGTTTGTTTTTCTTCTGTGTTAGAATCTGCTCAAAGCTGCTGGGTTAATGTTGCAGAGCCAGTGGATTCATTAAATTTGACATGTAATGTTTCCTTGTGTTAGGTTTATCTTGTTCAGTAACAGAGGGAAGGGAGGGCGTGACTGTGTATCACAAAGGATCAGTAATCATCGCCTTTCAGATTAGTTGCTCATTGATTTTCTTCAGGCAGGTGCATCTCACTAAGTGTTTGGTGCCTTCTAGGGTTTGTTTTGAAAGTTACTGATGTCTTTCAAGTCACAGTCTAGTAACTGGGAAGTGACATTTAACAAACTCCATTTTTGGCTATCAAGAAACAGGCTGAAAAATAACCTGTGCCATGAAGTTTGCACAGGAAGTACATCATAGCAGAGTTGTACAGCCCAGAAACAGGCCCAGAGGCCCAACTCAACCAAGCTCTATGACGTTGTACACCACAAAACGCTGGGGGAACTCGGCAAGAGAAGAGGGATGGGCTGGGTCAGCTCACTGCTCCGTGACCTTTACAGTTCTGCGCTGAACCGAGTCTGTTCCCGCTCCTGAATCGGGTGCAGTGTCTGTGGACTCACTTTCGTAAACTTCTGTACTGAATGCTATTTGCTTACTTTAATTGCTTGCACGATTTGTTTTTTTTCTCTCTGTACATTTGATGTTTGAAGGTCTTCTTTCTCAACAGGCTCTATTGGGTTTCTTTTTTTGTGTGGCTGCCTGTGAGGAGATGAAAGTCAAGGTTGCACTTAAGTGTACATACATTGATAATAATACCGTCCAAGGACACAAAATGGACAAATTTACAGGAAGTGTTTTTCCAACTTTCAATTACTGAAATAGTTACTGAATGAATGTCATGAGAATAATATTATTTTTTTGCAATCCATTACTGGAGATGGTTTTATGGCTGAAGCAGACCATTTGGGACTTTAGCCAAAAGGCTGATGGGCAGACCTTTGCATAGAGCCTACCTGCGCTACGCTGATAGGTGAAGATTCTCATGCTTGGAGAAGACCACAACAGCTGTCTTCTACCAACCATTTCTTTGAGCGGGACAAGCACACAACACCTCCCTCCAGGCACAAATCGAGTTGCCAAGAATCTGTGTACCCACCCCGAGTGAACATCAGGTTTTCTTTTTCTCTTCTGAAATGAAGTTTACATAATAGCTTCTGGTAGATGGAGAGGGACGAGATGAAGGTTCAGGTGTTACATCTTCTTCGGTAGCAGGGAAAAGTGCCTGGGGCCAGGGAGGGGTTCCTGGAGAGACTTGATTGGACCATAGGGTCCCAAATAGAACCATCCCTGCAGATAGAAAGGGAAGGAGAGGGAAAGACTTGACTGATGGTGGGATCACTTTGAAGCCTTTCTAGCTGAGGCAGAGGTTCACCCACATATCTTGCGACTTGTCTCTGACATTCAATGCTTGCATCCTGGCCACTTCTGCTTTGGTGAAACCAAGTGAAAGCTGAGCAAATGTTTTACAGAGCACAGTGCTGCATCTGAAATGGCAATATTAAGGTTCTGGTTACTCTCCTTCTCACTCCTGAACCAAATTGTCTGTCCTTGGCCTTCCTCATTACTATGGAGAGACCATGTGCAAGCTGGAAGAAAAACTTCTCATTGGATTTTCCAATTACCCACCTGCTGGTGTCCTCCCATACATTCTTACCATCCACCTTGTCTTCTACTCTCTTTGTTCCCCTTTCCCATCCCCCTCACCCCATGATTGAATCTGCACCTTATCCCTTCCTATCGGGCTCCACCCATCACCTAACAAGCCTCTATCTCATTCATAGTAATACAAACTGACAACCTTTCCTCTTCCCACTCAAACCTGATGCAGGGTCTTAACATGAAATGTTAAATTGCATCTTTTGCTTCCACAGATGCTGCCTGACCTGCTGAGTTCTTCCATTGTTCCTCTTCTTGTTCCAGATTCCAGAACCTTCAGTCTTAATTTTTTGTCTTCAACAAGTATGATAATCTCCAATCTTTCCTTAAGAGGTGACGATGAGTGAAATGTTATCCTTTACAAAAATAGAAAATGCTGGAAGTGCTTAGCTACTCAAGCCAATTTGACCAGGGTCTTCTACCTGAAACGTTGACTCATTTTCCCTTCCCACAGATGTGGACCAACTGACTGTGCATTTCCAACTTTTTCTATTCTATATTTTAGCTTTCTCTCATCTGTGGATTTCTTTTTAATGTTCCTTTGTCATGAACTTCTGTATTAGCACCTTCTTTTTCTATAATAGCTTAAAGTACAGTATGTTGTAATTAGTTTAATAATGAAGAACACAACAAATGATGGAGGAATTCAGAGGGTCAAGCGGTATCTGTGGAAGAGAATGGGCAATCAACGTTTTAGGTCGAGACCCTATTCATTTTAGTCAAACAAATCATTTTAACCATGGTATTGAGCTAATGCAATTGGTGACACAGAAGGCTGGCAGTCTGTATGTAAGTGAACTTAGCTGCTGCTGTGGATCTGTGGACGTTCCCCTCTCTCCTTCCTTTACAAATAAGTAAAAGGCATTGCATGAGGGGTCAGCCAGTTGGCCCCTTCCCAGCCATTTCTCCAAACTACCATCATTCATAAAGAAAGTAGACAAACAAATAAAAGGATTTTTGACTGAGTTAAATGGAAATACTGAAGAGAATGGGGAACATAAAGACTGAATACAAAGAGTTTAGAAGGGCAAAATGAAAGTTGTTCTTTATTGCAAAACAAGCTGAAGAATAGCAGCAGAGTAAAGAATGTTTAGAATTTGTTTTGAGGGATTGTGGGAGTGGGAGAAACATTGCTCTTGTTACAGATTATCCCAATCCTACTTTAGATAAATAGACACGAACTTTTTGCCCCATTGTTTCTCAAGTTCAGGTTCCAGTTTAATTACCATTCAACCATACATGAATACCCATGAATACAGCCAAACAAAACAGCATTC
Organism: Hypanus sabinus; assembly: GCF_030144855.1. NCBI lineage: Eukaryota > Metazoa > Chordata > Chondrichthyes > Myliobatiformes > Dasyatidae > Hypanus > Hypanus sabinus. The sequence continues at coordinate 44,771,109 of NC_082727.1, forward strand.
CTTCGGGGCCAAAGTGCAAAGCATAGTACCAACAGTCCCACACAGCACAAGGCACAGATAAGATCTCAGTAAAATACAGTCACTCAAAAATATATAGTCCAAGGCCCTGAGTCCATGAGTGTTGTAGTTGTCTGCAGTTGAATACAATATGGCTTGTCCTCTGCCCAGCGAACGCTGGAGGCAAGAACTACTCCAGCTTGGACACCACACCAGTGGAGTGCACCAGCTCTGATGCCTCTCTCCTGGGCAGTTGTCAGCAGGCAACACCATGGTTTTGGGCCTAGCCTTTACTGCAACTGACGCTGTCAAATCAGTGAATCGGACTTGTAGTATTCCACATTAACAATATCCAATAGGGTCTTGCAACCACAAAAAAAAAACAATTAAGCTGATCACGCACTGTTAGGCCGCACACCGCCTCCTCTGATGCCTCTCTGAAGCAGGTGGCAGCACGATTAGCACCAAGTCCGGCTCCTTCAGTCCCTCCACCACGGAGAAATTCACTGACGGGGTGGGCCTGCAGTTCTTAATGTCCAGCAGGGTGGCGTGATGGTAAAAAATACACTTCTAAAAGACAATAACACCTTTGGATGTTTCCACAGAAGCTGTTGTGACTGAAGGTGATGCTATTTTCTCAGAAGTAACAACTTATGATTCATGGAAACTTTCCTCAGAAAGCCACTCTGAAGATCAACCAGCTGGGTGTAGACAGACTCGAGGCATCCTGTGATCTGACTGTACATTGCCTGATCAGTGAGATTAAGCCTAAGGCACAAGGATGCAGATACTGAAATATGGAGCAACATGTGCTTGACAGACTCAGCAGGTGATTCAGCATCAAACTTGACGCAGTGTTTCAACCTGAAACGTCGACAATTTCTTTCCTCCCACAGTTGCTGCTTGACAGCAGAGCAGACACGATGGGCTGAATGCCTAATTTTACGCCTAAGTCTTATGGTCTCATGATCCGCTGAGCTCCTCCAGCAACCTGTTTGTTGAGTGGCGATTACGCTTGCTATTATGCCTTGGGTACAGGATTACATCTAGTCTGATTCACAATTTTCCCCTGGCTGTCCACGTTACAAACGTCCCTGTGGAGCAGATTCGAAGGGCTGGTTTACAAGACCCCAGGACCTGTCTGGGTGAAAGTTGCACTTTGTCCCTGTGACTGCATGTGTGTTCGAGTTTCATCGCTCATTGCAAAGACACAGAGTTTGATAGGATAATGGGCCATTGTAGATTGCCTTTATGATGGAGTGGAGTAGAATGCGGTGGAGAAAAGAAATTGAATTAATGTAGAATTAGCATGATGAATAGTTTATGGTTTAAGGGAGTCTAAAGCCTGCTTCTGTACTGTATCTCTCTGACTTCATAACCCAAATGATGTATGTCTTTGAGATCAATGAATTCAGGGTACATTAGAAATCAAAATTAAGATTTTTTTTTGGTAAGGTACATATTCCATCAGGTGAGGCAACTTTATATTATTAATGGAGGGGAAGAGAGGCAGCTTACAGCTTGCATAGGCAATGATTATTGTGGAAGATCTCAATGATCAAATTCCCTTTCCAGAAAAATGAGCTACTTATGTCATAAGAACAATCTTCTGGAGAATATATCTAGCCATGATAGTGTCCTTGGCGAAGTCCTTAGATTCTGCATAGATCAGCTACAGACATTTTATACTTCCATTATTCTGAGGTTCCCACCTGCTTTAAGAAGTGGTCTAAAGTGGACGTCATCCCCCTAGCCCCGCACTCATGTCTGGAGTATCTGCACAGTAAAGGCAGCAATGTTAGATATTGTTTACAGCTTGCAGCTCTGCCTTCAGTACTATAATTCCAAGAAAACTCATTTCCAAATGTCTAACCCTGTGACTCAACACCATAATTTGCAACTGTATCCTTAACTTTCTGGTCAACAGACTGCAATAAATAAGGTTAGGCAGCAACAGGTCTACCATGATTATTCTTGTTTCCCTTTTGAACTCCCTGTAAACCCATGGTCCATCTTAAATAAATAACGTGGGAGCCTATGTTTGGACATTCATTCAAAAAGTTAAACAGGAGATTCAGTAATGAAAAAGTCTGAACACTTAATGTGAGCGTTGCTGATGGAGGGCCACAGAGGAGAATTCACAGATCTGAACAGATAGGAGGAAGATTTGAAGAGCTGATGAATGTGAGAGGCTGTTTGTAAATGTAAGGGGTGAGGATGAAGATCAAGGAGAAAGATCAGGGCCATTTAAGCCTGGAACACAGCTGCAAGAGTGGGCCAATGCCAGCACAGTAATCATGAGAAGTTACAATAGAGGGGGTATGCTTTTCAGAAGTATGCTGTCAGTGAAGTTAGTGAGAGAGCATTGGAAAGGTGAAGAGCACCAATATACACAAAGGAAAAAGATGCCTGGTGGTCACCTTTAAGGTCTTCCGTCCATTTAAAAGGATGATAGTCAGTTCTGTATCCTGTTGTTCGTAGGCAGTGGGAACTGATTGTTGCATTACTGGATTGTGCCCAAGTTTATGCTCATTGTTATGAATAGTAAATCCAAAACTGACTCCAAAATTTGGCAGGAGTAAATGATGTTGGAAATGGTGAGGATGGAGCACCGCAGGAGGGGTTTGGTACAGGTGGAAGAGAAGGAATCCCGGGGCAGGGGGTGGTGCGGGATGCCCTGTGAGTAATATCAGCAGACCTGAGACACTGTCAATTGCCCAGCCCTGAGTCACCAGGCAAGGTCATTTGATTCCAAACAACTGGTTTATTGATCATTACAGAATGTCTCTCTGGTGCTTCCTGCTCCCTTTCTCCCTTCTCTGAACCATAATGGCCTTCTCCCTGCCCCCTTCACACTTGTAGTCCACAATAGAGACCCATATCAGAATCAGGTTTATCATCACCCGCATATCATGAAATTTGTTTGTTTTTTTTGCGGCATTAGTACAGCGCACTCGATCTTGTAATTGCGTCTTCCAGAAAGCAGAGCACATCTCTACATTGGTGCTGCTGCTAGAGCAACAGCCTTCTGTAGATTGAAAATGGATACTAGTGGTTGATGATCAGTAATGAGGGTAAACTCTCTCCGAAACAAGTATTGGTTGAAATGTTTTACACCTCAAACTAGACTCAAGGCCTCTCCCTCAAACTCTGAGTAATTCTTCTCTTCAGTGGTAAGGGAACATGATTCAAAAGCCATGGGGTGTTCAATCACTCATAACACGTGACATGACTGCACCTCTACCTTAAGGTGAGACATCACTGGCAAGCTTCACTTCATGATGTGGACCATAATGAGTGAGCACAGTGTCTGATGTCACCATTCCCTTTACTCTTTCAAAAGCCATGACACACTGTTTTGTCCATTGCCATTTCTTCCTGATCTGTAGTAATCTGTAGTAATAAGGGGTGGAGCATAGTAGCCAGGTTTGACAGGAACCTGTCATAGTAATTGACAAGTCCTAAAAAGGACCACAACAGCAATACACCAGATGTGGCCTAACAAGAACTTTATGAAGTTTCAACCTAACCTCCTGACTTTTGAACACAATGCTTCGACTAATAAAAGCAAACATTCCATAAGCCTTCTTAAGCACTTCATCGACCTGTGTCGCCACTTTCAAAGAGCTATGAACTTGGATCCTACGATCTCTCTGCTCAGCAACACTGTTAAAGATCTTACCCTTAACAGCGTACTGTCTCCTTGCATTTGTCCTACTGAGTTGCAGCACCTCACATTTAATCTGGGTTAAACTCCACCTGCCATTTCTTAGCTCATATCTGCAACAGATCTATATCATGCTGTATTCTTTGCCAGTTTCTGCACTATCCACAGTTCCACCAATCTTGGTATCATCTGCAAGTTTACTAACCCACCCATCTACATTTCCATCCAGGTCATTTATATACTGAATCACAAACAGCACAGGCCCCAGCACAGATCCCTGTGGACCTCCACTAATTACAGAGCCATGCCGTCTCTTGCTGATTAGGCCATTCATTTCCAAACACTCATATATACTATCCCTTAGAATTTTCTCCAGCAATTTCCCTACAACTGACATAAGACTCACCAGGCTATAGTTCCCAGGATTTTTCCTTTATCCCTTCTTAAATAGAGGTGCAATATTAGCCACTCGCTAGCCATCTTCATGGTTAGAGAGGACATGAAGATACTGGTCAAGGGCCCAGCAATCTCGTCTCTTGCCCTCTTCAACAACCTGGGGTAAATCCCATTAGGCCCTTGGAACAAAACTCATTAGGATGTCCTAATACCCTAATACACTCGGCACTGATCTCCTAATCTTCCATATCCTTTTCCTCGGTAAATACCGAAGCAAGTACCTCACTCACATTCTCTGCATCCAAATAAACGTTCCCTCCTTTATCCTTGAGTGGCCCCACCCTCCCTCTTGTTGTCCTCTTGCTCTTGATGTATCATGATAAGTTGTGATAAATATTACTGAAGTATTACATATAGCTAACCAAGTGAATGAGTACATTGAAGGTTTGAGAGAGAAAGAAGCCGATGAACTTCAATGCGATCAGCCCTAATTTCTTGAGAGCACTCCATGCTAACCCTATTTTTGGAAGGCAAACTAACTTATCACACCCTCTGGGGCCTGTTCCTTTGTCAAATTTGTCTCTGCTAGCAGTAGAGGGTTATAAGGAGGCCCGGTCATAGGTCATGTCACCACACTTCATCAGTGTCCTTTCTTCCTTTGTTTTAATTCCTTTTGCTCAATATAAGATAAATGTTACAAGTTTCCCTTCTATGAATGTAAACTACATGAGCTGCAAAAGGCAACTTCAATATTTTTTGGCACCCCTGAAAAGCAATTGACGTAACAAAAACAAAAAGTCATGATAATCCTCCTAAAATCGGAACCACACATAATGCTGCTCCCTTTCAAAGCCTTGACGCACTGGTCACAGGAAATTCCAGGCAATCTACATGGGTGGAAGTTGAGTAATCTCCCTTTTTATTGCCATCAAGCAAATAGATTAAACAGTAGCAGTTTATGGCCCACTAGTTAACCAGCCTCAATCTAACTTTAATTAGGAATGCTCAAACAGAGGGGCGATAGTTATAGAGTCATAGCAACAGGGTCATGGGGAACAGATGGTCATAGAGTCATAGAAAAATACAGCACAGAAACAGGCCCTTTGGCCCATCTAGTCCATGCCAAATCAGTTAAACTGCCTACTCCCACTGACCTGCAGCCGTTTCATAGCTCACTGTACCCCTTCCTTCCATGTACATATCCATCCTTCTCTTAAACATTGCTTGCATGAGCCACTTGCACTGGCAGCTCGTTCCACATCCTCACGATACTCCGATGTTCCCCTCGTGCTCCCCTTAAACATTTCACCTTTCACCCTTAACCCATGACCTCTAGTTGTAATCCCACCCAGCCTAAGAAATAGGTTTTCTATGTTGCACAAGATGAGTATGAGGTTCTTATCAGTTACGGGACCGAGAGCCTTTTAACTTCTGGGAGCTTACTTCAATCTGTGTGTGGTCCACAAGATGGACAGCATTGCTGAGACATGTCTCTGTGCAGGAGAGGGGTAAGTGGGTCAATCGCGTGGGCAATCCTGAAGCCACTACACAATCACCTGTAGTTAGTTCACTGCTTCATAGTTTAATGAACATCTCTTCCACTCAAACATCTGGGTGTTTTGTCAATGTTTCAAAGATTTTGTCTGTTTATCCAAGCAAGCATCTGTGGGAAGGAATAATACTGAATGCAGGCCCATAAACACACATTCTAAATCAACTGCTTCATTCCAGCTAAGTGACGTTAGCTGTCAGTGTTCAAATACTGCAAATGGCAATCTTGCAACCTCTGGTTTATGGACATGCTTGATATATTCAGTTATTTATTTTTTCCAATTTTTCTATTGATATAGACATACAGCAGTGCACAGTGTAGTTAATGGAATAAAAAAGTATAACAGCTCCCCGAAACTGAAATTGTTACAGAACATTGCAGCAATTTTTGCAATCTTTGTCAAGGCATTTGAAAAATATTGCTAATGTTCTTCCAAACCCTATTACCTCTCCCTGAAAATTACTTAGAGAAACCTTGACAACTAAGTAGCTTGGGTCATAAATCTCACTGAAATATGTGACATCCTAGCCAAGACTGGAAACAAGTAAGGTGAGAAAAATAATGAACTTGCTATTGTGTAGCACTTCGGGACACAGATGCAGCATACTTCTGTCACGGCATTGTTTTATACATTTGAGAATGATTGGGATCAGAGTGCCGATTAGGGTCCAATTAAATAAAGCACCACACTTCCATGGCAAAGCTGTATAATATTCAAATGATAAAGTATAAGGCAATAACCATACAAACCACATATTTTCTGAGATTAATGAAGTATGGGTGATTATATTTAAAACCTTACTCAAAAGATAGAAATTACCAAATCTGAACAGTTTGCAGCAAATAGAACATCATGAAACTTAAAAAAAAATGATGCTTTATTGGCCTTTGGACATCGTTGTCTAGGTCAGTCTTTAACAGCTCTTGGAAATGATATATTTGGTCATCTTCTAGAACTGCTACAGTTTATGTGGTGAACTGTTTAGAAAGTAAAACGTTGCAGAATGAGAGGATATTCTATAAATTAAGGGTCTCGTAGACTGTTTGCTTAGCAAACTAAACATCAAATTCTCAAAAGACAAATCAGGTAGCTAATCCCTGCCTGGAGCACCTCCAGAATCTTATGGCATGTAAGGAGTCTAAAGATCATCTCAAACTCTGCTTGACTCGCCAATGAAGTGTCTGAAACACCTCCCACACTATAAGTACAATACCACTACACCTACTGTCTCTCATTCTCTCTGTTGCCCCTGAGATTCTGCTACAGGTGCTATGTTATTGTTTGTGGATATGACTATTCTTAAAGTCACAGCTGAGATTTCCACACTGCTGTGCATCTCAAGCTATGAATTTTCGGTCATGAAATTAGATAGATTTGAGGGGAGTGCAGCACAAAGTCATTATATTCTGGCTAGTAATTTGAGGATTGACCTGGATTAGAAACTTGATTAATTGAAACTTAAAAATTACAACTTGATTTGAAAATGAAAATTAATTACAATTAAAAGTTTTAGTCAACTTCAAACTTCTTTTAAAATCACTTCTCACTTACTCTGAGAGTTCTTATTTTAGTGTGGTAGGAATATTCAATATCACAAAATCAATAAATCCAATGGTATTTTTTGTCAGCATTCCTTGCACATTACTTTTTGGCTGTGGAAGGAAATACCAAACCTGCAGTACAAGTTTTTAAGGATGTTTACTGAAACTTTCAGACTGGCAGAGTGGTTTGGTATAGGAACTGAAACTTAAACTCAGTTACTGGTGGCACTCAACAAGAACATACTTGCCTGTATTAGATGCTGATATATATTCTTTAATACTGGCTGCAATCTGAAAAGGATTATTGCCAGTCGTTACCAGTTGCCTTCTGCAAAAGGAAAGGGTGTTGATTTACTGACAGACAAATATGCTCCCTTCAGAACAAGGCTGTCATGGGTACTCCAGAGATCCTTGGTATGCAGGGCTTGATTGTGACCATTCCATGTGAAAGGGGGTCTTTTTGGCAGGTCATTCAAAGCATTTGGCACAGATCACTGAAACTGGCCATTTCTGTCAATTCCAAAATCTTCAATGTTATTGACATCCTTTTGCCAGGAGATACAAATTCTTGATTGACAAGTGTTTGGGGTGAAGTTATATAACTGGAACACAAACAAGAGAAAATATGCAGATGCTGGAAATCCAAGCAATACACGCAAAATGCTGGAGGAACTCAGCAGGCCAGGCAGCAGGTATGGAAAAGAGTACTGCTGATGTTTTGGGCTGTGATCCCTCATCAGGACTGAAGGGAAGAAGAGACCTCTTTTTCTCCGGTCCTGATGAAGGGTCTCCACCTGAGACGTCGACTGTACTCTTTCCATAGGTGCTGTCTGGCCTACTGAGTTCCTCCAGCATTTTGCGTGTGTTCCTTATACCAATGGACCTGTGATTCTTTCCAATCACTGATAGGTATTGTTGTCAGGGGATAGTCTACAGTGAATTTCCATTTGGTAACTTGTCCATCTAAAATATATACCCAACAGAGTGCTTAGATAGGGATTCAGCACAGTAAAATGAACAGAAGTGAATACATAGTTTCTTGCTTCTTATTTTGCCAAGGGAGAAGCAAATTCATTATTCTGATATATTGACAAGGTGATTAAATTTTGTAGCACATAATCTTTCACATTGTTAAATAATGTTGCTTCACTCTTGGTCAGAGAAATACTTTCCTGTTCATCATCTGTCCAGATATTTGGAAGGGAAAGATGCATTCTGCATTATAGAAACCACAATACAGGAGGAACTAGTGAGACCAGTCCCCAAGTATAATAAATGAACTAAAAATATATAGTACTTCGATTGTCTTTTCATGCTAGAACATTATTACTTGTTCTCTTTACATAATTAAAGCTAAAAAAAAAATCTGTACAGGTTTTTTTTAGTTGTCTTTAACTACGCTCCAACAAAAATGTGGCTTTTCAGCAAAATTGATTTAAAATACGATGCAGGATTTTGATAGCACGTCTCAAATATCATAAATATTGCACAATTCAAGGATTTGAACACTCATTTAAAAATCTCCTGTTTATTTTTACTATTTCTTTCGATTCAATATCTTCCAAGAAAAAGACTTCACTTCTGTACTCAATGGTTCAGTGAGTTTGTCCAGGCAAATATGATTTGTGGTTCTAAGCTTGTACTACCTCAGTGCCTAGATTGGGGATGGGGGTGGGGTAGGTAGGGCAGGCAAGCAGAATCAATTCCAGCTCTTCTGAGAATTGAAAACTAATATATGAACCAGTAGGTGACAGCTGATTTGGGCTGATTGGCTGGCCTGAGGTGAATTGAGTTCTGAAATTAATATTAAGGCTATTACAAGTAATTGCCATTTGAAGAAACTATTAGGAAATCTCTTCGTATTTTCTTACAACGTGGGAGGAAGCCAACTGCCCCATTAAGTCCATGCTTACGCTAAGAGCATTCCCATCAATCCTATATTAGCACTAAGCAGTTACACTCATCTAATGGTATTGTAGTGAAGACATTAATATCTTCAGCAAACATTCAGAAAGTATTGGTATTGGATAATGACTCTCAGAGAGAAAATTGACAAAATATAACTGCAAAAAAATAATCAAAGGACATATGGTATTATCAAATGCTCAAATATCATATAATTTCTCATCATAAGTTCTAGGGTTAAATATTATCTTGAATAGAAGATTCATTTGTTATATCTGATTGAAATACAATGATTTCTTAATGCAAAAATCTATATGTTACTACCACTTAAGTTCTATACTGTCCAAAATTATCATTTTTCTCTTATCTACTACATAAACAATCATCCACTTTGCCTCCAACTTCCACCCTGCCCTCAAATTCCCTTCCCTTTCTTGATCTCACTGTCTCTATCTCTGGAGGCAGCTTATCCACCGATGTCTGTTACAAACCCACGGACTCTTGCAGCTACCTGGACTACAGGTCCCACCCTACTACTTGTAAAAACACCATCCCCTTTTCTCAATTCCTCCTTCTCCACCACATCTGCTTTTCATTCTAGAATGAAGGAGGTGTACTTTGTCAAAGAAAGGGGCTTCCCTTCCTCCACCATCAATGCTGCCCTCAACCGCATCTCTTCTATTTCACACATGCCGGCTCGTCCCTCATCCTCCCACCACCCCACCAGGGATAGGGTTCCTCTTGGCCTCATCTACCACCCCACCAGCTTCCGTGTCCAGCACAGGGGTTACACCTGTCCATACACCTCCTTCTTCACTACCATTCAGAGTCCTAAACAGTCCTTCCAGGTGAGTTGACACTTCACCTGTGAGTCTGTTGGGGTCATTTACTGTCTTTGATGCTCCAGGTGTGACCTCCTGTATATCGGTGAAACCCGACATGGATTGGGAGACTGCTTCACCGAGCAGCTACGCTCCGTCCACCAGAACAAGCGGGATTTCCCAGTGGCCAACCATTTTAATCCCACTTCCGATTCCCATTCCCATTCCGATATGTCCATCCATGGCCTCATCCACTGTCGTGATAAAGCCATACTTGGGTTGGAGGAACAAAACTGTATATTCTGTTTGGGTAGCCTACAACCTGATGGCATGAACATCGATTTCTCAAACTTCTGATAATGCCTCCCCGCCATAACCCATCCCTTTCCCCTCTCTCACATCTCCTTGCCCGCCCATTGCCTCCCTCTGGTGCTCCTCGCTCTTATTTTTAATCTTCCATGGCCTTCTGTCTCTTTTACCAATCAAGTTCCCGGCACTTTACTTCATCCCCACCCTCCAGGTTTCACCTGGAGCTTCTCTCTCCCCTACTCCATCTTTTAAATCCACTCCTCAGCTTTTTTTCTCCAGTCCTGCTGAAGGGTCTGGGCCTGGAACGTCAACTGTACTTTTCTCCATAGGTGCTGCCTCGCCTGCTGAGTTCCTCCAGCATTTCGTTTGTGATGCTTAGCTTTCCAGCACCTGCAGATTTTCTCTTCTTCAGAAAAATATACTAAATTTTATGTCAGGTAATTTGTATTAGTGATTCGGCTGTCACTGATACAGTGAGCAGCCAGCGGAAATGGTGGATGAGGGGTGCAACGTTTAAGAGGAGTATGGATGGGAGGGGCATGAAGAGCTATGATCTATGTCCGGGTCAATGGGACAAGGCAGAATAACAATTTGGCATGGATTAGATGGGCTGAATGGCCTGTTTCTGTGCTGTAGTGCTCTATGCCAGTAAACAGAAATATTGATCTAAACACTACATGTTTGAAAGTATGACATCAATGTATTTTAAAAGTATATATTTATTGGATTGTATTGGTACATTTGTAAGTATCTGTTTGTTCTGCATTATGACCAAATCATTTATATTCCCAAAAACATTAAACACCATCATCGCATTGAACATTTTAAAATGGACCGAAAAATAACCATTCCCTGCACAAATTATTACTTTCACTTTGTTGATACAAATCAAGGTTTAAAAATAAATTTTTACATTGCTTCATTCTGTGTTTTTCTTTAATGAGCAAGAGCCTACAGAGGTTTCTGACAGTGCTCAGCACATCACACAAAACATGGCACTTTGCAGTCCCAAAGGGGTAGTTAATGACTTGAAATGAAAATGTCAAATTGCTTTTAGGAAATAGATGTGCCTGAAACATAATTAGCAACTTACAGGGCAATTGAAGAACAAACCATCACCTTTCAAAACACTATAAAAACACAAAGAGTGGGGTTTCAAAAGGATTTAAACAGCAGCAAATCAATATGGGATAATTACTTCCAGCAATGGGGATAGTTGTCCATCTGTCTACCATGCTGCATATGTTTAACATGCCAACAGTTTGGTTTTAATTGATCTTTCAGGGGATGGGAGCTGTGTGCTTGTGCATTCAATCATTGTTTGTCAATGACTCAAAGCCACCTGGCAAATACCTCTTAATATGTCTGACCAACTAATTTACCAACACAATGAAAAATTCATAAAACATGAATTTGAATGTGATTGGGAAATCTAGTGCATCGCATATATTTATGTACACTGTTGGTCAAAAAGCTTCTTCAGCTATAGGGTAAAGTACATGAGTGTAACATAATATCAATTCTCCAAAGTAGTCTCTGGCTGTACTTGTGGTTTCGCAGAGCAGTTTTGCCGATTCAGGGCTAAATTAACGAGTACTTCAGTGATGGAGATTTGTGCTCATTTGGAAAAGGATAAAGATTGCACAAATTAATTGTTCAAATGCTTACAATTAAGCAGGAGTACCACCCATCCCACAGTCTGGGTCAGCTTGAATTCAGTTTCAATTGTGACACTAGCTTTTTGAAATAGATAACAATACTCACTTATAACCCAAAGTGTTTTAACTGTAAACCATTCATGCTTGTCAATACTATGTGGATGTCAAAAGAATAAAGAGTATATATTTTGCAATATTCATAGCAACCCTGTATTTTTGGTTTTATTAGATTTCTAGCATCTGTGGTTTTATTTTACTTTCCAAATGGCATTTCAAGTGATATTATCAAGAATTTGGATCTTAATGAACACCACATTTGTAATACAAAATTTATATCTTTTGACAAGCTACCACCATCTTTAAGGGGGATGAATAAGCAGAATAACTTTCTGTTTATTTGAAACCATCCTCCTTAGCCATTTTGTTCTCTTTTTGAGGCCACTGACATGCATTGGGATAATGGTTCTTCATGTGGGAGCTCAGAGGATGAATTCCAACCAGCTATTCATCTCAGCTGCCCCTTCTTTCCTATGATGCACATCCCACTTTGAACCATTACTTGAACAGTTTTCCATTAATTTTCATGCCTGGCAAAATTAAGGAACAATTTTTTTTCAACAATGATTTAATTTGGCCAGCGTTTGAGCTTGAGTTAACACTTTTAAAGTTGTTTCAGTGTTCTTGTTTTTTGTTTCCAATGGCAGCTGCTCTGCCATTTCTCCCCAAAGTTTTGTTACTGCAATCAATGGATTTCGTAAAAAGAGTTCCTCCCTATGTCGTAAGAATTACCACAACATTCTCAGTTCCCAAATGGTGGCAGTAGACACAATAGCACAGAAATATCTAATACCTGCCTGACTATAATATTATAGGGGTGGCATGGTAATGCAGTGATTAACATACCACTTAGAAGCACCAATGAGCTGGGTTCAATTCTCACCGCTGTCTCTAGAAAGTTTGTTTGTGCTTCCCGTGACTGTGTGGGCTTCTTCCGGGTGCTCCAGTCTCCTCTCATTTCCAAAGACGCATGGGTCAGTTGGTTAATTGGTCACGTGGGTGTAATCAGGCGGCGAAGTCTTGTTGGGCCAGAAGGGCCTTTCACTGTGCTGTATCTCTAAATCAATAAAATATTTTATTAACATATTGACTGGCTGCATCACAGCCCTGTATGGAAACACCGATGCCCTTGAACTGAAAATCATACAAAAAGTAGTGGGTACAGCCCAGACCATCATAGGTAAAACCCTCCCCACCATTGAGCAACAAAGCAGCATCCATCATCAAGGACCCTGCCACTCAGGATATGCTCTCTGCTCGCTGCTGCCATCAGGAAGAAGGTACACGAGCCCTAGGACTCATAACACTAGGTTCAGGAACAGTCACTACCCTTCAACCATCAGACTCTTGAAGCAAAGGGGATAACTTCACTCAACTTCACTTGCCCAATCATTGATATCGTCCCACAACCAATGGGCTCACTTTCAAGAACTCTTCATCTCATGTTCTCAATATTTATTGCTTATTTATTTACTTTAATTGTTTCTTTTTTTGCATTTGCACAGTTCATTTTCTGCACTCTAGTTAGGTGGTCCTTCATTGATTCTGTTATAGTTATCATTCTACAGATTTGTATGCCCACAAGAAAATGAATCTCAGGGTTGTATATGATGACATGTATGTACTTTGATAATAAAAGTTACTTTGTACTTCAAATTTTGAAATAAATGAATGCCTTTTAGAGTCACTCCATTCCTGATATGCCATGCTTTCAGTGGTAGACCATATGCAGTTCTGTCGTCACTTCATGTTCCTTTCCAGGAAGAAAGTGTGAAGTAACAGAAAAGTTTGCAGGCCACCTGGTAACCATTTTTATATCAGAGTACAGGGTGGTTAATCCAAACAGGGAAAAAGATTTATTTTAGACTTCTCCATTTCCAGTGGAAGAGGATTTAACTGACACAATGCTCTGATTATTTGAATCCATCAAGGTTCACCAACCATACTACATTGCTGCCCCTACCAGGCACACACTGTGATTTGCTAAATTGACGGGTTGGTGGCCAGCATAGAGTCAGATTTAGACCTTAGCCACTTTATACAAGAACAATAAAGCCACAACAACTAATTATTTCAGGCCTGCTTGCAGGAATATTGGTGATGGTTTGGTAGAGTGGCACAGACCACAGATATTCTTGCAACCACTGAATACAGCATTTTAATAGCCAGGACTGCAGGCCATATGCTGGGTTATTCCTCATCAGGTTGAGGACGTTGGTGCCTAACAGTGACTCCTTTGTTTGTATTTTCGGAAACAGCGCTATTTCTGTCTTTAATATCTCTATTTTTCCCTTTCAGGTTTCTTTTGAAGACCCTGACCTGGAGTTACACGCTGACTGTGGTTCTTTGAGGAAACAGGACTTTGCTGCACGCTTGAGTGCACAGTGGGGGGGGGGGGTGTGGTGCCATTGCTTTTTTGCCGGTGGGGGAGTGGGGTCATCGCTTTGCTGCTGCTTATGCGTGGGAGGGGAGATGCTGGAGGGGTTTTGGGTTCCAACATTTAACTGTTATTCAGTCGTTGGGGCACTCCTTGTGGATGTATATTGTACACATTTCTCTGACATTAAATGTACCTATTGAAACCTTTCAATTTTCACTATTCACCTCTCACCACCTAACAACCTTGGTGCATCCCCGAATACAGTTCTGTGCAAAAGCCTTAGGCCATATGTACAGCTAGAAAATGTGGAGCAGAAAACCAGTTCATAAATCTGGCGCAAGCAAAGGATGTTGGGAACGGCGAGGGTGGAGGACCGTGGGATGGATGATAGGAAAGGAGCGCCAGGGAGGGGCATAGTATGGGTGCCGACACACCCTGCCCTGAGACGCAAGGTAAAGTCATTTGACTCTAAACAATTGGTTTATTGATCATTACAGAATGTTTCTCTGGTGCTTCCCACTCCCTCCCCCTTTTCCCAAATATGATTCCCCTCTCTTTTTCCCCTTCCCACTCTCAGTCCACAATAGTGATCCATATCTGAATCAGATTTATTATCACTCACATATGTCATGAAACTTGTGTTTTATTTTGCAGCAGTACAGGGCTATACATAAATTTACTACAGTACTGTGATAAAGTCTTAGGCTCCCTAGCTATACATAACTGCCTAAGACTTTAGCACAGCACTGTATGTTAAAATGGGAGCCCTGCCCCCACCTCGGATACTCAGACCACATCTCTGTTATGCTAATCCCAGCATACAGACCGCTCGTCAGGCGCTCCAGACCAGTTCAGAAGCAGGTGAAAACCTGGCCAGCGGGAGCCATCTCTGCTCTTCAAGACTGCTTTGAGCACACTGACTAGCACATGTTCAGGAAGGCTGCAACCGATGGCGTCTCCACCAACTTAGAGGAGTACACAGCATCAGTGAGCAGCTACATCAGCAAGTGTATTGATGACGTCACTGTGTCCAAGACCATCACTACACGCGCTAACCAGAAGCCATGGGTGACAGCAGAGGTGCATGCGTTGCTGAGGACCCGTGACTCCACCTTCAGAGCAGGCGACAAGGCAGCCCTAACAACAGCGAGGGCCAAACTGTCCCGGGCCATCAGAGAGGCAAAGCATGCACACGCTCAGTGAATCCACAGCCACTTCCAGGACAGCGGCGACACACGGCGCATGTGGAAGGGCATCCAGGACATCACCAATTACAGGACAACATCACCTGACTGTGCTGGTGATGCCTCCCTCCCAAATGCGTTGAACAACTTCTACGCTCTCTTCGAGACAGAAAATGACGTGGCGAGAAAGACCACTCCTCCTCCCAATGACCAGGTGCTGTGTCTCACCGTGGCCGATGTGAGGAAAACTCTATGCAGGGTCAATCCACAGAAGGCAACTGGACCAGACAATATTCCTGGCAGAGTGCTCAGAGGGTGTGCAGACCAGCTGGCAGATGTTCTCACTGACGTCTTCAACATCTCCAGGAGTAGCACCATCGTCCCCGTGCCGAAGAAGTCTTCAGTGTCCTGCCTCAACGACTACCGTCCCATTGCTCTCACATCCATCATCATGAAGTGTTTCGAGAGGCTCGTCATGAGGCACATCAAGACCCTGCTGCCCCCCCCCCCTCACTGGACCCCCTGCAGTTCATGCATCATCCCAATTGCTCAACAGACAATGCCATCACCACCACCCTCCACCTGGCTCTCACCCACCTGGACAAAAAAGACACCTACGTTCGAATGCTGTTCATGGACTCCAGCTCAGCATTCAACACAATCATTCCTCAGCATTTGATTGGAAAGCTGAAACTACTGGGCATGAACACCTCCCTCTGCAACTGGATCCTAGACTTCCTGACCGGGAGTCAGTCTGGATTGGGAGCAGCATCTCCAAAACCATCACACTGAGCATGGGGGCTCCCAGGGCTGTGTGCTCCGTGCACTGCTGTTCACTCTGCTGACCCACAACTGTGCAGCAATGCACAGCTCAAATCTCATCATCAAGTTCGCCAATGACCCGACCGTGGTGGGTCTCATCAGCAAGAATGATGAGTCAGCATATAGAGAGGAGGTGCAGCAGCTAACTGACTGGTGCAGAACCAACAACCTGTATCTGAATGTGAACAAAAAAGATGGTTGGTTGTTAAACTTCAGGAGAGCTCGGAGTGACCACTCTCTGCTGAACATTGACGGCTCCTCCACTGAGATCGCTAAGAGCACCAAATTTGGTGTTCACTTGCTGTTAAATCTCACCTGATCCCTCAACACCAGTTCCATAGCCAAGAAAGCCCAGCAGTGTCTCTACTTTCTGCGAAGGCTGAGAAAAGTCCATTTCCCACCCCCCATCCTCATCACATTCTATAGAGGATGTATCGAGAGCATCCTGAGCAGCTGTATCACTACCTGGTTTGGAAATTGCACCGTCTCGGATTGCAAGACCCTGCAGCGGATAGTGAGGTCAGTTGAGAAAATCATTGGGGTCTCTCTTCCTGCCATTACAGACATTTACACCACATGCTGCAGCCGCAAAGCTAACAGCATTGTGAAGGACCCCTCATACAAACTCTTCTCCCTCCTGCCATCTAGCAATAGGTACTGAAGCATTCGGGCTCTCACGACCAGACTGAGCAACAGTTTCTTCCCCCAAGCCATCAGACTCCTCAATACCCAGAGTCTAGACTGACATCTACATAATTTATTATTATATTGAAATTTGTCCTCTACTGTACCTATTGTCTTGTTTATTATTAATTAATTATTGCACTGCCCTGCACTGTTTTGTTCACTTTATGTAGTCCTGTGTCGGTCTGTAATCTTGTGTAGTTTTTGTGTTGTTTTACGTAGTCTAGTGGAGCCTTGAGTTGTCTCACATAGTCTAGTGTAGTTTTGTTGTTTCATGTAGCACCAGGGTCCTGGAGGAACGTTGTTTCGTTCTTTCTGTGTACTGTACCAGCAGCTTATGGACAAAATGACAATAAAAAGTGACTTGACTTGACTTCTCCAGTGATTAGAATATTTTTACACTTACTCTGATAGCCCTCCCTTCAATTGTCCAGATCCCTGTAAATTTTGCCCCCAGCACACAATATCCATCTCTCACCTTCAAGTTGCTTTCCTCTGCCCTCCAAAGCTGCCCCTGAAATTATGTGGAATTACGATAATAAACTCATTCTGGAAGATTAAGCCCCATTAAAACATTACTCTTGTGACCTTTGCTCTGGTTCTCCATCAGTTCGAATTAATTGGAATAACATACAAAAGAAGCAATTAAAAATGTCAAGGAAAGATAGGAATATCTCCCCCTCAACAATGTAATTTAGAAAAGTTCAAGGAAAGACACAGACACTGCAGTACACATTCCTCTGGTTATCATTGGATGATGATGGTAATGAAACTACCTTCCCACCCAACCCCCTGCAAGTTTATCATCCTGTAAAGCTGCTATGGATGTACCCCCTCATCCCCTCTGAAACAGCTCTTCAGACTGTTACTGCCACTAAATAACATCATAAAACTGATCGCACCTGGTCTGAGCCTAAAAGTATTTTTGTGTTCACACTTGGAAGTAAATCTTTTAAACATGGTGATTAGACCCACCTCTGCCATCATCTCTGGCAGCTCATGCCACATATCCACTACTCAATGTGTGAAGAATATATCCACCAGATTGCCTTCAGATCTTACCTTAAAGGGGAGTGGGATTGTTTTCAAGCAAAAGTTAGGTTGGATAACTCCATAATCAAATTTGCAGACGACACCACAGTAATTGGCCTGATCAGAGAGGATGACGAGATGGCCTACAGGGATGAGGTCCAGCACCTGGCTGCGTGGTGTGCCGACAACAACCTGGCCCTTAACGCCCAGAAGACCAAGGAGATCATTGTGGACTTCAGCCATGCTAGGAGCCACACTCATGTCCCCAGCTACATCACTGGAGCTGTAGTGGAGTGTGTATCAAGTTTCAAATTCCTTGGTGTCCACATTTCCGAGGATCACACCAGGTCCCTGAACTCCTCTACCCTGATCAAAAAGGCGCAACAGAGCCTTTATTTCCTGTGGAGCATCAAGAAAGCTCACCTCTGTCCCAGGATACTGACCGCTGTACCACTGAGAGCATACTCACCAACTGCATCTCAGCGTGGTATGGCAATTGTCCCGTATCGGACCACAAAGCACTCCAGCGTGTGGTGAAAACTGCCCAACGGATTATTGGCACCCAATTGCCCACCATTGAGAACATCTACCATAAACGCTGCCTGGGCAGGGCGAAAAGCATTATCAAGGATGCACCTCACCCTAACCATGGACTTTTTACTCTCCTCCCATCTGGTAGGCACTACAGGCGCCTCCGCTCCTGCATCAGCAGGCACAGGAAGAGCTTCTTCCCTGAGGCTGTGACCCTGTTGACCTCACATCACAGCGCTAAGCAGTATTGCACCCACATTGTACTGTCTCAATACTTTTATATTTGTGTGCTGTACCACATACTTTTTATTCACAGTTATTTTGTAAATAACACTATTCCTTGCATTTCTCGTTAGATGCTAACTGCATTTCATTGGCTTTGTATCTGTACTCGGCACAATGACAATAAAGTTGAATCTAATCTAATCTAACAATGGGAGGAATGAAAGATTGGATGCAAATTGAGACACATAAGTGGGTTCAGATGAGATGGATCCTCTTCATGGTAGACCCGATTCAACACTAATGGCCTGTGACATGCACAGGTGCTGGACCTGTTAAATTCAACAAACCTGGGAACATTGCTCCAGCATGTCAAGGGCTCTACTGCACATCTGACAAAATAAGAAACCGAAAAGATAGACAACCAGCAATAAACAGCTGACTTCCCTTCTTGAGAAGCTTCGGAACTTGGCTCCCCTTGGAAAATTGGAAGAAACAAACCCGGGTGTTATCCTGGATTCAGATTTGAATTTTAAAAATTCTCAATCAAGAAAGTGACCAGAGCAGCATTTCTACACTTAATATTGCAAAAGTATGTTCATTTCAGTCACATAATGATGTTGAAAATCTAATTTATGTCTTTATATCAAATAGACTAGATTGCCGCAATGCACTTTTCCTGGACTTCCAAAGCAATCGATAGACTAACTTCAACTTATTCAGAACGCCACTGTGAGACTTTTAACTAAAACCAGGATGAGGGAGCACATTATTCCCATCCTAACTACTTTTAGATTTTACAATTCTTTTAGAATTGATTTTAAAGTTCTCTTAAAGCTCCCAATGGTCTGGGACCAGAGTACATCACAGAATCGCTTCTGATTTCTAATCCTGCTCGAGCTCTCAGGTCCTCTTCTGCTGGACTCTTGAATGTAAACAATCTCCCTCAAAAGATAATTGGCAGGTCAGCTTTTCTGAACTATGCTCATAAACTGTGGAACTCAATACCTAAAACTACAAGGGATGCATGACTCAGATGACTCTTTTAAATGCCAGTACAAAACCTATTCATTTAGCCTTGTTTTTAACTAACATCAATTTGCCTTTTATTTTCATGATTGCACTTTATCCCATTGTAAAACACTTTGAACAACATTCTCTGTATGGAAAGTGTTCTATAAATAAATTATTATATTATTATTATGAATAGGTTTTTCACTGAAATGGAATTGTGTAGTGCTTTGAAACACGGTGCATTGCAATCCAATTTCCAGGCGGCAATATAAATGTAAATTATTGTTGTCCTTAACACTCTTCAATTAGGTAGGCACTGTTTCCTCAATTCCTATGGCAGTCCTGAAAATGGTTTCCTTCTGTAAAGCGGAACAGATTTGTGCTGCATGTACTCATTGCTAGCTCATTCCCATATCTATCTTTGCCTACATGAATTGGGTGTAAAAGTACTTTGTCTTAATCTATGCAGCTAAAGGAAGTGGATACGAAGCCTTATGGCTGTTCTCCCATTGTGTTTGTCTTCCATGTCAGGAAGCAGTCAGCTCTGCAAATGCTTTCACCAGGAAAGTTATCTCTAAGTAATCACCCTAACGACCTTTAGGGTTACTGAGCACGAACTCAGATCTAATTCCCCATGACCTAGTAAACTTTGAAGTACAGTATAGACATATTGTGATTACAAACACAGAGCTAATAATAATGTGCTTTAATAATAATAATTGTTTTACATATAAATACGAACTCAGTAAAAAACGTTAGTCTAAAATAAACATGAAAATTCTTCTTGATCACTGTTTTCAACTAGACTAACATAGACAAAGGAAGGTTGAAAAATACAGAGAAACTGAAATGACAGGAGCACTCAGATATTCAAAGGATGGGAGTGTATCAACTGTACTATCATGTTCAAGAGAGTTTAGCAAACATCTATGCAAAAAAACACATTTGCATCATTTTGTTATGCATACTTGTTTAATGAAAATTATTCATATTTTTCTCAATAGAAATCATGCACTTAAACATCCAAAGAGCAAATATCTGTATTATTTCAAGTAAAATAATACAACAGGTAATTGGCATTACAGTCAGCAAATTTTTGATATGTAAACATTGATGCAAATACATAGTAAAACTTAAATCAAAATCTATACAAAAAACCATATACTGCAGGTATATTTTGCATGTGCTACTTTGCTATAAAAATATCATTATTAAAGATTAATAAATAATGGACAGTTTAGAATGCTCTTAAACCTACCTTTCACTTCTGTTGTAAAATTATGTCCTTAGCAGTAAATGAAAATTCGGTAAATATGTAATAGCTGCTGCTCCCCACATACAATTTGCACTGAACACCAATGCAGAGCATTTATTAAGTTCAAGTTCAGTTTATTGTCATTCAGCCGTACACATGTATACAAAACGTTCCTCCAGACTAAGGTGCACAACACAGTATATGTACAGTAACTCACACACATAATACATAAAGTAACATTACCACAAATAAATTAACAAATAATAAGGTGCATCTTCATACAAGTTAAAAAGTAAACAGTATAACGCTTCTGGCACTTCAAACGTGATGAGCCCTGGGTGGTGGCAGAGAGTTCAGTAGTCTTGCAGTTTGGGGGAAGAAGTTGTTTCTTACCTTAACAGTTCTTGTCCAAAGAGATTGTTGGACAAATGGGAGGGATCACTGATAATGCTAAGCACTCTGTGTATGCAGCGCTCCTGATAAACATCTCTAATGAGTGGAAGATAATGCTGATCTTCTCAGCAGTCCTTTGTAGGGATTTGCATTTAGATGCCTTGCAATTCCCATACCAGACAGTGATGTAGCTGGTCAGGACACTCTTGATGGTGCTACTGTAAAAAACTGGTAAAGATGGGCTGGGTAGGAGTAGTGGAGCCTTATTTATCTCAATCTCCTCAGGAAGTGAAGATGCTGTGCTTTCTTGACCAAAGAGGGTGATGAGGGACCAAATGAGATCATTCTTTATTTGCACTTCCAGCAACTTGGTGCTCCTAACTCTCTCCATGGAGGAGCCGTGCACATGCAGTGAGGAATGGTCAGCCTGCACCTTCCTAAAGTCCACAGTTATCTCTTTGGTCTTGTCTACATTGAGACTCAAGTTGACGTGCATGCACTAATCTACCAGCTACTCTACCACCTCTCTGTATGCCATCTCGTCGTTATTGTTGATGAAGGCACCCACCATTGTGTCATCAGCAAACTTGATGCCTCGCAAGGCAGTCATATGTCAGCAGTGGGCCGAACATGCAGCCCTGGAGAGTGCCAGTGCTTGGTGTGATGGAGCTAGAGACGATTCACCTAGATGGACTGACTGTGTGTGGCCTTTCTGTCGAGAAGTCCAGGATCCAGTTACAAACAAAAGTGTTGAAACCCAATGAGGACAGTTTACCCACCAGCTTCTGAGCAGTGATTGTATTATACGCCGAGCAGAAGACAATAAACAGCATTATGGCATATGAGGCACCATGTTCCAGGAGGGACAGGACAGGGTGGACTGCAGAGTCTATGGCATCCTCAGTGGACTGATTTCAGCAATAAGCAAACTGAAAAGAGTCCAATGTAGCAGGAAGTTGGGATTTAATGTGATCCATAACTAGCTGCTCAAAGTACTTCATTAATGTTGAGGTCAGTACCACTGGACGGTAGTGATTGAGGTAGGAGACTGTTGGCCTCTTGGACACCAGGATGATTGTGGCCACCTTAAAGCATGATGGGACAGTGGTCTGTTAAAAAGGGATGTTGAAGATGTCTGTTAGAACTTCAGTTAACTGGGCTGCATCGTCCATCGGCACCTGACCGGGTATGTCATTAGGCCCCGCAGTGTTACGTGTGTTGACCATGGCTAGGGGCTTTAGCTATGGCACGACAAAATGCCTGCTCCTCAGGGGGAAAAGGGAGCCTTCCTCGCTGGCACATCGTTCCGTGCATCAAACTAAGTGTAAAAGACATTATCAGGAAGAATACTTAATATGATATATTAAATAAGATAAAGGATGATTGCTACCTTTCAGAATGGGATTACTTTGTTCTATCGTGAATATGTTACTTCAAAAACTGGTTATCTGATTGTCACTTCCTTTATAATAAACCATTTCATTCACTATAATCTTCACCCATCTATCATCAGAATCTAATACTCCACTGATCAATAGTCCTATTGAGCTTGTCCTAATCACCATCTGCTCAGTATATATAGGTTGTATAAAACATTGAAATTTCACCAAGACTCATTGTCATGCCTCCTCATCACAATTATGGTTTCATTGGAATAAAACCTTGGAAATTTCTTCCTTAATAAATTAAATTTTTTTTAGCATAATCTTTGCTAGTCCTGCAAAATTGTTAGAGGGAGCAACATGGTAAACATGGGAGGAAGGTTTTCTCTGGCTGAGGGATCTAGAAATAATGGTCATTAACTCAGCATAAGGGGAAGATATTTGCAACTGAAATGAGGAGAAATTCCTTTGCCCAGAGGGTTGTAGATCACTGGATTTCTCAGTCACTGACTGCATTTGAAACTGAGATTGATGAATTGTTTAGTATTTGGGGAAACAAAGGACATGAGAACAGAGCAAGAACATGATGTTGAGCTAGAATATCTGGCATGATTTCATTGAATGGCAAAGCAGGCTTGAGAGACCCAATGGCCTAATCCTGCTCCTGTTTTATTTTTAATGTCCTCATGGATCCAAGTTAACACATCTGTTCGCCAGCTTCACCACAAAAAGAATATCTGGTTCTTACTACATCATTCACAGCAAGAACTTACTGTGTGTGAACTGGCTCTAATGCTACATTTTGAGAATTCTCCATTGTCTGTAAAGCCCTTCAGCATGTCATGAGTTCATGGAGGGAAGTATAGAAATGTTTGCCCTCTACTAGTTTTCCTTCTTTTGTTTGAGGTGAGTGACTACTGTTGCCGGGGCTCCTCTGCAGAAGACCAAGGAGCACAATGATGAATTCCAGATGTGCATCAGGCAAAAGAATCCCACAACAATTGGTGAAATGCATTCTCCACTATTTGCTAAACCCTCTGGAATTTGATCAAGCTCATCGCACACTAGTTAGCACAGCACGGGTACAATATTTTGATGTTGGTTCACCCCAACACTGTTGGTCTTTAACACATTATTCTCTACTGAATTGTTTAAGGTTCTGGTACATCTCAGCTTACATCAGAGCAGTTTGAACAACTCTTCATGGGATGTAACATTACACAGTGCAACAAACCTGCTCCAACTACTTGAGGATGTTGCTACGGAGGGAGTATTGCACAGATGGGAAACAGGACATGAGTACGCTCCTGGACGGACTGGTGCAGACAGATGCTCGCAGGAGGCATGTACCTTGTGCATGGGGGCCGCATAGATTTTTCAGCAGGCAGCTGCCAGGGGTCTCTGCAAGAATATGAGTGCAGTCTTTGATTGAGGAACTTTCATCAGAAAGGCCATGAGTACTGGATTCAAAAACAATTACAGCCCCATGGCATGAGGCTGATCAACATCTCCATCCATTAACCCCCCCCCCCACCACTGCATCCATATCAGCCACTCCTCTCCACAGCACCCTTCATTCCCCCACACACTGCCTCTTTACTTGTGCACCGTGTTTTATAGGGTTGCTGCTATATTTATATTTATTGCGTTTTTATGCTCATTGTGTTTTTATTATGCTGCATTGGATTTGGACTAACAACCATTTTGTTCTCATACTCGTGCATTGAAGAATGACAATAAGCAATATTGAATCTTTATGGAATGTCTGGGTCTGCTCTCCCTGCTTCTAAGCAAAACATAGATAAAGACGTCTCTTGAGCTTGAAGTTTAACTGCCCTCCGTACTGCAACACAGAGCAACAAAATGTAGGATAGTGCCAAGATCAGCAACGGCTGGCTGGAGTGATTTTTGGCTGAGGAAGCAGAGACTAAGTATGACCTTGACCTCTGATGGAAAAACATCACAAGCATGTAATTTGCATTTAAGATCTAAGGTGGTCAGAGATTTCAGTGATGCCAGGCAATACATACTTTAGTCTTAGCACTTTATATTGTTGCAGGGCAACAGGGTTAGTAAAGCTTGGTCACTCTGTGAGTAGATTATTATCATACAAATGATAACACTGCTGTACTGCACTGGTATTGACAGCATACTGGATAACATGGCAAGGGAGAAAATAAATCTTGCCAAATGTACCAGGAAAGGCATTTCCCAACAGGCTCTAAGGCACTGAGAAATGTGCCCAACATTCCTTACTCCATGTTAACTTGAACATTATCAGTTCAGTGGAACTGTTCGAACAGGTTTCTATCCAGAGATCTCTGTCTCGGCAGCAGAACCAGGACCTCTTCACTCAGTCAGCCCTCCACTGCTGTGTCTCAGTGCTGATTGTTGCTGATCTCAGTGTTGATTCCCGGAAAAGTCTGAGCAAGTGATATTGCATCTACAGGTATTGTCAGCATCCAGGCAAGCAAAATGATCTAAAATAAAAAAGTGGACAAATGTAAAGAGTCAGCACAGAATGGGAAGGATAATCTGCAGTAGAGAATGTCAATGCAATGCATCAGGCTGTCATCCCATGCAGGAGATGTTTAGAACAAAACACATTCGCCCAGTGCCATTATTTTCCAATGTATAAATTACCAGGTATAGCAAGATCTCCTAATTATAACTTCGTGGATCATTTATTCAAAATAATGCACAAGTCCCTGCTATAATTTCATCCAAGGTGATCTCTCTTTTAAGGTCTTCCAAAGTTGTGATGATCATAAAGTGTTTGTTTCAACTTTATATGATGTGGTGAACACAGCTGCTGAGGTCCGGAAAAGAGAAATGTTTTCTTTCCCAACCATTGAACATTCAGTGCCTTATTGAGGGTGATTGTGGTTTTACATACTGTATCCTCGGCAAGCAACATACTTTCTTTTTCGTAGAAAGGAACTGGAGAATTTCAAATCTGCTTTAACTTTTATCTGATGCTCCAGCTGTTCTGCAACTTTCCTATCGCCACCACATTCAGTAACAGAATAAAATCAAATTTATGGCTAACGAGACTGCATTCAGCCAACATTTCCACATATGCTCACTCATTGAAAAAGTACTTGGCAGCTGTTGAAGTACTATTTACATGTGAAACTTTCAGCACTGTGACTCATTTGTAGTGCTCAAGAAGGCTTTGCTCTTCTCAAAAATGAGAGAGCGAAGGCGCGTGTATATAGTTAGCACATTCTAATCTCTCAAAATCTTTTGCTGCTTCATTATGCGATGTAATGCGACTGAAGTTGTACTGGTTTTTTTTAAATCTGCCCTGCACTGCTACAAAATATGCAACCAGATTATTGATTCATACTTGCATAAAAGACAAGAAAAAAATTAAGCATACAGATATGCTGACACGATGTTTAACCTAAACATTTGCTCAGCCAACGGATTTAAAAGTAACTTGGTCATGACATTATACATTTAAAATAAATACTGAAACCCTTCTGGAAAGGAAAATGTATTTTTAAAAGATCTAAAATCCTCCAAATTTGAATTTATCTTTCATGAATTTTATGTGAACACAATGATGGGGGAAAGACTTCAATAATGGTGAAGGAAATTGCTTGCATTTTCTTCTTGCCTGTCAGTCACAATACTGTAATTGCACAGCAGCATTTGAAACTGAATTAATGAGATTCCTAATACAGTAAAATGTCAGGATACATTTTCCATGAACAATTCTGTAAATACAATACAGTGAAAACCTTTTGCCTTCTCACTAGCACTCCAAATGAAGGCAAAATGGACTTGTAGTGGTCATGCAGGTTGCTTATGAACTCCTGCAGTGATCCATTAACAAGCAGGGAAGCTGTCTCCAGCTGGCAGATGAGATCTTATGCAAAAGAATAACTCCAGCTGTGGTTTAGGAAGACTTAATTTTCCTAGTAGCAATGCCTTATTTGGATGGCAGAGTGGGGGAACGACAGCACTGACAAAAATGTTTAGAGAGATTCTATTGAGCTTTGTTTTTTTGTCTGAAGCTGCCCAATCAGAGCCTGACAAGACTCAAAGTACATGTGCTGGGTTCAGATTGCGTCAGATATGTTCAGGCCAGCATTGAGATTTATTGTGGATGGGTTGGGTTGTGATTTATAGCAGTTCCCTGATAAGTTGTGGCCTGCAACTAGTGGACATATAGACGGGCTACAGTGATGCCTGACATTGTGAACTTCAGCTCTGAATGCAGTTTGCAGAATTTGTTTTTTTCTCTCTCTCTCCTGGATGTTTGACAGTCTTCCTTTGCTTTTAATGTTTTGTGGCAGCCTGTGAGGAGATTATTCTCAAGGTTGTATAATTTTCATAATAAAATGTACCTTGAACTTTGAAAGACAATACCACCAGAAGTTGATTAACATTACATGCATTTCCCTTATCACTGATTTATTGATGGAGTTATAAGTATGTTAATTGACAAACAGCAATGTTTTCCAAATGTGAAAAGCTGTAAATGTACTCCATCGAACTCATCATATCCATTGTCTCCAACTATAGCTTCTCCTCCACACAGTCTGAAAGACAATTGGCTGCAGAACTCATTAGCCCTTAGAGCCTCATCCAAAGTACAAGATACCCAAAAATAGTGTGTATCTAACTCAAGACACTCTAATCACCCAAGAGTGAGAAAGTAGTGATATGTCTAATCAGGAAGTACATTTATATTGTGGTCAAGTGTGAGCCTTATTTTCTCAGAAAAAATTATTGTTGATGACAATAAACCCACTTTTATTTCTCCATCTTTTTCATTCCTCTCTTGCTTCCACCATCACTTCCCTCACATTATTTCATTTACTATACATGATTTAAGTATTCTCATTTCTACTTCCTAATTCAGATTTTGTTCCCTTAATGATGAAAAATTGAAATGCACTGGCTGGGCAATTCTGTTACTTGTCTCATCGTTATACACTTGTTACTTGACTATATGGTTGCCATGCTAAAAAATAAATCTGGTAACTATAAAATAGCCCTAATGGTTCAGAGAACTCCAAGGTAGTTTTCAGGTGAAGAATGGCAGGAAGACTATAAGACAATGGAGCAGATTGAGACTATTCTGCCAATTGATCAAGGCCAACTTATTTTCCCTCTTTCCCTGTTCTCCTGCTTTCTCCCTGCATCCTTTGACATCCTTACTAATCAAGAATTTATCAACCTTCATTTTTAATATACCCAATGAATTGGCTTCCACAGCTGTTTGTGGCAATGAATTTCACACCCCTCTGACACTGAGTGCAGAATCCAGCCAGCAACACCACCACAGATAAAAATGTCATTAAGTATTTACACTATTGAAAGTGACTCCAGTATACATTTTTCATGCATCGTTATTGGTAGATATTGTCTTCATTTCAGACATTATGTTCATGAAAAGCCAAACTTAAAATGATCAAATGGCCAGGTTAGTGAACTTTAATTGAAGTAACCACTAACTTACTACTTGGTAGTGACTTCGAAATTGACAGCAATAATCAACAACATATACAGCTGACGAACTTGGTGCAAAAATTAAAATAACCTAATTTCATTATTTTACAAAAATATCTTTATCATGTGTGATTTGAGATACTTGGCGTAAAATAATGAGATCAGTTTGTGCAGATGAACTTAAAGCTGTTAAAACAATGAGTCAGGCATAACTTTTAGCCATAATTACATAGTCAAAAATTGGAAATATTTTTAAATGAACAGCTTTTGAAAGCTGCGCTTACAGGCAACTTTCAAACAGCATGCATCCCAAGGTGAAAAAATACAAATATCCAATCAAATATACATTTTAAATAAGCACTCCACACAGAAGTTTGACAAGTGTTGTCATAATTTCAACTGCAGCTCAATTGATTACTCACTCATTGCCGTCATAAAAAGGTGTTTTTTTTTGTAAATTTCAGACTTAAGGATTTAGCCTGCGAATGTAGTCAGACTGTTTAGGGTAATACAGGACTTCAAGAATTACTGTCCCCTCCTCTCCTTAAGTGGATAGGATAGGTTCCATGGGTTACTTAAAAAAAACAACACACACAGATCACCTTTGGTATTTTAGCCAATACTGATCCCTCAATAAGCCTCACTCGTTTAGTTAGCTGGTTTTCATCATGTTGTTAATGAGTACATGCAGTGGACAAACTAATTGCTATGCTTCCTACGTTAAGATCTGTTTACCATCAGGACAGTTGCTGGAAGATACTTCTATGATAGTGAGGTTCTTTGTGCCATCAGTATACTAGTCAACTTTAATTGACTATTCCTGTCATTACACAATGCCAAGGTTGGAAAATAGTGGTAAATTGGAACAGATATGAACTTAGTTTACAGAGGAAGCTCAAATTCTTACATTGAGTAACCTGGAGGCCAGGGGACTGAATTGCTATGTTCCGTAATTTTGAAAGCATTTACTTTGCAAGTTTGTTTACCCATTTATGGTCAAGGCTGCTTTGTTACCAAGGAGACAGTCTGCACTGTTTCTGTTAGTGCAGTCAATATTTATGAGAAATGTGATTAAAGACATTAAAAATCGATGAAAGTGTAACAGATTGGCAATCTCAAAGGTGTCGTTAGACAAGTACGTTTAAGAACAAAGTTTTAGACCTTGCTTTTGCAGTTTATTGTAAAATGTGTACTATGATTTTTAATCTTAATATAAAATGATAATTTGTTTGAGAGATAGAGCACAACAGCTTGAAAATTACAAATGCTGTTAGATACGGTTGCATGCTTAATAGATTAATTCTGTAGGCTATTTTGAACAAAGGAATTAACCCATTTATTTATAGGTACAGGAAGTATGTTGTTAAAATTAAGGACACACAAATGTCATATTCAAATATTGCACATTGATCCAGCAACAATAGTGTCCAGCTTCAAATGTCTGAAATGCCAAATGGGTCAAGTAATTTTAATACAGGAGCTTTAAAAAAGTGTGGACTCTTTGCTAGAAAATAGTGGATTCTCCTCCCCCCCCCCCCATGCTTTTGATTTACCTTACTCTGCCTGAAACGCCTGAATTAAAATAAGTCAATCATAATTATAATAAGTTACTATTTTAAAAAAGTTATTTAAATATTTTAAGTAAAATTATTTTTGTTTTGAATGCCAATAAGCACCAGAAATTTAAAAAGTACAGGGCATTATCATTTTCTATGCTTTTATTTTATTTGTCTCGAGCAGGGTGAAAACTGCATTTTGTGCCACTTATGAATTTGAATAAAATTGTGCGTATGCTTCTAGTCTAGGTTGCTAAAAGGCTCACATATCACTACACGCTACATTTTTGCTTTATGCAGTATAAAATAGCTCAGGACTGTGTTTCACATATTAGCCCTCCAGACCACAATAGATGAAAAAGAAATCATTTTGCTTTCATCTCCACTTTTTGAATTTAGTGGATACTGCACTGAAAGCCCACAATATCAATTTTTTTTCAAAAACTAAATATGTATATATAACTTAAAGCTGTTCACTCTCTCGGCCCCAGATCCATTGATGTCAATAGGGGATAGCCTGTCTCCATTGCCTTATTATTATTTGGCCAATCAGTGTAGTGTC
Organism: Hypanus sabinus; assembly: GCF_030144855.1. NCBI lineage: Eukaryota > Metazoa > Chordata > Chondrichthyes > Myliobatiformes > Dasyatidae > Hypanus > Hypanus sabinus. The sequence continues at coordinate 44,801,493 of NC_082727.1, forward strand.
GTCAGCAAATTTAATTAGCAGATTAGAACTGTGGGTGGCAAGTCATGGGTATACAGAGAGTAAAGGAGGGGGCTTAGTACACAGCCCTGAGGGGCACCTATGTTGAGGGTCAGAGGGGCAGAGGTGAGGGAGCCCACTCTTACCACCTGCTGGTGATCTGACAGGAAGTCCAGGATCCAGCTACACAAGGCAGGGTGAAGACCAAGGTCTCTGAGCTTCTTGTCGAGCCTGGAGGGAATTATGGTGTTGAATGTTGAACTGTAGTCCAACAACAGCATTCTCACATAAGCATCCTTCTTCTCCAGGTGTGTACGGACGGTGTGTAGAGCAGTGGCTATTGCATCATCTGTCGATCAGTTGTGTCAGTAGGTGAACTGTAGAGGGTCCAGTGTGGGCGGTAGCAAGCTGCAGATGTAGTCCTTGACTGATCTCTCAAAGCATTTGTTTGTTACTGAGGTGAGTGCAACGGGATGCTAGGTGTTCAGACATGTTACCTCGGTCTTTTTAGGTACTGGAACAATGGTGGATGTTTTGAAGCAGGAGGGCACTCTACATTTGGAGAGGGAGAGATTAAAAATGTCTCTAAAATGCCAGTTGTGTCACACACATCCTGAGTACTCGCCCTGGGACACCGTCCGATCCTGCAGCCTTGCGACTGTCCACTCATTGGAAACACCTGCGCACTTCGAACTCAGAGATTACCAAGCTGCCGGTCGCTTCGGCAGCTCTCCTCAGGGGCTCAGTGCTGGCGGCATCAAATCAAGCGTAAAAAAGATTTAGCTCATCTGGCAGAAAGGCAGCGATCGTTCCTCCCCCAGTTTAAGTGTAATTACGAAGAAAGCACAGCAGCACCTCTACTCCCTTAGGAGTTTGCAAAGATTCCGCATGACATCTAATGCTTCAATAGATGTGTAGTGGAGAGTATATTGATTGGCTACATCACAGCCTGGAATGGAAACATCAATGCCCTTGAACAGATATGACCTAGTCTATCATAGGTAAAGCCCTACCCACCATTGAGCACTTCTACATAAAATGTTGTCACAGGAAAGCAACTAGTTGAATTAACAAATTGGTACAGTCTTCCACTGATTTTATTAGGGTTATTATTCTATTATATTATAGACTTATTGAGAATGCCTGTAAGAAAATGAATCTCAGGGGTGTATACGGTGACAATTGTTTTTTTACTAGTTTAGGCAGAATGCGCCTGTCTATTATTGTGATTTAGATGAAGATCAGACCACATTTTACGAGCAAATAATACAAAAAAACAGGTAAATGCAAAGGATTCACAAACTTTATCTTGCAAGTGTATGTACTTTGATAACAAATTTACTTTGTACTTGCATTCCCCGATCTGAAAGGCTGTTTTTGCAGGCCCTTAAACAGTGGCAGAACTTCAGAAGACCCAGCTGTGGAACTGCCTGGAACCGTTCAGCCAACAAGAAAACCCTTTATCATTTATCAAAGCCATCAAAGATTAAAGGTCTTTGAATGTCTCTCATATGCAGTAGCTTTTAATCACTATTACAAATAAACTATTTTGAAAAATGAATCAAAAAAGTAAAACAAAACAAATAATTTAGAACACAGAAACTCCAGAGCTCTACAATCTTCAAAGAAATGTATAGGTTTAAGGATCATGCAGCAGGTCTAACCTAGAGTGACTTGATAGAGCAAAGTCCCCTGTGTAAGTGCTGGGGAATCTCAGCAAGTTTCCATCCCAAAACTTACAAGTAATGCTCCAAGAAATACCAGCAACTCCACAGGGGACTACTGTCACAATCCAATGAAACTCAAATTAGCATACCTACTATTCTACCATTAGGTTTGCTGAGAACAAACCTGGAGACAACAGTGGAACATAGAATCAATATCTTAAAATGCTAATAATTAGAGATTCTTTAGTGTAAAATCTTGCATTGAAATGGGTGTTCACACGAAACCCTGCAGTCTGATTTAAAGCTTTGGAAGAGCAATATTTTCCAGACTCACAATGTGCCATGTGCCCTCTGTATATAACATGCACAATAGGCTCAAGGTTATAAACAATGCACAAACTTTGCTGAATCATGACCAGGGAACAGCTGCTTGAACTAATAAGACTGGTCTGTGCCCATCTGTCCTGGCGTGGCAGATGGTAATGGAGATGAACCAGCAATTAAAGTTATTGGAGGTGGGGGAAGACCCAGATGTTTAGGGTCCCTTGGCAATAAAGAATTCAGAGGCTTACCTAACAGCTGGATGACCTTCGACCATCTGGGACCAATTTCACCCAGCTAGGAAAGGACACTTTAACAAGTACCAGGAAGCCTTTATTCTTTAGTTAGGGCCTGCTCTTATAGTCAATCCATGTATTATTCATGCACCTGTGTCACAATTTTGCTAAGGTGACATTAATCATATGTTGTACGTTAACTGACATTATGGCTTTGTGCCCAGAGATCTTTATTGCTCGTCCTTCCTGAATTTATTCACATACTTATCTTACATGCAAAAACAACACTGATCATATCTGAATGGGAAGAATATAACTTGATGAATGTTTGACAGTAGCTCAGATCAATTACTTAAAGCCTGGGACATACACAAATTATACTGAGAAATATTAAGTGGATTTTACTTAAGGTTAGAAAAGAAAATGTTTCTGAAAATTTTCAGAGATCTGTTAAAAAGATGTGCTGATTGCTGTTGCTAATGAAACATTTATTAACTATTTGTAGCGACACAGAATCTCTTCTTCAAAGCTCATCAAATATTACCACGTCAACTCAGAAATATTTAATGCTTAATCTGGGCCACCCAGAGCAATACAGCTTTTGCAATTCACGGAACCACATCAGGGTAATTATAGATTATATTTGCCAGATAAACCGTCTGTGGTCTCCTGCACTGTTTCAATGAGGAACATGAGGAAAAACACCCACCTTCTCTACAGACCACCAGATGCAATATCAAATGTTTTTTGTCTGTACCAGAATTGGCCACTTCTACCAATTATCCATCTACAATTTTAGCTCAGTTTAAAAAAAAACTCATAGAGAAGTACAACACAGAAACAGGCCCTTTGGCACCATCTAGTCCATGCCCAAACTATTTAAACTGCCTGCTCCCATTGGCCTGTACCAGTACGGTAGCTCTCTATTTCCCTACTATCCATGTACCTATTCAAATTTTCCCTAAATATTAAAATTGAGCATGCGCTGGCAGCTCATTCCACACTTTCGTGACCTTCTGAGTGAAAAAGTTCCCCTCAAACTTTTCACCATTAACCCATGACCTCTGGTTATAGTCCCAGGAACCTCAGTGGAAAAAGCCTGCTTCTATTTACCCTATCTATACCCCTCAATTTTGTATACCCCTATTTCCTCTCTATAAGTGCAGCCTAACCTGGTGGGTACATTTCACAGCCCTGCTAATAGCAACACATAATGTACAGGAAAAAAAAGAAACATTATCACCCTCTAACTGCACGCTAGTCCACGTGACCTGATCTCATGCTATCACTTTCATTTCATCACTTCTTCCTTTTCCCACACTAGGCTGTAACACAACCCAAGTACAAGATCGCAAGGGATGACAGAGGATCGTACACTTAGCCAGCTTCAGCACGGGCATCATTGAGATCATCTTTAAGAGACAGTGCCTCAGGAAAGTAGCATCCATCACTGAGGACCCTCATCGTCTGGGATATGCCTTCTTGTTACTGGGAGGAGCCTGAAGATCCACATTCTGATTGAGAAACAGCTTCCTCCCCTCCGCTGTGAGATTAGTCAATGGTGAATGAAGCCAGGAACACTACCACGTTAGTTATTTTGTACTTTATATTAATTTTATGTCTTTGCACTGTATTGCTGCCCCATAACAACACATTTCACATCTACAGATTTGCCTTTAAGGAAATTATGCTGAGTTTGACCTACCTTATATTATGTCATAAACCTCATCTTTATAATAATAGCCTGTTAACATCTTGCCAACCACTTAAGTAAGGCTATCTGGCCTGATTAATTTCCTAATTTTTGCCTCCCTCTCTTCTTACAGAGTGCAGTGAGATTTGCAATTTTCCAGTCCTCTGGAACCACTCCAGAATCTAGTGATTCTTGAAGATTATTACTAGTGCCTTCACAATCTCTTCACAGTTACCTCTTTCATAGAACCCTGGGATTTTGGTCCAATCTGACATTTACCTTCAGATCTTTGAACCTCCCAAGCACCTTCTTCTTAGCAATGGCAACTGTACTCATTTCTGCCCCCTGACAATCTCACATTTCTGGCATGTTGCTGGTGCCTTCGACAACGAACACTGATGGAAAAAGTAACACCATTACTATCTCTCTTGTATCTTTTCCCAGCGATCTGGTGTCCATTCTTGCCCCTTTTACTCCTTACATATCTGAAAAAAAAACTTTTGGTATCCTCGTATCATTGGCTAGCTTACTTTTATTGTTCAACTTTTCTCTCCTTACTGCTGTGTTAGTTGCCTTCTATTAGATTATAAAAACTTTCCAATCCTCCAGCTTCCCACTAATTTTTGGTATATTATATATCCTCTCTTTTGCTTTTATGCTGCCTTTGACTTATCTGCTGCCAAAATTGTCTCATCCCCCACTTTCGAATGCTTCTGCTTCGCAATGAATTGATCCTGCATCTTCCATTACTCAGACACTCCAGCATTACTACTCTAGCGTCATTCCTGCTAGTGACTCCTTCAAATCAAAATTGGCCAGCTCCTCTCTTATGACTCAACTGTAATACCAATACATTCGATTTTAACTTCTCCCTCTAAAAGTGCAGGGCAAATTCTATCAAATAATGATCACCACATCGCAGGGTTCCTTAACCTTAAGCTTCCTATTTTAAAAAATTTATATTATATGCACACTGATTGGCTACTTAATCAGGTTTATATGCTGGCTAATGCTACTCTCTAGTCAGACAATCATGCAACAGCAATTCAATGCATAAAAGCATGCAGACATTGAAAAGAGATTCAGTTGTTGTTCAGACCAAATATCAGAATGAGTAAGAACTGTGATCTGAGTGACTGACTGTGGAATGAATGTTGGTGCCAGATGGGGTGGTTGAGTATCTCAGAAACTATTTTCTTCCTGTGATTTTCACCAACAGTAATCTCAAGTTTAGAAAGAATGGTGCAAAAATCTTAGAAGCATCAAGTGTGTAGCAGTTCTGTAGGCAAAAGCACTTTGTTTTTGTTTAAGGAAAGAGGTCAGGAGAAAATGTAGATTAGTTCAAGCTGCCAGGAAAGTGAGGGTAACTAAAATAACCATATGTTACAACAGAGGTGGGCTAAAGAGCATCTCTGAACACTCATGTCAAACCTTGAAGGGGCTGGACGACAGCAGCAGAAGACCAGGCCAGATTCCTCTGCTGTACCTAATGATATATTCAGAGGCTACGAACAAAAATTTACATATCAGTTAATGACATAGATTACAGATTTGATGGTGCTGTGACCAAGCTTGTGGATGATATGAAGATAGGTGGACTGTCAGCTAACATTGAGGAAGCACGAAGAGTGCAGTGTGACTTGGACAGATGAGGATTGTGCAAAAAACAGGCACATGGAATACAACATAGGGAAGTGTAGTCATGCACTTTGATAGAAGGAATGAAGGCATAGACAATTTTCTAAACTGGAATCAGAATCAGATTGATCATCACCAGCATGTGATGTGAAATTTGTTAACTTAGCACCAGCAGTTCAATGCAATACATAATACAGAAGAAAAAACAATAAATAGATAAGTAAATCAATTATAGTGCACATATATTGAATAGATCAAAAATAGTGCAAAAAACAGAAATAATATTAAAAAAGTGAGGTGGTGTCCAGAATTCAATGTCCATTTAAGAATCGGATGGTAGAGGGGTGTTCCTGAATCGCTGAGTGTGTCCCTTCAGGCTTCTGTACCTCCTGCTATCTGATGGTAACAGTGAGAAAAGGGCATGCCCTGGGGGCTGGAGGTCCTTAATAATGGAAGCTAGCTTTCTGAGACACTGCTCCTTGAAGCTGTCCTGGATGCTTTGCAGGCTAGTACCCAAGATGGAGCTGACTAGATTTACAACCCTCTGCAGCTCCTTTTGGTCCTGTAGAATAGAAGCCCACCTCCCCCCACCCCCACACTAGACAGTGATGCAGCCTGTCAGAATGTTCTCCACGGTACATCTATAGAAGTTTTTGAGTGCATTTGTTGACATGCCAAATCTCTTCAAACTCCTAATGAATTATAGCCGCTATCTTGCCTTCTTTATGACTGCATTGATATTTTGGGACCAGGTTAGGTCCTCAGTCATCTTGACACCTAGGAACTTGAAGCTGCTCACTCTCTCCATTTCTGATCCCTCTATGAGGATTGGTACATGTTCCTTCGTCTTACCCTTCCTGAAGTCCACAATCCGCACTTTAGTCTTACTGACATTGTGCCAGGTTGTTGATGCGGCACCACTCCACTAGTTGGCATATCTTGCTCCTGTACACACTCTCGTCACTATCTGACATTCTATCAACAATGGTTGTATCATCAGCAAATTTATAGATGGTATTTGAGCTGTGCCTAGCCACACAATCAAAGAGTACAGCAGTGGGCTAAGCACACACCCGAGGTGCACCAGTAGCGGTCATCAGTGAGGAGAAGATGTTATCACCAACCCGCACAGATTGTGGTCTGCCGGTTAGGAAGTCGAGGATCCATTTGCAGAGGGAGCAAATTCTGAAATCGGAAGTGCAAAGTAATTCAGGAAACCTAGTGCAGGAGACTTTAAATTTAACTTGCAGGTTGAGCCAATAATAAGGAAGGCAAATGAATGTTAGCATTTATTTCAAGAGGGCTAGAATATAAAAGCAAGGAGCCTTTATGAGGCATCAGTCAGACCACATATGGAGTATGCTGAGGAGTTTTGGGTCCCATATACAAGAAGGGGGATGTGCTGGCATTAGAGATAATCCTGTGAATGTAAGGGTTAACTTATGCAGAGCATTTGATAGCTCTGGGCCTGTAGTTATTGGAGTTTAGAAGAACGATGAGAGAAATCTCATTGAAACCTGCCAAATATTGAAAGGCCAAATAAAGTGGTCATGCAAAGGATGTTTCCAATGGTGGAGGATTCTAGAACCAGAGCACAGCCTCAAAATACAACAATCTCACTCTAGAACAGAGATGAGGAGTAATTTCTTTAACCAAAGGGTGGTGAATCTGTGGAATTTATTGTCACAAACGACTGTGAAGGCAAAAGCCATTGGGTATATTCAAAGTGGAGGTTGATAGATACTTCATTAGAAAGGATGTCAAAGGTTATGGAGAGAAGCCATGAGAAAGAGGTTGAGAGAGCAAGTAAATCAGCCATTCAAATAGAAGCGCAGATTCAATGTTCCAAAGCTACTCCTGTCATGGTTATTTAACACAAGTGACAATAAATCTGATTCTGATTCTGTAAACTACCTTCTCTGCAATTCAAAATTCTTTTTAAAAATCTCTTTTCCATTCTGACATAGGGCTTCAGACCGAAAACAGTAACTGGAGAAACAAGAGAGTTGGAACCTGAAGCAGCAGTCTTCTGGAGGCGTTCAGTGGGTCAAGCGGCATCAGTGGGGAGGTGGGAGGTTTGCGTTAAAACACTGCTTTGGGGCTGAAGCTAGGTTTTGACTCAAAATGTCAACAATTCCTTCCTCCCCACAGTTGATGCTCAACCTGCTCCGTTCCTCCAGTAGGCTGAAACGATAGCCATTTCTTTCTACAAACGTTGCCTGACCTACTGAGTTATGCCAACCTTTTCTGTTCTCATTTCAGATTCCAGTAAATGCAATTTTATTTTCGATTTTCAGACTCACTCTCCAGCTGTGCATCATGCGTACTACATTTCTGAAGTAATTTTCCCTAAAGCAATAGTACAAGCAATTTATTCAGCATGCAAAATTTCCAGTTAGTTGCCTTTCAACTTGAGATTACTAGCACTGATGAGAGAAATTTAATTTAAAAAAAATGCCCTTCAGGTTTGAAACCAGAGTTTGATTTTGGGCCCCCGTTTCTTGTCTTCTCTGGACTGAAAAGTTCTACATATTATTTAAATAGAGCAAGCTAGAAACATGATTACTGCAATAGTTACAGAATGTACGGAATAATGGTAATCAATTACAACTTCAAGACCAAATTAAAAGAGCTCACTGTTTATACTAAAAGCAGCTATAAAAAAAAACTTCTATTTAAATAACATTTTTAATACAAGATGTCCCAGGATGGTCAACTGAGGTACATTAGGGGACTGGAGAAGATTATAGATCACAGAAATAAACCCATCAGTCTAACATGTCACTCCTGACTATAAAATATCCATCTACACTACAAGCAACACACACAAAATGCTGGAGGAATTCAGCAAACTAGGCAGCGTCTATGGAAAAGAGTAATCAGCTGACAGTTCAGGCTGAGATCCTTCATCAAGGTTCATGAAGGGTCTCAACCTGAAACTTCCACTGTTTACTCTTTTCCATAGATGCTGCCTGGCCTGCTGAATTCCCCCAGCATTTTGTGTGTGTTGCTTGGATTTTCAGCATCTGCAGATTTTCTCTTGTTTATCCATCTACACTAACCTTATTTGTATGCACTTGGTCCATACCTTTCAAAAATGGGAGAAACTGATGTCATTAGAGGATAGCCATAGGCCAGACTAATGAAGCATGCAATTGCACTGGAATGTTTAAATTATGAATAGAAAACTGAGGTTCATTTTAGATAGAATTGTACTGACTCTTCTGTCATGTTTTTACACTGACATTTTAATCTATTCCAAGATTAATCTAAAGTTTCCCTCCCACATAGAACTCCCTTTTTCTTTTAACCATATGCCTATTTAATAGTACTTGTAAAGTATCTGCCCCACAACAGAGCATTCCATGCACCCACCACTCTCTATAAATGAAAACACCCATCTCTGAAATCTCCCCTCCCCCAACATATACTTTCCTACAATCACCTTAAAACTATGCTTCTCATATTAGCTAGCGCTGCCCTAGGAAAAAAGGCACCAGCTTTCCAATCTATGCCTCTTATCATCTCTTATACACTTTCACTCTATAAAGAAAAGCCTGAACTCACTCAACCTTCTCTAATGCAAACAACATCCCAGTAAATCTCCTCTGCACCCTCTCTAAAGTTTCCATATTTTTTCTATAATGAGTTAACCAGAACTGAACACAATTCCAAACATGAGAAAAATCTGCAGATGCTGGGAATCCACAGCAACCCACTAAATGCTGGAGGAACTCAGCAGGCCAGGTAGCATCTATGAAAGAGTAGACAGACAACGGCTCAGGCTGAGACCCTTTTTTAGGACTGGGAGGGAAGGTGCAAGATGCTGAATTAGAAGGTGGCGGGGGGGCGGGGAAGAGGCTAGCTAGAAAGTGATAGGCGAAGCCATATGTGTGGAAAATGTCAAGGGCTGGAGAAGAAAGAATTGATAGGAGAGGAGAGTGGACAATAGGAGAAAGGAAAGGAGAAGGGGACCGGGGGCAGTAATAAGCAGGTGAGAGGAAGTAAAAAGTCAGGGTGGGGAATGGAGAAAGTAGGGTGGGGGGGGAGTTTTGCTCACAGGAGAGAGAGATCTATATTCGTGCCATCAGGTTGGAGGGTACCAGGACTGAATATAAGGTGTTGCTCCTCCACCCTGAGTGTGGCCTCATCTTGGTACAAAAGGTGGCCATGGATCGACATATCGTAACAGGAATGGGAAGTGAAGTTAAAATATTTGGCCAGGAAGTCTTGCTTGTGGTGGATGGTGCGGAGGTGGTCTCCCAATTTATGACGGTTCACACCAATATGTAGAATGCATTAGAAGCACCAGACACCCCAGAAGATTCGCATGTGAAGTGTTGCCTCACCTGGAAGTACTATTTGGGGCCCTGAATGGAGGTAAGGGAGGAACGGCAGCTGTAGCACTTACTAATCTAGAGGGAGATTAGTAAGGAGGGACAAATACAAGTGATCGCTGTAGAAAGCAGTGGGTAGGGGAGTAAAGATATGTTTAGTGGTGGACTCCCTTTGGAGATAGCAGAAACTGCTGAGGATAATGTATTGGATGCAGAGCTTGATGGGGTGGTAGGCAAGGACAAGAGGGGACTTATTACCATTACAAAGGCAGTAAGATTGGGAGAGTGCAGATATACAGGAGATGTCAGAGAGAGAGAGAGAGAGAGAGAAGCATCAATTGTAGAGGGAGGGAATCCCGGTTCTTTAAAGGAGAAGGACATGTCAGATGTCCTGAAATGGAAAGCCACATTCTGAGAACAAAAGTTGTGGAGTTAATAAAACTCAAAAGGGAATAGCATTTTTAAAAAGAGGATAGGGTGGGAAGAAGAAGAGTTGAGATAACTATGGGAATCAGTCAGCTTATAAAAGATGTCCGTTGTCAGTTTATCTCGAGCCAGAGTGAATTTAAGGGTAGAATAAAAGTTAGAAGCAAAATTGATGAAATTGACAAGCTCAGCATGGGTGCATGAAGTAGCATTGGTGCAGCAGTCAATATAGCAGAGGAAGAGTTGGGGAGTATGACCAGGGAAGGCTTCGAACGTAGACTGTTCTTCATAGCCAACAAAGAGACAGACATAGCTCAGCCCATATGAGTGCCCATGGCTACTTTCTTGGGTTTGGAGAAATTAGGAGGAGCCAAAGGAAAAATAGTCAAGTGTGAGGACCAGCTCTGCCAGACAGAGGGGGATGAGGTTGGTTCTTCTGATGGAGGGGGATTGGTTGGTTCTTCTGTCAGGAAAGAAGTGGAAGACTTTGAGGCCGCCTTCTTTGGAAGAAAGGCAGCTGTGGGCAGGGTATACAAAACTGTGAGAAGCACAGACAGAGGAGATAACAGGAAACTTTTCGGCACTGCACAATTAAAACTAAGGACACTGGTTTATGGTGAGGGGCTTAGAGGAGATCAGAGGAGGAACTTTTTTGTGCAGAGGGTCAATGGAATTTGGAATAGATTGCTTGATTGAATGAAGACAAGCCTCCTGTAAGCATCTAGATAAGCACTGAGTCACCAAGGCATACAAGGTTATGAAACGAGTGCTGGCAAAGGTATTAGTTTCATTACTTAATAGTTAGCATGAATATGATGAGCCAAATGGCCTGTTTCCACACTGTGTGTAACTCTATAATCCTATCTCGATTTCATGAAGTGAAAGATATTTCAGAGATAATGAGGGCCAAGATCAAGAAAGGGTTTTTATTACAAGAACGAGTTGTAGATCAGCAAGCAGAGGTTATGTTGGGTATATGAGCTTGCCACAAACTGGGCTACACAGCTCAAGTCTAGACTGAAAGGAACATGAGCAACCTGGAGAGGTTGAACTAATCAAATCTTGCGAAAATAAAGTTATAAATTTGCACGTCAGCAGCAAATAAACTGAAACAGCTGGAGTGGGGAAGCCTTGTGAAGGTGGATACAATTGGTGTTAGAAAAGATACATGGCTTGTAATGGATCTTGGGATCAAAAACAAAAATTTACATCAGGAACAGGCGTAGGTTATTTGATCCTTCAAGCTATTTTCACCATGTGAAAAAGTCACGGCTGACGATATTACAACCTCAACTCTACCCACAGCAAGTTCACAGCTTTGCTTATCAAACATCTACAAACGTCTGCCTTTAAAATTTTTAAAGATGACGAGTCACCTAATGTTCCAGTACGATGACATTTCTGCTGCAAAACAAAACTTGCAGCAAGTCAACTTTTGGAGACCTACCAAATGTGGACAGTGCAGAAGAAACAAAAACATCAGTTCAAATTATCCAAACACAAATATACCAAACTATTTTGAAAACCTGAACAAGGCAGAATTGCATTTAAAAATTTCTATACACACCCTGTCAATCCATGCATTTTTAATAGGATTTTGACAATAAATCCACAGATTTTATGTACTACATCACAAAGACAAATTCAAGCAAGGCCTGAATTTGAAAACCATTAATTTGTTCTTGGTGGAAAATTTAAGCTTCTTCAATTAAGCCCAAAGACTGATAGCCAGAGTCCAAAGACCCTCTTTAGCCCTTGTTCCTACACTCATACAAGAATGAGAAACAGCAGATAACAAAGGCCCAGAACATGAAGCAACAGCAAAGGAAGGCAGAGGCAAAGCACAAGTAGATGGGTAAACCGAACACAGATTGACCAGTGTGGAGTAAAATTAGCACTAGGAGAAAGTGCTGCCAATTCTTAACAGGCCAAGTTGCTGATAGAACCCTGCAACGAGGTAGTAACACAAGTAAATACAAAATTATTCAATTTAAATTATACCCAACATATAGCAACAAGAAACAAAACACACATAACTAAATGATGTTTTCCCCACACTTACTTGAAGGAAATACTAAGCATACAGAACCCGTATGAGAAACAGAGGAGGCAGCTTAGTGGACGAATTGTTCAACAGGTGAATACAGAAAAGCACTTAAAAAAGACACATGCTTTAAAACCTAAAAGCAATTTAAGGTGTTACATCAGAATTGCTGAGTGAGGAATTGAATCACAACACTTGAAATAAATGTGAAAAGTAGACTGCATTTTTCACAAGATTTAATAATATGTTGTGAGGCTTCATGACATTGCCAAGATTAACGAGGATGTAGAGAATAGTCTTCCAAGAGGTAGAAGCGATAAGCCACTAGGAGTGAAACAATGTGGATCATGTCATCAACCAGTCTGCTGGAGGCACTCAGCAAGTCAAGCAGAGGAAAGGAATTAATGTTTCAGGTCAAAACCCTGCATCAGGGCTGAGTGAAGAGAATGACAGAAAAACAGAACTGGAATAGTGATGAAAAATTCTGAGATGATTGGAAGACTGAGGAGGGTATAAAATGTCAGGCAAATAGTACCAGGTAGGGATGTGAATGAGGATGGAGTTGGAGGACAGTGGCGGTAAATGATAAGATGGATTACACCCTTCCTAGTCTAATTACCCTAAGAATCCTTCACCACCACTTCTCTTTTCCTCTTTATACTTGGCACCTCAGCTCTCCACTGTCAGGGTTTTGACCCAAAATATCAACAGGTGCTATTTGATCCACTGAATTCCAGCAGCTGACTGATAAGTGGTTCAGCCTTGAGCATCTGCAGTCTCTTTGGTTGAGCTTGTAAGTGCTTATGGTTTGGTCAGAAAGGCTTCAGTAAAACATCAGAAATTAATCAGATTGGTGAAGTCATGGCTAATGATAAAATGTTTTCAAGGTAGGGAGAAGAATAACAAAGTGGAAGAACAAATATAGTCTGAACCCAGTATTTTTGATGAACTTTTAAGTGAGCTACTCAGGAGATAAGAACAAAGCTTGAAAGGATTGGAGGGTATTTGTTAAGCAAATATGAAGGGAATAGAAAGAAGCATCTGCTAAAATGCTCAGGTTAAAGATTTCCCCATTCCATGAAGCCCCTGTTAAGTTCAGTCACAAAGCAAAAGTTGAGGGCAAATTAGGCTGCTGCAAACCCAGCAAACATTGATGAACAGGAAATCACACACTCAGTTCAAATCATTCAAACCATAACGATAAGACTAAGGCAGAATCACATTACACAAAGTCAAAGCAAAGTTTTCACCTGTCTTATATTTATTAATAGCAACTACTGAGTTTAATTATAGGAACAGGCAGACGAGTAGGATCTGTATATGCCAAATGAAACATGAAACTGGAAATACTGAATCTTTCTTATTTCTCCTCTAAAATTATATCTCCTCTGAAACAAACATTCTCCTCTAAAATATCTACAGAAACAGCTTGTAAGCATACGCTAAGTTACTGTGTTAAGGAAGGAGCAATTAAAGAAATTGGCAGTAAGTTTATCCTACTTCATTAACTAAAATTAGAACATACAGACTAGGACCACTTACAACTACAATTATCTCAAGTGTTGAGGCGACCACACCCAAAGTATTGCATATATTTTAGTCTGTTTGCATTAAAAAAAAGACATACTTGCAGTGGAGGGAGTGCCATTTAAGATTCACCGGACTGAATTTTGGAATGATAAACTTGCCACATGAAGGCAGATTGAACTGACAAAATTTACAGTATAGAAGATGAGAAGTGATCTGACACAAGTATTCAAAATTTATTTTTTATTTATTAAGATACTGTGCAGAATAGGCCCCTCCAGACCTTCAAACCTTGCCACCAGTAATGTGATTTAACCCTAGCCTAATCAGGGGCTGATTTATAATGACCAACTAACCTACCAACCGGTACACCTTTAGACCTCGGAGGCTCAAAGGGTAAAATGGGAAGGATATTTAGAGTCATAGGGCAACACAGTATGGAAATAGGCCCTTTGACACAAGTCCATGCCAACCACTGGGCTCACCCAGCTAGTCCCAAACTCTTGCATTAAGCTCATCTCCCAACAGGGCCCTTTCCCTTCACGTACCTGCCTCAAACAGTTCTGGCTCTCAATTCCATATATTCACTAAGTGAAGAAATTACTCCTTAGCTCAGCCTTTGCAGTATAAAGTGAATGGTTTCCCCTCTCCCACAGCACAGCCATGATGTGATGAAACCCACAAGTGAGTGTCCACTCTATCTCACACATCAACAACCAAGTTTGAGTATTGCTTTGGAAGAGTGGCTGTGTTCCGTTGCTGGACTCAACTTTGCAAATATCAAGGTATTGACTGTGGACTTCAGGATGGGAAAATCAAGGAATACACTCCCATCCACATCAAGGGGTCAGTATTGGAAATAGTGAGCAGTTTCAGTTCCTGGGGTCAACATCGCTTAAGATCTACCCTGAGCCTAACATTTTTATACACTTAAGAAGGCATGCCGGTGATTACACTCCGTTAGGAGCTTAAGGATATTTGGTATGTAACTAAAGACTCTAGCAAATTTCTACAGTGGGCAGCATTGCGACTGGTTGCATCACTACCTGTTATAAAGGGACCACTGCACAGGATTAAAAAAATGCTGCAGAAGGTTGTAGACTCAGCCAGCTCTATCATGGCCACCAACATCCCCACCATCAAGTACATCTTCAAAAGACAATGCCTCAAAAAAAAACTCAGTATCTATCATTAAGGAGTCCACCAAGGCCATGCCCTCTCTATGACTACCATCAGGGAGGAACAACAGGAGCCTCAGATTTGTGAATGGTCTGCAAAACCATGAATACTGTCACTATTTTTGCTCTACACTGCTGCCCCAAAACAACACAATTCACCACATATGTCAGTGATAGTAAACCTAATTCTGCATTTGTTCCAAATCCTATATGGAAAATTGCATCAGTCCAGATGCGTTATTGCCATAATAAGGAGGCAGGCTTTCAAGATTAACACATGCTGCAAAAGCAGCTTCCAAATAGTGAATGCAATTTATTGGTGGAGTCTACAGCTTTTCGCTGCATTTAAAATAACATCCTGTTACTTGTATAATGGCTTTATGAATTCCAGGATGTCCCAATATGTTCTAGTGCTTAGGAGGCATTTTCAGAACATTGTGCTCTATTGCTGGACTCAACTTTGCAAATATCTTGGCACAGATTTGTGACATTGAAACTTCAGTTCTCTGGGAACCAGGTCAAAGAAACAGTGCTGAGCCAAAATGTACCAAATATGCATGGCTAGCAATCAAAAACCTTCATTTATTTCCAAAGTCGTTTCCATTGCTGAAAAAGTAACTGTTACCCACAAAATCTAAGTTACTTTATACCCAACTGCCATTTGCACATACAGTACAGTACAAATATTTAACAATAAGTATCTGTGGAGGTGCACCAAGGGCAGAGGAAAGTTATATAGTAGAGATAGATGGCAAGCTTAGGAGGAGTGAGAGATAGAGACAGCGATTGCCAAAGAGTAATTCAGGCAGAATAGACGAGAGGAAAGACAGGAACGAGTAGTAAAAATGAGTGAAGCAAAGGTGACAGCAGTTAGCAAACAGCAGAAAAAATAACAAACTTTTAAGTAAATATAGGAACAGAACAATAAAACAGAAAATAGTTACTCATCCAAAACTTCTAACTAGGGAACATATAGTGATACAATTGTTTTTGTACAGAAAACATTTTATTAGAGCTTTGAAAATACACCAGACTCAGACTGCACAGAATATTTATTTAAAATCAGCATACAAGCTTGAATCATGTTTTATGCACCAATTTGTCAATTAGAATTCAAATTTCTAGGGGAGAGTCACCCGAGATAGAATCCTCAAATACGTATAGCACAGCACATCATACTGCAAAACACATACAGCACAGAAAGAGGACATTTAATCTAATGCATCCAAGGCAATGTTAATTTGACTCTCAAGCCAGCTGCTACTCCTCTTAATTTGATTCCAGTGACATATCCTTTGAACTTTCTATTTTATGTCTGCTTTTCTTTTAATTTTTTTAATATTTACTTATATTTGTCTTCTGTCTCCTTAAAAGTTTCTTGTACTTTATCAGTTACTACTTTATATTTTTCTATCATGGTTCATGTTTTTTTCCTCTAAAGAAACAGCAATGTGGCCCCTTAACTGACTCCACACTTGAACATAAAAAATTATATTTAATTAGTATCTGCATTAAGAAACCTACAATGTTTAAACTACCAGTTGCAAGTTAATTAGACATTGTAAGTGCCCTGTGACTAGGTTAGGATTAAATCAGGGGATCGCTGGCTCAAAGGGACGGAAGGACCTATTCCTTGCTATATCTCAGTAATAAAGAAAACTATTCCAAAAAAATTCAATTTTTCAGTACTGGTACTATTTTAACAAAGTTTACACCTTAGAATGTTTTAATGAGATCAGAATTGTTTAAAAGCATAATAGTTCAACATTGCTTTTTAAAAAATGTATTTTCTATAGTATCTCAGAACAAATCCATAGCTTTGTTAACCATTGTCTGTGCTTCCAATCTATTTATACACAAGCATGGAGGTTCTATACTTCCAAGCAAAAAGTGAAAATACATTTATTACTCCAGAATGTATACAGTAGTTTCCTTTTATTTCAAAGGCACATGCATTAAATGATAGTTAATTTCTTTCCCACCAATCCAATCCCTCAATTTAACATGAATCAAAAAGAAATTAAAAGCAGAAACTGCCCAGCAATCATTGAGAAATTTAATCACCTGTGGCTACACTCCACCCATGAGGAAAGTGAGTTATCTGGGGCTATGCTAAGTGGAATTCAGAAGAATTAGAGGGGATCTTACAGAAGCAGAAATTTATGAAATGAATATATGAGATAGAGGCAGGAAATTAGTTTCCACTGGTAGGTGAGATTCGAACTAGAGGGGAACTCAAGATTCTGGGGAATAGATTTAGGACAGAGATGAGGAGGAACTGCTTTTCGCAGTGGTGAATCAGTGAAGTTGTTTTCCAAGGAAGCAGGAGAAGCTACAGATTTTTGCATAGTTGGGGAATTAATGATCATGGGAGAAAAAGACAGAAAGGTGGAGCTAAGCTGATCGCAAGATCAGCCATGACCTAATTGAATGGTGGAGCAGGAGTGGTGGGCCCAGATGGCCTACCCACTCCTCCTATTTTTTTATGTTTTTAAGTCAGGCAGCATTGGAGGTGAGAAAAACAACGTTAACATTTCAGGTTATATGCATCTCTACACAGATAATACTTATTTTGTTTATATTTCAGATTTTCAGCACCAATGAGGCTTTTTAAAAGAAAAATGACCATCCATTCCACATTTAAAATATGACCCTTCCTGGTGTGAGCAAGAAAAAGCCTAGTAATTCTCCAGATTATATTGTAACCGTATAGGATCAGTTTGTCTAAAGTGGAGCTAGTTGCTGTAGTGCAATTGCTCAGTGTAACAGTGAATGCCACTTTGTCCAACCCTTTGCTGTTTCGTGAAACTGAGAGCACTGAACCTCAGGTAACGCGTATGAAAAAAGTTGTAAACCAACTTTATGTGACCAATAGCTACAGTTCACAAACCTACTACTACATAATATATATACACATACGCTCCTACTAATGTGTGTGTGATTGAAGCCTGTAATTTACATTTTGATATGTTTTTGGGCCAACTGAGCAAGCTGGTACTTTTGTTGCCTCTGATGGAATTCAGCATGGTTGAAAATGGAGTGTGTCCCCTAATGGTGGAGCACGAACCCACGATCTACTTGTTTCCTCCCCGATTAAAGCGTCGAGCCAGATTGCAATCAACAGTGACGAGAGTGGGAGGTGAGTGAGACGGGTCTCCCTCTTGCTTGCTGCTGCCCAGAGGAAGGTGCCCGTGTTTGACTGGTCTCTCTTGCACTCTCACTTGTTGCAGCCATAAGGTGGTGCCTGCATTTGACTGGTCTCTCCTTCACTCGCTGCTGCTGCTGCTGCTGGAGGAAGGTGCAGGTCTTTGTTCTTGGACAAGGTTTGATCAGCGCAGTTAGTGGTTTGGACTCATTTTTAGAGGACTCCACAGTTCCTGTTAAGTTTTTCTGGTTACTCTTTTTAAAAAATCGTTATTTTGTGCAATTTTGAACAGGGTGGACTGGCTCTGCCATCAATGAATAGCAACACTAAAAGGAACTGAACTAAACTGAACATCCCTAGTCTGTTTGATGTTTAATATTCTGTTTGTATTTGATCGTTTTTTGCCTTTTGCGTGACTTGTTTTCTCTTTTTGCACGTTGGGTGTTTTATGTTTTCTTTGCAGGAAGATGAATCTCAGGGTTGTTTACTGCATACATTGATACTAAATATAATTTAACTTTGAATAACAGGGATGTCATAATGGTTACCTACTCCGCACTTTTGACTGAACATGGTTGCAAAAGCTTCTGCACTTATTGGCACATAGGGATACTCTTGAAGCCTCAGCCTTGCATTAATCATTTAACTGTCCACCACCTTTCATGGATAAACATATGCAGGCCTACAGGACTTAGTATTTTTACACATTTTTTGTAAAATTTGTGTATAACTTGTGTTTTTTTGTGAATGCTGCTTTTATGATCCTATGTGCTTATGATACTGCTGCTGCAAGCAAGTTTGTCATTGCACCTGTGCATACATATAATTGGGCAAATAATGATAAACTATAATTTTTCCTGAACAGACTTGTTTGCTAAGGGATGCTCAGTGCCTAATTTAGGATACAGACCTGATAAGGTCAGCAAATTTCCTACACTGCAAAAATTAGTGAACCACAGTTTTTTGGTCATTGAAACTGCTACTAGTTTTATACTCGTTTCATTTGACAGTCCTAATTACCTGTTTAGGTGGTTTGATATCAAAATTATATTTGCTAAGTCCTATAATGAGCCTTGAGGCATTTAGCAACATTAAAAGGCACTATCCAAAATAGAACACGCTGATGAATCCTTTAATCCACCAAGGTAATTTGACAGTCAAACGTTCATTTAGTTTCTGCTTAAACCAATGTAGCCTATAGAGGACACGAATATGTATGTAACTTGCTCTTTCAAAAATCCTTCTTTAAAACCAAAAAATAAATTTTAAAACACGATTGGTCCTCAACTTCTATTAGACCTCCTGCACAATATAATGGCGCCTTTGACTTTCTTTTCAAACAGCAAGGTATGCTGTAACATATGCAAACTGAATTCCTACCTAGTTATTTTTAAAAAGTAAAACAGCTTCTATCCAAATTACTGAGACAGTAGTTGCTTCAAAGCATAACTGTAATATTTATAGGGAGAAGAGAAAGCTATTCAAATCAATAAAACCAAAGCATGCCCATTTACAAATTTTTCAACTGAAAACTATTTCCAGATATGATCACATCTGAAGCAAAGCAATACAAAATAGAATGCTACTGTTGCACTCCAGGAAAAGGATGAGATGGTCATCTATGTACAAGATATTTGCTGGTTAAACATACATAAAAGAAATCTAATCACAGATTACTTGAGAGTACAAAAACCATTCTGTATTCTCCCCTGATCAGCAAATGAGTAGGCATTCAGTGGAAATATTACATTGAATGCTGAAAAGCACACACTTATTAGTGGCTTAACATCAATGACTATCACTAATTTTTCCCCCTTATTTGGAACTGCTTTATGTTATTTTGTCAACGCCAGCAACTTATGCAATTACTCAATTTTCAAAAAAAAAGGACTCAGTACAAGACTTTGAGGCTTTGTAGCACAATTACAATGTTACATGGGTAAAAAACAACAAGCTGAAATAAATGCCAAACTGCACAGAACAAACTAACATTCAATTTTGGAGTATACCTGTTGCAAAAAACTACCAACTCATAAATAGGAGTTATTCTCATTCCCAATTCAACTACTCTCCTTGGTATGGGAGGTCTCAGCTTATCAGGCTTTATTTTAAAAAGCCTTTGTTTAAAACAGAGTTTTTACTCAGCAGATACATTTATCATTCACCTTCAAATATACAGAAGGGAATATTTATTTAAAGAAGTTGGTATACTTGGCCAAATTGATAGGAAAAGACATTCTTTCAGGGGCACAGAAATAATTTTAAGATAAACCACATTATTTCCAATGAAATTTACATTTCTGCAGTAACCCTATTACATAAATGGGTGTTGAGGGGTGGGGAGGGGAGAGGAAATTATAAACAAACAAAAAAATCACAGTCCATATATAAAAGCCGTTAAGCATATAAATCAATGATCATGAGGCTGAACTAACAATCTCAGCTTTTCCCTATGGTATTGTATTGTGTAACCTCTTGGTTTCCAATTCTCTCAAATGTTAATAAATTTACATTGGATATGGTCAAAAATAACTTTTACAACAGAGAAATAGAACCAAATGGAGTTCAGATGCAATGTTAGCACTACAAAAAAAAAGATATACAAACTGTTTCAATAGACTTTATTGCTGATTAGTTTTCACCTTGCTGTTACTACTCCCAATCAGCAGTTTGTACAGTGGAAGTGCACTAGTAAATACACAAATTCAATCTGTTGGAAAGCAAATCATACAGAGACTGAATACAATTCACTAGCGTTTACAATTACAGCAGCGCACATTTTAAAATTAACTGATACAATCACAAAATAAAATTTTTCTTGTACACATTATGTAAACTTAGAATCGCTCACTGCAATTTACTACCCAGGAAATTAAATCCAATTTAAGACTGATATTTTCAGTGCAGGGTCTTTGAAGTTGAGGTTCTATGCTGTCCCATACTTGTCACAGCTTGCTAATTATTCCAGGGAAATGTTTAATAAGTTTTTCCCAAATCCAATTGGCTTGCTTATACTAATGCAAGTGGAAGAGTTGAAACTTGTCTATAACTCTGAGGAGATATACACGCACGTATGCACAAACACACACACGCACACACACACTCACTCTGCAGTAGCCTTTAATCATCACATTTTTTATGTAGAGGACCTCTATCATTCAGGATTCAAAAATAAACATACAGCAATTAGAGCTTTTTTCCCAGGATCAAATTTTCTACTCAATGAACTTTTAAAGATAAAATAAGTGATAGCTTTGGTACTGTAAATACATATATTTTTGTTTCAACACACTCACAGATTCACAAAAAGGGCTCGAGTCTTTTGATTACTTACCATGATAAGGAGATGTCCCTGAAATCAAGTTGGCAACAGGCAGAGTGACTGAATCTGTACATGTAGGAAAATGCCTTTAGCACTTTTGTCTATTTGTTGGTACATTTGTTGGAGAAAAACATCCATGCGTACAGACTTTAAATTTTTAAATTCTTACAAATAGGATATCAGCACTGGATCTTAGAATTTAACCATTCTAGCTAGTAAAAACCAAATGTATTTTTAAACAGTTATCATTTAGTATAATGGTATTTTTAACCAGAAAATAAATGTCCAGATACTTTTTTTCCAATGAAGAATGAAATTAGTAACTTTGTTCCATTTAATAATGGACAAAAATCCTTAAACATGTCTTCTGTGAAAGGTATTGGAAACAATTACAAGACGGAAAAGACAAAAGAACAAAGATATTGCAGGAACAAAAATATAAAAATCTGTTAAAAGACCAAATTTTAAATTTGTCTGTATGACACTGATTACTTAAGTTTGCTTACATACCTCATGCAGAAATTTGCAACAAAAAAAGGGGCACTGGGAATGTGGTGGAATCCTTCAGATAAGTCTTCAGGCTTCCTAGATGTATAAAGAGATTGACAACTGAATTACCCCAAAACCCTATATTTGAAACCGGTCATTTGCGCACTTTTAAGAAAAATGGACCAGAGGAAGTCAGGAGTGAATACCACCTCAAATTTCACTTCAAATAACATTCTCAACTCCTGCAGAAAGTGTTTGCTGATCCCCTAGTCCCATATGGCAAGTACATTCCATACAAAATAACTGCTTCTAAACTGTTCCATTTCTCCAGATTTCCCTTCTGAAGGCACCTGCTCATGTTTTCATTTTGTTCTGCAGATAATCAATCCTCAATACTTAAGTGTCCATTCCTTATATTGTGGACTGCATTTCAGACTTGCCTAATTTGATAACTAGAGAGACTGTATTATAGCAGGATCAAATGGACAAAGCTAGGAACAAAAGTGATTTTTTTTTTAACCCCTCCTATCATAGACTTAAAATCCATCTGCACACTAAGAACATTACCTATAACAAATATTTGGGCAGAATATAGGACAGACTTACTGATGTGTATGGCTCAAAGTCATGAAGACATGATAACTAACTGGCACATAATGGAATACTCAAAAAGGCATCTCTGAAGAACAAAACTGAGCAAGGACACACTGGTAAGCATCAGGTAGTGCTTTTTTCAGCGGTTAAATCAGGACAATCTTTTTGAAACAAATTAGACTCAGTCAGAATTAGCGAGCTCCATTATGCAAAATGTAACTTACTCTGGGCCCCAATCATTCTAAACATGAGAACAATGCACTCAATAAATCTGTTAACCCCTTTTAACCAGTCAGGTATTATTTTTCAGACATGACATGATTCTCATTAAATTTTACTTTCCTCTTCATTAAATCTTCAAAAAAATTGACAGTATGCAGTTATTTTAGCATTGTTGTGCAAAACAAACATTACAGCTAGCCATCATTTTACAATGAAAACAGGGTGTAATTAGAAAACACCAAATCATGGCATCTACAATATTGCTCAATGTCAAAGAGTCAACATTAAATGCCTTTCAATAAGGACTCCCCCTGGAAACTTGATCTTTTTATTAATTAACTCTTCTCCACTGTAAACTCATCATGTTACAATTTCATCTTCAGATTACAGTACGGAACTATTTTCAAACCATTACTACTTCAGCATTACTTGTGCATTTGGAACATATCCAATGTTACTGGAGGAAGAGGCAACACAGGCCTTCAGCAAGCTTTGCATCTAGTGCAGAGATAATCATATGCTGCTAAATGCTAATGAAGTTACAAATAATGCCTATTATGCCTTGCAATTGTTTGCAAGGCCATTGGGCAATTGCAGTATTTCGACATTTTATACTTGCTGTATTAAAACTACTGCATTACATAATTAAAAAAAAGGAATCAAAATAAAGAGACTAGTCTTTATCCATTACTCACCCTTAGAAATTTTTGCAGTAATTTTATTTTGATTGAGACAAGTCTTAGACAAAGAGTAGTGACTTAAATAGCTACATTCCAACTTATACTATTCACTGTCCACCCATGAGAATATGGGCTCCATCACAATCAATAACAGTCCAAAATGAAATGTCAGACTTCCCTCTGCTCCACTCTTGCCCGTCACAGATATAGCCCAGTCCTTCGGCTCCTTCAAGATAACTGTTGACAAGAATTCACCAGGATCCGATAGCCTCGTAAATACCAAACAAAATTCTCCAATGGAGTACTGGCTGAAGATCAAAGCCATTTAAATCAGAGAGGATATTGACTTTTTTTTCTCCTGATCTTCGGCTATCTTAAAGAGAGAAGAAAGGAAAATTACTGTATCATAAGTCAATTAAAAGAAAGTGGAAAGAAACTATTTGCACTGAAGCATTTCTACAACTGGACTTTGACATCTTGAAAATTACTCGTTTTACAAATATGCATTGCAATACTGCTATAAGAGACTAATCTGCATCAAAAATTAAGCATTTATACTTTTTGTTTTCCTGATCTGGAGAAGGAATAGACAAAACACCATGCATGGACAATAATTCAGTATTAAACATGACATCAAACCCCAGGTGAGGTAATTGCTTCTCCCTACCCGTTCTCCCAACCACAACATTGATGCGAATTTGGAGCTGGACCCTGAGACAGTGCTCAAAGATCACCCCCTTTGCCCAGCACCACAATCTGCAGCATTTACATATTCAAACTTGAAATGGACACCCTGAGGACATTTATATGCCTGGCTGAATGTCTTGTTAAGATTGTATAACTACTGACGAGTCAAACAGACCGGGATAAAATACCAAGGCAGGTGGCATAGCACAATCCAAGCTAGAACAGAATACTTGGGCAGAACACAGGCCCAATTAGTTTCCGTCAGGTGCAGTTTAAACAGCCAGGTTCAACAGTTGAATGTCAATGAACTATGATAGAAATGTGATGGTAAATCCAACTATCATTCATTAACAAAATCTATCTCCAATATTCTAACTGAACTAGTTACATGTGCAGAATTCAAAACTCTATTCAAATCTATTTTAGAAAACATGCTGGCAAGACCCACCTATCCAAGCTTTCTACACAACTTAATGGATTTTAATTTTCTTTTTGTACATTTGGCATTATCTTACTATTTCATCCAAAATAATCTGGTGCCCCCTCCCAAGAAAAAAGGATCCAAAACAAAGGTGAAGGAGATTCTAAGGATTTGAGAAGCAGCCAGGAATCAGCATAGAGAGAAAGCAAGTTGGAAATGACAGAGCAGCAATATTACCTTTTGTAATAGTAAGTGATTAATGTTTGAAATTACAGAGAAAAACATGTTTCTAAAAAGAATTGGTAGTTGTTTGCTAAATATGCACAAGTGTTGTTGCTGGACATTACTTTTTGAACATTAGTTCTATTGATTTCAGTAAACCACAAGTGTGCTGAGGCAAGTACTATTAAGAGCAGGTGCTCATTTATGCATTTAGCTTATTACCTGAAGACCAGTTTTTTGTTCCTCCAGAGACTTCGAAATGCATGCAACATCTAATTTGGATGCCAGTTCGTTGATGGGAGAATTTCTCTTTGTTTTGGGAATATTAAGTAGCTCGCATTCAGATAACAAGATTATGATAGATAAAGGAAAAACCAGCTGGATGAAACTGGAAAATCAATGAAGTGGTGCAAAAAGTTGGTGAAGCAGTAAGTTACAAACAAGAAATTTAGCAGAGATAATAAAATGCTGATCACAAAAAGGGGATCCAAGATCACAGAAGCTAAATCCTACACTGATACTTAAACACTAGTAATAAAGAGCAAATCACAGTACAAATCCCAAAAGCTGCTGCTCAAGGTATTGTCCAAATTATATCAAGTATAATGTGCCATTCTAGTCACCTGATTATGGATGCTCTTCAAAAGTTTTTTATGCCTCAATTACTTGAATTTTGAAATTTTATTATCTTTGTATGTTAAAGATCAAACGTTTTAAAATGAACTGTAAACATTTCAAATGCACACAATTAAAACATTGTAATTAAGAGAAAAATGTGTATAAAATATTTTGAGAAATTCCAAGAAGCAAAATTTCCATTTACTCATTAATTTGCATGCAAACTCTATACGAATTCCTTTGGAAACCAAACCAGTATGGCCAGACAGCATCTGTCCAAGTTACTGTTAGGTGAATAATTTACTTAGAGCCTTCTGTAACTATCATGAGTGAAAACATCCAGTAATTTAATACCATTAAAAATTAAAACACTTTGAGTCCTAAAAATAAATGCTAGAAATTAATTTGGAAGCTCATCAGCACATTTCAAAAATTGTAAGCAATATTAAATGAAATATGGCAAATGTGACATGACGCTCTTCCATAACGTTCTGAAGGTTAAGTCCACCAGTTACAATAATGCAGATAAACTGAACTGTGCTGGCTATGTAAAGTTCTGAAGAAAACTGCCAGTACTATGCTCCTCTTGGGAAGTTAGACATTAGGTATTACAAATAAAAGATGATGTCAAATGTACAAGGGTACTTCAAAATTACATAAAGGTATCTGTCTCCAACCTTACCCAATGGAGACCTGACATAAGACTAGAATCCTCATTCATTGAATGAGGATTAGGAAAGCCTCATTGAATTAAGTTTGTATTCAGTGATTTTACTTATTTATTCACACTGACCATCTTTTAAGTGAATATTAAAAGTGTTCATAACTCCTGAATTAGAGATTCAGCCTGTCATCAAACTGCTGGAGTGGAAACGTAACAAACCCCCGCATTTGGTCAACGTAAATGCAGGCAAGCAGAGGTAGCAGTCCGTATCCAATTTGAACAATTACACAATCATCATCATTTGTTACTCTTCTGAAGCTGAATTCAGGTTTTCAACTTGGTTTGGCAAAATTTCCAACAAAATTTTGGCAGATCAGGGGGTGATGATTTTATTCAGCAAAATTGATTATAACATGGCCTGACGAAGTATCTCGGCCCAAAGCGTCGACAGTGCTTCTCCCTATAGATGCTGCCTGGCCTGCTGTGTTCCACCAGCAGTTTGTGTGCGTTGCTTGAATTTCCAGCATCTGCAGATTTCCTCGTGTTTGATTACAACATGTTCTCTTTTATGAAAGTAGGTCACTTTTCGAAGGAAAGATTAAGGGGAATATCAGCACATAGTTCAACACTTGAAGTATATATACCCCAATGAACTGAAGACTGGAGGAAAAATGCAGCCATTGCAGATTTTAGCACTGAAGAGATGGGGAGGTAAAATCATGCATGGATTTAAAAATTAGAATGCCAAAGTTTTAAAATGTGTTGTTGAATCAGGAATCATTGTCGGTTAGCAAACTGACACTGAGGTAGTGCAGAGAAAGAACTCACTACAAGGTCTTTAGGTTCGTAGGAATGGTCTTGGGGACTGAGAGAGGAGCTGGGGGTCAGGTTAAGTTTTACAGACAGGATTGTAGGGTAATTAGGGGTGAAACCAGAGTCTGGGTCTCTGATTCACACTCAAATGCAAGCAACATAGATGTGTGATGAAGGGCATCCATAGACAAGATATTGAGCCCTCAGATCAACAAGTCTTCGGTGTGGTCTAGGATTGCAGCTCCACCCATCAGGAGACTAGGGCCAGTGATTCCTTAGGCACGAGTCAGCGAGACTAGAGTTCAAGGCTTAGTGTTTGGGGCCCTCACTGCCGAGTCCTAGATTGACACCAAAGATTGAAGCGCAATTGTCAATCAGATGTTGAGGCCCACTGGCCAAAATGAGTCCGAGTTTGTTGAGGAAGTCAAAGGAAAGGGGCTTGTTTTCCTGTTGTTGGTGGGCATGCTATGCTGGTGCCAGAGTGCGTGCAACACATGCAGGCTGCCCTCAACTCTGCCTTAGGTTGTTAACACAAATGACACCTATCACTTTGTTTCAATGTATATGTGATAAATAAATGAATCTGAATCTAAGATCAGTCAGAGTTTGGTACAAGTTCAAGTTAGTGAAAGTGGGAGCTATAGCCAGGAAGCAATGGAAACATTGCTAGATGTACCAATACCAGGTGCACTACAAAAGAAATACACAAATACAGCAGAATGTTGATAATGATCTAGGTTGGGGCTCCTCAAATGCTATTACACAGATTATATTTTGAAGAACAGTGTTAGAAAAGGTCTTTTTTAAAAACTTTAAATTTAACTAATACATGATCCATAACATTAACTCGAATGGAGTAGGAGGGTAGTTTGCAAGGGAAACTGATAGGAGGTGTTTAAGTTATGAAAAGGTATGAACAATAGTTGGGGAGAAATTGCTCCCATCTGTGGAAAGGTCAAAGTTGAGGACAAAGAATGAAGGCCTGAAAATGTGACACCATATTTTAAAAATAATTGCAATGGGAATGCAATACCAAGGGGATTGTAGTAAAGGCAGTTAACTGCAAGATGCAAATGGATGCAGAATTGGAACTGAAGCCACATATGATCATAGTAGCATTTATCAGTGAAGGTGGAATTAACTATAAACTGGAACAGAACTTCAGCATAGGAGTCAGAAAATTCTGTTCAAGACTCAGATGAGTATCAGAGAGACAAGAATTTGTAGCACTGTGGAGAAGGGGTATGGAAGAGGAGAGACACAGAGTCAGTACAGGCTGAAACCACCACGGTGGGCTTCACAGCTGAACAGGTGAGAAGACAGCTGAAACTTCTCCACCCAAGCAAGGCTGCAGGCCCGGATGGTGTCAGCCCCAGGGTGCTCAAAGCCTGTGCCCCCCAGCTATGTGAACTACTTCACCATGTCTTCAACCTGAGCCTGAGTCTCCAGAGGGTTTCTGTGATGTGGAAGGCGTCCTGCCTCATTCCTGTACCGAAGACACCGCGCCCCAATGGCTCCAATGACTACAGACCGGTGGAATTGACCTTCCACATCATTAAGACCCTGGAGAGACTTGTTCTAGAGCAGCCCCAGCCTACGGTTAGGCCACACTTAGACCCCACTCGAGTTCACCTATCAGCTCGGACTAGGAGTTGAGGATGCCATCGTCTACCTGCTGAACCGTGTCTACGCCCACCTGGTCAAGCCAGCGAGCACTGTGAAAGTCATGTTTTTTGACTTCTCCAGTGCATTCAACACCATCCGCCCTGCTCTGCTGGGTGAGAAGCTGACAGTGATGCAGGTGGATGCTTCCCTGGTGTCATGGATTATTGATTACCTGATTGGCAGACCACAGCACATGCACTTGCAACACTGTGTCAGACAGAGTGGTCAGCAGCACTGGGGCTCCACAGGGGACTGTCCTGTCTCCCTTTCTCTTCACCATCTACACCTCGGACTTGAACTACAACACAGAGTCTTCCATCTTCAGAAGTTTTCTGATGACTCTGCCATAGTTGGATGTATCAGCAAGGGAGATGAGGCTGAGTTCAGGGCTACGGTGGGAAACTTTGTCACATGGTGCGAGCAGAATCATCTGCAGCTTAATGTGAAAAAGACTAAGGAGCTGGTGGTGGACCTGATGAGGGCTAAGGCACCGGTGACCCCTGTTTCCATCCAAGGAGTCAGTGTGGAAATAATGGGGGATTACAAATGGACAATAAACTGGACTGGTCAAAGAACACTGAGACCGTCTACAAGAAGGGTCAGAGCCATCTCTATTTCCTGAGGAGAGTGAGGTCCTTTAACATCTGCCGGACGATGCTGAAGATGTTCTACGAGGCTGTGGTGGCCAGTGCTATCATGTTTGCTGTTGTGTGCTGGGGCAGCAGACACCAACAGAATCAAAAAACTCATTCGTAAGGCCAGTGATGTTGTGGGGATGGAACTGGACTCTCTCACAGTGGTGTCTGAAAAGAGGATGCTGTCCAAGTTGCATGCCATCTTGGACAATGACTCCCATCCACTCCATAATGTACTGGTTAGGCACAGGAGTACATTCAGCCAGAGATTCATTTCACCGAGATGTACCACTGAGTGTCACAGGAAGTCATTCCTACCTGTGGCCATCAAACTTTACAACTCCTCCCTCGGAGTGTCAGACACCCTGAGCCAATAGGCTGGTCCTGGACTTACTTTTTCCACTTGGCATGATTAACTTATTATTATTGAATTATTTATGGTTTTATATTGCTATATTTCTTCACTATTCTTGGTTGGTGCGGCTGTAACAAAACCCAATTTCCCTCGAGATCAATAAAGTATGTCTGTCTGTCAGTCAGTCACCTGGGGAAATGACTCCACTGCTATAACTGTTGTTTTTTTCTGTGAAAACAAACCGAAAACAATTCAGGGAGTCTAGCAGCATCAATAGGGAAAATATAAATGGGAAATTTGCAGGTTAAATCCCCTTCAGTCAATAACTACACAAGTTGTTTCTGAATATTTCCTGTATTATCTACTGTATATAACTAGTCAGTTAATGAGAAATAATGGCAAAGGTGAATGAGGGCAAACATCTATAAGGTTATGTATATGAAAGCAACATACAATGTTCATGCTCAGCATCAGTCGTAGAGGTAATAAATGCATTAATAATCTGTTGAGACATACTGCCGTTAGCATAGATTACTCAATCATAAGTAAAGAATGCAGAGCACAGTCAGTAGAGCACAATTCATTGATCTAGCTGTGGAATAGAGAAGAAATGTACATCACCACAGACCTGGTAGGCCAGCAAATTATGGAGCAGTAAGTAAAAGATGCCCAAGGCAAAGGGTTAATTTGATTGGATCAGCTCTGATGAGAGTGCTGAATGAACTTTGTGAATAGTGATAAAAACACAAAAGGATGGAAATTAAAAATGTTCCACCTGAAGAGCTAATTCAAACTTACAGAGAATAATCCAGGTATTGGAAACATTGCAGTATTATATAGCAGTGGAGAGGCTGAAGAGGCTGTAAGAGGGAAAGAGGAAATGGCATATAGCATTAAAGGAATTACAGTGCATTTTTATGTAGCAGCCCAGTATTAGAAAGAATTCATTGCAAATAAGCGTACAAACTTAAAATATAAATTGGAGGAAATTATTTTGCTCACATTAATGACTCTCATGTGGAATACCAATTTATATGCTAGCAAAAAAATAAAATTACAAGACTTTCAGATCCCACAACAACCCAATCCAATATACTCTACATCACTGTTTTATTCATTGAGTATACACTGCTCTACACTGCTCTACTACTACCTTTTGAGGAAAACTAAACAAAAGATGACAGCATTGGAAAGCAAAGTGCCAAACCACTCAATTGTGGAACATCTGGACAGTGAAGATGCACACATCAGGATACTCTTCGTTGACTACAGCTCTGCATTCAACACCAACATCCCCTCAAAATTAATCAATAAGCTTCAAGACCTCGATCTCAACTTGTACAACTGGATCCTCAATTTCCTCACCTGCAGGATTCCAGTGTCAGTTCAGATTAGCAACAAGATTTCCTCTACAATCACCATCAGCACAGCATGTGTATATATGTCCACACACACACACACACACACAATGCTCCTCCTTAGTGTGGCTTCTGCTCCCTTCACCCCTCCCACTGAAGAAGGGTCTCGGCCTGAAACATCGACTGTTTATTCATTTCCATAGATGCTGCCTGACCTGCTGAGTTCTTCCAGCATTTTATGTTTTACTCTGGATCTCCAGGGTCTGCAGAATCTTGTGTTTCTGATTTGTGTTCTGTCAAACTGATGTGGGAACGTTCCCTTTATCCAGGTAGAACAGATTGTCCAACCCTTGGATGTGATAGAAAAAAAGGATCAGCCATGATTGAATGGTGGAGCAGACTCGATGGGCCAGATGGCCTGGTTCTGCTCCTATGTCTTATGGTCTTAAGTTTGCTGATGACACCACTGTCATTGTCCAAATCAAAGATAGTGATGAATCAACATATGGGGGGAGATTAAAAGTCTGGCTGGGTAGAGTGGCAATAACAACCTCTCACTCAATGTCAGCAAGACCAAGGAGCTGATTATTGACTACAAGAGGAGGAAACCAGAGGTCCATGAGCCAGTCCTCATCAGGCAATCAGAGGTGAAGATGGTCAGCAACTTTAAATTCCTCAGTGTTATCGCTGCTGCCTTTTGAAGACTAAACAAAAGAAGAGAACAATGCTGGAAAGCAATGTGTCTAACCACTCAATCCCGATATTCTTTGTATTTACTGTGAATGCCCACAAGGAAATAAACCTCAGCATTGTATCTGGTGACATATGCATTTTGATAATAAATTTACTTTGAACCCTTATTGTAAACAGTACACTATAAATTGTAAAAGCCAAACATTTTCAGAATTCTTAAAAATTCTTGTCAATTGGAATCTGGGAATACTCAGACTTTCTTTACCAGCAGCACCAAAAGCTGAATTAAAAACATGAACTATCACATCTCCAAATCTGGAAAAGTAACAACTCAAACTCAAGGTACTAATATACAGCGTTTTTTTTGTTGCAATTTTTGTAATACATTCTTTGTAGCTTCAATTAAAAAAAACGGAGAGTGGTGAGTGCGTGGAATGGGCTGCCGGCGGCAGTGGAGGTGGAAATTATAGGGTCTTTTTTAAAAAAGGCTCCTGGATAGGTACATGGAGCTTAGAAAAAGAGGGCTATGGGTAAGGACATGTTCGGCACAGCTTTGTGGGTTGAAGGGCCTGTATCGTGCTGTAGGTTTTCTATGTTTCTATGACATTCTGCACCTTTCCCTCTCAATCATTAAGAACTTGCATTCCTAATACCTTTGACACAGAAGATGTCAGTGTTAGGAAGGCTCTTCACTTGAATGTTTTAATGGAACCAAGTGATGCAATGGAAAGTTTGCTCATGCTAATAACCAGAAAATTCACACTACCTTCCTTGCCCCCATTTATGGCTCTTCTAATTGTTGCAAAATTCTTTTCCTTGCACCCATGAAGCTTTTTAAGACCACAAAAAACATATTCTGGCACATAATACCAAGTAAAACAACCTGAAGTGGTACTTCACAGCATCATACACCTAAGGGGATAGTAGGACAACCCAAAATAATATTTAAGGGTGTCTACAAGTACTGAAGTAAAGTTTAGAGATAGAATTCAAGGAGGGATCTTGACAACTGAAGATATATCTAAAAGGTTATCAAACTGGAGGAGGCAGAGGTAAAGAAAAACATTAAATAAAACAGCAATTGGAAGTTTGCTTCTTTGTTCTAGTTTATGGAACGTTCCTAAAAATATTCTTTGAACACATACATTCAGGAAGCCCAAAAGATTCCATTCAGTCATATACACCAAAAAAATTTCAAAGCTCAAAAATATTCCTCAAAACACCACTCAAAAGAATTAACCCCTCTAAAAAATTAACTCTAGACTCGATACATCTCAGTTCCAGAAATATACTGCAAAACTCCTACCTGGAAAACTCACTGGCTTCGCACAAAGGCCAAGCGTCTTACAACAGACGTGTAATGTAGGAGCCTAATAACTTCTAAATGCTGTTCTATCTATGCAAAAAGGAATAAACAGATATCAGCAACTCATTATTAATACCACTTTATAACAAATACCTAAACTGTCTATAAAAGATTAGAAAAAATATTCATTGCCTTATCCAGCACCTCAACTCCCAATGGGGGGAATAAAGAGTGGTCTTGTCTATGAGATCTGATTAAATCTGGGGTCAAAGAGGGGTTAGGAAATTACTCAACATTTTTGCTAAAGTATATACCAAACCTTTGTATTAATAGGACAGCTAAATTAATTGACCTTTTTCTCTTAAATGATAATTTATCTATTTGAGCGATCACCCAGAAGTTTTACTTATACAACTGAATGATATTTTTAAAAAAAGGTGCTCTAGCCTGAGCTTTTTGGAATCAATTTGATCAGCATTCTGAGGGACCTTCTTCAGCTCTGAAATTTTTCGTGTACACTAACAGAGTAATGGAAGCTTCTGGACTATATGAATGTGAGAGTCCCAGGAATATTTTGCATATTCCCCCTTCGACTATGTGGGAAATTTGGGCATACTCTCATTTCCTCTAAAATCTCCAATGTGACTCATTAGCTATTGTAAATGCCCCTGTTGTAGATGATTTGTGAGGAATTTAGGTGTGTATGTGTGGGAGAAGGGTGCAGGAGGAAGAAGACAGGACTAATGGTCTAAAAGAATTCCTAATCCATAAGGAAATATGAAAATGTTCAAATAAATATATTCAGAATGTGTTATGTTATTGGAATTGACTTTATCGCTTACATCCTTCACATACATAAGTAAAAGAACTTCACATTAAGTCTCCGTCTAAATGTGTAATTTACAATAAATAGTATGTACAACAGGACAGTCAATACAACATAGAAATACAGTTGTGTTAGCATGAATTGGTCCTGGCTTTTATGCTGCGGTACCATTTCCCAGATGGTAGCAGCTGGAACAGTTTATGGCTGGGGTGACTCGGGTCTCCAATGATCCTTCGGGCCCTTTTTACACACCTGTCTCTGTAAATGTTGTGAATAGTGGGAAATTCACAACTACAGATGCACTGGGCTGTCTGCACCACTCTCAGCAGAGTCCTGCAATTGAAGGAAGTAGTTCCCATATCAGGCAGTGATGCAGGCAGTCAGGATGCTCTCAATTGTGCCCCTATAGAAAGTTCCTAGGATGTGGGGGTCCATACCAAACTTCAACCATCTGAGGTGAAAGAGGTGTTGTGCCTTTTTCACCACACAGCCAGTAGGTACAAACCATGCAAGATCGTCTGTGATGTTTATGCCGAGGAACTTCAAGCTGTTCACCCTCTCAACCCTACATCCATTGATGTCAACAGGGGCAAGCCTGTCTCCATTCCTCCTGGAGTAAACAACCAGTTCCTTAGTTTTTGCGACATTGAGGGAGAGGTTGTTTTCTTGACACCACTGTGTCAGGGTGATGATTTCTTCTCTGTAGGCTGCCTCATTATTATTTGAGATTAGGCCAATCAGTGTAGTGTCACCAGCAAATTTAATTAGCAAATTGGAGCTATGGGTGGTGACACAGTCATGGATAAACAGAGAGTAAAGGAGGGGGCTTAGTACACAGCCCTGAGGGGCACCTGTGTTGAGGGTCAGAGGTGTGGGAGCCCACTCTTACCACCTGCCAGTGATCTGACAAGAAGTCCAGAATCCAGCCACACAAGGCAGGGTGAAGGCCAAGGTCTTCAAGCTGCTTGTCAAGCCTGGATAGAATTATGGTGTGGAATGCTGAACTTTAGTCCAAGAACAGCATTCTCACATAAGCATCCTTCTCCAGATGTGCAAGGACTTCTGTAATGAAAGCACATTTCACAGTGTATGTTTGAAACATCAGCAAGTTTCTGCTGTTATTAGTTTAAAAGTGAACTCAGAAGCAAAGCACTATGGATTCACCAACATATCTGGGAAGTTTAGGACTACTATATTCATGTAGGGGCCCTCAAACTTAACAGTAAACCTGAGGATTGTTGACATTTTAATGTGCAACTGCAAGAGCCAGCAAAGTATCCGGCCTCGGGTCTCACAAGCATTAGTCATAGAAAGAAAGATAGATTGTGATGCCATGAATTTAGGAGATCCTCAGGATCTTGCCATTCAGACAATCTTTCAAGACTTGAGTACACAGAAGTGCAGATTTGTAAATTATTAAGTGTGCATTAATGCTGAAAGTATGATCTAAGTACTTTTCAGCTGTTCTACCAGCCAGTCTCTTCCTCACCTTCCTTTTGCACAATCATCCAAGGCACCAATATCTGCTGGTTCGACCTTAACACAATCAGTAGTCTGTTAAATGTGTCAACTATCTAACCAATCTAAAAGATAGCACAATTTTAAATAAGCAAATTTTGTTATACAAGAGTCCCCGGGTTACGAACAAGTTCCGTTCCTGAGTCCGTCTTTAAGTCGGATTTGTACGCAAGTCAGAACAAGTACATCCGGTATTATTTAGCGTCAGTTAGTCAGACGTTTGTCTTAGTATATAGTATATATTTTACCTTTCTATGCATATAAAACACTTAAGAAACTTGAGCATTCCAATAATGAAACCACTGTGTTGCTTAGTAATAGCTGTAGCTTTCATCGGGGCAGGGCCTTTCACATGTTCCATTATTCTCACTTTATCCTTTAAAATTGCTGCAATCATTGACTGACTGTAGCCTAACGCTTTTCCAATGACCGATGAGATTTCACCTCTTTCCAAACACTTTATTATTTCCATTTCATTTTCAATCATGATCGCTTCCCGTTAATGGAACAGAAACACTGTGGGTGGTGGGTCCTGAGCTGCACCGGCTCCCGAGGTCAGGGGGGTCCTCAGGACCACCACACTGAATTCCCTGGGTCCTAAACTCCACAACACTGAAACAGGTTAAATGGGGCAAGTGGGGGCTGTGCTGGGTTTGGGTATTTGATCCTCCACAATATTCCGCATGGGAATTTAAACTGGAGGTGGCAATGTTTTTTTTACGAGGTCAAGTTGCAAGCTCAACGTCAACCCAGTGCACTCGGAAGCGATCTGTCACTGGACTGAACTCGGGAACCTCTGTTCTCAAGCACGGCACTGATCTCACTGTGCCACCAGCTGACCGGAAAAGGGTGGGGAGGCGGGGTCAGGATGAATCTTGCTAAGAAAAGTTTAAGCCAAATACAAAGTTACACACTCAACATAGTGTCAACGGCAATGACTTAAAATGGCGGACGGCGTTGCGATCTGACTTAAAATAGCTGACAGCGTTTTCCTTCCTCAGTTTGTAGGTACGGGTTGTCCGTAAGTCGGATGTTTGTAACTCGGGGACTACCTGTCCTCCAAAATTCCTGCAATAAACACTCAAATGCAAAAGTAAAGATTGTTTACAACTGGACTTGAACTACAATGTTAAAATGTTTACTCTTTTTGCAAAACAAATTTTTGACTCAAGCCAAAGGTTAGTCACATCAGAAATCCCCATGATTTCAAATTAAACTGTTGATATGAAAACATTAAAAATACCATTAAAAAGTTCTTTGCTTAAGTATTTATTCTTAACCTTTGGATGTTAATTCACTCCGCTACAGCAGTTTATTTACTGTTACACTGGGAAATTAGCCCTTGAATGCTCGAATACTGATACTCCAGATTCCTCTAGTGTTCCAACAGACAGCTGCATGCAGAATATCATCCCATTCTTCCCCAGACACAGTAATTAACAAGGTATGGGTGCTTTACACTTGGAAATCCCTTACTGACATGGAATGATTGGAAATGGTCTTTATTACATTCTACTCTGCAGCAGGATAGAGGGAGAAAATGGGTAAAGTGCACAATGCAATGACATTGCTAGGCAGCAAAATTTAAAGCACATCTGTGAATTTTCTAGAGATAATATTTGCATTTCAAGGGGAATGGTCATACATGATTTGTAATACCAGATACTATCGCAATAAGAAATCAGGAAATGGAAAACTTACTAAATATCTACTTGGTACAGGTCCTTAGAGGAAAGGGATGAGGGAAAGTACAAGAGATAAAAAGGAAAATAAAAGCAATTAGGAGATTTAGCTGTTTAAATAAGAAGATTATCACTAACATTAACTGTGGGAGAGGTATCAGAGTCTGTTATTAGAAATTAAATTTCTACACTTCAATTTTTTCTAGTAGGAAAGTTCAGAACAGTTTGAAAAGGGGAGGAGGTAGAAGGAAATTGGTGCTAGGGAAGTTACGAGCTGCAGATCTCTCCAGTTAAAAAAAAAGGCAAAACTCAAAAGGTATCTTTCGTATACAGGACAGGGAGAGGATCAGGACTTTATTAATTCATCGGCAAAAAAGGGTTTAAGCAATGAAAGTCTTTAAAGTGGCATAGGATGCAAGCTATTTTTTTTAAACTTACCTGCAGCAACATCACAGGAACATTTTAGAGATATTAAGAATGATACAAGAAACAATTAAGACAAAAAGGTCCATTTTATTATAAAATGATCCTGAAATTCAAACGGAAACAAATAGGCAGGATCTGCTCATGCAGTCATTACAGGGGTATTGAACAAAGTTTGTGATGATAACTGAGAATCAAACACTCCAGGGCAGTTAGCATTTTACCATAGGCTGCCATGGTAATGTAGCAGTGTGACACAATTGGAGCTTGAAGCATCAGAGTTCAGAGTTCAATTTTGCATTCTCTAAGTTTGTATCGCCTTCCCTTGAGCACGTGGGTTTCCACTGGGTGCTCTGGTTTCCTCCCACAGTCCAAAGACATACCAGATCACTAGACATACAGTGATCACATAGATCACTGTAAGCGGTTCTGCGATTAGGCTAGGATTAAAGAGGTGTGTTGCTTGGCAATGTGGCTCATTGGGCCTTATGGGCCTGTTCCATGCTGCATCTCAAAATAAATAAATTTTGGAAGAATAGGTACAGAGGAAAAGGAGACAGACTCATTCCATTAAGAAAAGGATAAGAATGACAGAGGCAAGAGGTAAACTTAGAAGGTCAAGATGTTATTAGTCTGGGAGGAGATAAAAAATAGAACAGGAAATAAAGAAATGGGGGCTTGTAGCAAAGGCACAACAATAATCGTGGGCCACTAATCTTCATGTAAATAGAGCAAATCAAATTAGCAAAGGTACACTGCAGGATGTACTGCTAGACTACACCCAGAACAAACAAGTTTTAAAAATCATTTAGCAAACAAGCCCTTTCAGATCTAGTCATGTGAAATGAGGGAGGGAGCTAAAGCAATCACTGGAGATTTGTAAATTAATGCCTCTAAAGGCTGGCATACTCCTTGTATTCAGTGCTGAAGATATTCTGGAAAGATTCCAATGGATTGGAAAACTACAAATGAACAGCCTGTTATATAAAAAAAAGCTCAATTTAAGGAAATAGGAAGACCAAAGTGGAAAATTATAGTATAGTAGTCTGACATGTCACTGGAAAAATTCTAGATTCCTTTATTGAGGAAGTAAACAATTAAAAAGTCATAATATAATCAAGCAGAATCACGATTTTTCTATGAAAGGGAAATCATGCTTGACAAATTCATTAGATTTCTTTGAAAATATAAACAGCAGATGAAAGAGAAGCCAGTAGATGTAGTTTGTTTGGATTTCCAGAGAGATCCAAAAGCCCACATAAAGGTTACTGCACAAAAAAAAAGGCTAAACATGCTGCCCATAATATACAAGCATGTATGCAGTATTGGCCAATTAAGAGAATAAAATTATTATTTTCATCTTGGCATGTTGTGATGTTGTGCCTCAGAAATATAATCCATATTTATAATGTGTGAAAAGAACTGGATTACTAAACAGGTAGCCAATTGTTGACAATAGAGACAGGTAAGAAAACAAGTTAGGATGAGAATATGAA
The DNA here is from genome assembly GCF_030144855.1 of Hypanus sabinus. Classification (NCBI taxonomy): domain Eukaryota; kingdom Metazoa; phylum Chordata; class Chondrichthyes; order Myliobatiformes; family Dasyatidae; genus Hypanus; species Hypanus sabinus. The sequence continues at coordinate 44,840,391 of NC_082727.1, forward strand.
ATCAAAATAAAAGGGATTAATTGCAAGTTAAAGGTGGGGAAAAATCTCCGAGATAAAATGGAATAGGGAACATCTATTTAGAGAGAAACAATACAATGTTGTTGTACAGAGAAACTAGAATGTCCTAACACAAGAAAGATTAAGTCAACAGACCTTGTAGGCACAACTTATAGTTAAGGAAGGCAAATGGAGTATTGCCAAGCTACTACTGTACTTAGTACTGCCAGTACCACACCTAGACAATCATATCTAGCTTCTCTCTCCTTATTTAATGGAAGCTATACTTGCTTTGGAGGCAGACCAGATCAATTCTGGAATTTGCTTATAGGAAAAAGGTGAACTTGCTATACTCATTGGTCTTTAAAAGAATGGAGGGGGTGGGGGGAGAAAAGGGCCACACAAAATTCAGAAGGGGGACAAAGTGGTTTCAAAATGATGTATCCCCTGGCTGAGAATCTAAATCTGGGGGAATTTTAGACTTAACATTATCCAATATCAGATCATGCATGCTTTTACTTTTGAATAGGCAAAGGGTGGTAAACTCTAATTTCTTAAATATCTAAAAGATTTCAATGAACAATTCAGGCAAATACTGGACAATATGTCATTTGACTTAACTAAATGCTCAGAAATATGTTGTAAGAAACAAGTAAAGGCAACTCAACTCTTAAGTAGTTCTTTTGCCCCACATTTTCATTGAAACAGACCTTTTTCTCCAAGTTGTAGTTAAGTTTTCTTTAAAGCACAACAGTTTAGATGTGTAGAAAAGAAAAATAGTCAATGGCAAATTGTGAATTTCATCAAATTCTGAAGTCTACAGTTAAAATGCAGCATGCCTGAAAACCAGGACTTGAAGAATTTGAATCAGACGGAATAAAACTAAATAAACCCTATCAGAATTTAAAACTTTGATCATAATGAAAACTTCCATCTATTATTTTAATAACTTATCCTTAATGCTGGTGAGCTTGTTAATTTCATGTAATTGCTCTTTGACCATCCCACAATTTGTACACCTTATTCTATAAACAAGAGGACAGCTGGGAACACAAATGTGCAAATAATGAAATTTAAAACCAAATTTTAAATAATGCACTCATAATAATGGACATATGTCAGCTATTGAAGCAAATTATTGTTGTACAAACTAAATACAAATGACACAGTGGTACAGCAAAAACTCAATGAGGAAAGTATATGACTCCATATCTTACCACACCTAACCCACAATGAAACTATACACCAACCCTGAAGATGAAAGCCTGCTTCACCAAAGGGGTCCTTAGCTCCCAAAACAAATGTACTATCCCCTGTTGTGGTTCCTTTACCACCACCTTCCTTCTTAATGGAAGAAGCAGCACAGTTGCTCTTAGTGCAGAAATATTCAGGTCTAATGCCTACACATCAGCAGCAAACAAAAATTGGGAAAACTCCAAAAGTCATCATAAATCAGGATACAGTGAAATATTTCATTAGCAAGTTCCCCCTTTTATTATTGGATCTTAATTTTTACTCAAATGTTACATTTAGCTCGATATATATATATATATATATATATATATAGATATGATTGCAAGAAAAAGAGACCTCTTTGCAATTACCAGGTCTTTATATTATTTACTCATAAAATCTGCCCTGATACCAAACACAATCTGCCTAAATTAGTAATGACAAACAATTGTACTTCTTCTCAACACCAAGTACACCATTTAAACAATCACAGTCTAGTTTCATAAAAGTATGTGAACCTCTGGGGTAATGCCTCTTACAAACGCTATTTGGAGTCAGGTGTTCTAATCAGTGAAATCAGATTGGAGGTGTAGGCTGTAGAGGTGCCCTGCCTGTTAAAAATATACACAAAGTCAGGTTACTGACAGTGCCTGCTTTTCTCAAGAAAAATCTGTTTATATACACCATGCCTTGACCAAAATAACTTTCAAAGGATATTAGAAAAAAAATTGTAGAGGTGCATGAAGCTGGAAAAGGCTACAAAAGCATTTCTAAAGACCTGAGAGGTCATCAGTCCACAGTGAGAAAATGTCAACAAATGGAAGGAATTCAGTACTATTGTACTGAAGTGGGTGCCTTGCAAAGGTCACAACAAGAGCACAACATTCAATGCTGAAGGAGGTGAAAAAGAACCCAAGGGTAACAGCAAAGGACCTGCAGAAATCTCTAGAACTTGCTAAAGTTTCTGTTCTTGCGTCCACTATAAGAAAAACACTGAACAAGAAAGCTGTTCGTTGAAGGACACCACAAAGGAAACCTCTTCTTCAAAAAAAATTGCTGCATGTCTCAAGTTTGCAAAAGATCACCTGGATGTTCCACAACTAACTTCTGGGACAATGTTCTGTGGACAGAAGAGACAAAAGTTTAACTTCTTGGCAGAAATGCACACAACTATATTTGGAAGAAAAAGGACACCAACACCAATACCTCTTCCTTATTGTGAAGCAGGGTGAAAGGAGGTTATAGCTTGGAGCTGCTTTGATGCCTCAGGACCAGGATAGGTTGTAATCATAGAGGGAACACTGAACTCAAATTGTATCAAGACAGTTTTACAGGAAAATGTCAGTGATGAGGTCCATCACCTGAAGCCATTTTCCAATCTGCTGGAACCATTCTAGAATCTAGTGATTCTTAAAAGATCACTGCAACTGCCTCCACAATTTCTTCAACCACCTCTTCCAGAATCCTTGGGTACACACCATCTGGTCCAGCCCTTCACCTACCTATCCCCCTTTAGCCCCTTCAAGTACAGTGTTCTTTTCCAATCAATTCTGGCCAACTCCTCTCATCCCTCTGTAACTCCCTTTACTCCACTATAATACCGATACATCTGACTCTTAGCTTCTCCTTCCCAAATATCAGAGTTAATTCTATCATGTTACGTGGGCTCAACCACAAGTTCCCTTAAAAAGCCATCTGGTAGGCAGTCTATAAATTTCCCCTCTTGGAAATCAGTACTAACCTGATTTTCCCCAATCTGCATGCATATGAAATTCCCCATGACTATTGTAACACTGCCCTTGTGGCATGCATTCCTATCTTCCACAGTAATTTGTAGACCACATTCTTACTATTATTTGTGGGTCTGTATACAACTCCCATCAGGGTCATCTTACTCTCTCAGTTCCTTAGCTCTATCCACAATGATTCAACACCCTTCAACCTTATGTCACCTCTTTCTGATGATTTGATTTCCACTTTTTTTAAAAAAAACCAACATAGCAACACCACCCACTCTGACTTCCTGTCTGTCCTTTCAATACAATGTATATCCTTGGATGTTAAACTTACAACTATAATCTTCTTTCAGCCAAGATTTAGTTCTGCCTACGTCATACATCCCAATCTGTAACTGTGCTACAAGTTCATCTACCTTATTCTATATACTGTGTGCATTCAAATATAACCCCTTTAGTCCTGTAGTCACCTTTTTCCATTTTTGTCCACTTTTAGCATTGAAACTCATCCTGTTAACTGCAATTTTGGCCTATCATCAGCCTCTTCTTGCTAGTAGTCTCACAACACAGCCTCTCTTTTGGAAACCAAATACCTCATCGCCAGCACTATCATTGCAGTTCCCACCCTCCTTCCAAACTAATTTAAACCCCCCCCCCCCCCCCCAAACAAACCTACAGCTCCAGCCAACCTGCCTGCAAGAATATTGGGCTCCCCTCAGATTTGGGTATAACCCATTCTTTTTGTACAGGTGTACCTTTCCCAGAAGAAATCTCAATGAGCCATAAATCTAAATCACTGCCCCGTACATCAGTTCCACAGCCACACATTCACTGCCATAATATCCTATTCTTACCTTCATTGGCACATGGCAGAGGCAACAATTCAGAGACTAGTACTGTGGAGGTCCTGTTTTTCAGCTTTCTATCTCCTCACATTAGGTACCATGTCATTGGTGCAAATACTGTATGTACCAAGACTTCTGGCTGCTCACCATCACCCTTGAAAATGTCATGGACCTGATCTGAGACATCGCTGACCTTGACACCGGGGAGGCAACTTACCATCCAGCTGTTTCTATCTCACCCACAGAATTTCATCTGTTTCTCTAACTATGGAATCTTCTATCAACACTGCATTCCTTTTGCTTTTCTTCTCTTCTGAGCCATAGCACCAGAGACTTAGGCTATGTCCACACTAGACTGGATAATTTTGAAAACGCCGGTTTCACATAAAAACGATAGACGTCCACACTGTGCGTTTTAAAAAAGATCTCTATCCACATTGAAATGGAAATTTCCGTGAATCTCCTCCTCCTGTGCATGCGCAGGACACATCTACTGAAAACAAACAACAATCTCACCGTAAGAGTGCACGTTTGTGTAGTTACAGACTGGAAAAACTTAAAACGATGGACAGCTGTTGGGTTTCGTGCAGGAGAACTTAAAAGTAAAGTAAACAAATACTGGAGTGTATGGAGGCAACCGACAGGGAGTTCATGGACAGATTGACCCGGCTGACGACGAACATTGAAAAACTGACTAACTCTGTTGCATTAATAAAGCACCTTGTTAAATGTATAAAACATGTCTGCATCAGTGTTATCTTGTATTTCCATACAATGTCACATTAGTATGTTACACATCTATTGTCAGAGAAGTACTTGCATAAATAGGTAAATCACCTTCATATGAGCAAGGACAGAAAACAGGGCAAAGCGAGTATACTTATTTATTCAGTTAAGTTATGGGTCAAAGTATTTGGTGAGTACATTTCTAACTCTTCTGGCGTCTGTTTTGAAATTGTTTGGTTGCATTCAAGAAAACAATGAAATAGCACGCTGCCATCTGACAACATTTTCAGGAGTCTCCTGTTACCCCATTCACACTGATCCAGCCAATCTGGCTTTTTCAAAAATACACACTTTGGAGAGCGTTTCAGAAAAGCTCTGGTTTCAGGGGACGAAAACGCCGTTTAAGTGTGGATAAAGGGTAAAAACGAAGAGAAAAAGCTTCGGTTACAGATTTATCCGGTGTAGTGTGGACGTAGCCTTAGTTTTTGCAGCTCTCCATGGTAGGTCACCTCGAAAATAGTCTACTTATTATAACAAGGTGCATTAGCAGACCATTAAAACAATAAAGGACAGAACAATAAACGAAGGAAATTTGGTCTGACAACTCAAGTCTCTGATAAAGAGACTGATATTAGCATGGAGCGCAAATGGGTTTTGAGGACAGAATTCCAGACTTTTAGACCTGAAGGCACAGCCAACATGATCCAGGAATTAAAACAAAGATACATCAGAAACCAAAATTGAAGAATACATGTTAGATTACAGAAATAAGGCAGCATTTGAAAAAAAGCTTGAGATTTTAAGAGCATGGTTCTGCTTAATTAGTAGATGCCATGGACAAAAAGAGTACTATCATGAAAGGACAGAACTCTGCAAGCCCAACTACAAATGACTAAATACTTATAAGTTAATGTCTGCTTACTCTACTTAAATTCTTATGTTCTCAGTCTTTTTCTATAGTATATGTATTGAACTGAAAAATGAATGCTACACACACCTAAGATACTGCACCCAATCCTCTAACTCCTACTGACTATTGGGAAGTCTATAATGTAGTCCCATTAATGTGGTCATTCTTCATTACTCCGTAATCGCATCAACGGATAAGCCTTCCAATATGCCCTCTCTGAGCACTGCAATAATATTTTCCTTGTTGGGCAATACCACAGCTCTCCCTTTAACAATCCCCTATCAATTCTGAAACATCAGAACCCAGGAACATTGAGCTGCCAGTCCTGCCCCTCCTGTAACCAAATTTCACTAATGGCCACAATATTTCCACAAACTATGCTCTAAGTTCATCTGCCTTTCCTACAAAACTCCTGTCACTGAAATAAATGCACCTAACAACATTGCCCCTCCACACTCAACCAGTCAATTTGTCTTTGCCTGAAGGCTGAATATCACCTTCCTCAGCCACTCCACTTGCTACCCTGCCGACACAGGTTCACACCCCCCCGCAACTCTAGTTTAACTGCCCCCCTCCCAAAACAAAACAGGAACATTAGCAAACCTTCCCACAAAGATTGGTCCCCCTCCAGTTCAGACCATCTCATTTGTACAACCACCACTTGCCCTGGAAGTACACAATGATCCAAAATCATTCCCCGCCCCCCCCCCCCCATCTTCCTATTTCTTGCCTCACCAACCTTTGACACAGATAATAATCCCAAAATCACCAACCTGCAGGTTCCATCTTTTAACTAAACCCTTAACTCATTCTTCACCCGTTCCTGCCTATGTCATTGGTACTGATGTGGCTATAACTTCTATCTGTTCTCCATCCCAGATAAGAATGCCAAAGACACTGATTCATCTCTGACCCTTACACCTGGGAAGGAACATACCATCCAGGAGTCATCTTTTCCACATAATCTTGTCTGCTCCTTGAACCAATGAAATTCTCTGTCAGTACTGCACACCTCTTGTTCCCTCCCCCCCCAAAACTCCTTTGGCACTGCAGCTTTGCCCTGGTAGTTGCCCCACCCCGCCCCTCCCAACAGTATACAAATCTGTAAACTTGTTATTGAGGGAATCCATCACAAACATTACAAAATACTGCTTTGGGCCATTCTTGGAGTACTGTGTACAGTTCTGATCAATATATTTTGAGGACTGCAAAGGGGTTGATTCACAAGAATGTTGTCCAGAATGGACCAATTCAGAAAAGAATCAAGACTGCTAGCAAGGTAAGTGGGGGGGGGGGGGGAAGAGGGAGGTATTACAGATAGAAATGAGAGAATCTACAGATGTTGGAAATCCAAGAAATACACACAAGATGCTGGAGGAACTCAACAGACCAGGCAGCTCCATGGAAAAAAGTACAGTTCACATTTCAGTCCGGGTCCTGCCAAAGGGTCTCAGCCAAAACGTCAACTGCACCCCCCCCCCCCCCCCAAATAGCTGGCTTGCTACATTCCTCCAGCATTTTGTGTGCGTTGCTGGGGCTACAGTAGAGCTGTCTTCTCTAGGAAAAAGTTTTGTATGAAGTTGTCTTAATAGGTTTGGACTAAGAGGAACTCATAAGAAGAATTTCAAATCATTTGGTAGATATCAGGAATACACTACACAAAACAATAGTGGAGTCAGAGATTCAAGCATATAGATGATCATCTGAATTGCCAAGTTAGAGAAGACTACAGACCAACTAGTGGAAAATGGAATTATAGATGGGTGCTTAGGGGTGGGATAAACTTTGTGGGTCAAAGGGCTTACACATGTGGCAGAGCAATATGATTTGGAATTGGTCTCCGACTAACATTTGTGCTTGCCACAGCAATCGTTCCTACAAACAGTCTTCTGCTCAAATCAAGTGCACAATTGGGAGACCAAGCCTCAGGCAACTATCAAACTTTGCATTAAGGAACATAGCAGAGATCTGATGTCATTCAATTCCAAGAAACCAAATTTCAAACGAAACTTCACAGAATACTCAAGGACCGCACTATAAACATACTGAGTTTTTAAAAAATTGAACTGCCCCTTAGAATGCATTAGGAATATAATTATATATAATTATAATAAACTTTTTTTATATAAAAATATTCTTCTATGATGTATGACATATCTTTAAATTTTTGATTACAGAGTGGTATACCTTTGTGTTATGCTATAACATTTTTATCAATTTTATTACAATATGAATGTACACAAGTTATGTTGAGATGTATCTATGAGTTGCACTCTGTATATCTTGTTTTTTCTCTTCAGAATAAAAATATTGTAAAAAGAAAGGAATATAATTAGGTTTGAATTTTATTCAATAACTAAGCTCCAACCAACAAAACAACGTCCTACATGGAAGATTAGATTTAAAAAATACAATTAAAACTCAAAATTTCAACATAAATTTATCAAAGTACATACATGTCACCATATACTACCCTGGAATTCATTTTCTTGTCAGCATTTACAGTAGAACACAATAGAATCAATGAAAAACTACACACAAGACTGACAACCAATCTGTTAAAAGTAAACTGTACAAACAAAAATAGTAATAAATAAATAATATTGTGAACACGAGTTGTAGAGTCTTTGAAAGCAACTCCACAGGTGATGAAATCAGTTCAGTATTGGGGTGAGTGAAGTTATCCACACTGGATCAGAAGCCTGATGGTTGAAGGGTAATAAACTGTTCCTGAACCTGGTGGTGTGGGATCCAAGTACCTTCTTCCCAATGGCAGCAGTGAGAAGAGAATGGCCTAGATGATGGGGGTCCTTTGATAGATACTGGTTTCTTGTTGCAGCACTCCTTTTGGATGCATTCAATGGTGGGGAGGGCTTTTCCTGTGATAGACTGGGCTGATCCACTACTTTTTGTTGAGTTTTTCCATTCTTGGGCATTAGTGCTTCTGTACCAGGCCATGATATAACCAGTCAAGATGCTCTCCATTGTGCACCAGGCATGCAGAACTTTTTTTTTTAAACAGTATGCTGCACATAGCCTTCAAAGTTCTATTATAGATTGTGAAAACATAAGAATGGTTAGCAATGTGTTGATCATTAGACAATGATGAAAGAAAATTTGGTAAGAAAATAAAACTTTTGCAAATTCAGAAGGAAAAAAAAAATCCTGAGCCTGTGAAGAAATGATCAAGACTAAACCTGTGCTGGTCAACATTTGCACACATTACCCAATTTTAATTTAGCTGTACTTTAAGACCAATATAAACTTCAAATCATTGAAAATATCAGCCCTTGATAAACACTAATAAATCTCCAATATGAACAACTTAAGATTGCAAGACCCAAACATATGCCATAAAGTTTACAATACTCAAAGGAGAGCATCATTTAATCTGCACTTTGCTTTACCAAATTAAATGCAAAAGTTAATTCCGCTACTTTCAATCACTGTACACAAATATCATAAGTCAGATTCCTGCCAAGGTCACAGAAATTAAGGGGCTAGTACTTGCCTCTAATACATGTTAACTTCTTCCCTCTGCTAATTTTATAGTGTAAGACACATCACCAGATGTTTTCCTTGTTAAAATACTCCACCCACTTAAAGCCTTTTGAGCACCTTTTAGAAATGATCTCCAAATCTTTCCTTTTCTTGCAGCTGCAATTTTCATTCCCATTCATCACGTTAGGAGATCCATTTAAAGCCTTTATCCTGCTCATAAATTTGTTCACAGTATGAGAACTGCAGCCCAATTGAAGTTTAATACATATTTATTCTTAGCTCAATCCACACACTAAATTTTATAATACTGTAAGCCTCAAAGTACTTTATGGAATTGCTTTTATAAATAGAACAAAAAACAAATTAACTAAAGGTCCAGTAAATATGTCTGTTCCTTTTCAAAAGGAAGATGCAGACCAAATATAGCCAGATAATTACAGTACTGAAAATTGTACAGAAGAATTTACAAAAGCACAAAGATAAAGCTATTTAGAAACTTGAATCAGACAGGCCAACTTCTGTGAAATCTTGCCTGTCAGTTATCCATCACAAGCTGCAAGCAAGGATGAAATAAAAATGGCTGAATTAATGCAATGCAGTCAAATGGTACATCTACGATTTATAGGTTCAGAATTAAACATAACACGAGTCATAGTTTCAAAATAAAATTGCTTTAACAAATGTAGAGAAGATTGCTTTCAAAACCAGTATGGAGTAGAGCTCTTTTCATTATTAACTGACACCAGCAATAAAATCATATCCCTCTCTGCCATTCCCCTCACCCCCACAAAGTCCTTATAGGAAAAAAACTTCTTCTGTACAAAGAAGTGCCAAGAAAGTTGACGTTGTTAAACTTGAATAGATGAATTATTTTCTACTGCAGAAGTATCTCTTGAAGTTGAGGCACTGACCAGATGCTTTCAATGCAATATAATCAAAACCTAGTTAAAGGGATTATTCTAATTATAACCAGACCATTTTAAGGCTATTCAAGGCTACATCCGTTACAAATCACTGAACGGACACTGCAAAGTACAACACAGAAGGCATTCAGAATTATTTTCAGCTGAAGTGATTTAAAGGCCAAATATTTAATTGCCATATTTAGGTTGAGATTTGAGGCCACTAAGTGCTGTGCCATTTCAAATTCATGGCATTTAACCCCATCACAAACTCCAAAGCAGAAATCCTTGCTTCAACAGAAATTTAAATGCAATAACTGCATGGGTATTTGTCAAAATATTAACAAAAAGCTTGAGACAAAGTTAGCAAGTTTAATCACTAATGAGAAAACAAGACTTCACTCACAATGATACTTAATGCCGATTACTTCATTAGGCACTAAAATTATTGTGATAAAATGCAACACAAGAACATGGAGTAATAATAGTTTAATTACAGCAACCTTTAGGACAAAAGTACTGCACATCTTGGAAGGCAATTAAAAGTTCAAGTGACAACCCAAAATTATATTAACAAGTCAGAAAATCATATCACAATTTCAAATCAGGCTCAAGCACTTGCAGCTAGCTCCAATAATATATTCTGAAAAAAAGTTCAAATCAAGTTTGCTTTCACTTCAAAGGCTATGCAAAGTATGATGGCCCATATCAAAGTGACTTGTGACCACCGCAATCATCACTCTTCCAGCCAGTGCCAGGAATGTGCAATTTTAAATAACCTTGTCCTGATGAATGCACAGTGGTTGACAGCAACAACAAATTAAGGCTGCATGAAGTATCATATCAATAAATATTACAAAAGCAACTAAACTTGGAAAAAGTAATTGGTTTAGTTAACAATAGATCAATAAATTAAAAGCAAGGAGGAATAGGTAATTTTCACAAATCATTCTACAGAAAAATTAAAAGTCATCTCTAATCTCAAGGGCAAAAGAAAGTACACACAGAAACACCAAAATTGCTAACTAGTGAAACACTTCTGAACATTGATATGAATATACTTAAATACAAAATTAAAGTGAGCAACTAAAAGGAAATGAACATATAATAGTGATCTGCAGTGATCACAGCAAAAGCTTTTTTACCTTGATGGGTGCCAGATGACAACTGAAAATGTAATTGGCTCTCTAAAAGGCTCCTCATACTAGACAGAAAACTGGCTCAAGCAACACACACAAAATGCTGGTGGAAAGCAGCAGGCCAGGCAGCATCTATAGGAAGAAGCACTGTTGACGTTTTGGGCCGAGACTCTTCTTCCTATAGATGCTGCCTGGCCTGCTGCGTTCCACCAGCATTTTGTGTGTGTTGCTTGAATTTCCAGCATCTGCAGATTCCCTACTGTTTGAGAAAATTGGCTCAATAGGACAAGGATGTTAAATGACTTCTTTACATCACTTCACTTTTGTGGCAATTACTCAACCACCTGCTATGGTCTCCACTATCAATGATTAACTTTTGATAATTACATTTTTAATTTTGGATAGAATTGAAAACAACCTTAAAAGTCCAGAAAATCACCAGCCAGACTGGAAAAGTGGGCTATGTCTCGCAAATCCTTGGCAACATCTCTGACTCAAGACTGAGTCAAGACTGCTATCCATGAAATGATCAAAACAAGGGAAACAAGTGATATTCAGGAAGTTAACACGAGGAAATCTGCAGATGCTGGAAATTCAAACAACACACACAAGATGCTGGTGGAACACAGCAGGCCAGGCAGCATCTATAGGGAGAAGTGCTGTCGACGTTTCGGGCCAAGACCCTTCGTCAGGACTAACTGAAAGGTAAGGTAGTAAGAGATTTGAAAGTAGTGGGGGGAGGGGGAAATGTGAAATGATAGGAGAAGACCGGAGGGAGTGGGATGAAGCTAAGAGCTGGAAAGGTGATTGGCGAAAGTGATACAGAGCTGGAGAAGGAAAAGGATCATGGGATGGGAGGCCTCAGGAGAAAGAAAGGAGGGTTCAGAAAGTTGATAGGTCCCAACAGTTGGACATTTGGTATTAGCCAAATTTGAATGGATCAAAGGATTATCTGATCAACTGTTCATAAAAAAAAATCAACAGCCAGATGCACAAAAACTCTCGGAAGCTGAATGAACTTAACCATTATCCACCTCATGAGCAATCATACAATAGTTCAGTACAAACAGTACTGACAAGTAATCCAAAATTCCTCATGCAACAATTATATGTAGAAACATTTTAACATCACTAAATGCTCAACCAGGGAAGAAAACATACAAAATAATTGTACATCTTCTGGCATACATTTCAGCTTTCTCCACAAATTGCATACTGCAACCAACTAGGAGCAAACCCCCCCCCCCACCCCAATCTATATATTGTCACAAGATCTGTAACCTCTATAATCTACATTCATTTTTCAGACCTTGATAATGGCATTTTTTGATTTTATCATCAGCAGGAAGTCACATTTACTGACTATATTTGAAGTAAAAGATGAAAAATCGTGAGAGTGTGCCTGCAATTCTCTGATATAGCCAACGGCCAAAACCAGAGTGATCTATATCACTTGTATTTTCTATTTCTAACCAAACAGAAAATATAAGAATATCCATGAATAATCATGAAAACCATCCTCCATTCTCACACTCTGCACGCCCTCCCAACCCCCACCATTTACAATTCCCATCCTCAGGAAGACATATTAGAAGTGACACCCAGTTATTCTCCCTTTCCCATCAGAAGATACAAAATCTTGAGAAAAGACCACTAGGCTAAAGGGCAGCTTCTGCCCTGCTGTTGTAAGACTCTTGAACACACTTCTTGTACAATAAAGACAAAATATTTAAATATGAAGGATGAATCCTTGATTCCTCAACATAACTCGCCATGGCCCTTGTACCTTATCTACCTGCACTGCACCTTCCTCTGTAATTAATAGCACTGTTTCTTCAGCCAGAGGGTGGTATATCTCTGTAATCCGTTGCCACAGGCAGCCAGAGGGATACAGGGAGAAGGCAGGAGATTGAGGCAGAGGGATCAGCCATGATGAACTGGCTGAGCAGACTCCATGGGCCAATGGCCTAATTCTGCTTCTACATCTTATGGTCTTACATTCTGCAATCCTCTCCCCTCCCCCCCCACCACCACCCTCAAGTGCCACAAGGAACTTTTGTATGGAACCATCTGTATCTCAAGAGCATGTGACAATGGTAAAGCAATTACCAACAACACTGAGACAAGTTTTCCACCACTCGGGAGTTCTCGTGCAACAGAGCTCAGTGTCTGGCCCACTGAAGTTGCTCACCTACACTGAGAGCAGGAGACTTTCCACCCCCTGACACAGCAACGCAGCCAGGTCTGCTCCTTGATGACCGATGAGCAGCTTCACCAATCCTGTCACTCATCAGAAAAAAGGAAATACCAGCAATTACAGTACGCAGGTGAAATGCTTCAACCCAATGGGTAACAAGACAAAGCCTTCTGCAATCAGTAAGAATTTAAGTGGATTATGAATTGGCTGCATTCCAATCCAGTGTAATCAAAGGCTGTGGAACTCTCTAGGAGAACAATTTCCAGCATATTCTAGGATCAATGCTCATTTAAAAATAATGGTTCTAACTTCATTTCTTCAGAGGTAGAAGAGTTCCATTTTGCCCACCAAGTCTATACTAATTCTCCTAGTAATCCCATTCATCCTTTTATTTTCCCCCTTAATCTATCCTCCCTTACATAACTATCTTGATTTTTGTATACCAAGAGGTAATCCACTGTAGCCAAATACCTACCAATGAGAAATGTCTTTGGGATTTGGGAAGAAATTGAAGCAACCCAGGTAAGCTCATACAGTACAGGCAGAACAATGCTCTACGCAGTTATTCAGACCGAAGGTCAGAAGTGAAACCAGAACACGGCAGTTGCGAGATAGCAGTGCACCACCTGCTGCACTACTGTTCCAGATTGTGGCCTAGGTATTGAGACTATAGAAAAATTGAGAGGAGAGTTGCTGAATGATTTCCATCTTGAGCAAACTTATTCACAAATGAATACAAAAATAAGCCAGAACCATTCTGATGTGCAAGCACTTAGAACATTGGAATGAGGAATGCTGTATCACAAACACTGGATAAGACCAGGCCTGGTAAGGACACCTAGTGTACAAGTACCCATTGGCTGGCATATATTTACTCAATACTATACAAAAACCTACCTGTGTTCCAATAACTTAACTGGATAGGTAAAATAAGTGGGAAAAATATTATGTCTAGAGCTAACCATTTATCTGAGGAAAGTCTTCATAAATTTCAGTCTATAACTGATATTTAATCTAGATATTTAATCTGATTTTGGACCCACCATCCCAGGAAATTACAGCGTTGCTGGCAGGAAAATAGTATCTAACCACAGAAACTCCAAACCATGATTCTATGAACCGCCAAGGTCTCAAAGACTGAAAAAGTCTTTTGGTCACACTTTATGATGTAACTAATTACCTACTGCTCATATCCAAAACTATACCATTGTATTATACATGTAATAAAATTCAAGAAGCCAGCTTTACCATCACTCACCTGCTTTGGCTCAGTTAAGTTTCATATTGCGAAAGGAGAGATCGGATTTCAGGTGTCAGGTGATCAGCTGCTTTTGCAGCTTCTGTAATCGCCCTGCGGTACACTCCTTTCTTCTTCCTGTTAAACCTCAACTTAAAATACTCCAAAAATGGCGAGACTTTTGACACAGAAAGCAGCGATGTTGTAGGTGATCCAAACCAAGACACCCTGGCTTCCTGCCACACCGGAGTCCCATTTTCCTTCTTGTTAACACTAATGCCAAGAATGCGTGCAGGCCACCAAGGGAAGCCATGAATCTTCCCCCATACAATATCGCCAACGGATATAGTCCTGCCTTCGGTTGTTACACATTTTGTGACAGTTTTGGTATGAAGTCTCACAGTTAAGGGTGGCACAGTCTTTTCTTCTTTGGAAGAAGATGACACAGATGCATCATCTCCAGGTGCAAAATCACATATTTCTGGTGAAGTTATTTCTGAACTAGAAGACTTCGATTCATCTAGACTATCATTACTACAGACTGATAAACTTGATGAATCTGCTCTTTTTTTCCTATAACTTAAATATACAGTCAGATCATCTTGATCCTTGCTTCGACGACTCCTTTTATACCTCCATTGGTCCTCCTCTCCAGAACTCCCTGATGTCTCCACCGAACTCTTTCCTGTGGATTCTTCAGAATGAAGTGCACCACTATCTGATCTCCGTGCAGGTTGCACTTCACTATTTATATTATCTACAAGCTCAGCCTTATAAATTGCAACATTGTCCCCGTTACTGAGCCGATGAGGTTTTAATCGAATTCTAGGTGGTGGGATGTCTGCCATGGAATGCAAAGGCCTAGTTAGTTTTAGCTTTGGAATGGTTCCAGATGGACTAGAAAACGACTTTTCTTGAAGAACCTCCATCTCATCACAATGTGTGTTCTTGTCCTGGTCCACACTTTCATTTTGAACTAACCGTTTAGGACAAAATGGCTCAACTGAGCCATGTACCCGTGATGGAATTTTCACCACCTTTCCTTTCCCTTGAGGAGTGCTGTATGATATTTTAATTACTGGGCTTCGATGCACCATCTCACTAGAAAATTTATCCTCTTTCTTTTCCTTTTTTATTTTCCTATTTTCGCAACACATTACCTCAGATTTCCTCTTTTCATTTTCTTCCATGCTAGTCTTTTTGTCATTCTTATTGCTGTGTCTATCTTTGTCATCATCATCCTCTTCCTCACGATTTAGTGTGTTTTTGCACTTTTCACACAGTACCTGCCTAGGTCGCAATCTAATGGTGCTCATTATAAGCTTACCAGGATCACGATTCCTTGACAGGCGCCTTTTGGTGCGTTTGATTGTCCGAGGTGGAGGCTGGGGAACCCACTGATTGTAAGTTTGTCTCAATACCAGAGGTTGTGGCAGAGGTACACCTTCACAATAAGGTGGAAAGCAAGGCACAGTTTTTGGTAATGGCTGAAGAGGTGAAACTTGTTCTCTGTTTGACATCTTGGGATGCTGCAAGTTGCAGAGCTGAGACTCAGTCTGACAGACTGGCTGTTCTTTCCCATCAAGGAGTTCACTGGTGCATGATTCAACAGGAAACTGGTTTGGTAGTAAACCATACAAACCAGACCTGGTGGAAAAGTATTCGAGAAACAAAGAGTTAATGGCATACTGACAGAATAAAAAGCAAAATCTAGACCATGTAACTCATTTCTTGCATGGCTACAAGAAAGTGTTCACATTAAATGGTTGAAATTTTAACTAGTATCTAATTATAAAGGCTTGTACTGATTATAAATAGAATGCCAGATTCTGTGGAACCTTGCCACTGAAAATAGCTTTTATTTGCAGTCTTGATTCCCTAAATTCATATGAATGGTTTCAGTTTTTATTTGCAGTTGCAGAGGGGGTTAAAACAAAGCAGAATTACAAAATACACAGTGCTGAAATTTTAATTAAAAGGTAGGATGGCATATTGAACTACTTTACATACTACTTATATTATTAAATATTTCCAACTTTTAATTAAACATGGCCAAACAATATATGCAGAGAATAGATTACAAATGAGTTTTTAAATAAAAAGAATGCAATGACTCCTTAAATTTTCCTACATTTCCTGCAAACAATGACGAAGCTGAAAGTGATCAAGCTACAGATCACACTTATGAGTATATTATTACAAAGTCCTGTTTATGATAGTTAGCAATTTAAGAATTTTATTTTATTGGCATATACAATTTGACATTGCAATGAAAAACACTTCTCTTGTACAGGTAACTGCCTAGAAGTGAATTAGGTGTCATTTGTAGCTGCAACAATCCTGTCAATTTAACAATTATGGTTATTTTGGGGCAAGAGGATGGGTTTTATTTGATTTCAGAATTAGTACTTTATCAGAGGAGGGGGTGAGCAGCAACTGAGCACTTATTGGCAGTGCACTATCTTCAAAATGATCTCCATGAACAAATCAAGGAACTGAAACTTGTTTATTTTAATGTCTAACAATTTCCTTGTCGCCACTCTAGTCAACATCACTCTTGCACAAATTGATAGAGAACCTAGGGCTTGCATTGCATTTTAATAGCATGGACTCACTAGGGAAAAGGGTTTCAACTGCAGTGCACCTGCTCCACAGCAATGGAAGCTCCAGATCTGATTCCATGGAGCTTATCCTGTTTTAAAAGAGAGCGCCTCAGAAAGGGCAACACAAGGCCAAACAACAAATCCAACCCTAACCCTACTATGCTCAACAGTGTGAAGTAAAATGCAATGGAGATAATTAGTATCCTATCTCACAACCCTGAGAACTTCAAAAATGGTAGAGCAAGTACATATTGTGCCTCATGAAAGTCCTCTTCCAGTTCACCAAGAGCCAATTTAAACTAATTTGATATTGAAGACCCATCTGTACTCTGCAAAGGCACCAAAGTCCTTTAAATAGTAAACTTTTACACTTAATTTTTATGAACTATACTGAAAGGATCAGCCATAACAAAATCCTTACTCAGTTGAACCAGCACTTCTTTTGTTTGCAGCTTCTGAAGGAATGCATTGACTACAAAAAGATACACCAAAAAACTCACTCAAATAAGACTTTAAAGAGCAACAGAATGTCAACAGTGCTAGAGAGCATCTAATCAGATGTAGCTATCCCCATCTAGTTGGAATACAAAACATTCAGCCAATATGAGCAAAGTTCCAATCATGATTTTCTTACAAAAGAAAATTTATGCAGGGAATTTTTATCTCATGACTTTCAATGTGATTTTAGGTTAGGGCAATGTTGACAACCCAAAAAATAAAAAAACAAAATAAAATTTAAATTTGAACAATTACATAGTTAATCAGCAATCTCATCAGTCAAATGAAAACACCATTTATGCATGGATTTTTATTAGAGAACTGGGTCAAGACTCTGTAATTTGGTGTATATCAACTGCTTAAAGGAATCTGCTGCTTTGAACTGAAGGCATGACATGATTTAAGAGAGAAGCAAGTTCAGTGCTCAGTGCCCCAAACTATCAATCAGATGCCAAAATAGCATCATTTTGGGAAAAAGATGATATTGTATAAAAGTGCCTTTCTTTAGCATTGTTCTTGATTGGATGACATCTAAAATATAGGATTCAATCAGACTGCCAACGTGATGTCCATATAGAATGGTAGAATAGTTGTTTCTATTATGAACTAGGTCACACTAGATAGCACTCAAAGAATTAATTCCTCAAATTTTGCAAAGCAGAATCATCGCAGATTGTGTCTGATCTAACGCCAATTACCCATCTCCCTTGTGCTGAAAGGCCTAGTGTTTGCTGTAGAGCGTGGGTGGCTTCAAACTCGAGTTGTTTTACATCTAAATAAAATGTGTGCATTGACGGGAGAGGGAGGGGTGGTTGTTGGGGGAGTGGGGAGGGCAGAGGACTTACTTTTTGGCCATGTCTATCAGGATCCCGGTGAAGCTGCTGCCTCCGAAGTTGGTGGACACCACTAAGGTGCCGCTCACGACGTGTTCCACAGTGACGGAGAGCTGGGCGCCGGCTCGTAGCCCCGCTGCGGCTCCGGGCTCCGGGCTGAGCGCCGCCATGTTGCTGGCGGGGCAATGCTGGGGTGCGGGGGGTGATTGGGGGAGGGGCGGGGTGGGGGGGGCAGGGTGACGCAGCGGGGAGCGAGCGTCGCTCCGTGCCCGCGCCTCGCCCTCCACCTGTCAATCAAAAGGCTCGCTCAGTCGCACGGCCCGGAGCGGAGCGGAGCGCGGGTGCCTGACGCATGCGTCCCATCGCCTGGTCCCGGAGCTCGAGACAAACAGCTGCGTGCACTCACGCACACGATCGCCAGTGCAGCGTGAACCACAGGCTGGGGAAGATTCGCTTGGGAGGGGGACGAAAAAGCACCGTTCTTCCCTGCAAGTGAAACCAGGAAAAACACGTTACAAACAATTCACCGTTCACTGCATATGACAATCATTCGCAAGAAAATCGCGCTTCCCGCACACAGACAATTGTGATGAGATTAAACATAGCTGATCCACTTCCTTGGGTTCACATTCCAATTTGCAGCATTAAATATAATCTCATCCATGCAGAACTGTTTAGAGAGAATTAGGGAGGCGCTTAATTAGGATTCAACCGTCTTCTTTGTTTTCAATATATGGAAATTTAAGCGCACTGGCCTTAACAGCTGTCTATATTTGACTATGTTGCTCTCTTTCAATCCTGGATTACGATTAATATTCCATGATCTTTAAAAACTAATCTCTCCAGACTCAACAAAAGTGGTTTATGCTTTGGCTGCAGGCCTACTTTAACCTTAAAGTATTAACAATTGCGCTGTCAACTACCAACGTGATTTTAAAGTATCTACGTCGTAGATCCTTTCATCCTTACATTTAAAACAGTGAGTACAGTCTTAACATATGTATCTTTCAATTCATTTTATATGATTAGGCTTAAAATAAAACATTTAATTTAGGACAATAGGCTAATGCATCATCCCTGTTGGCCCACGAAGCACCAAGTCATATCAATTGACAAAAAAAACTTTAAACTGTTCGTTCTAAGATTCTGATATATTTATATTCAACAAATCAGGGGAATAAAATAGATTTTACTTTGAAAGCACGCACAGAACACAGTTTAAAGCATCGTCCTATTTAAAAAGAGCAATAAATAATACCTGAGAATGCACGGACTGAATACTACACGTACACGGTTTCCTGGAGGTACACCATTTGAAGTCTTTAAAGCTTCCAGAATCAAACGCCCCACAGTGGCCTAATGAACACGATGATTAATAAAGCAATGTAAAGGATGGATTGCGGAAGCGCTAGACAGCGTCCTCTCGCGGCTCGATTACACGTCCTTCAATACTGTCAATCTCAAGTTTGTTGCTTACATTGCAAGCGAGTTCACTTGCCATTGCTATCATGCTGACTTCGCAGTTTGTTACCAACAAAAATATTCTTAAACTTACAAAGAGATTAAAAGCAAAATTCCCACCATTGAACTTGCTTGCCCAGCTGAGCTCCACCAGCGCCAGAGAGAAAAAAAAAGCAATGCCAGAATGAAACTCCCGCCCTTCTACCTTCAGACTTTTCTTTCCCAGCCTGAACGTCGAAGGAACTGGCCTTTGGTCACTCGAAACAGCCAACCCAAAGTGGTCTCTCTATCCACCCTTGCCATCTCTATCACCTTCATCATTGTATAACTTCACATCCCTTCCTCACCCCTTCAGCATTCCAAAATGACCCCTCATTAACAACATTGTTCAAGGATTCATCCCCCCCCCCCCCCATTTCTACAGCATTTAACTGCAATGAAACACCTTCCTTTTCTAACCCTTTGTTGCTCACAAAGTTAACCCTCCATTTTAGGGAGAGCAAAGATAGAAGTGATCATTGTGACAGAGTCATAGAATAATGTAAGGTGGAACGAGGCCCTTAAGTCAACTGGTCTGTGGAAACTGGTCCCATTTGCATGTGGTTTGCCCACAACCTTCTAAACCTTTCTACCTATTGTACCTGCCTCAGCCACTTTCACTGGCAGCTGATTCCACAAAGATACCAACTTTATGTCAAAAAAGGAAGAGAATAGATAACTAGCAATAACTATCGAAAACATGAGATGAAGAATCCATAGGTTGTGAGAACAGTTCAGTGATGGGTGAGTGAAGTTTAGAAGCCTGATGACTGAGGAAGAATAACTGTCCCTGGACCTATTTGTACAGATCCTGAGGCTCCTGCACCTTCTTCCTGATGGTGGCAGCAAGGAGAGAGCATGGCCTGGATGGTTGGGGTCCTTGATGATAGATGCCGCTTTCCTGCAACAGCACTCTGTACAGAAACGCTCAGTGGTGGGAAGGGCTTTACCCATGATGGACTGGACTATATGCACCAGATTTTGTAAGCTTTTCCATACAAGGGCATTGGTGTTTCTATACCAGGCCATGATGCCAGTAATCAATATACTCTCCACCCCATACCTATAGAAGTTTGTCAAAGTTTTATCTTACATGCTGAATCTTCACCAGCTTCTGAGAAAGTAGGGGCACTGCTGTGATTTGTTACCAGTTTTGATATGGCCTACCTCAATGGTGTCATCAGTAAACTTGAATGTGGCAGTGGAGGTGTGCTTAGCCTCAGTCATACATATAAAGTGAGTAGAGCAGAGGGCTAACCACACAGCCTTGTGGTTGTGTCTGTGCTGAGGGAGATTGGTGAGGAAATGTTGTTACAGTAGGTTTTTGCAAATTAAGCAGTGGAGGCTTTTATGTTCCAGAAAAGACATATCAACTCATTTATTGAACTCCAAAAAACTGAACCCAAAGCACACGATAAACCATTTACATAATGCTGTTATCATATCAGACCAGCCTCTTAAAGTAAAACCCAACTCACTTTTGGTAGTTGTGCATTATGTGCATTCCCACCAATTATGTTACCCTCCAGAATTCACTAAAATCCTGTCTGGAGCTCAGCCAAGTCAACTAGTTCGGCTCCTATGTCCCCAGGGTGGAGGAACAGCAGGTGCCTTTGGCTTGTCCAGAGGTGTGTGAACACGCTCATGGTCATGCCATGACAGCAGGGGCATGGTAGCAGAATCCGCTATATCTTGGCGGGCCGATTTAAGGTGACCTATTGAAATATGTTTACCCCTCTTATCTATGATAAAAGTCTTTCTCCGTTCCAAAATGCAGAATGGGCCATCGTAAGGGGACCTAAGGGGATGTTGGCGTGCATCATGGTGGACGAAAGCAAACGAGGAAGAATGAGGGTCAACAGGAACCCAAGAGTGCTGTATGCCATGATGGGAGGTGGGAATAGGTGAAAAGGAATTACATCAGCGGCCATCATCAATGCTAGACGAACAAACTCTGGCCACCTGGTGGTATGGTCCACTACGATAAGGAGGTATATGAAACAATGGGAGGAGGGAAGAGGACCAACAAGGTCCACATTGACATGGTCAAACCATGGCTTAGGGACCTGACATGTCTGTAAAAAGTGAGTTTTCAGCAATTTGATATTTATTGTGTTCAGGCAGGTGTTCTAGTTGAGTCACCACTCTTGCAGCCATGGATTTGCAGAGCAAAGTTACAACATAGAAATATTTCCTGTTGTCGGCGGAGATTTCTTGAAGTGTGATTTGAGCCTCGGCTTGCATGAACCAAACAGCGGCATTTTGCTCCCAAAACTCCAGCAGTCTCAAAGCAGTTACATTAGCCGGCATGTTCAATAACGTTGGAATCACCCTGGAGCATCAGGGTCACTAATGTAGATTTTCGCAAATAAAATGGCAGAAGCGTTTTATGTTTCAGAAAAGCCGTAGCAACTCACTTAATGAACACCACAAAACTGAACCCAAAGCTTGCTAAAAACTCTTTATGTAATACCATCATCATGTCAGACTAGCTCTTAAAGTGAAACTCAACTCAATGTTGGTGGTTGTGAATAAAGTACATTTCCACCAATTATGTTACCCTACATTACCAATTCGAACTGCTTGGCGTCTGCAAGTGAGGACATTGAGGATCCAGTTACACAAGGAGGCATTGAGGCCTAGGAGCTAAAGGTTATTGATTAGGTTTGAGGGAATGATAGCATTGAATGCTGAACTGTAGTCAATAAAGAGCATCCTGTTGTATGCTTTGTTACTGTTCAGATGTTCCAGGATTGAGCGATAAGCCAATGAAATGGCATCTGCTGTTGACTTGTTATGATAGTAATCAAATTGGAGTGGATCCAAGTCGCTTCTCATCAGGAGTTACCATGTTTCTTCAGCAACCTCTCAAAGCACTTCATCACATTGGATGTAAGTACTACTAGACAATAGACATTGAAGCAGAGTAACATGTTCTTCTAAGGCATCGGTATACTTGAAGCAGGTGGGTACTTTAGTCCACCAAATTGAAAAGTTAAAGATATCCAGCTGGTTGATCAGCACAGGTCTCTAGTATTCAGCCGGGTACCCTCTCTGGGTTAGATGCTTTCTGTTGGTTCTCCCTCCCGAAGCATGCTCTCTTGTCGGCATCAGTGACCAAAATCACAGGGTCATTAGGGGTTGTGGGAGATGTTTTGATGGTCAATGCAATGGTCAATGCAAGCATAAAAGGCGTTGAGCTCAAGTGGGAGAGAAGCCTTATTGTCACCGACGCTGCTTGTAGGAAGTGATAACATTCGAACCCTACCAACAGCAATTGACCATCTTTCAGTGACTCAAGTTTGGTCCAGGTTCCATTTGTTCTTTGAGAACCATATTGTCTCTCTAGTTACACTTTTACCTTAATATGCTCATAAAATCGCTTTAAACTTTCCATTATCTTCTCTGGCCAGTTATCTCATGTCCCCCTTTTGCCCTCCTGATTTCTTTCTTGACTACATCCATTGTACTCCTCCAGGATCACAGCTACCTGTACTTGACTTGGGCCTCCTTCTTTTTCCTCACTAGGCCTCAATAATATTGTCACCTCTACTCCTATCAACATTCCCCTTTACTCTATCTGAAGCATGTAGACATTCATCTGTCACTGTCTCACCTTTGAAAGTCTCCTACTTGCCTGTGCCCCACGAACAACCTAACCATCAGTCTTTGCAAGCACCTATCTCATAACATCAAAATTAGCCTTGCCTCAATTTAGCACTTGAAACTGTGGACCAGTTCTGTTCCCTTCCATAACTATCTTAAAACTAATAGAAATATGGTCACAGGTCATCTCTGTTACTTGCACCATCCTATTACCCAAGAGTAGGTTGAACTTTGTCCTGTCCCTAGCAGGGCCCTCCATATGTCGTTCAAAGAAACTTCCTTGAACACACTTAAAAAGTTCTACCCCATCTAATTCCTTAACAATACGGTAGTCGCAGTCTTTGTTAGGAAAGTTAAAATCCTGAATTATTCTGACAGTTCTGCTCAGTCTCCTTGCCTATTAGTTCTACTTCCTGTTGTTTGGGTGGCGGCCTTTCTTACCATCCTAACACTGAGATAATCCACTTCTTTATTCTCAGCTCCACCCATAAAGCCTCACTGGATGATTCTTCAGTAATTTCACTGACTAATGCTGTGGCATTCCCCTTAATCAAAAATGCAAGTTCCTTCCCTCTCTTTTCTCTGCCTCTATCCAGCCTAAAGCACCTGTACCCTGAAAGACTAAACTGCCAGTTCTGTCCCTCTCTTAGCCATATTTCCATCATGGTTATAATGTTCCAGTCTTATGTAGCTATCCGAGGCCCAAGTTCATCTGCCTTATTCGTCAGACCCCTTGCACTCAAACAAATGCAATTCTTTATGCACTGAAATAATCTTTCTTTGTTTCCAGCTATTCTCCTGCCTGTCATGCCTATTCAAATTCACTTTCCAGTTTCTCATTTGCCTCCCTAATGCTTGTGATCCCACCCCTCTACCAATCTAATTTAAATCCACACTAGCAGCAACCAATCTGCTTGCCAGGATGTTGGTCTCCTTTCAGCTTAGGTGTAACACATTGCTGTGCTAGAACACATGAACTGAAATCAACATCAATATTCCATTAACATTCCAGCTGAAGATCTGATTTTTGTGCAACTTTCATCAACTGTATTTAAGTAATCAGAAATGTTTTTTGAGGTCCAAAAGGTGGTATGAAGCAACTCTAGGTCATGATATATCTTGCTTGAGATTTAGGATTATTTTAATTTGCTCCCAGCATGTACACTGTTTTAGACACTTCTCTGTGCCCCTTTTCTTGATATACAGTGAGCAATATACATCTCCCCACTCTTCAATGGCCCAATGATAATAGCCCAATGGCACTGTCTTCATATATCCCAGTTTAATCTTTTCAAATGCAACCAGCACAATTCAAAAACTTCTGTACACTCACTATATTTTCCATTCTTACCCCTTCTTATTTTTGATTTCTATATTGTCCATTCATGAAACTATCAGGATAAATTTGTTTATGCTTCCCAGCTTTATGTCTTTTCTGCTGTCTATTTCATGAACTTTAATTTTCTATTTTATTAAATATCTTATGATTACAATCACACTCTGTGTAAACCTTCTAAAACTTTTCCTCCTCTTACCTTTCAATTCTATTTCCTTCCCAGCTCCATGTTTGCCATGAACCAAACAATTTTGCTGTCCTTTTCATTCTATGTAAAACATAAATGGACAGGACAGATAAAATGATATATTATTTGGAATTTTCTCTGAAATTATCTACCCAAGATAGCTATGGATCAGATTCCAAATCAAAATCAGGGGTTTATTATCTTTGAAATAGCTCATGAAATTTGTGGCTTTATAGCAGCAGTATAAGGCAATAAGGTTCCTTAAGGTTGTTATAGCTGGGAGTGGCAACGGGGACAAGCTTCCACTACCTATTAAACGCTCCTAATAGTGTGTCTCAAATAGCCTCTGACAATCAATTCCAGCTCCTGGCCTTCACATGTGGCTTAGCCTGGACGGGAGAAACCACTAATGTTTCTACTGACAGGAGAAGGGGCAAAGGTGGGTTACTGGCACCTTAAAACCAGTTGCTTATCAGTTGTGGTTGGCAGCTCATCCAGGAGAAGGAAAACTCTGATCTCAAACCTCCGCTGCCTTGCGGTTATACCCACTCACGTGGAAGGCTTTGGGAGTAAACTCTGAGGGAAAAATCCAGAGGTGGAGTCCCTAAGGCAGTCCTACGTTGAGTTCAATGCTGACTGGCAACTCCTGCGACGCTGCTGGTACTAAACTGTATCGGTCTCTGCTTTTGGGTTCACCAGATGCGCAGAGAAGGGGAGCTTGCTACATGGGCAACAACTTGCTCTCCATATCGTACTGCCCAGGCTTGCATACCAAGACAGCTAGGACTCAATATTCATGGTCAACTGACTGATGAAGGCCCTCACCATGGGTCAATGCATAAAAATACTATAAAATACAAGAAGAATATATTAAAAAAGTGAAAAATGAGAGCAAATGGGTGGTAGTGTTGATGAGTTTATGGAACATTCTAAAATCTAATGGCAGAGGGGAAGAAGCTGTTCCCACAGTGTTGAATCTCGATCTTTAGCCTCCTGTACCTCCTCATTAATGGTAGGAATAAGAATGGGCCATGTCCTGATGGTGAGGGTCCTTTATACTAGATACTATTTTCTTGAGGTTTTGCCTTTTGGTTAAGTTCTTGTGCCCATGATGGAGCTGGCTGAGTTTACAAGCCTCAGTAGCTTTTTCTGATCCTATGAATTGGTATCTCCAAGCCAAATCGTTTTCCTTGGTACATCTGTAGAAAGTTACTACTCTTTGGTGACATACCAAATTTTCTCAAACTCTTAATGAAATACAGCCACTGACATATGAGGATTATGGATTGGTAAACATAAGCAGGCTTTTTTCCACTGAGGTCGAGTGAGACTAGAACTAGAGGTCACGAGTTAAGGGCGCAGGGTGAAATACGTAAGTGGATCATTAACAGGAACTTCATGTTGGCAAAGGAGTTACTAGAGAGTGATATAGGATTGTGTTGCAAATAGTAGGGTCAGGGTGTGCTAATGGACAAGAGAAACAAAACAGCCGCTGTTACAAATGCATGGTTTCAAGCAAAACGGAGGAAGTAAGTTATCAGAAATTAGTGAAGTTGATTTTGAGTAGAGAAGGCTGCAATGTGTCCAGTCAGAACATAAGGTGGTGTCCATCTTGGACTTCGTTGTAGTGCAAATAGTCACAGACAGCAAGGTCTGTGTGAGAATGTGGTGGAAAATTAAAGGGGCAGGCAACAGGAAACTCCAGGTCACCTCTGTGAACAGAACATACAGTAGCTGCTCCGCAAAGTGCTCATCCATTTTGTATTTGGTTTCTCTCATGTAGAAGAGATCTTATCGTGAAAACTGAATGTATATATTAAATACAGTGGACTAGATTGGCTGAATTCAATTGACCTGGCTCTTCCACTGCTCAGACTATTTCAGTCCCCAGTGATGGGTAGGGGAAAGGTGTTGATCTGCTGCAGTTCTGAGGGAAAGTGCTATGGAGCAATTAGTGAGGTAGAAGACTGGACTGAGGAGTCTCTGCTCCTTCTACATAGTGAAAGGATTCAAAATAAAGGAAAGAGTGTGTATGAGGAACAGCGGCGGGGTTTCTGGTGAGAGAGGAATATGTGTCTGCTGGTGAAGTTCAACATTCAAAGTACATATATGTCACCATGTGCAACCCTGAGAGTCACTTTATTGTTGGCATACTCAATAAATTCATAATAGAATAATAACCACAGTAGAATCAATGAAAGAATGTGCCAGCTTGGGCATTCAACCAGTGTGCAGGAGACAACAAACTGTGCAAGTACAAAGAGAAAGAAATAATAATAATAAATACATAAGCAATAAACATCGAGAACATGAGATGACAAGTCCTTTGAAGTGTGTCCACAGGTTGTGGGAACATTTCAATGATAGTGCAAAAGAAGTTGAATGAAGTTATCTCCTTTGGTTCAGGAGCCTGGTGATTGAGAGGTATAACTGTTCCTGAACCTGGTAGAGTGAGTCCTGAGGCTCCTGTACTTTCTTCATGATGGCAGCTGTTGGAAGAGAGCATAACCTGGGTGGTGGAGGTTCTTGAGGATGGATGCTGTATTTCTATAACGCTTTGTGTAGATATGATCAATTGTGAGGAGGGCTTTCCCCATGATGGACTTTTTGTAGGATTTTCCATTCAAGGGCATTGGTGTTTCCAAACCAGGCTGTGATGCAGCCAGTCAATATACTCTCCACAACACATCTATAGAAGTTTTAGATGTCTTGTCACATCTTCATAAACTTCTAAGAAAGTAGAGGTACTGCTGTGCTTTCTTCATAATAGAATTTATGTGCTGTACCTAGGATAGGTCCTCTGAAATGTTAACACCTAAGAATTTAAAGTTGCTGACCCTATCCACCTCTGGCTTATGAACCTCGGATTTCCTTTTCCTGAAGTCATTAATCAGCTCCTTGGTCTTGTTGACATTGAGTGAGAGGTTGTTGTTATGGCACCACTCAGCCAGATCTTCAATCTCCCTCCTATACTCTGATTCGTCACCACCTTTGATTCGGCCTCTGACAGTGGTGATGTCATCAAGCTTGAATATGGCATTGGGCTGTGCTTAGCTATACAGTCATAAGTGTAAAGCGAATAGAGCAGGGAACAAAGCACACAGCCTAGTGGTGCACCTGAGCTGATGGGGTTTGTGGAGGAGATGGATATGTTGTTGCCAATCTGAACTGACTGGGGGCTACAAGCTGCACAAGGTTGCATTGAGACCAAGGATCCAGTTGCATAAGGATGCATTGAGACCTGAGACTATTGATTAGTTTTGAGTGGATGAGGGTATTGAATGCCGAACTGTAGCCGATAAAGAGCATCCTGACGTATGCATCTTTGCTGACCAAATGTTACAGGGTTGAGTGAAGAGCCAATGAGGTGGCATTTGCTGTGGATCTGTTGCTCCAGTAGGCAAATTGGAGCAGATTCAAGTTGTTTCTCAGGCAAGAGTTGATATGCTTCATCACCAGCCTCTCAAAACACTTCATCACTGTGGATGTCTGGTAATCCAGTAAGATTTCAAATGCAGCAGCCTCTCAGGAGCCAACAAAAGATGTTTTCTCTTTCTTCTTTAAATGTCCTTTTTACAATCACAAGACAAGGTGGGACTCCAAGAATTTTGGGTACTGCAAGTCTACCCCATCAGCGAGCTGCTCATTGGTGGAGGAACTGGATTTGGTGCAGACTATGTTGCTGCCTGCTACAGGAAGGCATTGAAGGCATCAGAGTCGTTGCACAAAGGCAGTGTGCAGTGTAACCATGTGTGATTATCTTGGAAGTTTCTTTTGTGATCGCAAGACCCTGTTGGACTTTGATAACGTAAGACCTCATACACTTGTTTCCCTTGTTTGATGGTGCAGTGGATGGCAGGGGAGCTGCATGGCCTTGGTTCTAGCAAGGACTAAGCCTCAAGCCGTGGGCTTGCCTGCTGCTGCAATCCAGGACAGGAGATACCAGAGGTGCTGTAGTGTGGTATCTATGCTTGATTGAGGGCTGGCCACTCTCATCAGTGCTTTCTCTACAGTGTCTGATCAGT
The DNA here is from genome assembly GCF_030144855.1 of Hypanus sabinus. Taxonomy (NCBI): domain Eukaryota; kingdom Metazoa; phylum Chordata; class Chondrichthyes; order Myliobatiformes; family Dasyatidae; genus Hypanus; species Hypanus sabinus. Next base: position 44,869,402 of record NC_082727.1, read on the forward strand.
GGAATTACAAGCTGGATTGTGTGCATGTTTTCTTCAGCAGACTGCCGGAAACTACACTATCCATTTGTGGGACTTGTCACTCAGGGACTTGGGCTGTATATATACACTTTTAGTGTGACTGTATGTGAGCTAACTAACTTGAATGTGCCGTGTATATTTGCACCTTGGCCCCAGAAGAATGTTGTTTCCTTCAGCTGTTTTCATGTATGAATGAATGATAATTAAAATTAAGATTATTACATGCTTCTTAGCACTGGTATAAGTGAAGTCATCTTGAAGCAGGTGGATACCTCAGACTGCCAAGTTGAGAGGTTAAGGATCTCACTGAACACTCCAGCCAGGTGATCAGCACAGGTCTTTAGTACTTGTCCAGAAACTCTGTCTGGGCCATATGCTTTTCATGGGTTCACTTTCCTGAAGGCTGCTCACACATCGGCTTCAGTGATTAGTAAAATCACAGGATCATAAGGGGCTGTGGGAGTTTGTGATGGTTCCTCCATGTATTGAAAGTTAAAGTGAGCATATAAGGCATTGAGCTCATCTAGAAGCGGAGGCCTGTTACTTATGTCACTTAAATTAACTTTATAAGAAGAGTTAGCATTCAAGCCCTGCCACCACTGTCAAGCATCCTTCATTTATTCAAGTTTAGCCTGGAATTGCCACTTCCCCAAAAGATGGCTTTCTGGAGATCGTATTCTTGGTCACCAGACTTAAATGCTTCTGATCTGGCCCTCAATAGATCACAAAGTTCATGGTTCATCCAGGGCTTCTGGTTGGGGGAGCCTTGTTGGAACTGATGGAAATTGTGATGGATGGACAACTGAGGTAGGAGGTGAGGACCAGGGGAGTCCTGCCCCTGCTCTGACCTTATTACAAGGCACTGCACTGAACTTTTGCTTGGTGTACTCCTGCTCCAAAGTCTTGTGTCTTAATAGAAATAAAATCATTCAATGTGTTCCCAAGTGTAATTATTTAAGATGACAGTGATTAGATAAGAGGACTTGCAACGTTACTTAAATGGTGTTTTTACCATATCACAATATTGGAAGCTATTTTACAAAGTTGGGTCAAAATACCAAGGAAAGTAAACTGCAAGTGTTGTTGTCTGATAGTGAAAGATTCTGATACTGAAAGTGGGTTGAAGACTTAGGAGAAAATTGCACAGTGGGTCAGATTGCAAGATAATGTTCATTATTACTTTCCCCCCTTCATCCCATCTTCCTTCACTCCCTTTGTCGCTTCCAGATGCTTTCCCTCTTGTGCCTATGTAATAATTAACTGGTAGTTTCTGACAATTAATTAGCTTGGGCAAATTGCTGTTAACAGGGTTTGTTGTGGGAGGGGTTTTTGCCTTGCCATGGAAGTTTTATTTTAGAAATGCAATTTTTGATAATTTTACTCTTAATGGTTTGGATTATTTGAAGATGGCTGTCTTTTTTGTTACAGCATGTTTAATTAATCCCAAACATTAAGACTAAAATCATCAAAAATTGCACGTTGAAGAAAATACATATCTATTACAATGTAAGTAAGTGTCTGACAAATTGAATTATTGGTTCTATTTTAACAATATCCTTGCAAAAACTCTAGCAAATTTCTACAGAGGTATAGTGGAAAGCATTTGAACTGGTTGCATCACTGCTCAATCTGGAGACTCTAATCTGCAGGGATTGAAAGAGGCTGCAGGGGGTTGTAGATTCAGCGAGCTTCAACTCTCCCTGCTATCAATGGCATCTTCGAGATGAACACTACTTCATTATTTCTTCTTCGCATTCTTTAATAACGTAGTAATTTTTAATGTCTTTAACAGTACTGTGCACAAAACAACAATATGATATGCAGTATGTCATTAGAATAAACCTGTTTCTGTTTCAGAATCAAAATCAAGTTTATTATCACTAACACACCATGATATTTGTTGTTTTGCAGCAGCAGTACATTGCAAAACATAGTAATAAAGAACTATAAATGGCAATAAATAAATAAATAATGAATAGCAAAAAATGAATAGCAAGGTAGAGTTGATCATGGGTTCAAGAACCATTCAGAAATCTAATGGCAGTGGGGAAGAAGTTGTTCTTAAAACATTGAGTATGTGTCTTCACCCCCTTGTACCACCTCCCTGATACGAGACAAGGACATGTCCCGGTTGGTGAGGGTCCTTAATGGATGCCACCTTCTTGAGGCACAGCCATTTGAAAATGTCCTCAATAGTGGGGATGCTTGTGCTTGTGATTGAGCTGGCAGAGTTTACAACATTCTGAAAACTCTCACAATCCTGCACAATGGACCCTCCATACCAGCTGGTGATGCAACCAGTCAGAAAGCTCTTTATGGTACATCTGTAGATATTTATCAGAGTCTTTGGAGACATACCAAATTATAGTTGCTGGCATACCTTCATAATGTCTGCTTCAATACGGTGTGCCCAGGATAGATCCTCTGAGATGTTGATGCTCAGGAAATTGAAACTGTTTACCCTTTGTACCATTGTCCCCTCAATAAGAACTGGTGTGTGTTCTCTCGACTTCCCTTTCCTGAAGTCAACAATCAGTTCCTTGGTCTTGCTGACATTGAGTACAATGGTGTTGTAGTGACATCTCAACTAACCAATCTATTTCACTCCTATACACCTCCTTGTCACCATCTGAGATTCTGTCAACAACAGAAATATCATCGGTGAAGTTGTAGATGGTGCTTGAAATGAGTAGAGCAGAGGGCTAAGAATGCATCTTTGAGGTGTGCCTGCGTTCATTGTCAGTGAGCAGTTGTTATCACCAATTCATATCGATTGTGATTTCTCAATGAGGAAGTTAAGAACATAATTGCAGACGGAGGTAAAGGCCCAGATTTTGAAGACTGATATGATGATGTAATCGATAAACAGCAGCCTGACATAGGTTTTGTTGTTGTCCAGATGGTCCAAAGCTCACTGGAGACCCAGTGAGATTGAATCTGCTGTACACCTGTTGTGGAAGTAAGCAAACTACAGGGGATACAGGTCCTTGCTTAGGCAGGAACTAATTCTAGCAATGACGAAACTCTCAAAGGACTTCATCACAGTAGAAGTGAGTGGTACCAGTTGATAGTTGTTGAGGCAGATCATCCTGCCTACTTGGACATTGGTATGATTGATGATCTTTTGAAGGATATGGGAACCTAAGTGAGAAGTGAGAACTTGAAGGTATCTTTGAGAACACCTATAAGTTGGTTGACACAGGTTTTCAGTAAATAGCTTGTCAGGTACTCCATCAGTGTTTTATACCTTGAAAAGTTTCACCCTATTGAAGGATGTTCTGATGTTAGCCATTGTGATAGAGATCACAAGGTAGCCAGATACTGTGGGGACTTGCACAAGTGTATGTTTATTTTCCCTTTCAAAGCGTGCATAAAAGGCACTTAAGTATCACTTCATGCTGTTAGGTTTTGCCTTAATGGCAATCAGACCCTGCTACAGCTGTCATTCATCTGATTGTGTATCTAACTTCACACAAAATTTCCTTTTCACTCTGATGATTGCCATCTGGAGGTCATGGCTGGACTTCCTGTAGGATTCTGGGTTACTGGCTGTAAATGCCCCAGACACCGAGTCTGAGCATCTTTTCAGACGAATCTTGGATCCCTCAGGATTCCTTGTCATAGCAATCATTTATGATTCTGCACTCTTCTAACTTCTTTGCTTTTTCTCCAAGGGATATTAATTTAATACCAGCTTCAGCATTGCTATGAAATATGAAAATCTTTTCCAAAATACATCCCCTGCTGTCTGTGAACCAGCTCTCACCACTGTTTGCGAGGTGTTGCTGCTCAGGTAAAATAGTTTATATGCTATTTTATTGTTTTCTGCTGCAAGATCTGGCTCCTCTATTGAAAATGTTTCCAATTCTACAGGTGCTGATTTCTTCATATCCCTTCTAAACTCCACAATTCTTTCACTGTCTATCCAGTTTCCCCAATCTTACAGCATAGGATCATAAGATTGCAGCAATTTTTCAGTCTTGGGCTACAGCCAAAACAACAAACATTGCAACTTCCATCAGCTTCAGTTCCTCTCCTATCAGATGTCAGCACCTTTAGTCCTTTGTCACTTGGACATTTAATCTCCCATCTTCTGATGCTACTCCCACTCCCACTCACCTGGATTCACCTGCTAGCACTTACACCACCCCTTCCCTCCACCTCTTCATCACAGCTATCTCCACTCCATTTTTCTGTCTGGATGAAGGCTCTCAACCTGAAATGTTTACTGTCTGTTTCCCTCCCTAGATGCTACCTGACCTAGTGAGCTCCTCCATCATATTGTGTGTGGCTGCAAAGTCATTAATGGAAAGACAATGTTACTTCAGCCCTATTTCACAATAATCATATTGTTCAATCTAGAATAAGTAATTAGTTGAGAAACTAACTAATTAAGAGCAAAAACACGATTCCAAGAAGAACTGAAGGTAGTCAGTGAAACTCACAGCTACTTAAATTGCACTAATATTCCTTTTTTTCTTTTTGGGCACAGAGGAATTTAAGCCAGGGGTAAGATCAGTCATAATCATATTGAATGGTAGAGCAGGTTTTGGGGGCAGTGGGGGGGGGGGCAGGGAAGACATCCATTTTCTCATGTTCTCGTCTTCAAAATAGACTTCAAGCATCAGAGGCAATGAATATGAGGGTAAGAGACATTTTCTAACTCTCCAAGAAGACCACAAGATATAGCAATAGAATTAGGCAATTTGGCCTACTGAGTCTGCTCTGAAACTTCATCATGGCTGATCCATTTTCCCTCTTAGCCCAAATCTCCTTCCTTCTCCCTGTGTCTCTGCATGCCCTGACCCATCAGATTCAGATTCAGTTTATTGTCATTTAGAAACCACAAATGCAATGCAGTAAAAAATGAGACAACGTTCCTCCAGAATGATATCACAAAAGCATATGACAAAACAGACTACACGAGAGAATCCACAGCACACTTGGCAATCCCCAATCCAGAGTCCGGAGAGGCTGCTGCATATTAATATCGCGCTACTGTCTTAGCGCATTCCCCGGAAAGGAACTCCAAATCCACCAGACAAACAAGACCAAAAACTAAAGCTACAAGACCTGCACAAAACCACATATTTACAACAGTGCAAACAATAGCATAATTGATAAAAAAAAACAGACTATGGGCACAGTAAAAATAGTCCAAAGATGTTAAAGGACTATAAGTTCAAAAGAAATCACCACACAGTTTCCACAAGTCCCCAGGGTCCTGACAGACTCCATTTTCCCTCTTAGCCCAAATCTCCTTCCTTCTCCCTGTGTCTCTTCATGCCCTGATCAATCAAGAATCTATCAACAATTCTCTTAAATATACAGCTTCCACAGGTGCCTGTGGCAATGGATTCCACAGATTCAACACTCTCTGGCTAAAGAAATTCCTCACCTCCATTCTAAAAGGATGCCCCTTTATTTTGAGGTTGGTGCCCCATGGCCTTAGATGCTACCACTATTGGAAACATCCTCTTCACAGTGATAGGCCTTTCACCATTTGATAGGTTTCAACAAGGTCACCCCTGATTCTTCTGAATTCCAGTGAATACAGGACCAGAGCCATCAAATGCTCTTCATATGACAAACTGTTTAAGCTAGAATAATTTTCCTGAATCTCCTTTGAACTCTCTCCAGTTTCAGCACATCGTTTCTCAGAAAAGGGGCCCAAAATGCACATAATACTCCAAGTAAAGCCTCATCAGTGCTTTAAAAAATCTCAACATTACATCCTTGCTTTTATATTCCAGTCAACTTCAAATGAATGCTAACATTGCATTTGCCTTCCTCACCACAGACTCAACTTGCAAATTAACCTGCAAAGGGACTCCCATATACAATTGTACCTCAGATTTTTGTATTTTCTCTCCATTTGGAAAATAGTCAACCCTTTCATTTCTTCCACCAAGGTGCATGACCATACACTTTATGACACTGTCGTCAATCTGCCATTTCTTTGACCATTCTCCTAATCTGTCTAAGTCCTTCTGTAGCCTCCTTATTTCCTCAAAACTACTTGCCCCTCCACCTATCTTTGTATTGTCTGCAAATTCTGCAACAAAGCCATCAATTACATTATTCAAATCATGAAATGCTCTGGTATCCACATTTTCAAGCTTTCAAGCTCATAGTTTAATAATTTTCTGCCAATGGAGAAACTTTAACCAGAAGTCATCAGAATTCCATCAAGGCAACTCTGGATACTATAAGTGGATGGATTCATGATGAAAATTAATTTTGAAGTTAAAATCTACCCTTTGGTAATTCTGGATGGACTAAACTGCATGCATTTTCCTGTACAATAAATGCAATAGGGAGCAGTTAAAAGAGTATTCTTTGAAAATGTTTTGTAACTTGTCAAAGTGTGAAAAAATTCTGTGTATTTTATAAAAGCTAAACATTGGGCTGAGTATAGTGAAATCGCAAAGTATAACTTGTAGGAAAAGATAAACAATGAAATATTTTGGGATCCTACACTTTACAACTTTTGAAAGAGAAATATAAAGTTCATCTACTTTTTCTCATACTTCCTGCTGCAACAAATGATTTAAGCAGGCATTTACAGTGAATTTCAGCTCCACATTACCTCAATGCATGTACCTGAAAGTCATAACCAGGCTAAAATGAAAAGGAACAAACAATGTAGTGCAGTTTCCTGTACATCATAATAAACCTATTAAACAGACCAATCAAGAATAAGACAGTGCACTATTTTATTCGGGGATTCATGTACGGTCGTAAAAACTCTGGCCTGGAACTTTTGCTCCTGGTGTATTTGGAACATTAAGACGTACAAAAAAGCTGGATGAACTCAGCAGGTCGGGCAGCATCTGTTGAAAGGAGCAGTCAACGTTTCGGGTCAAAACCCTTCGTCAGGACTAAAGAAGGAGGGGGCAGAGGCCCTATCCCTTCCCCATCCCACCTCTACTCTGTCTCCTCTTCTAGCTGCCTATCACCTCTCATGACTCTTGCCTTCTTCTACTACCCATTGTGCTTTCCCCTTAGATTCCTTCTTCACCTCTCCTGCCTATCTCCTCCCTGCTTCCCCTCCCCCACCCCTTGATCTTTCCTCTGATTGTTTCCACCCTCTCCCCACCTTCTTTAAAGGGCCCTGCCCCCTCCTTCTTCAGTCCTGACAAAGGGTTTTGACCCGAAACGTTGACTGCTCCTTTCAACAGATGCTGTCCAACCTGCTGAGTTCATCCAGCATTTTTGTACGTCTTGATTTGACCACAGCATCTGCAGTGCACTTTGTGTTTAGTATTTGGAATATTGTTGCCTTTGGCAAAGTTGTCTCTTGTAGATGTTTTCATAGTTATAAAGTTAAACATTAATAAAGTTTGCAACACATTGACTGTGGTTATATGCAAATATTTTAAAACAACATCAATAAACTCTCTTTGTGTACGTGCCAGTTACAACAGCAGTGTCCTTTATTATTGCATTGCCGCCAATATGGCATGAAGTTGAAGGTTAAAGAGGAACTTTATTTCATCAGTGTTCATCCTTATTTTTAGATTCACAAGGGCTATAATCTCAGTCTCTGAACTGTGCACAAGGGATATGCAATGTGGTTCCTGTAACCCCAAACCACCAATGGCATTTAGATTGCAGATCACAACAGAACTTTAGAACACTCATGTAGTAAAGTTCCAACAGTATGGCACTCTTGGGACGTTAGTGATGGCAGATGAGCACATTTTTCTGAATATTGGATGCTATTTCTTACCAGTGTGCCAAGGCACATTAAATTGACTTATTTTTGATTTACAAATTATTATAGTTACTTTTCCCATTAAATCAATAAGCTTAAAGGGAGAATAGGAACTGCAGCTTCAGTGCATGAAAATGGGATGTGAAAATCAGGGCCCTTGTGAGTGAAAGGAGGCACAGGAACTGGAGCTCTGGTGAGTGGGAACGGAGTGTGGAAAACATCAGCTAGTGAGCTAGCTGATCGGCATTTATGAATCATTTGATTGTGGGTGATCAGAGATTTACTGTAAATTGAACTGCACAACACAGTTACGCGCAATGTTGCTCACTGTTAACGTGGCACCTCTTAGCAACTATAATTGCCGTTTTGAGAAGATGAGAGAACGGGCACCCAATCAGGGCAGTTGTCTGAGATGCACATAATCCTTCATCACTTGCCTTGAGAAATGTGAACACCGTGCTTCGTGTTTGAACAAGATGGCATTAACCTGAGTTGGGATATGGGTATATAATCAGAATGACTTGTCATAATGCAGCTTCTGCATGAAGAAATGCAATTTGTAGATCTGTTGCATTGAAACTAAACAAATGCCACTGAAGGGCATAAACAACACTAACAAAATGTTTCAGTAGCCCAGAATAATATGCAAAACAATCATTTTCTACAAGTAGTAATATTCACATACTTTAACTAAACAGTTGGAAATCTAGTTTAACATTTTAATTGGAAGTAAATATCAATGAAGAACATTTGTTTCAGTGGCACAACTTCTTACAATACCATGAGAAAACTAAGCAACAATAAGCATGAGGCAGCAGTGTTACGAAATTCCCGTAACTGGATCACTTACCAGCAAAGATAGAGAGGTCCGTTGAAGTCTGATGGTACTATTTTTAAAAGTCTTTATTTATAAAGGGGCACAAAAATAAGATTAATACAGACATTCAGATAATATACATTGTCAATACTCAATCTAAAAAACGTGGGTATAATAATAATCAATTAAGCAATAGCTCTATTGTTTGTCTAGGGGATATTGTATTGTCCGATGGAAAGATAAAAGTCACTGTCCTTTCAAGCTGCAGCTCTGTGGGTTTAAGAGAGAGATGGTTTGAAACTTGCCCGGGTCTTTTATGAGGCCAATCCGTTGAGTCAGGGGGAGTTGATTCCCTGTTGTTAGTTCCAAGTCATTTTCCATGGTACCAGCCACCAGTCCCCAGGCAAGGGAACCGAACGCACGTGGCTTCCTTCAAATGGCTTCCCGCTATTACGGGATCGCTAGCATTTCTTCTGGTGCGTCTGAAGGGGTTGTTCCCCCAGACCCTCTTTTATACTTCCTCACGGGATCTCAGATGTCAATCAGGTTGGGATGATGCAATTCCTCTCTCAACCAGCCCACTTTGCCCGAGGGCTTGCACGTAGCATAGTCCCCAAACCACAAACGTTGTCTCCAGGAGACAATGGCCATGTCTCTCTCTCTCATTTCCTGGGTCCTCTGATACAACCCAATAATGCTCTTGCGATTCTCACAAAGGAGGGGGCTACCCCGCACCCTTTGGCCCCTCAGAGCTGTGGTATATTCATAACAGCAGAAAGATGTCTATGGAACTGTGGTCACTTGAAACTCACATATAATCACTGAGTTGGCACAACCAGTGGCAGAGTAGATCAGCCTGGAGTTTGGCTCCTCCTGTTTTTAGGAACACTGCAATATGGAATGCTAGGGAAGAAATGGCACAAAGTTAAAGTACTTTGACCATTGCTAATGAGATCAACTCTTTGAAAACACCTTGTGCAACTCTATCAATATTTGGTAGGAGGGTCAGCACAGGGCTGGTTAGCCACGTGTCTGGAGTGTCATGTTTCCACCTTGCACTGTCCTTTCCCTTGGTTATTGTTTTTTTTCTCTTAAATGCTTGACTACTGCCCCAGTAAAATTTAATAATGTACACTATACCTTTTGACATTTCTGATAATGTCTTTTGATACATTTTATCACCTTACTCTGGCACTTTCTTTTAATTCTCTCACCCCGATAAGTATCAGTCATTCACAAATTTCCTACACAGAATTCTGCAATGGAATCTATGAATTGTTGGTAAATATTGAAAAACTTGGAAACTGAGTGCCATCAGGATGTTAAATTTCTGTCTGAAATAGCAATCCACCAATGTTTTTGTCATCTTCAGCCTTAACCCTTCAAATCATCACCTAGCTCACTAAAATATATTTTATTTGACTATATTCTGCTCCTCTTTTTCTATTACAGGCCGAATATTATTCAGCCTCTACCTCTGTTCAATGTTGCATCTTGGACCAGCAATGCCCCAAACTAAAAATGAGCACTGATTTCACATCTCCTTAACATTGGAAACATCTCCAGTTCGGCTAAATAGAATTTAGTTGAGACTCATGTATGCCATACATGAATGAATAATGTTCCAATCAGTCTCCTATCAGTTCTAAAGAATAACAGTCAATTGTTTTCTTATTGGCAATGTTCTAGCGTTCTAGTAATCAGGAAAACCTAATTCAAGGTCTGTCCGCTGCATTGATAGAGTCGTAGAGAAGTACTGCACAGTAACGGGCCCTTAGAGTCATCTAGTCCATACCAAAATCATTTAAACTGCCTCCTTCCAAAAACCTGCATTGGGACTTCAGCCCTCCATATCCCTACCCTCCATGAACCTCCAAACTTCTCTTAAAAATCAAAATCAAGCATGCACCCACCACTTGTGCTGGCAGCTCATTCCACACTCTCATGACTCTCTGAACAAAAAGGTTTCCCCTCATTTTTCCCTTAAGCTTCTCACCTTTTTCGCTTAATCTGTGACCTCTGGTTGTGGTTCACCCAACCTCAGTGGAAAAAGCTTGCTTGCATTTACCCTAGCTATAACCCTCATACTTTTGTATACCTCTATCAAATCTCCTCTCAATCTTCTACGTTCTAAAGAGTACAGTCGTAACCTATTGAATCTTTTCTTATAACTCAGGTCCTCCTGACCCAGCAACATCCTTGTAAATTTTCTCTGTACTCCTTCAATTTTGTTTACGTTTTTCCTATAGGTAAGTGATCATAACTGCAAACAATATTTCAAATTATACCTCTCCAACATCTTATACAATTTCAACATAACATCCCATCTCCTGTACTCAGTACATTGATTTATGAAGACCAACGTGGCAAAAGCTTTCTTTACAACCCTATCTGTTACACCACTTTCAATAAATCATCTACCTGTAATATCAGATTCCTTTGTTCTACCACAATCCTCAGTGCCCTACTGTTCACTGTGTAAGACTTGCCCTGTTTGGTCCAACCAAAGTGCAAAACCTCAAACTTGTCTGCATTAAGTGATAGAGGTGAAGGAAGGTGATATAAACTATAAACAAGGCAACAACCAGGAAACTGCTGCTATGATTCAGGTTTGTTATATAGTTTGTTCCCAGTGACGAAAGGCATTTCCACCATTCCTGTGTTTGAAATTTTAGTAATAAGTCTATTGCAAGAGAATTCTTTAAGAAATTATATCATCTCATTTGTACCAAATAAGGTGCTGAATTAAGATATTGCTAACTATTTGCAAAACTGACATTTTTATACACTCACAACTCACATACCAGTATTTATGCTGAACGTTGAATACAGGCTTGAAATTTCACCAGCATTATTTTTGACCTGTTAGCTAAGAAGTTCATTTTAAAGTTCTTCCATATGTTATTGAACCAAGGTTGTTTTTTGTCAGTGTACTAAATTTGTTAACTTGTAATCATTGCAGTCACTTGTAATAGGCAAAGCAATCTTTGTTTCATTTGCAAAGATTAGGAAATAATACGCAATGTACTCAGATATTAAGCGGAAAGAGTCATGTAAAGTGTAACCTTTAAAAAATGAAGTGCTTTGGCACTCTTCTCCTTGGATAAAACATCAATGTAATTAGTCAAAGGAAATGCATGAAGACACACTTAAACACACGTAGCAATTACCAAGCTAACAAATAACATAGCAGCCCTGCTGTTCTAATTGCTTTGCACTTGACAGCACTATTATGAATTATGATGAATTCACCTAATAAAAAAAACAAAATTAGCAAAACAAGCTAATGGCAAGATATTTATCCATGCATGTTATAAAGGATGTAGTATTTGGGTATTAAAAACATGCACTATCTGAAAGTTACAACGGACACACATTCAAATCACTGCCTTTATTTCCTCAGCGAACATAAAGAAATCTGCAGATGCTGGAAATTCAAGCAACACACGCAAAATGCTGGTGGAACACAGCATTTGCTCCCCTTCCCCTTTCTTTCTCCCTAGGCCTCCGGTCCCATGATCCTTTCCCTTCTCCAGCTTTGTATCCCTTTTGCCAATCACCTTTCTGGCTCTCAGCTTCACCCCACCCCCTTCGGTCTTCTCCTATCATTTCGCATTTTCCCCTCCCCCTCCTACTTTCAAATCTTTTGCTATCTTTCCTTTCAGTTAGACCTGACGAAGGGTCTTGGCCTGAAACATCGACAGTGCTTCTCCCTATAGATGCTGCCTGGCCTGCTGTGTTCCACCAGCATTTTGTGTGTGTTCCTTTATTTCCTCTTCTGCACTTGCCATTTAATTGAAATAGAAGTTGAATTTCAGAATTAGGCCATGTGTATCTGTTGTAAGTCAACAGGTATGGGTTTGTATTTATGGTTCTTGTAAAAGCATTCCCAGCTTCACCTCATCCCATCACTGAACCCTTTATAATTTCTCCTTGTGTTTACTTGGTTTTCCTCAAATGTACCAAATTTGTTCACTCACCTTTCAATCACATTCTAGCTAAACAAAAATCTCCTAAAATATTGGATTGAGTTATTACCATTAATTGTAAAAGTCTTAGCAATGTTTTAGTTCTTGGTTCATCAAATCCTTACTCATAATTAATGACTACAGCCAATTATAGAGAGAAACAATATGTAAGTGTAACTTCACAGACAGATAAAATTAAAGGGAATTTAAAACTTTTTGACATAAAAGGTGTTTCAGCCCAGTAACAAAGCTTGTCAAAGCTGCAGTGACATACAATTGATATTTGTCAATGAAAAAAAAAGGAAATGAAGGGAAAGCCACTGTTTACATTTTTCACTGTTTACTGTGCTACCTCATTAGTTAAGGTTTACAGCACTGATAAGGAACAAGAAAATACTTATACTGCAATACAGCAATGTCTGTGAATGTGGTTGTGTTATTTTGATACATATCTGGCTGAGTACTGAAGACCTGGGCTAGTGGACTTGCTGATATCTTCAACCTTTCACTTTGGCAGTCTGAGATACCCACCTATTTCATGCAGGCTTCAGTTATACCAGTGCCCAAGAAGAATATCAAGTCAAGTTATGTCACTTTTATTGTCATTTCAACCATAGCTGCTGGTACAGTACATAGTAAAGATGAGACAACGTTTTTCAGGACCATGGTGGTACACGACACAGTACAAAAACTAGACTGAACTACGTAAAAAAAAACACAGAGAAAGCTACACTAGACTACAGACCTACACAGGACTACATAAAGTGCACAAAAACAGTGCAGGCATTACAATAAATAATAAACAGGGCAATAGGGCAAGGTGTTCAGGCTTCAGGTATTGAGGAGCTTGGGGGAAGAAACTGTTTCATAGTCTGGCCTTGAGAGCCCGAATGCTTCGGAACCTTTTCTCAGACGGCAGGAGGGAGAAGAGATTGTATGAGGGATGCATGGGGTCCTTCATAATGCTGTTTCCTTTGTGGATGCAGCGTGTAGTGTAAATGTCCGTGATGGCAGGAAGAGAGCCCCTGATGATTTTCTCAGCTGACCTCACTATCTGCTGCAGGATCTTGCGGTCCAAGATAGTGCAATTTCCGAACCAGGCAATGATGCATCTGCTCAGGATGCTCTCAATACAACCCCTGTAGAATGTGATGAGGATGGGGGGGTGGGAGGAAGATGGACTTTCCTCAGCCTTTGCAGAAGTAGAGACGCTGCTGGGCTTTCTTTGCTATGGAGCTGGTGTTGAGGGACCATGTGAGATTCTCCATCAGGTGAACACCAAGAAATTTGGTGCTCTTTACGATCTCTACTGAGGAGCCGTCGCTCTGTGCCCCCCTGAAGTCAACAACCATCTCTTTTTGTTTTGTTCACATTAACAGACAGGTTGTTGGCTCTGCACCAGTCCGTTAGCCGCTGCACCTCCTCTCTGTAAGCTGACTCGTCGTTCTTGCTGATGAGACCCACCACGGTCGTGTCATCGGTGAACTTGATGATATGGTTCGAGCTGTGTATTGCAGCACAGTCGTGGGTCAGCAGAGGGAACAGCAGTGGACTGAGCACGCAGCCTTGGAGAGCCCCCATGCTCAGTGTGATGGTGTTGGAGTTGCTGCTCCCGATCCGGCCTGACTGAGGTCTCCCAGTCAGGAAGTCTAGGATCCAGTTGCAGAGGGAGGTGTTCAGGCCCAGTAGGCTCAGATGGTAATCTGCTTCAATGACCATCACCCAGTAGCACTTACATCCACAGTGATGAAGTACTTTGAGAGTTGGTGATGAAGCACATCAGCTCCTGCCTGAGGTGTGACCTGGATCTGCTCTAATTTGCCTACCATCACTACAGGTCAACAGCAAATGCCATTTCATTGGCTCTTCATGCAATCCTGGAATATCTGGACAGTGAAGATGCATACATCAGGATGCTCTTCATTGACTACAGCTCTGTATTCAACACTACCATCCCCTCAAAACTAATCAATAATCCTGGCCTCAATACCCCCTTATGCAAATGATTCTAGATTTCCTCACTTTTAGACCCCAGTCAGTTCAGATTAGCAACATCTCTCTCAAAATCATCATTAGCACAGCTGTACCACAAGGCTGTATGCTCAGACCCCTGCTCTACTCACTTGATACTTATGACTGTGAGGCCAAGCACAGCTCCAATGCCATATTTAAGTTTGCTCTGATACCACTGTTCTTTGGGCGAATCAAAACTGGGGATGAATTGGCATATAGAAGAGAGATCGAAAATTTGGCTGAATGGTGCCATAACAACAATCTCTTGTTCAATGTCAGCAAAACCAAAGATCTGATTATTTATTACAGGAGGAGGAAACTGGAGGTCCATGGGCCAGTTCTCATCAGGGGATCATAAGTGGAGAGGGTCAGGCAACTTCAAACTCATCGGTGTTATCATTTCAGAGGACCTGTCCTGTGTCCAGCATGCAAGTGCCATTACAAAGATGGGACAGCAGGACCTTTACTTTCTTAGAAGTTTGTGAAAACTTAGCATGTCATTTAAAACTCTGACAAACTTCTATAGATGCATAGTGGTGAGTATACTGACTGGTTACATCACAGCCTGGGATGGGAACATCAATGCCCTTGAATGGAAAAATCTACAAAAACTAACTTCAACTTCCCAGCACCATCTCCTTCCTGCAGCCCAATTCTAGCAAGATGCACATAGGCAGATCCATTGCTTTTAATTGACAGAAT
Source organism: Hypanus sabinus (assembly GCF_030144855.1). Classification (NCBI taxonomy): domain Eukaryota; kingdom Metazoa; phylum Chordata; class Chondrichthyes; order Myliobatiformes; family Dasyatidae; genus Hypanus; species Hypanus sabinus. The sequence continues at coordinate 44,884,637 of NC_082727.1, forward strand.
TTTCTTCCTAGTTTTGTTCTAGATTTTTGTTTCAATTTATATCACACCACACTTTCACCATTGACCAGAATGGTCTAAGACTTTTCCCACAGTTTCAACTTAAATCTTAGGGAATTCACTTTATTGTGATAACCTTCATTAAATAGTCTAATGCAGTTGCACTCACCCTTGGCACCCTACTGTCACTCAACATGTTTCTTAAGTAATATCTTGTCTCTACTATAGAAAATGGATACTATCCATTTGTTGATCTCCATGTGAGTAAAGAAGAATGTGATCAGTTTGTGATAAATTTTCTCTGTTGCAGCTATGTAGTTTTCTTTCTCATTAATATGTGATCACATGGCCCATTATTTGCTCCTTCCTCCACGGTCACTATGTGTCCTAGCAATTTCCCTATAGTTATTGAGGGAAGATAAATATGAACATTATTGTCTTCTAATTTTGAAGAGTAATTTCAAATTACTTTTGATCACATAGCATTCTTTAAATCCTCTATAAAAATGATAAAAGATCTACAGTGTTAGAACAAAAGTTTGCTTATTTTTCATTGGTTTTCAGGATTAATCACAATCATTCTCTCCTCAGTCTTACCTCTAGCATCCTCCCCTTGTTCTAGGTCGAGAACAGCACTGTATTTCTAAATTAAGTCATGATTGCGTTTTGGATTCTCAGAAATGAATTCAAGAAAAAAGTAATACTACAAATTTATTTTCTTTTGATTTAAAAAGAAAATATAATGTAGTAACAACTGCATTTTACTAATCATTATGTTCCATGTCATATGTTAGGGTTAGGGTGAGATTATGCGGGCAGTGGGCGAGTCAGCCCTCTTGTGCTTTTTGATCTCGTCACGAGATTCAGTTTCACGCAACCCTGCCACTTTGATCTGGCCCACGCCTTCATTGCCCAGGTCCAACACTTGCCTTTCTTGAATCTTGCCCCTCCTGACATAGGACATCGGGTTTGTGGGGGGTTTAGCAAGGGTTAATCAGAGTGTGCTTGGGGTTTGTGGGGCTGAAGCCAGGGTTAATCGGTAAGTGCCTAGGGTTTGTGGGGGTGTGTGCCCCTTTTGGACTTTAGGATTAGGTTTGAGTATTGGGCTTGTGGATGCTTATGTTTGGCTGGGAGAGGTTAGGCTGCAGAGTTTTGAGTGGTGATATATGAACTGCTATGGCGGATAGGCATTAGGGTTAGGGTGCGGGTGCGAGTATGCGGGCAGTGGGCAAAATAACCCTCCAGTGTTTTTGGATCTCATACTGGAGATGCTGTTCACTTTACTCTGCCACTTTGTTTTGGCCCACGTTGTCATCATTTCAGTCCCCGACTTGCCTTTATTGGGATCTTACTCCTCGTTAACCTCCATTCTGGAGTTTAAGTTAAAATGGCAGAGTTATTGTTTATGGACAGTGCTTTGGATTTAGATTTGGGGATTTCTTGTAAGGACTAGGTGCTGTGATTTGGGGGTTGTGCAGTAGCTAATTGTGGGGCAGGACAGGCCTGGGGGAAGGTTTGGGTAATGGGGGTTGAGGACTCCAGGCAAAGGGAGCTGGGATAGGGTGGCCAATGGTATTGTGGGTTGGGGGCGGGTGTGGGGGTCCCATTGCAGTAGGGGGAAGAAGAACCAGACTAGGAGTCTAACTGTTGGTAATATTGGGTGGACCTGGCTCCTTGATGGCTTGGGTTTATGGGGGTGTATTAAAGGGTTGGAGGTGTTGGGCAGAGGTGTCTGGGTGGGTGGTGGGGGGTTTTGGGCTGGACTACCCAAAGCTATGGTGTAGTAGTTCTGTTTTGGGGCCTAGTTGCTGGGCTCTATTCCTAAAGCAAAAAGTCCCTTTCCTAGTTAATGGCTCCCTGTCTTAATTCCATTTCTGGGGTGGGGTGGGGGTGACTGAAAGGGTTCCTCCTCTTCCTTCCTACTCTGATTTTCTCAATTTAAAAAAAAATTTAAAATGAATAAGTAATTTTTTTTTTGTTGTGTTGGCTGTCTAGTGGGTGTATCGTATTCAGTTGGCCTAGCTTTTTAGGCCTCGTTTAGGCCGTATGGGGAATAAGTGTGTAATGTTTCAATCCATCTCCTCTCTGCTCTTTTTCTTTGGGTGTTTGACCAGTTTATGTTAGTTTCCAGGTCCAATATTTTTAAAGAGTGTGTTCCATGCTCCTGGAAGTGCCTGCTAACTGGTCTGTTTAGGTCTCCTATTCTGATGTTACTGAGGTGTCCCGTGAGTCTGGTTCTTAAGCTGTTGCTCGTCTCCCCTATGTATATAATATGGAATTGTGTGCACAGGATTGCATATACTACATTCTTTTGTTCACAAGTTATCCTCTGCTCTGGGCAGAGTTAGGGTTCGGGTCTTGAGAGACGATGGATCTGCGCCTGGAGTTTCCAGGGCACAGGCCTGGGCAGGGTTGTATGGGAGACCGACAGTTGCCCAAGCTGCAGGCCTTCCCCTCTGCACGCCACCGATGTTGTCCAAGGGAAGGGCACTAGGACCCATGCAGCTTGGCACTGGTGACGTCGCAGAGCAATGTGTGGTTAAGTGCCTTGCTCAAGGACACAAACATGCTGTCTCAGCTGAGGCTTGAACCAGTGACATTCAGGTTACTAGTCTGATGCCTTGCCCACTAGGCCACGCGCCAACATGTCATATGATGTGGGTGATTATTGTCTCATGACCATGATTGAAGTTCCTGTCTGTTCCTACTGGTGCATTGGGCAGCAACCTTGCTGTTTCTTTAGTGTCTGTCTATTTTACAAGGCTGAGTTGCTAGCTCAATGCTCAACCCAGCACGGATGGAAAGCCTCCAGGGAGCTGGCCAGATTCAAATCTGGGACCGCTCGCCCTGAAGTTCAGTGCGGATGCCACTACACTGCCAACCAGCATTAATGACCATGACTGCTCTTGGCAAGCTTTTCTACAGAACTGGTTTGCCACTGCCTTCTTCTAGCATTTTACTAAAGATAATGAAAAAAAAATGGGATTTAAGTCACTTGCACAATTTGTTTTGCAGAACAGAGCTGATTTGGAATGCATGAAGAAAATCGCGATTGTGAGCTCAAGTGAGAAAAAAATGGTATTGGTATTTTTCTTTCTATAACAGATAGCAAAAGTGTTGCCATTTTATCTGAGCATAATTGTATGCTTAAAATGCCTTCTGAGCACTGCTGACATTCTTGCCACCAATTGAGAAGCATGTTACCATTTCTTCACACCTGTACAGACAGCTCCTATATATTTCATTGAACTACTAAGGAGTTGGGTCCGATACATAGAGATAGCTACTTTATTGATCCCAAAGGAAATTACAGTGTCACAGTACATTACAAGTGAACAGATTTCCAACTATTAGAAGTAAGAAGGAATAAAAAATAAGTTACATCAAACTTTCTAATGGGGGGGGGCGGTCATCACTTCCCTGGCTATAGGTTGACTAATGAAAGTGGTAAGAATGACCTCATATGGCCCTCTTTGGAGCAGTCTTAGTCTATTTCTAAAAGTGCTCCTCTGTTCAGCCAAGGTAGCATGCAGAGAGTGAGAAACATTGTCCAGAATTGCCAGGATTTTCTGTAGTCTTTCGTTCTACCACAGCCTCCAGCATGTCCAGTTTGACTCCTGTAAAAGCTTTTCTAATTAGTTTATTAAGCCTATTGGCATCACCAATGTTGATGCCATTGCCCCAGCACACAATTGCGTAGAAGGTTGTACTGGCGCCAATAGACTGGTGGAACATGCATACGCCAAAGGACCTCAGTCTCCTCAGGAAGTAGTGGTGATTCTGGCCCTTCTTATACACAGCCTTTTTGGTAGCACAATTTTCTTACCACTGTAGGTGCATACTTATACCAGTTAGATATTTTTCTTCTTCCTCCTCTGCTCTCAAGACTATTATTTTAAATAAAAGTTAATATTTTACTGACTGTTTAACCTGGTGATTTCTTATTGATATTATTTTAAGTGGATGGAGATTTTACAGAAAATGATATAAAGGGCTAAAGCACAGGAATGTTCAAAAGCCTTGCAGCAAGGGAAAGCTCTTTCTTTACCATTTATAACGATGGTAAACTGAAAGGGGAAGTTAAAAGATATAAACAATTCATTGTAGCACACACAAAATGCTGGAGGAACTTAGCAGGGTAGGCAGCATATATGAAATGAATGAACAGTTGATGTTTTGGGCCGAGACCCTCTGTCAGGACTAGAAAGGAAGGGCAAGATGCCAGAATAAGAGGTGCGAAGAGGGGAAGGAGGATAGCTAGAAGGTAATAGGCGAAGCCAGGTGGGTTAGAAAGACAGGGGCTGGAGAGAAAGAAATCTGAAAGGAGAGTGGACCATAGGAAAAGGGAAGGAGAAGAGGTCCCAGGAAGAGGTGATAGGCAAGTGAGGAAAAGGGGCCAGAGTGGGGAATAGAAGAAGAGTGGAGTGAGAGGGAAAGAATGTTTTTACCATGAAAAATAATTATTCAAGCCATCAGTTTGGATGCTACACAGATGAAATACAAGGTGTTGCTCCCCTACCCAGAGTGTGCACCGATGAAGGCACAAGTTGAGGCCATGGACCAACATGTCAGAATGGGAATAAAAATGGGAATTAAAATGTTTGGCCAACACGAATTTCCGCTTTTCGCGGATGGAGTGGAGGTGCTCAAAGAAGCGTTCCCCCAATTTACGACAGGTCTCAACCTCTTAGAGGAGGTTGCATCAGGAGCACTGGACACAATAGATGACCTAAGCAGTTTTGCAGGTGAAATGTTGCCTCACCTGGAAGGATGGTTTAGGCCCTGAGTGGAGATGAGGGAGGAGTGAATGGATAGGTGTAGCACTTTGGCCGCTTGCAGTGATAAGTGCGGGGAGGGAGGTTAGTGGGAAAGGATGAATGGCCAAGGGAATCACAGTGGGAGTGATCCCTGTGGAAAGTGGGGGGGGGAGGGGGTTAAAGATATGTTTGTTGGTAGGATCCCTTTGGAGGTGATGAAAGTTGTGCTGAATGATGTGTTGGATGTGAAAACTCATAGGGTAGTAGGTAAGGACAGGAGGAATTGTATCACTGTTAAGGCAGCGGGAAGATGGGGTGAGTGTGGATGTTTGGGAAATGGAAGAGATGCGGGTGAAGGCAGCATCTATGGTGGGGAAAGAAACCCTGTTCTTTGAAGAAGGAAATTAAGTGATCTCTAAGGGAGCTTAAGTGAGTTTGCATTTTTACAGTGTGACCTCAGCCAAAGCAACAGGAGTTTGGATTTCACTAATAGATACGGCAGAAAAAAATCGAAAGCATTGTTCAATGGCTTTGTTTTCAAACTGAAATAAATATGCCTACAAAGGTGGGAAGCAGATTTTTGAAACTTGTTAATAAATGTAATCAGGAAAGTGGCCTTAATTACTTGGTAAATAGTACACTTGCTCAGCAACTTTACTCGTATGAGATTTACAATTGGAAGCTACTATCAGCTTACAAGGCTAAGTAAATTTATTGCACTGCATTTTAGGTCCTTAAACCTGCTCAAATAACTCACGCACAATATATTTGGAACTAATATGTCACAGGTCATGAAAAGGGCAATGTAAGCATGTTATAAGCAGAAAGGAGCAGCAGTGGTGCTGTTGTGCATAACTTTTAATGTAGATTTGCTCTCAAATAGCCAAAAAAAACAGAAGTACATTTTATGTATGCTATGTGCCTGTGATTCTGCTGCAAATAAGCTTTTCATTGACCTGTGCCTACATGTATTTGTGAATATGATTTCCGAGCTATAGCTCAATAATTAAATAAACAAACTACAGACCTTGACTTTGCCATTCACTTATTCCTAAGGTGTACATCTGCTTGCAAAAGGACACCACTCAGAAGTTGTAGGCTACCTCCAGTTAATGACTAATACTGGATTGCATAGCCATGAGGTCATGATATTGGCTTCCACTGCACAAAGGGTGCCAGTGAGTAATCAGAACACGTAAAAACTTTAGATGCTGAAGACGCTAGAGTTAAAAAAATGGCATTGTTTAAGATACTGAACGTCTTCTGTTGAGTAATAACAAATGAGGTATGAGAAATGGAGTTAATGTATCAGGTCAATGTACTTCTTTAGGACTGGAACACTGAGAAAAGAAGTGAAAAAGGATCTAGTGCTTTTCTGGTATATATGATGAATAAACTGTTCTTGGGTTTCCAGCCTGGTACAGGTATTGATTTTAACTGATGTTTCGATGACAAAATCTAGTCCAGGCATGTCTGTGGTATATGTACCCCTGACGTTCATCCCTCCTGATAGGTTAGACCTCCTCCAATCAGGTTTCCGCTGTCCCACCTTGTTTACAAATTCCAGTCCTTAGTTAGAGTGAGATCTTCATCTTTGTTAAAATTGTTTTCCTCTAGTTTTATTTAAATGGCTTCCCTCACCAGGCGGTCCAAAAGCTATTGGGGCGGCACAGTAGTTTTATGCCGTCATAATTAATCCTGTAATCTTTGCGAATGCCTATGCTCCTTGATGCAGTTTCCCTATGCACTCCATCTGGCCGATATACACTGCTCCGCATTCACAGGGAATCCTGTAAACGCCGCCCTTCCTGAGTCACCTTTGACTCACATAAGCTGTTACTTGAACTTCCTTACAGATCTGTGGATGGTGTTAATCTGGTATCTCGTCATGACACTGATGATCTTTCCAAAGAGCCTTGAAATATTCGGAAGACAGGCAGTAGTGTGGTTCCTCCTTGTTTATAGGTGAATTGAATTTTAAGTTGTAGGGAGCTTTATGCCTTTGATGGAGTGGAGACCAAGGCTGTACAAAAATGCTATTGACACCATCTAAATGAGGGAGATGAATGCCTGTTAGCCACAACTGACCTGTTTGGCGCGAAGTGAATATAAATGAAGCAAGTAGATTGGAATCAGAAGCAATGCTGCAGTTGAGAGATGCAAATCACAAGTTTCTGGAAATCCAAAACAAAAGAAAATACCTGATCTCCTCAACAGACAAGGCAGTGTCTGGAGAAATGAAAGATCTTAAAGTTGCAAGATGATGACCTTTCATCAGAATTAGCCAATTATGAAAGAAACAAGAACAGTTTTATGTGAAATCGTAGCATAACGCCTGGAGAGAATAAGTTCCGCATTCTAAGAAATTGCATACCCTCCCATTCACCTCTGCTGTCACCTCTATTCAGGTAACACTTTACCTGCAGATCTGTTGGGGCCATCTATTGCATCTGTTGCTCCTGATGTGACCTCCTTCCTCTTCATTGGTGAGACCCAATGTAAATTGGGGAACTGCTTTGTTGAACACCTCCGCTCCATCTGCCAAAAGCAAAATTTCTGGTAACCAACCATTTAAATTCATACCCCCATTCCCGCTCTGACATGCTAGTCTATGGCCTCCTCTTCTGCCCCGATGAGGTCAGTCTCAGGGTGGAGGAGCAACACCTCATAGTCCATCCAGGTAGCCTCCAACATAATAGCAAGGGCATTGGTTTCCACTTCCAGTATTTGTTTTTCTTTTTCCCTCCCCTTTCCTTCTTCTTCTATTCCCCACTCTCTCTTCTTCTCAGCTGAATATCACCTCCCCCTTGTGCCCCTCGTTCTTCCCTTTGTCCTATGGTCCACTCTCCTCTCCTATCAGATTCCTTCTCTCCATCCCTTTACCTTTCCCATCCACCTGGCTTCATCTATCATCTTCTAACTTGTCTTCCTTCCTTTCCCCTAACACCTTTTTATCCTAGCATTTCCCCCCTTCTTTTGTAGTCCTGATGAAGGGTCTCAGCTTGAAACGTTAACTGTTTATTCATTTCCATAGGTGCTGCCTGACTTACTCAATTCTTCCAGCATTTAATGTGTGTTGCTCTGTAGAATCTCTTGTATCTGCACAATACAGGCCCTTCAGCCCACAAAACTGTGCCGAATATGTCTTTACCTTAGCAATTACCTATAGGTTACCCATGGCCCTCTAATTTTCTAAGCTCCTTGTACCTGTCCAGGAGTCTCGTAAAATACCCTGTATTTGCCTCCACTGTCATCACTGGCAGCCAATTCCAAGCACTCTCCACTCTCTGGATAAAAACTTACTCCTACATCTCCTCTGTACCTACTTCCAAGCACCTTAAAACTATGCCCTCCCATGCTAGCCATTCTATTCACTTGATCAATGCCTCTCATCATCTTATGCACTTTGATCAGGTCACCTCTCATCCTTCGTCACTCCAAAGAGAAAAAGCCAAGTTCACTCAACCTATTCTCATAAGGCACGCTCTCCAATCCAGGCAGCATCCTTGTAAATCTCCTCTGCATCCTTTCTATGGTTTCCACATCCTTCTTATAGTGAGACAACTAGAACTGAGCACAGTACTCCAAGTGAGGTCTGACCAGAGTCCTATACAGCTGCAACGTTGCCTCTCAGCTCTTAAACTCAATCCCACGATTGATGAAAGCCAATGCACTGTATGCTTTCTTAACCATGGAGTCAACCTGTGCAGCAGCTTTGAGTGTCCTATGGACTCGGACCTCAAGATCCCTCTGATCCTCCACACTGCCAAGAGTCTTTCCATTAATACTATATTCTGCCATCATATTTGACCTACCAAAATGAACCACCTCACACTTATCTGGGTTGAACTCCATCTGCCACATCAGCCCAGTTTTGCATCCAATCAATATCAGAGAAATGTATACAACATACATCCTGAAATGCTTTTTTGTCATAAACATCTCGAAAACAGAGAAGTACCCTAAAGAATGAGCAGCAGTTAAGCGTGAGAACCCGAAAGTCCTCCCAGCTCCCCCCCCACCGCTTGTAAGCAACAGCAAGCAACGATCCCCCCTCCCCCCAACAGCAAAAAAAGCTCATTGGTACCCAAGCATGTGCTAAGCAATAGCAAAGACGAAGACCAAAGTTACCCCAAAGGTTCACATTTCATCCAACATTCGACAAACCACAGGTTACAATGTCCCACTGTAACCTCTGACAGCCCTCCACACTATACACAACACCCCCAACCTTTATGTCATCAGCAAATTTACTAACCTAACCCTCCACTTTCTCATCCAGGTCATTTATAAAAATCATGAATGTCGGGGTCCCAGAACAGATCCCTGAGGCACACCACTGGTCACTGACCTCCATGCAGAATATAACTGTCTACAACCACTCTTTGCCTTCTGTGGGCAAGCCAGTTCTGGATCCACAAAGCAATATCCCCTTGGATCCCATGCCTCCTTACTTTCTCATTAAGCCTTGCATGGGACATCTCATCAAATGCCTCAAAAAATTCAATCAGGCTTGTAAAGCACGACATGCCTTTGACAAAGCTATGTTGACTACTCCTAATCATATTATGCCTCTCCAAATGCTCATAAATCCTGCCTCTTAGGATCTCCTCCATCAACTTACCAACCACTGAAGTAAGTCTCACTGGTCTATTGCGTTTATGAGATCCTGAAGCTTACTTTGTGTTTTGTTGGAAAAATACAAGAAAACCAAGACATGGAGGTCAGTGTGTGAATGGGATGGCAAATTAAAGTAGCTAAAAGATTAGGATTATCCTAACCACCCTGCTGCCCATTTTGCTTCTTAGTTTCTCAACCTGCTCCACATCTATTCTGATAAGGAATCTTTTGACACCAGTGCTCCCATGATATTTTTCTTCTTCCTAATCATGAGATCCTCTCTACTGTAGTTAACTGGTATCCCAAATGTTTTTCTTCTACTTACCATACTTCTGCTCTTGCTCCTCTCCTTCCAACTCAGAATAGTGATAGGATTTCCTTTGTCCTCATCTTCAACCCTCCCAGCCTCCACATGCAACAGCTTATCTCCATAATTTTCACCACATTCACTTAAGCCCCTGTGCCACATACAAGCATGCTCTCCCTTTCAAAACATTAAGGGGCTCTTCCCTTTGTGACTCTATGGCTTGATCTCACACTTCTACCGACTACTACTCTTTCTTTCTCATGCAACCACAGAAGGTGCAACACCTACCCTTTTACCTCTTCCATTGACACCATTCTGAGACCCAGAATTTTCTCAACTAAATTATTTGTACTTTTTCCAATGTAGTTATTAAAGCCACTGCTCCTCTGTATTGGAGAAATGTACTGTAGATTGGATGACTATTCTACAGAATGCCTCTAGTAAGTCCTCAGGAGGGATCCCAGCCTTTGAGTTGCCTGACACTTTAATTTTCCAACCACTTTCCACTCAGATTTCTCCAACTTTGGCTTCCTTTACAGTTCTATCAAAGCTCAATGCAGGATAGAAGAGCTCTCCTTTTCTGTCAAGGGCATGTTATAGTTTTTGGGGATCAATATTTAAATAAGTAGACTCAGGTAAGCAACTTTTCGTGTTTGTGTCAGAACTGCCCATCAGTAACAATAACTAAATTTTCTCTGTCCACAGATGCTACCTAACCTGCTGATTATTTCAACATTCTCTTTTGCATTTAAAGCAAAAATCTTTAGCTTTGGCTGAGGTTATACTCAATATCAACAAGGTATAAATTACAAATGTAACTTCATTGTAGCTTTACATGCACTATGGCGTACCTTTTGGTGAAGTGGACTATTATTGTTCCGATGTACTGATTTATCAAACACTCTTGATTGAACTAGTTTAACAATCAATATCAATTGCGCTTTTCTATTTTGTGTAGATTTCATATCTGATGATGTGCAGCACATTTAAAAGTATCTGTTATACATATCCAGGTGGAATACCTGCACATTGGTGTATTTGAGTATAAACCAACATTCAGGAGAGTGCAGATGGCATAACCTGGAACAAAAAAAAAGATGGAGGATCTCAGCAGGTCAAGCAACATTTGTGGAGGGGAAAATATTTAAATTGGAACTGGAATTTTCAATGCTGTAGGAATCAAAATCAATCTACTTCTGCTTTTTTAGCAGCATTGAAATTTTTTATGCACATTGAAATTTACACTGTAACTTGTTCATTCGAATTGATTTATGACGTGAGTCATAGTAAAAACAGAAGAGGTTCACTGCAGATTCTTAAACTTACAATACCTTAGATACTCCAATGAACTGAAAACTTTAATATTGTTAATGTGTTTATTTCTCTTTGGTCTCTATTGCTCTTATATTGATTTTTCTGATTTTATACTCATGTCTGTTAATGAGATTTTCACAGAAATGGAGAATAAGAAGTCATTCAGAGCACACATGGGCCAAATCCCAGACCATTATTTATTGATATCTTAGGTTACAGGCAGCAAGCCGGCAAAGTCCCCCAATGACAAATTCACAAAGCAGGACTGCATTGAACCTGATAAACTACGTGACACATTCTATCAATATACCAAGCTTGTCATGATTGAATTGTATAAGATTATTTTTGCTAAACTCAAGTGACATTTACTCAAACTCAAGAATTCCCAAATGACTCTATCAGCTGAGTAAATCTTAAGGGCCTATATGGAAAATAAAATATTCAGACCAGCATTAGCTATTTCTTTTCTGATTTTAGATTCAGCAAGTGAGGAAAGACGGGGGGATAGGAAGAGACTTTCACAACTTTTCAGAAGGTTAGATTCATTTACAGAAAGTTAACCATGTTTCTTCTGTCTTGGTCTTCTAAACAGGTTGAAAGAGGCAAAAAATGTTAGGATACACAGCAGGTGGATCAGGAGTGCTAGCTCTGATCCATAAAACAATTCACAAAGCACTGGCGACAGCGATATTTCAAACTTTGAGTACTAAATCAATTAACAAGGAAATTAAAATTATGGTTTATGGGTGGAAATAATTTCTAATAACTAAAAAAATTAGTATACTACTGTCTCTTTATTATTTAATTTTATTATTACTGTGTTTCCTATTTAAGAGTCTGTTTAATTATCTCTTAAGTGTAGTAATTATATCCTGCTCCACCACCTTCTTTGGTATGTTCCAAATACCAATCACTGTCTACATAATAAAATAATCTTTCCCCAAATATCATCTTCAAGTCTCCTTTCACTTAATTTAACTCATGCGCGCTTGTCTTTGATCCTCCTATCTTGGGAAAAAGACAATGTACTTTATCTGTGTCTCTTAAAACTTTATTTACCTCATCAAGTCGCCCTTCAGCCCATTTCCGAGGAAAACAAAACAAGTCTATCAGTCCTCCCCCTATTCACTGTACACGTTCTACCCTCATTTGGTTTCCCAAAATGCATCATTGTGCACTTATCGGGATTGTGTTCCATCTGTCAATGCTCTGGCAACTTCCCATCTGATACATATGCTTTAGACAATCTTCCTTATTCTGCATAACTCCAGCAACTTACATGTAAACTGCAAGTTGCTAATCGTATTTCTATGTTCAAAGTACATTTATTATCAAAGTATGTATACAATCTTGAGATTTGTCTTCTTACAGGCAGCCACAAAACAAAGAAACCCAAAAGAATCCATATAAAAAAAGACCAACAAACACTCAATGTGCAGAGAGAAAAAAAATTGTGCATGCAATAAAAGTAAGCAAATAGCATTTAGAATGAAAGTGAGACCTCAGACACTAAGCCTGGTGCAACTGGAGCAGGCCACAGCCAAAGCCTTAGTGCAGCAAAGGGCAGAGTAAATGTCACAAGGCAGTGAGCTGAACTCGTCTCTGGTCCCAACACAGTGCCCTTTCATTCTATCTGGCCTGGAGTTTAAATCATTCAAACATCGGGTTGTTCTTTGCTCTAGGATCCACACCCTGTTACATCGATACGCTCTAGGCCTGGACTCCACCATCATGTTTCGGCCAGTACAGACCTTTCCAAATCGGCCAGGCATTTAGTTCAGTCAACCCTTGCTATCAGTTTAGGTGGACAGACCCTGAAACTACTTTTCCTCTGATCTAACTTTGTGCTGCTTCATTTGCCCCAACTTTGTCTCAAGTATCCCTTCATTCTGCACCTGCATGTTTTGACCCATGACTCAACTTTGCCTTCACTCATCTTTCATTGTGTGCAGTGATCATTCACTTTTTTTTTACAGAAAAAGTGTAATTAATAAAGTATTTAGTTGTATTCCTTGTTTTGGTAACCACTAATAAGTTGTCGCTCACCTTCAGCAGCGCCAGCTTGAACATCCATATCTTCAATATTATCCCAACAACAGGATGCCACCCCTCTTTCTGCAGTATTCTATTAGCCATCCACTTCCAATCAGAAAAGCATTCTCTCACCACTAACCTCTGCCTGCTATCATCCAACCAATTTGATCCCATATGTTTGAGCTTATGGACCAGCATGGACTACCATGCTGGACCAAGCCAATGCCTTACTAAATTCCACACAAACAATGGCTACTGTCCTACCATCATCAGTCTTCTTAGTTATTTTCTCAAAAGGCTCAATCAGATTAGTAAACCAGGATTTTCCCTGCACAAAGACTTGCTGGTTATCCCTGAACAGTCCTTGACTGTCCAAATGCAAATAAATTCTATTCATTAGAATTTTCTCCAATAATTTCCTTATCACTGACATAAATTTACTTGTCTGTGGTTACCTGGCCTATCCTTCTTGCCCTTCTTTAAGTAAAAACAGAACATAAACTTACATTCTTCAGGCACCTCACCTGTGGCTAATGAAGGGACAAAGATTTCTATCAGGTCTCATTCCACCCCCAGCTATCTCCTCCCTGGCTTCCTTTGGCAATGTGGGATTATCACCCATAATGCTTTCTATGATACCTTATAGCTTGTTCACACTGACATCCACCAGATTATCAAGTTGTCCTTCCTGAATTCACTGTGAAGACTCCTCCAATTCCTTCTCCTTGGTGAGTACAGGCAAATCATTTATTTAGGACCTTAGCCCTATCACCTGGGTCCATACATTGATTAACCCTTTAGTTATGGAGACTCACTATTCCCTTGCTCTTTCTTTTTACTCATTTTCCTCATATACTTATAAAATGTTAAACAAGATCCTTTAACACTATCATGAAATGTCTTTTACTAAATATGTTTTGCAAACATGAAGGAAGGTACCAGTGTAACAGTAACTCTAATCAATCATATTCTGGACCAGATTAGACATTTTCCTCTTTGATTCTTCATTTAAACTTTGTCAAATGCTGCTGTGATGTAATCATTTCCTCAATCTTGTCTTTGTAGTTCATCATCTAATCAAGAGTTATGTTACATTGTACAAAATGATTACTTGATAGGAGCGGTGGAGTACATAGGGTAAACACAATTTAAGGATTACCATCAGTTGTACCACTGTGAGCACTGAAAAATATCCAAAACTACTTGATAAAGTCACTAGAGGGAGCTAAAGTCTCATGTTGGATAACTCACATAGAGAAACCAGGTATTGCGGAACAGTTAACTTCACTAAAAGATTTCTGAATGTTAAAGGTTTTACTGTAATCAAATCTGCATCCAAGAGTCTTGATAGAAATGGTATTATCTGTGAAATTGGCTCAAGTTAACTTCTGAACCACTGCTCGAACAAGAAGAATAGTTCTGGCTCGTGAAATGTCTCAACTCCACAGCACCCCTTAAGAAACTAGATATCTGTAAATCTTGGTGTTTGCTAACCTACATATATCCTTTCCAGAGCTAATGAGGAGAATCCCACTACTCTCCAATACAAATGACTAAATATTCATCCAATTTAAGAATATTCTGCCGTGTAAATTCTGTATTTATTGTGTATGGGTAAATCAATGATAATAACTTCTCCAAACTATCCATGGAAAAAACAAAATCAAAATACTGCTGAAAATTGTAATGAGTGAAATAGAATCTGCTGGTACCAGTTTTCATGTGCTTTATTAAGGATTTTCTTTCGAGTTTGTCGAGTTTGGGATTATTGCATAATGCACAGTTCCCATTGTAAATCCTCAGATAACAAGGCAGTTTAGGCTGATAACATCTACATCACCAAAATGGCAAGTAATAACTACCTCCAACAAACAGAAATCTAACCGGCTATTCTTAACATTTAACGGTATCACCATTGTTAAATTCTTTACCATCAACGTCATGGAGGATGTTGGAAGGTAGGGGATGGATACCATGTTGCATTTCTAAATTGACCAAAAACTTACTTTTTTACTCAGCCATGTAAATACTTGGTGACATGGGAACGTAAAGGGCTACAGATCTTGCAGTATGTCTTTACTCTTCTAGATCTCTCCACCTTCTGAAAGGTACAAGTCAGGAGTGCAATAGAATTCTCTCTACTTACCTGTGTTACGGATTCAAACAACAATAAATATATGAGTGAGGCAGGGGTTTTTATAACAAATAACATGTTTATTAAACACTGAAAACAAACCCCCCCAAAAGTAAACAAACCACTCACATAACTGGAAATCAGCTGCTGTGCGGCAGCTTAAACAGTTCTTAAAGCAAGGCAGCTTAAACAGTTCTTCAAAGTAGTATTGCAAAAGTTCAAAATGCTTACAGTCCATTTAAGGGAGAGACTTTTTAAGATGATTTAAATTCTCTTTCACATCGTGTTGCTTCGGTTCCCAAATTGAACTTTTCCCATGAAGAATTTACGTAGATGGACAAATGGACCGGCTTAAAGGCACTGACCTTTCCTTTACAAAACTGTTCCCAATCCTTTCTGCTATTTCACAGGGATTAACATGAGAACAGTCAACAAATTCCTTCCGAATGAGGATCAAACAAGGTCGAACCTGTTACACCGTTGAAATCGATTCTCCTCGATCTTTCAACTCCCAAACTCCGATCTTCACTCTCCACTGACTCTCAACTAGCAGTGTTATAAAGAAACTGCTGGCAATGACCTTTTAAACTTTAGGCATTAGATAAAACTTCATCTTTCAACTAAACTGTGTCATAACGTTAAATCACGCAGTGGCATGAAGTCAACATGGCAAATACAGCCACGAACTGCCCCTCCTCACAGGGAGGGGTCCTCCTTTTATACCCTGTAAAAAAAACCTGTCACATGACCTCTACTGGCGGGAAAATGACGTCTCTCCACCATCACAAGACCATTACCTCAAGTCCAGTATAGCTTCAACCCCAGTCACGTGACAAGGGTACCACTGTCACGTGCCACGGGTACGTAACACCTGAACTAATGCCGTTCCACCAACCCTTGAGGCCCTCTAAAAATTCATGAAAAATAAGTTCATAAGGGTGATATCTATTTAACCCTAAGTGCAACATAGTGGCAATTATATAATCTCCAAAAGATACGTAGTTATTCACACATCTACTTCAACAGCAGTTCTCGGATCAGTAAGTTATACTATTTATACAGGCAAAGACAACAGGTACATTAGAACACTATCAGTTGCAAATTATTTGCCAAATTGAACACCAGGTTAGCACATCATCTTAGGGACAGCAACATTTGTTCAATATTGCTGTATTAAATCTTGGAACTCCATACCTAACAAGACTATGAGAGTCCCTTCACCAGAACGACCAGTCATTTTGGAAGGCACTTTAACAACTTCTTCTTAAGAGAAATAAGGAATAGCCAACATTGCTGGCCTTGGCTATTCATCTCAAGAAAGAACAGGAAAAAAAAACAAGAAAAAGACTCATTAACCATTTTAACAAAATATAGTATTATTTATTCTGGTAGATGAATAAAAGAGCTTCAAGATTTGCACATATAGATAATAAAAAGTTTTATAACAAATGATTTCTTGTTGCAGTCAAATAATTATAAGCTGAAACAGAATTTATCGAGAAAAACATTGATTTAATTTATTCTAAATGGTGAATATTAACTTGCCTGACACTACCAATTATCTCACATCCATTGTGAACTGTAGTGAGGTCATCAATTTGAACTGTCAGAATTACCAATTTAGGAACTGGTAATGGGTGGAATGCTAAATGGAATTTTTTCAGTGACTGCATTAAAATTACTTTCCAGTGGATTATCTATGATTTTTCTTCTTGCAAGTTCCGATTTCAGATTTACAGCCTATACAAAAAGAGAAAAGATTGTTTAAATAGATTAGCCCTGTTAAATCTGTGCACCAATAAATGTAACGTGGGTATTAGCAAACATTACTGATAACATATACATTGTTGTATTACATTTCCATTTCTATTAATGTTCATGTGTGTTTGTACTGTTGGCTTTCTACTCTTCCATTTGGTTCCCATGGCCTCTCTGAAGTAAAAAAAAATTACTGTTTGCAGTTAAAATGGGATTAGGAGGATCACCAGGAGGTAGTCCTGTTCAGATGTATAGTTAACAAGAAGGAATACAGGGGTTAACACTTTATTTCACAGAAAATCAACAGCATGGAAACAAATCCAGCTCTTTGAGTCCACATTGGCCATCTACACTAATCCTAATATATTTAACCCCCGCTCACTTACACACAAAAGACAATTTATCTAATAACCTCCACTCTTCCAGGGTGTGGAAGGAGACTGGAGCACCTCAGGGTGTGGTCAAAGTGAGAATGTGCAATTTCTACAAAGATAATGCTGGAAGCTATGAACAAATGTGTGTCACTGGAGCTGTGAGACTGATGCTCTACTAGCTGCTTTATTTTTCTGCCCCCTATAAATACTTTCCTTGAGGACATTACCAAACATATTTTATTAAAAGTGAACACAATAAAGGCAAGTAGATAGGTTTGAATGTGGAAGACAAACATAAATAAGAGTAATATAACCAAAATAATGTGACATAAAACTGTGAAGGAAGCTCAGGTTGTGCTACCAGAAGCCAACTTGCTATCCACTCTGTTGTTTAGAATAGCCTTGAAGTCATTAGCAATTACAGAATTGCAAAACATTAATATGGCAACTGGATTAGTGCAAAGAATGACCTGGAGGAACAAGTTGATAGCAATGTAAACTGCTCTTGCAGGTTTAATTATGTATTGTTCATCTCTGGGTGCACCGAACGGTAACCACACAGAGCAACCTTTAAATGGTGTGCTACCAAAACCTGGATACCACATCTGCAGCTTTGGCTCACATACAGAATGTATGGCCCCAGCAAGCAAGAAACAATTCTTCTCTTGCCTGTAGGGTGTGTTTCATCAGAACTAAAGAGCCCTATCAGAGCAGTTCCTAGTCCATTTCGTGCAACTCAGGCAATTAACCTTAGAAAGGCTTTCTTTAATTACCCAACATGCAACAGACTTCTTGGAACCCTCTCCTGCAACTCTTTAGTTGTGGCATCTACTCACCAACAACCAGCCCAACTCTCACCTGAAGACCTCACTAATAATTTGCAGGCTAATCCTTGCCTGATTTCTTTAGAGTGACAAATTTTAAATCTTACTTAGCAGAGCTGTGATACACTTTGGGAAGAACTAGATTAATGGCATTTTTCTCTCATTTGTTTTCAGTAAATGTTACATACACACAATCAATCACAAAGAAAAATAAAATGATGAAGTAAGAATTTTAAGATATTCTACCATTGATTTTTTTTTCAGGTAAACCTTATGAACCATAGATTTTCACTCACATTTCATTCCAACTTCATTTTATTTGTCTAAATTTTCACTTAGCTATTTTTAAATTTAAATTTCAAGGAGAGTGAGCTTCGCACAGATGGGGGAAATTTTTTTTTTAAAAGGAGCGTTTCGCGGGGCTGGGCACATCAGCAGTGGACCAAACGATTTGGAGCGAGTGTGAGCTTCACACAGGTTGGGGAGAAGTGTGCAAACACAGTAGCTCATCATCGTGCAAGGACACTGAGAAAACTCCGAAATAAAAAAGAGACACTATCTAGGGGAGCGGTCGTCAGAGTAGTAGGGCTTTGGCTCAATGGGGCATCCACGCAGTACGTTACTTTCTTTTCCCCTCCTCTAACAAGAATAATGGGTATGACTGGGTATGGATAATGTGGGATGTCCGGGAGATTTCTAGCCTCCCCGAAGGTCACATCTGTGCCAGGTGCATTGAGCTGCAGCTCCTTAGAAACTGAGTTGGGGAACTGGAGCTGCAGCTTGATGACCTTTGGCTTGTTAGGGAGCATGAGGAGGTGATGGACAGGAGCTACAGACAGGTAGTTGCCCCGGGGCCACAGGAGACAGGTAAGTGAGTGACCATCAGGAGAGGGAAGGGAGGGCATCAGATAGTGGAGAGCACCCCAGCGGCTGTCCCCTTTGACAACAAGTACTCCATTTTGAGTGCTGTTGGGAGGGGGGGGGAAAATGACCTACCTGGGGAAAGCAACAGTGGCTGTGCCTCTGGCACTGAGTCTGGCCCTGTGCTTCAGAAGGGTAAGGAATGGAAGAAGATAGCAGTGGTAATGGGGGACTAACGGGGGACAGATGGGCGATTTTGTGGGTACAAAAAAGAAACAAGGATGGTAGTTTTCCTCCCAGATACCAGAATTCATGATGCTTTTGAGTGCGTCCACAGTATTCTGAAATGGGAGGCTGAGCAGCCAGAGGTCGTGGTACATATTGGTACTAATGACATAGGTAGAAAAAGGATGAAGGTCCTGAAAGCAGAATACAGGGAGTTAGGAAGGAAGCTGAGAAGTAGTATCTCAAAGGCAGTAACCTTGGGATTGCTGCCTGTACCAAGAGACCATGTATATAGGAATAGAATGAGGTGGAGGATAAATGCTTGGCTTAAGGATTGGAGCAGGAGGCAGGGATTCAGATTTTTGGATCATTGGGATCTCTTCTGGGGCAGGTGTGACTGTACAAAAAGGACGAGTTGCACTTGAATCCGAGGGGGACCAGTATCCTGGCAGGGAGGTTTGCTAATGCTGTTGGGGAGGGTTTAAACTAGATTTGCGGGGGGGTAGGAACTGAAGTGCAGAGGCAGAGGATGGAGAGGTTGGAGCACAAGTGGAGGCAGCGTGTAGGGAGTTTGTGAGGAAGAAGAGGTAGATATAGATAGATAAATGTGCAAAGATGTACTTAGCCTGATGGTTTGAGATGACTCTTTTTTAATGCAAGGAGCATCATAAACAAGGCAGATGAAAAGAGTGTGGATCAATATGTGGAATCATGATGTTGTGGCCATTACGGAGACTTGGATGTCTCAGGAGTAGGAATGGCTGCTGAGTGTGCCAGGCTTTAGATGTTTCAAAAAGAACAGCGATGGAGGCAAAAGTGGGGGGGGGGGGGAGTGTGGCACTGCTAATTAGGGATAGTGTCACAACTGCAGAAAAGGAGGACGTCATGGAGGGATGGCTTACTGAGTCAGTGTGCGTGGAAGTCAGAAACAGTAAAGGGGCACTAACTCTACTGGGTATTTTTATAGACCCCCCACAATAGTAATAGGGATATTGAGGAGCAGATAGGGAGGCAGATTCTGGAATGGTGCAATAATAGGGTTGTTGTGATGGGAGATTTTAACTTTCCTAATATTGACTGGCATCTCAACGCAAGAGGTTTAGATGGGGTGGAGTTTGTTAGGTGTGTTCAGGAAGGTTTCCTGACACAATATGTAGATAAACCAACTAAAGGAGAGGCTATTCTTGATCTGGTACTGGGAAATGAACCTGGTCAGGTGTCAGATCTCTTAGTGGGAGAGCATTTTGGAGCAAGTAACCACAGCTCTATCTCCTTCACCATAGTGCTGGAGAGGGATAGGAGCAGACAATTTGAGAACACATTTAATTGTGGCAGGTGGAAATATGATGCTATTAGGCAGGAACTTGACAGCATAAATTGGGAGCAGATGTTCTCAGAGAAATGCAGAACAGAAATGTGGCAAATGTTCAGGGAACAGTTCCACGGAGTTCTGCATAGGCAGGTTCCATTGAGGCAGGGAAAGGATGGCAGGGTTTAAGCAGGGTGTACAAGGGATGTAGAAAATCTAGTTAAGAAGAAAATAAAAGCTTATAAAAGGTTCAAGAAATTAGATACTATTAGAGCTCTAGAAAATTACAAGGTTGCTAAGAAGGAGCTTACAAATGGATTAGGAGCCAGAAGGGGCCATGAGAAGGCCTTTGTGAACAGGATTAAGGAAAATCCCAAGGCATTCTACAAGTATGTGAAGAACAAGGCGATGAGCCATATGAGAATAGGACCAATCAGGTGCAATAGTGGAAACGTGTTCATTGTGTCGGAGGAGGTTGCTGAGGTACTTAATGAACGTATTCACCAGGGAAAAAGATCTTGGCAATTGTGGAGATGACTTACAGTGGACTGAAATGCTTGAGCATATAAACATTAAGAGGATGTGCCGGAGCTTTCGAAAAGCATTAAGTTAGATAAGTCACCAGGACTGGATGAGTTATATCCCAGGTTACTGTGGAAGTAAGAGAGGAGATTTCTGAGCCCCTTGCGATGACCTTTGCATCATCAATAGGGATGAGAAAAGTACCGGAGGATTGCAGGGCTGCAAATGTTGTTCCCTTGATCAAGAAAGGGAGTAGAGATAACCCAGGAAATTATAGTCCAGTGATTCTGACTTCAGTGGTGGGCAAGTTGTTGGAGAAGATCCTGAGAGGCAGGATTTATGAGCATTTGGAGAGACAATCTGAATAGGGATAGTCAGCATGGCTTTTTCAAGGGCAGGTCATGCCTTACAAGCCTGATTGAATTCTTTGAGGATATAACAAAACAATTGATGAAGGTAGAGCAGTGTATGTAGTGTATATGGATTTAGTAAAGCATCTGATAAGGTTTCCCATGCAAGGCTCCTTCAGAAAGTAAGGAGGCATGGGATCCAAGGAGGCCTTGCTTTGTGGACCTAGAATTGGCTTGGCCACAGAAGGCAAAGAGTGGTTGCAGATGGTTCATTTTCTGCATGGAGGTTGTGACCAGTGATGTTCCACAGGGACCTGTTCTGGGACCTCTTCTCTTTGTGATTTTTATAAATGACCTCGATGAAGACAAAAAAAAGAGTGGGCCAGTAAGTTTGCTGATGGCACAAAGATTGGTGGTGTTGTGGATAGTGTGGAGGGTTGTCAGAGGTTACAGCAGGACTTTGATAGGATGCACAACTGCGCTGAGAAGTGGAAGATGGATTTCAACACAGATAAGTGTGAAGTGGTTCATTTTGGTAGGTCAAATTTGAAGACAGAATATTAACGTCAAAACTCTTGGCAGCATGGAGGATCTGAAAGATCTTAGGGTCTATGTTCCAAGGACACTCAAAAGCTGCTGCACAGGTTGACAGTGTTGTTAAGAGGGCATATGGTGCGTTACCATGCATCAACCGTGGGACTGAGTTCAAGAGCCGTGAGGTAATGTTACAGCTATATAAGACCTTGCCTGGATCAGAGGGTGTACCTTATGAGAATAGGTTGAGTGAACGTGGCCTTTTCTCCTTGGAGTGACACAGGATGAGAGGTGACCTGATAGAGGTATATAAAATGATGAGGGGCATTGATCGTGTGGATAGCCACAGGCTTTTTCCCAGGGCTAAAACGGCTAACTTGAGGGGGGCACAGTTTTAAGGCGCTCAGAAATAGGTACTGAAGGACGTCAGGGGTGGTGGGTGCGTGGAATACACTGCCAACGGCAGTGGTGAAAGCATATACAATAGGGTCTTTTAAGAGCCTCTTAGATTTGTATATGGAGCTTAGAAAAATAGAGGGCTATGTGCTGGAGAAATTCTAGGCGGTTTGTAGAGTAGATTACATGGTCAGCACAACATTGTGCTCTGAAGGGCCTGTAATGCACTGTAGATTTCTAGGTTCTATGATAATAATGACCTTAGAACTAGTTTCACTCTCTAAAATAAATTAAACAATACTTCAATCTTCGAAGTGCTAGAAAAATAAGTTTTCAAAATAATTATTTTTTATAACTTAATTCTCAAATTCATATTGAACACTATTTGCAAATAAGGGCAACTGGTCAACCTACAACTTCTAACTCTCTCTTTGCAGCCTCTAATTCTTCTTGTGGTGTTCCCTTTGGTTGTTTTCTTCTAGCTTGCATCAATTCAATATGCTGCTGGATCCGTAGTTGCAAGTCACGATCTTCAGCAGCTCTACAGAAAAATTATTACAAATTAATTTAAATTTCAAAGAATGATTTGTCAAGATTATAATGAGAATCATTAACTCCATTTCTTTTTCCCCATAATCTGCCTGTCCTGCTGGGTGTTTCCAACAGTTTCTGCTTTTATCTCAGATTTGAAACTTATGGGTGGCATGGTAGATAGCTTAGTGGTTTGCACAACACTTCACAGTACAGCTGGGCCATATGAACAATGTGAACAATACATTAGAGCCTGTATAGTGTAACAAAGAGCTTTCATACAGAGGATGTTGGCCTGGGAAAGGATGTTAACATTAGTTCACTTAACTTGCCAATGGATTTGCAAAATCTTTTAGAATCATCATCAGTAATACAGCTCCAGAACTCTGAGGCACCCATGTCTTGGAAACATCCTGGAGGACAATGATCATTAGCTCTGTGCCAGATTTGAGGTTTTAAATTTTCAAACACTTACTGCTAGGAGATTTAAAGATGTGCTATTATCTAAATAGTCTATTATCACTTTTTCAGCAATAGTCTAAATAGTCTATTATCTAAATAGTCTATTATCACTTTTTCAGCACTGTCAAAACCATCAACACACCCAAGGGCCTAACCCTAACTGTAAGAAAAGAATACAGGTCACCTTGGGTAGAATAATTATTTGCCTCCCAATGGAAGAACTACTTTGAAGAATTCCTCAACCATGGCCTTTTTCTTGAGTATCCTTCACTCTATTCCATAGCAAATTACCCTGTCCATTCTCGGCATCATTTGAGAAGTCATCATATAAACTACAGATTATAGTGTCCGTTAATCCCCTCGTTTATTGTTCCAGGATAAATGCTCGCAGATATAAAATTCAGAGTGGTGCCAAATTAGGCATACTATAATTATCTTTTTAATATACTTAAGATCCTGGCATCTACTCGACAACGTGGAAGAATTGCTCAAGAATATCTGGTTCATAATAAGATGATGGAATGTCTCAGTGACAAAGGCATTTAGAAGCCAGATATTGACCAATGGTGTGAACTCCAGAAGTGAGGTGAAATGACTGCCTTTGACATAAAAGCAGCATTTGGCATGCTTTGATATTCTGGAGATAACCCTCTAGTGACTGGTGACAAACTACAAAGGATTACCATCGCTGCTTGGACACTGTTGCAGGAATTCCTCTGTGTCGTAAGACGAATCAGTTGCTTTCTTCCGTTTTTGGTCTGGTAGAACATGTGTTGATCATTGTCAAATTCTATTTGCAACTCCAGGAGAAATAGGTAATCCATACCCAAGTGCAACATGATCCACACAATATTCAGATGGAGGCTGCTAAGTGTTTAGTAATATCTTCCCAGAGGCTAAGAAAGTGTCTAACCATCAACTGTTAATATGGAATTGTATTACCATTGCCACCAAAAATATCCCAGGATCTCTATGTCAGATATACAACTGTCAAAACCACACCAATACAGTGACTACAAGATTATATCAGGTATTGTATATCCTACGATATATACTACATGACAATGTGGAGTTGATTGTCAAGGATGAGGTTACGGAGTACCTGGAGGCATATGACAAGATAGGCAGAACTCAGCATGGTTTCCTTAAAGGAAAATCTTGCCTGACAAACCTAGTGCAATTTTTTGAGGAAATTACAAGTAGGATAGACAAGGGAGATGCAGTGGATGCTGTGTATTTGGATTTTCAGAAGGCCTTTGACAAGGTGCCACACATGAGGCTGCTAAACAAGATAAGAGCCCATGGAATTACAGGAAATTTACATAGGTGCATAGAGCATTGGTTGATTGCCAGGAAACAGAGAGTGGGAATAAAGGGATCCCATTCTGACTGGCTGCCAGTTACCAGTGTTGTTCCACAGGGGTCCATGTTGGGGCCGCTTCTTTTTACGTTGTATATCAACGATTTGGATTACGGAATAGATGGCTTTGTGGCTAAATTTACTGATGATACAAAGATAGGTGGAGGGGCCAGTAGTGCTGAGGAAACAGACAGTCTGCAGAGAGACTTGGATAGATTGGGGGAATGGGCAAAGAAGTGGCAAATGAATTACAATGTCAGAAAGTGTACGGTCATGCACATTGGTAGAAGAAATAAACGAGCAGACTATTATTTAAATAGGGAGAGAATTCGACGTTCTGAGACGCAACGGGACTTGGGACTCCTCGTGCAGGATACCCTTAAGGCTAACCTCCAGGTTGAGTCAGTGGTGAAGAAGGTGAATGCAATGTTGGCATTCATTTCTAGAGGAATAGAGTATAGGAGCAGGGATGTGATATTGAGGCTCCATAAGGCACTGGTAAGACCTTATTTGGAATACTGTGTGCAGTTTTGGGCTCCTTATTTAAGAAAGGATGTGCTGACATTTGGAGAGGTTTCAGAGAAGATTCACTAGAATGATTCCGGGAATGAGAGGGTTAACATATGAGGAATGTTTGACCACTCTTGTACTGTACTCCTTGGAGTTTAGAAGAATGAGGGGAGACCTCACAGAAACATTTCGAATATTGAAAAGCATGGACAGAGTGGATGTGGCAAAGTTGTTTCCCATGGTGGGGGAGTCTAGTATGAGAGGACATGACTTGAAGTTTGCAGGGCGCCCATTCAGAACAGAAATGCAAAACAATTTTTTTAGCCAGAGGGTGGTGAATCTATGGAATTTGTTGCCACGGGCGGCAGTGGAGGCCAAGTCATTGAGTGTATTTAAGGCAGAGATTGATAGGTATCTGAGTAGTCAGGGCATCAAAGATTATGGTGAGACAGGTTATGGGAATGGGACTAAAGGAAAGATTGGATCAGCTCATGATGAAATGGCAGAGCAGACCCGATGGGCCGAATGGCCGACTTCTGCTCCTTTGTCTTATGGTCTAAACACAAGAGATACTTTGTATGGGGAAATTTTGAGTAACACACACAAAATGCTGGAAGAACTCAGCAAATCAGGCAGCATCTACAGAGGGGAATAAACAAGCAATATTTCCGGCTGAGAATCTTCATTAGAACAGATCTAAAATCCCACCACCAAGGCACAATTCATGGGAGTGATTCACTTGACAGCTCCAACAACTGAAAGTTAATAGATTTCAGGAAAAAAAAACTGCCTGCTTGATTAATACCTAAACTTTATTCTATCCACCATTGTGTACTGCAGCTAAAGGGTATACTGTCTACAAAAATATATCACAGTTGCTTACCTAAGCTACTTTGACAGTATCTCCCAAACCCCTAATTTCTCCTGCCATAAAGGACAAGACTGGCAGATGAAGAACAGGAGCAGCCACAGGTGGCTTTCCAAGTCATGTATCATCGGAACATGGAAAAATATCGTCTTTCCTTCAGCTTGGCCTCAAACTGCCTGTTGTACCTTTGCAACATGAACTGCAGCAGCTTAACAAGATGACGTTTGAACAATCAGCTACAATATGTTGGTTGATTATATATGTTGTGTTGCATAAATATTTTAATATTTACTAATAGGCAGTAATAAGCCAGTTAAGGTTTCAGTTCACTGAAGTGGAATGTTCAACATGGAAACTACAGAAAACTATAACAGAATTCCAAGTAAGCAAATATTAGTGGTATTTTTACCCAATTATCCACTTAGTTTATAGGTTCCTCTGTTCTGCAAGTTTGAAAATCTGATTATTATTATATACCTCATATTTCCTCAGATCTGTAACATTATATGACTCATCCTAATTGTTTCTATTCTCACTAACAAGTTATTCGTTGCTTTTTGTTATAACCTTGCACATGGTTCCATATTTTTGTGCTTCTATTCTGGACCACTTCCTTAAGCATATTTTAAAGAGGTTTCTTTCTGCCTACACTTTTAACATACCCCAAGAGATACTGCCATTTCAATGTTACATTACTGTCTATATTTCGGGATGCAAAACCAAATGTCATGCTGACTTTCCCCAATAAGTTGATGTTTTTCTAAATGTAAATAAATCCTGATCCAAAGAATCTTCTGAAACAATTTCCCTCCCACAATGCAATGTTTATCAGCTTATAATTTCCTGGTTTGTCACTGTTCCAAAGAATCTTCTGTAACAATTTCCCTCCCACAATGCAATGTTTATCAGCTTATAATTTCTTGGTTTGTCACTGTTGCCCTTCATAAATCAAGTGTATAAAATAATGATTGGTACAGATAGACCAGACTTTAGGAAACTCTTCTGCATATCAGTGGTAGCTAAAACTTGGAGAGATAGATTTAGGGTGAGGAGCAAGAGATTTAGGTTACCAAAGGTGTACCTACTTCCCCAATAAGTGTTGAGAACTTGGCATACACTGCCTGAGAGAGTGGTGGAGGCAGAGTTAAAGGAACTTAACAAGTGTCCAGATGAGCTTGCAATCCCTAAGCATAGAAGGCTAACAGTGAAGTGGTGGAAGATGGAATTAATAGGGACAGATGCCAACTGGTCAGCATGGACGTGTGGACCAAATGCATCTTTCTATCCTCTTGACTCTATGACTAAGTTAGGTAGTATTTCATTGAAGTTTTAATATTGTTATAAGTATTTTTAAGCATTCATGACATATCTTCTGTAGCTCTTCACCCACATCTTATGCCAACTATTTGTAACAGTCCTTGCAACTGATCCTTTATCCACAAACTCAGAATAAAAACCTATTTAACTACACACTATAAAATTATGAGTCTTTGATTATACACATTGAACTAAAATATGTTGTAACTGAACTTTTCAATAAACATTGGCTTAAAGAACTGTATGCATAATTAGGAACATGAGAAGATAGTCATTTAACCTATGAGTCAGCCACATAATTGAGCTAACTCCATGTCATAAAAATAGCAGATATTGCATTCATTGGTTATCTGAAATACTACAGAATAGCTACATATTGTTCAGCATCATTTGAGCTCCAGATTTTAGCTGTAGCATCAAGTAGTTTAGCATAACATAAAAATCCTTGACCTTTTATCAAAGAAATTAAATATACATCTATCGCTATGTGTAAATAGATAGTGATATTATAAATAGATATTAATAGTTACTCTAGGGTAAATCATCCAGTTATGTAATGGTATATATACCTATGAGGAAGAGTGGAAAGAAGGTTTCGAAGTCAAAGTACATTTATTATCGAAGTATGTATACTTTACGGAACCTTGAGATTCCTCTTCTTACAGGCAGCTACTAAACAAAGAAACCCAACAGAACCATTGAAACAAAAGAACACTGTCAAACACCCAACGTGCTGAGAAAAAAGAAAAAAAATGTGCAAACAATAAGAGTATACAATTAGTATTCAGAACTGAAGTTCACAAAAGTGAGTCCACACTGTGATAGTTGCAGGCCACAACTACAGTTTGGTGCAGAGATGAGTAAACCTCGCAGAGTAATGAGCTGAAGCTCAGTACATAGATGAATAATTGTGGAGCAGTGTACTGAACCAGCCCATGCCTTGCCTTAGGCCCTGACACCCTATCCTTTGTAATCTGGCCTGGCACTTAACTCGTCTAGAACTTGCTCTCAGACCTGGACCCTGCCGCTTCGATATGCTCTTGGACCAGTGCCCTGCCACCTCAATTTGGCCCATACCCTCCTTTTCCAATTTGGCCTGGCACTTAACTCGTCTAGAACTTGCTCTCAGACCTGGACCCTGCCGCTTCGATATGCTCTTGGACCAGTGCCCTGCCACCTCAATTTGGCCCATACCCTCCTTTTCCAATTTGGTCTGGCACTTAAATCGATCTTCCCATGCTCTCAGGCCCAGATCCAGACTCCACAGCCTTGAATCTGCATCACCTCTGCTTCCCTCACCTTGGTTCTGCCAATTCGAATTGCCTCCAGGTTTGCTCCAGGAATGGCCAAACATTGGCTCATTCTCCACTCTCTGGCCTGGATCCCAACACCTTGGTTCAGCCTGTACATACCATGCCACAGCCGTCCTGCACCTTCAAGACTTCAGTTCTCACTGGAAAAATGCCAGGTTATACAGGCATTGAAGTTAAAATCTATTGTTTGCAGTGATCGTTTAGCAGAAAAAATGTAATTAATGAAGTATTTAGTAGTTTTCTTTTGTTTTATTTGCCACCTGCAAGTTGTCGCCGAGCGTCACCAGCACCATCTTAAACTGGAATGGTTTGAGCAAGTTTTTGTTGGAAGAGAAGACATGAGGCATGAGGGAAGAAGCAAATTCTTCCAAGTAAAAATCTTAAACAAATAAAGATGTTTTAAAAAAAAAATGCTACAAACAACACGTAAGGAAAGTAATATTTATAAAGAGGTTAAATTTTGAACATATTGATTGCTTTCACATTATTGATGTAGAATTCTACTGATGGAATTAAATCCTTAAAATATACCTTAATTCTTCCACTTCCTTTTCAAAATCCACTTTTTGGTTATTTTTGTGGACAGGTGTTCTTTTTGCATCAATGACTCTTACTGCGTGGTAATAGTTTGGATCTGTAGCAAATGGTGCATTCTTCACTGTCTGTGCACAGAACATCAAATAACAATCTGTATATATTAAATATCCTCTCAGCAGTTGCAGTCGTTCACAATCTGTATTTTGCAAGTATCTACTAAACCATACAGGAAATTTACACTCACCGGAGGTGGCATTAAAGGGTCATACCAAGCTGATTGATAATATCAACAAACTATGACTCTAATCATCTGTGGTTAGCACTCTGGCTTTCAGAACACTTCTAAACAGGAGTGCCCACATATGAATTTTTATAATAATTATTGATATAAAAATCACAGGAAGAGGATTTGTATACAGGGACTGTTATATATCAAGGTCTCTGAAAACTGGAAATATATTGTGCACACTACGGGTTTGTAGAATTAGTTTTATTGCATTTTAAAAAAAATAATGGGTACTTTGATAGCAACTACCGTATTGTTATTGTTGGATTGTTGTTTTCTCTGCAGTTTAATTTTCCTAGATCTGTTTGGATTGATACAGTTATAAAGAAGGCAAGACAGAGGCTATACTTCATTAGGAGTCTGAAGAGATTTGGTATGTCAACAAATACATGCAAAAACTTCTACGGATGTACCGTGGAGAGCATTCTGACAGGCTGCATCATTGTCTGGTATGTGGGGGGGGGGGGGGTCTACTGCACAGGACTGAAAGAAGCTGCAGAGAATTGTAAATCTACTGGCTCCATCTTGGGTACTAGCCAACAAAGTACCCAGGACATCTTCAAGGAGCAGTTTCTCAGAAAGGCAGCAACCATTATTAAGGACCTCCAGCACTGAGGGCATGCCCTTTTCTCATTGTTACCATCAGGCAGGAGGTATAGATGCCTGAAGGCACACATTCAGCGGTTCAGGAACAGCTTCTTTCCCTCTGCCATACGATTCCTAAATGGACATTGAACCTGCAAACACTACCTCACTTTTCAAATATATATTATTTGTTTTTGCACAATTTTTAATCTATTCAATGTGCATTTACTACAATTTTTATTTATTTATTTTTCTTTTATATTATGTATTGCATTGAACTACTGCTGCTAACAAGTTTCACAGCAGATGCTGGTGATAATAAACCTGATTTTGACTCTGATTCTGAACAAATGCAGGTATAAAAGCAAAACTTACAGAAAATGCAACAAACTAGATCATATACAAAGAGTATGTCAGCCTGACAAAACTAACTGGACTGCACAGGAAAGAGATAAAGATTAAAAAGTCAAGCTACAATTTCAGAAAGATCACTGATCTGCATGCGGTTGATGAAAAATCTGATAATGAGAATGACTCACGATTAGGTAGTCTTGAGACTTATAATGTGAAAACTGTTAAGAGATAAATAACATGACTTCCACCAGAAGTGAACAGTAAATTAATTGAAATGGAATTGGACACAGGCTCGATGTTTCAGTCATTCTACAAAATGAGCTTACACAGCAGTTCAACTATTGTGTGGATATTCAATGAAGAACATAAACTGGCAAAAAGGTAACTCCTGTAGGAATGACATTCATAATAGTGAAATACAGCAACCATTGGGCTTGTATGTGGTAAAAGCAGGAGAACCAGCATTATGGGGTCATGAGTGGCAGAGACAATTTCCATTTGATTGGAGATCCATCCACCATTTGCATGCCACATCCCCTGCAAGAGAGTCAACTGAAAGCAAGTTAAGAAAGGAACTGGATGACGTCACAGAAGTGTTCAAGGATGGCATCGGATACGTAAGCTTATCAAGGGTAAAATAGCGTTAAATGAAAAAACCAAACCCACATTTTACAAAGCCCATCCGGTACCTTATACCATCCATAATAACGTAGCCAGAAAATTAGATTGCATGGAGGCTGGAGGAATTCTTTCTAAGTATGAGTGGAGCCTATGGGCAACACCCGTGGTTCCAGTAGCCAAGAAGAATAGGTCTGTCAGGAGCTGTGGTGATTGTAAGGACACTATCAATACACTCTGCTCAGGATGAAGAACATCTTTGTAAATCTTTCTGGAGGGAAACACTTCAGCAAAATGGACTTAGCTGAGGCCTGCCTGCAGATGGAGTTAGAGGCAGAGTCTAAAGTTTTTCTCACCATAAGCACTCACAAAGGCTTTATCCCTTTTGGGGTAGCATCTACGCCAGCACTCTGATAGAAAGCTATCTATCAAGGTGCTGCAAGGCTGTCTAGGTAGTCATTATTTTATTTTGTTTTTTTTTCCTTCTATATTATGTATTGCATTGAACTGCTACTACTAAGTTAACAAATTTCATGTCACATGATTCTGATTCTGGATTTTATATTGTTATGTATGCAGCAGCAATTGATATGAAACTAAGACAGGGTTTATAAACAAATCCCGAGATTTATTAACCTCTGCTCAAAACTTAGAAAAGTAAACGAACGACTAATTTAACCAGGAGTTAACAGTTAGGTGGCAATATCTAACAAACAGTCAAACATAGAAACTGTTCTTAATGAGTTCTCATCCAAGCACAAACTTAAAGTGATAACTTCAAAAGTCTATGTGACTTATACAGTCATTAAGGAGAGACTTCCCCGAAACAACAATTCCTTCGAAATAAGGACAAATCTACCGATCCCATAGCTGAGAGATGCCTTGTTCGAAAAAATCACGAGGAAATAAAAGGAACTGACCTTTTGTCTGGAGGGTGGTCACTGCACATAACTCCCCAACTTGCCAGGGGTTAAATTCAAATGTGCATGCCACAATTCCTGAACAAAGTCACAAAGGTCTATCATTCCCAAAACGCTGAAGACATTAACTTTATCCAATCCTTTGAACTCGGATCACTCTGGTAATGCCCTCGCTCTCCGATACTGGACTGTAAGGGAAAAATAAACGCGCAACAAAAAAAAAACCAGTGGAGTCTCCACACCTCTGACCGGCAACAACAACGTTGCACAAAAATAAAAATGAGAACTGCGGCACAGACCACGGGCTTTGTTTAAATATTGTTTGGAACATGCCATCACGTGACATAACGTCACTCCACGGTCACGGGACAATTACATCATCCCACCGTCCTGTGTTCAAACTGTGAGTATGGAACAACATAATTACTTATGCATGTGTAATTGTTCAGCATGTCCTCTAATGGTTTGAAATCGTTCTATTAAAAATTTCTTAGTTATCACATTGTTTGAAATATGGGCTATCGGATAGGTTAACTCTCATCACAAATTTGAACGGAATGACTGTTATCTATGGTATAAGAAGAGCAGAGCACACTGGCTTGCCATTTTCTTTCATCCATTGCCATTAGACTCTTACTACTTTCCTGTTCAATTCCTTTGTTCTCTTAGCATTTCGTAAAATGATCATGAAGCAACAAGTTTTATGTTTCATTCTTGACTTGTGAAAGAACTTGGATCAAAAACATCAGAATCCAACATTATTGTGTCATAGTGAACCGCATCTGATCAATTACTAAAATGTGGCAAGCACACATAACGTGGTGGAACGTGGTGGATCATGCGGTGAATCGATTAAGCCTCCTACATGACTCGGTAAAAATATTTTAATTTTATTGGGATGGACATTCACTGCCTCTGCGACGGGGGGGTGGGGGGGGTCTTATTTTTTTTGCCAAGCTCAGCTTTCTAAACAGCTGATGATATTTCTGAAGATCAAAGAGTTGTTTTTGAGTAAGTTAAACTTTCAACCAGTTTTTTTTTATTTAGCTTCTGGTCATAAATGGGAGCTTAATGTAATTGGAAAGTAGTGATCACTTTGAAGTTGAAAAGCCAGCTTTGCAAACAAGCACTGTCTGTCTAACAAACAATGCTGGCTAAGTTATTTATTTTAAGGAAGCTTGCAGACCAGATGGATATTATTGGTTAGCCTATCTATAGCAGACTTCTTAATAAGTTGGAAAGTTTATGTATTCATGGGGTTAACTTCACAGCATACCTGAGAACTCTTGTTTCCAGAAATTTGTATAACACTTGTGTTGAAAGGCATCTAAAAGAATATCACATATTTGTGAAGTCATCCGAGTTGCAGAGAAATAGTATAAATTTAGAGAGTAGATCAGGCTTTTTAGGAATGGTCCAGGAACATCAAGAAGATGAAATAACTAGAATCCATTCCTCTGCCTTCAATTTCGGTGATGGACAACTGGTTTGTCTGTGGCACATGGGTACCTGTGTTTTACAAATCCTTTGTGTTTTAGAAATGGCTTGTGATTTGTAAATCTTTTATCAGGATGATTTCAGGAATGAAAGGGTTATCATACAAGGACGTTTGATGGCTCTGGATCCGTACTCACTGGAATTCAGAAGGATGACGGGGGAAATCTCATTGAAACCTTTCGAAAGTTGAAAGGCCTAGACAGAGTAGGTATGGAAAGGATGCTTCCCATAGTGCGAGAGTCTACAACAAGAGAGCACAGCCTCAGTATAGAGGGGTGTCCTTTCAAAACAGAGATGTGGAGAAATTGCTTTAGCCAAAGGGTGGTGAATTTGTGGAATTTGTTGTCACATGCAGCTGTGGAGGACAGGTCATTGGGTGTATTTAAGACAGAGATTGATAGGTTCTTGATTGGACATGGCATCAAAGGTTACGGGGAGAAAGCCAGGAGGTGGGGTTGAGGAGGAGAAGAAAAAAGGATCAGCCATGATTGAATGGCAGAGCAGACTCGATGGGCCAGATGGCCTAATTCTGCTCCTAAGTCTTATGGTCTTAAAGATACAAATTCTCTGATTTTTAAATCTGTTTTAAGAATGTTGCTTGGATTTAAATGTGTATCACTGAAATTGGAAATACAGTGTTTAAACTACTATATTAACAGGAGATATCTCCTTCTTGGTGGAGGGGGGGGGGCCATGGAGGATAAACAGAAGGGAGCTAATCTTTGAAGATTTGGTGGTTATACTACAACCTCTCTTAAGTGAGGGTACTGTAGTTATCTATGATCGGGTAGGGCTTAAGATCTTTCTTTGAGTTTAGAAATTTGTGATCAGAAAACCCAATACTGTCACATATTACTCCGTTGTCATTCTTGTTCTGTGCATACAGTACATTACCCTTTTAATAAACTTGACAACCATTTAAGGGTGCTGTATATGGCTGTGACAAAAAAAAAGAATGCAGCCATTCTTTACATTGTGCTCAGCAGTGATTATGCATAATTAATCATGAACAGAAGGGCGGAAATGAGCAGCGGTTACAGTAGCAATGATCAGAAAAGAGACTCTAGAATTTGATCCTGCAATCAGAATCAATTATAATAAGTAATCTGAAGTGGGTGACATCAACTTCATTGTACTTCACCATAAATGGAAAAGCATATCCATTTTATCATAGGATAGATTTTCCATCTCCTTTCCTGGGTGAAGTATTTAATTTGCAGGCATCAGCAATGACCCACAATATTTAATAATATGTTTTGATTGCTCCGAGTTCCTTGAGGATAACCTAAAATATGACAAATTACTTCAGTTCTTAATAAAGCATTCATCTTCACCTGCTTCAGCAATGATCTTCCTTCAATAAGTAATATAAAATCTTGACAAATGATAAATTAATTTGAAAGGAAAAGTCTGAACATTTTTATAATCAAGTACCATGTTCTTTTCTGATAGATGTGGAGACCTTTGCATTCTTTCTTTTTCTTTCTTTTCTTGCATCAACTTTGCTTTATCCCTCCAATTCTTCAATACTTTATAATCTCTGGAAACACGTAAACATCCATTTTATTCTATTAACTTTTGAAATAGAGAAAGCAAAAGAAACTAACTCTGGTCATAAATTATATCAACAAAAATAAACTATTGTCATGGAGCATGATGAGAAGTTAATTTAAATTATAATGGAAACAGACGAACTATATAATATTCTAAGCTGCAATAATCTAAGAAATAAAACTGAATATTTTTAGAACCAAAATCAATTAACATTTTATATGTAACATAAAGCTTAAAGGAAATTTTCAAAATCTTTAATTGACAATGACTGGATTCAGTTTGAGTTCTACCAAAGTCAGTCAGCTCCTGACCTCATGACTGCCTTGGTCTGAATATGGATAAAAGAGCTGAACTGCAGAGGAAAAGCAAAAATAACTTTCTTTGATAGTAATGTAGAATTTGACCAAGCATGCCATCAAAAAGCTCCGCTTAAACGGAAATCAATGGGAAACAGGGGGAAA
This sequence comes from Hypanus sabinus, assembly GCF_030144855.1. Taxonomy (NCBI): domain Eukaryota; kingdom Metazoa; phylum Chordata; class Chondrichthyes; order Myliobatiformes; family Dasyatidae; genus Hypanus; species Hypanus sabinus. The sequence continues at coordinate 44,920,126 of NC_082727.1, forward strand.
ACCCTGTAATGGTTGGAATCATAGCTAGCAAAAGGAAGACTTGAGGTCAATCATCTCAGCCATAGGTCATTTTTGCAGGAGAATCCCAGGCTTCAACTGCTTCATCAATAACCTTCCTTCAATAAGTAAGGATACATAATAATGATTGTACAATGTTCAGCACTATTTACTGCTCCTCAAACAATGAAGCAGTCAAGAAATCTGGCATGTCCTGTTTGATGCACCATGGAAGGCAACCTATTCGAATGCATCATGACTTGGTATGACAATTACTTTGCCTGTGACTGTAAGAAACTGCAGGGAATTGTGGACATAGCTTAGCACATCATGGAAACAAAATTCCCCTCCATGGACAGTGTCTACACTTTTCACTGCCTTGGTAAAGCAGTCAGTATAATCAAAGACCACACCCATTCCAGACATTCTCTCATTCCCCCACCCCCACAGTGTGGAAGATCATAAAAAGCCTGAAAACAATTACCACCAGGCTCAAGGACAGCTTCTATCCCAGTATTATTAGACTACTGAATAGTTCCCAAGTTGGATAAAATGGACTCTTAAGCTCACAATCAACCTCATAATGACCTTGCACTGCACTTTATCTGTAACTATAACATTTATTTTCTCCACTTTGTTATTATTTTAGCTTGTACTACATCAAAGCACTGTGGTAAAGAATTGATCTGAATGAATGGTATGCAAGACAAGTTTTCAATGTATCTCAGTATGTGACCAATTTATCCAAATACAGCAACACTTGGACTATTAGGTGCATGTAACATTTGTGCCATGCACACACCAGTCAATGATGATACCAACAAGTGAATTATCTAACTATAACCCAGTGATATTCAATGGCATTACTACAACTGAAAGCCTCTATCAGTATCTGGGGATTACCATTAACCAAAAACTGAACAGGAGTACCTATACATGTTATGTAACCACAAAAATAGGTCAGATGTAGTAATCCATAAGGCCAAAAGGTATAGGAGCAGAATTAGGCTATTTGGCTCATCAAGTCTGCTCTACCATTTCATCATGGCTGATCCAATTTTCCTCTCAGCACCAGTCTCCTGCCATCTCCCCATATTCCTTCATGTCCAGACTAATCAAGAATCTATCAATCTTTGCCTTAAATGTACATAAAGACTTGGCCTCCACAGCTGGCTGTGTCAAAGAGTATTCCACAGATTCACCACTCTCTGGCTTAAGAAATTCCTCCTCATCTCTGTTCTAAAAGGACACCCTCTATTCTGAGACTATGTCCTTTGGTTTTAGACTCTTCAGCCATAGGAAACATCCTCTCCACATCTACTCTATCAAAGCCTTTCACCATTCAATAAATTTTACTGAGGTCATCCCTCATCCTTCTGAATTCCAGTGAATACAGGCCCAGAGCCATCAAATGCTCTTCATTTGACAAGCCATTCAATCTTGGAATAATTTTCGTGAACCACCTTTGAACCCTCTCCAGTTTTGGCCCATCCTTTCTAAGGTAAGGGGCCCAAAACTGCTCACAATTCTTGATAGTGAAAGTATATACAGTTAAACAGGTAATGCATAGTAATGGGTCACACAGGACAGTTAAAACAAGCCCCTTAGGTGTGTGCTTCTCTCCAAGTTGCCTTAGTACTTCAAAATGGATTCAATTCAATATTAAAAACAGAAGATATTGGAGAAAAATTAGACCATTCAGTCTAAGAAGTCTGCTCAGCCATTTAGTCATGACAGATTTAGATTTTATTTTCTTGCCTTCTCCACATAACCTTAGACACCCTTACAAATCAATAATCTATCAACCTCCACTTTAAATATATTCAGTGACTTGGCCTGCACAACTGTCTGTGGTAATAAATTCCACAAATTTACCACACTCCGGCAAAAGATATTCCTCCTCATCTCTGCTCTAACGGGGCGTCCTTCTTTTTGAGGTTGAGCCTTCTCGTTGTAGACTCTCCCACGTGTGGGACACACACACACACACACACACACACACACACACACACACTATAATAGTTCTGCATTGTGCATTTGAATATTGATGTTGGCAAAGAAAAATGTTACTCACAATTTCCTCTGTTCAATATATGCTTGCTTTTCTTTGAGCTCCTTCAGTGCAGCTAGTCTAAGTTCTTCCTTTCTCTTGGCCTGAATGGACACATCATAAGCTTTTGACGCTGGAAATATTGTATTTGGATTAGAATCTTCCTTTCTGAAAAATATTATAAAAGACTACATTTTTATATGAAAAATTAAAAAAGATTATCTTCAAAAAAGAAAGGAATGCAAGAACAGATGTAGATCATTCCATTCCTTGAGCCTGTTCCACCTATCCAAAAAGATCAGGGTTGATTTCTATCTAAATGCTCTCTGTCCTTCCCGCCAAGGAGAAAAGGCCAAGTTCACTCAACCTATTCTCATAAGGCATGCTCCCCAATCCAGGCAACATCCTTGTCAATCTCCCCTGCCCCCTTTCTATGGTTTCCATGTCCATCCTGTAGTGAGGCGACCAGATTTGAGCATAGTACTCCAAGTGGTGTCTGACCAGGGTCCTATATAGCTGCAACATTACCTTTTGGTTCTTAAACTGAATCCCACAATTGATGAAGGCCAATATACCGTATGCCTTCTTAACCACAGAGTCAACTGCGTAGCGGCTTTGCGTGTCCTATGGACTCGGACCCCAAGATCCCTCTGAACCTCCACACTGCCAAGAGTCTTGCCATTATTGCTATGGTCTGTCATCATATTTGGCCTGCCAAAATGAACCACCTCATACTTATCTGGGTTGAACTCCATTTGACAGCCCTCCACACTATCCACAACACCCCAACCTTTGTGTTATCAGCAAATATACTAACCCAGCCCTCCACTTCCTCATCCAAGTCATTTATAAAAATCACAAAGGGGTCCCAGAACAGATCCCTGAGGCACACCACTGGTCACTGGCCTCCATGCAGAATATGACCTGTCCACAACCACCCTTTGCCTTCTGTGGGCAAGCCAGTTCTGGATCCACAAAGCAATGTCCCCTTGGATCCCATGCCTCCTTACTTTCTCAATAAGCCTTGTATGGGGTACCTTATCACATGCCTTGCTAAAATTCATATACACTACATCTACTGCTCTACCTTCATCAATGTGTTTAGTCATATCCTCAAAAAATTCAATCAGGCTTGTAAGGCACGACCTGCCCTTGCCAAAGCCATGCTGACTATTCCTAATCACACCTCTCCAAATGTTCATAAATCCTGCCTCTCAGGATCTTCTACATCAACTTATCAACTACTGAAGTAAGACTCACTGGTCTATATTTCCTGGGCTATCCCTATTCCCTTTCTTGAATAAGGGAACAACATCCACAACCCTCCAATCCTCCGGAACCTCCCCCGTCCCCATTGAAGATGTAAAGATCATTGCCAGAGGCTCAGAAATCTCCTCCCTCACCTGCCACAGTAGCCTTAGGTACATCTCATCCGGTCCTGGTGACTTATCCAACTTGATGCTTTCCAAAAAAGCTCCAGTACATGGTCTTCCATAACATCTACATGCTCAAGCTTTTCAGTCTACAGCAAGTCATCCCTACAATCACCAAGATCCTTTTCTGTTGTGAATACTGAAGCAAAGTATTCATTAAATACCTCTGCCATCTCCTCTGGTTCCAAACACACTTCTCCACTGTCACACTTGATTGGTCCTATTCTCTCATGTCTTATCCTCTTGCTCTTCACCTACTTGAAGAACACCTTAGGGTTTTCCTTAACCCTGTCTGCCAAGGCCTTCTCATGGCCCCTTCTGGTTCTCCTAATTTCATTCTTAAGCTCCTTCCTGTTAATAAATCTTTAAACTCTTCTTCTTGACTAGATTTACAAAGCCTTTGTACACCACGGTTCCTGTACCCTACCACCCTTTCCCTGTTTAACTGGAATGTACCTATGCAGAACCCCACGCAAATATCCCCTGAACATTTGCCGCATTTCTTCCATACGTTTCCCTGAAAACATCTGTCTCTAAATCATGTTTCCATGCCAGATAGCCTCATATTTCCCCTTACTCCAATTAAACATTTCCCTAACTTGTCTGTTCCACAGTAGCCTCTTCAATGCGATGGTAAAGGAGATAGAATTGTGACCACCATCTCCAAAATGCTCTCCCACTGAGAGACCTGACACCTGATCTGGTTCATTTCCCAATACCAGATCAAGTACAGCCTCTCCTTTTGTCGGCTTATCTACATATTGTGTCAGGAAACCTTCCTGAACACACCTAACAAACTCTACCCCATCTAAACCCTTTGCTCTAGGGAGATGCCAATCAATATTTAGGAAATTAAAATCTCCCACCACAACAACCCTTTTATTATTACACCTTTGCAGAATCTGTCAACCTATCTGCTCTTTGATATCCCTGTTACTATTGGGTGGTCTATAAAAAATACCCAGTAGAGTTATTGACCCCTTCCTGTTTCTAACATCCACCCACAGAGACTCCGTAGACAATCCCTCCATGACTTCCACCTTTACTACAGCCACAACACTATCTCTGTTCAACAGTGCCACGCTCCCAACTCTTTTGCCTCCCTCCCTGTCCTTTCTGAAACATCTAAAGCTTGGCACTTTAAGTAGCCATTCCAAGTCTCTGTAATGGCCACGACATCATAGCTCCAGGTGCTCATCCACACTCTAAGGTCATCCACTTTATTCACAATACTCCTTGCATTAAAATGGACACATCTCAAACCATCGGTCTGAGTGTATCCCTTCTCTATCACCTGCCTATCCTCCCTTTTGCTTTGTCTCCGAGCTTTCTCTATTTGTGAGCTAACCTCCCTTTCCTCTGTCACTTCAGTTCAGTTCCCATCCCCAGCAATTCTAGTTTAAACTCTTCCCAACAGCCTTTGCAAACCTCCCCACCAGGATATTGGTTCCCCTCAAATTCAAGTGCAACCTGTCCTTTTTTGTACATGTCACACCTGCCCCAGAAGAGGTCCCAATGATCCAGAATTCTGAATCCCTGCCCACTGCTCCAATCCTTCAGCCATACATTTATCTTCCACCTTATTCCATTCCTATACCCACTGTCACGTGGCACAGGCAGTAATTCTGAGATTACTACCTTTGAGGTCCTGCTTCTCAACTTCCTTCCTAACTCCCTGTAGACTGCTTTCAGGACCTCCTCCCTTTTCCTACTTATGTCGTTGGTACCAATATGTATCATGACCTCTGGCTGTTCTCCTTCCCACTTAAAGATATTGTGGGCACGATCAGAAATATCCCAGACCCTGGCACCTGGGAGGCAAACTACCATCCGCGTTTCTTTCCTGCATCCACATAATCACCTGTCTGACCCCTAACTATAGAGTCCCCTATCACTACTACCATCCTCTTTCTTTCCCTACCTTTCTAAGCCACAGGGCTAGACTCTGTGGCAGAGGTACAACCAGTGTTGCTTTCCCCATGTAGGCTGTCTCCCTCATCCGCACTCAAATAGCAGTACTTATTGTTAAGGGGGACAGCCACTGGGGTACTCTCTAGCACCTGCTCCTTGCCCTCCCCTCTCCTGACTATTACCCACTTATCTGTCTCCCCAGGCCCCAGAGTGACTGCCTGCATATAGCTCCTCTCTGTCACCTCCTCACTCTCTGTGTCAGATGGTCATCAAGCTGCATCACCAGTTCCCTAACGTGGTCCCCAAGGAGCTGCAGCTCGACACACCTGGTGCAGATGTGGCCATCCAGGGGGCTGGGAGTCTCCAGGACCTCCCAAATCCGACACTGAGCACAGAAAACTGGCCTCACACACATTCTTTCCACCTGTATTCTAATCAGATAACCTACCTCGCATCAACCCTTTATCGCTGAAGTTCCGTTGAGATGTCAATTCAAATCACCAGCCTGTCCACAAAAAAAGGGCTTTGATTACAAAAGCAACCCAAAACACAATATACTGCATGTGGGTTGACCTACTTAATTTTTATAACACAGGCGATGCCCATTTATCCCAATCTGCAACCCATGAAATTCCATCAGTCCTAGTCTCCCCCTACCTTATTTTTCTGTAGTCTGAAAGCATATTCCAGACCATAAGACATAGGAGTAGAATTCGGCCATTCAGTCTATCACATCTGTTCTGCCATTCCATCACGGCTGAATTATTATCCCTCTCAAACCCATTTTCCTGTCTTCCCCACATAACCTTTGACATATTGGCTAATCAAGAACCTATTAACCCCCACTTTAAATATATCTAATGACTTGGCATCCACAGCCATTAGTAGTAATGAATTCCACAGATTCACTACCCTCTGGCTAAATACATTCCTCATCTCTGTTCAAAATGGGTATCCCTCTGTCCTCTGGTCCTAGACTCCAGCACTACAGGAAACATCCTTGCTACATTCTCTCTAGGCCTTTCAATATATAATAGGTTTCAATGAGATCCCCCCAACTCACTCTTCTAAATTCCAGCGAGTACAGGGTCAGAGCCATCAAATGCTCCTCATACGTTAACCCCTTTGATTCCCAGAATCGTTCTTGTAAGCCTCCTCTAGACCCTCTCCAATTCCAGCATAACTTTTCTTACAACTACTCACAATACTCCAAGTTGTCTGATCAATGCTTTACAGAGCCTCAGTATTACATCCTTGCTTTTTTTCTTCTAGCTCTCTTGAAATGAATGTGAACATTACATTTGCCTTCCTTACCACCAACTCAACCTGCAAAGTAACCTTTAGGAAATCCTGATGAGGACTCCCAAGTCCTTTTCATTTTTATTTTTTAAATTTTCTCCCCATTTAGAAAATAGTCAACATCTTGGACACAACAGGTAGAGATGCTGTAAATCCAGACCAAAACACACAATGTATTAGAGGAGCTCAGCAGATCAGGCAGCGTCTATGGTTGGGAATAAGCAATCAATATTTTGAGCCAAGACCCCTTCATCAGGACTGGAAAGGAAGGGTGAAGAAGTCAGAATAAGAAGGCGAGGAGGGAAGGAAGTAGTACAAGGTGGTAGGTGATAGATGAAACTTGGAGAGGGGGGTGAAACAAAGAGATAGGAAGTTGATTGGTGGATGAGATAAAGGGATGGAGAAGGCAGAATCTGACAGGGGAGATCAGAAGTCCATGGAAGAAAGGAGAAAGAGAAGGGAAGGAACACCAGAGAGAGGTGATAGGCAGGTAAGAAGAGAATGTACGAGAGGGAAACAAGAATGGGGAATGGTGAATGGGGGGGGGGGGGTGAAATTACCAGAAGTTCATGAAATCAATGTTCATGCCATCACAGTTGGCAGCTACCCAGATGGAATATAAGGTGTTGCTTCTCTAACCTGAGTGTGGTCTCATTGTGGCAGTAGAGGAGGCCAAGGACACATATGTCGGAATGTGAAGAAATGGGTAGCCACCAGGAAATCCCACTTTTTGTGGCAGTTAGAGTGAAGGTGCTTGATGAAGCAGTCTCCCAATCTATCTCGGATCTCTCTGATACACAGGAGACTACACCAGGAGCACAGGATACAGTAGATGACCCCAACAGATTCACTGTTGAAGTGTTGTCTCATTTGAAAGACTGTTAGGGGCCCTGAATGGTAGTGAGGGAGGTGGTGTAGGGGCAGATGCGGCTCTTGTTCTGCTTGCAAGGAGAAGTGCAGGATGGGAGATCAGTGGGGACAAGGGAGTCGCATAGGAAGAGATCCCTATGGAGGGAAAGATGTGCTTGGTAGTGAGATCCCGTTGGAGATGGCGTAAGTTACAGAGAATTATGTGCTCGATGTGGAGATTTGTGTGGTTGTAGGTTAGGACAAGAGGAACCCCATCCCTAGTGTGGTGGTGGGAGGATGGAGTTAGAGCAGATGTGTGTGAAATGGAAGAGATGTGGGTGAAGCAGCGCTGATTTTGGAGGAAGGGAAGCCCCTTTCTTTGAAGGAGATCTCAATTTTTCTGGAATGAAAAGCTTCTTCCTGAGAACAGATGCAACATAGATGGAGGAACTGTGAAAAAGGAATGCTTTTTTAAAAAAAAAGGGTGGGAAGAGGTATAGTCAAGATAGCTGCAATAATCAGAGGGCTTATAAAAAATATTAGTAGATAGACTCTCCAGAGATAGAGACAGAGAGGTTGATAAAGGGAAGAGAGATGTCCTCTCTTTTGCTTTTACGTTGTCTTTGACTTCACTTGTCAGCCACAGTTGCACCATTGTGCCTTTAGGATACTTGCACATCTTTGGGATGCATCTCCCCTACATTTTATGAATTGCTCCCAAGAAGTCCAGCCACTGCTGTTCTGCTGTCATTCCTGCTAATGTCCCCTTCCAGTCAACTTTCAATTGTTCCTCTCTCTTGCCTCTGTAATACCCTTTACTCCACTGTACCATTGATACAACTGTCTTTATACTCTCCCTCTCAAACTGCAGGATGAATTCTATCATATTATGATCATTGGCTCCAAAGGATTCCTTTACCTTAAGCTCCCTAATCAAATCTGGTTCATTACACAACACCAAATCTAGAATTCTAGAATTGCACTACTTATTTAACTATTTTAACATACACACATTCTATTAGTATGCATTAGATTGTACTGCTGTTGCAAAGACAACAAATTTATGACATATGCTGATGATATTAAACCTGATTCACTAATGGACTCAACCTCACATTCTCAAAAAAGCTATTTTGTAGGCATTCCACAAATTCCATCTCTTGGGATTCAGCATCAACCTAATTTTCCCAATCTTCCTGCATATTGAAATCCCCATGACCCTAATAACATTGCACTTTTTACATGTCTTTTCTATCTTCCATTGCTACTGTTTGGAGGCCTGTATATAACTTCCATCAGCGTCTTTTTACCCTTGCAGTTTCTTAACTCTATCCATAAGGATTCTACATCTTCCGATCCTATGTCACTTCTTTCTAAGGGTTTAATTTTATTTCTTTTTACCAACAGAGTCACCCCACCCTGCCTACCTGCCTATCACTTTGATACAATATGTATCCTTGGATGTTAAACTTCCAATTGTGATCTTCTCTTAGCCACAATTCGGTGATGCCCACAATGCCAATCTCTATCTGTGCTGCAAGATCATTTACCTATTCCTATACTAGGTGCATTCATATATAACATGTTCAGTCCTGTATTCATCACCCTTTTCAATTTTGCTCCCATGTTATACTTTAACTCAGACTATAATCTTGCACCATCATCTGCCTGTTCATCCAGTCTACTTGTACACCAACTGTCCCATCCTCAGCCCAATCACTCCAGTTCCCATCCCCCAGTCACCCTAGATTAAAGCCTTGCCAACAGCTCTAGCAAACTTGCCAGAAAGGATATTGGTTCCCCGTCGGATTCAGGTGTTATCCATCTTTCTTGTGCAGGTCATATCTTGCCCAGGGAGATCCCAATAATTCAGAAATCTGAAACCCAGTCCCATGCACCAATTCCTCAGCTACACATTCATCTGCCAAACCATCCTAGTATTTTCAATGGTGTGTGAACAGGCAGAAATCCAAAGATTACGACCCTGGAGGCCTTGCTTTTCAACTTTCTACCTAACTTCCTACATTTTCTCTTCAGGACCTCCTCCTCACTCTTACCTGTGTTATTAATGCCAGTTGTTCTCAATCCTGACACCTGGGAGGCAACGCACTATCCAGGTGTCTCTTTCACGTCCACAGAATCTCCTATCTGTTCATCTAACAATGGAATGCCTTATTATCGCACTCCTCTTCTCCTCCACCCTGACCCTTCTGAGGGATAGAGCCAGATACAGTGCTAGAGACCTGACTGCTGTGGCTTTCCTCTGCTAGGTCATCCCCCCCTCAATAGTATTCAAAGTGGTACATCGATTGTTGAGGGGAACAGCCATAGAGGTACTCTGCACTAATTGCCTAGCTTCCTTTCCCCCTCCTGATGGTTACCTGTGTCCTGCACCTGGAGTGTCACTACCTCCCTGTATGTCCTGTCAATCAGCCCCTCAGCCTCCTGAATAATCCAGAGTTCATCCATTTCCAGCTTCAATTCCTTCAGACAATCTGAAAGAAGCTGCAGCTGGATGCACTTCTTGACACTGGACAGCTCCTTGCCTTCCCACATCCTTCAAGGGGAGCATTCCACCATCCTGCCTTACATCCCCCCTGTACTCTAACTGTGCAATAAGAAAAATAAAAATAAATTTTTAATGAAAAAAATCTACTTAGAGTCTATGTCTCTCCTTGCCTCCGCCTCTAAGAGCCAAAGCTCAAGTGCCTCACTTCAACACTGGTCAATTCATACAATGTTTACTCCACTTCAACCTAACTTCTTTTTATTGGCCCTTGCCTAATTTCAAGTGCCTCAGAAACTGTGGCGTACAAAATACCGATTGCCCCCCTCACCTATTTTGAACTCTCTCTCCTGTTTTGTCTTATTCAGGAATTGTGATGAACAGAATGTACAGAACTCTCTCTCTCGTATAACCAAACTCTGGGTCATCTTTGACTCCTTTTGCTAGGAACCTACTTCAAGGAGAAATCTATCAGCAGGCTTTTGGGTAGTGGGAAGAAACTAGAGCACCCAATGGACATCCACAGTCATGGAAAGTATTTGCAATTTATATTGATAGCATCTGAAATTTGGATAAAACTCAGTCACCAGAAACCATGAGGAAGCAAAGCTAACCATGTTACTAGTTATGTTACTAGTCATGATAAAGGAGGTATATCATGCCAGCTCTTCGGCATTTTGATTCACCTCAGAATGCTGGGCACAGTTGACACGAAACCTGCACCCCGGTCTTTTCTAGATTGGAGAAATCCTTCTCTTCTCTCTTCTTGTGCTAGTTTCTGTTTCAGTATTTTGAACTGTTGCCGCTCCTTCTCATTGGAGAAATCTAAACTTGATTCCGTTCGTGCATTCAGCTGCAGTTTTTCTATCACCGGCATTTCTAAGACAGGGAAAAGAACAGCTCAATAAATTTCAATAACATTCTATGTACTATGTGAAGTGACAGCATTGAAATAAGCAGAAATTAATTTTAAACTCTTGAACAATTAGTGTAAATGACAGAAGGAAAACAGTTCCTAACTTGCTGGAATGAATACAGTGTTATTAACATATATAACTTGATGGAAGTCCAAATACAAAAGCACTTCACTGGTACTTAAGGCAATCAAGTAATATGGGGATAAGGTATGGAAGTGAATTGAATCAGAATCAGTTTTAGTAACACTGGCATATGTAATGAAATTTGTTGTTTTACGGCAGCAGTACCTTGCGATACTTAATAATAAAAACTATATCTTAAAAAATAATTATAAAAAATTAAATAAGCTGTGCAATTGTGCAGATATTCCACCTTAATGACATAACAGCGTCTAATAACTCAGAAAGATAAAACTGGACAAAGTACCGCCTTGCTACCCAACTATTAAAGCTTCTTTTGTTATTCAGATGAATCTGAAGATGAAGGATGACTCACTTTCTACTCTAGGTCGGTAAAGCACTAGGTAAGTGCCTATGTGCCAATACTTTTATAATAGGCTGCCCATTGCACATCTACCACACACCCTAAACAGATTGAATGGCATGACGACCAATACAATATGAGATTATATTTAATTGAACAGACTCAGTACTTACATTTATGTGGACACAGACTGTAAGCATTCTCAGATCAATTTTGATCTCATAGACACACACTCTTATCCACAACTTCTTCCTTGGTCTTCCTTCACTAATTTTCTACCACCTTCAATTCCTCCTTCCTCTAATTGTCTTTTGTCTTCCTCCATTCTACTCCTTTCTCTTCACTCACCACCTCTTTCTTTTTCTGAAGGACATGTTACTGCAGGTGTGGTTGGTCAGTGAACTTGATTCTATTAGGACAAATGACAGTCTGCATCTCATTGACAGTGAGAAAGAGGAGAAAGAACTGCCCTATAATAAGAGGAAAACTTTATATTCTGTAATTGACTTACATCTGTGGTTAAGTAATACATCAATTGTTCATTTCTTTCTATTGATGCTGCCTGACCTGGTGAGTTCCTCCAGCACTGTGTGTTTTATTCAAGACTTCCAGTGTCTGCAGAGTTTCATGACAAGGTTTTTTTTAAAACAAATACTTCATTTCTCTTTCTAATGAGTACCACAGCTTTAAGAGTTTTGCAAAAATTTGGCTGGCTCGAAACCCTCTCCACACGGAAATATTTGGGTTAACGCAAGCTTTTCAACTGATATCACTGCTATGGAAATAAAGCTCAACTTACAAAATATATTACCTGATGATATTTAGAAAAGAGACTTTCAAAGCTGACATGAAAATGTACGAAGACAATTGTTTACCCAAGCCAACAATCAACAGCATTTTGCGCAGCTGTCAGGATGTTAGATTATCATGGGAAATCAAAAAATAGCAGGAGCAGGCAATTTGGGTCTTTTAGTTTGTTCCACCATTCAATACAATCATAGCTGATAATCTGTCTCAATAGCATTTTCTACTCTCTCTCTCCCTTCCCCCATGTTCTTTGATACTTTTTGAGCCCAGGCATCTATCATTCCTAAATTTCTTATTTTGTGATTTGAGACTATCGTATCATTTATCGGAACCATCCTTCCTGCTTCTAGTCTGGTTAATCCTGTAAGAATATTGTGTTTCAAATAAATTTTCTCAATTAGATTACACTCAGTGGTCACATTATTCTGTGCACCTGCTTATTAATACAAGTACCTAACCAGTGGCAGCAACTCAATGCATACGGACATAGTCAAGAGGTACATTTATTGTTCAGACCAAATATCAGAATGGGGAAGAAATATGATTTAAATGACATTGACCATAGAATTATTGTTGGTGTCAGACAGGGTGGTTTGACCATCTCAGAAGCTGCTCAACTCCTGGAAGTTTCACGCACAGCATGCTCTCTCGAGTTTACTCTAGAGTTTGGTGTGCAAAACAAGAAACATCCAGTGAGCGGCAGCTCTATGGGTGAAAGTGTCTTGTTAATCAGAGTGGCCAGAGGAGAGTCGTCAGACTAGTTCAAGCTGACAGGAAGGCAACAGTAATTCAGCTAACCATGCATCACCGCAGTGGTGTGCAGAAAAGCATCTCTGAATGCACACATCAAACTTAGAAGTAGATGGGCTACGATAGCAGAAGACCAGAAACATACACTCACCACAAAAGTCAGAAGGATCAAACAAAAGCTCTAAAATTCTCTTGATGTTATCATATAAATATTTATTCAAGTTAGCTTTACAGTTTTCCACTCCATTTCCACGTTTTAGCCTTCTATGGTAGCTGATGAAGAGCAGTTAGGTGGTGGCGATGGTGGTATGTAATTGAAGAATAAGTTAAGCAGCGAAGCACAACAAGAAACATATCTTTGTCATCTGGATTCCTTCATTATTGCTCTTGCGGCCATATTTTCCTCTTATCTATTTTAACTCATCATCACTCGCCATAGGTTGTATGAAGACACAACTACTCTTCTGAAGGTAGAACCTCTTCAGCATTTTTGCTACAATCCTTATGTGTTTACCAACAGAATTCATTTCTTAAAGGATATCCCCTTGATAAAAGAGGGAGTGGGAAACATATTTTTATTCATTTCAGCTTGAAATATTTTAGGGGTAATTTGACCCCACTTGCCAACTTCCAGGAGGCAGAGCTTCTGAATTGGTCAAATCCATATTTAATTGAACAGTGATTCATGATAGTTTAAGCTTAGAGAATGTTTCTATCTGCAGATTGGCAGAAATCAATTCAGTGAGATGTAGGCAATGAATATTGTTCATTGTCAACCATTAGTGTTTCAAGTGACCTTACAACACCTGCAAAGCTCTACTGCTTGGGTTGAAGTCAGAACTGAAACTGTCAACTCCCAATTCCCTCTCCAAAGCCCACTTTAGACAACATGTATGCATACGTTCAATATTCTGTCACAGAATTTCTTCTGATCCAATACGATGAGACACATGTCCATCCCATCTCCTCTCTTGTGTCTCACACAGTGGCAATAGTTTCCCTGAGCAGCACAACACACTATAATTTTCCTGCTACCATATGAATCCCCTGAGCGCTCTGGACTCAATTAGCATTGGACAGAAACTTGTAATCCACATTGAATAGTGAGATGGTCACTAATTTCTGATGCCCTCCCTCTCCCTCTTCTGCAGTTGATGAGGATGATGATGCACTTCTTCAAGATTCTGGCATGCTGCAAACTAGAATAATAGCCTTACACACTTTCTGGAGGTCCAGTTCTATAGAGCCCAGTACAAATTAGCTGGTAAGCTGTCAATTCCTGGAGTGTCATTTACCTCCTGATTCCATGGTCTGTCCGGTCTCTCCCACTCCATGTTACTCATGGGGGTTGATTTTGAAAGACCAGTGATTGCTTCAAAATAAAAATACAACACACAGGAAACATGGCACTGAAAGCAGCACAGAAAGGCCCTTGCAAAGAGCACAGATGCTTAATACAAGCACCAGAATACATACTGGTGAAAATAATGAGGTTATGCCATAGCAAGAATGCTTCTGAGCAATACTTAGGATATAGTAGTAATGTCAGATTTAAATAATTTGGCTGTCATAGGAGCATAACAACCACCCGCATCCAAGACCATTCATCAAAATTAATTGCATTTTTCTTGTCATTAGCATTTTTGAAAACAGACTTGGTATAAAGCTGCAGCTATCAACTCAAATAGGAGTCTGAAGGAAAGAGATGATTAACATTAAATCTCTTTGGTCTGAATTTCATTTTAGGCATAACATTCATGGAGAGGTGTTTTTTTAAATATAAGTTATTAAATTAATATAAATAGGTTACAATTGTCAAAATTATCTTTCAATACTATGAAGACAATGGAATGAATGAAAATGAATGAAACCAAGGCTGAAATAAAATTACATGGTGTATTTGGCAATTAGAAATACAGATAGTTAAAAATTCAAATTACACAGTATCTGAGTTTTGAGCTTCTGGCTACTGGTGTTGTATGATCCCTTAATTTGAATTTTTCAACTCACTGCTAACAATCATTTTGCTCCACACTTCACTGACAGACTTTCTAGGTCGAATTCCCCTGTCAACCTTTCTCCTGTATTCGTCATAGATAATTTGTGCCTCTTGCTGCAATGTAGTAGCAATTCCTGTTCAAAATTGAAACAAATAACCTTCTATTAAAGTTGATATATAAAACAACATTACCTTAGCCAACTCCATTTACACAAAATCAATTTTAACGTCATGACAATTTTAGTACCATATCCAAAATTAAAAATAGGTAGATGTGGAATACTGATAATTAATATGCTTTATTAACTGTACATGGCATGATAAATATGTAGGGCTTTCAGTACCATTAACTGTGGTGTTAACCGGTCAGGCTAACAAAATGGCTTCTCTGTATTGCTATAATGAAATTGCTTCTCTGTAATGTTACTTAATGCTGTAATGGGTTTCTGTGGCTAGGATGTTTGGGTTATAACTGAGGGGGGAACTAACCAATGGAGAATTGTTACACTACCTTGTCCGTGTGAGCTGAGCGGGAGTTCGTGGTCTTTTTCGAGAGGCAAGCAAGGAGGACGGACATGTGAGGAGCGGACAGTGGTTCCAAGGCAGCAGATACTGGACGTCGTTGGTTTGGACAGTGGCCAAACGCTTGGAAGGTCGTTGTGGATGGAACTGGGGGTGTGAGCTCCAACATATTAAAATATTATGTGCACAAACTAATAAACTTACTGATTTGGTACCTTTAGGTCATCTGTTTCTACCATCCCATCACTAAGATATAACTATTAAGTTGCAATTATTTACTAGCCTTTGGTGCATTGTTTGATATTTGTGTTGCGAGCGTGTACTGGGAGACATTACACTGTATCTACACCAAAGTATTGCACTGTTGGCGGGGCGAGGGCGGTTCACCCTAGGCGTATGGGGGTAAATTGGGGGCACAGGCATTACAATAAACAAAATTTCACACAAATTTCCACAGCAACAATTTCAAATGTACTAATGACATCAAAGACTCATTTTCTTCCATAATTATTACGCAATTTGTACCAAGAAAACAATTTAATTTGCTATCACTTTTCTCACATTATTAATGCAATTTTCAGAAGAAATATTTATGTAAATATTTAAGTAATTTATCTCAGTTATCCAGACATGATAAAAGAAGATTTTGATTGTATTTGATCAAGCTTAGTGTTACCTTATTTATTATTCCAGTGAACATTTTGTGACAGGTCTAACATAGCATAGGATCCATCGACAGATACTGAGTACTGGGAAATCTCAACAAGCTCAAACTCCATCATTAGTCAAAATTTGTCAGCAGGTTTGAAATTTCGGCACAAAACTATCAATACTGCTTGTAGTTGCAGGAACGCCATGGAACTGACAGCACCTACCAGAAAGACTCAGCCCAGTGATACTGAGATACATCCTAGGACGGGGGTCGGCAACCCGCGGCTCCGGAGCCACATGCGGCTCTTTTACCTCTGTGCTGCGGCTCCCTGTTGCTTTGGGAAATAATTGGTCTTTTGCAGCATCCGCGCCCATGGGGGCCAGGTTGAGGGAGGCTTAAAAGCAAGGCTGTTTAGTTTGAATAAAGTTATTCGACTGCAGTTTACTGACTGCGTGAGCACACCGCTACAACGTGTTTTTATCGCTATTAATATACGTCACCACTGCCAATACCTGACACCCGTCAGTGCGCGATTTCTTTAATTTTTCGATCCAAGGTAGGCCAACTATGGAGAATTCTAAAAAAAAGAAAAGTGACTGAAGAAAACAGAACGTTTAATGATACGTGGACAGATTCATTTGCTTTCACTGCTGACAAGACTGGTTTACCGGTATGCTTAATATGCAATGAGAAACTAGCAAACAACAAAAAGTCAAATGTTGCAAAGCATTTCTAGAATAAACACGCAGCCTTTGCTCAAAAATATCTGGATGGAGATGAGAGAAAAAAAGCCGTATCGGAACTGATGCGGAAGGTTGATCTGAGCAAAAATCATTTCAAGCAATGGATGAAGTCCGGAAAACCAACGACATACGCTAGTTATATTGCCGCTTAGGAAATAGTCAGGCACGGGAAGCAGTTTACAGATGGTGAATATATAAAAGAATCTTTCATTAAGATTTCAGAACATCTATTCACGGACTTTAAAAACAAGAGTGAAATTGTGCAGAAAATCAGGGATATGCCCCTCTCTGTAAAGACTGTCAAAGACAGAACCATAAAAATGGCAGAAGACATCACAAGACAGCAAATTAAAGACATCAATTCAGCTGTGGCCTACTCGATTGCCTGTGACGAGTCTAAGGACAAAGGTGATATTGAACAAATAGCGTTGTTCTGCCGGTATGTAAACTCTGCCGGGCCACGGGAAGAACTGATTGAGTTGATACCTCTAAAAGACCAAACATGGGGGGCGGACATCTGTGAGGCTGTCTTGAATTGTTTAAGAGCCAAAGGAATAAACCCACCTGGTGTCAGTAGCTACTGATGGGGGCACCGAATATGACGGGAACGCACAAGGGAATTATGGCTTTTCTGCAGAAGTCGCTGGACAGAAAGCTGCTGATTTTTCACTGCATCTTGCACCAAGAGGCACTGTGCGCTCAAACATTTCCTCCGGAATGCACAGAAGTAATGGATGTTGTCATTCAGATTGTCAATAAAATAATGGCAAAAAGTTTAAATCACCGTCAATTCCGTTTGTTACTGGACGAGCTGGAAAGCGCATATTCTGATCTCCTGCTGCACAACAAAGTCCGGTGGCTGTCCAGAGGGGAGGTGCTGAAACGCTTTGTCGCGTGTCTGGAAGAAGTGAAAACTTTCCTGGGCAGCAAAGGGCTGGAAAAGCTACACTTCATGGTAGACACGACAGCGCACCTGAACACGCTGAACACAGCTCTTCAGGGGAAAGGACGTACAGCCCTACACATGTTGGAGGATGTTTTGGCATTCGAGCGCAAGTTGACAGTGCTTGCCAGAGATTGACAGAAAGGCACTTTGTCTCACTTCCCCAATTTGAGAGAGTTCAAACAAGGTCACGACATGATAAATTCGGAGTATTTACATTCTGCAATCATCGCAATGCAAACATCGTTTGGGAAACGCTTCTGTGAGTTCAGAGAGGAAAAAAAACACATTATCCTTCCCGGTCACTCCCCCAAGCATCGATTCATCTCTACTGAATACGACTGCATTGGCAGGTGTGAGTAAACCTGATCTTGAGATGGAACTGGCCGAAATAGCCGACAAAGACATACGGGTGTCCAAGTTTAGACGCTTGACAGCAGACCTTGAAGATGTTGCCCGTCAGAAGGCCGTTCTTGCTCAGAATCACAAATGGAGTGATATTGAAAACCTCCCTAAACCGGACAAACTTGTGTTCGAAACATGGAATGCTATCCCCGACATTTATGTAAACATTAAAAAGTATGCGCTTGGAGTCCTGTCGATCTTTGGATCCACATATGTATGTGAGCAGGTGTTCTCCAACATGAACTTTATTAAAAACAAACATCGTGCACACCTCACAGATGACAGCTTGCGATTCTGTGTAAAGATGAAGGTGACGTCATACAGCCCTGATGTGCAGATGCTGTGCGCTGAGGTCCAGGAGCAGAAATCCCATTAACCAAGTATGATACATATTTTAATTGCCTATTATTTTAGGAATATTCATATTTTTTCATTGTTTAGTGAAATAGTCCTTTTATTTTTCAGGTTGACAGCTGGCTGATGTTATTTTTGGTTTGCTGCTGGCGGAAAATTTAAGTTCAGCGTTTTTCATAAATACAAGAAGAACTCAAATAGACATTGAGTATTTTAGTTAAAAGTAACCTTCAACCCAATGTCTTTTTTTTGGAGTTCAAAATGTTTTTGTTGCATGCAGAAATGTAATTTCGTTTTCTCTGCAGGAGTTCATCAATTTCATAAATGCAACACATTATAGTTTGTTTATACATAGCATAAAGGCAAAAAAAACGTTGTATGCAGTGTTATTTCATTTTAAATGTCAAACAGGTTTTGCGGCTCCCAGTGTTTTCTTTTCTGTGGGAAACGGGTCCAAGTGGCTCTTTCAGTGGTAAAGGTTGCTGACCCCTGTCCTAGGAGACTGGGGCACATCATCAGTGATGCAACCAGGGTGTCATCATGTTATATATCAAAAACGAAAGGAGAGGTTAAATTGTGTGCTGTTTAAGATCAGGTTAATATACTTTATCCATATAATGTGTTGATAATGATGTAGAGTTTGTGCAATGTCATGTTGTCTAGCATACTGGGACATACGCAGAATGCCAGTTTATTCATAGAAAGGAAAAGAAAAAAAGATGATGTTTAATTCACTATTCTAAAATTCTTTTGACATAATGTCTAATAAATTTCCTGGGTATTGTTATGTACTTCTGAACTTTAGGATATCTTTTATAAAACCTGGAAAAATTACAAAAAAATTCAAGTGTTTCAGGTGATATAATCTTTTATAACAAAAGATTAATTTTATTGTTTTGTGTGATGCTGTGAATTGAGGTTCAATTCATTTTATCTTCTACTTGAGAAATAAAAGCCAAAGATGTGGGATATATGGCCAGTTTGAAGTTACTTTCTGGCCTGTCAGCAATACAATAGTGAAGGACAAGGGCACCTTGATTAAAAGTACAGTGTTTTGGGTTACCTAGAAAATGATGGGAAAAAAAAAAATTAGCTTCCTGGGAACAACCTAAAAGACAATTTGGGGGAGGATGGAGGCTTTTTCTTAATTCTTTTAGAAAGATTGGTTGGATTGTTATAATAAGATATTCCTGTAAATTGTGTTGTATGGCTCTAAGTAATGGCAAGAGACATGGTTAATACTAAAACCTTGACAACCCTGAGTTGTCTTCCATCAACTTTGCAATCACACAGTACAGAGACTCCTCAAGTGCTTCTTTGAATACTGGACGAACACTGTTTTCTACACATATCATGCAGCTACTTCACCACCACAACATTTCAGATTCGATTTTTTCGATCTGCAGCTTTCAGTTGCCATTCACAGATACCACTGTCCCATTACCCAGAGGTTGCTCAATTCACATGTGCGTTAGGTTTCTCATTTTGAGATATACAAGTCCTCCTGGACCATGCATGCTATAAAATGATGAACTACTTATTGAACAGCATGTGCAGAGGTTACTTGAAAACAAACCAAAATCACTTAGAGACTAAACACAGGGGCTAACACTGCATGACACGCTATCCACAATAATGAACTTCTAAGTTGAAGAAAGTATATTTGGTCCTTTATTAAGAAACCAACAAAGATGAACAATCTTGGAGTGTCTAGCATATTTGTAGATGTGAACTTCTCACTATTCAGGACATTTATAAAGACAGGTGTATATAAAGGGCCTGGAAGATCATTGGGAACCCAAGTCACCCCAACCACAAAGTGTTCCAGCTGCTACCATCTGGGAAATAGTACTGCAGTACAAAGTTCAGGAGCAACAGGGTCTGGAGACAGCTTCTTCCACCAGGCCATCATGCTGATACAATTGTATGTCCTGTTGTACATACTATTTATTATAAATTATTATAATTTGCACATTGCACATTTAGACAGAGATGTAACAAAGATTTTTACTCCTCATGTATAAGAAAGATGCAAGTAATAAAGTAAATTCAATAAAACTATCAAAACTAAAACTTGTGATATAACAAAATAAGTAGTCTAATAACAATATAATACCAATCTAGCAGTAACGTTAATGGTCAACAAAAAATATCTTTCTGGCAGCTTCTTTGGCACTAAACTAAACTGAACATAGACAAAGCATGAATACATAACTATATTCATTTGCTTCTATCATGCTCCAACCTATGTGATGAATTATCCATAACAAATGCACAACACAAAATATAGACAACCCCTAACTATTACACTATAATAATTTCAACAACATACTACTAAAAAGGAGACATGAAATCTCCATAGATAAACATCTTACTATTCATGCAAATGTCCTCTCTCTTCCACTTAAATTATGCAACAATCATCTAGGCCGGAGGTTACAACCACTTAGCCCAGTACAGAGTAATTTTTACCACTACTCTGTCATCAAAATCATGAAGCTTCTAGAGCTGTAGCTACCAACACTCTGTTTCCTGTAGATGACGACAGATCATGGTTATCAGCCTGTTCGGACAGCTGTTCTTGATACGCATCTGTCACACAAATCCTCTTCTGTCTGGTAAGACTTGAATTACTTTTCCCAGGATCCATGAGTTTTGAGGCACTATTTTGTCAACTCTAAGCATAACGTCTCCTTGGTGGAAATTGAGTTTATACCTATCTCTGATGTTCCTGCAGCCGTGGTATATATTCCTTGACCCACTGTTACCAAAACAAGTTTGACATGTATTAGACTCGTTTCCATCTACAACAAGCATAAACATCTTCCTTTTGGAACTCTCCTGGTGGTAAGGATGGTGAAGTCTTCAGAAGCAAATGATGGTTGGGTGTTAATGCTTCCAAATCACCAGGATCAGAATGTGCTTTATATTTGGACCATTGATAATAGCATTTACTTCAAAAGGAACTGTGTGAAAACTCCCTTTGTCAAAATTCTGTACCTTCATGGTGGAATTGAGGACTTTTCACACAGACCTGATCAAACTCTTCCATGTTCCTCCATGGTGTGAGAATTCATTTGGGTATATCTTTTTTTGGCAAAACCCAATGATCTCTATTTCAGCCTGACAAAGGGTCTTGGCCCAAAACGGTGACAGTGCTTCTTCCTATAGATGCTGCCTGGCCTGCTGCGTTCCACCAGCATTTTGTGTGTGTTGCTTCTATTTCAGCCTTTCTGAGTTCCTTCACTGAGACACAAACTCTGCTATTCTGAACCTTGGCTTTCTCAATAACAGTACCTTGTTATTCTTCATCCAAGTCGGACTGAGGAAGCGTGATGTTCAATTGTTTCCCCTTCTGACTAAGAATCAAGAGCAGGATCTTAAACCTAAGAATCCAGGTCTCTGTGTTCCTCAAATGAGCCTAATATGAGATGTGATGGATTATACGCATTAGTGCATATACCTCCTCTTCAAGCTGCATGACATTCATTGTAACATCTTGTGGCTTCTGAATCATTTAGCATAATTTTTCCAGAACAATCAGGATTCATAGGTCATTCACTTTCAGGTTGAAGATGATACTGGGACCCTGTTACTCATGTCTCATTCTTCAGGAATGCTTTCACCTTCCACCCTCTAGAGACCACATCTGCTGGATGCTTGTGAGACCTCAAGAATTTTGAAATTCTTAGCAATTGTAATGCCCTGGTTAAGATTTCCACTGCTAATCTGTCAGGTATTTCATTTAGAAGCTTTCTGTAAAAGCAGTGTGCCCTGTTGGTATAGAATGTTTTGATTTCGGTTAGATGAGGGACGATGATGCTCAACTTAGGAATGTCGCGTCAGCTAATTAGGATGGCGGAATTTGGAGAAGGTTCTAAAGTGAGCTGGGTGGAGAGAGACTTGTGATGAACACAGGTGGGGCTCATGGTCTTTTGGCAGGATGTATGGAAAAGAGATCGGGAGAGATGGCAGTAGGATTCAATCTGACGGGAAGACATAATTGGAAAGAGTGCTTCGTGAGATAAAGGAGTCCAAGATGGGAAGCTCTACTGGTGATTGGTGATGAGAATTCAGAGCCATGAGTAACAGTTATACCCAGCTTTTGGAAGATACAAGCTCCAAGGTCATGCGCACATTTAGACAGGTTTAACTGTAATGGACACTTATTTCTTTATTTTCTTTCTTTTATCAAACAGTTATTAAAGCTGGAATTAGTAAATATACTTTTGCCATAATTTTATGCGGTATGTGATTTGATATTTCATGCTGACCGAGAATTCCGTATGGACAGTATTTATACAGCATTCCCTCAAATCGGAGTCCCATTAATCAGAACATCCTAACTTTCCTGTTTGGTAGTACCCCAAATCATACTGATCCTAGACAAATATTGCTTATGAAAAGAAGCCTTCATGCTGCTGAGTCCACTATCAACCCAAGTTTGTATGAGACCAGTGAGAGGGCTACATAATGAAGGTCGGGAACCTGGAACTTTCATTCTTGACGTACTTTAGCAGAGAAGTACTATCAGTCCAAAAAGCTGAGTCTTGAAGCTGCATATGCAACTCAATCCTCTAAAATGAGTTCATGTGGCTTGGCATCATAGCACCAATGAGCTCCATACAAGAGATGAAAACTAAATTCAGTAGAGCTACCTTCAGCTTTCCCATGATAAAAACAGTGTGAACATGTGTTGTGCAGGAATAGGCAGGTCACTGCTCCATAGCCATCTTTGCTTGTGTTTGTAAAGTGGTGTAACTGAGCAGCAGTAATTTCTTCAGAATCCTAAGGTTTCAAACATCTAACAACCTTGAAGTCTTCCAATTGGCAGAGTTCTTCCAGCCAGCTTGTCCACTCATGAGAAACTCATGTTCATATAATGTCATTTCAGCCAAGCCCTCTTTTACATAGATCTTGTAAAATCTTCTTAGCAGATAGCACCACTGGACTCACAATTCCTAAAAGTTCATGGATGGAACTAACTGTTGGAGAGGATCCTCTTCTGGTGAGTGGACAATCTTAGATTATGATCTTAAATTTTAAAGTATTAGACTGAATGCACCATTGCACAACCAGTACTTTCTCCACCAAAGGGATATCTTGATCCAAATTCTTCAAGTCTTTTGCTTATTGCTCTTCTGGTATCACAGATAGCACACCTTGTCCGTTGCTTATCCACTTTGTGAGTCAAAAAGGGCCTTTAGCACAAATGGATACAGGTCATGATAGAGAGACGCTGCTTCTTCCTCAGAGGACACCGACAAAGATAGTAATTTACATAGAAGCAATGCAAAACCTTATCCACCATCTCGTGACTGAACTGTTCTTCATTGTCTTCTGCATATTTTGCAGGAGTGAAATTGGCACAGCTCAATAACGAAGTTGCTCCAAAGAGATGTACCACTATTCTAAAATCCACTACATCTTGGATGAGGTCACTATCAGGCCACAACAGAAACCTCATTAGATCTGCATCTTCCACTGGTATTTTAACTTGATGAAACATTAATTCAATACGTGCCATGATAACCACCAGATCTTTTCTGAATTTATTTATGACTCCAATCAGAGAGCTAGTAAGATCTGGTCTCTGTAAAAGCTGAGCATTAAGTGATATTCCCTGAAAAGTCACTCCACAGTTAAACACAAAACAAAGTTTCTCTTTTCTGCAGGAGGTAAACACCATGATGTGGAATATACCAAACCTTCCCGTCACTGTGATCCAGATCGTCTGCTGGCACTGCTTCGTCGTAACCTTTGGAGACAACATCCTTCACGAAAGTTGTGTAGTCAGTGTGAAATGACAAATCGTTCTTCAACCTTTTCCTTACATTTACAGCGCGCTGCTCAGCAAGCTTTTTATGTTATACATGTTAACTTCCTTCTTTCTAAAAGTAAACTAATCTGGTTGTAACCATCGACCACTTTTGCAAAGTTTGCAACTAACTCCATGAACTTACTCACTTCTCCTGACAAACCAGGTTGTTCATCCTGACTGCATTCAGGTAAGTCTGCCTTGAACTGCCACTGCCAAAGCTCATCCAAGTTCAAAACTGAGATCCTGTTAATCAGTTCAGGTTGAGCACAGTTTCTTCCTTCACCATTGTCTCTTTTCAGTAGTCCATTCACAGTCCAACCCAACATTGTTCTGATTGCATAGGGTCCATCATTAACTCTGCAAATCACTTGCATTTGCTCCAATATTTTATGCATATTTCAAGTCAAGTCACATTTTATTTAGTTTAAAATCATGATCTCCAGCCCCTGTAAGGTCATTAGATACCAGTGCACTACTCACTGCTGTGTCTGATTCTTTCGTGGCTTTTCAGTTCTGCACCCTTTTCATCAGAGTGAATATGAAATAGGCTGAGATGTCTGCCACTGCATACCTTTCATGAAAGACACGTCCTTATTGATGTGTTCTGTACACAAGCAACCAAAGCAGACACAATTTTCCTTTGAGGGGCAATCTTCTCACTATTCTCCAGCTGAAGGCACAAATCCAATGCATGTTCACCCTTTCAGAACAGACAAACTCATTTGGCTGACGAGATCTTCTCTCTTCTATTAGTTCCAGGTTCAATTTTAGCTTTACTTCTAACAGTGGTCACAGTAGTGGCAGAACTGCTTCCTTTAGTCTTCGAACAAAGTTCTGCCTGAGCATTGTTCATGCTGTTGCTTATTGCTGGTGATGGAGCATCTTGTATACGTGCAAATATTGCATGTAAAGCAATCTTTAATTGCCTTTCAATAAAATCAACAATGTCAGTGAAATTAATTTTACATTTGTACCTTCCTTACAGTTCACAGACCAACATTCTTCATTTCTCCTGAAACATACTGGGCAATTTCTTTAAGACAAGCAACATACTGGCAGGCATGTCCAATCTTCACATGTACTGCACTTCTTCCATGACATTACAGCATCCTCTAAGAAAAAGACTCTAGTCTTGAGAACTTTCACATTTAACAGATTTGACAGGCACCCATGAAAGAGCCTTTTGCATGTTGGCAGATGCAATTTTCTGTTCATTACCAAAATGTTCCTGTAGTAAAACCATGGCCATTAGATATGCTTTCTTCTGGACGACATGCTGGCAGCTTCTGACAAGTTATCAAGGGAACCCCGTGTGTTGTTCAAGGAATTAGAGGCAGTCACTATAGCTATCAATTTTACTTCAACACTATTTTCAAAAGTCTTTATGAATGCATGATACTGCAATGGATCACCAAAGATTTGAATCTTCCTTTTAGGCAACAATGTTGTATTATTGTGTAGATGTGTTATTGTTGTACCAAAAAGGTTTTAGTGGCCAAACCACACTAAAAACCAAAACAATTGTTGCTGCTGACGACCCAGCAGATTTGTCACATTTGCATGATGTACCATCACTCCAATAATGATTGCTCCGAAAGTCAAGAATATGTATTCGATCCTTCATTAGCAATTAGCAAATATACAATCTTGAAGCAATGAAACTTAAGCATATCCAAGTGAATGCTAAGTGTAATTGAGAGTTACTGAGTGGACAGCAAATGATACGACATCTGTTAGTCCCCAGCTGCTACAAACTGCAATAAACAAAGCACAGCTATGAGTCCTAACGAAGGGTCTCGGCCTGAAACGTTGACAGCGCTTCTCCCTATAGATGCTGCCTGGCCTGCTGTATTCCACCAGCATTTTGTGACAGCTATGAAAACTTATTTCCTTCACTTTTACCACACCTCCACTCATGTGACTAGCTATACAATGATAGAGAACAGATACATGACTCCTACATTCCAGCCCACTAATTATACAAGAAAAATTACAACTACATGCTACCACGACACAGGGGACATGAAATCTCAACATTTACACAAGTGTCCTGTTTTGTTAAGCAGTCTGTCCTGGATTGTGATCTTTTCCTGACATACCAGGTTGTTTCTTTTGACTGCATTCTGATAAGTCTGTCTTGAATGGCTGTTGTCAAAGCTCATTTAAGCTCAAAACTGAAATCCTGTTAACTGTCAGTTCTGGCCAAACATCAGCTCTTCCAGCATCACAGTCCCCTTTCAATGGTTTATTAAGAATCCAACTCAGCATTATTCTGATTGTATAGGGTCCATCATTAACACTGCAAATCATTTGCAATGTCTCCAATGCTTTAGGCACATTCATCCCCATCTGCAGCTCAATTTCCAGCAAATGAATATGCTTCAGGTGAGACTATGCCTAAAGATCTCTCTGATGAGGATTGCTCCCTTTATAGAAAGGCATGGTTCCTGTGTATAGATGTAAGGCAGTTCACAATTGTTTTACAATCTAAGTTAGTCACTTCCAATTCTTAAATGACATAGCTACTCACAAACCTCCCTTGACCCCTTATATGTAAAGGAATGTGTGTTTCTTTTCCTGTCAGGTTGAGCTTGTTCATGAGGCTTACTGAGAAGAATACTGCTGTACTTCATTGATCAAGGAAAGCCTAGGTAACCACTGTCTTTTCTTTTTCAATATTTTTATTAATTTCTACATAGAATACAGAGTACAAGATATATATTATGTCAAAAAAGATAAAATAATACCAAATACATTATATACAAGGTCTCTAATTTGTAGGTATCAAAAAAAAGTGGGTTTTTGGTAAGCTATACTTAGCTGACAATTGCTCAAACGAAAAGAGACTTCCTCCAACAAACAAATCCTGGAAGCATTTAATACCCAATCTATCCCATTCTTTAGAAACTAGATCGGTTATAGAAGGTTTAAAAAAAAATTAGAAAAAAATGGGACTTGAAAGAGAAAATCTCAATACAGTAAACCAAAGTATTTTCTAAATTGTACCCAGATCCTCAAAGTATGTTTAACTACCAAATTGTCAGTCAGTTTGCTTAAAGATAAAGGAAGTGAGGTTGCAAGAAGAGAAATGATAGAGAATTTATCAGCAGAGTTAGCTTCTAAAGAAACCCATACTGCACAGTCCTCACGGTTAATATAATATGACCAAAACGTAAGATTTCCTGTATTGATTGCCCAGTAATAAAACCTAAAATTTGGTAAAACTAAACCTCCATTCTTTTTAGCTTTTTGAAGATGAACTTCATTTAGTTAAGAATGTTTGTTTTTCCATATATAAGAAAATAGAATAGAATCGGGAGAATCAAAAAAGGATTTAGGAATAAAATCGGGTAAGGCCTGAAAAAGGTATATAAGTTTAGGTAAGATATTCATTTTAATAGAATTAATTCGGTCTATCAACAATAATGAGAGGGGCAATAGTTTGATAGTGCCCCTTTTACATACTTCAGTAGGGTAAGAAAATTTTCTTTAAGTAGGTGCTTATAATTCTTAGTAGTTGTTACACCCATATAGGTAAGTTGATTTCTTACAATTTTAAAAGGAAGGTTAGTATTAATTGATACCAAATTATTCAAAAGAAAGAGTTCACTCTTCTGTAAATTCAGCTCATATCCTGAAAATCGGCTGTAACAGGAGAGTAAAGAAAGCACAGGAGATAACAAAGTCTCAACATTAGAAATAAAAAGCAATAGGTCATCAGCATAGAGCGAAACTTTGTGGGTAGTACCTCTCCTTAAAATGACAGTCATATCACGAGCTTCTCAAAAAACAATGGCTAAGGGTTCTAAGGCCAGATCAAAGAGCAAAGGCCTCAAAGGACAGCCTTGTCTGGTTCCACGCTGAAGCTTAAATGGTTTGGAATTCTGAAAATTAGTAAGAACCCAAGCAGAGGGAGATAAATAAAGTAATTTGATCCACTGAATGAAACTGGGCCCAAAATTACATTTTTCTAAGGTCTTAAATAAATAATTCCATTCGACCCGATCAAAAGCATTCTCAGTGCCTAAGGATATCAAGTATTCCGATATCTTGTTAGGAGGAGAATAGATAACATTTAATAAACAATGAATATTAAAGTGGGAATATCAATTTTTAATAAATCCAATTTGATCATCAGAAATTATAGATGGCAAAATATTTCAATCCTATGAGCCAGAACTTTGGATAGGATTTTAGTATCAACATTAAGTAAGGAGATTGGTCTGTATGAAGAGCATTCAGTTGGATTCTTATTCTTTTTAAGGATAAGCGAAATAGAAGCTTCATAAATAGATTGTGGTAACCTACCCAACTTAAAGGAATCTGAAAAGACTGAACGTAAGTGAGGTATAAGCAATGTGGAAAAAGCCTTATAAAATTCTCCAGAAAATCCATCAGGACCCAGAGCTTTCCCCAAGTGCAATGAATGTACAGCTTCAGCAATTTCCTCATAAGAAATAGGATGATCCGACTGTTTTCAGTTATCAAGAGAAAGTGTAGGAATGTTTAATTGGTCTAAAAAATTATTCATTACAATACAGTATTATCTTTAGGAGGATCAGAACTATAAAGTTTAGAATAAAATTCTCTAAATGTATCATTTATTTCTAAATGGTCAGTTGTCCCATCACCATTAGTTTTACAAATTTCTTTAATTTGCCATTTAGCTATAAAAGTTTGTAACTGGTTAGCCAATAATTTACCTGTTTTGTCTCCACGAATATAAAATTGACTTATCTTTTAGGAGTTGAGTTTAAATTGGATATGTTAAAAGAAAATCATGTTTAAATTTAATCTCAGCATGCCTTTCAAATAAAGCAGGATCTGGAACCAAGGCATCTTTTTGGTCTAATTGTTTCAACTGATTAGCTAATTCAATTCTCTTTATTAGCTTTTTTCTTAACACTTGTAGTATAAGAAATAATTTGTCCACTAATATAGGCCTTGAAGGCATCCCATATAATAAGACTAGAAGTCTCTTCCAGCGTATTCTCTTCAAAAAAAAAGAATAATTCGTCTCTCCAGAAGCTTTAAAAATCCGTATCAGATAGCAAAGTTAGATTAAAATGCCAAAATCTGTTTATTTGAGGGAGGCCAGGGAGACAAAGATAAAAACACAGGAGCATGATCTGAGACAGCAATCTCTTTATATTCACAGGATCTAACTAATGGAATCATTTGGCTATCAATATGTATTCTATCAACCCTAGAATACATATGATGGACATGAGAGAAAAAAAAACAAATACTCCCTGTCTATGTAGGGATGTAAGAGACGCCAGACATCAAGAATAGCACATTCCATTAGGAAAGATTGAATAAACAAAGCTGATTTATTGAGTGTCGCTGGTTTAGAAGATGACCGGTCTAAAACTGGATCCTATCTCAGCAATTAAATTGTCCTCCCATCACCAATGTGTAAAGACTCAAATCTTGCAAAAACGGGAAAAAAACTCTCAAAGAATCCTGGATCATCTATATTTGGGGCATACAGATTAGTAAATACCATTAATTTATTATCTAACTTCGGTATTCACTAAGGAGAAGGATATTGAATTGTGTAAGGTGTGGGAAACAAGTAAGGAAGTTATGGAACCTATGACAATTAAAGAGGTGGAAGTACTGGCTCTTTTAAGAAACTTAAAAGTGGATAAATCTCCAGGTCCTGGCAGGAGGGAAGTTTGTGTAGAAATAGCAGGAGCTCTGACGGAGATCTTTAAGATGTCATTAGAAACGGGGATTGTGCCGGAGGATTGGTGTATTGCTCATGTGGTTCCATTGTTTAAAAAGGGTTCCAGAAGTAAGCCTAGCAATTATAGACCTGTCAGTTTGACATCAGTGGTGGGTAAATTAATGGAAGGTATTCTTAGAGATAGTATTAATAATTATCTGGATAGACAGGATCTGATTAGGAGTAGCCAGCATGGATTTGTGCGTGGAAGGTCATGTTTGACAAACCTTATTGAATTTTTTTGAAGAAGTTACGAGGAATGTTGACGAGGGTAAGGCAGTGGATGTAGTCTATATGGACTTCAGCAAAGCCTTTGACAAAGTTCCACATGAAAGGTTAGTTAAGAAGGTTCAGTCGTTAGGTATTAATGCTGGAGTAATAAAATGGATTCAACAGTGGCTAGATGGGAGATGCCAGAGAGTAGTGGTGGATAATTGTTTATCGGGATGGAGGCCAATGACTAGCGGGGTGCCTCAGGGATCTGTTTTGGGCCCAATGTTGTTTGTAATGATCTGGATGATGGGATGGTAAATTGGATTAGTAAGTATGCCGATGATACTAAGGTAGGAGATGTTGTGGATAATGAGGTGGGTTTTCAAAGCTTGCAGGGAGATTTATGCCGGTTAGAAGAATGGGCTGAATGTTGGCAGATGGAGTTTAATGCTGAGAAGTGTGAGGTTCTACATTTTGGCAGGAATAATCCAAATAGAACATACAGGGTAAATGGTAGGGCATTGAGGAATGCAGAGGAACAGAGAGATCGAGGAATAACAGTGCATAGTTCCCTGAAGGTGGAGTCTCATGTAGATAGGGTCGTGAAGAAGGCTTTTGGAACGCTGGCCTTTATAAATCAAAGCGTTGAGTACAGAAGTTGGGATGTAATGTTAAAATTGTACAAGGCATTGGTAAGGCCAAATTTGGAATATTGTGTGTAGTTCTGGTCACCGAATTACAGGAAAGATATAAATAAATTAGAGAGAGTGCAGAGACGATTTAATAGGATGTTACCTGGGTTTCAGCACTTAAGTTACAGAGAAAGGTTGAACAAGTTAGGTCTCTATTCATTGGAGCGTAGAAGGTTGAGGGGGGATTTGATCGAGGTATTTAAAATTTTGAGAGGGATAGATAGAGTTGATGTGATTAGGCTGTTTCCATTGAGAGTAGGGGAGATTCAAACAAGAGGACATGATTTGAGAGTTAGGGGGCAGAAGTTTAAGGGAAACACGAGGGGGTATTTCTTTACTCAGAGAGTGATAGCTGTGTGGAATGAGCTTCCTGTAGAAGTAGAAGAGGCCAGTTCAGTTGTGTCATTTAAGGTAAAATTGGATAGGTATATGGACAGGAAAGGAGTGGAGGGTTATGGGCTGAGTGCGGGTAGGTGGGACTAGGTGAGATTAAGAGTTCGGCACGGACTAGGAGGGCCGAGATGGCCTGTTTCCGTGCAGTGATTGTTATATGGTTATATGGTTAATTTTCCTGACACTATAACAAAATGCCTATTAGTATCAGACACTACTTTATGTTGGACAAAGGGAACTGTGTTATCTATAAAGATCGAAACTCCCCCTCGTCTTAGCCTGAAAAGAGGAATGAAAACGTAGCTCTCTCCATTGTCTAAAAAGGTGTAAATTGTCACACTTACATACGTGGGTTTCTTGTAAAAAAGTAATTGGGACCTTAAGTTTTTTTAATATATGCAAAAATCTTATTCTCTTTCACAGGGTGATTTAATCCTTTCATGTTAAGACTAAGTAAATTAATAGTTTGATCCATTTTAATACTATTTTAAAGTAAGGTTAAAGTAATAACCAATGGAATGTATATTAAAATCAAACAATGAACCTTGAAATAAAGTAACCAAGCAACAGATTTGGCTGAGAGACCAAAACAGCTTCCAGGGAAAAAAACCCAGCCCCCTCCCTCCTCCCAAAGTCAGAAAGCCGACCAATAGATAGCCAATAGCTACAGCTAATAACATCATCCTCCTAAAAAAAATCTACTGGTTTAGCTCCAAATTGATTTCAAGGTTAGCTGCATTCCAACCTAGACTAAACAACAGAGAAAAAAAACTTAACTCTCATAACAAGAACACATATAGATTATTACAGTTCCAAATGATAAAATGAAAAATACCCATGCTAAGCCTTATTGATAGAAAAAAAACTCAAGTATAATATAAAATAAAAAATCTATCAAAATTCAAAACACATGAACACACAAGGTATTAACTCGTTAAAATCTTATTCTCTAAGTAAAGCATTAAAAGGTTCAAAAAGAGAGTTAGCTACAAAGGTTCACCAAAAGTAAAAGAAGCAATTATTCATGTAGAAAGATACTAAACAGCTAACCTTCTGATTCTAAGAATTCCTGAGCTTCTTCAATCGAACAGAACCATTCCTCTTCGACGGGATTCACAAATTAAAAGTTCCTTTGTTTGAAATTCATGAAAACAGATTATTACTGATCTGGGTCTTCCTCCCAGAGCTGATCTGGGCACAGGTGATCTATGAGCTCGATCAATCATTAGTAAACATGGTAAAATTCTAGGAAATAATTATGCCAAAAAGTTTGCAAAGAACTCCATAGGCTGATCATCTTCTGGCAACTCTTCAAGGCCTAGAATTTGTAGGTTATTTCTTCCGCTTCCATTTTCTAAATTGATAATTTCCTGTCTATATTTTTTATTAGACTTTGTTTTTCACAAACTTTTTGCAGTCATCAATTTTCATGTCAAAATTGTCAGAGTTGCTTCATTCTCTTCTATTTGTTTATCATGTTCAGTTAAGGTTTATTTGAATAGAATCCAATTTTTCATCTATTTGTTTAATTTCAGCAGAAGATTCTTTTCTGTATTTTCGAAGCAAATCCATAATAGATTCCAAAGATGCAGGAAGATCTTTTTTGGTACCTATGGCACCCCTTGTATTCATAGTAAAACAATATCACGTTTAACAGTAAGGTTTTAAAACAGGTTGCAAAGAGTAAAGTAAGTAAAAGTTTTTCCACCAGTGCACAAAGGAAATTAATGTTCGCACAAAAGGTTAGTTACCTAAAATAATGTAGTAATTAATTATACTTATTGAAAATAATCTTTTAGCTAAATGTTTCTGTTAACTATTTAGTCGGTTTTTCAAATACCACAATGCACGTCACTAATTTATGTCACCTCACCTTTTCTGTTCTGGTTTGTATAGCTGCATCATGGTGGCAGCTATCTTTGGCGGACAATGTTCATATCACAAAGTTTACAAAGATCTGTTTCAAATCCTGTAGAGAGCTTACTAAGTTTTTATTGAAAAAAAATATTGATTCACCATGTTGAATTCAAAAGAAGCGAAGACCGTGAATCACAAAAGAACTGCAAATTTGTTTAAAGTTTTGCTGAGCCAACAACATGAAGAAAACATCACAGTAGATACAAGTTCGCTGTTGACTTTTATAAGTAGTCTTTGTGTTCATTTAGAAGAAAGGTTTCCTGAAGATGAGGTACAGCTTTTGATTTCTCTACAATTGCAGATTGTGACTTCACATTTGGCAATGAACAAGTTAATGCCTTACGTTTAAAATATCATGATTTTCTACCTGAAAATACTACAGTGGTTAGACAGCTTAATGATTTCAAATTTTCCATGGAAGAAAAAAATTAAATCCAAACTGATTTCAAGCTTTGCTCAAATGGTGGTATTTGTACTTCAAAATGAACAGTTTTGCGACCTTGCACAGCTGATGGACATTGGGGGAACCTTTCTTGCATCCAGTGTGGACTGTGAGCAGGGTTTTAACCTAATGAATCAACTCAAAAACAAGCTGAGAAACCGTGTAGGTGAATGTCATTTGGATATGTTAATGAGAATCAAAAGCTATTAATTGGATGGAAGTTCTATTAGTCTAGATAGAGTTTACAAAGAATGGGTAAATGCCAAAGACAGGAGAGAGAAAAAAATAACTGAGTGACTTAAATATGTACGTTATTTTGTTGCTATTCTGTGCAGTTTTATGTCAAATATTTTGTAAACCTATATAAACTGTGCCACGTGTGCATTCAGTGCACACATACTTCTGTTGCAGGAAAAAAAATTGCACAGCATAAGATTTTTGCACACACTGACTACTACAAATTAGAGAGAACATTGACCATGACCCACATGACATATTAGCCATAATAAACACAACACAATACAATACAGACAGACAGAAAATGGATACTTCGCTCCTACAGCATGACCCTTATGAATTCTTCATGTCAGTTAAGTGTTCTGTTTTATTGATTATACAAAATGGAATAAGTCTGTAGACATAGTCTTCAGCTAGTGTAAGGTGACTGCATAAATTGAGACTAAAATTAATTCTGGGACAGTGAATCACAAGAAAAATGAAAGATCATCAGTAGAGGTCAGGACCAAGGAGGAGTAAATATGTTATGATGAGAAGAAAATAAAAAATATTAGTGAGCATTGAAAGTTCTATGATTGCACAGAAATGTGGCACTCTATTGAAGAAAGACATTCAATACATGTTTAGTTTTGCAGTGTTAGAGGAATTCAATTGAGAGGCATCATGACACTAAACATCAGTTTTAACAAATTCACAAGTCCAGCAGCCCAAACAAAAAGCAAAATTTTAGGGAATTTATCTGCCTTATCTGTCCAGAGGTATGGAAATAATCACAAATCATCAGTCAGGCAAGCTACAACATTTCTTAGTTTTCAAGACAACATGGCTTTTAATTAAGATTTTGCAAATCATTGGTTGCTAATAGCATGACTTATTCCCGTGTCAGATATGAGAACTGACAGTTGGAAGCTATGATTTAAAAACAATCTGTCACAGAAACTACCGATATACAGCTCAAATGGAAATGTTCCTGTTGGTTGTCATAAATGCATTTGGATTTATAATGAACTTGCAGAGTTGGTATCATTTTATGGGCGAACTGTCAGGAAAAAAGGGGAGGCTTGACTCAAACGGAGTGCTTCGGAAGTGACTTTATCAGTGAGTGATCACTTTAAAAATGAATAGCAAAATAACGAGTCACAAAGGGTCACAAAATAACAGAACAGATACATAACCCGATAAGGCAAGAAGGTAACTGAAGGCTAGGGGGAACTGGTTGAGACTGGCTGGTTTGAAGGGTTAACAAGGACTATGGATGAGAACTGGGTTTAAGTAGGTTGCAGGTGATTTGAAAACAAGTGGCAGGATACTCCCATTAGCTTGATGAATATTGGGAGGTGCCTGCCTGTGCAGGTCTGACAAGAATCCTTTTCCTACAGCTAGCACCCAATAGCCCAGGATGATCTGATGGGTTCAGTAGAACTCCTTGATAAGTGATGGATACAAGATGAAACTGGATGGCACCCATGAGCTCTACTCTGGACCGTACCCTTTCCAGTTGGCCAGGTAATGTACAACCATCCACAACACTATGAATCCATCAACTGGCGAACTGTCTATACCTTCCACCATCCTGCATCTGGAGGTGCATGCTCAGGTGGATTGAGTGGCAATGGACAAGGCAAGACAAGTGTGATCCTGAGGGGTGGTGGCAGCTGGAGATGGTAAGTGACTGGATTGTTGCGATGGTGATCTTGAAGGATTGTTGAACCAGAGCAAAGGCATGTGCAAGTCAAGGCATGGTTCCCAATCTGGAGAAGGCTGGCTGGGGTCTAATCATGTAGCAGTAGCCACGAATGGTAGTTAGAATGGCTCTTGCAAGCAGTCCGGCATCAGCAAACCAGGGCCATGGTGGTTAGGACCTCAACATTATTTCTTCTCCACGGGGTACAATGAGGGTTGGCAGCAATGAAGCACTTCAAATCCATCACCTATCTGTAGCAGAGAATGTGTGGACTGTGGGTCAGTTCAGCCCAGAGCAGATACTTCTTCTATGTGGAAGGGTTACAGACAGCAATGTGTCACTGAAATTCTTCAGTTGCTGATTGGCTTTTTCTGTTTGATCATTGGTCTGTGAATGATAGCCAGAGGACAAACTCACTGAAGTGCAGAGGTGGGAGACGAATTGTGGGTCCTGGTATGACACAATGTAGAGGCAAACTACATGCTGGAGTACCAGATCAGCCATCTCAGCAGCTGACAGGAGAGGGTAATGAAGTGGACCATCTTGGAGAACTGGTCCACCACTGTCATGACTACCATGATCTCATCAGAAGGTGGTAAACCTATGATGAAATCCATGGCAATACGGGACCACAGGCGACAATGGATTTGTAAGGCCCAGAAGCCTAGAGGGTCACCAGCTGGAGGAATTGAACTGGACACATTTAGGTCAGGTAGCGATGAACTGATGTACATCTGCTGCCATGATGGACTAGCAAAACTAGAGTCATAGAAAATGCAAAGTCTGTTGTGCAACTGATTAGACAGAGAGGGGTGAAGAGCAGGCCCACTGGAGGGCCTCAGAGTGCATGGCCATTAGCATATACATGTGGTTGTCAAGTGTGTAGGTGGGAAAAGGCTGATGCTGTAACAGAGATCGACTCTCAGCCATCGTTCCATTGGGCATTGGGTCAGGGAGCCAAAATGTTTGGACATTGGAATCCAGGGCTCCGAGGGAGGAGTTGGCTGGCATGGGGTTTTTGTATCGAGACAAAGTTGGTTGAGAGTGGTGAATATGTGGTCAATGGTTTCCTGCTGCTTCGGGACCACATGTGCCTGTCGAGGCTCGACTTCCTTTAGGTGAGCATACTCTGCTGGGTCAATCATTGCTTCACCTATCTTGTCAGGAAACGTAGAGCAGACTTGACCCAAATGAAGAGCAGTGGAGATGATTTAGTGGTGAGTGATCACTTCAACGAATAACTGCAAAACAAAAGCCACAAGGGGCCACAAAACAAGGGAGAAAGGATACCTAACATGACAAGACAATAAGGTAACTGAAGGCTAGGAGCAACTGGTTGAAGCTGGTTGGTTTAATGGGTGAACAAGGACAGTGGATGAGAACTGGGTTTAAATAGGCTGCAGGTGATGAGTTAGCAACGAGTGGCAGGTGACTTCTGTCAGCTGGGTGAAGACTGGGAGGTGCCTGCTTGTGCAGCCTGACTTGAACAATTAACTTGGACTTAATTGAATCAACAATAATCTTTTGGCTAAAGGAAAAAAAATGTTATCATTTTAACCAATGAAGTACACTCTGGGACAGGGTAGAACAACAGAATAATCAGACACTTCAAGCAGTACATCAAGAAAAACAGCTTGTCAAGCATTACTGTATTATTCTCCAGAAAATCCTCTGTGGCAAAGACTTTGAATATGTTTTTGTCTCCAGGAACAACGTAGTATATTGTTGATTCACTGTCATTATTTTAAAGCATTTCATAAAAAAAAGTAATGCTGGGTGCAACGAAGTATTTCATCATACCAAATAAAGTTGTTCAGTAAGGATAAAGTCATGAAAGTTCTGGTACAGCTGTTGGTGCATTTTTGATGGTGATTAAACAGTTGGTGCCCCATCCTTTGAGGATGCTCTGCTTTTCCCATTGATACTTACTGTTTTCCTTTATGATTCAAATATTTGGCTTCAATTGAAAGAAAAATCAGTGTTTAAACTACCTGGTTATTTATCTCTTCTCAATCTAAACTTAATATACAAGAGGCACTGCAGATTTATTTTTATTCTTTGCTTATCTATCAGAAAACGCTTTTCTTTCAAATACAGCAGTGACTCAGAATCTTATTCAGATATTTTGGGAAAGATTCAGTATTCATTTGAAATGCAATCCTCCAAATAAAAGAACTCGGGTAATTTTCTGACATATTTTCATCCCATCCAGAACTGTGAAACAGAGTATTCTTCTTGAACTTAAGGACCTGAAATGTCTGGCTCCCTTCACAGTAAATGCCTTGAAGTAAGGCTCATAAGAAACTAATGAAAATATGGGAGAGGGAGGAGAGCAGTAGGGACAGATAGCAGGAGGGAGCAAAAGATTCGTGAAGCTTGATTGTTTTCTGAGCAGAATGGAGACTTCTGAGGTTGTTTTGTTCCTCTGCTGTGTCTCAGCAAAGCAAAACAGCATAATCAGATTAGGGATGAAAATTTTGGAGCAGATATGTAACTAACAATGAAAATAAAACTTGGCATTTCCAGAATTAATACTCAAAATACTGTTTTCATTTCATTCATGAAGCAGTGCATATATTAAAATCAACATTGAGACACTGTTTGTATTAGAAACACAAACATGGAGGCTCCAGACTAACAATAATAGTA
This sequence comes from Hypanus sabinus, assembly GCF_030144855.1. Classification (NCBI taxonomy): domain Eukaryota; kingdom Metazoa; phylum Chordata; class Chondrichthyes; order Myliobatiformes; family Dasyatidae; genus Hypanus; species Hypanus sabinus. The sequence goes on from NC_082727.1 coordinate 44,958,526, forward strand.
AGTGATATTGCCAAAGACCAACAAACAGCAGTCAATTTTGATTTTTAAATAAGGTTATTTCTTTAGGGAAGACCTTAATTGTGTTAACTATACTGTTAACATTTTTCATATTAATATCTCCATGTTTGTGACATCAATATTCATATCAACTTTTCCATGTACATAGGACATACACCATGAGGAGATCCTAGAGAGTACTGAGGAGCAAAAGGATAGCATACAAGTCCCAAGTAGCAGTGAAGGTAGATAATATGTTATGAGATATTGGTCTTCCTTAGTTGAGATACTGTATTCTATCCAAGATCAGGGAGGATTATGTTTCAACTTTATAAAACATTGCTCAGCTCACAACAGGAGTACTGTCCTGATCACCACATTAACAGAAAGATGTGATAGTTCTGCAGACTGACCAGAGGACAGTGGAAGCCTGTGTCAACAAGGATTGTAAGAAGGTGGACACAGGATGTTAATGAGGCACTGCAGGAATGCTTTGAGAGGACAGACTGGGATGTGTATGTGAGCCACATGGGGAGGACATTAACAAAATGACTGATTGTACCACAGACTATATCAAATTCAGTGAGAACACCACCTTGCCAGCTCGGCCTGTTCAGGATAGGGGGAAAATGAAGCAAGAAGCTGAGAAGTGATAGGTGGATGAGGCAAAGAGCTGGAGAAAATGGAATCTGATAGGAGAGGAGAATGGATCCTTGGAGAAAGGGAAGAAGGAAGGGCACCAGGGAGATGTGATAGGCAGGTGATGAGAAGAGGTAAGAGGCAAGAATGGGAAATTGAAGAAGAGGGAAGGGGAAGGGGGACGGGAAAATTACCAGAAGTTAGAGAAATCAATGCTCATGCCATCAGTTTGGAAACTACCTAGACAGAAAATGAAGCGTTGCTCCTCCAACTTAAGACTAGCCTTATCAGGGCAGAAGAGGAGGCCGTGGACTTACATGTTGGAATGGGAATGGGGATAGGAATTAAAATGCTTGGCAACCAGGAAACAATACTTTTTGCGGATGAAGCAGAGGTGCTCAACACAGTGGTCCCCTAATCTATATCAGGTCTTACCAATGTAAAGGAGGCCTCATCAGGAATACTGGATACAGTAGATGACTGCAAAAGATTCAGGCATATAAGGTTGTGAGGAGCAAAGACAGGGCAGATTAAAATTAGAGGATATAGATTTATCCTAAGTGGTAAGAAATTGAGGCAGTCTGAGTAAAAACTTTTTCCAGTCAGAGAGTGGTGAGTACCTGAAATGCACTACATGAGAGAGAGCATGGACGCATAATCATTGTATCACAAATACTTACAGTGCCTAGGCATAGAAGGACTTGGGTCAAATTCTGTAAAATGTTTGACCACAAGTTGGTATGAATATGATGGACTGAATGATCTGTTACCATGGTCTATGACTCTATAAAATATTTTGGTCTACAGTTCAACTAGTTACTACCACTTTATACTGATGTGTCAGAAGTTTGCACAATTGACTAGTTCACTAACAGTATGCAAACTCATGTATATACTCCAAAATAATTTTAGTAGAGATCTTGAAATAATTTTTTGCATTGATCTTTGAAACTAAGGAATATACCAATTAGTGTTACAAAATGTTTTTCTACATAATATATACTAGCTTCTGTTTAATATTAATTTTTAGCCCAGACATGAACAAATAGATTGAGGCTTAGCAGAACCATCTGTTAAATATTTGCTTCTCCTGCCAATTCAAAGCAAGGCAGAATAAGGCAACAGCATCTTTCTTGTTTCTGGTGCATATTTTAAAAAGGTATGAGGTTCACGGTTCATTTGCAGTACATTATTCCAGACATCATGTGCAGAGCATCATGGTAAAATCTATTTTCTGCATAGACTTTCTTTAGAAATTAAATAAATTTATAAATTTTAATGTTTTGCACAAGTAAGCTCAGTACCACAAATTAAAGCAACCCATTAAAAACATAAATGTAGATCCATCTGAAAATAGTCAAGCAATAATACAAACATTCAAATGACATTCAGACATTGCTCATGTACAATAGTTTCTATATTGAGGACTATGCTTTTTTTAAAAAATTTATACCTGTAGCATATGCAGATTCTGCTGTAGGCTCTGCTTCTACTGCCCTAGGCGTTTTGAGGAAGGCCAGAATGGCTGCTAATCCTTGATGCAGAACACCATCAGGAGGAAACTCAATTGGACACTTTCTAAGATTCAGGGCCTTCAATGAGGTCACATTACCTAGGGAAAAATTAGGTTAGGTCACTAAGCTACACAATTATTACATCAATTTCAAAATTATGTGAAATGCATAAATACATTATTTCTCAACCAGCTAAATATTATCAAAACAAATTTTGTTACTATTTTAAATGGGATACTGGCTTTATTGGAAAGACCAGTAATAAATGCATATTCTGAACTGCCCTCAATGTGCTGATGGTGATGTTGATATTCTTCTTAATATTCTGCAATCCATGAACTGTTGTAATCCTGCAGGTAAAGATACTCCCACAGTACTCTTTGGTAAGGAGACCCAACAGCAATGAAGGCATGCTATATACTTAAAGACAGGGTAGTATGCAACTTAGAAGGGAACTTTCACACATTCATATGATTGTTACCTTTCTTTCGGTGATAAAAATCTTGGGTTTATGACAAAAACAAAAATACTGGAAGAACTCAGCCAGTCAAGCAGCATTTGTGGAAAGTGGAACCGTTCTGCAGTTTTACTCCTTTTCTTCTGTTTGGGAGATGCATTAAAAGGAACCCTAGCCAGTCAATACAGTGCACTTTGTAACCTGTTCACACAATGGCCACTTTGTTAGGTACAGGACATTACCAATAAAGTAGCCACTGAGTGTATGTTCTTCAAACCTACTGCTGTAGCCCATCTACTTCAAATTTTGACATGTGTGTACAGAGATGCTCTTCTGCACATCACTGCTGTAACACTGGGTTATTTGAGTTACTGTCGCCATTCCTTTCTGCTTGAACCAGTCTGGCCATTCTCTCTCATTAACAAAGGATTTTTTTTGTCCCCCACAGAAAATCCACTAACTGGATTTTTTTTTGGTTTTTCACAGCATTCTCTGTAAACCCTAAGGAATGTTGTGCATGCAAACCCCAGGAGATCAGCATTTTCTAAGACACTCAAACCACCCCATCTGGTACCAACACTCATTCCACGGTCAAAAATCACTTGGATTATATTTCTTCCCCATTCTGATGTTTGATCTAAACAACAACAGATTGACCATGTCTACATGCTTTTATGCATTGAGTTGTTGTTACATAATTGGCTGATTAGATATTTGCATTAACAAGCAGGTATACAGGTCTACCTAATAAAGTGGCTAATGAGTGTAAACTACAGCTACAGTGGCCAAAGGACTGATTGTTTTAGCATGGTGAATGAGGCTGCAATCAAGTGGCTTATTTTGCTACAGAAAAAAGTTCTACTTCTTGAATGCCATCGAAGCAAATATTCTGACATGCTCCTGGGGTCTGATATCCTAGTTGGTGAAGTGTTTCAGGCAATTTGGAGGCACCTTGCTACCATAGAGGACTAACCTGCTCTTATATAGTATTTATGTAATTTGTTCACTTCAGTTCTTGGCCAACATTGACTATTACACTCCCCCATGTGGTAATTTAGGAGAATCTGGCAGTAATAACTTTGAATATAACATGCAGGTGTTTAGACCCTCCACTGGATATCATCTTGTCTAATACTTCAGCGGCAAAAATGTTGCTGAATATCACTGTGTACTGTGTTCTTGGGAGTTGGAAATAGAAAACATCACAACTTCATTAGTGAATATTGCAACTTCTAAGATAATGAACTCAACTCAATCAACTCCATTATTACAGTTGTAAAATTTGGGCTGTAAAATGCAAAAGGCTCGAAAACAACATAAATGGTATAAACTCAGAGTTAAAAAACAATTGTTTGGCAGTAGATGGGCAAAAAATAGGGAAAATAACTTTATATTTGCTTAGACGCAGTGAACTAGTGACCTCCAATAACATAATCAATTACTGATGAAATACAAACTGGCCCAGAAGTGTTACACAAAAGACTTGTGCCTTTGATTGGTTTGGCTAATTATTTCTGTTGCTTTCTTTCTTAGGTTTGTATTTTTAACATTAACATACAAACAAAATAATACACCAACGAGTAGAATTAGAATCCAAACTAACCGAGTTCCACTGGCAGCTTTTGTATAGGATTTCCTTCAAGAAGCAGTGTTTTAAGGCATCTGTTAGAAAATATCAAAATACAAGGCAACAATAACATTAATAAACTGACTCAACACAGTAAATTATAATTATCCAGGATAAATTATAATGGTAAAAATGGATTCTTAGAAAATATACCAGCACAAAAAGGCAACAAAATACCAGTGCCTAAGAAGAATAATGTGAGCTGCCTTAATGACTATCACCCAGTAGCACTCAGAACTACAGTGATGAAATGCTTTGAGAGGCTGGTCATGACTCCACTGAACTCTTCCCTCAGCAAGGACTGGACCCATTGCAAATGCCTATCGCCACCATAGGTCAACTGCAGACAGAACCTCAATGGCTCTCCATGGGGCTTTAGACCACCTGGACAACACAAACACCTATGTCAGGATGCTGTTCATCAACTATAGCTCAGCATTTAATACCATCATTCCCACAATCCTGATTGAGAAGTTGCAGAACCTGGGCCTCTGTACCTTGTTCTGCAATTGGATCCTCAACTTCCTAACTGGAAGACCACAATCTGTGTGGATTGGTGTTAACATCTCCTCCTCGCTGACAATCAGCACTGGTGCACCACTGCTCTACTTTATATACACATGACTGTGTGGCTGGGCATAGCTCAAATACTATCTATAGATTTGCTGACGATATAACGATATAAAGTTGGTAGAATCTCAGGTGGTTACAAGGGGCCGGGCCGGACAGGAGTGAGAAATGCCAACTAGTGGAGTGGTGCCGCAGCAACAACCTGGCTTCAACATCAGTAAGACGAAAGAGCTGATTGTGGACTTCCGGAAGGGTAAGACAAAGGAACACATACCAGTCCTCAGAGGAGTCAGAAGCAGAGAGAGTGAGCAGTTTCAAGTTCCTGGGTGTCAAGATCTCTGAGGACCTAACCTGGTCCCAACATATCAATGTAGTTATAAGGAAGGCAAGAAGCGACTGTACTTCATTAGAAGTTTGAAGAGATTTGGTATGTCAACAAATACACTCAAAAACTTCTATAGATGTACCATGGAGAGCATTCGGACAGGCTGCATCACTGTCGGGTGGGGGGGGGGGGGGGAACTACTGCACAAGACCCAAAGGAGCAGCAGAAGATTTTAAATTTACTCAGCTCCATCTTGGGTACTTAGCCTACAAAGTATAGTTGGCCCTCCTTATCCGCAAGGGATTGGTTCCGGGATCCCTCGCGGATACCAAAAAATGGGGATACTCAAGTCCCTTATTCAACCTGTTTTAATGTGGTGGACATTAGGACCCGACAGCGGAGCTCTGAATCTGCAGTGTTTCTGTTCATGAAAATAATCACGATCATGATTGAAAATACAGTGGAAATAATAAAGCGATTGGAAAGAGGTGAAACACCATCAGTCATTGTATAAGCGTTAGGCTACGTCGGTCAACGATCGGAACAATTTTAAAGCATAAAGTGAGAAAGGCCCTGCCCCGATGAAAGCTACAATTATTACTAAGGAACACAGTGGTTTCATTATTGGGTTTTGGGGTTTTGCGTTTTTGATCCCCCACATCAACCCGGCACAAATGGAGAGCGCACTTGATAGCGGTCTGTCACTGGATTAAACTTGGGAACTTCTGTTCCCAAACCCGGCGCTGAAACATACATTCTTAAGTGTTTTATATGCATAGAAAGATAAAATATATACTATATACTAAGACAAATGCTTGACTAACTGACGCTAAATAATACCGGATGTACCTATTCCGACTTACTTAGCAAGAAAACTTCCGATTTTTTTTCGATCCCGATCCACGATAACTAACACACATCCACCCGTATACTTTAAATCATCTCTAGATTACTTATAATACCTAATACAATGTAAATGCTATGTAAAATAGTTGTTATACTGCATTGTTTATTGAATAATGACAAGAAAAAAAAAGTCTGTACATGCTCCAACAAGTGCTGGAAGAGCACTTCCAGGTTTTCTCCATTCGCGGTTGGTTGAATTCGCGGATGCGGAATACGCGCATAAGGAGGTTTGACTGTACCCAGGATATCCTCAGGGAGCTGTGTCTCAGAAAGGTAGTGTCCATTATTAAGGACCTCCTGCACCCAGGGCATGCCCTTTTCTTACTGTTACCATCAGGTAGGAGGTACAGAAGCCTGAAGGCACACACTCAGTGATTCAGGAATAGCTTCTTCCCCTCCGCCATCCGATTTCTAAATGGCCATTGAACCTTTGGACACTATCTCACTTTCTAAAAAAATATAGTATTTATGTTTTTTTGCATGATATTTAATCTATTCAATATACATATACTGTATAAAGTACACTGCATAAAATTTACTTACTATTATTTTTATTTTTTCTCTTTTATATTATGTATTGCATTAAACTGCTGCTGCTAAGTTAACAAATTTCATGCCACATACCAGTGATAATAAACCTGATTCTGATTAAAGATTTTTTTTAAAACATGGAAAGAAGTGATAGCAAGCTGGAAAGGGTGAGGAAGTAAATTTCTAGATTGCAGTTAAAGGTTCCATCATTAAAAGGCTAATTTGAAGTTGTGGAATATTAAAGATTTGAAGATTAAAAACAAATATCATACATGAGAATATAATATTTAGGAGTTCTAAATTGGATTGAGGTCTTGACGAAGTGTTTAAATAACAATTCAATAGACTGGCAACCAGGAGATATAGTGAGGCACAGGTATTATTATTTGACACTAACAGTAGAGTTTTGAACCAACTTAAGATTTACTTAGGAAGGAATTCAGACAGTTGGCACTGGGAGAAATGGAGAGGTTATAATGCAGGGTGAGGTAAGGAGAGCGATGGGCAATGTTCTACAGATTAATTTTAGAAATCCTGGTGATGTAATCCGAGAGTAAGTGCAGTATTTAAATACATGTAGTATTCGAAATAAGGTGGATAAACTCATGGTGCAATTAGAGATCGGTTGATATGACATAGCAGGCATCACTGAGTTGTGGCTGAAAGTTCATAGTTGGGAGCTTAATATCAAAGGATATATTTTGTATTGAAAGGACAGGTAGGAAGGCAAAGGTGGTGGTGTGACTCTTTTGGTAAGAGATGGAATTACATCTTTAGAAAGAGCTGACATAGGTCAAAGAATGTCAAATCTTTTTGGATGGAGGCAAGAAACAGCAAAGGTAAAAAAAAGCCATTATGGGAATCATATATAGGCCTCCAAATAGTAATTAAGATGTGGGGTTGACATTGCAAAGGGAGCTGGAAAGGGCATGTAATAAGGGTAATGTAAAGGGGGATTTGAATACACAAGGGGATTGGGAAAATCGGTTTAGTGCTGGATCACAAGACAGAGAACTTGTTGAATATCTACGAGATGGCTTTTTAGAGCAGCTTGTGCTTGAGCCTACTCAGGGAAAGGCTATCTTAGATTGGGTGTTGTGTAATAATCCAGATTTTATTAGCGAGCATAAGGTAAAAGAACCCTTAGGAGGCAGTGATCATAATATGATTGAATTCATACTGCAATTTGGGAGGGAGAAGCACAAGTCAGATGTATCAGTATTGCAATGGAATAAAGGGCATGAGAGAGGAGCTTGCCCATTTGAATTGGAGAGGGATACTGGCAGAGATGACAGCAGAGCAGAGGTGGCTGAGGTTTCTGGGAATAGTTCACAAGGCACAGGATACAGATGTCCCACTGAAGAAGTAGATCTCAAATAGCAGGGGTAGGCAACCGTGACTGACAAGGGAAGTTAAGGACTGCATAAAAGCCAAGTGAAGGGCATATAATGAAGCAAAAGTGAATGGGAAGTTGGATGATTGGGAAGTTTTAAAAATCCAACAAAAGGCAATGAAAAAAGCCATAAGAATGGAAAAGATGAAATATGAGGGCAAACAAACCAATAATATACAGCAGGATACCAAAAGTTTTTTCAGTTATATAAAAAGTAAAAGGGAGGTGAGAGATGATATTGGACAACTGGAAAATGATGCTGATGAGATAGTAATGTGGAACAAAGGAACGGCGGATGAACTTAGTAACTGCTTTGCATCAATCTTCACTGTGGAAGACACTAGCAGTATTCCAGAGGTCCTTGAGTGTCAGGGAGCAAGAATGAGTGCCATTGCCATTACAAAGGAAAAATTGTTAGGCAAACTGAAAAATCTTAAGGTGGATAAGACATCTGGACCAGAGAGACTACAAGCCAGAGTCCTGAGAGAGGTTGTTGAAGAGATAGCAGATGCATTGGTTATGATCACTTGATTCTGGAATGGTTCTGGAGGACTGGAAAATTGCAAATGTCACTCCAGTCTTTAAGGAAGGGAGGAAGGAAGGAATGTAAAAGAAAGGAAATTATAGGCCAGTTATCCTCACCACAGTGGCTGGGAAGGTGTTGCTAGTCCATTATTAAGGATGAGGTTTTGGGGTATTTGGAGACTAATGATAAAATAAGTCAAAGTCAACATGGTTTCTGTAAAGGGAAATCTAGCCTGACAAATCTGTTAGCATTATTCGGGAAAGTTACAAGCAGGGTGGACAGTGGCAGAAATCATTTACTTGGATTTTCAGAAGGCATTTGATAAAGTGCCACAAATGAGGCTATTTAACAAGATAAAATACCATGGCATTACAGGAAAGATACTGGCATGGATAGAGAAATGGCTGACAGGCAGGAGGGAATGAGTGGGAATAAAGGGGACCTCTTCTGGTTGGCTACCAGTGACTGGTAGTAGTCCTCAGAGGTCAGCATTGGGACTGCTACTTTTCACATTGCCTATCAATGATTCAGATAATGGAATCAATAGCTTTATGGCAAAGTTTGCAGATGATGCAAAGATAGGAAGAGGGGTAGGTATTGCTGATTACAGCAGGACTTGGACAAATTGGAAGAATGGGCAAAAAAGGGGCAGATGAAATACAGTGTTTGGAAATGTACGATAACGCATTTGGGTAAAAAGAACAAAAGTGCAGACTATTATCTAAATGGGGAGAAAATTCAAACATCAGAGATACAAAGGGACTCTAGAGTCCTCGTGCAAGACTCCCAGAAGGTTAATTTACAGGTTGAGTCTGTGGTGAAGAAGGCAACTGCAATGTTGGCATTCATTTCAAGGGGAACAGAATATCAAAACAAGGAGATAATGATGAGACTCAATAAGGCACTAGTCAGGCCACTCGAGGAGTACTGTCAAAAGTTTTGGGCCCCATATCTCAGAAAGGATGTGTTGTCATTGGAGAGAGTCCACAGGAGGTTCACGAGGAAGGGGTTAACATATGAGAAGCATTTGGCAGCTTTAGGCCTGTGCTCACTAAAATTCAGAAGAATGCAGGGGGAATTTCAGTGAAACCTACTGAATGTTGAAAGGACTGAAAAAGGTGGATGCGGAGAGGACATTTCCTATGGTGCCAGAGAATAGAGAATCTGTGGAATGCTCTGTCAAAGACATCTGTGGTGGCCAAGACCGTGGGTATAACTAATGCGAAAATTGATAGTTTCCTGATATCCAGGTTCTGCCATGATGGAATAGTGGAGCAGACTTGATGGGCTGAATGGCCTAATTCTGCTCATTTATCTTATGCATAGAAAACAGGTTTAAAGACTGGAGTTTGTATTTTATACAAAATCAAGTTCATCCTAAGAAATCACAGGATCTTAAAATCAGTCTAAGTGCATATTTTTAGATTAAGCTAAAGTTATGGGGCCCAAAACTTTAATCTTTCTAATATTCAACAATTGAACCAGATTGGGTTTGTAGAAAAATTTGAATGATAAAGGAAAGATATTGAACTAGAGTTTTTCACTACGAGGATAACAAAGAGACTCATATACTGCATCATACTGCAGTCACAGTAGTTGCCACTGTAGATGGCGCTGGCAAAACATAGCTACTCTTCTGGACTACTAACTACGAACAATTCTACTAAACATACTTTTCTGGGACTATGATCACTGCAATCTGCAGCCTGTAATTTCTTGCTGGTGTGTTTCTGAATCATCTGTACGACCTGGCATTTCTTGGTGTCCTGAAGGATTCAGCAAATGAGACCTGCGAGAATGCAGCTATAGCCACGGCGGCCATTACAATAGTGGACTTGGGGCTGGATTGAAACTTCAGGCCTGATTGAAGTGATGAGATCCAAGCCCAGAAGCAGGAGCAAACCCAAAACCAGTGTTTGGCTGACTTAGCACCAAGCCAGATTAAAAAGAGTAAGGCATCGAGGTCAAAGGAAAAACCTGTAATCAGCTCACTACTCCGTGAAGTTTTACTCACCTCAGCACTAAAAAGACACTGCTCCTATCGCCTGCAGCCATCAGCACTCACCTCAGCACTAAGCTGGCTCCATGGCTGTGGACTTAGATTCAGGGAATCTGTGGTTCACGTTTGATGGATTGTTTGTCTGCTTTTTTAAAAAAAAGTTTGCATGATTTGTTTTTTTTTCGCACATTAGATATTTGACTGCCTTTTTGGTGTGGGTTTTTTGTGAATTCTAATGTGGTTCTTTGTTTTGTGACTGCCTGCAATATGAATCCCAAGACTGTACAGTATATGGTATATATACTTTGATAATAACCGTACTTTGAACTTCGACGACTTTGATGTGGCATCCTTATGTGAAAAAGATGCATGAAAATTTTGATTTGAATTTATCTCTTGAATAACTCCAGGAACAACATCTGTATGAGTAGTTGCATACTCAAAACTAAGATAGTTAAGCAAGGACTAATTTTGTATTCAACAAAATTATTTAAGTGAAGTTACCATTTGACATCCCTACATACAAATTTTAGAGTCAGGAATGGATCCTTTGTCAATCCCTTTTGCAATTTACACTTTGCTGGCTGTGAGACCCAGATATCCCTCCTTGGACCATAAATTCACAGTCCTTTACAAAACAATGCAGAAAGCAGCAAAGCAAAAACATTTAAAAAGCCTGTATAGTTATTACTGTGGTACTCAAACTGCAGAATCAAAGTAGTCCATCAAATAAGAATCTTGGTACCCTTTCTTTTATATACTTAATTAATTTGCTCTAACAGCATGGCTGCTAAATTCAGACCTTATTGTCGATCATTAGCACCTGCCCCTGTCCATTGCCTGCATGGAATATTACAGGAGAACCAATGTGCTAGGCTTGGACTAGTCTGTAGGAAAGTTTTCCAGATGTAGATGGCAGCCAGAATATCATCTGTTTATATAGCCTGTGCTGAATCCAGTGCAGTTAGCTATTTTGTGATACCAAGAGGAGTGGATCAAATTGGCAAAGACTGGCTTCTGGCTTTCTTGAAATGGAATACTTAACTTTGATGCTTGAACGCTGAAGAAGAGGATGTTTTTAGAACCTCCTCCTGTTATCTCTTTAATTGTCCACTATTGGGTTAGATTTGTCAGGATCATTGAACTTTAATCTGAGTCATTATCTGTGGAATTGTTGAGTTCTGTCCATCGTATGCTGATTTTGCTACTTAGTGCACATTTTGAGTTTTTTCACATGCCAATCAGGGCAAGAATACTGATGAATGAGTAGCTGAGGAACTGGTGCAGGAGGCAGGGTTTCAGGTTCTTGTATCATTGCAACTTTTTCTGGGCAGGAGTGACTTGTACAGGTGGGACAGGTTGTATCTAAGCTGGAGGGGAGCCAATAGCCTGGCCAGGAAGTTCACAGGTGCTACTCAGGAAGATTTAACCTAGCTTGGTAGGGGAACAGGAATTAGAGCACCAGGTCAGAAACAGGAACGATGGAGAGGAAGGTAAATGTCAGGGCCAGTAAAACAAGCAGGGGCAAAGTAACAGATGTAATGGGATAGACAGTTTGAAGTGTGTGTATTTTATTGCTATGAGTATTATGGTTAAAGGCGATGAGATTAGAGCATGGATCAGTAATTAGAACTATGATTTGCCCATTACTGAGACTTGGTTGAGAGAGGGAAAAGAATGAGTGCTTAATGTCCCAGGGTTTTGATGCTTAAAAAAGACAGAGGGTAGTAAGATATGCTGGGGAGTTGCACTGCTAATCAGGGACAAAAACAGCTGCACTCAGAGGGAACATAATGGAGAACTCAACTACTAATGCATTTGTACTATAGACCTCCCCCCACCAAAAAAAAGCCACCAGGGCATTGAGGCACAGATATTCAGACAGATTAAGGAAAGCTGTAAAAACAATAGGGTTGTCATCATGAAGACTTCAACTTCACTAATACAAAACTTAGACCTTCTGAGTGCAAGAGGTTTAGATGGGACAGAATTTGTTAGGTGCATGCAGCAGAGTTTCTTGAATCAATATGCCAACTGTCCAACTAGTGGAGGTGTTGTACTGGACCTGGTGTTGCTGAGTAATGAGTCTTAATGACTGGCTGCTGATTGATTAATGTTCAGTTACCACATGCTCCAATTAACCAAAATAGCAATAAATGGTGGTATTTTGCATTCAGCGAAAATCACATTAACTTATCCAAAACAAAGAGCAGTTAAAAAGAGCAATGAATATGAAGGTTAAATGAAGATTATTCATGAAGATGCCTGTTATAAAATTCAGCTCTTATGGGTTAAAAATACGAAAAATTATGCTAGATAAATTGAAAATAATTACAGGTATAAGCATTACATCGTGCAAAACTTCTTGGGTACGTCATGGTCACTTCAATTTAGGACAAAGATAAACTAGCTAATTGACAACCTATTCAGTCATAAATTGTCATTAATAAGCTACACAAACTTACTAATAACTAATTTATCGATGCCCAGTTGAGGTTTTGCCAAGGCCACTCCAGTGTAGACGTTAAATCAGTCTTGATAGAAAAATAGACCAGAGAATTAAATTCTAAACAATGAGCTGAGTGAAAGTGACCATCCTACAAAGCAGCATTTGATCAAGTGTGATATCAAGGAGCCCTGACACATCAAGATCCCCTGGATACCCAAAAATGAAATCAATGGGTGTAAAAGGCAAAACACTCCAGTGGTTGGAGTTTTATGTTGCAGAAAGGAAATTGATATGATTGTTTGAAGTCAATAATCACAGCCCCAAGACATCAGTGTAAAAGCTTCTCAGGGCAATGTCTTAGCACATTGTCCAATTCCATTCAGAACACCTCAACAAATGAGATGGTCCATGCCTTCATACAACAAAACCTAGATATTATTTAGGCAAGCACTGAATGATGTTCTCATCACCTGACTATCACCTTTATCTTCCTCCCTCTAGGTCCCTACTTCCATCCCTTCATTCCACGGTGTTCGCTCTATCAGATTCCCTTTTCGACCCTTTGCCGCTTCCACCTATTACCTCTTAGCTTCCTACACCATTCCTTTTCTTAACCCCCTTCCCCACCCTTCTGCTATCCTCACCCCCTCATATGAATTAACTTATCTCCTGCCAGCTTGTGCTCCTTCCCTTCCCATGACCCTCCCATCTCGCTTCTGCCCTCTTCCTTTGCAGTCCTGGTAAGGATCTTGGCCTGAAATATTGAACGTTCATTTCCCTCCATAGATGCTGCCCAATCTGACCTACTGAGTTGCTCCAGCATTTTGAGGGTATTGCCTCACAATACCCATGTGAGGAAACTAAATGGACAATGTTTTCAAATTTTCCAATGCATGCTGCATGCCTTTGCTTGAATGCTAATAATGGTACAAAAGAAAATAAGTACAAGAGCACACAACAAAACAGAAAAATAATTAGCAAACCTGTGATCCCCAATTGAAAGAGGAAGGCTTGTGAGCTTATTGTTTCGTAAATCCAACCAGATAAGATTTGGTAATCGATGAAAGAAGTCTTCAGAAAGTTCAGATATAGAATTTCCTTCCAGATACAAATACTATCGGGGAAAAATAAATCAGTCAACAACTACTTATGACAACAAATGCTAAGAAAAATACTTGAGTGAAACCTTCATTAACTCAATTGTCTCAAAACTCTTTACAGTCAATTAAATATTACTGAAATACATTCACTGTTGGCAGGTAGAAAATATGAAAGTCAATTTGTGCATTGTAATTACCACAGAGGACTGGACTAATGACCAGATAATTTTCTTGATGATGCCATTTGACAGATAAATAGTTGCCCAGACAGGCAGTAATAATGTTCATCCAAATAACATTTATTATTATTTTTAAAAGTTCATAAACTCTATTTGATGGCTTATGGAAGAGTCTTCATAAAACAATGACGAAGAAGCAACAATTTGAAACCAACTTGGGTACGATATAAACACGACTATCCAATTTTTGGACCAGGAGCCAGGTTTCCTATAATTCCACAAAGTCGGTTAACTTATTGACAAAACCGCTTTTTCCCAGGCTACGTTGCTTGAACGAGCAAGATGTTTAAGAGCACGATTGTTTCTCTTTCCAGTGACACGCCAAATATTTAAAATTCAACAAGTGGGACTGAACTTCAGCAGGGTTGATCCCCGCCCGCCGGATGCAGGCACCCGTTCACCAGCCTCCGGGTGGTGGGTTTCAGTGGCCTTACCTCCAAGCCAGTCCTTTCGAGAACGTGTTCAGGCACCTGCTCCAGCCCCCGACCAGCTAAATCAACCATTTCCCCAAGGGAGCTTGAGCCGCTGGACGAGAACGCCGCCTCAGCCTCACTGCCCATTGGGCTGGGCCGCAGCGATTCCAGCTCCATTCCCCGCCTACGGCCTCCGTCCGTCTCCACAACCAAGCGCCCCGCGTATCCATGACAACCGGGCGTGTGACGCAATTACGACTCACGACCATGATTCATAGGCACAGGCTCTGAAGGCCATTAGATCGTACCTGCGTGATAAGGTTGAGGACCTGTGAAATCACCAGTAACTAACTTCATTTCATATAGCGCTTTATTCACAGCAGGAACACCCCGGAGCCTATCACATGTTTGAGATGAAACATAGAATGAATAATTCTACCTGCAGACTATCTGAACCTTCTTTCCTTCCCTTCTCTAGTTTCGGGTGTTGGTGTACGGCGGACTCATCCCTACTTTCTGGAGAATGAATCCAGCTCTGCAACACTCTGGAACATGACCTGAAACCCAAAATCAACTTGTGTTTTTCCAGATAGTTAGTGATCCCATTACAAGCCACCTCCAATGTGTAACCTCTCAACAATTTTCATCAAAATATTGAAGCGTAGCTATTCTCGTAGACTTCTTGTTTCAGCCAGCTGTGGCCCCATCAAGCTTACTTCTTCCCACCTGTTTACAATTCTTTTGTCCCTACTCCAATCTCTTCACATTGCATCTGTGGCACTTGTGATGACCCTCAGTATTTTGAGCAGTTCTAATTCCCCGGTGGAACTGACTTATCTTTACATTTTAATCCCATATCAAAATGGTCCGAAGGCTCTAAGCTTCTTACTTCAGCAGAGGCCCAACCAGTTCCCACCACTAGCATATTCATTTGCCTTAATGAACATCCACGACTTTTTCTTCTATTCCATCCACTCTCTCCAGGTCAAAGATATATCTATGAGACTCATAAGCTATATCCATTTTTATGAGATACATAGAGCAGTCTCTCCCTGGCCTTACTCCCTCAAATCATTATCCAATTCAACGACTGTATGGTTGCACCTCCTGTGACTTCAAAAAATTTCTTTAATTTTGGTGAAAATTTCCATGAGGCCCTCCCCTTAACATGTTCAATCTCTGACTCTTCCTTTTCTGGATTTCTCTGTCTCCACCTCAGGAGGTAGACTGGCTACTAGCATCCATTACAAGCTTATTGACTTCAACTGGTGTCTTAACTACTCTTCTTCCCACCCTGTTTCCTGTATGAACTCCACTCCATTTTCCTAGTTACTCCATCTCCATTACATACTGTCTACCCTAATAATGAGACTTTCTGTACAAGTGCCTCTAAAATGTCTTCCTGCTTCTTGCATTATGGCTTTCCTTTCACTATTCACTACAATTTATACCACACTCAAAAAGATACCACCACCAGACACAGCTTCCTCTTTTCACAGGGATGATTCCCATTATGACTCACAGATCCACTCTTTCCTACCCTCCAGCTACTATTTTAAAGCATTTTCCTTTGCAACCAAAGGAGATGCAATGCTTGTCCTTCAACCTCCTCCTACTATCCAGAACATATACCTCTTCCAATCTTCTTTGGTGTTCCCAATGTGTTCCCAAACCAAATGCAGATTTGTGATTGCTTTGTATAACACTTACATTCAGTCTACAAGGACAACACTGAGTTTCCTAATGCCTGCCCCTTTTATTCCCAATGGAATCTATCAGTCTGTGGTCTGCACTATTTCAACAGGGGTCAACACTCCATCTTTCAAGTGGACATGTTTCAGCCTTCTGAGCTCAATATTGAATTCTGAAATTTGCTACATTGATTTCTCTGTCTGTACCAGTCATCCTTCTGTGAGACTGGCTCAGCTTGATTGTTTTGTTTTCTCCCTCCTTTTCTTCCCTTTCTTCTGAGAAAGGACATGCCCAGTCTGACCTGCTGTTTTTAAAGAGTATTTTATATCACTACTAAACATTTGTCCTTTCCTATTGCTATTCGTCTGGAGTCACAGGCCAGACTGGGTTGCCTTTCTTCTATAAAAGCCATTAGTAAACAGTTTTTGCTTTTACATTAAGTGGCTGCTTTTCCAGTTAATAGCAGTTTATTCCAGATTTACTTAATTAACTGAACTGAAGTTATGCAACTGCCATATGAATATACAAATTAGGACCAGGAATAGGTCACTTGTCCCATTAAGCTTGCTTTGCTTGATAATAAGATTCTACCATTAAGTTTCTGCCATTTATTAAAACTCTGCCATTTAATTTAACTGTAAATTCAATTTGGCCCTGTCATTTCCTTGTAATAACAGCCCCCTTTGCTTTCCCAGTATCTTTCTACTTCTGCCATTAAAATATTCTGCTTCTATTATTCTATGAGCTAGAGATTTCTGAATATGCCTTGCCTTCAGAGAAAAAGAAAATTGTACTTTATATCTGCCTTAAATTGATGGCTCCTTATTTTTAAACAGTGACCTCTAGCCTAGAGTTTCCACATTTTCTCCCTTGCAACATTGACAAAATCCCTGAGGTACGTAACTGTTTCAATTAAGTCACTTCCTACTCTTTTAAACTGCAGCAGGTACCAGTTTAGCCCACCTAATCATTGCTCATAAGACAACTTGTCCACTGCAAATGATTAATGTAGTAAACCTTCTCTGAAATACATCAAATGCACTAACATTTTTCCATAACCAGGGAGACCAATATGGTACACAGTACTCCAGAAGTGATCTCACCCATGACCCCCATAGCTGAAACAAAACCTCCCTACTTTTGCATTTGATTTCCTTAGCTGTAAAGAATAGCTTTCTGTTGCTTTCCTAATTAGTTGCAATTTGTGTATAGAAGTCTTTTTCAAATGATACACTAGAGCCAGTAAATTCATTTTAATTTAATAATATTTAGGGAACTCACTGGTATGGGCAGGGAACTATAAAATAGATATTCATAATCTGAGGAGAGCCTGATCTGGTCTTTGGATTTATTATCCAGTAATAGATTAAGAATCATATCTAGCTTTAACACCATCAATCTCAGCCAAAGTTGGCAGTGGCAAAGTCTGATAACATTAAGAGAAAGGCTCCTAAAACTGTCAGCAATAAATGTGAAACTATATGGTATTTATAGAGAGTAGTGTGGCAACAGAATGCTTTTACCCTTCTTGGGTTAGCATCTCTGACAGGATATCAGAAGTATCTCATATTGATGAAGCGATTCTATATCAACAAAAAAAAAATCACTTATTTAAATGGGAAGGGTTGTCATTGAAGATTTATTAGAAGCAAAAGTAGGACATCTTACAACCCAGAGGCAAAAAGAGAAAATAAAATGCACTTTCTTAAATAATTCACAATATTTATACAATCTTTGAGTTTGGACAAACCATAAAATAAAAGCATAAGGAAAATGTATTGAATAAAACCCTAATTCTAAAACTAATTGTTCTCTAAAAGGTAATATTGGGGGAAACAACTTTTTAAGTTTTATTCAAGAATTATTTGTGAAAATGCTACAGACTGCTTGAAATGTGCCTAAATTGAAAGTTCATTTCTTTGCATTCAGGAATCACTTGTCTTCAGGCCTTTCAGTATCTATGTAGTCATAGTTTTCCCTACCAAAAGGTGGCTCTGTTCGCACTCGTATCAGGTTGTCAGTTAACGTTGACAAAGAACCACTTTCTTTCTTAAGTATAGCTCAGTTGTATTCAGGGTTTTGTGATTTTATCCATGATGACTGTCTGATTCTGGACTAAGCAAATACCATTATATCAGAGTTGCTCAAACATCAATTTCACTTTCTTAGTATGGTTCTGAAACTCAGTGAGGGGTCAGCAGTGGAAAGAGGGACAAGTTAAATTTCTTGGGCATCAACCTCTCAGAGGATCTATTCTGGGTGTCAACATCTCAGAGCATATACCCTACACATTGATGTGTCCAACACATTGATGCAATCATGAAGAAGGCATATCAGCAGCTACACTTCATTGGGGGTTTGAGGAGATTTGTTATGTCACCAAAGAGTCTAGCTAATTTCTGCAGATGTACTCTGGAGAGATTCTGACTGCTTAAATCACTGCCTGGTATAGCTGCGGCAATGTACAGGATCGAAAAAATATATAACTGCAGAGCACTGTAGACTCAGCAATCTCCATCATGAGCACTAGCCTCTCCATCAAGGACATCTTCAAAAGGCAGCGCCTGAAGAAGGTAGCATCCATCATTAAAGTCCCTCACCATCTAGAACATGCCCTCTTCTTATTATTGCTCTCAAGGAGAAGGTACAGGAGGCTGAGGATACACACTCATGTTTTGGTAACAGTTTCTTCTCCTGCACCATCAGATCTTTAAGCAGTCCATGAAACATGAAGACTATCTCACTATTTTGCTGTCTTTTTACTCTGTTAATATTTCTTACTGTAACTTATAGTAATTTTATGTATTGCACTGTACTGGTGCCACAAAACAACAATTTCACAACATACGTAAGTGATAATAAAACTTGTTCTAATGCTGATTCTGAACTCAGAACTTCTGGCTGCCAATGATCTCCAGTGCTTACTGAAAGTTGTGGGGTTGGCTCCCTTATAAAGTTTATTGTTATATATGGCTGACTGGTGCTTGACTGGGAGAGTTTTATTTTTTATTTGCTTTTTAAAAGTTCAGGAGTATGAAGTTTGAGAAAGCAACAGATGGGTATAGCCACTTTGAAAGATTCAGAAGTCTATCTGGTATTCTGTAGAGACAGTCTTTGATCACAAATATCACTCATGCTTCTGTGGGAGAGTCATAGGTAGAAGGCACACTCCGGAGTTTTATGCACATACTTTTCATTGAAAGTTCAGAGAGATACCAGACTAAGGAACCTGTACAATATTGGGATTATTGTTAAGATAGACCCAGAAATTACTCCCTGCCATTCCTTTTGCCACACACACCATGTTGTAAGTTGTACAAATCCTTTTCTGTGAAAGTCACATGAAGACTGAGATGACATTTCTGAGGTTTACAATTGTTAAGTTGCCTGATATTACTCCGTGGTAAAACTCACTCCTTAAAGGATATGTCACAAGACAAGCAACGCTCTACATGGGAGACATTAAAGAGCGTGTGCTGGATTCTGGAGAAAAATGGCAGTACAAACGAATGGTCTCAACCTGAAATTTTGACCATCTACTTTCTTGCACAGATTCTGCTTGGCCTCCTGAATTCCTCCAGTAAGTGTAATCTTACTTCATCAGAGTCCTGATGAAGGGTCTTGATCCAAATGTCCACTGTTTATTCCCCTCTATAGATGCTGTCAGACTTGCTCTAGCACTTCATTCATCAATGTGTGGAGTGAGGTTTTAGCATATTGCCTGTGGGGGTGAGTGTTTGGGGTGGGTTCAGAGGGAAGGACAGTGGCTGCAGGAGAAAGCACCTAGGGATACAGATGGTGTTCTTGACAGAAGCTGTTTCTGTAAAAGTATATAACACAGTTTATGAATTGCAATAAGAGAAAGGGTTTATACTCATTTTGCCTGCTCTCACAGCTTAAGGAAAATGAGGTGAAGTCTTCTGCCCTTAGATATGAAGCTATAATGCAACAACAAATATTGAACTGTGAGATACAGGAGAGATGAGCAGCAGCCTGGGATGCTCCTGAGGCTTGTTAACTTAGAATGATTTTGACCTTAACCTCATTGACAAAACAATACAGGAACACCTATTAAACTGTATTTGAGGTCATAAAAAAACCCATATCTCAGAACGAAAAAAAGGAATGCAGTTTGAGCATTTTCCTTGTAAATAGTATGATTTCTGGGGAAATGTGGTAAGTAAGATTGTTCTTATTTTGACTAAAAAAAGAATGTTTTTTCAGATCACTGTCACTGAAAATCTCACTTTGGGTAAACTTTATGTGTAGCACTACTGTTATTATAATTTGAATGGTTTTATGCCAAAATAAGAATGGCTAGGTAATACAGAAGTCCTGCTAAAAAATCAGGAGAGCAAGTTGGTTGGTTAACGAACAAATGTTGTTCAGAATTCCAAGAGAAGTTTGAACTGGATATAATTGCTCTAGCTGATTTCCTAATGTATTCTTTGGATAATTTTCTAGTCTGACATGTTCAAGCCATTTTCCATCCTCTCCCTTGTAAAGGAACACATGCCACTGAGAAAACAGCAGGGAATTCTCCCTGGAATTTAATGCAGTATTTACACATCAACCAACAGGGATCGTGTTCTGCTCAATTTCATTATCTGATTTCTTACTTTGCAAAGAGGACAATAATTCACTGATTAAACTATCCTTTGGGATGCTCTGAGGTTGCTATAGGCACTCAATAATTGAGGGTTCTTTCTTCCTCATTTTAGATCTGTGGGAATATACAAAGAAAGGTACTAATGTCCCAGACAGCCAATACACTGGGGAGTATTCTGAGAGATGCTTCCCCTGAGAGACAACTACTTGCTCTTCTTTTAAAGTATCTCTCTATATGAGCTTCATGTTTTTAAATAGCAATGTTTCATTGACGCAAGGTTTAATATTGCAGGATATATTCTTGTGTATACTTGCTGAGTTCTTCCAAAGAAAAGACACCCTGAACTTCAGTGAGTGACAACTCCAGTCAAGACATCTTCCTCATTGCAGTACATCTTGTTCGTGGCAACAAAGTAAATATTGTTATTTGAAAATTAATTGAATTGTATTGACTTTATTTCTTACATCCTTCACATACGTGAGGAGTAAAAATCTTTGCGTTCTATCTCCGTCAGAATGAGCAATGTGCAACTTATAGTAATTTGTAATAAATAGTATGTACAACAGGACAGTCAATATGGCATAGAAATACAACTCTATCAGCTTGCATTAATCAGTCTGACGGCTTGGTGGAAGAAGCTGTCCCAGATCTGGTTGGTCCTGGCTTTAATGGTTCAGTACTGCTTCCTGGAAGGTAGTAGCTGGAACAGTTTGTGGTTGGGGTGACTCAGGTCCCCAATGATCCTTCGGGCCCTTTTTATGCACCTGTCTCTGTAAATGTACAGAATAGTGGGAAGTTCACATCTACAGATGCGCCACTCTTCGCAGACGAGGGAAGTGCAGTTCCCATACCTGGCAGTGATGCAGCCAGTCAGGATGATCTCAATTGTACTCCTGTAGAAAGTCCTTACATTTTGGGGAGTCATCCAAAACTCTTTCAACCATCTGAGGTGAAAGAGGTGCTGTTGTGCTTTTTTCACCACACAGCCAGTATGTACAGATCAAGTGAGATCCTCGGTGATGTTTATGATGAGGAACTTAGAGCTGTTCACCCTCTCCATCACAGATCCATTGATGTCATTAGGGCTATCTTGTCTCCATTCCTCCTGTAGTCCACAACCAGTTCCTTTGTTTTTGCAACATTGAGGGAGAGGTTGTTTTCTTGAGACCACTATGTCGGGGTGATGACCTCTTCTCTGTAGGCTGCCTCATTATTATTTGAGATAAGGCCAATCAATGTAGTATCATCAGCAAATTTAATTAGCAGATTGGAGCTGTGGGTGGTGACACAGTCATGGGCATACAGAGAGTAAAGGAGGGGGGCTTAGGACACAGACCTGAGGGGCTCCTGTGCTGAGGGTCAGAGGTGACTGAGCCCACTTTTACCACCTGTCGGCAATCTGACAGGAATTCCAGGATTCAGTTGCACAAGGCAGGGTGAAGGCCGTACTCTGAGCTTCTTGTCAAGCCTGGAGGGAATTATGGCTTTGAATGCTGAACTGTAGTCCAAGAACAGTATTCTCGCATAAGCACCCATTTTCCCCAGGTATGTAAAGTGTGTTTAATTACCTTCTTTGAAAAGTTCAGAGAGAATGAAGAATTATAAAATAATGGATTTTTCTAACTACCATCAACAATCTGATACTTGATGTGAATAAGCATATTTGCTCAGCAATATCCCTTCCCTGAGAAAGTTGAAAATTTTAACCACAGGAGCTCACAATGCTTTGCATAGGTTCACAATTTGGGATAGCAATTTGTCAAAATAGATAGCTGGTCCTTTGCTGCTAAACCTCTTGAATTTCCCAAATATCACAAAACAAATGATTAATTACTCAGCAAAGATAGTCCTCAGGGTCTTTTGCGTTTCAACTGTGGAACGCAAAATACTACCTTCGAGCACTTTCTCATGCAACTGTCCTTTTGCCTCTTCCCTTCAAAGTGACGAGAACCCAAACAGTTCTTCTAGGTGAAGCAATAATTAATTTGCATTTCTTCCAGTTCAGTGTTCATGTTATGGTCTTCTCTGCACTGGAGAAACAAAGTGCAGTTTGAGTGATCACTTTGCAGAGCAGATGTGTTCAGTTCACAAAAGCAACCCTGAGCTTCTTGCTGCCTGCCATTGTAATCCTCCAGCCTCCTCCCACTCTGGCCAATCTATATGTAGCCTTCTTCATTGTTATAGTGAGCACAAAAGATTGCTTGGCCATCTTTTGAAGAATGGCATGCAAGTTATAGATGACATCTAGCCAACTTCTGTCTCTTTATGAGAATCCCAGTAAGACAAATGATCCAGTCATTATAAATGCAACATTTAAAATAATATTTTCTTATGACAAAGAAGGATACCAATGAGTCTATGGCAGCATTCAGGGCGATCCCATCAAGGCTTCACTTATTCTCCTGTAAGCCATCAATTTTATCTAGATTTTCCAACCACCCATCACAGTAAGAGTAATTTGCAGTATCTGTTAAACTGGGTTGTGGGGAGAAACTAAAGATCTGAAGGAAACCCAGATAACCAGAGAGAGAACATGCGAACTTCAAGTTTAAGATTAAAACTAGGTCACAGAAGCTCGGAGGCTGCAGCGGCACTACTGACTGAAGGAAAGTTCGTTGATTTATGGAGAGAAGACTACAAACAGCAGTGGATATGAATACTTCGGGCCTATGTGGATTGAGCAAAGTATTACGTTTGTAGGTCTAAAAGCTTTCTTATTGGAATCACTTCAGATGATGGCAACTGTCCACTATGTTCCATTTATTCAATTATGATGATGTATTTGTGAATTATGAGTTGCATGTGTGTGTAGTCATTTCATTGCCAGTACATCAGCAGGATATAAGATAGATGCAAATATACATCAAAATGTTTTTGTTTAATATTATATTACCTACAGAAGAACCCAAATGACATGAATATAATCAGATATTTAAATACTTCAAATGTAAGCCATTTGATGCAGAACACAGGTTTCTTTATAGGTGTAAGTATTCAGAAGATTATTTGATACTTGAAATAACAGATAAAAACTGAAGGTGCTTTGTAACATATCTTTATTTTGCACCCAGGTGGGCACCATGGTAGTGTAGCGGTTAGTGCTATGCTATTATAGCTCAGAGCATTCCAGAGTTGTAAGTTCAATTCTGGAGCCATGTCTGCACATCCTCTCCGTGAACTGCATGGGTTTTCTCCGGCTCCTTCAGTTTCCTCCCACAGACCAAAGTTAGTTTGTCATATGTAAATTGTCTCGTGCTTAGGTTAGGTTTAATTAGGATTGCAGGGTTTTCTGGGGTGCTGTGGCTCAAAGGGCCTACTCCGTGTTGTATCGCTAATAAAATAGTAATAATAACTTTATTTATATCGCACCTTTCATACATTAAGATGCAGGCTTAAAGTACCTTACATAGATTAGAAAGATAAATCAACATAGTCATAAAAATATGAGACGAAGTTAAAAATCTCATGTAAAGATGAACATTATGTAGAATAAAATGTAATCAAATATACCAAATTATATAAATGTAATCAATATCAATAGGCAGTACGTAATCCTAAAAGTAGGCCAAACTTAAAATGTAGGTCTTTAGAAGTGTTTGAAATGTTCCACAGTACTAGCCTGGCATACCTCATTTGGCAGAGAATTCCAGGTTCTTGGTGCATAAGAGCAAAAGGCATACATCACCAGTTCTTACATGCTTGGCTCTAGGAACACTAACCAAACCAGTATTTGTGGATCTAAGATTATGAATAGGATGTAAGGGATAGACATCTCAAAAAATAATGGAGGAGCTAGATTATTCTGAGCATTATATACAATTAAAAGTATTTTAAAATTGATCCTAATTGATCCTTCGGGTAGATGGAGCTCGTCAGCCTGGGAAGGCAGTCCACCTAAGAGAGGGAAAACTCTGATTTTAAACCTCCGCTGCCTTGCGGCCATACCCACTCTTGGGAAAGGCTTCGGGAGTAAACCCTGAGGACAAATCTGGAGCTGGAGTCCCTAAGGCACGTCCAACGTTGCCTTCAACCTCACTCTGGCAACTCCAGCGATGACACCGGTGCCAAGCTGTATCAGCCCTTGCCCTTCCCTTGGACAACATCGGTGACATGGAGAGAGAGACTTGCTGCATGGGCAACAGCCGGTCTTCAATACAACCTTGGGAGAAGACTCCCAAGGCACAGATCCATGATCTCGCGACACTAACGGATGCCATACGAAATTGATCCTAAATTTCACAGGCAGCCAATGTAATGTTCAAAGTTCAAAGTAAATGATCACCGTACACACCCCTCAGATTAATTTTCTTGCGGGCATACTCAAATCCATACTAGGATAATAAACATAACAGAATCAATGAAAGATAGCACCAACTTGGGCATTCAACCAGTGTGCAAAATACAACAAACTGTTCAAAGACAAAAAGAAAGAAATAATAATAATTAAGTAAGCAATAAGTGCAGAGGCCATGAGATGAAGAGCCCTTGGAAGTGGGTCCAAAAGTTGTGGGAACATTTCCATGTTGGGGCAAATGAAGTTGAATGAAGTTATCCCTTTTCATTCAAGAGCCTAATGGTTGAGAGCTAATAACTGTTCCTGAACGTGGTGTTAATGATGCCAAACTGGTGAAATGTGCTCAGATTTTCTTTTTTTTTTGGTTAAGATTCTTGCTACTCCATTTTGAATAAACTGCACCTGATTTATATCTTTCTTGTATACAGATTAGTAATCTATCATCAACTTCACAAAAATTTTGACACACAAACCAAAATGCATTTGACTTGGGTGAGATTTCATCTTTGTTTTTCCAAGACAATTTTGATTAACTTAGGAACATAATGCAATAATACTGTCAAATATATAGATGGTGAGATGTCTTCAACAGGTGAAAGTAATTCTCTGGATGGATGGAAAGATTTCAACAAAATCAATATTAGATCTAGTGTTTATAAGGTATTTTTACATATACTGTACATCATATCCCAAGTTCTTCTACAGAAATATGAAGGAGCATCACTTTTCAAATCATGGTAAAAAAGTAATGAAAGATGAGTGAACGCTAGGACAGAAAGGTTGTTTTGATTAGAAGAGAACTAGAATGGCTTGGAGAAGATGTTTTGGGGACTTCTATAAAAATTTCTATGAAGTAGGGTCAAAGTGACTGAAAGCTCTGTCATTGATGACAAGACAAATAAGGTTATTACAAAGTCAATTGGTGACTGAAAACTACAAGGTCAGGTGATGTTGCTGAATGACATTGGATGATGAATATTCGTGTAGAGGTTGAGAGGGTGTATAGTGGAGTCTGTAATCCTGAAGTCACACTCAACAGCTTCTTCCCCTCCTCCACCATCAGATTTATGAATGTACAATGAATTGAAGTACACCGCCTTAATATGCTTTTTGCACTACTTATTTAATTTTATATATATATATTTCAAATTGTAATTTATAGTTTTTTATTAATATGTATTCCAATGTACTGCTGTTGCAAAACAACAAATGTCATGACATATGCAGTGATAATAAACCTGATTCTGATTCAGAGGATAAGTTTATCCCACTATTTATTCAAGCAAAGCTGTGTTGCTGTCTATAGTGCCTCAATATAATTCCCCCATTTTTCCCCCTCAAGCTCTAAAGCGTCTGACCAATGTTAGCATTGGATGCCTCATTAAGTGCTTATTATTTATCATGCCTGTTGTAAGATAGTTGACTATGAGATATTGGTGATTCTGATTTTGTTCAAAGTGCACAAATGCAGAATGTTTAGCAGGGTTAAAAGTATAGCAACCAAGAATGAGAATAATGATGGACTTTCTGCTACATCTGCCTCATTCAGCTGAACTCACTTCAACATTTACTGTGGAACCTCAGCTAAAGCAACTTTTGCCACATAAATTGGGGATTTGGCTTCTTACTCTGTATGAATGTATGTATACCTGCTTCTTAGAATAATTTTCAAACAATATCAGAACAATAATTATTTGGAAATAATATTACACAATGAAGACTATTGATACATTAAATACAGTGTTCTTCTCTTTCCAGATTAATATTTTAAAAGTTAATAAATGCTAATTCAGCATAAACTTCAAACTTCAAAGGTATATTCTATGCATAATGAACAGCCATAATAACAACTTTGTTTGGGCTTAAGTTGCCCAGTATTTCAATTGTTGATTTATGGAAAAAGAATGAGTAAGAATTAAAACAAATTAAGCCAAATCAGAGTGCAAAATTAATTATAATTTATCTTAAGTGACTGAAATATAAATAGCTAAATAAAGAAGATGAATGATTTATCTTGATTATTGTATTTCAGGAAGAGGCAATGCATTAATGTCTCAGTGTGCACAATTGCAAAATATATTGCATGGTCAGAAAGATTATGTGCCAATTAAATTTACTCTTTACGTCAGCAGCAACAGAAGGGTTTCCTGGGAATGATCAGGAAACTCAGTTTAACCTTGCTGCCCAGATAAATCATAGTAAGATTAACCTATTGTAAGAAGGGTTAGAATAATTCCAGGGTGGTGATACTGCTTGCACATAAAAAAAATAGTGATTTTAATTTACATATATGATGAAGTTTGCTAAAGTTCGGATTACAGGGATGTTCAGTGCTGAAGGATGACAAATCTTTTGACAAAAGTTGTACTAAAGGAAGAAAGTACAGGCTAGCAAGCTGGAAGGACTGAATGCACTGAGAAGGATTAGGAGTGGATTGTTAATTATATTCACAGAATGTTAAGGGCATCCTTCAACAATTAAACTTGTGTTTTATTCAGGGGAGAGGAAAGACTGCAGTATCTTTAGGCTAATATGGGCTGGATCCATGGGATCAAAGTGGTCAGTGCTACACTATTACAACTTTGGGCATTCCCCGAAGCTACTCCGGTTCAGAGTTCAATACAGGCACCCTCAGTAAGGAATCTGTACTGTACATTCTCCCCTTGGCCATGTGTGGGTTTCCTCTGGGTGCTCCGGTTTCCTCCTGCAGTTCAAAGACATACCGATCAGTTAACTGGTCATTGTAAATTGTTAATTTGGGGGGTGCTGGGTGGCACAGCTCAAAGGGCCAGAAGGGCCTATTTTACGCTGTATCTCTGTAAACAAACAAATAAATAAACTTACAGACCCAATCATTGAATGTCGTTTTGAAATAACATGAGCCTTAAATCCTGTTGGTCCTGTTCTGCTCCCACAGATGCTGTCTGGCCAGCTGACTATTGCCAGCATTTTCTGAGACTTTCATTGTCAGGTTTCCAGCTTCCTTAAGAATTTGGTTTTGTGTTAGTTTACACTGTACCAGCCTCGGACTATTTCTGCTAAATGTTTTTCAGGGTTTTAAGTTTTTCCTTTTTCCTCTTATTTCTAAATCTTAATCAGTTTTGAGCACTTTTTGTCACTTTCGATGGCACATGAATCAACTGGTTCACGAGTCAAAAGGTTCAAAGAGAGAGAGAGCGGATAGTTTTCAGAGCACAGGCGCATCCTTGAGTTTCTGTGCCTTGCAGTGTTAATTTTCCATCTCTCTCTAACCCATTGGTTCGTGGCTTCCTGTACAGAACTGTCAGTGAGGCCCCACGCAAAACTGGGAAACAGCACCTCATTTTCTCCCTCAGCACATTGCAAACTTCTGGATTCAGTACTGAAAGCTACTTCACGTCTTGGTCTGTGTCATTCGTCCATACGTAATATCAGCTCAGCTTTCTTTTCATTGCTGTTCTTCTCTTGGGGCTGGCTCCTTTCGGCCCGAAACGTCGACTGTTTATTCCTCTCCATAGATGATGCCTTACCTGTTGAGTTCCTCCAGCATTTTGTGTGTTGTTCCTTTCTGCATTTTCACAACTCCGACAATCTTTTTTTTTGCCTATGTTCTTATTCTCAAACTAATCCCACTCACTCGTAGATCGGATTACCTTGTTTATACAACAGTCACCCTTTCAGAGACCTTCTCCCTCTCCACTCTCGTTGAAGCTTCATCCCTTTCAGTTCTGACCAAGTGCCTCAACCTGAAACATCAACTCAGTCCCTCTTCCTACAGATGATTATTTATTGATTGCTGAGTATTCCCAGCAATTTTCTGTATTTTTGAGAGCATAAGTACATTTGGTTTCTCAGTGTAGTTAATATTACAACGTCTTTCACTTACGTCGGTACCTTTAATTTGTTCGCTCGAAACCTCGAATTCAAGCGACTGCTCCCTGCCGGCAGCGCTCTTTCCATCTCGAAAGCAGCGGCTCCGGGCTTTTGGATGATTGATTAGCAAAATAGGCAATCACTCTCCAGGGATCTGTAGAATTGCCGCCCATGCAGCCAATGGGCGCGGGGAATGGGTGGGACGGGGTGGATCACGTGGGGCGGCTACCTTGTACAATGAGCTGCCTTGGTGTGAGCGGGTGCTCACTATTCTGCCCCCGCTAGTGCAGTCAACTTGATCTTCTCTGCGATACTGCCTATCTAGCATCCTCTGCAACACAAACATCTTTTTTTTGACATCTATCAGAGAAGGGGGCATTTTCTGAGTGGTTGCTCGAGATGTAGAGAGAAAGGGAGACTGTGAAATTGAACCTTATTCCCCGCGATGTGTCAATCGTACCAGTACAGTGGGAAGAAGCAAACGGTTCGTCGCTGTCCCGGCGCCCTGTGCTCCAGCGAGTAGTTTTCCATTCAGTCTCGCATTTCCAAGTTGTAACGTTAACGTAACCTCAAACAATACAAGAGTATACTGTTCCCCTCTGTTATGGCCGTAAGATAGAAGCGGCGAAGGAGATGTTAGCTTCCAAGTCCTGCGCAGCCTTCCTCGTGTTGAATCAACTAAGGAATGCCAGCGGTTCGACTCCTTCTTAAATGCATCAGAGGTGAGAGAGAATGGGAGCGAACAGTTCTTCAAAGCGGCCAGTTTTTGATGAAAAGGAGGATGGTAAGCACCAACTTGATTTTGCCGATGGATTTTTTTTAAATGATTTTATTGGGGTATGTTTTCTCTGTATGTGCAAAATGGTATTTCTACTGAATACAGTTTTCAATTTAAAGTACCAGTTTACTGCTCTTAAATAACTTTTGTTATTAGGTTTAGATATTTTATTTGTTATTTTGTTATCAGGTTTAGAGGGATTTCCAGAGAAATTTGGAAAACATCTTTCCATGCTATTCCATCAAAATATATTTAAAAGCGTCTTGACTAACACGTGTGTCAGTGTATTCAACAGTGAACCCTTGAGAACAAATACAGCATTGAACAACATGAAAAATTCTGAGGCACACTCATTCATTAGAGACGGTTTGTCTGTCGTACATTTATTCAGATTTTAACCAGTTACAGAGGTTGACGTCTTATGATGTTTATGTGAAACACACCCGGTGCACCTTTATTGTTTTTTATACTGATAATACCGCATTTGGGTTTTCTTTAATGTTGCATTGTATTTTACTACTAATTCATTTCTTTGGGTTTAGTGATCCATAATGCGAATAATGGTGTAAACTAACTCGAGAAAGGTCATTGCAATTTAACTAAAAAATTCTAATAGCCTGCATTTTGAATAAAGTTTTCCCATGTTAATTTTCTCCATTTATGAAAAATCAATGTATTACCTTAGTTCTAGAGTTGAAATGCAATATCAGTAAAGTATTAAGTGTTTTAAAAAGTGACTGTGACTGCAGATTGATTCGTTTTGAAATTATTTGTAAAAATTTCTGAAGATTTTATGATTTTAATTGAAAAATGTAATCTGGATCATGTGCATATATTAGAAGACCACCACCCCAAAGCAATTAAGTAAAACATTACAATTGCCGTAGTTCTGCTCTTGCTTTACTCCGTTTTCTGAATTTTTGTCAATTGTTGCTCTGCTCCTTGATGTGAATATTTTATTTTTGCCCTGTTCTTTCCAAAACCTCCTATACATTGCTGGTGAAATATTAATATATTTCATTTACATCTGATTGGTGACTTGGATGAATGGGATTTCACTTTTCAAGAAAAGTTTGCAGAACTGCAGGGCTTATCCACGCTAGAGAACAAATATTTCTTTACTAGGGACACTTGGTCAAACGGAGATATCCATTAAGATACAACATGTATAAACCATTTGGTCAGCAGAGTGGACATCGGTGGGACAGGTCTTCCTTGAGACATTTGCTCATACCTGTTGCTAACTGTAATGATTGTAAACTATTAGCTAAGAGCAGTAAATATGTTTCTGCTGCCATAAATTGTTAACCCAACTTCGATAATGCATAAAACACAGCTATTTACTTTTGTATGGTAAACCTTGTGATTTGCTAATGGCCACGATTTCAACACTCTACCTTTATAATCATGATATTATATGGCAGAAGGCATGCATGCACAATTCTTAATCTTACCCATGCATGCCAGAGTTAGTGATTTTATAGAGCAGAACAAAATTTAATCAAGGAATGTAGCAGAACAAGCTTGACAGTTGTTTGTTTAATTAGAGCATGGCTGATCTGTGCTTCACGTCCATTTACAGATCCTTCCTTTGCTTAGTTTCCTAAGAAAATTCTATTGATCACTTCTTGAAATTCACATTGACTCCCAGTATCCACTAATATTGAGGGAAGAGAGTTCAGAGTTGCATTGTCTTTGTTTGCGAGTTTTTATTTTCCACCTAAACTTATAGACTCCATCTGTAATTTATAGAATTGATGTTCTGAATTCTCAAAGTAGAATCTGTATCCTTTTTTTAATGTTCTGCTCTATTAAATTCTTTTGTCATCTTTATAAACTTTAAGTTAACTCCTCAGTGTCCTGACCACAAGGTGTACATAGCAATGCTAATCAATGTTGCTGCACAATTTAGTGGCTTTAACTTTGGGAGGGGGTACTTCTAGTGAATATAACTTTATTTCTAAAAATAAGATATTCTGAGTTGGTCACAATCAGTATGGAAATAGGCTATTTGTCCTCACTATGTCCCCACCGTCTTGCAGACTTCTTCCAGCTTCAGGCTGTTTGCCTTCTCTGCTTTAAATGCTGACTCTGTTTCCAATGCTCTCTCCAGCAACGTATTCCAGGTACTCACCACTCTCAAAGAGAAACAAATCCACCTCAATTCATCTCTAGATCTTAGCCCTTACACTAACTCCATGTTCACTAACTTTATCTATCTGTGATATGAAGAAAGGTTTCTGCAGTGTGCCCAATCTATATAATTCTCAATTTTACATACCTCAGTCATGTCCCCTCTTAACCCCTGCTTCAGGAAAACCAGACCCAGACACTCTAGTCCAGTGGTTCCCAACCTTTTTTTGGCCATGCCCCACCTAATCACCTCTAAAATCCTGATGCCCCCTGTGGTGATATATAATTCTTATTATTCAAAAAGTGAACTCCTATTCACCTGGAGGAAGCCTAAAAGACCATTAACTTGGTTTAAACAAGCTTCCAAAGAACATGGCATTCATGAAAGAGAAAAATAAAAGAACCAAAGGACTGTTAAAGTTCTGAGGAAGAAATTACTAAGAAATTGTAAAAAAAAAGAACATTAAGTGATACTAAAATAATAACAATAAATAAATAAAACAATGCCGATTCGTTTCTACAGCATACAAAGACAGATACACTGTTTAAAAGAGATGACGCAATGTACGCACCTTCACACCACCAAGAAACGAAAGCTACTGCAAAAAGCAGCATTGGTGCGACCTCGTACGAGTTTCTTACGCATTTGGAATTGTTCATTCGTTCCTTCCTACATCAGTCAATTCATTAATTTAATTATGAAAGCCATTTGACGGTTGTAATGATGGTGATACACTATATATACAGTACATACGCAATTACACATGTACATACACACAAGTATTTTTATGTATGCATACTCTATATACACATTTGTATTAACTCGCACACACACTCATACTCACACAGACTTACTAGAAAAAATTCACTGTTAATAACTCATTCTCGAATTGCCCCCCTTAAAAATCAAATTACCCCCCTAAGGGGCATATGCCCCACATTGGGAACCACTGCTCTAGTCTCTTCTCATAGCTGAAATGCCCCAACTCGACTGACATCCTGGTGCATTTGCTTTACTCCTTCTTCAGAGTAATCGCATCTTTCCTATGGTATGGTGACCAGAAATGCATGCAGTATTCCAGCAGAGATCTGAACCATGCTTGGTGAAGTTGCACTGTAATCTCACTGCTCTTGTATTTAATATCCTGACTAATGAAGACCAATATTCCAATGTTTTATTAACCATGTTTTCCACCTGGACTGCCACCAAGGAACTTGTGATTTCAATGCTATCCTTCAGTTCCTCAGTACCCCCTAAGATTCTACCATTCATGGATAATCAGAATCAGGTTTAATATCACAGGTATATGTCATCAAATTTGTTGTTTCGCAGCAGCAGTATATTACAGTATATAACAATAGAAACTGTAATTTACAATAAGTATATAAAAATAAATATGTAGTGCAAAAAGAGATTTCTCGTTTCTAAGAGGGAAAAAAAAGACCCCTCAAATTGCCTCTAAATCTTAACTCTTACAATAGTTCTATATTCACTAATTTTATCTATCTGTGATATGAGGAAAGCTTTCTTCAATGTGCCCTGTCTATACCCTTAATTTTACATACCTCAGTCATGCTCCTCTTCATCAGGAAAAACAGAAGAAAAATACTGAGGTGGTGTTCATGGGTTCGAAGTCCATTCAGAAATTTGACGGCAGAGGGAAAAAGTTGTTTCTGAAACATTATGTGTATCTTCAGGCTCCAGTACCTCATGTTTGATTATCATTTTTCTTAACAAAATCCATTAACTCTTATTTACCTAGATTAACCCCATCTACCAGTTCTTGGTTAATTTCACCAACACATTGCTATCATTCTGTAATCTAATCTACCTTCCACACTGCTAGCAACTCCACCAACTTTTGTGTTATCTGCTAACTTGCTGATTGAGCTTTCTACATACTCATCAAAATCATTCACGTAGTTTATAAAAGCATGTGTCCCTGCACTGTTCTCTGTGGAACACCATTAGTGATGAGTTCCAAATCCGAGGAATCAGCCCCTTGCCATCACCTTCTGTCTCCTATTACCAGGCCAGTTTAGGATTCAACTGCCTTGGATTCAATGGACCCGAATCTTTTGGACTCCTCTCCCAAAAGGGACCCTGTCAGAGGTCATGTTTAATTCCACAGCAGCTGCACTGCTGTCGTCATCACACCTTGTTACATCTTCAAAAAAAAAGTCAGCTTGGTCATACTCATTTCACCTTTGAAATTAAACTCTTTGGTCCATGTTTTCACCAAGCCCAAGGCCACACTTGGTGAGATCAGGAGCTAAGTGATATTGGCAAAATCCCAAATGAAGATTGAAAGGCAGGTTATTGAAGCGCTTGATTACATTTTCCATCATTTTGAGAATAAACTGATTTGATAGTAATTGGAAAAATTGGACTTGCCTTCCTTTTTGTAAACATGATTAAGTCAGCCTGATCTTCTCTTGACAAAGGCTCTCTCTGATTAGTTTCTGCCTTTCCAGGTGATCGTTATTCCTATCCCTCAGGATATTTTCCAATAGCTTGCCTATATTGGTGTTGAATGCAGGTAATCTCTGCTGTCCTTGCTGAAAAGGGGGAAATCCATATTTGCCATCCTTTATTCATCCAGTACCTCACTTGTGGTCAGCCAAGATATAAAAATTATAACCAGAGATCCAGAAATCTTTTGAGTGCCATACCCAGCTTAATCTATTTATGAGTAATAAACAGGACATTAAAAGAGTCATGAAGTTGACAAGACTTTCTTTGTATATAATCTTTAAAATCAAGAATCCCTGTAAAGCACTAATCCTCTGACAACTTCCTTGTGAATTGTCTCAATTTTTGCTGTATGTTGTTTTTATTATTAAAAAGATAAAGAGCTGGAACTGTAATGTTCTCCTGTTTTAAATCTAAACTTGTGGCAACATTGGTAGGACAGTGTGTAGACCTTGTAGAGGGAACTCCCTGTATGGTATTACATAATATAGCAATCATGCAATATAGGACAAACTCAGGACAGATCTGGCAGCTAAAAATTTGGTATTCATGGGACATTGTGGACAGCCACCTAAATATATGCCACCACAAACCATAACCGCTTGATATGGTTTATTTCACTTTATTTCACTATTACCATAAAGCCAAGGGATCATTCCCGATTCAATGGTGAGTTCAGAAGTTCATTCTGGAGCAGCACCAGGCATGTATGAAAATGAGGTGTCAATCCTACAAAGTTAGAACATGGTATTATATGTGTTCTAAACAGCATGCAATGCATAGAAGTAAGTAACTTGATCTGTGTTTCAAATTGAAAGTGCAGTCTTGTCACATCTAGTCATGAATGGAGATTGACAGTTAATTTATTAAAGGAAGGATATCCAAGAACATCTCCATTGCCAGTGATGACAGATCCCATTATATATGTGGTAATGATGATAACAACATTGGCAGATGTGTTTATACAGAAATGCTGAGTTTATGATCATTCCAGTTTCTTCTTGAGATACCCACCATCCCCAGATCACTTTTCAACCAATTCAATTCACTTCACATGAAATCAAAAATTACTGAGGACATTGAATACAGAAAAATGCAATGGGAACACTCCATACCTCATCTCTGGTACTGAAACTGCAGTCCAGAATTGCCCATTCCTCTTGCAAATCTGTTCTCGTGAGATCTATGTGACTGACTTCTACATGAGAGAGAAGAGCTACCCAGGCATGTCCTGTTCACAAAAAGCAAGGCAAATCCAATTTTTCCAATTACTATCAAATTAGTTTATCCTCCAAATAATGGAAAATGTAATTAACAGTGCTTCAATAACCTGCCTTTCAATCTTCATTTGGGATTTTGCCAATATCACTCAGCTCCTGATCTCACCAAGTGTGGTCTTAGAATTGGTGAAAACGTGGACCAAAGAGTTTAATTTCAAAGGTGAGGTGAGCATGACTGCTCCTGAGATTGAGATAGCATTAGATGTAATGAGACATCAAGGAGGTCAAGCAGAATTGAAGTCGTTAAGGAGAAAAGGTTCCAGAGTTTGGAATTATAATCACCCAATAAAAGATGGCATGCTTATCCCAACTACTCTCAACTGCTTGATCATTGACTTTTTTTTCATGTGGCTTAATAAATGATAAGTAATATTTCTGACACAAAAATGCCAGGTGATGGCCATATTCAATGAGTTATATGGTAGGTTATCAAATCCCCACCGTTGATATGAAGAATACCAGAAACTCATTTAGATCAGCTATATAAAAACTATGGCTATAAAAGTGAATTTGAGGTCAGGTATCTGGCTCACAACATTTAAGGAGCTTAAACAGAAGAAAACAGGCCACGTGAATACCAATTCATTCACCACTCTAAGATTTCATTCCATTTGGTCACTGGTGCATATTGGATGCAGTGAGCGCCATCTTCAAATTGCTCTGCCGTTACTCATCCTAGCAACTCTGGCAGCACTTCCTCGACCCATATCCTCTACAACAAGAAGTTATAATCACACAATGGAAGATGACATGCTTATCAAGAAGGACAAGTACAAGCACACTACCACTTGTATGTTTCTCTTCTGGTCACACAATATCCTGACTTTGAACTATGTCACTTTTCATTTCTGTTCACTAGCTCTAAACCTGAGAACTTCATACTCACTAGTTCTGAGAAGTACCTTCAGAAGGACTGCAAGAAGAGAGCTCACAATCTCTTCTGAAGGACATAATAGATATATCTAATAAACTTAAATTACCTTTGTACATTTCTCTAAAAAGATTGAAGGACCTTTGTAATGACTTTCATCACAGAGTTAGAACCTTTCTGGGAAAGGGACAACCCAAGTTAACCATATAACCATATACAACCATGTAAAAGTTAGAAACAAAGTTAAATTCTCTGCTGTATCAATGCAACTTTCAACAAGAAAGAAGCAATTTTTTTAAGTAGCTCTCACAATAACCATATTGAAAATGTATTCCCAGTAGGTACACAAGTCATAGCATTCAGCTTTCTTTCATCTAGAATCGGGGACTATCATAAATTCTTCAAGTATATCAGTTGGTATCACTCTCATTTGAGTCACAGATGCACTCAAGACATTTCACAAAACTTTAGGTTGATCTTTGCATTGAAGGGAATGTAGTGCTGGTGGACGTGTGGATGAACCTTAGTTGAAGGATTCTCTGTCACAATTGGGAAAAAGAGTTCAAAAGTTATCCCTGACATCCTGTTGAATATTTATCCCTCACTCAGGGCTGCAGTGGTGACTGAACTTAAAAAAAAGTTGATTTCCTCTAAAATGAGGGAAGTTTGCGGCCTCTTAAAAAGTTGTTGTCCAAGAATGAAAGTGATAGGTTATGGAAGCCCAGTTTCCAGAATTGTATCAAAAACATGTTTTACTAAGCTGCAACTAGTTATTAAGCTTTCTTCCATTTGGTTGGCTGCATCATCCATTTCTCAAGCTCTCAATGAATTCTGAATGAGTCAACTCCCTGCTACACCATTAAATAGTTGATTAATTTTGACATATATGTTAGTTAAAGTGTAAATATACAAAATATTTTGAGTATCACAACTGATATTTTTGAATCACTGATACCTATGTTCTTTATTGAGCTTTAATTTGCAATTAAAGGAATTTACTAATTTTAATATACAGACTTAGTGAAAATCGTGCTTGTCCCACATTTTGCTATCTCTTGCAAAAATATGGTTGCTTTATTGCACCATGTGATAAGCTAGCTTATTCAAGCCTGAAGTCATATTGCAAAATCACAGCATTTGAGGTCACACTTTCTCTATCCCCAGTGCTCTACAAGACATTGTTAAATGTGAAATACCCTTAGAAAGTAAGAGCATATATTTTGGATATATACCTCAAGAATGGTTGAAAAGAGATCAATATTTAATGAATATACTGCTGGTGGCTGGTAAAAAGACTCTTACTAGAAAATGGTTATCACAGGAGAGCCCAACCTTAAATGCATGGATGGAAATTACAATGGACATTTACAAAATGGAGAAGATAACAGCATCTGTTAATCATAAATTGGAACAATTTGATTCATACTGGGAAAAATGGTTTAACTACATAACACATCATAGGCTTGATTTTATTCTCACAAATCAATTAATATGTTGTAAAAAAAGATCACTCCCTACTTGTATATAGTTTGCTCCTTTCGCTTGTTCCTTCTTTCCTCTCTTTTCTATAAGTGTATACCTCGGATAAATATTATGTGGAGATTTGTGGCATTTATGACTATGATATATATGTACAATATCTGAAATACATCTTACAGAAATGCTTGTTTGATGACGAACTTCAATAAAAAAAATAAATTACAAAAAGCAAACAAACTGGACAAAGTCAGTTTGAGAATAGATTTAATTTGATTATTAAATGCACATCAATGAGTGATGCTGCTAAGATTTTCTCTGGTTAATGTTCTTGGTACTAATAGAAGCACCCTACCTTCTCGGACTTTACGAGTAAAATATTTATAGCTTTGGAATAATAACAAAGAGAATAAAATGCTGCTTTAAGAATTGTTAATGTTCTTGACCCTGAAGACTTGCTTAGAATAATGCATCTTTATTAAGAAAGCTTTGAGGTTTTTCAGGGCACTGACTGGTATTACAAGACAGATGGCTGATGAAATCTGTCTGCCTTTCTAGAGAACATTCCCCCAATCCTGTTAATTCCTGTCCCTTGAAAAATTCTCTTTGTATTTCATTTTTCCCCTTTTCCTTTCACAATTTTTTTGAGCGTTGACTTCACCTCTTCAAATCCACTGTGTCTACTTCAGCCTGCAAACACTGGTGGTCTTTCATGATCATGCAGCCATTTCACTTTGAATGTAGCACAGATACTTCTGCACTTGAATATTCAGCAGAATATAAAATATGACCCCATTAGTCTTATGAATCAGCCCACTTCAACTATGAAAAATACGATTTGCACTTTTGGTATTGCACTGACATCCTTGGGACATTCAAAAATGAGCCATGGTCCCATGAAGTAATTTTGCTCTGCAGGTTGTAAAGTACTGTATCAAATGCCTTCTCTTCTCAGTAATTTCTTTGTATTGATGATAACTTGTTACCGCCCTGATTCTGTGAGTATTGAGAAGACAAGTGAGGTTAATATGAGACCCACATACTGTGCTGTTACGGTGTGCGCTTGCAGGACCGGTCCCAAGTGCGGAGGAATGGCAGGCTCTGTCTCTCACAGCAGTAGCTGGCACTGACCCAACCTGGCGGAAGGCAGCCTCGGTCACAGAAAGTGCTGATAGCGATTTGGCACCAGGAGCGGAGGGAGGCAGATGCCCTGTGAAGAGATGGAAACGAGAGATTCAATGTGGGAATACCACCTGAGTTTTGGAGAAACGACTGAGCAATAACATGAGACAATTCATTCTTTCCACCACATTGAGTCTGCTAAGGCATAAATGAGAGTCTTCAAATAGTCATAGATTGTGGGAAACCCATACCAGTTACAATTAATTGAGAAGGATAATTAGAAAGCAAAGGGCTTAACAACTCTTATTAGACAAAAATTTGTAAATAGTTGTTTGAGAAACTTAGAAGTCCAACAATCTATGGCAAGTCACAGGATCCCACAGGCTCATGACATTTTACTGTAGATGAGGCATGAGATGCCTGATGGATTGAGTGGGTGCCTAGATCTTGAATTATTGCATCCCTTATACTTTCACAGGACTTCTTCATGGAGTATGTGCTCCTGTTCTGTGCCTTCCGAAACGGCTTGAAACGTTAGCTAGGAGAGTCAGCTGACATTGGTTCACTTGTTCCTCCAATGAAATTGGAAGACTGTAGATGCAGGCTTGGTGATACCTCTCCAGTTCGGCTTGTAAATGTGCCATGATATTAGAGTTCTATGCAAGTGGGGGGGTGACTTTCCTTCTGGAGTGAAGGTAATGCAGTGTGAATCATTTGCCATTACTGTAGTCCTGCTGATAAGTCCCACTTTTCCATAACTTTTTATCAGCAGTACTAAATCAAGGTTGATGCATAATGCCTGAGTATCCCAGCATGTTGCATTCCTGATCATCAACTACTGTAAAGAATGAAACATCAGGAAAATTGAGTTAACACACAGGAAACTGAACATGTGAACAAGGAACCAGTAGGACTGGATGTTTCATAGTTGGGAACATGATGATACAAGGGCCAATTGGAAAGTATATTTAATACTGTATTTAGATGTATGATTTGTATGAGCAAAATCTGCAGTGTACTCTGATAATATAATTTTATAAGTTGCATGTCTATATACTGTATGTATTGTTGCTAGTCTCAGTGTTTTCAGCATTTTGCTGAGCACAGAAGCTGTGCAGACCATTGTCAAAATATTTAATAACTGTATGTCTGTTTGAATGTAGTATTGCACATTTTAAGTCACTATTGTGTCTGTGAGACGTCTTTGCAAGCTAGATGATTATTTTCTCATCATAACCTAATTGTTTCCCAACAACTGTGTTGCAAGACTGTTTAAGTGTGCCTGCCTTTTATTTTTCATTTTTTAAAATCACCTCATTTTACTTCACTTTCATCATCATCAATGCTTCCAAAATTTTGAGGGAGGAATTTCTATATGATTTGAATTTGTTACAAGCTAGTTTTGTAAAGAGATTTATAACAGTCTAATTTCTCTGTTGCTGTCCTCAAGTTATTTTGTCCATTTTTCTTCCAGTTTAGTGGAAGAGTCTCAACGTGGAAAATAAATACAATGGATTTTTAGCTACTGATTAGAAAGTGGATTTAGAAGAATAGAGAGCAGGAGACATGAAAGAAGGATGAATCAGGAGAAAAAATTCAAGAACAAATCAAAATAGGAAAAAAAGCGAAGAAATTGCGATTTGTACACAATTGGCTACAGGCAGAAAGCACAATATAGATGCACGAAGATAAACACATTCCAGGCGAATGCACAGAAATGAGAAGTATGGAAAATACAGGAAAGATTAATGTATTGACTCATGGAAGTGTGAGCACTGTAAGGAAACACAATTCTAAGACAGAGTTCCAGAATTATCAATAACACAAGACAATTTAGTAAGAGCAAGAAACCAACAGAACTAAATGCAAGAGGTTTTTAGTTTCATTTTGTGTAAGCACATCATTGAGGTATGGAAGGAAAAAAAAGAGCATCAGAGGAAACCAATGTGATCACATGCAAATGTACAAAATCCACATGGACTGCAGTGAGGGTCAGGATTGAACCCAGGTTACTGGAGCTGTGAAGTAGCATCAATGTTCTACCTAATTGTGTAATTGTAGTTAAGGGAAGGTGGTGAGGGTTGTATTTTCCGTTGGCTATGGAAAACTTTTGTCTTTGTGTTCTGCTGGTTAAGACCAAGGAATATATGTTTATACTACTTGTGGGTAAAAGGATTGAAAATACTTTTATTATCACATTATGTATGCAGTATTCAACCCTGAGATTCATCTTTTCATAGGCAACCATGAAACAAAAAGTAATGGGCCCTGTTCAAAGAACAACATCAACCCCACCCACCCCTACCAATGCCCAAAAAACAAATTGTGCAAACGGCAACAAGAAAACACTGAATATCAACACAGTATTGGAAGAGTCCAAATTCAGTTCAGCGCAGTGTTCATTATCTGCAGGTCCCTGACATCATCAAGGCAGAGAAAGACCATTCAAATGCAGAGACCTTCCCTCAGGAGCAGCGAGCGACAGGGAAAGAGAGACAGCCATATGCAGCCACCTTCCTCTAGCAGCAGAGAGCGAAAGGCTGGTAGACGGTGCTGAACAT
This sequence comes from Hypanus sabinus, assembly GCF_030144855.1. Lineage (NCBI taxonomy): Eukaryota > Metazoa > Chordata > Chondrichthyes > Myliobatiformes > Dasyatidae > Hypanus > Hypanus sabinus. The sequence continues at coordinate 45,000,352 of NC_082727.1, forward strand.
TCACTGGCCTTCCATGCTTGCCTTAATCTTTTCAGTCTTACTCGATGCCTTAATTGGCAAGATTAGTGAGAAATGAATTCAATCATGGGCATGTGCTCAGTCTCCAAGCTTCTTGGCCCCAAGAAAGGCTGCTCGCCTCCTGGAACTCTCTTGGAGACAGCAAAGCACCAGATCACTCAATCAGCCCAAAAACATACCTTCAAGCTGTAGATAGCAAGCTCCAACAGTACCAGAAACATATTTGAAGAAAACATAAAATAAGTGAAAGAAACTATTTTCTGGACAATGATAGCATTGTTCACTGACACCACTTTCTTAAAATGAACTCCATGATTGAATAGTCTGATGTGACTGGAGAAAGAAGATCTGCACCCTTTCATCACAAGAGGAAGTTTTCTGTATATATTGGTAAATTTTGACTTCACAGGTACTGAGTAGCATGATAGCATGGTGGCTAGCAAACTGCTTTACAGCACTAGTGATTGGGGCTCAATAACTGCGCCATCTGTAAGGAGTTTGTACTTGTGGCCTCATGGGTTCTCTCTGGTGCTCCAGTTTCTTCCCACATTCCAAACATATACAGGTTAGTGAGTTGTGGGCAGGCGTGTTGGTGCCACTTGTGAGCTGCCCCCAGAACATCCTTGGATTGTTGGTCATTGATGCAGGCAATGCATTCCACTGTATGTTTTGATGTACATGTGACAAACAAAACCAATATTTAATCTTTATCTTTATTTCCATTATCATTAAAAATTCTACCAGATGATAGATTTGGTACAATGCAGCAGTCAGCCCCATGGTGTAATTTCAGTTTCAATTCTTTTCATTCCATTGAATGTGATTATTTAAAGTGGGTGGGCTTTAAGCTATTGATCATTTTTTTTTAATATTTTTTATTGTTTAAATAAAATATTATTGGTCTATGGTGATTGTTTGGTCTACTCCCATAATCTTCTACAATCCTGAAAAAACAATATAGTGGATCTCAGTTAACTGGAACACATTGGGACAGTACATTTTGGCCCAATTGAGCAGCTGTCCCAATTCGCCAAAGTTTCATGGAAATAGTTTCAAAGGTACATTTAATGTTAGATATACATACAATATACATCCTGAAATACTTTTTAATGTATTAAATTGTTAAAAAGGTATTTAAAAAATCAAACTGAGTAATAAATCATATATTTAAATGAAATGCAGAACAAATTAGAACTACCAATAGTATTAAGTGCTATAAAACTATTAGATCCTAGTAGTTAATGATAGAGGAGTTCATCTAGTGTATGCAGTGAACAAAATCAGCACAAACCACCGAGTGCTGATAACGGAGTACCTTCACACATTGCTCTCGATGATTGCATCCAAATCTTCATTTTCATTGTAACATTTAAGATCAACCGTCAATATTTTAATTCTTCTTAGTTCCTAACTTGTTGAAGTCATGAAGTTGTTTCATTTTCACTCCCTGCCGTATCTGGCATCTCCAAGCCTGAATGATTGAAACCACAGTGAGCCGAATAGTTCTGAATTGTCTTGCAGCTTTTTTTTTTGCCAGCCATTAATGCCAAAAATCAAGGTTTTTTGAACACAAACACACAACTGGCACAACTTAAAAACTGCTTACTCTAAGCATGGTGCAGCGTTTAATGGCTACACAAGTGTGCAACCAACGCTAGTTAGAACCTGTTCGACAACAGTTTCCTGTCCCAATTAAGTGGCTTCGTGTCCCAAATCAGAAGAGAATCCCAGCAATTCTCTCAATTACTTTTTGTTTTAAAGAATTATCCCAAATAAGCTACTGGCTGAGTTAACTGGAATCCACTTTTAAAAATAGATGCTGAAAGCTAAACTGCTATTCTTTGTCAAAATTATCAATACAGTCCTGAATTCTGTTCAGTAAAAATGTAGGAGATAGCAGAAATAACTTGTAGTTAAGGAATCAACCACAAAATCCATTGGATATGTGTGAATGTTCTGAATTATTTTAATTAGATCTAATAGTAATTCACAAAGACTATGTCATTTTAGGCACAGTCATCTTGATGGGCTGGCCTGACACAATGAACTATACCTTCCAATTGCTGCAAGGTCAAAAGAAAAATATTTTTACACAATTTTGGTTTAGTTGCCTGTTCATATTAATCAATGACAAAGAACTACACAAAATTCAATGGAATCACACATTTATTTGGTCTTTGAGGCTGATTCTTATAGGAAATACAGATAGAAATATAGAAACATGGAAAACCTACAGCACAATACAGGCTCTTCGGCCCACAAAGCTGTGCCGAACATGTCCTTACCTTAGAAATTACCCATAGCCCTCTATTTTTCTAAGCTCCATGTACCTATCCAGGAGTCTCTTAAAAGACCCTCTTGTTCCGCCCCCACCACTGTTGCCAGCAGCCAATTGTACGCACTCACTACTCTGTGCGTTTAAAAAACAACAACTTACCCCTTGACATCTCCTCTGTACCTACTTCCAAGCACCTTAAAACTGTGCCCTCTTGTCCTAGCTATTCCAGCTCTGGGGAAAAGCCTCTGACTATCCACACGATCAATGCCTCTCATCGTCTTATACACCTCTATCAGGTCACCTCTCATACTCTGTTGCTTCAAGGAGAAAAGGCCGAGTTTACTCAGCCTATTCTCATAAGGCATGCTCCCCAATCCAGGCAACATCCTTGTAAATCTCCTCTGCACCCTTTCTATGGTTTCCACATCCTTCCTGTAGTGAGGTGACCAGAACTGAGCACAGTACTCCAAGTGAGGTCTGACCAGGGTCCTATACAGCTGCAACTTTGCCTCTCAGCTCTTAAACTCAATCCCACGATTGATGAAAGCCAATGCACCGTATGCTTTCTTAACCACGGAGTCAACCTCTGCAGCAGCTTTGAGTGTCCAATGGACTCGGACCCCAAGATCCCTCTGATCCTCCACACTGCCAAGAGTCTTTCCATTAATACTATATTCTGCCATCATATTTGACCCACCAAAATGAACCACCTCACACTTATCTAGGTTGAACTCCATCTGCCACTTCTCAGCCTAGTTTTGCATTCTATCAATATCCCACTGTAACCTCTGACAGCCCTCCACACTGTCCACAACACCCCCAACCTTTGTGTCATCAGCAAACTTACCAACCCATCCCTCCACTTCCTCATCCAGGTCATTTATAAAAATCACAAAGAGTAGGTGTCCCAGAACAGATCCATGAGGCACACCACTGGTCACCAATCTCCATGCAGAACATGACCCATCTACAACCACTCTTTGCCTTCTGTGGGCAAGCCAGTTCTGGATCCACAAAGCAATGTCATCTTGGATCCCATATAGACAATAGACAATAGGTGCAGAAGTAGACCATTCGGCCCCTCGCGTCTGAGATCATGGCTGATCATTCACCATCAATACCCAGTCCCTGCCTTGTCCCCATATCCCTTGATTCCCCTATCCATCAGATATCTATCTAGCTCCTTCTTGAAAGCATCCAGAGAATTGGCCTCCACCGTCTTCCAAGGCAGTGCATTCCACACCTCCACAACTCTCTGGGAGAAGAAGCTCTTCCTCAACTCTGTTTTAAATAACTGACCTCTTATTCTCAATCCATGCCCTCTGGTACTGGACTCTCCCAACATCTGGAACATATTTCCTGCCTCAAACCTATCAAATCCTTTAATTATGTTAAACGTTTCAATCAGATCCCCTCTCAATCTCCTCAATTCCAGCATGTACAAGCCCAATCTCTCCAATCTCTCTGCATAAGACAGCCCTGCCATCCCAGGAATCAACCTAGTGAATCTACGCTGCACTTCCTCAATTGCCAGAATGTCCTTCCTTAAACCTGGAGACCAAAACTGTACACAATATTCCAGGTGTGGTCTCACCAGGGCCCTGTACAAATGCAAAAGGACATCCTTGCTCTTGTATTCAATTCCCCTTGTAACAAAGGCCAACATTCCATTTGCCCTCTTCACTGCCTGTTGCACTTGCTCATTCACCTTCATTGACTGGTGAACTAGGACTCCTAGGTCTCTTTGCATTTCTCCCTTACCTAACTCTACACCGTTCAGACAATACTCTGCCCTCTTGTTCCTGCTTCCAAAGTGGATAACTTCACATTTATTCACATTGAATGACATCTGCCAAGTATCTGCCCACTCACCCAGCCTATCCAAGTCTCCCTCTATTCTCCTAACGTGCTCTTCGCATGTCACACTGCCACCCAGTTTAGTATCATCAGCAAACTTGCTGATATAGTTTTCAATGCCCTCATCTAAATCATTGACATAAATCGTAAAGAGCTGTGGTCCCAATACAGAGCCCTGTGGTACCCCACTAATCACCTACAGCCAGTCCGAGAAACACCCATTCACTGCTGCCCTTTGCTTTCTATCTGCCAACCAGTTTTCTATCCATGTTGAAACCCTGCCCCCAATGCCATGAGCTCTGATTTTACTCACCAATCTCCTATGTGGCACCTTATCGAATGCCTTCTGGAAATCTAGGTACACAACATCTACTGGCTTACCCTCGTCTAACATCCTTGTTTCACGCTCAAAAAGCTCCAACAGATTAGTCAAGCATGATTTGCCCTTGGTAAATCCATGCTGGCTCGGCCTAATCCTATTTCTGCCATCTAGATGTGCCACTATTTTGTCCTTAATAATGGACTCAAGCATCTTCCCCACGACTGACGTTAGGCTAACAGGGCGATAGTTCTCCGTTTTCTCCTTCCCTCCCTTCTTGAAAAGTGGGATAACATTAGCCACTCTCCAATCTTCAGGAACTGATCCTGAATCTAAGAAACATTGGAAAATGATTACCAATGCATCCGCAATTTCCTGAGCCACCTCTTTTAGAACCCTCGGATGCAGACCATCTGGACCCAGGGATTTATTAGCCTTCAGTCCTACCAGTCTACTCATCACAGTTTCTTTCCTAATGTCAATCTGTCTCAATTCCTCTGATATCTTATGACCCTGGCCCATCCATACATCTGGGAGATTGCTTGTGTCCTCCCTGGTGAAGACAGATCTAAAGTACGCATTAAATTCTGTTGCCATTTCCCTGTTTCCCATAACAATTTCTCCCAATTCATTCTTCAAGGGGCCAACATTGTTCTTAACTATCTTCTTTCTCTTCACATAGCTAAAAAAGCTTTTGCTATCCCCTTTTATATTCCTGGCTAGACTGAGCTCATACCTGATTTTTTCTCTCCATATTGCTTTTTTAGTTAAGATCTGCTGATCCTTAAAACTTTCCCAATCATCTGTATTCCCACTCATCTTAGCCCTGTCATACTTCTTTTTCTTTAATGCTATACAATCTCTGACTTCCTTTGTCAACCACTGTGGCCCCTTCCCTCTCTTTGAATCCTTCCTTCTCATTGGAATGAACTGCTTTTGCATCTTTTGTATTATGCCCAAGAATATCTGCCACTGCTGATCCACTGTCTTTCCTGCCAGGGCATCCGCCCATTTAACTTTGGCCAGCTCTTCCCTCATGGCTCTGTAGTCTCCTTTATTTAATTGCAACTCTGACACCTCTGATCTGCCCTTATCCCTCTCAAATTGTAGATAAAAACTTATCATGTTATGATCACTACTTCCTAATGGCTCCTTTACTTCAAGATCACTTATCAATTCCTGTTCATTACACATCACCAAGTCCAAAATAGCCTCGTTCCTGGTTGGCTCAAGCACAAGCTGTTCCAAAAATACATCCCTTAGACACTCCACAATCTCCCTATCCTGGGGTCCAGCACCTACCTGATTCTCCCAGTTCACCTGCATGTTGAAATCTCCCATAACGACTACATTACCTTTAGCACATGCCATCTCCTTACTTTCTCAATAAGCCTTGCATGAGGTACCTTATCAAATGATATTATGCATCTTTGTTTTCTGTTAACTTTCTAAGTTTGATATTGAAGCAAATCACTTTATATCTAATTCACTTAACCTGAACCTGGAAATACTTCATATGGATATCAGTCACCACATTTGGATTCTATTCCTATCAACCTGTTCCCACTCACACCCAAAGCAGTTGACACTGGTCATAAGCAAACCAATAATCTGCTTGTATAATCTTCTGTTTTAAAAGTTAAGTCTATAACAACTCACTGCCTCTCTATTTCTGCATGAAAATGTATAAACATGATAATGGTAGTGGAATCCATGTGTTAAATATTGAAAATGGAAACAGCTGCAAATATGTTTGCAATAATATACAACCAATATGAGATGGTCTAAATGTTCTTACACTCATTTTATTTTCTAAAGGCCCATGACATTTTAACCTTTCGTATATTCCTCACAGGTATCATCTGCTGTTGTTGCCTGATGCTCTGGGACTGGCTCCCATATTGCGCATTTAAGTTGATTTGTGGACTCTTTATTTTGGAACCAAATTGGATGAAGGCAAATTTGCAAACCATGCCAAGCTATTTCATTTCCAAGTTTTCAAATGATACAAGATTAAATGGAAATATGAAAGTGACTGTGTAATACAATCCCACCATCGTGTGCAGTATTCTCGTTAACATTAACATTCTTCTTGAAGACCTCTAATAGTCAATGCACAATGTTTTGATGGCTAACTGAATGTTGGTACAGTCTTTCATTGATTCTAATATGGCTATTATTCTATTATGGATTTATTGACTACCCATAAGAAAATGAATCACAGAGATGTATATGGTGATATAAGTGTAGTAGGAGAATAAATTGGCTTTGAACTTTGAATGTGGAGTGTTCTCCTGCATGCTGTAGGCTTTTATTGCAAACTTCTGGTCCCAGGTATTTTATTGGAGAATTTGAGGCATTGATTGTGTGGATAGTCAGAGGCTTTTCCCCAGGGCTGAAATGGCTGCCACAAGAGGGTACAGGTTTAGGTGCTTGGGAGTAGGAACAGAGGAGATGTCAGGAGTAAGTTTTTTATACAGAGAGTGGTGAGTGCGTGGAATGGGCTGCCAGCAACAGTGGTGGAGGTTGATATGATAGGGTCTTTTAAGAGACTTTTGAATACGTACATGGAGCTTAGAAAAGTAGAGGCCTATGGGTAACCCTAGTAGTTTCTAATGTAGGGACGTGTTCAGCACAACTTTGTGGGCTGAAGGGCCTGTATTGTGCTGTAGATTTTCTCTGTTTCTATGTTTAATATTGCACCCAAGCATATTTAGTAAAATATTTTTTTCTGCTGAAAATGATTTAATAAGAGAAAATGCTGGAAATACATAGGCATCCATGGGACAGGAAATAGATCAATGTTTCACACCAATTAATTTATTTTTGTGTTACTTGAGTATCATGGCTGTACAAATGCTTCATTCTGCGTTGAATCCAACAAAATTTAAGATGATCTTTCTTTTATATTACTTAACGGGTACTCCAAAAATCATGACTCCTGGATCACAACCCAAAAGACATAAAACAATTATCCAAAAATAAATCAGAAAATCATAGTATACCTTTAGTCTTCCAAGCTGAATAAGCTTGGTCCATAATAGAGGAATGAAAAAAGAAATTAGATACAATAGAAATTGTTAAAACAAATTGATCCAACCCAAAAAATTTCCGAAATTGAAACCATATACATAAAGTGTGTTTAACTATCGGATTGTCAATTCATTTATGCAATTTAGAAAGAGCAAAGGGAAGAGAAGTCCCTAAAATAGAACCCAATGAAAATCCTTGTACAAACTTGGTTTCCAGATTTACCCAATGAGGGCTAGGAGATAAATCCAAATCCCTCAACTAACAATGCAAATATCGAATATTAATTGCCAATAATAAAATCTAAGTTAGGCAATACCAATCCACCTTCCTTCTTTGACTTCTGTAAATATCTTTTACCTGATCTAGGATTTTTATTCTGCCATATATATGAGGAAATTTTTGGATCAACATTGCCAAAAAAGGATTTCGGAATAAAAATTGGTACTGCTTGAAATATATATATAAGAACTTGGGTAAAATGATCATTTTAATAGCATTAATCCAACCTATCAGAGATAAAGACAATGGTGACCATTTAGTAAACAAACATTTAATCTGATCAATTAACGGTAAAAAATTAACCTTGAATAACTCCATGATTTTTTGTAATTTTAATCCCTAAGTATATAAAAAAAGTCATTAACTAATTTAAAAGGTAAATTTCCATAAATTGGAACCTGCCTATTTAAGGGGAACAATTCACTTATTAAGATTCAATTTATACCCAGAAAAATTACTAAACTAAGCCAATAATGATATAACTGCAGGAGTGGATTTCTCAGGATCAGAAATGTATAATAACAAGTCATCTGCGTATAATGATAACTTATGTATATCCATCCCGCGAGTAATGCCAAAAATGTTAGGTGATTCTCTAATAGCAATTGCGGAAGGTTCCAGAGCAATATCAAATAATAATGGACTAAGGTCAGCCTTGCCTGGTACCCCAAAATAAACGAAAAAAGGGAGATCTTTGATTGTTACTAAAAACCGAGGCTACTGTAGTATGATATATCAATTTAATCCAGGATATAAATGTCGGACTAAAATTAAACTTCTCAAGCACAGTAAATAAATATGGCCATTCAACTCTATTAAATGCTTTCTCCGCATCTAATGGTGGTGCTGTGAAGGAGTATAAACAATATTCAATGATCTCCTAATATTGAAAAAAGAATAGCGATTTTTAATAAAACCAGTTTGATCCTCCGAGATAATTTGAGGTAATACCTTCTCCAGCCTGGTCGCCAGTAACTTGGAAAAGATCTTGGAATCTACATTCAATAGGGATATTGGTCTATAGGATGCACAGTCATTAGGGTCTTTATCTTTTTTCAATATTAAAGAAATAGAAGCTCCATAAAAAGATTGTGGTAGTTTACCTAGTCTAATTGCTTCTTCGAAAACCCTGCATAACCAAGGACAAAGAGTAGAGAAAAAAACTTTAAGAATTCCACTGTATACCCATCTGGACCTGGTGCTTTCCCAGAATTCATAGAGGAAATAACACCTTTGATTTCTGCATCCGTAATAGGAGTTTCTAATATTAAAAGTTCTTCCGATGATAATTTTGGAAAATTCAATTTCCCTAAAAAATCATGCATGGACTTGGAAATCGGATACATACTTAAGTATAGATCGTTGGAAGAAGGAAATTTATGGCTGTATTCCACCTGAAAAAATTACTTACAATTTAAGAGATAAATATGAAACATTTTTGAAAATTTGGCGCCCTTATTTACAAAAGACAGGATTAAATATATAGGTGCTCCGAAGATGAAATAATTGGTTATTTGGGGAAATAGATAAATATATATACTAACGTTATTATGAACTCCATGGAGCATGTGGGGATCTTCCGATATCCAGGCACTCTTTCTTTCTTTCTTTTTTATATAGGGATGTTAGGGGGGAGGGGTTAAGGGGAGGGGGTAGGGTATATATATATATTTTTTCATATATTTTCTTTTATTTCTGTAATTATTTGAAAACGCAATAAAAGTTTAATTAAAAAAATCATGCATGGTATTATGATCATGAGGAAATTCAGAATGATAGAGGGAGGTATAAAAATCTTGAAAAGATTTGTTTATCTCATCATGATTAACTGTCAGTTCACCATTCTGTTGACGAATCTTAATAATTTGATGTTTAACCGAAGCATTCTTCAATTGGTTAGCTAACAGTTTGCCTGATTTATCTTTATGTATATAAAAATCACTTCTGGTTTTCATTAATTGATTTTCAATCGAAGATGTAAGTAATAAACTGTGTTCCATTTGAAGCTCAACCCTTTGTTTGTAAAGCTCCTTACTAGGAGCAATCAGATATTTCTTGTCAATTTCTTTAATTTTGTCAACCAATAAAAGAGTTTCCTTCTTAATACGTTTTCTCAAACCAACAGAATAGGAGATAATCTGTCCACGTATATATGCTTTAAAAGTGTCCCAAAGTGTTCCGCAGGAAATTTCATTCATGGAATTAGTTGAAAAAAAAATCAATCTGTCCCTTCATAAATTTAATGAAATCTGGATCTTGCAGTAAGGTAGAATCAAATCGCCATTACTTAGTACTAGAAGCTGTGTCCATTAATTTAATAGAAAGTTTCATTGGAGTATGATCAGAGATGGCTATAATGTCATAATTACAACCAATTACAGATAGAATAAAATGAGTGTCAGTGAAAAAGTAGTCAATTCTCGAGTAAGAATGATAGACATGTGAAAAAAATGAGAACTCTTTGCCTAGATCTCATTTTTTTAGATATTTACAGATTAGGAATTTTTTAAACACTGTACTTCCTACCTTTCCAAATCTTGATTCTTCGGGTATTTTGGAGAAATTGTTAGAACTAAATCCTTTTCAGAAAGGTGTAATATCAAATGTTTATAATATAATTATGAAAATACATTCAGAGGCCTTTTATAAGATTAAAAATGATTGGGAAAGAGAACTTAACTTTACTATCCCTATTGAGAATTAGGATAAAATTCTTCAATTAGTTAATTTATCCTCTATATGTGCTAAACATTCATTGATACAGTTTAAAGTTGTGCACAGGGCTCATTTGTCCAAGGATAAATTGGTTCGTTTTTATTCCCATATAAATCCTATTTGTGACTGATGTCATTCTGAGATAGCTTCTTTAACTCGTATGTTTTGGTCATGTCCGCTTTTGAAAAAATATTGGAAAGACATTTTCGATATTATTTCCACAGTATTGAACATTGATTTACAACCTCATCCTATTACTGCAATCTTTGGTTTACCAATGATGGAGTCAATCCATTTATCTTCTTCTGCTTGTCAGATGATTGCATTTCTTACATTAATGGCTAGAAAATCTATTTTGTTGAATTGGAAAGAAATTAATCCCCCTACCATATTTCATTGGTTTTCTCAAACTATGTTATGTCTAAATTTGGAAAAAGTTAGAAGTGTCTTATATGACCCTTCTTTTAAATTTGAAAAGACTTGGAAGCCATTTATTCAATATTTTCACATGATGTAATTTGACCCTGTTCCAATCTTATTTGTTTTTCTGGTTTTGATTATATATATCTCTATGTTGAGAGGATCGGAGTTAGGACACTGATGATTCTTTGTCTTTTTATAGATACATAAACTGCCCATTTCTTTCCCTTTTTTCCTTTTTTTTCTTTATTAGTTAGTGGTTAGTTTGTTAGATTAGTTTTTCTTAGGGTAATATTTTTTCTCTTGTTACGAATGTGCCACAGCTCTGAGGGGCCGAAGGGCCTCTGAAAGGCGGAACCATTGATACTGGCTATTGTCTCTTGGAGACGGAATTTGTGTATTGAATCCTGTGTGATGCATCGAAGCCCCCAGGCAATGAACCGAGGGGGGGTTGGTGGAGGGATTGCATCATCCCAACCTGATTGACATCTGAGACCCTGTGAGTCAGGATAAAAGAGGGTCTGTGGGAACAGCCCCTCTGACACACCAGAAGAAACGCTAGCGATCCCGTAATAGTGAAAGCCGGTGGGAAGGCCACGTGCGTCCGTTTCCATTTGCCCCGGAATCGGTGGGCCTTTACCACGGAAGAACGGTTTTTAGCTAACAACGGGGAAATCAACTCCCAACGACTCTCGAAGGATTGACATCATAAAAGGAGTGGGCAAGTTTATCCTGTCTTTCTCTCCGACCAAAAAGCTGCAGCTTGAATGAACTGAAGTGACTTTTATATTTCCATCGGACAATACATTATCCCCTAGACAACAATAGAACTATTTCTTATTGATTATTATTATACCCATGCTTTTAGGTTTAGTATTGATGACGTATGTTATCTGTATGTTTGTATAGATATTATTTTTGTGTATTTTATCAATAAATACTGTTAAAAATAGTACCATCAGACTTCAATGGACCTCTCTATCTTTGCTGGTAAGTGACCCAGTTACGGGGTACGTAACACTCTTTTTCTCTTTTCTGTTTTTTTCAACATGATATACCTAGTTTTTTTTCTGTTTTGTTTATATATCTCTATCATTCATGATTTGGGAAGACTTAACTATATTGTACTTATTGCTTGTGTATCCTTTTATGTTCATTTTAATTTTGTAATCCCAATAACTATGTATTAATCTTATCATGTTGATATTAATAAAAATATTGAAAAAGAAAAGAATGGATCACAACCAAATTTCTAATAGACAGAATGAAGCACAGAAAAATTCACCTTCCCTTTAATGCATTATTACTGAGACAGTTTGAGACAACTTAGCAAAACCTTGGATTTCTTTTTAGCTTTAAATGATTTGAAAATGTTTGAAGTCAACACTGCACAGCGCTAATATTTAATCAACCTTGGAAATATATTTGTGCACTGAGAAACTAATAAATGGACAGAAAAAAGGAATCATTACCCAAATTCTCAGAAAGATTCAATATTTGAAGATATTGGCTTAGAGATGAATTTTGAAGTAGGAGAGGACCTTAAATACATAAAGAGGGGGATTTGAGCAGATTGACACTTCAATATTGAAGGCACGTGCAGTGATTGTATAGCACAGAGTGTAACAAAAGCTTTGGAAGTCAGCTTTGTATGAATAGATTTTTGGCAGGGATGTGGAACTGGGAAGTGACAGCAAAGAATATTTGAACAGAAGGATGGAAATATTTAAGTTTGAGAAACTGGGAATATGCATGTCAGCAAGGACCCATTAGATGAACATTGTACATTTTGGGTTTTAGGAGATCAAGCAAAAACTGTCACAATGGTGGATGGGACAGATCTGCAAAAAGTGTATGTAAATCAATCTGATGGCTTGAAGTAGGATTGATCTTGTAACAAGATATGGAGATTGTGGTAATAGCATTTGAAGAGAAGAAGTATTTACCACCCCCCCCCCATAAAGGGTAAATGTATAATTGTGGTATTTAGCTAAGAAGATCTTTGCTTTTGAGATTTGACTTCATATCATATTACACATTCATGAATTCCCACTCCATTTGAGGGTACAACTTATCAAAGGCAGACTTGGTGTGATGAATAAAGAGGACTTTTGCTTGCTGATGGTGTTATGATCAGCTCTTATCAATGGCTGCAGCTTGACAAGGAGGGAAAATGCACAAGGTAGAGATGAATTCTTTTGAGGGCTGAAGTTCTTACTTTCAAGAGCAAGAAAAACTATTAACCTTAAAGAGGATATTTTCAGAACACATGATATGTTGAGGCTCTCCACTGGTCGGGGTTGACTAGTATCGTATCCCCATTGTCTTTGTAAAGTGCAAGCTAGAGCAGTGAATAGGGAAAGGAAGCTGTTGCCCACGTAGCGGGCTCCCTCTCTCCACGCAGCTAATGAATCCAAACGAACAGCAGAGATGATGTAGGTTGGCACCAGCGACGTAACGGGTGTTGTCAGTCACCGTTGAACTTGACATAGGACTGCTGTTGGGATTCCAGTTTTGGATTTTCCCCCGGGTTGATTCCTGAAGCCTTCCCCACGAGTGGGTATAGTCGCAACACAGTGGAGGTTTGAGATCAGTTTTCCTTCTAGAAGGGCTGCCAGTCACTGTTATGCCCCATCTGCCTGAAATGACTGGTTTTAAGGCACCAGTAACCTACCGTTGCCCCTTCTCCAGTCAGTAGAAATAGTTCTGCCATGCTTAGTAACTAAGCCATACATGAAGGCCAGAAGCTGGACTTGGTTGTCAGAGGCTATCTGAGATGGACGTGGAACATTTAATAGGTAGTCGGAGCTTAACCCCCACTACCTCCCCCAGCTAGGGCATCTTAAGGAAAACAAGGAATGTGATTTGTAATTAAAAATTAACTGACCTGTTAACTTGGACCAAAGCAGAATATAATTAGTTCTTACAAAACTCTTCATCTTTTATTTCAGAGATAAATTCATTAAGACAATGATTTTGGGTGCAGTATGTTTCTGTATAATTTACCTCTGATATAATTGACTGGAATACATAACTAGCTGTTGTGTTGTGTGGATATGAAATATTATAAATATTCTTACTGAATTATATTTTTCATAATCAGCATAGTTATAGTAATAAGTTTGTAACATATCACCATTATAAATTATGGAGTACTTAACAGCAATTAAAGGTTACACATGGTACACCTGGAGATAAAATGTACCCAAAGCAGATTGTGGATATGATAAATCAGTCCATTGCCAGCTGTCAATATTCAGAAACAATTAAGAGTTTGAAACATGTTGCAAAGCTGATTTAGGCACATGATAGAATCATGGAATTGTTATGACACACGGGGTCGTTTCATCTATCAAACCCATGCCATTCCCCTGCGGACAACCCTGTTCACTCCAATCACCTGCCATATCTTCTGCAACAGCAAATTATTTTCACCTGACCTGCCTCATTTCCTTTTGGAGAGCTCTGATTGAATCTGTTTTCATCATCTTTGTATGCAGTATTCAAAATTATCATTATTCTCTTCACTTAAAAATTAACTTCATAAATATATATTTCTAATTAAACTACTGTTTTCAATCATTTATGACATAAGCAGGCACTTGAACAAATATTACTTTGATTTACAACAGAAATAAACATACATTTTCTAGCCCATAAAGCAAAGAGTTTATTAAAATTTTGCTTAAATTACTTAAGAGCAGTTAATAATTTTGTATTATTTTCTCAATCTTTTGTGGAAGGCAAAATATCTAGTCGGATCTATGGAATACTTTTAAAACTGATTCGTCAAATCTCAGTACACCTGCACATGCTGGGAATGTGCCTTGCTCAATTAGCCAAGTAGACCTTGAAGCTTGAAATTTTTATAGCAAATACATTAATGCTGTGGTGGTGTGTTTATGCTAGCTGTTGTTGCTGTTAAGACTAGGAACTATTGTCTGTGACTCACTAACCTTGGTAAAAATGGTGAGCTGGAATTTGAGAGGCTGCTGTTTGAGGGCTGGCCATGCTTCTGTTTTGCTTTTAGATCCATGATTTCTGAGCCAGCACATGAAGGAATAATTGATAGTTTCCCCCCCTCCCGCCACGTGCATGTGAATTTTATGTTATCATTCTGATCCCCATGCTGTCTGGGCTGCTCCTGCACCTTCCTACAGCCTCTACAGGCCTCTGTGCTGCCTGGGGGTTTTCACTGTGTTACATCACCTGGGGCGGGGATTACCTCAGGTCTCCTCCTGCCTTGCCTTTTCTGCTAGGCAATCTTTAGGAATTTGTGGGAGAAAAACTGCCTACATTGGAAATCTGAAATGAAAGTCTGTTATTTCTTCAGCGGTTTGATTGGGGCACGACAGCGCAAGTGCGTGGATGTCAGCCGGTGAGAACAGCGAGAAGAGTTTAAAAGGAGACACCTTTTAGAGCGGGCGCCGAGTAGAGAGAGACAGAGTAGAAAGCCTTTGGCTCAACGGGGCTTCGGTGGTAACGGGTCGAGGCGAGGTAGGTTGTCTGTGTAGAATAAAAGACAGGAAGAATGTGTGTGAGGCCGGTGTTTTGTGCTCCGAGTCAGATGTGGGAAGTCTGGGAGACTCCCATCCTGCCTGACAGCCAGATTTGTACTGGGTGCGTCAAGCTGCAGCTCCAGAGGGACCATGTTAGGGAACTGGAGATGCAGCTCGATGACCTTTTACTGGTCAGGGAAAAGTGAGGAGTGATGGAGAGGAGCTGTAGGCAGGTAGTTACACCGGGGCCTGGGGAGACAGATAAGTAGGTAATGGTCAGGAGAGGGAAGAGCAGGAGTCAAACGCTAGAGAGCACCCCCGTGGCTGTACCCCTTGACAATAAGCACTCATGCTTGAGTACTGATGGGGGTGGGGGAATGCGGGACCTGCGGGAAGCAACAGTGGCCTGCCTCTGGCAAAGAGTCTGGCCCAGCAGTTCAGAAGGGTAGGGAAAGGAAGAGGATGTGATAGGGGACTGTATAGTTAGGGGGTCAGACAGGCGATTCTGTGGACACAGAAAAGAAGCACGGATGGTAGTTTGCCTTCCAGGTGTCAGGGTCCAGGATGTTTTTGGTTGCGTCCATGATATCCTGAGGAGGGAAGGAGAACAGCCAGGGGTCATGGTTACCGATGACATAGGGAGGAAAAGGGAGGAGGTCCTGAAAGCAGTCTACAGGGAGTTAGGAAGGAAGTTGAGAAACAGGACTACAAAGGTAGTCATCTTGGAAATACTGCCTGTGCCACATGACAGTGAGTACAGGAATAGAAGGAGGTGGAGAATAAATGCGTGGCTGAGGGATTGGAGCAGGGGGCAGGGATTCAGATTTCTTGATCATTGGGACCTCTTTTGGGGTAGGAGTGACCTGTACAAAAAGGACAGGTTGCACTTGAATCCCAGGGGGACCAATATCCTGGCAGAGAGGTTTGCTAAGGCTATTGGGGAGAGTTTAAACTAGGATTATTGGGGTGTGAGAACCAAACTGAAGAGATGGAGGAAGAGGTGATTGGCTCACAAATAGAGAAAGCTTGTAGACAGTGCGAGAGGGAGGATAGGGAGGTGGTATAGAAAGGATGCGCTCAGACTGATGGTTTGAAATGTGTCTATTTTAATGCAAGGAGTATTATAAACAAAGCGGATGAGCTTAGAGCGTGGATCAATGCTTGTAGCTACGATGTTGTGGTCATTACAGAGACTTGGATGGCTCAGGGGCAGGAATGGTGGTTTAGATGCTTCAGAAAGGACAGGGAGGGAGGCAAAAGAGGTGGGGGCATGGCACTGTTGATCAGAGGTAGTGTCATGGCTGCAGAAAAGGAGGAAGACATGGAGGGATTGTCTACAGAGTCTCTGTGGGTGGAAGTTAAGAACAGGAATGGGTCAGTAAGTCTACTGGGTGTATTTTTTAGACTACCCAATAGTAACAGGGACATAGAGGAGTTGATAGGGAGACAGATTCTGGAAAGGTGTAATAACAGGGTTGTAGTGGTGGGAGACTTTAATTTCCAATATATCGACTGGCATGTCCCTAGAGTGAGGGATTTAGATGGGATGGAGTTTGTTAGGTGTGTTCAGGAAGGTTTCTTGACACAATCTGCAGATAAGCCAACAAGAGGAGAGGCTGTATTTGATCTGGTATTGGGAAATGAACCTGGTCATGTGTCATAACTCTGTGGGAGAGCATTTTGGATATAGTGATCACAATTCTATCTCCTTTACCATAGCATTGGAGAGGGATTGGAACAGACAAGTTAGGAAAGTTTTTAATTGGAGTAAGGGGAAATATGAAGCTATCAGGCAAGAACTTGGAAGCATAAATTGGAAACAGGTGTTCTCAGGGAAATGTATGGAAGAAATGTGGCAAATGTTCAGGGGATGTTTGCGTGGAGTTCTACGTAAGTACATTACAATGAGACGGAGAGGATGGTGGGGTACGGGAACAGTGGTGTACAAAAGCTGTTGTAAATCTAGTCAAGAAGAAAAGAAGAGCTTACAAAAGCTTCAAGAAACTAGGTAATGATAGAGATCTAGAAGGCTAAATGGAAGGACCTTCAGGAAGAGATTAGGAGAGCCAGAACGGGCCATGAGAAGGCCTCGGTGGACAGGATTAAGGAAAACCCCAAGGCATTCTACATGTACGTGAAGAGCAAGAGGATAAGATGTGAAAGAATAGGACCTATCAATTGTAACAGTGGAAAAGTTTGTATGGAACCGGAGGAAATAGCAGAGATACTTAATGAGTACTTTGCTTCAGTATTCACTTCAGAAAAGGATCTTGGCGATTATAAGGATGACTTACAGAGGACTGAAAAGCTTGAGCATGTAGATGTATTAAGAAAAAGGATGTGCTGGAGCTTTTGGAAAGCGTCAAGTTGGATAAGTCGCCAGGACCGGATGAGATATACCCCAGGCTACTTTGGGAGGTGAAGGAGGAGATTGCTGAGCCTCTGGCAATGATCTTTACATCTTCAATAGGGATGGGAGAGGTTCTGGAAGATTGGAAGGTTGTGGATGTTGTTCCATTATTCAAAAAAGCGAGTAAAGATAGCCCAGGAAATTATAGACCAGTGAGTCTTACTTCAGTGGTTGGTAAGTTAATGGAGAAGATCCTGAGAGGCAGGATTTATGAACATTTGGAGAGGCATAATATGAGTAGGAATAGTCAGTTTGGCTTTGTGAAAGACAGGTAATGCATTATGAGCCTGATTGAATTTTTTTGAGGATGTGACAAAACACATTGAAGGTAGAGCAGTGGATGTAGTGTATATGGATTTCAGCAAGGCATTTCATAAGGTATCCCAGGAAAGTTCAGAAAGTAAGGAGGCATGGGATCCAAGGGAACATTGATTTGTGGATCCAGAACTGACTTGCCCGCAGAAGGCAAAGAGTGGTTGTAGATGGGTCATACTCTGCATGGAGGTCCGTCACCAGTGGTGTGCCTCAGTGGACTGTTCTGGGACCCCTACTCTTCATGATTTTTATAAATGACCTGGATGAGGAGGTGGAGGGATGTGATAGTAAATTTGCTGATGACAGAAAGGTTAGAGGCATTGTGGATAGTGTGGAAGGCTGTCAGGAGTTACAGTGGGACATCGATAGAATGCAAAACTGGGCTGAGAAGTGGCAGATGGAGCTCAACCCAGATTAGTGTGAAGTGGTTCATTTTGGTAGGTCAAATGTGATAGCAGAATATAGTACTAGTGGTAAGGCTCTTGGTAGTGTGGAGGATCAGAGGGACCTTGGGGTGTGAGTCCATAGGAAACTCAAAGCTTCTGCACAGGTTGACTCTGTGGTTAAGAAAGCAAATGGTGCATTGGCCTTCATCAATTGTGGTATTGAGCTTAGGAGTCGAGAGGTAATGTTGCAGCTATATAGGACCCTGGTGAGACCTCACTTGGAGTACTGTGCTCAGTTCTGGTTGCCTCACTACAGGAAGGATGTGGAAACCATAGGAAGGGTGCAGAGGAGATTTACAAGGATGTTGCCATAATTGGGAAGCATGCCTTATGAGAATGGGTTGAATGAACTCAGCCATTTTTCCTTGGAGTGACAAAGGATGAGAGGTGACCTGATGGAGGTGTATAAGATGATGAGAGGCATTGATCATGTGGATAGTCAGAGGCTTTTTCCCAGGGCTGAAATGGCTAGGATGATGGGGCACAGTTTTAAGGTGCTTGGAAGTAGGTACGAAGGAAATGTCAGGGGTTAATTTTTTTTTGCAGAGCGTGGTGAGTGCGAGGAATGGACTGCCAGCAATAGTGGTGGAGGCGGATATGATAGGGTCTTTTAAGAGACTCCTGGACAGGTACATGGAGCTCAGAAAAATAGAAGGCCATGGGTAACCCTAAGTAATTTCTAAGGCAAGGACGTGTTTGGCTCAGCTTTGTGGGCCAAATGACCTATATTGTGCTATAGGTTTCTATGTTCCTATGTAAACAGAAATGATCAAAACTCTCACAGGTCAGGTTCTTTAAATAGAAACAGTTTAAGTTTTATGAAGGAACTCTGTATTAAATATCAACTGATTTTTTTTTCCCCTACTCTTCACAGATGGTGAGTGCCCATCTTTATATACTGTTGATTTTTGGGAATGACTGACCAAAGGATTCATATTGAATAAATTGATAATACTTTGAAATGTTTAAAGACCTTATTTGGACTATGGTGAGGTCTCTTAAATGTCATTATTACTGATACTCCAAAGCATATGTATATAGAGTTAGCTGAAGTAGGTGGGAGAAGGTTCATCTTTAGTTGAACTCATGGCAAACCGTTGAACTGAATGGCTTTTTTCCATGTTGAAAATGTTATGGTCATTAATAGTTGAATTTTTAAAGGCATCATAGTTCATAGTAATTCTAATACTTTAAAAATGAATTTATCTTTGTCTTATTTGCCATCTGTATCTGCATTTGCTGTGATGTGATCTGACTGTGATCATTTCTGGCCTGATCTTTGATCTTCATTTTTCAGATTGACTTGTTTTACATTGACAGCTGTGTGTTCAACCCCCAGAGTTTTCCATCCAGTCTTCTGTTTCTCACTCAAGTGTGGTTGGATGGATACTTCCTTCAAATTTAGCAGTCAGTGGTGGAACCACAGCTGGTTATAAAAGAATCTGACAAATAACCTTAGATCAGAATTTTGTATTCTGTGATTACTTTCTTTTAATTGAATGGAAAATTTACAATAATTTGCAATGGCTGATAGTATCTGCTAATATTCACCCTCCCCACCCCACCCCACCTGAATTACATAGATTAGACCTAGTAATCCCAGCAGCCTTGAGGTCAACTGGCCATGATGTATTCATGAATGAATGGCTGAACTCTGCTTGTAGCTAACAAAGTTCAAAGTAAATTTGTTCTCCAAGTACATATATGTCATCATTTACAACCCTAAGATTCATTTTTTTTGTGAGCATACTTAATCCATAGAAACATAAGCTTAAGAGAATCCATGAAAGACCGTCTAACTCGGTGTTCAACCAGGGTTCAGAAGATGACAAACTGCACAAATACAAAAGAAATAAAGATTGAACATGAGCTGAAGAGTCCTTGAAAGTGAGTCCATTGATTGTGGGAATATTTCAATGGTGGGGTAATTGAAGTTGAGTGAAGTTATCTCCTTTTGGATGGCTGATGGATAGTAACCATTCCTGAACCTGGTGGTGTCTCTTTAACTTTTCCTTTTATCTGCTAACCCTGCCTGTCAACACTGAGCTTGAGCATGTGAGAACTTCTATAATTTTGGCCATCTTGTGTCAGTCCTAAATTTACTGTACTGCAATAAAGTTATGCAACAGAGGACATGCATCAAGTCATGCTGTATGTGCACATGCTACTCATCGTGCAACAGCCCCCCAACCCTCCCTCCCTTCCCCACCCCTCCCCCATTTCTGATGGTACTGTTTTTATTCTGGTTGTATTTGGAATTCCATGAATTAACCAGTCATCGTTCATCAAGCAAAGCTGATTTGATAGAAAATGTTCTGGGTTTTTCACCTTTTGAAGAATGCATGAGTTGGTTTCACTCCAGCAACCAGCAGAGCATTTACATTTTCAAAGTGCTTTGATAAGGCTTCTTGGAGATATTGTTTCTGTTTCCCTATTTCTTCTGGGTCTTGTCCTCAGCCAAACCGTAGGAGTTCAGGGAAGAAAATAGCAGATTCAATATATAGAAATATCAACCCTCCTCCATTTCATTCAGCTCACAGCTCGCTTTTAGAAGTTCAGTGCAGAGCCCCTGGTTTCCTCACAGCATGTGATATTAAGTTTAATCAGCTTGAAGGGAAAAAAAGAGGAAAAATATGAAGCCAAAAAAAATACGCATGAAGATGAAGTTCCTAATTTGGTGGCATACACTCAGTGTCCACTTTATTAGCCTGATAAAGTGGCCACTGAATGTACGTTCACGGTCTTTAGCTGTTGTAGCCCATCTACTGAAAGGTTCAAAGTGTTATGCATTCAGAGATGCTCCACTGCACACCACTGTTGCAACACGTGGTTGAGTTACTATCACCTTCCTGTCAGCTTGAATCAGTATGGCCATTTTCCTCTGACTTCTCTCATTAACAAGGTGTTTTCACCCACAGAATTGGCACTTGGAGCATGTCTTATTTGTTGTTTTTTGCACATTCTCTGTAAAACTCTAGAGATTGTTGTGTGTGAAAATCCCAAGAGATCAGAGATACTCAAAACAACACAGTCCATGGTCAAAGTCACTGGGATTATATTTCTTGCCCTATTCTGATGTTTGGTCTGAACAGTAACTAAATCTCTTAACCATGTCTGTGTATCTTATGCGTTGAGTTGCTGTCACCTGATTGGCTGATTAGATATTTGTATTAATGAGCAGGTGCACCTAAAGGTGGCTACTGAGTTAAATATGGAGATCAATTTAAAACAAATTCTTCTAGTCATGGATATGTACTTCAAATGCACTTCCCTAGCAAACATGCGGTTCAATATCAAAATAATTCAAAATAAACTATTATTTGAGAATGGGACCAAAAGGAATTTTTTTGGAAATTATTCCACCTACTTAAGTTACAAAGTTACAAGATCTGCAGAAATGCAGCAAGGAATGAGATCTTCCCCTGTTTCCTGCTAAACAGATAAAGCAGTGTCAAATTAGGAGGTTATGGATGCCTTGCTAGCTTGAGGGTTAGCGAGACATAATTACAGCTTGGAGCTTTGGAGTTCAATCCCGGCATCCTCTGGGAGGAGTCTCTTTACGTCCTCCCCGTTGAATATGTGGGTTTTATATGGGTGCTCCAGTTTCCTCCCACTGTCCAGAGATGTAATGATTAGGTTAATTGTCCCATGATTAGGATTGGGTGAAATCGGAGTTCCCAGGGTTTGCTGGGTGGTGCGGTTCGAAGTGCCAGAAGGGTCTATTCCACGCTGGATCTCTAAATAAAAATAAAATATTTTTTGGAATATCTGCAATTTTAAACAAAACAGGGATTTTAGAAGCTGGATTTAAAGAGGACAAAGTTGCCCAAACTGGCTATTGTAGATTTTTATTTAGTTTAACTATTGATGTCCCAAATAGGGCTTTTGATTTTGCTTGCAGCCATTATAGCAGAAAGAACATTAGAATGTTCCCTTTTAGAAAAATAGAGAAGTTACTTTATTACTGCAGCCCTGTGGAAATGTATTTTCTATCGAGACTGAATATAGAGTTGGAGGAATGCTATTTTGAAACCATAGTTTGTAGTCAGCTGTTGGCTTGGTTCACATTTCTCCCATGAATGATTCTATTGACCATTTTCTCCCATTTTCAGAGAAGATAGCCTCTGGAAATCACCTGTACCTGTTCCTGGCAGGAACACTTTTCCTACTTCCACCACCTTTGGGATTACTTCCCAGTCTCCTTTTATGGACTTTTCTGAGGAGAGATCTTCAAAGCTCTCTTGCAGGCAAGCAGGCAGGAACAACCAGTAGATATATCTGTGGTTTGCCAGCTCTAATGCCAAAGCTTCAAGCCTGTCTAATATTCATTAAAGTACATGAAAAAATATTTCTAGCTCTCCTGTTTTTGTTTGCCAGTAATTCTTTGTAGCCTTGTGTTACTAATGAAAGCAAGACTTTTCCAAAATTGCTTTTTGGCAATCTTATTGATGCCTCTTATCCTCTCTGATTACTTATTGGTACCTATTTCATCATTCTTTCCTGGTGCTGGTTGTATTTAGTCTTTCAATTTACATTTTTAACTCACTATTACTAGTTTGTTTGTTGGCATTCTTAAACGTTCAATCATCTGAAATTCAAGTAAATCAGGTACAAGCATGACTCTTTGATATGTGATCATGTCTCTTCAACACAGATATTTAGTTATTTAGTTTGAATTGTGTAAAAATAACTAGCGTTCCCTTGAGGTCAAAAAAGAGAGCAGAAACCATGGCAACATATAACATGTCAAAGTAGCTTGCTTTAAGGCACAAAATATCTGAGAGAATATTTTACAGTTTTGTAGAAACTAAGTTAGGTTTTCATTTTGGATAAATTACCTTATTAAGTTTTAGATTAACTGGATTGAGAGACAGGAATTGGGTTATCATTTCTTCTTTCTACTCACCCGAAAGGTACTTCATTTCCCTTTAATCTTCACAGATTCATCTTCTATATTCAGGCCTTCTAGGATATCCTGTCTTCTCAAATCCGTATTCCCTTAGCAATTTGGCACTATTTTCCTGCCATTGTTCCAGACTTTAATCCCTTTTGGAAAAGCCACAGCTTCTCCTCCCATCTTTCAGATGCCATCTAAACACCCATATGTGCCTCATTTGAGCCATGATCCTGACTCTCACATCTTATTCTTTCATTGACTTCTCCATTCAATGGTTCCACTGGGTTAATTATTCAAATATCCTCACACAATTCACTCCACATGTGGAACCATAGGAGTCTTCAACGGATTAGCCATCACCAATTCACTCCACAGCTCATTTGCCTTGAGAAGAATATTATTGTTATACAGTACATGAACATAAAACCTAACAAAGGACTAGACAGGGTGGATGTGGAGAGGATACTTCCTATGGTGGGCGTACCCAGAATTAGAGGGGCAACATTTTAGAAGAGATGAGGAATTTCTTTAGCCAGAGAGTAGTGAATCTGTGGAATGCACTGATACAGACTGTGGTGGAGACCAAGTCCGTGAGTATATTTAAGGCGGAAGTTGATCATTTCCTGATCAGTCGGGGCATCAAAAGATTTAGCAAGAAGGTAGGTATCTGGAATTGAGTGGGATCTGGGATCAGTCATGATGGAATGGTGGAGCAGACTCAATGGGCTGAATGGCCTTATTTTGCTCCTTTGTCTTATGGTCTTATAAAGGGGACTATTGAAATAAAATCAGAGGCTTGATGGAAAGATGATAAATATATTTTTCCCTACATGTTGCCACCACATGCCTTGGCCAGTCCATCTTGGTCAGTCCTCCTACACATCAGACACTTCATGAGTATCTTGTCTTGTTCCCAAAAATCTAAATTCCCAAGCTTAATTTGGGGGGGGGGGGGAGGGGGAGAAAATCTTGACAGTTCGCTACTTTCCTATGAGTTGCATTGTGTGAATACTAATTTTGGTGATTTCAGTTTCCATTTTAAATTCTCTTGGTTTTGTCATTCTGGCTTAATTATCCTTGTAATTCTTTAAGTTGTTTTCATAAAATCTGTGTGGCTTGTATTCACGGTTGCTTCCTTTGATATCGCTATTCTTACTTCTCTAATCACTTCTGTACATCTTTGTTCACCTGCATTAGTCTCCCTAATCAACTCCATCTCTTTTTGAAAATTGATCTCTTCTCATTACATGTATTTTTCCCTTACAAATTTCCAGTTGTCCAGTCCTTATTTATTGTTACCAGCTGACTCAACCAACTTCATATTCATCTTTATAGAATTTGCCTTTAAATTCATTACCATCTGTCACACAAATGTGCTCGTGGTAAATGTGTTTGTACTGATCATAATTTTTACCTTTTCCACGGTCTCACCTCCACCTGTCCAGGATATTTACCAGAAGCGCTAAATATGCAGGACCCTTGTCATTGTCATTGATCCCTCCCATCCATCCAACAATCTCATTGATCCTGACCATCAGGTTGGAGATACTGTCGCAATAAGATAGGACTATTAGCATGGGGAAACAGCTTTTTCCCTCAAGCCATAAGACTACTGAACTCCCGCCACCAATGAGGTCTCATCATGTATGACATGCCAGTAACGTATGCTGTTTACTTTTTGACTTGTGCCATAATTGCACCTTATTATGTGTTAATTTATTTGTGGTAAGATTACTTTGTGTTTATGTGTGTGA
Organism: Hypanus sabinus; assembly: GCF_030144855.1. Classification (NCBI taxonomy): domain Eukaryota; kingdom Metazoa; phylum Chordata; class Chondrichthyes; order Myliobatiformes; family Dasyatidae; genus Hypanus; species Hypanus sabinus. The sequence goes on from NC_082727.1 coordinate 45,025,592, forward strand.
GTTAAATGTACTCTGTTGTGCACCTTAGTCTGGAGGAACATCGTTTCGATTGCTGGTGTTCTTGTATATGGTTGAATAACAATAAACTTAAACTTGACTCCAACAACACCACTTTTGAGTATACCTTTTGTCTTGTTAATGTATTTTGTTTGGGATTGTAATCTTAGATGTTTTGCAGTAATTAAAGGGGAAGTTGTTTCTAAACCAGAGATATTGATTGGTTATTCATAATGGCACAGTGGTGATGTTGTGTACAGCAGTTTTTCCTTTGATGTGGAAGAATTGGAAATCTAATAGCAGAAAGACCATCAAAGAGTGATGATTATTTGGGCTATTGGCCACTCAGCAGTTGGCATGGTACATACATACCTGACTTCCCCAGTTTCTTGTCTGGTTACAAAAGAGAACAGGGTCCAGCTTGCAGCAGTAAGCAAATATAGGTGCAATTGAAATGTTTTCTTCTTTAGAAATCAGTCAAGCATAGCATGAAAGCATGAAGCTGTCGGGGTACTAAGCAGTTCTCTAGCAGATGCCATATAAAGCATACCATTGTCTAATGAAAACTGTCTCTCAATTCTAAGCTCACTAAAAACTTTTAGCTACAAGACCTTGCATAGAATTGTTGAAAGGGAGATTGGTATTCTGTGGGACAATAGCCAAGGATCCAGAAGGCAGTCTTTCTTTATGCATAGAATGTTGTCGTGCAATAACACATTGAAGTGTTCTTGCCTGCTTCCTGAATATCAGTTAATTATGTGCAATATGTAAACCCATTGTGTGTTACATGAATACTAGTTTAAAAAGTGACCCAGTCTCTTCATGAAGCCCATGGGATCCTTGACTGCATGCTCTGTGGTGAAGGCCATCAACCAATGCCATCTTTGAGAGAAGGCAGAGGAAGATGTCTTTTCAGCCTTAAAGCTGAAAAGATAGGAACTCCAGACAGCTTGATGCTACTTTGGTGACCTGAATTGCTTCATGCTGTAGTAACCTCAACGAGAGAAAGATTAATGAATCTGGAGGTATTGTGTATGCATCATAGAGCTACAAATAGCATAGCTCTGTATTTTGTAATGAATCCTGGTCATGTTTGAAGTGAGAACAAAATAAGTTGTACCTCAAGCTTCCAGTCCTGTGACAGTTGTGCACAGACAACTGAAATATCTTCAGAATTTGAGGTGATAGATGACAATATAGTTATAGAGTACTCGTACAATATGGATTCAGGCCCTTCAACCCATCTGGTCTAGGTCAACCAAGATGCTCATCTAATAACCAGACCTTTATGTTACAATTTTGCCCCCTTGTCATTCCAAGCCCACCCTAGCATCACACTATCACAGCTGCTCCCTTTGTCCCATCCATCATGTGTGCAAGGATATCCAGGATCCCGTGAAAATATTGGCCCAGCCATTGGTGCTTCTTCCCCTCAGCTCCATGTTTGATTTTGATCTCTGCTGCTGTCTCTGTGGAATTTGTAACTTCTTGTGACAGCACAGTTCCCCTCTAATATTTTGTACTTCTAGTGGCAGGTTACTTGGCTGCTGTAAGTTAACCCCAGTTAGGTAAGTGATAAAATAATCAAAGGGGTAGTTGATGCACCTCCTTCGCAGTGTAAAACTGCTCTTTTCTTTCACTGTTCTTACAAAGTATCTTATGTTAAGGCCACTATGGTAAAGGTGAATGCTGAAGTAAATAGTCTTCTCCAGTAATGGGAGCAGCTGAGTTGGTGCTGAAAGAACCAGCCCCATTCTTGCAAACTAGTGGCTGTGTTGTTTTGTAGTACCTATACTTGAAGGGCTTTAATAATATCCCCTTTAAATGCAAGCAGTACATAACAGTAACAGAAGGAATTGCAAATCAGAATTATAAGATATGAGTACAAATACTTCCAATCACTTACTGGTAATTTTTTTTTCAGCAGTGCTTAATTTGGGAAAGTGACCCTTCAGATCTTATCTCCATGCAAATACCTTTTTTTTTTAAAAGATTGGTGTTTTTCCAGCTTGATTCTAGTAAAGTTACAAGTCAATTGAAATAGTTTTTTTCAACTGCTTGCTTGATGGGATTAAGAAAGCATTTAAAATATATAGACTTTCAGTTAAATGCATGATTGATTATTATTTTCAAAGGTCAGTTACATAAAACTGTAGCAGCTTTGGTTAATTATTTTTTAAATGCTGCCCTCACCAGCATCTCCTCCATTTCCTGAACATCCACATTCACTCTATTTTTCTGCTGCCTTAATAGTGATATTGTTTCCCTTGTCCTTACCTATCACCCATGAGCCTCCACATACAACACACCATTCTCTGCAACTTGGGCCATTTTCAAAGCGATTCTACCACCAAGCATATCTTTACCTCCCATCTCATCCTTTGCTTTCCGCAGGGATTACTCCCTTTGCGATTCCCATTCCATTTGTCCTACCCTTCATCCTTGCAAGCAGCCAAACTGCTACATCTGCCCATTCACCACCTCTCTCACTTTCTTTTAGGGCCACAAATAGTACTTCCAGCTGAGCCAACACTTCACCAGCGAACTTGCTGGTGCTGTCCGTTGTATCTGGCACTCCTGGTGAGGCTTCCTCAAAGATGGTGAGACCCATTGTAAATTGGGTGCTTCGTTGAGCACCTTGATTCCTTTTCAGACATGTCAGTCCACGGCCTCCTCTTGTGTCATGATGAGACCACCTTCGGGGTGGAGGAGCAACACCTTGCATTCCATCTGGGTAGCCTCCAACCTGATGGAATGAATATCAGCTTCGCCTTCTGGTAATTTTTTTCCCCTCCTGCTCCCCTCTAATTTTATTTCCCCGGTCTGGCTTCTACCTCTTCTCAACTGCCAATCATCTCTCACTGGTGCCCTCTCCTCCTTTCCTTACTCCTCTCCTATCAGATTCCCTCATCTCCAACTCTTTATCTTTCCTACCCACTTGGTAACTACCTTCTAGCTACCAGCCTTTATTCTCTCCCCCCCACCCCACCACCACCTTTTTACGCTGGCATCTTCCCCCTTCTTTGCCAGGCCTAAAGGAAGGTCTCTGCCTGAAACTTTGACAGTTTATTCAGTCAAGCTAACTTTGACTGTTAGTTCAGAGGACTACTGAGGCCTCTAACATTTTGTGTGTTTTGCTTTGGATTTTCAGCATCTGCAGAATTTCTTGTTTATTATTTATTTTGTAGTTTATAATAATTTGATTACTTTGCTCCGTAATGCTGCTGCAAAACAACAGATTTCTCAACATATAAATTGGTGATAGTTAATCTGATTGTGATTCACTGCCGGGCTCTGCCTAAATTCTGGATAGACTCCAGTGGGGTGGGAGTATTGATTTGGCCCACCAAGTGCATCAGTATGTAGAACAGTGCAGTTCAGTCCAAGCCCTTCAGCTCAAAATGTTGTGCTGACCTTTTAACCTATTGCAAAATCAATCTAACCCTTGCCTCCCACATAGCCCACCATTTTTCTTTCATCTACATGTGTGCCCGTCTAAGAGTCTCTTAAATGTTCTTAATGTAGCTGCCAATACTCACACGTCTGGCAGTAGATTCCTCACACTTTCAACTCTGTGTGTTTAAAAAGGACTACTTCTGATATCCCCTCTGTGATTTCTCCCCCAATCTCTTTAGAATTATGCCCTTTCATAAGTTGTACATTTCCATGTTTGGCAGTGCCTATGCAGACATATGTGCTTCTTCTGTAAAATTTGGCAAATAAATTCATTTTCTAGGAGTTTTCCTGAAGGACTGGGGCCCTGGGGGTAGGTGATTGGGAAAAGTTTGTGAATAACAAAACCAGTATAATTAAGAAGTAACTGAGTGCAAGTAATCAATAGGCACAAGTACAGGTTGAGTACCCCTCATCTGAAATTCCAAAATCCAAAACCATCTGATATCTGAATTTTTTTTTGAGCGCTGATATGATGTCACAAATGGAAAATTTCACCAGGCACTGAGAAGGATCCCAGGTGGTACACAGGTCTCTGCACACCACAGACAGTATTGAGAAATAACCTCAATATGTATGAATAGAAGTTAATAAAAGATGATCTCTGTATAAAGTAAAAAATGAAGATCTCGATCATGTATCAAAAGAATGGATTTGTCGGTGTCAGAGTGAGCATATGCCGCTTAACGGTATGCTGACCATGAAACAAGTAAAGATCTAACAAGACAAACTGAAAATTGCAGGTAATTGTGACTATTCAGCAGACTGGTTGCAGAAATTTAAAGAAAAGGCTCAACATTAAACTTTTAACGATTTGTGGTGATGACGAGTCTGCTGATCACAAAGCAGGCGAGAAATTCATTGCACTTGACAAGATCGTCACTGATGAAAATCTAATACACTGAATGGCTGCATCAGTACACATGTGATGAACAAGTGGAAGACAAAGATTGCCCACTGATAGCGCACAAATTCAGAGCCAGAAATGGTGGTGATCCCAAGTTATCTCATTATATATTGCAAAATCCAAAACAAAAGCTGAAACACTTCTGGCCCCAAGAATTTTGGATAAGGGATGCTCAACCTTTATGTAGAAATTCTAAAGGTATCAATGACTTGCTGCCTGCCTACCTGCTGTAAAGTGGCCTTTCCGTTTCAGCTGCCTTGATCTTGAAGTCTGTGCCACTTGCCTGCTTTGTTGATGTTTACAGACTACAGTTAAGTTGTGGGGTTTGAGCTCCACTTTGCAAGTCTTTCAAAACCTGCAATCTGGGCAGCAAGTTTCCCACACTTTGCGAATTGAGCAGTACTCTGTTCCATGATCAGAGGACAGCTTGTGTAAACATTCTCAGCATGTTTAAGGAAAATGTATTTCCCTAAAATTGAAGTCACTGGAAAGGTCTGGTGTACATGTGTAATTTATTCACCGGATTTCACATTTTTTGCCATTTAAATGTTTAATTGTTGAGGATTTCAAATCACCAGTAAAATCTTTCCAATCATATTCTCTATCTTGGTTCACGTTTCCAAGTTTTGCATTGCTTTGCCTCTCCACGCACAATTTTGATCGGCTCAAAAATTAATTTTGACATATTTTCAATATACTGACTTCACTAAACTATTTCTGGAGAATATCAATTTCACTTAGAAAACTGGCACTATCATGGCTGCATGCAGCTTTGCAGCTTTAAGTGAAGATGCTTGCTGTGCCAAAGGACTGCATGCACGGGAGTTTGCAGGAGTTTAAATTTGTGGCGGAAGTTCTGTAATACCATGCAGGGAGGTGGGTATGGAAAGAGGGTGGAAGTATTTAGGGAACTGTATGTCCATATACCCACAACCTCACAATCAAAATATTACAATTTTGGAAGGAGATCCATGTCTTTTTATGCTCTTGCTTCACACCCTTGGACTCCTCACTCCATTGGATGTTTCTGGTTGCTTAGGATGTAAATAAGATATGTAGCCAACCAATTCCATCTAAATTCCTTTTAAACATTGCAATTGTTCCTGCTTCTACAACTTCCTCTGATAGTTCCACATATCCATTACCCTCTATATGGGAAAATGTGCCCCACACTCCCTTTAATATTTATCCCTCTTATGTTAAGTATAGACCCTCTAGTTTTAGACTCCACTAACTTGAAAAAGAGACCATCGCCATTCACCATATCTATGCCCTCATGATTTTATATAATCTCCTATCAGGTCACCCCTCAGCCACCTACAGTCATGAATAAAGCTCTAGCCTACCCTGGGAACAGTGATTCTGTTTTTCTCTCTCTCTCTCTCTCTCTCTCTACTGATGCCGCTTGACCTGATGAGTGCTTCCTACATTTTCTATTTTCTCCTTGGTGTACAGATGCCAAAATGTGGTACAAATTTGGGACTGCTTGCCCGACTTTCATTTTGTTGTTGATTTTCTGTCAACTTGCATTGCCAACTTCGATGCTTCGTTTATTGATATTCCCAGATTCCAATTCTTCTCCTACCTTATTGAAGTTCTTATTTCGCATTGTCTCATTTTCATTGAAATCTATTAGCCTCTTTAAGCAGATACATTGATTTCTATCTTGCAGCAAATAGCTGAGAGTAGGGGCAAGGGGAACATGTTTGGAGGGTGGTAAGTGAGGTCACTCAAAGATTGGTGCCAGCCTTTGTTGCAATTCACTAGACAATTAAACTCCCATTCTACTAGCTTATTAATATCATGCAATTTATTGTCGTCTTTTTTACTGTCCATAGGTTTTCTAATCTGTTCACTGCAAATTTAAAAATGCTCTTCACACCAAAGATTAAATCATTAATATAAATGCTAGCACCAATCCTTGAGTGACCTCATTTACCACCCTCTGAACTCGTGCCCCTTGCCCCTACTCTCAGCCATCTGCTGCAAGATAGAAATCAATGCATTTACTTATAGGCTAATTGATATCAATTATACTTATTCATTCGGGCAGTTCCTTGGTAAATGCGCTGTGAATGTGTTTGTGGTATTGTTGTATTCTGGTTCAGAAAGTGGTAGGAAATTAAAGATTAATTTTCACAAATTTCAGGATAGAAATCTCTAATTTAATTACATGATCTTTTTGTGCTCCATTGTGGGATGACTCGGTGTAGGAGTCACAGGAAGAAATTGTATGTAGCTCTGAAGGCAAATAAACTACTGTTTTCAACCTTATTATTATTTTGTGTAAAATTAATGATGTCATCTTGAACTCCTGATCCTATTTTTTTTCTGCATTGATGGGCTCATAACTTGTTTAGACGAGACTGGTGAGAGCTCAACTTTCATTTCAGTGTTGCAACTAGTTGTTGGAGGTTAGTGAAATAGCCTACTGTGTTTCCATGAGAGATAATTTTCATAGTTCTGGACTGTCTTAGCAGTACTGGATTTTGCTTGTCCTATTAATGGCTTCCTATGGTGTAGAGAAAAAATAATGAAGGTATACTCAGATCAAGTTAATAAATTATGTATGTTACATGTACAAACATCATTATTTTGAGTGTTCAGAGCAATTAAGTTAGTACATTGCAACAGCAAAAGCTTTTCTGTGACTGTCAATTTGATCAGCCTGAGTCTGTCACTGAAATGAACAATTTCATTCTAGCTGTAACAATTTTTTTTCCCCTCATTCTGACTTTATTATTTCTGATCACGCAGTTTAACTTTTTAAGCTGCTTCCTTTTTATCTTGGTGTGTCACAACATTTTAGTTTTCATTCCGCCTCACCTCTGTGTGACTGTTTCTCCGTTTGTTCACAAGGCTCAGTCGAAACGGCTCCTTTTTATCTCTGCACAAACTGGTGTTTGTTTGCGAAGCAACCTGAAGATATTATCAATGATCTGAAATGATGGAAGAATGGCATCCTTTTAAAACTAGCTTTGGCTGCTGCTTTTTAGAACGTACATCACTGTACAGACCCTTCAGCCTATGATGTTGTGTGGACTGGTCTAAACCAACTCCGTGAACAATGTAACCAATCCCTCTAACGTAGTCCAAAGCCCTCCATTTTCCATTCAGCTCAGTGCCGATCATCAAGTCTCTTAAATGTCCCTAATGTATTTGTCTCAACCATCGTCCCCAGCAGTGCGCTCCAGGCACTTGACGCTGTTTTATTTTAGAAAAACACCTAGATCTGACATCCATACTAAATTTTCCTGCAAGCACTTTAAGAGCACGCCATCTGTTATTAGCCTGGGATAAAGGTGCTGACTGTTCACTCGATTTCTGCTTTATTATCTCGTATACCTCTCATCCTCCTCCGCCCCAAAGGGGAAAAGAAGCCCTGGTTCGTTCAACCTATCCTTATGAGACATGCTTTGTAATCCAGGTGGCACCCTGATAAGTCTCCTCTGCACCCTCTCTAAAGTTTTCACATGCTCCCTCTGAGGCAACCAGAAAACAACACAATAATCAAAGCCTGGTCCAACCAGAGCTTTATAGACCTAACACATTGCCTTGTGGTTCTTGAATTCAGTCTCCCCTGACTACATCCTCTGAACAACCATATTGTGTCCTGAGGCAACTTTGAGGGCTTATGAACTTGACTTCCACATCCCTATGTTCCTCCACTCTGCTGAAAATTCTGCTATTTATGCTCCATCCTCAAATTTGACATCCCGTGAGCCAGTGAGAAAGCAGAAATCATTGTCATCAACGCCCCAGCAATCTCTTCCTTTACTGCCTCAGGGTAACCTAGGGTATACACCATCCAGCCCCAGGGGCTTTTTTATCCTAATGTTTTTCAAAAGCTCCATCACTGCCCCTTCCTTAACCTCAGCATGCTCCAACGCCTTAGCCTGTTCTAAGTTGATTTCACATTTATCATGGTCCCTCTCCTTGGTGAACACTGAAGCAAAGTATTCATTAAGGATCTCCCCTACCTCCTCTGGCTCCAGGCACGTGTTTCCTTCTTTATCCCTCAGTATTGTTGTCCAACGATTCCTCTCATACATGTAGAACGCCTTGACAGTTGTCCTTAATCTTACTCGTCAAGGCCTTCTTGTTTCCCCAATAGCTCTCCAGCATTCCTTCTTAAGCTCCTTCCAAGATAATTTATATCACTCAAGAGCTCTGTCTGATACTTTTTCCCATTCTAAAGCTTAAGTATGCTTTCTTCTTTCTCTTAACTACCTTTATCACCTGTCTTGTCAATCATTGTCCCCTCACCCCTCCATCCATGCCCTGTTTCAATGCGACAAAGCTATTCAGAACCCTATGCAAGTCTCCCTAGACAAACTCCACGTATCTGCTTTCAATTTGTTTCCAAGTTCCTACCTAATACATCGTAATTAGTCCTCCCCCAATTAAGTACTCGACTACTCTCCGGTACCTTCTGCTCCGATCCTTGTCCATGGTTATGCTAAAGCTCAAGGAGTTGTGATAACTATCTCTGAAATGTTTGCCCATTTAGGGGTATGTCATCTGACCAGGTTCATTACCTCTTACTAGGAACAGTATGGCCTTTCTTCTAATCGGCATGTCCACAAACTGTGTCAGGAATCCTTTCTGGACACACCTAACAAATTCTGCTCCATCGGAACCCTTTTCTCCTAGGAGTGGCCAATCACTATTAATGACATTGAAGTCTCCAATGACAACAGCCATTCACATTTCAAAATTTGCTTATCTGCTCTTCAGTGTTCCTGTATGGGTGGAGGGGGGGGTCTATATAGTACTCCCAACAGAATGATTGCTTCCTCCCTGTTTCTGACTTGCACACTAATTTGGTAAATGATCCCTCTGCAACTTTCTCTCTTTCTACAGCTGTGATACAAACTCTCTTTAACAATACAAATCCCCCACCTCGTTTACTTCGCTCCCTATCCCTTTGGAGATATGTAAACCCCAAAACATCAAGCAGCCGATCCTGCCCTTGCAATAGCTAAGTTTCAGTAATGACCACAACATCGTAATTCCATGCACTGATCCATGCTCTTAAGTTTGTCATCCATGTTCTTAGTACTTTCGCATTAACGTAAACACAGTTCAACCATCCAAATGACTGCACTTATGTCCTCTGCGCTGTCTGTCCTTCCTCACAGTCTCTCTATATATTGCATCTACATTTATGTCAACTGCCCCATCATCTGACCTAATTCTCTGGTTCCTATCCCCCTGCCAACCTTCTTGCAAACCTGCCTACAAGCTTTTACAGTTTCTTTCCTAACTCCCTATATTCTCTTCTTATCCCTTTTACCAATGTGTATCACAACTCCTGGCTGATCAACCTCCAGATTAGGGATTCTTCAGTAGGACCTCAGGTTCGAAGTTGACTTGCTTCCACCTGGGCATGGAGGTAGTTAATGAGACCAGTGCAAGAATTGCACTCTTTTCCACAGATAGGATAAGAGGTGGTTGATGGGATGGGCCCATGGTTAGATGGCGAAGTACTGCTATATGCTGAAGTTTTATGTATGCTCGTGATGCGTGACCTGAAGGTTCTCAGATCTCTCGTATTTCTCCTCCACTTTCAGTAGGAATATTTTTGCATTTCATCAAGGAAGCTTTGAGTGTATACCTGAATCTTCTGTCTCCTGCTGTTGGACATGTGCATATTGTGGCTTGACAAACCCTGCTGGATGAGGGTAACTGGAGCCTCGCTGCTGGGGATACTGATGTTGGATGAATAAATGAAGCAAAGGATTTAGGTGATTTTGGTTCTGTTGTCCAACAAAACCTGCTCAGTGTCAATCTCAACATCCATATTTTTTGTATTGATCTTTGAGCACTTTCATATTATTTTGTTTAGTTACATGTATTTCTTTTAAATTTTCTACTTTGAACAGTGGCGATGCTTTAATCTTGTTAGACAAGTGTTGGGAGTTGAATTAATATACATAATAATCTTGAAACATTTGTTCATTGACTATTACACCTGTGATATTAATTTAACTTCTGAGACCATTTCAGATTTTGATGCTTCTAAGCAAAAACATCCAATAACGTCATTAGTTCTTGATATTCTTACAAGATATTAGTCAGATTAGGCTTGATTCCCACTGCTGTGTGTAAGGAGTTTGTACATTCTCCTTGTGAGTGGCATGGATTTCCTTTGGGTCCGCTGGTCTCCCACTTTCCAAAGATGTACGGTTAGGGTTAGTGAATTATGAGCATGCTACATTGGTGCTGAAAGTCCAGTGACTCTTGTGGGCTGCCTCAGCACAACCTTCGCCAATTTGATTTGATGCAATTGATGAATTTCACTGCATGTATCAAGTAAAGCTAATCTTTTGTCTTCTATCTTTTTAATCTTTAATAATGCTATTGGTGCATTCAAGGAAAAAATAGAGAAATAACAGCATAGTTCACAAAATCAAATTTACTTGATGATTCTGTGTCCATTTTGAAAATGGACCGAGCAGTTTTAGGTGTGACGCTTGCAACAGCTCTAACATGTTCTCTGTGTCAGATGTGCCCCTTATGACATCAGTATTCATTAAAACATAAAAAATGGATGCAGGGGTAGGCCATTTGGCTCCATGTACCTGTTCTGCTTTTCAGTAAAATTATTACCGATTTTTTCTTAACCTCTCCATGAACCTGATATTCTTGATTTGAATAATGTTCATAAATGTATCATTTTCTCTCTTGGATTCACTCAGCGACTGGGTCTTTATAGCTGTTATAGATCGAGAATTCAAAAAGTCTGCTGCCCTCTGGGTCAGTGAGAGTCTGAGTCAGAGTGATGCAGTATAGAAACAGGCCCATCGGCCCATCTTGTCCAAGCTAAACAATGTGCCTGATGTTCTATTGGGCACATTGATAGAAAAATGGAGCGCTACGTAGGAAGGAAGGGTTATGTTAATGTTAGAATAGGTTATAAGTTTGGCACAACATCATGGGTCAAAAGGCCTGTATGGTGTTATGTTCTATGCCTTCAATCATCTACTCAAACCTTTTTACAGTAAATGTCAGAGGATTGCGTGCCTGTTTTTAGTGCATAGTTGTCTTCTCTTCACCATTTAAAAAAAACACTCCGGCTTTCTATTTATTCTAGCAAAGTGAAAGTCCAAATATTTTTGTACATTCTATGGCCGTCTTGTCCATTCATGTAACTTGTCCATATTATCCAGGAAGTTTGCACAGCTGGGACCATGGCACTAGTCCACATGGCACCCAATTATTCCCAGCCATTCAACACAAAAAAAATTGTCCATTTGTTCATACAACAGCTTCCTTTGCTCTTCCCAGGGTATATTGGAGCCACTACTGTCATGAAATAGTGTAAATCGAAGCACTTCACTTTGCACTCATTTTGTTTTTCATATTAGTTAAAAGGGCACTCACATTTTGAGGAGGGTGGCTTGTCATCTTTTTGGGCTGTGTGATCCCTGTAGACTGTCAATGACCTCCTCGTGGAGTTGATCCAATGTTTCTCTAATCCATTGCATGCACTGTATAGGGGTTTGGCCCATACAGCACTGGTTGCTTGTATACCTAGCAAAATCCATTGTATCTACAAAAACTTAGCTTTTCTCCAGCATTCGGATGCTCTGATGCAAGTGCAATGGTTTTCTAAATGGTGATTTTGCTGGCAATACCTCCTTATTGGAGGTATCATTATGGCATTGACTGGCTACTTTGGGTTGGTTAGGAACCTTGGAGCTAGAAGCAAAGATGTGCTCAAAGATGTGAGGAACCTCCCTCTACAGACACTACGTCCTTGATCAGGGGTTTCCAGCCTTTTGTTATGTCATGGACCATACCATTAACTGAGGGGTTTATGAACCCTAGGTTGGGACCCTAGGGCGTAGATACCATATAGTACCAAGACCTTCCAGATGAACAATGAATTCCATAAGCTCAGATCATCCAAAGTTGTCATCACTGAGGTACGTGACTGCTCGCTCTCTGGAGTTGAATGTCATATTAACTTTAATGTTGATTGTCATACAGTCTCATCAAGTGAGCATAGAAGAACTCTATCATGTCCTTCAGTTTTCCTCCACTACTTCATACCAAAGTCACCAAGCTGCAGGTGCATTGAAGAAATAATTTCTTTGTTGATTTTGCTGAGGAACGGAAGGCATCTTGAACAGCTGGGTTTGACAGCACTGGTGACTTCCCATGAGTTCAGGTGGTGTGGAGGGCTCTCATTACCTTTTCATCAACAGGAAATAATTCTATTCGCTCAATTATATCTGAATGAATGCATTGTAGGTCCAGTGATAGAAATGCCTTGCTACAGTTGTGGTTTAAATCTCGCCCTGACTAAACTTGTGGAGGCATGAAATTTATTTCCACATTGCTACTTTAAATTCGAGCTTCATAATTGGAGAAGGTAATCAGATCTTGCTAGATACTACTTGTGTGGCCCTGGCTCCCTTGATACAGAGGACATCCCTCTTGGTTGTTAACCACACTGACCAGGGCTATTTTCTCCTTCTCTGAATGAACCTCTTTCCTGAAACCTCCTTTTTTCTAGAACAGGTAAGTGTTATTGTAATCTGACTATTGTGGCAGCATCTGTTTAAGGCTGATGTCCTTCTCAAACAGGAACATAACAGATTTTCAAGAACCACATTCAGATGAATTTGGTCCAATTTTTACCATGTGTTTCTTGGTGTAAGTAACCCAAATTCTGTTCCTGATCTCTCTTTGGATAATTTCATGTTTTTTTCACAATCATCAGCCCCCAAACTTCAATACTTTTTTTTCTGTCTCTAGATATTGCCTGTCTAGATGAACATTTTGAGTATTTTCAATAAATTTCCTGTTGCATCTTGAGAAGTGAACCCAAGAATCATAAATGAAATGAACAGCACTGAACATCTATGGGAGATCTGGAAGTGCACCTCGATGTAATGAACACCCAGCCTCCTTACTGAACACAAGAAATAGAAGCTGGAGTAGGGCGGCTGGGTCCTCATACCTATACAACTATTTGAGCTTCAGACTAGATGCACAAGTCCGATGCTATAGCTTGCTTTTTTTGTATTGAACTTGATGCTGAGATTTGGACAGGTCCACTATGTTAGGGATTCATGGCTATATAATCAGTTGTGTTCTCTGACTACATACATGAGGCCTTGCAAAATGTAGCTCGTTAGTTATTGATATGATCATTGATTCTCTTTTAGACAGTGATTGCTGGCTTAGAGTGCCAAGCAATTTATTAAATGGCAGGCAGGGGGATAATTGTAATAGTAATGTCATTTTCTGGTTGAGAATGAGGCAGTAAGAAGCCACATAAGAATAGTCTGGGTCATGAAATTTTTAAATCACTAGTCAATGCTATGCCTACCTTTGTTAATTATTTTTGATTGCCTTGTGAACTGTCTTGATGTGATGCTTTCAGCTATTGTTGTTCCATAGGGTGAGATCATTACTTCGGAAAAAAAAACTGTTGCATAAAACGAGTCTTGAATCTTCCTTAAATTTTGTTAAGCGACATTCCAGATATGTAGACAACTAAAAATGTGGATTTGAGTTTTCTGGTTTTGTTGGATCTCTGCAATGTTTGGAGTATTAAGCGTTTCATACATCACCAGGATCTAATTTGATTAGACTAAAAAAAATGGTGGCATTGCTTAGAAAAGGAATAGGGTGGGGAAGAGGTTCCCTATTCTATGGAGGCCTTAATGATAAATCCATTCAGTAATCCATTTTGCAGGGGGACTTCACACTCCAAAAGTCAATGTTAATGAATAGAAAATCACAGACTTCATGCTTGAGCTTTCCTAAAGTCACCTCCTCTTATCTTTGGGCAAGGCTTTAATTTAATTTGTTCTCATGTTTGTGAAACAAAAACCCCAAAAATCCTGTAACAATATTTTGAAGAACAGATATACTCTCTCAGATTCCTGGCCATTTTTTTTTTAAACCCCTCAATATGGTGACATCAGTAGACTGTGTGTGTGCTGAAGCAGGCATTTGACACACTTGCCCACATAGTGGGCATTCAGTACCACAGTTCAGACAACGTGTTACAACTCTACAGGATACTGGTGACATTGCACTTGGAGTATTGTGTTAATTTCCTGTCACCCACTGTAGGATGTCCTTAAACTGGGAAAGGGTGATTGCAAGGATGTTGATGGGACTGGATCACTTGAGTGGAGAGGATGGGGCTGCAATGTGGGATGCAAGGGGATGACCTTACAGTGGCGTATAAATCCATGAAAGGCATAGATAAGGTAGATAGTTGGTCTTTTTTGCAGTGTAGATTAGATTAGGGGACCTGAAAGGTAAGTTTTTCATGAATAATGGAATATGTAATGAGCTGCTAGAGGTGGAGAAATTTGCAGCATTTAAAATGCATATTGATAAGTATATGGAAAGGGAAGGTTTAGAGCGGGAATTCTCAAACTGGGGTCCTCTGACCCTTCAGTTATTGGTAGGGATCCATGGCATTGGAAACCCCTGGTTTAGAGAGAAATGCGCCAAATATTGGGAAATGGGACTAGCTCAGGATGGCATTATGTTTGGCTTGCGCAAACTGGGACAAAGGGTCAGTTCCCACACTGTACAACTCTGACTCGAAGGTTCTGATCAATATCATAAAGAAATAGATTATGTGGTCATTATCAAAACCGTTACGTCAGTATGCAGTGCAAAAATTCCCTATGGGTCCTATATTGCAGTTATGACTGTTCTTCCAAAGATACCATTGGCTATTTTATCTTGTGTAAGTATCATAAGCACTGTAAAACTACAAATGGTAATGAACAATTGATTTGATTCAGTGATACACAGTTTCCTCAGTGATTCGGTGATTTGATTCATCAAACTCTGAGTTTGATGGCAGCACTGGGTTCTGAATTAACCCCATGTGAATCTACAAAATAGGGTTTATTGCTCCTCGGAGTCCTTGTTCTGATTTTGACAGCAGTTATTTTCTGCATATGGTAAGCCACTGCTCTGCTTGAACTAAATTAAGTTACTTTTTTTGTTTACCCAAATTTAGACATGTGCAAAGAATACAAATTGCAGCCAGCTGACTCGTATTCTGCCTTTGCGTATCTCTTGTAGATACAATATCCTGAGCTTGGATTTCATTTTACCACTACGTTCTTCTAAGTCTGTTTATTGTTGGTGGAACTGAAGGTTACCTCAGAGGTGTGTTTTTTCAGGATTCTTTAATATCAGTTGCAGTACACAAGTGTAAAGCAGAACAAAATAATTGTTACTCTGGTTCTGATGCAGCACAAAAAAACACAATAAGATAAAGACCACAATAATAAATGAAATATAACAAATATAAACACATAAATGCATTGATTGATTGTATGTCCATAAATTGATGCTCTCCAAAAGGTGATTGATAGCAAACGGTAAAGTGGTGGTGCTGGAGGGTGTGAAGTGGTTAGTGGGTGGAGGTGTTGATCAACCTTACTGCTTGGGGAAAGTAACTGTTTCTGTGACTGGTGATCCTGGCTTGGATACTACTTAGCCCACCTTCCCACCCCCCACCCCGAAGGGAGTGGGACAAACAGTCCATGAGGAGGATGAGTGGGATCCTTAAGGTTACTGGACATTTTCGGGCACTTTTCTGTATATATGTCCTTGATGGTGGTTTGGCTGGTGCTGGTGATACATTGGGCAGCTTTGACTACCTGTTGTAGAGGCATCCTGTCTACTACAGTGCGGTTTCCATACCATGCAGTAATACTGCTTGTTCGGAAGCTCTCACTGCACATCTGTAGAATGACATGTCCTTGTTTTCTTGTTGAGCCAGGGCTGGGTGCATGACAGATGCTATGGCATCTGTCGTTTAGAGATTCTGTCAGTAAGTATGTTGGTGAGTGTTCGATGTGGCAGGAATGGAATTTTTTATATGTGCCATTACCAGCTGTTCAAAGTACCTCATGCTTTGAAGTTGATGATATAGATTCAAGTTTGATAACTAGACTTGTCCCTGGTTTTTTTTTTTCAGCTGTTCCATCTCAGCTGATCTTTGAAAGTCTTCTTTCATGTCCAAAAAATCGTTACAAAAACGTAACAGCTGCAATTTAAAAATCTAGACTCCCCTTTCAAGGATGGTTCTTTCTCGTCTGAACTTCATGGTGCCAGTATGATTTTTACTACTACCTCCTTCATGAACATGCACTGATGCACACTTGTGCAGTGTTGTTCATTACTTTAGAGGACCACTTTGAGGATATTAGAAGAGCTATCTACTCAAACTACTGAAAATGCTCATCAGGCAAGGGACAGAAGCAGATGAAGTTTGGTGTTGATGAAAGCTCATTGACCTGATAAGTTAACCCTGCTCTCCTTCCACAGATGTTCCTGAAATGATTAGTATTTTCATTTTCTCCTGTTATTTCATACTCCCAGCTTCAATACTATTTTCCTTCTGTCAGGGAGATCCCATTATTTCTTCAAGGCTGATCCACCTCCAGGGCTTCTGTCACAACAGACAGAAAATAAAATTTGCTAAATTGCGACCTCATCCAGTGTGCAAGTTTTTCCTGTTGTGAGTGGCATAGGCTAGTTAGTCATCAGGTAGCTTTTCACTGGTTTGAGGCTAAGCTATTGACATAAAGGTTCTATTTGTTGACAGAGACATTATTCAACTTGATGCCCGGATGGATCATTTTCAGCAATGCCCTTTCATTTCAGCTTTAATTACTGGTTTAAATATTGTTTTGCTTTGGTCACATTTGGAGTTGTCACTGCGCTACATGCACAAAACTACCTTGTGTCCAGCATCTGTGGAAGAAATTGTATTCAAAGACATTTGTGGCCCTTAGCTTAGAAGAGGTAGGTGCTCTTGCAATGTTTAATAAGTATCTGAATGAATACTTGAATTGCCAAGATACTGAAAGCTAAAGGCCAAGTTATTAAAAGGGGTAGGTATAGATGGGTTTGTGGTTGGCTGAAGGGCCTGTTAGAGTCTCAAGGCAGGGTATGTTGGCCTGGAACATTGGTTCCTTTATCATTCCTGTGTATTTAGTGGATTTTACTGAGAGATGGTATTTTTCCATTGCTGTTGGTAGAACAGGACTCAGAGTCTGTTTGAGATCTTGATTGTCGTATGCACTTTTGGTCAGTTGAAGAAAGGCTGTGGAGATACATTGAGGACAGTGAGAAATTTTATCATTGATATCTGCCTTTGCTGGTCTTTGTCTCTTCAGTGACTTGTAGGTTCAAACAGACACGAAGGGCCTTTCAGCCCTCCACATACATGCTGACCTTTTAGCTCATCTACGCTAATCCCATTTGCCCATGTTAGAACATGCCCTCTTCAGTCTTGTCTACTTAGGAATTGATCTAAATGCTCCTTAACTACAGAGATTTAATTGATTCCACCACCTCCTCTGGCAGTGCATTTGAGGAATTAACCACTCGTTATCTAATGAAAATAATGATAATAAAAACAAATTTCCCTTCAGATCCCTTTTTAAAACCTTCTTCCTCTAACCTTAACATTATGGCCTGTATTTTTGGTAACTCCCACCATGATTTTGATTATTTACTCTATATGTGCCCCTCATAATCCTATGTGTTTTTTATCAGGTCACCCTAAACCTCATTTGTTCCAGGGGAAACATGCCCAAACTACGTAATCTGTCTTCATAACTGAAGTCCTCCAATCTGGGCAGCAACCAGGCAAAATCCCCTCTGCATTTTCTCCAGTGCAGTCCATGGTGTGGTAACCAGAATGGTTTGCAAGTGTGCTCTAACCAGTGTTTTGTCAAGTTGAAACATAACATCCCAACTCTTTAATTCTACCTATGAAGGAGAGGTTCCTGAATGCTGCCTTCACCACACTGTCCACCTTTGCCACTTACATGGAACTTTGGACTTAGACACCAAGCTCTCTCTGTTCATCAACATCCCTTCCATTTCCTGTATGTCCTATTCATTTCTGACTTGTCAAAATGAATCTCCCCTTACTTTTTGAGATTAAACACCATCTGCTGATACTCTGTACAGCTTTCCAATTGATCTGCACCATGCTGCAGACTTGGACAACCTTTCTCACTATTCATAACACCAATTTTTGTTTCATCTGCAAACTTTACTGGTCACATCCTCTGCAATCACATCCAAGTTATTACTATGAATCATAAAAAGGTCCCAGCACCAATCCCTGTTGCACACACTGGGCACAGGCGTCCAGTCTGAGAGAAAAATCCTTGCAGAGCTACCCTGTTTCTTATCACAAGGACAAAGTTGGATCCCTTGTGCCTTCTGGACCTAGCAGTCTACCATGAGGTATCTCGTCAATTGACTTTCAACAGCCAACATGACAGCACTTATTGACCTGTCTTCATCAAATCTCGAATTAGCAAGATAAGATTTTCATGCACAAGGCTATACTGATTATACTTAATCAGTCCCTTCCTATAGGAACCACATTTTTTTTCTGTCACCGGCACTTGTATTCTCCCTTCCCCTATCTTGTTCCACTTCATACCTTCCTTAATTTTCAGGGTCCTGTATTAGTGCCGTTTATCTGTCTCTACTACTTGCGTCTCCATTTATGTCTCCACTTCACACTCCCCTTCGCCCTTCTGCCCTTGTTTCCCAGCCTCTTTCCTAACATCACCCATCCCCCACCTATTACATCTGCCCATCATCCCTCTCTCCACTTCAGTCCACCTAAAACCAATTAGCCTCTGCCTTACCTTTTTCCTTCTTTATACTGGCTATTCTTCCTCTAAGCTCTCAGCCTTGATCTGAAACATTCCCTATTCAGATGCCTGTGTTTTTATTTTGCTCCTGATACTAGCTTTTGCAGTCTCTTGTGTTTAAAGAATCATTCCCTGCTTTCGCTCCAGTGGATATTTTTTTGAGATGGACTGATACTGCCTTTGTGCACAGTACTCTGCTCTGGGATTTCTTTTTTAGTAGGCTGTTCAGGCATACATGGTCTGTTTGAGATCATTTTTAAAAATAGATTTGTAGGCCTCATTTATGTTCAAAGTCCAAAGTAAATTATCGAAGTACATTTCTGTCACTATATACAACACTGAGATTTGCTTTTATGCGTGCATAATCAGTAAATTCAAGAACCACAACAGAATCAATGTAACAGGGCGGACAAGTAACCAATGTGCAAAAGACAAATAAACTGTGCAAACTGTGTCCCTACTTCCATTAAAATTATAGGCATAGAAATTTATTAACTGAATAAATGACAGAGCTTACCATTTTATCATTTTTGTTAAGCTCCAGTGCTAATTTTCTGAGGCAACATTTGGTCATGAATCCTTTTGGAGATTGAATAATAAATCAATCAATACACATTATCAGATGCTAAAGAATGATGCTAGTGAAAACAAATTGCATGTCTTGTGTGTATTTTTTTTTGTATTGATAATAATAGGATTGTTTTTTGGGCATCATTTCAAAATACATTGTTGTTGAGACCGTGGTTTTGGCTTGCCTGTAATAATGAAGCAAACTGAAATCTGTTGCTCTTTCCAGTGGGGCAGTGATTCTAAGCAGTTGCAAGTCGCAGTGGTGATGGCCTTAATCTAGTTGTTGAAATCCCTGTCTTAAATGTGTGGATTTTAAAATGGAAACTGCTATCTTTGACACCAAAATGGGTAGAAATCCAATATTTCATAATTGGATTTAATGATGTACTAATTACATGATGATATATGCAAATACATGTTAAATATTCAAATTCCAGTACCTTTTTTCCAAAGTGTAATAATGCTCTTTCATGTTTCTTTCAATTGCCATTAGTTCAGCAGAATTTCAAGAATAAAATACAAAAAAAAATTGCACCAAATTTATTCAGGCTCTCATGGTTATGAGCACTAGAGAGGAACTGTGAAAGCCTCAGGAAGTGAAGTCGCTGATAATTGTGTGAGTAGCACAATGTGTACTGCTAATGTTATTGGGTGTCATGTAAACAGGAATGAATTTTTGTACCAGCCAAATCTTTAATACCATACAGTATGTCCCACAGCCATGTTTTGAGACTGACTCCTGTCAGCCCCCAAGGTTTTATGTTCAGTAATAGTTTTACTGGTTCCTGCTTACCATCCTCATTTTATAGCAAAGGAATACTGATAATTTTGGTTTGCATTTTTATAGTTTTAGTGCAGTTCAAAGTTTTAAAAATATTACAGTATTTTTGATAACTATGTTGAAGCAATTTCCGCAGAATCAGGAATGTGTACGTGATTTTAAAATTATAGTTGGTCATTCAGCAGCAAACTGAAGGAGTAGAAACGGTGTTAGAAATAACGAGTTTTCTTCCCCTAAACACCTTTACTATTTGAACTATTGGAGCTTTCAAGACGGGGAGGGAGGATATTTGTGTGGGAAATGTACACGTCAGGCAGTTTTGTGAAACTTCAGATCCGATCATGTCACAGAACATGCACCGGAAGAACAATGTTTGTGCTGCCTCTACAGGATAATTTTTATCTATTAATTTATTGTATTAATATTATTTTATGTGATGTATGTATGTACTGTGTTTTGCACCTTGGTCCCTGAGGAATATTGTTCCGTTTAGCTGTATAGTTATATTGATAATAAACCTGAAGATTTATTTTGTTGAGAAGGTTTCATGTAGTTTGCTGCTATGTGGATAATGCTAAGCAACAAGATGTTTGAGGTATTATTGGAGGTTTAAGAATGGAAAAAAAATGACTTTAGGCAGAACACCATCAGATTAACAAACTAGAAATTGAGCATGAAAATTAAAATATAGAAAATGTTTTTTCTCTATTGCTAGGTGAGTGAGATATTTTTTATGGAGGAAGGAGGAAAAGAACTGTTTAGTATTTCAGAAATGCATCAAATGCTGCACAGAAATTTGAATTATTCAGGAATATGTTTCTATTCATTGTGGGAAAACCATTTGTAACAAAGTCAAGTTGCAAGGAAAGTAGGTGAAGTTACAAAAATTTACAATTGTGATGTCTATTTTTTTTCAGTAGTAGTAACATGTTCAGTAATTCTACCCAGATCAGCTGTTAATTTAATATCTCAATCAGAGAAAACAATTCTCAAAGAGACTAGAGCAAAAATTTCAAACTTCACTCCGGAATCCAGATTACTTAAGCGGAACATTATTTACAGGGTTTTTTTTTAACAAGTGCTTAATCACTACTGTATAAAAGCTTGCTTGAAAGATATAGAATTGGGATAATATTATTTGGTGTTAATTATGGCTTTGTCGGTCCTGCATGTGATTGACAAGGTCTTATACTCGTAGCGACATAGCACAGAAATAAGCTCTTTTGTCCACCTAGTTTACATTGAACATTGGTACTATAAGACATAGGAGCAGAATTAGGCAATTTGGTGCACTGAGTCTGCTCCGCCAATACATAATGACTGACTATCCCTGTCAGCTCCATTCTCCTGTCTTCTCCCTGTATCCTTTGACGCCCTTACTAATCAATAACCTATCAAATTTGCTTTAAATATACCCAACAATTTGACATCCACAGACATCTGTGGCAATGAACACAGATTCACTACCTTCTGACTAAAGAAATTCCTCCTCATTTCTGTTCCAAATGGATATCCCTCTATTCTGAGGCTGTGCCATCTGCTCTTAGACTTACTACTCTCCGCATCCACTCTTTTTAGACCTTTCAATATCCAATAGGTTTCAATGAGATTCTCTCCATTCTTCCAAACTTGGAGTACAGGCCCAGAGCCATCAAACATTCCTCATGCTTTAACGCTTTCATTCCTGGAATAATTCTCATGACCCTTCCCTGGTCCCTTTACAATGCCAGCATATCCTTTCTCAAAACTGCTCACAATACTCCAAGTGTGTTCTGACCTCAGCATTAAATTCTAATCCTCTTGAAATTAATGATAAAATTTCATTTGCCCTCATTACCGCTGACTCAACCTGCAAGCTAACCTTTATGGAATCGTACACTAGGACTTCCAAGTCCACTTTCACCTCTCAATTTTTAAAATTGCTCCTGTTTAGAGAATAGTCTACACCTTTATATTCCTTCCACCAAAGCGCATGACCATACACTTCGCTACACTATGTTCCATCTGCCATTTCTTTGTCCATTTTTCAAATCAAAGTCCTTATGCAGGTATTCTGCTCTGTCAACTCTACCTGCTCCTCCAGCGATCTTTGCATTGTCCGCAAATTTGGCCACATGGCCATCAATTCCAATATTCACATTATTGACAAATAACATGAAAAGAAGTGGTCCCAAGACTGACCCACATTTACACTAACTCTATCCAAATCTATTTCATAGTCCAACACTCCTATCAATTCCCCTCTAGACGCCACCACTCATCTACAGATTTGGGGGAACTCAGCGGCTAAGTATAATGTCGAGCTTTGCCCAATACCTGAGATCTGAATCCACGAATGAGGCTGAGGGAGTGCTTCTCTGCCAGAAGGCATCTTTGGTACAATGTCAAATCAAAGACTGATTTGTCCCTTCAGCTGCAGTGTTGGAGAAGCTAAGTCTCATGGCCAGCATTCATCCAACAGCTAACTCTAAACCAGAAAGTTCAAAGGTTCAAATTAAATCTATTATCAAAGTGCATGTATGTCACCATATACTGCCCTGAAGAGGGGTCTCGAATAAATGCCAAAGAAAGGTCTCGACCTGAAACGTTGACTGTTCATTCATTTCCGTAGATGCTGACTGACCTGCTGAGTTCCTCCAGCACTTTGTGTTGCTTTGGATTTTCAGCGTCTGCAGACTTCCTCATGTTTATGATATACTACTGGGATTCATTTTCTTGTGGGCATTCACAGTAAGTACAAAGAAACACAATAGAATCAGTGGGAAAACTGTGCAGTCAGCAGGACCAACAACCAATGTGCAGAAGACAATAAACTGTATCAATACAAAATGGAAAAAAAACATAATGAATAAATAAGCAATAAATATTTGCAAACATGAAATGAAAAGTCCTTGAAAGTGAGTCTGTAAGTTGTGGGAACAGTTCAGTGGTGGGGTGAGTGAAACACTGGTCATTTACTTTACTGCAGATTGTTGGCTCTTGCTGGGCCTAATGTGACTACAGCTGGTAATTCGCATTATCACAATGGCTACAATTGTGGACTTCATTAATTGGGTGTGAAGCGATTATGAAGAGTACTGCATGAAGACAAGAATGATTGTTGTTTTTTGCTTGAAGCTGTCAAACATAATAACCTAATAGGAATTGGCCATTTGGTCCTCCACAACACTTCCAGCATTCATTCAGATCCAGGATTGACTATTGCCTCAAGGCCACTTTCCTGAACTAGCCCAGACATTTTCTTCTTTCTTCTTACAGAAACATCTGCATGATGCTAAGCTAGGGCACATCATCAGTGATGTTACCTGGGGTCATTAGGTGTTTCAGGTCTTTCAGCATAAATACACCCTTGCTCAGGCGACCTGACCAGGGTTGATCAGACCCCGGCCTGTGCCCTAGCAGCAACCCACGGATCTGCCCTCTTTACCCAGAGCCATCTTGATGCTTTCTCTGCTGCATCTGTGGTGGTAGAAATGGCTCTTTTCCTTCTCTCTCCCGTGATTCCAAGTGCAGTGTATACTTTGCAGAGCAACTGGCCTGCAAAGCCACGACACCCGACCTCCACAGGCCAACACTTTGCTCTCCAGCCTCTTCTTTCGCAGTTGTTCTTCAGATCCTCAAACTTGGCTCTTTTCCGCTCGTAGGCCTCCTCCATGCATTCTTCCCACGGCACGGTAAGCTCAAGCATAAGAACGTGCTTCGATGAGTTGGACCACAACACAATGTCTGGCTGTGATGTAGTCTCTGTGATGTGTGGAGGAAACTGCAGCTGTTTTCCCAGGTCTGCTTTTAACTTCCAGTCCCTTAAAACCTTTTATTTCTGTTTTGAATATGCATGAGGCTCACAGCCCCCTTGGAGAGAGGATGCAGAATTCTTTCTCAAACTGCGTCTTGAATAATTGACTCCTTATTTTGAAACTGCAGTGTCTTATTCTCAGCAACTCAGCTAGGAGAAACATCATTTCTGCATCTGAACAGTTAAACCCCGTAAGAGAATTTTATGTTTCAATAAGGTCACTTCTTTCTTCCAAACTTTCTGAAAACCTAGTTTGCATAATCTTTCCTGATTGGACATTCTTGCGATCCCAGCTACAAATATATCTTGAATGAATCCTGACTTATTTCCATAGATGCTGCCTGACCTACTGCATTCTTTATCACCTGGTCCTTCTGAACAACATGGTATAACGGTGGTTAGCATAATGCTTTATAGAAGGGATCTTTTCCCACTGTTGTGTGTCAGGAGTCTTTGTTCTCCCCATGACCACATATCTCCTTTGGGTGCTCCAGTTTCATTCCACATTCCAAAGATGAACAATTTGGATTAGTGAGTTGTGGGCATGCTATGTTGGTGCTGGGCTGGGAGTGTGGCGATGTTTGCCCAGCACAATCCTCACTGATTTGACTTGACACATTTCACTGTGTGTTTCTATGCATTTGTGGGAAGTAAAGCTAATTGTTTTTCCTTTTTGCTTTTTGTTCTGCCGCTGTTGAAAACTGAACTGCTATTCTTTAAAAGTGAATGCCTTCATGTTTCTCCATCTCTCAAGTACTTAGCAAGACTGCATCCCAATTTTAAGTAAATCTGCATGTATACTTGTGTTTTTCTCACACAGCTCAATTATAGATTGTAACCAACTGGGACCCAGCACTGATCCTTGTGGCACCTCAATGGTCATGGCCTCCAACCGCAAAATGAACTAATCTCTGTTCTCAATGTAAACATGCTGGGTAACAGCTTCTTTCCTCAGGATGTTAGACTGATTCACACTCTGCTGGCACCCAGCGCACATGGATACTCTGTCTGAATGCCCTGCTGCCCCCCACACACTCTGATCCTGCACTGATCACTTTTCATCTTTTATTGCAGCTCTTCACATATTTGTACAATTGCTTGTTTTATTATTGTAGTGCCAGTGACAGTGTACTGTCTTGAGCAAGCACCTTGCACTTTGTGTCAATCTGTCAACCTTCAGGCCATGGCACTCAGGGACTTGTGTTAATATTATTTTTTGACTCTGTGTGCTGGGTTGTAACTCTATGTACTGTGCTTTGCACCTTTGTCCCAGAGAAGGGACGTTTCAGTTAGCTGTTTGCTAAATGATGAACTTGAACAGATCACCGTTTACAGCAGTATGTTCTGTGTGCTCTAATTTTCAGTAATACTAAAAATCTTTTGGAAGTCTGAATGTATCATACACACTGGTTGCCCCTTTAATTATTCTGTTGCTACAACCTCAACAAAGCTAAAGTTCAAAGCAGTATTTATTATCAGAGTCGCTGTCGCCTGTCGCCACATATAACCCTGAGATTGTTTCTGCAGGCATTCTTAGCAAATCTATAGAATAGTAACTGTTATCAAGTCAATGGACAACAAACTGTGCAAATGCAAACATACAGTAAATAACGAGTATGAAATAACAAGGTAAAGAGTCCTTAAAGTGAGATCTCTGGGTGTGAGAACACCAGAAGTAGAATATGTTGTAATCTCTTTTTTGTTTAAAGCTACCAGATTTATCAAATACAAAGTTCAAAGTAAATACGCTTCTGAGGTACATGTATGTCACCTAATACAACCCTGAGATTCATTTTCTTGTGAGCCTACTCAATAAATCCATAATAGAACAAAAACCATAATAAAATCAATGGAAGACTGCACCAACTTGGGTGTTCAACCAGTGTGCAAAAAACAACAAACTGTGGAAATACCAAAAGAAAAAGTAATAATAAACAAATGAGCAATAAATATTGAGAACATGAGACGAAAAGTCCTGGAAAGTGGGTTCATAGGTTGTGGGAACGTTTCTAGAATGCTGCTAGAACAAGATTATTTGAAAGGAGCTTAAGAATGGAATTAAGAGAGCCAGAAGGGGCCATGAGAAGGCCTTGGCGAGCAGGATTAAAGAAAACCCCAAGGTATTCTACAAGTATGTGAAGAGCAAGAGGATGAGCCATGTAAGAATCAGGTGCAATAGCAGAAGTGTGCATGGAGGTAGCTGAAGTACTTACTGATGTGCTTCAGCAGGGAAAAAGACTTTGGTAATTGTGAGGTGACTTACAGCAGACTGAAATGCTTGAATATATAGACATTAAGAAAGAGGATGTGCTGGTGCTTTTGAAAAGCATTAAGTTAGATAAGTCACCAGCACCAGATGAGATATACCCCAGGCTGCTGTGAGAAGTGAAGGAAGAGATTGCCGAGACTCTTGTGATGACCTTTGCATCATCAATAGGGATGGGAGAAGTACTGGAGAATTGGAGCGCTGCAAATGTTGTTCCCTTGTTCAAGAAAGGGAGTAGAGATAACCCAGAAAGCTATAGACCAGTGAGTCTGACTTCAGTGATGGGCAAGTTGTTAGAGAAGATCCTGAGAGGCAGGATTTATGAGCATTTGGAGAGACCTAATCTGATTGGGGATAGACAGCATGGCTTTGTCAAGGGCAGGTTGTGCCTTACGACCCTGACAGAATTCTTTGAGGGTGTAATAAAACAATTGATGAAGCTAGAGCAGTGGATGTAGTTTTTATGGATTTCAGTAATGTATTTGATAAGGTTCCCCATGCAAGGCTCCTTCAGAAAGTAAGGAGGCATGGGATTCAATGAGACTTTGCTTTGTGGATCCAGAATTGGCTTGGCCACAGAAGGAAGAGAGTGGTTGCAGATGGTTTGTATTCTACATGGAGGCCGTGACCAGTGGTGTTCCGCAGGGTTCTGTTCTGGGACCCCTCCTCTTTGTGATTTTTATAAATGACTGGATGAAGACATAGAAGGGTGGGTTTGCTGATGACACAAAGGTTGGAGGTATTGTGGAGAGCTTTCAGAGGTTACAGCGGAACATCAATAGGATGCAGAACTGGGCTGAGAAGTGGCAGATGGATTTCACACAGATAAGTGTGAAGTGGTTCATTTTGGTAGGTCAAATTTGAAGACAGAATATTATATTAATGGCAAGATTCTTGGCAATGTGGAGGATCTTGGGGTCTATGACCAAAGGACACTGAAAGCTGCTGCGCAGGTTGACAGTGTTGTTAAGAAGGTGTATAGTGTATTGGCATTCATCAACCATGGGATTGAGTTCAAGAGCCGTGAGGTAATGTTACAGCTGTACAAGACCTTGGTCAGACCCCACTTGGAGTACTGTGTTCATTTCTGGTCACCACACTACAGAAAGGATGTGGATACTATAGAGAGAGTGCAGAGAAGATTCACAAGGATGTTGCCTGGATTACAGGGCGTACTTTTGAGAATAGGTTGAGTGAACTTGGCCTTTTCTCCTTGGAGCGACAGAGGATGAGAGGTGACCTGATAGAGGTGTACAAGATGATGACAGGCGTTGATTGTGTGGATACCTAGAGGCTTTTTCCCAGGGCTGAAATGGCTAACATGAGGGGGCATAGTTTTAAGGTGCTTGGAAATAGGTATGAGGGGATGTCAGGGGTAAGTTTTTCAAACAGAGTGGTGGGTGCGTAGAATGCATTGCCAGCAGCATTGGTGCAGGTGGATACAATAGGGTCTTTTAAGATAGGTTCTTTTAGATAGGTTAATGGAGCTTAGACAAGCAGAGGGCTATGCTCTGGGGAAATTCTAGAGTAAGTTACATGGTCGGCACAACATTGTGGGCTGAAGGGCCTGTAATGTGCTGTGGATTTCTAAGTTCTATGTTAGAATGGAGCAAGTGAAGCTGAGTGAAGTTATCCCCTTTGGTTTAAGAGCCTGATTGTTGTTGGATACTAACTGTTCCTGAACCCGGTGGAGTGAGTCCTGAGGCTCCTGTACCACTTTCCTTCTTTCCATTCAGAAATCCAGTTAATTCTGCCCAGTCTTGTTCTACTTTCTAAGTACCCCTTTACCACTTTAATAATATAACCATATAACAATCACAGCACGGAAACAGGCCATCTTGGCCCTCCTAGTCCGTGCCGAACCCTTAATCTCACCTAGTCCCACCTACCCGCACTCAGCCCATAACCCTCCACTCCTTTCCTGTCCATATACCTATCCAATTTTACCTTAAATGACACAACTGAACTGGCCTCTACTACTTCTACAGGAAGCTCATTCCACACAGCTATCACTCTTTGAGTAAAGAAATACCCCCTCGTATTTCCCTTAAACTTCTGCCCCCTAACTCTCAAATCATATCCTCTAGTTTGAATCTCCCCTACTCTCAATGGAAACAGCCTGTTCACGTCAACTCTATCTATCCCTCTCAAAATTTTAAATACCTCTATCAAATCCCCCCTCAACCTTCTACGCTCCAATGAATAGAGACCTAACTTGTTCAACCTTTCTCTGTAACTTAATTGCTGAAACCCAGGTAACATCCTAGTAAATCGTCTCTGCACTCTCTCTAATTTATTGATATCTTTCCTATAATTTGGTGATCAGAACTGCACACAATATTCCAAATTTGGCCTTACCAATGCCTAGTACAACTTTAGCATTACATCCCAACTTCTGTACTCAATGCTTTGATTTATAAAGGCCAGCGTTCCAAAAGCCCTCTTCACCACCCTATTTACATGAGACTCCACTTTCAGGGAACTATGCACAGTTATTCCTAGATCTCTCTGTTCCTCTGCATTCCTCAATGCCCTACCATTTACCCTGTATGTTCTATTTGGATTATTCCTGCCAAAATGTAGAACCTCACACTTCTCAGCATTAAACTCCATCTGCCAATGTTCAGCCCATTCTTCTAACCGGCATAAATCTCCCTGCAAGCTTTGAAAATCCACCTCATTATCCACAACACCTCCTACCTTAGTATCATCGGCATACTTACTAATCTAATTTACCACCCCATCATCCAGATCATTTATGTATATTACAAACAACATTGGGCCCAAAACAGATCCCTGAGGCACCCCGCTAGTTACCGGCCTCCATCCCGATAAACAATTATCCACCGCTACTCTCTGGCATCTCCCATCTAGCCACTGTTGAATCCATTTTATTACTCCAGCATTAATACCTAACGACTGAACCTTCTTAACTAACCTTCCATGTGGAACTTTGTCAAAGGCTTTGCTGAAGTCCATATAGTCTACATCCACTGTCTTACTCTCGTCAACATTCCTCGTAACTTCTTCAAAAAATTCAAGAAGGTTTGTCAAACATGACCTTCCATGCACAAGTCCATGCTGGCTACTTCTAATCAGATCCCGTCTATCCAGATGATTATAAATACTATCTCTAAGAATACTTTCCATTAATTTACCCACCACTGATGTCAAACTGACAGGTCTATAATTGCTAGGCTTCCTTCTAGAACCCTTTTTAAACAATGGAACCACATGAGCAATACGCCAATCCTCCGGCACAATCCCCGTTTCTAATGACATATTAAAGATCTCCGTCAGAGCTCCTGCTATTTCTACACAAACTTCCCTCAAGGTCCTGGGGAATATCCTGTCAGGACCTGGAGATTTATCCACTTTTAATTTTCTTAAAAGTGCCAGTACCTCCACCTCTTTAATTGTCATAGGTTCCATAACTTCCTTACTTGTTTCCCACACCTTAGACAATTCAATATCCTTCTCCTTAGTGAATACCGAAGAGAAGAAATCATTCAAAATCTCTCCCATCTCCTTCGGTTCCACACATAGCTGACCATTCTGATTCTCTAAGGGGCCAATTTTATCCCTCACTATCCTCTTGCTTTTAATATAACTGTAGAAACCTTTCGGATTTACTTTCACCTTATTTGCCAAACCAACCTCGTATCTTCTTTTAGCTTTTCTAATCTCTTTCTTAAGATTCCTTTTACATTCTTTATATTCCTCGAGCAATTCCTTTACTCCATGCTGCCTATATCTATTGTAGACATCCCTCTTTTTCTGAACCAAATTTCTAATATCCCTTGAAAACCATGGTGCTCTCAAACCTTTAACCTTTCCTTTCACCCTAACAGGAACATAAAGATTCTGTACCCTCATAATTTCACCCTTAAATGACCTCCATTTCTCTATTACATCCTTCCCATAAAACAACTTGACCCAATCCACTCTCTCTAAATTCCTTCGCATCCCCTCAAAGTTAGCCTTTCTCCAATCAAAAATCTCAACTCTAGGTCCAGTCCTGTCCTCCATAATTATATTGAAGCTAATGCTATTGTGATCACTGGACCCGAAGTGCTTCCCAACACATACATCTCATAGATACTTATATTTTTCCCTTGTACCAATGTCAAGGCACCTGCTCAGTAGATCCTTACCTTTCTCTTTGTTAGATAGTGGTATTATATTTACTACCTTTCAATATATAGAAACTGTTCTAAATGAAGAAATTTTAGAATCTGACAGTTGGTTCAATATGACAGTTTCCCCCAGAGCAGCTCTTTCTTCACATTTATTGACTTTTAGTTTCTTTTGTTTAACTTTTTCATGATTAATTACCTCCAGCTCTTTAAATATTGTAGATGTTCATCTCCTCCTGTTTTCTAAGTAGACAGATACAAAGTATTTGTATAGATTGTCTGCCAATTTCTTATTCCCTGATATAATTCCTCCTGTACCAGCATGGAAAGAGGCCATATCAAAAAGAATCTCGTGCTAAAAAGGATCTAGTACTTTCCTGGTGTATATGACGAATAAACATTTGGGTTTACATCCGGGTAAAGGTTTCAATTTTAACTCATGTTTCAATGACAGACTCTGCCATCTTCATCAGGGATGATGCCCAGGCATGTCTAGTCCGGTGGTATTTATACCCCTGCTTCCCGTACATTCCTGATTGGTTAGTCCTCATCCAATCAGGTTTCTGTTGTCCCACTTTGGTTACAATAGAATTTCAGTTCTTACTGAAGAGAGACCATTGTCTTTGTTAAAGTTCCTTTCCTCTAATTTTATTTCAATAGTTTCTTTCACCAGGCAGTCCCAAAAACTTTTGGTGTGGCACTGTAGTTTTGTGACATCAAAGTCATTCCTACAGCCATTGTAAATGCAATGTTCTCCTACCGCCTATTTCTCAGGTAATGCAAACAAATGCACCTTCTATACTCCTTGATGTGAGCTTCCACCATGCGTCCTGTCTGGCTGATATACGCCGTTCCACCTTCATAGGGAATCCTGTAAACACCAGCTATTCTGGGTCCCATGCCGCCTTTGACACACATCAGCTGTGACTTGAGCTTCCTTACAGGTTTGTGGATGGTATTAATCCAGTATTTCTTCAGGATCCTGGCGATCATGCTGGAAACCATGGAAATATAGGGAAGACAGGCGGTAGTGATGGGTTCCCCTATGTTGTTAGGTTTCCTGGTGTTTCCATCGGCCTAATTGATTTCTTTCACCTTGTAGCCATTCTGTAAGAATGTCATGTGTAATTGCCTTATTTCCTTGTGGAGACTCGCCAGGTCTGAAATAGTTTTCACATGGTTAATCAAATTAGATAGAACTGCTCTACGTTGGGAGGCATGATGGTTGCTGTTATTGTTAAAGTCCAAGTCCATGTGAGTGGGTTTCTGATAGATGCCACGTCCAAAGCTTCTGTTTGGGTTCCACCTGGTGAAGGAAGCAATTGAAATCAAACTAGAGGAAAAAAATTAGCAGAACTGGAATTGAATTGTAAACTCGGTGGGATAGTGGAAGCCTGATTGGATGAGGACTAACCAATCAGGAAGGATGAATGACAGGGATATGAATACCATCAGGCTAGATATGCCCAGGCATCATTTCTGATGAAGATGTTAGTCTGTCTTTGAAACGTCAGTTAAAATCAATACCTGTATCTGGATGGAAGCCCAAGGAAAGTTTATAGGACATATTAAATTATGTTAATTTTGCTTCTTTATACATACAATAAAGTTCCATTGTCTGGATTTCACTTGCACTTGTGTTTCCCTCGCCTTATTAATTCCTTGGTCTACTTTTGCTGAATTCTAAATTTTCCTGTCTGCAGCAATAAACTTTGTATTCCAAAATAATATTTGGACAAAATTCCTCTGTGGGCAATACACAGGGAAATCATAAATTCATTCAGAAAGAACAAGTTTATAAATTTGTCGCATATATTGACAGAAGTAATCCTTTCTCTGACTTTTTTGGTAACATGCTGTATAACTCTATTGTAATAAATGGTAAAAAGGAAATGAAAATCGAAGGGTATCAAGTTCTCTGGACTTATAAATCTGTATTGCACTTAATTTATGGATATCTTATTGCTGGTGCTTTGCTTCAGTGACCTCTAGTAAATGGTACAGTGCTCAAGAAGAAAATAAGATTGCTTTTTAGGATTTATATTTTTCAACACCAGGATGATATGGAATCTTATTCAGACTAACTTTGTGTAATATTTCTATGATTAGCATTGAGGTAAACTCTGATCTTCCTAACGTACCAACATAAGACCAAAGACTTGAAGTTTACTGAATACTATTGTTTTACTTACAATGATTGTGTATATTGATGACATTTTGACATACCTGTTATTGTTCTGATAACTGCTAGAGTGAGGCCATTTTGGCAATTATTTATGCCCAGTGCAGTTTGTCAATGGTGTTATAGTAATATTATAGAGCTATAGAAAATACAGTACAAAAATGGGGCTGAATGGCTGGCCCACCTTGTCTGTGCTGGCTTGGTTGACTGGGGCATCCCATCCATCTGTCCCCAGACCACAGCATGCACCACTTACAGATTGAAGAAGTTCCTCTTCAGATTCCCCGTAAATATTTCACCTTGCTCTCTAAACCTATGAACTCTACTTCTGGTCTCACCCAACCTGAGGGGAAAATGCTTACATGTATTCAACTTATCTGAACGGGTGTCCTCCCCCCCCCCCCCCACCTTTACAAAGGTAGAGCGTTCCCATGAAATCTTTCTTAAGCCAAAATGGTGTAAAGCGAAGAACCATTAATTTATATGGGAAAAATTTTTGTAAAAGCAAAAAATCTCTTTGTAATGCAAAAGCAGGTTACTAATGTAGGTCTTTTGTAAAAGCAAAGTGGTGTAAAGCGAACATTTGGAAACTGGGGAACACCTGTACTTCAAATAATTTTGTAGACCTCTTTGCGATCTCTCCTCATTAACTTCTGCTCCAGTAAATGAAGTCCTAACCTATTCACCCTATCTCTAGAACTCAATCCCCAGTGACATCCACGTAACATTTCTCTGCACTGTTTCATGCTTATTGGTGTCTATCCAGCCTCTTCTTACAGTTCAAGCTCCTGGTCCTGGTGTTATCCTTGTGAATCTCTTCTGCACCCACTCCATTTTAATCACATCCTTCCTGTACTGTAGTGACCAAATCTGCACACAATACCCCATGTGGCCCAACCAAAGATTTGCCCAAACTTGCAATCAAAATTTTAAAAAAACTTTTATTTGTGATTACACCTGTCTCAATGTTGATTTTCTTTCCTTACATCCTCAAGGTGTTCAGATCAAGTTGATCTTGTGGGCCAAACTCATGAACACAAATCACTAAAGTTTCTGCCCTCCCTCCTTCTACCTAATCTGTTTGTTTTTTTTTAAAGCCCTTGATGTCACCAGTTCCTGATTTACGTTTTATGCTTTTAACATCTTTATGTAAGCCACCTCGTATGACGTGCATTGGATCATTCGTATTCTTGGGTTTTAAATTATGGTTACCTTGATAATCTCATATCAGACCAAGTGTATTGAGTGAATGTAAAAATAGAAATGCTTTTGGTTATGGTTTTCCTATTTTACTTGTGCATCACTTGTGACCTTGCAAACTAGGGAGTGGGTTCAAATAACTTGCAGTTTTTTTTGACAAAAATGTATTATATCTTACTAAATGCTCTTTGAGTTTAAGGCTACATTGAACATATTCTGTTTATACTCTTAGTTCTACAGTCTCTTTATGGCTGCTTTCAACACCCCTTATCCTTTGTGATCACCATGGAAACACTGTTGCCTTATTCTCTGAAACCTAGCAACAAGGGAAGCCTAATTTCTCAATGAAATCTAGCTTTTAGTTGATGGCAATGGTTCATAATTTGCATCATAAACTGGGTGGATGATAATATATCCTAATCAGAAGAAATACTTTGCTGTGAATGTAGTTTAAATGAGATTATCTATGAACAGATTTCATTTTTGAGGTATTATCAGGTCGGGCAAGTGTTCAAAGACGTTGAATTCAAAGCTGGTTGGTTTCACTTAAAATTTGTAATGTAAACTTTGATTTTTAAAATTCAAATTGATTTTAAAGTCTGAAAACAGATTTGAAACACCATTCATATTGAAGTTAATCTAAATTTTGTGCTTACTTGGATTGTTAAAAGTCTGTTGAATATTGAATGTCAATCTGTTCCTCACCATGCCCCTGTCCCTTTCAGCATTTGCTTTAATTTGTTCAGCAGATAGCCTGTGAATAATTATATGAGATCATCTGTACAGAGAACAAATAGAAATTTGGTTCTGTCGTTGGCATCTGTTTTAGTTTCACCTTATTAAATTATCGTGATTACATTTGAAAAGATTTCCATTTTGATGAATGTCAGCCATTTGATTAGCCAAAATGCAGCCTTCAGCTTCAGGATCGGAGGAAGCCAGCATTCTTCTGCGGTTCAGCAACAAGACTGTTTGCCCTGCACACAAGTAGCAGAGCAGCCTGACCTTCAGTTATTTGACAATGTCAAATAGTCGATATTTAGTACGTGCTCCTATAAAGACCACACAACAGATCAGATGCATGGTTAACCAATTACCTAAGGGCTTTTAAACTGTTCTTTGTTAAACATATCAAGTTTCAAGGCACAGACTGGTATCCGTGTGAGTGATGTTGTTTACAGCTCTGAACAGTCTACATATTATCCTGAACTTCATTGGCATTAGTAATTAGTACTAAAATTCTTTAGTTTGAGACTGTATGTGGAGTGAAATGGAGGGAAGACTAAAATGACAGCAAGATAAAACCTTGGTCAGTATCTGGGGAAAATTACAACTCTAACTGGGCTGTTATTAAAGTGATTCATCAAATAACTAACTTGAGGGAAGTATTGCACTGCCCTGTTAAAGAAAAGTCTGAAAGTTAATGAGCGGGAGAGTATAATTTAGGATATGAATTATAATGTCAATGTAGACCTGAGATAAAACTAAAGGATTAATTAATACTGCTTAATGGCTTTTCTTTTGTTATGGCTAAAAACAAAAATAAGTGGAATAAATGCTTAGTGCAATTTTGATTGAGCTGCAGTTTTTAGATTGTCTTTTTCTGTTGGTTTATTCGGGTCATCATCATCATCATGTGTCTTCTTGTATGACGTAGGTAATCACGGTCTTTCCATGACCATGATTGTTCTTGGCAAATTTTTCTACAGAAGTGGCTTGCCATTGCCTTCTTTTGGGTGGGCAGTATCTTTGTAAGGTGGGTGACCCCAGCCAATATCAATACTCTGCAGAGATTGCCTGCCTGGCATCATTGGTAACAAAACCAGGACTTGTGATGTGCTTCAGCTGCTCAGGTGACCATCCACCACTTGCTCTCGTGGCTTCAAGTGACCCTGATCGGGGCTAACAGATGCTAACCCCTGCTCAAGGGAGACCTGCAGGCTGGTGAAGGGAAAGAGCACCTTACACCTCCTTTAGTAGAGACACATCTCTTCCCTGCCATCCATTTGTTTGGGTACCATTTTGAAAAATAAATAATCTGAGCACCAAGGTTGTTTTTGCAGAGTTTTGCATTGTTTTCTTTTTGAAAGCCCAGCAAAATTGGTTTTGTCATTGAATCAAGAGAATCTCCATACCCTGAATGTTTTTTGAAGGATTAAGCTTTTTCTAACTTGCTTACAGAGAATTTGCATATGGCTTAGTAACAAATAAAAGAAGAAAACACTGGCAATGCCCAGGACAGGCAGCATTTTGCAGAGAGAAATGGAAGTACAGGTCAAGGTCAAAGATCTTTCTTCAGTCCTATTCATTGTCCATTTCTCTGTTGAAAGGCCTTACAAGAAATGTGGGATTGACTGTCCATTCTGTTTGGTCAAAAACAAGATGGATCTTTATAGTACCATGGCACTTATAGTCCCATACTGCTATCAAAGTAGATGAAACCAAAGCTTTATCCTTAATAACCTTGAATGAACAGATTTCATCATCAAAAACTAATTTCTTTAAAAGATATAAATCTTTGGTGAATGAGATTTTTTTTATCATTTTAATTTGTAGTGTTCTTGAGATGTTGCTATTTTTGAAATTATTTTTCTATATGTGATATTATTCTATTCATGTCAGGAATGAACAACAAGTAATTATTGTAATTTTAGGGGTTTTTTTTGGATAGTATACTACTTTGTTTTTTTTAAATAGAATCACATTTAGAAGCCTCCTGCTGATCATTTCTGGACAGCAATGCTGAGGTTTTCAAATACTAACCTTCACTGTGTAACAGGAAGATATTTTTGTACTTGGTAGAAGTTAGCTTGATCTTGTCACTGGCAACCTACTTTGCAGATGTGGAGCAGTTTTCCCATTCTGCAGTAACACTTGATCCTCTCCCACCCCATCTTTCTGATTCTACAGCTATTGGCATGCTCTTTGTTTGCTTGATGTTGCCTAGGATGGGCAAGACACTGGAGATTCTGGAATCTGCAGCATAAGAACAAACTACTGGAGGAATTCAGTGGATGAAGCTGCACCAGAAGGAAATGGGCCGGGTGTGGGGGGGGGGGGGGAGTGTGAGGGGAAGGTACTGAAGTTTTGAAATAATTTAAACTTCTCCAGAGCTTTACTTTCCTGATTGAGTTGCTTCTACACAAGGAAGTCACTGTTGAATTGAATCTGATCTGGATCTGAGGTTTCAGCATGTGCAGGTGGGCATAGCATGCTTACGGAGAGATATTATATTACGATACATTGATATTATGATATGTCGCTATTATGGATATTACAGATTTATTTACTTATTTAGAGATAGAATGTGGAACAGGGCCTCCCAGCCCACTGAGCCACGCTGCCCAGCAACCACACCCTAGCCTGATCACAGGACAATCTACAATGACTGATTAACCTGCTAACCATTATGTCTTTGGAAGAAACCCACGTGCACACGTACAAACTTTCTTGGAGCACACCAGAACTGAACTCTGACAGCCTGAGCTGTAAAATCATCATGCTAACTGCTGTGTCTCCATGGAGCAATATAAATGAAAAGAAATGGATATTTGACAGAAGTATTTTGAGTGTCTTGAAAGAACGGTCACGTACAGTATGGGGGAGATTTGGAAGTGATGTATGTTATGTCCTGACAAAGGGTCTCGGCCCAAAACGTCGACAGCGCTTCTCCCTATAGATACTGCCTGGCCTGCTGTGTTCCACCAGCATTTTGTGTATGTTGCTATGTTATTTATTGCTTGTTTACATTCAGTATGTATAGATTATGTATACAGTTATCTTTATGTACAGGTTACCCAGTAACACAATAAATAATGCAGTAGATACTCCCCAGCACACATAATTTCCTTTTAAAAAGCGTCATGATGAGACCCACCTATCGATTCATCCATGGCCTTTGGTCTGGGGTTCTTTACCAAAGCTCCTGAGTTTTACTTGCTTAACAATTATCTGCTAACATTTGTTCCGTTATGTTTCATCAGAACCACTCGGATCTGGAACAGTGTTGATGAGCAGGGGGGATCCATAGCTCCCTGAGAATGGCTACGCAGGTTGACAGGGTGGTTAAGAAGACATATGGCATGCTTGCCTTTATTAGTTGAGACACGGAGTTCAAAGGTCAGCAAGCTGTGCTGCTGCTGCTTTATAAAACTCTAGTTGGGCTACATCTGGAATATTGCATACTTTCTTGGTCACCCTGTTATCAGAAGGATGTTGAGGCTTTGGAGAAGGTGCAGAAGAACTTTACTAGGATGTTGCCTGGATAAGAAGGCATGTGCTATAATGACAGGTTGGACAAACTTGTGTTGTTTTCTCTGGAGTGACAGAAGCTAACAGGAGATCTGATAGGGGTTTATAACATTATGAGGGGCATAGATAGAGTAGACAGATAATCCTTTTCCTAGGGGTCAAATGCTTAACACTAGAGGCTATGCATTGAAGGTGAGAGGGGTTAATTTCAAAGGAGATGTGAGGGGAAGTTTTTTACACAAGGAGTAGTGAGTGCCTGGGATGGTAGTCCCGGCAGAACCATTAGAGGACTTTTAAGAGATGTTTAGACAGATGCATGAATGTGAGGAAATAGAAATATTTGGACATTGCATACTTTGAGGGGATTAGTTAGGTTAGCCGTTTGATTAATAATTGGTTCGATGCAACACTGTGGGCTGAAGGACCGATTCCTAACCTGGACTGTTCCATTTGATCATGACCACATTACACATATTTTAAACAGCAACACAAATCCCTTTTGCCATAAGGGAATATTTGCTATTGCACATTGAGTACCCTTGGCAAAAGTGCTGTGAGAGGGAATGAAGTGGAAAATACTTCATTGGCGGGAACGTATGAAGCACAAATGGTTGTAATTTTTAGAGTTCAGTCATCTCAGCTGAGGAACTTCGCTGCCCTGGGACATCAGCCTGGAGCTTGACTTCATCTGCAGGTCAGTTTCTGGTTACTATGCTATCTTCACGTCCAGAATGAGCAGGAACAGGAGTGTAGCTCCACTGACACTAAATAATCAACACCGCCCAGGGCAAAATACCCACTTGATCCAGCACCCTTAAGCATTTATTCTCCCCATCGTCAGTGAGCAGAACATATGCAATTTACAAGATGCATTTCAATGAATCCACAAGGTTTCTTTAGTAATGTCTCTAAGCCTGTGACCTCGATCAGAAGGGCAAAGTTACTAGCAGTAAGGGACTGCCATCCTCTGTCATCTCCCCTCCAAGCCACACAGCATCCTGACTTGGAAATCTGTCACCAGTTCAGTGAAAGGATATCAAACCTGCTGAAGACCAATTAAGACTGAACAGTACACAGTTACCTTGCCAACATCAACAACATCCTGCGATAAGAATAGCTGAAAGAACCTTTTGTAGGGAGTCTGAATCCCTCCTTTCATGAATCGTGTTTCAGTATCAACTTCTGATCAACCTTGTGCTGTGAAAATCTGCTCATTGATGTGTAGTACACTTAAACTTACTGCCAATTGTCAATTAAAGCAAAGAATTACCTGTATTTACATGGTCCCTTTTTATGAATGGATCGCATCCCATACAATTAACAGCCAACAAAGTAGTGT
This sequence comes from Hypanus sabinus, assembly GCF_030144855.1. NCBI lineage: Eukaryota > Metazoa > Chordata > Chondrichthyes > Myliobatiformes > Dasyatidae > Hypanus > Hypanus sabinus. Next base: position 45,065,151 of record NC_082727.1, read on the forward strand.
TTGAAGTGTAAACATTAATATGTTGCGACAACCTGTTCATTTAATTAGCAGTTTAAATAAACAAAATAGGCGCTGGAATATTACATTCAGTTTGCTCTACGAGTATACGCGATTATGGATGATTTGATTGTAACCTCATTCCATTTCCCTGTCTATCCTTAACTTTGTAAACACTTGTCTTTCACGTTTCCAAATATTTCTGCTTGAAAAATGTTCAGACCTATTGAGGAGTAGTAATTGAAACCCTCAACCCACTGTCGTAAAGGGTGATCTCTTATTATTTTAAGTAGTGATCTCTAGTTCTAGAGTATTCCACAGGAAAAAGTTGTCTTCCTTCGTTCGAGACCCCACAGGATCTTAAGTCCCAACCGAGTCCTCTTTCATTCTCTTAAACTTCAGCAGATAATCTGTTCAATTTTTCCTTATTCTTTACCCATTTTTTTTACCCATTCTAAGTCTTATTCTTGTTAATCACTTTTTGTATTCTTCCAATGCATGAGCATCATTTTAAAACAGAAGAACTAATATTGTATGCAGTGCTCCGTATGTGGTCTCACCAGTGCCCTATATAACTGAAGCACAACTGTCCTATTTCATAGTCATCTCACCTAGCAATCAGCTATAACATTCTGTCAACCTTACTGGGACATCCAACTCCCTCTGCATCTTAGAATTCTGCAAATTGTCATCATTTGGATAACATACTTTATTTTTTCCTGGCAATATTGATGACTTTGCATTTTCCTACATCGTACTTGGCAAATTTTTATCTACTTACTTAACCATTTGATATACTGTATCTTAGTAACCTACTTTTGTCTTATTCATAACTTAGTTTCCTACCTATCTTTATTCATTTACATATTTAGCAACCATGCTTGTATAAATATGTGAGCTAGGAAAACATTGTGGGCCATAGGGCATCCCTTGACCTCCAAACCAAAAGACTGATTTGTTCTTACTCTCAGTTTCCCTTCCCAAAATGTGAGCTCCTTCCCTGTGAACTTTTATTAACTGCAATAACCTTTGTTATATAAATTCTGTATATTTAAGAAGAGTACATCCTCAAGTCCTCCCTTAACTGTCGCACAAGATCCTAATTTACAGAACCCCAGTAACTTGGTCAGAGTTTTTTTTCACAAGACTCTGACTTTGCTTGATCACCTGGAATTTCTCTAGGTGTCCCACTGTAATATCTTTAATGATAGCTTCTAAAATGTTCCATAAGCCAGACAATAATACAACTGGCCTGTAGTTCCTGTTTTGGAGGGAAAAAAAGACAAAATGACCAATTTCTCTACCTTGGGTGTGCAAGTTGAAGTACCAATCTTAGATAAAGTGTAGAAAGAAGTATTGTTTTTGACTTCATATGCACGAACATTGGTGGCATATTTGTGGGGGAAAAGTTGAATTCAGAAGGGCTTCCCAAGGAGATGTAAGATGTGGGTCATAATGCATGCAAAGACATTATGCATCCTCCTGTTCTTGCACTGTGGCTCCCCAAGGAACTGATCCATTTTTACTCCAAATTTAGAACACAGAAGGTTAATATTGTAAAGAAATGTAATGACCTGATAGCTGGTGATAGCATTCCCTACGGGGAACTTAACTGTTATTGCCAGCAAATAGGCAACAACTGATTATTACAGATAAATTGTAGACAGATTTGGACCATTACCTTGCAGATGTATCACTTTGAGGACAAACTTAAATAAGCAAATTTTGTTGTAAAAGCTTGTTTGAACACTTCTGTTTTGCAAAAAGAAGCATCTGGTTATGGCTGCCTAAACCATAAGAGAATTTCCATAATAAGGTTTCATCACATGGTACTATTTGTGTGTTTCTGTACAAAGCTGGTTCTCTTTCAGCTATTACATCTTTGGTCACTTTTATAAGTGGCTTAAGTATCTTTTGTTCAGAGGCACGTCTGCAAGTTCGGTGTATAATTATACGATGGCATAAACTTAGGATTTGAGGTTAACAGTTTATATTTCATGATAGCTTAGGAGCAAGGATTTTAATGGAAACATAGTGCAAAACAAATAAAATATTGCTGGATATCAATTAGCTTAGTTACTGACTGAAAATACCCAATCACTAAAATAATTTTGCACACACTAATTTGAAAAGGTGATATAATTAGCAGGGTTGATGCGAGGGAGCCAGTTGATATACTGCACTACTTTCTACCCCTTCATTTAATTGATCCACAGAAAATTGTTTTTGTAAGTTTTTGGAAGAAATCGTTGGAATTTAACACATGGGTTTAATGAAAATATAACCTGTTCCTTGCACTGGTATATTAAAACTTCATAGTGAAAGCATGAATACAAAAAAGACATTGCTATTTGTAACGCAGTTATAGAAATATCACTTTTGTTTTTCTGAGTTCTATATTCAGTAACATTGTGCCATCTGTTTCATTTAGAATGGATTAATTGTAGGTTCCAATCTAAAATCCAACTTAAATTCGTTATAAATTTTTAGTTAGTCATTTCTCAGCTGTTCGCTCAAGCATGAATATGACCTAGTTGCAGACTTCAAACTTGTGGAAATTGTAAAACTGTGTTTATTATAACTAGGATGACCAAAGAATATATAACTCGTAAGTAATATTGTAAATGGAGTAAGCAAGTTTCTGGTTAATGTTCCTTCAACAAATGAGATGAGGAGGAGCTGAAGTATTTTGCTGCTTGGGGAGAGAAGGAAATTTAATCATAGATCTGAAGTTAGCTATTAACTAGACATTTTTCATTTGATGCAAATTTAGCCAAAAGAGCATAAATTTAGAAGGTGACATTTCACTTGGGTGCAAGATTGTATTTTGTGGTTGCATTGGCATTGACCTACTGTTGTGGTAATTAAGAATGTTGAATAGCTTCATAACAGTGCTGTTTTGCTTGAGGTTACCATTCAACATGCAGAAACTGCATTCCATTCAAGAAGTGGCTGCTTAATTTTAAAATTACTTAAATAAACACATTACAGTGCTTAATCTTTACCAAAAGAAAATTGTAATTAATGAATAATGAATATTAACACAGGTTTGCAAGATTACATAAATATTTTAGGAGCATCCAAGATAATTGATTTTGAGGTAAGTACATTTAAACAATTTTGTTGGAAGTGAATAGTTGATTCTGACTTATCCAGACTGAATTGGATCACTTAATCATCTCCCTCCTCACTGTTCTTCTCATTCCAGTTCTTTCTGTTTTTTTTAAATGGACATCTCTATATTTCATCTATGCTAATTGTGGCAAATATGGACAATGATTGTACAAATAGAAATAATGAAATTATAAAATGTATGACAGTGGGAATGAGAAACAGACAGTAGAACAGAAACCTGTAATCCCTGAAGGTGATTTTTTTTTTAAAAAGTAAGATGCAAATCATCTGTATATTGGTTAAGTGAATGGTCAAAATGTGGAGGATAACGTGAGGAAATAAGTGGCCATCCACGTTGGTAGGAACAATAAAAAAGAATATGATTTAAATGGTGTAATAGTAAATAAGATCTCAATACTCTTGTACCAGAAGCATACAGTTAGTGTGAGGGTATAAGGAAGGCAAATAAGATTTCTATCTTTATTATGAAAGGGAAGAAGTAAATCATAGCTTGGATGTTGATATCATCACATTATCAAAGGGCCGGTGCACTTGCCTTTGGGGCTGTATGGAAAAGATTATGTAGGTAGCTTCTTGAGATGAAGATGATGCATTATGAGAAACATGCAGGATTTATGAGTTTGGCAAGGTGAGGAGAATTTAGAATGAAGTTGGGAGTAGAAATAGTTTCAGGATAAAGGACCAACCATTTAAAATTTTTATAAGAAGAACATTATTTCCCTGAGCATTATGAATCATTATATTTTGGTGCTTGTCATTAAGAAAGTTTTGACTGTTTATTCCCTTCAAGCATCTGCAGAATTTGTGTTTGAAATTTCTAGATGCTAGAGAGTGGTGGATCTGTGAAATGCTCTGCCCCAAAAGGCAGTGGAGGCCAAGTCTCTGGATGCATTCAAGAGAGAGTTAGATAGAGCTCTTGTAGATAGCGGGGTCGAGGGATATAGGGAGAGGGCAGGAACGGGGTACTGATTGTGTATGATCAGCCATGATCACAGTGAATGGCAGTGCTGGCTAGAAGGGCCGAATGGCCTACTCCTGCACCTACTGTATTGTCTATTGTCTTTTGTTACAATTTCCCTTAACCAGAGGGCCATTCCGGGCTGCCATACAGGATATCAATTTTACTAATCAGACGGAAGTGGAGGAAAACACATTAGACCAGGTATACAGTGATGAGTGAAATTGTTTCATATCCAAAGCACTAAGACAGACCCATGTACAACTGCCTCTTTTCGTGCATCCTCTGTTCTTCACCAAATGACCAGCTCTTCCTCATTCGTGTCAGATGTTGATAGATCGGTGCTTCTGATGTTTAGTGTAAATGCTGTGAATTATTTGGGGCTGATTCACTGGGGCTGGGTGCCTTTTTCTTTGAGCCTGTGTGGAGGAATCATAGGAAGGGAGGTCAGAGTGAGAGAAAGAAGTATGGAGCTAAAGTTCATGGATAATGGATTTCTCCATTATCAAGGAAAGCACATCCTGAGCATGGTTCAAGTACAAGTAATTTCTGCTTTGTCTTGGTTTGGTAAAGCACTTTAATGTAGGATTTCATAAATCGGCTCAGGTAAAGCCCTCCCAACCATTGAGCACATCTACACGAAACACTGTTGTAGGAAAACAGCATTCATCTTCAGAGAACACCACCGCCCAGATCGCGTTCTCGCTGCTGCCATCAGGTAGAAGGTACAGGAGCCTCAGGACTCGCACCACCAGGTTCAAGAACATTTACCAACCCACACATCAGACATGTGAAGAAAAAGGAATAAGTACACTCTTTGGCCCATCCTCGAGATGTTCCCACAGCCAATGATCTCACTTTAAGGACTCTTTATCTTGTTATCTCATGTTCTCATTATTTATTGTTATTTATTTATATTTTCATTTGAACAGTTTGTTGTCTTCTGCACTCTAGTTGACCTTTCATCGATCTTGTAATGTTTATTCTTTTATCGAATTCCTGAGTCTATTCACAGGAAAATGAATCTCAGGGTTGTATATGGTGACATATGTATTTTGATAATAAAGCTTACTTATTAAATACAGTGTCATTGCAAGTTATGTTACCAGAGATGGTATTGTCATGAACTAGATGTGCTTTGCCTGGGTATCAATCAGCACATTAATGAAATGCTCCAGATGAGGGGCAACACATTACTGGCTTCCAGTTTCCTTCTTGACCAATGTTTTCTTGACTACCTCAACAGTAACCTTTGCTTTAATTGTATAAGTTATAAGCCAAGACTTTACTCATGAAACAAATTGTACTTGTGCCAGACGGGCACCACACAGGTAGCTATGGCTGTCAGTCATCTGAAAGAAAAACATGAAATGTTTAAAATGTTTTACTTGATTAGTTTTGTGCGGTACGTACCCCCAAGATGCCATGTTATAAAATGACCTTTCTTTAACACTTCCATGAGCTCACTTGGCTTAAGTTTAAAACTCTTGCAATCCTACGAATTATTTTTGATTTTTTTTCTTTGATTTTAAATGTTTGTGTTATTCAGTTTTCATTTCAATTGATATCTGTTGCACGGTTGTATAATAGATAACTTACTAGTATTGAAATGTTAAATCTTACTGTGTAATTCATTACAACTGGATCTTTTCAGTATTAAGTACTGATCCATTTGTTACTTAGAATTACATTTACATTCTAATACTTAGTCTCATTCCCCTAGTTCCCATAGACTTGAATAGTGTGCACTATAGCATTCCTGAATGAGGTTATTCCTAAAATGTTATTTTCTACATAACCAAATACTTCTGATTATGAATCACTTAGAAGTGAATTTAATCAATTAAAATGATTACTTTAAATAAATTTCTGGAGTTCTCATTCATGTGGGTTATTTTGTAAATGATAAAAATTATTGAAAGTGCCAAATGTCATGATTTACAGAAGCATAACAAATGTTTGACTATAAAGAAGCTTATTGCTGAATTTAGGAAGACAAAGGAGGTTTATATTTGTGCATACACATAAATGGCAGATATAATTTTATTCAAAGAAATCTTGGGTCATAAATTTTTGGAGGAAGAATGCAGGAATAATGATAAATCTGAAAATAGAACAAAAGGTGCTTGGGTTTTAAAGCAAATTGGGTGAACTTGATAAACTCTTTCTTTTAATAAAAGAAATACATTGACTCTTTAGTCCTATAAATGAAGCTTTCCAGTTACAAAAAAGAATGAAGTTGTAATGCTCTATCTTCTGATGTTGCTCAGAAGTGAACAGTCACTTAGTGGATGGGTGAGGAAGTTCAACACTGTCAGTATGTATTGGAGTTCACACTTCCAGCATTTGAATAGGACCCTTCATCTTTTGATACTTTGAGAACTTATGAGATGGTGCCATTCATCAAAGTATTAAAGGTGATGGGAAGTGCTAAAATAATATCATGGAAGAGGCTTTAATATCCAGTCTAATATTTCAATTGTGGGGTAACTATGAGCAATCTTACTTCAGTTCATTTGACCTACACAACATGCTGCACTCGCTGGGTGAGCAGAGAAGACAATGATCTGTCCTACATTAACCTGCCTGCAAAGTAAATGGATGCAACTTTGCTACATGTTTATCAATTAGACCAGTCTATTGTGTTTGACTTCCTCTGCTGATCTTTTAATTCTGTTGAAAGTTCATCAGCTACTGTTATAAGATCAGGAAGCAAGCTGCTGACTTAAAACAAATGTAACCAGATTGGTGCCTCTGAATAATGTTATTCTACGATAATGACGTCATAGAAAATTATGTTGCTATAGTTTGCAAGCTAGTGTTCTACACTTTCTTGTGTCATTCCTCTGGATTTTCATGCTAGGATCTTGGAAATGAATAAAAATGTGCCCATTAAAATAGTTGGAATAACATCCCAAACAAATGTATTTAACATTTTTTGGTTGATTTCATTAATAGTAAATTTTATCCACTTTTATTTAAATATTCTGACTAACAAAATGAATGAGATTTTTGAGCAAAGTTCTTATGAGTGTAAGATTAAACATTTATAGAATTTGAAGAATTTTCAAGCAGTGTTAAATGTATAAATAAATGTTTTGGTAGGAGGCTTCCTTTGTGTGGCATGTGCAATAAAATTTCAGTAAAATATGAAGATTAGCTTCATTGATCTTGATGCGCAGATGAAACTACTCAGTGGTATGGTTATGACATAAGACCATAAATGATAGGTGAAGAATTAGGCCTTTTGGCCCAGCAAGTCTGCTCTGCCAATTTATCATGGCTGATCCATTTTCCCTCTCAACCACATTCTCCTGCTTTCTCCCTGTAACCTTTCACACCCTGACTAATCAAGAACCTATCAACCTCTGTCTTAAATACACTTAATGACCTGGCTTTCAAAGCCGTCTGTGGCAATGAACTCCATCAATTCACCATTCTCTGGCTAAAGAAATCCCTTCTAGTCTCTGTTCTAAATGATGTGTCTGCATTCTGAAGCTGTGCCCTCAGTCACTAGACTCCCCCACGATAGGAAACACTCTTTCCGCATCCACTCTATCAAGGCCTTTGAACATTCGAAAAGTTTAAATGAGATCCCCTTAATTTTTCTAAATTCCATTGAGTACAAGCCCAGAACCATCAAATTTTCCTAATACGATAACCGTTTCATTCCCAGAATCATTCTCACGTACCTCTTCTGAACCTTTTCCAATATCAGCATACCCTTTCTTGGAAAAGGGCCCAAAGCTGCTCACAATACTCCAAGCGAGGCCTCACCAATGCTTTATAAAGCATCAACATTACATCCTTGCCTTTATATTCTAGTCCTCTCCCTGTGAATGTTAACATTGCATTTGCCTTCCTCAGCACAGGTTCAACCTGTAAGTTAACCTTTTATGGAATCCACTTCTTTTCACATTTATCCTAATCTGTCTAAGTATTTCTGCATCCCCACCCCCCCCCCCCCCCCCGGCTTCCCCAACAGTACCTACTCCTCCACTTATCTTTATATTGACCACAAACTTGGCCACAAAGCTATTAATTCTGTCAAACAAATTATCAACATGTAACAGAAAGCGAAGTGCCCCAATGTCGATCCCTGTGGAAGATTGCTAGTGACCGGCAGACAACTAGAAAAAGGCTCCCTTTATTCCCACGCTTCCTGACAATCAGCTGATCATCTATCCACGCTAGCATCTTTCCTGTGATACCATGGGCTCTTATCATGTTAGTAAGCCTCATGTGCAGCAACTTGTCAGAGGCCTTCTAACAATCCAAGTACACAACATTCATTGATGTTCCTTTGTCCATCCTGCTTATTATTTCTTCAAAGAATTCCAACAGGTTTGTCAGGCAAGATTTTCTGTTAAGGAAAGCCATGCTGACTTTGGTCTATTTTATCATGTGCATCCAAATACTCTGAGACTTCATCCTTAAGATACCACTGAGGTCAGGTTAACTGGCCTTTAATTTCCTTTCTTCCACCTCCCTCCCTCCATAAAGAGTGGAGTGACATTTACAATTTTCCACTACTTCGGAACCATTCCAGGAACTCATGATTCTTGAAAGATCTTTACCAATGCTTCCACAATCTCCCCAGCCACCTCTTTCAGAACCCTGGGATGTAGTCCATCTGGTCCAGGTGACTTGTCTACCTTAAGGTCTTTTCAGTTCCCAAGCATCACCCCCTTAGTACTGTAATAGCAATTGCACTCCCTTCTGTCCCTGGACACTGGAACTTCAGGCATACAGCTGGTGTCTTCCACAGTGAACACAGATGCAATATGCTTATTTAGTTAATTCGCCATTTCTTTGTCCCCTATTACTACCTCTCAAGTGGTATGTTTTAAAGTGCTAATAAATGAGAACCTATTTAAAAGACTGATTCCGACATTGATTTATGTTAACCATGTAGAAAGAAGGTGCTAATAGTGAAAGAAAGTACTCTGGCAGTTTTCAGCTAGAATGATTTAACTTCTCCTATTTCTATTATAGTATTTAAATTTTCTGTCCAAAATATTTCACCTATTCTGACCATTTATGTTTCATAATGATTTCCTCCAGCCCTGGTGCTCACTAGAATCAGTTACTATTTTGAGTGTGAACATTGAATGTTTTATGATTATTAATGTTATTTCAAAGGGCGGTCAGGAAATGCTGTGTTCTTTGTTCCACTGAAACATATGTCACGCCTGACTTCCCTGACCCTGCAATACAACCTGAGGGTTTCTACATTTTTCGCATGTTTACCCCCCAAGCAAGGAGGTGGTGATTTCTGCTTTATGATCAAGACCTCGTGCTGCACAGTCGTAGCTTAATTCTGTCCCCCTGATCTGGAATACCTGTTCTTAAAATGCAGTTCCTTTTATCTACTGATGGAATTCACCTCTGCCATCTTATCATTGGTGTACACACCACCACAAACTAGCATCAAGAATGCTGTGATGTTTTTGGTCTCTTAATTCTACCTCTGTTATTCTGTTGTTGATAGTTTGACACTTTCTGTGCTTCTGTGTTTCATCGAATCTGTTTTGCATTAATCACTTGTATTCGTTATTCTTATGTAAAGTACTGTTTACTCTGTGGGCTTCATGTGAGTGAGGAATTTCATTGCACCCTGATACAGATGACAGAGAACTAATCTGAATCTAAATGGGTGTCATATAAATGGCAACAATGAAGCATTCCTCACATCACACAAGTTTAATTTATGCCACTTCAATAGATTTCAATAGGTAACAAAGTATTTGTAATTCCCCTGAAAGCTGGCATATAATCAAACTGTTTATAAACAGTCTCAGAGATGTGTTTATCATAAACTTATTTGTAAAATTGAATGCAATGGACAGGAAATGTGTTTGGTCCTGAAACAGACCCCGAGTGAGTGAGTGTGAGTGTGAGTGTGAGTGAGTGTGAGTGTGTGTGTGTGTGTGTGTAAAACAGATGCCTCAGGCCTTGTTTTAATTATAGAGGCAAGCTGCTGGTGCTGGTCACATTTACAGAAACAGCTTGCCCAGCATTGGAGATCTATTTTAGGCCATCTGTCTTACTGGCACCAGACCAACACAGGTGGAGGAAACTGCAAAGGTGGGATAGATGACCATACCATAGATGTGCTGACTCAAGAGAAGAAAGCAAAAGAAAGTGCTCCCTACTATTTCTTTCCCAATCTCCTGAAGCACTCGAATACACTCGAAACTTGCATGGAAGAGACATTGTCTCATTAAAACATTGTTTTATAGAAGAATAAGAACCAAAATTGGTGCAGGACTCTGAAAATCATACTCAAATTTATCAATTTCTCAAAATTCCAGTTACCTCTTTGTCCTCCTTTCCTTCCCTAGTTACATTCATAATCAATATGGCTACAGGAAATTAGGAAATATCATTTCAAATTCTCAGTCTGGAACAAAAACCCAGAAAGGACACCAAAACTGTATACGATTATGAATTGCAATAGAGTTTATCTCGCATTGTACTTGAGATTTCTACAAATCAATAAATATTATTTATTTATATTCACAATTGTACAAAGATCATTTGTACCATTTTGAAAACAAAACCAAAATGATACTTTACTGCTTTATCTTAATTGTTTTTCTTTCTTGCATAGTTGACACTTTACTTTTGCATTACTGCAGGTTGTTAACGGATTTAAAATAACATACCTGATTTATTTATTGACCATTTTAAGTTTTCAGGCAATATTTAGCTTTCATTTATTGGGAGACATAAACAATACTATTCAATTAAATATGTTGTACATTTGTCATTAAGTCTATGAATCTAAGCCTTTCTTGCTGTTCACTGTCCAGTGCTGTAGAAAATGAAACACAAACCCAGTTTTTGGTACAATTAGCAGATGTTGGCACTAATCCCCTGCAGGATTTTGTCCTTACTGGGTGCATCTTGCCTAACTATATCAATGTGTTCTATATTTCATTTTCCTTTCATCACCTGTACAACCTATTCTTGAATGTTGACATAGTTTCTACTTCCAGTCCTGTTTTCACAGCCTTGCTGTCATTAAGGTCTTTTTAAAAAAAAGGTATTTCTTCTGCCCGTTGTCCTACATAAATGCAATTAATCTTTATCCATGTTCCATTATCCTAATACCCCTTTGGCCGAGAATGTTCCTAAGTTTTCTGCGCTGGAAGTGCAAGTTTAAGGGGATAATAATGTTATGAGTATGCAAACATTAATATACAATGTATTATTCATTCATATGTTAATATTCACAATTAAAGAGCCAAGAACTCTTCAGATGTGGAAAAGATCCAGCAAGCCCGTACCTTTTCAAGGATCTCTCCTTTGTTTATGATGATCCTAAATTACATAAATTTATTTCCTATCAAGAATGCATCTCATTGTTCTTGGTCCCAATAAATAGGAAACTGTTCCACAAGTATATTATTCCTTGGGTGAAAGAATCCTAATTTCTTGCACTTAACATACCTTTTAACTTCGGACTCTTATTTGAAACCTTTGCTTTCATGAGCAATTTGCTGGATCAATTATTTTAGGTTTTAGTAATCTTTAAAATTTTAATTGAGTCACTTCAAGGTTTTTAATATACAGTAAACCAAAAACTGTATTACAGACATTTCTGGTTGTGGATGTACGGTAAACATCCTTTTTGAAACAATTTGAGATTTTGTGGATTTAAGTAAATGTACACATAATCAAGTTGGCCATGGAGTTACTAAATGTGTTTAAATTCAAGGGAATAGTGCTGAAGAATTCTCATTTCTTCACTGGGTCTTCTAACAAGAAACTGACGGATTACTGTTGTGTACCAGAATTAGAATTATTTTTTAATTATGCAGGGGTTGGTTTGGGGTGGACGATGTGTAGTATGATTTTTTTTCTTCTAAAAGACTAGCAGCAGCAGGATTACCTGGAGCACCCGCATGGGAAGGAAGTTGGGTGTAGCAGCAGACAGACAGAATGCAGATTTAGGTCCCTGATGGTCAAGATTCTCACTCACCTGCAATCGTCCTGGGTTATCAGTGTGGGATTAACAACAAAAAGTGAGCTGCTGGACGAACCCAGGCAGCATCTATATAGGAAAACTGGCCACTATTTTGGCATGAAATGATTCATCTGGACGAATGTCATGAACATTGAGTGTTCCGATTTCAGGCCACCCGCTCCTGATCTGCCCAGACCTCTCTACAAGCACCTTTCTTTCCAAGCCACCAACACAGCCATCACCTTTCTTCTCGAGCTCCCCAGCTCTCAATTTCTTTCCTCTCCCCCACCTAGTCCATCTGCCTATACCCACAAACTCCTCCCAATGGGTGCCCTCCCGCCCATCATTGCTCCCACATTTGGATACTTTTCCTCTTTTCCGTTCTTATCAGATTCCCTCTTCTGCAGCCCTATGGACTCCTCACAGATCTGACCTCCTAGCCTCTGTTGCTAACTCCATCCCTTCCTCCCCCACCTTACTCCATCTACCATCACCACCTTCAGTGGAGATGAATTTTTCTCAAACCAAAACACAGACTGTCTGTTACCCTCTATAGATGCTGCCTGACCCACTGAGTTCCTCTGACAGCTCATTTAAAAAGAAAATTTTTGCTCCTGATTCGAGTATCTGCTGTCTCTTGTGACCCCACTGTGGGATTAAGATTGGCTTGCCAAAGTGTGCCCGGCCATTGGGAAACCATCATTCTAGTGCAATGCTGCAGAAGAAACACTGTATGAAGAACAATCCTCGATGCAGAAGTAATGACTCAAGGCAGGAAGTGCCTGGTTTGAATTCCTCAGTCGATACAATTGTCCTCGAGGCAGTAACGAATACAGTTCACATTGTGTGGAAGTAATTCTCAATAGCATAATTCTGAAAATGTGCTGGTCTGCAATTAAATTTCTAAGTAATACTTTCATTTTATGACACTTTTCAACGGCACCAATTTGAAAGTATTTTGTGCATGTCTGTGCATATGACGAATCTTATAGAATTTTTTGAAGATGTAGCTAGTAGAGTGGATAGGGGAGATCCGGTGGATGTGGTATATTTAGATTTTCAAAAGGCTTTTGGCAAGGTCCCACACAGGAGATTAGTGTACAAACTTAAAGCACACGGTATTGGGGGTATGGTATTGATGTGGATAGAGAATTGGTTGGCAGACAGGAAGCAAAGAGTGGGAGTAAACAGGACCTTTTCAGAATGGCAGGCAGTGACTAGTGGGGTACCGCAAGGCTCAGTGCTGGGACCCCAGTTGTTTACAATATATATTAATGATTTAGACGAGGGAATTAAATGTAGCATCTCCAAGTTTGCGGATGACATGAAGCTGGGCGGCGGTGTTAGCTGTGAGGAGGATGCTAAGAGGATGCAGGGAGACTTGGATAGGTTAGCTGAGAGGGCAAATTCATGGCAGATGCAATTTAAAGTGGATAAATGTGAGGTTATCCACTTTGGTTGCAAGAACAGGAAAACAGATTATTATCTGAACGGTGGCCGATTAGGAAAAGGGGAGATGCAATGAGACCTGGGTGTCATTGTACACCAGTCATTGAAGGTGGGCATGCAGGTACAGCAGGTGGTGAAAAAGGCAAATGGTATGTTGGCATTCATAGCAAAAGGATTTGAGTACAGGAGCAGGGAGGTTCTACTGCAGTTGTACAAGGCCTTGGTGAGACTGCACCTAGAATATTGTGTGCAGTTTTGATCCCCTAATCTGAGGAAAAACTTTCTTGCCATAGAGGGAGTACAGAGAAGGTTCACTAGATTGATTCCTGGGATAGCAGGACTTTCATATGAAGAAAGACTGGATCGACTAGGCTTATACTCACTGGAATTTATAAGATTGAGGAGGGATCTTATAGAAACATATAAAATTCTAAAGGGATTGGACAGGCTAGATGCAGGAAGATTGTTTCCAATGTTGGGGAAGTCCAGAATGAGGGGTCACAATTTAAGGATATAGGGGAAGCCTTTTAGGACTGAGATGAGGAAAAACTTCTTCACACAGAGAGTGGTGAACCTGTGGAATTCTCTGCCACAGGAAACAGTTGAGGCCAGTTCATTGGCTATATTTAAGAGGAAGTTAGATATGGCCGATGTGGCTAAAGGGATCAGGGGGTATGGAGAGAAAGCAGGTACAGGGTTCTGAGTTGGATGATCAGCCATGATCATACTGAATGGTGGTGCAGGCTCGAAGGGCCGAATGGCCTACTCCTGCACCTATTTTCTATGTTTCTATGTGCATGTAATTTTAAAATGTTTGCAGGCTGATATCCTGCTTCCAAATGTGTAAGATGGTAAATTGGACAAGATCAAAGCAAGGCAGATTGTCAACTTTTGGTATGGTGTCTGTGATCTATAGGCAAATTTATATTGCACTAATAGCTTTTTGAATATACAACATCAAAATATTCGATTATTATTAACCTTATCATAATATTACTAATGTTTACAGTCATACTGAAAGTGTTTAATAGTTAGACAGCATATACAGTACAGCCAAGAGGTGAAGTTCTTGCCCAATTGTGCTTGTGCTTAATATGCATGAGCGGCTTTTATTGAGTGCATTTTTTAGTATCTCCTTTAATGCTCATTTTCAACTCATCCCAACAACACACTTTCAGAAGGGTCTTGGCCCGAAACGTCGACTGTACTTCTTTCTGCCTGGCCTGCTGCATTCCACCAGCATTTTGTGTGTGTTGCTTGAATTCCCAGCATCTGCAGATTTCCTCATGTTTGCATTCTACTCATCCCACTTCCTTTTGGTTACACCAATATTCAGAAGCCTAAAGTTTCACACCACCAGCTTCAGGAGCAGCTACTTCCCTTCAACTAATCGTTTCTTGTCCATGAGGAGCGAGTCACAGAATAAGGCACAATTGTATTTGAATTAAAATCTCTCATTGTGAGATTTGTTTGGCATGTCTGAAAGCTTTTAGCTGCAAAAACAAAAGTGCTTATGATCTGTCCATACCATACTGTATTTGAGAGTAACTTAGAGCATGTGAATTGATGCCAAGGTGTAATTGTGTGGTGGTTTGAGAACTAGCTTTAACTAGGATGTGGCCAAGTGTATTGAAGATATGTCCTGTATTTACACATCCTACTTAACGTAACTTCCTCTCACCTCCATGGTACCCTTTTGCTGTTATGCTATGGTTTCTGGTTCCTTAAGGTTGTCGTAGCTAGCGGAGTTTATAGAGATAAGCTCCCACTACCTATTAAATGCTCCCAATGGCATGTGTCTCATGTAACCTCTGACAACCAAGTCGAACTCCTGGCTTTTATGTGTGGCTTAGCTGCCAAGCCTGGTAGATCCATTTCTATTGACAGGAGAAATGGCAAAGCAGGGTTACTGGTGCCTTAAAACGTCGCTCCGGGCAGATGGGGCTCATCAGCCATGGTTGAACTCTGATCTTAAACCTCCACTGCCTTGTAGCTGTACCCACTCATGGGGAAGGCTTTGGGAGTAAACCCCAAGGGTAAACAGGAGCTGGAGTCCCTAAGGGAGTCCCGTGTTGAGTTCAATGCTGACTGGCAACTCCTGCTAATCTGCTGGGGCAGCTTCTTTGGATTCATCAGCTGTGTGCAGAGGGGAGAAGCTGCTACATGGGTAATAGTTTGCTCTCCATGTTGTGCTGCCTTGATTTATGAATCATGTAGGCAGCTAAGGCACAACATCCATGGTCAACCCCCAACCAATGGATGGCCTCAAGCTATGGTTGCCATAGAATGTGTACTTTAAAACACAGACGTGTTTCTCTGTAGTCATCGTGGAGGTAAGATGTCAGCTGCAGAGTCTGCATACGTTTGCTGTTGAGGTGCGCATTGACGTTTATTTAACAAAGGAAAAAGTACATGCCACTGAGGATTTTAAAATGATATATTTAATCTTTATTTTTATGATTGGTTTGCTAGGACTATGCAGCTATGTAAAGAACCAAAAATGGGCAAAATGCAATGTCTCAAACAAGAGAAAATCAGCAGATGCTGGAAATCCGAGCAGCACACACAAAGTGCTGGAGGAACTCAGCAGGCCAGGCAGCATCTATGGAAAATAGTGTAGTCGACTTTCGGACTGAGCCGAACCCCTTTCTTTGCCCGAAACGTCGACTGTACTTTTTTCCATCGATGCTGTCTGGCCTGCTGCACTTTGTGTGTGTGTTGCTTGGAAATGCAGTATCTAATCAAAGGAATCCATACACAAGTGCTGAAGAAACAGTAAAAATTTCATAAATGGTGATTGGTCATCTTGGTGATTCTTAGGTATGGGTATGGTATCATTGATTAATATAGCTTTGCTGATGGTGTTATGATGTCAGCTATTGCATGATCTATCAAAGCAATGAATGGTCGCTTTTTCCCATCAAATTTGAATTATTATCTCATCAATGTGAATTTAAGTACGGAATTTAGAATTGCTCTAGCTGACAGTAACTAAACCAACAGGGTCTGTCCATGGAAGGTTATTTTGTAAACATGATATATTTAAAATGAAGGTTGAAAAGATGAAAAATTACTTGCCAGTAGTGAAGGTTATTTGAATTATGTCAAGATAATTTGAGTTCAGCCTATTTGGGGGTAAGGTTCAAACTCTGTCCCTCATTTTTATTTTTAGGTTAATTTTCTGAAGTAGAAATGCAGTAGTTGTAAAAGTGTAAGATAGAATACTCTTTCATCCAGTTATGAGATCATTGTCTTGTTAATCAACCAAATGAATGGCATTACACGGTTACTGGTGCTCGCAAACCAGTGCTTTAAATAGTGGAGAATGAAGCTGGTAAGTATTCCATTAATTATCAATAAGTAGTTGTGATTTATAGCACATATTTTTGTCATTTGGTGTTGCTTAAAAAGGCTATTCAGGAATTGATTTTATTCCTGAATGAGCCATCAAGTCAACATGAAAAAAAAATTTTGAATACATTTCATACTCTCAATCTATGACATTACTTTCCCCTTTTGATTATGAGAGTATTAAATCAGATGTCTTTTCTAAATTATCCTTTTTAAACCCCAAATGGTTTGCCCTTTTTTGCCTTTTCCAATTGTATAAATCACCAACTTCTTGGATGTGTAGATTATCTTGTCAAAGGTCTCTTCTGATCCATTATTTGAATAGCATTCCTGACTGACGTACTTATGCCACTGGCGTTTAGGGCAGGAGTGGAGGTCCTCCATCACTGGCAGTGTTCAGGGTTTCCTTCATCTTGTCAGTAGCTTCCTCTTGCAATCGTTCATGCAAGTCCCAGTTGGAGATTCAGGAACACCATCGCACTCAGATGTAGAAGGATTCTTTATTGCTGTTTCTGTATAATTTTGTTTTACCAGTCAGGGTTATTAGCTCTGAGCTAAACCCCTGAACCAGAAGGACCAGTGGGCCATTCTTAGCCTGTCCTCTACCCTTTAACCGATTTGGTATGGGTGACCCTACCAAAAGCCGAAGCGTGAAGCCCTGACTCCAGCCATCAGAGCTCTGCAGATCACCGAGGAACGCAAGCCTCCAAACCACGGCAAGGTCTTGGTCCTCCTCCTGTGCATTGGTCTAAATCTGTACTATATTTATCTATTTTTAAATCTAGCCTAATGGCAGTACAGTTTATAATGACCAATTAACCTACTAACTGGTAGCCTTTGGACTGTGAGAGGAATCTTGAGCACCTGGAGGAAACCCAGGCATTTCACGGGAAGGAATTACGAACTCCTTACAGTGGACGATGGGATTGGACTCAGGCTTCCAGTGCTCCGAGTCCTAACAGTGTCATGTTACCTGCTGTGCTTGTAAATGACTTTCATCATTAGACTCGAAAGAGGTGACAACTGGCAGACAAGAAATAGAATGGCATACTTATTCTGACCAGAGGAATATCAAAGTAATGGTTACCAGGATTTACTTCACTTGGTTTGCTGTCAGAAAGTCTAAGCCAGGCATGGGCAAACTACGGCCCGCGGGCCATATGCGGCCCGTGAAGCTTTTTAATCCGGCCCGCAGAACTTGATGAAATTATATTAATAAACCTTGTTAACGTTTTTTCCCCCACAATTCTGGCGTTTTCCCAATAGATGACACACTCTATATACATTGACCTTTGTTGAGGTGCAGCGTATTACTCCACATTTGCGCTTTACTCTTTGTTCGGCTCGACCTATTTGTGTGAACAAGTGTTCAGCGTCATGAACATCAACAGAGCCAGCCACAGATCCAAGTTAACTGACCAACACCTCAGATCCATCCTGAGAATCGCCACAACAAAACTAAATCCAGACTTTGATGCGCTGGCTAAAAAGGGAGACCAACAACACTGTTCCCACTGAAATTAAAAATAAGTTTCTTCGCTGTGTTATGTAAAAAATGCATTTGAAAATATTTTTTTTCAATAAGCCTTACATGTTACATGTCATTTCTGTTAAGTGATGGACATGAGTAGTGCGCAGGTGCACGTACGTTCTCAAAATAAAAAATATGCTCCAGATCAAATAATGCGCTCCGCATACTGGCGCGCTGTCACTGTTCTGTCTTTATGCTGGTCGTTGTTGAGTTTTGGCACGGGACAATTGAATAAGAAGGAGCAGGACAAGTAGACCTGCATCTCCTACCGTTTTTGAAATAAAGACAGTCAGGAGGAGAGTGATGATTATAATATCTTGAAGGATAAAAGAATTTTCAGTGCTTTAAAATAATAACTGTTACTATTAAAAAAGATGTATTTTATTCATTTAATTTTCAGTGTTTTAAAAGTCATTTCAATAAATAGCTAGATACCATGGGACTTCAAAGACAGATATTTTGTTGTAATGCATTTGTTCATTTTCAATTGAAATTAAAGCACATGTTTTCTACATGTCCCATGATATTTTATTTTCTCTTATGAGGTGTATTACCAAAACACTCCGTCCATCTGCTCCTGGTCTGGCCCCCCTGTCAAATTTTAGAACCCTTTGTGGCACACAAGTCAAAAAGTTTGCCCACCCCTGGTCTAAGCCATCCATCTTCCACTATCCCTCTGTTACTATGGGATGTCAATGACTGGTTTCACTTAAATGTGGAATATTAATCTCAGTCAACAGTAGTGTTAGGACAGGCTGGCAGTTTGGGGGTACATTGAACACAAGTGAATTGAAGATGGGGAGCACCAAGATTTCATTTGCAAGTTGCAGTGGAGCAGTCCTTCTCTTTAAATAATGGGTCAAACTTTTCTGATCCTGCTGCTATCATGCAAAAGCAGATCTTCATAAAGAAAAAAAATTAGTATTGAATCCACCGTCATAGCCATGGGAACTTCAGTAAGCAACGTCGCTTTAAGACATTTTTTTTAAAAAATCTATCGGTCCTCAAAATTGGCGGCCCCCAGACTGCAGACTTGAGTAATTTCCTTTTGTAAAAAGGAAATCTTGAAATCACACTGGGCTGCAAGCAAGATTGAATCGTAGAGCCCTTTAACCCTCCCACTCCCTACTATCCTGCTGGTGAATGTATAGTTTGTAGAAAATAAAATTGAAGACCTCTGAGCAAGATTGAAGTACCAAGGGATATCAGGAGCTGCTGTGCACTTTGCTACGTGGTAACATGGCTCACCCCCACCAATTTGGATGCAGTGCTGAAGCTCAAGGGCTTCCTCATCCACTGCAAAGTCAGGACAGTGGAATCTCTGAAAGGTAGAGGAGTCAGAATGTGTTTCTTGATTAACTTATTGTGGTGCACAGAAGTTGCAGTTCTGTCTCAGTCCTGCTACCTAACCTGGAACTTCTAGTGGTCAAGTGGCATTCATTTTATCTGCTGAGGAAGTTTTCTGCCATCATCCCAATAATGGTATACATTCCACCCCAGCCTGTGTCAGGCTGGCAATGGAGAAGCTGAGCACTGTGACCAGCAGTCACAAAAAAGAGCACCCTGATGCCTTCCTGATCATTATGAGGGATTTCAACAAGGCCAGCTTGAAGAAGTCTCTGACCAACAGTCACCAATGCATCTCCTGTGTAACCAAATGAGCAAACACAATTGACCACTGTTACATCACCATCATGTATGCTTACTGTGCAACACAACACACCCACTTCGGAAAGTCCAATTGCCTGACTGTATTTCTACTTCTGACGTACAGGCAGAGACTGAAGACCCCAGCATCAGTGGCGAGGACCACAAAGGAGGTGGAGGAACACCTACAGGACTACTTTAAATTGGTGGACTGGATAATATTCAGGGATTCATATTTGAATCTGAATGAATATGCCACAGTTGTCACCAGTTTCATCAAGACCTAGGTGGATGAGTGTGTGCCTTTGAGATCGTACCGGACATATCCAAACCAAGGGCCTTGGATAAATCAGGAGATTCACAGCCTACTGAGAGCTAGATCTGTGACATTCAGGACTGGTGATCCAGGACTGTACAAGAAGACTCGGCACAATCTGCGGAAGGCTATTTTGAGAGTGAAGAAACAATTCTGATTGAAGTTAGAGTTTAAATTGCATGCACTAGCAAGGCTTGTTGGCCATTAAAGTTCAAATACATTTATAAGCAAAGTGTGTACACTATATACAACCTTGAGATTCATCTTCATACTTCCATTACTTCCTACAAGGTGAAACCTAATATCATGAATGGCTGTGATGTTTGACTCCCAGATGAGCTCAAAACCTTTTGTGCACATTTTGAAAGGAAGAATAAAACTATGCCCGTGCAAAGCCCTGAAACATCTGTAATCCTCTAATCTCATCTTGGTAGCTGGTCAGAACATCTTTCAAGAGAGTTAATGCTCACAAGGCATCAGACCCCAATGGCATACCTGGTGGGGCAGTGTAAACTGGCAAGTGTTCAAGGACATCTCCAGTGTATTACTATTGTATGTGGTGGTTCCTCTCTGCTTTAAAAGGGCAAGGTGGGTTACCTCAATCGCTCTCACCCAGTTGCACTCTCATCTGCTGTGATGAAATGCTTTATGAGGTTGGCCAGAATTGATTCCAGCTTAATTAAGGACCAGGACCCACTGCAATTTGCTTATTGACGCAATAGGTCTACACCAGATGCGATCTCACTGGCTCTCTGCTCAGTCTTGGAGTACCTGGACAGTAACATCAGCTACTGATTACAACTATGTTCAACACTACACTCTCCTCAATTCAAATCAACAAGCTCAAAAACCTTGTGCTCCCTTTGCAACTAGATCCTTGACTTCCTCATCAGGTGACCACAGTTAGTGTGAATCAGAAGTAACATCTCCTCCTTGTTAACAATCAACATCAGCTGCTCTCTCCACACATGACTGTGTGGCTAGGCACAGCTCAAATACCATCTATAAATTTAAGTTTATAAATTGATGCAACTATTGGTAGCAGTACTTCATATGGTAATGCGGTGGTGTACAGGAATGGGTAGATCAGCTTGTTGAGTGACGTCACAACAGTTTTGCACGGAATGGCAATAAGACCAAGGAATTGATGCGGACTTCAGGAAAGGGAAGTCAAGGGAGCACTCGTCAATTCTCAGTGAGAGATCAGCAATGGAAAGTGTGAGTGGTGTCAAGTTCCTGGGTGCCAACATCTCCGAGGATCTATTGTGGGCCCAACATATTTATGCAATAATGAAGATTGCATGTCAGCAGCTACAGAATATTTCATTAGAGGTGTGAGGAGATCTGGTATGCCACCAAAGCTACTTGCAACTTTCTCTAGATGCACTGCCAAGAGCATTCTTACTGGAAGCATCACTGTCTGATATGGAGAGGCCATGGCACAGGATCAGAAAAAGTTGCAGAAAGTAGCAAAGTCAGCCAGCTCCATCGTGGACGCCAGCCTCTCCAGCACTGAGATGTTTTCAAAAGGCGATACCTTAAAAAGTTGCCACCTATCATTAAGGCCCCACATCACCCAGGATGTGACTCCTTCTCATTGCTACCGTGAAGGAGGTGGTGCAGAAGCCTGAAGATGCGCAACATTTTAGGGACAGCTTCTTCCCTTCCATCAGATTTTTGAATGGACAATGAATCCATGTATACTACCCCTCACTATATTGTTTTGCTCTTTTTGCACTATTTATTTAATTTGTACTGTGTATGTATATTACATATATAGTAATTTATTGTATTTTCATTATGCATTGTACTCTACTGCTGCCAAAAAAAAAGATTTCACAACATTTGTCAGTGGTATTAATCCTGATTCTGATTCTGCTTGTTAATTAATAGCATCAACATTTCAATAATGCTGTACAATTTGTCAGCTTATTCATAAATATAAAATACTTTGTTTCATTTGAATATGTGGGAAATGTGGGACTGACATTAGGATACTTAATCAAAAGTTGAATTTTGAAAGGGGTATGATTATTCTGTGTTCAACTAATTGTAATCTTGTGTGAGTTAAGCTGCAATAATTTATACATCAACAGTAATGGAGTTGTTGCCAAATT
The DNA here is from genome assembly GCF_030144855.1 of Hypanus sabinus. Classification (NCBI taxonomy): domain Eukaryota; kingdom Metazoa; phylum Chordata; class Chondrichthyes; order Myliobatiformes; family Dasyatidae; genus Hypanus; species Hypanus sabinus. The sequence continues at coordinate 45,087,624 of NC_082727.1, forward strand.
GCCACGGGCTGTCAAATTTACACATGGGAGTAAAAAGATGTGATCTGTGTTAATGAACAGAGTGAATTTTAACCAATGTTCAAGCTTGTTCATGACTTGCTGATGCACAATTGCTCCCAAAATTACTCCACCCTGACTTCAAATGGAAAAAAGATGTGATTATAGCCGATGAATTACTATGGCAGGCATTGGAAGATGGGTAATAAGCTCAAATAGAAATGCATCAAATACTGTGTAATACACACAAAATGCTGGAGGAACTCAGCCGGGCAGGCAGCATCTATGGAGAGGAATAAAGAGTCGGCATTTCCAGCAGAGACCCTTCATCAGGACTGGAAAGGAAAGGGGAAGAAGCCAAAATAAGGGGGTGGGAGAGGGGGTAAAGGAGTACAAGCCGAAAGTTGATGGGTGAAACCAAGTGAGGGGGGAGGGTGGGTGAGTGGGGAGGGAGGATGAAGTCAGAAGCATGGATATGAAAGGCCAAAGAAGAACTAGAATGGGGAATGATAAAGGAGAGGAGGGGAAGGTGGAGAAATGACTAGAAACTGGCTAAATCAATCAATTGTGTGTGCACCTCATGTCAAGAATTGATTGCCAGAATTAAGGGTTGAAACACTAAGAAACATTCTGAGGTAATGATTACTGTGGGTGGGTTTCAACTGTATTCTTTTTGCTGAATAGTAGGAAGTGTGTGTTGAAAATGGAAAATTGTCCCTCTTGATGTTTATGGGTATGTTGTAGACTTGTGCATGCTTACTGAGGGACATGTGAGTATTAATATATAAAAAAACTCTGAGCAATGTGGAGTGGTCATCATATCCAAGTTCTTCAGTTGATGGTATCAGATTAACTGTATCAGTTAAATACCACATTAGTCATGTATACTAGCTTTCCAATGACTACTCATGTATATTATTCTTTGAATAACATGCAGGCAATATGTTATAGAGAATCATAAAAGCTGCAGTTGCTGGAAATCAGAAACAAAATCAAAGGATGCTGAAAAATTGAAAAATACTACAAATGCTTAGCAGGACAGAGAGTTCCTGTGGGGACAAAAGCTGGGTTCATGTTTTGCGAATGAGACCCAGTCTATATGCAGCCTTTTCTGATTTTAATTATATAATAGGAAGCAAATTTATGAGTGATAACTGGATTGGTTTTCAATAAAACTTCTGACTTTTTCAGGCAACCATTTGGAAAGGCAATTCTAGGTGCCTGTACCTTTTTTAGTTTCATAGAGTTCTGTAAAGAGAATAAAGGTGCAGACTGTCAACAAAATAATGGTTACTAAAAGAGAAATGCATGTAGATCTCTGCATTTAGGAACAGGTTTCCTTTGAAGTTCAATCAAAAATCTGTCTGCTGCACTGATGTAAATAAGAACTTGGGTCCTATGACAACTTTAAATTTGACCAGAAAGATTATCAGGGCCTCCTAGGATATCAAGTCAAGTCAAGTCAACTTTTATTGTCATTTTGACCATAACTGCTGGTACAGTATATAGTAAAAATGAGACAACATTTTTCAGGACCATGGTGTTACATGACACAGTACAAAAAACTAGACTGAACTACGTAATAGAAAAAAAACAACACAGAGAAAGCTAAACTAGACTACAGACCTACACTGGACTGCATAAAGTGCACAAAAACAGTGCAGGCATTACAATAAATAATAAACAGGACAGTAGGGCAAGGTGTCAATTCAGGCTTCAGGTATTGAGGAGTCTGATAGCTTGGGGGAAGAAACTGTTACATAGTCTGGTTGTGAGAGCCTGAACGCTTCGGAGCCTTTTCCCAGACAGCAGGAGGGAGAAGAGATCGTATGAGGGGTGCATGGGGTCCTTCATAATGCTGTTTCCTTTGTGGATGTAGCATGTAGTGTAAATGTCCATGATGGCAGGAAGAGAGACCCCGATGATCTTCGCAGCTGGCCTCACTATCTGCTGCAGGGTCTTGCGATCCGAGACGGTACAATTTCCGAACCAGGCAGTGATGCAGCTGCTCAGGATGCTGTCAATACAACCCCTGTAGAATGTGATGAGGATGGGGAGGGTGGGAAATGGACTTTTCTCAGCTTTCACAAAAAGTAGAGACGCTGCTGGGCTTTCTTTGCTATGGAGCTGGTGTTGAGGGACCAGGTGAGATTCTCCATCAGGTGAACACCAAGAAATCTGGTGCTCTTAACAATCTCTACCGAGGAGCCGTCGATGTTCAGCGGGGAGTGGTCGCACCGTGTCCTCCTGAAGTCAACAACCAACTCTTTTGTTTTGTTCATATTAAGAGACAGGTTGTTGGCTCTGCACCAGTCCATTAGCTGCTGCACCTCCTCTCTGTAAGCTGACTGGTTCTTGCTGATGAGACCCACCACGGTCGTGTCATCGGCGAACTTGATGATGTGGTTTGAGCTGTGTGTTGCAGCACAGTCGTGGGTCAGCACAGTGAACAGCAGTGGACTGAGCATGCAACCCTGGGGAGCCCCTGTGCTCAGTGCGATGATGTTGGAGATGCTGCTCCTGATCCGGACTATATATCTATATATCAGTTAATCTAAATGGTCTGAGAATCCAAACAGTCCTTAAACACAGTTAACACTACCAGCTTGCGACATTCCAAGCCAGGGAAGGAATTTAGTAAAATTCTATGCTTAAGCATGTGTCTGTGGCATAACACTCCACTCAGCTGTAATTTACAGTGGATCCTGGTTTGCATGGCAATTATGGGAACAAAAGGGCCACATGCACCCAGCAGTAAATTCCCAGGTGCCAGAACACCCACCATGACAACATTGACACCCTATTTGCAGCAACATTCTTCTCTGACAAAGCAATTGCAGAAATTGCTTCTAAAATAGACTTTCTTCTTCAAAAATAACTTAAATTGATTCTTGATCCAATCCTTCTGAGGCTCTGATTGCAGACAGACCCTTTGAAAGCAGCAAATTGTTCTTTACAGTGCAGTTCTTAGAAGTCCATCTAAGGTCAACACAACTTTAAATTTGTACACGAGGTGGATGATTCACAGGGTAATTTCTTTTTTGTTCCATTTTAGCTATTTTTTTTGTAATACTGCAACTCGTGTATTAGCACATATCGTGAATGATCGTGCACGTGGTGTGTCAGGAAAGACTTTGTATCTTTGCTATCTCACTAACTGTCAGACCATTGTAAACGTGGCTGGTGTGGTATTTGTTTCTGGATCATCATGTCTTTTGTCTTGAGCACTTTGGCTCCACAAAGACGTGAATCAACTAGAAAACCATATTGGTGCCAGTAGAGTAGGTTGATTGTGACATCAATCAGCATTCAAGGTCAGCGCTGCAGTTTTACAGAATATCCTTTGAGCTAACATTCTCTCTGTGCTAACCTTGCACAGCTTAATGTTATCACAGTAGCAAGGACTCCAACAGCACTTATGAAGGGATCATGAGCTGTTCTTAGGATAGTGAGTGGTTGATTTCAACTGGCTCAAAGTTGAATCATAATCAGGTTTATTATCACTGTCATATGCCATGCAATTTGTTGTTTTGTGGCAGCAGTACAATGCAATACATAAAAAATCAGAAATTACTGTAAGAAATACACATATAATAGCAAAAATAGTGAAATAGTGTTCATGGGTTGTTCAGAAATCTGATGGAGATCACAAAACTGTTCCTAAAACCAGTGTATGTCTTCAGGTTCCTGTACTTCCTCCCTGATGATAGTAATGAGAAAGGAGCTTCCTGAGTGGTGGGGGTTCTTAGTAATGGATTCCATCTTTTTGAAGATTACCTTTTTGAAAATGCCCTCGATGCTGGCGAGGCTAGTGCTGGGTGGAGCCAGCTGAGATGACAACTCAGTGCAGCTTTTTCTGGTCCTCCCCCCATTCCAGACGTTGATGCAACTGTTTAGAAAGCTCTCCATGGTCCGTCTGTAGAGATTTGCTAGAGTCTTTGGTGACACACCAAATCTTTTCAAACTCTTCATGAAATATAGCTACTGACATGCTTTCTTTATAATTGCTTTAATATTTTGGGCCCATGATAGATCTTCAGAGATGTTGACACCCAGGAGCTTGAAACTGCTCACCATTTCCACTGTTCATCCCTTCAATGAGGACTGGTTTGTGTCCTGTCAACTTCCCCTTCCTAAAGTCCATAATCACTTCCTTGATATTACTGACATTTAGTGCAAGGCTGTTGTTGCAACACTCAACCAGCTGATCTAGCACTCTGTTGTAAGCTTCCTCAACACTATCTGAGTGTGCAGTTGGGTCATCAGCAGATTTATAGATGGCATTGTGCTGGGCCTAGCCACGCAGTTATGGGTGTACAGCGAACAGAGTGGGAGGTGCGGCTGTGTTGATCATCAGTGAGGAAGAAATGTCAGTTTCATTCTGCACTGACTGTGGTACCCTGATGAGAAATTTAAGGATCCAGTTGCAGAGAGAGATACAGAAGACCAGGTTTTGAAACTGGTTGATTAGTACTGAGGGGACAATAGTGTTGAACCATGAGGTGTAATCAATAAAAAGCAGGATGTTCTGATGTCAGCCTCTGAGATGGATATCACCGCATCACCGGATGTTGCAGGGATTCACACAGGTGTAGTTTTATTTTCTCTTTCAAAATGTGCATGAAGAGCATTGAACGCGTCGGGAGTGAAGCATCACAACCACTTATGATGTTAGAACCATAGAACACTACAGCACGCTACAGACCCTTCAGCCCTCCATGTTGTGCTGACCCATATAATTCCTAAAAAAAAGTACTAAACCACTCTACCCCATAACCCTCGATTTTTCTTTCATCCATGTGCCTGTTCAAGAGGCTCTTAAATACCCCTAATGTTTTAGCTTCTACCACCATCCCTGGCAAGTCATTCCAGGCACTCACAACCCTCTGTGTAAAAAAACTTACCCCTGATGTCTCCCCTAAACTTCCCTCCCTTAATTTTGTACATATGCCCTCTGGTGTTTGCTATTGATGTCCTGGGAAACAGGTACTGACTATCCACCCTTTCTATGCCTCTCATAATCTTGTAGACTTCTATCAAGTCCCCTCTCATTCTTCTATGCTCCAAAGAGAGAAGTCCCAGCTCTGCTAACCTTGCTTCATATGACTTGTTCTCCAATCCAGACAACATCCTGGTAAATCTCCTCTGCACCCTCTCCATAGCTTCCACATCCTTCCTATAATGAGGTGACCAGAACTGAACACAATACTCTAAGTGCGGTCTCACCAGAGATTTGTAGAGTTGCAACATGACCTCTCTACTCTTGAACTCAATCCCCCTGTTAATGAAGCCTAGCATCCCATAGGCCTTCTTAACTACCCTATCAACTTGTGCAGCGACCTTGAGGGATGTTTGGATTTGAACCCCAAGGTCCCTTTGTTCATCCACACTCTTAAGTAACTGACCATTAATCCTGTACTCAGTCTTCTGGTTTGTCCTTCCAAAATGCATCACCTCACACTTGTCTGGATTGAACTCCATCTGCCATTTTTCTGCCCAACTCTGCAGCCTGTCTATATCCTCTTGTAACCTTTGACCACCTATAGCTCCACCCACAACTCCTCCAATCTTCGTGTCATCCGCAAACTTACTCACCCGTCCTTCCGCCTCTACATCCAGGTCATTTATAAAAATCACAAATAGCAGGGGTCCGAGGACAGATCCCTGTGGCACTCCACTAGTCACCAACCTCCAGGCAGAATACTTTCCTTCCACAACTACCCTCTGCTTTCTTCCTTTAAGCCAAGTTTTTAATCCAAACAGCCAAGGTTCCACTTATCACATGCCGCATGACTTTCTGGAAGAGCCTCTCATGAGGGACCTTGTCAAATGCCTTGCTAAAGTCCACGTAGACCACATCCACTGCCCTACCCTCATCAATTTCTTTTGTTACCTCTTCAAAAAACTCAACCAGGCTCGTGAGGCATGATCTTCCCTTCACAAAGCCATATTGACTATCCATGAGTAGACTGTACTTCTGCAAATGTTCATAGATCCTATCCTTTAGAATCCTTTCCAGTAGCTTGCAGACCACTGACCTGAGAGGTTCACTAAACTGAAAGGTTTCATCTTTCAGGAAGTAATGGCTTGTAAACCCTGCCAAAGCTGATGTCCTTTCAATTCTGTCTTGAATTTCAGTCAGAATTATTTTTTCACTCTTAAAATAGCCTTATGTACATTATACTTGGATCTCTTGTAGAGTTCTGGATCATTGGTCTGAACACCACAGATCTCGTCCTCAACATACTGCGTATCTTCTGATTCATCCACAGCTCCTTGTCTAGTACGTTCTCAAAGGCACACACTCATTCACACAGTTTGTGATGAAATCAGTGACAACTGTAGCATATTCATCCCTGGAGTTAGTTTGGTTAACTGATTCAAAGCAGTCTGGAAACAATTTGTATATGTGCTTTCTGCCTTCCAATCTTCAAAGTTGTTAGCCTCTAAGGTATGGTGTTGCAGATGGTAGAGGACATTGATCTAACTGCAAGTCAGTAACTTTGCTTCTAGAAATGGGCACATCGCTCAGCATTGACATAGAATGTTCATTTGTGGAAAAATGAGCTGGGTCACGCAGTTGGGCATCAAAAACAGTTCTCAGCAGGAAGTCCATCCTGTCTGTCGTGTTCCAGGAGTAGTTACTGTTCCAGAGGATCTAAAAAGAACAACGTGTGAGGTGTGTGCAAGCATTTATGGAAATAATTTCAAGATGGAAATTGGAGAAGTCAACAACCCTGTTTTTTTTTTAAAGTGTTATTGTAATTGCAGCATGTTGTGTAAGGTTAACACAGAATGTTGGCATGAGGGATGATCAGTAAAGTGACAGTGCTGACCTTGATCACCTGTGCCATAACTATAGTATCAGAGCTAGGAGAAGGTTCTTTTACCAGAAATTTTCAGGGGAAAGATTTTAGCAGCTTATTTGCAGTTGTTGCAAAAAGGGGGATGTTTGAGTCTCCCAATAAAGAGACCCGATACATCTCAGTTATTCTTGCCAGAGAGCAGCAGAGGTAACAGATGGTTTTGTTGTGAGAATTGTGAACTTTTCAATAATGCAGGATGTGATTGCATGTTGCCTGTTACATTATGGAAGGCTGTATTCTCAACTGTGAGATGTGTTGAAACCAAAAGTATTTTTTTCCTTCCTTAGGGTCCAGCGGGTGTCAATAAATCTTGCCAATCATTATTCCAGAGATTGGCTGGGGCTGGGATGCCTTCATCATGTAGTAACCCCTCTCTAACTTCAGCATTTGAGCTATCATAATATTATTTTGTAGCAGCCATTGTTAGCTACTGACAAAAATGTGGCTCACAATTATAAGCACACATTGGCAGCATGCAAAGAATAGAAAAATTGTAATAGGGCATTGGCTGCTGAAATAATTCTTTTGCTATCTGGATCTCTCTAGAAAAGACATGCTGCATTTGGAATAGTTTGCTTTGTCCTATACACCCATCTGCAGTAATGAGAGTGGCACTTAGGGTAGCAGCTAGTGTAACACTTCACAGCCCCAGTGACCAGAGTTCACTGAAAATGTAACCCAAGCTTCTTTCCTCCTTTGTTCATCGCAGACCCTGTATGACTGTAATGTAAAAGTAAAATTTGCATAAAATATTCTAATGAAAATTCTGTCTTGTAGAAGAGATATGTTAGTAAATAATCCTTGAGCCATTTACTGTATATGCCAGACACTGCTTCAGTGAAGCTCAATAGAAACTTAACAGTATGGGACTTCATCTTCCAGCTTCAATGTTCAGGATTCTACATTGAACTCAAAAGTTTCACATAATTGCTTGTTTCTGTTGAGTGTCTGCAATGTGGTTGGAGGAAGAAGCATGGAGGGTGAAATCAAACAGCTTTGGACACAGAAAGCAACCTTTCTTGGCCTGAAACATCCACAGTGCTTCTCCCTATAGATGCTGCCTGGCCTGCTGCATTCCACCAGCATTTTGTGTGTGTTGCTTAGATTTCCAGCATTTGCAGATTTCCTCGTATTGGTTAATTATTTTGGGATCAGTGGCCATGGTCTGGACATCTGGTTACCAGGCAGAACAAGGGCACTGGTGGATGAAGCTATCAGCCTAAGAGGGAACAAAGGCTTCCTTTTACTTCACAGAGCTACTGCCATTCTTTCTCGGCATCACCTCATCAATTCTAGTCTTCTGTTGGAGGAGAGCTGAAATGCCTTTTTACTGGGCGTCTCCAGAAACTGCTTATTAGCCCCTCATTATTGGATTGTTCTAATACCTAACAACACTTCTTTCCTCGACTGCCAGTGAAGTATTGTAGCTGTTTTGATACAATAGCTGTACCTTTGACACCAATGCTTCCCTTGTATCATTCTGAGGGCAGCCTCAGAATGCTACAAGGTTCTCTTTCAACTCTTGGTTCTCTTGGTTCTCTTTCAACTGCACCAATATCTCTCCCTACAACACTTTCCCATATACAACTTCAGGAGCTGCCACACCTGTTCTTTTAGCTTCACCCTGCCTTCATCCAAAAATCAAAGCTCACCAGGGAAGCAACGATTCACTGTGGATTCCTTACCTCATGGCACAAAATGCAGATTGAATATCTACACTGCAGAATTTCTAAGTTCAGTCTGGAACGGTGATTGTTAGCTACTGGTCTCCTGAAATTTAGATCTCTGTCCTTGCTTTTAGATTCCCACACTACTTCATTAAAGCTCGGAATAAACCTGGGGAATGGGACCTCATCTTCTAGTTACAGCATACAGGATTTAACACTGAACTCAGAAGTTTCACTTAATTGCCTGTTTCTGCCTTGTGCTGTTCATTTTCAGCATTCAATTCTTTTTCCTCTCCTCTGGCATTTCAGCTTTCTTTTACCTCTTCCTGACAGTTTTGAGATGCACGCTCAACGTCTTCAGAAGCACACTCAATGTTTTCAGAATGGTTTCTTCCCCACTGCCATCACATTTCTGAATGGACATTGAACCATATGCATGACCTCAGTATTCTTCTTTTTTTCTCTACTTATTTAATTTTGTATATTTGTTGCAAGCCAACGTGTTTCTTAACAATTGCCAGTGATATTAAACCTGATTCTGCCTCTTCCACAGGTACTGTACCTTTGTCATACTCTTTCAAATGACACTGCCGCCACCTGTATACCTTGGTCTCTCTGGTCCGTGCCCCATCGCTGACCTCCTTTTTGTTCTGCTTCAGCACCCGAATCCACCCCCCACCCACTTCCACCCCTCCACACACTTACACCATTTCTAACCCCTGCTCTGTAATTTCAATCTTTGTCTCCATTTTCCCTGTATTGTATCACTGATTTGCTCTCTAAGTCCTGATGCCTGAATATCTTCAAAAAGATCGATACCAATACCCTTTAAGCTATCAGGTGCAGTATCTGTAATCCGTAGAGCTGCACACATGCAATAGCGATTATGGTTTCTTTATTGTCTATCATTTCTTTCAGCAAGGAGAAAGGCTCAAGGATAGTGAGGAGATGGGGGAGAGAGAATTGAATTTGGCTACACCAGGGGTTGGCAACGTTTACCACTGAAAGAGCCAATATGGACCTATTTCCCACAGAAAAGAAAACACTGGGAGCCACAAAACCCGTTTGACATTTAAAATGAAATAACACTGCATACAACAGTTTTTTGCCTTTATGCTATGTATAAACAAACTATAATGTGTTGCATTTATGAAATTGATAAACTCCTGCAGAGAAAACAAAATTACATTTCTGCATGCAACAAAAACATTTTGAACTCCGAAAAAAATATGTTGGGTTGAAGGTTACTCCATAGTTAGCCTACCTTGGATCGAAGAATTGAAAGAAAGCGCGCACTGGCGGGTGTCAGGCATTGGCAGTGGTGATGTATATTAATAGCGATAAAAAACACGTTGTAGCGGTGTGCTACACGCAGCGCTAAAATAAAGACACTGGAGTCAAAGGTAACTTTATTCGAACTAAACAGCCTTGATTTAAAGCCTCCCTCAACCTGTCTCCGTGGGCGCGGATGCTCCAAAAGACACGTACTCACAAACCCCCATAGGCTATCTCCCTTAGCCAGAACGGTGGCTAATTGTGAGCCGGTTCGGATGTGCCAGGAAATGGGGTCTCCACAACGTTTTTAGATTGTACAAGATCACCATAATCTTCAAATTTCGAATTACATTTCAAAAACTAACAAACCATGGGGAGCCGCAGCACAGAGATGAAAGAGCCACGGGTTGCCGACCCCTGGGCTACACCATTCGCACTTCTAAATCAGAAACAATTTTTGGAGAGTGCGAGTAGTGGGATGTGAAAAGCCGGCTCACTTATGAAGATAGAATTTTCCCTTTCCCCAGGAGCAGAACAAGACTCCAAATTTACCGGGTTTTGCAGGCATGTAAACTGCAAACTTATTTTTAATCATTTAAAAGTTCATTTTCAGCATTCCGGTTTTGCAAACAAGGCTTGCATTTATTACCCATTACTGATTGCCTTTTGTGAATCTTCTTGGACTTCTGATGTCCTTCTGGTGAAGGCACTTCACAGTGTTGTTGCACAGGGAGCTCCAATATCGAAATGCAGTGACGGGGAAAGAGAAGCAAGATACCGTACTCTGCAGAAGTTCTAGACAAATATACATAGCTAGGTGTTGAAGACTTTAGTGTATAGTCCTGTATTTGTTAATGTGGAGAGGGGAACAAGTTTGTGGATCTGGCAGGATCAGAGGATCTTGGGCATGGTAAGACAGGAGTGTCATGGGAGAGGTGTGGGACTGGTGTCAGAGAAGGTGTGCCAAAGGCAGGGGGTTGGGGCGGGTGCAGACATATCCAGCCCTGAGACACCAAGCAAGGTAATTTGATTCCAAACAACTGGTTTATTGATCATTACAGAATGTCCCTCTGGTGCTTTCTGCTCCCTCCCTTCTCCCTGCCCCTTTTCCAACCGTAATTTCCCTCTCCCTTCTCCCTTCCTCCTCTCAGGCCACAATAGAGATCCTTATAAGAGTCAGGCTTATCATCACACACATGTATCATGAAATTTGTTTTACTTTGTGGCAGCAATAGCGGAATACTTAAAATAACTACAGTACTGTGCAAAAATCTTAGGCACCCTAGCTATATATGTGTGCCTAGGACTTTCGCACAGTAGAGTATTTCTAAGTCTGAATGATGTTTGATTTGGAAGGGATCTTGCAAGTAAGTTCTGAATCTGTTGCTTTTGTTCTCCTTGGCTTTAAACATCATGGATTTTGGAGTTGCTATGACATACTTGCTTACTTGGGCCCTTAGCTCCTAAGTGGAGCTTAGGCTGTCAATGAGCTGCTGACTCCATCGTCCTCTGAAGTCGAAGGTGTGGTTGGAGTTCATCAATGCTTCTGCAATCCATTGAATCCACTGTATGGGGGACTGGCTTGTACAGTTTCACCAGAGCCCTGTTGGCCGGCCTTGCCCATTTCCACCTCTCAAGATGGGGATGTAAGGTTGAATTTTCGAGTTGCTATGACAGTAACCTGGGCAAATAACTGCTGCGCATTTGGTTGGTGACGCACACTAAAAACTGTACATCATCGCTGGGGTTAATAAATGTTTTGGATAGTGATAGGGTCACATTGTCTTGGATGGATAGAATTGAACTTTTCACATGTTGCATCTGAGAACGTCACCTGAAGCCAAGAAGAATGAGAGATTTGATAGGGGTATACAAAACTGAGCAATATAGATAGGGTATATGCAAGCAGGCATTTTTCACTGAGATTGTGTGAGACTCGAACTAAAGGCAATGGTTAAAGTTGAAGGGTGAAATATTTAAGAGGAACAAAGAATTCTTTCATTTTGCTGATGTTTCATAGTTTGGACAGTGATTAGCCAGATTGGATTTGTCCTGTGTTTTGTGAACGGGTAAGACCTAGGCAGTTTTCCACAACCATTGATAGATAGGTAACTGTACAGAACGGCTATGTTCCCCTGATAGGCTCTTACCTATTCACAACATTGGTTATTAAAATGATTTCTGCTGGCCACAATGTCTGCAATTGCAATGATGACAACTACCACTTGATCCACATCGCTAAGGATGCGAATCAGGAGTTGTTTGGGATATCAAGAGTATAAAGTCTGTCGTAGTGAGGGTGAAATTAACCTATTAAAATAGTCAGGTTTTGTTCGGTTACAGCATCTATTTGGTTAATGTGGTGCTCCACTGAATGGTCTAGCTGCTTGTATCTATGAATGCACACGTTCTCAAAATTGAGTGTAAATTTTATTATCTCAGTGTGCATATGTTACTGTATACTCCCTTGAGATTCATTTCCTTTCTGGCAACAGAATTTTCAGGCATCCACAATTAGTACTGTGAAGGCTGACGCTTAGAGTACACATATCATCTAACTATTGAGAGATCATCTATTTGATGTGCTAAGTGATATTATCAACCTGGTCTGCAAACTTTCTGGAATTAAATAACTTTAAGTGTTGCCTGGTTTGATATAGGCCAGTAAACATAAACCTGTTGTTTTACAATGCACCTCTTGAACAGTCAGTCCTGTGCTGTGGATAAGCTGTCTGTGCTCCATAGACAGTGCTGTTTGTTTGCAAAATTGCATTTTTATCTTGAGACTGTGTTAATTACTTCCAATTTATGTTAAGAACTGAAGACTGGTTTCCATCTACCAGAAGATGCTGAACAAAGAATATTGGTTCAAAGTTTAATTTGCTCAGGAACTCTAGAAGTTCTCTAGAAGTGATCTCTAGAAGTGTCAACTGAACTACTGTCTTAGAAAGCTGAGCTTGGTCAAAGATATAAAAAAAGGCCCTCCCAGCCCTGGACAGTGAATATTGACTGAATAAGGAACCCAATAGGAGAGCTTTGGGGAAATCTTCCTTATGCTATTAGAATAACAATTGGAGGAATGAGGAGATTTGCTTTCAGAGTTTTTTTTAGGCAATGTATGTGGTTTTGGAATTACTGGTAGTTTACTCACTCCGTCTACAGCAGGGGGTTCTGTGCTATCCTGATAATAGATGATAATGTCTTCAAGGCAACATAAGGAAGACATCTGTATTACCTACATGGGTTTAACACCCATCAGTGGTGGCCATTTATGGTACCTTAAGTAGCCTAAATTAATTTTTTTTCTGTAGATAATCAGTTTAATCGATTGCTAGTTTCAAATATTTGTGGTACAGTGCTGAGGAGAAAAGATGTGGTGGAAAAAGGACAAACAACAGCAGGTCAGTTAGGATGTGAGCCAGGTGTCAACGAAGGGATGTAGCAGGTATTACAGCTTGATCCACTAGATATACTACATCAAGCTTTTCAAAAGGACAGTTGTCTGTTGCATATTGTAGTATTACAATTTGGAATATTTTGATAAAATTGCTATTCCAAGTATGTCCTTTGATAGACTAAAAGGGCGTATTGGCAAAGGTGCATATTTAATCTATAATTATTTATCTTTGTAGCTTATATTGTACAGCCAAGTGTCAAAGTGAATCATGTATTTTATGCTTAACAAGTGCTCGCAGGAACTGGAGCTATCAGTGTAAGAAAATGTGAGAAACTGATAAGCTCGTTGCCACATAATATCTCCCCAGTGCAGACTTACAAAGTAATAAGTTGTATTGCTTTTTTATGAGTTTCGATAATGTTTTTTTTTGCTTGTGATGGAGAATGAAGCTACAGTATTAGTTCTTGCTGTCCACAGCTTTACCAGGCATTTGGAGTGGTTTGTTCATTTGGTGCTGGGGGGCAGTTGTAAGAGGCGGTCAAGCTCACTGCCCCTGCTGCCAGTTTTATTTGCAGCACTGAATATTCCCTCTGAGATGCACACGATCTTCTGACTTGGAAATGCTTCACCAACTCTTCATCTCTATGTTGAAATCGTGGCCAGCAGTGCTGTGGGAAACAGCTGGGCTGCAGTGATTCAAAGTGGTTACCCTCAAGGTGATCGTTGTTGCTGTTCCTATCCATGCCTTGTGATGCACTGGGCTGCTGTATCTTGAGTGTTTGTTTTTTTTTTAAATGAGACCGAGTTTCAAGCTCAACACTGATGGAAAGTGTGCAAGGTGCTGGCCAGATTCGAACCCAGGACCCAGGACCACTTGTCTCAAAGCCCGGTGCACATGCCATTACACCACCAGCCGGTTTACTGAACGTGATGAGGAATGGCCAATAAGTGCTGTCTAGATCTTGAAAAGAAATTGGGGAAGAAAGTTGGAGAGAAGGAAACGTGTATCAAATGTCAAAAATTCCATTAATTACAGGGAGAAGGCTGGGGAATGGGTTGGAAAGGGAAAATAAAACGGCCATGTTCAAATGGCAGAGCAGACCCGATGGGCTGAATGGCCTACTTTTGCTCTTATGGTCTTAAAATTTAAAGATATAATTTTATTATTTTACATTATATTTTATATTAAGCAGCATGCTATATTGTGCCGTACAATGAATATATCAGTTCACATTGTGACTATGGAGCTAGAAACAAACCCAGCAATTAAAATAAGACAGAAAATGCTCTGCACCTGTGGTTACTGTTAATTTTCTGGCCATTAGGATGAAATGTCGACAGTTCATTCTGAGAAGGAAGTAAGCATGCCAACCGACTGCACCCACAGAGGAATGGGTTCCGTCATCTGGCAGATCAACTAGATTCTAAACATTACAGATTATATGCTGCTGGACACAAGCCAGGGCCAGGTCATTCCTGGCATTCAGGCTGGGCAATGGCGTTTGATGCTAAAACTCAAGTGACCCTAGAATTAATCACCGATGATGAGTCCCAGCGCATCCCAGGATGTATCAGAGTCAAGAACTTGTTTGAACAGTAATCTTGTGGCGAGATTATTTTTTCAAAATTGGAATACTTTAGATGATGAGAATTTGAAACAAAAAGAAACTGCTAGAAGTACTCAGCAGGCCAGATATGGAGATAACTGAGAAATTAACTTCTTTATCACCAAAGCCAGTAAATGTTGGAAACAACCAACTTTGAGATACTGAGAAAGAATGAGGGTCAGAGAGAAGAAAAAAATTGCCATCCTGAGGCAGGATGATGATTAGGAGAGATTAAAAAACAAAAACAGTGTCTGAGTTGTAATTGTAAAGTGATTAAAACATTGCTGAATCATAAAAAAGCAGAAATTGTAGAAGCACTTAGTGAGTCTGGCAGAGTTGGTGAGAGAGCAACAGCCAAAGCTTTGAACTGATGAACAGAGCTGGAAAAAAAGTGAAAACGAGTTGCTGAGAATCAGAAGCAGAATCAGGTTTAACATCACTGGCATATGTTGTGAAATTTAATTTATGCCAGCAGTACAATGAAATACATGATAGAGAAATATAGAGAAAAAACTGAGTTACATTAAGTATTAAGAGGGGACTGGGTGCAGTGGAAATGCATCAATTGGGGGCGGTGTGGTTGGAGACAGTTTTCAGGATTGGAAGATAGAGGGAAATGAAACCAAAGAATATCTTGGTGGAACGCAGCAGGCCAGGCAGCATCTATAGAAAGAAGCACAGTTGACGTCTCGGCCCAACACGTCGACTGTGAGTCCTGACAAAGGGTCTCGGCCTGAAACGTTGATTGTACTTCTTCCTGGCTTGCTACATTCCACCAGCATTTTGTGTGTTGCTTGAATTTCCAGCATATTTCCTTGTGTTTGCAAAGAATATCTTGGAACAGTGTGACACCGGACATGGCAGTTGCTGGAAATCTCAAGCTAAGGGTAGGCCTAGAGATGATACAACTTGGGGAAAAGAAATAAAATTTGAAATTACTAGGACATTGAGAAAGCTGGAAAAGTAATAGCTATGAAATAAAAAAAGCTGTATTTATTCATCAGTGAAAGCCTGCGACATACCTGACTGGCAGGTGAGGTTTTGGTTTGTCCCGATGTCGTTCACTGGGGGAATGGTTGTATTAAATATCAAGTATTTAATCTTGTCATCAAGTAGTTGGGAATTCCCTGTTTCGCTGTCCTCAACTCCCAGTGCACTGGGATGTAATTTGTTGTCCAGCACTGCTAATTCACTCTCCTCTACAAAGAGAATAAAATGTAAAAGTGAGCAGATTGCACATGGTGAATAGTTGGCTGAAGCAGTCTCGTTGAGAGTGTCTGTGATAGAGTGCAGTGGTCGATGGAGAGATGGGGATATGAGAAAGTTAGCAAAGGGAACTCAGGGAACAGATGTAGGCTACCATGATATGAAGAACGGTGCACTTGGTGTACATCAAGGATGAGGTCGGTGGTGTGATGTGCATAATAGGATGTAACCAAATGTGTCAATGCTCGCACATTTGCTTCTTTCAGCCAGCTCAGCTTCCCTGCTTTCAGCTTTGTATGAAGCGTATGGTGCAATCGACTCCCATTACAGTCCTCAGCATTCTTGCTATACGGTTTTCTGGAGTTTTCTTCGACCGCTCATTGACCCTAGCTGCAGAGTCAGTGAAAATTAAAAAGCTGCAACAAAACCTTTGTCCCGCTTGACTCCATTTTCCCTCTTTTTTTCCCTTGGTTGCCAGCTCCACAACACTTTCAAATCGCATTTGTGCATCATTAAATAGCAGTGCCAGAATTTCATCTCTTGGAGTGTCATTGTGCTGAAAGTGCAGGTTGGTTGCGAGATCAGGAAATAAAATTTTTTTCCCAGAATTGAATTCTTTATCACTTTCGATCCTATATCTTTAAAATCTGACACAAAATTTAGAAACTTAATTGTTCTTACATATATTAATGTTTTAATCATTCATGTAGACATACAGGCACAGAATAGTAATTCTGAGAGCAAGTT
The DNA here is from genome assembly GCF_030144855.1 of Hypanus sabinus. NCBI lineage: Eukaryota > Metazoa > Chordata > Chondrichthyes > Myliobatiformes > Dasyatidae > Hypanus > Hypanus sabinus. The sequence goes on from NC_082727.1 coordinate 45,104,386, forward strand.
GTATGTTGACCTTAATGTTGGAGGATTTGAGTACAGAAGTAAAACTGTGTTGGAAAAAGAATTGATTATAATGGTGCTTAGACAATTCCACGTTTTTGTATCTCCACTGTTTGCTGTTTCCAGATGCATTGATTCACTTTTCATAAGCTGGAAGGTAGGAATGTGAATTTACCGAAGTATTATCTGACTGCCTCACCCATTATGAATCAATATCCTTGCCAAAGAAGTAGATGTTTCCATTTAAACTATACAATGCTTTAAAAACAAATTGTGTAATTTTAAATAGGTTTTACAAATATGTATAGATATTTGCATTTTCAAAATGCATTGTGCGATACTACAGGTAGGCTATTACACTGTATATTATGTCAAAATTACTTTGTCCATTTATCAGTCTCATTCTCAGAGAAAATCTTTATACTCTTCAAAGAGCATCTTACCAATTCCATTTTGCACTGATTCTTGCCCATTGGATTGCTAGAATAATTCTATATTAATTCATTTGTCAAACTTGAACAAGTGTGACTTTTAATCAGTTTGTGAAATAGGGGAAGTATTTCAAATATAATGCAACTTGTTGGAAAGGCTAGAACTATTCCTCCTTATTTTAAAGATTTTGCATAAATTTAATCAATGTTATATTACAATGTTTTATGTCTCTGTTATGTCTCTATTGTAATGTAGCAGTGTTATTGAATTACCAATATCCCTAGAATTGCTTCACCTGATATAAGCATCCTCTTTGTCTTTTATTTCCTGTGGTTAATGACTAATTATTTTATTTAATACATGATGCCAGAAAACGCAGTGCACATGTTCAGGAAATGTGAAAGGAGGTGGTTAAAGAAACTAATACCTTCAATCTATCTGTTACAGTAAAGAGTAATTCTGCTGGAAACTGAGTGCCTTACTGGCACACGCTCAACTTGAATATATAAAGGTCTTGGAATATTCATACTACAGTTGAAAAGTGGGTAGAGTTAATGTGACTGCAATTATATACATAAGAGTTATTAACTCTTCCAGTACCATTGACCAATTTAACTAGTGATGTAATTTCTCCAGTGCTGCAAGAGAGAGAGTTCTGGATTACAGAAATGTGGAATTGATATTTTGGCATGAGAATAGTGCTACAACTGTGATTATAATGCCATTCAAATAATTTATTTCTTCTTTTGCAGTGAATTTTGACCACTTTCAAATACTGCGTGCAATCGGGAAAGGGAGCTTTGGAAAGGTATTTATAAAAGCTATCTGTTTGTTAATTATACACAAGTTATGATTTTGAACAACAATTTCTGCTTGTAAAATTGCTTGTATTGATGGTGATTATTCTTTAGATTTCAATGGGCTGGATATGATGCAGCAGGCACCCACAGTAGAGAAAGCAGCATTAAGATTGCACTGGTTATTTGGCCATGGGTAAATGCTAGATAATGTTTCAAATGTGGAATTATTAACTTGCATCTAAGGTCTAAGGTCCATATTCATAATTGTTAAAGCATTTAATGAACTATGTAGAGATCAAGAAGTTTTAAAATGGATATATTGCTTTTGATAGGAAGTTTCCATTTAATTTACTTATTGTTGTATGAAAATATGATGTAATTCTAATCACTTTGATCCCCTACCATCAAGCAGGATGTACATGACAGGATGACAGATAGTTTGCTCCCTCTGACCATAAGACTACTGAACCCTCTTCCGCCACATATGAATCTCATCATGTGTAAAACGCCAGTGGTGTTATACTTTTTAATTTGTATTGTTTATGCACCTTATTATTTGTTAATTTATTTATAGTAATATTATTATGTGTTGTGTGTGAGTTATATGTATTGTGTTGTGCACCTTTGTCGAGGAATGTTGTTTCATTTGATGGTGTACATGTTTACAGTTGAATGACAATAAAGAGAAATTGAAGTTGAAATAGAATGGTACTGCTGTATTTTCTTTGTCAGGTTGGAAAATATATAGATTCTTGATTGGTTCATTAGTTAATTACATTTAAGAAGGTGATGAATCCTCATCCAGGATAGATAGGGGAATGTAATTACCACTAAGGCCCTCTAAATTTTATTAAATACTCCTTTCCTCCCAAGTAAATGTAAACTTACACTATATTTTCCTAAAAAAAATTGCATAAGTAGACATAGTGAAGTGTGAAGTATTCAAATGTGTTTAAATACCTTAAAGAAAATAATACTAGCTAATAATATGCTTCCATGGAAATTTAAAAGGAGTGATACTTTCTGAAATCATAAGATAGCTGTATAGATGAAAACTGCTGTCTGTTAGAACAGCACACAGCAGGAAGCCACTTGACACAAGTGGTCTGAAAACCGATCACCGTACTTATTCAGACAATGACTGATTCCTCCACATGTACGTGTGTATAACGATACTTATTAGAAAGAATTCGAGATGCGGTCTGGGGCTGACCTTGCAAGTATGCAGGTCCATGGATAATAAATCAGCAGATATCAAAGAATAAGTGCAATTAAATTTGTCTAATTGCCTTTTCTGTTGGATAATTCTGTTTTTTGAGAAAATCTAATTCTTAGAAAGTTCAAGGAGTTACAGATTTTTTTCTCTGTTGAGGATAGGTTATAACTTTAATTGAAATGCACTATGAAAGGCAATCTATTGCATCCATGGCAAATGGAAGATGTGAGCAAAAAAAAGCCTTTTTGCTGATAGCATCCTTTGCAATGTCAAGCTTAATCAAGGCACTTTCAAGCCAGTGATATCATCTTGAAATGTAATCACTTTTACAACAAAGTACAGTAACTTTAGCCGCAGAAAAGAAATGAGCTCCGACACTTGAATAAATATTCCTGCTAAATTTCATGCAAGCTCAGACACCGGATTTGGATAGTAGGGTCTTATTTCACATATGTAAATTATTTAAAATTGTATGAATATTGTGCATATTCTCTCTGCCACTTTAACTCTTACTAAGGCTTGCTGTTGTATTTGCATAGTGTTAAATACCAAAGTATAGTTGGGTCTTGATTTCTCTGAATACTTGTTCACGTATAACAAAACGATGCGTGCCATACATTAGATGCATTAAGAGTTTTTCATTGTGCCTTCTATTTGGTAATGTGTAATTTTTACCTTCATCTATTAAAAATATATTGTAGTCTAGAAATTCAGTTGTGAATATTTAATGTGCTGTGATTTAAATTGAGGTGTAAAATCAGTTCATAGAATGATCATGCAAATATGACTTTGTGGTTAGAGAATCTCTGTACATGAAGAATGCAGGGCCCAAAGCAATTACATTAGTTGTAATGCAAACCATATTTGCCATTGCTGCAGCTGCTGCATTGGTTGAAGAAGCAACTTGGGCTGTGAATTAGGAAGTAGGAAATGGCCGATCCCTCAGTCTCCATGCAGTGGTAGTCCAGGTACCTGAGCAGAATTCAGGTGAGAGTTAAGGTTGGTCGCAGTGAGTTGCACTCTGATCTCCCTGGGTATTTCACTCTGCTGAACTTCAGAGGACCTGTCCTGGGCTTAGCACGCAAGTGGCTTTATGGAAAAAGCAAGCGGTGACTACATCCTTAGACACTCACGAAGATTGAGCATGACATCTAAAACTTTGACAGACTTCTATAGATGTTTGGTAGAGGGTATATTGACTGGCTGCATCACGGTCTGGTATGGAAACACGAAAAATGATGGACGCCGCCCAGTCTATCGTGGGTAAAGCCCTCTACATGAGCTTGCATGAAATTTAGCAGGAATACTTATTCAAGCGTGAGAACTCATCTCTCTTCAGTGACAGAAGTTAATGTACTGTACTTCATTGTAAAAGTGATTACATTTCAAGATACCACCGGCTGTTGTAGGAAGGCAGCATCTGTCACCAATGAGCCCCACAATCCAGGCCATACTTTCTTCTCACTGCTGCTATCAGGAAGAAGGTACAGGAGTCTCAGGACTGACACCACCAAGTCCTGGAACAGTTATTACCTCTCAATCATCAGGCTCTTGACCAGTGGGGATAACTTCACTCAACTTCGTTTGCCCCATCATTGATCTGTATCTCCAACCTACGGACTTATTTTCATGGACTCTTCATCTCATGTTCTTGATATTTATTGCTTTATTATTGTTGTTATTATTATTCTTAGTCCTATGAAATTTGCGCAGTTTGTTATCTTTTGCACATTGGTTGTTTGTTCATGCTGCTAGGTTCGGTCTTTCATTGATTCTATTTTGTTTCTAGGATTTACTGTAAATGCCTGCAAGAAATTGAATCTCAGGGTTGCAAATGGTGACATATGTGCTTTGGTAATAAATTTACTTAGAGATTTTGAACTTTGAACTGTTCTCAAAATTAGCATCATTTTCTTATATTCGTTCCCACATCTCTGGCAAGGATTAGACTGGTTTGCACATGGAACTTCCAATGCAAAACCATTTCTGCAGGTGTTCTTCACTGAGGTTGAAATCTTATGCCCTGTGCTGCTTGTAGATGTGACAATATATGATGCTGCATTAGATTTCTGAAAGTGATTATGCCAAAATGCAGAAAATATAAGATTTGGTGGCCTGATGAATGAAAATTCGGCTTGCTTTTGTACAATCGGATAGTATCTCTGCCTTGGGCTCTTTTGTTAGTTGCTGGTATTTAAGTTCTCTTGAGAGGCAACTTGAGGCTGTTATTGGATGATAGCATGGTAAAGCTAATATGCCATTTGACTCGAGTTTCATTGTGAGTGGCAGTCTTATTTGAAAATCTCTCAAAGTTGAATTAATAAGAACATTAAGAATAAGAGGCAGAGTCTGTCATACAGCCCCTTGAGCCTGTGCCACCATTTAGTAAGATCAAAGCTGATTTGATTTTGGCAACTTTTGAGTATAACTTGGCTCAAATATTGTGTTTTGCTTATCTCTACAACGTGGTCAATAACTGGCCCGTATGACTGCTTAATAGTTCACCACAAAACACAAAATATTTGTGTCAGAGCCTTGACTCAAGACAGCCACAAAGGAACAGGCAAAAACCTGATGTTTACCTTGTCCATTCTGAGATGCTTTTCCCTGAATCCCTCATAGTTGATGGTATGAATAAATCCTTCGTGCAATGCCTTCTGAAAAGTTGCAGAGTTCTGGAATATTCTGAGGGAGATTATATTACGATTTGTTTACTTTTGGAGACAGGCACTTTGTAGCATATAAGAGCACTGCGGCCATGCTTAAAACATTAGAGGTGGAAGTGATTTGTTTTTTCTTTTTTTTTGCTTAAAATTGTTGCCAGTTCCGTCATGGTGAAGACCTTCCCAACTTGAAGATGTTCTTGATAATGGGGAGGGTTGTGCCTGTGGTAGAACTGGCTGATTCTCAACCCTCTGAAGCCTCTTGCAGTGGAGCCTCCACTTCAGCCTATGATGCAGCCAGTTAGAATGCTGTCCACTGTACATTTGTAGACATTTGCAGGTCTTTGTCGACATACCAAATCACAAACTCCTAACAAAGTAGAGCCGCTGGTGTGTCTTCTTCGTTATTCCATCGATGTGCTGGGACCCAGGATGAATCCTTTAATATATTAACACCCAGGAGCTTGAAGCTGCTCATCCTTTCTGCTACTGACTCCTCAAGGAGGACTGGTGTGTGTTCTCCTGACTTGCTCGTTGAAGTCCACACACAGTTCCTTTGTCTTGCTGACACTGAGTACGAGGTTGCTGTGAAGTCACTCAAATAATAATCAACCTGTCTCTCTCCTGGATGCTTCTTCATTGTCATCTGAGATTCTACAGTGGTGCCATCAGCAAATTACAGATGCCATTTTAGCTATGCCTAGCCTCTCAGTCACGAGGGTAGACAGAGTGAAGCTGTCATCTAAGCATGCATCCTTGAGGTGCGTGTGTGCTGATCGTCAGCGAGGGAGATATATTACTGATTGGCACTGACTGTGATCTGTCATAAGGAAGTCAAGGATCCAGTTGCAGAGGGAGGTACAGAGGACCAACTTTAAAAAGTTGATTAGAGAGAGCAAGGTGTTCAAAGGGCAAGCTGTAAACTACAACCAGCAGCCTAATGTAAGTTTCACAGATATCAAGCTACTCCAAAGCTGAGTGGAGAGCTGATGAGATCTTGTGTGCTGTAGACCTGTTGCGTCAGTAAGTAAATTGCAGCAGATCTATGTCCTTGCTCAGGCAGGAGTTATCTCTAGCCACCACGAAAACACTTCATCACAGTAGAGGTGAATGTTACTGGGCGGTAATTGTTGAGGTAGTTCACCCTGCTCCTGGGTATCAAGATGATTAAAGACCTTTTGAAGCAGGTGAGAATGTTCATTCTCTGGTCTTCAAAAATACTGCAGACCATGATTGTGTACAGGATCTGGATGATGTCAGAGATTAGCTGAATGAATGGCAGGTAAACACTGCCTTAATTAAGGCTACATCCACACTAGACCGGATAGTTTTGAAAACGCCGGTTTCGAGTAAAAATGATAGGCGTCCACACTATGCGTTTTTGAAAATATCTCTATCCACACTGAAACGGAGATTTCAGTGAATCTCCTCCTCCTACGCATGCGCAGGACACATCTACCGAAAACGAGCAACATGTTTGGTGTCGAATCTCACTGTAGAAGTGCGCGTTTGCGTAGTTACAGACTAGAAAAACTTAAAACGACGGACAGCTGTTGGCTCCCGTGCAGGAGAACGTAAAACTAAAACAATCAAATACTGGAGCGTATGGCGGCAACCGACGAAGTTCACAGACAGATTGACCCGGCTGACGACAAACATTGAAAAACATTTCAATCAGCATCAACCACACTGAATTCCCGCAATTATAGCATATTAGCATGTTATCTTTCAGGTCAGTACAGGTGCAGATTGATCACTACAGGATTCACATTGGTGTGTTGGAATAATCTTATCTACCTGCATAATTAAATCTCAACATCACTGGAAACCTGTCATTGATTTGATGGAAGTTACTGCTTTCTGCTGATAGTTCTAATTTCATTTAACTCCCCAAGGCCACTCATTATCTCCTGCTCCCATGATTTTTGTCATACAGTTGAAGTGGAAGAATTGCATGAGAATTCCATTACTATCATGGCCTTCCTGTCTTGAATGTATATTTCATTCTTTTCTTGGCACTGGGCCAGTATCCCTCAATACCCTCTTGGCACTATAGTAGGAACAATGAAAGCAAAAAAAAAACACTGCTTTTTTCCAAAGGCTGTATCAAATTCTTCCTAAGGTAAGCTCAGAATTAATTCTAAATGGATCTTTCCGGTGTTGCTATGATCCTGCATATAAAGAACTATAACACTCAAAATCTATTTACTTTGTATAGTAGATTAGTGAAGTGTACCAATATTATAGCCAAATTATTATCACATTCATGGAGAGATACAGCAGGAAAATGGACCACAGTATCCACTACCCATTTACATTAGCCCTCCATTAAATCCAATTTTTTTCTTCCATATCCTTGTCAAGATCCTAGCACTTACATGCCAGTGATAGTGTAAAATGGCCAATCAACTCATTAACCTATGCGTCTTTGTGACATGATGGGAACCCAGAGCACCTGGAGGACTCACCTGCTGTCAAAGGAGAGCATGCATACATTATATAGGCGGCTGCCAAGGGCAGGGTTGATCTCAGGCCATGATTTTTAGAATGGAACACGAGGCCACATTATGAGAGAAATCTGTCTTGTGCCTGAAGTTGTGATTTTGTTTTAAACTCCATCTTCAATACTTAAGACAGAATTAGCATTTTTAGATATACAAGATATACGGAGGAGTCATTTAAACAGCATTTCTGTTGTTTAAAAAACAAAATTTTCTGTTTTTCTTCCCCAATATGACTTGTTAAGTGACTTATGCAATACAGATTGAGTACCTCTTATCCCAAAATGCTTAGGGCTGGATGTAGTTCAGATTTTGGATTTTTGGAAGATATAGTGAGCTACCTTGGGATTACCATTACTTCTGCCTGAATTTATGTGCTACTGGTAAGCAATCGTTGTTTTACACTTGTTCATCACACGTTGTCATGATGCAGCTGTTCAGGGTTTTCATTAGCCGTGATCTTGGCAAACTCATCAATGAATTTCTCTGCTGCTTTGTGATCAGCAGATGCTTTATCACCATAAATCTTTAAAAACGTAATGCCATGCCTCTTCTTAAATTTCTGCAACCAATCTCCTGAATATTAACAATTACCTTCAATTTACAATTCGCCGTGATAGATCTTTGCTTGTTTCATGGCCAGCATACCGTTAAGCGACATAAGTTCACTCTGCTGACAAATCCACTCTTTCAATACGTGTTCGAGATCATCTTTTTTTTTTGCAATGTTTTTCTCTTTTTTATTAACCTCTGTTTATCACGTATGCGAGGAGAGTTCTCAGAACTGTCTGTGGTGCACAGAGATCTGTGCAGGCCTGAGAACCTTCCCAGCGCTTTCTGGAATTTTCCATTTGTGACGTCATGTCAGCACTCAAAAGCAATCTCAGATTTTGAAGGTTTTGCATTTTGGAATTTCAGGTAAGGGGTGCTCAACCTTTTTGTCCTTGTTATTTTTCATCTTACTAAAAGCATTGCATGTTGGCAGAAACCTGCACTGAATTTCATGCTACAATCTATGTTTGTCTTTAATTGTTCACCAAATATGTATATTGTTGTTCTGAGACTGTGATGTATTTGTTTTACTGCTATTTAAGCTCACGTGCTCAATACGTTATTATTCATAACATAGTCAATTTAAATATTTTCTGCAAAAATGCATTTATAAACTGCTTCTGCTATCTCCGTTAAAGATGCAAAGAAAAATATCTATTTCATGTAGCTGGTGATATTGTGCTAAGTAAGTTATGCATCCACATTCACTCATCTTGTTGAAAGTGATGAGCTATGTTGATCTGTGGTGTAATTCTTCACTGATTTCAAAATGTGTATCTGCAATTGGTAATTAGCACAGTAATTGACAGTGATTTGTGGAAGTGTGACTATTATCCATTTAAAGGAACAAGTTTCTGCTTTGGTTTATAATTCAAAATAATTGAATTTCTACTTGACAAATGGGAAATGTATTGAGATGGATCCTGTTGGGCCCAGCCTGTACTTTGTGTTTGTCTCTCATGCAATGCCTACATTGCTTACCTTTGCATCCTGCTGGAGCATTCCCTGAAGAGCACATGTTGTCAGCAGGACCTTCTATCATTTCCAAATGCTTCTGATGTTCAGAGACTATTGATCATTTCTGATGATCAAAGACACCTATTGAAATCATTTAAATTTAAAACAGAATTGAGAATAGTAAATTATTATTAAGCATGTTATATTATCTAAAGCAATAATAATTTAAGCAAAGTTTTAAAAACACTTAAGGATCAGGTTTAATATCACCTGCATATGTTGTGAAATTTGTTAACTTAGTGGCAGCAGTACAAATGCAATATATGATGTAGAGAGAAGAATAAGTAAATAAATCAATTGTGGTAAGTATGTTATATTAAATAGTTAAATTAAAAATAGTGTAAAATCAGAAATAATATAAAAACAAAAAAAAAGTGAGGTAGAGTTCATAGGTTCAATGTCCATTTAGAAATCAGATGGCAGAGGGGAAGGTGCTGTATCTGAATTGCTGAGTGTGTGCCTTCAGGCTTCTGTACCTTCTTCCTGATGGTAACAATAAGAAGAGGGCATTTATCCTTGTGCCTGCCAGTGACTTGTTGAGATGATTGCAATGACATCGCATGTGTGTATTGTTCAGTTGGCGCTAGACTTGGTGCCAAATCCAATGGCAGAGCGGGAGGTCAAACATGTGGCAATCTGACTTCAGCTTGTTCTGAACTTTGGTATTGCAGTTTGTAGGCTTAGAACATTGAAGAACTTTGCTAGGCCTACTGCAGACAGCCAGTGCTTTGGTGTGGGGCTACTTGCTCACCATCAGCATGAACTGGTTCTTTACAAAAAAACCTTAATAACAAAAGACGGCCTCTGGTGGATGTCAAAGGTTGCGAGAAAAAGGCATGAGAATGAGGTTGAGAGGGATAATAAATCAAAGTTCCGAGTAAATATATGTCACCATATACAACCCTGAGATTTATTTTTTTGTGAACAATCACAGTAAATACAAGAAACATAATAGAATTAATGAAAGACCTCACGCAACAGGATGGACAACAACCAGCATGCAAAATAAACTGCAAATACAAAAAGAAAGGAGATAAAAAGAGAAATAATAATAATTAAGCAATATACATTGAGAACATGATGCAGAGTTGCTGAAAGTGAGTCCATAGGTTGTGGGAACCATTCAGTGATGGGGGGAGTCAAGTTGAGTAAGGTTATTCTCTCAGGTTCAAGAGCCTGAACTTGGTAGGGTCCTGAGGCTTCTGTACCTTCCTGATGGCAGCAGCAAGAAATATGGGGGTATTTGATGATGGATGCTGCTTTTCTGAGACAGTGTTTCATGTAGATGTTCTCATCATGGGCTTAACCCATGATGGACTGGTCTATATCCACTACTTTTTATATGCTTCTCTTTACAATAGGATTGGTGTTTCCAAACCAGGACATGATGCAACCAATCAATATCCCCTCCACCACACATCTATAGAAGCTTATTAGTGTTAGATGACATGCCAAGCCTTCAGAAACTTCTAAGAAAGTAGAGACACTACTGTGTTTTCTTCATAATGGCACTTGCTTGCTGGACCCAGGACAAGTCCCCTGAAATGACAGCACCAAAGGATTTAAAGTTGCTGACCCTCTCCACCTCTGATTCTTGGATGAAGATTGGCTCATGGACCTCCTTTTTCCTCCTCCTGAAGTCAATAATTATCTCCTTGGTCTTGCTTGCATCAAGTGAGAGTTGTTGCTGTGGCACCATTCAGACAGATTTTTAACCTCTCTCCCATATTTTGTGATGATTTGTCACCACCTTTGATTCAGCCAACAGCAGTGGTGTCATCAGAAAGCGTCAATATGGCATCAGAGCTGTGCTTAGCCTAACAGTCATAAGAATAAAGCGAGTAGAGGGGGCTAAACACACAGCTAACATCAGTCATGTTGGAAAGGTGGAGCAGGCTTAACGGGCCAGTCGCCTAATTCCTTCCAATGTCTTATGATTATTTAGAATAATTTAATGCGAAGGAAAACATGAAAGTTTCCATCAAAATGAATGACCAGCTGAAAATGATCCCAGTACTTTTTCCGATTATTAGTATGCATGTAATTTCCCTCCAACGTTGGTCTGAATGTAAATGCCTCAAAGTACTTTCTTTGGACTGATAATTCCAAGATAATTTTCCCAAAGGAACTTTAAAATATGAAGCAGTTCGTGGGCATTGTTAAAATGCATTGAGCAACAGATGGGCCCAACATAGTGAATCTTTTGCTTTTTTCGTAGAGAGCTTTATTTTCGAAATCCCATACTGATTCACATTTCCCATGCTTTAGAAAGGAAAGTAACATCCTTTGCCAATTGGAATATTGCCATGGACTTGGATGAAATTCTATAAAAAGGAAATTTCTGTAATAATGTTGGGACAATAATTCTTGAAACAAGGAAAAAGGTTGTATTTCTAAATTCTGGGTCTGTGCCTGATTTGCATTGTATTTTCTGGAAATTTATGTACATTCCATTATTGAAATGGAAAGCAACAGAACTGCAGTGAATACAAATGCAGTTCATGGTGTTTCTTATTGTGCCCAAGTTCAACATTATAAAACCTGGAGTGATAGTTAAGATCAAAGACCTCCAGATGGACAGTATGCTGTGAGTTAAAGGAGATGAGCTCAATTTATCCGTTGACCACTTGCAAGAAATAAACATTCAATATTGGATTTCTGAGAACTAGTTTTTTGGCATCTTTTAACTTCAGTTCCTGGGAACAGGGTTTCTGCCAGCTCCCATTCAGAATTGGAATATGTGGATTTGCTTGGGCACAAAGATGGAGCAATTTGTTTGTTACTCAGCCAGAATATTGTTTCGGGAATGCTGGAGATAAAATGGTATCTGTAAGCTCCATTTAACTACACAGACAATGATTAAATACGCTGTTTACTGTAGTTTGACATCGAGCATAGAACAGTACAGCATAGTAAAAGCCCTTTTGGTCCACAGTATTGAGATGACTCCAAGATCAACCTAACCCTTTCACACACCCCCCAAGCTCTCCATTTTTCTATCATCCAAGTGCCTATATAAGATTCTCTTAAATGGCCCAAATGTATCTGCCTCTACTATTACCCTGACCTATAGATATTTTCAGTTACAGGGTCCATTTAGCTAGTGGTCACCAAGATAAACATAAATTATAATTACCATTGGCATCAGTAACAGCAGCAAAGCTGCACTGTGTTGGTGAATCAAACTCATCAGAGAACCATTGCACTCTGGAGAATCTTGAATATTTATGGCCACTTGGCTCCTCTTTTCTATGCCAGTTAGAGGAAACAAAAACTACTTGGTTGATCCCACATTTCAGATCTCAATCTATTTCCAAGTAGGTTAAAAATGCAATATAAAGTGAGTTCCAGGCTCTTACTAAACTCCAGTGAAAAATCCTCGCCCTCGATGCTCTCTACCTGGCCACAATAAGGAAATGCCAGCATAAGAGCTGTTAGTTTGGACAGCATTTGTGGTCAGAAAAATTGTGTTGAGTATTCATATTGAAGAGCCAGAAAATATTGAAATATAAGCACGTTTTAACTTGCAGGAAAGCGAAAAAGATGGAACAAGTTGGGAAGAATAAGAAGGTGGTGATACCAGTTGAGAGAGGGTGATGAAGACTTGTTGGCTTCAGGATGAAGTGTAAATAAAGATTAAACAGGACAGAAGAAAGAAAATAAAAGCAAAGAGCAGCCCAGTGGTTCAGTCACAGGAGCCGCTGCCTCCAGCACTGGAGTCTGGGGATCATATTTAGTCTTGAATGCTGTTTGTGTGGAGTTTGTACATTCTCACTGTGACCAGTTGGGTTTCTTCTCACTACTCATAGACATGCAGGCTGTTGGGTTAATTGACCACTGTAAATTACCCTCAGTGTATAGATGAGCGTTAGAGTCAAGGAGGGTTGGGTGATGAGAATGTGGGGTGAATGAAAAGAGGGATTAATGTAAGAGTAGTGTAGATATGTGGTTGATGGTTACTGATCACTCAGAGGACTGAAGGGTCTTTTTCTATGTTCGATCTTCCCGTGACTGACAATGTTGCAGCTGTGAAATGCAAAATGTTGAACTAAATCTTCACTGTGGAAGACACTAGCAATTTGCCTGACGTTGAAGGGTGTGAGGGAAGAGAAGTGGGTGCAGTTACTATTACAAGACAGAAAGTGCTCAAAAAGCTGAAAGGCCTAAAGGTACATAAGTCACCTGGATCAGATGCACTGCACCCTAGGGTTCTGAAAGAGGTAGTGTTACAGATTGTGGTGGCATTAGAAATGATCTTTCAAAAAATCACTGGACTCTGGCATGGTGCCAGAGGAATGGAAAGTTGCAAAGGTTACTCAACGCTTTAAGAAAGGAGGAAGGCTGCAGAAAGGAAATTATAGACCAGTTAGCCTGACCCCAGTGTTGGGAAGATGTTAGAGTCAATTGTTAAGGATGAGTTGATGGAGTACTTGGTAACACAGGATAAGATAGTACAAAGTCAGCCTGGTTTCCTTCAGGGAAAATCCTGCCTGATGAACCTGTAGGAATTCTTTGAGGAGCTATACAAGTAGATAGATAAAGGGGATGCAGTCGATGTTGTATATTTGGACTTTCAGAAGGCCTTTGACAAGGTGCCACACATGAGACTGTATACCAACCCAAGAGCCCATGGTATTACAGGAAAGTTACTAACATGGTTAGGGCATTGGCTGATCGGTAGGAGGCATCGAGTGGGAATAAAAGGATCCTTTTCTGGTTGGCTGCCAGTGGCTAGTGGTGTTCTGCAGGGTTCAATGTTGGGACCACTTCTTTTCATGCTGTATATAAATGATTCAGATGAAGGAATAGATGGCTTTGTTGTCAAGTTTGCAGATGATACAAGGATTGGTGGAGGGGCAGGTAGTGTTGAGGAAACAGGTAGGATGCAGAAGGACTTAGATTAGGAGAATAGGCAAGGAAGTGGCAAATGAAATACAATGTTGGAAATTGCATGATCATGCATTTTGGTCGTAGAAATAAATGTGCGAACAATTTTCTAAATGGGGAGAAAATCCAAAAATCTAAGATGCAAAGGAACTTGGGAGTCCTTGTACAGAACACCCTAAAGGTTAACTTGTAGGTAAAGTTGGCGGTGAGGAAGGCAAATGCCATGTTAGCATTAATTTCAAGAGGTCTAGAATACAGGAGCAAGGATGTGATGCTGAGACATTATAAGGTACTGGTGAGGCCTCATCTTGAGTATTGTAAACAGTTTTGGGCCCCTCATATTAGAAAAGATGTGCTGGCATTGGAGAGGGTCCAGAGGAGGTTCACAAGGATGATTCCAGGAATACAAGGAATGTTTCATGACTCTGGGTCTGTACTCACTGGAATTCAGAAGGATGAGGAGGGATCTTTCAAATGTTGAAAGTTCTAGACAGAGTATATGTAGAAAGATGTTTTCTATGGTGGCAGAGTCTAGGACAAGAGGGCACAGCCTCAGGATAGAGGGGTGCTCTTTCAAAACAGAGATGCAGAGAAATTTCTTTCGTTTGGGGGTGATGAATTTGTGGAATTTTGTTGCCACTTACAGCTGTGGAGACTAGGTCGTTGGGTGTACTTAAGGCAGAGATTGATAGGTTCTTGATTGGACATGGTATCAAAGCTGGGAACTGAGGTTGAGGAGGAGATAGAAAAAAGCATCAGCCATGATTGAATGGCAGAGCAGACTTGATGGGCCAGATTGCCTAATTCTGCTCCTATGTCTTATAAGTAGAGGTATTAGAAATATTCAGCAAATTATGCAACACCTTTGGTTAGAGAAACATAAATTAACTTGAAAAGCACTTCAAAAATCCTTCAAGGCTCCAGCACCATACTAGTAGCCATAGAGGACTGTAAAATATTGGTCAGCCTTAAAATGCTTTGTTATCTTAATGGATACATTCCATCTTGTCCATCTTGTCTTTGGGGTTTGTCCACCTTGAAAATTATCATACAGCATTTATATTCCTTTCCTTTAATTCCACTTTTGTTGGAGATGGTGGAGTCTTCATTAAGAGCCAAACCCTTTGTCTTCTGGCTCCACACATTTTGGTCCCTGTTTCAGTAATGTTGAGTGAGGGACATTCAGGGAATTATTAACAATAGTGTCATGGAATCTGTTGGATTTGCATGACTGGGCATATGCAGTATTCACTGTAACATCTCATCACCAAAGGTTGTATCTGAGATAGTTCAGCACTTGATCATTAGCCAAGATTTGAATGTGCTCGGGGTTCTGGAGCAGGAATTAAACACACGTCCTTGCGAATTATGCCAATGAGTCACAATTGACGAGTATCTTGAATTCATGTTACCTGCCTTACAGCTTTAAGGCAATTATTCCAAGTGTTGTACATTGAAATATACATATATTTTCCTGCTTGTCACCTCCTGCCGATATGAAAAAGGTGATGTTCAGTTAAAGTGTATTGAGCTTCACTTCATACTGAATACTGCATTACTATGACAAGTTGAAAACTTAGAAATGACAATTTCACTGCAGTGCTGAGGTGTCTTCAGCTGCAGAGTTCCAATAATAACACGCACGATGGCCTACTTGCATCTAAAGTGATGAATGACTGACTCAGTTACCTGAAGTTTTCCCCCTTTTACTGAAAATGCATTCCGGATCAGCATAATAATTGGATATTTTGCATTTTTCAGAACTCAAATTACTTAAACAAAACTACAATTGATTTCTGACTGTGTGCAGATACAATTTAAAATCTGAAAATATTTTAAAAAAACACCTGTTAGTTTGCAGAATTGTATCTCCCTTTCTTCCCTCCAGACAATCATACTTCCATTATGCTGGAAAAAAAACACAGATTTTTTGTGCTTTTTATTGCAATTTAAATCTAAGATCAAGCTCCAATTTTGGTAATACCCCATTTGTATTTTTGCTTGGGTTGACCTCCATGAAAGATTGCATATTCAACTATAATTACAAGTTTATAACATTGTTAAAGAATTTAGTTTTTTGCTTTCTTTTTTCTTAATGGTGTTTCTTAGGGTTGATTTATTAGAAGAGGATTTGTCATTTACAGTCCAATAAACTCAAATAACTTTGTCCTATACCACCTATACATTACAATCTTTGAGTGACTCTTGGACAAATAATATAGTTGTATTAATATGCCATTTCTTGTGATTTCACATTACTTGAGCTTAGTTGAAATTATTTAACATTTGATTTCATCTTTTGACTGAATTGAGTTGAATGCTATTACTCCTTTTCAGTCCTTAAAACCTATTGTTTACTCCTTAATGGAGCCATGTTACCACACACAATCATGTAACTAATGGGTAAGATGCATTAAAATTGATTTGCATTGTACTAAACCTATTTATTCCAACTGTTTCACTGTATGTTATTTTTATGGTACATTAAGTTATGTTACGCTACTGTGCTAAATAATGCGGTCATTCAAGGACAAAAGTCTATGAAGCAAGTGAAATTCTCTAAGTTTGCAGCATGACCCAGTTTCACAGGCTGCCTGAGGGGCGGCTGTGATGGGTTGGCCATACTGTTTGATCCTCCTGTTGTTTTGAATGAATGTGATCACCAGGTAGGTCAGTTGCATGCAAAATAAAATTTCGAAGTTTTTTTATGAGTCAATGCAAAATAACAATGAATAAACAATTTCTGATTTTTGCTGTAGTTGGGTCTGCTTAAATATACAGTACATTCCAGTTAATTAGGCCAGCAGTTAATCAGGGGCAACTGCTTATTTGAGACCACTTTTAGAGAACAAAAACTAATCGAGAAAATAGCCAGGATTCCCTTTCGTTTATTTGGGACTCTATGTCTCTTAACTGGGACAGAAGACTGTTGCCTAACAGTTTCTAAGTAGTGTCAGTCATGCTACTTGTGTGGCTGCCAGACACCACACTGTGCTTAAAGTGAACCGTTTTAAAATAGCTTCAATTGCGTGTGCTTGCGTTCATAAAGCAGTGATTTTTGTCACTGCTGGTTGGTGAGAAATAAATAGTAAGACATTTCAGAACTATTTTGTTCACAGTGGTTTCAAGCATAGAGGCTTACAGATGTCTGAAATGGCTTTTAGACATTATGAAACAAACAGTTCTTAAATAGCATCAGTTGTGTGTGCTTGTGCTATATTGTCCATTTGGGCTGATGGATGCAGAATCAAAGAGCAGTGATTTTTGATCATCGTGTTTTTTACTTTGGCTTTTTCAGGAAGGCAATGAAGGTCATCCATTATCTGCACTAAGTGTCTGTGCAGATTTTGTTCAGTTACTGTCAAATAAAAGAACCTGGCAGCAATGAACACTTCCATCAATGCTATTAGGAACCAATAGTTTTATAGTACTGTAGTTGTATTGATAGTGTTCTAACTTGTTCTATATTTCATTTAAATACATAATTTGTTATTCAGTTAAATAGTAGTTTGTCTTTGTTATGCTTTTAAACTACTTCCAAGAAATTTTGGCTAATTTGAGTAGCTGCTTAATTGGGCCAAAATGTACTGGTCCTGGGTGTCCTAATTAACCAAAATCTACTGTATCTGAATTTCTTCACTACACCAACTGAATTTCAATTAGGGTTACTAATGTCTTCCCAATTTTTCTTGGCCTTTTATACCTGAAGTATTTCTGTCAGTATTTTGGTTCCAAGATTTCCCCAGGGGTCCATGCATCTCAATTTGTTGTTGAGGAAAATTTATACTCTCCAGTCTTCTTGTTAATCTTAGTCTGTACATTTTCCTTTTAATCTTGGTGGCACTGGGAAATATGGCAAGGGCAAAGAGTCACAGAAGGCTGAAGGCTAAATTTACAAGGCACAACTGTAACTTGCTACTTCTCAGGATATATCACAATTGTTTCTTTCATGTTATTTCTTGCAGGTGATGGTTCATGATGGACTGGGAGGGTTTCCTGGCCCTTGATGTAGAAGATAACTCTTCTTGGCCAGCTTTTCTATTAGAGATGTCCATGATTGTTTCATGTTATTCTCAGTGCACGAGTGTAAAGGAAAATGAAATAATTGTTACTCTAGATCTGATGCAGCACAAAAACGATAAAGAACACAATAATTATAGAAAAACACAAGAAGTATAAATAAGATAACTAAAGCACATTGATTGTATGTCCATGGTGATCAGCCTTGGGGAAAGTAAGTTTTTTGTGTCCTGGCTTGGATGCTATGTAGCCTCCTCCCTGATGGGAATGGGACTAATAGTCCATGAACAGGGTCGGTGTTACTGATTGTTGATGATGTTGCTGTCCCTTTTCCAGCATCTTTCTCTATATATGTCCTTGATGGTTGATAGGCTGGTGCTGGTGATGAGAATGGGCAATTCTGACTACTCGTTATAGAGCTTTCCTGTCTATTGCAGTGCATTTTCCATTCCAGGCAGTGATGTAGCTTGTGAGGATGCTCTCTATGGAGAATGACGTGAGTATAGATGTGCAGAAAGTAGGGGCATTGGTGAGATTTCCTGATTTTATAGAATGTGTGCCGGGACCTTGAGAGGTTGTGCAAGATGTGCACTCTCATGGTTTTGAAACTGCTGGAGTTTTCCACTGCTGTGCCACCAATATAAAGAGGGGTATGAGTTTCCCTGAAGCTGAAAGCCAGTTTCTTTGTCTTGTTGACTTTAAGGAAGAGGTTATTTGTCTGGCACTAAGCCCCAAGCTCTTCTACCTCCTCTCTACAGGCCATCTCATCATTGTTGGTGATGTGCCCCACCACTGCCGTGTCATTGGCGAGGTTGGCAGTGTGGGTACTCGAGTGTTTGGCTGTGCAGTCACGTATGAGCAGAACGTACAGTAATGGGCGTAGCACACAGCCCCAGGACACCCGTGTTGAGGATGACAGAAAGGGAGGAAAAGTGATACATCCTGACTGTCTGAGATCTGTTGTTTAAAGTACACCACCCAGTTGCACAGTGGTGTATTTAGACCAAGGAGTAGGAATTTGTTCACCTCGGCTTGTAGAACAGAAGTGTTGAATGCCAAGCTGAAATCCAGAAATAGCATTCTGACAGAAATGTCCTTGTTTTCTAGGTGTGTCAGGCCCTAGTACTAAACAGATGCTATGGCATCTGTCGTATTGTGGTTCTGTCAGTAAACGTATTGGTGAGTGTCCGATGCTGCAGGAATGAAGTTTTTGATATGTGCCATTACCAGCTGTTCAAAGCACTTCATTATGATTGGCATCAGTGCCACCAACCAGGCAGTGGTTTAATTCTGAAGGTGCAGAGTTCAGCAATGATGGTGACTGATTTGAAGCATGTCAGGTCAGCACCTTGGACTAATGAAGTCAAGAAGCTGTCCGTGAAGACATCAGTGAGGCATCTTCAAGGAGCGCTGCCTCAGAAAGGTGGCGTCCATCATTAAGGACCCTGTCACCCAGGACATGCCCTCTTCTCATTCACCAGGAAGGAGGTATAGAAGCCTGAAAGCACACACTCAATGATTCAGAAACAGCTTCTTCCTCTCTGCCATCCTATTTCTGAACGAATATTGAACTCATGAACACTACCTCACTACTTTTTATTTCTGTTTTTGCACTGCTTATTTAACATATTTGTTGTAATAAAGTTTTTCTCTATATTATCATGTATCGCATTGTACTGCTGCCACAAGTTAACAGATTTCACAGTATATGCCAGTGATACTAAACCCGATTTTGATTGCTGTCACAGATTGTACCCTGCAATTTGCTCTGATATGCTAAGCAGCTCCATTCATCTTAGCAAGGTGCACACATGACTTTCAGGTGAAATCTGCTCCTGTTGAGCCTGATGTGATTATTTGGACATGATTCCAGTGCATTTTCACAACCTAAAACATCTTTTTTTCTTTTTGTGTAGTTAGTGATTTGGATCTTATGACCCCATTACAGACAAGTTCCCTTTAAAAAGTGAAGCAAGTTTAAGTAATTTTTTGTTTTACTCCCATGATGCTATGTTGCCCTAATCAAAGTCCTGCTGAAAATACATTCTAATCTGTATTATAGTTGTCCTGGTAAGTAAAGTAGCTTAATTTCTTCTGCATTTGTATTTAAATGGTACATCTACTTTCTGATTAGGTTTACATGGATACAAATGAGAAGTGTTAGACAACATCATTGAGTAAATTTCTTATTCATATGCTAATTCAAGTGAAAGTCTCAGTTTGTTTTAAGTAGTTATGTTAACACCTACAGCATAAAGAACCTTGCCATTTATTGCTTTATGTTCAACAAATTCTTGGTAATGGACCAATTTATGTTGTGAGAGACTTTATCATACTAATATACCAACCTGTCAGAAATTTAATGGGTCAACTGCATGAATTCCATTAAATTAAAAACACAATGTATTGTTAGTATTTCTTCTTGTCTTTCCTTCAGTTTTCTGAAGCATTCTTCCAAGCGTATTCACAAACAGGAGAAAATCTACAGATGCTGGAAAGCCAGATGCACACTCAGACACAGACACCTCTTTAGATGGCATTTCCATTTTACGTGCTTTTGTTGCATTTTCACTTTTTTTTTAACTGGACTCAGAGTTTTATGATTTTAAATTATTAGTGCTAGGTATTAAACTGAAAACCTTAAATGCCAAAGTATTCTTGTTTTGGCACTGGATCATGCTTTGTCATTCACATCAAGAGCTCCATTTCTAATTAGTTTCAGTTGGTTGGGCGATACAATAAATTTGCTTGTTTATAATTGGAATAACAGTGGAAGGATGAACAAGACTTCATTGGTAGCAGTAGCTTGTATTGTTCACCCAAGAATATTTCTGATGGTTGTCTGGAAGCATGCTTAAATAAAAAGGCAGATACATTGGAGAAAAGGTGACAAGGAGCTGGTGCTTAACGAGGTGACTTTGTGGGGTGAGGAAGCAAAGGGTTGTGATCAGGTGGAAGATTGCATTGATTATTAAACTTGCTAAAATCGCGTGTTTTCACATAACAGAATTGCCATGGATAGATGTGAAACGTGGGCAAGATTCTGTCTGGGCTCAGAAATGATGGCTTTGCTCTTTCTAATGCAAATGTATCTCATAACCTGGACATTGAAGAGACCTGGAGAGGGATAGAACTGGACATCACAAGTGAACATTTGGAAGACAATAAACATGATGTTGGATGATGGCGCAAAGTAAAGAAGGTGGTCAAATTAAATATTTGAGGGATTTATAAAAGACAGTACATTGGAAGTCGGTCATTAAGCAGAATTGGAATCAATGAAGAACAGCCCAGCTGAACTGAATAATGAAAATGAGCCATTGGAGGAGGTAGCTGGCTGCTTGGTTGTGGAGGTGGGGATAATGCTAGATCAAGCAGAATATAAATTGCAGAATTTGTTTCTGTTGTTTGGGCTGTAGTAGTGGTTTAGATTTTATCAGAGGGAGTGAAACATGGAATTGCCAGAAATTCTTAAACAGAAAAACAGAATTAAGCCATAAACGCTTTGAATTTGTTCCACTCATCAATCAGATTTGGATGATTCTGTGGTGATTGCGACTGTGTCCTCTTGATGACACTGGAGAAGTTGGGTGTGATGGAGAACTTTCTTGGCCAGAAAATCCTGAGGATCTTCCAGAGGCTCGTGATGTGGAATGATGACAGCTCGGCAAGGTCACTCTCTGTCATGAGCCAGCGTTCTGACCCACGTAGACTGATCACAGCTCTGGTACAGCTTCACCTTGGTGTGGACACTGTACTTGGTTGATCCCCATATGTTACTCATTGATCTGAAGATAGGTTGCTGGACAGGTTAGACTTAGCCAGAGAAACACTGAGATCATGACCCTCAATGTTGAGTCACCTCCTTTTGATAAGGCATAAGGCAATGACTTACCCAGCACCGGCTGATTCTTCTACCTGGGCAGCATCATGGTGAGACCAAGGACGACATCCAATGCAGACTCAGCAAAGCTAGAAATGTCTTCAGATCCATGAGCAACCTATGTAGATTATAAAGGTGAATGACACCCAAAATAAATTGTCTATTCATATATCAATAGGAATGCCATCAGTAGTGTGAACATTTACCACCAAGTTCTTGACTGTGGCACAAACTGCACAGTTTCTGCGCAAGGAATTTTAGTGTACACTGAACAACTGAGCATCTTCTATCTTCTGAGGTTGAAAATTCCAGATGTACAGCAGTGTTACTGAAGAACTGCTGTCAGGCCTAAATGGCCAACTTTTTGTGACTGTGCGCCCTGGTTCTGAACCCTCAGGCTAAAGGAAATGCCTCTCATTTGGGACGGCATATTAATATAGCAGTCAGCGCAATGCTTTACAGTGCAGGCAACTTGGATTCAATCCCGGCGCTGTCTGTAAGGAGCTTGTACTTTCTCCCTATGCCCATGTGGGTTTCCTCTGGGTGCTCCGGTTTCCTCCCATTGGTAGTTTAATTGGTTATTGTAAATTGATCTGTGATTAGGCTAGCATTGAAAATGGAGTATTACTGGGTGGCGTGGCTCAGAGGCCCGGAAGGGCCTATTCCGTGCAGTCTCCCAATAAATAAATAAATAAAATGTCTCTTACTGTTATCACTCGAGAGCTGAGTTGGCTGTGATGGAGTCAGGATGGCATTAGACAAGAAAGGAAGGTCTCTTTCCTGAGAGACGAGGTGGCGATTTAGAAATGGAGGCCAACATCTCTTTTTATCATATTCGCACAATATGACTTCATGATTGAAAGAAATTGATCCTAAATGTGGCTTCCGCCTGCTACCAGGGCAGCAGACTACTGAGCCTTGTGTTTTATCTGGGGTTTACACGAGTTCTCTTTCTATATAAAAGTAAGAGAACTTGATGATTCCTTAATAGGGATTGGTTATCTAAATTTCACCCATCCTATAAAGCATTTTTAATTTTCTTCTTAAGCAGTCCCTAGGGTCGAGGATGTCTTGCTTCATTCTGTTTTGGTGAGCTCTGAGACTGCGACGAGATCAGTGTGACGCCTGCAGACTTTTCTACGGATGTACACTGCCTTGTGAAAGTATTCAGCCACCAACCCTTTGTTCACATAAATGAGTATTGCAATCAGGGATTTTGATCAATTTAACTGAGAATTTTTAATTGTCAATCACATGCTCCCTTTTGTCACAGTAAAGCCCAAAAAAAACAACAAAATTTGTAAGCATGAAAAACGAAATATCAGTGGTTCAAAAGAATTCATTCCCCCCCTCCCCCCGCTCAGTATTGCCTAGTTGAACCACCTCTCACAGCTATTACAGTCAGTAGTCTTGTTGGATAAGTCTCTATCAGCTTTGCACAATGTAATTGAGTAAGATTTGCCCATTCCTCCTTGAGAAACTACTCAAGCTCTGCCAGGTTAGTTGGGAGGTAGCAGTGGACAGCAAATCTTGAGGGTTTGCCAGAGGTGTTCAATTGAGTTGAGGTCAGGACTCCTGGCAACTCAAGAACATCAATTTGTTCATCTGAAGCCACTCCATAGTCGCTCTGGCAGTGTGTTTTGGGTCGTTGTCCTTCTGAAACACTCACTTTCTTCACAGTTTAAGCTTTCTGGTAGAGGCTAGCATTTTTTCGCCCAAGATATGTGAATTCAGCAGCATTCAACTTCCCATCAAACCTGACTAGACTTCCAGTCCTTGCCGCTGAAAAGCATCCCCATAGCATGTTGCAGTAGGTTATGGCAGGGATGGTGTTACCTGGCTGATGTACACGTACTGCTTAGCTTTGAGGCCAAAATATTCAACTTTAGTCCTATCTGACCAAACCACAAGAACTTCTTTCACCCCTTCACAGTATATTCTAAGTGATGCTTTGTGCAAGTCTTTATGGGCAAGGATATATATACTTTTTAGTGATATATATGAGTTGTTGAGGATGTTATCCTTTTCCTATGAGGCACAGAGAAAGCCTTTGAATGTTTTTTTTCTGGTTATCTCATTTGATGATCAAGTTCAGAATAGTTTCGCAAGACAGAACGGCAATGAAGGAAAGAGTGGATCCAGTGGAGGAAAGCTAGGCGCATCTGTGAGAGAGAAAGAGATGGTACAGAAGGTAACGTACGTACCTGCAATCCTGGTTGGGGCTGAACTGGGAAGCCTGGAAATGGTGCCGGAAGCCGGTAGGCAGAATAACTTGTCTGGTATCTGACACGTAAACGAAGAACTGCCTCCACTTTGGAGTCAATTGTACGTAGTTGGGGCTGGTATGCTGGAAGTTTGTCATATGCCCATGGAGCTGGCTGCATTTGCAACTTTCTGCAGTGTTTTCCAATCCTGTGTAGTGGCTCTTCATACTAGATGATGATGTAACTAGTTAGAATGCTCTCCATGGTACATCTGTAGAAATCTATGAGAGTCTTCAGTAATATACCAAGTCTCCTCAAGCTCCTAATGAAATATACTCACTGATGTGTCGCCTTTATAATTGTATCAATATATTGTGTTCAGGATAGATATTCAGAGATACTGTCGCTCAGGAACTTGGAACTACTCACCATTTCCTCTGCTGATCCCTTGCTAAGGACCAGTGTGTGTTTGCTCAACTTCCTCTTCCTGAAGTCCAACTAACTTGCCATTGAAAAATTGAAGTGTACATCTTGATATTACAAGCCGATTCACTACAATGAAAAGTTGGCCGTTCTCTGTTCATGAGATACATGGAACTGAAATACTCATAATGCACTTAGCCCAGTGGTTTTAATTTATGAAACTTCACTTAACAAAATGATTTTCTGAAGGGAATCTCTTTTGCAAATTGAGAAATGGCTGTACCCAGTTACACTTTACTTCAGAGAAGCTTGAGATGTTTGGATAGCAATATTTTAATTTTCAAGGCAAATAGTGGCCAATTTCATTTATAGTTTCAAGTTCACTTTTATAATATAGCATAGTCGGCAATGTTGAGGCCTTTTTCTGCTCTGCCTATATATTATGAGCTTCTAAATTTTACTTTGTTTCTGGCTTCTACCATGAAAATTTCTGAAATATAGATTCAAAAACATATATTCATTGTTCCCAGATACTGTACTTTATCTGCAAGACAAAATACAGTACAATCATGAAATTTCATTTGTGAAACGTATCAATAGAATTTTTTAAAAAAAGATAACAGATGAAGCAACACACACAAACTCACAACACACAAAGGTGGCATCGATGGAGAAGAGTAAGCAGCCCTAAGAAGGGTCTTGGCCTGAAATGTCGACTGTTGACTCTTTTCCATCAATGCCACCTGACCTGCTGAGTTCCTCCAGCATTTTGTGTGTGCTGCATTGGATTTCCAGTATCTGCAGGTTTTCTGGCATTGAAGATGAAAAATGACTCCCTTTTCATCAGGGGTTCCCAACCTGGGGTCCACAGTCCCCTTGGTTAATGGGAAGGCTCCATGACACAAAAAGATGGGGAAACCCTGCTTTACAGCAAGGAAATGCTATTGCTGCAACATTCATGGAAAATGATGGTAAAGCAATTGTGTCCACCTTCTGTCACTGTTACTTCCTGGCAGAGGCTTATACTGTACGGTAATCAATTTCAATAAATGGCAGATCCAAAAGTTGCTATTCAGTCCACATTGGTCAGCAGTATTGAAACAGTCAGACAGAATTGTACATAATTTAGTAACAGATGTTTAAGAAGTTCTCCAGTGTAGTTAACGTGGACGGAGATGCTGTTGAGTAGCTTACCACCAATAGTTTTATTTGTGCACCCATCACAGCAAGCTTAGTAGAGCTTGAGTTGTTGATTGCTATTGAACCCAGTAGTCTCATGGAAGAGTGGGAATAATTGGTCAACACAGCCTATTTGGAGCCTGGGTTTGGAAGCTAGGAGTCAGCTGGGATGTGGAATATTTATGGGGCTGGCAGAGGGGAGTGTTGTAGGATGCTTAAGGAATGTAGGTGTCCAATAAATTCTTACACGAGGGAATCTGCAGAAGCGGGAAATTCAAGCACACGCACAAAATGCTGGTGGAACACAGCAGGTCAAGCAGCATCTATAGGAAGAAGTACAGTTGACGTTGCGGGCCGAGACCCTTCTAAATTCTTAGTGGGTTGTTGACTGGTACTTGTTCCAGGAGGTCAGTTTTGAATATTAGCACTGCAGCATAGATAGCTATTCAGTATAAGCCTGGTGCCTCTGGGAGTGAACAAGTACAGTTGGTTCTCCAGAACAGTGTGACCTATTTTCCTCAGAAATTTGCATGGAACATGATGCCATACCATTTGTAACTGACATGGAGATATGTTATCTTCACGAGAGATTTGAACTAGTCAGTGCCCGGTCCAATTGTTGGAGTGGCATAATTCAAACCTGGAATGGTTGCAGTCATGGTCCAATCTGAAACTGAATACTTTTCTCAGGGGCACAGTGCCAAGAAAAGCAGCATCACCTAATTAAAGTTTGAATAAAAGATATTAATATATTGCAATAAATATCTGCTGTTGAAAAAGTAAATAGAGCTGATCACTGATTTATAATTAATGATTTTCAATTAATGTTTTAATCAAGTCAATTCAAGTTTATTGACATTTAACTATATTCATATATATATATAAAACATGTATGTAAACGAGACAATGTTTCTCTGAAATGGGGTGTAAGGCACAGCAGTTCACACAATAACTTACGAAGGTAAGGATGAAATCTACAGATGAATTACACAAACTAAAGTGCATAAATTACAGAACAGATTAAGATTGTTAAAGGACCCATTTATTTAAGGTCCATTTTTTTCATTGTTCTTTCCAATTGCTTTCTCAATCTGATTGTATTTAATAATAATATAATACTATTAATATGAGATGTATGAAGTTCTAATCCATATTATGTTTTATTGAAACCAATGAATCTACACACAATGTATTATTTATTTAAGTTTATTAAGCATGGGATTTTAGGGTTGTTTTATTGGCAGATGAATGTAAGAATATTAACACTGGTTTATTGGTATTAGGGGAGGATTGTTGTATTTCCAGTGTGAAGATGAAGCAGATTTATGAAGTTGCAGCTAAATGTATATAGCTAGTTATATCAATTGGAAACTATTTAATTCTAGGTGATTCTTAATACAGTAGATGTGGCACTGTTACAAAAAACTTCAAGTCCTCTGACCTAATTTAGACTTGCTGAATAATGGTGTGGAGGTTAAATATCACAAAGGACTGGATGAGAATTTGGGTCAATGAATGAGCTCACTGTGAATTGTGATTTTTCTTTGCTCAATGGATGTCAAGAAGGAAACCTACTTAAGAGTTCTGGAATATTTTCTCACAATTTAACATTCATGTATACCACTTAATCAAAAATGCAAATTTAAATATAGTAGCAGTAACATCAATAATAATAATAATAATAATAATATAATATGGGATTTGTGGACCTGAGTTATAGGTTAGGACTTCATTCTCTAGAGCCTAGGTGAGTGAGGGGAGATTTGATAGAGGTATATAAAATTATGAGCAGTATGAATAGAGTAAATCCAAGCAGGCTATTTCCACTGAGGTTGGGTGAGACTAGAACTAAAAGTCATGGATTAAGGGTGAAAGGTGAAATGTTTAAGACGAACGTGAGAGGGAACTTCATCCAGAGGTGGTGAGAGTGGAATGAGCTACCAGCAGAAAAGGTGGATGCAGGTTTGATTTCAACGTTTAAGAGAAGTTTGGATCGGAGGGGTATGGAGGGCTCTGGTCTGGGTGTAGGTTGATGGGATTAGGCAGAAAATGAGTTTTGCATGGACCGGATGAGCCAACGAGCCTGTTTCTGTATTGTAGTGTTTTATGACTAAATATGAATGTTTAATTGGGTTATATTAAACTGTGACTGAACAGAGACCAAGTGTCATAACAATATTAGAGAAGGAAATATCAAGGGCTTCATTTGATAGCTGTAATTTCCAGGTTACTTTTATTAAAAATGAAAATGAAATTTTAAATGATGATCTACAAATCCAATGTATAAGTGGCAATGAAGATGTAATTAGTAAATTCTTTGAATAGTTGATCAAATTTGCTTGCACTGCACCAAGCAAAAATAGTCAGTTGACTGACGAAGTATTGTGGAATGCTACTGAAATGGACCATGGAATTGAGAGTTACTTTGTACTCAGTTAATTCTAAACTATTAGTCACTTACCACACTATTAACCACTTAGAAGGAGATTGAAAAGTCATCTGTCTCTGATGTAAGCCAGGGACATTTGCACAATGGGAAGTATGCTGCTGTGCCTATTGTATTTAGTTGTCTATTGTACATAGCCTAGAAATTTGTTTTTGTTCCGGTAAGTTTGTAGATACTGAACCCTTTCCTTTATTTTCCTCCCAAGAGTTAGTACCTTGACAGAAATTGATATAGGTTCTATGTATAGCTTAAACTTGGGATCAGAATGCTTCATACAGCACTAGCATATGTGACCTTGGCAGAACTGTTATCCATTATTCTGACAGGCACGAAATTAAGTATTTTTGTCAAATTTCTAACAAATGTAAGTTCTAAATTAAGTTTATATTGTCTCTTGATTGCTGGGGAGAAAGTCAAGATGGCACTGGCAAGACCTAATTATCTTTTAGAATGCTGCCACAGCAATATTAGAAGTGGAGCCTTAACTTACCAATATATTTCATTAGGATAAGTCCAGATGCCATAAAATAGGTTATTAATCTGGAGTGTGCATTCCAAGTGCTTTAGCTGAATAATTTTTTGTGTATTCATTAATCATGTATGAGAAACATCATACATTGGAATCAAGTGGCTAGAGAGATGGAGAAATATTGAAAATTTAAGTTCTATTTTCCTGTATACTTCAATGTAGTGATGCAGCTTTTCTCTCACTGGAATTAAACCTTCCAGTTAGCTTCATCTATATGTCAGTCTGCCACTAATATCATAAAAGGGTGCCACGGTAGCATAGTAATTAGCGCGACGCTATTAAAGCTCATGGGTTTGGAATTCGGAGTTCAATTCTGGCACTGTCTGCTAGGAGTTTGTGCATTCTCCCCATGAGCATGTGTGTTTTCTCCAGAGCTCCGGTTTTCACCCACTGCTCAAAGACGTACCACCTGATAGGCTAATCAAATAGTTAGGTTGCTGGGAAGCGCACTTCCTTGGGCCAAGAGGGCCAGTTCTGTGTTCTATCTCTAAATAAATAAACACCTTCAATGATTAACAACCTTTTTTATGAAGCAATTGTGACCAGAAGTTGTGCAGCTTTGGGGAATATCTCCGAGATAAGTTAACCAGAGTTATTTTTTCACCCTTGATGAAGGGTTTCGGCCTGAAACGTCGTTATTACCTCCTCCCATAGATGCTGTCTGGCCTGCTGAGTTCTGCCAGCATTTTGTGTTTTTTTATTAGAGTTATTTTTTGTTTTTTTTTTGCTGTATTTCATGAGAGAGGGAATTTATGTTAGTGCTTTATGTGTTTCTGTATAATATAAAAAAGAAAATGCCATTCAATCTAGCAGATTTAGCATACTAGATACAAAATTGAAGCTGAAGGCTGAATATAATTTTCCCCCATAGCAGGGGGCGGTGATCAATCAGAGGGAAAGTAATTGCTTGGGAGATGGATATTGAACTGCAAATAGATCAGAACACTCCCTCAATAGTTTGAAGTTCGGCTGGTGTGAAATAATTTACTATTGGTTGCAGATAGCGGTGAAAATCTGTCCACAATTTTAGTGGTGGGCTGCTCTGAACTAACCTTCATCACTGCTATGGGGGTATTGTAAGAGCTGACTAGCTCAACCTCCAGATCATTTGTGTGCTTTTAATATCACATGGAGTTAAACAAATTTAATGGATATATTAGTATTCATGATGTGAACAACACCAAAAGGAAGACAAATAGAACCATCCACTTGACATTGTTGGCTGAAGATGCTTGCAAACATTTCAGCATTTATTTTGCATTCTGCATTGATCTGAATCACAATTAACAATGGGGATCTTTTTGGAGACAGTTCCCCCTGCTTTTCCCGATGAACTATGGTCGTGAGGTTTGATGGACTGAGAACAATGTCCTGCGTTCTGGGTGCTATCTCCATTTCAGACAGGCTTCATAACATAATTACACATCAAGATACTTCATCAGCTGTGAAGTGTTTTCAATATCCTAGTATTGTGAAAGGTATCATGGAAATGTCAGTTATTTTCTTCTCTTAGTTCAAGTCTGATTTCATTTATCCTGACCACCTTGAATGTTTCATTCCAAAATTCATCTCTTGAATATATTAATAATACAAGAGAAATTCTCAAGTTTAATCACTGTATAGTGTACACTAATGGAGGGTTTTGAATCAGTTCTATCAAATTATTAGACATAAGCGATGGGATCATCTTTGGGCCAAGTGGCCTATCAGGTCTGCTCTGCCATTCCATCAGGGCTGATGTATTATCCCTCTCAACATTGTTCTTCTGCCTGTAACCTTTGACGCACTGACTAATTAAGAGCCTATCAACATCTGTTTTGAATATACTCAATGACTTGGCCTCCACAGCCACCTGTGGCAAGAACTTCCACAGATTCACCACCTTCTAGCAAAGGAACATCCTCCTCATCTCCGTTCCGAAGGGATGTGCTTGTGTTCTGAAGCTATACCTTGTTGTCCTATACTCGCCCACTATAAAGAATATCTACTGCACATCCACTCTGTCTAGGCCTTTCAATATTCAGTAGATTTCAATGCAATTTCCATTCTCCCCCCACCCCCCATTCTCCTAAACTCCAGTGAGTACAAGTGAACAGCTATCAAATGCTCCTCATATTCTGGGTTTATTCTTGTAAACTTCTTTTGAATGAGAGTGACCCATCAAATGAAAGGGTTAATGTATGTGTTCATAAAGGGTACAGTGCATTGGTTGGGTTGGGTATATTTTGGGGGCAACTTCTCTTAACTTTGTAGCTATAGTATATATCAAGTGTGCTGCACAAGTGCCTCAGCTTTACAATCACACAAAAATCTGTTAACATTACTTTTTCTATAGCCAGTAACATAATCTCTGTCAACTGAATTACTTTGATTCACACAAGTAAATTGCTATTCTGAACTGCAGAGAACTGTAGGCCTTTGGTTAGGATGATTAAAAATTACAGTCCTTTGTAATGTCTTTAAATCAAACAGCACTTTAGAGGATGTACTCCTTTTCCTTTGAGGATGAAACAGTTATTGCACAGATGAATGCACTTAATTGTAATACTTGTAAGGAAAATATAGGGATAAAATTACTATTTTGTTAAGCATGGCTTGTGTTTCAAAATTCTGAATATTTTGGTGGTTAAATATTGAGGATAAAAGATAGCTCCAAGAGGAGCAGGCAATTATTTCCTTATTAAGAAATACTCATTTTGCCTTTAGGTTTTACGACACCCACAATTGTATAAAATTAATAAAAATAGATTTTCACTTCCGTGCTTCACAGAAATCTACATTTTTACCTGCTTACTCAGCAGAGAGGATTATAATCCTCTCCTGATTCTGTATATCATATGTAAATTTTCTAATTTGCAATATTGCTCTGAATAAACACCTTGAGAGAAGAAGCTTGCAGCAACACACTAAGCTTGAGGAAACATCTTATTTTTCATATAATAATTTTTTAATTATAGGCTGTAAGTATAGTTAGCAAGGGCAGTATTTAATAGCCATTTCTGACTGCTCCTATGAAGATGGAGGTGAACCACATTCTTGAACCACTACAATCAAAGTGGTTAAGGGTCAGGCAAGAGGTCCAATATGTTGGCTGGGCAATAGTTAATTAATTAATAATAATTCCTGTTTTTCTTGTAATTGGCTAGGTGAACATGGAGGTTGCAGACAACTTGTGCACTTACAAGCTGACTTCTGCTACGTAGTAAAAAAATTGCATATTTCAGTATTTATTCTGGAAATAGGGAAGTGCATTCAGAATCTAAAAGAATCAGACTTACATGTAGTTACTATTTTACTTGGTGCTAGATGTAGCTACTATAAAACTTCAGAAAAATTTACTCTTTTTTAATTTCAATTTAGGAGATGTCTTATCAGCAGGGACTAACTACGAACTCCAGACTCCAGTCCATATTGAGAGCGGTCACTAATGCATCAGGTTCCTGTCATTTAGGGAACATTTGAATGAATATGTCATCAAGAAGCCCTGATAAAACAGGAGTCAATGAACATTGGTGGAGGTGGG
Source organism: Hypanus sabinus (assembly GCF_030144855.1). Lineage (NCBI taxonomy): Eukaryota > Metazoa > Chordata > Chondrichthyes > Myliobatiformes > Dasyatidae > Hypanus > Hypanus sabinus. Next base: position 45,136,658 of record NC_082727.1, read on the forward strand.
GAGGGGTTGTGAGGAATTCAATTGACTGCTTCAATTATTTGAACAGAGGAAGATGGTTTTGGCTGTTGGGGATTAGCCAGCTCAATGGCACAATGCAGTGATTCCTCAGGGCAGTAACTAAATCCCAGCCAGCTTCAGATTATTCACCATGACTGACCTTGCGTCTTAGTGTCAGAAGCAGGGATGTTTGCGGGCAATTGCACCATATTCAATTCCACTCATAATCGTTTAGGAAGTAAAGCAACCGTGCTGCATACAGCAAGACCTAGAGAGCATTTAAGAATGAGTTGATAAATGGAAATTAACATTCTTAGCAGGCAATGGACATTTCCAACAAGTGACATGTCCACCCTTTGCATTTAATGTCAATGGACTCACTGTATCATCTGTTTTCAATACTTGCTACAATTGACCTGAAACCTAACTTACTCATTTATAATAAATATTCTGGTATAATGATAAGTCGGGGCTTGGTATCTTGCACTAGGTGATCTACCTCCTATTACACCCAAAACAAGCACAAGTTGGGAGTATGATGGACTCCGTTTACTTGCCTGTATGCATCCAGTTCCAGCAAGAGGCAGGACGCTCAGCAGTGCACAGGACAAAAGAGCTCTCTTATTGGGGGCGCATTCACCGACCAAAACATTTATTCCTTCCACCACAAGTGAATTATAGTTGCAGTGTGTACAATCTGCAACAGTTCAGTTACTCTCCTAGGCCTTTCTCCAGCTTGCCTTCTCTGACAGCACGGACAAGTCCATGAACTCCACTATCCGCACGCTAAGCTCTTGAACTGGAAAGATATTATTTACCATTATCTTCTCAAGAGAATTTAGCGATCACCTGCAAATGTTTGACACACGATGAAATATCCTGAAAAAGGGACATTAAAAACAAAAATGTTAACCTGGACAATGTATAAAAGCGGAAGCAGAAATGTAACCAGATTTGTGTGAACTGATGAAGGCTGACTATGGTTAACTGTAAAATGAAGATCGGATGAGGGAGGAAGTTTTTATGGCAAATATTAGAGGTTCTAATTTATTAAGCTCAGAAAAAGATATTTTCCCTTGTCAGATGGGAGAAATGTTTCTTTAAAAAAGTTCTAATTAACTTTAAAACTGATCTCAGCCAGTAAGTGTTATTTGGAGTACTCACTACTTAGATACAGAACAGGGAATAGATGCTAGTCTTAAAGATGCTAAGTTAATGGCTTTTATTGCCAAGAGCCCTTTTAAAATATGCATGCACCCTCGAAACCTGTAAATGAGATCCTGCTCAGCCGGTTTAGTTTTTAATAGAAACCTGGGCATCCCACTCATGAGGGAAAAGTGTCTGCTGAATTTATGAAGTCTGCCATGGTTTGGTCACAGTTTGTGCTTCCATGACACACTCTGAGGGCTCAAATTCACAAGATGTACCTGTGAAAAGAGGTCACAAGCTATGCCTGTTATCAACAGGAGTTGAATTAGTGTAAAAATTCCTCATGGCATTCAGTTCAGTGTGTTGCAGTAGATGAATAATTATCTGTACCCATTGCTTGTGAGATTTCTGGGGTAAGATTGTTGGACACTGTATGACCACAGATCCATGATCAGCAGAAATATCATTGATGTTTATAATCCTATTATTCAAGTTTGTGCTTCACTTGATGTTCTTGACCAGTTTCAACATGGGTGATAAGGTTAAGAGAGAAGGTTGGAGATTCACAGGTATTGTTGCCAAGTCATCCAGGGATACCTGTTAAAGGAATGCAGCAACACCACAGCTGGGATTGGCAAGATGGAGCATTAGGTCAGTGAAAGGATATTTGGCCAAACTAGCATGTATTGCAAATGACAGCATAAATGCCAGATTTCAGATAAGTCAGGGTAGTCACAGTAGAGGGTGGGGGTGAATTAGCTGCACGGATATTTCATGAATGAGGACAAAGTCATATGAGTAGAATCAACTGTCACCAACACCTTCCAGCTAACTAATATCCTTATTCCTTCCAGAAGGAAATTCTATAAAAGGGAACTATTGTTTGGACAAACAGATGTTAACTTTACAAACTTTGGAAGGTGCAATGTAAATAAAGTGAAAGGGTTTGTGAGGGGTCTGATAATGCTACAGCAAGAATATTAATGATTTTGTGAAACCTTATCTCCACTGGAACCAGGACATATCATGGAAGTCTAGCTTTAGCTCCTAGTTATTTTTGCAACAAGATGGAAAAATAAGGCAGGGTACCTCTCTATAGTTACATGTCAATTCCGGTGTAGCGGAGTTAGAAGAAGAATCCTGCTTTTTCACGCTAAGTCCACTGCTTGCATTGAAGTCATATTGGATTAAAGTGCAGAAAGTAATCTGAATTAACACAGTACTGTACTACATCTGGTTTTAAACACAGTTTACAGAATGACACTAAAATTGGTGCAGGGATGTTAATTTATTTTTGAATTCCTGGGTGTCAAGATCTCTGAGTATCTAACCTGATCCCAACATATCGATGCAGTCATAAAGAAGGCAAGACAGCGACTGTACTTCATCAGGAATTTGAAGAGATTTGGCATGTCAACAAATACACTCAAAAACTTCTATAGATATCTTGTGGAGAGCATTCTGACAGGCTTCATCACTGTCTGGTATTGGGGGGGAGGGAGGGCTACTGCACAGGACTGAAAGAAGTTGCAGAGGGTTGTAAATTTAGTCAGCTCCATCTTGGGTACTAGCTTACTAAGTGTCCAGGACACCTTCAAGGAGCAGCGTCTCAAAAAGGCAGTGTCCATTATTAAGGACCTCCAGCACCCAAGGCATGCCCTTTTCTCACTGTTGCTATTGGGTAGGAGATACAGAAGCTTGAAGGCACACACTCAGTGATTCAGGAACAACTTCTTTCCTCTGCCACCCGATTCCTAAATGGACATTGAACCCTTGAATACTACCTTACTTTTTAAATATCTATTATTTCTATTTTTTGCATTATTTTTAATCTATTCAATATACTATACTGTAATTGATTTATTTAGTTCTTAGTTTTTTTCTTCTATGTATTGCATTGAACTATTGCTGCTGAGTTCACAAATTTCATGACAGATGCCGGTGATAGTAAACCTGATTCTGATTCAATATACATTTCCAGCAGTTACTGATATTACCCAAAAACTGTAGACTAATATAGACAGGTGCCATGTCAAAAGTGTGGATTGGATGTAAAGATCTCATGTGAAGCAATTGGTGATCATACAATCTCTTTACACCAAACAAGCATACATTGATTTTGAAGTCAGTGTATCAATTTAAGTTTTGCACCTGTGGCTGCAAATAAATGCCTGGATGTTGTATTACCACCACCAAAAAAATTAACATATCAATATTGAGTTTAGGAGTAGCCCATTCAGATTTTCAACCTGCTTCACAATTCAGTAGGATTATGGATGACTATTCAAATTCAGATGCCTGTCTCTGGCTTTCGCTCAATGTCCCTTTATGTCTTTAGCACAAAATATTATATCCAACTCCTTAAATACATGAAATGATTTGGCTTTTTTACTGTTTTGCTGAAGAATTTTTTTCTTATGTCAATCCAACATAGCGTACTCTTGATTTTTTAATTATCATGATGTAATCCTGGGCATCCTAATGTTGGAAACATACTCTCTGCTTCAAACTTGTCCAGTTCTGCTAGAATTTTTATAGCTTTCTATGAGATCCCTTTTTTTTTGATATATAAGACATAGTTAGTTGCACGTAGCCCACTTGGTGAAATTCCTTGCAGTTATTCCTCGTATCTAAAATACAAGCCACTAGCAAATGCCAAACTTCATATCTCTTTCCATTGTACATCTATTTTGGTCACAGGATGTGATGTAACCCCAGCATGATGTGAAATTCTCTTTGTCTTCCAAATGGTAGAATCTAAATTTATTTAATTCTGTACTGCTCTCATTAAATCACATCACTTAAGTCTGCAGATTTTTGGCTGAATTTATTTAGAAAGGCCACAGTTGGCACATGCCTTTATTAGAGAGTACTTCAAATGTGTGACCTTTTTTCCTTTTGTTTCAAATTGTGATGGTTGTCTGGGTAACAGCATTTCACCTGATTTCTCCTTCCAAGACTGACTTGGAAGGATTGTCCTTTATGTGAACAGGGCTGTCAAATGTCTGCTATGGTACATGAAAGGCAGGATATATGTACAAGTTTAAGCTAATTCAGGCACTTTTACCTAATCCTCAATACCAATGTTCTTGTACTTATGTTTGTCATTATATTGTTACCACTCAACTCAAAGTCAAAATATAATATAACTTCCCCAAAGCATTGTTATATTCTCACTGTGAAAATCATCTTTGTTCTCAGCCTCTGAAATGTTTTGTCGTGTTGCTGAAGGATCAGAAGAAAAAAGCTTGATATTGTCTGCATCTGTACTCCGTGCCTGCATTCTTCATCTCTGAAGACATCTTCTACAAAATGACAAATGCAATGTGTGCTTTGCAAATTAGTACTTGGTGCAATGCAAGCTATAGCTAGATCATGGCCTGCAATGGAAGTACCTTCAAACAGCAACAAATGGCACTTGCGGGAAAGCAAATAAAACAAAAAAAAATGTTTGATGTTCTCAGAAAGCCAGGAAGCTTTGCTGGAAAGAGAGAAACAATATTAATCTTTCAGGTCAGTAATCTGATGAAAGACCATCAATCTAAAACATCCCCGTTATCAACAATGCTGCCTGAAATGTAAACAATCTTATTCCAGACCACCAAAGTGATCGACTCTTAACTGCCTCCTTAGCTCTGGCGCGATTAGTGGTGGACAATAAATAATGGTGTTACCGGTGACATCTGCATTCAATGAATGAAAACAGCATGATTACTCGGTTTCTTTAATTGCCTCAACATTCTCAAATATTTGCAGCACAGTATCTCAGGCTCCTCCTATTCCTTGTCCGCTTGCCGTTCCTGAACTTGTATATTTATGACAGCTCTTGGATAACTGCAGATACTTGCTCCTACTGCTGCACTGTCACTGTTGCTGCTATGATCACCTAGATGCTGTCAAATAACTTGGCCAACATTTGGCTGCTTAGGAGAGAGAATTACCTCCCAACTAATTGCAATGCTGAGGCTTTTGTATTTGATTGCTGCAAAATCTTAATAAAAATCCATTCATCCTGCATCCATCCATGACATTCTTTGAACGTCAGGATGACTTCGACAAAAACATCTTCATTTCATTGGCATGGCCACCTGAACCACATTTCTAGTATTTTTAGAAATTCTTCAGCATTGGTAATGCCATACAGCAGGCCAATGCAATGGTTGTGCAGGTCAAGATGGTACTCGGGTCTTGCATGTTTAACATCCACAAAAAGGCCTTTTACCCGGTTTCTGTGGGAGATGTAGGTTGGGTGCAAATTGTTGGGTTGTGGCAAGTGTGGGATTGGGAGATGAAGACATTGTTGCAATATACTGAGGACTAAAAAGGGGAGGGTGAGAGATGATCAAAAAGAACAAAGGAAATGTTTGTCGAAGTATAGAGCCCAAGCAAGACTGAATGATACAAGTGAAAATAGTTTCCAGTGAGAGAAGGTGGTGAAGGTTTGTTAATTGCAGCTAGTCCATCTGAAAGAGATGCAACTAAACAAAGCCGACTGAGGGCTGTGGAGAGACCAAGAAACAAAACACAAAGCTATTGATGGATATCTGAAATAAAAGAGAATGCTGGAAATATTCACCAACCCGTGTAGGATCTGTGGAGAGATTGATGACAAATTCTGATTACTGGATTTGTTGAGCACTGTTGAATATTGAGGCCTGAATTAGAAGGTGAAATGTTCTTCTTTAAGCTTACATTGAGCTTTGATCCCCAAAACAGATCAGAGTGCCTGTGGACCACTGGAATCCAGTCACCCTTGAGGATTGGATAGAGGTGCTCTGTAGAGCAATCGGCCAGTATGCAATTGTCTTTCTTCAGTGTAGAGGAGTAAGGAGAGCGGCTGTTGGTGGAGAAGGAGGAGTAAAGCAGGGGATAATAGAGGGAATGATCCTGTTGAAATGCTGAAAGGGAAGAGAATAGAGAACACATCCTGCTGAAGGTCTCAGCCATCCATAGATGCTGCCTGACCTGCTGAGTTTCTCCAACATTCTGTATTTACAGCATATGCAGTCTCTTGTGTTTAAGAGAATGGAGGTGATGTGTCAGATAGTGGCTGCATGTTGAATGACGTTGAAATGATGGGCAATGATCCTGGATGCAGGTGGAGTGAAAGATGAGGACAAGGTGCATCTCTCCTTTCACTATGAGAGAGGAGGGTGAGACCAGAGTGTGTCTAAAGAAAGAGTTGTGTTTTGAGTGCCCCTATATATACTGATATGAACAGCATTATCAATAAAGTGTAAACCTAATCTTGTTCAGGATACCAGAGAAACTTGTCTACGTTACTTTGAAATGGCATCATTGGATCTTTTGTTGTCCATGTGAGAGAGCAGAGCTGGCATTCAACTAACATGCCAGACTACAAATCAGGGGCTGTCAATTAAACGTGAAGTCATAACTACTTCTCACAGAGGGTAGTCAATTTCTACCCTGAGGGTCATGGAGTCTAGATCTTTGTGGTATTTGAAGAGAGAGTTAGAGCATAGTATGTATAGGTACAATGGTTGGCATGGATATGGTGGGCTGCGGGCCTTATTTCTGTGCTGCATGACAGTATGACTTTATGACCATCATATTTTGGAAGATAAGTGAATAGAGAACAATGGGGATCTGAGGAGAGGAGTCCTGAGGCAGTCTAACCTTGACTGTATTTGAATGAGGGACTAATTCCTCATTGCTGAATCTGGCTTCTATTCAATGAAGAAGCAATCACTAACTGTGCAGCATTCCCAGAGTACTACTTGTGATTGTGGGTTTAGAATTTCATGCCCACATCTCAAGAGTGGGACTTAAGCCAAGAACCTTTTGACTTGGAGGTGAGAGAGTTGCCAGCTGAGCCACAGAGAGAGTAGTAAATTGGACTGAGGGTACTGCAGCCTTTTGGAAATCACGATCAGTGCTATTTCTAGCTCTGTTGTAATGCAACTTTTGATCTAACAGAACCAAAAATAGTTGTACAGAACATTGCTGATAGAGCTATATAGTTGTAACTGTTTTATATTCATGGATGAGTCAGGGAGAGCACTTTATATTCATAAAATAAAAAGAGCTGGTTATGTCCTGCTATATCAAATCATATGGACAACACTCTGGGCTCATCGCCAACATTTGAATTCTATGCAAGAGTGACAGTAATCACAACTGTGGAACTTCCCTGATTATTACACCTGTCTTTTGCATTGTATTAACTGATAGCCCAACAGCTTACTGTTTAGTGCATCTCCTGCTATAGGCCTCTTGTTGCATGCTCTGTTCTCATGGAAATTGGTCTTGTATGCAGGCAAGTATTTTAAAAGAAGTATTTTAACTTGTACGTATTTTACAATAACATACACAAAAACATATATGTTGGATGTAGATATGCCGGTGTGCAACCCAAGTATTGTTAGTTTTATGCTTATGCGTGCCTGCTTAGGGGCTCTGACCTTCCCATCCCATGGTAGTCCTATCCTACCAGCTTCCTTTAACCTTGGACTTGTTCAGTTTGTCATGCCTTTTCCTGAAGCCTGGAGCTGAACATGCTTTTAGACCACTGTATCCTTTGGCAATCTTCTATATGATCCATACTGCCACCAGTCTTTGTTATATGCAAACTTACTGACGTCATCCATCACTCATATATCACGAACAGCAGAGGACCCAGTATGAATCCCTGCAAATCACCAATGCTCACAGACTTCTAACCAGAAAAAGTTCCTTCAATTACTATCCTCTCTCTTATAGGGGAAGTCCATTTTGAATCTAAACAGCCCAATCACTGTGGATCCCATGCTTTTTAATCTTCTGAATAAACCTACCATGAATGGTCAAATGCCTTACTAGAATCCAGCTAGACAACATCCATTGCTGTAGCATCATTGATCACCTTTGAAACCTCCTTGAAAACTTCAATCAACTTGGTAAGGCATGACTTGCCACACAAAATCATGCTCACTATTCATAAGTAGACCATACTTTTCCTAATGCCCAGATGTCCTATCTGTAAGAATCTTCTTCAATAGCTCCTCTACCACTCCCGTCTATGATTTCCAGAATTATCCCTACAAAAGAACATTAGCTACTCTCTAGTCCTCTCGGACCTAGCCTATGACTAGACAGGACAGAAACATCTTGGTTAGAGCCCAAGCAATCACATATCCTACCTCCCTCTAAAGCTGGGGTACTTCAATAGTCCAAACACCATTTTGTTTATCCCAAAATTCCCTAGCATATTAACATGTTCAACTTAATATCCTCTATAAAAACCTTCTTGAAGAAATACTAACGTAAGGTTCTCATTTAGAGACTAAATGCATCCTTTGCCTGCAAGCACACATTTTTATCCTTTTATCCTTGGGAGATCCTCTCCCTAAAGCTCGACTTACTCTTGTTGTACAGTATTTATATAATGCCTTGGGATTCTCTTTAATCTTAGTATTGGCCAAGAACATTTTATGGCTTCTCTTGGCTCTCCTCATTCCCTTTCTGAGTTATTTAACATCTTTATATTCCTCCGGGGCCCTGTTAAATTTTAGATTCCTAACCCTTACATATGTTTCCTTTTCCTTCTTGACCAAAGTTTCAACCCCTCTCTTCAGACAAGGTTTTATGCTTTCCTCATTTTTCCTTCCAACTGAGACATGTCTGTCTTGTACTCTCTGCATTTGGCCTTTCAACACCGTGCACATGTTAAAAGTAGACTTGCTGAAGAATAGGTATTCCTAATTAACTCTACCTACCTCCTCCTAATACTCTTAGAATTTGCCCTTCCTTGATTTAATGCTTTCCTGCAAGGTCCATATGTAGCTTTCTGAAAACTTTAGGAGTTTGTGATCACTGTTCCTTGTAAAAGGTCAGTTACCTGGCCAGGCTAATTTCCTGATACAAGGTCCAGTTAGGCCCTTCTTCTAGTTGACTATCTCCATAATGATTGAGGAAATACCCTTAGATACCTTAAAAAATTCTACCCCATCTAACTCTGTTGTATCATGAAGATCCCAGTCAATATTGGGGAAGTTGAAGACACCCAAATCAGCTACCCAGTTGTTCCTGCAAATTTCCTGCATATCTGTACTTCAATGGCTGGTGACTTTTGGAGGTCTGTTTTATAAACCCTTCGGAACTCAACTTATGTGACTCAGTGGATGAGCCCTTCGTTATGTCCCATTGTTCTTATTTTCTATTTTCCAAATGAGCCTCTTTTGATTCCATTGCATTTTCACTTTAAAATTTTATTTTTCTGGTAACTTTGTATTGCTGCTTGTTTTGTGTTGGAGTATTTAGGAATTAAGCGTATACACAAAACAATTGGAAAATGTGTGCAACGTAATTGGAATGCAGTTCCTATTCAGTAGAGTTGTTCTGAGAGAGATCCCTTCATGAAAGGCGAAATAAGATATAATTACACATGAATCATATTAAATTCTTTCAATGATTATATATCAAGATAAGAGAGGGATTTTGGGGAGATCATTGTGCTACTAAATGAAATCTGGCTGACTTATACCAACAAAAGACATTCTGAAATAATAATGAGTGAGGGCAACTACTCATCTGTGTTGTCTCGGTCATCAGAGAGCTAATGGTAAGAAAAACGTTTTGTGTTTATTTTCAGGAAACAGTGAAAAAATATTATAACACTGTTTGTACCATAATTCTTTACTGTTTGTTCTGCATCCACCCTCTCCACAATGAAATAATCCACAACTAAAGAACACCACTATACAAAGTCTGATCATACATTGCAGGAAATTATTTTTGTAAGGGGAGAAACGTCCAAAGAGAACTTCAATTTCCCTGGCTTCTCTCCCTCCATCGCAATTTATCCACAGTTCCAATCATCTTAATGGTAGAAGAGTGGTTTGATGAAGAGTGAATGTGACAGGACTCCTAATAGCAACAAAGTTGCCTTGTGATTCAGAATCAACGGGCTTCATATGAAGTACTGTGCAGAAGTCTTGGGCACATACAGTATGTATAGTTAGCATGCCTGAGACTTTTGCACGGTACTGTAGTTGTCAATGTGGAGCAGACAGCACATTTGTAAATCTGGTGGGAACAAAGAATGTGGGGCATGGTGAGGGTAGAGTGCCATGGGAGGGGTGTAGGCAAAGTGGCAGAAAAGAGATGCCAGGGTTGTGGGTGGCATGGGTGCAGGCACACCCAGCCCTGAGACACCAGGCATGGTCATTTGATTCCAAACAATTGGTTTATTGATCATTACAGTATGTCCCTCCGGTGCTTCCCACTCCCTCCCCTCTCACTCTCCTTTTCCCAACCATGATTCCCCTCTCCCTTCCCCTTTCCCACTCTCAGTTCACAATAGAGACCCATATCAGAATCAGGTTTATCATCACTCACATATGTCATGAAAATTTGTTTTTCTTTTATGGCAATAGGACAGTGCAATACATAAAATTACTACAGTACTGTGTAAAAGTCTTTGGCTCCCTGGCTCTATATATATAGACTTTTATACAGTACTTCTAGATGAACTTCTAGATAGCTATCCGACTATCTTTAGAACAGTGCCGCTTTGATCTGTGGGTACCCTAATGTGTTTCTGCAGCCATGGGAGGAATGCTCTTGGTAAATCATGTCTATTGTAAAATTTTCGTCTGTTTAAACACAAATATTTATTGATTGGATAAGAAAGTGATAGCTTTAATTATAGAGTAGCAATGTCATTAGGGCTCTTCCACTAATTTAATGAGATTTGCCACCTCACTTCCATCTTTCTGCATTATTTTTTTAAATTTTCCTTGTTTCCAAAGCATATATCATCTATGTTTTGAAGATGTGTAATGATTGAGTTTCTACAGCCTCTGTAGAGGAGGATTTCTTAGATTTTCAACTTTTAAAAAAATCCAACGTATTTCAGTTCTGACTAAACAGGTCCTTTTGTTTTGATGTCGTGACACCTAATTTAGAATTCACAGCCAGAGGAAACGCCCTTTCAGTTTCCACCCTATCAAGCCCTTTAAAATCTTCAAAATCTGTCGTGTTATTTTGGCCTTTTCAATTCAATCACCTATGCCAGGAATAATCTTGTAAACCTTTGTTATATTACCATTCAGTGAGGCAACATATCTTTCCTTAAGAGACAAAATTATACGCAGCGCATTAGGCACATACAGTGTTGGCTCTATATTTAATAATAGAACACAATTTTATCCTGCCAATTAATTTTTGGTACAAAGTTAATATATTTGCCTTGTCTGATTGATTGATGTCCCTACACTTCCACTTTGTGTACGTAAGAACTTGATCATTTTGAATAATACGGTTCAGTCTCTTACCAAATTATAAAAGTATTCTGCTGTTCTGGTTTGCCCAACAAATGTAATAATGTCACATTTCTACATGTTAGTATTTTGTCAAATGCATGCTCACTCATTTCATTTATCAAGAACCCTTTTCAGATTTGTATCCCATCCATTGTTTTCCACCCAGCTTTGTAATTATGACTAACCAGGATAGGTTACACTCTTCGATCCAAGTGACCAATGTAGATTGTAAAGAGCAGAGGCCTGTGCATGGATCGTTCTTGTATCTCACTGGTTGTAGCCTCCAAAACATGATGTGTTTACTTCTTCACCATTTTCTGCTAACCAATCCTCATTCTATGCTGATACAGACTCATAAACCTTTGGTGCAGTACTTCATCAAATGCATTTAGAAAAAAATCAATATATACAGCAATTGCTAGTTCCTTCTCCACTCAGCTAGCTACAATTTCAAAGATCCTCTAGCCTTTGGTTGGATGCTGTTTTCCTTTCTGTATTGATTCTGCCAAATCATCTTATGACTTTTTAAGTATGATGTTACAATCGTCAGAATAACACATTTCAGCATTTCTTAACTACTGTTGCTTGACCTCAACTATTCCACTGTCTTTCACAATTCATAATATTACATTAACTGCCTTATGTTCTGACAGGACCATGACCATTCCTCAATTAATGGAGTTGCAGAAAATCAAAGCCAATGCATACGCTGCGTTCATGAAAACTTGAGACTTGAATTATTCCCATTTCCCACTCTAGCCTTATCTCCTTGCCTATCCATAACCTCCCTCTGGTGCTCATTCCCTTTTCTTTTTTTCCATGGCTTTCTGTTCTCTCCTATTAGATTTTACCTTCTCCAGCCCTTTCTCTCTTTCACCAATCAACTTCCTACCTCTTTACTTCACTACTCCTCTCCTCCTGGTTTCACCTATGATCCTGTGTTTCCTCCTCCTCTCACCCTCATCTTCCTCAGACTCCTCATCTTTTCTCCCTCCAGTCCTGATGAAGGGTCTCAGCTAGAAATGTCGACTGTACACTGTTCTTTAGATGCTGCCTGGCCTGCTGAGTTCCTTCAGTATTTTGTGTCTGTGTTGCTTAAATTTGGTGTCGTTTTGGCTACACTAATTTGAACACTGCTATTTCTTTATAGCTAGTATTTATTTTTAGCTTCTTTAGATGCTTTGTTTGTATTTCCAAAATGTTCAACTTTAAAGAAAAAACTTGAAGGGACTTTGGAGGAGAAGGAGAAATGGTGAGAAGTGTTTGAAGCAGGTGTTCATATCCAGACAGGATCTGAAGGAAATTATTGTAACTTTAAGCAGATGAATGTGACATCTACCTATTAGTAAGAGTGTACTTATTGCTCCATTTTCAGTCTCAACCTGTGAACAATGAAGGGATTCCTTTGTCAGTGACTGCTAAGGTAACTATGAGTATAACTCTTTCTGCATTTGGCAACTTTGCTTCAAGATCTGGAGATGTTTACAACATCTGTCGGCCTGCCATCACTGTTATATAAGCAAGGCTGTTTCAAGAGAAACAGATTTCACGATATATGTCAGTGATATTAAATCTGATTCTGAAGAGAAATGAGAACAGTTCGTTCTCTCTTGCTGGAGAGCAGCATGTGGTTTTCTGAAGAGTTTGGTTTTCCCTGAGGCATGGGACGATACTGACAGCACACGTAGCAGTGTGCGTGCCAAATGCTAGCTCAGATGTAGCACAACTGGAAGAGCTCCATTGCTTCTATGCCCAGCTGATAGGTGACAGTATCCAGAATGTTATGCATACGGAGTGGTTTCTTGATATAATGAGATGTATACTTACACTGGAGACAGCTCTAAGAAGGTTCAGTAGTTTGATGCCTGGCTCTCAAGAAAGGAGTAGCTGTTCAGGTCAATAGTCAGTGAGTCGCTCAAGTCACTCATCTTCTTATTGAAGAACAAGATGATAAGAAAACTTAACAAAGTAAGTACTGAGAGCACATTTCCCCTCAGGAACGTAGAACTAAAGCACCAAAGGGTCGTTTATTTCACACTGAGAAGAGGAAGAATTTCTTCAGTCAAAGTTGTTAGAATTCTCAGTCCCACAGAGCTGTCAAGGGTGAATCATTGAATATATTCAAGTTCAAGAGTGCCTTTTGAACTACTGCATGCTCTTGCTCATATCTATGAGGAAATGGAACATAAGGTAGGTGCTAGTAGGAAAGAAGAATGAAGAAAATGCAAAGCTAACAGACTACGCAGAGAAGGTGGACAACCACAGATGCTCCCACCTCCTTTCTGCTGAGCACTGCTGACTGAGAGAGCAATGGTGATGAAGAAGCTCAAATTAAGGCCATTCTTCTTTGAAGGCTGCTTTAGTGCTGCGGCAGAGTGAGTTTAAAATTTGAAGTGGTGTTAGATGGGTGGGATGTGATTCAGAGAGGGATGCAGGACAAAGACTTTTGAATGAACTGATAGTGACAGTAAATGAAGGGTGGAGGGATGCAGGACAAAGACTTTTGAATGAACTGATAGTGACAGTAAATGAAGGGTGGTGGTTGCCAAAGCTGAGAGTTAATGCTTTACTTGGTTAGTGCTATCCTCTGATTTATAACCGCTGTAGCATCCCTGGAAGAAACTCAAGATCATGTACAATTGTCAGCCTTGGCTCTCCTTTGATCTTTCTTACTGCATTAGTGCTTCCTCACAGGCAGCAGCTTTGGACAGCAGAGGTTTAGGGTGAGGTGTCTATGGTTCCCAGGGAATCTGGGAGGAAGAATCTTCCACCTAGTGTGGTTAGATTCCAAGCATTTGATTCACTCATGCCTTAAGGGCTATGGATGAAGAGCTGGTAATTTGGATTGATGCAGATGGGGTATGATGGTTAAAAACAAAAATCAATAGTGAGTGACTATGAAACTGATTGCATGGTCTAGAGGTGAATCATGAGGTGACTTGCGCTTTTTGGAAGATTCCGTGAGATCGAACAGTTCCAACTTAATTTTGTGACTCAATGCAAATTCTTCTTGAATTCTCCCCTTATGATTGAGCAGGGGCTTTATTAACCTGGAAGGTTAACCCCTCGTTGTAGAACCTTATAATTTCCTCTCAATGCTATTCTCATCTGCTGTGAAAAAAGAGCTATTTATATTGTTGTATTATTATTTGGTAGTGTTTCCTTATTCTTAAGTAGCACGAGTGTGACAGTTTGGAGGGCACAGTTCAGTTGGTTGGAGTGTGGGGGAGCCAATGGAATACAGGCTTGAGCTAAAAAGTGCAAAACTGACAGAATTTTTTCATTAGGGTATAATGATAGTGACAATTGCCATAAGATTTTCCATAATAAATGTAGACATATGAACTTACAAGTAAAATGTAGGAGGTACCTGTTGTATATTTAATATTTCAGTAATATTTAAGTAATCTTGTGCTTGTGTGTGTGTGTGTGTGTGTGTGTGTGTGTGTGTGTGTGTGTGTGTAGCATTCTTCATTTAAATAATTTGTTACAGATTATATGTATAAATATGTGAAGTAGAAATGTCATCACACTGCCATGCGATATGTGTGCACGTCGCTTAAAGTAAACACACAAACTTAGACTCACAGACTCCCCTGCCTTCCTTTCAAATAGTTTACTGTTTTGAAATTACAAAACATGACAGTATGGATAGATTTGTGAATTCTTACTGTGAGGTTAGATTTTAATAAATGCTTTTTATTGTTCCCTGATCATAACATATATAGATGAATGTTAAATTTTAAAAAGTGCAGCTTTTCTGGATGTTAGCTGACTCATTTTAACTAAAGTCCTCCTGAAATGTCATTGATTTAAATAGTTAATTCCATGTTGTTTTTTATTCACAGATGCTATTTCTAAAATTTGTCCCTATCTTTCATTTTCTGAAGTTTTAAAAATTGGTTCCTATATACTTTTGAACCCTATATTGTTTCTAGACACGTGAACTGTAATTTTACTATGGAACGGTGCCACTGATCGTAGCTCAGTATTTAATGTCAAGTACAGAGTTGTAATATATCTTCCACAGCAAGCACTTAATGTTTGGTTATAAGATTAGATTAGTCATTAAAAAGAATACAATTTCTCACAGCATAGTGTTACTACATTAGCTGCAAGCACAATGATAACATGCAAGGATGTAACATTTGGATGAGCTAATATATGCCCATTTCTAGTAAAGTGCCATCTGTTTCCAAGGTTGGCTTGGTTGAGTGATTATTCAGCTCAGACACCTCAATCAAAATACGTTCTTGTAATGTCCAAGCACCTTGATAATTGGTAATTTTTTAAATGTTAGATTTTAGTTTAAGACCCTTTTATTCATTTGCGAATTACAGATAGCCCCATTTATATTTTATTTTTCCTGTTCATTTCGAATGGAAAGACATAAGCTGAAGTAACAGGCTTTCTTTTTCACTGGGGAGGAGATGCAAGGAAGAACTAATCCCATAATTGAAAAGGCAGGAATTTGGATGTCTTTTATAGCTGCTGCATCTGCAGAATCTCAAATGTTATTTTAACTAACATTTGAAACTTAACAATCTGCAAATCTAATAGCATTGCCTTTTTTCTCAGAAGAATTAGCACATAGAAGTAATTTCACTTGCATGTCTAAGGTCTGGTTGTAAGCTTGATATTTGTGAATAACACATAAAAATGCTAGCTGAGAAATTCACTGGAGTTTGCAGAGGCACATTAACTTATTGTTGTGAGATGCACCAAAGCTTATTTTGCTTATGGATATGCTGCAGGAACGCAAGGATTTTGGAAGCTGCTGCATCAAGCTTATGTTAGGGCATGAATCATCTTTTGGTGATTCGTGCCGGTGGGGCATATGGTTTTCGGTCAGGGCAATTGCTGGCGGGGTGTGTTATATTTTGTAACTTCAGAACGTTAAATTAATTCAAAATTGCTATTTTAGTTCGAGTTTACTTTAAGCGAGGCAAGCAGTTATCATGTGGTAGTGCAGTGCCATATACAATTTACACATTCTTGCACATAAGCCGTAATTAATTATTTAAACAGGAATACATAAGCAACATATATACAAAATTAGTCAAGTGTTGTTGAAAAATAACACACACAAGATGGGTAGCAGACATCATTGGGTTAGATAGGTGTTTACCTGTTGCTAGAGGAGGAGGTGGTGTGAAGTTGCTAAGTCAGGGTGCAGGATGTCACTCCATTGCCATGTGGTTGATATAAAGGTTTGCACCAAGGCATAACTGTTTGCCAAATCCTTCACATCCTTTATTACCAATGAAAAGAATAAAGTGAATCAGTCTATGTGAGAACCCTGTTCACAATCTACTGGTGTGGTGATATGATTTGCGTGGATAGAGTGCATGCAAAACCAAGTATTTCCTCATACCTTAATGCACCTGACAATAATAAATTTAACAATTTGTTTATGCAGCAATAGCACAGTTTATTCTGATGACATCTCTTGATTGCAATGTTAAGCAATGAATAAAATGTCAATAAAATTCAAATACATTTGAGTTCTAGTCCTAAGGTCAGGTAAAGTCCGTCAGTAAAGTCAAAATCAAGTACAGGTGTGATGAAAAACGTATTTACAGCAGCATCGCAGGCACAACATTCACGAAAAAAACACAAGCTTAAATGAATTCAAAATTTACCAAGAAAGAACATAATGAGGACAGAAATAAACAAAATCTGTTGTTGTGAAAAATGGTCATTAGTGTTGCTACTGCTGAGCTAGTAATTGGAATTGTTCAGATTGTTTTAAGAACTGAATGATTGAAGTGGAGTAATTTGAATCTGGTGGTGAGGCATTTCAGACTTCGGTAAGTCCTGCCCAATGGTTCCTCTAAGAAGGTGATACAGAGATCTTTGATGATAGATATTACCACGTTGAGGCAGCACCTGATGTAGATACTTCCAGTGGCTGGATGGGATGTGCCTGTGGTGAATTGGGCTGAGTCCACTGCTCTCTATAGCTTCTTCCTTGTGCTTTTGAATTCTCATACCCAGGCCATGATACAACCTGTCAGGATATTTCAATAGCACATCTGTAGAAGTTTATGTAAAGGTTCTTTCCGTAAGGTTATCCTCCCAATTGGATATGCCATCTTATTGACAATGATAACAAATATCATGTGAAATAAATGTTCTTGATTTAAAACGTTCAGATCAAAAGATTGCCAATGTTAAGTACTGCTACTATTCCAATGTTGGTGCTTGTTTTCAGGCTTGAGTGACATAGAATCACAATAATTCATCTGGATTTCTTTCCTCTCAGCAGAGTAAATATATTTACACATGAATTACAGTCGGCCCTCCTTATCCGCGGGGGATTGGTTCCAGGATCCCCCGCGGATGCTCAAGTCCCTTATATAAAATGGCGTAGTATTTGCATATAACCTCCACACACATTCTCTCGTATACTTTAAATCATCTCTAGATTACTTATAATACCTAATGGAATGTAAATGCTATGTAAAATGTTGTTATACTGTATTATTTAGTGAATAACGACAAGAAAAAAGTCTGTACATGTTCAGTACAGTTGCAACCATCATAGCTCTTCTGGGAACACTGATGCTGCCTCAGCATCATCCGATCCCGATTCTCCCGTGATCTTGAAGTTCTTGAGGCTGGAGTGCTTTACATAGCTAGCCAGCCATCCCTTACTAGCTTTGAACTCCTTCCTCCTGCTCACAACACAAGTAGTGAACAAACTAGACACGAGGCGAACAATGCTCAAACAACAAGTAATACTTTTAATCATCTCTAGATTACAGTACTTATAATGCCTAATGCAATGGAAATGCTACGTGAATAGTTGTTACACTGTTGCTTAGGGAATAAGGACACTTTGGAGGAGGCTGAATAATACTCAAGTCAGGATCTGTGGAGGCTGAGGGCTGAGGGCCGAGGACCACTTCGGCAAGCAACAAGCCACTTTTCAAAAGATCTAAGATTTCTACTTTCTCGGCGAGAGATGACACTTTACTCTCCCTCTTAGCCTTTGAGGAATTGCTTTGACCACTTAATTGCTTTTTAGGAACCATTTTTTCACAGAAACAAAGTAGTGACCAAACGAGACACTCAAGCAATGAGGCGAACAATGCTCAAGCAACGAGTGCAGGAGAGAGAACTTCCGGGTTTTCCAGATCTGTGGTTGGCTGAATCCGTGCATCCGCAGATAGGAGGGCCGACTGTACTCAAAAACATTGCTTTTCAGACTTATTCTCTGCAGTGCTCCTGATTGAGTGCATTTTCCTGATCTTAAACCCTTAATATTCTTTTAATTTAGGAATTCATGTAATTCCTGGTGCCCACTGTTGATGATAAGAGGTGTTAAAGTATTTTTGTTGCTTGTTCTGCAATCATCGTAGACTGGTTATAAACCAGAGAGCAAAGGGGATAGCTATTATACTGGAGACGCCCTGGTTGACAATCTGACTGATGGTGCTACAATGATTGGTGCTGGAAACCCTGCTATTGACTCAGTGGTCACCTCCTGTCCCTAATAAAATGGACACTGGGTATTTGGTTGTGGTCTTCTGATGCTGTATCCTATCCACTTCAAGATTCAATGTGTTGTGTGCTCAGAGGTACTCTTCTGCACACCACTGTTGTAATGCATGGTGATGTGAGTTACTGTCAGCTTCCTATCAGCTTGAACCAGTCTGGCCATTCTCCTGTAACCCCTGTCATTAACAAGGCAATTTCATTCACAGCAGCTGCTCTCTAGATGTTTTTATTAATGTATCATTCTCAGTAAACCCTAGAGTCCCGCCAATGGGTCTCAGCCCGAAACGTCGATTGTACTCTTTTCTATAGATGCTGCCTGGCCTGCTGAGTTCCTCCAGCATTTTGTGTCTGTTGCTTGGATTTCCAGCATCTGCAGATTTTCTCTTGTTTGAAACTCTAGAGACTGTTGTGTGTAAAATTACCAGGAGATCAGCAGTTTCTGAGATACTCAAACCACCCTGTCTGACGCCAACAATCATTCCACAGTTAAAGTCACTAGATCACATTTCTTTACCATTCTGATTTGTTTGTGTGAACAACAACTGAACCTCCTGACATATCTGCATGCTTTCTTGCATTGAGTTGCTGTCACACAATTGGCTGATTTGATGTTTGCGTTAACATACAGGTGTACCTAATAAAGTGGCCATTCAGTGTATCTTAATGACAGGCTGAATAATTGGTCAAGATATGATTTACAAATTTGCCATCCATAAGTGGTATCTATAAATTTACTGATGATGCAATCAATGCTGTCAGAATTTCAGATGGTGGCAAAAGGGCGTACAGTAGTGTGATATACCAGTTAGTTGAGTGGTGTCGCAGCATTACTTATTTTAATTTAGCTATTTAATATACATATATACTTAATGTAATTCAATTTTTTCTCTATATTTATCATGTATATCATTGTTTTGCTGCCTTAAAGTTAACGAATTTCATGACATATGTGGGTGATATTAAACCTGACTCTGATTATATGCAAATATTCAGAGTTCCATACTTCGGTGCATGAAGAAGAAAAGTGATTTTTCTGTTAAGGGGTGAGAGAATTTGGAATGTTGAAGTTCAAGAGGCCAAGCGCTCTTTGTATCCATGTCAATGAAAGTCAACTTGCAGCTGTAGTTTGGAGTGGCTTTTTTTAAATTACAAGAGGTTTTGAGTACTAAAGTAAAGTGGTCTACTGCAATTACGTTGAGCTTTGCTGAGACAGCACCTGGAGTATTGTGTACAATTTTGGTCTCTTAAGTTAGGCACTTAATATAGAAGATGTGCTGTGTAAATTCATTAGATTGGTTCTATTGTTGGTGTGTTTGTCCTGTGAGGAGTGATTGAACAGACTCTTCTTGGTTCGAGTGCTGGTGTGTTTGCCCTGTCAGGAGAGATTGAACAGACTCTTGAACACTGTAGTGCAGCTCGTGGAACTGCTGCCTCACCATTCCACCATTCTACGTTCAATCCTGATCTCCAGTGCTATCGGTGTAGAGTAGGAACATTCTCCGTGTGACCACATGGGCCTCTCATGATGGAATGCAACATAAGGCATTGGTCAGACCACATTTGGAGTATTGTGAGCAGCTTTGGGCCTCATATCTAAAAAAGGATGTGAGGGCATTGATTCTGGGAATGAGGCAGAATATGGAATGAGATCCCAGGAAAGGCAGAATACGGTTCAGAAGGCCATGAGTGAATGGTGGAGCAGACTTGATGGACTAAATGTTCTAACTATGCTTTTACATCCTACGGTCTCTTTGTGTACTGTGGTTTCCACCCACACTCTGAGATGTGTAAGTTGGTAGATATGCAAGTAATTGGCCATTATAAATTTCTCACTAGAATAGATGAATGGTAGAGTATGATGCTAGTTATAGGAATGTGGAGAAAATGTTCCAGGAAAAAATAGTCAGGAAATGATATGTATTCTTGGACTGGCATGGATTCAGTGAGCCGAATGGCCTTCTCATATGTCCCACTTTAAATGGTCTTTGAACAGGAATTCTCAGAAATCAGCATGATTTCTTGAGTAAGTCTTGAGCAACTCCTTGAATCTTTCTGTCTCTCTGACCAGTAATCTCTTCCATTTACAGTAATAGTGGTGTCAGGTATATAGCAATGTGGCCTGCTCAGTGTAGCCAACTGAATGTAACTCTGGCCTCAGTGTTGGCCTGGCAGAGGGCACGACTGGATTTTGATGATACAACCAAACAAGAAGATGAACATTATGATTTACCAGCAATGAGGAATATTGTACCAGCTCTGAGATCTTGATTTTCCAAGACTGCTCTGCTCAATCCATCAAAGATTATGCTTACACATTGAAGGTGAAGTTTGTGCCAGCTGCCAACATCTGGAAGGCAGCTCACTTGTTCTTGAGTCTGTCTGTGAACTTTAAATGTTGGAGTGGAGGTGTGGGGCAGGAGGGAGTTGGGGTTGGGAGGTCAGTGCAGCTTTGTGGATGCTGTGTATGTGGCCTATTGTCTTGTATGCTTTAGCAAGCAAATGGTCAGTGTCCTAGACTTCAGCGTCCCGAATGTGGGCGAATGCAAGTGTCACTTGCATTCTGCAGCTTGATTACGAACTTCCAGTGTCCCTATTTGAATAATTCCTCTTTACTTCTGAGATTAGGTCCACTCCTGAGAGAGGTTGATGGGAGGTGAAGTACAACACTGGTGAGAGAAAGTTTGAGAAAGGTGTTTTACAGGAATGAGCTAGTGGAAGTGGTAGATGTGGGTTCAGTTGTAATTTATAAGAGAAATTTGGGTAGCAAGTGATGGAGAGATATGGTCTGTGTGCAAGTAGATGGAACCAGGCAGAAGATCAGATTGACATCGTCTAAATGGAATGAACTCCACAGAAATGGGCCTGATACTTTGTGACTAAAGATGCTGCCTTGTTCAACACAGGTCTCACTGAGATTGGCTCTGTTGTAGACTCATTAAAGGTTCAAAGGATCATTATATCAACGTATGTATGTAGATTCTGGAATTTGCCTTCTCCAAGATAGCCATAAAATATAGAAAAACCCGAGAAGTTGTTGAAAGAAGACAACCCCCCCCCCCCCGCACGAAAAGAAAAAGAAACAATAACTCGCAAACCCCAAAATCCCTCCCTACCACTCCGTGCACAAAAGCCCACATGGGGAAACAGCAACAGGAACATTAAGCCCCAGACCCCTACCCTGCCAATCAGCAGCCTGGAACTAGGGTGAGGTGAGTGAGAAGATGGAGGGAGGTCACAAATGTGATAGATGTGTGCACATGGAGCAGAAGGTGTGGGGGCATATTAATATCTGCAACATAGAGCCTGGTCTCCTGTCAATGTGATCTGTGCCGCCGCTGGAACCACCAGAGCTGAGAACAAAGAGAGGACGTCTCGTTGAAATTTGTAAAATTCGTCGATGGCTTGATGGGCTTCATACTGAGAGGGTCTTTTCCTCCAGCTGAGGGGTCTGGAATTCTTCAGAATTTCATATATCAGCCTCAGAATATGGAATGACAAAGGAATATTCCACACAAGGGTAATAAATCTTTATCTCACAGTTACTGAGTTCATTCCAAGCCAAGACTGATGAGTATTAAACGATGGAAAATAGTGTTGAGGTAGAAGCGGCTAGGTATGATGGTATGGCCACACGTTGCTGACTCAATGCCCCAGGGATCCAGGTTTAATCCTGTTCTCTGGTGGTGTCTATGGGGACTTTCAAGTTCAGGTTCAAATTTATTGTCATGCAAGCATATACATGTGTACTGCTAAAGAAAACAATGTTTCTCAGAAGCCAAGGTGCAAAACACAGTACATGTATCACATACAGCACATAAAATAATGTTCACAGATAAAAAAAATTATTCTTCATATTCCTCATGAACGAGATTCCCAATTTCCTTGCATGTTCCAAGGATGTATTCTGGGCCATTTCTCCGCTGTAAATGATCCCTGTGTGTAGATAGGTAGCAAAAAGAATGAAAACAAAGTTGATGGGCATGTGGGAGAGAATAAGTTGTGGAAAGAAGGCAAATAGAATTGATGGGATTTGGGTTGAATGGCCTCCTTCTGTATTATGGTCAGTAAATGATTAAATCAGTCATGATGTCACTGAATGGTGGAGCAGTCTCAGAAGGCCAGGAGCCACCTTCTGTTCCTGTTCTTATGAGTCATGCTCCAAAGCTACTTCTGCTTTCAAGGATCCCCAGCTTCACATTTTGTTTTGTGCTACCTTTTGTTCGGGTGCCTGCCAAAAGCATTTGAAATGAGACTGGTCTCGAGACTCACTGGGTTAGGCCTTCACAGAGATCATAGAGTGCAAAGCTGAGTTCTGCAGGATTCTCAGCTGAATAAAAAAAAAAGCTGAGCCAATCTCTACACTTCATAACTGTGTTACTCCACAGATGGTTCTTCCCACCATCGAATAGTGGTCGAGTCAGAGCGACAGTTTTGGGTCAAGTGAAGTACAGTGGAATACCCGAGGGACTGTAAACTCCTGACTCATCAATCACACTGGACCCAGCTGATTAGTGCTCCTGGGCAAAGCATTCTCTGTAATAGAATGCTGCGTGACCAGTGACGTAGGAATTGCTGCGGAGACTGGTAGTGTTAGAAAGCACTGAGCAGTTGGCAGATGGTATGGGATTTTATACCCAGTTTGACATCACATGGGAGTTTTCATTATAAATCTAATTAGTGTAGGGTGGCACCTTGAGTTCCCAGTCTAGAATGAAGTATTTACTTCTGTTACAAAGATGATGTAGCAATGCATTGTTACATTATTTGTTACTTTTTTTCAATTTATGGGACACAAGTTTACTGCCAAGAACTTCATCAGTTTATTTGTACTGATAAGGGCATATAGTCATGGCAGTATGCCACAATGCTTCCAAAATTCAGTTCTATTTTTGTAAACTTGAGTTATATCTGTTATGAGGTGAGACAGGGAGCAAGTCAAGGGGAAAATGTGATACAGGTATCCAAAATCAAGAGAGTCAAAAAAGTTAGGCATAGGTTTAAGCTATGTAGAACGGTAGAGCACAAGAACATGTTTACACTGACTGTGATTTTAATCTAAACAAATTCCATATTGGACCTGCACATGGTCCATATCGTGACCTATTCCCTGCTTGTTTGTCAGTATACCTAAATGTCTCTTAATCATTTTTATTGTGTCTGGTTCTACCGCCTCCTTTGATAGAACAAGGCAGGCAGCTACCAATCTCTGTTTAAAAAAATGCATTCCTAATTTCCTTAAACTTTCCTCCTCTCACAGATCTTTGGCATTTAGTTTTCAATATTTCCTTCCTGAGATATGGTTATTAATCTCAGCATATATGAGGGAGACCGAAAATCTGGCTGAGTGGTACCACCTCTTACTCAGTATCATCAAGACAAAGAAATGGACTACTGATTTCAGAAGTAAACTAGAGGGCCATGAGCCAGTCCTCATCAGAGGTGAAGAGGATCAGCGACTTCAAATTCCTCAGGGTTATTATTTTGTAGGACCAGATCTGGGCCAAGGATGTAAGTATAGTTACAAAGAAAGCACAGCAGTGCCTCTACTTCCTTAAGAGTTTGCGAAGATTCAGCATGATACCTAAAGCTTTGACAAACATCTGTAGTTGTATGGTGGAGAGTATATTAACCGGCTGCACCAATGTCCATGAACAGAAAATCCAATAAAAGGGAGTGGATATGGCCCAGTTCGTCACAGAAAAAGCCCTCTCCACCGTTGAGCACATCTTCTTGTAATGCTGTTTCAGGAAAGCAGCATCCACCAACAATGATGTTGCACCATCCAGACCATGTCCTCTTCTCGCTGCTGCCATGAGGAAGAAGGTACAGGAGCTTTAGGACTCACAGCGCAAGGTTTAGAGACAGTTACTACCCCTCAACCATCAGGATAATGAACCAAAGGGGAAAACTTCACTCAACTTTACTTGCCCCATCATTGAAATGGTCCCCCAAACAACGGGCTCACTTTCACAGACTCTTCATCTCATGTTCTCAATATTTATTTGTTTATTGCTTGGTTATTCATTATTATTAATATTTCTTTATTTTTGTATTTGCACAGTTTGTCTTTTGCACACTGGTTGTTGCCCAAGTTGTTGTGGTTTTTAATTGGTTCTACTACGGTTATTATTCTTTAGTTTTATTGAGTATGCCTGGGTGGTGGTAGATATGTACTTTGATTATTTTGAAGTTTTTGAACTTTGAGATAAAGATCCTGACTATCTACCCTATTTTCATCTCTCATAATTTTATATACTGCTATCAGTTTACCCTTTGGCCTCCACTGCATCAGAAAGTAGAATCCAAGTTTGTCCAAACTCTCCTTATAGCTAAAACGCTCCAGTTCAAGTAACATCCTAAATTATCCATCGATATTTTTATTCCTTAGGCATTCTTCATCATCTCTGAATTTTCTCCTTTTGATCTTCAATGCTCACCCAGAAAAGACACCTAGTGCCTTTTTAAAGGAATAGTTGATAGAATATTAATTGTTTCATGTCTTTTTTTGTGCAATTATAAAGGAATGCACAAATATTCCAATTCTCTAGAGCAGTATGAAACCTGCTTACAGTGCACTGAAATGCTACAGTTGTACAATCATTATCCAAATCCCATAGCTGTTTATACCTAAGTATCCAAACCTCTGAATATCTTAAGGCCCTGTTAAATGTAATTTTTTTCAGTATTTGTCTTGTATGACGTGAAATTTCTTGTTTTGCAGCAGCAGTTCAGTGCAAAGGCATAACATTACTATAAATTACAAAATAAATGGTCCAAAAAGAGGAATGATTTGAGTTAGTGTTCATGGAGTCATGTACTGTCTAGAAATCTGCTTGATGGAGGGGAAGTAGCTGTATCTGAATAGTTGAGTCTGGATCTTCAGGCTTCTGTACCTGCTCTCTGATGAGAAAGGGGCATGTCCCAGATGGTGAGGTTCCTTAATGATGGGTGCTGCCTTCTTGAGGCACTGCCTCTTGAAAATGTCCTCTGTTTGGAAGGGTTGTGCCTGTGATGGAGCTGGTTGAGTCTACAACCCTCTGTAGTCTCTTGCGATCCTATTCATTGGAGTCTTCGTACCCTTGGCTTTTATGTAACCAACCAGAATGCTCTCCACCATACATCAGTAGAAATTTGCCAAGAGTCTTTGGTGACATACCAAATCTCTCAAGCTCCTAACAAAGTAGTGATGCTGGTGTGCATTTTTCATGACTGCATCGATGGGTTGGACCGATGACAAACCTTCCGAGATGTTGACACCCGGGAACTTAAAGCTGCTCACGCTTTCCACTGCCAGCCCCAGAATGAAGACTGATGAATGGTCTCCCAATTTTCCCTTCCTGAAGTCCACAACTAATTCTTTGGGCAACACACACAAAATGCTGGCGGAACGCAGCAGGCCAGGCGTCTATAGGAAGAAGTACAGTCAACATTTCAGGCTGAAACCCTTTGTCAGGACTAACTGAAAGAAAAGGTGGTTAGAGATTTGAAAGTAGTAGGGAGTCGCAGCCCGAAATGTCGACTGTACTTCTTCCTATAGATGCTGCCTGGCCTGCTGTGTTCCACCAGCATTTTGTGTGCGTTGCTTGAGTTTCCAGCATCTGCAGATTTCCTCGTGTTTGCGTTATCACTTCTTTGGTCGCTGTTACGACAACACCCAAACAGTCAGTCCATCTTGCTCTGAGTTAATTATTTTGAATCTGAAATTAATTATTGTGAATCTCATTAAATCCTTCAGAGCTGTTTAAAATAAAAACATTTCCAACCACTCCTCCCTGAATTATTTGACTTAATCAGAGCATCACGTCAACTGGGATTTTCAGGGAACGTTCAAGTATTAAACCCACTGCTTGCTTTCAGCTCCTTTGTTCCACTAACAAAGATTTTTTTTAAAATTTCCCTTCTCTGGCCAGGAGTTAGTGAGAGTTATTGCCACAAAGGTAGTTCATTGAGGCCAATTGGCCCAATGGAGACTGACAACAGAATTGCTCTTGGATTCTTGGAGCATATCATCCTGCCAGATATAACAGCATTATAACATTTTCTATTCAAGTAGGCAAGTTGAAGGAGCATTTTTGCTTCCTACAGGTGAGGCCATTAATTAAACATTCATTATATAAGCAAGGAAACTTTGGTGAAAAATAAATACGCTTTCTTCTGGGTTTTAACAAGTAGAAATTAGAAAGGTAGCTGTATGCAATTTGCTAATTCTATGATGGGGATCACGTAAAATAGGTAATCTTAAAGCAAGTCTAACAATTCCATAATGTCTTTATTATGCAGCTAATAAATAATTTAAATAGGATAAAGGATAACTTCTGTAAATCCAGCAGCAGAAATGCTTCACACTTTTGAGAAGTAACCCAAAAATGGATTCTGAAAGAATTTTTCAGTTGCTATGCTGTAAGGATTCTTGAAAAATGGGATCTGAAAGTAAGCAAAGCTTTCTCAGGAGGTAAAAGGCGTAAAAAAAAATCTAACAGATAATCTGAAGTCAGGACCAACTGCTGTAAGGAAGTGGAAGGAGATGAAGAATAAAATTGCCTATTTGAAAAAACCCATAAGGTAAGACGAAAGCATTATTTGTAGATGGAATAAACTGATATGTGGGCAATGCTAAAAGGACAATGCATCATGGAAAATAACGAGTAAGATTGTTGGATAACATGGGTCAATTTATTTACTGAAGTTGTATTGTGTAGGGTGCATTTTTTGTGAACTACTAGAGATGGGTGACAGTGGGTAAAAAGAATGTGATATGCCACAGGGATCAGAGCTTCAACATTCTATAATTTACATAAATAGCTTGGATGAAATTATGGAGGGTATCTTGCTGAATTTGATGTCGACATGAAGAAAAACAAGGAAGTATGTTGTAAAGAGGTTATAAAGAAAGGAGGATATAGATAAGTTAAATGAGTGGGAAAAGATTTGCAATTTTGAGTTGAGGGGAAAAATGCAGTTTTTCCTTTCTTGCAGACCAAGTGAAAATATGTTGTCTAAATAAATACTGACGTTGCAATGTTCTGAAATGCAAAGAAATCTGGGTTTCATTATGTGTGTGTAACCCCCTGGGTCGCCTCAGGCACGCTCAGCTCGTTCTCGTCTAGGGGGAGCAGCCTTCAGCCCCGCCAAACTGGGTAATCAGCTGGTGTGGATGCTGTGTGATGTCCCCGCCTCGCCCAAATACAGACAGTACACCATAAGCAATTAAATGAGTACAATTTATAAAGGTTACTATAACTAAGTGATTAATAACGATACAGTATATATGAAGAGAAAAAAAATAAAGAAAAGGCACCAAACTTATCAAAGTCCAAACCACTTCGTGCACAACCGTTGGAGCTCAATTACTTCTGGCCACCATTCGATCCCCTCCGAACTCCTCGACTTGCAGCTTAGGACCATTCAAAGTGGTCAACCAAGCACATCTAGCTTCATCTCGGAGTACCTCCTGGCCTTGGACCCCTGCTTGGGGTCCGTTCCTCACCCAGCTTACAGCATCGTGTCCTCTCTCTCTCAACCCCTCACGCCGATCTCCCCAAAAGCCCGTCAACAATAGCTTACATACTCAGAAGAAAGAACAACATTAATCCCAATTGGTTTACAAAGGAATGCAATTCTCGTTATCAGTAAATTTTAACCCAAGCAAGCTTCCAGCACTCTCTCGCAACAAAGAAGCATTCCTGCTTTTAACAAAACAAAGAAGCCATTTTGATTACATACACAGTAACAAAGAAAAAAGAAACCCCCTTTACACTCTCCCTCCACCAAATAAAAGTAATGTCCTCATGACTATTAAATAACTCGCCACCTTTCCTGCCAACACACCGTAACCCAAGCACAAACAGTGACATCTCCTCCCCACACAGTAAACCTCACACCCTGTTCCTCAGGCGCTACATAGGCCAACTATCTGGGAGTTCCCTAACCCTTCTGAGACCTCCGTACCCCCTCACCTAAACCCTTCAGGCTAGGACACAACTGGGGATACCTTGGGCCCACTACCAACTCCTCTATCAACCTCTCACTCATGCCCCCCACTGCACAGAGCTAACCCTCCCCACTACACCTGACTCAGTGGGAGAAGGGCTAAAGGTCTCTTCCTCAATCAAGGGTAAGTCAGCAAAAGGCAGCATGTACCACACATCCAGCACATTATCTATCAAATCTGTATTCTTCCTCATTTCTGCGATCGGTAGCTGCTGTTTGATCTTCTCCAACCGGAAACACATGGCCTGCACTGTTCCTGCAATCTCTTCAGCCTCCTGCAATTGAGATATCAGCTTCTTCTCTGGCCCCTGCAACTCTCGCCACAGGCTCAGCAGTTCTGACTCACGCATTCCGGCCATCTCAATCTGGAACGCAGTTACTCCAACAGCTTCTTCCACTCCGACCTGAAAAGCAGCAGTTAAAGATTGGTCAGCCTCCAGTTCAGTATTCACACCACTTCTCTCCAGTTTTTTCTTCCTCATGACTTCTTCCAGATCAACTTTCAGGTTTTGCGCTTCATTTGAACTGTCGATGGTCATCTTCAGGTTCCCTTCAAGCTTCCGCTTCCCTCTTCTGAGATTTGTCTGTAATTTCTTCACCTCCGCAAACTCCCCTCTCCAGGTTCTCAGTTTGCTGTTGCCCTCAGTAAGACAACTTTCTTCTTTCTGTCCAACTTGTAAGTCTTCCAAATGGTTCCAGATCACTTTCTCCAGTCTCTCCGTCTTCATTTCAAACTTGATTCCGTAGAGACAGTCACTCACGAGCTGCGACCTTCGCCAGCCCTGGCACGTGTCCAGAAAACACTTTGTAGTTCTCAGCCGCTCCTGCAATGACTTCACTTCATATTCTCCTGAGGCCAATCCAAATACCAAGAGATCATCCACATACGCCAAAACTCCAAACGCCTCCACATCCCCCATGGTCTTACACATGCTCCGCGGGAAGGTTGCAAGGGCTCCGGATATGCCCTGTGGCATCTTTTCGGACCAGAAGACTCCTAGGGAATTTATAACGGCCATCTTCTCCTTGTCGGCCTCACTCATTGGGATCTGGCAATATCCACTCCTCAGATCCAGCACCTTAAACCACTTCACACCACTCAGACAGGCCATCACCTCTTCGGCCCTCAGGGCCATATTCTGGTCACTGACAGTGCGCCTCTTCAGCGCAATATAATCCACACACACACTGCCTACGTCTTCCACGGCTGTAGGGGCCAGTCACTGCAACCTGACTCTCACCGAGGTGTCTTCAGCAGTCAACACCCCTCGCTTGTGGTATTTTGCAGTGTCCACGAAGAGGGTCTCACTCTCAGTTACTTCCCCCAGGCCGTACCACCACCGACTCTGGGTGCATCAACAATGCCTCCAAACAGCCTCCTTCGGGCAAGCCCCCAAGCGCACCAGCAGGATATTGGTTCTCTCCAAAACTGAAACGCTGCCTGTCTCAACAGTGTCCGGACACATCAGCATTAACGATTCACGAACCTCAGTCACCTCCACATTTGCCTCTAAGAACTCCATTTTCACTGACCAACAACCGTCGTCTGGATAATCACCGGCACTGGTACACCAAATCTCCAGTGTCCTCAATGTCATCAAAGGTCCTCAATGCTTCCAATAACAGTTATAAAACAAACTGTACAGCAACTTAACTGGTGCACCGGTGCCGAGGATGGCTTTAACTTGACTTCCATCCATTCGTAACAACACCTGTGCGCGTGGTCCCTCTAAGTCTTCAGGAATAGGGTCTGCTCCTTTCGGGAGTTCCTTGGTACATTGCTGGGAATGTACTCCCCCAGAGACCCCAAGCCATTCCCCCTCTGGGCCTCCTCTAAGTTTCCCAACACCTCTTGGATCAACGGAACAACTGATCCCCTTGACAGATCCCCTTGGCACTGCAAGCAATTTATCTGCCCCCCCTAGCCAAAAGGGATACCCTAAAAACTTTCCACCAACCTCCTGCCACGGATATGATAAGCCCCAGCTGCGGCATTTGACTTCCAGTCGAACCACATGCATTTTCCCACACTTTCCCAGAACTGGCAGCTGTCACGTCGAGGTAATTGCGCCCGACAGTTCTAACAATGTCACCAGCCCGCCTACTCAAACTTTCAACCAGTCCCTGTCGATTTCCCTCAGCCAAGCACTGCCACTCACCCAACAACTGAGAGGCCTGCTCCACCCACGCCTCCGCCCCTTTAGGGCTGGACATTATTCCAACAACCGGGCGGAGCCTACCACTGCTGAAACATCCCAACCTGTCACTCCTCACTCTCCAAACAGTACGGACAACCCATGGTCCCACCACCATTTCGTCAGCGCTAGTCTGAACTTGAACAACGACTTTCGGGTTACCAGCAGCAGCCACCCCACCCAACACACACGCAGTGATAACCAGCAAAGGCACACCCACAAAGGCACACCAGCTCTCTGCCGCAGACATAATTTAAAGAGGGTGATCACACAGCTTCCACAGAAATCAATCCTGGATGAGCCCCCACAATGTAATCCCCTGGGTCACCTCAGGCACACTCAGCTCATTCTCGTTTAGGGGGAGCAGCCTTCGGCCCCACCAAACTGGGTAATCAGCTGGTGTGGATGCTGTGTGATGTCCCTGCCTCGCCCAAAAACAGACAGTACACCATATGCGATTAAATGAGTACAAATTATAAAGGTTACTATAAGTGATTAATAACGATACAGTATATATGAAGCAAAAAGTAAAGGTACCAAACTTATCAAAGTCCAAACCACTTTGTGCACAACCATTGGAGCTCAATTACTGAAGTCTTCTGGCCACCGTTCGATCCCCTCTGAACTCTTCGACTTGCAGCTTAGGACCATCCGAAGTGGGCAACCAAGCACATCTAGCTTCATCTCCTCTCCTCGGAGTGCCTCCTGGCCTTGGACCCCTGCTTGGCGTCCGTTCCTCACCCAGCTTACAGCATCACGTCCTCTCTCTCTCAACCCCTCACGCCGATCTCCCCAAAAGCCCACCAACAATAGCTTACAGACTCCGAAGAAAGAACAACATTAATCCCAATTGGTTTACAAAGGAATACAATCCTCGTTATCAGTAAATTTTAACCCAAACAAGCTTCCAGCACTCTCTCGTAACAAAGAAGCATTCCTGCTTTTAACAAAACAAAGAGGCCATTTTGATTACATACACAGTAACAAAGAAAAAAGAAGAAACCACTTTTACATGTGATTTGGGTAAATATGTAACAATTACATTAAAAAGTTCATAGGATGTTCTAAGTTATTACGAGGAAATGAATGCAAAAGTAGGGAAGCTTTGCTTCAGTTATATAGAGCTTTGGTGAGACAATATCTAGAATACTTTATATAATGTTACTTTGCTTACTGCAGGAAGAATACTAATATGGTTAAGAGAATATTTACAATTAGAAAAGTAGGACAGTGTCAGCTTAGAGAATTATAGTGCACTAGAGCACAGAAGCAGGCTCGGCAGCCCATCTAGATCACACCAAACTGTTATTCAGCCTAGTCCTATTGACCCACTCCTGCAAACCCATCCCTTTCCTTTACTAATCAAAATTTCTCTTATCTATTGAAATCAAACCTGCATCAACCACTTTGTCTGGCAGCTCATTCCACACTAACACCACCCTCTGAGTGAAGAAGTTCCCCCTCAGGTTCTCCTCAAATATTTCACCTTTCACTCTTAACTAATGACCTCTAGTCTCACCCAACCTCACTGGAAAAAAAGCCTGTTTGCATTTACCCTATCTATACCCCTCATAATTTTGTATACCTCTATCAAATCCACTCCCCCCCCCCTCGTTCTCCTATGATCCAGGGGCTAAATT
Source organism: Hypanus sabinus (assembly GCF_030144855.1). Taxonomy (NCBI): domain Eukaryota; kingdom Metazoa; phylum Chordata; class Chondrichthyes; order Myliobatiformes; family Dasyatidae; genus Hypanus; species Hypanus sabinus. The sequence goes on from NC_082727.1 coordinate 45,169,394, forward strand.
CGTAAACTATTCAACCATTGAATAAGCTCTTTTCAGGCTTCCAGCTGGGTGCAAGTATTGATTATAACCAATACCTGTACCCGGCTGGAAGCTTGAGAAGAGTTTATTCATTGTATACAATGGGAAGGCACTAGATTCTTATTCAACCTTTCCCTGTAACTCAGTTCCACAGATCCTGGCAACATCTTTCTCTTTACTCCTTCAATCTTACTGATATAGTTTGCAAAGGTACACTCAATACTCCAAATTATGTCTCACTAACATCTGATACAATTTCAACAAAATATTCCATCTCCTGTACTCAATACTTTGATTTACGAAAGCCAAGTGCCAAAAACTGTCTATCACCTGTGATGCTCCTTTCAAGGAATTATGGATATGTATTCTCAGATCTCACTGTTCAAGCGCCCTCCACAGAGCCCTGCCGTTCACTTTGTAAAACTTACCCTGGTTGGTCCTCCCATTTTTCCTGCTGCAAGCTTTGATAGTCTTCCTTTCTGTCCACTATTCCCCTCAATCTTGGTATCATCTACACATTTGCTGATTCTGTTTACCACATTATATCCAAATCATTAATATAGATGACCAGCCAGAAAGGAACTAGCACCAATACCTGTGGCACATCACTAGTCACAGGCCTCCAGTCGGAGGCAAGAACCTATTGCCACTCTCTAACTCTCCTGCAAAGGAAAACTCAAATGTTATTTACTACTTTACCCTGAATGGAAAGTGACTGGACCTTCTGGACCAACCTCCCATGCAGGACTTTCTCAGAGATCTTGCCAGTCCATGAAGGCAACATCCACTGCCTTTCCTTTATCAACTTTCTTGGTACCCACTTTGAAAAACTATATAAGATTAGTTAGATATGACCTACTGCGCACAAAGCCATGTTGACTATCTATAAATGGGCCCTGTCTATCCAAATTCCCCCTTAAGTCTTCTCTTGTATTTCTCGTCTTCCTCAAGTACCTCATTTGTTCTTTGTTGCCTATATTTTCTTTGGAACTTCTCTTCTTCATAACCAGATCTTATTATCCCTCAAAAACCTAAGTTCCCTAAAACTGTTAGCCTCATCTTTTATTCTAATAGCAACGTACAAATTCTGTACTCTCAATATTTCTCTTTTGAAGGCCTTCTGCTTACCAGCATCTTTTTGCCAGAAAACAACCTGTCCTAATTCTCACAGCTGCCACATTCCTCCTGATGCTATTAAAATTGGCCTTTCTCCAATTTAGAATTTCAACCCATGAACCTCTCCTATCCTTCTCCATAATTATCTTGAAACTATGGAATTATGATCACTAGATCCAAACTATTCCCCCACACACTTCTGTCACTTACCTTGTCTTGTTCCCTAGTAGATGATCATGTATGGCACTCTCTCTAGTTGGGGCCTATATAAATTAATGATGGAAAATTCCTCCAACACATTTGACAAACTTGATCATATACAGTCATTTTGCAGTATGGAAGCTCCAGTCAAAATTTGGTATGTTAAACTCACCTACCAACACAACCTTATTTTAAATCTGAGTTTTGGAAAAGTCTGAGGTGATGTGACTGAAGTATATGAGATCCTGAGGAGTCTTGCTAGAGTGACCTTGTAGAAGATGCATCCTCTTGGAGAGCCTAGAAGAAGGGGTTTCTGTTTTTAAAAATAAGGTTCATCCCATTTCACAGATGAGGCAATTTTTACTCTGTGTGCCTGTTATGAGTCTTTAGAACTCTCCTCTTTAAAGGTTGTAAAAGTATAACCTTTGAAAATTGACATGACATGGATAGAAAGCTACATGGTAAGCAAGGGGGTGAATAATTACCATGGAAGAGGGAAATAAAGAATTGAAGTTTATTCAAATCATCAATGATTTTTTTAATGTAAAGCAAGTTTGAGGGGTCAAATAACCTATATGTTTGCTTGGAACCTGTTTGTGACCTGCCAATGACCTGTTCTAATCCACACATTAATTTATACTCTAAGTTAGGACCGTTGGTAGTTACTTCTGGCATCCTCCCCCTTCCTGTCCAGTCCTGAAGAAGGGTCTCAGCTCAAAAGCATCAACTCTTTATTCATTTCTGTAGATGCTGCCTGACCTGTGGAGTTGTGTGTTTTTTTTGTGTGTGTTGCCTTGGATTTCCAGCATCCACAGACTTTCTCGTGTTTATTATTTCCTCTTCAGCCTGCTTTCAGATTTACTGACTTGTGCCCCCCATAATCCCCTGTAACGATAAGCAAGCCAATGCCAGTGTCCCTACCTGAACCAACATCTCATGTAATGAGGCCCTAGTAAGCAGCTCATTTGGCTTGCCACATCTGGGTGCATGATACCTATCCAATAGAGATAATCTATTCTGAGAACTGACACGAGTGGAAGTTACTAGGTGGACACAAAAACGTGTCTGAAACATCTTTGAATTAATGCAGTCTCCCACTGCAATGGAATAAATGCAGTCTCCCAATCTTTGTCATTGACGGCTCAGAGTGGTGGATGGTATTAAGAGCCTTAATATCCATGCATCTGGAGCCTTCAGAATTCCTGTGAAGTAGCCACCACTTCAACCACCACTTGCTCCATTTGTGAAAGATACATTGATGTTTAGCCACCTCAGTACCCATAAATGAATGGAAGAAAATCCTTGATCTGGATGAACTATGTTATAAGAGGCTGCAGTGCAAGTCTGTGACAGTCAGTAGAAGAAAGACCAAAGTTCTATTGGAGGAATTGAGTCTATTCATATATATAATTGGGACCATAAAGCCCTCAATTGGTCAGGGTCGACCATGAATCTGGCGTCATAACTGACTGCTAGCCTGGGCAGTATGATATGGAGAGCAAGCTATTGTCCGTGCAGCAAGCTCCCCCTCTCCATGCAGCTGATGACCCCAAAGGAATGGCTGAGGCCAATACAAATTGGCACCAGCACTGTGTCATAGAAGTTGCCAGTCAGTGTTAAACTCAACTTAATACTGCCTTAGGGACACCAGCTCTGGATTTTTCCGTGAGGGTTTCTCCCAAGGCCTTCCCCTGTAAGCCAATGGAGGCTTGAGATCAAAGTTTTCCTTCTCCTGGATGAGCTGCCAACCATGGCTAATGAGCCACATCTGCCCGAAGCAGCTGGTTTGAAGGTGCCATTAACCTGCTTTTGCTCTGTATCCTGTCAGGTTCCGCCAGGCTTAGTAACTAAGCCGCATGTGAAGGCCAGCAACTGGACCTGGTTGTCAGGGACTATTTGAGATTCACATCACTGGGAGCATTTAATAGGCAAAGGGAGCTTATCCATCTTCTCCTCCCCCACCACCCCACCCCGGCTATGACAACTATAGGAACCAACTGGGAATAAGGCAGATAATTAAAACGGAAAGATAGTTTAAGGTCACAACGTTAAAATAGTAAGATTATCTTTATATGGATTATCCATTACTGGAAAATATTGCACAAACAATAACAGTGCTGTCCTACCAAGGTCTGTTAAACTATGTTGAATAAATTTTGTTATTTCCTGTTGGAGAATGATCAGAAGCCAAACTTTATTTTAGTATTTCACAATATACTTGGGATTCTCAAACAAATTCCCATTTACAGGGTATGTGCGGCTGCCACGCTCTATCGACACTGTTGTACTCTCTCGATTCTGTGGCGGATGAGTTCTGAAAGCTGAAGTTATAACTTTTTCCCAAAAACTCTAGACAGCCCATGTGGTTGTGTGATATCTAAATGTTGAGGATTAAAATGGGAAAGCAGATTACTTGCACATTTGGGTTTATTAGACATTTATTAACATGAAAGAGTTATAGGTTGTAAGAATAAGGAAAATCGCCCTATGAATGCAGAAGGTTGCCATGGGTGTTCACTGTATTTTTGCCGAGGCCTAAATGGTGCAGAAAATGCAATCCAGGAAAGAATTCCTGTAGGCCAGGTCACTGTGCAGCAATCTATTCTGCATGATGTAAATCATGCACAAATAGCAAGGCAAAGAGCAAAACATTTGAGTAACCTGTAATTAAAAATGAAATCACTGTTGTGGAATTAATTGGAAGCAGTATTGTTCATGGTGACTGAATGAATCAAACATTTTTCAATACAAGTTGTTTCACGATTTTTAGAATTTATTATAGGGATTGCATTCTGTAATTCTTTAGGGGAAAATGTATGCAACAAGTGCCTGTTTAGTGACTGACCCAATTCCAATTCAATCGCATGCAATTCTTGAACATTTTTACCAGTGTCTTCAATGTTGGATATTGTAGATCCTTGCATTTTCCTCTGATTGGAGGTGGCAGAAGTTTTGGAGAATTTCCGCAAGGATCGCTCCCTATGTGACTCCCTTGTCTATTTGTCCCTACCCACTGATCTCCTTTCTGGCACTTATCTTTGCAAGCAGAACAAGTGTTAAACCTGCCGTTACACTTCCTCCCTCACTACCATTCAGGGCCCTAAGTAGTCCTTCCAGGTGAGATGACACTTCACCTGTGAGTCTGTAGGGGTTATTTATTGTGTCCGGTGCTCCAGGTGCGGCCTCTTGGATATCGGTGAGACCAACGTAGGTTGGGAGACTGCTTTGCCGAATATCAATTTCTCAAATCTCCGGGAATGCCCTCCAACCCCCCTCCTTCACCATTTCCCATCCCCTTTACCCTCCCTCACCTTATCTCATTGCCTGCCCCTTGCCTCCCTCTGGTGCTCCTCCCCCATTTTTCTTTCTTCCATGGTCTTCTGTCTTTTTCACCAATCAACTTCCCAACTCTTTACTTCATCCCTCACCCTCCAGGTTTAACCTATCACCTAATATTTCCCTCTCCCCTCCTCCCCTTTCAAATCTACTCGTCAGTTTTTTTTTTCCTCCTGTTCTGCTGAAGGGTTTTGGCCTGAAAAGTTGACTGTACTTTTCTCCATAGATGTTGCCTGGCCTGCTGCGTTCCACCGGCATTCTGTATACATTGCTTGGATTTCCAGCATCTGCCGATTTTCTCTTGTTTGTGTTCAAAGAGTCAGTCAATGTGTTTTAGCATTTATAAGTCAAAAGCGGATTTGTTAATGTATCTTCATCAGTTATTCCTTGTGTTCAGGTTGTTCCTACAGAAGGCAGGCACTGGATTGTACATGGAATTCTTAATGGAATTGCCATCATTTGTCTACAGAGTTTATGGTTAGTTTTGGAACACACCTGTGAACAAGGAAGTTCTGAACATGCATGGAGTCAAATGATGGAGATTCACCTCTACTTAGAGGGTTAGTCCTGTCACAGGGCTTGTGAACTCTTTGAGGAGAAGAAGAACTCAAGGAAGCAGGAGCAGGGAGAAGATCACCATGCCCCTTCAGCCTGCCTTGCCATTCAATACGATCATGTCTGATCTACATTGTCTTCAACTCCTCTTCTGCCAGATCCCCAAAATCCTCAGTTCCTTAATATTTCAAATATGTATCTATTTTTATAACATAAGAACATAAGAAATAGGAGCAGGAGTAGGCCATCTGGGCCATCGAGCCTGCTCTGCCATTCAATAAGATCATGGCTGATCTGGCCATGGACTCATCTCCACCTACCTGCCTTTTCCCCATAACCTTTAATTTCCCTACTATGCAAAATATATATACCTAATAATTAAGCCTCCACCATATTCAGGGTCCTAAATTCCAGAGATTTACTATCCCAAGAGAGAATAAATTTCTATGCATCTCAGTTGTAAATGATGAGTCCATTATTTTGCAGACTCGTTTTCTACTCTCCCACTCATGAGAACTAATCAACATCTACTCTGTCAAACCCCCTTGGGATTTTGAGTTTGAATAGGTTGATATAAATAGGGTTGTATGGCCTCAAGGAACAAAAGTTAAGTACAATTTTTAAAATTATTTATTATGTATTTAATATTTTTCAGTGTTTTTGATGTTTTAAAAATAATATTTAACATTTACATCTTTAAATTGCAATCTAGTCATCTTTCTCAGAAGGTTCTGACCTTTAGTAAAGCCTTCACATTTTTGCTTGGACTAACTTTATTAGAGGTCTCACAGTTGACAGACACAGGCAAATTCCTTCTGTTTCGTCCAATCAACTGCTAATGCAAATCCACCCTGTTGTCTAAATTAATATAGCATAAAATTGACATTTAATTAATTCATCTTTTTGAAAAAATGATAAATAACAAAATAAGAAGCTACGTATTTGGTATTCAAATTTTCCAGAATCTCAAATTTGAGGCTTCGTATTAATATTAGCATTTAAATTGTATTCCATTAATTAAGCATTTTAATTAAACACTAACAGTCACCATGGTGCAACTCTAAGGCAGCAATATCTATCTACAGTTAAATGCCAAGACAACTGTGACTGAGGGATTTGGAGAAAATCCAGGAGCACTGTGTAATTGTGTATTCATATTCATACAGTGCTTTTATTTTAGGTCTCTGTGCGCTGATCAGTCACCAGTTGCAAACTATAAAAATGACAAGTTGGCAGCCTGCTATGATATTATTAATCAAAATTAATGCAAAAGTGAAAAATAATAGTTGTAACAGCATCTCACCAGCCAGAGCCTAATGGCTCCTAATCAATTTGTTACCAATTCAAAGGTCATATATCTCTTCTCATAATCCCCAGTCATATTTTTGTAATGTTCTTACCTTTACAGAACAATTACAGGATTATTTAAAGCAAGGCTGTCTGTGGAAAACTGGGTGTCTGACATGGACCTATAAATTCTGCATGCCTGAGTATATGCTCAGGATTAAACATTATTGCTATAAAGGTTGAAAGGTCACAAATATGATGTGCCAAATTAATGTATAGTGGAATTTAAGAGTGCGATCACTCATGGAGCGGATGATCTTGTGTTCGCTGTCTTAACCAATGCAGTCTTAAATCAGTTTTTCTTAAATCAGTTTTTCTCCACTGGCGGTGCACCGGCAGCTGATATTTTTGGCCTGTATTCTGTCCGGGTTGCATTTAGCTGACACCAGTCATGTGATCAAACACTGAGGACCTGGACTGAACCAGTGGGAAAACAGCATCCTTGTCATTTCCAGAACTGCCAAATGTTTGTCCAGTGCCAGCAGGGTTAGATATATCCAGTGAGATGGCACTAATAAGTTGGCACACAAGTCTTGGAAACTTCTGCAGATAGAGAATGTTTATCACTGTTTGAAAGAACTTTGTTATTTCTTAAAAAATCATCATTTTCCTTCAGAGGTGACCTATTTTTGTATTTTACTGCTTTCCAGGTGTGCATCGTGCAAAAGCGGGACACAGAGAAAATGTATGCTATGAAGTACATGAACAAACAGCAGTGCATAGAGAGAGATGAGGTCCGAAATGTCTTCAGGGAGCTGGAGATCCTGCAAGAAATTGAACACGTTTTCCTAGTAAACCTCTGGTGATTATCTCCAATTTCATTATGTGTGTATTGAGATATTGCGATTTTGTTTGATGTGAATGCCCCTATTTCTGAATTAGAACACATCCCTAAGTTCTGTGCTTCTATTTTTATGCTATGCCTGGAGGTTTGCAAAAATGGAATTTGCAAATTGTCACAACTTGCGTGTTTGCTGATCCACTTGACACCAGCAAGCTTGAGCTCTGATAATTGAGAAAAGACATGAATGTTGGATAGTTCCAACATTCTTCTGCAGTTTTAAAGTTATTATTTTATTATAGAAAGTACTGCTCCTTCATTAATAAAGCCAAGCCATTCTAATTAGGCTTGTAGAGTTTTATAAGAGCTTGTCCTTCTAGCCAATCAATTATACTTTCAGCCAAGTGTTGATACGGAATTGGTTTTATAACGAAGATAGTTCTGTAATAACAGTCAATCACTGCTCCAGATTGTCTGAGATCACGGCCATCACTGCCACTTTGTAAATAATTGTAACCATTTTGTAAATCACTTCAGTGTTATTAGTAAAAGTTTGTAAAGTTGGATTGAAGGGATTGAAGTTGTGTAGCAAAGTACACAAAATTTTCCAATATAGACAAATAGGGAAGGAATTGAAAAAGAATCCAGTACTTTCCCAGCATATATGACGAACTCTTTTTGGGCTTCCTGCTGTGTTCAGGTATCGATTTTAACCAATGTTTCAATGACAAACTCTTATCATCTTCATCAGGAATGATGCCTGGGCATGTCTAGTTCTGTGGTATTATTTCCTTATGGAGGCACTCCAGGTCTGAACTAGTTTTTGTACAGTTAATTAAAGTAGGAAGAGCCCCTCCACATTTGGAGGCATGATGGTGGCTGTTATTGTTGAGGTATAAGGACAGGTATTGTTAAGGTATTGTTGAGTTATTGTTAAGGACAGTTTGGTCCTCCTGTGGTCAAGGTTTGATAAGAGTACCAATGACCTTTTTGAACACATTCTTACATCAATGTGCTTCCTCTGTAAGGGGAACTACTATGAACAAATGGCCGGGTGGCCATGGGATTGCTCTTGTTGCCAGCTATTGCTAATTTCTACATGGAGTACTTTGAGGAGAGGGCTCTGAGTTCATCACCCTTATGCCCCAAATGCTTCTTCAGATACATCGATGACACCTTTGTAGTGTGGCCTCATGGACTCCAGGCACTCCAACAGTTCACGACCATCTGAACAGCGTACATCCAAACATTCAATTTATGATGGAGATGGAGAAGAATAGCTGCCTTCCATCTCCATGTAGAGTGGTTCTTTCTACATTGATTAACTGTATGAAAACTATTTCAGACATGGAGAGTCTTCACAAGGAAATAAGACGATTACGCAGGACGTTCCTACAGAATGGCTACAAGGTGGAGGAAATCAATCAGACCTTTAAAAGGGCTGACCGAAAAACCAGGAAACCTAGCAACGAGGAAGAACCCGTTGCTACCATCTGTCTTCCCTATATTCCATGGTTTGTGGAAGACTTGCAAAGATCCTGAAGAAATACTGGATTAATATGACCCACAAACCTGTAACGAAACCCAAATCACAGCTTATGTGGGTCAAAAATGACCTGCGACTCAGGACAGCTGGCATTTACAGGATTCTCTGAGAATGCAGAGCAGCGTATGCAGAGCACAGAAGGTGTATTCGTTTGGATTACCCGGAGAAATCGGCAGTAGCAGAACATTGCATTCGCAATGGCCGTAGGATTGACTTTGGCACAATGGCTTTTGGACCGCCTGGTGAAGGAAGCCTTTGAAATAAAACTAGAGGAAAAGAATTTTAACAAAGAAGAAGGTCTCATTCTAAGTAAGAAATGGAATTTGATTGTAAACAAGGTGGGACAGCGGAAACCTGATAGATGAGGACTAACCAATCAGGAGGGATGGATGACAGGGTATAAATGCCACCAGACTAGACACACCCAGGCGTCATCCTTGATGAAGATGGCAGAGTTTGTCATCAAAACATCGGTTTAAATTGATCCCTGTACTGGTTGGAAGCCTGAGAAGACTTTATAAAGAAGGAATTGGTTTAGGTGCAAAAAAAGCTAAATTCTCTTCCAGATTAAAATTTATCAATCCATTTTTGAACCTAAGTGATTACTGATTTATTAATATTGGCTTTATATTTCCAAAAACTCTGATGTAAACTGAATAATTTTAAGCCTCCCACTGTAATATTGTAACAATGGCTTCATCACTTCCTACACAATTGCATTACAATTCCTCAACGGTTTCTATCTACATCTGGATAATCAGTGCTCAATATTCACTGCTGCCAGTCTATTTACTGGTCCATACCTGACCATTAAATTTGATCAGAAATTGAACCATGCCACTCTTTGCTCAAGAAAAGATGCTTTGCAGCTCAGTAACCCCTTTGGTTTACCAAAAAATCAGTTCATTGAGACTCCTAAAAGATGCAGCATCAACAGAGACAGTTGAGCCAAGTGAGTCCATATCGACCATCAGGACCTATTTTTACACTAATTCACACTAACTTAATAATTTACTCTGTTCACATTCCCATCAAATCCAACACACACACACACACACACACACACTCTCTCTCTCTCTCTCTCCCTCCCACTCCCTCTCTCTCTCTCTCTCTCTCTCTCTCTCTCTCTCCCCCCTCCCCCCTCCCCCTCTCCCCCTCTCCCCCTCTCCCCCTCTCTCCCTCTCTACCTCTCTACCTCTCTCCCTCTCTCCCTCTCTCCCTCTCCCCCTCCTTCCTTCCTTCCTTCCTTCCTTCCTTCCTTCCTTCCTTCCTTCCTTCCTTCCTTCCTTCACATCTACATGATAGGGTATTTTACAGAGAACCTTTAGCCTACAGATCCACAAGTGTTTGAGGTGCTGGAGCGAATCAGCCCAAAGGAAACCGATGTGTTCTCAAGGAAAATGTGCAAGCACCACACAGACAATGCTGGAGATCAAGACTGAATCCTGTTCACTGGAGCTATGAGTCAGCACTGTGCTGACTGAGGTTTGCTGTCACTTAATTTATTCAATGAGTGGAAGCATTATGAGAAATATTTATCACAATTGCCATAAAAACTTCATTGCTGAATATAAACAGATGCACGCAAATCAACAGCAAATGGGACTTTAATAGGAGCTCTGTAGCAAGTGAGGAAAATTAATCTTCTTCATTCTTACTATGTAGATGAAATGTTAACACCAACAGTCAGAACCATCACAGCAACGTGCAGCAAAATAACCCAGGAATCTTAGGAGTATACTTGAACAAAAATATTTTCAGAGTGGGAGGTTTCAAAGAGCTTCTTGATGGAGGAGGAGAAGTAAAATATCAGGAACGAGAAAAAAAGGGAATTTCAGAGTTTGGGACTTCTGATAATAGAGAAGGGATAGTGCCTGGAGCTAAAAAACTGGAGAGTGATAGGGCTGGGTAGGTTACAGAGATGGGGAAGTGTGGCCTTGCAGGGAGTTGAACATCACAATTCTTTGAAAGTTTCAAAATTGAGGCATCAGTGGTCTGAGGGCTAACATATGTCAGCAAGCACAGAAGTAATGGATGATTGTGGGCTTGGAAATGTAAGCTGAATATAGAATGAGTAAGTTGGGAGGCTGGCCATGATGGCATTGAAGTTGATGAGTTTGCAATTACAAGCATATGAGTGCGGTTTTCAGCAACAGATAAATGAAGGAGAAACTGCTGATCTTAGTGATTATACCGGGTGGGAAGGTGAAGCCACAACCAAAAGCTACGTGTTTTCAAATGATGCCCACTGTGGAAAATGGAATCTCTGTCAAAGGACGAAAATTGAAAAGAGATTAATTTCAATGACAATGGTTTTCACGATGTTTAAATAGTTTACATAGTCCTGAACACATTCAATAAGCTATCTTTTAGAATAAAAGTAATAGATAGAAAGATGCATTTGAAATCCTATCACCTCACAGTTGCTATTGTCAAGAGTTAGTGTCAAAAATAATCACCTGAAGTTTCCTTTGTGTATTGAATACATAAATTAGATTATTTATTAAGTCTGTGGATCTTATCTAGTGATATGTAAGTGTAGTACAGAATACTCTATTTAGCATAAATAATGTGTAAGCATTCTCTAAAATTTTACACAGGTTCAGATGAAATTAACCTCTATTTTTGTATGGAGCTTGAGAGTAATGGTGACATACAGTAAGTCTTGTATAATTCTCAAGCAGATGGTTAAGAATATTTGTTAAACTGTCTTATTGCTTGTGCACTGCATAGTTGAAGTGCAAGTTATGAAAGCATCTCAGCAAAGTAGAAGAAAGCAATGAAAATATTGCAATTCAATATATAGTTCATTTTTTTTCCCGATTTCCACTTCTGTCCTGAAGGTGATGAATCTTGCTGGGATACAGTTTAGCAGATATAACCAATAGCTTTTCACAGAACTAACTGCACCCCAGTGGAGCTAACAGGCAAGGGAAATTCACTGCCAATTCAAATCCCATTTAATCTCTAAAACCTTGCTTCTTTCACCCATATGGTGTAGTGTTATCTCATGTAGTTCCTTTGACCACCAGATCATTTAAGAGCCATTTCTTCAACCTCATTTGCAATACTAATCACTGAAAACCAGGTCAGTAGTATAACAAATAATCTTTCTGAACTCATCACTTTAAATACCCACAACACCAAATGACTACGAGAAAAGCACATTTTTCAAAAATTGTCATAAATAATAATTTTGTAGAATGGTATACTTCAAGGCAACTGAATGTAGTCACTGTTTGAAATAAATGCCAAGACTGCAGCAAATATAATTTTGAATAATTACCCAGAGTTGGTTAAGTCAGTTTAGACAATTTAATTTATTTTGTTAGTTTAATTCTTAACTTTCAAATCAGTTGTATTGGTGAATTTTTAAAGCAGAATTTTAACCAGTGGATATCAACAAATCATAAACTGTAAAGGGTTGTCCAGACACTGAGGTATATACAAATCTATTGACCAAGCACCGGGTGAGCCTTAAACTGAGATGATAAGGAATATCTACATCATTTTTGACAATGTAATGGTGTTACTGATTAATAGAAATGCACTTAGTAGTTTAACAGTGAACTTATTTAGATGCTATTTTGGGGACGTGATATCTTTTCTGAGTCCCAGAAAAAATTCTTGAGAGCCAAGGCACCAGAAGCAAACTGTTTTTATAAGAAGTCTCATTACCATAGTTCACTGCATGATTCATTCCAGCATACTTCACCAGTTCATTTGAAAGTCATCCAATTATACAATGTTTTTATAACTGAATTTTCAAATTTGCCAATATATATCTTTGCTTTGATATTATTTCTTGAAATTTAAATCATAGCAAAATGGCAGCCACGTTGCATTAAAATGTTTGCTCAGAAATACAATATTGCTAGTTTTAAATTTTAAAAATAACATAATGTGAGAAACTACCTCTAAACTAGTTACCTAAAAGCAAGTGAAATTGGTGAAAAACAATCATTAGTGTGTTTTTCACTTGGAAAGAAATCCTAACACTATAGTTGTTCCTATAACAATAGTTCCCAAAGTGACTAGGCTAAATGCAATGCAGTGGCTGAAGCATCACTGCGTAGCTGTGAGAGAAGTGTAGCAACCTAGTGCACTGTTGTTGCAACTGCTGGCATTGCAGTAAATACAATGAAGCCTCACTTAGGAAGGATACCCCTGTCATGCATTTCAGGTTAAGTCATATTCTTACTGGTGTACTGTTTGCCTCTTTGCAGTGGTTTGAATGAAACATGTCAGACTGATGTCACACCTGTAATGCAACTTCTGATGGATAACTATTCTCTTGTTTAATGTTGGTGGTTCTTCCCTCCATTTAGCTCCTTAAGACATCTTATGGCACTTGTTGAAGTTAAGACTCTTACAAGTGGCTGAAAAATTCAGATAAGTTGGCATGGCCATATACACTATGTACTTACTGCTGTCCATACTTGAGACTAGTGTATTTCTTTGCAAATTTAAAATCTTCATGAACAGGTGAGATAGGGTTGGCCAGAAGGAGCACCTTGAGTTGATTGAGTGGATGTAGAGTAATCACATTTGACTGCCTCGAATGTGCAATTTTCATAACAATCGTGAACATGACCATGTCACTTCTTGTGCAGTGTACTTTTTGGAACATTGGAGGTCTTGGGGGTGAATCAGACAAAGTTTTCCTGGGATGTTTCTGGGAAAATCTGGATTTCATAACACAATGCCAATTTGGAAACCTGTAATTTTTTTTTACGTCCTTTTGCCCCCAACAAAGCTCAACTACCTTCGCTGTCCTCCAGTCTTCCCTGAGATCACAGCATCAACACCAAGGCCCAGGCTCTAACTTTCTAACCTTAGGGATACCCCCAGTGATTTCCTATGCTGATTCTCATGGAGGCCGTGATCTTTATTGTTCATTTTTCAGGAAGTGGGTGTTGTGGGAAAGCAATTATTTCCCAAGTCAATGGTGAGTAGCTTGAAGGAGACTCTGCAGGTTGTGTTGTTCCCACACATCTCCTGCTCATGGCCTTCTTGTCATTAAATGTCCTATTGAAGTACTTTAGGAATATATAAAACCTATTGTTAGCAATATGCACAAGTGTGGATGGAAGACTATTGAGGAGGGAAGAAAAGAAGCTAATTATTTTGACCTGGATTATGTTGGTGCAATCCATACTTTCCTAACATGTGCATTGCAGATGATGGAAAGACTCTGAGGTGCAGGGTGTAGTAGTTCTCCTGAACTACCACGGCGCTATGGTATTTAATGAGGAGTTGGCTGACTCTATAACCGTCTGCAGTCTCTTTAGATCCTGTACACTGGAGCTTCCATGCTGGGTGATGATGCAACCAGTGGTCCTTTCTCCTTGTTTTTCATCTGGCCGCCGACCACCAGCTCCCAAGCCCATCTGCATCTTAAGCCTGTTCCTGCTCCCTGACTCTAACCCACACCCAACCCATTTTCTGAATACCTTGCCTTACCCTGGCTGTGCACTTGGCCCAGATCCCTAACCCTCAACATGGGTTGTGGAGACTCCCCAGATACCCGACACCTATCTGCATTACTGACCCTCTGCACCAGCCATGCATCAAGCCCTTGCTCTTGACAATTGTCAGGCTTCTCTGACTCACATTCCGATCCCTTTGCACTGCCGCACACACTGCTAATGTACCCATCAGCTCCCCCTCCCTGCGCTGGCTGCACCTCGTCTCACATTCCCTACCTCCAGCCTCTCCTGCTCTGTATTGGCTACTTCCCTGACTTTGTACACCTGGCGCAGGTATCTCACCCCTCACGTTGGCCACCACACATCTGTTTATTATGGTCACTTGATCTGAAATAAACTTTGCTTTACATACCATCCATACAGATAATTTCAAAACATGGGAAAGAAATAAAGGAATGCTGAATATAGTGTTACAGTTACAACAAAAGTGCAGTGCAGACAGACAATTAAGAAGCAAGGGTTATGGTAGATTGTAAGTTCAAGAGCTCCCCTTCATCATACAGAAAGTCCATTCAAAAATCTTATATAGAAGATGTCCTTGCGCCTTATTTTCAAGCTTTTGTTCATTCTGCCTGATGGAAAGGAAGAAAAGAGAGAATATCTGGGGTGGGAAAGGTCTCTGATTACTTTGCGTAAGGAAATCCAGGAAAAGTCCCTGAGGGTAGGCTGGCTTTCATGATGGAATGACCAGTGTTCACAGCACTCCACAGTTTCTTGCAGTCTCCGGCAAAGCAGTTGCCATACCAAATGTAGATGCTTTCTACGAGGCAGCTATAAAGGTCAGTGAGGTTCAACATGGACATGCTGAACTTCTTTATCATTCTGAAGAGGTCGAGACACTGGTGTGCTTTCTTGGCTGTAGCGTCAATGTGCTCAGACAAGGAAAAGCCATTGGTAGTGTTTCTTCATAAGAGCTTGAAGCCCTCAACCATCTCCACTTCACCAACAGTGATAGCGGGCCTGTGCTTCACTCCACTTCCTAAAGTCAATGACTAGCACTTTTATTTTGCTGACACTCAGGGAAAGGTTGTGGTCATGACACCAAACCATTAAGCTATTTCCTTGCTCCTGTGCCTTTGTTATTTGGGATCTGCTCCCACCCCCCATTGCTGGTGTCATCTGTGAACTTGTAGATGGAGTTGGAGCGGAATCTGTCCACACTGTCATGTTGTTGGTAAGAGAGGCCTGGCTGTCCTCATGCTGATGTATTAAAATTTAACATGCAAATACAGAAGCAATTAGGAAGGCAAACAGCATGCTGGCTTTTATTGTATGAGAATATGAGTGACTTGCCAAGTCAGACTGCACCTGGAAAATTGAGTACAGGCCTAGTCTGTAGGACCTGTACATCACTCATGAGGAATGATGTTTGTTAAAAAGAGAGCAGAGCAAAGATGCACCAGACTGATTCCTGGGGTAGTTACATTGTCGCTGAGAACAGATTAAGGATGATGGGTGTGCTCTCTTTAGAGCTAAGAAGAACGACTGATGATTTTTTTGAAACCCACAGAGTTCTTATAAGGTTTCATTGGATAGATGTTTCCCTTGATTGAGGTGTGCAGAATGAGATGAAAAGAAATTTCTAAACCCAGAGGGTGGGTTAATCTTTGGAAATCTTGATCCATGTAGGCAATGGAGGCACACAGTTGCTGGACATATTCAAGACACAAGATGATAGAGTTTGGATATTAAGGTAATCAAATGATATGAGATTAGTACAGAATAATAGTTCTGAGATAAAAAGATCACCCACAATCCTAATGAGTAATGAAGTAGGTCTGATAAGTAAAGGTCCTCTATCTGCTTCTGTTTATCACAGGAAGATTTGTGGATTGGCTGTATTTTTAGTTATTACTTCATGGAATGTGGAAGTTGTTGGCAGGTTACCAGCCCATGTCTCAGTGATGATGGTAATGAATTACTCCAGTGCCAAGTGCTGTTAGATTGGGATCACCAGAACTTTGACATAGCTAGGAAACAAATTAATGCTGGCATACAGAACTTTAGTCAATATACTTTGTGATTTGTAGATGGTGGCATTCCCAAGTATCAGCTGTCCTTGTTTGTCTGGGTGGGTGTTTGGACTTGGGGCAAATTACTGCTGTATGTCTTGTTGAGAAAGTATTGTGCAGCCACATTGAGCTATGGGTGGAGAAATCTCTACTGTGGTGGGCAGAATGCTGATTAATGAGGAACTTTGCATTGGAATGGGCTCAACATGAGTATTGCTCGAGTTAACATACACTTACTTGAATGGTTGTACTGTGAAACCTTGATAATTCAGCAACCTTGGGACTTGGGACTACTTGGAGTTGTGTATCCATAGTCTGGCAAGCAAGGTTTCCAGACTTTGGATAAATATATTACTCCAATAGGACTCGAATGCACTTTTAATTCATTTCCTTAGATGTTACCTATTTAGGCAGTATAATTAATTTTCTAGACAGTCTGATGAGTTTCCAGTTGTGAGCAGACAGGGCCCCAGTGAGTTTAAAAGGATAGAAACAGACCCCAGGAAGTTAAAAAGGAGTATGGGAACAGAATGCTGATGATTTTAAAATGGCAATGGGGAATGATGCATTGCCGATTTTGAAGAGGTTGTGGGAACAATGCAATGATGAATTTAGTGTGGGGAAATAGAACCAGGTGAGATACATAACAAACCAATGGGATTTCCAAAAAAATTTCAATATAATTGCCCTCAAATTTCTAAATGAGAGGGGAGTAATGAACTAATTTTCCCTGGAAGTGGGTTGTCTAGTGTTTAATGAAGACAATTGTTTTGTGATGCAAAGTGAGATGCTCATTCTCCAAGATCATACATCCCACTGACATAGTCTCCAGTAAGGTATCAGTACTTCCATGAGACCATTAGAAATAGGAGCAGAATTAGGCCATTTGGCCTATCGAGGCTGCTCCACCATTGAATCATGGCTGATCCTTTTTTCCCCTCCTCAGCCCCACTCCGTGGCATTCTCCTCGTAACCTGTGATGCCATGTTCAATCAAGAACCTATCATGCTCCGTCTTAAATACATGCAACGACCTGGCCTCCACAGCTGCCTGTGGTAATAAATTCCACAAATCCACCACCCTCACGTTAAAGAAATTTCTCCACCTCTGTTTCAAATGGATCCCTCTCTATCCTCAGGCTGTGCCCTCTTGTCCAAGATTCCCTGACCATGGGAAACATCCTTTCAATGCCTACTCTAACATGGCCTTTCAACATTCGAAAGGTTTCAATGAGATCTCCCCTCATCCTTCTAAATTCCAGAGAGTACAGACCCAGAGACATCAAACATTCCTTGTATGATAACCCTTTCATTCCTGGAATCATCCTTGTGAACTTCCTCTGGACTCTCTCCAATGCCAATACATCTCTTCTTAGATGAGAAGCCAAAACTGTTCACAATACTTAAGGTGAATCTTCACCAGTGCCTTATAAAGCCTCAGCATCATATCCAAGGTCTTGTATTCTACACCTCTTGAAATGAATGCTAACATTGCATTTGTCTCCCTAACCACCTGCAAGTTAACCTTTAGGTTGTTCTACACAAGGATTCCCAAGTCCCTTTGCATTGCAGATTTTTGGATTTCCTCCCATTTAGAAAATAGTCAGCACATTTATTTCTTCTACCAAAGTGCATGACCATGCATTTTCCAACATTGTATTTCATTTGCCACTTTCCTGCCCTTTCTCCTAATCTGTCTAAATCCTTCTACAGGTTATCACCTGCAAACTTGGCAACAAAGCCAACTTTTCCATTATCTAAATCATTGATATACAGCTTAAAAAGAAGTAGTCCCGACACCAACCCCTGCATAACACCACCAGTCACAGGCAGCCAACCAGACAAGGATCCTTTTATTCCCACTGCTTCCTACCAATCAGCCAAAAGTCTAACCATGCTAGTCACTTTCCTGTAACACCGTGGGCTCTTACCTCAGTAAGCAGCTTCATGCATAGCACCCTGTTAAAGACCTTCTGTAAATCCAAATATACAACATCCACTGCATTCTACTTTATCTATCTGACTTGTAATCAAAGAATTCCAACAGGTGCATCTGGCAAGATTTTCCCTTAAAGAAACCATGTTGACTTTGTCCTGTCTTGTCCAGTGTCACCAAATTCTCCAAAACTCATCTTTAACAATTAACTCCAACATCTTCTCAACCACTGAGGTCAGGATAGCTGGTCTATAATTTCCTTTCTTATAGAGTGGAGTGATATTTGCAATTTTCCAGTCCTCTGGAAACATGTCAGAGTCTGATGATTCCTGAAAGATCATTACTAATACCTCCACAATCTCTACTGCTACCTCTTTCAGAACCCTAGGGTGCAGTTCATCTGGTTCGGGTGAGTTATGTCCTTTTAGATCTTTCACTTCTTGAGCACCTTCTCCCTTATAAGAGTAACTGCACTCACTTCTCTTCCCTCGCACCCTTCAACACCTGGCAGACTGCTAGGGTCTTCCACAGTGAAGACTGATGCAAAATACTCAATTGATTCATCTGCCATCTCCTTGTTCCCCATTATTATTTCTCTGGCCTCATTTTCTAACGGTCCTATTTCTACTCTCAACTTTCTTTGATTTTTTTATATACTTAAAAAAGGTTTTTCTATCCACCTTGATGTTGTTTGCTAGCTTGCTTTCATAGTTCATCTCTTCCCTCCTAATGATTCTTCTAGTTGCTTTCTGTAGGTTTTAAGATTCCCAATTCTCTATCTTCCTGCTAATTTTTGGCTTTGTTGTATGCCCTCTCTTTTGCTTTTACATTAGCTTTGCCTTTCCTTGTCAGCCAAGGTTGAACTATTTTGCTATCTGAGTATTTCTTTGTTTTTGAAATACCTCTATCCTGCAACGTCCTCATGTTTCCCAGAAACTCATGCCATTGCTGCTCTGCTGTCATCCCTACCAGCATCTCCTTCCAATTTATTTTGGCAGATCTGCTCTCATACCACTGTAATTACCTTTACTTCAGCAAAATAGTGCTATGTTAGACTTTGCCTTCAACTTATGAAATTTTAAGTTGAACTCAATCATATTGTGATCACTGTCTCCTACGTGTTGCTTTACCTTAAGCACTCTAATCACCTGTGGTTCATTACATAACACCCATCCAGTATAGCTGATCCCCTAGTAGGCTCAAGGACAAACTGCTCTAAAAAGCCATCTCAAAGACATTCAGTACTCACTTACTTGAGATCCATTTCCAACCTAATTTTCCCAATCGACCTGCATGTTGAAATCTTCGATGAGTATCATGACATTGTCCTTTTGACATGGATTTTCTATTTCCTGTTGTAACTTGTGGATCACATCCCAGCTACTGTTGGGAGGCCTGTATATAACTGCCACCAGGGTCCTTTTACCCTTGCAGTTTCTTAAATCATCCTGCAAGGATTTAACATCTTATGATCCTATGTTACATCTTTTTACTGATTTGATGCTATTTTTTTAGTGCCACCCCGCTGCAAACCTTACTATCCATCCGATACAACATGTAACCTTGGATATTCAGCTCTCTACTACAACCATCCTTCAGCCATGATTCAGTGATGGCCACAACATACCTGACAAT
Organism: Hypanus sabinus; assembly: GCF_030144855.1. Classification (NCBI taxonomy): domain Eukaryota; kingdom Metazoa; phylum Chordata; class Chondrichthyes; order Myliobatiformes; family Dasyatidae; genus Hypanus; species Hypanus sabinus. The sequence goes on from NC_082727.1 coordinate 45,189,365, forward strand.
CTGTAATAGCACAACAAGATCATTCATCTTATTTCTTATATTCTGTGCATTAAGATATAACTTTTTGAAGACTGCATTTGCTACATTTTTTGATTCTGCATCCCTAATGCACTGATACTCACCCTGCTGCCTGCAATTCTGTCCTTTCATCTGCCTGTCCTTTCTGACAGTCTGACTGGAAATTTTCTTTGCTTTTTTTTAAACCACCCGTCCTATCCTGAGTCCCTTCAGTTTTTGTTCCCAAACCCCTGCCAAGTTTAAACTCCAAAAAAATCTACCAATGAGAATATTGCTTCCCCTCAGGTTCAGGAGCAGCCCCTCACTTTTGTACAGGCCGTCCCTCCCCCAGAAGAGATCCCAATGACCCAAGAACCTGAAGCCCTGGCCCCTGCACCAGCTTCTCAGCCACGCATTAATCTACCCTCACTAGCACGTTGCACAGGTAGTAATCCAGAAATTACTACCCTGCAGGTCCTGCTTCTTAGCTTTCTGCCTAGCTCTCTAAATTCTCTCCTCAGGATCTCTTTGCTTTTCCTTCCTATATCATTGGTATCAATATGTACCAGGACATCTGGCTGCTCTTCCTCCCCCTCCCAAGTGCTGTAGATGTGATCTGAGATATCCCTGACCCTGGCACCTGGGAGGCAACATACATTCCGGGTGTCCTGTTCACATCAATAGGAATCTCCTTTCTGTTCCTCTGAGTCCCCCATCAGGACCGCTCCCCTCTTCTCCTTCTTTCCCTTCTGCACCAGAGACCTATGCTCAGTGCCAGTAATCTGGTCTCCATAGTATTCCTCCAGGAGGTCATCCCCCAATACAATATCCAATACGGTATACTTAGTATTGAGGGGAATGGCCACAGGGGTGCTCTGCACTGTCTATTCACCTTCCCATTTCTTCTCCTGACCGAAGCTGTCATTGCTGGGAGTGGGCCAGTGCTGAGAGTGGGAGTGTCATGCTTTGGCTCAAAGAAGATTTCAACTCTGAAGAGGCATTGGCTCTGGGTAAGTTTCCCTTTTTTCTTATTGTGTCAGGGGTGCTTAGTGCAGTTTAAATAGCTGTTGTGTTGGAGTCCTGGGATACCCGAATTCTCCTCACCCAGCTACCTGCTTCCTTTTAACTCCAGTCAATGATCTCTTTACTCTCCTGCACAAGCCAAAGGTCATCCAACTTATGGTTCCAGATCCCTAGCATGGTCTTCAAGGAGCTGCAGCTGGATGGACTTCATGCAGATATAGTTCCTCAGGAGAATTTGGGTCTCCCAGGATTCGAACACAATAGCCATTGAAACTGTACTACGTACCACTGACACAAAAAAAAGGTAACTTACCCAGAGCCAATGCCTCTTCAGAGCTGAAGTCTTCTTTGAGCCAAAGCATGACACTCCCACTCTCAGCACTGGCCCACTCCCAGCAATGACTGCTCCGCTCGCCCCTTCTGTACTTTTATTTACTCCTCTCTGCACTGCTCCTACCATTGATTGGGCTACCAGAATAACAACAAAAGCCCGTGAAGTTTTCCTTTTCAAATTGGTGTCGTTCACCTGCGAGTAACCTCCTGGCTGTTCGCTGCTCCTGGTGCAGATTGTGTTGCTGGAATGACACTGAACACCCGCGAAGCTCTTCTTTTAAACTAGTGCCACCGACTTGCAAATAACCTCCTCGCTGTGTGCTGCTCCTGCCGCTGACTGGGCCGCCAGAATAATTTTCTTCACAACTGAGGAAAAGGGACAAAAATAATTGGTCTGGAATATATTGCGATCGAAACTAAAGTATATTTTATCTAAATGAATGGAACTCAGCCACAGGTGGCAGAAATGGTTAAAATTTCCGTTCCTGGCATAGATCATTCCAATTGTTGTGAGCAAAATTATCATAAGTAATCAACTGTTAGTCCTATCTAATTTATGTGAAGTAATAACTAGAAGGCCGTTATAATTTTATAACTAGAAGGAACAGAATGTAAAGAAAAGGAAGCTCTGGTTCCAGCTGAATTACTGGCTACTGCACTCTGGCAGAGATAAATTAACTTTGGAAGCAACAGATTAATTGGATTTTTGCTAGAATTCTAAGATTTAAAATATGCAAATCCATAAGCTTCTATAATCAGTCACATAATAATTTAAGAAATCTTGTTCCAACAGTTTTCTGAGGTGGAATAGTGATGATTGTTTTCTCTGTGTGATCACTTGAGTCAGGTCTATTGTTCTCCCAAGGGGTTGCCTTTTGGAGGGTCCTTGGGTGTCTGTGGAGACTTATTCGGGATCGACATATTCTGGTTAGTATGGGTGAGTGTAAGTGGTGGCTGTGGTTAGTGGCTGAATCCTTTGGTTGCTCAGTCTCTTCTTTCATAGCTGCCGCTTATTCTCTGCTGCACGGTGGGGGTCGTTCTCAAGGTGCACAGCTCCCTCTTGAACACATTTCTATTGAGTGCAGCGCCTTCCCAGTTTTTGGATGTAATGTTGAGTTTCAAAATCAAAAAGATGGTGTTGGTAAGGTCAGTTTAAATACTGGGTGTTGAAACTTGTCCATATAAAATTTCACAAAAGCACAACTGGCACTTAAGTGATCCTGTGGTCAACAATGAGGCACTGTCATGGTCTCCGGACTAAGAGGTAGTTTCAGATAAAGAGTAACTCCCTTAATGACACCTGCTGCTTTAACCATTAGGTCAAATATATCCATGATGTCTGACATCTACGATGTCAATTGGCAGGCTGAACCAGCAAGCACATTAAAGAATAAACACAAGATTCTTCAGATGCTGAAAATCCAGAGCAACACACAGGCAAAATGCTGGAGGAACTCAGCAGGTCAGGCAGTGTCTATGGAACTGAATAAACAGTTGATGTTTTAGTTTGAGAACCTTCTTCAGGTCTGGAAAGGAAGGGGGAAATGTCAGAACAATAAGGTTAGCAGAAGGGGGAAGGAAGATTAGCTAAAAAGTGATAGGTGACTGTAGTTGGGTGGGAAAGGTAAAAAGCTGGAGAAGAAGAAATCTGATAGTGGAGAGCGAACCATTGGAGAATGAGAAGAAGGAGGGGAACCAGCGGGAGGTGACTGGCTGGAGAGGAGAAGGGGTGAGGAAGGAGGTGAATTGTTTGGGGCCCTGAATGAGTGTAAGGCAGGAGGCAAATGAGCAGGAGAGCATTTTGATTGCCTGGATTTGTGCCAGGAGGGAGATTCGTGGGGAGGAATGAATTGACAAGAGAATCATGGAGGGAGTGATCCCACTGGAAAGCGGAGGGAGGTGTTGGGAAGGTAAAGGTATGTTTGGTAGTAGGATCCCGTTAAAGATGGCGGACGCTGTAGAGAATAATGGGTTGGATGGGGAAGCTTATAGGGTGGTGAGTGAGGTCAAGAGGAACTCTATCCTCTTAAAGGCGGCAGGAAGATGGGGTGAACGCCGATGTCCAGGAAATGAAGGAGTGAGTGGGTGAGGGCAGCATCAATGGTGAAGGAAATGGAATTGTGTTCTTTGATGAAAGAGGATATCTCTAACGTCCTGAAATGGAAAGCCTCCTCCTGGGAACAGACGTGGTGGAGATGATGGAACTGAGAAAAGGGAATAACATTTTTACAGGGGACAGGGTGGGAAGAGGTATAGTTAAGATACCCATGAGAATCTGTAGGTTTATAAACGATGTTGGTAAACAGTTTGTCTCTGGAGGTGGAGGCAGATCGAGAATGGGGAGGGACGTGTCAGAATGGTCCAAGTGAATCTAAGGGCATGTTGGAAATTGGAGGCAAAGTGGATGAAATTGACAAGCACAACATGGGTGAATGAAGCAGTACCAATAAAGTCATCATTGTCGAGCAGGTAGAGGTGAGGAGCATTACCTTGGAAGGCTTGGAACATGGACCGTCCTGCATAGTCAGTACAAAGGTAGGCATAACTTGAGTCTATGGCTACCCGTTGAGTCTGGAGGAAGTGGTGGTGGGGGTGGGTTGAAGCAGAAATTGTTGAGGATGAGGACCAGTTGATGGTGGTGGTTGTGGGAAGCTGGTTGGGTCCTTTGTTGAGAACGAAGTGGACAACTTTAATGCCTTCTGGACGGGGATTAGAAATGTATAGTGACTGGACATCCATGGTGAAAATGAGGCGGTCAGAGCCAGGAATTTGAAAGTTGTTGAGGAGATTGAGAGCATGTGAAGTGTCGTGGATTAGGTGGGCAGGGACTAAACCAAGGAGGATAGAATGGAGTCGAGGTATACAGACACGAATTCAGTGGGACAGGAGCAGGCGGAGACAATGGACCTACCTGGACAATCAGGTGTCTGGATCTTGGGTAGGAGGTAGAAACGAGCAGTACTGGGTAAGGGAGCAATGAGTTTGGTGGCAGTGGATGGAAGTTCTCCAGAGTTGATGAGGTGTATGAGTTGATGACATTAAAGAATTCTTGTGGTCAGATAAATGGGCACTTATTTGGAAAAAAAATACTATACAGAGAACTAATGAAAGATCAGTATGTGCACTTATAATTAAAGTAGAAGTTGGAATACCATAATCATTTTTTATTTACAAATTTATTATATTTTGAAATATTAATCTGAGAAAATCATGTGTATTTACGCAACTAGTTTTATGATATAGTTTATCACGCAGTAATCATACTGTGGCCGCTCTTAAAATCTCCCAGGAACCTTGTGTAACAATATGTCAGATTTCAACTATTGTTATCAGGCAACAAATGTTTAAATGCTTCAGTTCATTTCTGACATATATCTCCAGGTTGATTTAAGCAAGAAAAAGCTGCAAAGATCTGAGGTTGTGAAGGAACACTTAAGGATATCGATTCTGAGATAAATGTTTACAAAATGTGAAAGTTGCAGATAATTGCCTGAAGCAGTAACTGTGATCAAAGCAGCCTAGAATTTCTTGATCACAGTGTACAATGGCCTACAGGGATAACTCGTATTGGAGCAGTGGATAGTTCCGCTAAGCCTTCTGCTGAGCTCCTCATTCTGGATACAGCATTGCTGTCTCTTGTGTCTCTGACAACTGGGGTGGGCTGGCGGGAGCATGGAGTGTGGGTTACCTGAAACTGGAAAATCCAATGTTTATGCCACTGCATTGTCTGCTACCCACATGGAATATGAGGTGCTGATCTTCCAGTTTGTATGCGGCGGCTAGGAAGGCAGAGGGAAAGAAGGTTAGTGTGGGAAGTTTTGGGGTGGGCTTTGGAATGGCATGCAAATAGAAATTCAGGATGACCACTGTGAACAGAGCACCGGTGTTCTGTAAAATGGTCACATAGTCTCTGGAGAGAAGGATACATCACGGGCACTGAATGAAATAGGCCAGGTGCACGTGAATCACTCTCTCACCTGAAATGGCTGTTTAGTTCCCTGGATGGTGGTGAATGAAATGTTGCACCTCCTACCATATCTGGGAATGGCTGGGGACAGTGGGCAGTTGCAGAGGAGTGGATGATGGAAAGGGATGAGCAATCATGTACGCTTGCTAATTGGGGTGTCTTGCACTGTGGGCCTATTCCTTTTCCCTCTCCTGACAATCACTCAGCTACCTGCCTTCAACAACTTAAGGGTGACTGATCCTTGTAACTTCTGTCTAACAACCCCTGAGGTTCTCGAATGATCTGGAGTTTGTCCAGCTCCAGTTCCCTAACACAGTCCACAAGGAGCTGCAGCCAATGCACATCTTGCAGGCCAAGTCACCGGTGCAGGGATACTGGAGGTCTGTCTGACTTCGCATGTCCAGAAAGAGGAACCTACATTCTCTTGAGAGTTATTCTGAAAGCTCTACCTGTGCAATAAGAAAGTAAATGACATTACCCGAATTAATCTTATCCACCGCTCATTTTATAATCAACAAACCTTGCTCTTTTAACTTCCTGCTTTTGATCTCGCTTTAAATCTCGATTTAAAGTGAAACTGAGCAGTAACAAGACTTGCTATTTTAAATTCATTCTCTGCACATTCTTGTATCTAAGAACATGCAATTCTTGTCTGAGGGCTTGGGCCATGATCAGCCCAGCTCAATTAGATGAACTACAATTCCTTTTCCTCCCTTCACCTCCCTTGCAAAGTTCTTCTAGGTCAGCCATTTTGTCTCAAATATTCTTCTCTTTGCTTGAATTATGACATATTCCAACACTTCTTCAGCAACAGCTCAAGCTGTATCCAGCTTACCACAATCTCTCTGTAAAATTAGCTTGTGTGACATTGATTTTGTGCACTGTTAAAGTAGATCTTGTCATTACAGGTACTTGCCTTCTAAAGTAGAAGCGACACAGAATTTATAGTCACTATATTAATTAAGTTTTCAATAGCAGACCTAATTCTGTCTGGCATGTTGCCATGTAAAACTAATCAGGCCAGCTAAGGCAGAAAACAGGGGCTGACCATCAGAATTATGTGAGCACAAACTTTGCAGTGTTCCCATCTCACTGAACCAGAAAATAACTTCTGAATGGCTGAGCAAGGTACAGAAGGTGAAAAACATTCGCTTGGGAGACAAGCTAGTGATCCAATCAGATAAAGGAGACTAGTGATTTTTAGAGTTCATTATCAATGAGTGATGATGGACAAAAAAGATTTCTTACTCTATTGTATGGCATTACCAACATGATACAGGTTGAGCACTCCTTATCTAAAATGCTTGGGGCTGGAAGTGTTTTCGATTTTGGACATCTTTAAGATTTTGGAATATTTGTGTGTGTGTGTGCATACACAGTGAGATAGCTTGTGAAACACTCTGGTTCTGTTGGCTGCACAAGTCTAGGGAAGACAAGTGTAATCCCCCACATTCCCCTGTTTGTTTAGATGCTGCATGATTCGTTACCCTGTTATAAATCAGTACCACGAAATAACAGACAGTACACTGCATACAATTAAAGGATTGGGTTTACTAATTCTTAATTTGACTTGAAGGTTAGTAAAGAAAAAGCAAAAAAAGAAAAGGGCACATTTTAATGAAGCACTCTAACGTGCACAAGTTGGAACTCACTGTTTCCCCCTTGTCGATCCTCCTTCGATCTCACCGGTCTTCGTTGAATCACGACCCCGCTCCAGGTCAACTCCTTCGACCTCTTCTCTTGGGCATCTTCTCTTTTCTCCCCCAACAAAAGCCCCAAGCCTTTAGTATCCCTCACCAGAGAAACCTCCCCTTAATCCAGCCATTCTAATTGGATGGCACACAATTCTCCTATCTCTTATCTTCAACAGTAATCCAAACAAGCAGCTTGCACGGAACAGAACAGCATGACATAGAAAAGATATGAACCAGGGTATTACACTTGGGGACGGGATCTAAGTCGAAATACGAAATCCATTTACATTGTATACATTCAGTATACCCTGAAGATAATTTTTAAAATAACATTTTTAATAATTTTGTGCATGAAACAATAATGTATACATTGATCCATCAGAAAGGTAAGCTATCACTACCTTGGCCACCCAGAAGGACAGTCAGTGGCTGTTTGGCATCACCATCATTCTGACTCTGAATTTATGTGCTACTGGTGACCAGTCTTTATCTTGCACTTGTTCATCACATGAATGTACTGTTGCAGCCCTTCAGAGTGTCAGATTATCATCAGTAACAATCTTGGCAAATTCATCAATGACTTTCTCCGCTGCTTTGTCATCAGCAAATGCTTTATTACCACCAATCTTTAAGAAATTAATGCTATGCCTTTTATTGAATTTCTGCGACTAGCCTCAATTCTCAGTTTTCAGTTCATTGTGATAGGTTTTAGCTGGCTTCATGATCAGTATACCGTTAAGGGCATATGTTCACTCTGACACTCTTTCAATATGCAATCGAGATCTCCATTACTCACTTTTTGCCGTGTTTTACTATTTTTCATCAACTTCTGTTCATTACCAGAGGGCATGGATTGAGAATAAGAGGTCAGTTATTTAAAACAGAGTTGAGGAAGAGCTTCTTCTCCCAGAGAGTTGTGGAGGTGTGGAATGCACTGCCTTGGAAGACGGTGGAGGCCAATTCCCTGGATGCTTTCAAGAAGGAGCTAGATAGATATCTGATGGATAGGGGAATCAAGGGATATGGGGACAGGGCAGGGACTGGGTATTGATAGTGAATGATCAGCCATGATCTCAGAATGGCGGTGCAGACTCGAGAGGCCGAATGGTCTACTTCTGCACCTATTGTCTATTGTCTATTACAACCATGAGCTCACTTATTGGAACTGTCTGTGGTGTGCAGAGACCTGTGCATCACTTGGGAACCTTCCCAGTGCCTTGACATCATGTCAGCGCTCAAAAAAATTTTGGAGGTTTTGAGATTTTGTAATTTCAGCTCAGGGATGCTCAATCTGTTGTATGAAATTTTCCAGTTAATATTTTCCGTCTAGGGTAATTTATGGAAAAGGCTATTAACAACCAAAGTTTACAGTATTTTATAAAGCAACTTGTTCTTCTTACAGCAAGAGGGTTAATGCTGAAATCACTGGGAATGTAAAATGCTTGTGGTAAGGTTTAGTATAGCTATCTTGGTAAACAGTTGAAGTGGCAGACTGAAGACAAAAAAGACACTGAATGGAAAATGGGAACTTTGAGGTAAGGTGATTTTCCAATTTTATCCAATTGCACCTTGTAGATAATTATCTAATCCTATCTGCCCCTGAGTTGAGGAAGGTCAACCACTTTGATGGGTTTGGGCTTATGTACTGGATACGGGTGGCAGATTCTCTCCTCCAGAGGACATTGGCCAACCGGGTGAGTATTAACAACAATCTAATAGGCTTGTAGTTACCAATATTAAGATTAGATTTTTTTAAGAAATTCTGGAATTAATTATTTACCCAAATTTAATCTCCCCAGCTTCCCTGGAGTGAAGCAAACCTCTATCTCTGAACTAATTGTCCAATAACTAACCATTATGTTCCTGTTCCCATTCGGGTGATGTGCTTCAATTAGATGGCTGTAATGAGAAAATCAGAGAACAAAACGCTGTTTGCTCCTATCAGAAATGTTCCTCTTGTTTTACCTTAACCTCTGCAACTGAAAACTATATTTTTTACTGTACTTCTCAGTCAAATGAAGGGCATCTGACATGAAATATTACCTTTGTTACTCTCTCCGTGGATGCTGTTGATCTGTAAGGTGATCTGGGCATTTTCTGTTTCAGTTTTCAGTTCATTGTGACAGACTACACAGTTCATTGTGAGCAACTGAAGTTTGACATGACTTCTGAAAGTTTACTGGGAATAGGAGAATGGGGGGGGGGCGGATCTCCTAGAAACGTTCTGAATGTTAAAAGGCCTAAACAGATTAGATATAGCAAAGTTATATCCAATGGTAGGGGATTCTAAGACAAGAAGGGACAACTTCAGGATTGAAGGATGTCCATGTAGAACTGAGATGTGGAGAACTTACTTTAGTCAGAGGGTGGTAAGTCTGTGGAATTTGTTGCATTGGGCGGCTGTGGAGGCCCAGTCATTGGGTGTATTTAAAGCAGAGATATATAGGTTCTTCATTAGCCAGGGCATCAAAGGGTATGGGAGGGGCGTGGGGAAGACTGTAAGAATTGGATCAGCTCAAGATTGAATGGCGGAGCAGACTCGATAGGCCGAATGGCCTGTTTCTGCTCCTATATCTCATGGTCTTGTAGCTGGGTAAGGTAAATGCTCAGTGTTTATCTGTCTTAAATTTGAGAGTAGAATCCCACTCATTGAGAATGAGACCACCTATCATTCAGAATATAGTTGCAAATATCCTTTACTTTGAGGAATTTTATAACTTGAACAAACTCCTTCCAATTCCAGGGGGGAATATCAATCAGTTATTTAAAGTAAGCAGATTAGCTGATGTTGACGTTTCTCCATTCTCACAATGATGGAGTCTGAAATGAATCAGTTAAGAGATGCCTTGATCCCTGGCAGTGTTATGATTGGCTGAATAGGTTTAAGTAGTCAGCTTCAAAAATCTATTGCTTTCATCCTAGAAAAATTGAAGCAAACTCTCACACATTTTGTCACCAAGGCATTTACAACTATTTTCCATGCTCTGTTGACAGGTTAAAGAATACAGAATCCTTTCATGTGCTTTTCTTCCAGCTGGAGTGAATTCCTAGAAGAGACTTAAAGCAAAAAATTTGATTCTTGAAAACGTTTGGCAGACAAGAATAAAATAGTGAACAGATAATCCTTCAGTTTGGGGGAAAGAATGCAGTTAATGGCCCAACCCTTAACAGCACTGATATTCAGAAAGATCTTGGGACCCAAGTCCAGACATTCTTGAAATTGACAATGTGATTTGATATTCTGGTAAATAAAGCATATGGCATGCTTTCCTCATTGCCAAGGAGATAGGAAGTCTTGTTGCAGTTGCATAAACATTGGTTTGGCTATACTTGGAGTAATGTGTGTGGATTTGGTCACCTCATTACAGGAAGGCTTTGGTAAGGGATCTGAAGGGGTTTACTAGATGCTTAGTGGATTGAAGAGTATCGGCTCTAAGGAGAGGTCGGATAAATTTGGATTGTTTTCTCTGGAGTGTTGGAGGATGAGGGTACACCTGATTAATGTTTATAAAATTATGAGAGACATAGATAGGGTACACAGCCAGATTTTTCCCCGGATGGTAATATTGAAAATTAGAGAGCATAACTTTAAGATGAGAGGGAGAATGTTTGATGGGGATGTGCATGTACAAGATTTTCTTTTAATATGAGAGACTGGTGGGCGTCTGGAAAGTACTGCCGGGGTGGTAATGGAAACAAATATGATGGTGGCATTCAGAAGGATTTTAGATAGGTACAGGAATACACAGGGAATGTATGGATATGGATCATGTGCAGGCAAAAGGGATTAGTTTCACTGGCAACGTGCTCAACTGGGCCAGGGATGAAGGGCCTGGTCCGGTACTCTGACACTGAGTGAAGGGTAAATGGGTGCCAGATTACTGAATGGTTTTCTTGTTCTTCCTTATAATACTGTCATGGGTCACTTTCATCCATCCAAGAATCACATCAGGCCTTAATTTGACACTTCACTCTCACAGTACGCCACCAATGAGCCAACCTGGATGTTGTGCACTCAAACCCCTGGAGTGGGACTTGAACAAACACATGCTGTGTTAAGGCTCACTGCCAGCTGCTGAGGATGCTTGTGGTTAAGTATGAAAATTGAGACACTTTAATGGGGTAAAATTATTTTAAACAATGCTGTGTGAGGTAAATAAGATGGGAAACTCACAGACACAGGTAACCATGTGAACCGAATTACCCACAGACTCACCCAGTCTCAATATTAAAACCTTGAGACAAGTGAAGCACAGGCACTTGTATATGATTACAGGGAGCAGGTTGGATGGTGATAGCTTTCAGCAAGGCTATGAGCTGTCAATGTTTAAGTTTTATATTTTTAATAGCCTCTGTTATCTAAAGTACTTTACAGTCTAATGAAGTATTTTTTTAATGTGATCATCTCAAAATATTAAGAAGCAGGTTGACTAATTTGTCCATTGCAAGTTCCCAAAACAGCAATGTGATTAGGACCAGATAATCTGTTATATGCACAATGAGTTAAGAATTGGCCAGGCTATCAGTAATAACTTCCCTGATTTTGTTCAGAATGATGCCAATGGATTTTTTTACAGCCATAGCTGTACTCCTGGCATTGAAGGTGGGCCAGTGCCACAGCTTCAGTGACCTCAGTTCAACCCTGACCTCAGGTGTGTCTGGAGTTCACACATTTTCTCCCTGGCCGCTTGGATTTCCTCTCTAGGTTGGTAGGCTCAGTGGCTGCTGCAAATTGCTCCTGGTCTGTAGGCTACTTGGAGTATCTGGGCAAGTCATTGGGCATTAGTGGAGAATAAAACAAGATTAAAACAAAAGTGTGTCTTGATTGTTGGCAAGAACTTGGTGTAGTATGGAAGTTAATACATATACATCCAAATGCTCCAAATATCTTTACCTGAGAGCAGCTGGCAATCTTTATAAATACTGTTGGAAATGTATGATCCCATGTTCTGTAGGTGGGAGTAAGAAGTGTCATTATTCATCTGCTAAGGTGGGAAATTGATCCAATTGAGTACAAACAGGGCAGCAGAGGAACAGAATTGCCTCCAACGTGTTTCCATTTCAATACACTGATCATAAATTATGCAGCCACACACAACTACAAACGAAGACTTTAATCATGTGGTTGGGAAACTAAAACACTTAAACACCAGGATTAATTCTAAATATACTAATTTTGACTTTAAAATTAGCAATGAAATATAATGTTAACCAGTTATTAACACAGCACACTTTTTTAAAAAAAAAGCAGAATTTAAATTAGTTTGATTGACAGTCAAAAAATAATTTGATGAGTGGAACATGCTTGGGAGAAAAGCCTACTACAAAATAGATCTGAGTCAGCTATAACGTCATGCTCCAATTAACACAGTAGTATAGAATAGCTCTAAAGTTAAAGCAGATATGACATTTAGGTATGCAGACCTGCTCAGAGACGGATCAAAATATGATTGAACACATGTATGCACGCAGTTGAATAGATTTTACCCTGAACATTTATATCAAATCAATTATATACACTTGCCATCTTGTTGGCTTTTAACTACAGAATGAGATCAAAACTACTGGCCTACAATTTTGTTGCTGCTTCTCTTTACAAACATGTCCCATTTCAAAATGTCAAAGTCTAAAGAAAGTAAATTTATTATGTCACCATATTCCACAGCTTTTGCAGGAAAGTAAACAAAAATATAGTAGAATTTATGAAAATGATACGTAAGCATATACTCTAGATACACAATGACTAACAGAAGTGCCAATACAGAAATGTCCATTGGAAATTAATGCTGCAACTCATTCTTGCTCCAGTGAATAAATCCTTGCTCTGTTCCCTGGAGTGTAGGAGAATGAAGGGTGAATTGATAGAGGTGTATAAAATTATGATGGTTATAGATAGAGTGAATGCAAGCAGGCTTTTTCCACTGAGGCTAGGGGAGAAAAAAAAAACAGAGGTCATGGGCTAAGGGTGAAGGGGGAAAAGTTTAAAGGGAACATTGGGGGGGCTTCTTCACGCAGAGAGTAGTGGGAGTGTGGAATGAGCTGCCAGATGAAGTGGTGAATGCGGGCTCACTTTTGACATTTAAGAAAAACTTGGACAGGTATATGGATGAGAGGGGTTTGGAGGGATATGGCCCAGGTGCAGGTCAGTGGGACTGGGCAGAAAAATGGTTTGGCACAGCCAAGAAGGGCCAAAAGACCTGTTTCTGTGCTGTAATGTTCTATGGTTCTCAAGGAGTTTTCTGAGAAACTTTATACACATTGTCATTCAGAAGTAACTGCCACTGTCACTCCTGGAATAATCACTTGTGGCTGCTTTAAAGGGTTGCATGGAACAAGTCCAATCCAGGCCACCTTTATTATCACACTTCCACTCTGGATAATCAGAAATACTCACTGCTTCAGGAAATGTGCCTTCTGCCCATTAAGCATTATGGATCCCACAAAAACATTCCCTCATTTCCTGTACATCTTCTCTCACCAAGCTTCCCTCCACTCCTACTGGTCCCCAGACAGAACAGAAATAGAACAACCCTTGCCCTCACCTTTCACCCTACTAGTCTCTGCATCTGACACATCATTTGTCATCAGTTCTGCCCAGTCGAACAGGAACCCAGCAAATCATCTTCTCTCCCCACCTCTTTGCTTTCCATTGCAACCACCTTCTACTTTGATTGTTTTTGGGAGAGACAGCCTGCCAGAGGAAAAGCACTGCAGCCAGTTCTCTGGCACTGGGACTGGCTCTAAGGTTCAGAAAGGAAGGGTGGAGAAGCACAGAGTGGTGAAGATCAGGGAATATATCTAGGGGAATAGACAGGAGACTATCAATGTGAAAAAGACTGGATGGTACGTTGTTTCCAAATGCCAGGGTCAGAGATGTCTCTGATTGGGTCCATAGAATTCTAAAGTGGTAGTGTGAGCAGCCAGAAGTCATGGTAGACATTGGTGCCAATGATACAATTAGGAAAAGGGATGAGGTACTGAAGAGCGAATATAGAGATTTTAGGAAGGAAGCTAAAAAGCAGGACCTCAAGGCTAGTAATCTCTGGATGGCTGCCCGTGGTACTCACCGGTGAGAGTAAAAATAAGATGATATGGCAGATAAATGTATGGCCAAAGTGTCGATGCAGAGGACAGAATTGTGTTCAGTTCTGGTCACTTCATTATAGGAAGGATGTGGAAGCTATGGAGAGGGTGCAGAGGAGATTTACCAGGATGTTGCCTGGTTTGGAGAACAAGTCATATGAAGCAAGATTAGCAGAGCTGGGACTTTTCTCTTTGGAGCATAGAAGAATGAGAGGTCTACAAGATTATGAGAGACATATTTAGGGTGGATAGTCAATGCCTGTTTCCCAGGGCAGCAATAGCAAACACCAGAGGGCATGTGTACAAAATTAAGGGAGGGAAGTTTAGGGGAGACATCAGGGGTAAGTTTTTACACAGAGGGTTGTGAGTGCCTGGAATGACTTGCCGGGGATGGGGGTGGAGGCTAAAACATTAGGGGTATTTAAGAGCCTCTTGGACAGGCACATGGATGAAAGAAAAATGGAGGGCTATGGGGTAGTGTGGGTTTAGTACTTTTTTTTAAAGGATTATATGGGTGGGCACAACATGGAGGGCTGAAGGGCCTGTACTGTGCTGTCGTGTTCTATGGTTCTATGACAGGGTTTCAGACTTGTGGATCACTGAGATTTCTTCTGGGGAAGGTGTAGATTGTACAAAAGGTACAGGTTACACTCAAAATTGAGGAGAACCAACATCCTTGTTGGTAGATTTGCTAGAGCTGTTGGGAAAGGTTTGAACTAGGCTGACAAAGGGATGGAAACTAAAGTGATAGGTCAGATGATGGAACAGTTGGTGCAAAGACAAATACAATGTGCAGAGAAACTCAGGAAGGATAGACATTGTTCTGGTTATAATGAGACTTGGCTGTCACAAGGGCATGATTGACTGCTTGATATTCCAGTGCTTAAATCTTTCTAAAAAGATATAGATGGAAGTGAAAGAGGTGAAGGAGAGGGATTTCTAATCAGAAATACTATAAGGAATTTGTTAGGTGTGTCAAGGATGGAGTCCTGACAGTATTGGGACAGGCTAACCAGAGGGGAGGACATACTAGAGTTAGTACCTTGTCAGGTGACATATCTCTCATTGGGCATAAGGTCAGAGAATTGTGATCACTACTCTCTGACCTTTAGCATAGACAAGAACAAGGGTAGGAACAAATGGAATGCTGAAGTAATGATTTTGGGGATAACAAATATGCTTTTAGGCAGCAACTTAAGAGCATAAATTTGTAACGGATGTTCTCAGGGAAATGTGGAGGTTGCTTAGGGAGCATTTGCATGGGGTTCTGGATAGTTTTGACCCATTGAGATGGAAGGGGTGGTAGGGTGAGGGAAGCAGGAGGTGGAACATTTAGTCAAGAGGAAGAAAGAAGTGGACTTCAGCCTTTGAACGCAAAAGTTAGACTGGGCCCTTGAAAGTTATAAGGCAGCTAGGAAGGAGCTCAAGAAGGGACTTAAGGCAACTGGAAGGGGACATGAGAGGACATTGGTAAGTAGGATTAAGGAAAGCATGACCAAAGTTTTCTACACATGTGAAGACAGGAGGATGACTAGAGTAAGATTTGGGTCCCTCAGGGATAAAGGGAGAAACATATACCTGGAAGCTGAAGAGATAGCAGAGGTCTTGAATGAGTACTTTGCTTTAGTGTTCACCAGGGAGAGGGACACTGATGAATGTGAAGTCATTATAGGCTGATGTGCTGGAGCATGTTGAGGTTATGAAAGTGACTGTGTTGGAAAATTTTATAAAAAAGAATAGATAATTCCCCAGGGTTGCACGGGATATATCCCAGGAAACAAGCGGTGAGTTTGCTGAGCTATTGACCAATGTTCCCGCAAATTTTTCTTTACAGCTGTATGGACCAAAGATTGCTCTGAGCAGGAATTTTTTACATGGCCTGAAAACTGAGCAGCAAAAGAAAATTCTAGCTGCATGGCAACAACGGCTATGAGCATGGGAGCATCTCAGTTACTGCGCGGCTGTGGTATTGTGGTATCGACAATGATCTTTGCATAATCACTGGTCGCAGGAGTGGTACTGGAGGATGGCAAATGTTGCTCCATTGTTTAAAAAGCTAATAGGAATAATCACTAATGTATAATAGGACATTATAGACAGTGAGTCTTGCATCAGCAACAGGCAACCTAATAGAGAGGCGTCTCAGAGCCAAGATTTACGAGCTTTTGGAGAAGTATAGTTTTAGAGAAAGTCAGCATGGCTTTGTGAGAAGCAGGTTGTCTCTCACGAGTCTGGATGAGTTTTTAGAGGAGGTGACAAAACAACTTGAAGACAGAGCAGCGAATATGGTCCATATGGATGTTAATAAAGTGTTTGACAAGGTTCCCCATGGGAGGCTCATTCAGAAAGTCAGGCAGAACGGGATCCAGAGAAACTTGGCTGTGTGGATTCAGAAATTTGCTTGTCCAGAGAAGGCAGAGATTAGTATTAGACAGAGCACATTCCGCCTTGAGGTCGGTGACCAGTGGTGTTCCACGGAGATCTGTTCTGGGACAACTGTTCTTTGAGATTTTTATAAATTACTTGGATGAGAATGTGGAAGGTTGGTTTGTAAGTTTCCAGATGACTTAGAGGTTGATGATGTTTTGGATAGTGTATAAGGTTGTCATAGATTACAAGGAGAAATAGACAGTATGTAGATCTGGGCAGAAAAATGGCAGATCAAGTTTAATCTGAAAATGTGAGAAGTATTAGACTCTGGAAGATTAAACATGAAGGGGGAGAATAAAGTTAATGGCAGGATTCTTGGCAGTGTGGAACAGCATAAGGGTCTTGGGGTCAAAATCCATATATTCCTTAAAGTTGCTGCACAACTTGATAGGGTGGTTAAGAAGGTATATGGTGTGTTGCTCCTCAACTGGGGGATTGAGTTTAAGATCTGCTCTATAAAACCTTGGTTAGACCACACTTAGAGTATTGTGTTCCATTCTGGTCAGCTCTTTATAAGGATGTGGAAGTTTCAAGGTGGGGGTATATATTATTGTGAGAGGCAAAGATAGAATGGACCAGAATGTATCTTTTGCCCCAAGTGGTGGACAGCAATGGCTAATACCAGACAAAATCCATTTAAGTTGAGTGGAGGAAAGTTTAGGGAAGATGTCAGAATTGTTTTATTTTTATGCAGTGGGAGGTGCCTCCAGAGCATTGCTGCAGTTGGTGGTCAAGGTTGATTCAATAGGGACATTTAAGAAACTTCAAAAAAAATGAAGCTATCAAGAATCTGTGGGGATACTGGTGCACAGTATCTATGCACCACAGGGTTTCTCAGAGGCCAATCTATTCAACCCCAGAGCATTGCAACAGCCTTTCCTCACAGCAGTGTTCAGCCAAACCACCTTTCATAAGGTCAGAAATGGAGGCGTTAATTGTAAATTGCTCAGTTTCAATCAGAGCTCCTCAGACAATGAAGCAGTATGTGGCTACATCCAGTATGGCCTGGGCAAAGTTCATGATTGATCCGATATGTGGTGTAAATTTTACATATCACTTAAATTTTAAGTGACCGCTTCCAACAGCAACCCTTGACGCTGTTGCCTCACTGCTCATTCACCAGAGAGAAGGATTCTGTGTGAGCGGAGGTAGGTTGAAATTTAGAAATGCGCTCAGAAGTAATGCTAGACGTATCCAATGATAACAATGTTCAGATCAAGTCAAGTCAAGTCAACTTTTATTGTCATTTCGACCATAACTGCTGGTACAGTGCATAGTAAAAATGAGACAACGTTTTTCAGGACCATGGTTTACATGACACAGTACAAAAATCTAGATTGAACAACATAATAAAAAAAACACAGAGAAAGTTACACTAGACTACAGACCTACACTGGACTGCATAAAATGCACAAAAACAGTGCAGGCATTATAATAAATATTAAACAGGACAGTAGGGCAAGGTGTCAGTCCAGGCTTCGGGTATTGAGGAGTCTGATAGCTTGGGGGAAGAAACTGTTATATAGTCTTGTTGTGAGAGCCCGAATGCTTTGGAGCCTTTCCCCAGACGACAGGAGGGAGAAGACCTAATCTATCAAGAAGTTCTGATGCTACATACAGATGAATCCTGTTTTAACCATAAATCTGCTTGATAGTCCTTCAATGTCTTGCCTCTAATGATGATCAAAAGAAATAAAAGAAAAAAGTAAAATTTTATCCCAAATTTTAGCAAGATTGGAGGTAGGGACCAGATATCCGGATTGCTCCCAGAGCCATTTTTCTCACATGCAAGATTCTCAGCACAAAATACTTCATTCAGCTTTGATTATGTTCTGTAAGTTCAATAGAAATAGTAGATTTGCATATTTTGTTCACAGTTGCTCACAATATCACACACAGAAATGGGCCAACTCTCAAATTTTCATACATACTTATAACATCTAATCTCTGCTGAAGGGGTAAGCTTGTATCTAAATATATAAATGGCATTAGCTCAAGAGTTACTGTAAACTTGGAAAAAATCCTGTTGATTTTGTTAGTAATTACATTTGCTGCTTCAGGTTATGAAATTCTAGCTTATTTCTAGTTAGCATCAAGCACAGTCTGTTTGTTATGGGTCATCTATTACCTTGGCAAAGTAGTTGGACATGTAATTATCAGAAGTAAGCCCGTGTAAAAAAAGCTGAAAGGTCATTGTAATGGATAAGCAGCAAACAGTATCTCTTTTTTAAGTGCATGCCATCTGTATTTTTGAAGTAGCTAGCCAATTACCAGAGTGTGGATTGCAGATATCAGATACAGTTGCTTGTAGCAAGTGGTTTTAGACAAAGTTCCATGTAACTGAACTAAGAAATACATATTCAAGTATGTACTATTAACTAAAGTCTCAAGTTATTTTATACATATATCATCTATGCATTGTGTAACCTCTTGAAGGGGGCTTGGGCATTTTAATGTAGATGACACAAATGCTTCTAGGAAATAAGGATATAGTCATATGCCAGCAAAGATTGTCTGGAATAGAATTAAAGAATCTGTTTCCTCTGTCAATTACCTAATGTTGTGGAAGTTCTATACCCCAAAAAGTTTATAAATGGTGCTGACAGAACCATTGCTTGCGTTCTTATAAAGAGAATTTATTACAGTAGTGAGTGGACAGAATCTAGGTACAGTATGGATGATAGGTTCAGAGGGGTGAAAAAGCTGGACCAGGTATAAGATTGTACCCATGCTCAGTTTATTGCTTGATACATAAACACCAGTTTGTTGTTCTGCTGTTTCCAATAATAATTCAGTAAGACTATAAGACACAGGAGCAAAATTAGGTGATTCAACCCACTGTGTCTGCTTCGCTGCATGCCATCTTACCAGTAAGAGAGTATATCAGTGCCCTGAAAGTAGCATTTTGCAACTGTTTTTATAAACTCTTTGTAAAAATGAGATTCTACTTAGTTGAATCTTGCTCAAAGTCATCAATCAATCATCTCAGAGAAAAAAACGTAAGCCTAAACTACATTGTTCATTGCAAGTGGTGATGTGTAGCCACAAGCATATGATGTAACCTGGTGGTGACGACTGCCAACACCGCCTAGGTAGTAGTTTAGTCAACCAATATCTTTGTCTTTTATCTGAGCAGAATTATAGCAAATACATATAAACAAAAATGAGGTAGGACTGGAACTCCAGATCTTTTGTTATGTGTAGCAGATATTTGCATCCAATCATTTTGGAAACCTTCAAAGAGTTGCCAGAGTTGAGGGAGACATAAATACATAGATTGTTTTTTATTCTTTAAGTTCACTTTAGCATTTAAGTTGTTTAACCATTTATTTGGTAAACTTAATTTTTCTGATGATCAGTTTTATCTTGCAGCAGCCAGCAAACTTAAAAGTTGTAAAAGCTATTTAAAGAGACTGCATTCATAGGTAGATTATTTTTAATCACATGGCAAAAGGTGAAACTCTGCTCACTGTAATAACAGAAAAGGTTTTGTGAAATATTTATGTGAATAGTATAAGCTATGACAAAAGGAATATGAATCACTTTAATGCATAATCAAATATCATTGGATCATGCTTTGTCAGACATTTATAATTTTACATTAAAGCTGAATACTCTCACTCTGTCAAGTGTTTGCTGATGGTTCAGATTATCTTTCTGCATTTAAAGTTTTATTGTTTTTGTGTGATACAGATGTGATTTTTTTGTGTACTTCTGGAGGACTTGGTAAACAAGTGTAAACAATAAATCGAGCAGTTGAAGATCGGCAGGTATGATGTTGGGAGCATCACCGAATTGTGGCTGAAAGAAGATTATAGTTGAGAGCTTAACATCCAAGGCTGCACCTTGTATTGAAAGGACAGGCAGGTAGGCAGAGGAGTTGGTGTGGCTATGAAAATGAAATCAAATCTTTAGGAAGAGGTGACGTAGGATCAAAAGATGTAGAATCATTGTGGGTAGAGTTAAGAAACTGCAATAGTAAAAAGACCCTAATGGGACCCTGAACTGTAAGCAGGATGTAGGATATAAATTTCAATAGGAAATAGAAAAGGCATGTGATAAGGACAATGTTATGGTAGTCATGTGGGATTTCAATATGCAGGAAGATTGGGAAAATCAGATTGTTGCTGGATCCCAAGAGAGGGAATTTGTAGTATGCCTGTAAGATAACTTTTTAGAGCAGCTTGTGGTTGAGCCTGTTAGGGTTTCAGCTGTCCTGGACTGGGTGTTGTGTAATGAAACAGATTTGATTAGAGAGGTTAAGGTAAAGAAGCCCTAAGAAGACAGTGATCGTAATATGATAGACTTCACCCTGTAGTTTGAGAGGGAGAAGCTAAAGTCAGATGCATCAGTATTACAGTGGAGTAAATGGAATTAAAGAGGCTTGAGAGATGAGTTGGTCACAGTAGATTGGAAAGGGACATGAGCAGGGATGACAGCAGCGCAGCAATGGCTGAAGTTTCTGGGATCAATTTGGAAGACACATCCAAATGAACATGAAGTATTCTAAAGGCAGGATGACACAACTGTGGTTGACAAGGGAAGTCAAAGCCAACATAAAAGCAAAAGAGACATTATTTAATAGAGCAAAAGATAGTAGGAAGATAGAGGATTAGGAAACTTTAAAAAGTGAACAGAAGACAACTAAAAAAGCCTTAAGGGCAAGATGATGAAACATGAAGGTAAACTAGCCTGAGGTTTCGAAAAGAGATAGCTGAAGAAATCGTGGAATCATTAATAATGATCTTTCAAGAATCGCCAGATTCTGGAATGGTTCCGGAGGACTAGAAATCCTTCTGCCATAATTGTCACTCCACTCTTTAAGAAGGGAGGGAGGTAGAAGAAAGGGAATTATAGGCTAGTTAACGTGACTTCAACGGTTGGAAAGATGTTGGAGTCAATTGTTAAGGTTGAAGCCTCAGGGTACTTGGAGGCAAATGATAAAATAGACCAAAGTTAGCATAGTTTCCTTAAGGGAAAATCTTGTCTGACAAATCTGTTAGAATTCTTCGAGGAAATAACAAACAGGATGGACTAGGGAGAATCAGTAGATGTTGTGTACTTGCATTTTCAGAAGGTCTTTGACAAGGTGCTGCATATGTGGCTGCTTAACAAGGTAAGACATCATGCTCTTCCAGGAAAGCCCATGGACAAAGCAGTGGCTGATTGGCAGGAAGCAAAGAGTGGGAGCAAGATGAGCCTTTTCTGATTGGCTGCCGGTGAATAGTGATGTTCCGCAGGGTTTGGTATTGGGACCTTTCTTTTTGTGTTATATGTTAGTGATTTGGATAACGGAATTGATAACTTTCTGGTCAATTTTGCAGACAATATGAAGATAGGTAGAGGCGCAGTTAGTATTGAGGAAGCAGGGAGACTGCTGAAGGACTTTGACAGATTAGGAGAATAGAATACAGTGTTGGCAAGTGAATACTGATGCAATTTGGTAGAAGGAATAAAAGCATAGACTATTTTCTAAAGGGAGAGAAAATTTAAAAAATTGAAGTGAAAAGGGACTTGGTAGTCCTTGTGCAGGATTACCATAAGATTAATTTACAGGTTGGGTCGGTGGTGAAGAAGGCAAATGCAATGTTAGGATTCATTTCAAGATGTTTAGAATACAGGATCAGGGATGAAATGCTGAGGCTTTATAAGGCACTGGTGAGGCCTCAGTTGCAGTATTGTTAGCAGTTTTGGTCGTCTTATTTAAAAAAGGATGTGTTGCATTGGAGAGGTTTCAGAGGAAGTTCACAAGAATGATTCTGGGAATGAAAGGCTTATCGTATGAGGAGCACTTGATAGCTCTGGGCCTGTATTTGCTGGAATTTGGAAGAATGAGAGGGCATCTCACTGAAACCTATCGAATGTTGAAATGACTCAATAGAGTGTATGGGCAGAGGATGTTTCCTATGGTGAGGGGTCTAGGACCAGTGCGTACAGCCTCAGAATAGAGGTATGTCGAATTAGAACAAAAATGAGGAATTTCGTTAGCTAGAGAGTGGTAAATCTGTGGAAGTTGTTGCCACTGGGGTCTGGAGAGTCCAGGTTGTTGGGTATACTTAAGGCAGAAATTAGTCAGAGTGTGAAAGGTTACGGGGAGAAGGCAAGAGAGTGGAGATGAGAGAGAAATAGGTCAGCCATAATGAAATGATGGAGCAAACTCAGAAGGCTGAATGGCCTAATTCTACTGCTATGTCTTATGGTCACGTAATGAAATGTGAGTAATGTGCACCCATCTTAATAATGTTGAGTGGGGTAAAACTATTTCCAAAATTTTTTGTGTTTCCAATAATAAAATAATTATTGAGAAGCAATTTAAAGTCAACAATTTGCTCATATCAATTAGCACCATGTTTGGAATTGAGAGTCCATTGGTGGAAATGGAATAGGGGAAATAAGGGGAGTCTGCAGAAGGACTTGAGCAGATTGGGCGAATTGGCAACGAAGTGGGAGATGGAATTATAGTGAAGTGAAGTGTATGGTCATGTACTTTGGCAGAAGGAGTAAAGGCATAGACTGTTTTCTAAACAGGAAGAAAATTCAAAAATCAGAGGTTCAAAGGGACTTGAGAGAACTGGTGCAGGATTCCCTAAAGGTTGACTTGTAGTTTGAGTCAGTGGTATGGAAGGTAATTGCAATGCTAGCATTTATTTCCATAGGACTAGAATATAAGAGAAAGGATGTTACGATGAGGCTTTTTAAGGCATTAGTCATACTGCACTTGGTGTATTGTGAGCAACTTTGGGCCTTTTATCTAAGAAAGGATGTGCTGACATTGGAGAGGGTCTAGAGGAGGTTCATGGGAATGATTCCCGGAATAAAAGGGTTTATGCTTGAAGAGCATTTTGAGGGCACTCGGCCTGTCCTCGTTGGAGTTTAGCAGAATGAATGAATCTTATTGAAACCTATTGAATAGAACCATAGAACTTTACAGCACAGAAACAGGCCCTTTGGCCCTTCTTGGCTGTGCCAAACCATTTTTCTGCCCAGTCCCACTGACCTGCACTTGGACCATATCCCTCCATGCCCCTCTCATCCATGTATCTGTCCAAGTTTTTCTTAAATGTTAAAAGTGAGCCCACATTTACCACTTCATCTGGCAGCTCATTCCACACTCCCACCACTCTCTGTGTGAAGAAGCTCCCCCTAATGTTTCCTTTAAACCTTTCCCCCTTCACCCTTAACCCACGTCCTCTGGTTTTTTTCCTCTCCTAGCCTCATACTGAAAGGCCTAGAGAGAGTAGATATGGAGAGGATGTTTCTAATATTGGGTGAGTCTAGGACCAGAGGGCATAGCCTCAGAATAGAGGAACATTCACTTAGAACAAAGATGAGAAGAAATTTCTTGAGCCAGAGGGTGATGAATCTGTGGAATTAATTGCCAGAGACTGTTGTGGAAGCCACGTCATTGAGTATATTTAAAGCAGAGGTTGATAGGTTCTTGATTAGTAATGGCATAAAAAGTTATGGGGAGAAGACAGGAGAATGAGGTTGAGAGGGATAGTAAATCAGCCATGATGGATTGGCAGAATGGACTCAATGGGCTGAATGGCCTAATTCTGCTCCTGTATCTTATGATCTTATGGACAGTAGTTCAATCCAGTCGTTAGTTCAGCTCACTTATGATTTCTGCTCTCCTCTTTGTAGCACGCAAGTCAGAAATGTGCTGGAGGTGCAATTCTGACACACCTGGTGTACTGCATTGCTGTTAGACTCTGCACCTAGTCCAAGGTTGGAGATCAAACATGCTGAAATGTGGAGCAGGATTCACTTTGTCTTCAGACCCTCTGTATTATGTCACGTACCTCCAAATACTAGAGTAACATTGGTAATTGATAAATACTTTTCACTGAATTTGTATCATTTACTATATCTGTAAAATAATTTGTTTTATTTTTTAAGTGTTTCATATTTTTGAGCTGTTGTAGAAGTCTGTGGTTTTTGTCATTTACAAATTGTTCAGCAGCAGAATATTAAATGGCTATGTCACATGGAGGCATTTCAAAATATACCCTCAGTAGGTAGGATATCTGTGTTGCTTATTTATTTACTTAATTGTTGCAATACAGCGTGGAGTAGGCTCTTTCAGCCTTTCAAGCAGTGTCATCTGGCAGCCCCCGACTTAACCCTAGCCTAATCACGGGGCATTTTACAATGACTGATTAACCTACCAACTGCTATGTCTTTGGATTGTGGGAGGAAACCCACACAGCCATGGGGAGAACGTACAAATTCCTTACAGATGGCAGTAGAACTTGAACCCAGTTCACTGGGTACAGTGAAGTATAATGCTAACCACTACTCTACTGTGCCACAGTCTCACTTACTTCTCAGAAGTAAACCAGATTTCATGAACATCAGTTGCCAATAATGTTGAGATGTACATTTCCTATGATCACAAATGATTCCATTGTCTTGGAAACTGTCTGTTCCTGCTCTCTTAACCTTGTCATTCCATGTACATCATTGTTTGTAATTACAGTAAACAAATCAGAATAATATATTTTGAATTTTACTTAACCGAAGTTTTCTAAATAGTTAGCAAATCCAACAAGGCTATTCTTCCATATGGAGCCGACATCACATGAAATGTGATGTAGTGATACCTTGCAATATGATGGCCCAAACATTCATTTCCTTCAAGTCATGAAACAAAGATTCACAAAGGAGGGATTGAATAAGCCTTGTTCCATTATATTCTATCAGTCCACCAACTTTCATACTTGGCTTGTAGAGACAAATATTGATCTATGTACTATTGGTTGCAGATTACTTTTTGGCTTCCCAGAAATAATTCAGTTTATTTAATTATATACCTAAGCCTCACCATTTTTCATCCCTGTGTAATTCTTGCTTATTCTGCTTATCTGTTTCATTGAGCAAATGATAGGAATCTTACATATTGTTGTTACTTCTGGTCCATTATTTTTGTTTCATCAATTAATTTGAGCATCTTACAAAAATCCTGCAAAAGGTACTGGATACTGCCCAGTCCATCACAGGTAAAGCCTTCCCTGCCATTGAGCAGATCTACATGGAGCACTCTCGCAGGGAAGCATCAGGCATTGTCAAGGACACACAACATCCAGGCCATGCTCTCTTCTGCTGCCACCAGGAGGCAGGAGCCTCAGGACCCCCACCACCAAGTTCAGGAACAGTTACTACCCCTCAACCATCAGGCTCTTGAGCAAGTGTGGATAACTTCACTCAACTTCACTTGCACCAGCAGTGAACTGTTCTCACAACCTATGGACTCAGTTGCAGGGACTCTTCATCACATGTTCTCAATAGTTATTGCTTATTTATTATTTTTTTCTTTTTTGTGTGTTTGCACAGTTTGTTGTCTTTTGCACATTGATTATGTCCTGTTGGAGGCAGCCTTTCATTGATTCTATTGCTTCTTGTATTTGCTGTGAATGCCTGCAAGAAATGAACCTCAGGGTCGTGTATGGTGACATACATGTACTTTGATATTAAATTCATTTTGAACATTGATATTTTCTTTCTTAATTCGTTGCCATGGACAACTGTGGAGGCCAAGTCAACGGGTTGGCCAAACATAATTACTAAGGTTCTTGCTTAGTAAGTATGTTAAAGGTTATGTGGAGGAGATAAGAGAATGGGTTTGAGAGGAATAATACTGTAAAACAGCCATGACGGAATGGTGGAGCAGACTCGATGGGCCAAATTGCCTGCTTCTATTCCTATACCTTATAGTCTCAATCACTCTAGAAAGAGTCAAAAAATTCAAGTCCAAGTTTATTATCATTTAACTATATACATGTAACTCAATTTAGATGGCTGATAAATGGTATAAAGTATTTAGGTATAAGAGTTAATAACAATATAAAGAATTTATATAAATTGAATTATTTGTCATTATTGAAAAAAAAATTCAAGAAGATCTTGATAAATGGACGATGTTACCAATAACATTAGTAGGTAGAGTCAATGCTGTAAAAATGAATATATTTCCTAGATTACAGTATTTTTTCCAAACATTACCAATACAACTGCTGCAGAAGTTTTTTCAAGAGTTGAATAAATGTGTGAGGAAGTTTCTTCGGAAAGGTAAGATGTCAAGAATATCGTTGGAAAAATTGACATGGAAATTTGACCTAGGAGGGTTACAACTTCCAAACTTTAAGAATTATTATAAAGCAAATCAACTTAGATTTATTGCATCTTTTTTTTTATGAAGATAAACTGGCATGGATTGGAATAGAGTTAGATAAGATAGGAGAAAATATACCAGAAGATTTTATATATAAATGGGAATCTAGATGGATACGGGAAAAGAAGGAATCCCTTATATTAAAACATTTGATTGATTTATGGAACAAGACAAATGTTGATGATGAGATAAAGAAATCTTTATTAGCAAAGAGACCTCTAATTCAAAATAGACTCATTCCTTTTACAACGGATAACCAACTTCTATATAACTGGGTTCAAAAAGGGATTAGATATATAGGAGATTGTTTTGAAGGAAGTATATTGATGTCATTTGATCAATTTAAGAATAAATATAAAATATCAAATAACACTCTCTTTTGTTATTTCCAATTAAGGGCTTATTTAAGAAATAAATTGGGTCAAACAATGTTAATGCTGAAACCTAATGAAATAGAAATTTTAATTCAAAAAGGAAAAATTAAAAAATTTACTTCTTGTATGTATAATTTGATTCAAAAACAGACAATTAAACAAGGAATTCATAAGTCAAGACAAAAATGGGAAACTGATCTAAATATTAAAATTGATGAAATAAGTTGGTCAAGACTATGTCTTGACAGTATGACAACTACAACAAATGTCCGACTTAGATTAGTACAATACAATTTTTTACATCAACTATATATCACACCACAGATAATAGATTAAATCCAAATTTATCTGATCAATGTTTTCGATGTAATCAAGAAATTGGTACTTTTTTTACACTCTACTTGGTCTTGTTTTAAAATTCAACCTTTTTGGATAAATTTAAGAGTTTTATTGGAACAAATTATTGGAACACAACTTCCACATAACTCAATATTATTTTACTAGGTGATATTGAAAGGATAAAACTGAAACCTAAATTGAACAAATATCAGAAAGAATTTATAAAAATTGCATTGGCAGTAGCCAAAAGGCTATTGCAGTTACTTGGAAATCAGATTCATACTTAAGTATGGATCATTGGAATAATGAAATTTTTAGCTGCATTCCACTTGAAAAAATTACTTATAGTTTAAGAAACAAATATGGCATATTTCTGAGAATTTGGCGCCCTTACTTACAAAAGATAGGATCAAATATATAGGTGCCCCGAAGATAAAGTTATTGGTCATCTGGGGAAATAAATAAATATATATATTAAAGCTATTTTGAATTCCATTGAGCATGTGGGGATCTTCCACTATCCAGAAAGTCTTTCTTTTTTTTCTTTTTTTTTAGGCAGGGATGTTAAGGGGGGGAGGGTTAAGGGGAAGGGGGGAGAGCTGATATTATATTATCATTCTATTCATTCTATGTAATTACCTTAAAAATTGAATTAAAAAATTAAAAAAAAATATATACATGTGTACCACCAGTACACAGTATAATACTACAGGCACTTCATAAGTTATGAGACTTGGTTGGTGGCAGGGAGTACAGCGGTCCTGCAACCTGGGGGATAAAGCTTGGTTCCCATCCGAACAGTTCTTATCCTAATGCCGCGGTACATTCTACCTGATGCCAGGGTACCTATAGCGATTGTGAGACAGATGCGAGAGACCATTGACAATATTTTAGGACCCTGTGCACGCAGTGCTGTGGGATAAATATCTCGGATGGATGGTAAATTATATATGCAGATCATCTTCTGTCTGACAATTCATTTCTTATATATTATCTGTTTCCTGTTTTAAAACTGCTAGTTATATTTGAGATTCTTACTATGAACTATGCTTTCATACTAAAATTATTGAAAAGTCTGAATGAACTACATCATAAATAAAGTAGCAAGCAGCATTACTTGTATTGAGAAACTGTTTTTCAAGTAGCTTCTGGAATTTTATTGCAAAGCACCGATTATATGCTTGTATTCAATAAGATTGTTTTCTCATTTTTGTCACTGAACATTAATGCCATTTGACTAAAAGAGTTATTGCCAATGAATTACCCTCTTAAAGATGAAGTGTATGTTTTAATGCATATGATAATAGTACAAAGATAGGCTGGCTAAGTGCATAAAATGGTTTAAAATCTTATGCACAACTTGAAACTGCTTGAATCCAAATTAACCTTTGGTTAAGTAGGGCACAATTATAAGATGAGCACTAAGAGTTCCTGTGGAAAGTTCGAAATATATTTATTATTCTAGTATGTTAACCACACACAACTTTAAGATTTGTCTTCTTCAGCCAACCAGAAAACAAAGAAATCCAGTATAACCCACTGAAAAAATCCACACAGCAAAGACTGTCAAACGTCCAAAACAAGTCCAAATTGTGCAAAGAATAAGAAGTAAACAAATAGCACGTAGGATATGGATGGTGGAGTTTCCGAAGGTGGATTCGTAGCCATGAAGACAGTTCAGCACTGCAGCTGGCCCAGGAGCCTGATGGCTTCAGATCACAGCCATGCAGTCAGGTCAGTGCTGAGGCAAGCAAAGCACTCAGAGTAGTGAGCTGAACTTCTCCCTCGACCTTGATGCCTTGATCTTTTTAATCTGGCTCAGTGCTTAAGTTTTCTAAACATCGGTTCATTTTCCGCTCGGCCTGCCGCTTCGATCTGGCCTGAAGTTTCAGTCCGGCCCCGTCTGCTCCAGCAATGGCTGCCGTAGCCATACCTGCTTTCTCAAGAATCTAGTTCGATGAATCCTTCAGAATATCGCGAAAATGGAAGCACTGCTCTCAAAAGCGATCATTGCTGAGGTCCCACTTTAATGAAGGAAACGTGATGAATCGGGATATTTCACCCATCATGGTAGGAGCCTCATAGCAATGGAACTTCTAGAGAGAAGCCTGCTCAGAGTCCAGCTAGAAAATTAAAACAACAATGAACTGTTCTAAGGGAGAGAACCCGAAGCACGAGAGGAGCTGAAGATGTCCTTTTACACAAACAATCTTACACAAACATAGATTCCACAGAGGATGAAATCCTCCATATTATTTCACAGCATCTTTGGGGATTTTAGTAACCAAGTTACAGGAACATGACAGCTGCAAAGTATTAAAAGCGACATGGAGAATGTGCACAACTCTTAAGATTCTTCATCTTCTTTTACTCAGAAATAGAGAAATCGGTTCATACTGCCATTGGCTGTTTTAAAAGGCACCAGTTTCCAAACCTGTTCACTTCTGGAGTTTTGCTACAATATCACAAGACTGCAGAGAGACTGCTCCATTTTGGAAAAACTTGTACATTATATGCTTTATTCTAGAATAAATCCTTTATGGAAAAATGCACTTCTTTAATACTTTTATCTGCGTTTTAGGTATTCCTTTCAGGATGAAGAGGACATGTTCATGGTGGTTGACCTCCTCTTAGGTGGAGATCTTCGCTATCACCTTCAACAAAATGTCCAGTTTACAGAGGATGCAATGAAACTTTATATCTGCGAGATGGCAATGGCATTAGACTATTTACAGAGCCAACATATTATCCACAGGTAAAGAGGCATGGATTCAATTTTATTCTGTCTAAAACAAACTTTTGATTCCTTTTTAATACATTTCTGGTGGCTGTAGGCTTTGGGACAGTATTTGACAGTGAAATAGCAATGTTAATCATCACTGTTGATTCTGAGCTTGCTGAATACCTCTTATAGAGGGCTTCTATATTAATTTTGACCTAGATATGGTCAGAGAAAGTATGAACATATATTCATATAGGCCCCTGCTTGCTTGTTCATATTTGGAAAAAATATATACTGATAAAGACCTTTTGTGATTTGAGTTCCCGCAAGTTAAATTCCATTTCTCAAAATGTTAATAGACTGTGTCATTACACAGTAAGCTTATTTCCTGGATGGAAATGGTATATTAAAGTCTTTATAATGAAGCTTTATAATTGAACAATATTGATTGTAAATAAGCACTGAAATCTGGAGTTTATGATTATATTTAGGAACTGGGGAGAAGTTTAATTCATGAAATTAAATAAAACAGACAGAGCTCATTAAATATATTCATTATCTGTGCATTTATTTTTGCTTCTTTTCCAGAGATGTCAAGCCCGACAACATCCTACTTGATGAGCAAGGTTAGAAAATATGCTGATTGCATTTACTTCAAGTCTCCTTACTAATGGCATTCTTAATGGATGTAGCTCTTGTGTTTTGTACCTGACAGTAAATACCATGCAAAGATTCAGAGTTGTTCTTTTTTTCCTGGTATTTTTATTGTCTGATGCCTCTATTTTTAAACGAACACCTTCTTTCAGGTCATGCACATCTGACAGATTTCAACATAGCAACAATTATTAAAGATGGAGAAAGAGCAACTGCTTTGGCTGGAACAAAGCCATATATGGGTAAGGATTAATTGGATTTTCAAATTATAAGAGTTGATCATTTATGAAATATATTTTCTATTTTTGATTGCAATCTGCTTTTGTGGATTCTTGGTATTCCATTCATGACTTCCTATGAGAGAAGGCTAACAGACAAGCAGTTCCAAATGATAGACTGGAAATACTAAAGTAGACTGGAGAAAAGTTCTCTTTTCAATTCTGTTATTTTTGTTTCTTTTCTATTCAACTCAATTCAAGCAGGGGAAAACATTTCTTTATCATATATTAGACAATCTTACTATCAAACACTAAAAGAGAAAGGCTCTTTGGTCCAAACATTTGTGCCTTCTTTCTGGAATCTTTACCAATTATTTCTTGGCTCCTACTCATATCCTGTCGTCCTAAAGCTTCCTTTTCATGTGTTTACTCAGCTCCTGGTTGAGGTTGCAAATTAACTGACTTTCTGACCTGTTCTAGATCTTTGAACCTCATTAATGCTTTTCTTAATTTCAACTGTACAGAAGGTGAGGGGCTGAATGTTCTAAATTGTGAAGGGAACAGGTGAATGACACCGCCAGAAGAACCAGTTCTTGTAATCAAGTGGCAGGACCTGATCATTGTCTTACATTCCCACAGCCAGGCAGACTAACTGTGACATGTACAAACAAGCTGAATGAATTCAGCAGTTCAGGCAGCATCCATTGAAATGAGCAGTCAACGTTTCGGGCCAAGACCGTTCATCAGGACTAAAGAAGGAGGGGGCAGAGACCCTATAAAGAAGGTTGAGAGAGGGTGGAAGGTGCCAGGTGAAAAACCAATCAGAGGAAAGATCAAGGGGTGGGGGAGGGGAAAGGCAGGAGAGGTGAAAAAGGAATGTAAGGGGAAAGCAGCTGGGCCAGGAGCTCCAGTGAGGAGCTGTGGAATGGAAAGAAACATCAGAAAGGTTAGGTCATGGTAATGATTGGGGCCCACAATTGTGGGGTGATGCACCATCAATAACTCTCGGAGACGTGAGGCAAGATATAGGCTTTTATTCACTGGAAGAAAGAACAAGCAGCAATTGACCACCACCCTACATCCTGGAGACTGAGGAAGGGGCTGTGCCTCCAATTGCCTTTATACAGGGGTCTGTGGGAGGAGCCACAGGAGCAGTCAGCGGGGGGGCGGCGTGTCCAGACAGGTATATGTAGTTCACCACATTCACCCCCCCCCCACCCTTTTGTTTTAAAAGAGAGTCCCCATGAGGTGAAGTTTCTTACAAGTATATTTACAGGTTAAGTCTATCAGGTGGTCGAATCTGTTGCCGCAATCTACGTAGCACCGGCTGTTATTGCACAGGTGCCAGTGGTGATTGCACCGGAGACGGTGGTTGTGCTGGTTCTGGCCTGACTTGAGGTGTCGGCCCACTAGGTGTCAGTAATCTCTCATGCGTGTGCGAGGTGCCCGGTATGGGAGTGTCGTGAGGAGTCTGTGTAGGGCTTGGTGTGCGTGGTATCAGGTGGGTATACACCTCGGTGGTACAGGGTTCATAGTTACCGTGGATTGTTCGGGGTAGTAGTCTGCTGCTCCCGCGGGTGCCAGGTCGCAGACAGAGACCATGTCCTCCCACCCATCAGGTAAGACCACGTAAGCATACTGGGAGTTCACATGTAGTAGGTAAACCCTCTCGACCAGCGGGGAGTATTTATTACTCCTCACATGTTTCCGGAGCAGCACTGGCCCTGGGGACGTCAGCCAAGCTGGTAGGGTGGTCCCAGTGGCAGACTTCCTGGGAAAAGAGAATAGGCACTCGTGAGGGGTGGCATTGGTGGACGTACATAACAGAGAGCGGATAGAGTGGAGTGCTTCGGGGAGGACCTCCTGCCATTGCGAGACCGGCAACCCTTTTGACTTAAGGGCTAAAAGTGTGGCCTTCCGCACTGTGGCATTCTCCCTCTCCACCTGTCCATTTCCCCGGGGATTATAGCTCGTGGCCCTACTAGTAGCAATGCCCCTAGCCAGCAGGTACTGGCGCAGCTCGTCACTCAT
This sequence comes from Hypanus sabinus, assembly GCF_030144855.1. Taxonomy (NCBI): domain Eukaryota; kingdom Metazoa; phylum Chordata; class Chondrichthyes; order Myliobatiformes; family Dasyatidae; genus Hypanus; species Hypanus sabinus. The sequence continues at coordinate 45,222,401 of NC_082727.1, forward strand.
AAACAAGGACCCTCTGTCACTGTGGATATAGCAGGGATATCCGAACAGAGTGAAGAACTGGCGCAGGGCTTTTATGACGGACTTGGCAGCAGTGTCGGGGCAGGGGATGGCAAAGGGGGAACCGCGAGTACTCGTCGATAATGTTGAGAAAGTAGACATTGCGGTCGGTGGAGGGAAGGGAGCCCTTAAAGTCGACACTCAGTCGCTCAAAGGGACAGGTGGCCCTGATAAGTTGCACCTTTTCAGGATGGTAGAAGTGCGGTTTGCACTCAGCGCAGACTTGGCAGTCCCTGGTCATCGTCCTGATGTCCTCCAGGGAGTACGGCAGGTTCCAGGCTTTCACAAAATGGTAAAATCGGGTGACCCCCGGATGGCAAAGATGTGCATGGAGGGCGTATAGCTGGTCGAGCTGTGTGCTAGCACACGCTCCCCGGGATAGGGCATCAGGGGGCTCATTGAGCCTGCCAGGCCGGTACAGGATATCATAGTTGTAGGTGGAGAGTCTGAACAACAACCACCTGGGCCCTCCAAGGACTTGTGCTTGGCTCAATGATCCCCTCCCTGAGCAGCCGCTGCACCTCCGACTGAATGAAGGCCCTGTGCCCTGCGCTGTACCTCCTGCTTTTAGTTGCCACAGTTTTACAGTCGGGCGTCAGGTTGGCGAACAGTGGTGGGGGAGGGATCTTGACGGTGGAGAGGCTGCAAGTGGTGTCAGTAGCGCAGCTGTCAGCATGGTGCTGGGTGGGATGTGCGGGTCGGGTGTGTGTGTGTGTGTGTGTGTGTGTGTGTGTGTGTGTGTGTGTGTGTGTGTGTGTGTGTGTGTGTGTGTGTGTGTGTGTGTGTGTGTGTGTGTGTGTGTGTGTGTGTGTGTGTGTGGTCAGTAGCAGGGTATATGACGAAGTCCCACAAAACTGAGGATTCCTGAAAGTGAGTAGTGGGAGGGGCCCATCATATGCCATTGTCACACTTTTTAGGTGACTGTGGAAGTCCAGCCCCAATAGCACAGGCACACACAGTTGAGGCATAATCAGTAGCGCAAAGTCCCGATATTCTGTGCCCTGCACCATCAATGTCGCTACACAACCCCCCCGGATGTCTGTGGAATGCGACCCAGAAGCCATGGTGACCCTCTGGCTTACCAGCTGTGTCACGAGTCCGCAGCGTTGTACTGTGTCTGGGTGAGTAAAACTCTCAGTACTGCCTGTGTCAAACAGGCAGCTAGTCCTGTGCCCCTCCACCAGGATGTCCATCATTGACCTTGCAAGCTGGTGTGGGGCGCTTTGGTCGTGGGTTACGGTGGCCAGAGTTGAACTGCCGTCTTGGTGCCCGGTAAGCACCCGTGGGTAGGGGGCGGGGCGAGGTGGCGCCGACAAAGATGGCCGCTCTCATGCCTCGCACGAGGCGGGCAGGCAAGATGGCGGCTCCCATGCCTCACACGCGGCACTGCTCGACCCCGCTCGTGGTTCAGACTTACAGACCTTGGCGAAATGGCCCTTCTTTCCGCAGCTGGAGAAGGTAGCTTCTCGGGCCGGGCAACGTTTTCGGGAGTGTTTTTCAAGTCCGCAGAAGTAACACTGCGCGGACTTGCGACTGGCAGCAGCCGTGGTCGATTGCGGGGAGTTCACGGACTCGTGAGAGGTAGCAGCTGAGGTCGATTCGCTGGCGGGCGGTGGGGTCTGCAGCATCCATGGGACCGGTGGGAGATCGCGAGGCTGGACAGCGTCAGTGTTGTGCAGAGCAGCCTCCAGCATGTCGGCCAGCTTGATCACCGAACGTAAGGTATGATCGGTGTTTTCCAGCAGCCGCTGGCGCACATACACTGACCTGATCTCTGTAACGAAGGCGTCTCGTACCAGGAGCTCCGCATGCTGTTCCGCCGTCAGTCCCCTGCAGTCGCAGGCCCACACGAGTGTCTGTAGGGCCCGGACAAACTCAGCACTTGACTCTCTGGTCCACTGCCGCCGCGTCGCTAAGCGATGTCTTGCGTAGACGGTGTTCACCAGCCACAGGTACTGTCTTTTGAGGGTGTCCACTGCCCCTTGGTAGGTCCCTGATAAGGGAGAATACCCTCGGACTGACTCTGGAAAGGAGGATTTTGTGCATTGTGGCAGGCTCAGTCACGGGAATCTCTTCCAGGTATGATTGGAAGCATGCAAGCCAGAGTTCAAAGGCAGGAGCTGCTTCTGGAGCTTGAGGGTCCAAGTCCAATTTTTCCGGACGTAAAATACTCTCCATGTTTTAAAACCTCCTGCGAATAAAATTGATGCACCATCAATAACACCATCAATAAGAGGTGAGGCGAGATATAGGCTTTTATTCGCTGGAAGAGAGCAGTCAGCAGCAAGAGATCACCATACGACATCCTGGAGACTGAGGGCAGAGCAGTACCTCCAATCGCCTTTATACCGGGGTCCGTGGGAGGAGCCACAGGAGCAGTCAGCTGGGGTGGCATGTCCAGACAGGTATATGTAGTTCATCACAGGGAGAAGGCCTTGGTGAGTAGGATTAAGGAAAAACACAAGGCATTCTATGCATAGGTGAAAAACAGGAGGATGACTAGAGTAAAAGTTGGCCCAATGAAGGTTAAAAAGGGAATCGTGTGCCTGAAGAAAGAGGAGATAAGGGAAGTGCTTAACAAATACTTTGCTTCAGTATTCACCACTGAAGGATCTTGCTGAATCTGACATCAGCATAGAGTGAGCTGATATGCTGGAACATGTTGATGTTGAGAAAAAAGATGTACCAGGACCTTTGAAAAGCATTGGGATAGATGACCCAGGGTGGATGAGATACTGTACACCCCAGGTTACTGTGGGAAATGAAGGAAGAGATTGTGAGCCTTTGGTGATGATCATTGCTTCTCATTGGCCAAAGGAGTTTGCAAGTGTTATTGGTTTCTTCAAGAAAGGTAATAGGAATAACGCTGGGAATTATGGAGCAGTGAGTCTTATGTCAATGGTGAGCAAACAGTTAGAGAGGATTCTTAGTAACAGGATTTATTAGCATTTGGAGGTTCATAGTCTGATTATGGATAGTCAATTTGGTATTGTGAGGGGCAGGTCGTGCCTCACGAGCATTAGTGAATTCTTTGAATAGGTGACACAACAAATTGACAGAGGCAGAACATTGGATGTGGTGTATTTAGATTTTAGTAAGACATTGAAGTTGTATAAGGCTTTGGTGAGGCCTAATTTGAAGTATTGTGTGCCATTTTGGGCATCTATCTACAGTAATGATTTAAATAAGGTTGAAAGAGTACAGAGAAAATTTACAAGGATGTTGCCAGATCTTGAGTTGTATAGAAAGACTGAATAGATGAGGGCATTATTCCTTGGAACATAGAAGATTTGATAAGGGTATACAAAATTTGTTGGGTATATATATGGGGTAAATGCAAGCAGGTATTTTTCCACTGAGTGTGAGTGGGGCTACAACCAGAGGTCATGGGGTAAGGATGAAAGGTACAAAGTTTAAGGGGAATGAGAGGAGAAACTTCTTCAGTCAGAGGTCTGCGAAACTGTGGAATGAGCTGTCAGTGCAAGTGGTGCATGTGAGCTAGATGTCAAAATTTACAAAAAGTTTAGATAGGTATTTGGATAGCAGGGATATTGAGAGCTACAGTCCTGGGGCAGATCAATTGGAATAGGCAGTTTAAATCGTTCCACGTGGACTAGATGGGCCGAATGGCCTGTTTCTGTGCTGTGCTTTTCTATGAGTCTCACTCTATTTGACAAGATTTCCAATGCTCGGTCATTCATAAAATCAGGAGGCATAAAATTCAGGGAAATATTGCTGCATGGATTCAAAATTGGCTTTCCCATTGAAGGCGGAGGGTGCTAGTAGATGGGGTGTATTCTGCCTGGAGATCAGTGAACAGTGGTGTTCTGTAGGGATCTGTTCTGGGAACCCTGTTCTTTGTGATCTTTACAATGATTTGGAAGAGGAGGTGGAAGGGTGGAAATGTGAAGTGCTTCACTTTGGAAGATTGACCTTGAAGGCAGAGGACAGAGCTAATGGTAGGGTTCTTAAGTCTGGAGGAACCAGGAGATCTTGGGGTCCACATCCGTTGTTCCCTCAAGTTTGCAGCACAATTTGATAGTGGTTAAGAAGGCATATGGTGTGTTCATTAGTTGAGGGATTGTGTTCAAGAACTGTGAGGTAATGCTGCAGCTCTATAAAACCCTGGTTAGACCACACTTGGTGTTCAGTTCTGGTGCTCTCAGTATGAAAATCATGTGCAAGCTTTAGGAGATATACCAGGATTAGAGAGCACATCTTCTGAAGATGGGTAGAGCGAATGAAAGGTTTTTCCTTTTGGAGCAAAGGAGGATGGGAGGTGTCTTGATAGAGGTCTACAAGATGATTGGACATACAGTATGTGAGGTGGGATAACCTTAAGGTGTTTAGAGGAAAGTAGAGGGGAGATATCAGAGGTAATTTCTTACACAGAGGTTGCTGGGTGTGTGGAACCTGCTTCCAAGGAGGTGGTAGAGGTAGATACGTTAAGGGTATTTAAGGGACTCACGGATAGGCACATGCATTAAAAAAATGGAGGGCTGTTGGAGGGAAGGGTTAAATTGATCTTGGAGAAGAATTTCAGCATGCATATTGTATACATTTCTCTGACTTTAAATGTACCTAATGAAACCCTATTGAGTATGTTAAAGGATCAGCAAAATATTGTGGGCCAAATGGCCTGTACTGGTTGAACTCTTCTACATTACGTTTAGCTTCTAATTATTAAGCTGATCCAAATCTACTTATTTTGAAAAAGTTAAACTGCCACATTTTATTACACACACATTATCCCATTACTTGTACTCTACGAAAAATAATTTCAACCAATTAAAAACAAACAAAATAGAAGAGCAGCTTATTTTCTTTGACAGGATCTTGTAAAGCTAAAGAAGCCCCAAAGGAATAAATTTTGCAAGAATCTTGGTATTCTTGATTCTTAGCTATGAATTTAAATAATTGCTGTAAAATTTAAATTCCATTCCTAATTATATGTTATGATTTCAACTTTTCAAGTATTAACAATGGACACTTTCAGGTCAGGTAAAGCATGGGATAAAGGAAGAGAGAAATCTGGTGTTTTCCTAATCATTTCTGTTAAGGTTTTCTGGCAGGATTGCGTGTGCCAGCTGACCTTGCAGCCTTATAGACATCCATATGAGGAAGTATTACTCATTCTTCACATTTTATCACATTTAACATAATGATAATGCCAGCACTTTCTGTAAATGTGCTTATTTCATATCTTGGCAAAGAGTTGAACACCTGCCAGCTACAGATGCTCTAATAACAAAAAAAAATAAAAGGTTCAAGGCGTGAAAAAGATCTGTTCCTATTAGAATAGTGCATCAAATGATGCTATGATTTTTCTCTCTCTAAGCAGTTGTTTGGATTCATAAAGAACTTATGTTCTGGCTGCTAAGTTTGATAAAATTGTCACTTGCAAAAATTCCAAATGTTTTCAATGTGTATCACTTTTTATTCACTAATTGATTATGATTGCAAAGTTAATTTATTTAGTAACTTAAACTCATTTTTGCTGTTTGTAGCTCCAGAGATCTTTCACTCCTTTGTCAATGGTGGAACCGGATACTCATTTGAGGTAGATTGGTGGTCACTGGGAGTCACTGCTTATGAACTTCTTCGAGGATGGGTACATCGTTCTCTAGCTTCTGCACTTTTTGGTAGATTTTATTGATATATTCTTTATTGGCCATATTCTAGTTCACTGACGATATGTTTTGTTCTTATTTTTAGAGACCATATGATATCCATTCTAGTATTACAGTTGAATCCCTCATTCAGTTATTCAGTACAGTCAGTGTACAGTACTCCTGTACTTGGACGAAGGAAGTTGTTACTTTGTTAAGAAAGGTAAGATTTGATTAGCTAAAATGAGTTCCATAATAGTGATGGTGATGTCTATGTGCTTTGCTGGCAAATTCCAAGACACATTTGCATACCTTTAGAGTAAGCAAGCATAATAAGGTGTTTATATTCAGCGTCATTCAATAAAGAAATAAGGTAATGGCCTTTGGACATTATTTATATGCTGTTGAAACATTTGAGAGAGAAAGGAGTAGAATAATATTCTGATGGCGTTAGATAAAAGAGTGTAAGGTGAGTAAAGCAGTAATATAGTGTAGAGAAATGGGCTGAAGGGCTTGCATTTTTGCTGTGTATACTTAATGTAACCCTGTGCATCACATGCAGTTCTGGGATTTCATTTGTGGGATTTATGTCCAGAGGAATATGATAACTAGATTGAGTGAATAACTACGTTAATGACAAAGAAGTTTTGTCCCCATCTTGTGCCCACCCAACAGTATATTGAATCCTCCAGTGGGTGCAATGTCATTGGTTTACTCATTGACTGCTGATAAAAGGAGCAACAATCAGAAGGAATCAGAGCACCCTTGCTCTGGCTAGTTAGTGCCTACTTAACTAGAGCAGAGGAGGACAAGGAGGGATATAATGAAACTTTCTCAAGATATTTCTGAGTCTGTAGCATTATATCATGTGTTTGGGATTGACACTAAAATGGTATAAAGTGAGGCAAACATTTTATTGGTAAGCAGAAATAAGCAACCAAGTCTGAAGATACCACTCAGCAGCAAGAGGCACCTAAAGGTGGATGGATCTGGGGTCTTTGTTCCTTCTGGAACCAAATGGGAATGGTCGTCAGCAGATCAAGGCTAACAATATAATGAAGGAGGAACGAAACTCTTACATAGTGTTTGCATTGTAAATATTATATTTTGATGTAATGATTGGACACATTTACAGCTGATTTAACTTTCATTCCTGTCACTCATTTTAGTTGCAGGCTATATTGACTGGTAATTGCACCAACCATTATGGCAACATGTATTACTGTAACAAAATTATTTATTGTTAAAGACAAAAAAAATTACACATCAGAACCAGGTTTAATATCACTGGCATATGTTATGAAATTTGTTGTTATGTGGCAGCAATACAATGCAAAACATAATAATAAACAAAAGCTGTGAAGTACAGTAAGTATGTTTATATCAAATAGTTAAATTAAGTAAGTAGAGCAAAAGTGTAAATGAGAGAGTAGTGAGGTGGAGTTTTTGGTTCAAAGTCCATTCAGATGGGGAGAAGCTGTTCCTGAATCACTGAGTGTATGCCTTCAGGCTCCTGTACCTCCTTCCAGATGGTAACAATGAGAACAAGGCATGGCCTGGGTGATGGGGGTTCTTAATGACGGATGCCACCACTTTTGGGCATCGCGCCTTGAAAATGTCCTGGATACTACGGATGTATTTCCATTTATTAGTAAAGTTTAGTATGTTTAAGGAATTCAATCTCTCATTTTACTATTATTAAAATTAATTATTTTGGAAAATGGTTGCTTTCATATTGCCAACTTAATATATGCACAAATAGTAACAAATATTGTGTGTGTTGCTCCAGATTTCTAGCTTCTAAAGAATATCTTTTATTTATGAGCGGCAAATATTAGCTTTGTCATGCTGATTCATAAAAAGGATTATCATGCCAGACAACATTAATTCTGCCTGGAAAAGATGAGAGGTTCAATATTCTGAACTATTTAGCTGAATAGCTGTCGCTGTGACTTCTATAGTACATGCAATGAAAACTAGAAGAGCCACATAAAATTGAACCAGATGCTCACCAAATGCATCTCTGCCTTATGACAAAGGAAATTCATTTGCACTGAAATTGAATATTCTAAAGCTTTTTGTAGAAAGGCCAGAAATAGTGAAGTTAAATATTTGATCTGAAAGCATTAAAAATAAAAGTAACTCCTTAAATGCATGTTGTGCTTTTATGGTAATGCAATATACAATTTTGTTCATAATAAAATACCATGAGGCATAAATTATAGTCAATCACTACAGGAACAGGCTCTTTATCCTATCAAGTCCACGTCAATCATCAAACTCCCATTTACACTAACCCCATTCTTTTCCTCATATGCCTATCAACTCCCCCAGATTCCGCTTCTTGCCTACATTTGAGAGGCAGTTTATAGTGGACAGTTAACCAGCCACCTGGGAACATCCAGAGAATCGAACAATCTACTTCATAAAGACTGGCTGTTTTCCTTGTGTTAGCCTTTGAAACTGGATACTATTAAATTGTGATTGCCACCTAACTGCTGGAAAGATATTGGATACTGATTATGAGCTCTGCCAGCAGCTCTGGTCTATATTAACCTCCAGGGCCTATTGACCAATTTCATGTTGTTTAGTAAATCTGCTGGCTCACTCCCTCACCTTGCTTTCCTCTTATCATGATTGCAGGGATAGTTTCTGTGTGTTGGTTTGTGCTTTATTATAATAATTAAGGGCTGAGGTCAGAGCAACTTTGAAAAGTGCCAACAAATGCCGAAAAATGTCATTCACTGAAGGTGGCACAGCAGCATGGCAGTTACTAAAACACTTTACAGTGCCAGCTGTAAGATCAAGGTTCAGTTCCCACTGCTGCCTGTAAGGAGTTTGTATGTTCCCTCCATGGCAGCTTGGGTTTCCACTGGGTGCTCCAGTTTCCTCCCACAGGGATAGTGAGTTGTGAGCATGCTGTGCTGGCACTGGAAGCTTGGCAACGTTCGATGATTCGATGCAATGACTCAGTTCACTATGTATGTTTCAATGTACATGTGACAATTAAAGTTAATCTGATCTTTTAATCAATATTTGGTAGACCGCACAAGCTTTCATGAAAGGCAGCACTAGGGGAAGTTAAATACTAGCGCTGGTTACAGCCTTTCAGTAACTTCTGAATCTACTCGTAATTAATGCATTGAATTTAGAGTAAATAAATTTCTAAGTCACTATGTTTTGTACCATATTTCATCTAACATTTGTATTGCATTATATTTTAAAGCAATGCATTTGTGCTTAATATTAGGAAAGATATTTCAATCAACTTAAGAATTCTCCTTAAGATTGAGAATGTTAATCTATTTGATTTTTATTTAACATTTTAATTAGTTAGTCTAATTCAACTGTGGGTCCCTTTGGTAAGAAGGAGAAATGTGGGTCATTCTTTACCAACTATGAAAACTCAATTATGATATTCTAATTACTTCAGCAATTTTAGAAGTTGGTTTGTAATTATAAATCATATCTATTAGTCAGACCCAAGGGAAGAATATGGCTGGACCTGTATGGATAGTTTTTGCTAGGGCAAAGGAAAATCCTGCCTGACTAACCTACTGCAATTCTTTGAGCAAATGACAAGAATTGGATCAGTCCACGACAGAATGGCGGAGCAGACTCGATGGGCTGAATGGCCTACTTCTGCTCCTATATCTTATGGTCTTATGCCTGCTCTCTAGCCTACACCCTGGTGATTCATCATCATCCTGGGCACACTCAAGGCCGTAAACAGTCAAGCACAGGTGGGGGTGTCATGTCAACTGCACCCTGTTGAACAGCCCCGTTGACAGCTCATTCACAGACAGCTGGAACCCTGCTGAAAACAAAGGGAGATTTCACAGTCTTGTGCTTTCCAGTCAAGTAGTTGGCAGCCAAATGTGTAAACGAAGGGTATGTTCTAAGCTATTCTTACTGGCCAGGGTCTTCAGAAGTCACTGTCTAAACGGATGCCAGTTTGAGTGTCGATGCATAGGTTGTACCAGGAACTGAATTTAATTGTTTCCAACTCAACGCTATTTGTGAAGATTAATGCACTTTTAACTGAATATTCTGTCACCAATCCTAAATCCTTTCACTCTCCCTCTCTCCACCCTTCTGTCTATCTCCCTACCCCCTCCTCCCCCTCTTCCACCCATAACTTTGCCTCTCCTGCTCTGCTTCTTCCCATTCCCTCTCCACCTGTACCCACCCCGCCACCAGTGCGTCTCATTCCCTTCTCCGCCTGTACACACCCTGCCACCAGTGCCTATTCCCTTCTCCGCCTGTACCCACCCTGCCACCAGTGCCTGTCCCATTCCCTTCTCCGCCTGTACCCACCTCCACCAGTGCTTCCCATCCCCTCTCCGCCTGTACCCACCCTGCCACCAGCCTTTCCCATCCCTTCTCCGCCTGTACCCACTCTGCCACCAGTGCCTTTCCCATCCCCTCTCCACCTGTACCCACCCTGCCACCAGTGCCTGTCCCATTCCCTTCTCCGCCTGTACCCACCCTGCCACCAGTGCCTTTCCCATCCCCTCTCTGCCTGTACCCACTCTGCCACCAGTGCCTTTCCCAGCCCTTCTCTGCTTTTTCCTCTATTCCACCTTTCTCCTATTTTCCCTCCTTCCTTTGCTCCTCCATTCCCTTAAGGCTGCTAATGCTAGCCTAGAATGTTCTGCAGCATTTCAGCTGTAATTCCCCAGGTCTTATGTCCTCCTTCTGCTAGTTTAGACTATCTAGCCTCTTACCCTCAATAGCCTGATTACCTCAACCCCCCATCTTTTTGCAGCGTAGAGTTAGCTCACACTTTACAGTGCCTGCCAGCAATCAGTGAAGGGGTTCAATTCCCATTGCTGCTTGTAAGGTATTTTTAATGTTCTCCTTGCTTCCTCCAGGTGCTCCAGTTTCTTCCCGCATCCCACATAGTGAGGGTTAGTGAGTTATGGGCATGTTATGTTGGCACTGGAAGCCTGGTGACACAATCCTCATTGAATTGATTTGATGCAGAAGATGCAGTTCGCTGTATGTTTCAATGTTTCCATGCATTTGTGACAAATAAAGCTAACCTTTTAAACTCATTAACATGACAGGTCTTGCTTTGAGAACTCTGAACAACACACAGATTTGCACAAGATTTGGTGTCATGCAGCTAAGTCTCCAATCTCTTCCAGCTGTGCCAATTGAATGACGATAGATATGATGTTAAGCAAAGCAGAGAAACTGGCCCAGCCTTCCAGAGCAACTTACTGTGGCAGGAATTCACCCATGCTTCCAACTTGTGTTCTTTTACTTAAATCTGAATTTATTTAAATCTTACATCTTAGCATTATGACTTCATTGTGATGTACAGACATGTGGATTTATAAGTCTAATGGCTTGTAGAAAGAAGCCTGTTGGTCCTGGCTTTAATGCTACGGTACCATTTGTGAGATGGAAGCTGAAGAAACAGTTTATTGTTGGGGTGACTGGTGTCCCCGATGTTCCAAGCCTCCTTTCTGCACCTGCTGCTGGAAATGTCCTCAACAGAGGGAAGTTCACATCCACAGATGCACTGGGCTGTCTGTACCACTCTCTGCAGTGCCCAGCGATCATGGTTGGTGCGGTTCCTGTACCAGGCGGTGGTATAGCCAGTCAGTATGATCTCAGTGGTGCCCTTGTAGAATATATTGAGGGTTTTGGGGCTCATGCCAAACTTCTTCAGTAGCCTGAGATGGAAGAGAAGCTGTTTTGCTTTTTCTTTTCCACAGAGCCAGTGTGTAGAGTCCAGGTGAGATCATCGATGATGTGTATACCGAGGAACTTGAAACTATCACCCTCTCAACTGCAGACCCATTGATATTGATGGGGGTGAGCCTATCTCCATCCCTCCTGTAATCCACAATCAGTTATTTTGTTTTTTGGACATTGAGGGAGAGGTTACTACCCTGGCACCACTGTGTCAGGGTGTCAACCCCTCCTCTGTAGGCTGTGTCATCACAGTTTGAAATAAGGCCGATGAAAGCCATGTCATCTGCGAATCTGATCAGCAGATTGAAGCTGGGTGTAAAGGGAGAAGAGGAAGGGGACTCAGGACACAACCCTGGGGGGGCACCTTTGTTGAGGATCAGAGGGGTAGAGGTAAGGGAGCCCATCCTTGCCACCTGTTGGTGATCTGCTAGGAAGTCTAGGATCCAGTTGCACAAGGCGGGGTGAAGGCTGGGGTCTCTGAGCTTCTTGTCAAGTCTGGAGGGAATTATGATGTTGAATGCTGAACTGTCGTCCAGGAACAGCATTCTAACATATGCATCCCTCTTCTCCAGGTGAGTGAGTACAGTGTGTGTGTGTGTAAGTGCTGTGGCTATGGCATCATCAATAGACCGGTTCCGTCGGTAGGCGAATTGTAGTACATAATGATATAAAGTAATTCACAATATAAATAAAGGACCTAGAGCTGATGTGAGAACCCCACAGCAATATTTGCTTGGAAAGAGGATTAAATTACATGCTTGAACTAATATGGCATCAGGTACTTACCTGAACATCTGCAAACGGATGTTTGGTTTATGTTGTTGATGTCCCAAGTGATTGCCTTGGACAAGCCCAATATATCAAAGTTAAAACGGATGAAGTCTGCTACTGGCACTGCAATATTTGGCTGTAGATCAGCTTGTAGCATAAGGCATAACTTGGTTGCAATGTATCCATAATCTGAAGCCTTCGTCAGCTGTGTGACAGTGTCAAGGGAAAGGAGGTATATGCATGTATATTTCTGTACACTTATGTCCCCATAAAGAAGGCCTTAAAGCTTATGCTTCTTTCTCGACAACAGACCTGACCAAATTCCCTCTACCACCACTTCCACCTGTCTAAAGGAACAAGTCCTCATACTCAACCATTTCTCTTACAGCCCCTCCCATTTTCTCCAAGCTCAAGGTATAGCCATGGACAGCCACATGGAACAGTCCATGTTTCAAGTTATCCCTGGTACTGCTTCCCAAATCTCTCAGCGCTATGTTGACAATTGCATTAATGCTGCTTCGTGCCCCCATGTTGAGCTTGTCAATTTCATCAAATTTGCCTTCTTCAAAGAACGGGTTTTCCCTTCCTCAATCATTGATGCTGCCCTCACCCATATCTCCTCCATCTCCCTGCTGCCTTAACAGGGATAGAGTTCTTCTTCTTGTCATCTATCACCCCAGGAGCCTCCACATCCAGTGCATCATTTTCTACAACCTCCCAAATCTTCAACAGGATCTTACCACCAAACATATCTATACTCTGCCCACCACTCTCCACTTTCCATAGAAGTCACTCTCTCCATGATTCCCTTCTCCATTTGCCCCTCCTTACTAATGTTATTCCTGGCATTTATACCTGCAAGCAGAAGTATGGAGGGGTTTTTCAGGCTGCCTAAATTTGTGACAAATCTTCTAAAAGGCATGGATCTGTATAATTCAAAGTTTAAAGTTCAAAGTAAATTTATTATCACAGTACATATATGTCCCTGTTCATAACCCTGAGGTTCATTTTCTTGTGTGCATACTCAGTAAATCAGAGAATCACAATAAAATCAAAGAAAGACCACTCCAACTACATGGACAAACAACCCATCTGCCAAAGACAGTAAAATGTGAAAAAACAAAAGAGAAAAAACAATTAAGTAATCAATAAATATTGAGAACGAGATGAAGAATCATTGAAAGTGAGTCCATTGGTTGTGGGAACATTTCAAAGATGGGGCAAGTGGAGTTGAGTGGTTGAGGGGTAATAACTGTTCCTGAACCTGGTGGTGTGAGTCCTGAGGCTCCTGTACCACCTTCCTGATGGCAGCAGGGAGGAGAGAGCATGACCTGGGTGGTGGGATCCTGGATGCTGTTTTCCTGCAACAGCATTCTGTGCAAATGCACCCAGTGGTGGGGAGTGCTTTATCCATAAGGGGCTGGACCGTATCCACTAATTTTTGTATAATTTTCACTTGAAGAGCATTGGTGTTTCCTCACCAGACCATGATGCAACCAGTTAATAGACTCTCCACCAAGCAACTATAGAAGTTCATTAAAGTTTTAGATGTCATGCCGAATTTTTGCAAACTTCTCAGGAAGTAGAGGTGTTGCTGTGCTTTCTTCATAATTACATGTACATGCTAGACCCAGGACAGATCCTCTGAAATGAAAACACAGAGTAATTTAAAGTTGCTGACCCTCTCCACCTCTGATCCCCCAATGATCCCTGGCTCATGGACCTCTGGTTTCCTCCTTCTGAAGTCAATAATCAGCTCTTTGTTCTTGCTGACATTGAGTGAGAGGTTATTGTAGTAACACCACTCAGTCAGGTTTTCAGTCTCCCTCCTAGATACTGATTTTTCACCACCTTTGAATTGGACGAATTGGTGTCATCGGCAAACTTGAAGATGACATTGGAGCTGTGCTTAGACACATAGTCTTGTGGAAAGAACAATAGAGCGGGGGCAAAGCACACAGAACACAATTCATATTATGGCATTATTGAAGCTGTCTGGAGTGAAGTTCCTCTACACAACAGAACATAGAAAAAAATAGCAATAGTTTAAATGTGACTGGAAAATATGAAATGGCATCTGAAAATAGCTCAGTCCCAAGTAACAAATAGGACACCCATTGTACAGTATGTGAATGGTAGAAGACTTGGCACTAGATTTGTATGCATGTAGTTGAGAGAAAACACATTCTTGGCTTCAAGTTAAGGAATTGGCTTTTCCAAGCAAGAATTCTCTGAAGGAATCCTATAACTTGTATCCAATATATGAGTATGCTCTCTATAATCATCCTGTGAGACTGACATTCAACATGCTTTATGATGCACACTTGGCTGATAACTGTTCAATTACCTAGATCTGGACACATAATTTTGTAATTGATAAGCACAAACAATAATATTTATTGCAAAAATTGCTTTACACTTTTAGCTTAAGATTTTTTTTGTGCCTGTGTCCAAGGCTGCTTTGGTTGAGGAGCATTCTATGAGCACGAGTTAAATAAGGCAAGTTTAGCACTTAAGCCCAGCATAGTGAACAGACAACCTTTTTTCAAAGGAAGGTAACTTTTGAGTCTTCTGATTACAGACCTTAAGGTGGGAGGGTGACATCAGACTCCATCACTTAATAATCAAATTTATTTTTTGTAAGCTAAATAAACATTCAACGATAAAGCAGAAAGTTAGGCAGGTAAACGTTGATAACACTTCGTAGGACAAAAATCATGAATAATTCACAGTTCTGCCAAACTAATTATTTTCCCCACATCTCATCAGCTTTGGGAGATACAACCTTAATTAATACACTTGGGTTATCCCAATTAGTCTGGCTTCGGAAGCTCCAGGTAGACTCAATCGATTTGATAGTTACAGGTTTATAAATATGTCAAAAACTTAAAGGGCAGGTTTAATTTAAATAACTGTTAAGTCCAGACACAGTACCACTGAAACGCAGGTCTGAAGGAGTCCAAAAGCGTGTTTTTAATCTTTCCTCAAGGTAGGTGCTAATCAAAACATTCTGCACATCTGGCACATGATCTTTGAAAGTGTTTCAAAATTTTAGCTGTGAATTTCAAGCCTGCCCCACGCTAAAGACCTTACAAGATTGGATACAACATTCTACAAAGAAGCATTTGATTGTATCGTTTAAAAAATGGCCATAGTGAGGAATTGTAACAATCATCTATTCAGAATTATTGTTTCTTGCAGACCGATTATATGGAGTAAGTGCAGAGGTGTTGATGGCTAACTAGACTGTGCTTGTGTAATTGTGTCCTATTCGTTAATAGTTTCATGACTGGGGAGCAACACATATTTCAGCCGTTGGCTGTGAACTCTCTGTTAAATGACACCTGAAAGGAAGTGCTCAATTCCAGTTGAACTGCTTTAGGTATAAAAAGAATTATGTTGAAATGAAGCTTGCTCCCAGTCTCTTTGGTTGAGTGAGTGTCCCTACCTTTGATAAATTTCTAGTGGGAAGCACTACTGAAAATGATAGCAAAGTTGGGATAGGTACGAAAGTGGTAGAAAGTGTAACTGAGCTCTGCCCTTTTTCCTGCTTCTGTCCAATTAACACCGTAAGGCAGGGGTTCCCAAGCTGGGGTCTATGGACCCCTCAGTTAATGGTGGGGGTTCAGGTCATTGAAAAAGGAGTTGTGAACTCGTGCCGTATAGTCTAATTTCTCAGCAGCAAAATTTCCAGGTTAATGACTGGTATTCTATTGGTACATAAGGTAATAAGGTCAAATTAAAGCAACGAAGTAAAAGAACAAGTAACACTTGCAAATAGCAGAAGAAATGAAAGCGTACTGCCAAAGCCTATTTCATTGTCTGTCACACTTATCTCATCGGTCTACAATCACTGGGATATTTGACATCCTTTACAAACGTGGTAGGTGGTGCGTTGCATCATGGTTGACAGTTCCTTCCATGTTTCTGGACTGATACTCTGGTTGGGAAAATTATAGGTAATTTTCTTCTCCATTAAGATGACTGGTCTATAAATCTTCTGCTGTGTGCCTGC
This sequence comes from Hypanus sabinus, assembly GCF_030144855.1. NCBI lineage: Eukaryota > Metazoa > Chordata > Chondrichthyes > Myliobatiformes > Dasyatidae > Hypanus > Hypanus sabinus. Next base: position 45,238,559 of record NC_082727.1, read on the forward strand.
AGAGTGCTGATAGTGTGATGCTCTCTGCTGGAAGAAAGCAGTTTTAAAATCGAGCAAGAGAAAATCTGCAGGTGCTGGAAATCCAAGCAGCACACACAAAATGCTGGAGGAACTCAGCAGGCCAGGCAGCATCTATGGAAAAGAGTTAACCATTGACATTTAGGGCCAGAACCCTTCATCAGGACTCGGGTCCTGATGAAGGGTCTCAGCCCAAAACACCAATGATTTGCTCTTTAGAATTGAGCCTTTGGTATCAATTAGTTTGAAAGGTTTTTTTTTACAGAAGAGAAGGAATTTTTTTCCAAAGATTGCAACCCAAAACTTGAAGTGTTATTCTGTTGCTTTTGATATCTGCTTTTTTCTATTTTTATATCCCCAAAACTATAAACTGAGTGAATAATATGAAGTGTGCTGCACCCAGAGGAGCATCACCTTACGTTAGACCCTCAATCATCCTTGGATAATCCTCTCCTAACAAGAAATTGCAATTGTGACTAGAAAACCAGATGATTCTACTTTAATAAGACTGATATGACCAGAAATAAACAGCTGCAAATTCTCAGTAAAATATAATTCTTGAAAATAGATGCAGGCCTGTCAAAATCTGTCTGAAAATATTGAGAAGTGACCCCAGAGAAGATGAATAATGCTAAAACTGGAAGCATGTGTACCAAAACGGTGTAGTGGTTCTCACTGAATCAAGAATATTGACAGTAAATTATTCAAGATGCACAAAGAAGTTGAAGGAATATAGTTCATCTGCTGCTGTATCAATGCATGCAAGGCACTTGGGAGAATTAATTTTTCTCTTCAGTTAGCTTCTGGGTGAGATAGTGAGGTATTAGAGAAACAAGTAATGAGAGACAACTGCAATGTGACTCTTGATTAAAGAGACTTCCCTCTACAAAACACCGCTGCAACGGAGGCATCATTGTACAATTGTAACACAAAGGAGCGGAATTAGGCCATTCAGCCCACCAAGTTTGCTCTGCCATTTCATCATGTGTGGCTGACTTATTTTCCTTCCCAAATCCATTGTTCTGCCTTCCCTCCGTAACCTTTAATCAAATAGCTATCAACCTCCATTTTAAATATATCCAGTGACTTGGCTGCCACAGAAGTCTGTGGTAAAGAATTCCACAGATTCACCACAGTCTGGTGAAAGAAATACCTCCACATGTCTGTTTTAAAGAGACAACCCTGAGGTTGTACTCTCTGGTCTTATAATCACCCCACTGTAGGAAACGTCCTCTCACATTCTCTTTATCTAGGCTTTATAATTCTCAATAGGTTTCAGAATCAGAAGCAGGTTTATTATCACCGGCAAACACGAGGAAATCTGCAGATGCTGGAAGTTCAAGCAACACACACAAAATGCTGGTGGAACGCAGCAGGCCAGGCAGCATCTATAGGGAGAAGCGCTGTCGACGTTTCGGGCTGAGACCCTTCGTCAGAACTGACTGAACTTTCCTTTCAGTTAGTCCTGACGAAGGGTCTCAGCCCGAAATGTCAACAGCGCTTCTCCCTATAGGTGCTGCCTGGCCTGCTGCGTTCCACCAGCATTTTGTGTGTGTTGCTGATTATCACCAGCATGTGACGTGAAATTTGTTAAATTAGCAGCAGCAGTTCAAGGCAATACATAATCTAGCAGAGAACAAAAAAAACATTATAATAAATAAACAAGTAAATCAATTATGTATATTGAATAGATTTTTTAAAATGTTCAGAAACAGAAATGCTGTTCCTGAATCACTGAGTGTGTGCCTTCAGGCTTCTGTACCTCCTACCTGATGGTAACAGTGAGAAAAGGGCATGCCCTGGGTGCTGGAGGTCCTTAATAATGGATGCTGCCTTTGAGGCACTGTTTCCTAAAGATGTCCTGGGTACTTTGTAGGCTAGTGCCCAAGATGGAGCTGACTAGATTTACAACCTTCTGCAGCTTCTTTCGGTCCTGTGCAGTAGCCCCTCCGTACCAGACTGTGATGCAGCCTGTCAGGATGCATTCCATGGTACAAGTGTAGAAGTTTCTGAGTGTATTTGTTGACATGCCAGATCTCTTCAAACTCCTAATAAAGTATAGCTGCTGGCTTGCCTTCTTTATGACTACATCAATATGTTGGGACCAGGTTAGATCTTCAGAGATCTTGACACCGAGGAACTTGAAGCTGCTCACTCTCTCTACTTCTGATCCCTCTGTGAGGATTGTTATTTGATCCTTCATCTTACCCTTCCTGAAGTCCACAATCAGGTCTTTCGTCTTACTGAAGTTGAGTGCCAGGTTGTTGCTGCAGCACCATTCTACTAGTTGGCATATCTCACTCCTGTATGCCCTCTTGTCACCACCAAAGGTTCTACCAACAATGGTTGTATCGTCAGCAAATTTGTAGATGGTATTTGAGCTATGTCTAGCCACACAGTCATGTGTACACAGAGAGGAGAGCAATGGGCTAAACACACACCACTATGGTGCACCAGTGTTGATCGTCAGCAAGGAGATGTTATCACTAATCCACACAAACTGTGGTCTTCCAGTTTGGAAGTTGAGGATCCAATAGCAGAGGGAGGTACAGAGGTCCAGGTTCTACAACTTCTCAGTCAGGATTGTGGGAATGATGGTATTAAATGCTGAGCTATAGTCTATGAACAGCATCCTGATGTAGCTGTTTGTGTTGTCCATGTGGTCTAAAGCTGTCTGGAGAGCCATCGAGATTGCGTCTGCTATTGACCTATTGTGGTGATAGGCAAATTGCAATGGGTCCAGGTCCTTGCCGAGACAGGAGTTCAGTCTAGTCATAACCAACCTCTCAAAGCATTTCATCACTGCCAATATGTGTGCTACCGGGCGATAGTCATTAACCAGCCCACATTATTCTTCTTAGGCACTGGTATAATTGTTGTCTTTTTGTAGCAGTAAGATTCCCCACTCATTCTGGTAAACTCCAGCAAATATGAACCCAGAGCCGTCAAACACTCCTTAAAAATTAACTTTTTCATTCCTGTTATCATTCTCATGAACCTCCTCTGGGTTCTCTCCAATATCAACACATCCTTTCTTAGATAAGGGGCCTAGAGCAGCTCATAATACTCCATGTGTAAACTGACCAAGGCATTATAAAGCCTCAGCATTAAATACTTTCTTTTATATTCTACTCCTCTCTAAGTGAATGCTAACATTACATTTACCAACAATTATCTGGTAGAAGAGGCAGCACACTAGCTTGTACTCCATCTTCTGACCCATCTTGTGAAAGGCAGACTCCAGTCTCTGTTTTTCCTTGTGACAGAGAGAGGTTTTAATTCAGCATCACATTAAACTACTTCCCATGGCCTGTAATGCTGCTCTATGTGCTTCTACCTGACCCTTCCCAGGTTTTCCAAGTGTTCTGATTATCAGCTCCAGGCCACACACATAACCGTGCCAGCTTTTAAACTCTCTGTTACAGCCCCCCACCCCCTCAACTGCCTCAGCCCTCAACCTCATTCTCCCTTCATTGCTCTTTCAGTCCAGCCCAGCCCTTTTAGGACAGCAAACCCTCTTCAACTGAGGACACCTCTTGTATGTGGCACCTTACTGCCAGTCCCTTTGTCATTAACGTCTCACCGGACGAACAAATATAATTTTATTGGTGTTTTATTAAGTTCAACACCCATATGTTTATATGTGACCTAATCAAAATATATGTTTCAATTGATATCCTCTGAAATGCATTACATTCATTGAATGGACAACAGGGTTATAAACGTAAATAGGTTGGGCATGACCCAACTCTGAATACATTATTTGGGTGCACAAGCTTCCCTGCTTCCTTGGAGCAATTTCTCAATGTTCTGCTCTGATCAGGAGGTCTGTGTGAGCAGAGAAGTGCCTGAGCCCAAATATTGTATTCAGCGTTCTTCCTTATTATCCCAAACAAGTGGTAGTAACCTTTGACTCTTCATGTGATGAGCTGAAAGCCAATCTCCAGGAGATGCTGTCAACAGTACTCCTTTCCATCATACACTGCCCTAATACCCTACAGTCTCACGCACAGTCAGCAAGAAACTCAGACTTTTGAGTGTTTAAATATTTTTTCACTAACTACGTTTGGTATAAAATCTGCTGCGACTTTAAACCTTGTTAAATGAGTTTCAGTTGTGTTTTAAACTAGCATCCATTTGTTAACATATGCCTTTGCTGGCTAGAAGACAATTATGGGATACTATTCAGATTTATTTATTTATCCCATGTACAGAACAGCATACAGTGAAGTGTGGAATTTGCATTAACAACCAACGGAACGTAAGGATGTGCTGGAGGTAGCCCGCAAGTGTTGCCATACGTTCCGGTGCCAACATAGCACGCTCATCATGTCCGGCAGAGCAACAACAGAACAACAAAACAAAATAATAATAGTAAACCAAGCCCTTTTCCCACCCTCCCACTCACTCACTTACACAGATTGGCTCCCAACCCCAGAATAGGCTGCCTCAGGGCTTCTGACCACCCGTTCACTCACCCAGACTTGCACACCTCCAGACACGCTGACCCACGGGCTTTGACCTTCAGGTCTCGACCTTCAGGCCTCGACCTCCAGACTCAGAGGCTTTGGTCTTTGACCTCTGGACTCACCAATGCCTGAACTTTAAGTCTGGGTCTTTGCTGACCTCTGGTTATCAACCCTAAGACTCATCACTCATGGGACTTTGATGTCCAGATCACAAATCCAGATTCCCAAGGGCCTCAACTCTGGGACTTGGCAAGCTTGGGGTTCACTGGCGCTCCTGCTTCCTGACCACATGGATCTCCTACCCGAGAACACACTGACCCGGGGTGGGGGTGGGAATTTGTCTCGCTGACCTGGGGTTCGCCAGGCCTTGTCCATCGGGTCTACCAACCTTAGATATTTGATCATTGACTTGGAGTTTGCTGGTCTTCATCTTCAATGCCTGCAGAAGCAATATCTCTACACGTGTATTGTCGAGGGTTCTAACCTGGATCTGACCACCAGCACCTGCCCCTGCCCACTAACTCCCCCTCATCCCTGTCTCTAAACCCTAACCCATCCTATAAGTCCCCACGTTACATAGAACATAGAATAGTACAGCACATTACAGGCCCTTCGGCCCACAATGTTGTGCCAAACCTCAACCCCTGCCTCTCATATAATTCCCCCACCTTAAATTCCTCCATATACCTGTCTAGTAGTCTCTTCAACTTCACTAGTGTATCTGCCTCTACCACTGACTCAGGCAGTGCATTCCAAGCACCACCCACTCTCTGAGTGAAAAATCTTCCTCTAATATCCCCCTTGAACTTCCCTCCCCTTACCTTAAAGACATGACCTCTTGTACTGAGCAGTGATGCCCTGGGGAAGAGGCGCTGGCTGTCCACTCTATTCCTATTAATATCTTGGACACCCCTATCATGTCTTCTTTCATCCTCCTTCTCTCCAAAGAGTAAAGCTCTAGCTCCCTTAATCTCTGATCATAATGCACACTCTCTAAACCAGGCAGCATCCTGGGAAATCTCTTCTGTATTCTGAAATCTCTTCCACATCCTTCCTATAGTGAGGCGACCAGAATTGGATGCAGTACTCCAAGTGTGGCCTAACCAGAGTTTTATAGAGCTGCATCATTACATCGCGACTCTTAAACTCTATCCCTCGACTTATGAAAGCTAACACCCCATAAGCTTTCTTTACTACCCTATCTACTTGTGAGGCAACTTTCAGGGACATCTGTGGACATCTACATCCAGATCCCTCTGCTCCTCCACACTACCAAGTATCCTGCCATTTACTTTGTACTCTGCCTTGGAGTTTGTCCTTCCAAAGTGTACCACCTCACACTTCTCTGGGTTGAACTCCATTTGCCATTTCTCAGCTGACTTCTGCATCCTATCAATGTCTCTCTGCAATCTTCATCAATCCTCTACACTATCTACAACACCACCAACATTTGTGTCATCTGCAAACTTGCCAACCCACCCTTCTACCCCCACATCCAGGTCGTTAATAAAAATCACCAAAAGTAGAGGTCCAAGAACAGATTCTTGTGGGACACCACTAGTCACAACCCTCCAATCTGAATGCACTCCCTCCACCACAACTCTCTGTCTTCTGCAGGCAAGCCAATTCTGAATCCACCTGGCCAAACTTACCTGGATCCCATACCTTCTGACTTCCTGAATAAGCCTATCGTGTGGAACCTTGTCAAATGCCTTACTAAAATCCATGTAGATCACATCCACTACACTACCCTCATCTATATGCCTGCTCACCTCTATCAGGCTTGTTAGACACGATCTGCCCTTCACAAAGCCATGATTGTCCCTGACCAGACCATGATTCTCTAAATGCCCATAGATCCTATCTCTAAGAATCTTTTCCAACAACTTTCCCACCACAGAAGTAAGGCTCACTGGTCTATAATTACTCGAACTATCCCTACTACCTTTTTTGAACAAGAGGACAACATTCACCTCCCTCCAATCCTCCGGTACCATTCCTGTGGACAACGAGGACATAAAGATCCTAGCCAGAGGCTCAGCAATCTCTTCCCTCGCCTCGTGGAGCAGGCTGAGGAATATTCCGTCAGGCCCTGGGGACTTATCCGTCCTAATGTATTTTAACAACTCCAACACCTCCTCTCCCTTAATATCAACATGCTCCAGAACATCAACCTCATTCATATTGTCCTCACCATCATCAAGTTCCCTCTCATTGGTGAATACTGAAGAGAAGTATTCATTGAGGACCTCGCTCACTTCCACAGCCTCCAGGCACATCTTCCCACTTTTATCTCTAATCGGTCCTAACTTCACTCCTGTCATCCTTTTGTTCTTCACATAACTGAAGAATGCCTTGGGGTTTTCCTTTACCCTACTCGCCAAAGCCTTCTCATGTCCCCTTCTTGCTCTTCTCAACCCCTTCTTAAGCTCCTTTCTTGCTACCCTATATTCCTCAATAGACCCAACTGCTCCTTGCTTCCTAAACCTCATGTATGCTGCCTTCTTCCAACTGACTGGATTTTCCACTTCACTTGTCACCCATGGTTCCTTCACCCTACCATTCTTTATCTTCCTCACCGAGACAAATTTATCCCTAACATCCTGCAAGATATCCCTAAACATCAACCACATGTCCATAGTACATTTTCCTGCAAATCATCATCCCAATTCACACCTGCAAGTTCTAGCCTTATAGTCTCGTAACTTGCCCTTCCCCAATTAAAAATTTTCCTGTCCCCTCTGATTCTATCCTTTTACATGATAATGCTAAAGGCCAGGGAGCAGTGATCACTGTCCCCCAAATGCTCACCCACTGAGAGATCTGTGACCTGACCCGGTTCATTATCTAATACTAGATCTAGTATGGCATTCCCCCTAGTCGGCCTGTCAACATACTGTGACAGGAATCCATCCTGGACACACTTAACAAGCTCTGCCCCATCTAAACCCTTGGAACTAATCAAGTGCCAATCAATATTAGGGAAGTTAAAGACACCCATGATAACAACCCTGTTATTTTTGCACCTTTCTAAAATCTGCCTCCCAATCAGCTCCTCGGTATCTCTGCTGCTACCAGGGGGCCTATAGAATACCCCCAATAGAGTAACTGCTCCCTTCCTGTTCCTGACTACCACCCATACTGACTCAAAAGAGGATCCTGCTACATTACCCACCCTTTCTGTAGCTGTAATAGTATCCCTGACCAGTAATGCCACCCCTTCTCCCCTTTTTCCCCCCTCTCTATCCCTTTTATCCTATCACTGAAATCCAGGAATATTGAGAATCCATTCCTGCCCTGGTACCAGCCATGTCTCTGAAATGGCCACTACATCATAATTTCATGTGTGTATCCAAGCTCTCAGTTCATCACCTTTGTTCCTGATGCTTCTTGCATTGAAGTACCCACACTTTAGCCCTTCTACTTTACTACCTTTACACCCTTTATTCTGCTTCTCGTTCCTCAAAGCATCTCTATGTTAGATCTGGTTTTACTCCATGCACTTCTTTCATTGCTCTATTGCTCCGGGTCCCCTTGCAAATTAGTTTAAACCCCTAAAGTTATCCCTAAAACTATTCCTGAAAACCTGTGGCATAATATGTATTTCACTTTGTGCCACAATCTTTATATTTAATAAAATCCTTAGAAAATTAAAGGAAATTAACAATGTTTTACTTTGTTTGAAGCTAATTCATTACTCTGAATAGCTACTTGGCCTCTTTATTGACATTATCCCTGCAAAAGATGCTTGCTTTCAAATTCTGTCAGGTGTCAACACTTACTCTATTCAAAGATATTACATATGAATACCAATTAAAATAAGCAGAAAGGAGAACAAAAGCACACTGGCAAAATATAGAATGAATTACAAAGGTCTTGAACACAGAAGATAGTTAAATTCTATGAGCAACTGAGTGTTGAACCATTTTTGTTTAAAACCTTTGTTTTCACAGTAATTTACATTTTCTTTTCAAGTGTTGAGCTTGCAGTATTATTAATTTCTTGTGATTTCCAGTGAGTAATCCTTTACATGGTGTCGAGCGTAGAAATTTCTAGCCAGTTTTACCTTCAAAGGTTCAATTTTGCTTCCCTATTAAACGTATAGTATTTACTCAGTATCGGTCCTCCCATGCATCTACTGCATGTGCTTCTTGGAACGTTGAAAACGAGAGAGACAGCCTGCACTTATAAGGGAGGAGAAGACTATTGCTCTTTCCTGCAAGAATTGGTGATGCTCTGCCTGCCTCCAGTGAAGGTTTCCTTTCCTGCGATGAGCTTTACAAAGATGCAAAAAACGCTTTGACGTAATCAGATTTTTGTGGACAGACATATATTTCATGCTAATTTAAAAAATCGGTATATGAAATGCTATTTAACCTGCCACAGCACTTTGCGTTCTCTATAAGGTGCGTTTTTAGTTGATCTATTGTTATAATACTTGAACAAATATTTCTGGAATAGCATTAATATTATTTGGAAATTTATCTCGCTACTGATTTTGCATCCTCCAACGGTATTTTATTTCTTCTTCTTAGTAAGTAGCATTGTGATAAGTCGCGCCATTCTTTCCCAATGTGTGCTTCCGAGCCACGCATTTCTCAAACTGTGATCCTTGAATGATTTTTTTTAACTTTCAGCTTTGCTACTCCAGATAGATAGAGATAGATAGATACTTTATTCATCCCCAAGGGGAAATTCAACATTTTTCCAGTGTCCCATACACTTATTGTAGCAAAACTAATTACATACAGTATTTAACTCAGTATAAATATGATATGCATCTAAAATCACCCTCCCAAAAAGCATTAATAAATAGCTTTTAAAAAGTTCTTAAGAAGTTTACTAAAGTGCATTGAGTGGTAACTTAAGCTCAGTCCTAACCCCGGCACTTTAAAATGTCTTGCCCCTGGTGGTTGAATTGTAGAGCCGAATGGCATTAGGGAGTAATGATCTCTTCATCCTGTCTGAGGAGCATTGCATTGACAGCAACCTGCCGCTGAAGCTGCTTCTCTGTCTCTGGATGGTGCTGTGCAGAGGATGTTCAGGGTTTTCCATGATTGACCATTGGTGTACAAATTCTGTTTTTGGTCATGAGCATTGAAGTGATAATGGCTGTATATTTTATTCCTCCTCTTCAAACCTGTTTGATAATGACTGGGGAATAAAGGCAAATTTTTAATGCAACATCATTCCATTATAACCCAGTATTGCCCTTTTTTTTTAAGCGCGTTATTCTACACAGGCTGGTGGGTTCAGATTGTTACGAAAGCAACTGATATGGGATTCCCTTGTGATTTGGGAGAAAGAGATGTAGCGTAGCAAAAGAATTGAACTGCTGACTAATGATTCTTTAACAGAATGTTTATTAAATTAATCTGTAACTGATACGTGTGCAATGTTCTGAAATCCTAAATTAAATATGCTTGCTTTGTTCATAGTTACTTACTGTCAAACCGGAGCATCGACTCTCCAACCTTTCAGATATTCAGAGCTGCGCTTACTTATCTGATGTCAGCTGGGACACTGTCTACCAGAAGAAGATGGAACCTGGTTTCGTTCCAAACGTAAGCAATTGAAACTGCCTAGCCCAGTGCAAAAAAAGAACTCTGAACCCTCATATTAGAGTTAAATCATTAAAATAAATAATGTAATCTGCCGATCTCTCACATGAGAGTTTACTGTTTTGAAAGTGAAAAATGCAGAAGTGATAACTTACTTTCCACAGTAGGCTTGGGAAGTGACTCGGTTTCAATTCGTAACATTTTACCATTTAAACAGAAAGGTCGGCTGCATTGTGACCCCACGTTTGAACTGGAAGAAATGATTTTAGAATCTAGGCCACTGCACAAGAAGAAGAAAAGGCTGGCAAAAAACAAATCGAGAGACAACAGCAAGGACAGTTCACAGTCAGTAAGTCAGGGCGTGCTGGGTGAAGGGTTTACTTAAGTTATCCATCAATATAGAAACAGTTCATTGCGTTGCACTCTCACTTGTGCTAAGGCATGTCTATCCATAAACATTGCATTAAGTATAATTATGAAGAATCTATCTCAGGTGCTGAGGGGATTTGTACAAAGCTTATATTATCTACGTAACAGATTATAAAGGGGAAATGCTCTGCTTGCTTGCAATTATGATTGTTGCAAGTGGATATTTTACTTTTGGGCTTATTATTATATGTAGATATGCATTTAGTTTAATATGTGAGAAAATGACAAGTGCTTGATCAAAAATTTAACAGTGCAGTCGCTGTCTAGAAATACTGCACACATTGCATTCGAATTCTTTTGACTTTGCAGTTTTAAAGTTTCTAGTAATTGTTTTTATTTCTCTGAAAGGATAATGAGTATTTGCAAGAATGTCTAGAAGTAGTGAGACAAGAGTTCATGATCTTCAACAGAGAAAAGTAAGTATGGTAAGAGCATTTTATCATTAATCATTAAGCTACATAGTTAAATCATCCAAAAATGGTGGTAAGCTGAACTATAGTCAGATCTCCCTCCCAATTAATATTTGTATTTAATACCACCCAGCAACAATTTTACTCTGCAAAACATAAAGAATTCATTTAGATGGAACTTTTCTTTTATAATTTAACACTTGCAAGGACAAGAACAGGTTTAAAAAATATCAAGTGTGAGTTCTGTTATGATAGATTAATTGGTAGACCATTGGAGAATCTGTCATCAGATATAAGTCAGTATCTTGGTTTGTCTTATAATATTTTGTGTGATTAACTTTGAGATGTTTTTCATATTATCATCAACATTATGTGCCGTGTCGTATGACATGAACAATCATGGTCTATCCATGACCATGATTATTCTTGGCAATTTTTTCTGCAGAAGTGGGTTGCTATTGCCTTCTTCTGGGCAATGTTTCTACAAGATGGGTGACCCAGCCATTATCAATACTCTTCAGAGACTGTCTTCCTGGCTTCAGTGGTCACATAACCAGGTCTTGTGATATGCACCAGCTTCTCATATGACTATCCGCCACCTGCTCCTTGGCTTCATGTGACCCTGATCAGGGGTTGCTAAGCAGGTGCTACACCTTGTCCAAGGGTGGCTTGTAGGCTAGCGGAGAGAAGGAATGCCTTACACCAACTACATAACAGATCTCTACCCCATCACCCATCTCATATTATAGGGATATTATGAATGTAAGTTAATGCTAGTTAGGGTTTAATTATAAATAGCAAATTATTGTATTTTCTGGATTGCAGCAGTAATTTATTTTGGGTTCAGACAGATTGCATTTGGCACATTCTGAAAGGCATGTATTTTAATTTGCATGATTTATATCTTGTTACCACTTTGCAGTTGGAGCTAAGTTCTGAGGAGAACGGGATTCTTGGTTATTCTCTTGGGTAGATATATATTTTGGGTGACTATCTGTTTGGGTGCAGGGGTCAACCCAGCTCCCCAAATAACCCTTGCTTATATACACACGGAGAAATGTCAGAAGATATAACTGCTTTCCAATTCTACTCTGCTTTTGATGATCTCAAAGTAAATAAAATTGGTTATCAAGTGTATTTTATTATTACTGACATACTGAAAAGTCAGTTACTAATTGGGTTGGCATTGCTCCTGGTTACCGCCATAGAAATACAAGACCATTCATTAATGGTCAAGCCTGTTCTCATCAGTGTATGGAATAAATTTGGTTTATTTTTCCTGATTTCTTGGCACATTACTAAACATTGATTGATCAAACTTAGCCAAGTGTTTTATGAATTGATACTGCATCATTGATAGCAGCAATATTCTTTGTGCAAATCCACCTTCAGATTTATTTCACTGTAAATATTTTTAAATGCCTAGGGAGAAAAATCAGTGCAAAGTTTTACCAAGATCAAAACCAACAGTTTGGACTGGCAGCTGTCTTCCTTTTAGAAAATGGTAATGACCTGGGCTTAATCTTTGGAAAGGCACAAAACGGTCTTTATGTTTGTCAGTCTTTGCTGCTTCTGATTTAGTCCTGCATACATTTTGAATAAGCTGAAGAAAACATCCCTATGCAATCAGGAAAGAAGGCACGACCCATGATATGCAGAAAGTGAAGGAAGCTCTGTTGATAACCACTGACAGTCAATACGTTATATCTTGGGAGAAATTGAGGTTTAATTCTGATTGTATAATTAAAAACAAAAGGCTTCATTATAAAAATAAAGAATAACACAATACAATTTTAAACCAAATTTATATTTCTTTATTTTTTACAAGCATAACAGCAATTTATGGAGTTTGTGGCAGTGCATTAGATCTGGGTGCTACTTCCTTCCTGGGTTGTTCCAGGCACTTCTGTTATTTTGGGGTGCAATGTTGATAAAGATCTTCTCCTCTGATGGGAAGGGAGCCTCATATTGTCCCAGCTGACCTGTATTTCTTGCCTCTGAGTACTTTCAGTTGAAAGGCTGCTGCCCGCCCCTTAGTACAGCAGGCCTGTACAGTTCTGGGAAGACTGGCTCAGAATTCAGGACCTGCCATTGTGAGTACCCAGCACTTGCATCTTTGCCCTGGGTTAAGGAGGTGTATGGTTATAGACCTTTTAGGTGTCTCAGTGTGTGCTATCCTTCTGTAGGGTCTGTTGCTATGTGTTGCCTGGGTAAAGTGAAGTAAGCAAGGATTTGTTTGAAAACTTTGCATGGTCGTACGTATAAACTTTATCTTTTCAGAATTTCTAGGATCAATCTGCTTGCATTTTATGATGTTCAATCCTTTAGCTGTCCAATTCAAGTGAGAAGATTGAACAATAATTCTTCCTGTCAGATTTTAGGAACTGTGCTTCACCATTATCATTTTAACTGCCCCTTTTTTATTGATTGCAGATTTATCCCAGGCATCTTAGTATATTACACAGTTAGTATTGCTCAAGCATTTATATATGGTACTCCTCTCAAGCCTGAAAAAAATCAAGTGAAACCGTGTAATTCTTAAAGTTAAGGGATTTATCCCACTTTGATAAATACACTGACAATTATTATCCTAAATTGAGAAGATGGGATTATTTTGCCAAATATTTTATGCTATACATTGGCATCCCAACTATTCTCTAGTCCATTAGTTAAACAGTGAAGGAAGTGTACTGAATGCCATTAGCTGAACTGAAGGAATGATTTGGTATCAATGCAGCGGGCATTCTGTATGTTGAGATGCCTCCACAGCAACAACTAAGTAGACCCTGCCAATTTGCTCAAGTGCTTTGCAAGTTGTTGAAAGTAGAGTTTAGAAGGTGAGGAAAAAACCACCACTAGCCCCTTGTTCTGTATCAATGCATTGAATCGTAATGCCGAGAATGTCACATGTTTGATTTGTGGGCAAGGTCATCTTTTCCCTGTGATAGTGGGTCTGCTCCACCCTGAGCAATGCCATCACTCTCAGCATGAACAAGGGTGCAGTCTTTCGCTGGGCCAACAACTTCCATCGCTTTAGCAAGGTTCAATACATTGCTGCACTTTAACAATGTATGTGTCTGGCTGTACTGATCTGATGGCTTTGACAACTGTTTGAGACCTCATCCCCAGCTTGTCAAATGTATCAGTTAAGTTGTCACAACATTCAAAATTTACTGATAACTACTTAATATAGTGTGAAAATTATTAAGAAAGTTTTAAAATTTATTGGGATAGAACAAAACACTTACATAGAAGAAGTAAAAACATTAAATGAGTTAAGGATCTTCGCTTACCTCCCCGCAGGAAGACTATTTCTCCTCTGTTATTCAGTGGGCTCACTGTATGAGCATCAGGTTAGCACAGGACATGTTCAGCAGGCAGATTTGCCAACTCGAGAGCTGGGAAATCTGCAGACCATGGTGGTGGGCTGCTGAAAGCTGGGTTATAGGCTCCACTTAGTGCTACAAACACGAGGGGTCCTGACGAAGGGTCTCGGCCCGAAATGTCGACAGTGCTTCTCCTTATAGATGCTGCCTGGCCTGCTGTGTTCCACCAGCATTTTGTCTGTGTTGTTGTTCCACTTAGTGATAGCTTATTAACAGCCATTCTTCCTGACTGATTCATGTGGAACCTAGCCACTTATCAATTTGGATTCCAGTTGCTGACATTTTATATTTTGGCAAATTTGCATTGCTTAAACTGTGGGATAAATTTAATGACGTTATGAAACTACAAGCATTTCACATTATGCGTGATCATAATCTTGACCTATGTGGGTGCCTGCAGGCCTTCCCCAGTGATAAATGAAGGCCAGTGAAGGGTGGCCAAGATGCAGGAGATGTCTATCACAGCCCGTGTGAGCTATCCATTTTCCCTTGTCATGACCTACTCATTTGGAGATAGGAGGCAGCAACCAGACAATATAATCCTTGGAAGAGTTACCTTGAAACTGTGTTGAGAGTGCAGGATTAATTATACAGTAGGGTTATTGCCATGTGCACCAGCTGATAAAGGCACTTTGCAATGCACGGGAGTTTACATTACCTGTATTGGTTCCACTTCATAAATGACTGAACTGGCTTCATAGAGAAATATCGTTAATGAGAGTATCCAGTATTTGTAAAATGCTTGCAACCTGAGATTCAAGAGATGTCCATACCTGCTATTCTTTATACCTACACAATCCTGGATTACTTTCTCCTTCAAACCTTAAACAGATTTAAATTTGCAGTGCTTCCCAAAAAAAAAGCACCTAATAAGGTTAGAATGACCTTCCAATCTCATTTGCTTGTTCAGATATAACAATGGCACAGCTTACTCCTTCCTAAATATTGTGGTTTGAAATAAATTTTAAAATTCCAATACCAGTGGCAACCTTTGAATTCTATTAAGTCTGAGGAAAGGGCACCATGGAGCCTAATTAGAACATAACTCATTCCGATTAATTTCTCTCAGGAACTTACAAAAAATCTAGTTAGACCATAAGACAAAGGAGCTGAATTCGGCCATTCAGCCAGTCAAGTCTGCTCCGCCATTTTATCATGAGCTGATCCATTATCCCATTTAGTCCCATTCCCCCGCCTTCTCACCATAACCTTTGATGCCCTGGCTACTGAGATACCTATCAATCTCTGCCTTAAATACACCCCATGACTTGGCCTCCACTGCCACCTGCGGCAGCAAATTCCACAGATTGGCAACAAATTCTACAGATAACAGTTATTGCTACTGTTCTCAAAATCTACTTCAGTAAACTGAGTTTGCTGAAACAAAAATATTTGATTTTAAAGGAAGATTCTATTACAACCCTCTCTACAATGAAGTATTTTTGGATATATAGAACTTTTTTAAAAGTATTATTAAAACAGGCATTAGAAGCAATTATGTTAATAAATAAATTTTGTCAGTAATACTTTGACGTCCTTTTATTAGTCATTGTAGCTTTAAGTTTACATACAATTACTATTTCATAACGGGAGAAGTTCGGTTCTTCTCCGTGTTCTTCGCATCATCATCCCCGAGGCCGGACATGGTTGTTCTGTCAGAAACCTCTAAGCAGGCAGTCAAGGTAGAATTGACAATTCTTTTGGAATACTGGATTGAGGAGGTGTTTGAATGTAAGAAAACCAAATACTCGGAGTTGGTAGAGTAGAGCCTGAGACAGGGGTGGAGGGCATAATGTGAGACTGTGGAAAGGGGGTGTAGAGGTTTTTCTGGCTGCTCGCTATGCAGAACCTACCGCCTCTTTGGCATTATGGGGGCTGCAAGGAGAAGAGCCATCAGGGCCAGCTCAGAGGATGCGATGTGAGCCTCCGGATGTCTGTGGGTGAAGAGGTGGGATTCGTAGGCCAGTGATGCTGGGACACGAATCGCTGCCTGATCAAACCTGTCTGGGTAGTCTGGGCGAGAATGCCTGATACTGAAAGAGCCGAAACACCGGATGACCTCCAGGTTACATCACTGATGATGTGTCCCAGTGGATCCTCGATGTACAGTATCTCAGCATCATAGACCAGCTCCATCACCAAACCAGATTATATCATTGTGTAGTCTGGTAGCTCTTTCTGGGAACTTGCTGCATGAAAGTTGCTGGCAACAATTTTTGTAAAAGTCTCCACACTAAAAAATATTTAATTTAGTTTAAACTGTTTTGAGATGTGCTATCATTTTTAGATCTTGTTTCTTTATATCCTAAATGATTTTATCCCTGAGATTATACTGCAGCAAATTGGACTAGTAGTAAAATGTCATCCTCTTTAATCATCAAAATAGATTTGAATTAAACCACATTTTAACATCATTATGGAGTCTGGATGTTTGTGGATCTTTAGTAAGAGTTATTGTTTGTATTTTAAACCAAAGAGAGTCTGCAGATGCTGGAATTCTACAGCAACACACACTAAATGCGGGAGGAACTCAGCAAGTCAGGCAGCATCTATGGAGGGGAATAAGCAGTTGGTATTTTGGGCCAAGACCTTTCCTCAGGACTGAAAAGGAAGTGGGAGAAATGTAGGGGCAGAAACCAGAAAAAGGTGGTTGGGGAGGGGAAGGAGAACAGGCTAGCAGGTGATAGGTGAGACTCAGTGAGGGGAATGAAGATGAAGAAAGAAGCTGGGACATGATAGACGGAAAAAGAAGGAATCTAATAGGAGAGGATAGTGGACCATGTAAGAAAGAGAGGAAGAGGGGACAGGTACCTCTGTCACTGCCATTCAGAGCCATGAACAGTCCTTCTAGGTAAGGTGACATCTTACATGCGAGTCTGTCGAGATCATCTATTGTACCTGGTGCTCCTGATGTAGCCTCCTCTGTGTCCATGAGACCCATTGCAACCTGGGGGAACCAACTTGTTGAGCTATAAAAGATCTATCATCTGCCACAATGAGGCCAGACTCGGGATGGAGGAGCAACACCCCATATCCTGTCTGGTCAGCCTTTAACCTTATGGCACGAACACTGATGTTTCTAACTTCTAGTAATTTCTCCCCTTCCCTCCCACCCCACTTCTCTGTCTTTCTTAATCCTCATTCTGGTTACCCCTTCTCTTCTCACCTGCCTATCAACTCCCTCTGCCCCCTCTATTTTTCCTCCATGGTCCACTGTTCTCCCTTATCAGATTTCTTCTTCTCCACTCACCCCCCCCCCAACTTCTCCCACCTATCACCTCCCAGCTTCTTATTTCATCCCCTGTCCCACAGCTACCCATCTTCCCGCAAACCTAGTCTCACCTATCACTTGTGAGCTTGTTCTGTTTCCTTTCTCCTGCCCCACCAAACACACACCACCTTATTTTGGCCTCTGCCCCCTTCCTTTCCAGTCCTGATTAATGACCTCAGCCCAAAACTTTATTCCATAAAGGCTGCCTGACTTGCTGAGTTCCTCCAGCATTTTCTATATGTGGCTGCTATTTTAAATATTTTGGAGGAGGGTGCATTTGATGGGGGGGGGGATTCAAATTTGGTCAGTTTATTTTTATTACTGAATTTGTTTGAAATCTTGAAATGCCAAGTCATTAGTGATATCGTTACTTGATGTTTTTAAGCAACAGCAACAGCCATTGTCGAGAATTGTACCACGGTATATTTTATTTTGTGTTTGCATTAAATTAGTTTCTTTCACTTCAAAATATCTTAGCGTTTCACACAATTAAATATCTGTTCAAGTGCAATGAGTACTGTTAGTGATATATGTTGGTGCTGATGTTTTCAAATCCCCCCAGAGGAGAATCTATGTACAACCATTGGTAAAGTCATAAAAAATTAGCTTATCTATCAGTTTTTATTATCACTGCCATTTCATTGTAATCTCTCGCAATTAACAAGCAAATTACAGAAGTTATCTCTGCTGGATTCATGGAATAATTGATTTTGTCTCACAGTGTAGGACCATCTATTCATATAATCTTAATACTTTTGTTGGCCAAATACAAAACACAAGCTCAACTTGCAGTTTGACTGCTTACCTTCAAATTTTGTTCAGGGCACAAGAACTAAATAGTATAGTCTCAGAAATCCTTATCAGGTGAACTTTTATAGCAAACTGGTCATATATGTAACCGAGTCACAGGAAGGTCTGATTAGAGAAGGGATGTATGTTGTAAAAAAGAAGTAAGTGGAAGTAATGGTAATTTATAGCGAGAGATATTCTAGCAACAAATTTTAGTTTCTGTTTTGACTTGACCTCAGAAATGGAAATGCTGTACAAATTTCACTGGGCAGAATCTTCAAGCACCCTTCTGGTCATTGGTGTGCTTGACTACTGAATGTTTGTGTACTATATCTACATAAAAATTGTTTCATTGTGTGTTAATGCATTTAAAATTATAAGACTGCCTATCATATCTGTAAAGCTACACAAGTCTGTTTTTTTATCATTCCAGCATTGTTAGAAATGTCCCATGTTATAGGCTGACTGTGCTAAATATTTCCGTTATCTCCCCCATTTTAAAACTACACCTAGGTTGAAAAAGAGGCCAGAGGAACCATCAAGCTCCATATCAAAGACTGAGGAAAAGCCAGAAGCAATTGCGGAAGATGAAAGTGGAAACCTGCGCATATGTAGTTCAGTGTGTTCTTCAACAAGCAGTAGCTAGGACTGATCTAGCTGCTTGTTCCATCTGTCTTAATGTTTCTCAGGCTGCTTCACTGAGCTAACAAGCTTAACAAAGTTTTCAACAGCATTTGGGGTGGGTGGGTGGGGGGGAACAATCCATGGAACAATCTCTGGATATCCAGTGAAAACTAAAACACATTGCCTAGTGAATTGACCGTGTTTCACGTAAAGCACTGGAAAATGAAGAGGTTGATTCTCTTAAGAACTGAATGGTAGATATTTTCTATGCAACCATATAATGGCACATCATGTCATCAATTTAATAGAATGTTGAATGTCTAAAACAAGTTAAATCTGTATTTCTTCTTTAGTTTTCTGTGCTTTGTTAATGTCTTGCTATTAATATGTGAAAATCTTTACATGCAATGGTCCTTATTAATCAATCAATCTTCATAGACATTTGACATAAATCAGTTTAATTTACAATCATTTTATTAGAACAAAAGAAGTTCGAAACTATTGTTGAATGAAATTATCATACAATAGGAATAATTACATTTGTTTTTATCGCTTCAGGATCTTTCATACAGGGTGGGAGGGGAATTATGGATTGAACAATTTTATGTGTAAATAGTGACAGCATTGTTGTGTTTCCACAGTTTTATGTGGAGAGCTTTGATAGGAAAAAAGTATTATTAAACCAAATTTTCATACGGAAGCTTACACTATTTCCAAAAAAATGTTTCAAATGTGCAGGCACAACTAATGGGCAAGGAGGCCAAAGCTTTTATAGCACTGACATTTTCATTTATTACATGCAATGAGCTATATGTCTTTTAACATATTACTAAATCGCTTCAAATGATAATAGTATTAAATTTGTTAAATCTAGTGTACACTTTCAATTTAAATAACATGCAGCTTTATGAGCTACAAAAATCTATTAGCTAAGTAGGAAAAATTAATACGGTATGCTTAACTGATATTTGGTATTACAGCTGCTTTTATGATAGGTAACAATAAGCAGTTTTTAAAATGAAAAAAAGAGAACCTCAGAGCTTTGAAGAGCCAGGTGGAAATTTCAGTCATTGAAGTTTGCAAAAGTACTTGATGCACTGGTACTACATTTTTGTATGCTCTGGTTTTACATGAATTCTTTTTAAGATAACAGATCAACACAGAGCGATTGAAAATTGCCGACGCAGGAATGTAGTCATGAATGCTGGTGTTCATGTACAAACTTTGCTGATCGCAATGTCTGCCTTGGGATGTCAGTATATGGCTCAATTTACTTGAAAATACCTGTCAGAAATAATTGCATTTTAAGAAACCTACTATATGTCTTCAAATGTTATTTATGTATTTTTGTTGCATGGATAATACATTGTTTTGGACTGAATCTTGGACCTCGAAAATATGTGCAATGTAAAGGAACTCTTCAAGAAAGGGTTGTATCTCTGTAGTACTGAGATGTTGAATTTTTAATATTTAAAGACATGGCGCATGATCCAGTTTCTTGCTGTATTGGGAAATAAACACTTGGAAATAAATTTGTTCTTGTACATAACAGTAATTGAACTTTACCGATTTATTTCACATAACTGCAAGAAGTTAAAAATATTACTTGAATGGCTGAGCTTTATACAGTATGCTTACTCATCCTAATCAAATAAAATATAAACTGATCATTTCAGAAACCAAAATCTTCCTTAAAATAGTGATAATTTGGATCTGTCCATGAGAATTACTATAACTTGGTTTCTTTTTCCAATAGTGGGGGGCCCAAGGCCAGAGAGGCTTTTAGATCAGAGATAAGGAGAAATTTCTTTAACCAGAGGGTAGTGAATCTGTGGAATCTGTTGCTATGGGTGGCTGTGGAGGCCAAGTCATTGAGTATATTTAAAGTGGATGTTGTTAAGTTCTTGATTAGTATGAGTGTCAAAGGTTACAGGGAAAAGGCAGGAGAATGTGGTTCAAGTCAGCCAAGATGGAACAGTGGAGCAGGCTCAAGTGGTCAGTGATCTAATTCTTCTCCAATGTCTTATGATCTTTTTCTCAAAATAATTATTCAGTGTGCCTACATATTTGAAAACAATTTCATTAAACTGATTCTCCCCAAAGTAATTTCTCTCAATTGGTGTCTTTCACTAGAGCCAGTCATTTCTGCCCTTTCCAGGAGAAAAAAATTCTAGCTCTTCAGACATATATCGAGTGATGACCATGTTTGATGTAAGTGAGACACTGATTCAGCCAGACCAGTTGCCTGAAAAGCAGGAAAATGGATACAAGTTAGATCCCTCAATGCATGTTTTTTAAAAAGATCATTTTTATTTGTATTGAAGCCGTACTCTCTGTGTGCTGTGAATTGACTAATCTGCTAAAAGAAATTAAAATGTAATATTTTAATGTATTAATAGATCTCCTATTACCAGGTATGATGTATCCCATAATTTTCTCACAATAACTCTGGACAAGCTCCTAAATCTCACATGGTACAGCATCTGGAAATAAATACCAGTTAGAGGTAACAATAGTGTAGACTAGCTTTTAACCAGTCGAAAAACTGATAAGCTCAAAAGATTTCCCCATGCTTTAGTTTCCTGAAGAAGAATCCAGTCCTTTGGCAAAAATGGGTAGCCATAGACAGGTTGCATAATTTGTTCATGCATCTTTGTTAAGTAGTATGTTGGAAATATGCAGATACTGCTCTCGAGGTTTCATGTACAGTTGAAATTGTAAAATTTAACTTAATATGAGATAATGTTAATAGCCTACTGGAAACCTGCTTCAAAAGTGGAAATTATTAGTCAAGAGCAGTTGTATGAATCAGATGTAAGAAGAAACAGCAATAATAATGGTCATTATAAAGGTTAATAGAAGTAAAAAGGTTTTTAAAAATTGAAATAGATGTGAAATTCCTCACTCCCATAATCAAAACATTCATATCTGTGATCATTCTCAAAGCTTGAAGTTCAAAAGTTTAAAGTAAATTTATTATCAAAGTACGTGTATGTCACCATATACTACCCTGAGACTAATTTTCTTACTCTAGAAATCTCCAAAGTCTCACATGGTCTGGAAATACAATACCTGTTACAGGTAATTCACATTAAATAGAAAGAAACATGATAGAACCAATGATAAACCACACACAACAGAGGCAGACAAACAACCAGTGTGCAAAACTTAACAGTCTGCAAATACATACAGAAAAAATAACAAATAAATAAGTAATACATATCGAAAATGTGAGCTGTCGAGCCCTTAAAAGTGAGTTGACAGGTTGGCGAATCAATTCGCTGTTGGGGGTGATCAAAGTTATCCCCTTTGGTTCAAGAACCTAAAGATTGAGGAGCAATAGCTGTTTCTGAACCTGGTAGTGTCGGACTTGAGGCTTCTTATTTCCTTACAGCAGTGGGAAGAGCACATACCCCGGATGGTGGGGTTCCTGTGACAGTGTTCTTTAATGGTAGTGAGAGCTTTACCCACGATGGACCGGGCTGAATCCACTATTTTTATAGATCGTTTTTCCATTCAAGAGCATTGGTGTTTCCAATCAGTCGTGTACTCTCCACCGTGTATCGACAGAAGTTGGTCAAAGTTTTAGATGACGTGCCAACAGTTCACATAAACTTCTAAGAAAGCAGAGGCTCTGTTTTGGCAAAGGTACTCAGGATCCTTGTCAAGTAATTGTTATGTAGGTGCTTGAGAATCTAACCAGGAGCCTGGGAAACAGATCCCAATAAGTTTACTAAATAGAGCATAAGAAACACCCCCCAACATTTTCAAAAGGACTGTAGTTAGTCAGACTCTGGAGTGCTCAAAGGAATGCAGGAAATAGCATGTGGTGAACTACATCTACCTGTCTGGACACACCCCCCCCCCCCACTGACTGCTCCTGTGGCTCCTCCCACTGACCGTGGTTCCTCCCACTGACCCGGGTATAAAGGTGATTGGGGCCTGAGCCCTGCCCTCAGTCTCCAGGATGTAGTGTGGTGGTCAATTGCTGCTTGTTCTTTCTTCCAGTCAATAAAAGCCTATAACTCGCCTCACATCTCAGAGAGTTATTGACGGTGCATCATGAACTACATATACCCGTCTGGACACGCCCCCTGCTGACTGCTCCTGTGGCTCCTCCCACAGACCCCTGTATAAAAGCAATTGGAGGCACTGCTCCTCCCCTCAGTCTCCAGGATGTTGTGTGGTGGGCTCTTGCTGCCGACTGTGCTTTCTTCCAGCTAATAAAAGCCTATCTCGACTCACATCTCCGAGAGTTATTGATGGTGCATCATAGCATTAGTGAGTTTACAAAGGAAACAGGCTCTGATGTGATCATAGGGAGTATGGGAAACAGGGCCCCACTGAATTAAAAAGAAGCAGTGGAAATTGACCCCAGTGTGTTTTAAGGCAATGTGTGAATCATGGCCCTGGTGTCTGTAAAAGGGGCATAGTGAGTTTAAAGGGAGTGAGGGGAATTAGGCAGCATGGGAGAAGGACCTGGTATGATTAGAGGAAAAGAGGCCCTGGTGAACTTAAAAGGAAATGAATTTAAAGGGAGCACAAGGAACCAGGGCCATAGTGTGTTTGAAGTGAGCATGAAAAACAGGCAATATATATATTCAGAAAGGAGCACAGAAAGCAGGGCCCTGGTGAGTTCAGTGAGATGTGAGGCTCCTGTGAGTTTAAAAGTAACAGGGAAAAGGAACCTAACCTCTTTACAGTGTAGGGAATAGGGTGTTTGTGAATGTAAAGGAAACATAGGAAATGTAGTGGGTTCAAGGACAGGTGGAAAACAGAAACCAATGAATGTAAAGGAAGATGCGAAATGGCACCACAGTGAGACAGCATTGAACTATTAGGATTCCCAAAAAATGGGGGAGCAGGTTATCAAGAGTTGGCTGATCTGACATTCACAAGAAGCACTGCAGTCACATTGCTCTTATCCACATTGGAACTGTGTACACCAATTGGTTTTTCACTTCATAATCATGGTATCCTGCAGGGTTCAGAGTTCTTTTCATGTTATATGTCAATGACTTGGATGATGGAATTGATGGCTTTGTGGCCAAGTTTGAAAATGATATAAAGATAGGTGGAGGGGCATGTAGTATTGAGGAAACGGGGGATCTGCAGAAGGGCTTAGACAGATTAAAAGAATGGGCAAAGAAGTGGCAGATGGAACACAGTGTAGTGAAGTGCAGTGAAGTTCACTGAGGAAATAAAGGCATCTTGTTATTACAGAAGTCACACATTAAGACATCTTTAGAACTATAATTAGGTAGACCTTAACACATTTGTTAATCTTCTGGTGTATCTTACTGAAAATTTTGGAGGTGGAATTGACTTGGCCAGCTGTCTGCCACTTTAATTGGTAGCTAATACCATAAGTGACATTTATATTCTGGTCACAGAATGAAATGAACGTAGCTGCTAATATAGTGAACGATGGATATGGAAACACTAATTAGATGAGTGGCTTCCATGCAAACATAAGCTGCTACACTACATGGTGGGTGTTAATCACAATATTAGGCATAGTTTAATCCATGATCTGTTAGGATGTTAGACAGGAAATTGTTCAAAACTATTTTGTTCTTCTAAAAGCAAAAATTTGAAATGCAAGCAGGAAATGCTCAGCAGTTCAGTCAGCATCTATGGAGAGAGAAACAAAGTTTCAGGTTAAAGACTTTTCACGAGAATCAGGTTACTGAGTATTTCCAGCAATTATTGACTTGTTTATTTTGTTCCCAAAGCTGTGATAAAATGCAATACTTAAACTTAACCTGCAAGTCTGCTGGGGTCTTCTGTAGTGTCTAGCATTCCTGATGTGGCCTCCTCTACATTGGTGAGAACCAAGCACCTCCACCCCATCTGCCAAAATCAGAACTTCCTGGTGGGCAAACATTTTAATTCCGATTCCCATTCCTGTTCTGTCATGTTGGTCCATTGCCCCCACTCTTGTTACAGTGAAGCCGCCCTCGGGGTGGAGGAGCAACACCTTATATTCCATGCCTCCAACCTGATGGTATGAATATCAATTTCTCCTTCCAGGAAAAAAAATCCTTCCCTCTCCCCTCTCCCCTCTTCTTCTATTCTCCACTCTGGCCTATTACATCTTCTCACCTGCTTATCACCTCCCCCGGGTCTCCACCTGCTTCCCTTTCTCCTATGGTCCAATCTTCTCTCATATCAGATTCTTCTTTCTCCTGGCCTTACCTATGTGGTCTCACTTATCACCTTCTAACTATCCTTCATCCCCTCAGTCCACCTTTTTATTCTGGCGTCTTTCCCCTTAACTTTCAGTCCTGAAGAAGGTTCTTGGCCCAAAGTGTCGACTGTTTAGTTATTTTCATAGATGCTGCCTGACCTGCGGTGTTGCTCCAGCACTTTGTGTGTTACTTCAGTATTCATTGTAATTTCAAGCAGTAAGTAACTGTCATTTTTATCATTTGTGTGAATAATTAGACTTAACAAATATAGAATCATGGCATTTTTGTAGAACATTAGGTGCCCTTTCGGCCCCCACATCTAGGATGACTTGTATCTGATCATCAAACCTCATCCTGCACTCTATCTATGTACCATCCACTCTTTTAGCCTCCTGACTGTGTATCAGGTGGGTTTTTTGCCACTTTCCTAATATAGGACTTTCTCCAACTATTCCACTAAGACTCATAATTCATTATCTCAACAAATTGCAGGATATTCCAGGTCATAGCTACTGTTTGAATCAAAACCCTTTCCTTGTTTCTCCCTTGAACCTTTTGCCCAAAGTTTTAGATCTTCATCCCCTGGATTTGAGTTATTTATGTGTCAACAGTTTCCTGGTATTAGTCAGTACACTTCCATCAAATTTCACATCAAACTTCTTTACTCCAAGAACAACCATACCTTCTGCAGGGTAACTTTAGTGTTGACATATCTCAGCCATGAAGCCATTTCAGTAAGTTCTTTCTTCACCATGACAAGGGTTGTCACCTCCTTTCTATAGTTAGGTGAACAGGTCACAGCTAATGTATTGTGACCTTATCCAAAGCAGTCTTTATGCTACTCCTTAGACATCTAATATTCCACTTGCTTTGCTACCAACACATTCAATGGGCCATGCCACTCAAAGATCCTTGTACATTTACACCCAAGCTTCCATGTCCTTTTACGTCTCTTGGAATAGCAGATATTGTCAATCTTTATTCTTTAAGGAACTGAATACAAAATAAGGAAGTTATGCTTTAGTTATGCAGGATATTGCTAAGATCATGTCCGAAATACAGTATGTCATTTTGATTGTCTTAATTAAGGAAGGATAGAACATAATACAGCACAGGAAGAAGTTTTTCAGCATGCCATGTCTGCACTAATTATGGTGCCAATCTCTCTAAACCCATCTCTCTGCAAGTGGTCTGTGTCCCTTAATTCCGTGCCTGTTTACATGTCTAACTATCTTGAACATTGCTGTCTGCTTCTCGCACCTCCCCAGTGGCATATTTCAAGCGCTTTGATTTCTCTGTGTAAAATAAAAATCAGATTGAATGTCACTGGCAGATGTCGTGAAATTTGTTGTCTTTATGGCAGAGGTACAATGCAATGCATAATAATCGAGAAAAAACTGTAATTTACATTATACATATAATTAAGTTAAATAAGGAGTACAAAAATGAAAATTTAGAAAAACACCATGGGTTCAATGTCAATTCAGAAATCAGATGGCAGAGGGAAAGAGGCTGCTCCTGACTCATTGAATGTGTACCTTCAGGTTCCTGTTCCTCCTCCCTGCTGGTAGTAATGAGAAGAGAGCATGCCCCGGGTGATGAGGGTCCTTAGCAAAGGATATCACCTATTTGAGGCATTATTCCTTGAAGATGCCCTGGATACTACTGAGGCTAATGCCCATGATGGAGCTGACTAAGTTTACAACTCTCTGCAGCTTATTGCAATCATGTACTGTACAGTAGCATTCCCTCCACCCCCAAATACTTGCCTCACACATCTCCTTTAAACTTTTCCCCTCTCACCTATGCTCTCATTGACATTTCCACACTGAGAAAGGAGGTTCCATCTACCCCATCTATGCCTCTTATTACTTTCTATGTATATATCATGTTGTCTCTCAGCCTTTGATGCTATAGAGAAAACAACTGTAATTTGTCCAGCACGAGAAAATCTGCAGATGCTGGAAATTCAAGCAACACACACAAAATGCTGCTGCGTTCCACCAGCATTTTGTGTGTGAAATTTGTCCAGCCTTGACATAGCTTATACACAATAATCCAGTCAATATCCTGCTGAGCCTCCTCTGCACCTTCTCCAAGTTCTCTACATCCTTTCTAGAGCGTGGCAACTAGAACTACACAGAGTACAGTATTCCAAAAGTGGCTTAAACAAAGTTCTGTTCGGCTGAAGCATGACTTATTAACTTATATAGTTAATGCCCCAATTGATGAAAGGAAAAAGTATCCATCCTATTTACTGTCCTATTTACTGGGCACTTTCAGGGAGCTATGGATTTCCAACCCCAATATCTTTCTGTACATTAACAGTTCGGACACTTAATATGCAGCTCAGAGAAGGCTTATTAGAATAATACATAAGATGAGCAGTTTGTCATCAGAGGGAAGGTTCTTCACTAGCAAGCCCCAGTTAATAGGGATTAGTTACATCCCCTCTGCACTCACCATGCACCACAAGGCTAAGGTCTTAGCTCTCTGTTTTACTGACTTTATACCTATGATTGTCTGACTAATTACAGCTCCAATGCCATATTTAAGCCTACTGATGACACCACTGTTGTTGGCCAAATCAACAAAGATGGTATGACAAGAATCACCTCTTGTAATTATGATCAGGGAGGCACAGAGAGAGAATTTGTAGTTACCAAAAAGTACCTTTATTGTCTCATGAACTTACACAACCAATAACTGTGTAAGTTATTTTAACTAAGTTTTCTAGACCTTCCATGAACAGTCAAAGAACAGAAAAGATATTACCAGTTAAAACAGAGTTTCTGCTGCTGGCCATATGTTCCTCATAGTCCCATTTTGAATTTCCACCTGTCCATGGGGCACCTCATATTGGTTTCCTACGGAGTAACTGCCACCAGCACACTTGAAGTGTCAGTTTTATATCCATTTCTTACCAATTCAAATATTGCATTCCGGTGTCATTGGCTACAGGTTATGTGACTGACCTTTAACACCTTTCTATTGGCTCTGCTCCAGGTCAGCACCCATTTATTGCCCTCTTCTTGGCAAGTGACA
The DNA here is from genome assembly GCF_030144855.1 of Hypanus sabinus. Classification (NCBI taxonomy): domain Eukaryota; kingdom Metazoa; phylum Chordata; class Chondrichthyes; order Myliobatiformes; family Dasyatidae; genus Hypanus; species Hypanus sabinus. The sequence goes on from NC_082727.1 coordinate 45,266,752, forward strand.
ATTGGTAATGTATGACTCCTTGTTCTCAATTAGCAACCAGATTGAATCACACAGATTAGTATTCACAAACCTGCATATTATGTCGAACCAAAGAACACCTCACAAATAACTTTTTATTTGGAAGTAATCCCTAATTCAGCAGATTACCCAAGACATCATCATGTTGACTTTAAAATGCTGATGAAGCCAAGCCACTGACACACAAAATGGAGAGCACAATCTCTTCGTAAAATGGCAGCTTCCACCTCCTCCTCCATGGTAAGAGCAAAAGCAATTGGTTCATCTGTTTCCACTGTCCTCGATTCATTTGAATTCACTGATTTGCAGACTGTAGTTCTTTCTAGCCAATAGTGCTGATGAACTGGCATATAGGAGTACAATTGATAACCTGTTTGAATGGTGCCACAACAACCTCTCAATGTCAGCAAAACCAAAGGGCTTATTATCAACTACAGGAGAAAGAAGCTGGAGGTCGTTAGTCAGTCCTCATTAATTCCTTTCTATTTTATTTCTTTATTTTCCTGTAAATGTCTGCAGAAAAATGAATGAAGATAATCTGTGGTAACATATACATAATTTGATAATAAATTTACTTTGAACTTTGAAAAATTGGACAGGCTGGGCTGGTACCCGCTGAAGTCTAGAAACATGAGAGGACTTTTGATGGAAGTATAAGATTCTAGAGCTTCTTAACAAACTAGAGAAAGAGTGAGTGTTTCCCCTCAGAAGAGATTGAGGTGATTATTTTCTTTTCTGGCAGCAGGTTGCAAGTTTTAGGACTTTTTTGAAAGCAAAACCATTTTAAGGAAGGCATGGGTATAAGCTGGCAGTGAGAGGTTACCATTGTTACTTGATAATTCAGAATTGAGGTTGTAGTCAGTTCAGTTGTGATCATATAAAAAGATGGAACAAGCATGAGGACTTGGTGGCCTACCACACCCCTTCCTTGTATGTTTGTAGCTTCATATTTCTGCTGAAGTATACCATTTCACAGATATGCATTGGGCTTTCTAGGTGAGCAAGTAGCCTTCAACTGGTGCATACTATCAACTATGCTACCAGCCTCAAAGGTTACTCAGTTCACTGCAGTACCATCACCCACCTCCCAACAATATGCGGTGATTGTCCTTCAGTCCTTCAATGCAAGTGTTATCTCATCATCGTTTATGATACAAGCCTCATCGCCATCATCCATCATGTTACCCACTTGGTTGTTTCTAAGGGAAGATGATACAAAGTGAGAAGAAAGAACTACAGTGAAGCCAATATGCTTGGTTGTTTTCAGTCTCCTTCATACATAGGGTTCTTCCAGCTCACAATGTTTGTCCAACCCTCTAACCCTTATCTATGTCAATCCCATTTACCAGCACTTGGTCTGAAGCCTTCTAACCTTACCAATTTTTGTACTCATCTAGATATTTCTTAACTGTTGTTAGAATCTTTGCCTCTTGAAAAATCAATTTTTAGCAGGAAAGGGCTTTTCTGATTAGTTCAAACAAAAAATTACTATTCCCAATTTTCCTTGTCTGATTCCTCTTTCCTTTCATCCTGTAAATTCTTGATTTAGAAGGTACAGTAGGTGTAAGCACACAAGTTATAAATCTACCACAATCTAATACAGTTCCCTCTTTATTTCAAATACCAATCAACCAGAGACCTGTCAGATAGTAGTAAAAGAGGGAAAAGACAGTGAAGATGAAGGGATATTGTCCACTTTATGACTTTGTTAACAGCTAAGATTTTTGTCATCATGTATATCAAAGATGGGAGTAGAAGTCAAATCCCTATAGTCATCAGGCATGGGGGAATAGGCAAGGAACAGGGGAATCAAGATGGCTTCTCTCAGCAATGCAAAGAAGAGGTGGACTCTGTTGGGTGAAGCCACAAAAGAACGTGATGAATACACATAGCAACTCCTTGGTGGACCAGAAAGCTTCTCGGGGATTTGCATTCTAGGAACACAAAGGGATCCACTAACTTCGCACGAAGCCTGGAATATGAAGTTTTCAACAAGGAATAGCTGGTCATCTCTTTCAGTAGACTTGTGGAACACCTGACTACTGAAGTCACACAGTCTATTGAAGCAAAAGACATTTTCCATTAATGATAAGACTGGAAAAAGCTTACTCTGTTCTCATTTTAGCTCTAGATCCCCAATGTTCAAAGAGCCTTCAATATTTAAACTGATGACCAATCTTAGACTAGATTCATGCAGTTTGAAATTATGGCATATACACCTGCTAAATGCTCATATGAAAAAACTGAGCATCTTTAAAATAGAATGACTTTCTGATAAATACCAGCAAGCTGTGGTAACTTGGTGCAATGTGTATTGGACAATCAATTTCTTTAAAAGTAATCATAGCAATTTACTTTCCCTTCTATTTAAATGAAACATTACTTGATTTCACAACGTTCTTGCAGGTTGTTCAAAATAGATGTGGAAGCTTTGCCAAGTCAAGGTACTGCTTGTCTCCAATCAGAACAAATCTTACACAGAATCATTACCCAAAGAAAAATAGCAGCTGAAGCTTGTGAGCTTCTTAAGGACTTAATTATTCCTCCAGGCTTGTTTTGCTGTCATGGCAAAAAAAAAACATCTTTACGTGGAGGTCAAATATCTTTCAGCATGATAAAGATTTTCTCTCCATTAATCAATGGAACATTACCCAATTAGTCACAGACCCCAATTTACTGCATTTCCATGACAAATTTTAAAACATTAGTGATTCCAGAATTAGGATGATTAATTGTGGAGTTATCGCTAGAGTGAGAGAACTGACCAGTTGAAACATTCAAATAGATTAAAGTGGATTGAGTAATGAAATGTGTCCAGTAGTACCCTCCTGTGTTTTTTCAATCATGCAGCAAAATACTTTTTATTATTTCATGAGTTTTCCAAATAAACTGAAAATTGATTTAATATGTTGCATAGAATCACAGAGAAATATAGCATAAAATAGGCCATTCTGCCCAACTTGTTCATGCCAGCCAAGATGGCCATCTGAGCTAATCTCATTTGCCTCATTTGATCCCTCTCCATTTAAACCTTTCCTGTCCATACCTGTCCAAATTTCTTTTAGAAGTCATTATTTTACTTGCCTCAACTATGACCTCGAGAAGTTTGTTCCATATCCACCCCACTGTTTGCTTGACAAAGTTGTCTCACAGGTGTGTTTTAAACCTTGCTTCTTTCACCTCAAAGCTATGCCCTCTAGTTTTTGTTTCTCAGTACCTGGAAAAAAATACAACATGCGTTCAACCTAGCACCATCTCTTGTGACTTTATACGTTTCTATAAGGTCACGCCTTGGTCTCCTACAGTCTAACGAATAAAGTCCTAGCCTTTCCATTCTTTCCCTATAATTTGGACCCTTGAGTCCTAGCAACAGACTTATGAATCTCCTCTGCACTTTTTCAGCTTAATAGTGTCTTTTCTATAACAGGTTGACCACAATATTCCAGGTGCAGCCTCACCAATGTCTTGTACAACTGTAACATAATATCCCCACTCCTATATTTAGTGCCGTGACTGATGAAGGCTAGTGGGCCAAATGTCTTCACTACCCTGTCTACCATAACAGTACTTTCAGGGAACTATGTTCCTGTAGTCTCATGTCTTTCCTTTTTATGACTTTCCCCAGGGCCCATACAGTTCACCATGAGAGTCCTACCCTTGTTTGACTTCCCAGAATGCAACACCTCACACTCAGCATGGTTTCCATGGCCCACTTACCTAGTAGGTATCAAGTCCTCTTGGAATTTTTTGTAATCCTCTTTACTGTGCATGACACCATTTATTTTAGCAAAAGCTACAAACTTACTAACTGTGCCTTGTATATTCTCATCCATATTGATTATATAAATAACAAACAACAATGGGCCCACCACCATTCCTTGTGACACACTACTTCTCACAGGCCGCCAGTCTAAAAAAACAACCTCTTCTCATCAGACTCTGCTTCCTGCTTAGTAATCATTCTCTTACACGAGTACAGAATGTAATTATCAGACAAACCATCATTTGAGTTAGGTTACAATATTGTGAGGCCTCACAGTTGCAGTCACTTGGGTTCAATTTTGTCGGTATGGTGTTTGTATGTTCTCCCTGTGACCGCGTGAGTTTCCTCAGGGTGCTCTGGTTTCTTTCCACATCCTAAAAACAGGCTGATTGAATGGAAGTTGTTGATAACGACACACAGAAATAGATTTACCGTGTCTTCGTGTTAATCCCAGCACATACCTTGTATCAATAAGCAACGAATACAGCAGTGAGAGATTTGTGCAGACTAAGAATATTAAAGGAAATAGAGATCATCTTGATTTCATGAGATAAATTCATGCTTTGAGAGAATGTTTTGCAAAATGAGAGAGCACATGTTTTGTTAAAACTCAAATGAAAAGTAATCAATTTTTCTCATTCTTACTTCAAGTAAATATGCAACGATATCTCAATGCTAGATTATCACCACCTACTGGTGACTTTATCACAGACATTAATTTGTCATCTTTCACTTACAGTGCAATCTAAACAGTATAAATTTGTGGAATTAATTGTTTGTGAAAATGCACAGTACTGCCTTAACTTTGTTCAAGCTATAGTCTACAAAATGCAGGTATGATATAGAGATGCCAAGTTTTCTGTAATAACAAGATTTATTATAATGAACTGGGTCCCAGGGCTGGAACTAGGATTGGCTGCAAGCGATAAATTCCATGAGGGAATTGAAGTTATTTAACCTTGTTATTTTGAAAAAAAACTTGAACAAGTGTGGCACTAAGGAGATGACCCCAATCAGCTTCAAGAAATTCTATCTTAACAAAAGAAGTAAGCTGAATTTTATCATTTCAGTTGCCTCATTTGTAGCCTGCTTGAGTCCAGATGTGTCTGCCAGCCACAACCATGACAGAAGATATGGCAAATATGTTTTGTATTGTTGTTTACAAATCACAAACCCCTGACTTCCCTCTTCCATGAGCCTGCACATAAGTAGCTTGAGTTCAAGTATGTGCTTTCACCTTGAAAGCATTTGAATACCCTATTGTTTTCTAAAAAGACAATGGAAACATAAGTGATCTCCTTCATCTGCCAGTGGGAGGCGGAAACAAGTACTGACAAAGGAATACATGGTCAAGTGTTGATGAAGAATTAACATCTTTTCAGGGGCAACTTAATGAAAGGAATGCAGGGAAGAATTCAGCTTCTCTCTTTGTTAGAATAGAATTTCTTGAAGCTGGTTGGGTTAATGTCTGTACTCTGGACATGATAATTAAACCTTGTCAATCCAGCTGACAGTACTTTTTCTCCTCTGCTGTCGATATTCAGGACATAAATCCCATTGACTTTTCTGATAGGATGACATAGCACCAGCATTATGTGGTGAGGTGTGTTATGATAATATTAACTCTCTATTGAGTAGTGGGATAGCCTATCAGCAAATCACAGCAATCCTTCAGATAGCATAGAAGTCTTTACGATATCTAGTCAACCACGGCTTTGAGCAGCAATTCTTGCAGTGGGGCTCAGGGCATTTCTGGATTTGAACAATTCATCAATGTCAGATATACCTTCATGTCAGGTGCATTGGTCGGAGTGGGAGCATTGATTAGAGCTTTTACCTTCTCTTGAACTGGATGTACTCCCTCAGTGTTGATGCCACTTCATTTGCCAAGAAAACATAAACTACACTCTAAAGGTAGACCTGCCTTTTCCAGTCTGCTTATTTTTTTTTCCACCTTTCCCAGGTGTTTGTCTGTCAAGCATTCTTAAAAAAGACAGAATGTGCATAGCAAACGTAAGACCATAAGACATAGGAGCAGAATGAGGCCATTTGGCCCATTAGGTCTTCTCTGCTGTTCCAACATAGCTGATCCATCACAAACCCACTTTCCTGCCTTCTCTACATTACCTTTGACACCCTTTCTAATCAAGTACCTATCAATCTCTGCCTTAATTATACCCAATGACTTGGCCTCCACGACCGTCTGTGGCAATGAATTCCACAGATTCACCACTCTCTGAATAAAGAAGTTCCTCCTCCTCTCAGTCCTAAGCGGACATCCCTCTATTCTATGCCTTCTGGTCCGAAACACCCCCACTATCGGAAACCTCCTCTCCACAACCACTCTATCTAAGCCTTTCAATGTTCAATAGGTTTCAAAGAGATCCCCCTCATTCTTCTAAACTCCTGCAAGTACAGGCTGAGAGCCATCAAATGCTCCTCATACAGTATGTTAACCCTTTCATTCCTGGAATCATTCTCATGAGCCTCCTCTGGACCTTCTCCAATGCCAGCACATGCTTTCTTAGATAATTCTGGAAATTCCCTGCAGCAACCTTGCCTCAGTGCTCTGGAAGATAGGAAATACAGTCAGAACTCTAAAGAGTAGTCTATTAATTGTGAACAAGTGCTTGTTGACGGGCAGAAACATTTAACTAGCTCCTCTGACACTCTGAACTGATACAAATAACTTATATGAATTCTAGTGAACTGCTACCTTCCAGAAAAACAGCAACTAGATCTTCTCTTCTAGGAATAGGATATAGTTCCAACCTTAATAGTCAGCCTGTAATCTCCACAACTCCTAACAGCTCCATCCTGTTTTAAAGCTGACACAATCGATGCTGTTAGATCCTGGTGCTTTTGTGACCCATAGGTTCAGAAGTCAGGAATGAGAGACAGAACGGATTGTTTATGACCATTGTGTTGTATTACAGGAACAAAGAATGAACAAAAAAGAAGAGCGGAGAGCAACAAAGTTGTGGTCGTCTCTTACAAAGAATTCCTTTAGCCAGAGGGTGCTAAGTCTGTGGAACTTTTTGCCAAGACATTTGGTGTGTTGAAGACAGAGATTGATAGATTCTTGATTAGTCATGGGCATGATACAGGGAGAAGGCAGGATATTGGGGCTGAGAGGGAAAATGGATCAGCTGTGATGAAACGGTAAGTCAAACTCAATGGACCAGATGGAATAATTTTGGTCTTTTGTCTATGGTCGTATGGATTTAAAACCTATCTCTGACTGTAAAAGATAACAATGAGTCTATAAAATAGGAAGATTCAAGTGGTGTGACACTAAGAAGCCTCTGGAAAAATGCAGAAACAGCTATACTATAGTTACTGGAAAATTCACAGAACAATTATAGGTATCTAGATCGGGGTTCCCAACCTGGGGTCCAACACCTCTTGCTTAAAAGTATTGGTCCGTGGCTCAAATAATGCTGGGAACCCCTGGATTATAAAAAAATACAAACAAACACAGGAAATTTAAACAGCAAGAAAATACCAGAAAAGAAACAATTCTATACCCTAGATGTAGATGTAGAAGTGGAACCTAGGGATATTTCAGATCACACCCGCAATATCCAGCAGTGGGAAGGAGAGCAGCCAGAGGTTGTGGCACATTTTGGTTCCAGTGGCACAGGTAGGGAAAGGGAAGAGGTCCTGAAAACAGACTACAGGGAGTTAGGAAGGAAGTTGAGAAGAAGGTCTGCAAAGGTAGTAATTTCGAGATTACTGCCTGTGCCATGCGTCAGTGAGTATAGGGATAGAATGAGGTGGAGGATAAATGCGTGGCTGAGGGATTGGAGCAGGCAGCAGAGATTCAGATTTCTGGATCACTGGGACCTCTTTTGGGGCAGGTGTGACCTGTACAAAAAGGATGGGTTACACTTGAATCCCAGGGAGACCAATATCCTGGCGGGGAGGTTTGCTAAGGGTACTGGGGAGAGTTTAAACTAGAATTGCTGGGGGTGGGAACCGAACTGAAGAGACAGGGGAAGAGGCGGTTGGCTCACAAATAGAGAAAGCTTGGAGACAATGTGAGAGGGAGGATAGGTGGGTGTTAGAGAAGGGATGCACCCAGACTGAGAGAAATGATTCTTAAGGAGTCCATTTAGAATGTGCTGACACAGAAAGAACGTGCAAAGCAACTTGCAGGGCAACGTATAAACCAATTTGCAAAATCAGGATGAAACAATAGCTTGCTGATTAAAGAAGCGATACGGGTAACGGGAAGACATGCTTAACGGTTGAACAATAACGGTGTTAATGCGCTGAGGCTGATAAGTGGGCCAAAGGGGTAATCACATTTGTAATTTTGTAATGAGATTAAAGAAGAATGTAGGGTATAAAAAACTGTGCAAAGTGTAATTCGGCACTCAATCTAGCAGGAGCTGGTTGGGTCCGACTCTGCAGACTCGAAAAATAAAGTTTACCGTTCTGCAAATTGCTGAGACTCAGTGTGTTTCTGACAACGTGGGGGCTCGTCCGGGATCCACACTCCGGCCGCGGTGGACACGAGGAAGGACATCGGAGACGGTGCACCCCGCCGAGTTTGGCGGTCCCTGACTCCTTGCTCGTCGCTCCAGCGCGGCTTGAGCGAGTGATATCCGGACAGCGCAGAGCGGTAAACGGGGAGAAGGGGACAGTACCTGGTACTGGAAGTCCCCAGGACGCACCGGGTAAGTGCCTACTATTATAGTAGAAAGGTGCGGGAATAAGTAAGGACGGAGAAGACCGGGATCGCTACCCGGGGGTCCTCCTGATTAAGTAAGAGCGGAATAAGATGGGAGGGGGTGGCTCTAAAAAGAAAGAGGAGACGGAGAAGACCGGGACCATACCCGGGGGTTCCTCCTGATAGCCCCCTCGGTAGAATGTTTGAGAATTGGGGATGTGGAAGACTAAAAGGGAAACAAAAGAAAAAAATGATACAGTACTGTTTAATTTGGTCGAAACAGCCGATAGAAAAACCTGCGGTCTGGTGGCCGCGGCTTGGGTCTGAGGAGGATTGGGTACGACAAGCCTTAAACATTTACGTTAATTCAAAACCAAATGTAAAACCGGAAGAAATTGCTTATGCTTTTTGTTGGGCTCCCTGGCCAGGAGTAACAACAAAGAGTTTTAAGTTGGGCATTAAAGGGGAGCGGAAGTGGGACCCACTCGATCATTTACCCCCTCCCTATGTCCAGCCTTCTGCGCCCTTTGCGGGAGCAGAGGGAGGACGTGAAGAAAGTGAAAAAACAGAAGAAATAGACCAGAAGAGGGAAGAGAGGGATGTTAGGGAAAAAGCAAAAGCAAGGATCGAAACAAGGAGTGTGACAGGAGCAGATAAGAAAAAGAAAGACGAATTAAAAAAGGAAGAGGTACAGCTGTGTCCCCTTCGAGAGGTTCCAATGGGAGGAGAACGGGGAGGAACAGGATTTGTAAACGTCCCTCTGACAAGTACCGAAGTACGAGGATTTAAGAAAGATATGAAAACTTTATTAGAAGATCCAATGGGACTGGCAGAACAGTTGGATCAATTCTTAGGACCTAATGTTTACACTTGGGAAGAAATGCATGCGATTATGGGAACGCTATTTTCTGCACAAGAGAGGCAAATGATACGACAAGCTGCAATATCAATTTGGGGAAGGGAACAGCCGAATGAGTTACCGGGGGACCGGAAATTTCCAGTAAACGACCCACAGTGGGACAAACAAGCAGAAGAGAGAAGACGGCAATATCCCATTGCCATTGAAGGGAGGAGGGGATTACAACCTGTAATTGAGACATTAGTATCAGATGGACTCCTGGAAGAATGTATGTCACCCTTTAATACCCCCATCCTACCGGTCCGAAAGCCCGACGGCACGTATCGAATGGTTCAAGATCTGAGAGGCTTAAATGCGGTAGTCCAAACACGATACCCGGTAGTGCCTAACCCCTATACATTAATGAGCAAAATACCTCCTGAACATGAATGGTTCAGTGTGATAGATCTAAAAGATGCCTTTTGGAGTTGCCCGTTGGAGGAAGGTAGCCGAGATATGTTCGCATTTGAATGGGAAAATCCCTTCACTGGGCGGAAGAAGCAACTCCGGTGGACCGTCTTGCCCCAAGGGTTCACGGAGTCCCCAAACCTATTCGAACAGGTACTGGAGCAAGTATTGGCTGGATTCCATTGTACCGAAAAGAACCAACTATTACAGTATGTCGATGACCTACTACTATCGGGACCAGCAGAGGAGGTAGTGCGAGACGATACTATAAGACTCCTGAATTACCTAGGAGAAAAAGGATTGCGGGTGTCCAAGAAGAAACTGCAATTTGTCGAGAAGGAAATAACATATCTCGGACACAGAGTCAGTAAAGGGCACCGCCAAATAACCCCAGAAAGAATAGCGGGAATAACTAAAATACCGCTTCCCAGGACAAAGAAGGAAATAAGATAATTTCTGGGCTTAGTGGGCTATTGCCGGATTTGGATAGAGAATTATACCTCCCTGGTGAAGTTTATGTACGACAAATTGGCAAAGGAAGACCGGGGAATAATCAGCTGGACCGAAGAAGAAGAACAGAAGTTCAGGAAAATAAAAGGGCAACTAATTCGGGCCCCGGTATTAACACTGCCAGCACTGGAAAAGCCCTTTCAGCTGTATGCAACAAACAATGAAGGAACTGCGTTAGGAGTACTAACCCAAGAAAAAGGAGGAAAGCGGCAACCTGTGGCCTTTTTATCAAAAATGTTAGACCCGGTATCCCAGGGATGGCCGACGTGCATACAAGCCGTAGCGGCAGCAGCCGTACTAGTAGAAGAAGTACGGAAATTAACCTTTGGGGGAAGAATGACGGTGTATACCCAGCACTCCGTTAGCACCCTCTTAGCCCAAAAAGCTCAGCGGTGGTTGACGGACTCTCGCATACTGAAATACGAAACCATTCTGATGGTCGGGGATGATGTAAGCTTTGAAAGGAACAATAGTTGTAACCCGGCACAGTTCTTATACGGGGAATCAATAGGGGAGCCCGACAAACATCAGAAGGCGAGTGGAAGACCCCCAACGGACGGCAAGTACTGAATAAGGAAGTAACTCGTCATATACTGCAACAACTACACCAACAAAGCCATTGGGGAGTGCAAGCTATGTGCGACACTATCCTAAGGGACTATGTTTGTAAAGGGATATTCACACTAGCTCAACAGGAGGTGTGGGGCTGTTACACCTGCCAAAAGGTAAACAAGAAAATGATGCGTGCCACCCATAAGGGGGGACAAACACTAGCCATCCGACTGTTCCATCGGATCCAAATAGACTTTACGGAACTACCACAAGTTCAGAGATGGAAGTACCTGTTAGTAATTGTGGATCACTTCACTCGGTGGGTGGAAGCATTCCCAACCACTAAAGCGGACGCCCCTACAGTGGCACGGATCCTATTAGAAAATATAGTCCCGAGATATGGAATAATGGGGTCTATTGATTCAGATAGGGGAACACACTTTGCCTCAAAAACACACCAGCTAATCTGTGACGCCTTGGGAATCCAGTGGAAGCTGCACACCCCCTGGCACCCTCAGAGCTCAGGAAGAGTTGAGAGGATGAACAGTACTTTGAAGACGCAATTGACAAAACTAATGATGGAAACCAAGCTACCCTGGACCAAGTGTCTACCCCTGGCCCTACTAAGAATCCGCACGGCTCCTCGAAAAGATATAGGAGTATCCCCTTATGAAATGTTGTTTGGCCTTCCATATTGGAACAAGGTGGAGGGCTATCCTTCCCTGCAAGGGGGAGATGTCTTTGTAAGGGACTATTTACAGGCACTGTCTCGTTCTTTTGCAGAATTGCGCAGGAAGGGGTTACTCGCACAAACCCCACCTCTGGACTTCGCACTCCACCGAACTCAGCCCGGTGACTGGGTCCTGATTAAGACTTGGAAGCCAGAGAAGTTACAGCCGCAGTGGGAAGGCCCATTCCAGGTGCTACTGACCACCGAAGCCGCAGTAAGGACAAAAGAAAAAGGGTGGACCCACGCCGCGAGAATCAAGGGACCCGTAAAGCCCGAAGAAGGTGCAGAATGGACTTGCGTCCAGGGAGAAGACCCGATGGTGCTAAAGCTCAAAAGACGGACAGAATGAACTTTGGGACTGTAATGTATATACTGCTATTGTTGAGAAGCGCTGAAGGGGGATGTGATAAGTGCAGGACGACGGTAAGGGTGGGCATGACGGTTTTTCCAGGGTCCTTTGTATCACACTCGCATGTAAACGAGAAATGTTATGACTACAACAAAAAGGAGGAGTATGTGGAAAGTTTAATCTAACCAACTGCTGCTTAAAGATAGATGACAACGGAAAGGTGGTTCAAAAAAATATCAGATAAAATAAGGAAACTGACCCACGTGCCGGTACAGACCTTGAAGCCGCTGGGGTATTGGGACTGGCTGGACGGATGGTTGAAAGGAGGCTGGTGGCGAACCGCTTTAGGGGTTATAGGAGGGGGATTGATGGTCCTCCTTCTGGTACCATGTCTGATCCCCTGCTTGCGGGAGCTAGTAGCTCGGGTGGCAAGACAAGTCATGCAACCAGGGGCCCCGGCTGATCCTGTTCAGGTACTCCTACAAAGGGAAATAGAGCTAGAGGAAGAAGCCTATGTAAACCCGTGGCAAAAGCCCAACTGATAGCACATTCTAAAAAGAAAAAGGGTGGATTGAGAGAAATGATTCTTAAGGAGTCCATTTAGAATGTGCTGACACAGAAAGAACGTGCAAAGCAACTTGCAGGGCAACGTATAAACCAATTTGCAAAATCAGGATGAAACAATAGCTTGCTGATTAAAGAAGCGATACGGGTAACGGGAAGACATGCTTAACGGTTGAACAATAACGGTGTTAATGCGCTGAGGCTGATAAGTGGGCCAAAGGGGTAATCACATTTGTAATTTTGTAATGAGATTAAAGAAGAATGTAGGGTATAAAAAACTGTGCAAAGTGTAATTCGGCACTCAATCTAGCAGGAGCTGGTTGGGTCCGACTCTGCAGACTCGAAAAATAAAGTTTACCGTTCTGCAAATTGCTGAGACTCAGTGTGTTTCTGACACAGACTGACGGTTTGAGATGTATCTATTTTAATGCAGGGAGTATTGTGAACAAAGTGGATGAGCTTAGAGAGTGGATCAGTACTTGGAGATATGATGTGGTGGCTATTACAGGGACTTGGATGGCTCAGGGACAGGAATGGTTACTTCAAGTGCCGGGCTTTAGAAGTTTCAGAAAAGACAAGGAGGGACACAAAAGAGGTGGGGGTGTGGCACTGTTGATCAGAGATAGTGTCACGGCTGCAGAAAAGGTAGCTGTCACAGAGAGATTGTCTACGGAGTCTCTGTGGGTGGAGGTTAGGAACAGGAAGGGGTCATTAACTTTAGTGGGTGTTATTTATAGGCTGCCCAATAGTAACAGGGATATTGAGGAGCAAATAGGGAGACAGATCCTGGAAAGGTGTAATAATAACAGAGTTGTTGTGATGGGAGATTTTAATTTCCCAAATATCGATTGGCATCTTCCTAGAGCACGGGGTTTAGGTGGAGTGGAGTTTGTTAGGTGTGTTCAGGAAGATTTCTTGACACAATATGTTGATAAGCCTACAAGAGGAGAGACTGTACTTGATCTGGTATTGGGAAATGAACCTGGTAAGGAGTCAGATCTCTCAGTTGGAGAGCATTTTGGAGATAGTAATCATAATTCTATCTCTTTTACAATAGCATTGGAGAGAGATAAGAACAGACGTTAGAAAAGCATTTAATTGGATTATGGGGAATTATGAGGCTATCAGGCAGGAACTTGGAAGCTTAACTTGGGTACAGATATTCTCAGGGAAAAGTATGGAAGAAATGTGGCAAATGTTCAGGGGATATTTGTGTGGAATTCTGCATAAGTACATTCCAAAGAGACAGGGAAGTTATGGTAGGGTCTAGGAACCATGGCGTAGAAAGGTTATAATAAATCTAGTCAAGAAGAAAAGAGAAGCTTACAAAAGGTTTAGAGAGCTGGGTAATGTTAGAGATCAAGAAGATTATAAGGCTGCTAGGAAGGAGCTTAAGAAGGAAATTAGGAGAGCCAGAAGGGGCCATGAGAAGGCATTGGCGAGCAGGATTAAGGAAAAGCCCAAGTCATTCTATAAGTTTGTGAAGATTAAGAGGATAAGACGTGAAAGAATAGGACCTATCAAGTGTGACAGTGGGAAAGTGTGTATGAACTGGAGGAAATAGCAGAGGTAACTAATGAATGCTTTACTTCAGTAGTCACTATGGAAAAGGATCCTGGTGATTGTAGTGATGATTTGCAGCAGACTGAAAAGCTTGAGCATGTAGATATTAAGAAAGAAGATGTGCTGGAGCTTTTGGAAAGCATCAAATTGGATAAGTTGCAGGGACCAGATGAGATGTACCCCGGGCTACGGTGGGAAGCAAGGGAGGAGATTGCTGAGCCTCTGGCGATGACCTTTGAATCATCAATGGGGATGGGAGAGGTTCCAGAGGGTTGGAGGGTTGCGGATGTTGTTCCTTTATTCAAGAGAGGGAGTGGAGATAGCCCAGGAAATTATAGACCAGAGTGTCTTACTTCAGTGGTTGGTAAGTTGATGAAGATCCTGAGGGGCAGGATTTATGAACATTTGTAGAGGTATAACATGATTAGGAATAGTCAGCATGGCTTTGTCAAGGGCAGGTCGTGTCTTACAATCCTGATTGAATTTTTTGAGGATGTGACTAAACACATTGATGAAGGAAGAGCAGTAGATGTAGTGTCTATGGATTTCAGCAAGGCATTTGATAAGGTACCCCATGCAAGGCATATTGAGAAAGTAAAGGGGGGCATAGGATCTAAGGGGACATTGCTTTGTGGATCCAGAACTGGCTTGCCCAGAGAAGGCAAAGAGTAGTTGGAGGTGGGTCATATTCTGCATGGAGGTCAGTGACCAGTGGTTTGCCTCAGGGATCTGTTCTGGTGCCCTTACTCTTTGTGATTTTTATAAATGACCTGGATGAGGAAATGGATGGATGGGTTAGTAAGTTTGCTGATGATGCAAAGGTTGGGGGGTGTTGTGGATAGTGTGGAGGGCTGTCAAAAGTTACAACGGGACATTGAAACGATGCAAAACTGGGCTAAGAAGTGGCAGATGGAGTTCAGCCCAGATAATTGTGAAGTGGTTCATTTTGGTAGATCAAATATGATGGCAGAATATAGTATTAATGGTAAGACTCTTGGCAGTGTGGAGGATCAGAAGGATCTTGGGGTCTGAATCCATAGGACACTCGAAGCAGCAGCGCAGGTTGACTCTGTGGTTAAGACAGCATAAAAAGTATTGGCCTTCATCAATCGTGGAATTGAATTTAGGAGCCGAGAGGTAATGTTGCAGCTATATGGGACCCTGATCAGAACCCACTGAGAGAACTGTGCTCAGTTCTGGTCACCTCACTACAGGAAGGATGTGGAAACTGTAGAAAGGGTGCAGAGGAAATTTACAAGGGTGTTGCCTGGATTGGGGAGCATGCCTTATGAGAATAGGTTGAGTGAACTCGGCCTTTTCTCCTTGGAGCGAAGGAGGTTGAAAGGTGACCTGACAGAAGTGGATAAGATGATGAGAGGCATTGTTCGTGTGGATAGTCAGAGGCTTTTTCCCAGGGCTGAAGTGGCTGCCACAAGAGGGCACATGTTTAAAGTGCTTGGGAGTAGGTACAGAGGGGATGTCAGGGGTAAGTTTTTTATGCAGAGTGTGATGAGTGCGTGGAATGGGCTGCCGGCAACGGTGGTGGAGGTGGAAATGATAGGGTCTTTTAAGAGATTTTTGGATAGGTACATGGTGCTTAGAAAAATAGAGGGCTATGGGTAACCTTAGTAATTTCTAATGTAGGGACATGTTCGGCACAACTTCGTGGGCCAAAGGGCTGTATAGTGCTGTAGGTTTTCTATGTTTCTAATCCAACATCCAGGGTTAAACTCAATAGTCAGCCTGTAGCCTCCACAGATCATAACAACTCCAACATATTTTAACACTGACACAATAGATATCACAATAGATAGTTATATGGTTATATCACCCTTCCAGATTTAATGGGATAAATTACTTCTTCAGACCATTTCTGCCTCCTATTTTAGTTTACTCGGACAAGGTACAGACATCAGCATTTTGATGCATGGTGAAGCAGGTCAGAACCAACATAAATTTTGGATTGAGTGCCTCGTCATCTTTGAAAATTTCTTGCTATGAAGCTCTGGTTCTTATTGATCTTAACGTAATGGATGTTCATTCAATCAAGGAGGATTTCCTTCAGTCAGGCTCTTCCTGAAAGGTTGAGCTTGCAAATAAAAGCTAATGGTGGTAATGTTTGGGTCCACCCTTGGCCATTATAGCAGCTTCAGCTACATCAATGTTTCTTCTACATAGATTTTCCGATTAGCTGTGTATTTTTTTTTTACTTCAGTTAACAATGATTCTGTTTCTTGTTATGTTTGTCCCCTTTACTTTGAACGTTGTGATACAGTTCCCCTGTATTACCCCCTTCACCTGCTTTCTCAGCAGGGCAGAAGTTTTGTGCACCTTCCGTTGGTTTTTGCTTTCATTCTGTTTGCTCAGTTTTATGCTTATTTCTACAAACTCTGGTGAAGTGGCCTTTCAAACCACATTCATTGAGTTTTTCTTGTTTGAACCTGGATTCAGAAAGAATGTGCTCTCCCCCCCCCCCCACCCATACACACAATGGTAACACCCTCTGGCCTCTTCTCACCTGCCTATCACCACCTTCCCTTTCTCCAATAATCCACTCTCCTCTCCTATCAGATTCCTTTCTCTCCAGTCCTTTACTTTTCCTACCCACCCAGCTTCATCTATCACCTTCTATCTATCCTCCTTCCCCTCCTCTACCTTCTTACTCTGGCATCTTTCCCCTCTCTTTCCAATTCGTAAGTAGAGTCTCGGCCTAAAATATCAAGTGTTCATTCATTTCCATAGATGCTGCCTGACCTATTGAGTTCCTCCAGCATTTTGTGTGTGTTACTTTAGATTTCCAACATTTGCAGAATTTCTCTTTGTCAGGGCACTTTCTGGCAGGAATGGCAGACACCCATGTAGAGACAGAAATAAAAGGTTTTACATAGGAATTCCAACAAAACATTGGTGGTAGACCAAACAACACTGCGAGACAAATCATTCTCAACACAAGGACCCCGTGATAAGTACTAAATAGGGGTCTGCATTAAATAATCTTAGAATGCAGAAAACCTGTGCCAGTCACAATTAACAACTATTAAACAGAAAGCACAAGGGCATAATCACTCTAATTAAGACAACAGTTAGTAAACACAATGCTGGAGGAATTTAGAAGACCAATGTCTTTGGCTCTCCACAGAGGCCCACATGGCTAGTGACACTCAAGTTCAGTTTACCTTTCAGTTTCACACAGAATAACTGATCCATTGTACTATTCCTGAATGGTTTTACATAACAATTCCTCTGTTTGGGCAGTTTTCAAGGATTCATCTCTAATACTTGCCTCTGGACACTTTCTTTTAGCTTTTCTGAAAGTGTCTTACTGAAATTCCAACCTTTTGTTAGCTCAGTAACCTAAATTAGCATTAACTCCTGCTTGGCTTTCAGTTGCAATGATTCTTCAATAAATCCACCAATTTCTGAAAAGTTTATTTTTAGATTTCTTTAGGCTCAGTGGGTTTTTTATTTCAACATTCATGGGGCCCACAACACTGATTAAGATAGGCTTCTGCTAATTGTTATCATCAATGCTGGTTGCAAGATTCAAGATCCAAAACTGTTTAATGTCACTTCCACTACCCACGTGTAAAGGAGAATGGAGTAATAGCTACTACGGATCTGATACAGCACAAAAATACACAGTAGGATAAAGATTAAAAAAATACAATAAATAGAAATACACAAAGAGATAAGTTTATATACATATTTGTATGTCCATAAAGTGACAATAGGCACAGGAGTGTCTATAGGTAAGATGATTCTGACTGGAATTATTAAAGCAGTGCTGGTTGGGGGTTAATGGTGGAGGTGTTGATCAGCCTTGCTGTTTGGGGAAAATGATGTTTTTATGTCCAGTAGTCCTAGCATGGATGCCACACAGCCTCCTTCCTGATGGGAGCAGGACAGATTGTCCATGAGCAGGTTGAGTGGGATTCTTCATGATGCTACTGGCTCTTTTCCGGCACTTTTCTATATATAAGTCCTTGATGTTGGGTGGGCTGGTGCTGATGATGCATTAAGCAGTTTTAACACTTTTGCAACAAAGAAACATGACAATATTTTCTAATACCTCCCTCTCCCTCCTCTGTTCAGGTTTGAGAATCAAATACTGTAAATGTTCCTATTGTTGTGACCATTTTTCTATTAAAAACAACTTTAATTTAAACATTTTTGAATTGACATGCACATTCATTTCAGTCTGCTGTGGAATATTAGTCTAATATTAGCCAACTAGCTCATTCCCATCAAATTCAGTGCACTTTCCTTGATTAGTTACACAATCCAATCATTATTGAATCCAAAGCAGGATTTTGGCCCTTGCAGTAATATGAGCAACCCTCATGTTCTAACAATTGTGGGATCTGGGTTTTAATACAAACCAGATGAATAGGATGTCCTGTTTGCTCCTGGCTGGAAATGACCCTTGAGACTGAATTTTCCACTGCTTTTTTGCTGTCACTGAACGATGCTGGAATGGAAAATGCAGCAGAAAGTACTGTTACGCCTGAGCTCCCGCCCCCCCCCCCCCCCTTTTTGAGAATCACAAGATCGCTATTAAGTCAGGTCAGGAGACCCAGGAAATGAGAGAGAGACGTTTGGAATGTCCTGGCCCCAGCGATACAAAGCCACGGAACAGGTCATTGTCTCTTGGAGACGGAATTGTGTATTGAATACTGTATTTCATGGAAGCCCTCAGGCAATGTGGGCTGGTTGGGGGGGATGGCATCATTCCACCCTGAGTGACATCTGAGACCCTGTGAGTCAGGATAAAAGAGGGTCTGGGGAACAGCCCTTGACACGCACCAGGAGAAACGCTAGAAGTTCCGTGACGGCGTTTAATAGCGATAGCCGGTGGAGGGCCCACATGTGTCCTTTCCCGTTGCCCTGGGATTGAGGCCCTACCACGGAAGGTGGCTTAGCTAAAGGAGAAATCAGCCCCAACGACTCTTGAAGGATCGACATCATAAAAGGAATGGGCAAGTTTTAATCCGTCTCTCTCTCCAACCAAAAGCTGCAGCTTGAATGAACGAAAGTGACTTTTATATTTCCATCAGACAATACATTATCCCCTAGACAACGATAGAGTTATTTCTTATTATTATTATACTCGCGCTTTTAGATTTAGTATTGACGACGTATATTATATGTATGCTTGCATTGATACTATTTTTGTGTATTTTTATCAATAAATACTATAAAAAATAGTACCATCAGACTTCAACGGACCTCCCTATCTTTGCTGGTAAGTGACCCAGTTACGGGGTATGTACAGTACCTTCTGAGGATTACTGGAAATGAATTTACTCAGAATTTTGCCATGGGCTATCTGATATGAAACCACAATGTATCTGGCACAAAACTGGTAAAGTCACTCCATTTGACTTCCTCACATTGAACAATAAAACAAAAATGCTTTCACTATTTACATTTGGACATGTTACTAGTTTGGTTTTGTTGCAATATTTTTAATTGATTCTAGAGCGTTCGGTGTCACTTTCTCTGCACATGTGTAAGGAGGATGAACTAATTGTTACTCCGGATCTGATGTTGCATGAGAAAAGCACAAAACATACCAAACACAGTATCAATAATAATAAAACACATATTAAATATAAATACAAAAGATAGCTTATATACAGAGATTGATTGCATTTCCATAAGGAGACGCAAGGCTGTACCTGATGGCAAATAATAAAGTAGTGGGGGAGTTAGTGGGTGGAGGTCATGATCAGCTTTACTGCTTTGGGAAAGTAATTGTTTTTGAGTCTGGTGGTTCTTGTGTAGATGCTATAAATCCTCCTTCCTGATGGGAGTGAGACAAACAGTCCATGAGCAGGGTGTGTGGGATCCTTCATGCTGTTATTGGCAACTTTCTGTATATACGTCCTTCTTGATGGTGGATAGGCTGGTGTCAGTGATGTGTAGGGCAGTTTTGACTACCTGTCGTAGAATCCTGCTGACCGCTGCAGTGCAGTTTCCGTACCGAGCAGTGAGGCAGCTTGTTAAGATGCTCCCTACTGTGCATCTGTAGAATGACATGAGTATGGATTGCACAGTCCCGAGTCCCGCTCTCTCCAGCCTCCTCAGAAAGTAGAGGCATTGGTGTGGATGAGTGATGTGCACTCCCAGGAGTTTGAAACTGCTTGCAGTTTCCACTGCAGAGCCACCAATGTAAAGGGAGGTGTGAGAGGTGCAGGTTCTCCTGGAGTCGATAACCATCTCCTTTGTCTTGTTGACATTGAGGAAAAGGTTATTTGGCTGGCACCAGGCCTCAGGCTCCACCTCCTCTCTGTGGGCCGTCTCATTGTTGTTGGTGATGAGCCCCACCACCGTCGCTTCATCAGCAAACTTGATGATATGACTGCATGGGTGCTTGGCCATGGAGTGATGTGTGAGCAGACTACACAGCAATGGACTCAGCACCTGGGGGTGTCTGTGTTGCAGATGAAGGGGAGAGAGGATCTGTTGTGCTTCTATCTGAGGTCTATCACCCAGTTGCCGGTGGTCGAAGGGCTAGAAGGGCATACTCTGTGCTGTGTTGCTAAATAAATAAACAAATACCCACTAATCCAAATGCTAACTCCCATTCAGTTATACATGATATCAAACCCACATGTCTTTCTTCATTTAACCTTGGTTTAATGAAAATGGTTAGTGAAAATGATTACATCATAGTCCCAGGAAGTTCAGTTATCATACTGTTGTGGTGTTTTCAGCAAGCTGAATACAGGCCCTTTTCTTTAACTTCACTCAAGTTCCCCGGTCAACACACAATGGTGGTTAAAAGTCAGTGATGAGAAACCACCGGGCTTTATTGGAATTGACGAGCTCCACCTCCTTAAGTAACAGCTGGTACTTCTGGGAAAGCCAACCCAGGAAAGGGGCTTTTTAAAAAGGGATTCCCAGCTTGAGGTCCACGGACCCCTTGTTTTGATGGTATTGGTCAACAGCATAAAAGAGGTTGGGAACCCCTGCTCTAACCACTGGACAATGAGGTAAAAAGCATTCCAATTCCGCTCTCGTGCAGTGTCACCTGATGCACATACAAGAACATGTTTGTTTCCCATAACAATTTTATTTGAACAAAATGGATTATTATATTGAAACACTGCTGCCTTACAAAGTTTTCAAGCTTTGCACATTCTGTAAAGTTCATTAGTAACTCTGTTCTTTTTTCTCTGGAAGCCTTGGCCATTTTGCTGAATATAGATAAGCTGGAGATAGACATTAACATGAAATCTGGTTTAAAGCAGATTGAGAAGGATTATCAGATTGAAGTATAATACTTCGAAATAAAACATATTTGTTTGAATTGAATGTAGTTGACTGTATACGAGATTAGGTTTACTATAATCAGTTTACATAACAGTATGACTAGCATTTGAGAAGGTTTTGTGAAGAATTATATTATTTCCGTGAAACTATACCAGTCTGATAGTGCTCATTCTGTCAGTGTGGCTTTTAAAGGTTAATACTGTATTTTCAAGCTTCCTAGCACAATTGCCTTTTTAAATGTTCCGGGCTACTTTAAGCACCACAGATTGGTCAAGTAACAATTATAAAATTATAAAAGTCAACCCACTAAAGTCAAAAATTAGCAAAGGTCAATTGAGAAAGAGTTAAAAATGAAGCCCACATAATATATTTCAATTATTCAAGCCTTTCCAATTAAAAAAAATCATCTTAATGATATTTATGCATAAAACATGTCAAACATCCAACAACGCTGGCATTTAAAGGTATTACCATTTGCTTTGTACAAAGGCCAATATTTTGAAGCTTCTGGATCTCTGTTTGAAATCCAAGTTATTAAGGCGAGTAGAAGATAGAAAGCCTGACTTTTCCATTTAATCAACCACGACAATGTTTAATGGACTGGCACTACTACTAATTGTACTTCTGGCTAGTTCAGTAAAGGGAAAATTGATACTTGAATACACTTAGCCAAGTCAGCAGTTACAGTGTCTTATTGTATGCACAATGGTTTCCAGTACACATGGGAAGCAATGGAATGGGATGGCGAGCAGAAGCAAATTAGATACATCAGGACTAAGTTTCACTTTCTTACTTTAGGTAGGTTGCCCATTATCATAAACACCTTATTCATTGCCATCATTTACAAGGGAATAAAAGTAAGCAGGGCTCCAGGCAGCTGGCTGATTGAATCTCATCAATTCACATCCCAAAGTAATAGGGTAACCCACTATGTCTTTCTCAAACTCAGCCATCCCAATTTAACTAGGTCATCACCAACAACACTTAACAAATTTCCACAGCTATGTTAAAAGTTAAAACATAAAAATGCATCTCTGCATAACGTGTCAGGAAAATTATACGTTCTTTTGGTTCACTAAAGTGTATGTGTTGTTAATTGTTAAAAATGTTGAAAGATTACCCTGTAGACAGTGTGTATGTAAGAACGCCAGCTTACACCCCACTGAAGCTTGGACTACTTCTGGGATGTGGCTGTGGGAAGTTCATCAAATACTTTAAAACCTTTGCAATAAATGTATGTGTTACATTATTTTAAACTGTCACATTCCTCTGGAAATACAAAGTAAATTACACATTACCTTCAATATCACTATCATGCTTTTAAATGAACACGAATACAACTTTACATAGTCACAACAGTGAAACAACGGTTGCCTCAATGCTTGTTACATACTTCCCAATTAAATCAAATATTAATATAAATTAATGGTTTTTTTTACAATACAAAAACGGTACCTCTTGATTTATTTGGCAGATCAAAAAGTTTTCAAATGCATCATTTATCAGCTAAAGGCAATGATGCCATGACCATCATTTGCAGAAAATACTGTACTGCACTCAGCTGCTTGTTAGGATATATCCGAGCCTCAGATGACAAGACCTGCAGCAATATTAGGGCTCTGAGATTATCACTTCAATCAGATTCATCCGGAAGAAATTCAGCCCAGAGTTGTTATGTTTGAACGGCCACCAGGGGGTGCACTGATACGCTGGGTAGGACGGCGAGGAATGTGATCATCAGCCTGGGAACCTAAAAGGGAAGCAAGTCAACAATTTGAAGGTATTGTTTCTCAATTTCTTTTTTCCAAAAATTATTTTTAAACAAAGCATTTTAAGAAAGTGCAACACCTGTCCTTTTACCGATAGTCCAGGGACTCCAACCATCTTTCCAGGTTAAACAGGGATTTATTTGCATGTCTAATCTAATGTACTACATTCAATGTATACAATACTTCAATGGTTCCATTTAATATCAGAGAATGTATACAGCATACAACCGGAAATTCTTACTCTTCACAGACATCCATGGAAAAAAAAAAAACCAGGAATGAATGACAGCAAAAAACGTAGAACTCCAAATTCGACCACCCAGCTGCCTGGAGCCCTGCCTACTTTCACTCCTTTGTAAATGATGGCAATGATAACCTATGGGCTTTTATGATAATGGGCAGCCTACCCTAAGTGAGAAGGTGAAATGAAGCTAAAGTAAGAAATTGGCCCACTCCCAGGACAACACTGGCCTTTGTCTGTATGCTCCTGCACTGTTACAATGAACCTAAAGCATACTTGAAGAACAATTCATCTACTATATGAGTCTTTAGGACTCAATATTGTTGAGTCATAGAATTATATAGCATGAATGGCATAACACCTCCATGCTAACAGAGATGTCATCCTGAACGAGCTCCATTTGCCTCATATCCCGTGAAACATCCCTGTGCATGTACCTACCCAAATGTCTTTTAAATGTTGTAGCTCTGTCTCCCTTTAAAACATTCTCAGGCAGCTTGCTCCATATCCCAACACCCTCCGTGAGCTGCATATAATATTCCAGGTAGGCATTTTGATCACTACTATCTCCAGACTAAAGTGAAGAGTTAAACTACATGGTAATAGGTAAAAACACTCTTTTACCAGCCAGAGTGAATCCAGATTGGTGAAGGTTTCGTGGAGGCTGAACTGGTTGTTTAGCAGGAGACATCCTGACAGATGGAATGGGTGTCATAGCTCTGGGAACCGCACTGACTTCTTGAACAGGACCATCATATATCCCTCTCGGAACACCTCTGATTTCAGCTAGCTGTAAAAAAGGAACTAAGATTTGATGCTGTTCCATTAATCTGCAACTAATAATGTGGCCTTACACAAACGTAATGTATTCTGTGGTAATTCTACTGGCAAGATCTTGAACGTGTTTCTAAACATATTCAATGCAAAGCATAATTTTGATTGTCTTTCAGGAACATAAGTTTCTAGCCAGTCAAGACTTTTATTTGGTTAACAGAGTTTACGCACATTGTTTCAATCACAACTTCTCACTTTGAGACGTGTGTGTTCTAAATTCACACACCAATATGAGAGAGCTCTTCCAGTATTGAGGTGGATTTCCAATGCTGGGTGACTTGTCACTAGCTACTCTTTAACAAATGCCATTGTCATGTAAGTGTTAACTTGGTCACAACTTCTGTTAACCGATATCTTAACCCAAAATCTCTGCAACTGTCCGCCAT
Organism: Hypanus sabinus; assembly: GCF_030144855.1. Lineage (NCBI taxonomy): Eukaryota > Metazoa > Chordata > Chondrichthyes > Myliobatiformes > Dasyatidae > Hypanus > Hypanus sabinus. Next base: position 45,291,287 of record NC_082727.1, read on the forward strand.
GTTCTTGGTTTTGTGGAAGCGTGACTGTGAGGTCTCATAAACGGGTGCCAGTGAAGAAGAGTGGCTACGCACTTCCACGCGGAAGACTATAAGACATAGGATCTAAATTAGACTACACGGCCCACTGACTCTGCTCTACCATTCCATCGTATCTTAGTTATTATCCCTCTCAACCCCGTTCTCCTGCCTTCTCCCCATAATCTTTGACACCCTTACTAATCAAGAAACTATCAACCTCTGCTTTAAATACGCTCAATGACCTGGCCTCCACAGCCATCTGTAGCAATGAATTCCACAGATTCACCGCTCTCTGGCTAAAGAACTTCTTCCTCATCTCTGTTCTAATGCCCTTCTATTCTGAAGCTGTACCTCCTGTTCCTAGAATTCCCCGCTACCAGAAACATCCTCTCCATGTCCATGTCCATGTCTATTTAGGCCTTTCAGTATTCAAAAGGTTTTAATGAGATCCGCCCTCATTCTTCAAAACTGAGCTAGTTCAGGCCCAGAACCACCACTCCTCGTACTTTAACCCTTCCATTCCCAGGATAGTTCTTGTCAATCTCCTCTGAACCCTCTCCAATGCCAGCATTTTTGCTCATTGATAAGGGGCCAAAAACTGCTCACAATACTCCACACAGTGTGACCAATGCCTTATAAAGCCTCAGCATAGCATCTTTGCTTTTATTTTATAGTTCCCTCAAAATAAATGCTAACATTGCATGTGTCTTCCTTACCACTATCAACCTGCAAGTTAACCTTTAGGGAATCCTGCATGAGGGCTCAAGTCCCTTTGCACTTCTGATTTCCAAATTTTTTTCCCATTTAGAAATTAGACTATGCCTTTATTCCTTCTACCAAAATGCACGGCCATACATTTCTTTACACTACATTCCATCTGCCACTTCTTTGAATATTCTCCTAACCAATCCAAGCCCGTATGTAGACTCTCTACTTTCTCATCACTATCTGCCCTCCACCTATCTTCTTATTGTCTGCAAATGTGGCAACAAAGGCATCAATTCCATCATCCGAATCATTGACATCTAACATGAAAAGAAGCGGTCCAACATCGGCCCCTGGGGAACACCAGTAGTCACTGCCAGCCAACTAGAAAAGGCCCCTTTTATTCCCACTCTTTGCCTCCTGCTAGTCAGCCCATCTTCTATCTTTGCTAGCATCTTTCCTGTAATACCATGGGCTCTTATCTTGTTTAGCAGCCTCGTATGTGGCACCTTGTCAAAGGCCTATTGAAAATTCAAAAAGCATGAACTCTTGGCTCAGCTGTACTCTAGAAATATTGAAAGGATAAAGTTGGCATGTCCACCAACTTTCAGCTCAAAGATTTGCAGCTGTAATTTAAATTTAAGTCAAGGCTTGAAACAAGGCATCTTGCCCTGAGCCAAATCAAGATCAATACTCGTTTTAGGTAACAAGGTAGCTTGCTTTATCTGCACCATTATTGCATACATTCCACACAACACTCCATGCTCAAGATCCATTTCAAAATAACTATACTGAGGTGTATTTTCTGAGCAAGTTAATTATAAAAAAAAGTTTTTCCTCTATTCTTCAAAATACTCATTTATTAATTCTGGTCTCTATATTTCTAGAGTAGTAACATAGATTACACCAATCTCTCCAAAATCCTTTATTTTAACTAATTGTACAGATACAAATAAGTGCATGGATACATAAAGGTCAATCTCTTTACCTTGCTCCTTGCTTTTATTCTTTTGTAAACATAGTCCGGAAATGTCTTTTTGGGTATAAAGCGTCCACTTCCCTCTGTGGCATGAATTGTTCCATATTCAAAGACAATTTTACCTTGACTTACTACTACTGAAGGAGCACCATGGCATTCCATCCCTTCAAAGATGTTGTACTCAATTGCCTAAGGAACATAATGCAATATTGACATAACTTTTCATTCCACACCTTTTATTATACCCTCGATATGACCATAACCAATTTACATTTCATTAAATCATACTGTACATAGCTCCTGCTCTAACCTACAAAGGGTAATATTTAAAATGAATGTCACTATATCACCAAGGTGGTGCTGTAGTGCCTCATAGATTCAGTATTTCTGATTCAGTCCTCACCTCTGATGCTGCCTCCCTCTCTCCGCAACTCAGTGAGTTTCTCCTCCCATATAACAAAGATGTAATGGTAAGTTAATTGGTCGCTTTAAATTGCCACTAGTGTGGATGACTGGTAGAAGAATCAGGGGCTGTTGGTGGGCAAGTGTGACAGGTTATAGGGAAGTAATTGGGGTGGCATGGTATTGTAGTGGTTAGCACAACGCTTTACAGTACAGGCGACCCGGGTTCAATTCCTGCTGTTGCCTGTAAGGAGTCTGTATGTTTTCCCATGACTGTGTGGATTTCCTCTCACAGTCCAAAGACACAGCAGTTGATAGGTTAATCGTTCATTGTAAACTGACCTGTGATTAGGCTAGGATTAAATCATCAGATTGCTGGGCAGCATGGCTCGAAGGGCCTATTCCATACTGTTACTCAATAAGTAAATAAATTAAAATCTGATAAATGGGATTGCTTTGAGAATGGGCAAGTAACCAATGCGCTGAATGGCCTCCCTCTAATTTCATATTGATAACTCATTAGTGAGATTTCATTCCAGATTTCCATCTGCTGGAATATTTTACTTTTTTACTCAATAATGTTACTGCCTTTTGATGTGAAAATTGCTAACTTCTATGAAAGTTCCTGCACCTGCACTTTAATTTCACCAACTGCTTTCGACTAACACTGCACCAGGGTATATCTTCAAACACCACCCTTGAAGGAACAGGAGGGGCAGGGAGAATGCTAATTAAGGGATTGGCCTCTTATCTTGTATATTGCATTCACTTCTATAATTTCCTGGGATAAAACACGTAGTGACAATGAAAACAATCAATGATACAAAGGTGCAAAGTTGCCACTTGACCCTATGAGAGAGGACTGGAGGATTTCTGAGTACATGTCAATCAAACTGACTTGAGACTTTCTGCCTTCCTCCTGCCCTTTGCTTTTACTGATACTGTGAATGTGACTCTGAGGGAATAGATACCGTGAGGAGAAGTTATTCAGTAGCAGCAGGAACAAACAGCTTTGTTGGTTATCCTCCTGTAAAACTGGATTCGGTGTCGGGGCGGGGCGGGGAAGTTAGATTGCATTTGCAGCCTCTGTCAGTTGAGGATGTGGATGTCAAAATCTAGCTTACCAATTCTATCATTCCAACTGAAGTGTATGCAGGTCTGGAAACTTGATTGTGTGACCCTGGCTTCTTTCTCCGACGCCTCTCAAACGAAAACTTACCAAAGTGTAATGGGATAATGACCATTTTGCTTCATTCTGGAAATGTGTCCTTGTTCACCAGATGACATCACTCCCAAGATGCAATGTTGATTTGACAGCATGTTAATACAATCAAGTTGAGTTGGTCTGCAGTGAAAATCATTGGGCATTCATGGCAGCCATGTTGGAGTGGGAGCATCTCTACTTTATCCTTTAGGCATCATCCTGCCACTCTTTCCACCATGGTATATGAATTATCTTGTGAGCTGTTCCATTGTGAAAGTCCTTTTGAGCCTGTAATCCCTAAATTCTATCCCGCAACCAACCTCCCACCAAACGTGTAACTGCTCAGGCCCGTGACTCAGCTATTCCCCCATGTCACTGATGAAAGTCTAGATCCCCAATGCCCATGTGATCTCCACCAACATCAGCTCCACCCATTTACTTACCTGGTCTCTGACCTCAAGCCCCGTGATTCCTGGCTACTTGTTATCACCCCAACCAACTCACCCACCGCTCCAAGCACTTGCCTCCTCTCCACCAAGCCCCAATCCCTCCACCTGACGTCAACCATACGGTGGTGATTTCTACCACAGCCCTGTCCCACACTCTTGAACCTTACCTAAACCTCAATCAGCCCAGTTCTGCCACCTCAATATTTTTGGCATTCCCTCCCACAATCCTGATCTTTCAAGCAAACCTCCATCCCAGATTTACCCTGCTCACTGACCCAACATCGGTTTAAGCTCTCAGCCTAGGGCTAGGGAAGGATCTCCCAGTCTCCAAACCTGAATTCTGATCTGTGGCATAGTAAAGCTGCCACTTTGGTGCTGCAGTGAAGTGAAAAAATAAATGGACCTTGAACAATTAGCAAATAACCAGCATGATAGTATGTAAACATCCTCATCAGATGTTACTATAATTGCCATGGCTGGAAATGCAGTTGCTTTGGCTCAGAGGTGTGATCACAGATCACTCACCCACCTATAACAATAATAAGTATTTTAAAGTAGTGGCCTGTCAAAAGTGGTTAGATTTAAATTCCTACTTATGCCTCTGGTTGTGCTAAACATTTTGACAGAGTATATGTATGTTGTTTGTGTAGAAATAGCAGGAGCTCTGACGGAGATCTTTAAGATGTCATTAGAAACGGGGATTGTGCCGGAGGATTGGCGTATTGCTCATGTGGTTCCATTGTTTAAAAAGGGGTCTAGAAGTAAGCCTAGCAATTATAGACCTGTCAGTTTGACAACAGTGGTGGGTAAGTTAATGGAAAGTATTCTTAGAGATAGTATTAATAATTATCTGGATAGACAGGATCTGATTAGGAGTAGCCAGCACGGATTTGTGCGTGGAAGGTCAAGTTTGACAAACCTTATTGAATTTTTTGAAGAAGTTACGAGGAATGTTGACGAGGGTAAGGCAGTGGATGTAGTCTATATGGACTTCAGCAAAGCCTTTGACAAAGTTCCACATGGAAGATTAGTTAAGAAGGTTCAGTCGTTAGGTATTAATGCTGGAGTAATAAAACGGATTCAACAGTGGCTAGTTGGGAGAGGCCTGAGAGTAGTGGTGGATAATTGTTTATCGGGATGGAGGCCCAATGTTGTTTGTAATATACATAAATGATCTGGATGATGGGGTGATAAATTGGATTAGTAAGTATGCTGATGATACTACGGTAGGAGGTGTTGTGGATAATGACTTGGGTTTTCAAAGCTTGCAGGGAGATTTATGCCGGTTAGAAGAATGGGCTGAACATTGGCAGATGGAATTTAATGCTGAGAAGTGTGAGGTTCTACATTTTGGCAGGAATAATCCAAATAGAACATACAGGGTAAATGGTAGGGCATTGAGGAATGCAGAGGAACAGAGAGATCTAGGAATAACAGTGCATAGTTCCCTGAAGGTGGAATCTTATGTAGATAGGGTGGTGAAGAAGGCTTTTGGAACGCTGGCCTTTATAAATCAAAGCATTGAGTACAGAAGTTGGAGTGTAATGTTAAAATTGTACAAGGCATTGGTAAGGCCAAATTTAGAATATTGTGTGCAGTTCTGGTCACCGAATTATAGGAAAGATATCAATAAATTAGAGAGAGTGCAGAGACGATTTACTAGGATGTTACCTGGGTTTCAGCACTTAAGTTACAGAGAAAGTTTGAACAAGTTAGGTCTCTATTCATTGGAGTGTAGGAGGTTGAGGGGGGATTTGATCGAGGTATTTAAAATTTTGAGAGGGATAGATAGAGTTGATGTGAATAGGCTGTTTCCATTGAGAGTAGGGGAGATTCAAACGAGAGGACATGATTTGAGAGTTAGGGGGCAAAAGTTTAAGGGAAACACGAGGGGGTATTTCTTTACTCAGAGAGTGATAGCTGTGTGGAACGAGCTTCCTGTAGAAGTAGTAGAGGCTAGTTCAGTTGTGTCATTTAAGGTAAAATTGGATAGTTATATGGACAGGAAAGGAGTGGAGGGTTATGTGCTGGTGGGACTAGGTGAGGTTAAGAGTTCGGCATGGACTAGGAGGGCTGAGATGGCCTGTTTCCGTGCTGTAATTGTTATATGGTTTCAACAAATTTGTTGTGAATACAATGGAATTTCTGAAGAGGTGCATAATACACAGACACTACGACATATACTGTATATATTTAATGACAGAGGAAGAATTTCTACCTCCAGCTCTTTGTTAATGAGTATCCTGGAGTAGTAATGGAGTTTGACTATTCGGTTTGTTCAAGAACATAAATCTCATTAAGACCAAATTACAAACCACTCCCACTTGCAGATAGCTATAGTTTTAACAAGTCAGTAGAAGAGTAGTAGAAATTACTTGCATTACCAGATTATGTGTCTTTGCTGAAATGATCTTGACGGCTTCGGGATCCCAGATGACCAAATCAGCATCGGAACCAACAGCAATTCGTCCCTTTCTGGGGTAGAGATTGAAGATCTTTGCAGCATTTGTGCTTGTAACTGCTACAAATTCATTCTCGTTCATCTTTCCTGTTGTCTACAATGTATAAATTGGAGAAAGCTATAGTTTACATGAGAATACGCACACAGAGCCAACGGCTAGCTGTTATGTTGTGCTTTGCTTATATATTCTGTTATCTCTCCTTCATTCTAATTTGGTTCTTTGCCTCAGCACCTTATTTGCCGATTTATAGTCCATAATAGTTCTCGAGAGGCATTAAGGGATTCTTCACCACGTTATAAGAGCTATATGAACATAATTTATCATGAAAGCGGATTCAAGTTATCCTGATACTTATGAAAAACCTTGGCACTTCCAGGTGCCTAATTTACATCTGAGGAACGGTCAATTTGTAGTCATTGGACTCTGTCAGTTACTTAAGAAGTTAAGTAATAGGAAAAGGTGTAGGTCTTCTGTTTCAAGTCTGCTCTGATACTTCAAAACTTAATTTCCTCAAAATCCAGAAATGATGAAGTCTCCTCAGTGAGTGAGCTCCACAGGCCCACAAGTTAAATTCTGAAGGTCCGTTAGCCTGACCTTTGGAATTTAAAGACGAAGTGAAAAATTTCTCTCGACTTCACTCTTTATTCTGAAACTATACTGAGAACTGTTTGATGGGGCCTTTTGAGAACTTTGTATATAGGAGGCAAGCGCACACTCAGATGGCCTTGATGCAAGGGAACATAGTGATGGGGCACGAGCCAACGTTCGACAGCATTTTGCCAATTAAAGCAGCCATTAATCGGTGACTGGAGCGTTGAGGAAGATTGAGACATTGAGGCGAGTGTGGCAGGAGAGTGAGAGTTCAGTGTCGACTGCCTGCCTTTTGATCACTGCCAGAGAAGGAGTCTGTGAGCGGCCTATCGCTGTGTGGCTCACTGCGGCCTCCGTGTTCATGTTGTGCCCTCTCTTTTGATGATGCTGGGATGTTGGAGGATATTACCTTGGTTCCATGTTTATGGATTGGACTACAGGCAGTCCCTGGGTTACGTACGAGTTCCATTCCTGAGTCCGTCTGAGTCCGGATTTGTACGGAAGTCGGAACAAGTACATCTGATATTATTTAGCGTCAGTTCGTCAAATGTTTGTCTTAGTATATAGTATATATTTTACCTTTCTATGCATATAAAACACTTAAGAAACTATGTATTCCAATAATTAAGCCACTGCATTGCTTAGTAATAATTGCAGCTTTAATCAGGGCAACGTCTTTCACATGCTCCATTATTCTCACTTTATCCGTTATCCTTTAAAATTGTTCCGATCGTTGACCGACTGTAGCCTAATGCTTTTCCAATGACTGATGGTGTTTCACCTCTTTCCAAACGCTTTATTATTTCCACTTGATTTTCAATCGCGATTGCTTCTCGTCAATGGAACAGAAACACTGCAGGTGGCGGCTCCCGAGGTCCGCTGGGTCCTAAGGACCACCGCACTGAGACAGGTTAAATGGGATAAGTGGGGGCTGTGCTGGGTTTGGGTATTTGATCCTCCACAATATTCTGTGTGGGAATTTAAACTGGAGGTGGCAGTTTTTTGTTACGAGGTTGAGTTGCGAGCTCGACATCAACCCAGTACGGGAACGGTCTATTACCAGATCGAACTTGGGAACCTCCGTTCTCCAGCCCGGTGCTGATCTCACTGCGCCACCAGCCAACCGGAATGGGGGGGGGGGTCAGGGGGAGCATTACTAAGAAAAATTTAAGCCAAATACAAAGTTAAACACTCAACACAGTGTCAACGGCAACCACTTAAAATGGCGGACAGCGTTCTCCTTCCTCGATTCCTAAGTACGAGTTGTCCGTAAGTCCGACATTCGTAACTCAGGGACTACCTGTATTGCTTTATGGACTGTGGACTTTTTCAGACTTATAGTTTTTCGCCCGTTCCTTTTCTGTTTTGTTGTGCGAGGGGAGGGGATTTGGGGGTTAATGTTCTTTTTGCGTTGTTAGTTTTTTACATGGAGGGAGGGGTTGTTTGAGGGTCAATGTTCTTGTTGCGTTTTGTGCGGGGGAGGGGATTGGGGTCGATGTTCTTGTTCCGTTTTGAGTAGGGGAGTGGGGGGAGGGGTCAATGTTCTTGTTGCGTTTTGTGTGGAAGGAGGAGTGTTTGGGGTCGATGTTCTTGTTCCGTTTTGAGTAGGGGATTCGGGGGTTTGGGGGGGTTGATGTTCTTGTTTCATTTTGTGTAGCAGGAGGGGGTTTTTGGGGTCGATATTCTTGTTCTGTTTTGAGTAGGGGATTGGGGTTTTGGGGGGGGTCAATATTCTTGTTTCATTTTGTGTGGGAGGAGGTGGGGGGTTTGGGTGTTGATGTTTGGGGTGCCGTACTTTTTTGTGTGGTGGGGGGAGGTGGGATTGATGTCTCTCTTTGAAAATGACTTTTGTATTCCTTCTTTGTTTTCTGGCTATCTGGAGAAGATGAATCTTAACAGTTGTATATGGATACATACTGTGATAATAAATGGCCCTTTGAAGTTTGAGAAATCTGACATTGGAATCTTTCAAAGGCTCAGATAAGTCAAAGGGTTATTAAAAATTCTCTGACTCTTATGAATCTACTTCAGTTCCACAAGGTAATCAATCTCCCCTGCCACAAATCATCCTACTCCAGTAAAATCTTCAGGATTCCTCAGTGATTCTGACTTTAGATCTCAAATTCCATGGGCTTCACATTCAAAGAAAGAAGTTTGTTCCAGGATCTTTCCTGACACCAAGATAAACAGAGAGCATAAGTGTTCAATATGCTTGTGACAGCTCACCATTCACTACCAGTCAACAAAGGTCAAGTCTAAATGGGAAAGAGACAGAGAGCTGTAAACAGAGTTAACTTCTCTTTGATGACATGAGCTTTTTTAGGAATTTTGGCACCCAACTATGATCTTTCTATACTATACTACTCGATGCTAAACTGCAAACATTCAAGGAACATGCATCGAATATACTCAATAGTACGATTTCTACTGCAGCTTATTTTACGAAGTTTACATACCACAGCCTTATCCCAAATAATAGTCATCCTCTCTTCAATGCCATTAACTCCTTCAGGGATCAGTCGGAAGTCATCCTTTCCGATGGCTTTCTGTGCAGTGGTGAAAGCGCAGTGCGCACTGCCAGTAACCTGCAAATCGCCACTGCGGTCAGAAACAAATTAAAAGGTAGATTACTATGTGTTAGACTTGAATAGTGACCATCTCACCAACACAATTCCAAAATTCCAAGGGGACAGAGCAATTTCAGCATCTGCGGTCTCTTGTTTCAAGGGAACATGCTTTCTTTGTATAATTCAACTTAGAAACAATAGGATTACAACTTTGCTAAGACCAATGCACTGTACTTAGTTGGTTGCTGCTCTAACCACTTAACCAATAAATGTATGGATCTATTATATGGTCTGGTTTTGCCTTATTCTGTACATTTCTAGTTCACAGAAGATCTCCATTTTTCTTCCATTACATGACCTGCATTCTGAAAATAAACAAGAAGGTTTTAGTGAATGGTGAGTCAACATACCAGGAGAGGAGTGAGTTTAAGTAATCAGGCGTGGTTGTGTCAGTGCTGAGTGGTGGGGAGGTGACAAAGGCTGCAGCTTTGGCCCAGTTCTTACTCCAGTAATGGGACCCATCAGTTCCCAGACTTGCGGTGACAGGCTCTCCATACACAACTGCACCTGCTCAACCACACAAAGAAATTATCAGTACTCTGCTCAACTTGAAATGCATTTGAAGTTTTCTGTTTTACTTATTATTGGGACACTCTGCACCATTAAATAAATGGAATACAGGTCATTTCCAGTTTTAGAACGTCTGACTTGCATACAGCCGTACATACGGATGCACACTTGGGAGACCATCGCTACGGTTTTGTCAACTGCTGCAGGCTGCAAGCACCTTCTCCCCCCTGGGAAATTGGCTCACAGCTACAGCTCCAACTTGAGTTACAAATAGTTTACAGCACGTAATCTGGGGAGGACCTTTTAAATAGTATAACAGCTCCCAGCAAATTACGGACAAATCCCCAGACACCAGAATTGATCCCCCAACCTATCAATTTGGTGTATCTTTACTCATTCTTGTAAGCACAAGTGTACATGATAAATAAAATGAGGGCAATTGTCTAAATAACTGTTGCCGATGCAAGAGTTTTCTGGCTGTGGAGAACAGTTATTTGGCAGTACACCTGCAATTTCTATGCAGATTCCCAATGGCAAAGCAAACTTGATAAACTATCCCTGTATATTCATTTCCTGAAAAGCAAATCACTTCATGTCATCTATCACTGTTAATCTCCAGCACAGGTTCAGTTGTTTTCAAAATGTTGCTATGTTTTTTTTTTATCTTGAATTTGAAAAGACAACCTAAAATTTCAGTTTGACCTAGAGACTAAACAAAGATGTAACAGATGAGAAAATTCTGACAAGAGTAGTAACTAGCGGGCAGAGGAATGTCTATGAATTTTAAACATGTGAACGCTCCCTGGGTTATGAGAACCCTGATTTAAGGCAACCCCTACATACAAACAAGCTCCCATAAATATTATTGAATTTAAATGAGAACAGGTTTTTAGGAAATGACGTCCTGACACGTAACCTCCCTGCAGTAATCAGACACAATTGTCTCCTAAGAGCACAGGGTACCAGCTTCACCATGAGCTGTTTTGGAAATCAACAAGTAACAACTTCTTTTGATACTTGTGCAATGATGTTCTTTAACAATTTCAGTGATAGTTTAAAACTGACAAAGCCAACCAATGAACACAGGATATACTGATTGTGCACAACTCTAACTAGGCAGTGGATGACGATATATAAATGTTTACATTAACTGACCCCAATCAGCACCATTTATGACAATAGCATGGAGGTACAGTTATCCTATTGAGTGATTTTATGCATTTTCTGACATGTACAAAATTGATTTTTGGTTATCTGTAAAGACAGGACCCATTTGTAGCCCAGGGACTTCCAGAGGACAGTTCATGAAGACCTGCTGAGGACATTGTGCAAAAGTTAAAGCTCATGAAAAAGCAAGGATGTGATGTTGAGACTTTATAAAGCACCGGTAAGACCTCACTTGGGAGTATGTGAGCAGTTTTGGGCCCCTTAGTTTAGAAAAGATGTCCTGGCACAGAGAAGGGTTGAAAGAAGGATCAAGAAAACGATTCTGGGGTTAAACAGCTTGTCATGTGAAGACAGTTTGATGGCTCTGGGCTGGAGTTCACTAGAATTCAGAAGAATGAGGAGTGACCTCATTGAAACCTATCAAACGGTGAAAGGCCTTGATAGAGTGAATGTGGAGAGGATGTTTCCTATAGTGGGAGAGTCTGAGACCAGAGGAGACAGCCTCAGAATAGAAGGGTATTCTTTTAAAACAGAGATGAGGAGGAATTTCTTTAGCCAGAGAGTGACAAATCTGTGGAGTTCTTTGCCACTGGCAGCTATGGAGGCCAAGTATTTATGTATATTTAAGGCAGAGGTTGATAAGATTCCTGACTGGTCAGGGCATGAAGGGATACAGAGAGAAGGCAGGAGATTGGTGCTGAGGGAGAAAATGAATCAGCCATGATGAAATGGCAGCACAGACTCAATGGGCCAAATGGCCTAACTCTGCTCCTACATCCTATGGTCTCGTGAAACTGAAGATAAATTATTGACCTGATTTAAAAAAAAAATCAGCTTAATGCCATAGCATAATTGGCAAGAGTTAATTAGCTAAAGGGCCATTTGGCTACCAGATTTCCATTTGCACTGAAACTGTAACGTTCACTATATTTATGAAGAACTTGAATCAATGGGAGAGACACACAAGATCAAGGCCACAAATGGCACAAGGATAACTGGGTAGCTTACACGATGATGTTATAACTGGGCAAGGATCTGCCACATGGAATTCAATGCAGCAAAGTATGAAGACATGCATTTTGGATCTAAAAACCAAATAATAAAATTTACTTTCTATATATTGGAACTGTAAACAACAGAGAGGCCTATGAGTCCATGTACGTTCACCAATAAAATATCATACGATAGTTTGAGAAAAATACCATTAATCAATTCTTCCTGGCTAGTGCTGTAAAGACCAAAGACTTTCATAAATAGAGATAATTCCAAACTTACACCAGGCTCTTAGCTCTATAAGCACTTTGCTTTCATTCTCCTCAATTTATCTCCTTCTGTAGGGAAAGAGAGCCTCAGAGTAAAAGGCACAGGGTCTGACTCTGTTGGCTTTGTGAGATAGGAGGGTAACTCTTCACTCGGAGGATGTGACTGTAGGCCCAGGGCAGTTGTGGAATGGGACCTGAAATGATTAGGGCTACCTTGTGTATGATCCAGATTACCTGAAGGGACCAGTCTGCTTAAGAGCAGAAAGCAAAATGCCTACATTCAGATCTGTTGTATCTTGTGTCAAACCCGGCTGGTTACCTTTCTTCCGAGCGTGTGCAATCACATCAGCCGCACTCTTGCTCATTACTTTGGTGATGTACAAGGGGCAGTTGGCTTGGCTCGCAATTGTGATTGCACGATACACCGCCTCTGCTTCAACCTAGAAGAAACATTTTAATCATGTTTAGTGACCAAACATTTTATTTCACATAACCCTCTAGTTACCCTCTGATAAAAAAACCAAACATCTCTGCCTATCTTCAAATCATATCTTTTTCACAAAAGCATAAAAGGCTATTTTCTATACTGATGCAACTTGAATGACAGGGATATTCATTTAACATCTGTAAACTGGTTATTACACAACTATTAAGTTTATAACACTAATAATTAGATTCCAAACCCAGCATGATCTTTATCTACTAACCTGAATTGTGTGCTACAATGATCACAAAACTATCTCACATAGCAACATCAATCTGACAAACCTGGGGTTCCATGAATGCATAGTTTGAGATAGAAATCCCATGGCTGCTGTCAGTAATTTAATACTCCCCCAGAATCTGCAATAATATGAGCCTCCTCCAGTATAATCTAACAAATCGGTGAAGTGGAGAAAAATTGAGCATTTACAAAATGATCTTGTAAGATATCGTGTGATGTTGCACGAAGTTTAATGATGGACTATGTTATACGTAACCATAACAAAGCCTCTAATCAATAAATCTAATAGTATATCTATAGATTCTTTGTTCCTACGTTCCTACTTTGTAAGAAACATTCGCCATCTAGTGTCAACTCAGGGTAATGCAGCAATTGAAAGTATTCCGCAGTTTTTCAGATCAGAGAAACGCTGCCAAGGCAGAGGGCGGCCATTTCCATGATGTGAATAGCTCAGAAATAAACATATAAGATGACTCACCAGGAACCCAGAGAATGTGACAAGGGGTACATTATTTAAAGTAAGAATAGCTAGCTACTGGAGAGAGTACAATGATATGCTGTCAGAAAGTGGTGTGATATCAACGTTAAGTGCGGCTTTGCTTGGAACATTAATTTGCTGCTGAGGACAGTCCTGCAGACTGCTGCGGGAGGAGTCTGTATGGAGACGCTGGATTTTGGACTGTCAATGACCATATGTCCAAATTATACAGAAAACTCGATGCAGCTCGGCACTCTGCAGAGTGAGAGAGTGAGTGGAAAAGCTTGTGAGGTACCTTCTATTCATCCAAAGATTCAGGATCACAATTAGGTTAGGTATCACTGACAAACGTCGTGAACTTTGTGGCAGCCGTACAGAGCAAATCCTAAACTTACTTTGACAATAAAAATAGTGGCAAAACAAAACACTCTTGATGATCTAAATCTGAAAAAAAACACATAACGTTGGGAAAAAATACAGCTCAGACAGTGTATGTGGTGAAAGACATTGAGTTAATGCTTCAGGAATAACGCAAGTTTTAAATTGTAGAGAACATTGGGATAAAGCAGAGAACAAAAATGGAAGGTTTATGTCAGGGTGGATTGCAGGAGAGATCACACATGGAGATGGAACCATGTTTAAAAGGTAAAGGCAAAATCTATGCCTGGGTGAAATGCTAGTAGGAGGAGAAGAATGATAGCTGAAGGAAAGAGTGAGAGAAAAAACTAACGTGGAAATATGAGACACAAGTCTGGTTAAGTTAACCAAAATCATTGAACTCAAGGTTGAGTCTTGAAGGCTTTGAGATTCTAAATTCTTCCTTCTTGGAACAATGGAGGAGATTATGGATAAATTAAGTGTAAACAGGATGTAATAGAACTCAATCACAAACAAGAGAAAATCTGCAGATGCTGGAAATCCAAGTAACATGCACAAATTGGTGGAGGAACTCAGCAGGCTAGGCAGTATCTATGGAAAAGAATAAACAGTTGATGTTTCGGGCTGAGACCCTTTACCAGGACTGAAGAAAAAAGATGAGGAGTCAGAGTAAAAGGGTGCGGGGGACGGAGGGAGAAACACAAGGAGACGGGTGAAACTGGGAAGGAGGGAGTGGTGAAGTAAAGAGCTGGGAAGTTGGTGAAAGAAATGCAGGGCTGAAGAGGGAATCTGCTTGGAGTGGGCAGAAGGCCATGGAAGAAAGAAAAAGGGGAAGAGCACCAAAGGGAGGCTATGGGCATGCAAGGAGATAAGGTGAGAGAGGGAAATGGGAATGGGGAATTGGGGAAATCAGAGAAATCAATGTTCATGCCACCAGGCTGGAGGCTACCCAGAAGGAATATAATGTGTTGCTCCTCCAACCTGAGTGTGGCCACATCGCAACAGTAGAGGAGGCCATGGATTGACATGCCAGAATGAGAAGGTAAAGTGGAATGAAAATGGGTGGCCACTGGGAGATCACTCATTTTCTGGTGGATGCAACGTACGTGCTCTGCAAAGTGGTCTCCTCATCTATGTTGGGTATGATTGATATACAAGAGGCCACACCGTGAGCACAGGACATAATGGAAAACTCCAACAGACTCACAAGTGAAGTGTCGCCTCACCTGGAAGGACTGTTGGGACCCTGAATGGTAGTGAGGGAGGAGGGAGAGGTGAATGGACAAGGGAGTCACATAGGGTGCAATCCCTGAGGAAAGCAGAAAGTGGGGGGGGGGAGGGAAAGATGTGCTTGGTGGTGGCAGAAATTGCAGAGAATTATGTGCTAGATGTGGAGGTTGGTGAGGTGGTAACCTATCCCTAGTGCAGTGGCGGGAGGAGGGGTGAGGGCAGACATGCGCAAAATGGAAGAGATGTGGTGGAGGAAGAGCAGCTCCTTACTTTGAAGGAGGAGGACATCTCCTTAGTTTTGGGATGAAAAACCTAATCCTGAGAGCAGATGTGACGGAGACGGTGGAATTGAGAGAAAAGGGTGGCGTTTTTACAAGTAACAGGGTGGGAAGGGGTATAGTTCAGGTAGCTGCGAGAGTCAGTGAGTTTGTAAAAGACATCAGTGGATAAACTGTCTCCAGAGACAGAGAGATTGAGAGATCGAGAAAGGGGAGGGATGAGTCAAAAATGGACCTGGTGAATTTGAGCGCTGGGTGGGAGCTGGAGGCAAAGTGGATGAAGTCGACGAGCTCTGCATGGGTGCAGGAAGCAGCGCCAATGCATTCCTTTGGCTCCTCCCACTCCCTTCAAACAAAAGGTGTAGCCATGGGTACTGGCATGGGTCAGCTTTGCCTGCCTGTTTGTCAGCCATGTGGAACAGCCTATGTTCCAAGCCTACCCTGGTGTCACTCCCCAACCTCTCCTACACTACACCAGCGACTGCATTGGTGCTGCTTCCTGCACCCATTCTGAGCTAGTCGACTTCGTCAACTTTGTCTCCAACTTCCACCCTGTCCTCACCCCATCCTTCTGCCAGCCCACCAGGGAAAGGGTTCCGCTTGTCCTCACCTACCATCCCACCAGCCTTCACGTCCAGCACATAATTCCCTATAACTTCCGCCATCTCCAACGAGCTCCCACATCTTTCACGCACCCCCCCCCCCCACCACTTTCTGCTTCCACAGGGAATGCTCCCTATGCATCTCCCTTGTCCATTTGTCCCTCCCCACTGATCTCCATCCTGGCTCTTATGCTTGCAAGCTACACCTGCCCCTACACCTCCTCCCTCACTACTATTTCACCTGCAACACTTCACCTGTAAGTCTGTTAGGATTGTCTATTGAATTCGGTGCTCATGGTATATTGGTTATATCTGATGTAGATTAGGAGACCGCTTCAAAGAGCACCTATGCTCTGTCCGCCAGAACAAGTGGGATCTCTCAGTGGCCACCCATTTTAATTCCACTTCCCATTCTCAATCCAGTATGTCAGTCGATGGTCTCCTCTACTGTCACAATGAGGCCACAGTCTGGTTGGAGGTGCATCAGCTTACATTCCATCTGGTAGTCTCCAACCTGATGGCCTGAACATTGATTTCTTGAACTTCCGGTAATGCCTCTCCCCGCCCCCCCTTCTATTCCCCATTCCCATTTCCCTCTCTTACTTTATCTCCTTATCTGCCCAACATCTCCCTCTGGTGCTCCTCCCCCTTTTCTTTCTTCCATGGCCTTCTGTCCTCTTCTATTCGATTCCCCCTTCTCCAGCCCTTTACTTCACCCCTCCCCCTCCCAATTTCACCTATCACATTGTGTTCCTCCCTCCCCTCCCTCCACCCCTTTACTCTGACTTCTCATCTTTATTCTCCAGTCCTGGCCCAAAACGTCGACTGTACTCTTTTCCATAGATGCTGCCTGGCCTGCTGAGTTCCTTCAGCATTTTGAGTGTGGAGAATGGAATTGTCATATTTGGTAACTTCAAAATGTTAAATTAATTCAACAGAAATAGAGCACAGAGATGTGAGTCTTAAAGTTTGTATTTTAAGCGAGGTGCACATGTATCGCAAGAAGACGTCATGACGTGCAATGTGTGTATTTTCAGATATAACTTGCAAAGAATTTTGTAGCCAAAAAAGAATGCTTAATCAAGTAATGTATTTACAAGATTACTCTAAAACTGCTGAAATATAAAATACACAACAGGAACCTCAGGATCAGCCTTGCGGAGGGAATGAAGAAGTTCCCCGGAAGGATTACCCAATCTGGAGTTGGTAGTGTAAGGAGACTACACCATGAGCACCTAGAGTGACAACTTCTTTCTTTCCTCGTCCCGGGACCCAAACATCCAGGTGAAGCAGTGGTTTCCTTGTACTTTCACTTTATTGTACCGCACCTGGTGCTCACAATGTGGGCTCCTCTATAAGGAGCTGACAGTGGCGAACACAGAGAAGATGGCAAAAGCCAAGATACTGCTGTGTTTGGTTCGTTGACACCGAAGAGAGATCTGTCAAACAATCAGGCCTGTCCATGCGAGCGTAGATCTTCTCAAAGCCATTGTGAATTACTACAACCTTCCATAGAAAGCAGCACCAACAAGATTAAACTTCGTCAGGTAGCGCCACATGAACATGAAGGATTTTGACATATAACTAACTGCACTGAAGTGGAGGCCTACAAAACTTTAGCAATCTAATAGATGTGTTGATCTAAACAGGAATGCATGTGAAAGGATTAATGAGCATTTACTGGGGAAAAAATGGATTTAGAATTGGTAAAGTTTGTCTCTGTGCAGTTTAAATCCAGAGCTGAAGAGTTGAGAGCAGATAACATAATTCTGCCCATGCATGTCAATCTAATGCAATGAACAACAATGTAAAATATGGAGATTTTGTGACGCATAGCATGAATGGGAGGAGAAATTCCAAACTTATGAGAGGAATGCCACATATACAAAAGGACTTTTCATCTGACTCGGGAGGAAGGCAGGCTTGCAGTAAGCAGAGGTGTACTTGCGAAGGAACAAGGCCAATACACAATCTCACACCATCTGCCTGCAATTCTCCTGAGACAGCTGAGGGACGGTATGTGAAGCCGAAAACAATCTTGTTGCATCAGGGCAGAGGAAGTATAACAAATGAACAGATCGGAGGCTAAATACCTAACACAAATATTTGCTGCTATGGAAACGGAAAGAAGAACGATACCGTTCCAAGTAAACAGTGATGTATTGTGTAATACAAGATTTGCAAGAAATCATGAAGTGACAAGTGCTAATGATGTACAATAAGAAACAGTGAAATGCAGCGTAAAATGTTCAGTAAAATGTTTAAATTCTAATTTTGATCAGTAAAATATTCAAAGTATTAGCAATAACATTCTGTTTTATTTCTCCCAGATTTACTTCCTTTGGGACTTTTTCAAAGTCATGAGCTGTTCAGCCAACTCAATGACATCATTAGGAAAAGGACTGTCAATAGATCTATGCCACACAGGACTTCCTGCACTTAATAATATAGCCGTCTGTCTTGTTCAACGTTTACACAGGAAAACAACTTTTCCATGAATCCAACAAACATTGTTGAGCAGGGCTGAGAATCCCCCGGAGAGTCACCATTTCTTAACATGAAAAAGCAGAGATACCATCATCTAGTTTACCCTGATGGAAGTTGAGGTAAGATTTAGACTACCAGCTCACCACATTACTTATCCACATGAGACTGAACCTGAATCCTTAGGGAAGGTCTCGTTTTTGCTGCAATTTCAAAGAGATGGTTTAAGTACTTACTATCTGCATTGTAGGTCATATAGAAGCTGATGTATCTAAATTTAATTCATGTTATCACTCTGACAGAATATTGCATCATTTCATATGCTGTATGCATATACATCTGCCTCTATGTGTATCAAAAGGATAGCTATAAATTTACAATTGCAACCAACTAAACAATTGATTTGTGGAATGAAATCAGAAAATGAAGGTTAGGCAGCCTCTGTGGAAAGAGAAATAGGTAATATTTTGTGTCAAAAACTCTTCATCAAAATCCTTTATTTGAAGGGCTCTCAGTTTGAACTCTTCATGTCAGATTTCCAAAATTTTATTTTTTGGCTTGACTTTAAAAACTTCAATTCAATGCCTTAATCCTGTTGAACATGTTCAAAAATCTACTTTTTGATGATACTAACACTTAATCCACATGATTATTGTCATTTCCAGTGTTTTTGTTTTCCTGTTTTGAGTTTTCTCTTCATGCATCCCCTATCAAAGTAACAGGTAATACGCTCTCCATCAATAAATAATATTCCTCAAACTATGTCCTGGCTTCATCTTTCTTCCTGTACTACTCCCTCTCACAGCACACTATCATCCTTAACAGGGGAAAGTCTAAAACAAATTTGTAATCCATCCAAAGCAAATGTGAGCAAAAAAAATCAGAAAGTAAGGTTCAGTTAGTTTTGCTTATTATAACTTACACACTTTCAGTGTTAGCCAGATGTTAATTTGATATCACAGTTTCCTGATTCACACTCTTCTAAATGAAGCAAAACACTGTTTTACCTCTTCTGGTCGACTAAGAACATGTCCCTCTGGTCCCGTAATTCCAAGCTCCAACATTCGTTTTTGTTCCTAAAGACAGATGGATTCATTAAAATACAAAGAGCCGTGTTTTGGCACTGTTTTAAAAAGTTTATAATCACATCACACCTTGGATCATCAGCTTCAGCTTCCCATTATCCCGGAATAAATCATCTTATAGTGACTAATAAACTAACAGGATAACATTGTTTCACTGATTATATCTTCATTTCATTTTTAGATATTCCATTTTTCTACTCTGTTCAAGAACTATGCCAATGCATCTTGCTTAGGGTTACATCATGTAGTGACTGGTATGGAATGGCAGTGTAGCAGTTATCACAACGTTCTACAGCACCGGCTGTAAGCTATGGGTTCGAATCCCGCCACTGTCTGTATTTGTACTTTCTTCCTGTGACCATGTGAGTTTCCGCTGCTGCTCCAGTTTCCTCCCACATTCTAAAGATGTGTGGATTATGGTCAGTGAGTTAGGGCATGTTAAGAGTGGACACACTTACTGGCTGCCCAGCACAATCCTCGTCGATTTGATTTGATACATACGACGCATTTCACTGTAAGTTTCAATGTGCATGTGAAAAATAAAGATAATTTTGTTCTTAATCTGACATAAAGCCACTTTGATCCTTTCCAGTACATATTGTGAAAACAAGCCATGAGAAAATGTGGTTTGGTTGTTGCATGATAATGTATATTTGGAGCAGAGGAAGTGGGAAGAGGGATCGTGTAAAAGAATTTAAGACAAAATTATATTAAAGTTCAAAGTAAATTTATTATCAAATTACATCCCGTGTCACCATATACAGTCGGCCTTCCTTATCTGCAAATTCCGCATGCGCGAATTCAACCAAACGCGAATTGAGAAAACCTGGAAGTGCTCTTCCAGCACTTATTGTTCGAGCATGTACAGACTTTTTTTTTCTTGTCATTATTCCCTAAACTATGCAGTATAACAACTATTTTACATTGCATTTACGTTGTATTAGGTATTATAAGTAATCTAGAGATGATTTAAAGTATACGGGAGGATGTGCGTGGGTTATCGTGGATTGGGATCGAAAAAACTCGGAAGTTCTCTTACTAAGTAAGCCGGAACAGGTACATCTGGTATTATTTAGCGTCAGTTAGTCAAACATTTGTCTTAGTATATAGTATATATTTTACCCTTCTATGCATATAAAACACTTAAGAATGTATGTTTCAGTGCCGGGTTCAGGAATGGAATTTCCCGAGTTCAATCTTGTGACAGGCCGCTGCTGAGCGTGCTCTCCACCGTGCCGGGTTGAGGTGGAGGATCAAAAACCCAAAATCCCAAAGCCCAATAATTAAACCACTGTGTTGCTTAGTAATAATTGTAGTTTCCATCGGGGCCGAGCCTCGCTCACTTTATCCTTTAAAATTGTTCTGATCATTGACCAAGGTAGCCTAACGCTTTTCCAATGACCAATGGTGTTTCACCTCTTTCCGATCGCTTTATTATCTCCACTTTATTTTCAATCATGTTCGTGATTATTTTCGGGAACAGAAACACTACAGATTCAGAGTTCTACCGCCGGATCCTAATGTCCACCGCACTGAGACAGGTTAAATAAGGTCTGGTGTTCCGCTGGGTCCCAAGGTCCACCGCATAGAGACAGGTTGAATAAGGGAACCAATCCCCCGCGGATAAGGAGGGCCTTGTACAACCCTGAGATTCATTTTCTTGTGGGCATACTTATTAAATCCAAGAAAATACACTATACAATAGTGCATTTTGAAATAACCTTTATTTCTGTGAGTTATGAAGACTATGTGTGTCTGCCAGATTATCTAATCCTAATTTTACCTCCTGAATGATGTCTCCATTCTCAGCATGCACTTGCGCTACAGCACCCAGGTCTCGGATGATGCTGAAGATTTCATATATCTGCCAGGGTAAAGGACATGTAATTAGTCTTTGTGCTTCAGGAAATATGATTAGAAGTAGAAACTAATTGTTACAATAGTAATAGTTGGAGTAACGGTATCTCTCAGTGTTACCTGTGCATCACTACACTGGTACTTGTCCTTGTATGCCATGAACACAAGGAAAGAGTTCACACCTAATTGAACAAGAGAATAAAAATATTAAAACATCATGCCCTTTGCTGCAAGATCGAACTTGCTTATTTCTCTTCTGCAACTCTGAGTGAACTTCAGACTGACATTTCCACATTAAACATTTTAACAGCAGTGCTTCAGGTACGTGCTTTGGCTTACTTTTACCCAGAAAATGCACACAGTCTACAAAAGCAAGTATTGGGTTTCATCAAAATGTATTAACAAAAAACTTTACAGAAGCAATTTCCCCCAAAGAAATGACATGCTCTCAAACACAAGGCAATGAAAAACCTTGTCCAAGATAGTTTATAAATTAACACTTTAAAATAGTGCAAAACAATTTATGAATAATTACAGATTCTGCCTCAGGTTTCCGTTTCTCATTGGAAAGGTACGACAGTGATACACCAGTTGTTGTTCCCTGTCACATCTTGTGGCACACTTTGCCATGTCTTTAGGATTTGATTAGTTATTTTTTACAAGGCTGTTTCTAGCTCAGTACTCAAACCAGCACGGGTGGAAAGCTTGCAAGGACCCAGCCAGATCTGAAATCAGGACCGCTTGCCTCAAAGTCTGGTGCAGATGCCACTACACCACTGGCCGGCTAGTGATGCACTTGACCTGGTGACAATAGCTTGCTTTGTTTGATAATCCTGTCTGCTATTGGCACCAAGCATCAAGCATCTGCTGTATATCCACCTCTTATAGTTCCGAAAATATTAAAGAAACAGCTCTAACTTCTGTTCCATATAGCAGTAATTATGTTTAGAAATGTCATAAATCCACTTTCCATAACTTAAATACTTTCAATATAATAGAAAAATGGCACTGTGAACTATTAAATCCCAAAACATGTCAAAATGTAAGTAAGGGGTACAACCATCCCAAATGATGCCTATAAATGTAAAATTGGGTCAGTCCTTGTCTGAGTGGAGTGGAAAACATGGTAACTTCTTTCCCATACACTTTTATCACTACAGACATTAGTTTCAGGATAAACAGTTACAATATACACAACTGTCATCACAATAGTTAGAATTTCCCACTGTTAATTCCATTTACCATGAAAACAGTGAATGCTTGCACATAATGGCAGGTTTGCCCTCCTCAGATTGCGAACAGTGAGTCACTTCTCCTTGGAAGTCTAGTTAGAAATTATATACCAAAATCACCTTTTGGAGAAACAGATTGGTCTTCATCCTAGAAGACATTTAAAATACAAAGATCTACCTTTGTCTTTGACCAAAGTTTCCATTTCTTCACGCAGACCTTCATGCCAACGTGTGATATCAACATG
Source organism: Hypanus sabinus (assembly GCF_030144855.1). Lineage (NCBI taxonomy): Eukaryota > Metazoa > Chordata > Chondrichthyes > Myliobatiformes > Dasyatidae > Hypanus > Hypanus sabinus. The sequence continues at coordinate 45,314,256 of NC_082727.1, forward strand.
TAAAGAGTAGTCACAGCATGACTTGCTGTCAGCCCAGTCTCTCCACTGTTCGTAGGCGGAAATAAGACTTGACCCAGGTTCAGGTTCAGAAAGGACATGATCCACTAGGACATAAAATGAAAATAAATTATTTATGCAGTTTTCAAATGTATCCACTTGTTTCATCTGACAAGTTTGTTTTCATATTTGCAATGCTTCCTCATTTTTTCTTTTCCTGTGAAGCTATGCATCCCAATATAAGAACACGGAGACCTGGGTTTGTCCATTCCAGGAGGAAATCTACAGTTACGTTTATCTTTTTCAAGTCAGCAATATTTTTCGGTAAGAGTTAATTAAAATTGGGTTAAGACATTTCTGTGAATTTCACCATTAGAATGCAGGTGCACATTTTGTTAAAAAGGGGCCTACACCTTCAACAGCAGGTACTCAACTTCCAACAATGCTAGCTGCTAGAACAAGATTGTTTATGTGATAGTATATCTACCTTGCCCAATTGGTACTAATTAATATTAATGTTGTTTTTGTTTGGGATTAGAAATGAATGTCTGAGCAAGTCAATTCATGGGTATTCAAGAAGATCTATTTATAGCCAGGGAGTAGCACATTACTTCACCATAACTGAGCCATTCCATCCTAACAGCTTACATACATAAACATTTGTCTTCACTGGGTATTTTAAAAAAAACTTTTTGTATCACTTGATTGCTATCAGTGAATTGAATTATATGGGCATTACAGTGAATTTTTAAACTAGCACGAGCTTAAATCAGTTTATTCATATTAATTCTTGACTGATCAATAAAATTTTTCAAATGAGGGGAAATTTAATTCTAGATCTAATGATAGAACATTCAAATCAGTAAAAGAAGGCATGCAGGTCATACTTATCATTGTGGTTCCTCCGGCCAGTGCTGCTTTGGTTCCTTGGTAGAAGTCATCAGCACTGCTCATGCCCATGCATGGCATCTGTAGGTGAGTGTGGACATCTATTCCTCCAGGTATGACCATCAGTCCATTGGCTTCAATGATCTTAACACCTCCAGGAACAATGAGGTTGTCACCAAGTTGTCTGAGAAGACATTATAGGATATGTTGCAGTGTTGTTCAGCAATTTGAGAAGAAGTCACAAAGAATCATGCATTCAGCATTGATATTACTAAACATACTTGGTTTCCAACAGCAGGTCTGCATATTTTATATCCTTTCAATTAATTGGCAAAATTTTTACTCCTGTAGTGTAATTTTTTTGGTTACTAATTCTTCTCTTTCCTTTTGGTCTTTTCAATATCCTTTAGTTTCCTAAACTTTTGTCATTTTTTTCTTAAAACTTTTGTGTTGAAAGTGGTGACAATTTGTAGGAATTTTTGCATTCACACATGAAAAATTCCTCAAAACTTTTTCTATTTGTCATTGTCACAGTGGAAGTGGACTGTGACTTTATAAATTGGGGAACTGAAAATAGAAACCAGCCAAGTGAATACCTAGTAACAAAATAAATAATTTATCCTTTATGCAACATGCCAAAGTCAAAAGATAATGGGCAATTGTTCATTATTAATCCAAGAACTATTTTTATTAAAGATGGTTATAGTCATAGCATTGTATAACATTTGGCCCACTGTGTTTGTGCCGATCATCATACCTATCCGTATTAATCCCATCTTCCTACACTAATTCCATATCCCTCTATGCCTTACTCATTCAGGCCCCCTTCCAGATGTCTCTTTTCTCCATCATCCTGACCTTAACTATCTTCTGTGTTTGTTGATATTGGACAGCATGCATTTGTCGTAAATTCTGCTGCACTTCAACAAATGTTTGGCAACGAAGTGGGAATCAGTAGGTTTTGCAAATGCAGGTTATGACATTTAGATATTGGATGTGCTGTCTGGATTTCAAGTGGCTTTACTTGACTTCATTATTACTTTAATTCCTGTGTAAATAAATGTAAAATGGATGACTTAACAGTTGCATTAATAACAATTGATGCAAATTTAGAAACCTTAAATTATACTTCGCTCATCATTGTGGAAACATTCTCATTATCTAAGTACAAAAAAAGTTGTAGAATCATCAGGCAGCACATCTAACTATGTAAGACTATGTTCAGCTGTGGCTTAAGGGAACAAAGTCTTGTCAGGAAAAGCATGTAGGTCCTGGACATTATTTATCCTTCTTGGATTATGAAAAGCTTTAATGGAAACTGTGACTCTAATCCAGTACCAAAAGCCATCACTCCTAGCTGCAAGCCTTTTAATTTCAAGTGCTGTAAAAGGTCTGTCAAATATTTGGAAATAAACAAAAGCAAACTAAGTATGGAGCATCATGGATATGACTATTTAGAATAAATCTCTGATGATCTGGTGACCTCAGAGTCTTGCTGGTGCTGGACTAGCAGTTTTTCCAGAATTACTCCTGTTAGTAACCAAACTTATTTTTATTTCACTTTCATTTCATGATGCACAGTAGTAGGATAACTGTCCCAGTAAATCCCTAAGAATTTACAGGGAAAGGAAAATAGAATTCTATGAATTTCAGCTTGTATGTTTCAGATGGTCAAGAGAAAATGGAGCACCCAAGCACTCCCAGACCAAAGTAAACCTGATCCCAATGGATCCTGGTTCCAGCCACACTCGCTCACCCACAGTCAAGATCCTGACCGCACTCCTGAGACCCAGTTTTGGCTCCATATCCTGCTAGTACTCCAGACCTCAGGTACATAATCGGGAATAATTAGTGAGCTGAATGCTGAAACATTAGGATTTCCAAATAATCTCATGGCTACTACCATTGGGCAAGAGGCAGGGGAGACTAGGAACAGTCATTATCCTATCAGGCTCCTGAACCAGCATGGATAACTTCACTCACCTCAACGCTATACTAACTTCACAACCTACAGACTCACTTTCAAGGACTCTACAACTCAGTATTATTTATTTACTTTTTAAAATTATTTGCACGATTTGGCTCCTTTTGCACATTTCCAGTCTTTGTTATTTATAGTTTGTCATAAATTCTATTGTGTTTATTTTCCTATAAATACATGAAAGAAAATGAATCTTAGTATAGTACATACTGACGTCTACATATTTTGATAATAAATTTACTTTAAAGTTTGATTATTGGAGATTTATTGCAGAACCCATTCCTGCAAACAATTAATGAAACAAGATGCTTCAAGAAAACTGCCTTCGACTTTTGTGAACTGTAAATAACAAAACACTCACACTGCAATCTCAGATAGCAGGGAACCAGAAATTTCTCTAATACAGAAGCTGCAGGCCAGATCTAAATTTATACACAAGGGCACATTGTGCATCGCTGGAATCCAGTTCAGCAATTCCTGGCATAAACAAGCCCAGTGCCAAACACAAACAATGTGGGAAATGACAACATTGTCGAAATCAAGGCACCAACAGGCTAATCAACCTCTCATTCAAGTTAAAGCTAATGTAGACAAAGCCTTCAGCACTTTGAGCTTTATTTTCATCAGGCTTCAAGAGGAGGATCCTTATTCTTTAAGCACACAACTAAATTGAACTATTGTAATTCTAAGCTATAGTGAGGTTGTTTTGTGGAGCACCAATAAAGAGACTACTTGGTGAAGAGTAGAAAGGACATTTGTGGATATTATAGGAGGCCGTGCCAGAATTGAGTTGACTGAATAAATCAAGCGACACAAATCTGGTGATGCCAGTCACTGGTGTTTTAGCTTCTCTAAGTATTTTTTAATCATTTGAAATCTTTTTTCAGTCACCTGTAGCTGATTCGTGTAACAATGTTGGAAAAGTGGTTGAGAGTTCTGAGGAAATCCCTGGTCTCCCTTTAGTGCTATCCCATAGCTGTACAGCCGAGGCATGAATTCACAAATCTGGGGAAGTAGCAGTGCAAATAGCTCTTTTGTTAGTATCCATCATCAGAGATCCCCAACACACAGGCCAGGCTCTGTTCTCACTGCTGCCATCAGGTAGAAGGTACAAGTGCCTCAGGACTCACAAGACCAGATTCAAGAATAGTTATTACCCCTCAACCATAAAGCCCTTGTAACAAAAGAGGATAACTACACTAATCTAATGAGCGTTTCCCGATAATCTCACTTTAAGGACTTTTTTATCTTGTTATTTCATACTCTTGTTATTTATTGCTATTTATTTATATTTGCATTTGCACTGTTTGTTGTCTTCTATGCTCTTGATCTTTCATTGATCCTGTTTACAGAAGCATTTCTATAGATTTTTTGAGCATCATACATGTACGTACTCTGATAATAAATTTCACTTTAAACTTCGTGTATTTTGAACTTTATGCTGTCAGTGCTATTTTGAATGACAAATAATGTCAATACAACATTGTTAAATCCTTACAGCTGTTGATGCCTCTTGTGATTTCTACTATTCAATCAAAGTTTTATTTTTGCTTATTTTGCACAGAATTAAAATATTTGTTTTCTCTACAGTACAGCGTTACCAAAAAATGCAAGGAATTGATCTATTTCAAGAACACTCTTGGTAAGTTTCACTGATAGCATCATAGTGTAATCTAATTGAAACAAATAAAATCTGCAGATGCTGGAAATCCAAAATAAAAACAGAAATGCTGTAAATATTCAGCAGATCAGGCAGCTTCTGTGGAGAGAGAGAGGTACAGTTAGCATTTGAACTCAATGATCCTTCATCAAAGCTGAGAAAAATTATCAATCCACTGTGCTTTAGTTTGCATTGAATGGAACAGGTGAAAATGATTCCATTATGGTATAAGATATCAGAGCAGAATTAGGCCAACCAGTCCATTGAGACTACTCCATCATTCAATTATGACTATACCACTGTTTCTCGCTCCACTGCTGCTGGCTGGCCAACTGAGTACTTCCAGATTTTCTGCTTTTATGTCACAATTTCATGTACCAGCTCAAAATCTGACAACTCCTTGCTCATGAGCTGAATAAGTTAACTAGCTTTTCACTCCTGGGTCATGACTTGATTATTTCCAGACTATTAAGATGAGAAAATCTGTGCAAAATGGGACTATGCTACGTCAATTTAATTCTTAACAGATTATAAATCAGAGCTGGAAACTACCAGTAATTTGAAACGATGTGACCTTAAATTGGTAAATCCAATAGGAAAGTATGGCTGAGTGATAAAAGACACTGATCCAGAGGACATGACATTCAAAAACATTAAGGGACCTAATGTGATAGAGCTGAGTGATTATTTTTGATTTGGCCCTGCTGATCCTAGAATGGGGCATGCTTTATGCTTTACTTCATGATAATGATAAAAATAATTTTTATGTCACATCACCATTTCTTGTTACATTGTCATGTTTTTTCTCTTAAATTCAGGTCATGTCAAACCTGAATTTTGCTCTGATTACCTGCTATCCACAATGTGGGTGAAATTTGCCTTTACTTACTTGATAATCCCATCTTCAAGGTAAATATCAGCAAAGAATGACTGGTCATCGTTGACTATCTTCCCACCTTTAATAAGTAGGCGGTCACTCTGGAAGTAATAATTATAGAATTAGATATGTGAAATGTGCTTGCAATATATGCCAGAGGATGATGAAGGATTTCTGAAAACAAAAGGGTAATATTTTTAATTGGGATTATTCAAAGGTTCATTCATTATTAAAGCATGTGTGCAGTATACAACTCTGAGACTCATCTTCTCCTGGGTCAATATTGTAAAGTTACAAGGAAGAATCTGAGATTTTTCTTTTAGATGCAAAAATAGTTGAGAGAAGATTGGACACTGGTGCACAAAATCCTGATGGGTAACAGTTTCCACTAAGAGATGGCTGAACAGACAAATGACACATATGGAAAAGGGCAAAATGTGCATACAGGGTGAAGTGTTGGGGAAGAACTATTTTACGTACAGAATGGTGACAAGCTGGAGTGACTGCCTGAAAAGTAGGGAGTTTCAACAGAAATTTGGAAAGGCAACTGAAGACTGGTTAGAATGTTCTATAAAGTGTGCTGTATTGATTTCATTCTATCCCCATTACTTATGGTCCTCATTGAAAGATGTGGTGAGCCGGACAACTGTAAAACTTGCTGCATTTCTTCAGTTTAAATTCAAGGGATCCACCCAGGCAGAAAAAGAGCTTTGATTCAAGATTTTATCAGAAACACGGCAGTAATGACAGTGTACCTCTTTGCTTCCAAAGGGAAGCATTCCTTTGAATTATCTATCCAATTCCCACAATATAGTAAATTCAAAGGAGACTGTTCCAACAAATAAGCTAAGTTGGTGCTTTAAGCTTTTAGGGATCATTGTTGAAAAGAACTGAATCCATAAATTTAGAAGATTATTAACACAAGACTCAACAATACTCACAACTTATTGTTCTATTCCAAAGTATTTTAACCATTGAACTCTGAGCTGACTGCATGAATGAGCCAACCATATGAGGAATTTTCTTTCTGTTCTGCTGCTCAACATTATTTGAGAGGGGCAGACAGCACAGAAATCTGTGATCCCTATGTGGCCCCGCACTGCCACCAGGAATTCTCACCTGAGGTCATGGTAGATATTGTTGGGACACAGGTGTATTTCCCACAACTGACACAGCAGTCCAGGGGTGTAGGAATGCCAAGTGCTTATTAGGCAAAGGTAAGGTATAACTTCTGCAGTTTGAGACTGCTTCATCACTTCATTGGTTGTGTGGAAGTAGCAGTCCCGTGCTTTAGTAAAGACAAAGTACACTGGGACAGGAGCAGGCCGAAAAGACCTGTGCTTTGTCTGCACTGAATGAGTAAGTTTGAAATTCAAATTGAATGCGTTCCTGAAATGATACAACATGGCAACTTCTCCAGACCCAGGCACTGGTCTACTCCATTGTCTACAAATGTAGCAGAAGTTACACAAGCCCTGGAATACCAAGCAATAGCAAAAATGCTGCAACAAGTATATCTTGGCTGCCATGAAACAGAAGCCATTTCAATCTCCAGAAGCTTCTACAGATCCTTAACAGTTACAGATTGTGAAATATTGTGCCAAGATAGCTCTTCTTTTTGCAGTCTGTGTTCTTGGCAAAATAAGGGAAATTTTTTTGTCGAATTAGCACAAGAAACAAGTTTGAGATTTTTTTCTGAACATTGCATCGGGGGGGGGGGGGGGGGGGGGGAATCTATTCATTACTCCCAATTGCAATTAGGTGTCTCCATTTGGTATATTCAATAGTTGGCATTTTCCTGGGATTTCTATTAACACATTTCCCTGGGATCTCAGTTCATACTTTCTTCAAAGACTATGTTGTGGATTCCAACTGGGTGACAATGATTGTCTTACATCGGTTATCCTTGTCCTTGATTACAGAAAGATGAAAAACCTTGACCAGTTTTTGAGGGTGTTCAGCTTAAAGTTTGTTTTCAATAATACCAGCTAAAGCAGCAAAGCAATACTGTTTGCTTAGAACAACTTGACTCTGATATTTGCATACTGCATTTTATATCTTATAACAATAAAGATCGTCCTGACAGCATGGAAAATCCTATATAAACTGATACCCTCTTATGGAGAAAAGGAGGCAGGTAAGTTTAGATGCCCTTTCTTCAGATGAGTAATGTAAATCATTCAGTACAATTGAGGATCTTCCCTCCTTATCCACAATGAAGGAATTTGGACTCCAGGAGATTCCAATGAAAGGTGATTGACTTGAAAACTTTTCAGTGTTTTTCTCATTAAAATAATATTTCCATATTTTGCTGTTTTTATTTCAGATTTTCAGCATCTGCCCTTTTCTTTCTAATGATTATTTTATAATTCTTTTCAAAGTTACATCTCTTCTCTATGAAAGCTACTGTCCCACAATCGGCTAAGGGCTGAGACCAGCACCATTCTAGTGCTTTACTTAAGAAGCCTTATATTAAAAAGTTCACTTCAAGTTCTTGTCTTGTTGGTTTATTTCTTATATCATGAGTTAGTTTGACATGAAACTAAAACTACATAGTAGTTTACAGTAGGATGGGAAAAGGTCAACAGAAATAATATATTTGCTTTTCTTTCCTACCATAATTACCTATGCAACTTGTATTGATATTGTTCAGAAATGGGAATATGAATTGCTTTTCTCCCTCTCCAAGCCTAATGCCTAATCCAAAGTACCTGCATTATATATCCCCTTACATTCTGGGTAAAGAAGACATTTCAATGGAAGTAGCGTTTCCCTTTCTCCCATGCTATTTCAGTCTCTGATTAGTTCTCAAAGTCTTGTCCCATTTTAACACAGCTTATATGTATACAGTGTGATCTATAAAGGCCAAACAGATAAAGAAGTAAATAATCTGCCTTTGTTAACATGATATTTATTGACAGATAAATATTTGCCTGGACAACTGTAGTTCAAGGTTGGTTAATTCATTTTGTTGAGCATGGATCAAAGCTATCCTTTCCCAGTCCTTATTTGGAACTGAATTGACTTTCCAAGCAACTATGTAATGTTACTGAATTATTATCAAACTTCTTCCAGCTTTGTTTAAGTTTTTAAAGTCTCCTTTTTGTTATTCCAGGTTTTCTCTGCGTATTAAAATATTTTGCCAGTTGAATAAAGCAGTTAGTATTTACAGATTTCTTTGATGTTGAATCAAGAATGTGCTGTGGAAATCCATATTTTCATGCAACTTAAATCAGACAATGCAGCATTTTGTGTTAGCTTAAAAAGTGGGTTACAAATAATACAAACAAAAAAATCTTATGGAAAATTCTGAAAACCCCCAAGAGATAATATTTACACACTGAAACAATAAAAGCGTTAGGACAGGCAAGATATTAAAAGTGTTAAACATATGAATCTGTCACCTTCATGACCCCATGTCTGGTTTAAAATGGTGTAGATTGGGTGCATTTCAAAGGCTAAAGTTTGAGGAAACAATCCAGTCAGGGAAAGTAGGTCGGGAGTTTAAAAACCGCAAAAAGAATGAATGGCTTATATTTTGTAAAGTCATAGACTATGGAAACAGACTATTTGGTCCAACACCAAATGCCAGGATTTTTAATTCTAATCTTGGCTTTAGGATTTGGGGGCTTTGAGGAAAACTGGTTTCAAGGAGGCAGGTTCTTTCCTGCAGGATCCATCTTATCCACTTCTTGACTTCAGCAAGGTGATGCACCCTAGTGCTTCGTATTCCTCCCCAAGTCCACTCATCCCTTTGACTCCTCAGCTCTCTCCTGCTGCTTCTCCTCTGTTACCGACACTTCCCTGAACTTCCCAGCCCAAAACCTATTGACCTTACTACATTTTTCCCCATGTGAATTCTCCAACACTTCTATTTTCACCATCTTTTAAACTCCTCCCTCGCCCACTTCAGATCTTAATTATTCCAGTAGCTTCCTCTTAGCTCTCCTTGGCTTTTTCCAAAATCCTTTTCAATTTTCTGTTCTACTGCCTAACTATTTTGTTTCTCCTCTTTACTTCCCATATCTCAGACTGCTTTACTGGTCTACTCTCTCCTTTCTGACCTCAATGGGGTCTTGGTCCTTTTCATCTTATTCTTCTCCATTCTCCTGCAGGGAGATGCTGAATACCTCCTTGACCAATGGCCAGCCCACTGCTCAGTCTGGCTAGGATGGATGTTAGATTTAACAGACATGCAAAAGAAGCACAAAATACTAATCAGGTCCTATCTTATCATTAAAGTCAAAAAAAAGTTTGGGAAACCCATTCTTCCACAAGTCCTGACATCCAAGCTGTGATTCACGACCTTTTGAATGCTGAGGAACTACCCAACCTCGAAGTTACCATGCAGCTCATATAGTTTATAAAATCCAAGGGAAGTAATGTTGTTTAGTTTCATAGTGCCATAATTATGCATAGGTATGATAATTGTACTTTGTTTGGAAAGTGCTTGAACTTCAGACAAGATTTTTTTTGGACCTGTTCACTGAAATGTTTGTTTTCTGCAACATGTAAGCCCATGTGCTATGCAGAAGGCAAACCTGGATAGTAATTGTATTTCTAGTTTATAAGGTAAGCAGCAGCTGTCATTTTAGGCTATCAAAACCAAGCCTTCCATGACTTATGTGGTGTTTAGATCAAAGATGGATGATGCTTGGTAGTAAGGGAAGGGACATTAAATTTAATCAATCTGCTTTCAGGAGTGGATTATAAAACATTGAGGGCAGGGTGAAATTTCTAAAGAAGCCCCGAAACAGATTTATTAAACTTTCACCCACTCCAGATGTGGTTGGCCAGGTGCTTGTGACGTCTGTGCACTCATGAGTGCAGGACTGGAGGGAGATTGATCAACATTTGCCACATTGTCAGTGGATTTGGAGACACAGGAAAGTCTTAGGACATTTTCGGCACCTTCTTCCTAATTCAACATGTGAGGGACGGTAGTCAGTCTTGAATTTTAACCACTTTCCCTCCACATCCAGCTGTTGGACAGCTATGGCTTCACATACCTGTTAGTGCCCACCATCAAAACTGTGTTAAGATCTCAACTGCAGCCCACTGTGCTTTGTGTCCTCCATGAGGGCTCTGTGGCCTGTGACAGATTAACCAGTTCATGTTGATCTACGCCCTTTCTCAATGTGTTTCAGCTCCATCGTACAAACACTTTCTCCAAACCCTCCGTCCCACAGTACAGATGTGCCCCAAACTCCTTTCCATTTCTCATCTGAGTACCTCCTAAAATTTTCATGAGATCAGCTTCTATATATATAGAGCAACAAAACTTATCTCCCCTCCAAGATCTTCATACCTAACTTCCTGGCTGAAATGTAGTCCTGGACAAGTCATAACACTCTCCAGTTCAAATTTGAAAATCTTAAGCCACCTTTTTATCCCAGTTCTATTTGGCATTCTCCCCTTCCACTATCCTGTCTGGCCACTCACACTGGCTGCTGGGCCTGAGATGAACTTGAATGCTTGCTTGCATCGGTCACAAAGTGAACCAAGTCTCCCTTTCCAAAACACTAAATATTTATTAAGAACATAAGAAACGGGACCAAAACTGAGCTGTGCAAGCCATGAAATTCACGCTATATTCAACATCTGATCACTGACCTCACTCCTGCCTGATGCTTTCCATAATATTTTAATTAAAAGTTTTTTAAAAATACTAATTCTTCCCTGGCTCTACCCAGCCCTGCCTTGAAATCACTTCAAATCCTAGTTCTTTAAATCCTCTATTCTTCCCCATGCTGTCTGTGTGTGTTCCTTACAACAATGATCAAATTCTATGACATCAAAGCCTGGCAGCTTACTATTCTATTCGCAACAATTTCTGCCTTGTTCCATTATTTCTTCCCGTGTCCCAAAAGATGTTTAAACACCTAAAATCTCCAAATTTTGAGTCCGATCCGATTCATTCTCTTGCTTTGTTCTCTACCCCACCCACATAGAGCATCTTTTGATATCTCTTCTGTGAAAGTCACTGTGTGACTGCATGTATTTTTAAACAGACATTTGAAAAAAAATAGCTGGACCCTACTCCACTTGCCCTATCCGGAAGAAATCCAGGTATTTAAAAAATAAAGAGCAAAATGTTGCTCAGGGAATTCTCTAATTTGGACCCACCTCCTCTGTTATATTGTCCTATTTAATTAACATTTCTAGCAACAGGAATATCCGGACGACGTGTTGGACAAAAAAAAGGGGTAAATACACGTTTTTTTTAAAAAAAAAATCAGTTTTTAGCTTTGCATTTGCTCAGTTGCAGTACCCGGCTAATTCCATCTCTGAAAATGACAAAAATGGTCAGATTGTCTTTTCTTTAAAGCAGCAACTACGCCCAGTTTTGCAGGCAAACCCACCAAACACAAAGGGCGAAATGCCAAAGATGAGTGGCTTGCGAGTGCGCATGCCCGCAGTTCTTTCCTCTTCCCCAGTCAAGAAAAGTGATTCAGATACGATTAAAAAAAAAGGCTGTTTATTGTAGAACCCAGACCACACAAGGGCGATTCCCTCCGCTAGGCAATTTATTTCTAAAAATAAAACTGATTAATCCGAAAGAGTGCCTGAGCAATACAGTATAAAACACATTACTGTTTAGTGAAAATTTCTGGAGTAGATGTGAGTGAGTATATACTGGGGAGAAAGTGACCCAGTTTCAAGCAGGTTCGAGTGCAGACTCGGGATGCCGTTGTTTTGTGCCTCTCCTAGAGCTCAGCCGTCGCCCTTTACTGGCACCAGATGCTGCATTGCTTTCATTAATACATTCAAATATAAGCGTCCTCCCTAACAATAAGCGAACACCACTCCCACCCCCTCAGCCCAGCTTCCATTGCACTGAAACGCATCAAACCCCATTTTCCATCTTCAACCCACTGTCTGTTGCAACGTCGCCATTTTAAGACAAGGTATTTGTTTTATACACTGCAGTCAAATTGCCACCTTCCTCCCTCCCCCCCCCCCCCCCCCCCCACCACCACAACCCGCCTCTATTGACCACCGAGAGCCTGGGCGCCGAGTCCAGGTCTCGCCGCGGTTGTGAGCGGCTCCCGTAAATGCAGCCCCTGTACTGTCACCGGCTTAGTCCTTACCGTGATCCGCGGGATGTTCTTCTTGCCTTGGTAGGATAGCATGACTCTGCACTCAACGCTTTGCTAATGCAGACCTTGATATACAAGAGGAAGCTCTGCGCTGTGCGTGCGTGTGTGTGTGTGTTTTTGTTCTGCAGATCGGATGAGCGGTCGCGGGCTGGCCAGAGACTTTCGGATCTCTCTCGTCTTTCCCTTGGTGGTGCTGAAAATGGTGCTTGTGTAGACAAGACGAGGTTCGCAGCGCAGACTGGCACCGCCTCGACCCCCCCCCCCCCTCAACTTCCTTTTTTCTCTCTCTCTCTCTCCCTCCCCCTCCAGCGAGCTCGGAGACCATCTGCCTTATTAGCATGTTCCAGCTCCCAGCACCCTCCCCGTATTCAGCAGCGCCGCCGCCCGGAGCGTCCGGACAGAGGGCGAATCCAGCAGCCACAGGCTCTGCATTTCATTGATTACACCCCATTATCATGGAATTAGTCGCCGATAATTTCGACTATTACACAGATGCACACTGATGCCTGCATTTAGAATTACCATTATTTCTTTGCCCAATAAAATCGAGCATCTTTTAAATCAATAATTAGAGAATGAATATTTATTCGGTATAGTATTTCACCTATATTCCCTGCCTCCCCCCCCCCCCAAAAAAAGAACATCTTAATCAAAGTAATTCTAACATTTAAATTCCAGCTCACCGAGTTAAAGTGCGAGGAATAATGCCTTATTAAGCAGTGGTTTTGTCAGATTTTAATATAATTTTTTATTGTGCTCCCAGCTTCCCAGCGGAATCTCAAACAGAATCTTCTCCACTACTGGCTATCCTATAGAATTACCAAGCAACCATCTGATATCATGTTACTAGGAGTAAACACCCCTACGTCATCCAAAATATATCATCTATGATTATTACTCTAGTTTATTTTTCTTTATTTAGACTGATATTTCTTAGATGAGTTTACTGTAAGATCCCTTTCGGCATTGGTTTAAATAATACTTTGGTATGATGAATGGTCTGAGATTTAAAGCAGGCTTGGATTCAGTCTAACGAGCCCATGGAGATACCCTCCTATTGTCTTAATTGTCCACAAAACAGCGGCACCGCATTGGGCCAACCCGCGCATGGCTGGGGAGAGAAAGTATCACTGATACAGCGGCACCAAACTGATCAATCAGTTAAAACAATGAATGATCCGGAGCTGACTTCAGAATGAAGCAAAGTTTAAGTGAAAGTTTATGGGGATGGCACCTTGTCTTCAGCAAAGCCGTGTTAGCGACTACGACCAAAATATCTTATCCTCATGTAAATTGTCAGGTCAATCGGGCGCTCATTTCTCAATCATTATCAAAGCATGCTCACCGAGAAAGATCAACTCTTCTTAAAACGCCTATAGAAACTTTTCCTTCGTTTCAAATATATTTACAACAGTGACACGTGGGAGAGCTAAGCTTCTCTAAGGCTTCGACACTCTCCCTTGGTAAATATTCACACCGGGGACCTTGCTATGTCAAGCAGAATGGAACAATGCGGGTCCCCAGCTCCCCATTTTAAACAAGTTCGGTAGTTAAAGGAATACAAGGTAACTTGTGATATTTGAGACCATGTGCACACGAGTGATGACTTTTACCTGAGTGCGGGAGATGTGCGGAGATCCTGCTCTCTGAGCGCCGGATAACTGATCCAGCTCGGTCTCGCCCCGCGCCACAGGCTCACAGTAGCTGGACATTTCACTGACATCACTCCCTGTCTCGCTCAAACCGTCAGACTCGATAGAAACCTGACTCCCGTCGCTCCTTCCCAGACTCCGAGCGCTGCGCTTGCCCACACTCAACGAATCGAAGTCGATGGTTTTGTTTTCATAGGCTCCCTCCACGTTGCAGAACATGCCCCCGTACTTCTGTCGGGGCTTGGGGCTGCTGGTGCCCGGCTTGGCTAAATAAACCGGTAGATCGTTTTCTTCGCTCGCCTTGGGCTGCTTTGCTGCCATGGTCTGTGACAGCTGCAGCAGGGGGCTGGATCAAATAGGTTGAGTGGACGGGGGTTGGACTGTGAAGGAAAGGCTCACCCTGCTTCTCCCTCTCTCTCTGGAATTACATCTGACCAGAGGTGACCCGGAAGCGACGAGCTCTGGCCGCATGTATGCCTAGTCCCAACCTAGTGCTTTTTAACGAGGAGAACGCCTCGACCCCCAAAGAAGGAGAGGAGCTGTTCAGAAGCTGTGGTGCTGATGGGAGGCGTTCAGGAAATGACGGCTTTCCTTTTCAGAAATGATCATGAAATGTATTCATATCCCCAAGTACGTGTTCACAATTGCTCAATGAATGAATGGCACTTAAACTGCCAAACTAGCAACAACGCTTTTAAAAAAGTTATTTTCGTGTATTGTATCAGAAACGACTATAACGACTTCAACGTTATTGGTGTTAAGTGGAGGTTTGGCGATGCCTGCAACATATATATGGATTTTACAACGCAATATTGTTTCATCCCATTCACTCTTTTAACCCAAATAGGACGGCTGCGAAAAAATTGAACACATTGCACTTTTAACCATTATAGGTTAAGCTTATGTCGAGTTTTAGTCTTTGATGACGAACGACTAAATAGCGAACAATGAAAACAAAATCAGAAACAATTGCAAAGCAAAACAAAGTATTGGAAATTTAAATCGTGTGCTCAACGGACGCGTAATAAAAATACGTGAGCGCACGTTAATCACAGCAGATTGCGTACTCCTGTTAGGAGTTGCTGGTAGAAAGAGTGCGTAACCTGGTGACAATGCATCCATTTTCGGACAATGGTATTATATTTTACCACTTTCCGAGCATTTGTCAGAGCTTCAGCATTGGTAGTGAGGAGACGGGTCAATTACTCACAGAATTTATCTTCTCACTAATGATAATGCATATGATTATATGTTGGGATCTGTAAACAGAGATCAGTATGAAAGTTGAGTAAGACAAGGGCAGCAAAACAATAATCTAGAAATGGGAAGACAAGTTCCAACAGTACCAGTATAACATTGTTAATGGAGTTTACTTAGGATCACCTCTCTTGGCATTTCCGTGAATTGTTTTGATTTGCTGAATAGAATCGCCCAGAGTTACAAAAACGACCCCTTTGATCAGTAGCTCCTACAGGTCCATTCATTTACGCTATCAGTGGGTCGGGATCGTTGTACTGTTCCCGCAGTGCTCTGTCTAGTCGTAAGAACCGCACACCCAAGCGCGTTCTCCCCAGCAGGAGGGAATATTGATCATTTCGCTGATTATTTTACAGACATCCTAATGTATTTTAAAGTCGGCATTATATCTTATCACGCTTTCGCAGTTCCGCACCAGCGCTTTCAGACAATTTAATTCTAATTTTAATAATTACTCACGTTGTTATCTACATTCCTCACTAGTAAGTTTATTAACCATTTCTATGCATAGGTGCTAAAGCTTTTCAGTGTCTTTGAATGATATTTCTCGCTCCAGTGACAACAATCCTGCTCCATAAACCGGAGACTTTCTGAAATGCATGCGCTTTATTTGTCCCCGATAAATGCACGGCCCAGTTTAGAATGGGATAATTCGGTTCTTCGTATTTATTCCGGTCTTTGAAAGGATCACCCATCTGCTCTACCCCCCATGGCCTCGCAAATTTTCCCCTTTCGAGACTTGCGTTCCAGCTCGTAACAACCATCTGTGTTCGTACTATTTTCTTTCATGTCATCTTTGATCATCTTGCTGATGACAAATATGCGTCATCTGGTTGCCCATGCTTCCAAAACGGGAAGAGATGGTTCTAAAATCCTTCTAAAAATTGAACCTTCTATCAACTGATTTTGGACCCCTAACTTTTCAGGCTCTGGAAGTCAAGTTCTCTGGCATCTCTCCTTCCTAAAAATCGATACAATATCCCTTCTAAATATCGTTCTTAAAGAGCTTTATCAAGAATTGGGCACTTACCGTTCGGGCCTCTCCATGTCATATAACTTAAAAACATTTTGTACAACTTCCTTGGTTTACGAAATCAACATGCGCCGTTTAATGGCGTATCCAACCATCTTAAAGACTGACAAGAGAAAATCTTCAGATGCTGGAAATCCGAGCAACACATGCAAAGTGCTGGAAGAACTCAACAGGCCAGGCAGCATCTATGGGGGGAAAAGTACAGACGACGTTTCTGGGCTGAAACCCTTTGGCAGGACTGGAGAAAAAAAAAAGCTGAGGAGTAGATTTAAAGGTTGGAGGAGAGGAGAGAGACACATCAGGTGATAGGTGAAACTTGGAGAGGGAGGAGTGAAGTAAAGAGCTGGGAAGTTGATTGGTGAAAGAGACAGAAGGCTGTGGAAGAAAGAAAAAGTGTGGGGTTGGTGGAAGGAGCTACCAACATTTCCTCAAAATTGGAGGCTACCCAAATGGAATATGAGGTGTTGTCCCTCCATCCTATGTGTGGCCTCATCATGACAGTGGAGGAGGCCATGGATGGACATATCAGAATGTGAATGGGAAGTGCAATTAAAATGGGTGGACACTGGGAGATCCTGCTTTTTTTGGCAGATGGAGCGTAGATGCTCAGCAAAGTGGTCTCCCAATCTACGTTGGTGGCCTCTACCCTGATGGCATGAACATTGATTTCTCATATTTCTGGTAATGCCTCCCACCCCTCCCTCCTTCACCATTTCCTATCCCCTTTTCCCTCCCTTACCTTAACTCCTCGTCTGCCCATCACCTCCCTCTGGTGCTCCTCCCCCCTTTTTCTTTCTTCCATGGCCTTTTGTCTCTTTCAGCAATCAACTTCCCAGCTCTTTACTTCATCCCCACCTCCAAGTTTCACCTATCACCAGGTGTTGCTCTCTTCCCTCTCCCCACCTTTCAAGTCTACTCCTCAGCTTTTTTTCTCCAGTCCTGCCCAAGGGTTTCTGCGGGAAATGTTGACTATACTTTTTTCCATAGATGCTGTCTGGCCTGTTGAGTTCCTTCTGCATTTTGTGTGTGTGTTGATCTTAAAGACTGACATGATGTGCACCTACCCTGTCCGTCTGTTCTTTTCAATAGATTAAACTTGTATATTAGAATTATCACAATCATAGTAACTGAGTCACAGAATCACATAAGATGAACCAGCTCACTGCGTCAATTATAACGCACTCATTTTCACCAATCCAACACAAAACCCATTTTACCTACTTCACCTTTCCCCCTCCCCCAAGCTTCTGCCACAGGTATTAGGACAATTTATAGTGGCTGATTAACAAACAAGCCACAGTTGTGTGGTGGGAAAACAGAACATTTAGTGAAAACACATATGACTATGGGAGAATATGCAAATTCCACTTAGATAATATCTCAGCTCAGGACCGAATTAGATAGGTTACTAGAGCAAACACGTTCCTTTATATTTATAATTATATTTCTCTTTCTTCAAAATTAAGCTTGCTGCAATGTATTTTTCAAAGCAATACATTGGTCAGTAAGGATACGTGTACAGAATAAATGAAACTTATAGTGTTTGTCTTGTGTGCTTAAGTATTGAAATTAATCAGGATGAAAAGCTAACAAGGATGCCATGAGAATAATTATTTCTACCAATGACAAAATATGGGATATGAGGTTCAGAGGGAATGAGTTGCTTCTGGAAGGGTTAGAAATATGGATGGAAAGTCAAATAGCATCAGCAATAGGGAGAATACAGAGTATGAAATTTTAACATCAATAGACAAGTACAGACAGTCAGAAGGAAGAGATGTGCTTATAATTAAGGTTGTTAATGGACTTTGTCTTCTTCTTTTGGAGCAAAATTGAGACTCAATAAAGACTATCACTGGCAGTTTTAATAGTTCAAAACTGAGAAGGCAAAATATGCTATTATCAATTGAAATGCATTAATTTACTCTCTATTTGTTGATGATCAAAGGACAGACTGCCAAAATTGAAGTGAAAGTGGTGAAGAATAGCTTCTTAGTTGTTGACTGCGATCCCTTGAAATGAGTGAGCTAAATTTTTTAAATAGAGCAAGAGTAGTCTAATTAGTTAGATAATGAACAAGAGGCAAAAGAGGAGCATTTGAAAACTTGTCTACTGCTTCATATCAGCAAGGACAATTTATATTCATTTCTTAAGGATATTCCATATTCTAGTGCCTTTTTAACAAAACAGACATCCCTCTTTGAAGGATCATCATTTTGGGTAATAATGTATTTTGTAAATATCAACACTTCTGGGGTGATCGCCAAAGGCTCTTTCATACTTAATCGTTTTACTGTTAGAGACAACTACTCTTCAGTAAATGATTTCCTTTGTAATCTGAATTCAGTGAACAGTAAGCATAACCTTTATAAAACAGTTTACAATTTCATTGCATTTAAAAAATCTTTTCTTAATCTCATTTATTTTTATATGATGGTTAAGTATCCCTTCTACAAATCAAAGCATTTGATATCCACGTGTGACATATTCATATCAGATTATTAGATAACTCTACATGTTTGTAGGAATATCTAATAAATTTATTTCACATAATTGAGCTGTAAAAAACTTAATTCCTTTTGAAGAAACTCTCTCCCCTTCAACTTTCTGCTGTAAATTCTGTTCCCACTGACAATTCCCAGCCTGCACAGGCTCCTCCCAGTCTCTGCCCAGCTCATCAGATTCACCTGCCTCTCATTCCAGACTCATTGCTTGCAGCCTATTTAACCCCAGTTCTCATCCACAGTCCTTGTCCACTCATCAAAGTTGGCCTCAACCAGTTCACTCTCTTTCCCAAAAGTTTATTTTGTTGCCTGTTGTATCTAGTTTCTGTTCTGTCTTGGTTTGTGACCCCTCGTGGTTTGTTATTTTGTGGTCTATTATTAAAGTCAGTGTTCACCACTGAATCATCTCTGCTACCCTGCTTTTGTGTTACGAATTCGCTACATTTTCTGACAGGATCAGTAGGCTACCCTGATTGAGGTGACCCAGGAGGCTATGCTCACCTGAAGGAAGTTGTCTGTCAACAGGAGCACATGATCCAGAAGTAGTAGCAGGAAACCATTTTTCACCTGGCCAGCACCTTCATCCCACTCTTTGTCCTGGTGAAGTAACTCTGCACCAGTCAACCTCCTCCCTGACACCTGAATACCCATGCCTAAACACTTTGTTGGAGCTCCACCCCAATGCCACACCTTCCTGTCCCATTGCATCTTACACTTCAAGCTCGAGCCATCTCTGTATTCCACAGACTGAACCAAGATTGCCTACTGCTCTCTCGCTTCACAGGTTATGCTCTGACCTGACTTACCTGTAATTGGGCCAAGAAAGCCACCATTTGCAACAAGTATGAGGATTTCACACTGAAATGTGCCAGGTTATTGACCATCCAGGAGGTGGAAGGGAGGCAGCAGATTTGGTACTTTGCCAATGTCAAGTCTCACTCTCTGTGCTAGATCACATTGTAGAATTCCAGACACTTGCAGTGGAGCGCAGCAGGAAAGTGGAAGCTTTGCCTCTCGAAATGGTTGGAAGATGAGCTGTCTACCCAGGTCCACCGACCTTGAAAGCCATATTTACTCTGGCTTTCTATATTGATGTGTCTTATAGAATGCTCCCTCTGGATCATCACCAATGCCGCCCAAACCTAGCCACCTAGCCATTTAGGGAGAGTTTCCGTAACACCCCCAAGAGTGTGGGCATTGGTGGAGAAACTACATGTGTCTGGGAAAGCAGCACCTCCAGTAGGGATGAGGGGCCTCATATCTGGCAAACTATCCCCAGTCCCTCATTGCTGCACTATAGCCTGTCTCACTCTTTCTGTCCTCCACACTCCATCACTCAAACTTAGGGTAGAAAGTTCTCTTCATAGCCGAGAAATCTAAAACTAGAGTGTGTAGATTTAGAACATAGGGTATGATGCTTAGAGTACTTACTTAATACCTGCTATGTTGCTAGTGTTTAGGGCAGCAAAGTAGGTCATTGGCCATCTTCTCTATTGTGTCCCAGGTGCAGATCAAGGGTCCTTATTTCTGCCTGGATGATTAGGCACCAAGTTATATTTGGTCTCCTGCATTTGCTCCACCCTTTCAGGGGCCCAATGAATGCTGTCTTGATGGTGGAGCTGGCCTAACTTCTCATCACGTGCCTAATCCATCTCCAACATTTCCTCATGATGATTGTGGCCATGTCCTCTTGATGAGACAGAAGGACTAGGACATGGTTGGAGATTTTTCTTAGCCAGAAAATATAGTGGATCTTCCAGAGGCCCGTGGTGTGGAATGATGACAGCTCGGCAAGGTCACTCTCTGTCATGCACCAGCATTTTCACCTGTACAAGAGTGTGAGCAGAACACAGCTCTGGTACAGTTTCACCTTGATATGGATGTTGTAATTGCTTGATCCCCATATGTTTTATTGATCTGCAGAGCTTTTTAGCTTTGCTGAGTCTGCACTGGATATCATAGTTGGTCTCACCATCCTGTCGAACGATGCTGGCCGGGTAGGTGAATCTGCCAGTGCTGGGTAAGTCTAATCTTTTGTCTGGATGGGAGGAGTAGACTCTACATTAAGGGTCATGCTCTCAGTTTTTATCTAACTGACTCTGAGTCCAACCTGTCTATGAAAGGTGCACAGGTGCTGAGATTTCTCTTGCATGTGCTGGTGGGTATGTGATAGTAATCAAAGTGATCTGCAAAGTCAAGGTCTTCTAAAGTAGAGAATAAAGTCCACCTAATGCCTCTCTGCTTACCTTTCGCATTTTTTGTCTCATAACAATATCACCAACATCACATAGCCTTGCTGAATCCAGTCTTGACTTCAAAGCACAACTTGCAGTCTCCAGCTGTGCAGGTGGACAATTTTGGAAAGGATCCATATGATCTGAGAACTCGCCAGCAGCTTTCCCTGTGGATGATATCAAAGGCCTTTTAAAAGTCCATAGAAGAAGAGGAATAGCCCCTAACTCGGCAGTGGAGTTATTGGGGCACCGTCATGCCATTATTTCCGTAGAAAGCTATTTTTGTTTTTACGAGGGGGATTTGCTAGCTCAACGCTCAACCTGACTTGGATTTGAACTCAGGAACCTTTGTTCCGGAGTCCGGTGCTGATATTACTGCACCACCAAGTAAGACATTTTAAAAGTCCGTGAAATTTAAATATAGTTGTCTCTCCCACTCTGTGCACTGCTCCATGAGGTCACACAGTGTTAACTTCTGGTTGACACAGCATCTTCCTGAAGCCAGCTTGCTCTTTCCTCAAACTCACATTGACAGCATCTGTAATCCATTGGACAATGACTTTGGCGAGAATCTTGCTGAGCGCTGACAGAACTGAGATGCCACACCAGTTGTTGCAATCACTGAGTGCTCCTTTCCTGGGGATCCTAACAATAACACTCTTTGTCCAGTCCTTGGGTACTTGTCCCCATTCCCAGGTTGTAGTAATCAGTGTTTGCAGCATGGCTGTTGCAACTTCTGGCTCAGCTTTGAACAGCTCAGCTTTCTAATTGCCATGTCCTGGAGCTTTGCTGTTCTTTAATGATTTAATCACAACAATAGTCTCTTCATTCCAGGATGGACCTGTGTTGATATCGAAGTCCTCGGCAGCCTCTTGGATGTCAGGTTTTCCTCTGCTGGTAACCTATTCAGTAACTCTCTGAAATATTCTGTTGCTTTTTCTCTGGCAAATTCTCAGATCATAAGAAGCAGACCATTCCTATCTCTTATGGGACCACTGGATCTGGCCTGGAACTTTGCATATACCAATTATGAAATCTTGTAAGTTTTGTTTATATTTCCTTGATCACTTTGATTGGCTGCCTCCACTGTAAGGTGTTCCTTGTAGACTCTCTTATCCTTTTTAATAAGTATCGTTGCTTCCTTGTTAGCTTCAGTGTATGCTAGTTGAAGTTTCACCTTGATTCATGTTGACTCTGCACCTAACACTTTCTTCCTGATTTTCTTCATGGCTGTCCATGTTTACTGCTGTATCCTTTCTTTGTTCTTCTTTCCAGCTCTGTGTCCTAGACAAGCCTCACTGCTCTCCTTGAAGACTGAAGCATTTCACATTGTGTCGATCTTGTCTACTGACACATACTTTTCAAGGATTTGCAAGGCCTGAAATCTGTTCTTAAGTGGAATGGTGAAGGGAGATCTCATACTGTTGTCGAGTGTCTCAACTTCAAAACATCTTTGTACATGGGTTCTGGTCCTAGTGCTTCTCACTAAAGTTTCATCACTGCCACAACAAGGTGGTGATCACATCCTGTATCTGCTCCTTTCTTCACCTTAACATACTGCAAGGATCATCTCCACATACCATTGATCATCAAGTGGTCAAGCTGGTTCAGAGCAATCACATAGCATCCTATGAAATTGATCTCGGATGAGCCCCCACAATTGTAACCCTCAGGTTTGGCCAGCTGCGATAATCTAGGGGGAGATAGGCTCCGGCCTGGCCAGACTTGAGAAATATTGTTTGGGTGGATGCTGTGTGATGTGTTCCCCTGTTACAAGTCAGTATCATGAAATAACAAACAGTACACAATAAGCAATTAAGCAATTAAGCTTTATAATTCTTAATTTGACTATAGGGTTAGTAAACAAAACAAAGAAAAGGGCCCATTTTAATGAAACAGTCTAATACACACGTTGAAGCTCACTGTCTCCTGTCTGGTTGTTCACCAGTGATTTCCCCTAGCTGTCGTTGACTCCTGACCCTATTCCAAGTCTGTTCAGACCTGCAGTCCATGACTTCCCCGTTCTGGCATCTTCTCTCTCCATCTTCTCCTGAAACAAAAGCCCGTGAATTCCCTTCTCTTGCGCACAAATGAAAGCGAAACACCTCCCCTCATTGGACATGGCACACTCCAAAGCCCCCATTATCTCCAGTCATAACCCAAACACTGCAGCTACAGGGAAACCATTACACTAGCAGTGAACCTTCCCCAGGACGTTACATATAAAAATGATGAGGTCATTAGAGGTTGAAAAGCTCACCAGCATTCAGCGGAATACAATAAGGGAGGGAGAACTGAGGTAATAACAAGTTCACCCAAAAGTTCATTGCAACAAATGCTACACAGGAGACTAAATGGTGACCAATGTTACAAACAGGCAAGTAGAATTGAAACACTACTAATCAGTCCTACTTTAGCTTAATTGATTTTAAAGCACTAAAAAGTGTGCTATAAATAGAAAGTGATAGAATTTGTATGCATGTATTGTCAGACACTTGTGAAAATTGTTGCATATGAAAATAATGGCAAAAGACCTCATGTGAGAGGTAATTTTCTGAATGATTGATTTCAACTATGCATTTATTGGGCAATGTTCTGCTTGGTCAACAAGAAGATATGATGTTGTGCTCTTGAAAGGAATGTTTCCATGTGGTCTGACAGATTAAATAGCAAATATTTTGTTACTAGGGAGGCACCTGTCCAACCATGGGCAGAACATGAGGAAGAAGAGCTGCTGGAGAATCAATAGTTTGGGGAGATGGAAGAGCAGGAGGGAAGAGAGGAAGGAGAAGTGGGGTGGATGTTGGGGTGATTATCCTTATAAAACTAGAAGGCTATAAAATGCACATAAGTAGCCATTCAATCCAAAGGGTCTGCTCAACAATTCTATATTAGCTGAGTTTTTTTCCTCTCAAACCCTTTCTCAACCTCATTTTTAATGTGTTCCTTTGGTTTTCATTGTCTTATGGCTGCCTTAACGGCGATGAATCTCAAGGTTGTATAATGTATACATACTTTGATAATAAATGTACTTTAAACTTTGATTCTCCTGCCTTCTTCCCATAATCCTTAACCCTTTACAAATCAAGAACCTATTAATTTCTGCCTTAAATAAATCTAGTAACTTGGCCTCCACAGCCATCTGTTATCATGACCCAAATGTATCATTGCATGTGGTGCCCCCACAGCACACTTTACAGAATGGACTTGTGTCCTTAGCAGAAAAATGAAGAGGGATAAATATTTAGTGGAAACTGGAAGGCAGCAGACTGACATGAGGTGTAGATAATTTGTTAGGCAGTTTCGCTGGACAGTTAGTGTGCATTGTCTCAGGAGATTCAGATGAGGTTCAGGATTACATTGTTTCAAGGCAAAGCTGATGTGGATGGAGACCAAGATGATGAATGAACTGCCAAGTCTGCCTGCTTATATATAGGAGGTAAGTAAAAAAAGAGGAGGAACCCATATTCATATCCTTAAAGGAGTTTGCACAGAACCAGAAGATGAAAAGGTCAACACACTTTTTATCAAGGACTTAGCCGCAGTTTTGTCACACATAGCCAAGTGGCTCCAGATGACCAAAGCTCTGGAGGCACAGAAAGAGGCCACCCAGCATTGTTTTATGTCTATTGGTCTCACCCCTCCCCCCCCAACATAGTAGCAGTTGTGCACTCTGCCACAGGAAGCAGTTGGGATCCTCAGGAACATGGATATGCCAGTGGAGAGCAGGTTGGGACCCTTATGGAGCAGTGAGATGTGAACAAAGCAGCAGAGATGTACAGTAGCACATTCAAACTCTCTTACACAGGAGCATGAGTTCCTTCAACTCAAGTTTTTGAGTGTAGTTCAGCCCAGATTCTGCAGAAGATAAGATATCAGGGAGTCTGTCACTAGTTTCATCTTGCAGTCTGGGAATTAAAAGGATAGTCACACAACCTGGCTGCCAGCAGGTTATTGTGCCTCTCTCTCCACAATCCCTCAAGAGGTCATATCATATGCACCAGTTCACAGCTTCTCAGGCAGCATACACAGTGCTGCAGAAGGTCATCCCCACCCGTTGCATCCCTCAACAGAAGTTTGCCCATCTAGGTTAAAAGCCACTTGTGGTTTTCCAAGACATTTATACAATCCATATGAAAGGGACCAGCCTTCCAACAGCTAGTCTATGGCCACAAAGAGGGCACTGAGATATTGTAGAAGGACAATGAAAATCACCTATAAATTTTCATTTGGAAAAGACAAGTCCAGGTAACAGTAGAGACAAATGTCCTGGTTTTCCATTTTGATGTCTCCATATAATAAATGATTCTCAAGATATTAGCACCATTTGAATGTGCTTTCATTTATAGCAGTTGACTTTCTTCAGTGTGCAGAATTAACTTGTTTTGCTCTGGTAGCTACTGGCATTGTTGCATGTTCTACCATGCTTCAGCTAGAAAAGTTGCAATATCACCCATGTCATGTGAATGTGCTGGAGTCAATTCTTGCTTATTTCAAGAATTTGACTCTGCTGAAGTGTAATGCCATATTCCCCAGACTCATAAAGGTAATGGAATCCTTCTTTAGGAGATTTTTAATGTTTTTTTTTGGGGCACAATGAGATGTGAGAGCTAGGCAATCTTTGTCCCCCGGGATCCAACTCTCTCGGGAAAGGTGGTTGCTGAAAATGTCCAACTATGTACCCGTCCAAATGAGGAATTACGCATTATTTTTATATGGCATTTACCATTAAAAATCGTTCCTATGATAAAGATCCACCTATACTTTGAATGCAAAATTGTTCCATTGGAAAAAAAAAGGCAAGATTATTTTCGGGAGCCTGATGGGTCAGTGGCTGCCTACACTTGTGCAAAGCTAGAAATGGTGAGTAATCCTCAGAACGGAGGTGTTACATTCTCCTCAAACCAACATTCAAGAACGCATTCCTCAGCAGGAAGGAGCCTGGGTGATCTCTTGGAAAGATGCATAATGTTAATCTATTACCATCCGGAATAATCCAAGGACCTGAAAGACAAGACTCACTCTTACCTTCTTATGTCTCCTTCCCAGTTCTGCTGATCTCTGACCTGAAATGTTACCTCTGTTTCTCTGCCTAGTGATGAGTATTTCCAGTAGTTTCTGTTGTTATTTCACTCTTCCTTGACATTGAAGTTGAGAGCAATCCAACTACTCGAATGTTTCTTAAAGTTGCCTTGTAAAATAATATAGCCTGTAAATATATTGATCCAGTGGTCCAGATCTGCTGCAGATTATTCTTATTTCCTCTTATGACGTAGACCTGGATGGAGCCTCAGGAATAGAAATGAGTCTTTTTGGCCCATTGAATTTGCTCTGACTTTCATCATAGCTGATATTTTTTAACCCATTTCTTTTCATAACCCTTAATCTCCTTACCAATCAAGGATCTATCAATTTCTGCCTTAAATATACCATTGATTTGGCCTCTGTAGCCCTCTGACTGTAAGACCATAAGACCATTATACATAGGAGCAGAAATAGGCCATTTGGCCCATCAAGATTGCTCCACCATTCAATTATGGGCTGATCCAATTCTTCCAGTCATCCCCATTCCTCTGCTTTCACCCCATACCTTTTGATGCCTTGGCTAATCAAGAACCTATCTATCTCTCCCTTAAATACACCCAATGACTTGGCCTCCACAGCCTCTTGTTGCAACACATTCCACAGATTTACCGCCCTCTGACTCTCACCCGCATCTTAGTTCTAAAAGGACGTCTTTCAACCCTGAAGTTGTGCTCTCTTGTCCTAGACTCCCCTACCATGGGAAATAACTTTGCCATATCTAATCTGTTCAGGCTTTTTAACATCCAGAATGCTTCTATCAGACCCTCCCTTATTCACCTGAAGTCCAGGGAATACAGCACAAGAGCTGCCAGACGTTCTTCATATGGTAACCCTTTCATTTCTGGAATCATTCTTCTGAATCTTCTCTGAACCCTCTCCAATATCAGTATATCCTTTCTAAAATAAGGAGCCCAAAACTGCACACAGTACTCTAAGTGTGGTCTCACGAGTGCCTTATAGAGCTTCAACATCAGATCCCTGCTCTTATATTCTATACCTCTAGAAATGAATGCCAACATTACTCTTCACAACCGATTCAACCTGCAGGTTAACCTTTAGGGTATCTTAAACCCCACTATCCAAGGACTCCCAATTCCCTTTGCATCTCTGCATTTTGAATTCTCTCCTCATCTAAATAATAGTCTGCCCATTTATTTCTTCCACTGAAGTGCATGACCATACACTTTCCAGCATTGTATTTCATTTACCACTTCTTTGCCCATTTCCCTAAACTAAGTCTCATTTCAGGGTCTCTGTTTCCTCAACGCTACCCACTCCTCCACCTATCATCAGCAAATTTAGCCACAAATTCATTAATACTGTAGTCTCAATCATTGACATACATGATAAAAAGCAGCGGTCTCAACATCGATCCCTGTGGAACTCCACTGGTAACCGGCAGCCAACCAGAATAGGATCCCTTTATTCCCACTCTCTGTTTTCTGCCAACCAGCCAATGCTCCACACATGCTAGTAACTTCCCTGTAATTCCATGGGAGCTTTTCTAGCTAAGCAGCCTCATGTGAGGTACCATATCAAAGGCCTGAAAATCCAAGTACACCACGTCTACTATATCTCCCTTGTCTACCCTGCTTGTAATTTCCTCAATGAATTGCAGTAGTTTTGTCAGGCACAATTTTCTTTTCAGGAAACCATGCTGGCTTTGGTCAATCTTGTCACGTGCCTCTAGCTACTCCGATATCTCATCCTTAACAATTGATTCCAGCGACTTCCCAACCACTGATGTCAGGCTAACAGGTAAATAGTGGAGTTACAATTGCAACTTTCCAGTCATCCGGTACAATGCCAGATTCTATTGATTCTTGAAAGATCATTGTTAATGCCTTCGTAATCTCTCCAGCTACTTCCCTCAGAACCCAAGGGTGCAGTCCATCAGGTCCAGGAGATGTATCCACCCTCAGACCATTAAGCTTCCTGAGCACCTTTGCAGTTGTAAT
This sequence comes from Hypanus sabinus, assembly GCF_030144855.1. Lineage (NCBI taxonomy): Eukaryota > Metazoa > Chordata > Chondrichthyes > Myliobatiformes > Dasyatidae > Hypanus > Hypanus sabinus. The sequence goes on from NC_082727.1 coordinate 45,342,482, forward strand.
TTTCACTGCACAAACTTCACTTCCCTGACACTCCTGAATGTCTGATAGATGCCTTCCACAGTGAAGACTGATGCAATATACGCATTCAGTTCCTCTGCCATCTCTGCATCTCTCATTACAATATCTCCAGTGTCATTTTGTTACAATCCTTTTTCTACCCTTGACTCGCTTTTACCCTTTATATTTTAAAAAGCTTCTAGTATCTTTAATATTAGTTGCCAGCTTCCTCTCATAATTCAACTTTTCCTTCCGAATGACCTTCTTAGTTTCCTTCTGCAGGTTTTTAAAAGCTCCCCAATCCTCTATCTTTCCATTAGCTCTGGCTTCCTTGTATGCCCACCCTTTTGTTTTCACTTTGGTTCAGACTTCACTTGTCAGCCACAGTAGTGTCCTTCCTCCCTTTGAAAATTTCTCCTAATTTGGAATATATCTGTCTTGCACTTCCCTCATTTTTCACAGAAAATCCAGCTATTGCTGCTCTGCTGTCTTTCTTGCAAATGTCCCTTTCCAGTCAACTTTGGCCAGTACCCCTTTCATGCCACGGTAATTTCCTTTATTCCACTGAAATACCAATACATTGGATTTTATCTTTTCCCTCTCAAATTTCAATGTGAACACGATCATATTGTGATCACTGTTCCCTAAGGGTTCCTTAACCTTAAACTCACTTAACACTTAAGGACTATTGCACAACACTCAATCCAACACAGCCAATCCCCTAGTGGGCTCAACAACAAGCTGTTCTCAAAAGCCATCCCTTAGACATTCTACAAATTCTCTGTCTTGAGGTCCATTACCGACCTGGCTTTCCCAATCCACTTTCATGTTAAAATCCCCAAGCCTTTTCTATCTCCTGCTGTCATTTTTAATCCACATTTGGGTTGCAGTTTGGAGACCTGTATACAACTGCCATTAGGGTCCTTTTACCCTTGCCGTTCCTTAACCCATAGAGACTCTATGTCAACAAATCCCACAGATTCACTATCTTCTGGCTGAAGATTTGGTAGTGACTAAATCTGAGATAATGGAAAGTTATATAAGCTTACTTGACATTACGAGAGAACATAAACAGTTTAGTACGTGTACTGTTGATTATTAAAAAGAAGATTCTTAATATTGTTGAAGAATAGATAGAATGGGGAAAGGTAGCTAAACAGCTAGTAGGGGTTACATAGGGTCATCTGGAGCTTATAGCTTTGTGTATTGCCAATAAATGTAAGAAAATGACCTGAAAATAATACAATTTTGTCTGGCCAATTGACGGGATCTTCAATGGGTCAGCACTACCTTTGTAAGAATACTGGAATCACATGGTTAGGTAGTGCAGGGAATCAGGTAATAATGTAAGGAATAATATATTTGATTGTAGAAAATGTCAAAAATGATATTTTAGACATGGATGAGATGAAATAAAACATGATGGAATCTGATTTGTTTTTAATTTGCAAAAGGTTTTAAGAAGGTAAGTAATTTTACTGGCTGGCTGTACAATGACAGGTGAGCATAAACTGAGGACTGATTTACCATTTGAAGATCTTTGTTGCAAAGAAAATAACAGAGCTCAAGTGCTTCACCTGGCGTTGTTCAAGTGGCAACTGCTGCATTATTTAATGGGAATGAAATGGAACAGTCACTTTCAAGTGAAGTGCTTGCACCAAATGATGAGCCAAATGGGTCTTGTTTAGTGTAAAGTCAGCAAATTCAATAACCATTTCTGAAAACATGGAATGTGAAACACATGAAATTGTGAGACAGATTGTCAAAAGTACAACTTTTGTTCCAATCATGAAGGTTTAGAACAGTACTTTTTATTAAAATAGTTACAATAATATATGTATTTTACAAATGGATAGAAAGATCTGCTAATATACATGAATCACAATACAAAAATATGTGTAAAATTTGTAGCTGATCAACATATAGTCCTTTAGGACAGCAAATTACTGTTTTAGTACAGAAACAAAGGGATAAATATCTAAGATATGAGTATACAGAGATTACCTTACAGAGCACATAAATTAGGGACCTTTGGCCCAATGGCCACAAGTGGCACTATCTTTATAATTCATATACTTTTAATCATTTTACAATATAAATATGTACAAGAAATCAAGATTTCTAATTCATTACCCATATTCACAGCATGATTTCCTGAGTCTAAACTAAATCCATTCATCATGCAAATAAAATTAGTGCTAAAAGATAACATTTTAATGCTGACATCCTAAAGTGTTGGACTTAATAGTTTTTCAAATACCCAAACTAATGTATGCTACATTTGCCTCGCTTTGTTGCACCACAGCAAAAGCTTAATTAAAAATGCACCTCTTTTTGTTTGTTAACAAGCCAGGTAAGGCACTCTGGAGTTCTCTGAAGGCTTCATAATACTGGGTATCTCTAGTTTGAAAGAACTACTGACATTTAATCACTTAAACAATGCAACAAACAGATCTTTATTGGAAAACATTTGATGGGTATCAGTTGATAATATGAAACTTGGATTAAGATTTAAATGGAATTTAGTTTAGACAATTCAAATGGCGAAAGTAGAACTTAACAGCAGGACAGACAATTCTTTACAAAGTGTATTAAAAAGAAACTCACTACAGCTTTTCTGTATACGATACATTTCAGTTTTGTACAGATTAATAATAAAAAAAACTCAGACCTGCTTATCACTGAATCTATCACATGCTCTATTGTTTTTTCCTGTACATTTGTAATCAAAAGCTTTCTTATTATGAACAGTTATCATTTTTGGTGCTTAAGTCACTGTTCTGGCAAACTGCCACTCGCATATTTACAACATGCATAAGCACAGCCAGGCCTGGTAAAACCTTTTCACCAGGTCAGGTGAAAGTTGATCCACTGTGATTTGTTTACATATTCCAAACTTTTTCCAGTGTTATTGGTTGCACAGAATGCCTCAATGAACTGTGTGATTCCAGACTCGTGGTATTTTGCAGTTTTTCTTTCCTTCTCTGGGCTCATTCTAAATCAAGGCATTTAAATAAAATGCTTATAATTTCTGAAGCTAATAGCCAAGCACAAAGATTCATCTTCCTTTCAATTTTCTTTTCCTTTCAATTCCTTTCATTGCTTTCTTCTAACTTACAACTATGCATTTGTAGATATTTGTAAACAACTGACAAAAATTTGAAATCACTTTTGACACCATAAATTTATGATATTATTTAGTTTATAAAGATCCTTTTACATGTCCTTGTTTAGTAATGTGCACATTTTCTGTAATTCTTGTAAGAATGTACTGTTTTTTTCCCTAATGATTATAATTCACTTGGCAATTAACAGCAATATGTGACATCTTTGCAATTATTAAACATAAAAAAATCTAGAGTATTTCTGATATCCACTTGGAGGAATGAGAGATTTTTCTTTCCATGCATGTATTAGACCTGGAGTGTAGGAGAGGCATATCTAGGGAAATAACAGCAATTTGAAATAAGCACAGGGAGGGAAATTCTGTGGAATGTAATGGGCCAGTACTGCATGAGAAGTAATGGACTGGAGCACAACACTTTCTGGGCTTCAGCAGAAATACGGCTGATTCTTATAGTTGGCTGCTTTTGCGTGTCTTCAGAAATAAGGCTGAAAACAGCAATATATTCAGTTTCTTCTGAAAAAGAGTAATAAATAATGTAAGTAATTTTTCAAAGATCATCATTTAAAATATTTACATCCCATTGTAACATGTGCTAAAAACCAATTCACTGATTATTCTAAGCACATTTATATTGAGTTCTTGTTTAAAGTTATCGTTACTTTTTGTCATACTTTGTTAAAAATGCTCTTACCATGATAAACAACATGCCCTTAGTAAGCACAAACAGGTACAAAATAAGTTTTTACAATCAGTACCAAGCAATTCAAATGTAATTAAATCCACCAATTTATTGCGACAAGTTTTCCAATACTTCTTCAAGAAGTATGCTTTCATTTTTTTTACACACTGCAGTCTGCTTTTAATAAAGTAGAAATTCAACTTGGACAGTGACACAAATTAGTACTGGGCTGCCTACCATATGCTCTGTTTAATACAGATTACTTAATTAAAGTCAATGGGAATATCCCATTGATGCAGCCAACTTTATACCACTGTCAAACACAAATTTCTAACATATGAACTGAAGATCTGTATCTTTTGTTTTGATTTTGCTGTCTGTAAGGAGTTTAAGCGTTCCCCCCGTGACCGCGTGGATTTCCTCCGGGTGCTGCCGTTTGCTCGCACATTCCAAAGGTATACAGGTTGATAGATTAATTGGTCATTGTATATTGGTCTACTTTCCTGTATTAACTTCATATAATGCTTAATTTCTCAAATCTATCAATCTATCTTGAATGTATGGAGTACTGTGCCCCCACAAATGCTTTAAGTAGAGAATTTCTAAGAATTACTCTCCTTTGTGTGAAGATTCTTTTCATCTCTGTGCTGAATGCTCAACATGCTACTGTGATGCTGTGATCCCTGCTTCTAGTCAGTCAAAACAGGGGAAATATGAACTTTTCTTGACTCCATCAGTCCCCATAAAGACTGCACATTACAGTGAGATCACGTCACATTCTTCTCAAGTAATCTCTTCTCATATAAACAGAAACCCCACTATCCAAGGAATCAATATTATGAATCTTCACTGCTACTTCTATTGAAAATGTGTACTCTCTTAGACAGGGAGATCAGACCTATCAACAATATTACCAGTGCAGCCTTGGCAAGGCTCTGTGTAGCTGATGAAAGCTCTCCCTACTTTTATAGATATCCTTTTACATACAATAAAGGCCAACATAACTTTAGCTTTCCTAATTTCTTACTCCACTTGGACCAGTGGTTAGTTGAGCGCTGACACAAAATGAACATGACTTTCATCAACCCCTTTGATGCTTCATTTCAACATTTCTATGCAGAAACAACCTATATTTAAGGTAATGAAAACACTTGCTAGAAATCTAAAATTAAACTGGAAAATGTTGGAAATACTGAAGAGACTTTGCAGCATCTGTGGAAAGAGAAACAGAGTTAATGTTTAGGTAAAAAAATACTTACTGTTTTTGCTTCCACAGATGCTGCCTGACCTGATGAGTGTTTCCAACATTTTCTGCCTGTGGTTAAGGCAAGTTTATCCTGGAATAAGAAGGAACTCATAGATCAAACTGAACTTTGTTTACCCTGCATATACACATTGCTTTGTCCTCAATAGACCGATTCTTGGTATGAAGAAATGCCATCACCACTGATTTATTACACACCAGCTTCCTTTTCCTATTCCAGATCACTTTTTCTTGAAAAGTATAACTGAAGCGATCCTTATAAAGGCCATCTTCCATTTCACATTTGAGGAATGGAGGGAATTGGACAATACGTAGCTCATCACCAAGAGCATTACTATAAAAAGGTATTATTAATACAGTATTATGAGATACCTGCTTGCATGAATATTACAAATCCAGAGAAGTGTTTGAGAATACAATGCCTGAGAGCATTCCGGATAAGATATTTGTGGTAGACATCCTGGCCCAGAATTCTGACCATAGAATTAACCAACTGCTCCTAAAGGGCATCTATAGAACTGGTGACCAAGAAGAGCACAGTAATCTGCCTAAATTAGAGTTAGAAGAGTACAGCACAGGAACAGGCCATTCAGCCCACAATGCTGTGCCAAGCCAGCTAAAAGGCAAATCGAAAACACCCAAACACTAATCCCTCCTACCTACACATCTTCCAAATCCCTCCATTCTTCTTATATCCATGTGACTATCAAACATCTCTTAAAAGCCTCTAATATATTTGCCTCTATGACTAATAATACTGGCATTCACCGTAATGCTTTATGAGGCTGGTTATGGTGCAAATCAACTCCTGCCTCAGAAATGACTTGGACCTTCTTCAATTTTCCTATTGAAACAATAAGGTAACAGCAGATGCTATTTCACTGGCCCTTCCCCCAGCACTCTGTTTTAGATCATCTGGACAACGGTACTGTAAACATCAGGCTGCTGTTTATCCTCTATAGATTGGTGTTCAATGAAATCACCTGCTTAAAATTTACCGCAAAGTTCCAAAACTTGGGTCTCTATACCTCCCTTTATACCCGGGATCCTTGACTTCGTCATTGGCAGACCTCAATCAGTATTGATTGGTAACAACAGCTTCTCCTTAATGACCATCTACGCACATGTATTTCAAGGCCGTGTGCTTAGCCCCCTTCTCTACTCTCTTTATACCCAATAACAGCTCCTATGCCATCTGCAAATTTTCTGATGATACCACTCATGTTGGGTCAATGACAGGTAATGGTGGGTCACCACTGAAGAATGAAATAGAACCCCCAGTGGAGGTGTGCCATTATAACAATCTCATGCTCTTGGTCAACAAAAACCAATAGTTAATTGTTGACTACAAAAAGGGGAAGTTTGGAGACCACATGCTAAGGCTTATTGGTCGGTCAGAGTTGGAGAGAGTTAGCAACTTCAAATTCTTGGGTATTGACAGTTTGGTTGAGCTTCCCTCAATCCAGCGCATAGATGTAAATGTGAAGAAGACGAGCCAGTGTCTCTTCTTTTTTAGGAGCTTATGAAGATTTTGGTGTCTTGCTAAATACTCTCACAAACTTCTCCAGATGGACCATTGGAAGTATCTTGATTGGTTGTATCATGGCCTGGTATGAGAGTAGTAGACACAGCCCTGTTCATCACAGGTGCATCTCTCCCAACCAGTAACAGCATCTACAGGAGGTGTTGCTTCAAGAAGGCAGCATCTATGAACAAGGATCCCAACCATCCAGGGCCGTGCCCTTTTAGCACTGCCACCATCAGGCAGGGGATATACAGACCTGAAGTCCCACACCTCCAGGTTCAGGAACAGCTACCTGCCAACAACCAGCAGGTTCTTGAACCAATCAACACAACACTAAACCTATTTCAGCAACAGGACACTACAGACCACCTCTTGCACTACTATGAATTTGTCTCTGTGTTGCTTTGTATCACTATATAGTTTTGTACAGTTTTTTTTGTAGTAGTCGTTAATGATAAATTATATGTATTTATGTTCTGTGTGTTGTTGGAACCCATAACTGAGATGCTGCTGCAAGCAAGATTCTTGAGGATATGACTATCAACTCAACTTAATCAAGAGAGTGCTGCATTATGGGGGTCCAGCTTTCAGGTGAGACGTTAAATCCAGGCCCCGTCTGCTCCCTCAGCTGAAAGTAAAAAACTCCACCAATTCCATTTCAAAATGCGGGACTATCCACTGTGGTTTCCTTCCCAGTATTTTTCCAGTAATTTTGTGTTTATTTTTTTAATTCGGATGCAACGTGGCCCTTCAAGCCAAGCTGCCCAGCAATCTCCTAATTTAATCCGAGCCTAATCACAGGACAATTTACCAGGACCAATTAATCAACCAACCAGTACATCTTTGGACTATGGGAGGAAACTGTTTCACATGGAAGAAACTCACCTGGTCACGGGGAGAACATTCAGGCACCTTACTGGACAATGTTGAGAACTGAACCCAGGTCGCTGGTACTGTTGAGCGTTGTGCCACCCTATGTTAAGCAGGACTCATTTGAAATACATAAGATACATAAGGGTCTTGACAAGATTTGATGTGAGAGGATGTTTCCTCTTATAGGGGCAACATGACCTAGTGGTCACTGTTGAAAACGTGTCTCTTTTATATTAGAGAAGACACAATTTTTGATTTTTTTTTAGTGTTTTTTCCTTTCTAACTCTACATCAAAATGTAATAGAAGCAAAATCTCTGAATATTATGAAGTCAGAGGCAGATAGATTCTTGATAAGCAAGTGAGTGAAATATTACTACAGGGAGTCAGGAATACAGACTTGAGGGTATTCTCAGGTGAGCCTTAATCTTACCCAATGGCTGAGCAGATTTAAGGGACCAAATGTCTTACACTTTCTCCTAATTTATATTTGCTTGCTCTTACTATCAGAAATGCCTAAGCATTAAATTAGCAATGTACAGAATTTACAAAGGCATTCAAAGATCTGACTGCTGATACAACCTGCTTACAGCAGCCCAAGGATTAGATCCGTGCAGCTTTGTCCCGATCAAGCACATTTTTCAAAATGGCAATCTGCAGCAAAACTCATAGCAGTAGATTACATTTCCTTCTAATCTTTGCTCATCAAATCTACTTTATCCATATCTAAGTATTGAAAGAAGTTTCATAACTGGTTTAGAGTTCTCGTAGTTCATGAATTGTTTTAAATAAACAAAAGGTGAAGTTGAATAAACCTGAGGAGAAGTAGACACTAATTCAATCAAGTAATTCATCAACTTAACTGCGAAGTCAAAGAGCAACCATTTGCATATATTTGAAACAGCAACAAGTTAGTATCATTAATACTGAATTAATTGTCATAGTATTATTATTTTTTTAAATTGAGATACTGCATGGAGTAGGGGCATTCCATTCCTTCAAGCCATGCCACCCAGCAACCCCCGACTTAACTCTAGCTGAACCACAGGGCAATTTACAATGACCATTTATCCTACAGACTAGGACATCTTTGGACTGTGGGAGGAGACCGGAGCACCTGGAGGAATCACATGCAGTCAGGGGAAGAATGTATGGACGCCTTACAGACAGTGGCGAGAATTGAACCTGGGTTGCTGGTACTGTAAAGAGTTGTTTTAACTACGATGCTACCGTGCCATCCCATCTATAAAATTATACAAACATGGTGGCACGTCTCCCCTCCTTTCCTCAGTATCATTGAATCGGGCAAATTCTAGCTATTAAAAGATATAAATCCAATGATTTATATGTTTTTTTTCTCTACAAAAAGAAAGTGTGCTGCTTTTCCACCTGCTCACTATATTACTGGCTACTATCACAAACAGGGAATAACTGAAACATGGAGAATACAGAGATCGGAAATTAAGGCCAAATCCAATCATTAGCATAAAGATCCACCATTTTGGGAATCCCATAAATAAAAATTGCACTTGCAAGCTGCAGATGGTTTCATCGTTAGCAGGACGCTTTTATATACATCTCAGGACACCGGAGTTCAAACCCAGCTTCCGCCATAAGGAGGTTGTATGTTCTCTCCGTGGAGCATGTGTGTTTGCTCCATGTACTCTGGTTTCCTCCCACAATCTAAAGACGCACCAGTTAATAGGTTGCTTGGTCATTGTAAATTGACCTGTGATTAGGTTAAGGTTAAATTGGGGTTGTTGGAGTTCGCTGGATGGTACAGCTCGAAGGGCTGGAAGGGCCTAATCTACCTGTATCTCTAAATAAATAAAAATAAGTAAATAAACTTTGTTCAAATACAAAACTGTATTTGCACCAATATACAGTACATGTGGTTTGAAATCTAGAGCAGTAAAAGTAGTTGGTTTCCTTCAGACCAGGGGTTCCAATCTGAGGTCCATGGACCCCTTGTTCACTGGTCTTGGTTCATCACATTAAAAATGATGGGAACTCTTGATTTAGACCATTGTCCAGATTTTCCCTGTTAAAAACTCTGCCACATATTTTGGTTGAATATAGTCCTCCAGACTGATTTCAATATTTTTGATGACTGGAGAGTATTTTTTTATTCTTATTACGTGCTATCAGTACCATTGCTTGCTATTTCCTGAAGTGTTTTAAAGTGATAATAATATATTTCATTATGATGAATATTATTCTCCCAAGCAGATCACTGAACTAAGCTTGCTGTCCTCTTAGTGAACCTGCTCATACAAATTCAATCACATAGCTGCTTCCTTCAGCATCAAATAAATGGAAATAGATTTTATTGACTTTATCCAGAGAGAAGTGTCTATTTCATAGTCCATTTTGTTTACTCTAGAAGATTGAAGATTCACTCTTGTGAGCTGAACACAATTTGTTAGGAGACACAATGAGTTTTGCTCCGTGGTTTCCCAGTGGTGACAGTCATTGTGTGTACCTGGGACCAAAAAGCTGAACTGGCCTTCTGTACGTCAAGACCCTCAAATATAAATATTTGATCCTTCAGGCGACTCCCTGTCCCCACTGCTATCCTGCTCCAAACTGAATCTTTCCATTGACTCTTGTAACCCTGACTCAGTGTCACAAACATCTCCTGATATTTCTAGCTTTTCCTTGTTCTGCTCTTTCCAGATTTCCATATTCAAAGTCCCACACAAAGAACTGCATCCCTATAATGTGATGGTGCAATGTCATGACTTGGATTTCTGCAGATTCTGGAAATCCAAAGCAACACACACAAAATGAAGAACTCATCAGCAGGCCAGGCAACATCTATGGAAATGAATGAACAGATGATGTTTTGGGCTGAGGCCTTTCTTCAGGACTGAATACGAAGAGGGAAGATGTCAGAATAAGCAGGTTGGTAGGAGGGGAAGTGAAGGAGTATAGCTCAAAGGTGATAGGTGAAGCCAGGTGAGTTGGAGAGATAAAGGCTGGAGAAAGAATCTGATAGGAGACGAGAGTGGACCATAGCAGAAAGGAGGAGAGGACCCAGGGGGAGGTGATAGGATGGTGAGGAGAGGTAAGAGGCCAAAGTGGGGAATAGAAAAAGAGGGGATAAAGACAGAAAAGATTTTTTTACCAGAAGGAGAAATTGATATTCATGCCATCAGTTTGGAGGTTACCCAAACGGAACATAAGGTGTTGCTCCTCTAACCTGAGCATGGCCTCATCTTAGTATAATAGGAGGCCATGGACTGACATGTCAGAATGGGAATTGGAATTAAGATTCTTTGCCATTGGCAAGATCTGTTTTTGGCAGATGGAGCTGAGATGCTTAATGAAGCCGATCCCAATTTATAACGAGTCTCATTCATGAAGAGAAGACCATGCCAGGAGCACCAAACACAATAGATGACCCCAACAGATTTGCATGTAAGTGTTGCTGCACCTGGCAGTATTGTTTGGGCAGGTGTAGCACTTAGGCCACTAGTAGAGATAAGTATTTGGAGTGAGATTAGTTGGGGGGGGGGTATGAATGGAAAAGGGATTCATGGAGGGAGTGATCCCTGTGGAAAGCAGGGTGGAGGGAGGAGGTGGGGTGTGGAGGTAAGGATACATTTAGTGGTATAATCCCTTTGGAGATGGCAGAGTTGAGGAGGATGATGTGTTGGATGCAAAGGCTGATGGGGTGGTAGGTAAGGACAAGAGGAACTCTATCACTGTTACGTTGCAGGAAGATGGGGTGAAAAATGGATGTTCAGGAAATGGAGGAGATGCAGTTCCTGAAGAAAGAGGAGATCTCTAATGTCCTGGGAACAGATGCGGTGGAGACTAAGGAACTGAGAAAACAGAATGGTATTTTTACAGGAGATGGGGAGGAAGAGGTGTAGTCCAGATAATCGTGGGAATCAATAGGTTTATAAAAGATGTCCATTGACAGAGATATCGAGAAAGGGGAGGGAGATGTCAGAAATGGACCAAGAAAGCTTATGGGCAGGATGGAACTTCGAGGCAAAGTTGATGAAATTGACATGTCAGCATGTGGCAGCACCAGTGCAGTTGTCAATGTAGCGGAGGAGGATATGGGGAGCATTACCCGGGTAGACTTTGAACATGGACAGTTCCAAGTCCATTTTCCAAACCTTCCATCCATCTAATGTCACTCCAAACTACTGCCTACTCTGCAAGGAGACCCCATTTCCAACACTTTAATTCCTCAACCTATTCCCACTCTGACTGATCTGTCTGTGTCCTCCTGTGTCACTACAATGAGGCCCATCACAAGCTTCACCTTTCATCAGGTTATTTTGTATCCTTCCAAACTTAATACTAAATTCTCCAATTTTGGGGTCTCACCTTTTCTTTCTTCTGTACTAAAACTTGCTATTTCTGCCTATTATCTTTTTGGTTCAGGTTTTCTCTTAGTATTGGAATAGCTTAACCTGCTTGCCCTGTATTTAGCAATATGTAACACAGGCAGTGAAGCATAATCTGATTTTAACTGCTGTTTTGACTTATTTTGTCTCATCCTATCAAAGTTATTTCTTTTGTTTTAACCATAGCATCTCCACCTTTTCTATTACTACAAACAATCCTAACGAAAAGTCTTGGGCCTGAAACATTCACTGTTGCCTGGCCCGCTGAGTATTTCTGTTTTTATTTCAGAATACCAGTATCTGCAGGTTTTTTGCTTGATTTCAACTGCAAAGTCATTTGCAAGCTTTAAGCATGATACTGCACCATGAAGTATTAAGGGTATCTACCATGTCCTCTGCAAATGGTTGTATCGATAAGATCCATGGGAAGTCATTGAATACAAAACCAAATCAGCGGCTGTGAATGGTATTTTACTCACCCTGTTTGACCCTTGGGTTCCCCTCTACTCCACAACTGGGCTGCCTGCCACAGAAAGCACTTTGCTGTAAGCAGTCATACAATAAACTCTGAGCTGCAAATCTTTAAAACTATGATGAATTGTGTGGATCTCATAGGCTAAACAGTAATATTTAAGTATTTTGAAAATGCAAACTGAACCACAAATTCAAATAAATAATTGTTTCAGTTTGATGTGATGTTAGTGAATTTTGAACTGGGCTTGGCGCATGCTTCATACAGCATGAAAGCAGTGTAACAGCTAAAAATTGCTTGCAGCATCTCAGAAGTGTTATAACTGCATCATTAGCTCATCCTTGTATAAAGCTGCTCTTCAGTCAGTGAGAATAACTTCCAATGAATGCAAGGGTACTGATTTATATTTACTGGTTTTGGTTCAATTGACAAATCAATTGCCAGAAATTGAATTCAAGGCACATCCACACTCCTGACTTTGCATATGAATGTTGAAAGAAAGGAGCTTTTCTGATTTCAACTCTGGGCACTTGCATGCAATGGACAGCTTTATTACAAATATCCATGATCTAACTACTAAAAGACACGCTGGGAATTCTGATCAGCTAAAATTCTATTGATTCCTTATTTGTTACACCTGCCTATTGGATAAAATTGAGATGCCAATTTTATCTTTGTTTCTTCAACATTTAGAAGTCCTTGTGTTATAAAAGTGGAGGTTCTTTGAAGCAGTTGAATCACCTCTTCCTATATAACTGTTGATCAAGGTCAAGAGGAGCTCCAGATGTGCATAACACATCCGCTGGCCTGTGTCTCTTTTGTAAGCCACTATGGAACAGGCAAAGTATTGTTTTTTTTTATATTGCATTTTTAAATGGTTACAAAGTATGAAAAAACAATGTATATAACCCATACCCCTCCCCTTAACCCCTCCCCCCTAACTGCCCTATAGAAAAAAAAAGAAAGAAAGAAAGAAAGAAAGAATGCCTGGTTGTTGGAAGATCTCCACATGCTCCATGGAATTCGTAATAACTTTAATATGTATATTTATTTCTTTCCCCTAATAACCAATTGTTTCATCTTCAGAGCATCTATATATTTAATCCCGTCTTTTGTAAATAAGGGCTCCAAATTTTCAAAAATGTTTCATATTTATCTCTTATTGAGCTGAATTTAAATCAGGAATTTGCATGCGGTGAAAAAAAACTCATCAATACAAGGAGTAAACACTTAATTAAAAATCACTTCAGCTTGATACATTTTGAATACTTCGTATAAAATATCTACATCTTGCCCTTACTGAAAGGGTAGATAGCCATTACTTCACATTTCTTATTCACTAACCCAGAATGAACACTTAAGAAAAGTTCAAGTTGTAAGATAAAAATTCTATTTGAGGTTTAAAATAACTGTACAGTTAAGATGATGATAAAGAAATGAAGTGTGCAGCATCTATAGCAGCTGGACAATAAATAATATGGCTGAAAACTTTGACTATAGTTTTCTGCAACTAACCTAGCTTTAGATTCTTTAATTGCAAAACTTATCTATGATACAATACTTTGCAAAAGTCTTAGGCATATATATATAGCTGGGGTGCTTAAGACTTTTGCACAGTACTGGTGTCACTTTATGTATTGCACTGTACTGCTGCAAAAAAAACACAAATTTTGTAACAAACATGAGAAAATTTACAGATATTGGAAATCCAAAGCAACACACACAAAATGCTGGAGGAACTCCAGCATGACATGTGAGTGATGATAAACCCAATTCTGATATGGGTCTCTATTGTGGACTGACAGAGGGAAGGGGGTAGGAAGAGGGGAATCATGGTTAGGACAAGTGGAAGGAAGAGGAGAGGGGGTGGGAAGTACCAGAGAAACATTCCGTAATGATCAATAAACCAAATGTTTGGAATCAAATGTTTGCCTGGTGTCTCAGGGTGTCTGCGCCCACACCAACCATGCCTCTGGCAATCCTTCTCTGCCACTTACCCTACACCCCTCCTCTGGCACTTCACCCTTGCCATTCCCAACAACCTTTGCTCTCTGCTCATGTTGCCAAATACAGTACTGTGCAGAAGTCTTAGGCACCCTAGCTATATATATATGTGCCTAACACTTTTGCATGGTACTGTATATTTTATACTGTCAAGTTTATTTTTTAATTCATTCTCTTCATATACAAACTGCCAGCTGCCAGTGTTTGCCCTTCCTCCTATCCTGGTGGTTCAGATTTGATGACTCCTTTGGCCAAGGTGTATTGAAACAAAGGAATATAGCATCCAGTGAAGAATCAGACATGAATAGAAATTTCTTCACCAGAGATACAAACTTATTGAATTACCTATGCAAGAGGGCTGTGTAAGTTCAGTTGCCCTGTATTGAAAACTGAGATTAACAGAACTTTGGAGATAAAAAGGAATCAAAGCAAACTGAGTTAATGAGGAATTGTGGTGCTGAAACAAAAGATCACCCATGACCTTATGGAATGGAAGAACTGACATAAAGAGCCAAATAACTCACTTCGGTTTCTATTTCTGTTCTTATTGCTGATAGCCTGAAAGCATAGTGTTTCTGTTTAATATCTCATTCTAGATATGGTGCTTCTGACAGAATTCCATACTTTCCATCAGTCTCTCGATAAAAAATATATTTTTTTCTCTTTTTGACCTCTCAGAGATTATGCTGTATTGATCCTTCTTGCTCTATGGCCACAAATAAACTCTTCCTCACTTTCACAATATTATGACACCCTTCCAGCTTCCCCTTACAAGTAAAAAGAAGCACGCCCTGTCACTCCTTTCATTACAGGCATTTCCAATCAAAGAACATCAATAAATATAGCCCGATGTAGTCTTCATTGTCCTTTTTAAACAGAAAATTGCAGATATGACACAGGTAACAACATTTGTGTCTGTTCAGTTGATATTCTGAACATATGAATTTATCTTGAAGTTATGATTAGCATTTTGCATGCAATTAAAAAGATACTTGAGTACCTATCAATTACATGCTTTATCCTGCCCATCCCAGCCAGGGCGTTGCATGTGTACTAGACACATGGTGCGTCTATAGTCTCAGGAAGACCCATAACAGTAGTATGATAAACTGATGTTTCCAGGGGATTAGATTTCACATTACTCATTGCTTTGCTGCTATGCCAGAATGGAGTTAATGGCTGATGCATCAGGCATTGTCAATACAATCCCAATCTAGATTTAGCAGATGGCTTTACAGAAGTTGTCTATCAGGGTCCATCTGTCCACTCAACAAACCCTCTTGTGAGTTACAACAGGCCCTGCTGGCATATGGCTGGAGAATTTAACACCACCATAATAAAAGGATCATTTTCCATTTTCCCAAAGTGGCTTTAAATGACCTTTTCCTTACTTTAATAAAGCTTGCACAGCAATCGTTTGAATATGAAGTTTGTAATTTTATTTACTCTGATATATGAATTTGATAAAAACTAAATGGCTTTTCACTTAAATGTTGGTTTTCAACAATTTTTTAAATATATTTATGCCTTCTGGAAACAGGTAGGTTTGCAATTAATAAACAACAGAACACAATATTTGATGGTGAACTTAATAATTGAAGACAATTCTACAGGTTATATACCAAAATATTACAATACGGCAAATACCAACTTTAATAATCAGTGGTATTTAACAAATTTAGATACAATGGCAATTTTGCTTTTGTTCTCATATTCAGAATTATGAAAACAGCTATTGAAATATTTTCCCCATAGTCACATATTGGTTAGCCAACATTTAACAAATGCATTTAATGTTAAAATAATTTGTTTGCTGTTTTTAAGCACAATTTTGATCTAGTTTAGAATGCCCCATTTTTTTCCCTTCCTTCTTTCGATGCTAACAATGATTTGTGATATTAGATCCAGCATACTTGAAATACTGGTAATTTTCTTAAAGGCCTGTAATAAATCAGAAATATCACTTGGTAGTTACACATCATGTTTCTGTTTCACAATTTTAATCACATCTTTTTCCCCGTTTTGTCTCACCGGGAGTATTTTTAACTTATAACACAATGATTTTAGTTAACAGACAGCTCAGAGACAAATTGAAGTTGAACTAATATAACATAAATGGTCAGACAAAATGTCCCACATTGCTACATCTATAATTGAACAAAAAATCATGTTTTAATGGTGGTGCCCAGAGGCTTGATGTTTTACAACCCATACATTTCTCTGTCTGCATTTATATGCCTGTCCCTCCATTGGACATGCAAAGCAGGTATCTTATACACGCAGACAGAGGTCATTGATTCACTGTAATAGAATAAATGGTCTGTGCTGATTTTAGAAGAAACCTCATTTTGGTAAAGATTAACATAAACCTATAATGGGGTGAAAGAGTTATGAAAAATTGTTTGTGAAACTTTTAATGCACAGTATACACAGGCAAAAATCAACTTGCAATGTATTTCCATTTGATACTCTATATTTTTGCCTTGTACCCAACACAGATATTTACGTGTTTTGGTCTTTTAGTTTTTGATGAATTACAATGTAATTGAACACAACAAATTAAGGCAGAGCTGTCAGCATAGAGTGAATATTAAATGTTTTGTGACATACTATATATCCTCAAAAATATCAATGGAGCCTTCAAATAAAATTTGCATTTCTTTTCCATGTGGTTAAAGGCTTTGAAATGATCTTCCAGAAACCAGCATAAACTGTTTGTTATGATTGCAACCAAAATCATGACTTGTATAACAAAATGCCTTTTTACAACTAATATTTGTTGATTGGAATCTGACAATTTATACTTAATATGCTTAATGGGCCCTGCTTAACAATTTCACAGAGCTGAATGGAGAGACCACTGTAATTGGGACATTTTCTCTATTTCCACCCATGAGAAAAGTACCTTGTGTATTTTTAACAAGGAAATGTGGTTTAGCCTTGAAATTATGATTTTTCTTAATAATGTTATCATATATCTTGCATGAGCTTAATCATACATTGAGGATCTAGCTGGTGATTGCATGGGCAGCAAATGGAAGCATATGAACTTAATAAAAGTCTGATATAAAATTGATCTAGGTTGCAAATAATAGCAAGCAGTAAGGACCTCTGGGTTGTAATGAAATATTGAGCTATACTTTCATAGTGTACAGCATCACACAAAGGATGAATTGGTTTTTGTCTGCTTCACTCCCAGATGACCAAGTACATTTTATATGAGATTTTTTAAAAAGTACAATTCAAAAATAATTTTGCAAGACACATTTCAATAATTAATGGGAAACTTAAAATTTTCTTGGTACAGGAAGTACCAGATATTATGAATAGTCTTTCTCATCTTCAATGCCCACTGTAATTACTTACTGTATTACTATTTCAGATGGATTTTTTCAATGGTCATATTTATCTAACAACTAAGCATGACCTCAATCAGGGTTTTGTCTTATTACTTACCTAGCAACATACCATGGGCTATTAAGATGTCACTGTCTTAGCAGTTGTGACTGGAGACATGACGTGACTTGTCTAATTGTGTATTCAGACTACCTTTAAGCAATGTTTATCTGCTTGAAATGTCCGATCAACTTTGATACCAGTATCCTGTCTCACCTCCTGTATGGTGAGCTAGAAGATTAATAAGGAGGAAGTTATTGCAGCCACTTATTCTAGATAATGAGTGCAACAGGATGGAATTATTGGATCTGATACTCAAGTTCACTTACAGCTTTCAAAATTATATGCAACATTATCAGGATGACAGCCTTTCCACAGCCTGATTGAAACCTTTTTTAGGATGTGACTAAACACATTGATGATGGTTGAGCAGTAGATGTAGTGTATATGGATTTCAGCAAGGCATTTGACAAGGTACCCCATGAAAAGCTTATTGAGAAAGTAAGGAGGCATGGGGTCGAAGGGGAAATTGCTTTGTGGATCCAGAACTGGCTTGGCTACAGAAGGCAAATAGTGGATGTGGACAGATCATATTCTGCATGGAGGTCAGTGACTAGTGGTGTGCCTCAGGGTTCTGTTCTGGGACCTCTACTCTTTGTAATTTTTATAAATGACCTGGATGAAGAAGTGGAGGGATGGGTTAGTAAATGTGCTGATGACACAAAGGTTGGAGATTTTGTGGATAGTGTGGAGGGCTGTCAGAGGTTACAGTGGGACATTGATAGGATGCAAAACTGGGCTGAGAAGTGGCAGATGGAATTCAACCCAGATAAGTGTGAGGTGATTCATTTTGGTTGGTCAAATATGATGGCAGAATATAATATTAATGGCAAGACTCTTGGCAGTGGTGGAGGATCAAAGGGATCTTGGGGTCCAAGTCCATAGGACACTCAAAGCTGCTACGCAGGTTGACTCTGTGGTTAAGAAGGTGTACGGTGCATTCGCCTTCATGAACCATGGGATTATGCTTAAGGGCCGAGAGGTAATGTTGCAGCTATATAGGACCCTGATCAGACCCCACTTGGAGTACTGTGCTCAGTTCTGGTCGCCTCACTATAGGAAAGATGTGGAAACCATAGAAAGGGTGCCGAGGAGATTTACAAGGATGTTGCCTGGATTGGGGAGCATGCCTTATGAGAATAGGTTGAGTGAACTCGGCCTTTTCTCCTTGGAGTGACGGAAGATGAGAGGTGACCTGATAGAGATGTATAAGATGATGAGAGGCATTGATCATGTGGATAGTCAGAGGCTTTTTCCCAGGGCTGAAATGGTTGCCACAAGAGGACATAGGTTTAAGGTGCCTGGAAGAAGGTACAGAGGAGATGTCATGGGTGCATTTTTTACGCAGAGAGTGATGAGTGTTTGGAATGGGCTGCTGGCAATGGCGGTGGAGGTAGATTTGATAGGGTCTTTTAAAAGACTCCTGGACAGGTACATGGAGCTCAGAAAAATAGAGGGCTATGGGTAACCC
Source organism: Hypanus sabinus (assembly GCF_030144855.1). Classification (NCBI taxonomy): domain Eukaryota; kingdom Metazoa; phylum Chordata; class Chondrichthyes; order Myliobatiformes; family Dasyatidae; genus Hypanus; species Hypanus sabinus. Next base: position 45,361,712 of record NC_082727.1, read on the forward strand.
TATGTAATTTGTCAGGTAATGACATGTTCGGCACAGCTTTGTGGGCTGAAGGACCTGTATTGTGCTGTAGGTTTTCTATGTTTCTTTGTTTCTAATATAAACAGTCGTTAGATTTTGAATTATTTGCATTTAAATTATTAATTTTTTTTTGTTCCAGTGCCACTTCAACCCAATATGGAAAGACCTGAGTACGGTAGAATCTGAATTCTACAATTCCCCATTGTAACTCCGGCAGGGAATGAAGGAGATGATAAAGAATTAGACAAAAGCAAATATACCGGTGCCTAGCAAATTTCTAGACATTAAATAATACACCTTTGCCTATGTAGGTGTATTATTCAGTTGACCTTGGTCAATCAATGACTGCTTTATTTGAGGGTATTGCTTTGGAGAGTTATTGAGTCAGCCTTGAACACCTAAGGATTTTCTTCCATTTGACTTTTCACTGCAAAGTGCATAAATCAGGCAGGTCAAGGGTTGAAGGCAGGTGTGCATTCAGCAATACCTAGCTCCATTTATTGGGAAGAAGGTGAATTTTTTGAGTGATGAAAGCACAGAAATGTTTACAGCTTTACCATTTTACATGAGAAAGAACATAAATAGTATTGAAAATATTGCTGATTTGACCATGGACTATTGATCAATTCCTGTGTTGAACATTGAAGCCCTTTCCTTGGTCACTGCAAAGTTCATAAAGAGAATTAGGCAAGTGAATGGTAGAGCCAGGTGTTCGTGAGGGGCAGATGATCGGGTGGTGGGGTGGGAGGAGGTGAAGGATGGATACTGGGGTTATTAATAGTGGACATTCAGAGATTAGGGCTAATAAATGAGTAGCAGTATTGGCTGTTTGGGGCTTGGTAGAGGATAGAATTAATAGTTGCTGTGATTTGCCACATGTTTCCCTAAATAGTCAGAGTGCAGAAGGAGATGACCATTGGTGGTGGTCACACAGAGCTGCAACTGTTCTTTGGGTGAAAAGGCTGATGATCAGTGGAAGGTTGAGGATAGAATGACATACTGACGAGTCTGAGAGTATTGGCCAGCGAGGACGATATACTTGAAAAGTCATGACAATCATACCAGTGGGTTATTGGTGGAATCTCTAGGCTCAATGTATTGATTGGAAGTTATCTGTAGGTTTGACTTGATTTTGTTCTTCACCAGGAGATTTGGCTATATAGCTATCTTTTAAGTCAAGCTGTGGCAAGGTTAACAGATGAGAAAGCTTGCTTCTGACTGAATATCTTGTGAATGACATAGGCCATGATGGTATTGGCTTCCAGATTCATTTTGCAGGTGGCTAGACATCTGAGGCTCTTTGTGAGGTACACGTGACTTTCCTATTGACCTTGGGACAAAAAATGAGACCACACAACGTGCATGAAGATTCCTCTTTTCAATAATGTTTCACTAAGATTGCAGATGCATTGTGCAGCACACTCTCTTTCTCTCTCTCTCTCTCTCTCTCAGCATCTATGGGAGGAGGTAGTGACAACGTTTCGGGCCGAAACCCTTCATCAGGGTTCAGAGGAAGTTAGGTATTGCCCTTGTGGCTAAAGGGATCAGGGGGTATGGAGAGAAAGCAGCTACAGGGTTCTGAGTTGGATGATCAGCCATGATCATACTGAATGGCGGTGCAGGCTTGAAGGGCTGAATGGCCTACTCCTGCACCTATTTTCTATGTTTCTATGTTCATCAGGAAATGATCACCTGATGAAGGGTTTCGGCCCAAAATATCATCACTACCTCCTCCCATAGATGCTGTCTGGCCTGCTGAGTTCTGCCAGCATTTTGTGTTTTTATTTATTTCCAGCATCTGCAGATTCACCTGTGTTGCCTTGTAAATGGTACAGGGGATGTTTTCAATCTATAAAAATAAGGACACCTTAAATCATGCGAATTTCAGTAATCTTAATGTGATGTACTCCATGTTGAATTTATTGATCTAATTTCAGTGGTTAATAAATATGCATCACTTGTCAGTGTGGCATTATAACATCATAAGATCATAAGACATAGGATCAGAATTAGGCCATTCTGCACATCAAGATTGCTCTAGCATTCCATTATGGCCGATCCTCTCAACCCCATTCATCTACTTTCTCTCTGTAACCTTTGACAACTTTACTAATCAAGAATACATCAACTTTCACTTTAAATATAACTAATGGCTTGGCCTCTCCAGCCGTCTGTGAAAATGAATTGCACAGATTCACCTCCTTCTTGCTAAAGAAATCCCTCCTCATCTTTGTTGGGAAGGGATGTCCTTCTATTCTGAGGCTGTGCCCTTTGGTCTTGACTCCCCACTGTAAGTAATGTCCTGTTCAATTCCACTCTATATTTTGGGAAATTGACATTAAGGTGAATTGTTCCAGGAAGTGCCTGGTCCAATCTACTAAGGGGGTCAGTTTCAACAGGAAATATATGAAAACAAACAAAAAAAAAGAATTTTTGATGCATTTTCTAGACACTGGGTCTAGTGTCATACTTAGTGAACGGTTTCCTTCACACTCTTTCCCTAAGACCAGCACTTTGAACAGGTTGCCATTTTCCTGCTTCTAAACCTATCTCAACTGTACCATTTACATTAACGTCTTTTCCAATTAATCTGTTGTCCTGTGAAATAATCAGGAAATCTTACATATTGTAATAAAATTGCAAATGGTTCACAGATGCATTATTTTTAGTAAAGGTGCCTGTCACTTCATGCCAGATTTGGTTTGCATACCTTGAACTCACTCCAAAATTATCCAGCAAGTCCTTCATATTGAAAATAATTGCATAGAGTTAACATCAAGTAATAAACACTCGGAGTTGGTCAAATTAAAGAAATGGTCAACAAATTGCCAGAGTGTATCTTGGCATTGGTCATAAATAATTCAACCTAGGAAATCATGTTCTTGCAGAAGTTCTGAAATATGTTGTTTGGATAGAATCCAGGCTCAGATACCAATGGGACCGGCAGGAGATCGCGCAACTGGACAGCGTCAGCGTTGTGCAGAGCAGCCTCCAGCGTGTCGGTAAGGTCGGCGTTTTCCAGCAGCCGCTGGTGCACGTACACTGACCTGATCCCCGTAACGAAGGCGTCTCGTACCAGGAGCTCCGAATGCTGTTCCACCGTCAGTCCCCTGCAGTCGCAGGCCCACACGAGTGTCTGTAGGGCCGGGACAAACCCAGCGCTCGACTCTCCGGCCCGCTGCCGCCGCGTTGCTAAGCGATGTCTTGCATACACAGTGTTCACCGGCCGCAGGTACTGTCTTTTGAGGGCGTCCAGTGCCCCTTGGTAGGTCGGCAGGTCCCTGATTAGGGAGTATACCCGCGGACTGACCCTGGAGAGGAGAACTCTGTGCATGATAGGAGGCTCAGTCACGGGAATCTCTTCCAGGTATGATTGGAAGCATGCAAGCCAGAGTTCAACAGCAATGGCTGCTTCGGGAGATTGAGGATTAATGTCCGATTTGTCTGGTCGTAAAATGCTCTCCATGTTTTAAAATTGCAGCTAATAAAACTGATGCACTATCAATAACTCTCGGAGACGGGAGGTGAACGATAGGCTTTTATTAGCTGCAAGAGACCACGATTAGCAACAAGAGACCACCACACAACATCCTGGAGACTGAGGGAGGAGCAGTGCCTCCAATCGCCTTTATACAGGGGTCTGTGGGAGGAGCCACAGGAGCAGTCAGCAGAGGGACATGTCTAGACAGGTATATGTAGTTCACCACACAGAGGTTCTGAAATATGTAGTTTGGATAGAATCCAGGCTCAGATACCAATGGTGAGAGTGAACCCAATGAATTATTTTTCTGTGAGAGGAAACTTAGTGGAAAGATGACCAGCTCTGAATTCCAGAACACTCTGGATGGCACTGGTATGCACAGGGATTTCAAAGGGTTAAGTACATCATGCTTACTTTAAAAACCTATGCTAAACTGTAGATCAAACATTCACCCGTTCAATGAAAGGTAATTCAAGGCCATAATTAATGCCCCTGCATAGCAAAACTGAGAGATTAGATAGGTTACTTCTAAAAATTCCTCATTTCTATGTTAATTGATATAATTTTATAAGTGTTATTTAAATTCTGATAGCCAGAACAGTAAATAATATGCTTGGAAATAAGTTGAGTAATTTGGGTACTTGGGGAGAATTGCTCGTTTCCAATTGCTAGATTTGAAAAACAAATTAAACTGAATTGTTGGTTCCGAGGATTATTGGCAAGGATTAGCACTTTCTAATTTATAGTATTGGGGCTACTTACGCCAAACATGATTTGAAAGGTGATGACAGATTATCGTATTTCAAAGTGTAATATCTGCAAACTTTCCATAGCTAAAGCTTTTTAATTATAAAGATACATGCTTGTCACTCCTTAATCGAGTTTGCTTGGGCTGGCAGGAGATCTGTCAATGGCACTCTGTCACATGTTGGCAGATAATATGATGCCCATTGGGAGTTGCTCAGTTTTCAGCCCAGTCACGATCAGGGCTCACAGTAAGAATAATCTGTATCCTGACCCGTAATACAACATTTTCTAGGGCATGATGTGCGTTCACATATGTAATTAACTTTAAATCCTCCTACAACAGATCTGAAACTATGAGGGATTGCCTGCATTGTACTTTTGTTTTAAGGAGTTTTGCTCTCTAATCCAGTTGGGGGGTGGGGTGATGGCTTCCTCTTTTTTCTTTGTTTGAATTCTCCATTGCAAAGAAACATGTACATACATAGAGATAACAACACACACAAAACGCTGGTAGAACACAGCAGGCTAGGCAGCATCTATAGGGAGAAGCGATGTCGACGTTTTGGGCCGAGACCCTTCGTCAGGACTAACCGAAAGGTTACTATCTTTCCTTTCGGTTAGTCCTGACGAAGGGTCTCGGCCCGAAATGTCGACATTGCTTCTCCCTATAGCTGCTGCCTAGCCTGCTGTGTTCTACCAGCGTTTTGTGTGTGTTGTTGTTTGAATTTCCAGCATCTGCAGATTTCTTTGTGTTTGCACATACATAGAGATGATTTGTTAACGTAGAATATTCTCTCTTTGTGCAGGAAATGATTGTTAGGTACTTTGAAGACATAGTTAGTCCATAGGATGCAAGCTGCAAGCCCAGGATCTCATGCAGCCTCAGATTTATATGCACATTCACTGGTACTGTTCTGGGTGAATTTCAGGGAATAAGTGTGCTAATGGGATCAATGTTAAAAGGGGGAGTTACACCATTATATTTAGAGGGATACGTAACTGACAGCATAGCTATGTTGGCATGTTCTGAGTACTTGGCATGAAGACAGCAAAGAACTGCCCCATGGTTCAATGCTAAGAGAAGCTGATGTTTGGAGGCTGTGGCAATGAGCATGGTCCCTCAGCACCAACTGTGGAGCTCAGGTCTATGTCCTACCTGATAAAGCATGTTCTACCTTTGCTGTGACTGTTTCATATGTTGACTGGATATTACAGTTGCTTTTGTCACTTCCTGGTCCTCAATGTTATGAAAACAGTTACTTTCTCCAAGCAGTAAGGCTGATCAACACCTTCAACCACTAACTCTACCACTACTTCATTATTTCCCATCAGTCACCTTATGTACAGCCTCGTGTCACTTTATGGACATACAATCAGTCCATGTATATAAGCTTTCTTATGTATTCATACTTATTGTGTGTGTGTGTTTTAGTACTACTTGTTCTTTATCTTTTGTGTTATATTTGGGCTGCACTGGATCTGGGGTAACAATTATTTCAATCTCCTTACATCTATGTAGAGGAAGTGACATTGAGTAGATCCTCGGGGTCTACGAAGGTTCAGCATGCCATTGAAAACCTTGGTAAACTTCTGCAGATGTGTGATGGAAGGTGTGTTGACTGGCTGCATTCGGGCTCGGTATGGGAACACCAATGCCTTTGAGTGGAAAACTGAACCAAGGTAGTGGATTTGGCCCAGTACATCATGGGTAAACCCCACCCTCCAACCGTTGAGCCCATCAACATGAAACATTGCCACGGAAAAGCAGCATCCGTCATCAAAGATCCTCACCACCCAGTCCTTGCTCTTGCTGCCTCCATCAGGTAGAAGGTACAAGTGCCTCAGGACTTGCACCACCAGGTTCAAGAACAGTTGCTAACCCTCAATCTTCAGGGACTTGAACAAAAGAGGATAGCTACACTCATTTAAGGACTCTGTTACATTGTTATTTATTGCTATTTATTCATATCTACATTTGTTTACAGTTCCTGATGTTTATAGTCTACAGTTACTGCTCTATAGATTTACTAAGTATGCCCGTAGAAAAAGAATCTCAGGGTTGTATGTGGTGACATGTATGTACTCTGATAATAAATTATTTTGAACTTTGAATCTTCAGACCATAGTTGTGATGCTTTGTCCCATAGACCTTATACATAAAAACAACAGCAACAGGTGCACATGCTGTAAGTCTCTTGTGCAAACTGTACTCAACCTTCTCTATGACTGGCCATATTCCCCCTCTTAATTTGGTTGTAAAGCTTTCCTCAGTCCCAAGATTTCTCCATGGTAACAAGCCATAGGGATCCATGAGGGCTGATTAATAGTCAAATTAAGAGAGGGGGCAACAGAAACTTGCATCACCTCTACTAGGGAGAATGACTGTCGGATTCAGCCACGGACTAGTCTCTACCAATGGTGTGCACACTCTGTGTGGCTCTATCTGCATCTCGCACACAGTCCTGCCCAAACCGGTCTTCACAGACAGACTCTCCACACAGTCATCACTGGGGAAACACCAGAGGAGGCCAGGGGTTCAAGCCAGCTCACAAGCAATCATATCCCTAGATAAGCAATGGTGGGGGCAGGCGTTCCTGCTGGCTTCCCAGCACAGCAGAATGTAGGGTGTGGTCTGTGCAGATGTAAATTAAGTGCCTGTGAGCATTTCAACTACAGGACTGGAAACCTGGAACAATTCAGGCCTGCTGGGTACTGTTAATGTGGTAAATTGTCTGCACACGCCCCTCTGCTGACTGCTCCTGTGGCTCCTCCCAAGACCCCTGTATAAAGGCGATTGGAGGCACTGCTCCTCCCTCAGTCTCCAAGATGCCATACTCCATTTTGTTGCTAATAAAAGCCTATCGTTCACCTCCCATCTCCGAGAGTTATTAATGGTGCATCAATTTTATTAGCAGCAATTTTAAAACATGGAGAGCATTTTACGACCAGACAGATTGGATCTCAACCCACAATCCCAGGAAGCCGGTGACGCTTTCGAACTTTGGCTAGCATGCTTCAAATCATACCTGGAGGAGATTCATGTGACTGACCCTGCCACAAAGAGCAGGGTTCTCCTCTCCAGAGTCAGTGCAAGGGTCTACTCCATGATCAGAGACCAAACGGACTACCAGGGTGCGATGGATGCCCTCAAAAGACAATACCGGCAGCCGGTGAACACCGTCTACGCAAGACATTGCTTAGCGACACAGCGGCAGTGAGCCGGAGAGTTGAGCGCTGAGTTTGTCCGGGCCCTACAGACACTCGTGCGGGCCTACGACTGCAGGGGACTGACGGCAGAACAGCATGTGGAGCTGCTAGTAAGAGACGCCTTTGTTACAGGGATCAGGTCAGTGTTCGTGCACCAGCGGCTGCTGGAACACGCCGATCTTATCTTACAGTTGGCGATCGAGCTGGCTGACATGCTGGAGGCCGCTCTGCACAACGTTGATGCTGTCCAGGCACGCGATCTCCCACCAGCCCCGTGGATGCTGCAGACCCCACGACCCGCTGGTGAATCGACCTCGGCTGCTGCCAGTCGCGAGTCCGTGAAGTCCCCGCAACCCGCTGGTGAGTCGACTATGGCTGCTGTCAGTCGCAAGTCCGCGCAGTGTTACTTCTGCGGACTCGAAAAGCACCCCCGAAAACGCTGCCCGAGAAGCGACCTGCTCCAGCTGCGGAAAGAAGGTCCACTTCACCAAAGCCTGTAAGTCCAAACCACAAGCGGGGTTGAGCAGCGCTGCATGCGAGGTATGGGGGGGGGGGGTGGCATCTTGCCTGCCCGCCTCGTGCGAGGCATGGGGCTGCCATCTTGCCTGCCCGCCGTGTGCGAGGCATGGGGGCGGCCATCTTTGTCGGCGCCACATCGCCCCGCCTCCGACCCACGGGTGCTTACCGGGCACCAAGACAGTGATTCAACTCTGGCCTCTGTGACCCTTGACCAAAGCACACCACAGCAACTCGCAAGGTCAATGATGGACATCCGGGTGGAGGGGCACAGGACTAGCTGCCTGTTTGACACGGGCAGCACTGAGAGTTTTATTCACCAGGATACAGTGCAACGCTGCAGACTCGTGACACAGCCGGTAAGCCAGAAGGCCACCATGGCTTCTGGATCGCATTCCACAGACATCCGGGGGGGTTGTGTAGCGACATTGGTGGTGCAGGGCACAGAATATCGGGACTTTGCGTTACTGCTCATGCCTCAACTGTGTGCCCCTGTGTTATTGGGGCTCAACTTCCAGAGCCACCTGAAAAGTGTGACAATAGAGTATGACGGGCCCCTCCCACCAATCACTGTCAGGAATCCTCAGTTTTGTGGGACTTCGTCATATACCCCGCTACTGACCACACACACACACCGACCAGCACATCCCACCCAACACCATGCCAACAGCTGCGCTACTGACACCACTTGCAGCTTCTCCACCATCAATATCCCTCCCCCACCACTGTTCGCCAACCTGACCCCCGATTGTAAACCTGTGGCAACTAAAAGCAGGAGGTACAGTGCGGGGGACAGGGCCTTCATTCAGTCGGAGGTGCAGTGGCTGCTCAGGGAGAGGATCATTGAGCCAAGCACAAGTCCTTGGAGGGCCCAGGTGGTTGTTGTTCGGACCGGGCAGAAAAATAGGATGGTCATGGACTATAGCCAGACCATTAATAGGTTCACGCAGCTTGACGCGTACCCCCTACCCTGCATCGCGGATATGGTCAATCAGATAGCTCAGTACAAGGTGTACTCGACCATTGACCTGAAATCCGCATACCATCAGCTCCCCATCCACCCAGAGGACCGCCCCTACACTGCCTTCGAGGCGGGCAGCAGGCTCTATCACTTCCTGCGCGTCCCCTTCGGTGTCACAAATGGTGTTTGTGTCTTCCAGAGGGAAATGGACCGGATGGTGGACCAGTGCCAACTGAAGGCCACGTTCCCATATCTGGATAACATCACCATCTGCGGTGCACAACTGGCAGGATCACGACACCAACCTCCAACAATTTTTCCAAGTGGCCAAAGCTCTTAACCTTACCTATAACAGGGACAAGTGTGTGTTCGGAACCACCCGACTCGCTATCCTTGGGTATGTCGTGGAGAACGGGGTCATTGGCCCTGACCCCGACCGTATGCGCCTCCTGTTGGAACTCCCTCTTCCCCTCTTCCCACCACCCTCAGAGCCCTCAAATGGCGCCTGGGCTTCTTTTCCTATTACGCCCAATGGGTCCCTCACTATGCAGTCAAGTCCACCACATTTCCCCTCTCAGCGAGGCCTGCGCGGCCTTCAGCCACATTAAAGGGGACATTGCCAAAGCAATGATGCATGCGGTGGACGAGACCATTCCCTTCCAAGTAGAGAGTGATGCCTCCGACTTTGCACTGGCTGCTACCCTCAATCAGGCAGGAAGGCCGGTAGCATTCTTCTCTCGTACCCTTCAAGGCTCCGAAATTCAGCACTCCACGGTGGAGAAAGAAGCCTAGGCCATAGTGGAAGCTATTAGGCACTGGAGGCACTATCTCGCTGGCAAAAGGTTCACCTTGCTGACTGACCAGCGCTCAGTTGCATTCATGTTTAGCAACCAACAGTGGGGCAAAATCTAAAATGATAGAATTTTGCAGTGGAGAATAGAACACTCCACCTACAACTATGATATCCTGTACTGGCCTGGAAGGCTCAATGAGCCCCCTGATGCCCTATCCCGGGGAGCGCGTGCCAGCACACAGCTCAACGGCTATACGCCCTCCATGCAGATCATTGCCACCTGGGGGTCACCCGCCGTTACCATTTTGTGAAAGCCTGGAACCTGCGTTACTCCCTTGAGGAAATCAGGATGATGACCAGGGACTGCCAAGTCTGTGCTGAGTGCAAACCGCACTTCTACCGTCCTGAAAAGGCACAACTTAGCAAGGCCACTCGCCCCTTTGAGTGACTTTAAGTGTCAACTTTAAGGGCCTCCTTCCCTCCACTGACCGCAGTGTCTACTTTCTCAACATAATCGACGAGTACACATGGTTCCCCTTTGCCATCCTCTGCCCTGATACCGCTGCCACATCCGTCATAAAAGCCCTGTGCCAGCTCTTCACTCTGTTCACTATATCCACAGTGATAGAGGGTCCTCCTTTATGAGTGATGAGCTGCGCCAGTACCTGCTGGCTAGGGGTATTGCTACTAGTAGGACCACGAGCTATAATTCCCGGGGTAATGGACAGGTGGAGCGGGAGAATGCCACAGTGTGGAAGGCCACACTTTTAGCCCTTAAGTCAAAGGGATTGCCGGTCTCTCGATGGCAGGAGGTCCTCCCCAAGGCACTGCACTCTATCCGCTTCCTGTTATGTACATCCACCAATGCCACCCCTCATGAGTGACTCTTTCCTTTTCGCAGGAAGTCTGCCATTGGGACCACCCTACCGGCTTGGCTGACATCCCCAGGGCCAGTGCTGCTCCGGAAACATGCGAGGAGCAATAAATACTCCCCAATGGTCGAGAGGGTTCACCTACTTCATGCGAACCCCCAGTATGCTTACGTGGTCTTACCTGATGGGCGGGAGGACACGGTCTCCGTCCACGACCTGGCGCACGCAGGAGCACCAGACCCCTACCCCGAACACTCCACGGTGACTATGAACCCCATACCCACCGAGTTGTATACCCATGAGACACCGCGCACACCAAACCCTACACAGACTCCTCATGACACTCCCATACCGGGCGCCTCGCACACGCATGAGGGATTACTGACGCCTAATGGGCTGGCACCTCAAGTCAGGCCTAAGCCAGCACAACCACCGTCACCGAATCACCACTGGCACTGGTGCAGTCACCACCGGTGCTACGTAGATCACAGCGACAGACTCGACCGCCTGATAGACTTAAACTGTAAATATACTTGTAAGAAACTTCACCCCATGGGGACTCTCTTTTAAAACAAAGGGGGGGGGGTGAATGTGGTGAACTACGTATACCTGTCTGGACACGCCCCCCCCCCCTTGCTGACTGCTTCTGTGGCTCCTCCCACAGACCCCTGTATAAAGATGAATGGAGGCACTGCTCCTCCCTCAGTCTCCGAGATGCCGTGCTCCGTTTTGCTGCTAATAAAAGCCTATCGTTTATCTCCCGTCTCTGAGAGTTATTGATGGTGCACCAGCGAAGCAGAGTTACCCGTTTTTAGAAGGGTTCATAAATTTAGTCCCAGTGTGTATTCTCCCCCTACCACCCCCCCATCTGCCTATCCTTAAGAGACATTCATGTGCATATAACATAGGCAGAAAGCTGTATAACAAAGGATTATAACCTCCATTGTCTAAAGCAAATGTTCCCAAAGCACTCGGGCACAATGAAGCTTTCTTTGCTACTTGACTTGGAGATGATTCTTGTTCTGCCAAATTGCACTGATTTCTGGAGAAAATCCATAGCATTCTGAGACTTGCATCTAGACCTGAAAAGATCACACTATTCTATACATTTTCCTGTGGAGATGACCTGATTTTACTGTAACAAAATCCATAAACATTGCATGAACAAATTAATTAATTGATCAATAAATTTTCATTGATAAATACAACTTTAACTCTTATGTGGCGGTCTACTCCGGAGGAAGTTAGTGACTAGAATATGAAAGATCAACGTTCCAGCACACCAATTCACCACTTATGAAGCAGTGTGCCTTTGATCACTGTCATTGATGATCTGAGATGATCAGGACCAACTTGGATAGCAACTGAAAACAGGGTTGGGACAGGGATCACGATTCATAGTTAATGATATACAATTCATGCAGGCAGCAAGGCAACTTTTGCAGACAGCTAACAAATAAAGGCCAGGAATTTATGCCAGTACCTGAACACGGGCCTCAGTAAAAGGATCAACTTCACAGAAGCAGACAAATGCAACTTCAGATCTGTATCTTACCAGCTGCAACAACAATCTCAGATGCTGCTCACTGAGGACGTCACCACCTTCAAGTGATTCAACCCCACTGCACCAGCTCAGCAATTCTAAGCTTGGCTGGCAATGTTGCACCACCTGCCCCCTTCTGTTTACAGTGCTGAAATGGTTAAATTACTATTCCAGTATCCAGAACCCTGGGGAAAAGCGTTTGAATCCCACCATATCAAAAAAGAAATTTAATTTGATGTGGAACAGATTCAGTGGTGTGCTTAACTCTGGCTTGTGCTTTGAACAGACCATCTTCAGTGCTGTTCACAATCCCACTATTGCATCAAGGATATCAAGTAATGAAACTATGAAGACAAGGCAAACCATACAAGCCTGACAGTTTATGGAACTGAGGCCCAATGATACTTGAAAAGTAATGTAAAGCATGAATGACAACATGAAGAGAAAGTGAGACAGCTGACAGTGAATAAATGACACATTTCATGTTTCAAATATCTACAATTTTAGATCAGTTATTTAGGTAATGTACACAAGAATACTTTGCAAATGTATTCCTTGTGTGCGATAATATTAAATGAGGATTTGGTGACAAGTTGTCTTTGAGAAGCATCAACAGTCAAGAATTAATAATGTAGTAGGAGGAAGTTACAAAGGGAAGAAATGCATTAATGCAATACAAATGTAGAAGTCTTGCTTTTTATTTCAATTTTAGTTACTTACCAATTAGCTGATCATTGAAGCAGATTATGGTCTTCATTTTGTTTTGAAATATTGACTGTTCATTTCTTAATTTCTCCCTTTCTATGCAGCTTTCTCTCACCTATCCAGATGCATCACACCTTGGAATAGCAGTTGCTCTGCCTGTGACTGCAACAAACTGCAAAGAGTTGTGGACACATCTCAGAATATCACAGAAACCAGCCTCCCTTCCCATGGAAGGCCCTAAGAGAGGCCTATATTTCTGCATCTCTCGCTGCCTCCATAAATCAGAATCAGGTTTAATATCACTGGCATATGTCATGAAATATGTTGTTTTGTGGCAGTGGTACATTGCAATACACATGTATATATGCACTTACAAATATAATTAAATTAAATAAATAGTGCAACAAGAAAGTAAAAAAAAGTGAGGCAGTGTACATGTGTTCATTGTCCATTCAAAAATCTGATGGCAGAGGGGAAGAAGCTGTTCCTAAAACACCGAGTGTTTGTCTTCAGGCTCATGTACCTTCTTCCTGATGGTAGCAATGAGAAGAGGGCATGGCCTGGGTGATGGGGGCCATTAATGACGGATGCCGCCTTTTTGAGGCGTCGCCATTAGGTGTCCTTGATGCTGGGGAGGCCTGTGCCCATGATGGAGCGGGCTGAGTTTTGCAAGCTTCTGCAGCTTTTTCCAGTCCTGTGCAGTGGCCCCTCCACACCAGTTGGTAACGCAGCCAGTTAGAAGGCCCTCCACAATACACCCATAGAATTTTGCAAGAGTCTTTGGTGACATACCAAGTCTCCCTAAACTCCTAATGAAGTATAACCACTGCAGCGCCTTCTTTGTAATTGCATTTGTACTTTGGGCCCAGAGTAGATCTTCAGAGATGTTGACACCAAGGAACTTGAAACTGCGAGTAAAGCAGCCAGCATAACCAAAGACCCCACTCACCCCAGATGTTCTCTATTCTCCCCTTTTTCATCGGGCAGAAGATACATGAACCTGAAAGCCCGTACCAGTAGTCTTAAGTAGGGCCCGTACCATTAGTCTTCTTATGGAGGGCGTAGCTTAGGATGAGGGCACCTAACGGTGACTCCTTTGCTTGCATCTTCAGAAACAGCTCTATTTCTACCTTCAATATCTCTTTTTTACCCTTTCAAGGATCTTTTGAAGACCCTGACCTGGAGTTACATGCAGTCTGTGCTTCTTTGCGGAAATGGGACCCACTCTCAGGGCCTCACGACTGGCCGCTGTTCAATATGCCATGGTAGCCTGGAAGACTGCTGGGCCTTCGGGGTGCCAGATTTTCGTGGCTCTGAAGGTGGGCGGATTTGAGGCCGGTGTCACTGCCTGATGTGTCATGGGAGTACGTGGAAGATTGTAAGCAGTGAGCTGGCTGCTGACTGTTTGCCCAGAGACCCAAGTTCTTTGGGCACAGAGCTTGGAAAAAGCAATGCAACAGACTTTTAACACTAAAAATCGGTGGGTTGTTTTGTTATGTCTCCCCTTTTGCTGTGAAACGGGGACACCTCTTTTTCTTTCATTAGGGAGAGAGAGAGAGCCTGTGGTATGTCGAATTACTGGGTGAACGAGTAGTCTTTGGGGTACCGCAAGTCTGTGTCTTTAGTGAAGCTTTGCTGCATGCTTGAGTGCTCAGTGGGGGGGTGTCGATGCTTTTTTGCTGGTGGGGGGTCGTCGCTGGGGGGCTTTAGGGTTCTAACATTTATTCTTTGGGGCACTCCTCTGTTTTTGTAGATGTTTGCGAAGAAAACAAATTTCAGGATGTATATTGTATACATTTCTCTGACATTAAGTGTATCTATTGAAACCTATTGAAGTATAGCCTCTATCCCATAATATACCTCAATATAATTTTGCACCTTATTGATTTACTGTACTGCACTCTATTGTAGCTGAATGATTTTATTTCATAGGTTATTGTTTTATCTTGAATTATCACAATGCACTGTGATGAATTGATCTCTATGAGTCGAATTTAAGACAAGCTTTTCACTGTACTTAATTTATGTAACAATAATGAAACAATAAGAATAAGAATATACAAGATCCCAAAAGACAAAAAAAAGCACATCTGAATACTGAATTTGAGGTAAGAGAATTACTTTGAGCAGTTGCTTCCTTCTGTTGAGTTATTTTTAAGAAAATAAAAAAATTATTTTTAATTTTACATTGTTCCATTGAAATAGAGCATCTCGAACCTTTAGTGTGGTCAGAATTATATGAATATTTGGAAATATTCATATACTTATTATAAAGAATGGGTTATTTCCTTGGGCATGGTGAACCTTTATGGCAGAAAGCATCATTTGACTATTCACAGAATAGCTCAAGCTATATACACATAATGATACCACAGCCTGACCCAGCAACTCTCACACTCACAAATGGCGTGAAGCATACCAGTGGTCAGAGCATACTATGGTCTGTTCATTAATCCAGCTAAGTTTATACCTAATGCAGTGAGCTATTGTACATTGCAACAGAAAAAAAAAATCACAATTAGACCTCATCCAGAAATTATCAGCAACATCTCACACTTGGATTTGAACGTTGAAACTATTTTACTAAAAGTATGAATATCATCACAATATGCTAATTTGATGCCTCAAAACCAAAGGTGTACAAGTCAAATTATCAAACCTTTTTCTGGTTTGTCAAATATGATTACTGGTAAATAATTAAAAGGAATTCCCCTTAAGACTACAAAGATTTGCTGCCCTGACATAGCCTTAAGGTTTTCTGAATTAATTCAATGAGTGCCAATGCCAAGTAATGTTGATTGCAGAATCTAATTTGTTCTAAGCCTGCATTCAGTTCTATTTTTATCAATTAGGGGTATCCCCTGATGCAGCGTTAAATATTTGTATAGACTTTAGATTTTGACTGTTGTACCAAAAAAAAAATAATTTATCAGCTACACCAATGTATAAGTTTCTTCACCACTTCATTCTTTTAGAGAAGCTGATTTCAAGAAAAGGCCTTTCCTGGGTTTAATATACATTTAACTTCTTGCTTATAAGCGGTGAATCAAAAATAAAACACAGAATTCAAGTTCTGAATCTATTCCATTAAAAATGAATAAGGGTTCTGTCCTCCAGTTGGGGAATCCGGGATAATGACTCATTATTTGAAAACAGCACAGTGGCACAGCTAGAAACTTGCTGCCTCACAGCACTTGTGACCTGGGTTCAATCTTGGTCTCAGTGATTGACATTACATAGCTAACATGAACATGCATTTGATGCTGTGCCTGCAGAGAGATTACACTTTCTCCTCCTTTTCACCCACCTCCTGACAATGTGTAATTGGCCACTGTAAAATTGGTCCGAGTGTGCAGATCAATGGGAGAATCTGGAGGCTGTTGCTGAGCATGTGGGAACAATAAAAATGAGTTTAATGTAGGATTAATGTAGATAGGTGGTTGATGGTCATTTTGAACTCAGTGTGCCAGTGCCAGTTTTAGTGCTATATCTTTCAATATGTATGAATACACAACTATTTTGCACTTGATTATGAATTACTGGAAATATGTTGTAGACATCCATGGTTCTATTTTCTTCCCCATTTCTGATGGTGCTCATTTTAATTATTGAGCCCTCATAATGATATTAATTGTTTTGAGTTGATGAGTTATTTTGGCAGTGTAAACAAGCTGAATCAACCAGCAAAAAATGTTATTAAATAAGGGTGGTTTTCGCGACATGTACAGTATGTATATAAATCTTAACGAAATCAACTTCTCCAAATCCTTCTGTCATGATGTACACTGGCAGAGGAAAGGCACACTCTGATGTGGAGACTGTGATGAGAGCTTATTCATAATAATTCCAAAAGAAGATGGGCGGCTCAGCTGAGTGACATCATAGGAAGTAACATTCTCAAAACAAGGACCCTGCAATTAGCACTAATCAGGCATCCCTCTGAGCAATACAAGTAAGATGAAATCCCTGAACCTATCAAAATGAAATTAACAAACTTAAACAGAAGGCACCAGGAGACTACATTACAAAGAGTCACTTGAGAAAAACACAAGGAACTCTAAATGATTAACAATTGTCACAACAACTAACCAATTCAGGTGTTCTAACAACCTTGAAGTCCAATGTTCTGTGACCCCTCACACAGGTCTGAAGAACTGATTGCACATTCCTTTCCATCCCTTGTTCAAAATATTTAAAAACACACAGATAAATCAAAAAGACGTATCTGTTTTTAAATGGCAGAAGTTTGTAAGGTGCCCACATTCAATATTCAGTAACTTTTAAAACATTCAGCATTGAGTAATTCTTAACAACCATGATAGCCTTGATAAAACAATTCAAGAATCTTTGTAGAAAGTCCTTTCATAAGTTGGAAGCAAACTTTGTGTGCATACAATATGTCTTTCTTTTTGAATAAAGACAAAAAATTCATTCCTTTGTGTATTTTTTTCTTGTTGAGAAGTCCCAAGTAGACAATTATCTTTGAAATCTCCTGACTTCCTTTGGAAATTGATCAATATGCTTTTACTGCTTATGTAGTCAAAGAAAAGTAATGCCCTTATAATGTGAAGGATATTAATTTTTCCAGCATGTAAATATTATTGCCCTGCCCAGAATTAGGGCTGTTTTGATTTGGATTTGATACCTAATTTGGCCTAAAAACTACTTGTGTTAATAACTTGACATTGTACAGTATTTTAATCCTTCAGAATTGATTATTTATGTAATGACAAGTAGTTAGAGATCAGTTTTTATTACCAAAATTAAACATCAGCAACCTATGCACAAATTACTCATTTTAAATAGATTAGATTGTTGCAGGTTCATTTAAGCTCTTAGATACACATGACAGACTAGGCATAAGATAATAATGCAAGTGGTCTTCAAACCTATAGGTATGGAATAGAATGATTAATCACTTACATTTTATCTCCTGTCTTTTTATGTATTTAGATATATTTGATAAATGAATAGACATACATTTCAAAGCCAGGTTAGATGCTCGAATATTATCAAATATTACAATGGCAACAGTTTTCCTTTCAATTTTTCAGAATGTAGGTGACGGTTTTACAAAAAATATAATGAGAAAAAGGTTCCTTAAGGTTATTATAGCTAGAGATGGTAATGGAGCAAGCTCTCACTATCTATTAAACACTCACAAAGACATGCACTTCAAATAGCCTCCGACAACCAAATCCAGCTCCTGCTTGTGGCTTAGCTACTAAGCCCGGCAGAACCATTTCTACTGACAGGAGTAGGGGCAAAGGGGGTTACTGATGCCTTAAAACCAGCCATTTCGGGCTGATGAGGCTCATCAGCCATGGTTGGCAGCTCATATAGATGAAGGGAAACTCTGATCTCAAGCCTCCGCCGTCCTGCGGCTATACCCACTCACAGGGAAGGCTTCTGGAGTAAACCCTGAGGGAAAAATCCAGAGCTGGAGTCCTTAAGACAGTCCTACACTGAGTTCAACGCCAACTGGCAACTCCTGCGGCACTGCTGGTACCAAACTGTATCGGTCTCTGCCGTTCCTTTGGGTCGTCAGCTGTGTGGAGAGGGGGAGCTTGCTGCATGGGCAACAGCTTACTCTCCATATCGTACTGCCCAGGCTTGGATACCAAGACAGCTAGGGTGCAACTCCCACGGTTGACCCTGACCGACGGAGGCTTCACTCGATGAGAAGAAAGGAGATAATATGGCTAATGGAAGTTACTTGCTTTCCCAATAGTTACAAAAGAAGTAATGTATGAAGATGTGAGAGCCAGGATAGGGAGCATTGTTACAACGCTGCAGAGGCTTTCAACTGGAAGCCATCACATACCTTCAGGCATTGAAATGAGATGACTAACTAAGTGAGGCATTAAAATTGTTACTGGCAGATTGAACTTTTGAACTGCAGATCATAGATCTGATTAGAAAATCTTGTTTGCACTACCCATCACAAAAAATTAACTGATTTATAGTTTCTGAGCCATGCAATGGATTTTATAGATCTACGCTGCTTAACCATAACCATCCCAACATCAAGGGCATCTTCAAGAAGCAGTGACTCAAGGAGGCAGCATCAATCATTAAGGAACCTCCCCATTCATGGCATGCTCCCTTTACGTTACTACCTCAAGGACGAGGTAGAGGTACCTCAAACCTTATACTCAATAATTTAGGAACAGCTTCTTCACCATCTCCATCAGATTTCTGAATGTCCATAAATCCATGGACACTCCTTCAATTCCTTAATTTGCACAATTTTTTGCAATTTATAGATTTATGTATCTTTGCTTGGTACTGCTTCCACAAAACAATGAATATCATGTTATATGTCAGTCATAATAAATCTGGCCCTAACTCTGATATAAAACACACTTTCCTCCAATCAATTAAACATGAAAGATGCCATTATGATTTGATGATCTACAGAGACAAAAAAAAACACGATTCGATGTGAAGCATCTAAACTGTTATTCAGCAGATGGAAGAGATGATAGAAAAACATTTTTTTGCCTCAGGGTCCTTGCACTTGTGAGAGAAAAAATACTGACTTGAATTTTTCTTTAGCAATTCCCACAGAAAAAAAAAATCATGGCTGTCAAGGTAATAATAGATGAGCAAGGCTAACACTGTCTGTATTCATAAATAAAATATAAGATTTCTGAAAGGCTGCTGACACCTGTGAAAACTGTAATGCTGCACAAAATGAGGGGAAAGAGTTAAAGTGGATTTATAATTGTCAGGAATTCTACATTTTTAAAGGTATTCCTTTCCCTTTGGTTATCGGGATTCCAATCTTTCCACTGCATTCTCCACTGGAAGTATGAGTGAACAGCAATCTTCTGAGTTTTATTTGCACAGATTGTTGTCTTTAGCACACTCAAATGCCCAGATGGTGCGGTCTTTCATTGATCCTATTATGGTTATTATTCTATTATGGATTTATAGAGTACGCTTACAAGAAAATGAATCTCAGGGTTGTAATAAATTTACATTGTATTACTCTTGTTCTTGCCAGTAGGAGTTTACCATGAACAGAGTGCCTTGCTTGTATAGTTAGTTATATAACCCAGGTTCAACCCTGGTGCTCCTTAGAAATCAGGTTGTACAGTACTGCGCTTCAGTGCCATCTGGAGAAGAGTCTTCTTTAGGAAGATCAAAATTTCTTATATGCAGAAAGAAAAAAACCCTCAAAATTTGGCTCCATATTAGTTTTCTTGGTCACTAAAGGCATCTTATTGGCCCACTCTGATATCCCATAGGTGTTTGTGACATTCATAGAGTTGCCAGGTGAAGGGGCAATTAGTGTCCACAGAACAGACCTTGTTTTCTCAATATTGAGTCAAAGAAAAATTCTCTTCAATGAATTGCAAACATACAGGTGTCAACTTAAGAGCAGTTGAGGGCTCATTAAGTTGAATGGTGAAGTGCCGTCTGTGTATATTTGAAAACTCATGCCTTTCTTTCACGTAATGATATTGAGCAGTGGGGTGAAGAGTGGAAATAGAAGGAGAACATGGACAGATTGTTAAAGGAAGGGTATTTCCAGAAGCATCTTGTGGCCATGGCAAATGGAGCCATGACTGGTGATTCATTGGCAATGGAGACACAGAACCAAAATGGATTGTGATTGAATTCATCCACTTTCCAGCATTCTAAGTGTCTAAAATCTAGAATGGTTTTATCCTGGTGTCAAGTTTTCTGCCATTACTCCCAGTCAGAGGTATATTTGTAGGCATCAATATTCAGGGCTCAAAGTAACTTAAGGTTCTACTGGTATAAGAAAGTAGCTGGACATTCGGTACAGCAGGGAAAAAGATAAATCATGAATAAAAATTCTCCGTAGAAGACTGTATCCCCTCAGCTTATTCAAGTATAATTTCTTCTACTTAAACCTCAAGTTTGTGACCACCATTCTTGACTAGACCAATGGATTTTGGTCACGAACATTTTGTACCTAAGTTTGAGTTGGTGATATTTGCAAAGTGCTACTTTTTGCTGCTTGCTTTATAGTAAGGTCACATTATTAATCATAATAAATTGAGCACGTTTTATATTCTCATGTCCAGGAGAAGCAGGAAAATTCAGCTGAAGGTTTTGCTTGGATGCCCAATCTCCTCAGTGCATGGGGTGAAACTAATCGCACTAAATGTAACCTTTGTGGTATATCACAACAAAAAGTTATTGCAGTCTCTTAACACCGAGCTGGTATGTGATCACTACCGGTACATCATGCAGATCTATGCCCTGTGTTCGAGCTGCAGTCACGATGCCTTCATCATGCAGCTGTCCACCATGCCATTTGATTTATTAATGAATGAGAGGATACTGGATGTGAAGAACTTTGGACGTGGATCACGATTGTGTTACATAAACCATCCATGCAAGCGAACCAGCAAAAGCTAAAGTTCCCTTCAAAGTATGATAGGGATGATTACTGGTATAGCAAAATATGATTTCAGTGACCATTGCTCCAAAAGACTCATGCTAAATTATGTCCCTAACACACCATATGAAAAGTTGTTAAGCAGTAATTATTTTTCCATCATTACAAGTGGAAGACATTCATTTTATCACATAGCAACAGTGGGGTTTTGGGAGGTGGATAGGTGATTTTAGAAACTTAGATAGGCACATAAATGATGGAAAAATGGAGAACTATGTAGGAGGGAAGGGTTAGAGTAGGTTAAAAGGTGTGCTCCGCATCTTGGGTTGAAGGGCCTGTACTGTGCTGTAATGTTCTATGATTTATATTTTAGGTGGTTGTGGAGAAGGGAAAGAGAAATAGGAGATGCACACTCATATTGTAAGCTTTATGCATACTGGAAAAGTATTTTTCACTATTTCTCTGAGGCTTTTGGGAAGTGGTGGGAACCAGACCCACTCATAACCATCCTTGGAGCAACAAGCTCCTTATCTTTAGCCAATAAGTATGAGAAAGTGGCTGTATTGTTTGGAAATGTTGATCGCTAAGAAGTTAATCCTGCAAATGTGGAAAATGGACTCTGTGCCTACGTATGATCTGTGGCTGAGAGAACTGCCAAACACTTCCCATTCGGAGAGACTGAGACTATGTAATGAGGACAGAGGGGACATCTTTGAAAGGATATGGTGCCCTGTATTGGACTTTCTTACAGGGTGAGATCTGAGGTTTTTTTGGTGCTGTGCACCTCTGCTGTGTATGTTTACTTTTTGCCTTTATATCAGTTGACTGACCCACGATCATCAGGCAGCACCACCAACTTGTCAGAATGGGAACTAATTACTCTGCTGGTTACTGGTTCGGGCCTTGTTCAATAGACAACCTAATAACATCACACTTACGCTCTTTATTTTTCAAGACAGCAGCTCCTTTGCTGATGTTGTCATAGCACGCTTTGAGTTTATCATGGTCCAGTCTGTGCAAAGTACAGTAGTGACACCATTGAAGGTGTCCTTGTGTGCAGTTTACATAAAATGAAATGCCTTTCCCACCCTTCACTGAAACAAGCAAACTCTTCATAATGTCAACAATCTGATGCAGTGATGATCTATTAAATTCATGTTTGCTAACCAGAGAAAATTTGTGCTCAGCACATTCACACCGCACAAATATGCCATTGTGAGTGTGCAGCCCTTATCAATTGCTATTATGTCAAGCAGTCATGGAGAAGAGGAATTTTCAAAGCACAAGCATCATGACTCTAGGTGCATTTGAGCAATGCAAGAAATAAGCAAGGAGATAAAATTTGCCTGGTGAGTGAGACTTGTTGATATAATCAAACATCCACAGTTTGAATTTCATGCCTGATCAATGAGGTCATTGAAAGAGAATTCCTCAGGGCTGTCATGACTTTTAATGCAATACTGGGAAACAATAAAGGAATCCTCATTTCCAACTAAATGGTACCTCCTGGCTCTCTGTTCTTACAATTATCAAGGGAAGGACTGATGTCCGATAACACACAATAAAGTTATTGCCCGTAAATGAGCCCAGTTCCAATTCAGGGTAGCTCTTGGATCTTATTGCAGCCAGTCTCTTCAATGATTTAATGTTATATACTCTACCATGACATGCACTTACTCAGGGCTGAATTCTGTACTAATGTACCTCTGAAATGTAGTTTTCTTTTGCTGGTCAGACCACAAGTACTGCATTCCATAACTGTTTATGTGGCTCCTCAGTAAATTGCACTTTACTGAACAATTTGTGATTTTAATCTCCCTCGTCGGTGACAGGCTTTTATTGAACCCATAATTGAGTGTCATGCTATAGTTGCTGCACTGGCATCACACCGGCTGACAATAATCACTCCCATGGATAGGTGCGAGTTGAAGGGAAATAGAACATTCCTCAGTGTGGAATCATAATATGTCTTTTGGACAGTGTCTCTCATCTGTAAAGGTTAATGACCGGATTTATTTATGGGCAACAATTAACTGAGGACAGGCCTAAATTCAGCAATAAGACCACAAATCTGTTTGTAAGTGCAATGGTGCACAGCCAGTCAACAGATATTTTGTTCGCAGTTCAGCGACTAGCAAATACAGTAGTGGGTCGAATGAACTATTACGTTGGTTTTACCCAAAGTATGGTCTTTCGTTCATGCATTTAGCTAACACAGAGCCCACATAGAAGCTGGTGTGGGTTTGGAGTGGCTGCGGCTTGGGAGTTGCAGGAAGAGTAGATGCTTCTACAAGTAAATACAGACTGAAAGATACATTCTGCGTTGTTAGTGAAGAGCTTGGTCAGAGAGGTGGAAGCTGTTTCAGCCTGCAAAGTATCAGTCACCTGTTGATTTAAATCTTAACTCCATTCCCACTCTGCTTTCTCTATTTACAACCTCCTACAATTTTCTAATTAAGTCTATCATAAGCCACACGTGAGGCTACTTAACCAACTATGAGCCCATGGTAGTACAGGAAAGATTCTAGCTTGGATAAAGCCATGGCTGATTGGCAAGAAGCAAAGTGTAGGAATAAAGGGAGTCTTTTCTGACCGGCTGCCGGTGACTAGTAGTGTCCCAAAGGGGTCTGTGTTGGGACCGTTTCTTTTTATGTTGTATGTCAATGATTTGGATGATGGAGTTGATGGCTTTGTTGCAAAGTTTGTGGGCAATATGAAGATAAGTGGAGGGGTAGGTAGTTTTGAGGAAGTAGTGAAGTTACAGAAGGACTTAAACAGATCAGGAGAATAGACAAAGAGATGGCAGGTGGATTACAATTTTAGGAAGTGCTTAGTCGTGTATTTCGGTAGAAGAAATGAAAGGACTGATTATTTTCTAAATGGAGAGAAAATACAAAAATCTGAGGTGTAAAAGGACTTAAGAGTCATTGTTCAGGATTCTCTGAAGGTTAATTTGCTGGTTGAATCTGTGGTGAGGAAAGCAGATGCATTGTTAGCATTCATTTTAAGAGGATTAGAATATAAAAGCAAAGCTGTAATGTTGAAAATTTATAAAGCACTAGTGAGGTCTTGCTTGGAGTATTGTGAGCAGGTTTGGGCCCCTTGTCTGAGAAAGGATGTGCTGAAACTGGAGACAGTTCAAAGGAGGTTCATAAAAATGCTTCCAGGATTGAATGGCTTGTCATATGAAGAGCATTTGATGGCTCGGCCTGGATTCACTAGAATTCAGAAGAATGACGAGTGACCTCATTGAAACCTATCGAATGATGAAAGGCCTTGCTGGAGTGGATGTTTCCTATGGTGGGAGCATCCAAGACCACAGCCTCAGAATAGATGGGCATCCTTTAAGAATGGAGTTGAAGAGGAATTTCTTTAGCCAGAGAGTTGTGTATCTGTGGAATTTGTTGGCACAGGCAGCTGTAGAGGCTGAGTTTATGCACATTTAAGGCAAAGGTTGATTGATTTTTGATTGGTCAGGGTATGAAGGGATATGGGGAGAAGGCAGGAGGTTGGGGCTGTAGGAAAATTGGATCAGCATTGAAGTGGTGGAACAGAATTGATGGGCCAAATGGCCTAATTCTGCTCCTGTATCTTATGGTCTTTAAGTATGAATTTCTATAATAAGCTGTATCACAGACTGTATGTGGTTCAACTCAACTTTATAGAGCTGAAGCCAACAAACAAACTCAGGTCAGACAGTATCCGTGGAAGGAAATGGACAATTATCATTTTGGAACAAGACTCTTCATGGGGACACAGTTTATTTGCTGAAGTTTGCGCTGGATTATTTCTTTTTATTCCAGATTCTAACATCTGCAGTCTAATGTGTTTCTAGACTTGTGAGGCTAAACAGCTTGGTGGATCTTTGCTGGCTCCTGGTAGAGCAATCACATTAGTTCCACTCCCCTTCTCCTTCTTTCTCCCTAGCTGAGTACCTAATTTTCTCTCACATGCCCATAATTTTTGATTGTTTTTTTACCAAATATTGCACTAAGGGATAAAAGACAGTAGTCAATTAACCAACCAGTATCTTATTTTAATGAGGAATGAAACTAAAAATCTTGGCATTAACTCATATTGCCGTGGGGAGAATGTGCAAACTCCAACAGATGACATCCCAGGTCAGTATTGAATCCAGGTCCCTGAAGTTATAAGATTGTTGAGCTAAATGTTGCATTACTATGGAGTTACCTGCTTTAACAGAGGAGACATTAACTTATGGTTTTTATATTCTTGTGCTGTCACTTGTTGTTTCTCCTTGTATTTTTTGTGCAAGGGAGTGGGGTTTGGGGGTCAATGTTCTTGCTGTGTTTTTGTTAGTTTTCTGTGTAGGGAGGGGGGAATTTGTGATCTAATGTTTTTGTTGCATTTTGTGCAGGGTTGGGGAGGTTTAGGGCCGATGTTCTTGTTGCGTTTTGTGTGTGGTGGGGGGTTGATAATTGTATTACGGTCCATTTTTGTGTGTGTGGGGGTGGGTTTGCTGTTTCTCTTTGAACTGACTTGCATGCTTTTCTTTGTTTCATGGCTATTTGAGGAAGAATCTCAGAGTTGTGTACTGTATACATTCTGTGATAATAAATGAACCTTTGAACTAGGGATTAGAGTAAATTAGTAGAAAGAGCAGAGGAGATTTCAGATATTTCTCTCAAGACGTCATAGGGTCTTGAACACATTGTCTTTGTAGGAAGTTGGAGCAGGAAGCCCTGGCTATGCACATCAAGAAGTTATAATTTAAAGTGCTACAGCTCCAGATCTTGGAAGTAAGATCGACTTGAAGTCCATTTACAACAGGCAAAGTTATAATGGACCATTTGACTTTGTTATGAAAAAACATCTTTGATTTTGATTTTGAATTTCTAGTCGTTGCTGAAAAGGAAGTGAAAATCGACAGTCATCACTAAGTTTATGAAGGGTAAGTTTTGGAACAGTTGCCTCGTCTCCATGTTAGTGTATTGAATTTGTCTCATAAGAAGCAAAAACTCTTTGCTATCCATTGAAAGGGAAGTAGATACAGTTTGAAAGAGAAAAATAAATTTAAAAAGGGCTGGAGGAATGAAATCAAATAGATCTTTCAAAAAGCTGGGGTAAATGTAATAGGCAGAACGGCTTCTTTTGTATGTCAAGAAATTCAAGGTCTGGACCTTTGTCCTTCAGCGAAGGTGCTAAACTATTCATTTCCTTGCCATACAGTTCTATCATATGTAATAACAATATCACATGCAAACAGTATTTCTGATGAAATTTTATTTATTCCAAATGGGAAAAAGATTTTTTTTTTCCAAAGGCTGAGCAGAGATTCATGTCTTATAAAATACTGAGGCACGATTTTGAATGGTGGTTATTTCATGAGAACGACTGCTTGCAAAATTACTGTTACTGTCTGCAAAGCATCAAGTTGTAATCTCTTGGATTATGAGTCACATATCGAATATGTTCCACTTACCCTATATCAAATTGTGCTTAAGTAGCTTCCATACTTCTCTGAAAGAAAACCATCAAAGAATTAATTGAATTGGGTACCTGTAGTTTATTCCCTGGAACACTTCAGTATAGTCACATATTTAACTCTGTCAAAGCAGAGCTGATACCTCAATTATTCAGTACACATCATGAATTAGATTCTAGTTGATCTCCATAGAGGAATTCCCTGCAGTGCATTGAAACACTGAAAAATTACTGTAATATCTGCAACTCTAACTGAAGAGATTAAAAGGAAGCTGAACCAGAAATAAATGTTGACAGGAAGTGAAAGATGGTATTACTCATGCAGATATGTGTTAGGAATTAATTACTGATCACAAATATCATGTTTACTTCAAATTGGGTTGACTGAGTATTTAACCAAGTGATGGATTTTGATTAATTATCCTTCAAACAATAACTCTTGGTAGTTATGATTTTGAAATAATTTTGATAACTATTTTCAATTATATATAATGTTAAAATGTTTCAAACAGTTAGCTTGATGAAAAAAGGTTAATAATATTATATAGAGGCATATTTTTATTTTTGAGTTTTCTTCATTCACAGTCAATATAACCTTTATTTTTGCTCATAATAATCCTTCCACAATAAATTAGCAACCCTTGCTTTCTTTTTAAGAATGTTGTCACCGTATAGTAGATAGATGTGTGTGCTAGAGTTGGGGGCTTGATTCTCAAATCCTGCTTCTGAGATGGGACGGACATATTTATATATATATATATATATATATATATATAGCTTCTGAAACATATAGCAGTGAGGGTGTAGGGATAAATTGATTTCGGGCACTCTGCACTTTGGAGAAATTCTGAAGTGTTCAGGGTGGAGTAGAAATGGTTGGGAGCATCAGGCACTAAAATATGGAAGTAATGAGTGTGGCTACCCTGAAGAAAGTGTAAAAATAATATAGAGGAAAGTTAGTGATACTTCTGCAACATTTTTTTTCAGTTGGCTCCAACCAAACTATTGTGTTCAGTTCTGGTCAGATCATTATAGGAAGTAAGTGGAACCTTCAGAGTGGGTGGAAAGATTTATTAGGATGCTACCTGGATTAGAGACCGTGTCTTACGAGTATAGTTTGAGTGAGCTAGGGTTTTTCTCTAAGAGGATGAGAAGACTTAACAAAAATGTTCAAGATGAGACCATAAGATATAGGAGAAGAATTAGGCCATTTGGCCTGTTGATTCTGCTCAGCCATTTCATCATGGCTGATCCATTTTTCCTCAGCCCCGATCTCCTGCCTTCCCCCATATCCCATCATACCATGACCAATCAAGAATCTTTCAACGTCTGTCTTAAAAATATGTACAGGCTTGGCCTTCACAGCTGCCTCTGGCAACAAATTCCACAGATCCACCACTCTCTGCAAAAAAGAACTGCATCCTCATCTCCGTTCTAAAGCGACACCTCTCTATTTTCAGGTTATGTCCTCTGGTCTTGGATGCCCCCACCTTAAGAAACATCCACTCCACATCCAGCCTAACAAAGCCTTTCACCATTTGATAGGTTTCAATTAGATCATTGCTCATTCTTCTGAATTCCAATGAATATAGGCCCAGAGCCATCAAGCATTCTTCAAATAACACGCCATTTAGTTCTGGAATCGTTTCCCTGAACTTCCTTTGAACCCTCTCCAGTTTCCGCATATCCTTTCTTAGATAAGGGGCCAAAATCTGCTCAGACTACTACAAGTGAGGCCTGAACATTACATCTTTGCTTTTATATTCTAGTCCTCTTGAAATGAATGCAAACATCACATTTGCCTTCCTCACTGCAGACTCAACCTGCAAATTAACCTTTAGGGAAATCTACACAAGGACTCCCAAATCCCTTTGCGCATCAGATTTTTGTACTTTTTCTTCACTTAGTAAACAGTCAACTCTTTCATATCTTCTATCAATGTGCATGACCATACACTTCCTGACACTGTATTCCATCTACTACTGCTTTGCCCATTCTCGTAATCTGTCTAAATCTTTTCATAACCTCCCTATTTCCTCACAACTACCTGTGCTTTCTCCTATCTTCATATTGTCTGCAATCTTTGCAAAAAAGCTCTCAATTCCATCATCCAAATCATTGACATATAATGTAACAAGAATTGTCCCTAACACAGATTCCTGTGGAACACTGCAGGTTGTGCGGTATCCGTTGAAATGAGCAGTCAACGTTTCGGGCCAAGACCCTTCGTCAAGACTGAAGAAGGAGGGGGCAGGGGCCCCATAAAGAATATGGGGGTGGAAAACCAATCAGAGGAAAGATCAAGGGGTGGGGGAAGGGAAGCAGGGAGGGGATAGGCTGGAGAGGTGAAGAAGGAATGTAAGGGGAAAACACTGTGGGTGGTAGAAGAAGGCAGAATCATGAGAGAGGTGATAGGCAGTTAGAAGAGGAGGCAGAGTGAAAGTGGGATGGAGGAAGGGAGAGGGAGGGTATTACCAGAAGTTGGAAAATTCAATGCTCATACCAAGGGGCTGGAGACTACCCAGAAGGTATATGAGATGTTGCTCCTCCAACCTGAGTTTGGCCTCATCATGGCAGTCGAGAAGGCCATGTATGGACATATCCGAATGGGAAAGTGAAGCAGAGTTAAAGTGGGTGGCAACCGGGAGATCCTGTCTGTTGTGGCAGACGGAGCAGAGGTGCTTGACGAAGCAGTCCCCCAATCTGCGTTGGGTCTCGCCGATGTAGAGAAGGCCGCACCGGGAGCACTGGATGCAATAGATTACCCCAACAGACTCACAAGTGAAGTGTTGCCTCACCTGGAAGGACTGTTTGGGGCCCTGAATGGTGGTAAGAGAGGAAGTGTAGGGACAGGCGCTACACAATTACCTACAGGTGTAGGTAATTCCCTCCCTCTCCCTTCCCCCATCCCACTTTCACTCTGCCTCCTCTTCTAGCTGCTTATCACCTCTCTCATGATTCTGCCTTCTTCTACGACCCATAGTGCTTTCCCCTTAGATTCCTTCTTCACCTCTCCTGCCTATCCCCTCCCTGCTTGCCCTCCCCCACCCCCTGATCTTTCTTCTGATTGGTTTTCCACCCTCCCCCACCTTCTTTATGGGGCCCCTGCCCCCTCCTTCTTCAGTCCTGCTGAAGGGTCTTGGCCCAAAACGTTGACTGCTCATTTCAACGGATGCTACACGACCTGCTGAGTTCATCCAGCACGATTCTGCATGTCGATTTGACCACAGCATCTGCAGTGTACTTTGTGTTTCCTGTGGAACACCACTAGTCACCAGCAGCCAAACAGGAAAGGCTCCCTTTATTCCCACACTTTTCCTCCTGCCAATCAGCCAATGTCTTATTCATGTTAGAATCCTTCCTGTAATACCACGAGCTCAAAGCTTGTTAAGCAGCCTTACATGTGGCACCTTGTC
The DNA here is from genome assembly GCF_030144855.1 of Hypanus sabinus. Lineage (NCBI taxonomy): Eukaryota > Metazoa > Chordata > Chondrichthyes > Myliobatiformes > Dasyatidae > Hypanus > Hypanus sabinus. The sequence continues at coordinate 45,391,793 of NC_082727.1, forward strand.
AAAGGCCTTCTGAAAATCTAAGTACACAACATCAATCAATTCTCTTTTGTCTATCCTGCTTGTTATTTTGTCAAAGAATTCCAGCAGATTTGTCAGGCAAGAGTTTCTCCTGAGGAAATTATATTATGTGCCTTCAAGTACCCTGAGACCTAATTTTTAATAATTGACACCACCATCTTTCCAAACATTGAGGTCTGACTAACTGGCGTATTGTTTCCTTTCTTCTGCCTCTCTCCCTTCTTGAAGAGTGGGGTGATATTTGCAATTTTCCAGTCTTCCGGAACCATTCCAGAATCTAGTGATTTTTGAAAGATCATTGGAAATACTGCCACAATCTCTTCAGCCACCTCTTTCTGAACCCTGGGGTGTACACCATCTGGTCCGGGTGACTTATCTACCTTCAGACCTTTCAGTTTCCCAATAACCCTCTCCCTAGAAGTGGTAATTTCACACACTTCATGACACCTGACACCTGGAACTTGCACCGTACTGTTGGTGTCTTCCACAGTGAAGACTAAGGCAAAATAGATATTCAGTGCATCTGTTATTTCCTTTTCCCTCATTACTACCTCTCCAGCATCATTTTCCAATGGTCTGATATCTACTATGCCTCTCTTTTACATTTTAAGAATCCAAATAAACCTTTGCTATCCTCTTTTAATATTATTGGCTAGCTTACTTTCCCTTGTTGATAACATTTTTAGTTGTGTTTGCTTTTAAAAGCTTCCCAATCTTCCAATTTCCCACTAACCTTTGCTCTATTATATGCCCACTCTTTGGCTTTTATGTTGGCCTTGACTTCTCTTGTCAGCCATGACTGTGTCATTTTGCCTTTAGAATACTTCTTCCTCTTTGGGATGTATTTATCCTGTTGCTTCCGAATTGCTTCCAGAAAACTCTACCATTGCTACTTTGCCATCATTCCTGCCAGTGTTCTTTTCCAAACAATTCTGGCCATCTCCTCTCTCATGCCTCTGTAATTCCCTTTACCCCACTGTAACATGATACATCTGACTTTCGCTTCCCCTCAAATTTCAGTGTGAATTTGAACATATTGTGATCACTTGGCCCTAAGAGTTCTTTTACTTTAAGGTCTCTAATCAATTCTGGTTCATTGCACAACACCCAGTCCGGAATAACTGATCCCCTAGTGTGTGATCCCACAGATTTCTCTAAGAAGCCATATCATAGGCATGATTCAGTGATGCCTGCAACATCATCCTTGCCAATCTGTAATTGTGTTACAAGTTCATCAACCTTATTCCATATACTGCCTGCATTCAAACATAACTCCTTTAGTCCTGTATTCAACTTCTTTGATTTTGTCCACTTTTATGTTTCAACTCATCATATTGACTGCAATTTTGCCCTATCATCAGCATCTTCTTGCTAGGAATCTCATTACACCAACTACATCATTTTCAGCACAATTACTCTGGTTCCCACTTAAATTAATTTAAACCTACCCAAACAACTCTAGTCAAACTGCCCGCAAGGATATTGGACCCCCTTGGGTTCGGGTGTAACCCGTCTCTTTTGTACACCTCATACCTTTCCCAGAAGAGATCCCAATGACCCATAAATCGGAACCCTTGCCCACTGCACTGGTTCTTCATCCACACATTCACTTACCAAATCAACCTATTCATACCCTCACTGGCACGTGGCACAGACAACAACCCAGAGATTACTATCCTGGAGGTGCTGTTTCTCAGCCATCTACCTAGCCCCCTAAAACCTCTCTCCAAGACCTCCTCACTTTGTCAACCTATGTCATTTGTGCCAATAGGTACCAAGACTACTTTGCCCTTGAGAATGCCAGGGACACGATCTGAGACATCCCTGATCCTGGCACTAGGGAGGAAACATTCCATCCGGGAGTCTCTATCACATCCACAGAACTTCATCTCTGTTCCTCTGACTAAGGAATCTCCTATCAACACTACAGTCCTCTTCATCGCTCTGCTCTTCTGAGCCACAGCACTGGACTCTCTGCCATAGACCTGGTCACTGTGGCTGCCTTCTGGTAGGTCATCTCCCTCAATAGTATCTAAAGTTGTATACTTATTATTGGGGGGAACAGCCACAGGTGTACTCCTCACTGTCTGTGCATGTCTCTTTCTCCTGGCAGTCATCCAGAAGAGGCATAATTTTAAGGTAATGGGAGGAATGTATAAGGAGGATGTTAGGAGTAATTTTTTTACATGGGGAATGCATGGAATACCCTGCCAGTGAAGGTGCTAGAGGCAGATCCATTAGAGATATTTAAGAAAGTCTTAAGTAGTCCCATGGATGATAGAAAAATGGAGGGCTATATAGGAGGCAAGAGAAGAGTTAGATTGATGTTAGAGTAGGTTAAAAAACAATTGGTACAACATCATGGACTGAATGGTCTGTACTGTGCTGTAGTGTTCTGTGCTCTATATTCTAAATCAAGTTTTCAATGTTGTGTATCCTCTGCCAGTCAAAAATAATTAACCATCAGAGATGTTTCCCTTTTTTCTTTACTTGCTTCATCATAACATAAAAGTAATTTTCAGATTCTAATTATCTTTAAGCAACTAACATTGTTTAGGTTCATTTCAGGCATGAGTCCAAAAAGTTAAAACGGAAGTATCATTTTCCTTGAATCTGCCCTGGAGGTGAGATGGAAGGCAGCCCACCATCAACTTCTCAAGGAGCATTTAGGTGTGGGCAATAGATATTGGTCTTGACAGCAAGGTCTAGGTCTTAGTAAATTAATACAAAAATAAAAATACTATGCAACTTTTGAGCCTTCAGCTTAACTCTTGTTTTTCTTTTGTAACCATTCTTTCCTCAGTTTTAAGAAACTTTATGAGTAAAAATAGGTGAGAATCAAAATGATTATTATTTATAGTTAACTTCTTCAATTTTTGTATTGCTGAAGCATGTTAGAATCAATGAAAAACAATTTACATATGGTGAACATTGTTATGCTTATATGGAAAGTTCCAATGTCAAGTAAGTTGACACTGATTGGAAAAGCTATATTTTTAAGTGAAGTTATAAACATAGAAAACCTACAGCACCATACAGGCCCTTTGGCCCACAAAGTTGTGCTGAACACATCCTACCTTAGAAATTAATAGGCTTACCTATAGCCCTCTATTTACTAAGCTCCATGATCTAAAAGTCTCTGAAAGGACCCTATCGTATCCGCCTCCACCACCGTTGCTGGTAGCCAATTCCATGCACTCACCACTCTCTGAGTAAAAAACTTACCTCTAACATCTCCTCTGTACCTACTCCCCAGCACCTTAAACCTATGTCCTCTTGTGGCAACCATTTCAGCCCTGGGAAAAAGCCTCTGACTATCCACACAATCAATGCCTCTCATCATTGTGTACACCTCTATCAGGTCATCTCCCATCCTCCTTTGCTCTAAGGAGAAAGGGCCAAGTTCACTCAACCTATTCTCATAAGGCATGTTCCCCAATCCAGGCAACATCCTTGTAAATCTCCTCTGCAACCTTTCTATGGCTTGCACATCCTTCCTGTAGTGAGTTGACCAGAAATGAGCACAATACTCCGACCAGGGTCCTATATAGCTGCAACATTACCTCTCAGCTCCTAAATTCAGTTCAACAATTGATGAAGGCCAATACACCACACACCTTCTTAACCACAGAGTCAACCTGCGTAGCGGCTTTGAATGTCTTATGGACTTGGACCCCAAGGTCCCTCTGATCCTCCACACTGCCAAGAGTCTTGCCTATAATATTATATTCTGCCATCATATTTGACCTACCAAAATGAACCACCTCACACTTATCTGGGTTGAACTCCATCTGCCACTTCTCTGCCCAGTTTTGGATCCTATCAATGTCCCACTGTAACCTCTGACAGACCTCCACTCTATCCACAACACCCCCAACCTTTGTGTCATCAGCAAACTTACTAACCCATCCCTCCACTTCCTCATCCAGGTCATTTATAAAAATCACACAGAGTAAGGGTCCCAGAACAGATCCCTGAGGCACTCCACTGGTGACCGATCTCCATGCAGAATATGACCTGTCAACAATCACTCTTTGGTGGGAAAGCCAGTTCTGGATCCACAAAGCAATGTCCCCTTAGATCCCATGCCTCCTTACTTTCTCAAAAAGCCTTGCATGGGGTACCTTATCAAAAGCTTTGCTGAAATCCACATACACTACATCTACTGTTCTTCCTTCATCAATGTGTTTAGTCACATCCTGAAAAAATTCAATCAATCTCATAAGGCACGGCCTGCCTTTGACAAAGCCATGCTGACTATTCCTAATCATCTTATGCCTCTCCAAATGTTCATAAGTCCTGCCTCTCAGGATCTTCTCAATCAACTTACCAACCACTGAGATAAAACTCACTGGGCTAAGTTGATGTAGATATGGCTTTGATTGGGATACAAAGTAACTTTCTTGTTCTTCTTTAAGCCATGGAATCTTTTACATCTATTGCGAGACCAAATGGGTCTTTGGTTGCCTCTGCTTTTGAAGGATGGCACTGTCGAGAATGTGTTTTCCTCTGAACACCAATTAAAATTGCAGCTGGATTTCTGACTCACATTCCTGGATTCCGGAGGGGAGAGTCATAACTTCTGAGCCATAGTTGAAAATAAGTGAATTTACAGCAGCTCTTGAGAGCAGAAGTGATTTCCACCATTCAACAAACTAATCTAAAGCAGTTCCAGTGAATGGACTCTTATTGACCATCATCTTGTTCTCCCTAGACACCACCTTAGTCTAACTATCAACTACTCCTCCCTTTGGAGTAATGTTTTAGCCTCTCGCCACAATTCCCCACTTGTCCTAGTACCCCAAGCCGTCATTAGAATCCACCTATTAGAACAACTGCTGCTCTCATGTCTCTTCTGTTGCTGGAACTTTAGTCTGAGGAGAAGCCAGCTTTGCAGTCAGGATGGGTTTCAGACAGGAAATCAAAGGAGATTTAAAAGATAATCTGCCCTTAAAAGTGTGTACTTCCAGTTTTCTGAATAGGATTCTGTTTCTTAGCTCCAAACAACCCCTCAAGGCAGCACCAGAGCCAAAGTTTCATGAGAGTTCATTGATATTAAACATATGTTTGTGCTTAAGGAAATTAGAAATAATTTTAAGTAAAGCCTGGTCTGATTAAATTCCACATTTAAAAATTGCTAACAAAGAACTGTGATTGGCAAGCTTGGAATTAAAATGTGAAGCTTGTGTAAGATTAGAATTGCCAGAATTTATGAATTAGACTGTATTAGTTTCTTTTAAATTTCCATAAATTCACTGACCATGAGAGGATTCATATGCATGAATACGTCGGGCTTTATGAATCATGGGAGAAGAAAGAATTTTTAAATCACATTGATTTGCTTCTAATTAGAAAAAGACTTTACTTGCAAACAAGCCTGCATTTACTAAAATGGAATATAAAGTTCATAAATATTTTTTAAAATCATGTCAGGTAGTGATGTTGCACAAATGATTCTGTCTCTCTTAGCAGTGGGCTCAATATTAAAACATTTTGTCCCCATATGTTTTCCATGTTTTAGAGTTATAGATAATAAGTGGTTTAGTCTTTGCAGATTGGAGACAAACCCATTCCTAAAACTTAACAATGACAGACTCAGTTATGTAGATACTGATGTGCTCTGAGCTTTTCATTTTCTAATTCCCATGGTCCCTGAGAGCATGATATCATCCTCCTACCAAAACATCAAAAAGAATATTCACTGAATTTAAAGTGTATTATTAAGTCGATTAAATCAACTGTGAAAATTTATGTTCAGCCTACCTTTTGAATGCAAGGTGTTTAATAGGATATTTAGACAGTTAACTGGCTAGGCAGAGTAAAATTACCCTGGAAGAGAACGTGCCAGTTGATGCGAGAAATCTGTTCCAATTTTATTTTTCTTTCTATCGTGCATATCCAAAACGGGTCCAATTAAGTGACCACAGATGTAATGGTGGGGAAGCTGAAATTAGGTTTGATTGATTATTCAGTCAGCATATGGATAGGACAGGAAATGTCACTTTTTAAAAGGAATTCACAAGCTTTAAAGTCAGCATTGACCTCCTCTCCTCAGGGGGTTGTCAGCACCCCTAGTTTATGTATCCAGTTCCAATCAGATCCATTTACAAGCACAGTGTAATGAATGTTTTAAAAATACCCCAAACACAAAAGCTGAAGATCTCGTAGTACAAGCTAAGGTTGTCTCATCCTTCAAACAATAAAGATATAATTGCCATTAGAGGGATAGGATGATCATAAAGTATAGAGAAATAGAAGAAAGGTAAAACTCATTTAGCTTTGATAGTCATAACAATTTCCAGTAAATCTAAGATAAAAAAATGTAATAATTTATACTGTAAGGTGGAAAATATTTCTTGAGCTTTCAATGGGGATTCTTTGAATTAGTATCTTCTAAATATTATTTATTTCATTAATCAATATTTATTTATTTGATCATTTAAAACCAAGGTGCAAAAAAACTTCTTCAGAAGGCAGATAATTTCTGGAATTCACAGAGGGTGGCGAAGGCTAGATGATTAGAAGTATTTAAGACTGAGGGAGATATGCATTCAAAAAATCACGGAATTGAGGGCAATGAGGACCTGGCACAGGAGAGAAGTTGAGGCCAGCATAGAGCAGCCATGAATCATTTTCTATGCCGGGACAGTCTCGACACTCTGGTGACCTAATCTTGTTCTTATTGTCTTGTGGTTTTATGTTATTAAGGAGGAAAAGTTATTATATTTGACTAAACTGTTAGAATTTTTTGAGGTTGTAATCAGCAGCACAGATAAAGATGAACTACTTGATGTGGTGTATTTGACCTTTCAGGAAGGTCATGGAGACGTTGCCGCACTGGAGATTATTGAACAAAACTAGAGTGTACTGTACTAGAAAGGATAAGAGAGCCCGAGTTGGCGATTGATTATCAGACAAAAACGGTATAGGAATAATTGGGTCATATTCAGGCTTGGCAGCTGTGAATAGGAGGGTGCTGCAGGGGTTGGAGTCGGGGCAGTGCAGTTCACAGACTATGTCCATAATTAGGATGAGGGGACCAATCACACATGGACAATTTAGGCCAGCCGTTCAACAGACAGAGGTACTCCAGCTTGCACACAACTGGGAGTCAGGCCGTTATACCTGAAAATAATGAATGGTTATTAGCTTAAAAGGAAACTCTGGCCATCTAGGAGAAGGAGACATGGTTACAAGATAAGCGTTAGTCATTTAAAAAGTAAGGTATGTAAATGCTTCTCTTAAGAGGTGGTGAGTCTCTGTAATTCTCTACCTTGGAAGGTTACCGAGGTTGGATCATTAAATTACTTAAAACGGAGATGGATACATTCTTGAAAGATCGGGGAATTGTGGGCTGCGGGGAACTGAAATAGAAGAAGGGTTGAGGCCCAGGGGTAAACTAACCCTGACATTGTTGAATGATGGGGCAGGCATGAGAGAACAGGGACCTCCTCCTGCTCCAACTTCCTTGTGGTCTTGTGACTCATAGAAACTTCAACATGGTCACAACTAAAGTAAGAGCTGTAGATTACTGTCCATCACTTTACGAGTTTCGGTCATGAAGGAACCGTGGCGACCCACTTCCCAGCGCACTCGAACCAGCTCACAAAGTGGCGCACGCCAGCATAGAGACCGGTCCCAAAGAGGGCGCCAAGTCTGCTTCACCAGCAAGGGGAAAATCCCGCGCGCGGGACGGGACTGTGAATACACGCCCCCTTACAGCATTCCCGCCTGGGGAGGGCGGGATCAGGAAGGCTTTAAAGCGAGGCCGCGAAGTTTGAATAAATCTCTTTTGCAACTGCAGCTCACAGACTCCGTGTCGTTATTGCAGCGCTGTGTGTAGCACACCGCTACAGAACCATCAAAATAGATAACATACAAAATACCATATTAAACATTGATGCTGTAATCCAGAATCAAATATCAATCATTGTTACTCTAATTGTTGCATTCATCATTAAGTATAAATGTTAATAGTTTATTTTCCAATATAATTGGGTGAGTTTCCTGTAGAGACATTTTATACACCAAGTTAGCAGATTTAATTGTAATTTCACTTCTTGCTGGAACAACCTATTGAAAAGGCAAAGAATAAAGTATTAAAATTATTAAATTGATCTGGAATCTTAAAATATGTTTCTTTTTGGTTGGGGTGGAAATTAATTAAGTACATATCTTAGGAGTTCTTCACAAAATGTCATCTCAAGTTACACACAGTAATAGGTATGCCTTCTTGATATTACACATAGTATTTAAAGGTTCTGAGAGAATTGTCTTTTAAAAATTACAGCATGAAGAATATTGTAAACAGTTAGTACTTGGGAGCAATCAATTCTGTATCAATAAAAGTACTGGTAATGTGGCATTGAATGTAACAGCTGTGTAGATGCACTAAATAGAGGAAAGGCTTTTTCCATGTTAATGAAGAGGGCAGCACTACATATTCAATGAGGTCTTCACACAACAATCACAGCTCTCCGATGCTGCCGACCTTTGTAATTACACAGTTAGTCTATTCTTCAAGATACTTCACAGGAGAACTGACAAGATCACCAGTTCTTGAAAACTACGACTGAATAGACTGCAATACTGTCGTAACATCAGAAACTACTGTTACACCATGACATGAATATATAGTATCAGAAGGCCTGAATACTTTGCTAATAAGGTTTTCCTTTATATTAAATTTTAAGAAAAGTTATTGGTTGCTATGAGGAATGGTGATGATGCACAATACTGTAGCATTTTGTTACATTGTGTAGAGTGCTTATCCCAGTGATTCTGCATATATATGGAATTTCAGCCAATCAGCCGGCGTACTTAAGCGCAGGAGCGGGCAGAGGAGTAAAGAACAAAAGTAATGAATTAAACAACAGGATTCGGATCAATTCCCATGTGGCTGATCAACAGCAGTTATGACATTAATACCTACCGGGGAGAGGATTTGGGCAAGTACCTGGGAGTAGTTTTGAAAATTCACACTAAAGAAATTACATAATTTTGTCTTTAAGTAATAGGTGTCACCCTACTTGAGTAAAATATTGAGAATGAAGCAATTCCCTTTTGCTGAAAAAAATTGGTACTGTATACATGGATGTTATAAAAATAACAAAATCCAGAAACAGGGTCATTGCACTAAACAAATTCATCAGTATTGTAACCCACTATTGTTACAAGACAGTAGGATTGCATCAAAGAAATATAATGATGGTGTCCTTGAATATGCTATCATCTCTAAACCTAGTGAATAGCATCTCAGGAGATGGAAAGCAGAATGGGTTTTCAAATGGGTTATAACATTTTCTCACATTCATTAAGTATCTTTGCAACCAGAGGGGTGGTAGTGGGTAGAACAGGGGTGTAGTGCTTTGCTGAGGGGAGATCTCAAAAAATAATAGTTATGGAAGCTCATTTTCTGTGCTTATTCAAGATGAAGAGCAATAGCTTTATACGTAAGCTTCCTGTTGCTTGGGCCATTGGTTAATCAGGGCAGATGTTTATTTGGGGCAACTCAAAGAACAAAAACTAATCAAGGAAGTAGCTGGGATTCCCTTTGTGTATTTTGGATCAATATGGGACAGGAGATGGTTGGAAAAGAGTTTCCAACTAGTGTCAATTATGTGAATCTGTTAGACATGACACTGTGCTTAGAGAAAACATTGCCAACCTCTACCTGTTTTGGAGCTTTTCATTCCTGACCATCTGCCTGCTCCGGATCCCTTCATTACCAACTGCTGATGGGATGTCAATCGTCTCAACTTCACCCCTCCTCTCTCCAATTCCATCCTCACTCCTTATGAATGCTTTGCTCTTCACTCCCTCCGTACTAATCCTAACCTCATCATTAAACCCACAGATAAGGGAGGTGCTGTAGTAGTATGGCGGACAGACCTCTACCTTGCTGAGGCCAGGTGACAACTGTAAAAGACCTCCTCTTACTTACCCCTTGAACAGGGTCCCACTAAGAAACACCAGGACATTGTCTCCCACATCATCACTGATCTTATTAACTCTGGGGACCTCCCATCCACTGTCACCAACCTCATAGTTCCCGCACCCCGCACCTCCCGTTTCTAGCTCCTACTCAAGATCTAGAAACCTGCCTGTCCAGGTAGACCTGTTGTTTCTCGGTTCCAGACCCACTGAACTCATATCTGCATACCTCAACTCTGTTTTATCCCTGGGCTCAGTCCCTTCCTACCTACATCCATGACACCTCACACACTCTGGATATTTTCAATGATTCAGAATACATCTCCACCCCCTACCGGGAAGATCTCAAAGCTCTCTGTTTCATTCTAGACAGCCCTCCACCACGACTCTCCTTTGTCTGAAGGAACATGTCCTCACTCTCATTAATCTCTCCGTTGGCCCCCCCCACTTCCTTCAAACAAAAGGTGTAGCCATGGGTACTCACGTGGGTCCCAGCTATGCCTGCCATTTTGTTGGCTATGAGGAACAGTCTATGTTCCAAGCCCACATTAGTGTCCATCCCCCACTTTTCCTATGCTACATCAACAACTGCATTGGCACTACTTCCTGCACACTTACCGAGCTCATCAACAGCATCAACTTTGCCTCCAACTTACAGCCTGCTCTCAAATTTACCTGGTCCATTTCCAACATCTCCCTCCCCTTTCTCGATCTCTCTGTCTCTATCTGGAGACAGCTGATGTCTATTACAAACTCACTGACTCTCACAACTACCTGGACTACACCTCTTCCCACCCTGTTACTTGTAAAAATGCCATCCCTGTCTCTCAATTTCTCTGTCTCTGCCACAACTGCATTTAGGATAAGGCTTTTTATTCCAGAACAAAGGAGATATCCTCCTCCTTCAAAGAAAGGGGCTTCCCTTCCTTCACCAGCAACACTGCCCTCAACTGCATCCCTTCCATTTTGTGCATGTCTGCCCTCATACCATCCTCCCGCCACCCCATAGGGATAGGGTTCCTCTTGTACTCTCTACCATCCCACCAGCCTCCACGTCCAGCACTTAATTCTCCATAACTTCCACCATCTCTATCAGGATCCCAGCACCAAGCACATCTTTCCCTCTCCCCCACTTTCTGCTTTCTGCAGGGATTACTCCCAATGCAACCCCCTTATCTGTTTGTCCCTCCCCACCGTTCTCCCTCCTGGCATTCATCCTTCCAAGCGGAAGAAGTGCTACACCTGCTCCTATACCTCCTCCCTCACTACTATTCAGGGTCCCAAACAATCCTTCCAGGTGAGGTGACACTTCACCTATGAGTCTGTTGAGGTCATATACTGTATCCAGTGCTCCCAGTGTGGCTTCCTGTACATCGGTGAGACCCAACGTAGACTGGGATGCAAACACGAGGAAATCTGCAGGTAACACATACAAAATGCTGGTGGAACACAGCAGGCCAGGCAGCATCTATAAGGAGAAGCACTGTCGACATTTTGGGCTGAGACCCTTCGTCAGGACTGCAGATGCTGGAAATTGAAGCAACACACACAAAATGCTGGTGGAACACAGTAGGCCAGGCAGCACCTATAGGAAGAAGCACTGTAGATTGGGAGGACTTCTTCATCGAACACTTACACTCCGTTTACCAGAAAATGTGGGATCTCCCAGTGGACATCCATCTTAATTCCACTTCCCATTCCCATCCTCTACATATGCAATGAGGCTATATTCAGGTTGGTGGAGCAACACCTTAAATTCCATCTGGGTAGCCTCCAACCTGATGGCATGAACATTGATTTCTCAAACTTACAGTAATGGCCACCCCCCCCAAACCACTTCACCATTCCGCATCCCCCTTCCCCTCTCTCATCTCCTTGCCTGTATCTCTGGTGCTCCTCCCCCTTTTTTTCTTCCATGGCCTTCTGTCCTTTCTAATTCCCTCTTCTCCAGCCCTGTATCTCTTTCACTAATCAATTTCCCAGTTTTTTTACTTCATTCCCCACGCCCCCCCAGTTTCACCTATCACCTTGTGTTTCTTCTTTCTCTCCTCCCACCTTCTAACTCTGACTCAGCATCTTTTTTATCTCTAGTCCAGAGGGAGAGTCTCGGCCTGAAATGTCGATTGGACTCCTGCCCAGCCTGCTGAGTTCCTCCAGCGTTTTATGTGTGTTGCTTTGACTTCTAGCATCGGCAGATTTTCTCCTTTTTTTTTGAGTTTTTAAGTAGAGTCAGTTGCATGTGGCTATGTAAAAAAAAACAATGATTTTTGTCACTGATAGTTGGTGAGAAATAAGCAGAAAGACAATTCAGCACTGATTTAGTCACTGAGTTTTCAAGCTTTCAGACTTGGAGATGGCAAATTAGACCAAGAGTGAAAATGAAATGATTTTACTATTTCAACAAGTTTAAGAAGCACAAAGAATTTGAAGGTATCAACAATCATCTGGAATGTTATAATGAAAATGAAGATTTGGAGGATTCATTGTACAAAGGCAGTCAATTATTTGCACTAGGGGTCTGTGATTTGTTAACTTACATTCAATCAAAAGAACACGGCAGCTCGCTCTGGTTGAATTCTTCTATCGATAACTGTTTGGAACTAATAAGCAGCTTTATAGCGCTGTAGTAGTATTGGTAATTCTCGAATTTGTTCTGTATCTCATTTAAATGTATAATTTCTGTCTCAGTTTGTATCTTTATACCCTTTTAAACTATTTCCACGAAGCTTCATCTAATTGGGCCAGCCACTTAATTAGGTCAAAATGTACTGGTTCCCTACATGTCACAACTAACCAGAATCCACTGCAGTTATGAAGGAAATCATGTGTTGTAACCCTTGTACAAGATGGGATAAAGACAGCAAAAAGAGATTAGAATCAGAAATCAAGATTGAAAGTTTTAATGGAACTTAAAAAAAATCTCAAGGAGCAGGAAATGTCAATGTGAGCAGTGTTAATGCAGAGCAAGAGTATAAATCTGAAATGGAGGAGGCCCATGTAATAAATGTAGTTATGATAATCATTGGAGATTTAGTCCCCACATAACTGGCCAAATCAGAATAACAACAATTTGAGTGGAGAATGAACTCATGGAGCTCATACAAGATGTTTCCCACATCAGTATATTGAGGAGTCAACAAAAGAACAGGCTATATTAGATCTATTACTGTGTAATGGCAAAGGTTTATTAAATAAACTAGTTGTAAAATGGTCTTTTGGGGATGAGTAATCATGATACCATATGATTAAGATTGGAGATGATTTACTTCAACTTAAAGCCAAAATCTTAAATTAGAACAAAATATGGGATATGCATTGATAGGGAAATACACTAAATTGTGTTGTTAATATTTTAAAGAATTAATGCATTGTTCAAACAACAGATCCCTTTAAGGTACAAAAAACAGGAAAGGTGATCAATAAATGCCTAATAAGAAAAACTAGTGATTATTAATGACAGGTTGCCAGAAATAAAAAAAATAGTTCTGAGGATGGGAAAATTTCAAAATTCAGCAAAGGAAGACCAAGCTATTAATAAAAAAAAACATGAACATGACAGTAACTTAGCTGAAAAGACTTGGAGGCCATTTATTCAATATTTTCAAATGATGTAATTTGACCTTTTTCCAAACCCATTTCTTTCTGTTTCTGATTATATACACATAGAGAGGATCGGAGTTGATGACACTTATGATTCTTTTTCTTTTCTCAGATATAAACAGCCCATGTTTCTTTTTTTCTCTTTTTTTTAAGTTAGTGGTTAGCTTAATAGAGTAGGTTTTTTTTGTTTTGTTTGGGGTATATAATTTTTTTTCTTCTTTTTCGGTTTTTTTTTATATTGTTATACCTAGTTTTCTTGTCTTGTACACATTATATCTGTATCATGTATGATTTTGGGAGGCATAATTCTCTTGTAACTATTGATTATATATCCACTGATGTTAACTTTTAATTTTGTAATCCCAATAATTATGTATCAATATTTGTTATCTTAATATGTTGATATAAATAAAAAGATTGAAGAAGACAGTAACTTAGCAAGGAAAATGAAGAAACTCTTGGAGGTGCTGAAGATATGCAAGATGAACCAAAAGCAATTATTGTGTGCAGTAAAGAAACAGAAGAGAAATTTTAAAAAAAACAGCTCATTCTACACACACACACCACCCTTGGAGTGAAGCTTCCCTCACAGAGACCCAAGAATCTTGAGAACAAGCACACACACACACACAAGCAAAGGCAAACAACATAGAGGGAATTTAAACAGAGAAACAAAAGAAGGCAGAGATGCACTAATAATTGAAACAAGACACAGCTGGAAACAATCAACTAATAATCGGGGAGGAGGAACTGCAGAGCCTGGAGGACTCCTGCGCCCCCTGGTGATCAGTCCAAAGCATGACACATATTCATGTATCTAATTGCCTCTACTTTTGTATCTGCTTCCAGCATTCCCCCAGGTACCGCATTCCAGGGACCTAATACTCTTCGCATTTCTCAGGCACCTCCTTTGAACTTCCCTCCTTTCTTGAATGCATGACGTCTATTGCTTTATCGTGGGAGAAAGATTCTCACTGTCTTCCCTAAGCATGCCATTCTTAATCTTATAAACTTCTCGCAGGTCTCCCCATAGCCTCCATCACTCCAGAGCAAACAAAGCAAATTTGTCCTACCTTTCTTTCCAGCTCATGTCTGTAACCCAGGCAGCATCTGCACTCTTCAAGTCTTTCCTGAAAGGGGGTAGCAAGAATGACACACTATACAACCATCATTGTCCCTGTACCAAAGAAAACCAAGGCAGCACATCTGAACAATTAGTGTCCTGTCGCTCTCACCTCAATCGTGAGCAAATGCTTTCCGAGGCTGGTCAAGGACTACATCTGCAGCCTGCTACCACCCACACTGGACCCCCTACTGTTCAGCTACCATTACAACCAATCAACAGATGATGCCATAGCCTCAGCACCACACACTGTCCTCACTCACCTGGAGAAGAGGGATGCTTATGTTAGAATGCTGTTTTGGGCTATAGTTCAACATTCAACATCATAGTGCCCCCCAGACTTGACAAGAAGCTTAGAGACCTTGGCCTGCACCCCATCTTGTACAGCTGGGTGCTGGACTTCCTGTCAGATTACTGGCGGGTGGTAAGAGTGGGCTCCCTCACCTCTGCCCCTGACTCTCAACACAGATGCCCCTCAGGGCTGTATACTGAGACTCTTCCTCTATTCCCGATACACCCAAGACTGCGTTGCCACGCACAGCTCCAATCTGCTGATGAAACTTGCAGCTGTCACGACATTGATGTGCCTTATTTCCAACAAGGATGAGCCATCCTACAAAGGAGATGTCAACGCTTTGACGCAGTGGTGCCAAGAAAAAACCTCCCCCTCCACATCGAAAAAACAAAGGAGTTGATCGTAGATTACAGGAGGAATGGAGACAGGCTAACCCCTATGTACATCAATGGGAATGTAGTTGAGGGTGAGTAGTTTCAAGTTCCTCAGTATACACATCACTGAGGATCTTACCGGGACTGTACATTCTGGCTGTTTGGTAGAAAAGCACAACAGTACCTCGTACTCCTGGACAGCTGAAGAAGTATGGCATGCGTCCTGAAGTCCACAGGGGCACCATCAAGAGCATCCTGACTGTCTGTGTCACTCCCTGGTATGAGAACTGTACTACCCTCAATCACAAGGCACTGCAGAGAGTGGTGTGGACAGCCCAGCTCTTCTGTGGATGTGAACTTCCCACTTTTCAGGACATTTACAGCAGTAGGTACATAAAAAGGGTCCAGAGGATCATCAGGGACCCCAGCCACCACAACCAGAAACTGTTTCAGATGCTTCCATCTGGAAAACGGCACTGCAGCATTAAAGCCAGGACCGACAGGGCTCCGGGACAGCTTCTTTCACCAGGCCATCAGATTTATCAATACATACCGATCTGATTGTGTATCTGACTGTACATTCATGTATACAAAACAATTATGTATACAATCTTGGTGCTTGGGCAATATCACCCCACATTTCCCATCCCAATTGCTTGTGCATAGCGATGGAGATGTAACATAAAGATTTTTGCTCCCGCATGTTGTGAGATGGATGTAAGAAATAAATATAAATTCTAATTAAATTCTACACCAAGTGCTGTCCAATTAGTTTTATGTAGCTGCAGCATGTCTTTCTGACTCTTATTGTTAGCACCAATGCAGATAAGGATACCATGTGCTCTTTTTACGACCCTATCTACTTGCATTATCACTTTCACTGAGCTATGGACTTGAACTCCTAGATTCCTCTGTACATTGATGCTGTTAAAGCCCCGTTATTAAATAAAAAACAGAATTTCCCCTTACACTAGACTTCCCAAAGTCTTATATTTGCTCAGATTTAACTCCATCTGCCATTTCTTTGCCCATATCTGTAACTGATCAATATTCCGTGGTAACTCTGCATTAAACACAACTCCATCAGTCATTTGAAAATGTATTAACCACTCATCTACATTTTCATCTGTCATTTACATATATCACAAGCAACAGCGGCCCCAGCAACAATCCTTGCAGAACACCACTGATCATAGATCTTGGGCCAAAGTAATCTCCTTTTATCAGTACCCTCTGTCATCTTTGGGCTAGCCTGATCTGAATCCACACAATAAATGCTGGGGATACTCAGTAGATCAGACAGTTTCTGAAGTTCTGCCACCATGATATCTGACCGATCAAGATAGTGCCAGTGTACAGCGTTCCCTCAGTCAACATCTTTCGGATAGCCCATGAAAATGTCCAGTTCAGTTATTTTACATCTGTTTTCATCTTAAATATGCTCCAGGAACTGTTAGAGCCTGCAATTTGCAGTATGAAGATGGTCTGAGTGATCCAGTGCTTCGCTGTCTTCAAGAAGATTCCAGGAAGCAGGTGTGTATTTGGACAGCCTCGAGGCAAAGAAGCTTTGGGATGGGGCATGAGCCAATGTTCAACAACATTTCCCTGAGTAATCGCCAATTAATGCGCGGAAGAGGATCGAGATATAGAGGTGAATGTGGAAGGTGAGTTCAGTGCCGACTGCCTTCTGTTTGATCGCTGTCGAGAAGGAGTCTTTAAACGGCCTATCACTGTGTGTCTCACTGTGGCAGGTGGGAGGCCTCTGCATTCGAATGGTCTCTCTCTCTTTGAAGATGAAGAATGACGTGCCCGTGGTTCTGCATTGTGGATTAGACTATTGCGTTATGGACTGTGGACATTTTTTCAGACTTATGGTTTTTATATTCTGCGTTTTTCACCCATTCCTTTCTGGGGGGGTTTTTGTGCGGGGGAGGAAGTTTGTGGTTGATATTCTTGTTGTGCTCTGTTAGTTTGTGCGGGGAGGGATTGTTTGGGGATCAATGTTCTTGTGTTTTGGGTGGGGTGGGGGATTTGTAGGTTGATGATAGGGATGACGTTCTTTTTGTGTGGGGGTTGAGTTTGGTGTTTCTCTCTGAATGACTTTTGTGTCCTTTCTTTGTTTCATGGCTATCTGGAGAAGATAAATCTCAAAGTTGTGTATGGATACATACTTTGGTAATAAATGAACCTTTGAACTTTTGAATCATTACGCTGTTGACAAAAGATGTGAAATTAGTTCCTGAAATCCTGGTGCATAAGCCTTTTATTGTGCTGTGCAATTTTCTTTTTTGGAAAATATTCATAATGGAAGCTGCACTGATTAAAAATCAAAAATAAAAAAGCAATGCAGTGAAAGTGACAGAAGGCGGCAGCATTTGCTCTGCAAGGAAAAGGCTGAGGTTTCAGAGCTATTGTATCTAAAACCACAAGAGAATGGAACTGAGTGTCCCAAATTAGATTGGAAACATGACCTGAGAGAGCCACTCTGAAATTCAAGAGGGAAATGAGTCAAAATAATGACCTGAAGACAAGAATTAATAAGTGTTGGACAAACTTTGTTCATAGTTATCTCTGAACAACATGAACAACAGACAGAATATTGATCCAGAATCAGCAGGATCCATCATTTCCATTTCCCTGCTTCTGAACCTGATAATACGGATGGAGAAGCACAGCAGGGTGCTCCCTTCACTGTCCCATACATACCAGAATGATTGCCAATTTGGCACTAATTAATACTGTACTACGGACAACAGATGTGTTATTGACTAGGAACTGAGTTGAGCCCACCTAAAATGATGTGGGACAACCACAGGAACCAGAGATGGAGAATATGTACACAATGCTGGAAGAACTCAGCAGGCCAGGCAGCATCCATGAGAAAAGCGTAGCCAACGTTTCGGGCCAAGACCCTTCATCAGGAATTGGGGGGAAGAGAGGGCCGAAGCCCAGTAATAGAGATAGGGGAGGGGGTAGGGCCTAGAGGCGCCAGGTGGAAAACCAATCAGAGGAAAGATAAAGGGGGAGGGGAGGGGATAAGCATGAAAGAACTGTAGAGATAAAGAAACAGAAAGTTGAAAGGGGAGAGAGGCAGAGAGGGACCTGGGATAGGGGAACGGGGAGGGGGAGGGGGAGGGAATTACCGGAAATTGGAGAATTCAATGTTCATACCACCAGGCTGGAGCCTACCCAGACGGTAGATGAGGTGTTGCTCCTCCAACCTGAGTTTGGCCTCATCATGGCAGTAGAGGAGGCCATGCATGGACATATCTAGATGGGAATGAGAGGCAGAGTTGAAGTGGGTGGCAACCAGGAGGTCCTGTCTATTGTGACGGACGGAGCGTAGGTGCTGGATGAAGCAGTCCCCCAATCTGCGTCGGGTCTCGCCGATGTAGAGGAGGCTGCACCGGATGCAATAGTCGACTCCAGCAGACTCGCAGGTGCAGTGTTGCCTCACCTGGAAGGACTGTCTGGGGCCCGGAATGGTGGTAAGGGGGGAGGTGTGGGGACAGGTGTAGCATTTGCACTTGTAGGGATAAGTGCCAGGTGGGAGTTCTGTGGGGAGGGACGTGTGGACCAGGTAGTCGTGGAGGGAACGATCCCTGTGAAAAGCTGAGAGGGGTAGGGAGGGAAAGATGTGCTTGGTTGTGAAGTCCTATTGAAGGTGGCGGAAGTTGCTGAGGATAATGTGTTGGATCCGGAGCTGGTGGGGTGATAGGTGAGGACAAGGGGAACCCTGTCCCTGTTGTGGTGACGGGAGGATGGGTTAAGGGCTGAAGTGCGGGAAGTGGAGGAGATACGGGTGAGGGCATCTTTGACGATGCCAGAAGAGAAACCACAATCCTGAAAGAAAGAGGAAATTTGAGATGTCCTGGAATGGAAAGCCTCATCCTGGGAGCAGATGCGGCGGAGACGGAGGAACTGGGAATAGGGAATGACATTTTTGCATTGGGCAGGGTGGGAAGAGGTATAGTCAAGATAGTTATGGGAGTCAGTGGGCTTATAGAAGATGTCAGTGGATAGTCTGTCTCCAGAGATGGAGACTGAGAGATCAAGAAAGGGGAGAGAAGTGTCCGAGATGGACCAAGTGAATTTAAGGGCTGGGTGACAGTTGGAAGCAAAATTGGTGAAACTGTCGAGCTCAGCATGGGTGTAAGAAGCAGCACCAATGTAGTCATCGATGGAGCGGAGGAAAAATTGGGGAGCGGTGCCAGTAAAGATTTGGAGCATAGACTGTTCCACATAACCCACAAAGAGGTAGGCATAGCTACCTCATAGCCCATAGCCCATGGCTACGCCCTCGATCTGGAGAAAGTGGGAAGAACCAAAGGAGAAGTTATTGAGAGTTAGAACAAGCTCCACCAACCGGAGGAGTGTGGTGGTGCTGGGGAACTGGTGGGGTCTGTTATCCAAAAAGTAGCAGAGGGCTTTGAGGCCTTCTTGATGGGGGATGGAGATGTATAAGGATTGAACATCCATGGTAAAAATGAAGCGGTCGGGGCCGGAGAATTGGAAGTTATTGAAGAGGTGAAGGGCATGGGATATATCCTGGACGTAGGTGAGGAGAGGCTGAACTATGGGGGATAAAATGGAGTCCAGGTAGGCAGACACAAGTTTGGTGGGGCAGGAGCAGGCTGAAACTATGGGTCTGCCGGAACAGTCAGGCTTGTGGATCTTGGGGAGGAGGTAAAACCGAGCTGAGCGGGGTGTGGGAATTTTGAGTTTCTTGGCTGAAGGAGGAAGGTGTCCGGAGTTGATGAGGGTGGAGATGGTGCAGGAGACAGTGGATTGATATTTTTTTGGTGGAGTCCTGTGGCAGGGGTAAGTACGAGGTCGTGTCGGAGAGCTGCCGTTTGGCCTCAGTGAGGTAGAGGTCCGTCTGCCAGTCTACTACGGCACCACCTTTGTCTGCAGGTTTGATGGTGAGGTTGGGGTTAGTGCGGAGAGAGATGGATAGGTTTTATGCTATTAGTTGGAGTTAAGTTTTAATGAGGCCTCAAAATTTTGTAACTCTGTTCTTTCACTCTTGCCAATGTCATTGTGCCCATCCTTACACATGTAACAGACACCTGAATATAGTAGAAACCAATGCTAAAGGGATCCAGTGCTTATGTAAGATTGCTAAATGAGAGCAATGTGGCCAAGAGAAGGAACAGAATTTGTGAAATCTACACATTTAATTGCATTTTTTATTGCAAATGAGACAACAATTTTAAAACCATATGGTTTTTAATCTATACTCAGTGGCTACTTTAGTAGGTTTACCTGTACAGCTGCTTGGTAATGAAAACATCTAATTAACCAATCAAGTGGCAGCAACTGAATGCATAAAAGCATGCAGACATGGTCAAGAGGTTCAGCTGTTATTCTGGCCAAATATCAGACTGGGGAAGAAATGTGTTCGAAGGGGTTTTTGACTGTGAAATGATTGTTGGACCCAGGCTGGATGGTTTGATTATCTCTGAAACCGCTGATTTCCTGGGATTTTCACGCACAACAGTCTCTAGAATTTGCAGACCAGGGTGTGAGAAACAGGGTGGGTGAGAATGCCTTGTTAATGAGAGAGGAGAATGGCCAGACTGGTTCAAGCTGACAGGAAGGTGACTGTAACTCAGTGTGGTAAACTAGGTATACCTGTCTGGACACGCCCCCCTGCTGACTGCTCCTGTGGCTCCTCCCACTGACCCCTGTATAAAGGCGATTGGAGGCACGGCTCCTCCCCTCAGTCTTTGAGATGCTGTGCTCCGTTTTGTTGCTAATAAAAGCCTATTGTTTGCCTCCCGTCTCCGAGAGTTATTGATGGTGCATCACTCAGATAACCACACATTGCAACAGTGTGTGTATCTCTGAATGCACAGCATATCAAAACTTGAAGATGGTGGGCTACAGCAACAGAAGACCATAAATGTACACTCAGTGGGCATTTTATTAGGTACTTTCTGTCACTAATAAAGTGGCCACTGAGTTTATGGTTTGCATGAATTTGGAAGCCCCAATTTCCTAACAGATGTTTGAGCTACTTAACGCAACCAAGATGTGTTCTGGATTTGTTTTGGGTTCCTGCAACAGAACACAGCGTCTTGCAATTCCCCAGCACTGACCTTGGATGACTAATAGAATAATCTGTGTTAGGTTAGCCCCAGTAATTGATTTCAGTGAAGTGTAAAAGTAGGTGTTAAATGCTGGTCATTTGGGGGGATTTTTTTTCTAAACTCTTGAGAAATACGTGCATATTTTAAATATTTTTGTAAGCAATGCCTTCTAATTTTTTTCTCTTTTTTCAGAATTTATAGCTTATTTAACTCTCAAGGGCTTTAAAATTTGTTTTGAAAGGCAATGTTTGGAAAAACAGGCAGTGATTTGGCCCACAGCTAAACTGCCTGCAATGATAAACAAGCTGTCAAAGTCTTTGTGATATTGTCTCTCTCCACCAGGTTACTAGAATTATGGGCTGGGACTGGAATATACAGGAGCAATTGGAGTACATAGAGAAAGACAGTAAAGAGGGGAACATGGAAGTGGAGAAAATAGAATATTAAGGAAATGGAGAGAATGGAAACCTCTGTTAATAACATTGCTCCACTAGCTGTTGTGTTTCTGGAACTAATTTGGAGAGAGGACAGGTGTTTAGCTTGTCTGTTAAAACACTACATTCCATTGATTTACTGTTATATATGCTCGGCTTTGTGGATTGAACATTGGTGCGATCTGAATGATACACCAGACACCAAAACAAGCTCTCTACCAGTGTTCCTCAGAGCCATGAGGCATTACATCAAATTCCAACAAGGGAGGAAGCAATTCAATTTGGCAAAATTACCATCAGCATGGTCAAATAATTTGCACTTCTGGTTTGATTAGAAAGGTTGGCCACATCACAGACTGTATGTACCTGGAACTGTGCTGGGATTAGATCCTTCAGGAGGAAGGTTTGCTTACAGTGCCTCTAGAAATGTAGCGTCGATGGCAGTGAGTCACTTCCTCCAAATCTCACCTCGGCAGTGTGTGAAAACTCGAGATGAATTCTGTTATTCCATTCTCCTGGTATTACAGCTCTCCAGTGCACCAATTACAGAGATTTTCATTGCAACAGCCACAGTATTTTAAAGCTTTAGAATAGTATGTATTACCATGTAAATGTCTCATGTTTCAAAAGTTTTACTTGGAAAAGAATCTGTATCTTCATGAGTACAGTTTAGGGTCAAATTTAAAAAAAATCTCTTCTGCCCCCCCTCCCCTTCTTATCCCATCCCTGATATATTTAGTTTTCTCCCCCCTCCTTTTTTTCTGTCTTTCACTCTGCCTGTTCTCCGTCTCCCTCTGGTGCTCCCTTCCCCCTTTCTTTCCCCCAAGGCCTCCCGTCCCATGATCCTTTCCCTTCTCTAGCTCTGTATCCCTTTTGCCAATCACCTTTCTGCCTCTCAGCTTCACCCCACCCCCTCCGTTCTTCTCCTATCATTTTGCATTTTCCCCTCCCTCTCCTACTTTCAAGTCTCTTACTATCTTTCCTTTCAGTTAGTCCTGACGAAGGGTCTCGGTCCAAAATGTTGACAGTGTTTCTCCCTATAGATGCTGCCTGGCCTGCTGCGTTCCACCAGCATTTTGTGTGTGTTGTTTAAATTTCCAGCATCTGCAGATTTCCTCGTGAAATCTCTTCTGCTGCTTAGTTTGCAGTCCATCTGGGATTGAAGTGCAACCAGCAGTATTGTTTCTAGTCAAATTAGATATTCTGCTTCTTGACAGTAAATTAGGGAGTACTGCGTAGCAGGTAGAAATTGAACATTAAATATTTGTGGATAAATGCTATTTCATAAAACTAGTAGTCAAAAAGAGCATTGTTAGGAATACACCCACAGTTCAACAAGACTTTGCTTTAGTGGACCTGCAATGTTTCAGTAAAACATTTGCTCTTCAAATCATAACCCGTCTTCAAATAATAGTGTCAAAAGCATTCTGACTTACAGAAACTATATTCTTAAACAAGTTTCATCAATTTACATCGGCCTAGAAATTCATCTAATAAAGGAAACAGCAGCACGCTTTAAAATAGAGATTGAATTCTTTCCTGATATTGAATTCCAGTGGAACTGAGCTCTGAAGGGAGAGAGCAACTGGCTCCCATGACCATAAGACATGTTCAATACTCCTAAATTACCAGGCAAGTGTAAAGCAAAGGTAGAGTCTATTAGCCTTATTTGATATTGCTGGCAATTAAGCTTCACACAAACCTCCTCACAATCTACTTCATCTATTAACATCTCTTTACACTCATTATCCCCTCATGTGCTTATCTAACTATCCAGTATGTGAGAGGCCAATTCAAACTGATCGGAACAAAAGGTCTCCAAAGGGAGCTGGCATCTCCAAGTCCTCTATGGCCCAAGATGATCTAGATTCTAGACTTCCATGTGTTCAGCCAGATCTGGAATTACAGAACAGCCTAATGTTCAGCTCCCAGTGCAAACTGACCTCCTGCCCTGCACAATTGAGTCCTGTGGTAGAGGAGTGAGAAACGGAAGATCCAATACTTCTGGCCTTGTAGCTTTTCTCTGGGACTGGATGGAGTACCAATGGAAACCACATTCATTAGAATAGGATCGCTGATCAGGAAGAAAGAAATGTGTAGGTGAATGTTTTACTTTGCATTGCTTTATTTCATAATATTTGTTGTTACTATTTAACAAGATTTAATCAAAATAACTTATTTCTAAATATTTGAAATGTTTTAGAACAGTTAAATCTATTTGATTTGTGTAAAGTATCTAAAACGTGTAGATGCCTCTTAGAGTGGCAAGCTGCCAATAAGCATCAGGATCTGCTGATAGAGGGGCCAGAAGACTTCTTGGCACTCAGGCTCCATTCTTGCACACGTGCTTGAATGATCAAGTTGTCTGGCCCTCTGCATCTGGAATTGGTAAGGGCACAAGGGTCTCCGAAGCAGACAGGATATCTGGACAGTTGCTGGGAACAAGATGATCAAGATACAATTCTAATGCAGGCAAAATTGATTGGTGTAGGTGAGCATAAAGGTCAACATGGACTTGTGGGCTGAAGAACATGTTCCTGTGTTCTATGACTCTAAGTATTATTTTAAAATCACATTCCAGTTGGAATATCTTTAGCTGCATTTAAAAGGTCATCAGATTAGGAAGAATACAGAGAGCACAGGCTTTTCCCAACTTTAAAAGAAACTAGGGATTTAGAAGAAAATATATGAATATATAACACAAAAATGAGTCCTTTTGACACACAGCTTTCATGGTCTGCATCTCACTGTGATGTTTATCTTCCTAGTTCCATGTTCCTGTGATTGACCTGTATCCATCTATGCTTTTTTTTTCTGTCCATGTACCTGTCCAAAAGAACTTTAAATGGTGCAATTACTTCTGTATCCATAATCTCCTCAGGCTGCTCATTCACCACCTTCTGTGTAACAAACGTACCTCTCAGATTTCCCTTTACATTCCTCCCCTCTTGCTTTAAACATGTAGCTCGTAGCTGTAGGCTTTCTTACCTTGGAAGAAATATTCTGACAAGCTATCCAGTCAATACCCTCAAAATTTTATAAACCTCTGTGAGGTCAACCCTCACCCTCCTGACTTTCAATGAGATTAAACCCTGCTCAACCAATCTCTTTGCATAACTAAACCCCTCCATTCCAGACTAGATCGTAGTAAATCTTTACTGCACTCATATAATTACATGCCACATTGGTTAAACAGGTGTGACACAAATTGTAAAGCCCTTGTACAAACTTTTAATTATTGGAACGTTACTATAAGACATGGGAGCAAAACCAGACTACTTGGCTCATCTATTCTGCTCCACCATTCCATCTTGGCTGATTTATTTTTCCTTTCAACCCTATTCTCCTTCCTTCTCCCCATAA
Organism: Hypanus sabinus; assembly: GCF_030144855.1. Classification (NCBI taxonomy): domain Eukaryota; kingdom Metazoa; phylum Chordata; class Chondrichthyes; order Myliobatiformes; family Dasyatidae; genus Hypanus; species Hypanus sabinus. The sequence goes on from NC_082727.1 coordinate 45,417,025, forward strand.
TCTTTGACACCCTTACTAACCAAGAATGTATCAACCTCTGCTTTAAATATATCCAAAGAGAGGGCTTCTACAGTCATTTGTCACAATAAATTCTACAGATTCTTTGCTCTCTGAATGAAATTCCTCCTCATCTCTTTCCTACAGGGACGTCTTTCTATTCTGAACCTGTACACTCTTGTCCTAGACTCTCCCACTACTGGAAACATCCTTTCCACATCCACTCTATTCAGGCCTTTAAATATTCATTAAGTTTTAATGAGATCATCACTTATGTTTTCTAAAATCCAGTGAGTACAGGCTCAGGACCATCAAAGCTCCTCATACATTAACCCCTTCCTTCCAGAGATCATTCTCGTAAAACTCCTCTGGACCCTTTACAATGTAACACCTCCTTTCTTATATCTGGGGCTCAAACTGCTAATGATACTCCAAATGCAGTCTGACTAATGCCTTACAAAGCTTCAGCATTACATCCTTATTTTTATATTATAGTCCTCTGGAAATGAATGCTAACATTGCATTTGCTGTCCTTACTACTGACACAACCAGCCAGTTAACCTTTAAGAAATAGTGCACTAGGAATTTCAAGTTCCTTTGCACCTCCAGTTTCTGAATTTGCTCTCTATTTAGAAAATAAGTCTCATCTTAATAACGGCTTCTACCATCTTGCCAACCACTGTAGTCAGGCTAGATGGCCTAAAGTTTCCTTACCTTTGCCTCCTTCCTTTCCTAAAAACTGTAGTGACATTTGTGGATTTTCAGTCCTCTGGAATCATTCCAGATTTGTGAAGGATCACTACTAATGCCTCCACATTCTCTTCCGCTATCTCCTTCAGAACCTTGGGGTGTAGTCCATCTGGTTTGGGTGACTTATGTATCTTCAGAAACACACAAAAATTCTACAGATGCTGGAAATCCAGAGTAATACACACGAAATGCTAAAGGAACCCAGCAGGTCAGGCAGCATCTACGGAAACGAATTAATGATTGACACTGTTTATTCCTTTCCATGGATGCTGGCTGACCTGCTGAGTTCCTCCAGCATTTTGTGTGTGTTGCTTGGATTTCCAGCATCTGCAGATTTTCTTGCGTTAGTTATTTCATGTTGACTGGTGACACAATAGGAAGGAAAGCAGAGACAGAAGAGGAAAATGGAAGGTTTGGGATTGTGAACTGTTGGAGGTTGCAGAGTTGTGATATTTTAGTGTAAACCTGCAAAAATTTAGGTCTAGAAATTGGAGGGACGACATAAAGCAGCATTGAAAGGCTGGCTTAGCTGAGCTGAAGCAGAACTAAATACTTCTCTTTCTAATATTTTCAGTAGAAATGAATGAGCAATGGCCTAATTTTTCAAAGACACAAATGCGGCCATTGAAAGTCACTTGTATTATTGATGACCATATGCAGCTAGAGTCTGTCAGAGTAGATTAAAAAAATGAGGTACCTTTCCCTATGCTGGAAGCACAATAACTAAAATTAAGGTTCAAGTTCACTGTCTCGTCCTGTGTATAATAAAGAACATAAATTATCCTTGCAACAGTTGACATTATCCAGCAAGCCAGTTCAGCCACAAATTGCCATTCTCCCGTGTGCTATTAAGTCAAAATAACCAATCTGGAAATCTAATCTTCTGAAAAATTCTATTTGATCTCCTCTAGTCAGAAGGTTTTATTGAATCTGTAAAGTCCCTGGAGCAATACATGCAAATTATTTGATATTTAATACCATGCCCACTGGGGATGAAATGCATTTTGGGGGGATAATGCAAATTAAGAGCCTTTATTACTCTGACCGATTTCTTTTCTATTTGGACAGGATGTAACACAAGTTGTCAATTCACTACTGCTTGTTTCACAGTATTAGTGTGCCACAATTCACCCCTGATATATCCGAGTACAAATATTCCTTCTGGTGTGCCACAAATTCTCAATTCTGCAGATCACTTTAAAACATAAACATTTAATAGACATTTAATCCTTTACACCAGGTTCATTTTTGAATTAAAATATAGAAGATCTAATGACAACCAGTACTTGTTCCAGAATCATGGACGCCCAACAGTGCCATGCATTTGGAAAGTTTATATTTCTGCCATTCTGTAGTTCTGCTTTCATCCTTACCTCTGGTGATGTAAGTGTTACAGTAGAAAATTCTCTATTACTCTCACTGCCTTTAATACCACATAAAGACTCTCTCCCGCTTTTTCTGCTGTTAGAACTTATCCACTGTGAATAAATTAGACTGCTAGCATTTCTTTGATAAATTCCCTTGGTTTTGTGTGTGCCTACACAGGGTGCAAGGGCTTCTTCCTTGCACTTAAAGCAGAGCACTGTTTTAAATTTATGGGTATGGTGAATGGCTTTGACTGCAAGTGCAACACAGAAATGTGACCAGCTTCACCCATGTGTTTTGGATTTTACTTTGGAATTATAAATTTGTTCTTCCTCTATGTGCAATTCAAAACACGTCCCAGTAGTAAAAAGCAAGTTTGTCAATTCTCCCAGCTTGTGAACAAAGGACTGTCAGATTTTGAGCCAGTGCATGAAATTGTGACATAAAAACAGAAGATCCGGAAGCACTCAGTTAGTCACCCAGAATCAGTAGAAAGATAAACTGTGGTACAGTCAGGATCAAATGTTGGAGCAGATTCAATGGGCTTTTTGGCTTAATTTTGTTCCTCCGATGGTCTTGCGTCAGTTAGGTTGGTAACACATTGTTCTGTAAGCATGCAAGTACAGTGTTGATATGATGTAATCTTTAACCTTTTCTGCCAACCAAGATGATTTCATCTTGAAGAATTAGATGCCTTGAATCAGCTATGATTTTAAAATAGCAAGTGCAAAATAATTTTCAATAGTTAACATAAAATAAATACATAAAGTATAACGCAATATCTGTATTCTCATGATTTTGCTTCAATCAGTTTAGCAGTAAAAACAAGATATTTTTGCCCCATGTCTCCACCAGTGAATATCAAGCCATCATTTTCCAGAAAGTCACTGATCTCATCCCTTTTTTTTTGAAGACTTCCTCCCAAAAATTCTCAATCTCATGGATCCCCAAGTCATCTCTACTTCCTTTCTGGGACGTATGGGGTGTCCAGGGAGGGGTAGTGCCACCGGTGAAGGGGCTTGTTGCGTCCATTATAGATAACCAATGTCTGAAGATCACCTAAAGGGGTTTGAAAAGCAATGCCACCTGCAGAAGAAGAAAGGAACCACTGACAATAGCCACACACACAAAATGTGAGAATAACTCAAGAGGGAAATAAAGTCGATGTTGTGGGCTGAGACCCTAGACCTGAAGAAGGGGGTCAGCCTGAAACAACAATTATTTATTCCCCTCCATAGATGCTGCTTGCCTTGCTAAGCTCCTCAAACATTTTGTCCGTGTTGCTCTGAATTGCCAGCATAAGCAGAATCTCCTGTTTTCATGACTGCCAATAGCTTCCACATATCTGCAAATGTGTATTCCTGCAAATGTGTATTCCTGCAAATGTGCCTGTTTCACAGCGAACCCCTTTTCACTGCTGTTATAGCTCATAAAATTTTGCCCTTAACAACCCAGATGTTATTAGGGAGGGGCCTACCCACTGCAGTGTGATAGCACCATGCAATGTGAATTTATGTTACTCCTCCCTTGCTTTATCATTAGCCTATATCGTGTTTATATTGATTGGTCATCTTTACATAGGCAGTCAGAGAGAGTAAAACAGAGTTAGATGAAGAGGGTATGAAGAAGATCACCTTGCACAATACGAAGGTGATTAAAATTATTAGAGATAAATCATCATCAATTAAATGTTAATTATTGCTGTTAATTAAGGAACTATTAATATAAAGAAGGAAAATAATAAATAAGAAATGCTATGAATTTGGCTTCCTTGGAAAATAAGGATAAGTCTTTACGCATTAGTAGGAGTGAAAAGAAGAATATTGGCCCATAGTCTCATAATGATCAGTGAAAATGTAAATTGTGCCAAAATGTTGTTGTTTTCTTAGTTCTGAATTTAATTAGAATATCAAGATTTAATCTCTAGTCACGTGTTGGCGCGTGGCCCTAGTGGGCAAGGCATCAGACTGGTAACCTGAAGGTCACTGGTTCGAGCCTCAGCTGAGGCAGCATGTTTGTGTCCTTGAGCAAGGCACTTAACAACACATTGCTCTGCGACGTCACCAGTGCCAAGCTGCATGGGTCTTCGTGCCCTTCCCTTGGACAACATCGGTGGTGTGGAGAGGGGAAGGCCTGCAGCTTGGGCAACTACTGGTCTCCCAAATACCCCTGCCCAGGCCTGCGCCCTGGAAACTCCAAGCGCAGATCCGTGGTCTCTTGAGACCGACGGATGACACACAAAGTCTCTAGAGAAAGCTAACTGAAGCATTAGTGAGAAGGTAAATCCAAACACTGAAAACTGGCTCAATCGGAACATTTAATGTTGTGGTTCTTTTAGACCTGAAGCACCTGTTTCTTTCCACGGATACTATTCTTATTTTAATTTTGCACCTAATCTACAACTTAAATTAAGCTCTTCATCTGAAAGGCAGCAAGGACCTCCAAGCAGACTCTACAGAATCTCACTCTTTCATGAAAGTCTAGTGAGAGAAGAGGACACAGCCTCAGGATATAGGGATACCCTTTTAGAACAGAGATGAGGAGGAATTTCTTCAGCCAGTGAGTGGTGAATCTGTGGAATTCTTTGCCACAGGCAGCTATGGTGACCAAGTCTTTATGTATATTTAAGGCAGTGGTTGATAGATTGATTGGTCAGGGTATGAAGGGATATGGGGAGAAGGCAGGAGATTAGTGTTGAGAGGAAAATTGGGTCAGCAACGATGAAATGGCGAAGTAGACTTGATTGGCCAAATGGCCTAATTCTGGTCCTATATCTTGTACTCTTATAATACAGCCAAAACTGCAAGACTTATATAGACTTGTCAGGGAAGATTCACTCTCAGGCCAACCTGATTCAGGATGAAAAATAACAATATTTTGCAGAGTTGAAAGTACGAGTGCTCCCCTGATTTCAACAAGGAAGCCCTTTCTCTGGATACTTCCAATCATTCCTGAACACGTGGCCCTGGAACTGAACACTGGCAGTTAATTCTGTTGCCCAACTCTTCTACTTTGATTGGGTATCTGTCCAGTACTAGTGAAATAGTACCAGTGTCCTCATAATCTAAAAAAAAAATGAGCTAGGAGCTAAAATAAATGAAGACTCATTTTCTTGAAGAGAGATGATTCTAACTGAGCCTGAGTCTACATTTGCAGAATTAAAAATCCTATTTTATTAGTCTTGTATCTTGCAGTACTAAAAAATAAATTCCAGATGAAAGCACTTACAACAGCCCCTTTCAATAATTGATTGCTTTACCATCTTTCTCATTTGCAGTTTGCTCATTCTTGATTTGATAGTTTCCAATCCACTCAAAGACTGAATTGCAAAAATGACTTAGTTGCTCTGTTTCGAAATACAATGTTATGAGTAATTCTTGGCAGTTTCACGTCATGACATATGTGATATTCTCAAGAGTGAAAGACTAATTTCCTTTGCAGATGGATCTGTATCACCAACAGATTCAATCATCATATGGTTCAGTTTCTATATTATTAAAGGTTTATTTTCCTGCAGTAATACTTAATACAATTAGAGTCATAAGCACAGCCATTTGGCCTATCAAATCCAACATTCTGCTACATTCTAAGTATTAAAGAACTAGCCTGCCTGATTAATCTCCTCCTATAACGCAGGCCCTCTACCCTGGCAATATCATTGTAAATCTTTTTTGTACTCATTAAAGTTTAACATTTCTTTTCTGTAACAGGGTGACCAAAACTGTGCACGATATTCCAAGTGTGGCCACATCAACAACTTATACAGTGCAACTACAACATAACGTCCCAACTCCTATGCTCACTGCCTTGGCTGACGAAGGCTAGCATGCTAAATGTTTTTCTCCCCACCCTGTATACCTGTAGCACCACTTTCAATGAAATATGCATTTGCATTTTCTGGTCCTTCAGTTCCATTACACTCCCTATTGCTCTGCCATTCAGATTGCAAGTCCCATGTGGGTTTAGTTTGACTTTTCAGAAAGCATCATGTCACACTTACCTGTATTGAACTTCTCGGCCCACTTGCCTGATTGTTCAAAATTCTCCATTAATCTACAATAACCTTCTTCACTATCAACAATACCTCCTAATTTCATATCATCTGCAAATATACTGATCAAGCCTTGCACATTTGCATCCAGATCATTTATACAGTATAGGTAATGAATAACAAGGTTCCCACATTGACTCCGGTGGCACACTATGGGTCAACTGCCTCCACTCCAAGAAACAACCTTCAACTACACCTTCTGCTTTCTACCTCCAAGCATATTTTGAATCTACCTAACTAACTCTCCCAAAATTCCTTGGGACCTAAACTTAGAGAGCAGCCTACCATTTGGGATCTTGTTGAAGGCCTTGATAATGTTCAAACAAGCAGCATCCACTATCCTAGCCTCATCTATTTATTTAGTTATTTCTTTAAAAATCTCTAAAAAGTCAGTCAAATATGATTTTCCACGCACAGAACAATGCTAATGATTTCTAATCAGACACCATCCATCCCAATGATGGTACAGTAGATCTTGTCCCTCAGAATTCCCTCCAGTAACTTCAGTGGTTTATCCTTGCTAACCTTCTTAAACCATGCAACAACGCTAGGAGCAAGGTTTCAGGAACTTCACCGCTGGCTAAGAGTGTTGCAGATATTTCTTTAAGTGACTTCACAAATTCTTCTCTGAAAATCTGAGAATGAAGTTAGTCAAACCCTTTATCCACCTTAACGTGCCAAAAGTTTGCAAATGATTCCTCACTGGTAATATGAATTTCCAGTGAGAAATTTCACGTCACATGCCAGTGATAATAAACCTGATTCTGATATGAATTTTCTCCAACACATCTCCACTAGTCTCCCTTACTTCTTGAGCAAGTATGATTTTTTAGTCATTGAAAATCCCACACATCTCTGGTAGCTCAAGACATAGGGGGCCCTGCTGATCTCAAAGGGGACATACTCGTATACTCGTATAACTATAGGATTTTTCTTACCCTTACTTGCCGGATTCATCTCATTCCCTCTCTTTGCCTTCCTGGTTTTCCTCATAAGGGTATTCTTAATTATCAAGGGATTCACTCACCAATTTCCTAAAACCAATGTATGATTCCTTCTTTTTCTTGACCAGAGCTTCAATATTTCTTATCAGCCAAGGTCCCCTGAGCTTGCTAGCTTAGTCATTAGTTGTTAATGTTAGTGTGCTAGTTTGCAGGTTAGTTGCTGGTCATTTTGGTACAGAGCTTACCGGACAAATAATTTATATTTTGGACTCCATACCTTGAGAATCCCAAACAATGAAGATCAGCTGATTTCAAATGAATGCTTATTTAAAGGAGGTAATTTAAGAAAAATAGTCTTGCAAAATCATTTCAAGTATCGGTCAATATAAAATTCAATGGGCAACATCAAACTAAAATGTTGTTAGGGTCCGGTCCAGAGCCCGCCTTCCGGGTCTTGCTCCGGTCCGCAGACTCCGGACTCAGGGCCTTGCAGCCAGCCCTCCTGTCACATGGAGCCATTGGATCATTGTATCCAGCGATACCGGCCACGTAACAGATGCACTGCCACCTGGCTGGTCGGAGGACACACCACACGCCAATCAACATTTTGTCCCTCCCAACTAATCAATGCACACCTAAATTATTGGTCACCTTAATTGGATTATCGCACCCAGCCCCATGCTATAAAAGGTGAGACTTGGCCCTGGCTTGCTCGCTCTTACAGACCACTTCATTGAAGGTAAGTGCATTGATTTATGTTTGGCGAAGGTCTATTGTTTGTCCTGGTAAGGGAGCCACAACTATCCAAGGTCAAGGTGGATAGCTATTGTAGTGCTTTTCCCTTGTTCTTTGTTTGTGTAACCGTACCCTGTCCCCACACCGCTTCCTGTGTATTGTAGTTGCTTGTGTTGACCTGACTTCCCCTTGTAAATAAATTCCTTATTATTAAAACTGTGTGTGTCCAGGCTTCTACTGTTGAGACTCAAAGAACCAGTTATTTTCCATCACAACAATCATCTTGGCTTAAGGAGGTACATCTGTTACCTATTGGGGGCAGGTGTTTATAAGGGGCTCAGGGACTGAGCCTAGTTGTGGGGTTGTCCTGCTCTGAATCTGGTTTAACCTGTGCTGAATACTGTCTGTATCCTGTTCTATGCTGGTTGCTGCCCTGCTGGGAATCCTGCTCTGCCCTGGTTGCTGGCCTGTTCTGTGTATGTTCTTTCTGGTTAATCTTGTTCCCCTGCTTCTCTCCTGTGTGCTGGTCCTGCTGTTCTGCCTGGACCCAGCTTCCTTCTGATCCCTTGCCTCTGTCGGGCAGGTCTGGCTGGACTGCTGCTGCCCGGTGGGGGTTCTGCCCTTTCCACCCATCTGCCTTTTCCTACCTGTTGCCTCTGTTGGGGAGGTCTGGCTGGACTGCTGCTGCCCAGCAGGAGTTTGGCTGGATTGCCACTGGCCGGCGGGGGTTTCTGCCCTTTCCACCTATTGCTTCCTAAGGGTTGTGCCCCGCACCTGCCCAGGTGTCCACGACTGCCCAGGCCTCTGTGTTTCTCCCTGGGAGATGACCCTGCCCGGGATCCATGCAGCCTGCCATGAGGAATCCTGCCTGCCTGCCTCGTCTGAACTCTGGGATCCTCCTGCCTTACCCCTCACATGCCATGGCATCCCCATCCTGTCCTACCCCTAGTACTTCAGTGTCTGTGTCCTGCATTTGGGTCCAATCCTGCCCCTGTTCCTGACAAATGTGTTTGATGGGATCAGTTTATTCATCTGAGCCAAATTCTCATGATAGTGTGATGTCAGGTTGTATGGTTTATAGGAAAATCCTGACACAGAATGCACAATACACTGGGAAAACCATATGGGCTGACTATGCTAGTCAGTGAAGTGAGGGGGTAGTGGGTAGTTTGGGTCTTTCTTTGTTTATCAGATGAAGGAATTTTGAAACCTAATCAATACAATATTGGAGAACATACAAAAGACAAATGAAGATGATGCACTTGGCTATAAAATATTTTAAAGAAATTAGTATAAAATATAGTGGGGTCATTCCATAAACAAATACAATAGGGCTGTACATTAATAGAAAACATATTTTTCTTAAGATTGGTGAGGACACCAGATAGTGTTTTTACACAAGAGGTTCAGCATCTGTAATAAATATGATCAACAATGCATTCATTACCTTCCACACTTCTGAATGAACTTTCTCCAGATCCATCAGGGCTATTATTTTGGGGAAAGAATGGAGGATCTTCTCAGTTTACTTCCAGCTTATTTCTTGCATCTCCTTCAATATATATCTGGTTTGTCACATGGGCTTGTGATGGTTTATTATCAGGCGTTTCCTTCCCTGTGTTCATTATTTAAAGTGCCAAATTCCAGGACTGTGCCATTTATTTGCAAGAATTCATATATATTAATCTGATCCTTTTGAAATTGTTTCACTTTTTTGATTGTTATCATTTAGAGAAAATAATCCATCTTGTCTCATGTATTGTAAGGTGGATGCAAATTAAACTCTTCCAATTCCTGTTTGTCTCTCACTAAATCATTATTAACTGCAGTTTATCTCCTGGTGTTGGATTATTTTCTCCCTAATACTTGCACGTAACTTATTTTAAAGTGACTGCATGTCTTGCATTTTCTTTTCAACCTAAATCATATTCCATTCACCCCTCTCAATTTTCTTCCAGTATTTGTTTGGCAGTATCTTCTGCACATTCCAATTGCATATTTTTCCAAGTATATTTTCTATCTACATTTTGGCGATTTTTTTTTTAACTCTTGAAATCACATAGTTCCCTTTCTTTGGAAAATTCATTGTGAATCTGCATCCCGATATTTGCTGGGAATCATATGAGCTAGGCCCAAAAGTCTTCAAGTTTCTTTTCTTTCCAATGCCTACTTCTGTAAACATTATTAACAATTTTACATTAAATTCAACGGTTTAAAAAATTACTCTAACTTTATATTCAGTTTTTTGTGCCTTCTTTGAATTTATCTTCTTGCTTCAGAGGCAACAGCTCTAACATAGCAGCATGTCATAGTTGTTCTACCTGGGTAGAATTCATTTCAAAGTTTGCAGGACAACTGGTTAGTACACGTTCATATGTCATTCATGTTTCTGCAGTGACATCAATATGGTTCAACTTAAGAATGATTCGTGTTTAGTGATAAATTATTCTTGCCAACTTGTTAAAAGCCTTGCTGCCAAGGTTTCATAGCCTCTGCAGCTAAAACAAACTACTGATGTAGCTGTGTGCATGAAGTAGAAATGACTGGTGGATGGAAGTCATGCCTCTATATTGAAGCAGCTTTTTCAGTATCCTGCACAGCAGGAAAGTTTAAGGTCAATTCTTCATTCACTAAGTATTAGAACTGTTCATTCACCCATGTTGTACATTCTTCTGTGCTTATCTCCTGTCAGGGAAGTCAATTTTCCAAAATCTTTTATCGTTGGCTTTACTTTCTAATGTTTGCTTTCAGTCCATTACATTTTCCATTTGTTTTATAGGTTTTGTTGCATTTTTACTGAACTCTTCTTCCAAATCGCAGATATGGTTCTTGAAGCTCCAAATTACGTCTGGCACTATAGCCTCCGAACCCTGAATATTCTTCGTGCATGTTCTATGCTCCTTGTATTGCAAGGTGTTCTTTCAAATACTTAATGTCTTGGTTTATTGTTGGCCTTTCTTGGGATAATACTGTAATCTGATCATTTATTACAGTATACGGTTGCCTTTCTTTCATTGTAGCCTGTATAAAACAACTTCACAATCAAGTACTTTGGAATAAACAATGATAAAAGTAACATTTTATATATCTTATTTGGGAATGATAATGCAGTTATTCCCTTTTGCACGTGCCAGCATAATTTGTAAACCACTAGGGACTGCAAACGATATTTTAATGTAAATAATCACAGGTAGATGGATTAAATTAACAATATATGTTACTGACTAATTATAGAAAAATTGATATTTTTATACCTGTATATATTTTCTGTATATTAATTATATAAACTCAATCAGTGATGACATTTAAAGCTAAAAGTATGCACAATTTGATTTGTTTGATACCAAGAATGTGTTTTATTTTGTCAGTATTATGTCTTCATTGTTTCTAGAACCATCTATGATTAGACTGTTGTTATTTACAATTACAATGACAAACAGATGAAAAAAGGAAAACAAATCAAGTACTTCTACAGAGAAGTGGTATAGAGTATTTGATTTTATATAAGTCAATAAGATTCAAGATAGAATTTAAATTTTCTTTACAAATTAAAAAAATGCATAATATTGAAAGAAAAAAGATAAAGGTTAAATAGATACTGTTGTATATCTCTTAAGAAAGAAGTCCCATTTACAAATTTAGAAATGCAGCACGAAAGATCCCTTAAAACAGCACTGCAGCATTGTGCAAGGGTGTGATATTCTATCACAAATGGGGCAAAAACAATAGAACAGATTACACTATGAACACAGTGCCTGTGTTTCATCACAAGCTCTTGCCATTGTGAAGCATGAACTCCAGAAAGGAAGGGCAGTTAAAAAAACCGGTTTGGAAGGGAAGGTTGATGTGGTGAGGGGTGATGGTAGGACAGACAGATGACAAAGGGAGGTTTTGGCATTTTGGTGTAAGGGGTTGTGGGTCAGTTGGTGAGGTGATTGTGGGATGCTGGTTGAGGATAATGGAAGGACAGTAGGTGGAGGGAGCAATGAGCAAGGGAGAAAGTCCTGGAAGTAGATGTAATATGTTCAAGTGTGGCGACCCACTTCCTAGTGCACTCGAACCGGCTCACAAATAGCCAGCGCGTCGGCATAAAGGCCAGTCCCAAAAGGGCGCCAGGTCTGCTTCACCAACAAAGGGAAAAACTCCCGCGGGACTGTGAATACGTGCCTCCTACAGCATCCGCGCCCGGGGAGGGTGGGATCAGGGAGGCTTTAAGGCGAAGCTGCGAAGTTCGAATAAAATCTTCTTTAACTGCAGTTTACCAACTCCGCGTCGTTATTTCAGCGCTGCGTGTAGCACACCGCTACAATTGGTGACCCCGACGGTCCAAACGATATTTGGGCCGAGGATGACCAATGCCGCATCTGTTCATGCAGTTTCGTTGAAACTGCCAAGCTTCTGGACGCTGCGACCTCACCTGTGGTTCCAGCAAGCAGAAGCCCAATTCCATGTTCGGCAGATAACCTCAGAGAACACACGTTACTACTACATGGTGAGCTCCCTCAATCAGGACACAGTGGCCCAGGTTGAGGAGTTCATACACTCTCCCCCAGCGGACGGCAAGTACACAGAATTCAAAGCCCTGCTCATAAGGACTTTCATTCTCTCATGGTGTGAGCGGACTTCCCATTTACTGCACCTGGATGGCTTGGGGGACAGACCTCCATCGGCTTTAATGAATGAGATGTTGTCTCTGGCCGACAGACACACACCCTCCCTCATGTTTGAGCAGGCATTACTGGAGCAGCTGCCCGAGGACATACGCCTGCTGCTGTCCGACGCAGATTTCAGCGACCCCCGGAAGGTGGCAGCCCGGGCAGACTCGCTGTGGTACGCCAAGAAGGTGAGTGGGGCATCCATCGCACAGATCACCAGGCCACGCTCCCAGCAGCAGGCCAGGCCACACCAGGCCCGGCCACAGAACCTGCTAACCCCAGAGGGAGAGGTGGGGAGCCCGACGAACAATGATGCTTCTACCACCAGTGGTGGGGCGCAGAAGCCCGCCGCTGTAGCCCGCCCTGCAAGTTCCCGGAAAACGCCAGGGCCAGCCGCCGCTGATGGCTACGGCAGCTGGCCATTGGGATAGCCTCCTGTATGTGTGGGACAAACGGTTGGGACTCCGCTTTTTGGTCGACACCGGTGCCGAGATCAGCGTCTTGCCTCCGACGAGTTACGACACCCGCAACAGGGCACCGGGGTCCCACCCTGAGGGCCGTGAACGGCAGCACAATAAGGACCTACGGCACCCGTATGGTGCAGCTACAGTTCGGCTCCAGCCAGTTCACGTGGGACTTCACACTGGCCGCCGTAGCCCAACCGCTTCTGGGCGCGGATTTTTTGCGGGCTCACAGCCTACTGGTCGACCTGCCCAGGAAGAGACTGGTCCACGCCGAGACCTTTCAGACGTTCTCCCTGGGTGAAGCCCAGTTGCCAGCCCCTCACCTCGACTCCATCACGCTGTCCGACAACGACTTCACCAGGGTCCTGGCAGATTTCCCATCGGTTCTGGCACCGCAGTTCACGGCAGCCATGCCCAAACACGGCGTACAGCACCACATCCCGACCCAGGGACCACCCCTCTATGCCCGTGCTCGAAGTCTTCCCCCGGACAAGCTCCGACTGGCAAAGGAGGAGTTCGAGGATGGAGGAATTGGGGATCATACGGTGGTCCGACAGCCCATGGGCCTCCCCCCTGCACATGGTGCCCAAAGCGACAGGGGGCTGGAGACCATGCGGCGACTACTGCAGGCTGAATGAGGCTACAACACCGGACCGCTACCCTGTGCCGCACATTTAGGATTGTGCAGCAAACCTGCACAGATCTTCTCCAAGGTAGACCTCGTCCGGGGATACCATCAAATCCCGATGCATCCGGACGATGTCCCCAAAATGGCACTCATCACCCCGTTCGGCCTTTTCAAGTTCCTCCGCATGCCGTTCGGCCTGAAGAATGCCGCACAGCCGTTCCAGTGGTTAATGGACGCGGTGGGACGCGACCTAGGCTTCGCTTTCATCTATTTGGATTACATCTTCATAGCCAGCAGTAGTCGTCAGGAGCATCTGTCCCATCTCCATCAACTCTACGCCCGACTGAGTGAATACGGTCTCACAAACAACCCGGCCAAATGCCAGTTAGGGCTCGACACCATCGACTTCCTGGGCCACAGGATTACTAAAGACGGGGCAACCCCTCCGCCCGCTAAGGTAGACGCAGTCCGCCATTTTCCCCGACCCACCACAATCAAAGGCCTTCAGGAATTCGTGGGTATGGTAAATTTCTACCACCGCTTCCTCCCTTCAGCTGCCCGAATCATACACCCTTGTTCGCCCTGCTGTCGGGTCTGGGCAAGGACGTTACCTGGGATGAGGAGTCCGCTGCCGCTTTCATTAAAACGAAAAAAGCCTTGGCAAATGCCGCGATGCTAGTGCACCCCAGAATGGACGTCCCTACCACCCTCATGGTGGACGCATCTAACACGGCAGTCGGTGGGGTACTGGAGCAACTCATCGCGGGTCGCTGGCAACCCCTGGTGTTTTTCAGTAAACACCTGCGACCACCGGAGCTCAAATACAGTGCTTTTGACCAGGAACTGTTGGCACTATACCTGGCAATCCGGCATTTCAGGTACTTCTTGGAAGGTAGGCCCTTCACTGCGTTCACGGGCCACAAGCCGCTTACCTTTACGTTCACGAAGGTGTCCGACCCCTGGTCGTCCCGCCAGCAGCGCCATCTGTCCTACATCTCGGAATACACAATGGATGTCCGGCACGTCTCGGGTAAGGACAATGTCGTGGCGGACGCGCTCTCTCACCCTAACATTCATGCCCTTTCCCAAGGGGTAGGTTTTGAGGCTCTGGCAGAGGCGCAGCAGGCAGACGAGGAGATCCCTAGTTACAGAACCGCAGTCTCCGGTTTGCAGCTCCAGGACCTCCCCGTAGGCCCAGGTGAGAGGACCCTGCTTTGTGAAGTCACCACCGGCCAACCCCGTCCCGTTGTCCCGGCAAACTGGTGGCACTGTTTTTTCGACTCCATTCATAACTTAGCACACCCCTCCATCAGGACAACCATCCGGATGGTCTCCAGCAGGTTCGTCTGGCACCGTCTCTGCAAGCAGGTCAGTGAATGGGCCAAAACGTGCATGCACTGCCAGATGGCCAAGGTGCAGCGGCACACCAAAGCTCTGCCGCAGCAGTTCCACCCCACCCACCAGCGTTTCGACCACATTCATGTGGATATCGTGGGCCCCCTGCCAGTGTCGTGAGGAGTGCGGCACCTCCTCACTATCGTGGACCGGTTCACAAGATGGCCAGAGGCGATCCCGCTCACCGACACCACCTCAGAGTCTTGCGCCCGGGCACTGATCGCCACCTGGGTGTCCCGCTTTGGTGTACCGACCCACATTACCTCCGACAGAGGCGCCCAGTTCACCTCCAGCCTGTGGTCAGCTATGGCCAGCCTTTTGGGGACACAGCTGCACCACACCACTGCCTACCACCCACAGTCGAACGGCCTGGTGGAGCGTTTCCACCGTCACCTAAAGTCGGCTCTCATGGCCCGCCTGCGAGGAGCTAGCTGGGCGGATGAGCTTCCCTGGGTCCTACTCGGCATCCGCACGGCGCCCAAAGACGATCTGCACACCTCGTCGGCCGAGTTGGTATACGGTGCACCCCTGGTCGTCCCCGGGGAGTTCCTACCAGCCCCATGGGGGGCAAGAGGAAGATCCCGCAGCAGTCCTGGGCAGACTACGTGAGAAGCTCGGTAACCTGGCCCCCATACCCACTTCACAGCACGGGCGGAACCCGACCTGCATACCCAAAGACCTGCAGAACTGTAAGTTTGTGTTTGTATGAAGGGGCAGGCATCGGCCACCGCTGCAATGGCCCTACGAGGGGCCGTTTACGGTGCTCAGGAACAACGGGTCCACGTTCATGCTGGACATTGGGGGGAGAGAGGAGGTTTTCATGGTGGACCGCCTCAAACTGGCCCATGTGGCCGTGGCGCAACCGGTCGAGTTCCCGGCACCGCGGCGCAGGGGCCGACCTCCCAAACAGGGTCCAGCCCAGAACTTGGACATTGGGGGGTGTATTGCCGGTTCTGGGGGGGGGGGGGTTATGTGGCGACCCACTTCCTAGTGCACTCGAACCGGCTCACAAATAGCCAACGCGCCGGCATAAAGGCCAGTCCCAAAAGGGTGCCAGGTCTGCTTCACTAACAAAGGGAAAAGCTCACACAGGACTGTGAATACGTGCCTCCTACGGCATCCGCGCCTGGGGAGGGCGGGATCAGGGAGGCTTTAAGGCGAAGCCGCGAAGTTCGAATAAAATCTTCTTTAACTGCAGTTTACCAACTCCGTGTCGTTATTTCAGCGCTGCGTGTAGCACACCGCTACACAAGCAGAGGACAATTTTGGGCAAGTTGCGTTATATTCATTGATACAGTATTACTGCACAGTTGCACAAAGAAACCAATTGCTGCAACACCGCCACTAACGTACCATGGACCCTCTGGGTCTTAATAGCCAGGGGGTTATTCTGGGTTCAGCTTCTACCTCTTAATGTACAAACTGCTGTGTTATGCTGCAGAATTTCTTGACCATATGTTTCAACAGGAACTTTCAGAAACGAGATAAGGAGTTTGATTGAAAAAAAAACTCAATCAAGAAATGATGTTTTATTGATCCAGTCAAGTTCTTTGAAAATTCTGAAAGGAGATATCAACCAAACAAAAACAAGCAGATACATAATTGATATTGATGTTACTGTATCCTTGTTTACACAAGGACTTATTTCTCTGTCACTTAACTGATTATCAGTTTGAGAAGATGCCAAAAGGCAGAATGTAACAACACAAGATGGTTAATTAAATATGCAATCTCTGAAAATAGAAGTTTTAATCATATTTAATATTAGAGGTTAAATTATACAATAATGATAATTTTTAATGTGATGATATTAACTTATAAATGCGAAGGCTAAATTTGGGTGTAAACAGACTCTACCTTATTCCATCCCTTTGTGAGAATTTTAAAATACAGTTTTGAAAACAATGGATTCAGTACTTGGATTTGGTGAAGAAGGAAGAGGTCTGAAAAGAAAAAGTAACCTTCATCTAAGAATGCTGTTTACCTAATGTTTATGGATGAATTAAGTCTACATTTATTTGACTTTATTAATCTACAATGAGGGATTATTCAAGAAGAGAAGTCAGTCTTATGGTATGAGCACTTAAAAATGGAATCATTTACTAGCAATGATAATTTATTATCTTGAAATACTAGTTAATGCATTGCCTAAACTGCATGGATATCATGGGGGATGTTTATTGAATCACCAGGTAAGAAACTCCCAGTCCACTCTAGTCAAGGAAAAATCATCTTTTTATATATTTTTGTGCAGTTAAAATATCACACTGACAAAACTATCAGTCATGGAGAACTTCTAATTTAACTTTTTTACACTATTGGTCAACCTAATTTATCTGTTGGGTGAGCTGGCCAGTAACGTGAAGGCAGAGACCAAGTTGACATTGGTAAATTAACATTAATTTGAACATACACCTGTTACTACTGCAAATTCCAATTAAGTTTTGTATTGTAAACACTAAATAGTAATGATCTTCTGATGGTTTTTAACAGTAATTTAAAATATTTTATTGAAAACTAATGGAATGGAAAGGACACCCTGAAACTGAAACAAAAGGAAAAAGGGAAATGTAAGACCTAATAACAAAATATCACATTTAACAAGAGAAAGATCCTTCCTGGCTAATATTCTTAACAAGAGGAAAATGTGGAGATGGATTAGCAAATGTATCACACCTTGTACCAAGATGAAGGCCTCTGCACATATAACAGCAAAATGCATCACAACAGAGTAAAACATAATCAGCAAAGTATCATTTAATCCAGGGTTATTTCTTAATGATCTGTCTCCAGTTTCTCTAGGAACATTCATTTCCCGCTTCATGTCTCATTTATAAAAGATATTCAACTAAAATAGCTGCCTTACCTTCCTTGTTGGCTGCCTGGAAGAATTACGACCAAAGAATGAATGCTAAAGAAAAAAATAAAAACAAAAACAAAAACTGAAAATGAACAGGAAAGGAAATAGGGAAGAACAGACAGAAGACAAGAATTAAAGTGATATGAAGTAGAACAGAAGTAAAATAACTGAAACAAAAACCACCTGCCATATTAAGAAGAAATAGCAAAAGACATTAAAAAGACCAATTTGTTACATTTGTCTAGTTTTCTATTTCTATAATTGTTTCAAAAAGCAAAATGTACGATAGAATATTTAACAGCTTTCAATGGAAAAGAAACATGAATGGACTTAAATTGGTAAGGAGATATTACGTGGAGATGTTATAAAACATAAAATTATGAAAAGGATAGATAAGATAGAGGCAGGTACGTTGTTTCCACTGATAGGTGAGACTAGAACTAGGTGACATAGCCTCAAGATTTGGGGGAGTAGATTTAGGACGGAGATCAGGAGGAACTGCTTTTCCCTGAGGGTGGCGAATCTGTGGAATTCCTTGCCCAATGAAGTAATGGAGACTACATCAGTAAATATAATTAAAGCAAGTTTGGATAGATTTTTGCATAGAGGGGAATTGAGGATTATGGGGAAAAGGCAGGTAGGTGGAGATGAGTCCATGGCCAGATCAGTCTTATTGAATGGCCAAGCAGGCTGGACAGGCCAGATGGCCTACTCCTGCTCCTAATTCTTATGTTCTTATTTATATTGTTTGTATGTCTTATGTGTATAGCTTAAACATATTGCCTTTATGAAATAATTTCCAACAGATATTCTAACTCAATAAAAAGTCAAATATTTAATCATCAACAATACTACATTAAGTACATTTCAAATAAGTTGATCTTACCTTTTCTTCTAGCTCTTTAACTTGTCTTTTTTGTACTTCAATTTTTTCTTCTAATTCTTTGATTCTCTGTAAGGCGAGGTGCTTATGTTAAGTTATAGTACAACAGTGTTTCAATAGTTATCTATTAATAATCTTACCAACACAGTACTGTGCAAAGGTTTGAGGTATATATACCGTATATAGCTAGGGTGCCAAAGACTTTTACACAGTACATTTATAATTCAATGTTTTGCACTGTACTGCTGCTGCAGAAACAAACAAATTAAATGACATATGTGAGTGATGATCAGCCTGATTCTGATATGGGTCTCTATTGTGGACTGAGAGTGGGAAGGGAGCAGGGAAAAGGGGGAGGGAACGGGAAGCACCACAGAGACATTCTGTAATGATCAATAAACCAATTGTTTGGAATCAAATGACTTTGCCTGGTGTCTCAGGGCTGGGTGGGTCTGCACCTGCGCCACCACTGCCACCTTTCTCACACCCCTCCCGCAGTGCTCTACCCTGGCCAGTCCCAACATTCTTTGCTTTCACCAGATTTGCAAACTCTCTCTCCACCCCATGTTGCCAAATACAGTACTGTGCGGAAGTCTTGGGCACCATTGCGTGTTTTCCCCCTCTCCCCCTCTCCCCCTCTCCCCCTCACAACTATTAATATCATTGTGGGATGATCAGTATAGATCTAGGATATGTGCCATTAATGATGCTACTTGGACACAATTTTAGAACTGGCATTATATTGGTAGATGCTGTGTATATTAATATCTCAGTAGTAGTAAATGTTTTTCAATCCATTGTTTAAGCTAATGTATTTAAAATGACACTGCTTTTAAAAGCAGGAGATGTGAGAATATTATCCAACTGCACCAGACATTTGTAATTTCTTAGTCATATTAACTCCCATGTGAAAGCACACACAGGCAAAGAATCCCCATCACCATGTTGATGTCTTATTAACCTTTGAGACCCTTATTCTGAAATAAATTTCCATAAATGATTATGTTAACAAGTTCCTTAAATGTTAAGTGTTAAAAGATATCTCAATCTAGTGCAAATCCTAGTTAAAATAGCAGAGGGAATTCTAGCAACAGCATCTCAATAATGATTGCTTTTCTTTGTTTATTTGTCCTTAAACTCATAACCCTTTCAGAAATGAAAAGAAATATACTCGAAGAGCTGATTTAAGACATTAAAATGATGGTGAGGATGAGAGAATTCAACTGAGCATGATGGCAAATCCAGTTTCCATGGTAACCAATCGCAGTGAAGGGGGGATTGCAATTAGTCCCTTTACAGATTTTATTAATTTTCAGGCATCACTTTGGACAACAGCCATCTTTATTCCTTTGTTGATTAAATATGTATCTCTAGTACTTAAGGAATAAAATCTATTATGTTTTAGGCATGTCTCTTTTTCTTTAATACTGCAAGCCATAATGATGTTTTTTAAAGTGTACATGATGAATCTCCCTGAGACTAGATGTGCTATTTTAAATTAAATAAGAAAACTATAAAAGTGCATTCAAATTGTTCTGCCCTGGAAAAAAAAATTTAAAAGCACTTCAGAGAATGAAATTAATAACCTGAAAAACACATTGCGATGAATCATGTTTAATATGGACCTTCATGAGAGATGAACTCTGCTGATGCTTGCTTTAGACTACCAGAAATGAATGATCTAATCAGCCTCAACTTCCCTCTCTCAGCATGGCTAGCAAGGTCTAGCATGTCCTCAAAGCAGCCAATGTTTTGCTAGAGCCATGCTAGAATTCCATGGCAGAATATAGCATTAATGGTAAGACCCTTCGGATCTTGGGGTCCAAATCCATAGGACATGCAAAGCTGCCATATAGGTTGACTCTGTGG
Organism: Hypanus sabinus; assembly: GCF_030144855.1. Taxonomy (NCBI): domain Eukaryota; kingdom Metazoa; phylum Chordata; class Chondrichthyes; order Myliobatiformes; family Dasyatidae; genus Hypanus; species Hypanus sabinus. The sequence continues at coordinate 45,437,621 of NC_082727.1, forward strand.
TTGAGAAGACATACGGTGTATTGGCCTTCATCAATCGTGGAATTGAGTTTAAGATCCAAGAGGCAATGTTGCAGCTATACAGGTCTCTGCACAAACCCCACTTGGAGTACTGTGCTCAGTTCTGGTTGCCTCACTACAGGAAGGACATGGAAACCATAGAAAGGGTGCAGAGGAGATTTACAAGGATGTTGCCTGGATTGGGGAACATGCCTTATGAGAACAGGTTGAGTGTACTTGGCCTTTTCTTCGTGGAGAAATGGAGGCTGAGAGTTGACCTGATAGAGGTGTACAAGATAATGAGAGGCATTGATCGTGTGGATAGTCAGAGACTTTTCCCCGGGACTGAAATGGCTAGCATAAGAGGACATAGTTTTAAGGTGCTTGGAAGTAGGTTCAGAGGAGATGATAGGGTAAGTTTTTTTTATGCAGAGAGTGGTGAGTACTTGGAATGGGCTGCCAGCTGTGTTGGTGGAGGCAGAAAAGATAGGGTCTTTTAAAAGACTCCTGGATGACTACGTGAAGCTTAGAACAATAGAGGGCTATAGGTAAAGCCTAAGAAGTTCTAAGGTGGGGACAGGTAAGGCTGGGGCAAAGCCTCCCTCCTGTAAAAAATATTTGGGGGAGGGTGGTATAAGAGCTTATAAATTTCTGCCACACAGGAATACTTAAAGACTTTAAAAATTAACTTAATTTTTAAAATCTTTTCTTTAAAGTTAGCACATTGAAAAACTAAAAGATAACTAAATACATTGAAACACAATAAAATGTGTGCATGGTAAGTAACTGATCTTCCGATTCCCTTCCAACCCTGCATTCACTTGCTATGGAAGTTCCAGCCAGCATGAAACAGGAGAGCAGATGCCTTGCAAAACACTGGAGAATCCTCTGCTGGATTCCACATGGAATTTAGTGTCAGAGGGGTACTGCTCTAAAATCTGCTCCAGACCGTATTTGCCTGTGAACTGATGAAGATCAATTGCGTCTGTTGGAAACACTGTCATGTCTAGTTTAATATGGTCCATTGTTCCTTATCTGGGCAGTTTGACGGTAGCTTCACTAGGCCTAAAATCACTTCAGGATAAGAGAAATGATTAAACCTACAGCACAATACAGGCCTTTCAGCCCACAAAGCTGTGCTGAACGTGTCCTTAACTTAGAAATTACTGAGAGTTATCCACATCCCTCTATTTTTCTAAGCTCCATGTACCTGTCCAGGAGTCTCTTAAAAGACCCTATCATATTCGCCTCCATCACTGTTGCCGGCAGCCCATTCCACGCACTCACCACTCTCTGCGTTTTTATATATATATATAAAAATTATCCCTGACATTTCCTCTGTATCTACTTCCAAGCACCTGAAAACTGTGTCCTCTCGTGCTAGCCACTTCAGCCCTGGGGAAAAAGCCTCTGGCCATCCACACAATCAATGCCTCTCATCTTGTACACCTCTATCAGGTCACCTCTCATCCTCCATCACTCCAAGGAGAAAAGGCCAAGTTCATTCAACCTATTCTCATAAGGCATGCTCCCCAATCCAGGCAACATCCTTGTAAATCTTCTCTGTACCCTTTCTATTGTTTCCAAATCCTTCCTGTAGTGATGTGATCATAATTGAGCACAGTTTTCCAAGTGGGGTCTGACCAGGGTCCTATATAGCTGCAACATTACCTCTTGGCTCATAAACTGAAACCCATGATTGATGAAGGCCAATGCACCATATGCTTTCTTAACCACAGAGTCAACCTGTGCAGCAGCTTTGAGTGTCCTATGGACTCAGACATCAAGATCCCTCTGATCCTCCACACTGCCAAGAGTCTTACCATTAATACTATATTCTGCCAACATATTTGACCTACCAAAATGAACTACCTCACACTTCTGAGTTGAACTCCATCTGTCTCTTCTCAGTCGGTTTTTCATCCTATCAATGTCCCGCTGTAACCCCTGACAGCCCTTCACACTAGCCACAACACCCCCAACCTTTGTGTCATCAGAAAATTTACTAACCCATCCCTCCAATTCCTCATCCAGGTCATTTATAAAAATCACGAAGAGTAGGGGTCCCAGAACAGATGCCTGAGGCTCACAACTGGTCACCGACCTTCATGCAGAATGACCTGTCCACAACCACTCTTTGTCTTCTATGGGCAAGCCAGTTCTGGATCCACAAAGCAATATCCCCTTGGATCCCATGCCTCCTTACTTTCTCAATAAGCCTTGCAATGGGGTACCTTGTCAAATGCCTTGCTGAAATCCATCTACACTACATCTACTGCTCTACCTTCATCAATGTGTTTAGTCACATCCTCAAAAAATTCTATCAGGGCTTGTAAGGCACAACTTGCCTTTGACAAAGTCATGCTGACTATTCCTAATCATACTATGCCTCTCCAAATGTTCATAAATCCTGCCTCTCAGGATCTTCTCCATCAACTAACCAACCACTGAAGTAAGACTCACTGATCTATAATTTCCTGGGCTATCTCTACTCCCTTTCTTGAATAAGGGAACAACGTCTGCAACCCTCCAATCCTCCGGAACTTCTCCTGTCCCTATTGATGATGCAAAGATCATCGCCAGAGTCTCAGCAATCTCCTCCCTCTCCTCCCACAGTAGCCTGGGGTACACATCGCCCAGTCCTGTTGACTTATCCAACTTGATGCTTTTCAAAAGCTCCAGCACATCTCCTTTCTTAATATGTACATGCTCAAGCTTTTCAGCCCGTTGTAAGTCATAAGTGAAGCAAGACTGAAAATGCAGGGCACAATTTTCATTGGGAGCAAATATTCGATGGCAAATAAAGAAAGAAAAGTTTACGCCAGTAGTCAGTGCAATCTCATTATAAAATTCTATAAGTTACTTGGCAAGTTGAACTTTGAAAAACGGTAACAAATGTAAGCCCTGCAGGTATTTGCTGTTCAGAAGTTTAACCACATGAGTCATTATTAAAGCAATTCTTTAAAAGAATTTCTCATTATTTGTGGGTCATCTGATGAGGTGCTGGTACTGCTGTGGTACACTTTCAGCACTCCCAAAAAGGGACTACATCAACTTCAAGACAATGACGAACACCATCAAATACAAATAAAATTGGTTGGCATTGCACTAAGTACCATACACGGAATGTACACTGAACAGAGATGAGAGTTCTGCACATGGAAAGAAATAAACTTAAGAATGATGGAAGTCTAGACGACAGCTTACAGTTCACATATGGACCATTTTGACTTTTATATTAGGTGCATTTATTTCAGCAAGTGCACAGCATGTGAGGGCAAGCTGAAGTCCCTGTGCAGGAAAAAGGGAGAAAGTTCTCACAGGACAAAAAAAAAGTCTGAATCTGGTGCTGCAGAGTCCTGCAAGAAAGAGATTTAATATACCTGGAGGATGTCTTTGTCCTTCTCTATGGGTACCCCCAATGTGTGCAATATTTTGGTAAGTTTCCCACACAAGTCCTGGTAAACACTAGAAGCTTAATTCAACATTTTTGCATAAGGATCCTTGTTTTTTTTTGCAGGATGGGCACCTCATCCATTCGCATTTTTTTTTTTAAATCTGGAAGTGTGCAAGTGACCAGGACTTTTTTTTTTGCTTTCTCATTAGGAAAGGGATTTTCTTCCCATCAGGTCAAGGAAGACCTGGCTCAAATTGCATTTGAGCATTGTTACCTGTTGGGTAACAAAAACTAGAAAGCTGGAAGAACTCAGTGGGTCAGGTAGTATTTGTGCAGGGAAAAGGTGTGAATTGACATTTGGGTGAAGACTCTGAATCAGGATTGAGAGTGAACAGGAAGGATGGAAGGGGGATGGGATAGAGGCTGTCGGTGAAAGGTGGTCTTCTAATTCTGTGCTTGTAATATGGCCTGTACGACACTGGTGAAGCCAAGTGTAGACCATGTGACCATTTTGTAGAGTACCTGCTCTCTGACTGCGACAGCCATCTTGACCTCCCAATTACATGACTCTCACACTGACCTGTCCACCCTTCTCCATTGCTAAGGTGAAGTGAGGCCAAACGTAAATTGAAAGAGCAAAATCTCCTATTCAGCTTGGGCAGTCTAAAATCCAGTAAGATGAGGACTGTATTTTCCCAGTTCAGGTAACCCATGTTCTCAATGTTCCCCTCCCACGCACACCTGAACATCTACCTGGCTTTCTTGTCCTTTTGTTCATTTATCCCATTCCCCTCTTCTCCCGCATGGTTCCATTTGTCAGTCGTCCTCACCCAAGCAGTTCCATCTATGACATACCAGCCTCTGTCCAACCTTCTCTATTCTTTCCCACCTTGCTCCATCTGCGACCTACCTCTCCCCATCAGATTGGGACCGATGCATGGTTTTGACTTGAAGAATTGAAGAATACACCTCTGAATGATATTTGCTACTTTTACTATTTTTTCTGCACATTGACTCAATGGGTTCTATTGGGCTTCTTTGTTTTGTGACTGCCTGTAAAGAGACACATCTCAAGTTTGAGTATAGTGGGTCGATAGTAAACGTGCTTTGAACATTGGATTCCTTTCCTCTCACAGGAGCTGTTTAATCTGTTGGGATCCTCTGGCAGGTTGTTGCAGAAGATTCCAGCCTCTTCTGCCACAAATATTAATTCAAGCTCCGGCTCAGGATGATGTGTAGCTCTAAACCCACAATGTAGAGAATCTTTACAGACCATTATTCAGCCTGAATGAGTGTTTGTTGGTACGGGGAACAGATAACTAATTCTTTACCTGTTGGGCGTGATGCACAAGTTCCATCCTCTCCCTCAGTATTTGTGCATCACGTTCACGGAGCTCACTCATGACCTGCCGCTTCCATTGTTCCACTGCTTCTTTCAGCTTCTCCTGTTCGTCTTCCGACAGAAGCTCCGACATTTTTGCCCCTGCTTCTTGCTGCAACGCATCATATAACATGGCTTCCAGCTCCAGAATCCGCTATTGTGAAACAAACATAAGTGTTGCTCAAGAGCATAAAGCGCTGCAGTCACAAAGCTGAACTTTGTCCCTGATGCTGAGGTACCTTGCATTTTCTCAAATGGCCTCGACTTCATGGGGAAATACTGGCAGTTTCTGCAGACGTTGCTGATGGCCCCTCCATGTAACAGAATTTAACTTTGGAATTCTTACATTTATGCAGCTGTAGTTAGCTGTTCACAATAGTTTCCTGGCTATGCTCTGATGCTGAATTTTCTGAGGATTCTGGGAGCAAAGCCAGAGCAATGAACCCCACTTATAATGGGGATGTGTTTAAACTATTGTACCAGTTTAGAGTTGGCATAGGGCCATCTTCCATTTTTTTTATAATGAAGGGGAATGGCAAAAAGGGATGTAAGCAAATATCAGTTCAATTAAACTTTTCCTAAACTAGTTTGAGTTTATTTATCATTTTAAATGTTTGAGCTGCATTTTAAACTTTTTTTTTAACAATTATCATTAGTTTAAATACCTTTTAATTTTTCTTATTTTTTTCAAGGTCAAAAATCTTAGATAATCAATATTTCTCACAGTTGCCAAAACTAGACGATGAGATTTAGTTGTTTCTTGTCAACTGTGGCACAGGCAAGCTACTGGTCGTAAATCATAGGCTAATGTTCTTCTAAAATGTAGACCTACGAGTGAGAAATTGTTAAATTCATGACTTTAGTTGTGGAGAATTGAAACGGTGCTGTCAATAATCTATAGTAGTGTGGCGGTCAGCCTAATACTATTACAGCTCAGGGCGTTCCGGAATTTGGATTGCAGTTCTGGTGCCATTCTGTAGGAGACTTTGTATGTCCTCCTTGTGGACTGCATGGGTTTTCTCCGGGTCCTCCCACAGTCCAAAGGCGTACCAGGTAGGTTAATTGGTCACTGTAAATTGTCCCGTGATTAGGTTGGGTTAATTGGGCTTGTTGGTGGATGCAGGGGTGACGTAACTCTAAGGGCGGGAAGGGCCTACTTTGCGCTGTATCATTAAATAAATGAAACTAAAGAAATTATGCTTGTTATTGCATGCTGTAGCTCAATATAGAAAATGCTGAAAAACACTTAGTAGGTCAGGAATCGTCTATGGAAAGAGAAATGATATGAAATTTTGTTTTATGACCTTCTGTCAGAACTGAGAAAGCAAGTTAGTTTGAAGTTGCAGCGAGGCAGCGGAAAGGGTAGGAAAGAGAAAAGGAATCTCTGGTAAGGTGAGGAGGGTGCTGTTGGAAAGTGTGGACCAGGTGAACGCTATTCTTTTCAATTCCTGGAGTAGAAGAAGTGAGATTAGAGGTGCCAGAATTTAATGAGATGTGGTAAAGGGGAAGTCATAGTTCAGGAAGAATGGAGGTATGTTGAACATCTCAATATCATAGCAAATATGACAGAGGTACAGGGAGAATGGAATGCTGTCACTGCAGGCAGACTGGGAGGAAGGAAGAGTAGAGCCAAGTAAGTGAGTAGGTTTGGAAAAGGTGTTTGTTGTAAACTAATCTCCTGAGTCATAGAGCAGTACAGCATGCATACTGGCCTTATGGTCTAATGAGTCCATTCCAACCATAATGCCTACCCAGCTAGTCCCAACTTCCTGCGTTTGACCCATTTCCTTCTAAGCCTCGTCCCACCATGTGTCTGGCCAACTGATTCTTAAATGATATTATTTTACCTGTCTCGGCCAGCTTATTCCATATACTCACCACCCTCTGTGTGAAAAAAGTTCCCCTCAGGTCCCTTTTACGTCTCTCCTCTCTCACCCTAAATCTATGTCCCAAAATGAAAAGGAAGAGTAACAGATGGAAGAGGTGAAGATGAGAGCAGGTAGAACTTGATAGGATGGGTAAACATTTTTTGAGTTCTGTATAAATGCAGGAAGCAACACCATCTCAGGCAATGTAGCAGAAAAGAGAGGCATGAGTTAGGAGAAGACTGTTCCATGTATCCCTTAAAGAGAAAGGAGTGGCTTGGCCCATGTGAGTTCCCAGAGCTACACGTTGGATGAGTTCATTATGAGAGGAAGTTCAGCCAGGCAAAGATTGATGCATAGGGGCTAGTAAATGGTAAAGCTGGGCTGGTTGGGTTGGAACAGGAAAGTGTCAAAAGGGCAGAAAGCGTCAAAGGTGTCATGGATGTACAAAGGGACTGGATCAGGAGTCTGAACGTTCTTAAGATTTCTTTAACAATTAGCTTTTCTTAACAATGAACACACTGTATAATTCTTCTCAGCTCCATTCCATACCAGAATGGTCTGAGGGCCTTCCACTGCTTTCTTAAGATTTTTGACCTGAAAATCCATTTCTGTTTCTCTTTCCACAGTTTCGGCTTGACTTATATTTTCCGTTTTTATTTTAAATTTCCATTTTGTTTTATTTTCCTTGCACTTTATGTCTCTATGGCTAAGAAGTTTCTAATTAAAGGTGAACATTGATGAAGGTGAACAATGTATAATTTTCATCACTTCAGTCCTGTCACTTCAGTATGGGCCTAGCAGGGTAAAATGTTTGATCACTCAGTATTATGTTTGATAAAACCTGACAGAGAACATTCTAGTAATTTGTCCCTTCTCTGACAACTCTGACCGATAAAAGAGTTTAATTATCTTAAAAGTATTTTGTTTATACAACTGTCAGGATCATTCAAGCTTATCTCACTGTGAAAAGAGTAATATCATGATTGCAGTATACCACAATATACCTTGACCAAGTGAGGGGAAATAATGCCTGTAGTCAGAAGGGGTAGAGGCATAGAAAATTTACAGAAGGCTAGGAAGGCTTTTTGTCCATTATGATTGTGTCAGTTGAAAATGAGCTGTCCAGTCCAACTCCATCAATAGCCCCACGAGTCATTATTTTTCACATGGACATCCCAGCACTTTTTAAAATGTGGTTAAGGATTCTGCCTCCACCATGCTTTCAAGAATCAAGTTTCAGACCTTGACCATCTACTGGGTGAAACAAATGTTTTGCATCTACAATTTCATATCAAAACCATTTAAAAAATATATATATTTACTGTATTTTCACATCTTGGTATTGCCAACAAGATCAGCAGTTATTGTATACTTCCTAAATGATCCTGAGAAGATTATGACAATCCACAGGCTTGAATCACTCCTGTCTTTCTGATTATAGTCCTCCCACAGTTGCATTGAATTGAACTGACTTTATTTGTTACATGTTTCACATACATGAGGAGTAAAAATCTTTATGTCTCTGTCTGAATGTTCAATGGACAAATTATAGTAATTTGTAATAAATAGAATGTACAGAAAGATATACAACAGAACAGTCAATATAGTCGAGAAATACAATTGTGTCAGCATGAATTGATCAGTCTGATGGCCTGTTGGAAGAAGCTGTCCCGGAGCCTGCTGGTCCTGGCTTTAATGCTGCGGTACAATTTCCTGGATAGTAGCAACTGGAAAAGTTTGTGGCTGGGGTATCTCAGGTCCCCAATTATCCTTTGGGCCCTTTTATGCTCCTGTCACTCTGAATGTCCTGAATAGTGGGAAGTTCACATTCACAAATGCATTGGGCTGTCTGCACTACTCCCTGCAGAGGAGTGTGGTGCCTGTGACACTGAAGGATCTCAGATAAGTTATCAAGTTGGGATAGTGTATGATGTTGAGGGGAACATGCTTGTACTGGAGTTTTTATGTGCCTTTACAAAGTCCATTAGGGAACGGGACTCCTTTGCAATAAGCAAATATTTTAAAAAAAATATATGCCCTCTTAAATAAGAGTGAAGTTTTACTGAAAAGAAATCTGTACCTTATGGGCTTGATCCATAGCTTGTTTTCTGTAGTCCAATTCTTCATCCAAGTAGCCCTTCTGTTTACTGAACAGCTCCTGTAAACAAAGAACTAATTAAGGAACTTTAAAATCTCTTATATATTATCTTTAAAGTCTTTATTATAATATGTAATTAATGCATACCTTTTCATTTTCAATGTCATTCATCTTTTGCTGGAGAGCAGATTCTGTCACCTCAATTTGTTGTAGCCACTGGAAGTTAAACGAAACATAGTCGGGCACAGAAAGAGAATTAAGCAAATGAGGCTTATTTTTCTAACTCAGTATAAGCATCCTACTTAGTGCAAGCAACCATTTGAAATTAAAGCTTAGTTTTGCATTTTACGCTTTTCTGTGTAACTTTCTTTTCACTAAGTGCAATACACATGTAAATTAATAATGAATTCTTGTCCCATTCAATGTTCTTATCCCTTTGGTGTCCAGGAGGATTGTTACTAGTTTGTTTCATGTTAACCAGTGCAATAAAGAAAAATAAATGTTACCTTTTCTGCCAATGTCAAAACTGTTCGGGCCTGAATCACAACCACTTGTTCCTCATTGGTCAAATTCTAATTGATAAGTAAATAGATAGATAGCAAATTAAAAATGAAACATTCTAGTATTTTTGGTTTATATATTGCATGCTTGTTTGCTTATACCATGCCAAACCCCTGTGTGTATCCTCTCCTCATGTACTGAGCTATGCAGCCCGTCTGGGTCTGGGACATACATGCATGTCACCCTTAGACTGAATTACAGTCCCACATCCATTGAAAGCAAAGTGGAAGATGTAAAAACCCCTGTGGAAATGAATAAGGTGGATCGCCAATTATGTACAAACTGTCTGATTTGAATCATTGCAAACATGACAAGAGTGTTTTTAGATACAATGAGGGTGTAAAAAAGAGCTTATGTCTCAATGATTAATTGCCTTTAATAACTTGATCCTTAATCAACAGGTGTTGAAGATTAAGTTCAGTAATTTATGAGGTTATATGAAATATTGTCTGCATGAGATTGGGCCCAGCGATTAATGAGGTTGTGTAACTTTGCCAGTATCTCCAAACATATTAAGACAGAGAACCGAACAGGGTGGTCAAAGAGCCTCTATAAATTGCTTTCCTATCTAGCTTCTGTCTGCAAGCTAGCACCCTTGTTTTCCTGTTGTAGAACTGGACAATTTGGAGGATGCAATTTTCACATTTCTAAACAGCTTTCACATCTTCAATGAACAATTAGTAGGATCTAGTTTTCAGTTTAGGAATATGAAAATTGGTTCCAACAAATTGCTCAACTGGTTTTCCCTCTCTTACAAAATAAAGGCTATTGGGAAGTTCACCAGATACATGCCTACTGGCATTTTAAAAAGGTTGCTACACATTGATACATGGGTGACACTGTTACAGCTTGGGGCATTCCGGGGTTCAGAGTTCAATTCCGATTCTATTTGTAAGGAGTTTGTATCTTCTCCCTATTTCCTCCAGGTGCTCCGGTTTTGTTCCACAGTCCAAGGATGTACTGGTTAGTAGGTTAAATGGTCATTGTAAATTATCCTAGTGTTAAATACATGGGTTGCATGGTATGTTGGGCTGGAAGCACCTGCCTGTGCTGTGTCTCTAAAATAAAACAGTACAGATGGAAATTGAGTGTGATGTTTAAGAAACATTAAATTATTGTTTAATTATCTCAGCCAATGCTTAGCTATCTCAGTTATTTGAAAATGTTTTAAATGTAAATTCCATGATGAAATTGAAAATAATTTATCTACTTTTCAGTATCTCCTTAAAAATATCAAGTTACAGACTTTGAAAAGAGCACTTAGCTAAGTCTATGGCATTCTATAGTGTGAGGTTCAAATTGTGGAGATGTATCCTGGGAGGAAGACTCTATGTATATAGGTTGTATAGTCTAATAATTTAGAAGGATGGATAAAACTGTTTTTTGACTCATCCTTGCACTTCCCCACTTACAAGTTTGCATAATTTAAAGGTAAATATCCATGATGAGAAAAGCAACATACACTTACGGCGTTATCTCCTAAAATATCCAGCTTTTTCATAAGATCTGCTATTGTGATGTCCTGTCAAAACATGGGAAAAATTTAAGAAAATGCATTTAACAAATTGTATTAGCATAGTCATCTGTGACAAATTAAAATGAATAAAACTATGTTTATTAGAGAAATTCAGCCACAGAGATTACTTACTGTCACTCCTTCTGCCTCACAGTAGACCTGAAGTGGACTTGTCTCCTCTGGAAATGGGATGTGATGAAAATTGATAGCAGGTGATCGCCGTTCTCGTTCCTGAAAGATCAATTTTTATTTGAGGTAAAATGCACATCTGATGATTTACATTCAAACCTTATAACATTTCAATTAGTACAAGAAAATTAATATTCAAAAATAATTAACAAGGTTAATAACTTAAGAAATAGATTTGAGATAACAGTTTAACAAATAGCAGTGTCCTCAGAATAACCTCTCATTAGATAAGAGGCATTTTAAAAAAACTATAATGGAAGTGTAACTATAATGGGATCTGCAGGCTTGTAAAACAAACATGTGTTCTTTATGTCCCCTCTGTATCAATGATGTTAAATAGTTTGTGAAGATTGCCTTGATTTGGTATCCAAGGTGAAATTTAAAGCAGGGGTTCCCAACCTGGGGGTCCATGGACCCCTTGGTTAATTGTAGGGCTCCATGGCATAAAAAAGGTTGGGAACCACTCCTTTAACAGGATATGTAACCAGAGTATATCCTCACGAATATTATTAGACTATGCAATAACCAAAGAAATTTTCCTCTTATAGCTCAACTTTATAAAATCCATTTTGAGCAAAGAAAATGGAAATGCTTAAAAGATACTTCTATTCTTCTTACTTCAAGTTCCAATATGCGAAACTCTAAAAGTTCATTTTGGTCCTTTGCATCCTGTACCTCATGCCTAAGGCGATTTTCTTCAGTCTCCATTTGCCGAATCTATGAGAGTGTGGACAAGATTCATTTCAATCTTACTTCTGGATATTGCAAAGAGGATGCCTTAGACTAAAATCAGGCTCCATGAAAAATAGAAACTATAGTTAGTGGCAGAACATTTTGGTGTTGTACCTGTATTCTGTGCAAAGAAAATACCTTTTCTAGTAATTCTTGGTTCCAACGACAGAGTGCTTGTTTCTCCTCGATCCATTTCATATCCTGCATAATGATCATACTACTTATTATGATTGCAGATAAATAGCACTTTATATAAAGATGCAGTTATCCCAGTACAACAAATGTGTATCAAAATAAAAAAAACAATAGTTGCTTTCCCTTCTATTTCTAGTTTGGATCTTCTAATACGTCTCCATCCTTAACGTTTTGCTTCTCATTCTCATCGACATGATCACTTTTGATACTTCTGTTAATGAGATCCAGATTTTATTATACCACCAACCCTGAATTCCAAGTGTTTTCAAACTTCTTGCCCTCAGTTTGCTGATTTTGATTAGATCGCATTTTGTGCCCTAACCATTTAATTGATAAATTAGCAGCTGAGTTCATATTTTAGGTAAAGACAACAATTTCATGCCAGGCTGCCTTGCAGGCTTCAGACAAAATTTCTGGAAAGGTACACTCTGAAGTTCGAATTTCAAAATAAATCTACTATCTAAGTACATACTGTATACAGTATATCACCACTTAACACCCTGAGGTTCATTTTCTTGCAGGCATTCACTCTGACACATTGGTGGGATCATGTTGCTTTGGTCCCCATGTTTGAAATTGTTTGCCTAATCTGTATATACTAAGACAAACGTTTGACTAACTGACACTAAATAATACCGGATGTACCTGTTCCGACTTACGTACAAATCCGACTTAAAGACTGCTTGTACTTTAAATCATCTCTAGATTACTTATAGTACCTACTATAATGTAAATGCTATGTAAATACTTATTATGCTGTATTGTTTAGGGAATAATAATAAGAAAGAAAGTCTGTACATGCTCAAACAGTGAGTGCTGGAGAGAGAACTTCCAGGTTTTTTTTGATCCCGATCTGTGGTAACCTACACACATCCTTCCGTGTACTTTAAATCATCTCTAGATTACATAATACCTAATACAATGTAAATGCTATGTAAATAGTTGTTATACTGTATTGTTTAGGGAATAATGACAAGAAAGAAAAGTCTGTACATGCTCAAACAATGAGTGCTGGAGAGAGAACTTCCGGGTTTTCCCGATCCGCAGTTGGTTGAATCCGCGCATGCGGATCTTACGGATAAGGAGGGCCGACTGTACTCATATTTACTGTAACTGGGCCAGAAGCAGAGAGCCTCTACATTCCTAAGCCTATAGTTGTCTCAGTTGCAACAGGGCCTCAGATGTTAACCCTGAAATAACTTCAACGAACTTTGACAACCGGAAAAGTTGGTTGGACACTGTGAAAACTGTCATTGATTTTAATAGCTTTTAAATGTGTCTCTATCAGTCAGACTTACTGAAAAGTTTTCAAATTGAAGTAAATAATTAAAAGGCAGTTTTCGAAAGAAGTGAGGTTGGGAGTTACTAACATTAAAAAAACTTACATACGCTATAAGTAAACTAAAGCAAAATAATTTTTAAAACTGTAACTTTGCTCCTTTAGCACATGTTCTACAATTCCACGGAAATCATTTACTGCCAGAAATCGATTTACTGCTGTAAAACTGGCCCTCCAAGTCCATTAGTGAGTCACACTTCTCACAGGAGATAGGACTTAATTTACATTAAAATCAGCTGAGTATGGCCTTTTGTATCATAACCATCAGATACAAACATTAGGATCAGGCATCAATAAATACGATATATGAAGGCATAGAGAATAACACCAGCAAGTTTGCTGATGATACTAAGCTGGGTGGCAGTGTGACATGTGATGAGGATGTTGGGAGAATTCAGGGTGACTTGGATAGGCTGGGTGAGTGGGCAGATACTTGGCAGATGACTTTTAATGTGAATAAGTGTGAGGTTATCCACTTTGGGAGTAAGAACAGGAAGGCAGATTATTATCTGAACGGTGTAAAGTTAGGTAAGGGAGAAATACAAAGAGATCTAGGGGTCCTTGTTCATCAGTCACTGAAGGAGAATGAGCAAGTGCAGCAGGCAGTGAAGAAGGCTAATGGAATGTTGGCCTTTATTACAAAGGGAATTGAGTACAAGAGCAAGGAAATCCTCTTGCATTTGTACAGGGCCCTGGTGAGACCACACCTGGAGTATTGTGTACAGTTTTGGTCTCCAGGGTTAAGGAAGGACATTCTGGCTGTACAGGAAGTGCAGCATAGATTCACGAGGTTAATTCCTGGGATGTCCGGACTGTCTTACGCAGAGAGGTTAGAGAGACTGGGCTTGTACACGCTGGAATTAAGGAGATTGAGAGGGGATCTGATTGCAACATATAAGATTATTAAGGGATTGGACAAGATAGAGGCAGGATATATGTTCCAGATGCTGGGAGAGTCCATGGTTTGAGAATAAGGGGTAGGTCATTTAGGACAGAGTTAAGGAAAAACTTCTTCTCTCAGAGTTGTGGGGGTCTGGAATGTACTGCCTCGGAAGGTAGTGGAGGCCAATTCTCTGGATGCTTTCAAGAAGGAGCTAGATAGGTATCTTATGGATAGGGGAATCAAGGGATATGGGGAGAAGGCAGGAACCGGGTATTGATAGTAAATGATCAGCCATGATCTCAAAATGCCGGTGCAGGCTCGAAGGGCCAAATGGTCTACTTCTGCACCTATTGTCTATATGTGGCAGTTGCATCACATTGGATCACCTGAGAGGGAAGCGTAGAAGCCTATTACAGTGTAAGAGCATGGACTTGCTTATTTTACAAATGTAAGCGTCGTAACAGCTCTACAAATCTTATTTGTAGAGGTTGGTTTCTGGTCCTGGGAACCTGTGGCTTACCATCTACAAGTGGCATTTTCACTTGTCTGGAATACTGAGGCATGGATTGATGTTGAACAATGGTGGATGGACAAGGCTGGCTTGATTGTTTCCAGCTAGCCTGTGTCATCTTATCCCGTCTTTCATGCCTCAGATTTTCATCTAGTTTCCAGGATTGATTGTTATTGGTGGAAGTGGGGAAGGAAGTGTCCAACTTTTAGGTGGGTGGACTGACAGCAATATTTGGGTTTCCTGGTCAGCGTTCTGCAGCTTGTGTCATTTCTCCTTTCACGCCTTGCCTTCTTCAGCTAATTTTCAGTGACATTTATGTCCACCCTTCACTGCTCCACAACGTTGTGCAAAGAACAGCTCACCATCACCACAGAGGACTCCCGAAGAATTCGTTAAACTTGACTCTTCAGATTACAGGTATGGCTATCGTCAGGGGTGGGTGCTGCGTCATAGCCTGAGGGCGGGAAATGTACCTGTGCTCAGCTCCATTATTCTGGATTTTATGACCTTCTGAAGGATACGGTGAACTTGGCTCTCAAGGATACTGGTATGGCTATCGCTCGGGGTGACGTTGCGTCAAGGCTTGAGATTGGAGAACGTAACCGTGCTCAGCTCCGTCAGTGTGATTTTATGACCTTCTGAAGGATATGGTGAACTTGGCTCTCGAGGATACAGGTATGGCGATCACTGGGGTGGACGCTGCATTGAGGCTTGAGGTTGTAAAATGTATGCATGTTCAGCTCCATTATTCCACTTGGATTAAAGCATCGAGCAAGAGTAAAGCAGAGTGGAGAATGATTCAGGGTGCCTCGTTGTGTTATCCAAAATCCCCCACCTGAGCTCGTCCTGTCTGCCTGGGTTTGAGGGCAGTTTTTGCCCTGCAGCCATCAGGCTCCTGGACTGGCTTCACTCACCTCAGCTATGAAATGATGCCACGGCCTGTAGACTCACATTTTGGACTCTGCAGCTTATGATCTAGGTATTATTTGTTTACAGTACTGTTTTACTAACTATTGGCATGATTTGCACATTTGATATTCATTGGTTTTTGTTGTGGATTTTCATGGATTCTACCATGTGTCTTTGTTTGTGGATGCCTGCAAGAAGGTTGCAAATGGCATACATACTTGGATAATAAATTTGAACTTTGAACTTCAACCTTGGGGTACCTCATTGCAAGATGCCTTCTGATTGGCTGTTGGCTTCTTTGATGAGACTCTCGTTGTTAGCTAGCATAAGGTCACACCACATACAGCCTCACTGGGTGGGTTCTTTATGGGTGTTATCGGCCATATTTTAAAAGTACCTCCATATTCTCTGAGCCAATAGCTGCTGATGCTGCTTGGCAGTGAGAAAATTTTGGGAAAAGTGGGCAACCAAGAGGCAAAGGCAACTGAAACTTGCTTCGGAATCTTGTGTAGCGTGCAGAAATATCTTCTCGTGACTGCAGTCTTTTTGAGTTTTCTGGGAAAACAAATGTAAGAATCCAATATGCACTGTAACACTCATAAAATGCTGTTAGAACTCAGTAGATCAGGCAGCATCTATGGAGAGAAATGAAGAGATGTCCTCATCATCAGGACTATCAACTCTTTAGTCCTCTCCATGGAATCTGCTGCCTTACCTGCTGAGTTCCTCCAGCATTTTGTGTGCTCCTCTGGATTCCCAGCATCTGCAGAATCTTTCATGCTTAATCTGTACCGATGTGTTTGCCTCTTAGTTTAATTTGTCATCATGGTTGGCAGTAACATCTTGTACCGAAGGGCCTATTCCTGTGTTGTACTGTTCTATGTTAACTTCCTCTCAATTCAATCTGCTCTAACCTCGCTCTGGTTTCTTCGGCTAGTTGCAGAAAGATCCTGAGGCTTGTCTTTATTGAATTAAAACCCCAAACTTGAATTAAAGCTCCAAAGCCCCAAGCCCCTGCTTCCTATTCATTTCCCAGTAAACCTTGTGCTCATCACTGGTTCTACACAGAAATTCTAGAGGAGAATCTCTTTTACCAAATAAATCCCACACTCCCACATCCATCCCCTGACCCAACCCATTCAAAATTGTAGGAAATATAATAGTTTTTTTTTATCTCTCATGATGTTATGCATCGGGCAGTTATCTTTCACCTGTCCTTGTTGTGCAAGAGCCTTTTCCAGGTCTTCAATTTTAGCTTGATATCGGAGATTTTCTGCTTGCAGTTGCTCACGAGTCTGGAATGAAAAAATAACGAGGAAAGGGGTTAAGAATATCATTTATTCCAGACTCTTTTTTTAATAGAGTACCTTTATCAAATCTGCTGGCTTCACCTGGAGAGTTAGATCAGCCCTCCTAACCACTAACCGTAACATGACCGTATCAGTATGATCATACTGACTCCCTCATGTCACACAACAGACATTGCTTTTTTCCTTGTTGTTTTATAATATGCAGTTAAATTTTGAACTCATACCCATCCAAAATTGCAAATCTCAATCAGTTCTCCATCCATATTTCATTATTTATGCAACACATCGTAGCCATTCTCCCAATCAGCTCTATCCTCCTCCATCCTCATTCCCCACATAAAACCCCTTGAGCTTCCACGGACTTTACACAGCTCCTGTTCACCTCATCCTCACAAAATCCATACCTTTTTATCCATTAAAGCAATAATGGAGTTTTTTTTCTGAAATATATTAAAAAAAATTAAAACAATAGAGTTGAAGAAGTATGTTGTTTCAACACATTAGTCAAGTCACTAAATACTAAAACATCTCTATAGCTTACAGTCAAATCAGTACAAGCCCTAATGGTATCTAATATCATGTGGCCTTTTATTTATTTAACACATAACAACACAAAGCTAAATACACACAGAGAAACAGTTAAGTAAAAACGATATGGATTTGTCTCCAATGAACCAGGTAAGTCTAATGATGCAGGTAAGCCCTTCTGTGTTTTAGTGTTTATTGGTGCATGGAAATTTCCAGCAATTACTATTTTTTCATATTTCCAGCATCTGCCTCACTTTATTTCTGTATTATCTCAATCATTACCTTGACTTCCCTTTCAGCATCTAATGTCCCACCAACTTGTTCCTGTAGCAATGCATAAGCCCTCTGCAGAGCCTGATACTCCATGGTCAGTTGACGAAAGCGGAGTTCTGTCTCTTCTTTTGCCATTCCCTAAACGTAACAAGCAAGGAACACAATTAGATATTGCATCTGTCATTCCAGTCGTACAACATGCTTACATTTTCAGCAATGAATTTTATGTTGTTGCATTTAGGGAAATCAGGCCAAGCTCTAGACCAGAATGCCCTAAATTTTCAGCAAATACAAAACTATTGAACTCCAAAATGCTGAAAAGCTGACTTGACCATGATAATTGATTATTTTCCCCATGTATATTTCATGCAAAACATTAAATTCAGAGTCTTCTATCAAGGGCAGGAACAGTATACACCAACAAATTTAATCCAGGCAGTGAACCAGCCTGAGTTAAGATGCTTCTGGCATGGAAAAGGTGCATCATTCTACAACACTACCATGTCAATCAAAGGCACTACCTTCCCTATGGCATTGTCAAAGGTTTGCTATCAGCACATCACTCAATCTTATCTTAATTTAATTTGTAAAAGCAATAGAAGCTTAAAATTGTACTTTTGGCATTTTTGATTATATATCACTATTTATATATAAGAACACCATAAATGTGCACAATTGTTTTCATCATAGATCAGAAACCAGACTGTAGAGTATATCTCGACTTTGTAATAATGTAAAATATTGAGGAATAATGACCCTCCTAATTTCTATTTACATGGTTGCATATTCACTAACTTGCCTTTCATGCCTTTGTATAGAGTCAAGATATATCTTAACGTCCGCATGCAAAAACAAAGATTTTGATTGCACAAGCATATTAATCTATAGGGCTCTCCTGACTAAAACAGGTACTGGCTAATTTACTATGTTGAAGGTTAGAACATTGTGGGAAGAACTAGTGGAGTCAAAGAAAACAGGACGATGAACAGTGATTCAAAAACCAGCTGATGAATGAGAATCACATATTAGAAGTAATCCTACCACCAAACAGGAGAGTCTGGCAGGAATTGGAATTGAACCCACTTTACCTGACAAAAAGAAAAGGGTAAAGGAGTGAGGGTAGAACTCAAAACCATTGATATCTTTTGAACCCGGATGGAAACAATTCAGCCTTACCAACACATTGACGATTCTCTGGGAAATACACTGCTACAGGGCCACACTGTGGACAACTCTAACTACTACACTTTGAATTTCTTTCAGTGATCGCCCTACAACCTGGCAGCATTCTCTCACGACAAGCTGTGAATGATCCTGGTAACAAAGTGAGTAAACCCTGGCTACAATCTTTTTAATTTTTGGCTCGTATGCACCATATATACGAGCATCAAATGCCTACTGTGCATTTGATATTTGCTCTCAGGGAGGCCATTGGAAAATCAAACAGACAGTTGTGAGGGTGGGGCAGCAGAGTTGGAAAGGTTTAGGGAGTAACGTTGGGAGTGTGGACTATGGGGGCTGCTGGTAACCACCTGAAGAGAAGAAGATTGAGGTGATCTGTCTGAAATTTCCAGTATTACTACTTTCTCTAAGTTTGTAATTCACGTTTAGTAATAGGATGTTCAAAATGTACTGGGGGTTTCAAGTTATTTTTTCTTTGAACATTTCAGAAATATGAAAATAAATGATGAGAGAAATCTGAGTTATAAAGAAAAATCACATGATTGTTCAAAACTATTCAACTCAATAAGCACCTTTCAAATAGCTTATTTGAACATAAAGCTGTTCATTTTAAGTACTTGATTAATGCTGGTTATAATCCATTAAAAGCCTTTTTCGTCAACGAAAAGAAGAATCTATTTTCTGTCACCTCATCGAGATCATCTTCGGGTGTACAAGGAGTTCGATCTGTCTTGTCTGTTTGGTATGAAATGGATGAACCGTCAGAATCAAGTGATGCTTCTTCGTCATACCCAAAAAATGTTTCCACCACTGGCTTCTGTAAATAAAATAAGTAAAACTTAACATGTGCATCATGTGGAAAGTTATTCCAGTACCAAGCGAAACTATGCTCAATACATTGGTGTGTTGTACTTAAGGTTTATATTCACAGTGGCAACTGGGTATCTCTTTAGTTGCCTTTGAAGTTTCTGGAGATCCACTGAATAAGCTTTCATCAGATCTTCGGATGGAAGTAATTCAGTAAAATTTGGAAGCTTTGTACTCTGATAAATGCACCTTCCAATCATTCAATGTATGAGGGGTAATTGATAGGTTCATGGCCTAAGGAGTTAATTTTAGAAAAGCTAGCACATTTATTTTTCAACATAGTCCCCTCCTACATTTACACACTTAATGATAAGTTCGTGGCCTAAGGTAGAGGGAGATGAGTTATCAACTTCAAACTTTCTGCACAATCACTCAAAGAGTTGACCTGCATGTGCATGTAACAAGAGCTGTATAACTCACCTCCTACCATAGGCCACAAACTTATCAATCACCCCTGCTGTGGACACTTTCTGGAGGTCCAAGATCCGTATGCTCCACAACTGCTGGACTACGTGTGTAAATGTAGGAGGGGACTATGTTGAAAAATAAATGTGCTAGGTTTTCTAAAAGTGACTCCTTCTACCTTAGGCCATGAACATATCAATCTCCACTCACAGATTTATATGACAAAGCAGGCTACAGTGAAAAGATCTCTGCAAGTACACAGCCATCTGTTCCATAATAAGAATTAGCAATATATTGCAGATTAAAATTTTGTTGAGGCTGGAAATTTTATGGGCATTTCTCCCATAATTACCCCATCAATAAAGTTTGCTTTATATTCCTCGCTGTGTCTGTTGCATAGTAATGAGTGACAGGGTTAAACATTAACGTAGAATATATATAACTGAAAAACATATACAATGGAGAGATGCCAGAGTGGTGGATGGAAGAAAATATTCAAATTTATTTATTCTGTGTAAGGAAAATCAGCAGGTTATTCAGCATTATTCAAAATATAACTGGAATGTTACTCTATAATTTGTTTATGGAGGCAGATTTTTCTGAATTCTTGCGTAGATCATTTTATGGGTTCTGGGATAAAGAAAACATGTAACACTCTCTCTCCAACACTTTTCCTGGGTTATCTCTGTCTCTGGCCTGAAGCTGCTGAGGATTACTCTGATATTAGATAAATGATGGGAAGAAATTGTGGCAGGGGATATGTCATCAAGGGAAGTGAATCTAGAAGAAGAAACCAGAGTCAACATTTCAAATCAAAGACTCTTCAACAGAAGGCCACTGACTGAAAATAATTTTGTTTCTTTCTCTGCAGGTTCTGCCCAATCGGCTATGTACTTCCTGCAAGTTCTGCCTTTGAGATTTGTAGCAACTACAGATTTTTACTTCAAGAAAAGCAGGTGTTATGTAACATCTCTAAGAGGATTTACAAAGAGGTGGACACCTATCTACAAAACCTCCATGAAGGAGAGGAATTATTTTTTTTGGAAAAAGTTGCACCGTGTGTTGGAACTGACTGCAATTCGGTTATTATTTCAAAAACAGGGAGTTGGTCCAGTTCTCAATGTACAATGTATCTGATGCCACGGAAATAGCCTTGTCAAGAGTATGCCATGAACACTTAAAGGACCTGAACCTGGGAAAGTCAGCAGATTCAGCTACAGTGAAGAAGGGAGACTACTGCTTAATAAAACTGCTCATTTCCTATCCCATACATTTTAATTCAAAAGAATTTGTTTAAAAGTTTGTTTCATCATTGAAACAATAGATACAATTTTATGCAGCCTATGAGAGGTACTGATAGGATAGATAGTCAGAATCTTTTTTATTCAGTGGCAGGGAAGTCCAAAACCAAAGTACACAAGTTTAGGTGGGATGGTAAAAACTTAAAGGAGATATGAACCATACAGTTTTCACATAAAGGGTGGTGAACAGTTAGAAAAGCTGCCAGAGCAGGCAGAGGAGCAGATAATATTACGATGTTTAAAGGGCACTTGGACAGGTACTTGGGTAGGAAAGGAGTACAGGGATACAGGCCTAATGCAGATAGAGTTGGCATGGATGAGGAGAGCCTGTTTCTAAGCTGCACATTCCTATGATTCTGTGACAACATGAACAAGGCAAAAATGGAGCTTTTGTTTTCACCTTACTCGCCTTCGCAAATTTCTTCTTTTGTTTTCTGTAATGCAGCAGCTTTTCCCGATCCTGTTACAAGCAAAAAAAAATGACACACCTTAACGAAGAGTGAAAAAGTATATGATACAATGTAAAACAGATTTAGTTTTAGTCACTATGATGCCCAGCTTATCAAAAGCATAACTTCATAAGTAATGCATACAAAATGCTAGAGGATCTCAGCAGGTCAAGCAGTATCTATGGAGGAATAAAAACAGTCAACATTTCAGACTGAGACCTATGATTGGACTGAAAAGAAAGGAGGGAGAGGCCAGAATAAGAAGGTCGGGGAAGAGGGAGAAGTACAAACTAGTAATTGATAGGTGATGTCTGATGAGGGAGAAGGTAGGCAGGTGGGGGAGGAGAGATAAAAGGGAATGATGTGAGAAGCTGGGAGGTGGTGGGTGGAAGAGGTAAAGAGCTGAATAGAAGGAATCCAATAAGAGAGGACAGTGGACTATGGAATAAAAGGAAGGAGGTGATGAGCAAGTCATGAGAGCAGGAGAGGGGGAAAGAAGAGGTGAGAGGGCCATCAGAAAGAAGGAAAACAAGGAATGGGGATGGGGGGGGGGTTGGAGAGAAGTGGTTATTGGTAGGTAGAGAATTCAACATCCATGCCATCAGATTGGAGATATTACAGATGGAATACGAGGTGTTGCTTCTCCAACCTGTGCTTGGCCTTATCATGCCAGCAAAGGAAGTGAACTTGAAATGGGCGGCCACTGGTAGCTCCCCCTTTCTCACCACAATTTAGGGTCCTAAACAGTCCATCCATGTGAGGTAGCACTTCATCTGTGAATCTGTTGGGGCTCATTTATTGGATCCGTTGCTCCTGATAGGGCCTCTTCTGCATTGGTGAGACCCAACACAAACTCGGGGATCACTTCAGTCTGCCTGTCATACCAGCCAGGATATCCCAGTGGCCAGCCATTTTAATTCCACCTCCCATTCGCAGACTGACGTGTCTGTCCATGGCCTCCTCTTCTGTCAGGTTAAGGCCAGATGCAAATGAGAGGAACGTGACCTCGTATTCCATCTCAGTAGTCTCCAACCTGATGGCATGAAAATTGATTTCTCCAACTTCTGTTAACCTGCTCCCCTCTGCCCTCCTTCCCTACTAGCTTGCATACCTCTTCTCTTTCCCCTCCCCTCCAGTCGATCTGCCCATCATCCACAGATTCCTCCCTCCAAATCCCCCATTTCACCACCTTCCTTTTATTCCCTGGTCCACTGTCCTGTCCATCTTCTTCAGCCCTTTTGCTCCCAGTTGCTTACATCATTCCGACTCACTCTTCCCTCGCCCGCCTGTCTTTCCCCGTCACCTTTCAGCTCTTGCTCCAGTCCCTCCCATTCCACCCATTTAGATTGACTTCTTCCCTCTTTCATTCCTGTCTCAATGAAAGGTCTCAAATATTGACTGTCGACTTCCCGTCATAGATACTGCCTGACCTGCTGAGACCCTCCAGCATTTTTGTGTGCACCAGATTCCCAGCATCTGCAGTCTTCCTTGTGTCTCCAAAGACATACTTGTTGTCAGGTTAATTGGGGTAAATTGCCCCTGGAGTACATGTGCAGCTGGGAAAACAGTAAAGTATAAAAGAGAATCTAAAAGAAAATGGATTATATTTTAATATATTGGTGAGTGAGGTTGATATGATTACTCAGAGAGACAACAGAAGGACTGAAAAGTTTCCTATACCATATGGAAATATGAATTATGAGTTTTCACTTACTGATAAAGATTTTGAACAAAAATCATCAGATAAGTATTGTACTACAGATCAGAAGTTATTATTAAGATAAATATTTGGGATTTATTCCATCATATTAGAAGCCTATCAAAGCTAGTGTAAATGTGCCACAAAATAATAAAGAAATAATAATGGCAAAAAAATAATAAAGGAAAAGAGGCAAATAGTTTAAAGTTGAAGGTTTTAAACCAGTTCCTTTATTGAAACCAAATCTTTTGAGTGTATGTCAAGCCATTTTGTGCCTGATGACTCAAATCTTTATTTTGAAATATTGCTAGCTGACTTAATATAGCAAATTTATTTAAAATTGTTATAATCTCGAACAACTCATGTGATTCTCTATTCCCAAATCTGAGGCAACTTGGTTTTAGTGCCAATACTGAGAAAAGTCAAGCTGTTCTATCTCCATCTTCGGAAAATGCTTAGAACCCATTCAGCTTGGGTTTTATTTCAGTGTTAACCATCTGGTGAACAATTCAGCTACATTGTTATTTTCTTGTCCAATCTTCCCAACTCCTGGAGAATTTCTGCTTCTCTGATAACCCTGTGGCACATCTTTCAGCTGTCGAAGTTCTGAAGTAAATGATACTCTTTGACGTTTGTTTTCCTATTGGAAATAAACCTACCCAGTTATGCCACATTTGTCTTGCTGGAAGAGTGAGTCAATGAGTAGGCAAGACTTTGTGCTCTACTCCTTTAATAATAATTCCTGTCTACTGAGATAGCAGCATGGTCAGAAAAGTAAATTTTTCAGTCAAAAATTCAGTGTGTGCATAGGAATTTAATCTCTCCAATATTATGGGATGAAATTGTGAATGTATGTCCCAAGCTTCTTAAAATGCATACACCTTTAATATGTTACTGGAATGGAGACCTGTGGTACTGAATGTCCTCTTGGTCCTAACACTTTCCCATGTCTATACATCAATGTCATTGTGCAATTAACTATTCAAGCTAAAAATTGTGATTTGTGCTACTTACAATGACGCTCTTGACGTAGCCGGCCGTCTCCAATGCCTGACAAAAATAAAGGTCGCAGGTCAGAAGCAAAAAAATGCCATCGAGAGTTAAGCTGAGGTTGGCAGGTTAGGGGAACCTAACTAGTATAAAAGGACGGGGTGGGAACGAATGGAGTGGGAGCTGGTAGGCGATAGATGGGTCCAAGTAAGAGGAGAAAGATATTTTTACAGCCTTCATTCTTAGACTTTTTTCCTTTTGGAACAACTGAGTATTCATTTGCAAGTGACAACTTTTAATATATTTCATGTGTGCAGCAAAAGTTGATAAACAATAAGTCATAATTTACCTTGTGCATGTATTGGGTTAGTATTTCTTGATGATAGTGTTGTTACAAAGCTTCCATATGAAAGATATATTACCTTGAATATTGACTGACAAATATGTTTAGCCAATCCAAGGACATATGGGGAAGGTTGTGAATTGTAGTAAAGAAGTGAATTAGGATATTACAAGGTAAAACATGTGCAATTTGATACATTTTACCTTTGATGGTATGAGTGTTTATTTAAGGAGAAGCTATTTCATTTTGTTGAGTAATCTCTTGAGTAAACTTGTATCAGAACACGCTTCCTGAAAACTCATTCATTTTTGAAATGTAAGTATGAAGAATGGCAATATTAGAGTCATAAAACCAGGCCTGACTCATTCATACCAACAGGGGTGATGATAATTCCATTGTCCTGCATTTGGCCTATATCCCTCTATTCACTTCCTATTCCAGTACCTGCCACCCTCAGGGTGGAGGAGTAACACCTTATTTTCCATTTGAGTAGCCTCCAACCTGGTGGTTTCAGTATCAGTTTCCCCTTCTGGTAAGAATAACTTTTTTTTCTCCCCCCTCCCCCCTTCTTCTATTTCCACTCTGGCCTCTTCCTCTTCTCACCTGCCTTTCACCACCTTCTTGGTACCCTCCTCCTACCCTTTCTCCTATGGTCTCTCCTCTCCTAACAGATTCATTCCTCTCTAGCCCTTTACTTCTCCTACCCACTTAGCTTCAACTATCACCTTCTAACTATCTTCCTACCTCTACCCTGCAACTTTTTATGCTATCGATTCCCCCCTTCCTTTCCAGTCCTGAAGAAAGGTCTTAGCCTGAAGCGTCGACTGTTTATCCATTTCCATAGATGCTGCCTGACCTGCTGGGTTCCTCCAGCTTTTTGAGAGTATGTTGCTTAAACAGGATCTCCTGGTGACTACCCATTTCAATCTGACTTCCCATTCCAATTCTGACATGTCTGCCCATGGCCTCCTCTACTGCTTTGAAGAGGCCAATCTTGGAATGGAGGAATAACACATCATATTCCGTCAAAGTAGCCTACAACCTGATGGCATGAACAATGATTCTTCTAACTTCTAGAGATATCTTTCTGCTTCCTTCCTTTCTTTTCTCATTCCTATTCCAGTTACTGTCTCACCTCTTCTGTTCTCCACACTAGTCCACCACTTCCCTCTGGTGCCCCTCCTCCTTCCCTTTCTTCCCCAGTTCTCTGTCCTCTCCTATTAGATTCCTTCTTCTCAGCCTTTACCTCTTCCATCTATCACCTCCCAGCTTTTTACTTCCCCTCCCCCACACACCCACTACACCCTCATCTGGTCACATCTATCACCTGCGAGCTTGTACTCATTCCTTATTCTCCTCCCCACACCTTCTTATTCTAGATCCTGTTTCTGTCCTTTTCAGTTCTGATGAAGGGTCTTGGCTTCTTCATTGATGCTGCCTGACTTGCTGAGTTCCTCCAGTATTTTGTGTGTGTTGCTCCAAATCCATTGCAAGGGTAAGCCAACATTCTCCAAGACCATCTCCACAATAGACTCAGTCTGTTCTGATGGGTGGATCACACTATTTGCAAGGGTACTCCATTCCATTAGAACACGAAGGTCACAGAAAAGCTTTCAAGGATAATTAAACCTTCTCTGAAAAATATTGTCACATCCTCTGTGAGTGTTCAGGGGCATTGGTAAGTCACTGACCACATTGGGGCTCTATCGGAGCACACAAAGGCTAAATTCAAATGACAGAGCACCCCCAAAACAATCTATTAGCTTTCCTCTCATTCACCTACTGCTCCACCGGTGCAGGCTCGGTGATCTCCATGAAATGTGGGAACCCAGGGAATGTGAGTAGATGCCACATATTCTTGGTCCTTGGAAGAGTAGGAGTTTTGGGGTCCATAGTGATATACATAAGTACAAACAGACATACTATTTGGTGATGTGGAGTAACATCATAATTGGGCCAGATTTTATCCCTTTCTACATCCATACATGTACCACTTCCAGTGAAAGTTATTGCGTAGTAACTGATTGTTTCTTCCCTTCTGTCAAAC
Source organism: Hypanus sabinus (assembly GCF_030144855.1). Lineage (NCBI taxonomy): Eukaryota > Metazoa > Chordata > Chondrichthyes > Myliobatiformes > Dasyatidae > Hypanus > Hypanus sabinus. The sequence continues at coordinate 45,464,591 of NC_082727.1, forward strand.
ACCAAGAATGGGATAATGGGGTTTCAATCTGTCAATGTCCTTTGCTTCTGGATTCGGAACTTTGCAGTATAATCAATATTTGTTCTGCTTGAGAAAGGTAACACTACAATAGATCCTATCTAAATCTGAGAACATCCTGGGTTTGAATGACCCACTGCTAAACATCTTACTTAATCAGAAGTGTTTGATGCCTTGTACTCAAAATAAAATTAAAAAACCATTTAAGATCCCTAGGAATGGTTAAATTAAAAAGTATCCCAGCAAATGAGAGACAGTAGGCTGCTGCTATGAATAAGGCATAGCAGGTTATGAGTCAAAGGCAAAGGTACATGAGAACGCAAGGTGCAAGGAAAACTTACTTGCAGCACATAACATAACACATTATAGATGCAGCATTCACAAAAAAACATAAATTTACAATACATCATACACAAATTTTAGGAGAAAACAATCGGAACAAAATTCCATTTTACCACAAGTTAATCAAAGTGATCAGAGTGTTTCTAAACTCTTGTGATTAGGGTTTTGCTGAATGGTTCAAGCTACTTGTTCTGTATTTATACAGAATGGGCAAAGCAACTGGCAATTTATTACTTTTTGAAAAATATGCATCTAACAAAGAAAATAGAAAACTGAATCTTTAAAGAATATGTTTGTTGTTTTGTAAATATATAAAATGTTACCTTGCTGAGATCATCAATAACATTTTGCTGTTCAATAACTTGTATCCGAAGAAATTCAATTTCTTTCTCTTCATGACTCTGATCTAGGTCATTCAGGGAGCTTGGCCGGCGTATGGTCCCCACTCTCTCTTTCTGCATGCAGAATGATAAAGTAAGTCTGAGATTTCAAATGCACCGGGGGAAAAAAGCAATAAAAGTGAACCATTCTCCATTTTTTCAATCTATTTGACATGGCATTTACCCTACTTCAAAGAAAGTTAAATCATAATTCTGAGCCCAATGATTACAGAATAAGCTGAAAATGCTGAGAGATGTCATCCAAAAGGCAGAGTGTTCTTAAAATTATTCATTTTTCAAGAGCGAATCTGTACAGCACAGCAACAGAGGAAAGTACAGATAAAAATTTTATCACATTTACACAGGTTCAGAAACAAGTGAAGCAATAATGAGCACATTGACTGCTTTGCGTGCTGGGGGGCTATCCTTGAAATGTTGATCCTTTCCAATACCCACCTATCTCTGTAGCTCAAAATGAACTGTAGTTATGTGCAGCTTTTGAACGTATCAACCGAAGCAAAAATGCTCTTTGAAAATAAACAAGTAGCATTTCAAGACTCAGTAAGTAAGCATTGAAACAACCACAGTATTTAAGCAATGCTTTAAGTTCCAAATATTAGCGACAAATAAACTTCAAAGTACAGATCAACCTATACAGGCAAATGACAATTGAGTATTTTATGAAATTAAAGTTTGGGGATATACCACTGACAATTTTTTGTGCATTTAACTTGATGGAGGAAGAGAATGGGCTATATGTGGTGATAGGATATCATTACAGAAAATCTGAACACTTCCACCTGATATTAGCATCAAGCTAACTCTTATCAGTTGAGTTGTAGATTTAATGTTTTGTTATCGAAGCAATAGGTGTTATTTGCTCAACAGTGAACATGTAAAACTCTTTCAGAATGTATCTATAATGATGCTATGCACTGAAGAATTTTTCTCTACATATGTCAATCAGATTCAAATGAGCATCTCCAAATGCACATGATGAACCACACTTTGTCCTTCTGTTGTCTTCAAAGATTGAGCTTTTTTCATTCAGTGCCAAAATGGGCTGAGTTATGGACAAGGTGCTGTGGTTTCAAGTTAATCAATCGCTTTGGCTGAAACAGATGTCCTATGAAATACCATTTCCACCAGAGTTCAGTGCTCTCAGGAGGAGGAGTGTATTGTTAAATTGTGGAATCCAAGCCTATGATTCTCAGTCCATTAATCTTATCGGAAAAGAAAACGAGAGCTGCGAGTTCAGGATCAACTTGTATTTTTTTCTTTTTCATAAAGGGAGGAAATTGTGTATTTAGGAAGGGATCAAATAGAGGTGTGGTTTCAGAGTTAAACAAGATGGTTAAGCATTAAGGTATACAAAATCTTATTTAAGATTAGTGAAACTGTCTGTTCAGAAATACGAATGGTATGCATAAGAGAGTAGAGGAGACAGAGAAACCATGGAATGGGAGAAGCCTGAGCAAGCAGGGATAAGTACTAAAGATTCTTCAGATGCTGGAAATCCATAGTAACACATGCAAAATACTGCAGGGATTCAGCAAGTCAACCAGCATCAATGAAGAGGAATAAACAATCGAAGTTTCATGCTGAGACCCTTCATCAGGACTAACCAAACAGGAATTACAAAGAAATCAGACCTAGGAATGAAATATTGCAGGGTTTAACATATTTAAAAGATGCAGAGGGAGGAAGAGAAGTCAAGCCAAGTCAAGTTTATTGTCAGTTAACTATATACATGTATACTGTCAAATGAGACAATGCTTCTCTGAACCAGGGTGCACAGTAGTTCACATAACACATGGTAATTTAGGATAAAATCTACAGATGAATTATGCATAAATAAAGTGCATAAATTAAATATTGTCAGATACAGAACAGATTAACCGATGACACTTCAAATGCCAGTGGCAGGGTGTTCAGAAATCTAATGGCCTGAAGGGAATAGCAATATAATTAGGGAGAGAATAATGGTAGGAGAGAAAGGGACATAGTTGTGAAGAAAACAATGTAAAGAAAAACAAGAAAAAAAATCTCACCATTAGGCATATCCCACATCCCACCTAAAAGTATATAGTCAAAACATCAATATTAATTAGATCAAAGGGTTACTACAGATGATAGTGAATGGAGTCCTTACAATATACACAATATTCCATTCTAATCCACTGCGTAAAACACCCAACAAAGGATTTGTACTGTAAGGGAGAATGAACAAAGACAGATAAGATATACCATTAAAGGCATATTTTATCATGGTCAGTATATTATTAAATGAAGATAATCAAGAAAAAACAAAAGGGCAATGAAAACTTAGTTAATAGTTTGGAAAAAATGTTATTTAAGAAGGTCTGAAAATAGAACTTGAGAAGATAAAATGGTTGACAATATTGACAAACAATGTTGTAGAACCTTAATGGGAAATGTTTAAAACAATACTAAGAGAGTGCAGGAAAAGCCGTTCTGTTTAGAACAAAGAACTTACTAGATAACATGTTCAGGAAATTTCATGGCAAAAGGCACAAGGGAAAAATTGAGGGTAAGGAAACAATAATACATTAAGCACATAAATGACTGATAAGAGAGAAGTCACGAAAACAATTAGGAAGGCAAAGGTAATGATCAAAAGCACAAAACACAATAGTAAAACAGATCAAAGAAAAATAAATATTGGGATAGAAATAGCATAATTAATAGATTAACAAATTAATTCTGAAGGCAACATCAGAGAGATGGCAGGAATGGTAAATTTTAGCAGCTCTATGTATCTGCTAAAACCACTGAGTCAGACTTCAGAATTAAAATGGTGATTTCTGAATTTCCAAATGATATAACATAGGAAATGGGGGGGGGGGGGAGGGGGTTTGAAAAGCACTGAAATGAATGATAGCAAACAAATAATTAGAAATTACGTTTCTTCACTGTTAACAGTGAGATACTATGCTTTGGTAAGAAGACCCAAGCTTGAGATGAAGATTGGCTGTTGATATATAAGTTTGCAAGGCCATAAAGATAGCAGATCAAGTGCTTGGATTTATTTTTAGAGGAAGTAGTTAACAACGGACAAGTATACTCAACAAAATGTTGAACTATTTTCGCATTATACTTGGAATGCTGCCTACACTTCTGATTGCCATGTACTAAGAACAGAATAGAATCAGAATCAGAATAGGTTGACATTAAATTCGTTTTTGCAGCAGCTGTATAGTGCAAAGACATAAAATTACTGTAAATTATAAAGCAAATAAATAATGTGAAAAAGGGAATAAATAATTAATGTGAAAAAAGGAATGAAAAGCTCCTATTCTTGAGTTCATGGATGTTTCAGAAATCTATTCCTAAATCATTGAGTGTGGATCTTCAGGCTCTTGTACTCATGTAAAGGATGGTGAGGATTCTTAATGATGAATGCTGCCGTCTTTGAAAGGGAGGGCTGTATCTATGATGATGCTGGCCAAGTCTACAACCCTCTACTTCATTGCAGCCTTCACACCAGTCAGAATGTACACTATACAATTATAGAAATTTGCAGGCGCCTTTGGTAACCCCACCAAACTCCTCAACCTCCCAATGAAGCTGAGCCATTTCATGTCCTCTTCATGACTGCATCAATGTGTTGAGCTCAGGATAGATCCTCCAAATGCATCGATGTGTTGAGCCAAGGATAGATCATTCAGATACATCAACATGTTGAGCCAAGGTGTTACCTGTTCTACCACTCAGTGAGTTTTCGTGCATGTTCTCTTGGCTTCCCCTTCCTCAAGTCTACAAACAATTTCTTGGTCTTGCTGATGTTCAGTGTGGCATTCTTACAGTGACACCACTAAACCAATTGATCTATCTCACTCCTGTGTGTCTCCTTGTTGCAATCTGAGATTTTATCTGGTGTTATCTGTGAATCTGGAGTGCAGAGATGCAGAGATGACATACAAAAAATACAGTTGGCCCTCTTTATCCACAAGGGATTGGTTCCGGGACTTGCTCAAGTCCCTTATATAAAATGGTGTAGTATTTGCATATAACCTATGCACATCCTCCCGTATACTTTTTAATCATCTCTAGATTACTTATAATACCTAATGCAATGGAAATGCTATGTACATAGTTGTTACACTGTCTTGTTCAGGGAATATTGACAAGAAAACAAAACTGTATGTGTTCCTCTCGCTCACAACACAAGCAGCAAACAAACGAGACGCTGATTCTCCCATGATCTTTACGTGCTTGAGGCTATAGCGCTTTACATAGCCAGCCAGCCATCCCTTACTAGCCTTAAACACTTTTCTCTCGCTCTCATCAACCCCATCACAGTAGTGCTCATAGAGACTAAGAGCTTTTTCACGTATAATTTGGCCATCAACAGGGATATGCTTCTGTGATGTGTCCTCTAGCCACACACTTAATGCTGTCTCAGTCTTCGCAAGCACTTTATCATGAACCAGAGAGATCATTTTTGCCATTGTAGGGGCAGCACTAACACTTCCACGAATTTCAGCTTCTTTCTGCTTTATTGTGCGAATGCTCGATTCGTTCTTACCAACCTTACGGTCCACTTCGGAAAGCAACATGCCACTTTTCAAAAGATCTAATATTTCTACTTTCTCGGTGAGAGATAGCATTTTTCACTCCCTCTTAGACTTTGAAGAATTGCTTTGACCATGTAATTGCTTTTTAGGAGGCATTTTTTCACAGGACTAAAGTAACGAACGAATGAGACACGAAGCAAACAATGCTCGAGCAACGAGTGCTGGAAGAGCACTTCTGGGTTTTCTCGATTCATGGTTGATTGAATTTGTGCATGCGGAACTCGCAGAAAAGGAGGGCTGATTGTATGTCTGGAAAGGATGGACAGACTGTGGCTCCTTATTCTTGAGGTAAAAGGACTAGTGTAACCAAAGCCAAGGTAGTGGATGTTGTCTATACAGACTTTAGTAAGGTCCTTGACAAGTTTTCGCATGGGAGCTGGGTCAAGAAGGTTCAGTCGCTTGGCATTCAGGATGGGTTAGTAAATTGGATTCCAGACTGGCTTCATGGGAGAAGCCAGAGGTGGTAACAGATGGTTGCCTCCTTGACTGGAGGCCTGTGACTAGTGATATGCCATAGAGATCAGTGCTGGGTCCACGTTGTTTTTCATCTATAACAATGATCTGGATGATATTGTGGTAAACTAAAATTTTCAGATGACACTGAGATTGGAGGCATAGTAGGGATCAAAGAAGGCTGAGAAAGCTTGCAGCGGGGTTCAGATTGGCTGGAGAATCGGGCTATAAAGTGGAAGAATAAATTTAATGCACATAAGCGTGACATGTATTTTGGGAGGCCAAACCAGGGTGTGACTTACACAGTAGGGCACTGAAGGGTGTGGTAGAACTGAAGGATCTGGGAATAGAGATCCATAATTCCTTGAAAGTGGCATCATAAGTAAAGAGAGTTATAAAGAGAGCTTTTGACACACTGGCCTTCACAAATCAAATTATTGAATACAAGAGTTGAGATATTATGTTGAAGTTTTATAAGATGATGGTGAGGCCAAATTTGGAATATTGTGTTTAGTTCTGGTCACCTACCTACAGGAAAGATATTAATAAGCTCAAAGGAGTACAGAGAAAATTTACAATGAAGTTGCTGAGACTTGAGAATCTGAGTTCGAGGGAAAGGGTGAATAGGTTGGCATTTTATACCCTGGAGTTTAGGAGAATAAGGGGAAATTTGACAAAGGTACACAAAATTATGAGGGGTTTAGATAGAGTAAATACAATCAGGCTTTTTCTACTGAGGTTGGGTGAGATTAGAACTAAAAGACATGGGTTAAGAGTGAAAGGTGAATTATTTAACGGGAACATGAGATGGTGAGAGTGTGGGACAAGCTGCCAGCGGAAGTGGTGGATGTGGGTTCAATTTCAACACTTGAGAGACATTTGGATAGGTACATGGATGGGAGGAGTATGGAGGTCTCTATTCCAGCTGCAGGTCAATGGGAATAATAGACAGTAATAATAGATGCAGAATAATAGTTCAGCATGGATTAGATGGGCAAAGGGTCTATTTCTCTGCTGTACAGCTCCAAGACTCTATGACTAACAGATTTCCTTAAGGAAAGGACTTGACAGGGTGGATATAGAGAAAATGATTCCATTAATAGGAAAGAATGTGGCTTAAAGCTACAGATATAAGGTATTTACCAATAAATGCAATAGTGAATTCAGAAGCAACTTCTTAACTGAAGGAGTGGTAAGAATGTGGAAATTGCTGTTACAGAGTGGTTATAAAAAATTTAGTAATAACTCAAAAGAAAATCAGACAAGCACCAAGAAGGAAAAGGAAATTGAGGGTTGGGATACAAATTCAAATTAAGAAGATGGGCAGAGGCCTGAGAGGAGCCGAAGAGGATAACATACTGGGTGGTTTGAAAGGTCTTTTTCTGTGTCATATATTTTATATAAACCTGTGTTATTCATTAAATAGAATTATAGAATACTTCACAATTTACAACATCTTCTTACCTGGGTAGTTTTTACAATCTGATCCACATTGTTAAAATTAGCAATAATGCATTTCATGGATATTTCTCAATTCTACCTTCTCCAGGAATTTAGATGGCTTTGATGAGAATTTCATTTTGCACTAATGGCTTGCTTGTGTCATTCCAAAGTGTTTTCCATGGAGATTTTACTTGGCTTTTATCCCAGACAGTTTTCAATGAACCAATTTAATGAGATGAATTCCTCTTGTGAAAAATATATGAAAATTTGTAAAGCCAAATTCATGCATGAATATGACAAGTGAATTTCACAAAACTGCTATTAATAATCAAAGACCCAAGAGGTACTGCAGATGTTGGAAATCTAAAGAAATATACACGAGGTGCTGGAGGAGCCCAGCAAGTCAGGCAGCATCTATGAATTTAAGGAATAGCTTGTAAATACATGTCTGTGGTCAAATACACATGTAAATTTAAGGTGGATGTAGGAATCAGATTTACCATCGCCCACATATGTCACGAATTTTTTTATGGCAGCAGTACAGTGGAATACATAATATTACTACAGCACTGCGGCAATAAACATTCTACTGAAGGGACTTAATGGGTCAGGCAGCATCTGTGTGGAGAAACAATCCTTGATGCTTCAGGTCAAAACTCTGCATAATGACTCACATAATAATTTAGCTTGTAATTGTAACATTAAAAAAACCTGTTGTTACCAAAGATGCTTCTCTGCTCTATACTTTTCTGGAGCACTGGTGCCCAGAAAGTGCGCTTTTTTTTTTGCTGATATCAAATGTTTGCTTGGCAATCAAACCAGCCTCTGAAGATTTAATAGCAACTTAATTAGAATCTGAAACCTTTTTCACTCAAAGCAGATCTCATATCTTCAAGAAAAGCAGCTATTTAATGAATTCTTACTGCTTGCTTAATGAGGGTTTTCAGAATAGTCTGGAAACTGAAGCTCTGGTGTTACCTCAGACTAAGAATTACATCCAGTACTCAATAATCAGTTTTTTATAACTAACCAATGGATGATCAGTTTTGGTCCCAGTCACATTACTTGTTACTGAGCCGCTTCCTCAAGCTCACATCTTGCCAATATGAACCATAACACTGGCCATGTTTAATGCTGAGATTATCTAAGGATCTATTATCTTGATAACTCCAAGATATTCTCCCTTCTGCAACATTACTTGACTTCTCTTAGATCATTTGCTTTTGAAATCATCATCCATGACTTTGGAATCTCCAGTCTTGGTTTCTCCAATGCCGTCCTGTTTTGTTAATGCTACATAAATTTTAGATCATACAAATTCTATTGCCATGTCCTAGTTTCTCAAAATTCATTTGCCACATTTGTGCTTGCTAACCCTGACACTTTATATTCAGAATTGCCCTGAGTTAGACATTTCTATTTTCAGAAATCTCTGTGATCTCATCGGTCCTTAGTAATGTAACCTCTTCCAGAACTAAAATCCTCAGAGATTTCAATGGTTTCTGAACGTGGTCTCTTGAATATCTGTGAATCTATTTGTTGTTATTCCTCTCTGCCCGTTGTGCCACTTCGGGCTGCTACCTTGCTTTTTGTCTATTTTTCACAAAGCGTGCAGGGAGCCAGCCTGATTCAACCCAGGACCACTGGCGTCAAAGTCCAGTGCTGATACCACTACACCACTGGCTGCCTATGAATCTATTTGCTCCACCATTATTGATCGTGCCTTCAGCGGCAAGGTCCCGTGCTCTTGAATCTGTCAGTTTTTCTTGCTCACTTTCTTGTCTCCATAATAATCAGATTTACTGGTCTCTGCTTCTCGCTCACGTCTGACATCTGCACTTCAATGTGCGACTATGGAAGTCAGGGACAACATGACAAGAGCATCACTGCTATTTTTGCAGCTGCCACATAAATTCAAATCATTGTTACTGCTACTTCAATGCAAATTATAATGTGAGTACGATTTAGGATCAGAATTTAACACAGACAGACCTAGGCTGGCTCAAAAAGACAACCATATTTCTAGCATCATTTCTTTATGTTACATTGTGACTTATTTACTACATAAAATGAATGAAACTGAACAACGCTGTAATATCTGAGTATGAAATCCATTTTAATTATCTTTAATTATCATGGATCAAAACTCCATGCAATGTTCATCCCCTTTCTGAAATGAATGGATAGAAAAAAATTAAAATACATAAGCTTCAACATCAGAGAGTATACTTTTAAATCTTATGAATGCCATGCAGCAGTTTCAACATTGGTATTCAGCACTTTTGCAAGCAGACACTGGAATATGCAATAGCCTATTAATGATGGCCTATTATCACAGGAAGTCTTTGACAATTTTCTGTGCTCCAATAACCCCTCAATGGTTAATTTTATTATACATCTATCATTTTCATTGTTGCCTTCATTGTTATACTAACATTTAAAAAAAATCTTTACAATTGGTGTTTAAATCAAGGAAATGAGGCATTTTTTTCACTCAAAGGTCATGAGTTTTTGGAACTCTCTACCTCAAGGAGTGATTGAAGCAGACCTTTAGAATATTCTTAAGAGAGAGAAGGTGGGTACTTAATAACTGAAGGAATGACTAGTTACTGCTGATATGTGCAAATGTTGGAGTTTATGCATAAACTCAGTCTAATGGAGAAATGGACTTTGGGGACCAATACCTTATGTATTGGTCACAAAATAACAAAGAACTGAAGCAAAAATTTGATTTGCTGACCCATACATTCAAAAGGTCTAAAACTATCTGCAATCCAGAAGGTCTAATGAGCTGATAGTGAGGGGGTTGTATTGGTAATAAATCATAAATAGTCAAAGTAAAGATTAGAATAAAAGGTAACTGGAGATGACCTGATCTTGCCTGTTGTACAAGTGTTGATAAATTCATCTGTATCCTCCTGATTCTGTAAAATGTTTAGATAGCTGCAGGGAAAATAAGGTATGCTCATCCATCCATCCCTTATCATGTATGGATAAATAGGCATTCCTCTGCATATTCTATAATTAAAATATTATGGAAGATGGCACTAATTAAATATTCATATTTTGATTTGGACCTATTCCAACTAGCTTGTCCTCTTATAGAGTTACATAGTGCAGGAACAGGCCCTTTGGCCCAACTGGACTGTGCCAACCAAGTTTTCCAAGGCAAATTCATCTACCTTGACACCCAGGAACTGGAAACTGCTCACTCTTTCCACTGCGGATCCCTTGAAGTGGACTGGTGTGTGTTCTCTTGACCTCCCTTTTCTGAACTCCACAATCAAATATTTGGACTTACTGACGTTGAGTGCAAGGTTGTTGGGGTGACTCAACCAGCTGATCTGTCTCACTCCTAATGTCTCCTCATCACCATCTGAAATTCTGCCAACAATAGTTATGCCGTTAGCAGATTTAATAATGGCGTTTGAGCTGTGCATAGACAAACAGTAGAGCAGTGGGCTAAGCACAAGCCCTTGAAGTGCATCAGTGCTGATTATCAGCAAGGTGGTGATGCTATTTCTGATCCATGCAGACTGCAGTCTAGTAGCGAGGAAGTCAAAGATCTAGTTGCAGAGGAAGGTACAGAGGCCCAGGGTTTGGAGCTTGTTGATTAGAATTGAGGATTTGATTGTGTTGAACACTGAGCTGCAGTCAAAAATGAGCAGTCTGACATAGCTATTACTATTGTCCAGGTGATACAAGGATGAGCGGAGAGCCAGTGAGATTGCATTCCATGTGGACATATGAACATAAGAAATAGGAACAGGAGTAGGCCAGGAGTGTGCAGTTCTGGTCTCCATACTTGAGGAAGGATATACTGGCTTTGGGGGTAGTGCAGAGGAGGTTCACCAGGTTGATTCCAGGGATGAAGGGGTTAACCCGGGGGTCGGCAACCCGCGGCTCCGGAGCCGCATGTGGCTCTTTTACGTCTGTGCTGCGGCTCCCTGTTGCTTTGGGAAATAATTGGTTGTGGCGACCCTTTTCCTGGCACATCCGAACCGACTCACAATTAGATAGCCTACGGGGGTTTGCGAGCACAGAGCTTTGGAGCCTCTGCGCCATGGGGGGCAGGTTGAGGGAGGCTTAAAAGTGAGGCTGAAGATTTCGAATAAAGTTTTTTCCTTCGACTGCAGTTACCGACTCCGTGTCGTAATTTTAGCGCTGCGTGTAGCACACTGCTACATGGTCAGTATTTAATTAAAATGTATTTTATGTTAGTTTGTTAGTTTTTGAAATGTAAATCTAAATTTGAAGATTTGGTGATCTTGTACAATCTAAATAAGACGTTGTGGCGGGCGACCCATTTCCTGACACATCCGAACCGGCTCACAATTAGCCAGCGTTCAGGCTAAGGGAGATAGCCTACGGGGGTTTGTGAGTACGTGTCTTTTGCAGCATCCGCGCCCATGGGGGGCGGGTTGAGGGAGGCTTAAAAGCAAGGCTGTTTAGTTCGAATAAAGCTATCTTTGACTGCAGTTTACTGACTGCGTGTAGCAACCGCTACAACGTGTTTTTATCGCTGGCTGTCCAGAGGGGAGGTGCTGAAACGCTTTGTCGCGTGTCTGGAAGAAGTGAAAACTTTCCTGGGCAGCAAAGGGCTCACCTTTCCTGAGCTGGAACAGCCAGAGTGGCTGGAAAAGCTACACTTCATGGTAGACATAACAGCGCACCTGAACACGCTGAACACAGCTCTTCAACGGGGTAAGGACGTACAGCCCTGCACATGTTGGAGGATGTTTTGGCATTCGAGCGCAAGTTGACGTTGCTTGCCAGAGATTTACAGAAAGGCACATTGTCTCACTTCCCCAATTTGAGAGAGTTCAAAAAAGGTCACGACATGATAAATTCGGAGTATTTACATTGGGCAATCATCGCAATGCAAACATCGTTTGGGAAACGCTTCTGTGAGTTCAGAGAGGAAAAAAACACATTATCCTTCCTGGTCACTCCCCTAAGCATCGATCCATCCCTACTGAATACGACTGCATTGTCAGGTGTGAGTCAACCTGAACAAGGATGATAAATATTTTAATTGCCTATTATTTTACGTATATTCATATGCTTTCATTGTTCAGTGAAATAGTCCTTTTATTTTTCAGGTTGACAGCTGGCTGACGTTATTTTTGGTTTGCTGCTGGCGGCAAATTTAAGTTTGGCGTTTTTCATAAATACAAGAAGGACTCAAATAGACGTTGAGTATTTTACTTAAAAGTAACCTTCAACCCAACGTCTTTTTTTCGGAGGTCAACATGTTTTTGTTGCATGCAGAAATGTAATTTCGTTTTCTCTGCAGGAGTTCATCAATTTCATAAATGCAACACATTATAGTTTGTTTATACATAGCATAAAGGCAAAACAAAACGTTGTATGCAGTGTTATTTCATTTTAAATGTCAAACGGGTTTTGCGGCTCCCAGTGTTTTCTTTTCTGTGGGAAACGGGTCCAAGTGGCTCTTTCAGTGGTAAAGGTTGCTGACCCCTGGGTTAACCTATTAGGAGAAATTGAGTCGCCTGGGACTATACTCTCTGAAGTTCAGAAGAATGAGAGGGGATCTTATAGAAACGTAAAAAAATTTGAAAGGGATAGATAAGATAGAAGTAGGAAAGTTGTTTCCATTGGTAGGTGAGACTAGAGTTAGGGGTCATTGACTCAAGGTTCAGGGGAGAAGATTTAGGACGGAGATGAGGAGAAACTGTTTTTCCCAGAGAGTGGTGAATCTGTGGAAATCTCTGCCCAGGGAAGCAGTTGAGGCTTCCTCACTAAATATATTTAAGAAACAGTTAGGCAGGTTTTTACATAGTAGGGGAATTAAGGGTTATGGGGAAAAGGCAGGTAGATGGTGTTGAATTTATGGATAGATCAGCCATGATCTTATTGAATGGTGGGGCAGGCTTGATGGGCCAGATGGCCGACTCCTGTTCCTAGTTCTTGTGTTCTTATGTCTATATTGAATGCAATCTCACTGGCTCTCCGCTCATCCTTGTATCACCTGGACAATAGTAATAGCTATGTCAGACTGCTCATTTTTGACTGCAGCTCAGTGTTCAACACAATCAAATCCTCAATTCTAATCAACAAGCTCCAAACCCTGGGCCTCTGTACCTTCCTCTGCAACTGGATCTTTGACTTCCTCGCTACTAGACTGCAGTCTGCATGGATCAGAAATAGCATCTCCACCTTGCTGACAATCAGCACTGATGCACTTCAAGGGTTTGTGCTTAGCCCACTGCTCTACTGTTTGTCTATGCACAGCTCAAACGCCATTATTAAATCTGCTAACGGCATAACTATTGTTGGCAGAATTTCAGATGGTGATGAGGAGACATTAGGAGTGAGACAGATCAGCTGGTTGAGTCACCCCAACAACCTTGCACTCAACGTCAGTAAGTCCAAATATTTGATTGTGGAGTTCAGAAAAGGGAGGTCAAGAGAACACACACCAGTCCACTTCAAGGGATCCGCAGTGGAAAGAGTGAGCAGTTTCCAGTTCCTTGGTGTCGAGGTAGATGAAGATCTATCTTGGGCCCAATATATTGATGCAATTACAAAGAAGGCATAACTGCAGCTATATTTCATTAGTCTTCTGAGGCAACTTGTTAAGTCAGCAAAGCCTCTCACAGATTTCTACAGATGTACCGTGGAGAGCATTCTAACCTGTTCTATCACCATCAGTATGGAGGGGCCACTGCACAGGATCAGAAAGAGCTGCCGAAAGTTTTAAACTCAGCCAACTCCATCACGAGCTCTACCCTCCCCAGTATCAAGGACACCTTCAAAGGACAATGGCTCAAAAAGGCAGTATCCATCAGTAAGGACCCCCATCACCCAGGACATGCCATTTTCTCATTGCTACCATCGAGGAGCCTGAAGACACACACTCAAAGTTTCACAAACAGCTTCTTCCCTTCTGCTTTCAGAATTCTGAATGGACAATGAACCCATGAACACTACCTCAGTATTTTCCTCTCTTTTCGTGCTACTTATTTAATTTAATTTTTAATGTACATTCTTATTGTAATTTATAGTTTTTATTATGTATTGCGATGCCCTGATGCCCTAAAACAACAAATTTCATGACATATGCCATTGATAGTAAACCTGATTCTGATTCTGTAATCGTACTTGTCTTTACCACTCTGCTATTCTTGTTCAAATGCTGAGTAAAAGGCAACACAAGCTGGTGAACTAGCATCAAGTTAGTTGTGTTGTCAGTACAAGTACTAGACTGGTGGACTGCCGTAAATAAATAAACTAATAGGTGGTCTTGTAGATAGTGTCGAAGAAAGGATATCAACAGGGTAAATGCAAGCAGACCTTTTCTTCTGAGGTTTTGTGGGACTACAACTAGAGGTCATGGGTTAATGGTTAAAGGAGAAAAGTTTAACGGGAGCATGAGGGAAAGCTTCTTCGCTCAGAAGGTTGTGAGAGTGTGGAACGAGCTGCCAGCACAAGTGGTGCATGTGAGCTAGATTTCAACGTCTAAGAGAAGTTTGGATAGGTACAGGGGTGGCAGGGGTATGGAGGTCTATGTTCCGGGTGCAGGCCGATGGGAGTAGGCAATTTAAATGGTCTGGCATGGACTAGATGGGCAAAAGGGCCTTTTTTGATGCTGTACCTTTCTATGACTCTAAGATTATGAAGAATTACAGGGGGACCTTGATCAGCTAGGTACATTGGCTGAGGACTGGCCAATATCTTCAATCAAGGTAAACATGCGGTATTGGATTTTAGGAGATCAAACTAGGCTAGTTTTGATACAGTAAACGATAGGACCCTGGGGAGTGTTATGGAACAGAGAGACCTAGGAATGCACATTTATAATTGGCTGAAGGTGCATCACAGGTAAAAAGTGTGGCACAGTTGCATAACAGTTTACAGCAACAGTGATCAGAAGATCAGAGTTCAATTCCTGCCACTGCCTGTAAGGAGTTTGTACATTCTCTCCGTGACCATGTGGGTTCTCCCAAGCGCTCCAGTTTCATCCCACATTTCAAAGATACATGGTTTAAGGTTGGTAAGTTGTGTGCATCCTATGTCAGTGCCGGAAACAGGGCAACAGTTGCAGGCTGCCCCCAGCACACTCCCGGACGTGTTGTTCGTTTGCACAAACAACACATTTCACCATTTGTTTCAACGTACTTGTGAAAAATAAAGGTAATATGTCAAATGTAATCTTAGCTAATCTGAAGAAGGATATTGGGAAGATGGCCTCATCAATCAGGGTATTGATGATGGGAGTTAGGATGTTATGATGCAGTTACATGAGATGTTGCTGAGGCTGCATTTGGTGTATTGTATACAGTTTTACTCTCCCTATCATAGGACAGAAGTTACTAAGCTACAAAGGGTGCAGAATAGATTTACCAGGATGTTGCCTGGACTTGAGGGTCTGAGTTATAAGAAAAGGTTGTGTAGACTAGGATTTTATTCCCTAGAAAATAGGAGATTAAGGGGTAATCTGATATAAGACCATGAGGGGCATAGGCAGAGTGATTAAGGGGCCACTAAAACAAGAGGGCATGTACTTAATATCAGAGGCAAGAGATTTAAAAGTGACATCAGGGGCAGCTTCTTCGTGCAAATTTAGAATGAGCTGCCACAAATATTAGCTGAGGTGGTCACACTAACAACATTTAAAAGCCATTGAGGTAAGTACGGAGACAGGAGGGGTTTAGAAGGCTTTGGGCCAAAAACAGACAGATGGGATTAGCTTACTGGGCAATAGTCAGCATGGACGAATTGGCTGAGGAGGCTACACAATTCAACGACTCTGTGATTCTACTTCAGTTTCATCACATAATTGAATTTCCTTCACTTCTGAGATACTGGAATAATGCAATAACTGTGCAATTCCTTGTCTCAGGAAATCAGAAAATAATATGTGTTTGCATCTTGCTAGATTATACAGGAAAAATATCATTAATAATATTTAGCTGATAAATAGAGCATTATTTGTAGAACAGAAGAAACAAGATCAAAGACAAACCCTCTCTTCACAAGCCCATTAAAATGAAGAAAATTACAAATTTGATCATTATAAAAGAAAAAAGATATTTTAGTGAGTTAATGAGATTTAGTAAACTACACTAAATAAATTTCCCTAAGATCCAATTAAAGAAAAATATCCTTCATTATAAGTCAAAATATTATCAGATTTTTTTCTCAATTTTGAAGAATGTAAGCACATTACAGGGGCTAATGTGATGTAAATTAGAATACTTATTAAATTAATTTCTTCTCAAAATCTGGCAAGGTTCCACAGTATAAAATACATACAGCACAAAATTCCACAGTATATTTGATATGATTTTGTAATCTCCTGTGTGTAAAAAACCAATATAAAATTTTACAAGATAACTGACAATAATGTCTAGACTTTTTAAACATTTAAGAGGCCATAGACACAGCAGAGGTAGTTACATTTCACACAATCTCATCACGTTACAATCACATATAGTTCTGTACATGTCAGTTACAAGTCATACATATTCCAAAATGTTGTTTTATAGTCTTGTATATTAATACATTTAATTTCCACAATCTCTACATGTTTTCTTTAGCTTATGGTTAAAATTTGCCAGTGTTAATGGCTATATTTATAACCTCATTCAAGATTTGCTCTATCGCCTGTTATAAATGATATTCAGCCTCTGGGCACTAGATGGCTCTGAGGTGCAGGCTTCGGAATCCATCAGCACCCTTGGCACCAAGCAACTGCGGGTGGAGCCAAAACAAATCCACAGGAAAAACAAAGGAATGTAAGTTTTTAGCCTGTATCAGTGAGAAGAAAGTGTGCTCGAAGCCATGAGCTTCTTTTTATCGAAATAAATATTATTCGCAATAAAAAATTATTTACAAGAATAAACTAAGTAATGCTTTTCATTTGTAGATTCAGAGTCAGTGTGTTACATAGTATACTATTACATTCCTTAACACCAATAGTGCTCTTGCTCTCTGGGGTGGTAATTGAACAATTGAATTCATCCTTCCTTCGACTGTTTATTCAGATGATGCCTGACTAGGTGAGTTCCTCCAGCATTTTAGTTGTCGTTCTGGATTTCCAGCATCTGCAGAATCTCTTGTTTTTACAATAATAAAGGGGCTTACTCACCCATCTGGCTCCTTACACTCCAGTAGCAGAAGAACCCAAAACCATGGACCTTCTGCACCAAGCCCTTGTGGCTCACCAAGCTTCTGTGTGTCCCTCAGCGCACACTCTTGCAGCCTCCTGGCATGTGCCAGTCAGCAGTATTCCTCTGCGGACATCTCAAAGTACTGGCAGACCAAAACAGTTTGGGCGGACCAAACGGCTATGAGTTTTGATTTAAACGTGAAGAGGCCCTACATGAAGCAAGTTCCTAAACACCAATCTCCGACCTGACAGTGCATGCTTACTTTCAGTAAGATGGCAGCATGCTTGATAGCAGCAGCCTCTCCAGGTCCAAACAATGCTGGATATTCAGAACACCGAGTACCGCGGGTCTACCCCACTAGTGAGTTGCCGGATAGCAGCGGAGCACTGCATGAATCTGTTGCATACTGTGTAGTCGCCTGCTACAGCCTCCCCCGCGGGGGAAGAAGGCATCAGAGGCAGTGCATGATGCAAACGATTGTCCTGGATGTTTTTCTTGTGATCGCAAGACTCTGTTGGATATTGGTAATGTAGGTTCCAGAAAAGAGGGCAGTAGAGTACTGAACATTGGTTCATTGGTGAGACTGATGGAGGTGGAGCTGCATGGGCTCGGTTGGTGCGCGGACCAGGTCCTCATGATGCAGTGTTGCCTGTTGCAGTCCCCTGGGGAGGAGATGCCAGAGCTGGTGTAAAAGGGAACAGAGCCACGGCGCGCGTGCTGGAGTCCATGCTGGATGAGGGGCTGCCCCTTCCGGTTAGTGCTGCCCTCTAGTGTTTGCTTGGTGGAAAACAAGCTGCAAATTGTTAGTCTGTGGCTGCACTAGCATGTGGTAAGGGACTGCTGTGAAACATGGCTCCAGGCCAACATCCCATGCACTATCAATCTTTAGGCCATGCCACTGAGAGACTTGGGCTATATTATTTTTTTTGTGAACAGTATGCTTTTCTGCTACGGTGACTATATGTGCTATGTGCTGTGTGTGAATGTTGTTACTGTGTTTCGCCCCGTAGACCCACAGGATCATTTGGCTGTATACGTGTGTATAGATCAATGACAATTAAACTTGAACTTGAACCTGATATCCCTATCAGGATGCATGATGGGTGAAATATTGTCGCTTTCATGGAGCATGCATTCAGTCTTGGAGTTTACATTGTGAGTGTTTCATGAAGACATTGTATTTTATAATTCCCATAAATGCTGCACAAAAAAAACAGAATTTCAGAGCCTAGTGATATTCAAAGGGAAACACGAGAGATTCTGTAGATGCTGGAAATCTAGAGCAACATTCAAAACTGCTGGAGGAACTCAGCAAATCAAGCAGTATCTATAGAGAGGAATAAATAGTCAGTGTTTTGGGGTAGCCTCCAAGACCACAACCTTGTTGTGCTACAATGACCCAGAGAGATACGCTGGCCGGAGTCGGGGCCTTGTGCTTTGGCTCTTGGTAGGGTCATCCATGCCAAACAGGTCAAAGGGTAGAGGTCATACTCAGAGTAGTTCACCGGTCCTCTAGGCTCAGGGGTTCAGCTCAGGGCTAACAACACTGATTGGTCAAAGAAAGTGTTACAGAAATAGCAATGAAGAATCCTTCTATCTCTGTGTGCGACAGTATGAACAGACAGAGATGGAAGACCTTCTTTGCTGCCCTAAACACCACCATCTTAATGGGCAGTAAGTAAGTAAGTTTTGATGGAGGCCTTTCATCAGCACCTACATACTGCATATCATCAGGATGTGCTGGGTATGTAGGGAATATCTACGGATTATAAGGGAATTAAGTGATGCTGAAAATCAAAATTATCTGCTGAATCCAGACTTTCAAACAGGGTTGTTTTTTTAGCACAACGTCTATTTACACCCAGCTGGCTGGTGGCGTAGTGGCATCAGCGCTGGACTTCGGGGCGAGAGGTCTCGAGTTCGAATCCAGCCGGCTCCCTTGCATGCTGTCCATTCATGCTGGGTTAAGAGCTGGTGATCTCTTAAAAAAAAACTCACCCGGCAGAAGGCAATGGCAAACCACTGCTGTAACATGCCTAGTACACGATTTCCTAATACGTCAGAGCGGCGTGGAAGGAAATCATCCGCGACCTGGAAATAATTCCGGATACGACATACCTATCTACCTGTTCACATTCTTTGGGCCCAAAATAATTCTTTGACTTCATTTTTATTACAAAGGAAAGGAGACTGCAGAGAAAAATCCTTGGTGGTAACAGCAGGTGTGCGTTAAAGGAAATGGAAGCAAAGCACAAGATGTGGCTAGCAATACGTTGCTCGCGTAGCTTTGCTGACTGAAGATGAATTTTTAGGAACATACATTAATCTTATTTTTGCACATTCATTAACGTCAAATTTTGACTTCCACTCACAAAATATAGCTCTGTTAAACTGAGTTATTATGGTTATGGTAATATTGAAGATGGAAAATATTTTGGATTGAAGAATTTTGGCTAAAAGCATTTTCACTGTCTCTGACACTATTTGCTACCCAGTCACGACCACTTTGGAAATGGCATTTGGTTATCAGTTGAGGGAAGATTTGTCATCAGTACAGATGAGCCATAGTACAAGATTCATGTTCATACCTCCATGAAGACCTAATATGAGAAAGGAGCATTGGCACTTAGGTTATCCCTGAATTAACTCCTACAATGAGTATTTGATTCGTATGCTTATCTGTTGCTTCTGAAGTATCACAGTTCTGTAAATCAACAAGCACTAGCTGACATGTTGATCTCTTCCAGTATTCTATATTTTTGTTCTATATCTGTGCTACCTACTATTAACTTAATTTAATTATTCTGTTCTGTCATTTCTAACAACAATGATTTATCCATTGTCTCCTGTTCAGACATATCTTCCATTAATCACTAGCCTTTGCCACCCTCTTTTAGCTAGATCCAATGTCACATTTGGGATACAATTTCTTCTGCCTTCCAGGAGAAGGTCCATCCTTGACCTTCTCTTTTGTTTTCTCTGGCTTGTTCCCTTTCTCTGCAACTTAAACCTTGTACTAATGTGTTTCAGTTCCACGGAAGAGTTATCAACTATCCTTGTTATTTTACCTGCTAAATATTTCCAACATCTTTTGTTTTATGACTTAAGATGAGCTGACCAGCTGATGCAGATAGAAAAGTCATCATGGAACACAATCTGACTTGGAAAAAGAAATGTGGGCAAGATGTTGAAGAAATTCTAGTAGTTAAATAAAAAGTATAACTGTAAATGCTCGCTATAAATGCAGTTAGTTATATAAGTTTTGATTCTGTAACATTTATTCCTATAAATTCCTACAGTATACACCTGGTCACTCTAGGGTCTGGGGTTTAAATGCTCCGACTCCCTGGAGTATGGCTAGCTGGCACAGTCCCTTTAAAGATTCTGATCCAATCTGCTAATTGGTGGCCATGTTTTGGCGCCAATATATGGGTTTTAAAGAGCTCCTGAATTCAGGATCGGAGCTCGATCGTTCACTCAACTTTGCTTCTGTCTATGATTGTGTTTAGGATTTCTGTCTTATTTGGATTCTTGCCTAGTCTCATCAGCTTCTCATCTAGCATCTAATCAAGAACTTTGTTCTTGTCTCAGTCTCAGAATTGCGTCTCAGTTCTAGTGTTAGATACTCCAGTACTGAGTCCCTGTCAGCCTTGCCTGGGCCTCTCATCACAATAAACACCATATTTAAAGTAATAGGGCATCAATAATGAAGTGCACTCCATACATTTGTTAACTTACTTCTCATTGTTATCCCTGGCAGTGCTGGTTACTTTGATTATATTTGGTGTTTAACATAATAAAACAAATTAAACCTTGTAAAGTGACTATGTATTGAATAATCATGACATTGCAGGTCTGAGGATTTGTAATTCTTTCAGCTGAATTAGAGAATTATTTCCATATGATTAAGAAAGACTTTTTTTTATAATGAAAGCTTACCATTCTTAAGTTTTCTTGTGTGAGAAACTTGAGCTTATTTTCCATACGTCGTAAGGCATGGCTCATTTCTTCATTCTTCCTACTGAGGCGTTTCTTTTTATCCAAGAGAGGTTTGTATTGACTTTCTGCTTCACGTAAACGTTTGAGCTAAAGTAGAAATAAAGAGAGAGAGATTAATCTGAATAATTTGAGCCTTGCAGTTGAAGAACCTTAACTTCAGTAATGGATTTTTTAATCTACGTATGGTGTCACATTTCATGCCTAGCAATGTTGAAATAAATAGAGTACTTCAGAAAAATAAAATTACTTTTAAAGAAGTTTTTATTTAGATCGTTGATCTGGAAATTTAAGCATGTCATTAGCATTAAACCTGGTATTTTTGCCCTAATATCAGGTTCTAAGTATCTATTTATTTAAAATGTTAAATAAAATAAGCTTTTATTGCTTGACATTTTCGCTCAAAACGTATTAAAGTTTCTCATGTCATTTTTTGCCATTGAGTAAATTGGTATCTTTAAAAGGAGACAGGTGAAAGCTGAATGAGAAATTGTTTAGAGGACTTACATTTTTGGAATAGACTGATACATAATGTTAGCCCCAAAGTCAGCACTGGAACAATATTTCCACACTTTGAATTAGACTTTGCACAAACATGCCACTCCATGACAAAGGTATCAGTCTCTTTAACACGAATGCGTTTTTCACTGCTTGGAATTTTCTATACAGTTCTTAGAAATCTGCACTCCCTTTGAACAGCCACCATGGAACAAGGACCCATCCCTTTGGCTATGCTCCAGCTACATTTTAAAAGATCCTTACATTTATTATTTAATAGGTTAGATGCCAACTTCTCCATTGCGTACCACCGCTTCACCCAGTTCCTCCCTTCCCACTACCCCCATACCAGTTGAATTTCTGGTAATTCAAATAAATAATTAATTCAATTAGATTTGCAAAATTGAGTTGGTTACTATGTGTGGAGATCAGAAGGAAACTGAGGCCTAATATATTAACCATTCCTCAATAAATGGCAGGATTGGCTAGAGGGTTGCTTCTTTACGTAGTCCTATCATTCTTATCACGGTGAAGATATTTGTCTGTGTTATAACTGTGCGACAAAGTTCTTTCCCCTTTACATTAGCCCAGATTATGGAATGGGACCCTAGCCTTCCTGTGATGTGTCCAAATTATTCCAGCTTTCTTTAGAGCACAACCCTTAACAAGATATCATTGTCCATGATGTGATGCTTAGTTTAAAAGACATATAACAGCACCTTATAACAGCAGATTTCAAAGACCTTAATTCCTTTAAGTGCCTCAATGACCTTCGTGATCATGACCACAGTACAAAGTCAATATAACTTTGTCTCTGCTGAAATAATGATACCTGCCTAGATTTTGATTAGGTTTGTTCACTGGCTGGTGAAAATGTTTAAACTTGTCAGGATCTTCATTTCAGGTGTCAAGTCTTCTGTAACAATAGATTCCAGATACTTCAGCTTTTGCTATGATTCCTAAATATCCATTCCAGGCCTCCATTGGTATTGGTAATCCTGGAGGCTGGATCGATTTCTCTTTAATTTTATTAGGACTTGTTTCCATTCTATAGCTCTTTGTGGTTTTGAAGAACACTTCTGTGGGTTCTTCAATCCTTTCAAGTACTCCTCCTGTCAGATCAACGCCTTTGATAACCTTGTGATGCTAATCTTCCTTGTGATGGAGTTCCTGTGAAACTTCTCCAGGTATATTGCATATTTGGAGTAGAGTTGAAAAGGCATGGTGACAACAAACAACATTTGCATCCTTGAACTGAAGTTGCAGTGATGATGTGAAGAGTTTGTACTGTTTTTTTGTTCATATGATCAAGTATATCCTGGTGTACTTTTTCATTGTGAACTAAAGTATGGTGAACTTATTTTCAATGCATCTTCTAATAAATTATTAAAAAGAGACCTAATTAACCTCACTGAACTGCTTAAAGATGGATTGTCTTAACCGCAAACAATAACGAGGTGGCCTACAGGGAAGAAGTCATCTCTCTGACACAGTGGTGTCAAGAAAATAACCTCTCCCGCTATGTCGCAAAAACAAAGGAGCTGGTTGTGGATTACAGGAGGAATGGAGATGGGATTAACCCCTATTGACATCAATGGATCTGGGGTTGAGAGGGTAAACAGCTTTAAGCTCCTCAGTATCCACATCACTGAGTACCTTATGTGGTCTGTACACATCCCTGCATGGTGAAAAAGGCACAGCAGCACCTTTTTTACCTCAGATGGTTGAGGAAGATTGATATGGCCTCCAAAATCCTAAAAACTTTCTACAGCGGCACAATTGAGAGCATCCTAACTGGCTGCATCACTGCCTGGTATAGGAACTGTACCTCCCTTAATCACAGGTTTCTGCAGAGAGTGGTGCGGATAGCCCAGCACATCTGTAGATGTGAACTTCCGATGATTCAGGACATTTACAAAAGCAAGTGTGCAAAAAGGACCCAAAGGATCACTGGGGACCTGAGTCACCCCAACCACAATCTATTCCAGCTGCTGCCATTCAGGAAACGGTACCGTAGCATAAAAGCCAGGACCAACAGGCTCTGGGACAGCTTTTTCCACCAGGCCGTCAGACTGATGAATTCACGCTGATTCGAGTGTATTTCTACATTATGTTGACTGTTCTATTTATTATAAATTACTATAATTGCACATTGCATGATTAGACGGAAAAGTAACGTGAAGAATTTTACTCCTCATGTATGTGAAGGATGTAAGAAATAAAGTCAATTGAACTGAATTCAATTCAATTCAATAAAGGAGTTACAAGGAGAGTAGACTATAGTTATAATAAATTGAAAACCTGAGTTTGCTTTTTAAGAGGGTAACTAAAAAGATTCCGCGTAATGTCTGTCAGGATTTATAAGATATTTGACGAGTTCCCACGTGACAGGCTGAACCAGAATGTTAAGGCACACAGGATCCAAGATGAACTAGCTAATTGGTTGTGAATGTAGAAAGTATGATAAACAAGGTTGTGGACGACACAAAAATTGGTGATGTTGTGGAGAGAGTGAGAAAGCTACAGCAGGACATAGATCATTAGGAAAGTTGGACAAAACATTGGCAGATGGGATTTGATGCCGCCAAATATGAAGTGATGCATTTTGCAAAGCCAGAGAGGGACAGGACATATAGAGTGATTAGAAGAGTACTAAGGGAACTTGATCAACTGAGGGACTTTAGGGTTCAACTCCATAGTTCATTAGAAGTGGCAACACAAGCAGATAGGTTGGTGAAGAAGGCATATGGCATGCTTACCTTAAAAGGTTGCGTCACAGAATATAAAAGTTGAAACGTTACAAAATACAAATTAGATCACTATTGGGAGTGTTGTGTGTGGAGGTGCAGTGGTCTTGGATCCCATGCCACTGGTTTCGGGAGCAGTTGTTGCCCTGTAGCCATCAGGCTTCTGGACCACCTTTCACCACCTCCGCAGCTCTGGACATGCTTTCAGGGACTCTACAGCACTGCGTATTACTTGTTTACATTTTTTTAAACTATTTACATGATTGTCCTCTTTTGCACATTGGACGTTTCTCAGTATTTGTTATGTTTATTTGATTTGTGGATTCTATTGTCTCAAGACATTGTAGGTGCCTGCAAGAAGATGAATCTCAAGGTTGTATATGGTATACATACTTCAATAATAAACTTGAACTTTGAACTTACTTCCTGATGGAGTAGAGGCACACTTATCAATACCATAAACAATACTGTCATGCACACATTGCAGATTGAGCTGCCAGTGCAAGTAATCCTCATGAGCTTGATTTCAATGTTTAAGTTAGGATAGGTACATGATGGGACCGGCAGCATGTCGATGGGATTAGGCAGTTTAAATGGTTTGGCACAGACTAGATGAGCTGTGCTTTTTCTGTGCTGTACCTTTCTTGATCCTTTGACTCTAACCCTGAGAAAACTACTTTCCTTCCCCCTTCAATATTGTTGCATCCCACCTCAAGAAGGCAAAAGATGAGGTGAATTGTTCAAAACAAACATAAAATGCTGATGAACTCAGCAGGCCAGGCAGCATTTATGAAGAGAAATAAACAGTTAATATTTTGGGCGGGGACCTTTCACTGGGACTGGAAAGGAAGGGGGAAGAAGCCAGAATAAGAAGGTGGGGGGAGCGGAAAGAATCTCTTGACAACAGTTCACTTACTTCCTGCACCTCTGCTTTCACCTCTTCCCTTTCTGAATGGAACGGCGATAAGAGTTCTCTTGGTCCTCACCTTTCATCCTACCAACCTTTGCACTCAACAGATCATGCTTCACAGTTTCTGCCAGTTTTAACAAGATTCCAGCATGGAAAACATGTTCTCTTCCCTTGCCTTACCAACATTTGAAGGGACTATTCCCATCATGACACCCCATTCCCAACAGCTACTCTATTTCTTAAGGACATTCCCATGCAGCATTAGGAAGTGCAACTTCTTTCAATTCTTCCCTTTCAAACACAAGGCCATCAAAGCACCCTTTCCATGTTAAGTAGTAATGGACAAGTACTTTTCTCAAACTAGTATACTGTATTCAGTGTCATGGTGTCAAGACAACAACCCCTCCGAAAAAGTCATCAAAACAAAATAATTGGTCAGTGACTTCATGAAGTAGGGCAAAGTACGTGACCTGTCTCTATCAATGGTGCTGAGGTGGATGTAGTTGAGAGCTATAAGTTCCTAGGTCCAATTATCAACAACAATTTGTGCTAGCCTAGCCATGTGGACACTTTCTTGGCCATAGGGCCACACCATAACCTCTACTACCTCAGAAAGCTAAGGAAATGTTGCGTGTCTCCAATGGCCCTTATCAATTTATATAGGTACACGATAGAACACATCCTATGCAGAGATTCACAGTTTGGTGTGGCAACTTCTCAGCCAATTGAACAAGAAATTGCAAAAAGTTCTGAACATAACCCAGTCACAAAAAACTGCTTCCCTTTCATTTACTCCATCTACAGCCTCTGGTTACCACAGGAAAGTAGCCAACATAATCAAGAGCACCATTGACCCCAGGCATTCTTTCTTCCCTCCATTCCAAACGGAAAGAAGATCCAAAAGCTTTAGAACGTGTATCACTATGCTCAATGACAGCTGCTATCCTGCAGTTGTAAGGTGCTTGAGTGGACCTCTTCTAAGACTGAAATGAGCTCTTGATCGCTCAGCCTACCTCATCAATAGCTCCTACTCTGTATTTGAATTTAATTGACTTTATTTCTTACATCCTTCACATGCATGAGGAGTAAAAATCTTTATGTTACGTCTCCATCTAAATGTGCCATATGCAATCATAGTAATTTATAATAAATAGCACAATCAGTGTGATATAGAGTACACTCAAATCAGCATGAGTTCATCAGTCTGATAGGCTGGTGGACAAAGCTGTCCCGGAGCCTGTTATTCCTGGCTTTTATGCTGCGGAACCGCTTCCTGGATGGTAGCAGCTGGAATAGATTGTGGTTGGGATGACTTGGGTCCCCAATGATCCTATGTGTCCTTTTTACACACCTGTCCTTGTAAATACCCTTAATCGTGGGAAGTTCATAACCACAGATATGTTGGGCTGTCCGCACCACTCTCTGCAGAGACCTGCGACTAAGGGAGGTACAGTTCCCATACCAGACAGTGATGCAGCCAGTCAGGATGCTCTCAATTGTGCCCGTTTAGAAAGCTTTTAGGATTTGGGGGCCCATACCAAATTTCCTCAACCGTCTGAGGTGGAAGAGACACTGTAGTGCCTTTTTCACCACACAGTTGGTGTGTACAGACCACATAAGGTCCTCAGTGATGTTCACCCTCTCACCCCAGATCCATTGACGTCAGTAGGGGTTAGCCTGTCTCCATTTCTCCTGTAGTCCACAACCAGCTCATTAGTTTACATGTCTACAAATTTGTCTACATGTACTGTACTTTCTCTGTAACTGTAACAGTATTCTTTATATTCTGTTCTCTTTTTTCCCCTTTGTACTACTTTGAAGTAGTTATGTATGATATGGTGTGCTTTGAATGGCACTTTGCATTGTATCTAAGTATATGTGACAATAATAAACCATTTATCAAGTACCATTGAAGTCTCCTCTACATTGGAGAAATGAAATTCAGATTGGGTCACCATTTTGTGGAAAACCTTTGTTCAGTCCACAGGGACAAACGAGAGTTTCCTGTTGTCAGTTAGTGAATTCTCCATTTCACTCCCAATCTGAATTGTCTGTCTCTGGCTTCCAGTACTGTTATAACAATGCACCACAAAAGCTTGAAGAACAATATTTCCACTTTCGGTCAGCGAAGTTTTCAGGTTTCTGGACTTAATATTAAATTTTACTTGTTATGCGTGCAACATAACTGGTCACATCTGCTGTTAAACATCGGTGTTTAATATTGGCTCTGTTTTTCTTTCTCCATTTTGCACAATCTGACCATCTAAGCATATCCTTCGTCTCAGTATTAAAAAACCTTGTGTTTGTATTTTCAGCCTCCAACAATCCCAGCAACTATTGACCAAAAGATCTCTACAGCTTACAATACATACATCCATACACAAGATATACTTCACAGAGTTGAACTGAAATTTAATCTGTCAACACAAATTTTAGAGATCTCCTTGAAACCTACCGAATGTTGAAAAAACTAGATAAGGTGGATGTGGAGAGGATGTTTCCTCTGGTGGAGGTTTCCAGAACTAGGGGGAACAGCCTCAAAATTGAGTGGCTATCATTTAGAACAGAAGTAAGGAGCAATTTTTTTTAGTCAAAGAGTAGTGAATCTGTAGAATGCTCTGCCACAGACTGCAGTGGAGGTCAAGTCAGAGGGTATATTCAAAACAGAATTGATAGTTTCCTGATTGATCAGAGCATTAAGGACTATGGTGAGAGGATAGGTGTATGGGATTGAATGGGATCCGGGATCAGCCGGACTCGATGGGCTGAATGGCCTAATTCTGCTCCTATACCTTATGGACTTATGATCTTATGGCCTAATAATTTTAATGGACATTGCAAATTTTTAGCTTTCCATTTCAACATATGCCATCAAATGATTTGGTAAAGTATTAATTATTCTTGTTAGCTTGATGGAAAATCGTGTAAAAATATTTGCCATTGCAGTTAATCGCCTATCTTACACTGCAAGTATTATTTGATTTGGCCTTAGCTGTAGCATGAGAAATAGATGTTACTCATGGGAATATGAAAGTAATAATTTGGTAAATACATGAATCAAAAATATTAAAGAGAACTATGGAATAGCATCAAATTCATAATGTTAATAATGAATGTAAACACTTGAACTATAGTTGAAGGTTAATCACCAAAAGCACTTACAAGTTCGTTTCTCTCTTCAGACAGCAAAGCATTCCGATCTTCTAGTTTCCTGATGATTGCACTTAATTCAGCAATTTTAAGTTGGAATCGCCGAGTATCCTTTTCATCCAACTGCTGTTCCTGAAACATAGATCAACTGCAGATAACTGAACATCAACACAGCCACGCATCACTGATAGACCATAACCAAAGAGACTGAAGGTTTTGTCACAACTATTAAATCAGAGGCAGCATTGCCTTTTTTTTGCCATTAATTTTACCTTGCCTTTATGTGTAAAGTGAACAAACAAGCAAATCAGTTAAACTACATGAGAAAAAATGAAAAAAAAGGAATGGTGTGAAAATACAGTCCAAACAAAAACACTTGACATTGGCGTACCATGATCTCCAAAGGTGTTTTTCTACCTCAAGACACTGTTGTCTATTTAAGTGAAATGGAAACCATGATGCATTCCATTAATCTAAAACAAAACTAACCATGCTTTTACAAAAAAGAGCAACATGCTTCTAGCTAATAACTGAAGGCAACAGACAGACTGTGAACATGTTATAATTGATTATACAACAAAATAAGAATTTTAATGCTTTATGTATGAGGACATTTGAAGAAATATTGGAATAAATTACATTGAAGGCTGCAGTGGGTGGATTTTCTGTCTGGTTAGGTGAATAGGTGCCAATTATTTCCCATTGGTTATGCACTGCAGCACGCTATTAAAAATAGATATTGAAAGCGTATTAATGGATGACTTTCTGAACCAATGATGCTTGAATCCCACCAAACAGGTGCAGTGATTCCTCATACAACAGGTGCAGGAGAGCCTTTGCATCATATAACTATACACTCTGCTTAGAAACATTTTCATTCCATGTGCTAACAAAACCAAGAGCCAGTGAAAAAAAGAATCTTGATGAGAGTCAACAATGGGAAAGTTAAATTATGTTTACGGATATGAAAGTTTGCCTTAAAATTAAGCAGCAGTTTATATAATTAGCAAATTAAAGATAAAAAGCATAAGGATAACAAAGGATGATTGAAAGTATTGCCTTTAATTTGTGTCTACAATCCTGAAAGCATGGCAATTCAGTAGATTTACTTTCTCATGTTCATTGTAAACTAAAAGAAAGTGAGAGACACTCGTGCAAGACCAGGTCTGCAAGCTGTCTGACCAGTGTTAAGTTTGGTGTACTTCACACCTGGCTTCTGAAAAATGTGTGTATGCAGATTGAAAGAAGAAAATAAGCAGCAGAAATGACTGGGCGGGGCAGTGGGGAAGGGGACAGAATAAAGTTTACTTTCAAATTATTTAAGAGGTAACTTCTAAATACTGTGCTTATTAAATAATCAGAAGACAAACAAGCTGCTACACAGTAAAATCCATCCTCAAGACTAATAAAAATGAAAAGCATTATCATAAACTTAAATCTATTATTAATTCTACTTCAAACAGTAACAAAGAGTTGGCTATGAAGTAAAGAATATAAAAGCTATTGGAATAATTTTGGAATGTGATATTATTGCATAAGAGTTAATAATTAAGCAGAAGGTATTAATATGGCCCTCATCAAGATTTGGTTACAGAATTTGTCGATTCGGGCAGTAATAGACCACGTATGTGAAAGTGCTTACAGGGCTTCCTGAATGATCTGAGGCGTCTCCTGCACCGCTTGCGCAAGGAAGCTCCCTTTTCGGGCTACTCAGATGTCGTTTTTCCCATGCTTCAGCCTCTTTGACCTGGGTAAGTTGTTCATCTAAAGCCTCTTTTTGGAGCTGGAGTCTCTGAGCATGACCAGCCTGAGCCCCCAGCTCTTTTTCCAGCACGTAGACTGCTCTGTCTTTTAATTTTATCTCATCCATCTACAATGAGAACAAAACACAATCACAGATGCATGCACTTCAAGTCGTCTATTGCCATTTGACAATTATTCCCTAAAAATAAAACTCAAGGGAAGGAAATAAAAGATTTGTATTTTCTGGGGCAATGAAGCCAAATTGTAGATTTATTTAATTTCCAAACTCACTGAAATTTCATTTATAATGAAAAGAGATTAAATTATTTTAATAGCTAGTTTAGCTATTTCTACTTGTCTTACGGCAATTCTGTTTGATAAATTTGTTGAAAGTTTTTTTTCCTGGATAATAATGCCACAATTTAATGAATATTTTTTTTAAATATTTGATTTCTAAAATCACATTAAGTGTATTATACATAGTTTACCGTAGGACATAATTATAAATCTTAGCTGCTTAACATAATTCCAGTGATCCACACTGTGAAATTACCAATAACTTTTAGTAAACATTATCTTTTAATAAACTTTATTAAAATTTCAGCAGAACCAATCAAATCAAATTAGGTCCTCTATTTTCAATTTACAATGCAAAAAACCCAGTTTATGAAATCTATGTTTATTTACCTGCATATAGCACTTTTTCAAATAATTCAGATTGGAGTGTTTACCTGCATGGAATTACTTTGAAAATTAAGTAATTACACATAGTCACAGCTTTCATGGAACTCTGGATGTGGGTGACTCCTGACCCATTATCCAGACAAACTGGATTCAACTATCACCAACGGCTTAGGTTAGGTTCAAATATGAAGGGTTTTTAGCAAAGTGCTGTTCTTGTCAATGAATCCGAGCATCTACAGTACAACTTCACAGGAGTCATTCCACTTCAGCACTCCCATGAATGTGGCAACGATTCACTGTGATGAAGAAACTCAAAAACAAACAACTAATGGTTGTATCAAGGCAGAGTCCTGCATACCTGATAACGAATGTGTGTGCTTACCAATGGCTAGGACAGTCAGGGAGTAAAACACATCATGGTAAAGTCCTCTCAAACACTGAACACATCTAAATGAAATGCTGTCATAGAGATACAGCATCCATTATCAAAGACCCTCACCGCCAAGGTCAGGCACCTTTTTTGCTGCTGCCATCAGGTAGAAGGTACAAGTGTCCCTGGACTTGCACCACCAGGTTCAAGAACTCTTCAACCATCAAGCTTTTGAACAAAAGAGGCTAACTACACTTATCTATTGAGATGTCCCCACAACTAGTGATATCACTTTAAGGACTTGTAGCCATTAAATTTTGAAGATTAATGCTTGGTGTCCTTGCAGCAGTCTTAATGACCTCATTCATGTAAGCCACTATGGGACATCAAAGAAAGCTAATGGGTGATGAATGCTATTTACGAACAAGTCCTCAGAAATCTCTGGTGCTCAACTTCCATACTTGTGTGTAATGTGTAGATACTGTGTGCTTTGTTACCACACAAGGTGTTATCAAACAGAGTATCAAGATCTTGAAGTAATACTTCCTTTTCCTGAACTAAAAACAGAAAAACACTGGAAACACTCAGCACGTCAGGCATCATCTCTGCAAAGGGAAACAGTTAATGTTTTGAGCCTGAGAACTAGGAGAAAGAAAACCAAATAGTTTTAGTTAAAGTAGGGGAAGGGGGAATATCTTTGATAGGGTGTGACCAAATGAATAAATGTGGCATTTAAGGTATCTTATGCTTTTTATCTGTGTTATGTGTTGCCATGGTACAATGCCAGCAAGCTAAGTTATAATACATTGGAATTTTAATTTGCTCTTTCTTTATCTTTAAAACTATCCATTTCTTTCTGTTATCCATTGTGATTTTGACTCTGCTTTTCTTTCCCCACTGGTATCACCTTGCCTGCTGGACGTGTTCCAGAGCCCTGCTATTACCAATGCATAAAACATGCAAAGAGGCATAATTTGCAACATTGTTACATATGCACCATTTGCATAATTGTTACATTTACTTATTTGATCTCACTCTGTCAGTCACTCCATCTCTTCACAGCAACTGGAACTGTATCATCTTCTCTATTTCCAAGTATCCTGTTTCATAATCCACTATTGGGTAGATCCAGCATTTTCTGTTTTTAATTCTGACTTAAGACATCAGATCTTTCTTTTTACTTCCACTGCCACGTTAGAGGATCCCTTCAGTACACGGCTGGTTGGGTGTCAGGATTAATAGTGATTATTGTACAGCCTCATAGCTGTTTGGCAAGTGGCAGGAGCGAGGGATGTAAGGGGAAGGAGGAGGACAAGGGGGGAAGAGAATGGGAAGTCAACATGGATAACTAACAGACAGAGATTGAACGACAAGGCCAGGTATGGGGAGAGACTGTTAGGTTCTCATAATTAGGAAATGTGGTTTGGATTTACTGCACATGAGACAGAACAAGGTGGCCCTGGTCTTTCTCCCTACTGTAAAAGCCTGATTCTGAACTCAGTATAGTTCTCTATTTAAGCCACTGAGTACAGGTATTATGACTCCTTTGAAACCTGGCATTCATACATGGAGAACAATCTAAGCAGCTCTGAGCCGGCATTCAAACTGTTTGCTTAGCTAAACAGATTAAACCGTATTCCAGGAGCTCACAACGCAGTCCCAGGCAATGATTGTGACAGCAGCTCTTTAATCACCTGTAACTCTTTAAACACCTATTTCCACTGAATGCATTGAATTAAAATCACAATAGAGGGCTTTGGTTTCAGACAGAACAATATTGCAGGATTTTGAGGATTTAAGAAAATTGTATTACCGTCCAATTTAAATGATAATTTAATAATTTGTCCAAGTACTTTTTGGAAAAAAATTATTTCTTGTTAACATGCATAAATGGCATTATGGTGAGAATAAGAAGGCATTTTCTCACATGAACTCCAGTCAGGCTACCAGTAGGTGTCATTTGTATGGGTAGATTCATCATGATTGACATGGACATCAGCCAATCAGGGAGAAAATAATAGAAACAAAAGCCCAGAAAATGCAAATTAAGCACCCGATATGTTCCCAGTACATAGCAAATATCTTCAAGGAAATTTTAGGGTTTTACAGAAATGAGCAGAACCTTTAAATGAAATGATTGTAGAATTACACAGCATCGAAGGATGTTTTGCTTGTGTTTTTGCTCTTTGTGCTGGCTTCAACTTCCTTGCTTTTTTTTTCCCTTAACCCTGCATATTTTCCATTTTTGACTATCTGAAACTTTATGCTTTTAAGTTACTAATGAATATGTTTTCCCTCAAAACACCAGAACATCACCCAAATAAAATTCAACTAATGTTGAATCTGTATCCTCTGGATGCTCAGTCATCTGGTATGTGGTATGTTGTATGGTTTCAACATACAGTATTTATGTGATCTATTTCATTATTCAATTGTACTTAACCACTTCCTTAAAATTAATTCAAATAGAGGCAAGTTTCTCAATGCAGGCTAGATTTCTCCAAGGAAATATTTCTATGGTTTTACAGCACTGAACAGAATCCACTAACGAAAGGAATATAGAATTCTATATATGTTTAATTCTGGCAAATTTTTTCATATCTATATCAAGCCCAGATACCCTTACAACACAATGCTCAGAAGTGGACACAATGTTGCACCTGATGATAAATCTCTGGCTTCTTAAGTTTTATTGTAATTTTATGACTTTGTTTTGCCATCCTGAAAGCCTTATGTATGTGAACTCCAATAGCTCAAAATGTCCATGACCCTTTTAAAATCCAGTCTAATTAATTCTTCTAATTCTTTGCTATTGTCTCTACCAAATTTCATGACCTCACCTTATTTGAAGTATTCAATTCTTATGAATTTGCTTTGTATTCTGTGTTCATATAGCAGAACACCTGACAAACATTCCATTCTATGAAAAATTCCAATCATTTTGGACAATTTTGTTTTCATTGTTGTTTACCAGTTTTTTAATTACAATTTAATGATTGATCTTCAGATAATTTTGATTTGTTTACATTTATGTTAAATATACCTTAGGTTCTTTAAGTAATTTCTTAATTTTTACCTTATGAACATCTGACACACTGTACATCTGATACATTCAGTATGAAGTGTTGATCTGTTATTTGTGCTGTATGTTTAGAGATTGATGTTATTTTAAATTATTTGAAGAATATAGGAAAGGTTTTAAGAATGCAGTCTAAGAATCACACCATTGAAACAAAGTAGAACGGTACATTAAAGATTCAAAGCAGATAAATTTGTGGAGGTGAACCAGTGCTATTGAAATGATGTATGGAACATGAATATTTTCCCCATTCTTATTAATTTAGCTGGATAAAGGGTAAAGAAAATCCTGTTAAAACTCAATATATATTAATATTTTTAAAAATTAAAATATGGCTCACATTTTATAGGTAAGAAAAATGGACAAAAATGCTGCTATTTCTTTAAGGTAGGGAATCCTGTCAGATCACTAAAATTGCTTCTTCACACACAATATATTGATGTTACCTGCTATACTACTTAGAAATAAAATGAAGGCATTTTCAAGCAACCAGCTTTTTGCTGGAGAGGAAATGGAGAAATTCTATTAAGCAAACAAATAAACAGCAACGATCTACTGACACAAGAAGCATATTAACCATAAAAGTTTAAAAAAGGAAGGCCACTTCATAAGGTATACTTGTATACCTATTCGTTAATGCAAATCTCTAATCAGACAATAATGTAATAGCAACTCAATGCACAAAAGCATGCAGACTTTGATCACAAGGTTCAGTTGTTATTCAGACCAAACATCAGAATGGTGAAGAAATGTGATCTAAGTGAGTTTGCCCGTGGAACTATCGTTGGGTTCACAAGGGGTGGTTTCAGTATCTCAGAAACTGCTGATTTCTAGAGTTTATAGAGAATGGTGTGAAAAACAACTAAAAATCTCATGAGCAGCAGCTGTGCAGGCACAAATGCCTTTTTTAATGAGAGATCAAAGGAGAATGGCCAGGCTGATTCAAGCTGACAAAAAAATGACAGTAACACAAATAACCATGAGTTATAAGAGTGGAGTGCAGAAGAGCACAGCACGTTCAGAGCTGAAGTGGATGCACTGCAGCAGCAGAGAATGGGTCCAGAGTTAGTGACATATTCCTT
Organism: Hypanus sabinus; assembly: GCF_030144855.1. Taxonomy (NCBI): domain Eukaryota; kingdom Metazoa; phylum Chordata; class Chondrichthyes; order Myliobatiformes; family Dasyatidae; genus Hypanus; species Hypanus sabinus. Next base: position 45,500,220 of record NC_082727.1, read on the forward strand.
GCGTAAGATGTGGGATCATTGCGAGTCCTCTAGTCTCACCGATAACTAAATCTGCACGAGATGCACCAAGGTGCAGTTTCTGAGAGAACTTGTTAAGGAACTAGAGCTGCAGCTGGATGACCTACAGCCCAAACAGTAAAGGTGATAGTTAGAAGCTAGTTACCTAGCTACAGGGAGATAGTTACCTTTAAGTTGCAGGAGGCAGGTACCTTGGTGACTATCCACAGAGGGAAAGGGAATAGACAGCCAATGCAGAGTACTCCAGAGGCCACTCTCCTCAATAATAAGTTTTCCACTTTGGATACTGTCATGTGGGAGAAGGAGTTTTAACTACCGTAAGGAGCCAAAGATAACTGATGTCTGGCACTGAGTCTGTCTTTGTGGCTCAGAAGGGAAGGAGGGAGAAGAGGAGTGCAATAGTGATAGGGGATTCCACAACTAGAGGAGCAGAAAACAGATTCTATGGACATGAAAGAGAAACCAAGAAGGTATGTCGCCTCCCAGGTGCCATGGTTAGAGATGTCTTGGATCAGGTCCATGGCATTGTAAAGGGGGAAGATGAACAGCTGGAAGTCATAGTGCATATTAGTATCAATGGCATAGGTAGGAAAAGAGGAGATTTTGAAGAGAGAATATAGGAAGTTAGGTAGAAAGCTGCCTAACTACCTGCCTAGATAGTTATCTCTGAAGTAATTCCAGTACCATGTGCTAGTCATGGCAGGAACAGGATGGAATACAGATGAATGAGTTGCTGAGGAATTGGTGAAAGGTGCTGTATTTCAGAAGGTAACTAAACAAAACCATAAAGAGATAAAAGATGAAAAGCAGATGAGGATGTTTTACAGGAAAGATACTGGCATGGATAGAAGATCAGCTGACTGGCAGGAGGCAAACAATGGGAATAAAGGTGACCTTTTCTGGTTGCCTGCTGGTGATTAGTGGTGCTCCTTGGGTGTTGGTGTAGGGACCGCTTCTTTTCACGTTATAGGCCAGTGATTGGGATGAAGGAGTTGATGGCTTTGGAGCCAAGTTTTGTGAGTGATACAAAGATAGGTGGAGGGGCCGGTAGTGTTGAGGAAGCAGGGAGTCTGCAGAAGGACTTAAGGCAGATTGGGAGAATGGGCAAAGAAGTGTCAGGTGGAACATAAGTTAGGAAAGTGCATGGTCATGCTTTCTTTGGTAGAAGGGGTAAAGGCAGGGTCTATTTTCTAAGTGGAGAGGAAGCTCAAAAATCAGAGGAGCAAAGAAACTTTGGAGTCCTTGTGCAGGATTTCCAAAAGGTAAATTTGCAGTTGGTGAGGAAGACAAATGCAATGTTAACATTCATTTTGAAAGGTCTAGAATGCAAAAGCAAGAATATAATGCAGAGGCTTCATAAGACATTAGTCAGATCACACTTGGAGCATATAACCATATAACCATATAACAATCACAGCATGGAAACAGGCCCTCCTAGTCCGTGCCGAACCCTTAATCTCACCTAGTCCCACCTACCCGCACTCAGCCCATAACCCTCCACTCCTTTCCTGTCCATATACCTATCCAATTTTACCTTAAATGACACAACTGAACTGGCCTCTACTACTTCTACAGGAAGCTCATTCCACACAGCTATCACTCTTTGAGTAAAGAAATACCCCCTCGTGTTGCCCTTAAACTTCTGCCCCCTAACTCTCAAATCATGTCCTCTAGTTTGAATCTCCCCTACTCTCAATGGAAACAGCCTGTTTGCGTCAACTCTATCTATCCCTCTCAAAATTTTAAATACCTCGATCAAATCCCCCCTCAACCTTCTACACTCCAATGAATAGAGACCTAACTTGTTCAACCTTTCTCTGTAACTTAATTGCTGAAACCCAGGTAACATCCTAGTAAATTGTCTCTGCACTCTCTCTAATTTATTGATATCTTTCCTATAATTCGGTGACCAGAACTGCACACAATATTCCAAATTTGGCCTTACCAATGCCTTGTACAACTTTAGCATTACATCCCAACTTCTGTACTCAATGCTTTGATTTATAAAGGCCAGCGTTCCAAAAGCCCTCTTTACCACCCTATCTACATGAGACTCCACTTTCAGGGAACTATGCACAGTTATTCCTAGATCTCTCTGTTCCCCTGCATTCCTCAATGCCCTACCATTTACTCTGTATGTTCTATTTGGATTATTCCTGCCAAAATGTAGAACCTCACACTTCTCAGCATTAAACTCCATCTGCCAATGTTCAGCCCATTCTTCTAACTGGCATAAATCTCCCTGCAAGCTTTGAAAATCCACCTCATTATCCACAACACCCCCTACCTTAGTATCATCGGCATACTTACTAATCCAATTTACCACCCCATCATCCAGATCATTTATGTATATTACAAACAACATTGGGCCCAAAACAGATCCCTGAGGCAACCCGCTAGTCACCGGCCTCCATCCCGATAAACAATTATCCACCACTACTCTCTGGCATCTCCCATCTAGCCACTGTTGAATCCATTTTATTACTCCAGCATTAATACCTAACGACTGAACCTTCTTAACTAACCTTCCATGTGGAACTTTGTCAAAGGCTTTGCTGAAGTCCATATAGACTACATCCACTGCCTTACCCTCGTCAACATTCCTCGTAACTTCTTCAAAAAATTCAATAAGGTTTGTCAAACATGACCTTCCATGCACAAATCCATGCTGGCTACTTCTAATCAGATCCCGTCTATCCAGATAATTATAAATACTATCTCTAAGAATACTTTCCATTAATTTACCCACCACTGATGTCAAACTGACAGGTCTATAATTGCTAGGCTTCCTTCTAGAACCCTTTTTAAACAATGGAACCACATGAGCAATACGCCAATCCTCCGGCACAATCCCCGTTTCTAATGACATATTAAAGATCTCCGTCAGAGCTCCTGCTATTTCTACACAAACTTCCCTCAAGGTCCTGGGGAATATCCTGTCAGGATCCGGAGATTTATCCACTTTTAAATTTCTTAAAAGCACCAGTACCTCCACCTCTTTAATTGTCATAGGTTCCATAACTTCCTTACTTGTTTCCCACACCTTAGACAATTCAATATCCTTCTCCTTAGTGAATACCGAAGAGAAGAAATCATTCAAAATCTCTCCCATCTTCTTCGGTTCCACACATAGCTGACCATTCTGATTCTCTAAGGGGCCAATTTTATCCCTCACTATCCTCTTGTTTTTAATATAACTGTAGAAACCTTTCGGATTTACTTTCACCTTATTTGCCAAACCAACCTCGTATCTTCTTTTAGCTTTTCTAATCTCTTTCTTAAGATTCCTTTTACATTCTTTATATTCCTCGAGCAATTCCTTTACTCCATGCTGCCTATATCTATTGTAGACATCCCTCTTTTTCTGAACCAAATTTCTAATATCCCTTGAAAACCATGGTGCTCTCAAACCTTTAACCTTTCCTTTCACCCTAACAGGAATATAAAGATTCTGTACCCTCATAATTTCACCCTTAAATGACCTCCATTTCTCTATTACATCCTTCCCATAAAACAACTTGACCCAATCCACTCTCTCTGAATCCCTTCGCATCCCCTCAAAGTTAGCCTTTCTCCAGTCAAAAATCTCAACTCTAGGTCCAGTCCTGTCCTTCTCCATAATTATATTGAAGCTAATGCTATTGTGATCACTGGACCCGAAGTGCTCCCCAACACATACATCTGTCAGCTGACCTATCGCATTCCCTAACAGGAGATCCAACACTGCCCCATCTCTAGTCGGTACTTCTATGTATTGTTGCAAAAAACTATCCTGCACACATTTCACAAACTCTAAACCATCCAGCCCTTTTACAGAATGAGCTTCCCAGTCTACGTGTGGAAAATTAAAATCTCCCACAATCACCACCTTGTGTTTACTACAAATATCTGCTATCTCCTTACACATTTGCTCTTCCAGCTCACACGCCCCATTCAGTGGCCTATAATACACTCCTATCAGTGTTACTGCATCTTTCCCATTCTTCAATTCCACCCAAATAGCCTCCCTAGAGGAGCTCTCTAACCTATCCTTCCAAAGCACCGCCATAAGGTTTTCTCGGACAAGCAATGCAACACCTCCTCCTCTGGCCCCTCCTACTCTATCACACCTGAAGCAACTAAATCCAGGAATATTTAGTTGCCAATCACACCCTTCCTGCAACCATGTTTCACTAATAGCTACAACATCATAATTCCAGGTATCAATCCACGCTTTAAGCTCATCCACCTTTCTTACAATGCTCCTAGCATTAAAATAGATACATTTAAGATACTCTCCATCTTCTCCTCTCTTTCCATCCCTAACAATGCATTCAAATTTATTATCCTTTTCTTTCTTCTCCCCTACATCTTCGGGCTGAGCGCATCCCTTCTCCATCACCTGCCTTTCCTCCCTCACACACTGTCTATTTACTTGCTCCACTGGTGAACTAACCTCCTCTCCCATAGTCTCCTCAAATAGTCTCCTGCCCCCCCCCCATCTTACTAGTTTAAAGTCCGCCCTGTAGCCCTAGCAAACCTCCTCGCTAGGATATTGGTCCCCCCATGATTCAAGTGTAACCCGTCCTTCTTGAACAGGTCACTCCTGCCCCAGAAGAGGTCCCAATGATCCAGAAACTTGAATCCCTGCCCCCTGCTCCAATCCCACAGCCATGCATTCATCCTCCACCTAATTCCATTCCTACTCTCACTGTCGCGTGGCACAGGCAGTAATCCCGAGATTACTACCTTTGCAGTCCTTCTTCTTAACTGCCTTCCTAACTCCCTATACTCTCGTTTCAGGACCTCTTCCCCTTTCCTTCCTATGTCATTGGTACCTACATGTACCACGACCTCTGGCTCTTCACCCTCCCACTTCAGGATATCTTGGACGCGATCAGAAACGTCCCAAACCCTGGCACCAGGGAGGCAAATTACCATCCAGGACTCCCGGTCACCTCCACAGAAACGCTTGTCTGAGCCCCTGACTATTGAGTCCCCTATTACTATGGACCTCTTTCTTCTAACCCTACCATTCTGAGCTACAGGGCCGTCCTCTGTGCCGGAGGCTTGGCCACTGTCACTCCCACCAGGTAGGCTGTCCCCCCCAACAGTACTCAAACATGAGTACTTATTGTCAAGGGGTACAGCCACTGGGGTACTCTCTAGTACCTGCCTCTTCCCCTTCCTGACTGTAACCCACCTATCTGCCTCCCGTGGTCCCGGAGTGACCACCTGCCTGTAACTCCTCTCTATCACCTCCTCACTCTCCCTGACCAGGCGAAGGTCATCGAGCTGCAGCTCCAGTTCCCTAACTCGGTCCCTCAGGAGCTGCAGTTCGGCGCACCTGGCGCAGATGTGGACGTCCGGGAGGCTCGGAGACTCCAGGATCTCCCACATCCGACACCGAGAACAACAAGCTGCCCTCACACTCATACCTCCCAAATAACTGAAAATACAAGAACTAAAAGATAAGCCTACTGTGCCCTCTTCCGCCTAAGCCCTCTGAGCCCAAGCCCTACACTCTGCGCCCGGCTCACTCCGCTGCCCGCAAACGAAGCTGCCCGCTTCTTAAGGCGGCGTTCTTTATATATCTTCCCTCCTTCATGCATCATGAGCATTTTTGGAACCCTTATTTAAGAAAAGATGTTTTGGCATTGGAGAGGGTCCAGAGGAGGTTCATGCGAATGATCCCTGGAATGAAAGGGAATAGATGTGAAAAGGATAAATCCTATAGTGAGGGAATCTAGGACCTGGAGGCACAGCCTCAGAACAGAGGAACATCCATTTGGAACAGAGATGAGGAATCGTTTCTTTAGATAGAGGGAGGTAAATCTGTGGAATTCATTGTCACGGATGTCTATGTAGGCCAGATAATTGTGTATATTTAAGGTGGAGGTTGATAGGTTCTTGATTAATCACTGCATCAAAGTTTATGGGGAGAAGGCTGGAGAATGGAATTGAGAGAGACAATAAATCAGCCATGATGGAATGGCAAAGCAGATTCGATGGGCTGAATGGCCTATATCTGCTCCTATATCTTATGGTCTTATGGAGCTGTTGCCACTTGATTAGTTGATTAGAGATTTGCATTAACAAGAAGGTGTACAAGTACACCTGTTTAAGTGGTCACTGAGTGTAGCTTCTTACATTCCATCTCTAATGGGCATCATAGATATGCCTGGTGGCAACAGAAAGCTTGTCTGGTGGATGTTAACAGCGGAAGAATGTTGTTTCAACATTGTGTCTTAGGCTACAGACTACAGGCTCCTTAGTCATAGCATTTTCTGTTTGGATACAATCATTAAGATTGAGGGGGGATCTTATTGAAACGTATACAATTCTAAAGGGATTGGACAGGCTAGATGCAGGAAGATTGTTCCCAATGTTGGGGAAGTCCAGAATGAGGGGTCACAGCTTAAGGATAAAGGGGAAGCCTTTTAGGACTGAGATGAGGAGAAACTTCTTCACACAGAGAGTGGTGAATCTGTGGAATTCTCTGCCACAGGAAACAGTTGAGGCCGGTTCATTGGCTATATTTAAGAGGAAGTTAGATATGGCCCTTGTGGCTAAAGGGATCAGGGGGTATGGAGAGAAAGCAGGTACAGGGTTCTGAGTTGGATGATCAGCCATGATCATACTGAATGGCGGTGCAGGCTCAAAGGGCCGAATAGCCTACTCCTGCACCTATTTTCTATGTTTCTACGTTTCTATTAAGTTTAATTGGAGTATGCTTTACATTGTAGACCAAGTTTCTAATAAACTTTTGTTTCTGTAACGTGTTTAAAGTATTCCATGAACCTGCGCAGATGTTTAACAAATACAGTTGAAAATGATCAATATTGAGCTTAAGTATCATATCCAACTTTATGGATATGGTATGATGTTTACAAACTGTATCATGAACAAGTCACATGATTTAGGCATTCAGCATTTCCTGATCTGTAGCAATATTTTGACAATTCTTCCAGGAATGTGCTGATATCATTAATATGAGCAAGTGCAAATCTGACAGTTATCATCTTAAATGTATCTCTCATGTAATTGAGGGTAGGTACATCAGGGAGAGGGAGCTCATTAGTGGATTAATATTAACATTCGTTCCTGTTAGAGAATTGGAAAGTTAAAGGTATACGTGAGCAGTTTGAAAGAGTAAAAGATAGACAGTGAGTGAACGTTTCCACCTTTTCATAGACTTAGTTTCATTAATAGTGTCAGGTATGAAGATGGTTCATACTTCTGTAGTTCACTTTAAGTGACAGAAGAATTGATATAAAGCTTGAAATAATTAGGGTTTAATATTTCTTTATCTTTGAAAACACAAATTGTTATATCAAATAATACCAAGGTTTTCACTGAAAATTTTTCAAGTTCAATGGCAGTATTTTTTGAATTGTATAACAATTGTTAATTGTTTTTGCTTCTCTGTCAAGGTTGGACTGGTAACAATTGGAATTACCAGTCGGATGGATTGCACGGTGTCTTCGGGCAATACGAGGGGAGGTGGAGTCTGCCTACTGATCAACACTGCGTGGTGCTCGGACACAGTGGTGCTGACAGGCTCCTGCAGCCTGGACCTGGAACACCTGTTGGTGAATGGTCGCCCCTACTATCTGCCACGGGTATTTACCTCGGTCACACTGACAGTGGTCTACATTCCCCCCCAGGCGGACGTGGAGTGTGCTCTGAACACACTGTATGCCAACATCAGTGAACTTGAGACCAGGTAGCAGGAGTCTTTGCTCATTACAGCTGGGGACTTTAACCAGGCCAACCTCAGAAAAGCGTTGCCAAAGGTATACCAACATGTCTCCTGCTCCACTAGAGGCCCGAATATACTTGACCACTGCTACACAGCAGTCCAGGATGCCTACCATTCCGTCCCACGACCTCACTTTGGAAAATCAGCCCATCAGGACTTATTCCTTCTCCCGGCTTACAAACAGAAACTGAAGCAGGAGGTCACAGTGTCAAAAGTGGTGTCGCGTTGGACAGAGGAAACGGATGAAGTCCTCCATGACTGCTCTGAATCGGCGGACTGGTTAGTGTTCAAGGACTCGGCAGCTAACCTCAATGAGTATGCCTCAGCTGTCATGGACTTTATCTGGAAATGCACAGAGGACTGCGTGTCTCACAAGACGATCCGGGTATTCCCTAACCGGAAACCTTGGATGTATTATGAGGTCCAGTCCCTTTTGAAGGCTAGAGCTGTGGCTTTTACGTCTGGGGATTCCAGTTGCTACATGGAATCCAGGTGTGAACTCTGGAAAGCCATTAAGGGCGCCAAGAGGCAATATTGAGCCAAGTTGGAAGCTCAGGCTAACCAGAGGGATGCCAGTAGACTATGGCAGGGTCTAAATGAGATCACTGGGCGCAAAGAAAAGGCTGGGAATATCAGTAACTGCAACGCTTCTCTTTCTGACTAACTTTACATATTCTACGCAAGATTCGAACAGAAGAGGAGCGTCCTGCCCCCTCCGGATGAACTGGTGGCATCGAGATTCATTGTCACTGAGGAAGACGTTAGAAGGGCCTTCCTGAAGATAAATCCAAGGAAGGCGATGGGCCCAGATGGCATCCCGGGACAGGTTCTCTGGGCCTGTGCAAGCGAGCTAGCTGGAGTGTTTGCTGACATCTTCAACGGCTCCCTGCTTCAGTCTAAGATTCCCTCGTGTTTTAAGAAGTCAGCGATAATCCCAGTGCCGAAGAAGAGTAAGGTAGCATGCCTGAATGACTATTGATCCGTGGCTCTGCCATCAATTGCTATGAAGTACTTTGAGCGATTGGTTATGGCACACATCAACCATAGCCTACCGGAACAACAGGTCAACGGCAGATGCCATCTCTCTGGCACTATATTCCTCCTTAGAACACCTGGAGAATAAAGACGGATATGTAAGGCTCCTTTTCATTGACTACAGCTCTGCCTTTAATACCATCATTCCAAATAAATTGATTCCTAAGCTCTGGAACCTGGGTCTCAGCACTCAGATCTGCAGCTGTTTCTTCAACTTCCTCTCAGACAGGACCCAGGCTGTAAAAATAGGGGGCAAGCTCTCCTCTACAATCACTCTGAGCACTGGTGCCCCTCAAGGCTGTGTACACAGCCCCCTGCTGTACTCACTGTACACCCATGATTGTGTAGCCAAGTTTCCATCAAACTCAATATATAACTTTGCAGATGACACCACAATTGTAGGCCGTATCTTGGGTAATGATGAGTTTGACTACAGAGAGGAAATTAAGAATCTGGTGGCATGGTGCAAAGATAATAACCTATCCCTCAACGTCAGCAAGACGAAGGAATTAGTTGTTGACTTCAGAAGGAGTAGCGGACCGCACGACCCCATCTACATCAGTGGTGCACAGGTGGAACAGGTCAAAAGCTTTAAGTTCCTTGGGGTGAATATCACGAATGACCTGACTTGGTCTAACCAAGCAGAGTCCACTGTCAAGAAGGCCCACCAACGTCTTTACTTCCTGAGAAAGCTGAAGAAATTTGGCCTGTCCCCTAAAAGCCTCACTAATTTTTATAGATGCACTGTAGAAAGCATTCTTCTCGGGTGCGTCACAACCTGGTATGGAAGTTGTCCTGTCCAAGACTGGAAGAAGCTGCAGAAGATCGTGAACTCAGCTCAGCACATTGCACAAACCAATCTTCCGTCCTTGGACTCACTTTACACCGCACGCTGTCGGAGCAGTGCTGCCAGGATAATCAAGGACACGACCCACCCAGCCAACACGCTTTTTGTTCCTCTTCCCTCCAGGAGAAGATTCAGGAGCTTGAAGACTCGTTCGGCCAGATTTGGGAAAAGCTTCTTTCCAACTGTGATAAGACTGCTGAACGGATCCTATATAACTATCTAACCATATAACAATTACAGCATGGAAACAGGCCATCTTGGCCCTTCTAGTCTGTGTCGAACTCATACTCTCACCTAGTACCACCGACCTGCACTCAGCCAATAACCCTCCATTCCTTTCCTGTCCATATACCTAACCAATTTCTTTTTAAATGACAATATCGAACCTGCCTCTACCACTTCTACTGGAAGCTTGTTCCACACAGGTACCACTCCCTGAGTAAAGAAGTTCCCCCTCGTGTTACCCCTAAAATTTTGACCCTTAACTCTCAACTCATGTCCTTTTGTTTGAATCTCCCCTACTCTCAATGGAAAAAGCCTATCCACGTCAACTCTATCTACCCCCCTCATAATCTTAAATACCTCTATCAAGTCCCCCCTCAACCTTCTACACTCCAAAGAATAAAGAACTAACTTGTTCAACCTTTCTCTGTAACTTAGGTGCTGAAACCCAGGTAACATTCTAGTAACTCTCCTCTGTACTCTCACTATTTTGTTAACATCTTTCCTACAATTCAGTGACCAGAACTGTACACAATACTCCAAATTCGGCTCTACCAATGCCTTGTACAATGTTAACATTACATCCCAACTCCTATACCCAATGCTCTGATTTATAAAGGCCAGCATACCAAAAGCTTTCTTCACCACCCTATCCACATGAAATTCCACCTTCAGGGAAATATGCACCATTATTCCTAGATCACTCTGTTCTACTGCATTCCTCAATGCCCTACCATTTACCATGTGTGTCCTATTTTGATTAGTCCTACCAAAATGTAGCACCTCACACTTATCAGCATTAACCTCTCAGCCCACACTTCTAACTGGCCTAAATCTCTCTGCAAGCTTTGAAAACCTACTTCATTATCCACAACGCCACCTATCTTAGTATCATCTGCATACTTACTAATCCAATTTACCACCCCATCATCCATATCATCAATGTATATGACAAACAACATTGGACCCAGTACAGATCCCTGAGGCACACCACTAGTCACCGGCCTCTAACCTGACAAACAGTTATCCACCACTACTCTCTGGCATCTCCCATCCAGCCACTGTTGAATGCATTTTACTACTTCAATATTAATACCTAACAATTGAACCTTCCTAACTAACCTTCCGTGTGGAACCTTTTCAAAGGCCTTACTGAAGTCCATATAGACAACATCCACTGATTTACCCTCGTCAACTTTCCTAGTAACCTCTTCAAAAAATTCGATAAGATTTGTCAAACATGACCTTCCACGCACAAATGCATGTTGGCTGTTCCTAATCAGACCCTGTCTATCCAGATAATTATATATAACATCTCTAAGAATACTTTCCATTAATTTGCCCACCACTGACGTCAAACTTACAGGCTGATAATTGCTAGGTTTACTCTTAGACCCTTTTTAAACAATGGAACCACATGAGTAATACACCAATCCTCTGGCACCATCCCCGTTTCTAATGACATTTGAAATATTTCTGTCAGAGCCCCTGCTATTTCTACACTAACTTCCCTCAAGATCCTAGGGAAAATCTTGTCAGGACCTGGAGACTTATCCGCTTTTAAATTCTTTAAAACCCGCCAATGCTTCCTCTTCTTTAATCATCATATTTTCCATATCTACCCTACTTGTTTCTCTTAACTTACACAATTCAATATCCTTCTCCTTAGTGAATACTGAAGAAAAGAAATTGTTCAAAATCTCTTCCATCTCTTTTGGCTCCACACATAGCTGTTATTGGAGTATAAAAGTTGCAACTTGCTATTTGCTAGAGAATGAAATCCTAAGAATGTAGAAGACAATGTTGTGTTAATAAGAGGAAGCTAAGAGATGTAGATTAGAAAATCTGAGTTTGCTATTTGCTATGCATGTACCCAATTTAGTAGGAGAATGAAACCCTAAGAATGTAGAAGACAATGTTGTGTTAATAAGAGGTAGCTAAGAGATGTAGATTAGAACATGATTAAGTCAATGGGTAGAAACAATAGTGGCGGATGTACGTGTGGTACGCAACTATAGACCGATTGCATATGCTAATGCAACTAAACCAGGAGATTGCTATAAAACATGCTGTGTCTACGGATCGGTGGGCAATCAGCGACTAGCTCAATGACTGTCTCAGCTTTGATTTGCAAATTAAAGTTTAACCCTTCTTGAAGAATCTTCTGCGCCTCCTAATCATTTGTGGGGCACGAGAAACCACAACACTGTCCACTCTGATTCTCTAAGGAACCAATTTTATCCCTCACTATCCTTTTGCTATTAATATAACTGTAGAAACTCTTTGGATTTATTTTCACCTTACTTGCCAAAGCAACCTCATATCTTCTTTCAGCTTTTCTAATTTCTTTCTAAGATTCTTTTTACATTCTTTATATTCCTCGAGCACTTCATTTACTCCTTGCTGCCTATATTTATTGTAGATCTTTCTCTTTTTCCGGATTAAGTTTCCAATATCCCTTGAAAACCATGGCTCTCTCAAACTTATAACCTTTCCTTTCAACCTAACAGGAACATAAAGATTCTGTACCCTCAAAATTTCACCTTTTAATTGACCTCCATTTCTCTATTACATCCTTCCCATAAAACAAATTGTCCCAATCCACTCCTTCTAAATCCTTTCACATCTCCTCAAAGTTAGTCTTTCTCCAATCAAAAATCTCAACCCTGGGTCCAGACCTATCTTTCTCCATAATTATATTGAAACAAATGGCATTGTGATCACTGGACCTGAAGTGCTCCCCAACAGATACCTCTGTCATCTGACCTATCTCATTCCCTAACAGGAGATCCAACACTGCCCCAACAGATACCTCTGTCATCTGACCTATCTCATTCCCTAACAGGAGATCCAACACTGCCCCAACAGATACCTCTGTCATCTGACCTATCTCATTCCCTAACAGGAGATCCAACACTGCCCCTTCTCTAGTTGATACCTCTATGTATTGCTGCATAAAACTAACCTGCACACATTTTACAAACTACAAACCATCCAGCCCTGACCTGGATCTGGGCTGTACCTTCCAAATATCTGGACCTGTCTCTCAGTTTTTTTGCACTGCCTTAATTTCATAGAAACATAGAAAATAGGTAGGACATTTGGCCCTTCGAGCCTGCACCGCCATTCAGTATGATCATGGCTGATCAACCAACTCAGAACCCTGTACCTGCTTTCTCTCCATACCCACTGATCCCTTTAGCCACAAGGGCCATATCTAACTTCCTCTTAAATATAGCCAATGAACCAGCCTCAACTGTTTCCTGTGGCAGAGAATTCCACAGATTCACTACTCTCTGTGTGAAGAAGTTTTTCCTCATCTCGGTCCTAAAAGGCTGTGACCCCTCGTTCTGGAGTTCCCCAACATTGGAAACAATCTTCCTGCATCTAGCCTGTCCAATCCCTTTAGAATTTTATACGTGTCAATAAGATCCCCCCTCAATCTTCTAAATTCCAGTGAGTATAAGCCTAGTCGATCCAGTCTTTCTTCATATGAAAGTCCTGCCATCCCAGGAATCAATCTGGTGAACCTTCTTTGTACTCCTTCTATGGCAAGAATGTCTTTCCTCAGATTAGGCAACCAAAACTGCACACAATACTCTAGGTGCAGTCTCACCAAGGCCTTGTACAATTGCAGTAGAACCTCCCTGCTCCTGTACTCAAATCCTTTTGCTATGAATGCCAACATACCATTTGCCTTTTTCACCGCCTGCTGTACCTGCATGCCCACCTTTAATGACTGGTGTACAATGACACCCAGGTCTCGTTGCACCTCCTTTTTCTATTTTCTATTTATGATTTATACTTTAAATTTTTATTATATTTACTATTGATTTGAACTCCAGGGTGTGCAAAGTGCAGAATCAAATATCGCTGTGCTTTAGTATCAATTGTTTGGCGAAATAAGGTAATAAGGTAAAGTAAATAAAGTTCAGATTTTCCGTTTCCAGACTGTACTTTATTCATGAAGAAACCAAATGGGTGACCTCATGTGGTTGTAGTGTATCCTTAATACAAGTCTCCTCAACGTTATTTAAACAGGGTAAAAGTTGACGGAACTTGAAGCAGCAATTATGTTTATCACAAATTGAGTTACTTCAATCTTTTTGTAAATGTTGAAAAGGCATTATGTTTAAACAAAAAGCTTGAATTGCTTTAATTAAACTCCTTATCTACATTGCAAAGAGACCTCTAAATTCAAAAGTACTTCCTGTTCAAATTACTTTCAGTTATCTCGGATCAGGCTACACATATTTAATGAACTAAATTAAGAAGTAAATTTGGTACTAAACCTACTTTCAGCAGTATTACTAAAATGTCATTAGGTAACCATTCAAATATAGCTGGACTTTTTTAAAGATAGGTGCTTACAAGAAGATCACATTTTTAAATTGCTGCCTGACTGCACTGTGGCATGACAGATGTAACATTTTTTGGTATCGGATCATCTGGCTGTCCTCCTACCTGCGTACAGGCAGAGGCTGAAGAGTAAGACTCCATTGTTGAGGACAACGAAGAGGTGGTTGTGGGAGGTAGAGGAGCGGCTGTGTGATTGCTTTGAATTGGTGGATGGGGCCATGTTGAAGGACTCATTTGAGGATCTCAACCGATGAGCCACGGTCATCACAGACTTTACAGGACAGTCGTAAATGAGCATAATCCCACAGAATCATTCATAGTCTTCCCCAACCAGAAGCCCTGGATGAACCATGAGATTCACAATCTGCTGAGAGCCAGATCAGTCAGCCACCTCACATAGAAGTAGCAATTCTGGATCAAACTTGAATCACTGAAGGATGCTTGACAGCTGTGGTGGGGCTTAAATGCTAACACCTCTTACAAAGTGATACCAAGCAACATAGGTGACAACAAAGTTTCCCTCTAAGATGAGCTCAATGCCTTCTATGATTGCTTTTCCTGTCAAATCATGGAGGCATCTTCACTAACTCCCACAGCCCCTGATGTACTTCAGATTTTAGTCTCTGAAACTACATGAGAACATTCTTCAGGAGGGTGAATCCACAGAAAGCGTCAAGCCCATACGGGGTACCTAATCAAGTACTAAAGACGTGTGCTGATCAATTGGCTGGAGTGTTCTCTGATATCTTTAAGCTCCCACTTTAGCAGAATTAGGTATCCACCTGCTCCAAGAAGGCTTCAGTTATACCAGCGTCTAAGAAGAATGAGGTAACCTGCCTCAGTGACTATCACCCAGTGGCACTTACATCCAATGTGATGTAGTGCTTTGAGAGGATGCTGATGAAATATATCAACTCCTGCCTGAGAAGTGACTTGGATCCACTTCAATTTGCCTATTGTCACACCAGGTCTATAGCAAATGCCATCTCACTGGCTCTTCAGTCAGCCCTGGAGCATGTGGACAGTGAAGATTCATACATCAGGGTGCTCTTCAATGACTATAGCTTGACATTCAATGTAATCAACTCTCAAAACTAATGAAAAAGCTTCAAGACATAGGCCTTAATGCCTCCTGTGCTGCTGGATCCTCAACTTCCTCACTTGTAAACCTCAGTCAGTTTGGATTGGCAACGACATCTCCTCCACAATCACTATCAGCACAGGTGCATGACGACACTATGTGTTTAGCCCCCTACTCTACTCACTTTATACTTATGACCGCAGGGCAACAATGCCATATTCAAGTTTGCTGATGACACCATTATTGTTGGTCGAAACAAACATCGTGACAAATTAGCGTGTAAGAGGGAGATTGAAAATCTAGCTGGGTGGTGCCACAACAACAACCTCCCACTGCTCACTGAATAGCAGCAAGACCAAGGAGCTGATTATGGATGGCAGGAGGGAGATGAGCCTGTCGTCATCATGGAATCAGAGGTGGAGAGGGTCAGAAACTTTATATTCCTCTGTGTTATCATTTCGGAGGATCCATCCTGGGCCCAGCATGTAAGTGCCATTGCAAAGAAAGCACGGCAGCAACTCTACTTTCTTAGAAGTTTGTGAAGACTCATATTATCTAAGATTTTGACAAACTTCTATGCCTTGGAGAGTATATTGACTGGTTGCATCACAGCCTGGTTTAGAAACACCAAAACCCTTGAACCGAACGGCCTACAAAATGTAATGGATGCAGTACAATTGTAAAGGTACAGGATATAGGTAAAGTCATCCACACCACTGAGCACATCCACATGGAGCACTGTTGCAGGAAAGCAGCATCCATCATCAGGGAGCCCACCATCTAAGCCATGCTCCCTTTTCACTGTTGCCATCAGGAAGAGGGTTCAGGAGCCTCAAGACCCACACCACCAGGTTCAGGAGCCATCAAGTTCTTAAAGCAGAGGAAATAACTTCACTCTCCCCATCACTGAACTGTTCCCACAACCTATGGACTCACTTTTAAGGATGCATCATCTCAAGTCTCGATATTTATGGCTTACTTTTCTTTTCTCTCTGTACTTGTACAGTTTGCTCTCTCCTGTGCATTGGGGTTTGTCTGTGCTGTTGGGTGTTATCTTTTATTGTTTCTGTTGTGATTCTTTGTATTTACTCTGAATGCCTGCAAGAAAATAAATCCCATGGTTGTATACGATAACGTATATGTACTTTGATAATAACTTTGCTTTGAATTGACTTTTGAATTGTATACAAATAAGTTCAAAGAGAAACATAAGAGAAGAATTGCTTCACAAAACTTGCTCAGAATGCACCTGGATTCCTAGAAGCCTTCAAATGGAAACTTTTCATCCCATTTCTTTTTACATCCAGCACAAAAAAACACTACAATACTCTCTATCTTGTGGAACATTCTTGTTCAATGCTCAGACATTCATGAATTCTCTTTTAAAAAAAGAATGTAAATATATCTGTTCAGACAAGTCCAACTACTCGCAATCTCATGGACCATAGACTTCTCATGACAGGATATAGAGCCCAGGTTGGATTTGAACTCACAACCATCTGCATTGAAGTCCAGTGCTAATACCACTACACCACCACCACCAGCTGTACTGACAACTTCCTGTATGAAGCAGCTGAAAATGTTTGCATGTCAGAATGGAATAAAGTGAACAAATATTTTTAATAAATCTGTTGAACCATTAAGAGATAACTATAAATCCAATACATTAAATTCCACCTCATAAATGAATATTACATGAAGCCTATCTAACTAATGATTCCTATTCAGCAAAACCTAAGCTTCCTCTATATTTGTGTGCTTGGACAACATCATTGGAGTACTGCGCAGACACACCAGGAGCGTTCCCATGCAGGTTCAACCATGAGCTTGAAAAAGCAGCAAGTTTTTTGATGGGAGTCACTGATTAGAGTGCTGCACAGATGCAAAGGGAACGTTCCCACACAGGTCTGACAAAGAGCTTTTAAAAACCCAGTCTCTATAAAAGAGAGGCGCTGCCTAGCGAAGTGGTTATCATGGGAGCGGTCATCGCTGGAGTAGTCTGAGTCAGAGTAGTAAGGCTTTGGCTCAACAGGGTTTCGGCGAGAACAGGCAGAGGCAAGGTAAATTGGTAAGTTAATTCCTTATTTCTTTTTTCTTATTTAACTCTTGAGAGAATATGTCTACAGAGCCAGTGTTCTGTTCTGGGTATTAGATGTGGGATTTCCAGGAGTCTTCCGGCCTCTCCGATGACCACATCTGTGCCAGGTGCATAGAGACGTAGCTCCTTAGAGACTGTGTTAGGGGACTGGACCTGCAGCTCAATGAAATTGAAGCAGTGATAGACAGAAGCTGCAGGGAGGAGGTCACCCAACCTACAGGGGACAGATAAATGGGTGACAGTCAGGGAGGGAAGGGAGAATGTCAGAGAGTGGAGAGCACGCCAGTGGCTGTCCCCCTCAACAATAAGTACTCTATTTTGAGTGCTGTTGGTGGGATGACCTACCTGGGGAAAGCAACAGTGGCCGTGCTTTTGGTGCTGAATCTGGCCTTGTGGCTCAGAAGGGTAGAGTACTGAAGAAGATGGCAGCAGTAATAGTGGACTCTATAG
This sequence comes from Hypanus sabinus, assembly GCF_030144855.1. Taxonomy (NCBI): domain Eukaryota; kingdom Metazoa; phylum Chordata; class Chondrichthyes; order Myliobatiformes; family Dasyatidae; genus Hypanus; species Hypanus sabinus. The sequence continues at coordinate 45,518,071 of NC_082727.1, forward strand.
GCAGGGGAAATGATAGGCAGTTCTGTGAAGAGGAAGCACGGATAGTAGTTTACCTCCCAGGTGCCAGGGTCCGAGATGTTTCTGGATGCATCCACAATATCCTGAAAAAGAAGGGTGAGCAGCCAGAAGTTGTGGTACATATTACTACCAAGACATAGGAAGAGAAAGAGAGGAAGTCCTGAAAAAAGAGTACAGGGAGTTAGGAAGGAAGCTGAGAAGCAAGACCTCAAAAGCAATAATCTCAGGATTGCTGCCTGTGTCACACGACACTGAGGATAGGAATAGAATAAGGTGGCAGATAAAGGCATGGCTGAAGAATTGGAGCATGGGGCAGGGATTCAGATTTCTGGATAATTGGGACCTCTACAAAAGGGACAGGTTGCACTTGAATCCAAGGGGGACCAATATTCTTTTTTTTTCCTTTTTCAATCTTTTTATTATTATTATTAATATCAACAAAATAAAATTGTTACATAGATAATGGGATTACAAACATACACATTTCAACTGAACATGAAAGAATACATATGCAATGATTACAGTATAAATGAGTATTCCCAAATCATGGACAATACAATATATAAATAAACAAGGCAAACCTAGGTATATCATAATATATAATTTTAAAAAAACAGAAAAAAGGAAAAGAAAAAAAATATGCAAAAAATACTAATCTAATAATCTAGTAACTAATAAGGGAAAAAAAAACAAAAAAGGAAAAAAGAGAAAAAGAAAAACTGGAAAAAGAAAAAAAAGGGCTGTTTATAATATCTTACAAAAATACAAAATCATCAGTATCGTTAACTCCGATCCTCTCAACATATATAAAATCAAAACTGGAAAATCAAATAGGCTTGGAACAGGGTCATATTACATCATATGAAAATATTGAATAAATGGTCTCCATATCTTTTCAAATTTAATAGAAGTATCAAATACACCACCACTTCTAATTTTTTCTAAATTTAAACATAACATAGTTTGAGAAAACCAATGAAATACAGTAGGAGGATTAGTTTCCTTCCAATTCAACAAAATAGATCTTCTAGCCATTAGTGTAAGAAGCGCAATCATTCGACAGGTGGAAGAAGATAAATGAAGTGAATCCATCATTGGTAAACCAAAAATTGCGGTAATAGGATGGGGTTGTAAATCAATGTTCAATACCACAGAGATATCAAAAATATCTTTCCAATATTTTTTCAAAAGCGGACATAACCAGAACATATGAGTTAAAGACGCTATCTCAGAAAGACATCTGTCACAAATAGGATTTATATAGGAATAAAAATGAGCCAATTTACCCTTGGACATATGGGCCCTATGTACGACCTTAAACTGTATTAATGAATGTTTGGCACATATAGATGATGTATTAACTAATTGAAGAATTCTATCCCAATTCTCAGTAGGAATAATAAGGTTAAGCTCTCTTTCCCAATCATTTTTTGTCTTATAAAGGGGCTCTGAACGTATCTTCATAATTATATTATAAAGTTTTGATATAAGCCCTTTCTGAAAGGGGTTTAATTCAAACAAATTCTCCAAAATACCTGAAGACACAAAATTTGGAAAAGTAGGAAGTACAGTATTTAAAAAATTCCTAATCTGTAAATATCTAAAAAAATGAAATCTAGGCAAATTATATTTATTAGATAATTGCTCAAAAGACATAAAACAATTATCCAAAAATAAATCAGAAAATCGTAGTAATCCCTTAGTCTTCCAAGCTGAATAAGCTTGGTCTATAATTGAAGGGTGGAAAAAACAATTGGATACAATAGGAATATTTAAAACAACCTGAGTCAACCCAAAAAATTTCCGAAATTGAAACCATATACGTAAAGTATGTTTAACTATTGGGTTGTCAATTCGTTTCGGCAATTTAGAAAGAGCAAAAGGGAGAGAGGTCCCCAAAATAAAACCCAGTGCAAAACCTGGTACTGATTTAATTTCCAGGCTCACCCAATGAGGGCTAAAAGATCCATCCCAATCTTTCAACCAACATATCAAATATTTAATATTAACTGCCCAATAATAAAATCTAAAATTAGGCAATGCTAATCCACCTTCCTTCTTTGCCTTCTGTAAGTATATTTTACCTAACCTGGGATTTTTATTCTGCCATATATATGAGGAAATTTTTGAATCAACATTAGTAAAAAAAGATTTCGGAATAAAAATTGGTACCGCTTGAAAAATATATAAGAACTTAGGTAAAATAACCATCTTAATAGCATTAATCCTACCTATCAGAGAAAAAGATAATGGTGACCACTTAGTAAACAAGCATTTAATCTGATCAATTAAGGGTACAAAATTAACCTTAAATAAGTCTTTATGGTTTTTTGTGATTTTAATCCCTAAGTAAATAAAAGAGTCATTAACTAATTTAAAAGGTAAGTTTCCATAAATTGGGACCTGTCTATTTAAAGGAAACAATTCACTCTTATTAAGATTTAATTTATACCCAGAAAAATCACTAAATTGAGCCAACAACGATAAAACTACAGGAATGGATTTCTCAGGATTAGAAATAAATAGTAATAAATCATCTGCATACAAAGATAACTTATGAGTATCTGTCCCACGATTAATACCAAGAATATCCTGTGATTCTCTGATAGCAATTGCCAAGAGTTCTAAAGCAATATCAAATAATAGCGGGCTAAGAGGACAGCCTTGTCTAGTGCCCAAAATAGATGAAAAACGGGAGATCTTTGATTATTAGTAAACACCGAGGCTACTGGAGTATGATAAATCAGTTTAATCCAGGAAGTAAATGTCAGACTAAAATTAAACTTCTCCAACACATTAAATAAGTATGGCCACTCTGTCAAATGCTTTCTCCGCATCTAATGAAATAATACATTCTGAAATATTATGTGAAGGAGTATACACAATATTCAATAACCTCCTAACATTAAAAAAAGAATAATGATTTTTAATAAAACCAGTTTGATCTTCCGAGATAATTTGGGGTAATACCTTCTCCAACCTGGATGCAAGTAACTTGGAAAAAATCTTGGAATCTACATTCAATAAGGATATTGGTCTATAGGATGCACAATCAGTAGGGTCTTTATCTTTCTTCAATATTAAAGAGATGGAAGCTCTATAAAAAGATTGTGGCAAATTGCCCAATCTAATTGCTTCTTCAAAAACCTTATATAACCAAGGAGAGACATTTTAGCGGAAAAACATTTTAAAAATTCTGCTGTATACCCATCCAGACCAGGTGCTTTCCCTGAATTCATGGAGGAAATAACCCCTTTGATTTCTGCATCAGTCATAGGAGTTTCCAATATTGAAAGATCATCTGGGGATAATTTTGGGAAATTCAGGGACCAATATTCTTACAGGCAGATTTACTAAAGCTGTTGAAAGTGGTTTAAACTAATATGGCAGGGCGATGGGAACCAGAATGATAGAGCTGAGGATGAGCCAGCAGGTTTACAAGTAGGTGATGGGTGTATGGAAAGAGAAGCCAATGAATGGGTGCAAATTCGGACAGAGTTATACCACAGAAACAAAATTCAAAAGGGCAAAAAATTCAGGACTGAAGGTGTTGTATTTAAATGCTCGTAGCTTTTGGAATACGGTGGATGAACTCATGGTGCAATTAGAGATTGGTCAGTATGACAGATGTCACTCATCAAAACAGATATATTGCAAATGTCACTCAACTCTTTAAGAAGGGAAGAAGGCAAAAGAAAGGAAATTATTGACCAGTTAGCCTAATATCAGTGGCTGGGAAAGTGTAGGAGTCTTGAGGTACTTGAAGGCTAATGCTAAAATAAGTCAAGTCAAGCATGGTTTCTGTCAAGGGAAATCTTGCCTGACAAATCTGATGGAGTTCTTCAAGGAAGTAACAAGCAGGGTGGACAAAAGAAAGGCAGAGGATGTCATTTACTTGGATTTTCAGAAGGCGTTTGATAAGGTACCACACATGGCACGGATAGTGGAATGGCTGACAGGCGGGAGGCAGTGGGTGGCAATAAAAGTGGCCTTTTCAGGTTGACTGTTGGTGACTAGTAGTGTTCTGCAAGTGTCAGTATTGGGACCCTGCTTTTCACAGTCTGTCGGTGATCTAGATAATGGAATTGATGGCTTTGTGGCAAAGTTTGAGGATGACACGAGGAAAGTGGAGGGGTAGGTAGTGATAAAGAAGCAATGTGATTTGCAGCAGGACTTTGCCAAATTTGAAGAATGGGCAAAAAAGTGGCAGATGGAATACAGTGTTGGGAAATGTATGATATGCATTTTGGTAAACGGACTAATAGTGTGGACTGTTATCTAACATCAGAGGTAGAGAGGGACTTGGGAGTCATTGTGCAAGGCTCCCTGAAAATTAATTTACAGGTTGAGTCTATGATAAAGAAGGCAAATGTAATGTTGGCATTTATTTAAAGGGGAATAGAATATAAGAGCTAGGAGATAATGCTGAGCCTTTATAAGACACTAGTCAGCTTGCGTTTGGAATATTGTCAACAGTTTTGGGCCCTATATTTCAGAAAGGATATGTTGTCATTGGAGAGAGCCCAGAGGAGGTTAATGAGGATGATTCCTGGAATGAAGGGGTTAATATATGAGCAGCATTTGGCAGTTTTGGGCCTGAACTCACTGGAATTTAGAAGGATGTGGGGGGATCTCATTGAAACCTACCGAATGTTGAAAGGACTAGATAGGGTAGATGTGGAGAGGATCTTTCCTATCGTGGGGGTATCCAGAACTAGAGGGCACAGCCTCAAAACTGAGGGGTGATCCTTTAGAACAGAAGTAAGAAAGATTTCCTTTAGCCAAAGACTGGTAAATCTGTGGAGTGTTCTGCCACAAACTGCAGTGGAGGCCAAGTCCGTGGGCAGATGTCAGTGCATCAAAGGATATGGTGAGAAGGCTGGTTGAGAAGAAGCTTAAGTGAGATCTGGGATTAGCCATGGTGGATTGGCAGAGCAGACTCAATGGACCAAATGGCTATTGATGCTCCATACGTCTTATATATCTAATGAGCTATAGTCTTACGGTCTTATAACCTCAGTGTGTGTTCTTCATGGTACTTCATTCTGTTGACATAATGTCAAAATAATACACATTTTACAATCAAAAATCTGAGTATTTGTGATGTTTATTTACATTAATATTGAAGGTCAAGCAGAAAGCAAAGCAAGTTGTGAAAGGATTCAAATACCTATAGAAAAATTTTGTCACTTTCATTTCCTGACCAGATGGAGGAAAGTGATTAATTGTTTTGACAGAGCAGTCTGAAACATCCTCATCAATCAATGGGTTTATATTTCATGTTTTCAGCTACAATGAGGGCTTTCAGCTAAAAGTTATAAACTTAAAGAAAAGAAAATTCCATCTTTTCACATCTGCTTTTCAAATTGTATGTTGTTATTGAATCAACAACCTTTCAAACTCCAAGCACTGTGCAAGGGAACCAGTACCTTTCAACAGTGTCTGTAAGTTGTCATTAAGGCTTTGACAAATTGCTTTGGTTTCATTGAATCTAACATTACTGCAGGAAGACAACTGGATTCATTGTGTTTGAGTTGACTTTTGGAAAGAGCTATGCAATTAGTATCACTTCTCTGCTCTTTACCCTCTTCTCATTACTAGTTTATATCCAAATCCCTTTGGAAACGTGTATTAAACCTATTTCCATGTCTTTCAGCTATTGTAATGTAGATCATAACAACAGTGCTTGAAAAATGCCTCCTTATCAATCCTCTTCTTTGACCACTATCTTAAATCTGTTTCATTTGATTGCCAGTTATTCTGCCGATAGAAAGTTACCACTTACTGCATTTCTCTAATTGAACCATAATTTAAAACACTCTATTAAACCCCCCCCCCCGCCTTAAACTTCATGATAAACTTTAGGTGGTGCTCTGATGTGGTGCTTCTTTTGGAACTCGTGGTCCCCAACTTTGAACACTAACATTCTACTTACCTAGGGAGTTCTCCTCCACAATCCTGTTTACATACAACCAGCTGATTATAATCAAGCACTTGAGATACTGCATGATGCCATCTCCAAACAAGAAACAGTTCAACATGATGCATTTCAAATCATAGTCAGGGATTTCAACCAGGCTTGTTTGAAGAAAACACTGCACATGTGCTATCAGTATATATCATATGGCACCAGAGGTCCCAACACGCTAGACCAGGGGTGGGCAAACTTTTTGACTTGAGGGCCGCAAAGGGTTCTAAAATTTGACAGGGGGGCCGGACCAGGAGCAGATGGACAGAGTGTTTTGGTAATACACCTCATAAGAGAAAATAAAATATCATGGGATATGTAGAAAACATGTGCTTTAATTTCAATTGAAAATGAACAAATGCATTACAACAAAATATCTGTCTTTGAAGTCCCATGGTATTTAGCTATTTATTGAAATGTCTTTTAAAACACTGAAAATTAAATGAATAAAATACAGCTTTTTTTAATAGTAACAGTTATTATTTTAAAGCACTGAAAATTCTGTTATCCTTCAAGATATTATCATCATCACTCTCCTCCTGACTGTCTTTATTTCAAAAACGGTAGGAGATGCAGGTCTACTTGTCCTTCTCCTTCTTATTCAATTGTCCCCTGTGCCAAAACTCTACAACGACCTGCACAATGACAGAACAGTGAGAGCGCACCAATATGTGGAGCTCTGTGCTCGCAAATCCCCGCAGGCTATCTCCCTTAGCCGGAACGCTGGCTAATTGTGAGCCGGTTCGGATGTGCCAGGAAATGGGTCGCCACAAGGTCACAAAGTAAAGCGCAAATGTGGAGTAATACGCTGCACCTCAACAAAGGTCAATGTATATAGAGTGCGTCATCTATTGGGAAGACGTCAGAATTGCGGGGAAAAAACGTTAACAAGGTTTATTAATATAATTTCATCAAATTCTGTGGGCCGGATTAAAAAAACTTAACGGGCTGCATATGGCCCGTGGGCCGTAGTTTGCCCATGCCTGCACTAGACTATCATTATACTAAGATAAGGGGGGTGGAGTTTCAAGATGGCGACGTAAGCATCTGCCTTTTAGGCGCTCTTTATTTTTTCAACTATAATCACCCTTTAATTAGATCTTTTCGAACTTAATCATATGAGTTGCTACCTTTGATTGACCCTTTTTTCCTAAAATAATATTTGATCTAACCTTGTCAAACCTAAAATGGCTACAAGTAAGAAATCGGCTAAGGATCCTGTATCCATCGATGCAATTTCTGCTCTTTTGGACACTAAACTGGATGCTAAACTGGATACTAAACTGGCGGCTCTGGAAGGCAGACTAGAAGGTAAATTGGACAGTAAACTGTTAAATTTGGAAAGGAGGATTACTTCGAAAATATCCGATCTTGAAGGAGTTGTTAAATCGCTTGAAACTAAGTTTCAGTCGCAGGCGTTAGTGGTTCAGCAGCATGAAAATAAGATCACGACTCTTGAACAATCAATTTGTGAAAAAGCACGTACAATTGAAGTGTTAGAGAAGAAGATAGAGTCGACTGCTAAAACTTTAGATCAGTATAAGTTTAAAATTACTGATCTTGAAAATCGTTCTCGCAGACAGAATTTGCGCATCATCGGAATTCCCGAAAAAGTTGAGTCCGGTGATTTAACTGAATTTTTCTCTAAATTACTGTGGGAAATTTTCGGTGGTGAAGGTTTGAAAAATGAACCTGTTATCGACCGTGCTCATAGAGTTGCGAGGTTTTCGTCTGTGCCTGATAAACCACGAGCGGTGATTGTTCGCCTTCATTATCCTCGTGAGAAAGAGCTTCTAATTCGGTTAGCTCGTAAAAAAGGTATGATCTCCTACAAAAATTACTCATTTCGAATTGTTGAGGACTATTCCTATGAAGTAATGAAAGCCAGGATCGCTTTTAAACCAGTGATGGCAGAGATTCATTCGATTGGATTTAAACAAGCTTTAATGTATCCAGCGAAGCTTAGAATTGTGCTGCCCGACAACAGTCTACACTTTTTTAACACTCCTGAAGAAGCGAAGAAATTTGTTGAAGAATATCGATCCTCTAGTGCAACTTGAACTATGAGTTACATTGAAGATTTTTTTTTGGAGAGAGGATGCCATTTCATTTTAAGTTTTAACCCTGGAAGTTGGGTTATAACTTTTTATTTTGGGCTATAGGTCTGGGGTTTTTTTTTACTACTATTATTATTGCTTATAGATGCTGTTTTAATTTTTATAATATCCTTTTTTATACACGTTTGTATTTTGTAATCAAGAATTATTTTTTCAAAATGTCGTTTCTTCTTCCCATAAGTCTTTACTTTTTATAAGCGTTTATTTGCTTGCCTGTATTTAGAAATGGAACAAAGGTTTTGAATTCTTTTTTTTTAGTCTTTTTTTTATATATGTTATAGTGTCTATTAAATCTTTTTTTTTTAAAAAAATTCTATTTTGATAACTTTTTTGATTGCTGAATTTATATTCATATTTTGTAATATGGCTTTCTCAAAATGTCATTTCTTCTTCCCATAAGTCTTGGCTTGTGAAACGTCATCTTTGTATCTGAATATGGAATTTCTTTTTTAAAGGTGTATTACATTTTTAAACTTTAATGTTCATTTTTTTTTATTAATGATTTTTCTGGTTTTACTATTTTGGTTTTTTTTTCTTGATTTGACTGATGTGTGTGTGTATGTGTATGTATGTATATATATGTAGGTATATATATATATATTTTTTTTTGCAACTCTATATTTTAATTAGGGTGTTATATAGTTTTTTCTTAAAAAAATTTTCTTATGGAGCTGCCATCTTGAAATGGGGGTAATTTTAGTATTAGTTTATGCGCCTGCCGCTTGGCTTTCTTTCAAAGGGTGGGGGGAGGGGGGAGGGATCTTTTTTCACGCTTTTGCTTTTTATTTTTTTGCTTTTAGTTTATGGGCTGACTTTAAATTGTTAATATTGTTGAGGTGTCAGGATCTCCGGTTGCTCCTGAATCAATTTTCCTTCTTCCTGAATTATGGGTTATGTGTCTTTTTAACCTTTTATGATACACACAATTAATATTGGTATGATGGATAAATCTATTAACTTTATCTCGTGGAATACTAATGGTTTAAATCATCCAATTAAACGTAAAAAAATATTTAAAGTATTCCATAGATTGAACGCTAATATTATTTTTGCACAGGAGACCCATATTAGGAGGGAGGATAATCAACGTTTTTTTAGGTTCTGGAAAGGTCAACAATTTCACTCAAATTGTACCGCTAAAATTAGGGGTGTGTCTATTTTTATAGACGCCTCTATTTCGTTTACACATTATGAAATTATTTCGGATCCACAGGGTAGATTTTTGTTGATAACTGGTTCACTTTTTAATCGGAAAGTTGTTTTAGTTAATATTTATGCTCCAAACTTTGATTGTCCTGAATTTTTTAAGCGTTTATTTACTTCTCTTCCTAACTTGAATGAATATATGTTGATTATGGGTGGAGACTTTAATTGTTGTTTGAATCCTTCGATGGATAGATCTAAACCTATTCGAACTCTTCCGAATAGATCAGCTTTACTTATTAATTCTTTTATGGTTGATTCTGGAATTACTGAAATATGGCGGTTTTTGAACCCTAAAGATAAAGAATTTTCATTTTTTTCACATGTTTATCATAGTTATTCTAGAATTGATTATTTCCTTATTGATCATCGTTTATTAACAGATGTTATTGATTGTAAATACGATTCTATTGCTATTTCGGATCATGCGCCTTTGAAGTTATCTATCAAGATTCCGGACTCTTCTTTCAATACTAGATCTTGGAGACTTAATGCTACTTTGCTTCAAGATCCAGAATTTATTACCTTTATAAAACAACAAATTGACTTATTTTTTTCAACAAACTATAATGAAGAGATTGATAAAGGAATACTTTGGGACTCTTTCAAGGCTTTTATTCGTGGACAAATTATTTCATATTCCGCTGGTAAAAGAAAACAAAGATATTCAGATATAGCTTTATTGGTGGATAAAATTAAAGAAATTGATAAGATTTATTCCGTTACTCCTACCAAAGAACTTTATAAGAAGAGAGTTGAGCTTCAAATGGAACATAGTTTATTATTATCTTCTTCAATTGAGAATCAATTAATTAAGACTAGGGCTCAATTTTATATTCATAGTGATCGAACTGGTAAATTGTTAGCTAATCAATTAAAAGCTATTTCGACTAAGCGACAAATTATTAAAATTCGTAAACAAGACGGTAATTTAACTACTGATTATAAAGAAATCAATAACACTTTTCAAGATTTTTATAAATCTTTATATCAATCAGAATTTGACGGTGACCGGTTTACGATGGATATTTTTTTTAATAACTTGAATATTCCTAAACTGATAGATGAAGATTGTAGCTTGCTTGATGCTCCTATTTCTATGGATGAAATAAGAGAGGTTATCTCATCAATGAATTCAGGGAAAGCTCCTGGTCCCGATGGTTTTATTGTAGAATTTTTTAAAACTTTTTCTTTATTGCTTTCTCCTTGGTTATGTGATATTTTTAATGATGCGTTTGTTAAGAAGAGACTACCTCAATCGTTTTATGAAGCTACTATCTCTCTAATTCTTAAAAAAGATAAAGATCCTACTTTATGTGCATCTTATCGCCCTATTTCATTATTAAATGTAGACTCTAAGATTCTTACAAAAATTTTAGCCATTAGATTAGAAAAGGTATTACCACAGATTATTTCAGAAGATCAAACTGGTTTTATTAGGAATCGGTATTCCTTTTTTAATATTAGAAAACTGATTAATATAATTTATACTTCATCACCTATAACCCCAGAATGTGTTATCTCATTAGATGCTGAAAAAGCCTTTGATAGAGTGGAATGGACATATTTATTTAATGCATTGAGAAATTTTAATTTTAGTCCTAATTTTATATCATGGATTAAATTAATATATTATAAACCTGTTGCTTCTGTTCTTACAAATAATTATAGATCCTCGTTTTTTCAATTATCTCGTGGTACGAGACAAGGTTGTCCTTTAAGTCCTTTATTATTTAATATTGCATTAGAACCTTTAGCTATTGCTATTCGTGAGTCTCCTAATATTTTTGGTATTACCCGTAATGAGAAGTTATACAAATTATCGCTTTATGCTGATGATTTGTTGTTATATATTTCTAATCCTAGTAGGTCTATTCCTGCTATTTTATCCTTGTTGGCTCAATTTGGTAGCTTTTCTGGTTATAAGCTAAACTTAGATAAGAGTGAGTTATTCCCTTTAAACGCACAAACCTTATTGAGTGATAGGATGCCATTTAAAGTTGTTACTGATAACTTTATCTATTTAGGTATAAAAATCACCAAGAAATATAAAGATTTATTTGGACTGAATTTTTTACCTATGCTTCATCAAATTCAACAACTTACTACAAGATGGTCTCCCTTATTTTTATCATTAGTTGGTCGGATTAATGCTATTAAAATGATGATTTTACCGAAATTTTTATATTTATTCCAAGCTTTACCAATTTTTATTCCTAAATCTTTTTTTGATAATATTGATTCAAAAATTTCCTCATTTGTGTGGCAAAATAAAAATCCTAGGTTAAGCAAACGGCAATTACAAAAGTCTAAAAAAGATGGTGGTCTAGCTTTACCTAACTTTAGATTTTATTATTGGGCGAATAATATTCGTAACCTAATGTACTGGAAACTAGATTTGGATTCACCTGTGTGCCCACAGTGGGTAAATTTGGAATGTAGTGAGGTTAAGGGATATTCTATATTTTCCATTCTTGGTTCTTTTCTTCCTATTGATTTAGCCAAATTCAATAAACAGATATCTAACCCTGTTGTTAAACATACACTACGAATTTGGTTTCAATTTCGCAAATTCTTTAATCTGAAAAACTTTGCTTTGGACAGCCCTATTTTATGTAATTTTTTTTTCAAACCTTCATTGACAGATCAAGCTTTTAGTATATGGAAAAGGAAAGGTATAAAATGTTTTCGTGATCTTTTTTTTGAAGGTATTTTGATGTCTTTTGATCAACTATCCAACAAATTTGAATTACCTAAATCTAATTTTTTTAGATACTTACAAATTAGAAATTTCTTACATAAAATTCTTCCGTCTTTTCCTAATTCAACTCCATCGGATTTTTCAGATTTGATTTTTACTTTTAATCCTTGTCAGAAGGGATTAGTAGCTTTTATTTATAACATGATTATGAAGATACAGCCAGAAATATCGGATAGAATTAGACAAGAATGGGAAAAAGAACTTCGATGTAATATATCAACAGATAAATGGGAAAAAATTTTACAAATGGTTAATTCCTCTTCTATTTGTGCTAAACATGCTTTAATACAATTTAAAATTGTACATAGAGCTTATATGTCTAAAGATAAGCTTGCCCGATTTTACTCGCATATTAATCCTCAATGTGACAGATGTCATTTAGAAGTGGCTTCATTGACTCACATGTTTTGGACATGTCCCACTTTACATAACTATTGGAAGGACATTTTTGATGTCATTTCCTCAGTATTGAATATCGATTTACAACCCCATTTTATTACTGCAATTTTCGGTATACCAAATGAAGATGGCAATCAGCTTTCCCCTTCAATTAGACGAATGATTGCCTTTGTAACATTAATTGCCAGAAGGTCTATATTACAAAACTGGAAAGAAGTAAATCCTCCTACTACATTTCAGTGGTTCTCCCAAACCATTTCTTATTTGAGTTTGGAAAAAATCAGAAGCACTATCTTTGATTCTTCAATTAAATTTGAAGAAACCTGGGGACCATTTATTCGACATTTTCATATGAATTAATTTGGCCTATTTCAGATCCTTTTCTCTACTTATCCTTGTTCAGGTATGGAGTTCCGGAGTTCTTTTCTTGACACCTTTATATATTTATAAAGTGCTATTATTGCCCATGTTAGTTTAGTTTAGTATTTTTTTTTCAATATATATTTTTTCTCATATATAATTTCAATTTTTTTTTCTTTTTTCGATGATTATTTTTGTTTTTTTTTCATATATATTTATATAGACTTGATTGATTTATGTACCTTTTGTCGATTGATGTTTAATAGGATATTATTATCCTATTACTAATGTAATTTCAAGTTTATTGAATTTGTAATCTGTTCATTATTATGTGTTGTTTTTTTATATATGAAATTTAATAAAAAGATTGAAAAAGAAAAAAGAAAGAAAGATAAGGAATGCCAACTGTTCCATGCCCAGACCACATGTTGGTAAATCAGATCACTTGGCTGTCTTCCTACTGGCATATGGGTAGAGGCTAAAGAGCAATGCTCCAGAGATTAGCACAACACAGGGGTGGTCACAAGGGGAAGAGGACTGGCTACAGGATTGCTTTGAGTCTGTAGACTCATCCATGTTCAAGGACTCATCTGTGGAACTGAATGATTACATCTTAGTTGTCACACACTTTATTAAAATAGTTTTAGATGGGTGTGTTCCCACAAAACCATTCAGTCTTCCCCAACCAAAAGCCCTGGATGAACCATGAGATCGGCAATTTGCTGAGGGCCAGGTCAGAGGCATTTATGTCTGGCAACAATGAAAGCTACAAGCGATCCAAGAACGATCTCCGGCAAAGCCATCTCAAGGGTGAAGTGACAATTTTGCACTAAACTTGAATCAACGGAGAATGCTTGACAGTTGTGTCAGGGAATGAATATTAGTTCCTCTTACAAAGATAAATCAAATGACAACAGGGCTTCATTTCCTGATGAGCTCAATGCCTGCTATGCTCACTTTGACCATCAAAACATGGACAACTATCACAAACTCCCACAGCTCTCCCGGATGGGGTACCTCCCCAAACACTAAAAACCTGTACTCTTCAACTGGCTGGAGCATTCACTGAGGTCTTTAACTTCTTGCTTCAGCAGTCTGAGGTACCTATCTGCTTTAAGCAGGCTTCAATTATACCAGTACCTAGTAAAACCTGGTAACCTGCCTCAATGACTTTCATCCAGTAGCACTTACATTCATAGTAATGAAGTGTTTTGAGAAGTTGGTGATATCAACTCCTGCCTGAGAAGTGCCTTGGATGCACTCCAGTTTGCCTACTGGAGCAACAGGCCTGCAGCTGATGCCATCTCGTTGGCTCTTCATTTATACTAGAATACCTAGACAGCAAAAATGCTCTTTGTGGACTACAGGTTAACATCCAATACTATCATTCCCTCAAAACTTATCAATAAGCTCTAGATCTTGGCCTCAATACCTTCTTATGCAATCTGATCCTCAATTTCCTCACCTGCAGACCTCAATTACTTTGGATTTACAACAACACCCTCTCCACAGTCTCCATCAGCAGAGATGCATCACAAGGCTATGTACTTAGCCCCTCCACTCTACTTACTTTATACTTATCACTGTGAGGCTAAGCACAGCTTCAATTCCATGTTCCAGTTTGCTGACGACATCACTGTTGAAGGCTGAATCAAGAGTGGTGACAAAACAGCATGCAGGAGGGAGATTGAATATCCGGCTGAGTGGTGCCATTACAACAATCTTTTACAGCAAGACCATGGAGCTGATTATTGACCTCAGGACGAGGAAACTAGAGGTCCTCACTGGAGGATCAGAGGTGGAGAGGATCAGCAACTTTAAACTCCTTGGTGTTATTCTTCAAGAGGACCTGTCCTGGGTCCAAAACCTAAGTGCAATTAATGAAGAAAGCATGGCAGTGCCTGAGGAATTTGCGAAGATTTGGCATGACATCTGAAACGTTGACAAACTTCTATGGATGTGTAGTGCAGAGTGTATAGACTAGTCGCATCAGAGCCTGGCATGGAAACACCATAGCCCTTAAACAGAAAATCCTCCAAAAATAGTGGATACAGCCCAGTCCATCATGGGTTAATCCCTCCCCACCATTGAGATATCTACCTGAAACATTGTCACTGGAAAGCAGCATCCATGATCAGGGGTACCCACCACTTAGGACGTACTGTCCTCTCACTGCTGCCATCAGGAAGAAGGTAGAGGAGTCTCAGGACTCACTCCACCAGTTTCAAGAACAGTTATTACCCCTCAATCATCAGGCTCTTGAACCAAAGAAGATTATTTCATTTAACTTCACTCAACTTCACTTCATCATTTGAATGTTTCCACAACCTATGAACTCACCTTCAAGGACTCTTCATCTCAGGCTCTCGATATTTATTGCTTATTTATTTGTCATATTATTATTTATTTCTTTTTGTATTTACACATCTTTTTGTCTTTTGCATCCAAGTCGGTGTAGTCTCGTATTGATTTTATTATGGTTATCATTCTATTATGGATTTATTGAGTATGCCCACAAGAAAATGAACCTCAGGGTTGTATATGATGACATAAATTATGTGCTTCGATAATAAATTTACTTTGAACTTTTATTGCACAGCTATTCAGTCCTTAGGTTCAGTTTATAAGGGACGACCAGACTTGAAGACAGCCTGCAGTCCTTAGAGCAAGTCCAAAACTCTTAAAGTAGAGGTTCATTCTTGCTTATGATATTGTGGCTGCAGTGGAACAACCCAGACTATGGCTTCCAACCATTTCCCTAGATGCAATACAAGAATTGTTTGAAGAAGTGGGATGTTCTAAGCGAAAAGCTTGATAGGAGGCCTTACTAATTCATCCTGAAAAGTTTTTGGGATAAGGTAATACAGCAGATGAATACTAAGAGCTAAGTGCTGTATCCAGTAAAAATCCTATTACCCTCACCCACTGCTCAATGCATCAAATGCCCCTCAATCACATTTCAGAGATTTTTTTCAACAGAACCTATACGCCTAAAGTTTATAAACTATGCTGCATTCTCACAATCTTACACATCTGCAGGACTCATGTCCCCATTCCAAACTTTGCATCTAATATCAGCTTTTCAATCAAGTTCGTTATATCACCTAACATCTGAGGGCATAGCCTGATGAATTATTATTCAGCTATCATAGAGAGTGCTGTGACCACCATTTCATTTCCTGCTGCTTCCTTGCTCTCCAAGTCCAGGTGCAGAGAGTGGGCCACTCAGCGGAGAAGATCATTGGCTGTCAACTATAGGCATTAAAAAACCTGTTCAATGACAGAACGAAAAAAAGGGCTGCAAAATTCCTACTGGCTCCACCCACCCTAGCAGTCCCCTATTCACCAAATTGCTATCAGGGAGATGCTACAAGTCCATCACAACCAGGACTACATGTCATCTCTGAAGATTCTTTCTTGTAGCTATCCAGCTTCTCAACAAACTCACTCAGGTGTAATACCCTAAATGTCCCTGCATAGCATCTGTTAAAAAGATCTTTCCTGCTCTCCTTGTCCTGTTGATAATTATTTAGTCCATTCATATGTTCACATTTATTTATGTCTGACTATAGACGTTTGTCCATGTGATCATTCTGCTAATTGTTAATTGTTCAGGGCTCTTTGCACTATTGTCATGTAAATTGTTGGTTGCTATTATGTTGACTGTTATGATACTGTCCTGTGTTTTATGCTTGGCACCGAACCACAATCAACTCTGGTATGTTTCACATACTGGCAATAAAATTATCCTGATTCTGATTCTGATAATGTGCTTCCCTTTCTTGCAGGTCATAGTAACGCTTAGCATCAGAAAAACATTGGGAATGCGTCTGTCTATACCATTTCCATTGGAAGACTGTAAAAATCTTCCAAGTAGCACAAATACACCAATCAGTTCACCCATAAGACCATAAGATATAGGAGCAGAATTAGGCCATTTGGCCCATCAAGTCTGCTCTGCCATTCCATCATTGCTGATCCAATTTTCCTCTCAGCACTAATCTCCTGTCTTCTCCCATTATCCCTTCATGTCCTGAGCAATCAAGAATCTATTACCCTCTGCCTTAAATATACATAAAGACTTGGCCTCCACAGCTGCCTGTGGCAAAGAATTCCATAGATTCACCACTCTCTGGCTAAAGAAATTCCTCCTCATCTCCATTCTCAAAGGATGCCCCTCTATTCTGAGGCTGGGTCCTCTGGTCTTAGACTCTCCCACCATAGGAAATACCCTGTCCAATCCACTCTATCAAGGCCTTTCACCATTTGATATATTTCGATAAGCTTACCTCTCATTCTTCTGAATTTTAGCGAATACATCAAGCCATTCAATCCTGGAATCATTTTGATGAACCTCCTTTGCACACGTTTCAGCACATCATGCACACCCAAGACAGTTTCACCATTTACTAAGTTGGCTGAACCATCCCTACCCTCAGGACCACATTTGGACACTCTCCCCGCTCCTTGAAGTTGAATTTCAATCTTTGCTTTGAGTACATTCAATGGTTCCACCCCATTGAATGGAGCCATTGGGTGTAGGATGGAGAATTCCTGATTCCTTTTCTTATCCATCTTAAATGGGCAGGTTGCTAGACTGACGCTAGGTCCTTAGTCCAGGTAACTCCACTTGCCATCTACCTATCAATTCCCTGTAGAATCTTTTGTGTTTCAGCAAGATACCCCATTATTCTTCTCAACTCTAATGAGTATATGCCCAGCTTGCTCAACCATGGTGGAAATATATTCATCTCCATCCTGTCTTTCTTGACCCTTGAAACAGCAATATCCATAAGTCTTAAGTTTTTATAAATATTGGTAAACTTTTAATAGATAAAATAACATGAGAATGTCTTAGGCGCCCTAGCTGTCTAAGATTGTTGCACAGTACTGTACTTGTGCTGCAGTGACAATTTAGATTGCTGGTTGTTAGTGATTTATGATTGCTTCAATATGTACTACTGTCATATTAATGAGTCCACAGGGTCATGTCTAGGCAGCCTTCTCCCTCTCTCTCTTGTTTCCTTCTTCAGTCCCTCTTCCCTGTTTTTCTGCACCATAGTACATGCTGTTTGGCTGAAGTGAGGGATGAGCCAGTATTGTGTAGCATGACGCAGACCAAGACTGCTGCAGGATTCCTCTAGGGTAGAATATCCTCTTGGCACTGAGTTTGCAGCTAACACGAGTAGTGCTCCTGGCATGATGCCCGAGGCTGGAGTAGGCCAACGCATGTGTGAATGTTGTCATGTTAGGGCTTTGGCAGAATTGACCTAACCCAGAAAGCTGAAAATAAAACAATTGACAACCAGCTAAAGAGTCATCTTATTAATGTTTCTGAACATCAGAATCAGGTTTATTATCACCGGCATGTGACATGAAATTTGTTAACTTAGCAGCAGCAGTTCAATGCAATACATAATCCAGCAGAGAGAAAAAAAATAATAAATAAACAAGTAAATCAATTACAGTATACTTATATTGAATAAATTTTAAAAAGTGCAAAAAACATAAGTACTGTATATTAAAAAAGTGAGGTAGTGTCCAAGGGTTCAATGTCCATTTAGGAATTGGATGGCAGAGGAGAAGAAGCTGTTCCTGAATCGCTGAGTGTGTGTCTTCAGGCTTCTGTACCTCCTACCTGATGGTAACAGTGAGAAAAGGGCATGCCCTGGGTGCTGTGGGTCCTTAATAATGGACCTCCTGCACCTTTCTGAGACATCGCTCCCTGAAGATGTCCTGGGTACTTTGTAAGCTGGCACCCAAGATGAGGCTGACTAGATTTACAACCTTCTGCAGCTTCTTTCGGTCCCATGCTTTTCTTGGCATTTAAAAGTTTCTTCTAAAAATGTTTAGACAACTAGATTTCAAGATTCACAAATACTAGAGCAATACTAGACATTTAGAGCATTACACACAAAATGCTGGAGGAACTCAACAGGTCAAGCAGCATCTGTGGAAATTTATTAATAGTCAATATTTGGGGCTGAAACCCTTCATGAGGACAGTAAAGAAAGGGAGAAGCAGAGAAAATAAGGAGATATGGGGACGGAAGGAGTACAAGCTAGAAGTTGATAGGTGAAGCCAGGTGGGTGGGGAAGGGGGAATAAAGTAACGGGCTGGAAGCTGATAAGTAGAATAGGTAAAGGATGATGAAAAAGAAATCTGTCAGGAAATGAGAGTGGACTATGGGAAAAGGGGAAGGAGGAGGGGCACCATGGGGAGGACAAATTGCAGTTGAGGAGAAGAGAAGAAGTAAGAGGGGAGACAGGGTGGGAAATTGAACAAGAGGGTGAGGTGAGGGGGAAAAATGACCAGAGGTTAGAGAAATTGAATGCTCATGCCATCAGGTTAGACGCTACCCAGATGGAATACGACAAGTTGCTCCTCCAGCCTGTGAGTGGACTCATTGTGACAATAGAGGAGGCCATGGACTGACATGTTGGAATGGAATGGAGATTGCAGTTGAAATGGTTGGTCACAGGGAAATCCTGCTTTTGGCAGATGGAGCGAAGGTGCTCAACAGTACAGCCCCCCAATCTACATCGGGTCTCACCAATGTAGAGGAGGCCACATCCAGAGCACTGGATACAGTAGATGACCCCAACAGATTTGCAGGTGAAGGGTTGCCTCACCTGGAAGGACTGTTTGTGGCCCTGACCAAAGGTGAGGGATAAGGTGAATGGGCTGGTGTAGCACTTCTTCCATTTGCAGGGATAAGTGCCAGGAGGAAGATTAGTGGGAAGAGACAAATGGACAAGGGATCAGGAGGGAGAAATCCCTGTGAAAAGCAGAGGGGGGGGGGAGGGTAAAGATATGTTTGGAATAGAATCCAGTTAAATACGGTGCGAGTTATGGAGAATGATGTGCTGGATGCAGAGGCTCATGGGATGGCAGGTGAGTACAATATGAACTCTATCCTTGTTATGGTGGCAGGAAGATGGGGTGAGGGTGGTCCGGCAAATGAAGAAGATGTGGTTAAGAACAGCATCAATGGTGGATGCATAACCTGAAATTTAACCAGTTTTCCCTTTAACAAACAAGAGCTCAATGGATTGAGTGGCACCTGTGGGGGGAAAAGAATAATTTTTGTTCGCACTCTGATCAACAAAAATTTGATTTTTGTTTGAGTGTATCAATTGCTTGCTCCTTGAACATCCTTACACTCTTTGCCCCTCCCTTTTCAAGAATGTTGCCCTACTCTGTGTGCCCTCTAATCATTCTCCTTTTTATCCTCATCTCATGGGAATTACTCATAAAGCCCTCACGTTTGGGAATAACGGTTGATTAGAGAAGCATTGAAGTAAGGTCAAATTGTTCAAATCAATCACAGAACTCTCTTTAAGCTTTACAAACTCTTCAAAACCATGTCAGCACAGATTCTAACACTCAGCAGGTCAGTCAACAATTAATTGGCAAGTGATTGCTGATCCCTTTAAATAGCACTGGAGGGAGTCCTTCTGGCTGCTGAACCTGTTTTCTCTGTGAAAGGTTACACCATGACACTATGTCAGAAAGATTCAATTTTACAGTGTCATTATGTGATTAGCAATGCAAGAGGATTGACTTACACTATGCCACAGTGCCAATGAAATCGGCTGCAGACAGTTAATTTTTACTGCCTTGGCATCTATTATTAAAGTCCAACATCACAAATGTATTTTCACAGGAAAAATATTAAAGATTCAAGTGGATTCATCCAATAGATGTTCAGTAAACAAGAATGCCTATTATCTATTCCTATTGCAAACCCTTTTCTATTCCACCACTCTATTTAGTTATATACAGCTGTTTCAGCCACACTTACTCCACAGCCCATTCCATAGATCTGAGCACAAGATCAAGACTGATATTCTAATCCCAGACAAAACAACTGTTGGAACATCCCCTCACCATCCGCAACAAGCATAACTTCCCAGTGGCCATACATTTCAATTCCGAATTCCCATTTCCGTTCCGACGTGTTGATCCACGCCCTCCTCTTGTGCCAAGATGAGGCCACCGTCAGGCTGGAGGTGCAACTCCTTATATCTAGTCTGGGCACCCTCCAGCCAGATGGCATGAATATCTGTTTCCCCCCTCCCCAACATGCCTGCTATTCCCCACTCTGATCTTTCTCACCTGCCTAATACTACCCCCTGGATCCCCTCCCCCTTCCTCTTCTCCTATCGTCCACCCTCCTCTCCTATCAGGTTCTTTTTTTCTCCAGCCCTTGACCTTTCCCATCCACCTGGCTTCCCCATCACCTTCCAGCTCCCCTCTTTCTCCTTCCTCACCGTTCTATTCTGGCATCTTCCCCCTTCCCTCTCAGTTCTGAAGTAGGGTCTTGAACTGAAACACTGACTATTTACTCTTCTCCATGGACACTGCCTGGCCTGCTGAGTTTCTCCAGTCTTTGGTGTATGTAACTGTTGGGAACTACCAAGCTTTGAGGTAACCATTAAACTGAGACTCTAACTGGCCCTAGAGAGGAATGTATTCTATGGCAATATTATGAAAAAGGAACAGTGTAGTTCTCCTTAGTATTCCATCCTATATTTATTCCCCAAATAACATCAATAAATTCTATTATCTTCTTTCTATCTCTTTCAGATGCAAATTAGCCAATGGAGTCATGATTTTAATGCAAGAAATGCAATTCAAATGCACTTTAGGCACAGCGCATTTGTGAAGGGTGCTATTTTAGTAGAGTGTATGATGCAGTGATTATACAGTATTGCTGGATTAATGATCCAAAGATGTTTTCAAATCCCCTTACAGCAATGGGAATTTAAATTCAATTGATTAAGTAAATCTAAAAAATATAGTTAACTTGGGCCATGAAGCTGCTGGAATTTTTAAAAATCATTTTTTTTCTTTGAAGGCCCTGAAAGAAGGAAATCGCACATTCTTACCTGGTCTAGCCTATCTGTGACTCCAGGCCCGTTGTAAAAATATACATGCAAGGAGGAATCTTGTGGTCACTAAATCGGAGAAACAACTGAAAAATACCTTGAGAAGACAGAGTAAGTCTGAAAGTGCAGATAAGCTGTATGACTGTAACTGCTCTTAGCATTGCAGATAAGGAATTTTTCAGACTCTTTCTGAAGACCATTTAAAAAAGAAAATCAAAGGCCTAGAGAAGGTTTGGTACATGGAAAGTGTTTTGAAACAGTGCTGTGTAGTGAGCCAGGACATTATTTTTAGAGAGCACTCTGCAGCAAAATCCGATAGGAAAAACAGCTAAAGGCATTCTGCCATTTCAAATTTATGTTTTAGCATGACTAGAAAACTTTCCTTCCAGTGTCCACTACTAGAAAGAGTATTAAGTACAGAAGGTGGGTTGGAGGTCCAGATAGGGAAATGCAAGTCATAGATATCCATGGTTTGGCGGTTAGGGTTGTGGAATTGTTTGTGGTGAAAGAGCTGCATGGAGAGGAAACTGTTAGATTGTTGAATAGAAACAGTGGCCAAAGATTTACCATTATGTTAGAAGGGTTGGAATGGAAGGGAACCTTTAGGAGAATAAGAACCAAGTTTGCTTATCCTCAGACTCTTCCAAATACTCGTTCACTCTTTGTTTATACCCATGCCCTTTCTAGCAGAGATACCATTTTTCTCTCATCACCATCAGTATTATTTAGCTGTTTATGGAATTTATGCAAAAAACATGATTTGCTGCATTTCACAAAACACACTGAGGAATATAATGAAGTATTATGTGAATATCAATCAGTCTTTTCATCTTCACAAATATTTAAAATAAATCACATCTAGCTAAAAACACACTGATTCACTGTATATTATTTCATTAATTGAAGGCTTTCACCTATCATGATCTTCATTTCACAACAGTAAAGCTTACTCATAATGAAATTTATGTTAAAAAATAGCAAGTGCAGGAAATCTGAAATAAAATAAACAAAATTCTCAAAAGACTCAGCGGGTCAGAGAGCATTTGTGGAAAAAGGAACAATGTTTCTGGCTCTAAGATGGTTCTGACAAAGGATCTTGGAATTGAGACATGTTTTTTGTTTCTCCTTCCACAGAAGTGCCTGATGTATGAATATTTCCAACAGTTACATCAGGTTACATAGAATGGGAACGGGCACTGTGGCCCACCATGTTTGTGCTGAGTCAGATGCCAAATTATACTGATCCTCTCTGCCTGAATATAATCCATAGACAACCATTATCTGCTTATTCATGTGCCGCTTCTTCCCCATCACATTCAGATCTCTGAACTGGCCACAGACTCAAGCAAACTACCTCACTATTGTAACACACACACAAGATGCCTGAGAAATCCTGCAACTCAGGTGGCAACCATGGAGGGGAATAAACAGCTGAGAACCCCCACAATGATCAAAGAGGAAGGGGCAGAAGCCTGAATTCCTGATTTTATTACCATGCCCTGTTCATCTGTGTGCACTATGGCCTGCTGCTTTTCAGCACTTAGATTTTCTAAAGCACTAAGGCACTTTTCTCCCCACTGTGCTTCCATTGTATGTTGTACAGTTTATCAAGGTCTTCAGGCAATTATAATCTAAAATGTCAAGGAAATAATTCCCAGCACAGCCATGTATCAACATGTATACTGAATTCATTATTAAATTAATAAGTGTTGACAAAATTAAACATAAGAGTAAAGACTACTATTATCAGTAATCAAACAGAACAGTCATTTGATATTCCTTTACATAAACCATCTATTTTAAAAATACAGAAGTGACAGTATATTTTTAAAAAATTCAACAGAAATTCTTCTCACAAAGCACAATGAATGTCTGGAATTCTCTAACTCGAAGGACTGTAGAGGTGAGATTACTGGTGAGGTGGTAGATAAATATTTGTAAGATCAGGGAAATGAAGGCTTTGTGAAATGGGTACAGGACAGGGCTCATTTGCACATGATTGTATTAAGGCACGTTTAAGGCTAGGTGGCCCACCCTGCCCCTATTCTCTCGCGTTCTTGTGTACATTACAACTATTGGAGAATACAATATCTTTTTACCCCAAAATCCTCAGAATCGATCCTGAGAGAGAAGTGTACTGTGCAGCCCAGTTCTGCGAGCAATTGTTAAGTTATTTTGAAACTGGCACAATATTATTCGGTGTACCAGTGCAGTCAGGAAGTCCATGTGGATCTGCAGCTGCGAATTGCTCCAAACAGCAGAGGTATGGCTAGCTAAAGCTGTCAGAAGACTATTATGTAGTTTATGCCAGTGAAGAGGTTGTGTCTTCAGCTGGGATGAGAACTGAAGGCTTGGACTATCACCATTACTGTAATGTTATGTTTCATATTTCATATTTCCTTGTGACGTAGGAAGAGGCTATTCAGCCCTCTGGCTCTCAGAGTATTCACATCCATTTCTCTGGAAGCTGTTGTTTCTCGTCTACCTATTAGTTCTCTTCTGATTTCTCCACCCTTCATCTACACTTGGGTAATTCACATTAGCCAATTAACCCACCACCAAGCATGGCTTTGGGAATAGGCCAAGAAAATTAAAATAAACTAAAGCATAAAATATTTATGCTAAAAATCTCTTTCACTTATCAGTAAAGCTCACTTGATAGACATATACTGTTACTCACATTATCACTGCAAAAGTCAGAATTGCCCTGTTTTGATGTGACCGTCTCCTCATTACATTCACTGGTAGGCAGTTGCATAAATAGCAGGTGACTCGAGCCTCTCCTGGAATTGTTAAAGACAGCTCTCTAAAAAGTATAGCATTTCATAGGTGGGTCAGCTGAACTGTGGCTTCATGAACAGCATCCTTCAGTTTTCATTAACAATGAAAGCAATTTCAAGTTCCATTGAAATCCTAATGGATTTGCAGCCACTGGCAAAAAATTATGCATGGGTATATGAATTTTGAGGTGAATTGTGCATTGCCAATTACTTCTGCATGACAACAAATTGTATAGCTCCTCTGATGAATGAACTATTGAGGGGAAATGTAACTCACAGGATTGGTACCTGTCACCATTTATTCTAAAACAACCACACTACTGTTGGAATAATAAGTGCAAGATGAGTGGTTGATTAGACATTTGGGCTGAAGTGAGAGACTTTGTAAAACTGAACACAAAGACAGGGAAAGTATACATCAAGTTGTGGCTCAGAGGCAGTTCTAAGTAATGCCATGGAGATAAGAAAACAGTAAATTGTCATGGAACAGCTATCTCTTCTATTTTTCTTGTTCTAATAAGTTGGCCTCTCTTTATAATCCCATTCACTTTACAAATAAATGTGATTACAAAACTCAATGCTTTTGATACAGAAGTGCAGTGGATAGTACCTGTCTGACAAAAGGGGCCTCTACATAGGCAGCAGAAGTGTAAGTACTAGGTAATCTATTCTCAGTTTATTGCTTGAACATTTTTAATTAGAGTCAGCGAGTAACACAGTATGGATAAAGGTTCTTCAGCTCAATGTGCCAATGCTAACCACAGTGCCCACAGAGCTCATCCCAATTTCTTGCATTTAGCTCATATTTCTCTAAACCAAGTAGCTATCCAAGTGCTTCCTAAATATTACTATTGTACCAGACTCATTCTAGAAGCTCCTTCCATATCCTCACCATCTTCTGTGTGAAAAAGTTGTCCCTTAGGTCCCTTTTAAATCTTTCTCCTCTCACCCTAAATCTGTGCACCCTAATCTTGGACTCCACTACCCTAGGGAAAAAGACTGTTACTATCCTCCTTATACCTATCCCAATTTTAAATATTTCTATAAGGTTATCCCTTAATGTCCAACATTCTAAGGAATAAAGCCTGGTCAACCTCTGCCTATGACTCAGGCACTCTAGTCTAGGTGATGTCCTCACGAACCTTTTCTGCATTCTTTCCAGTTTAACTTTCCAAATGACAGGGAGAAGAAAAGTGGACATTGTAGTCCAAATGCAGCCTCTCTAAGAATTTATAAAACTGCATCTCAATGTCCCTACGCCCATCTTCAATACCCTGACTGATGAAAGGCAAAGTGCTTGAAAGCCTTTTTCACCACACTCTTTATCATTGCTGCAGCTTTTAATGAACTATACACATGCAGTCCTAGGCACCTCTGCTCCATTACACTCCTTAGTGCCCTATCGTTCATAGTATAAGTACTAAAAAAAAATCTATTAATATTTTTAGAGTACATTTGAACTATTTCTATAATTTATCCACCTTGGAATACAAGAAAGTCATAAACTTTATTGAAACATCTGTAGGTGAGTGTGTCCCCACAGAATTATTCAGGGCCACCCCCAATCAGAAGCCCTGGATGAACCGTGAGATACACAATCTGCTGAGGGTCAGAGCAGAAGCTTTCAAGTCTGGTGGCCAAGGAACTTGCAAGAGATCTAGGTTTGATCTTTGGAACGCCATCTCACAGGTGAATTGAAAATTCTGGACTAAACTTGAATCAACAAAGGATGGTCAACTGTTGTGTCAGGGTTTGAATACTATCACCTCTTATAAAGTTAAATCAAGTGACATAGGCGACAACAGGACTGCTTCCAGATGAACTCAATATCTTCTAAGCTTGCTTTGACTGTCAAAACATGGAGGAACTATCATCTCAGGGTTGTACATGGTGATATATAAGGAATTTGATAATAAATTTGCTTTGAACCTTAATTTAAATTTGTACTTAAATTTAAACAGTCCTGGAATATTTCTGATTTTAGGGACACTCAGAAGCAATCAATGTTCTTAACTGCTTTGATTGTCTACGGAGTTTGTAGGTACGGCTTTGTGGCCTGTGAAAGATATCTGTCTGCTCAAGTGAAGGGATTACATGTCACAAGGTTCACCACTGCACAGGGTCAAACAATTTAGCATGACAACAATACTTGCATCAGGAGATGCACAAAATGTAAGTCTGGAGTTCATATGTGTGTCAACATCAAGCGTAGGTGGTCAATCGCTGGCAGGAATAATCTTTCCCATTTACCCCTTCTCATTGCTATGCAATTGGTGGTAATAGATGTAAATTTATGCTGACGAGCCTCTAACAATTTTTAGAGGAAAATGTTTTCACATGCTGTTTGCCTTTAACTGTCCAGCTTGTGTTCCAAGAATAACTTGTCATCCTAGCAGTGAAAGCTTGCTTGCTTTATGGACTTTCTTTATGATTTGCTTAGAGATATGTGCTAACTGTTTCCTTGACAACCACCAGCTTGTTTCTCAGACTCTGAAAGCAGGCTGCTGTTAGCTGATTGTTAGCCAGTGATCTCTGCGCAGAGACAGAACTGCAATTCAACAGCATTTCTACATTTTCCAAATGATTTGATCAAACTCTGCTTCTAAGCATCCCAAGTAATTACTTATTGCATGTCAGTATCAATAGCTTAGTCGTTATTGGGAATGCTCCTGAGAGAGGCTCCAGTGATGCCAGAGGCTTCTGTGCTGTAGAATACCCTACAAGTAGCGCTGACGTTATTTGATGCAAAATATTAGACTACAAAGCAGACATCTACAACTTGTTAGTTAGGAGAGAGAATAATTACTAATGGCAAAGATTTAGGCTGATGGGTAGGAAAACTAGGGGGGAGTTGAGGAGAACTCTTCATACTGTATGTAACAAGTACTGGAGCTCTGAGCCAGATTGACTGAAAGGGTGGAGAAAGATGAAACACTCACCATTTAAAAAGTACTTGAATGGGCACCTCCAAGCAATTGTAGAGCCTACGCCTCACAGTAACATTCCGATTGAGTCAGGGCAACAGCTCTGATTCAAAAAGAGGTTTAGAAGCAAGCTGGGAGCAGCATGAAGCTGTAAACCCAGGATTTTTCTGCTAAGCAAAAGAAAACAGGCAGAGCTAAACAACCTTGCAACTAATGGATCAGAATGAATCTCTTAAAGACCCACAGTATCAAGTCTTGCATGCTGGATGTGAAGGGAACCTTTAACAACTCTGTGTGTCAGAGATCTAGGTTCATTCCTCACTACAGTGCTGTCTGTGTGATTTTCTCCCTGCGGTAGGGAGAGTTTCCTCTGGGTGCCCTGGTTTCCCCCCACATTCCAAATATATGCAGGTTCATGGATTAATTCGCTGCTATAAATCTGTAAATTGCCCCTAGTGTGTAGGTAAAAGGGTAGAAACAGGGGGATTTGGATGGGAATGTAGTGAAACTGGGAAAGGAAAAGTTACTGGGAGATTGGGATAGCTCTGTGAGCCATCAAAGGCCCACTGGGCAGATTAGCTTTCCAAATGTTAATATAAGGAAGTATGGATATAAGGAGACAGGAGAGCTTACAAAAACATCTGCATCCTGAAAGAAGGCACAAGGTTAAAGTATTCACAAACACTTTGGCCAGAATTGTCAAGTAGATTATCAATCTTGGCTTCCTTTTGCAATCTCTACTGCCACAGAAGCAGCTGATAACAAAAAATGGCTGAATACTAGATTCGCAAAAGCAACGGGATCAGCCAATCTCTCAGCTATGGTACTGAGGATCTTCACCCTTGAGCCGGCTGTTACTCCAGCCCGATTGTTGCAGAACATATACAGTGCCACTATCTCTGTGACAATGAGGGATACTGTATGCTGCCTGGTATGTCTGTTCAAAGCTTGGAGAATGCCGTTCAGCTAATTTTCACCCAGTCAATTTACTCACATCTGTGAAGTGATGGAAGGTGGCACTGACAGTGCTATCAAATTATTTAATTGTTAAACTGGTTTATAATTGTTACATATACCAAGGTACAGTGAGGAACTTGTTTTGCATGACATCCATGCTGATCATCTCCTTACAACAGTGCATAAGGGGAAACAATAACAGTTCAAATTACATTTATTATCAAACTACACGTATGACACTACATGCAACCATGAGATTCTGCTTCTAGTGGGCAATCACAGTAAATACAGTAAATGAAAGACCACTCCCCGCATGACGCACAACAGCCAAAGAGCAAAAAAACAACAAACTGTGCAAATACAAGAAGAAAGAGATAAAAAAGAAATCATGATGAAGATAATAATAATAATAATAATAATAATAATAATAATAATAATAATAATAATAATAAGTAACCAACAAGTACTGAGAATATGGGATAATGAGTTGTTGAAAGTGAATCCAGTTTAGTGGGAACTATTCAGTGATGGGGCAAGTGAAGTTATTCCCTCTGGTCCAAAAGCCTGATGGTTGAGGGGTAATTACTATTCCTGATGGTCCTGATGGTCCTGGGGCCTATGTACCTTTTTCCTGATGGCAGCAGTGAGAAGACAGAATGGCGTAGATGGCAGGGGTCATTGATGATGGATGGTGCTTTACCACGTTAGTGCTCCACATCGATGTGCTCAGCAGTGGGCAGAGCATTACCCTTGATGGACTGTGCTGTTTCCATTGGTTTTAGTAGGTCTTTCCTTACAAGGGCATTGGTATTTTCGTACCGGCCATGATACAACCAGTCAATATACTGTGTTCTCTGCTGCACGTCAAGAGAAGTTTCTCAATGTTTTAGAAATCATGCTGATTCTTCACAAACTTCTGAGGAAATAGAGGTGTTGACTTGCTTTCTTTGTACTGGCACTTACGTGCTGGATATAGGATAGATCCTCTGAAATGGTAACACTAAGGAATTTAAAGTTGCTGATCCTCTCCACCTCTGATCACCTGATGAGAATTGGCTCATGGACTTCCAGTTTCCTCCTCCTGTAGTCAATAATTATCTCCTTGGTTTTGCTGACATTGAGTGAAAGGTTGTTATTGTGGCACCACTTAACCAGATATTAAATCTTCATCCTATACTCTGATTCCTCACTGCTTTGATCTGGCTATTGCCTGTGGTATCACTGACAAACTTAGATATGGTACTGGAGCTGTACTTAACCTCACGGTCATAGATGTAAAGCAAATGGAGAAAGGCCTAAGCACACACTAATGATGATTATGGAGGAGATGCTGTTGCCAATCCAAACTGACTGGGATCTGGAAGTGAAAAAAATAGGGTGTCTAGTTGCTCAAGGAAATATTAAGGCCTAGGACTTGAAGTTTACCAATTAGTTTTGAGGGGATGATAGTATTGTTTGCCGAGCTACAGTCAATGAAGAGCATCCTCACCATTCAGGTGTTCCAAAGCTGAGTGAAGAAACAATGAGATGGCTTCTGCTATTGACTTGTTCTGATGCCAGGCAAATTGGAGTGGATCCAAGTTGCTTTTCAGGCAAGGTTGACAAGTTTCATCGGCAACCTCTCAAAGCACTTCATCACAGTGGATATAAGCGCTACTGGATAATAATCATTCAGACAGGTTACCACATTCTTATCAGGCACCGGTATAATTGAAGCCTGCTTGAAGTTGGTGGATACCTCAGAATGCCAAAGCAAGAGGTTAAAAATATCGGTGAACACAGCAGCCAGTTGATCAGCATAGGTCTTTAGTACTCAGCCAGGTACCCTGTCTTGGCTGGATGCTTTCTGTGGGTTCACCCTCGAAGGATGCTCTCTGGTTGGTCTCAGAGACTGAAATCACAGGGTCATTGGAGACTGTGGGAATCTGTGAAGGTGCCTTCATGATTTGATGGTCAAAGCGATCATAAAAAACATTGACCTCATCTGGGAATTAAGCCTTGTTGTCACCTACGTCAATTGGTTTCACTTTGTTGGCACATTCAATCCCTGTCATAGCTATTGAGCATTCCATCAGTGATTCCAGTTTGGTCTGGAGTTGAAACTTTGCAAGTGAAATTAGCTTTCTGGAGATTGTACCTGCACCTCTTATATTTTACTTGGTCACCAGACCTGAATGTCACTGATCTGGCCCTCAGTAGATTGTGGATCTTAAGGTTCATCCTGGGCTTCTGGTTAAGGAAGACTGAATGATTTTGTGAGGACTTATTCATCTATGACTGTTTTCATAAAGTCCATGACAACAGTGGTGTACTTGTTCAGATCATCTGATGACTCCTTGATCACAGGCCAGTCAACTAACTTGAAGCAATCCTGTAGCCACTCCTCTGCCTGCCACAACCACCTCTCTGCTGACCCTTGCTCTTTAGCTTCTACCTGTGTACAGGTAGGAGGAAGACAGCTAAGTGATGGGATTTCCCAAAATGAGGTCTATTCATGGAACGGTAGGCATTCCTAATCAAAGTGTAATGGGTCGAGTGTGTTAGGAACGCTGATACTGATATGTTGATGGTAATCGGGCAAAGTTTTCCTTTAACAAGCCAGATTAAAGTCTCTGACAATTATTTGAAAGGTGACGGGTTAGGCTGTTTCATGTTTGCTACTCACAGTATTCAATACAGCAGGTGCTTTTGCATATCTGCTTTTGGGAGTATGTAAGCTGCGGTCAGGATCGTGGAGGAGAACTCTCTGGGGAAGCAGACAGTCAGCACTGAATCATCAGACGTTCCAGGTTGTGGAAACAAGAGTGTGACACGACCACTTAGTCCGAGAACTACAAACACTTTATCATGAAAAAAAGACCCCCCCCCCCCCAACCTTTTGCCTTTTCTGAATCAGTAGTCTGGTCTATCCAGTGTGCTGAGAATCCTGTGCGTCTTACCGATATATCCAGCGTGTCTGGAGTAAGCCATGTTTCCATGAATCAGAGAATGCAGCAATGCAGAATAAAGTGTTACAGTTGAATAAAGCGTCGAAAAAAGTGAAGTGCAGGTAGACAGTAAGATGAAAACATGATAAAATCTGCAGACACTGGAAATCCAGGCAACACACACAAAATGCTGGAGTGACTCCCCAGGCCAATAGCATCTATGGAAAAGAGTAAACAGTTGATGTTTCAGGTCACGATCCTTCATCAGGATCCTTGATAAGGTGAAAAGTATAAGGAGGTAGATTGTGAGGTCCAAAGCCCATCTTATTTACTAGGGGACCATTCAATATCCTTATATCAGCAGAACAGAAGCTGTTTTTGAGCTGGGTAGCACATGCTTTCAGGCTTTTATATCTTCTGTCAATGAGAGGGGGTAGACTTTGTTCAGAATGGGTGGTGACTTTGATTATGTTGGCTGCTCTACAGAGGCAACAAGAATTTTAAACAGAGTCCAAGGAGAGAAGATTGGTTTCTATTATGTTCTGAGCTGTCTCTACTACTTTCTGTAGTTTTGTACAGTCATCAATACCCCACTTGCCCCTTTTAGGTATCAGCAGGAATACTCTGGTCCAGACCTCATCCAGAGGTGAGAAAAATAGTGTACAGAGAGGAGGAACAGGGGCTTGTCAAATAATGTGAGAACAACTACAGCATCAATTTTGTCAAGCCTAAAGAAATAATTGTGGACTTCAGAAACACAGGTCGACCACTTTCCATTGCACATCAATAGCTCTGCCACGGAGAGAGTGAAGAACACAATGTTCCTTGGTGTACGTATTATGGACCCTCTTCACCTCCTGATTAGTCAAGAAGACACAGCAGCATCCACACTTTCTGAGGAGACTAAGGCGTGCAAGGCTCCCCACCTCTATTCCAACAACTTTCTACAGGAGCACCATCGAGCGTGTACTGTTTGGCTGCATCATTGTGTGGTATGGAACTACAAGCCATCAGACTGCAAGAACATAGGCTAGAAAAACTGATGAGATGACCACTGGGGTCTTCCTCCCCCCTATTTGTGACATTTGCTGGGAGCGTTGTATATCAAGGATTGTTGAGAATCCCTAACACCCATCCCACAATTTCTTTGACACACTACTATCAGGATTAGGACTGCCGGATTAGGTAACAACTTCCTCCCCCAGGCTGTGAGGCTAATGAATACCCTGTCTCCACCAAGGTCTCATCATTAGGACAGTGAGCTGTTTACTTTTTACTGTATGGTGATCTTTTGAAATCATATTTTCTCTTTCAGTGTTGATTCTGTGATGCCAGAATAATGAAACAATTCAGCGGGATCTGGGCAATTCATTCAGTAGCTGCTGCTCTTCAGGCACTTACTCCAACCAAGCTGCAACTAATTCTCCCAGTCTCTAAAACTAGCCCAAGTATTTACAAAGGTTCAGACAAGAGTCTCAAACTTCAGTAAATTCAATACTGAGACAAGTGTTGAATTGGCCAAGTCAGATTGGAAAATTAGTTTCAAAGATTTAGGAAGCGTATGGTCCATTGGTCTCTTTTGCAAGATGCTGGAATTTGCAAATATGGAAGCCTTGTTCAGCTTGAACAGCTTGATGAGACTATGTGGAGTTTTGCGCTTTGTACTAAGTGAAGGATACAATGCATAATTTTATTGGAGACGGTGAAAGCTAGATTCATGAAATTGATTGCTGTGATGAAATACTTTGTGAAAAAAATTTGTACTATTCTGATTTTTTTTTCTTGGAAAAGCAGTGGATTTCCAGCATTAAGGCAGATCAATGGAGTTTTGAATACTCAGGGAATCAGAGGATAAGAGGAATAACGTGCAAAATCGACAAAGAACTGGACTAATCACTATCTTATTGAATGGCACTGAGTGCTCAAGCAGCTTCATGAATTGTCTTGCTTATCTTTCTGATGTCCTACGTAGTTATTTCTAAACAGACTCCTGCTTTTAATGTTGTTGATCCATCAGTTTCATTTCCCCGGTAAGCAGTGCTCTGTGAAACAGGAGATAGCTCATGATGAATATGTGTATGATTGTAGGTTGTAGCTGCACCGACAGAACATACTGCTTCCATGATGCAGAGCAGTCATTCCATTGCAGCTTCTGTGAATTTTATTCATTGGCATAATCAAGCTAGGCGGCTATAATTGTATGGACCAACGTGAGTTCAATAGTCCCTTTGGATAGTGCAGGTCTTTGTAGAAACATAATCTGTGACCTGCAACAAAACACTTAACACAGGTATTGTGCGACAACAACAGTATTTGAGGCACTATCCCTTGTTAAAGGCTGTTCTCTTCTTGCGCAAAAAAAAAACCCAGATTCATTGAATAAATTACTGGTCTGTACCAGTCAGTTCAGGGTGCAGAGCATTGTGTGCAGCCTCATGTATTATTTATCTGGACTGGAATTATCTTAGTAGCTGAATTTCTGGCAGCATTAACACTGCAAGTTGCTCATGTACAATTTAATCTTCCTCAGCTGCATTTATCTAGATGTCCCTTTAGGCACTGCCCTACCACTTCTTAACAGTTTGCATTCTCAGAAATTTCAGTAGAGTCTTGATTAAATCTAAGCTTCTTATATTACTTGCAAAATCATCTCAAATGAACATATTTGACACATCAACTTTATTTATTTATTTATTGGTTGATTGAGATGCAGCATGGAGTAGCCCTTCCGTCCTTCGAGCCACCTGCCCAGCAATCCCCCAATGTGATCCTTGCCCAATCAGAGGGCAACTTACAATGACCAACTAACCTATCAACTAGTACATCTTTGGTCTGTGGGAGGAAACCCATGCGGTCATGGAGAGAAGGTACAAACTCCTGACAGGCAGCAGCAGGAATTGAACCTGAGTCCCCTATACTGTAAAGCGTAGCCATAGTGCTGCCCATATTCTCAAGCCAAGGCTTCAATCTGTTTATTTTTATTCCGGTATCTTTCCCCTTCCTTTCCAGTCCTGAAGAAGGGTCTCAGCCCAAAATGTCAACTGTTTAGTAACTTCCATAGACCTGCTGAGTTCCTCCAGCATTTTGTGTGTGTTGTTTATTCAGTTTAATCACATTTATTATCATAGATGTTATGTATATACATTAGCTGAAATGATATTTGCTGCATTATTATCTTCTGAGCTTCAGCTTGATGTCTGGGTTTGGCCTCCAAGGTAATAATTCCATTTTGTCAGGAACTATTTTGATCAAATATAGAATCTAAAACTCAGTCTTTATACTACTACGGCATTCTCTAACTAGTATTATAGTGGCTTTT
The DNA here is from genome assembly GCF_030144855.1 of Hypanus sabinus. NCBI lineage: Eukaryota > Metazoa > Chordata > Chondrichthyes > Myliobatiformes > Dasyatidae > Hypanus > Hypanus sabinus. The sequence goes on from NC_082727.1 coordinate 45,552,695, forward strand.
ATTGTTTAAGTTTCTGTTTACTCATTTTCTTCCATTTCCCAAAACAGCCTATTGCCCGGCTGTGCATACTTACACTGGTTAAGGTGTTACCAAGCCAGTTAGAGTCCCCGAGCAGCATTATCGCAGGCATGTTTTAATGGGATCTGCTGCTGACTGCTACTTACAATCCACTGAAATTAGCTAAAGCTGTACGTGTTTCTAAAAAGAGTTGCCTCATGCATAATTCCACCTCCAGAATTTGGGATGTGAGCATAGAACTGACAGGAAATGACATAGAATGACAACTGACATAGAACTGACAGGCTGTATCCAAATTAATCATTTGACTATCTTCCTCCGGTTAAAGGTCAGCAATTTGCTTGTTGAGCAATATTGTGTGATTGATTCCCTTAAAGTTTGTGGATGAGCACTATTTCTGAGAATTTCCAGCTTTCTATTTCTTGTATAAAAATCAATTATTTTCTGCATATTGAAGATATTAGAGGATATATAATTTCCATATTTTGGCATTTGGACATTGCTAGCTAAAGCTGTATTACTTCACATGCATAATTGCTCTTGATAAGTTGGTGATGCAATATTCCCTGCATAAGTCCTGCATTCCATTTGTTGAAGGAACTCCCACAACCCCATTGGTAAGGGAGTTTTGGATTTTGACCCAGCAGCAATGAAGAAACAGATATATATTTCCAAGTTAAAAGCTGTGTGACTTGGAGGGAAATGTAGTTGATGGTGTTTCCAAGCAGTCTTCTACAAATGACAGAGGCCTGAATGAATATCTTCAGTGCATTTTGGATGGTGCGCATTTATAGCTATAGTGCACTGATAAGTGCAGAGATTGAACATTTAGAGAAGTCGATGGGATGCCAATTAAGTGGATTGCTTTGTTCTGGGGAGAGATTTTGGATTTGCATTAGAGTTGAACGACTGGGTGGTAATTGGTTAGCTCAGATTTGTCCTGTTTCTTCTGAATAGGACTACACCAAAGTATTTCCCAGTTGTTGAGTAGGTTCCAATGTAACTGTACTGGAAAAAATCAGTGGAGGAGTGAAGGTCTCAATCACCTGTTTTTAGCTTTACAGCCAAGATGTTGTCTATTTCTGTTGCCCCTGTGTTCAGAGTTTTCAGCATTCTTGATATAACCATGAATTTGATGAGATGAAGGTTGATTTTACAGGTTAACATGCATAACATTCCACTTTGCAGCTTTCCCATATCAATATCTCAGTACTAATCTCCACATAGTCTTCTGTCCCGATTGCCTTATTCAATCTTCTTTGATTTGCAGTAAAGGTCACATTTATTTTACAATAGTTAATATTCCAGTCCTACATGTACCTGAAGGAAATTCATATGAAAAACAACTTCCACCATTTTAACATATCCTGGTAGCATTGTAGTTTATTGTTATATTTGGCATTTCATTCTGTTGTCATTCATTGGATCTGTTCAATTCCCAAGAATGAGACGTGGTACAGAATAAAATACAACTGAATGGCCCTATTTCTGAATGCAAGGTCAGAAGGTCTACAAAGCATGCTTAACAAATTACGTTTAAATGCTTCATTTGTATTTGTTTAAGGTGAACCAAGTAAATGAGTCATATTATCTTGCCGAATTTAATTCAATGCAGCCTGTGCAAACAGCATTTCAATCATGCACAGTCTGCTTTGGGACGGATTGAAACTCATCTGTATTCTCAACATTTTCTTATTAAAAATAAAGATGTTCAGTAATGACAATATGGAATTAATGTGATTGAATAGAATGTAAACACGAGGAAATCTGCAGATGCTGGAAATTCAAGCAACACACACAAAATGCTGGTGGAACGCAGCAGGCCAGGCTGCATCTATAGGGAGGAGCGCTGTCCACATTTCAGGCCAAGACCCTTCATCAAGGCTAACTGAAAGGAAAGGTAGTAAGAGATTTGAAAGTAGGAGGGTGAGGGGGAAATGTGAAATGATAGGAGAAGACCAGAGGGGGTAAGATGAAGCTAACAGCTGGAAAGGTGGTTGGCAAAAGGGATATAGAGCTAGAGAAGGGAAAGGATCATGGGATGGGAGGCCTCAGGAGAAAGAAAGGGGGAGAGGAGCACCAGAGGGAGATGGAGAACAGGCAGAGTGATAGGCAGAGAGAGAAAGGAAAAAAAGGGAGGGGAAAAAATGAAATATATCAGGGATGGGCTTAGAAGGGGAGGAGTGGCATTAACAGAAGTTTGAGAAGCATTTTGTGCGTGTTGCTTGAATAGAATCTATTACTTTGTAGACTTTGCAGTTAAATCATTGGCTACAAATTAGAAGCAATTGAAGTCATATTAAAGCAACTTTCTTGATGCCATCTTTGATTTAGTGATAGCACTCTCAGTGGAGTGTTGGATGGTCTTATGTCCAAATGGTAGTCGGAAAGCTGAGTACATCATCTTAGTGCCAGGTTGTCTGAGTTTGGAGTCATTGTTGGAGGTTTCATCTTTTCAATGGGAGACTAAAATTGAGGCTGCCCCTGACCTTTATGGTGAAAAGGATAAAGGCACTAAGTGCACATAAATATTTTCTGATGTCAGTCATAATTTTTCCTTCAATTCAAAAATACATTATTTTGCCATTAATTATTGTTTGTAAGACATATGTATTTGGTTCCAGGTTCATCGGTACAAGTTTAGAGTCTGCCTTTACAGACAATAGAGGAAGTGGTAATATTACCTACTGTAGTAAAATGAAGGAAGGTTTATAAGGTCCAAATAAAAGGAAGCAGAAAATACATAACAGGTTTGACAGCATCTTGGTTCTTTGTTTCACACTTCTGGCATTTGCAGTATTTTTCTTTGGAGAAAGACACATTGCAACAGAGGAAATAATGGAATGATTTTGATGTGCCTAAGCATAAAGGCATCAGACGGGAAAAGGAAAACAGGCTAGTTCCCGCTATAGAGGATTTGAAACAAAGGGTCAATATTTTAGATTAAGGATCAATGAGAATTCTTTTTCAGGAAAGTGAAACAAACACCCATAGAACCATATAACAATTACAGCAAGGAAACAGGCCATCTCGGCCTTTCTAGTCCGTGCCGACGCTTACACTCACCTAATCCCATTGGCCCGTACTCAGCCCATAACCCTCCATTCCTTTCCTGTCCATATACCTATCCAATTTTACTTTAAGTGACAATACCGAACCTGCCTCTACCACTTCTACTGGAAGCTCGTTCCACACAACTACCACTCTCTGAGTAGAGAAATTCCCCTTTGTGCTACCCTTAAACTTTTGCCCCCAACTCTCAAATCACGTCCTCTTGTTTGAATCTCCCCTACTGTCAATGGAAAAAGCCTATCCACGTCAACTCGATCTATCCCCCTCATTATTTTAAATACCTCTATCAAGTCCCCCCCCCAACCTTCTACGCTCCAAAGAATAAAGGCCTATCTTGTTCAATCTTTCCCTGTAATTTAGGTGCTGAAACCCAGGTAACATTTTAGTAAATCTTCTCTGTACTCTCTCTATTTTGTTGATATCTTTCCTATAATTCAGTGACCAGAACTGTACACAATACTCCAAATTCGGCCTTACCAACACCTTGTACAATTTTATCATTACTTCCCAACTCCTATACTCAATGCTCTGATTTATAAAGGCCAGCATACCAAAAGCTTCCTTCACCACCCTATCCACATGAGATTCCACCTTCAGGGAACTGTGCACCATTATTCCTAGATCACTCTGTTCTACTGCATTCTTCAATGCCCTACCATTTACCATGTATGTCCTATTTGGATTATTCCTACCAAAATGTAGCACCTCACAATTATCAGCATTAAACTCCATCTGCCATCTTTCAGCTCACTCTTCTAACTGGCCTAAATCTCTTTGCAAGCTTTGAAAACCTACTTCATTATCCACAACGCCTCCTACCTTAGTATCATCTGCATACTTACTAATCCAATTTACCACCCCATCATCCAGATCATTAATGTATATGACAAACAACACTGAGGCACACCACCAGAAATTTACAGTAAAACCCATTTACAGTAACCCTACAATGATCCCATTTTATTTCTCACACATCTCTTTGACACTCTTATACAGACTAAGTGCAATTTATCAGTAGCTGTTTAATGTACCAACCCTTTGTGATGTGAAGGAAGTTCGAGTACTGGGAGGGAGCTCACACAGTCAACGGGAAGACGTGCAAACTCTGCGCAGGCAGTATCCGAGACTGAATGAGTTCATTGGAGCTGTAATGTAGCAGCTCCACCAGCTGCAGCACTGCACTGCTCAACATTATGTTATGTATTCATAATCGGAAAAAATAATCGACCAACAAGTTCCTACCGGTTTTTATCCCACTGACCCCATTAGTTCCCATAGAACTGGGGTTCCCAACCTTTTTAATGCTGTGGACCCCTACAATTATCTGAGGGATCCATGAACCCCAGGTTGGGAACTCCTGCTATAGAATTTTAGTTCCCATGTTTTGGTGCAACCCATCATATGACAGTTAATGGAAAAACATTGAGGAGTGGGTACTTCCCATCCCCATATACACAATTTTGGCTGATAACAACCTGCAAAGGTACGTAAATACTATTGATAACCCATGGGTGAAATTGACTCTTAAAATATGGAAAACTACTATAAAAGAATATAATCTAGAGGGAGATATTACAATTCTTAAATGGTGTGCATATGACTCGGATTTTACACCAAATAAATTGGATGCTAGATTTAAGGACTGGACAGCTAAAGGAATAACAGTTCTTTGCAACATAATGAAAGAAGGAACACTATTCCATTTTGAAATGCTTAAACAGAAACACTTATTAGAAAAACAAGATTTTTATTGGTATTTACAGATGTGACAATATGTTAATAAGACACTTAAAAATTAAACCAAGGCAAATACATGCTTGATAGAGCTCTTTAGAAAAGCATATAATTCAGATAATGGTAGTAGAATCATTTCAAGCATGTATAAGGGGTTGTCAAATCTTAAAACACGTTCGACTTCATACATTAAAACAAAATGGGAGAAGGAAGGTGGGATAATTATATCTGAGGAAGAATGGGCAACAATATGGAGATATCAATGGAAATGTACCAGTTCACAGAAGTGGAGAGAGTTTAGATGGAAAAACTTGATAAAATACTTTATTATACCCTCTCAGAAATCCCATTATGATAGTAACCTCCCTGTTTGCTGGAGAAATTGTGGAAATCAAAATGCAAATCATTATCATATTTTTTGGGACTGCCCTGTTATCAAAGACTATTGGAGGGGGATACACAATGCCCTACAAGACATCTTTAAATGTGAAATACCCTTGGAGAATAAGACCATATATTTTGGATATATACCTCAAGAATGGTTGAAAAGAGATAAATATTTAATGAATATACTGTTGGCTGGTAAAAAGACTCTTACTAGAAAATGGTTATCACAGGAGAGCCCAACTTTAAATACATGGATGGAAATTACAATGGACATTTACAAAATGGAGAAGATAACAGCATCTGTTAATCATAAGCTGGAACAATTTGATTCATACTGGGAAAAATGGTTTAACTACATTATGCCTCATAGGCCTGATTTTATTCTCACAAATCAATGAATCTGTTGTAAAAAAAAAAGATCACTCCCTACTTGTACATAGTTCTTTCCTTTTGCTTGTTTTTTCTTTCCACTCTTTTCTATAAGCGTATACCTCAGATAAATGCTTTGTGGAGATTTGTGACATATATGATTATATGATATATATGTACAATGTCTGAAATACATCTTATGGAAATGTTTGTTTGATGAACTTCAATAAAAAATAAATTACATAAAAAGTATTTTAGTTCGCTTTCCTTCCAATCACCCTTATGTCTTTCTCAATATCAATACTTAATACTCAGTACGCTGTCCTAAAGACTCAGTTTCACTTGCCTAGAAACATAGAAAATCTACAGCACAGTCGAAGCCCTTCAGCCCACAAAGCTGTGCTGAACATGTCCTAACCTTTGAAAATACTTAGGGTTACTCATAGCCCTCTAATTTTCTAAGCTCCATGTACCTATCCAGGTGTCTCTTAAAAGACCCTATTGTATCCACCTCCACCACTGTCGCCAGCAGCCCATTCCATGCACTCACCACCCTCTGCGTAAAAAACTTACCCCTGACATCTTCTCTATACCTACTTTCAAGCAGCTTAAAGCTGTGCCCTCTCATGCTAGCCATTTCAGCCCCTGGGAAAAAGCCTCTGACTCGCCACGATTAATGCCTCTCACCATCTTATACGCCTCTATCAGGTCACCTCTCATCCTCTGTCCACATTCCACTCCACGAGAAAAGGCCAGGTTCACTCAACCCATTCTCATAAGGGATACCCCCAAAACTAGGCAACATCATTGTAAATCTCATCTGCATCCTTTCTATGGTTTCCACATCCTTCCTATAGTGAGGCGACCAGAACTGAACACAATACTCCAAGTGGGCTCTGACCAGGATCCTATATAGATCCTCTCGGCTGCTAAATTCAAGTCACATGATTGATGAAGGGCAATGCACCGTATGCCTTCTTAACCATGGAGTCAATCTGCGCAGCAGCTTTGAGTGCCTGTCAGCATTTAATACCGTCATCCCCTCAAAACTGATCAATAAGCTCCAAGACCTTGGCCTCAATACCTCCTTGTGCAACTGGATTTTGGATTCCACACTTGCAGACCCCAGTCAGTTTGGATTGGCTAAAATATTTCCTGCATGATCTCAATCAACATAGGTGCACTTCAAGGCTGTGTGCTCATGCCCCTGCTCTTCTTGCTTTACACTTATGTCTGTGTGGCTAAGCGCAGCTCCGACATCATATTTAAATTTAGTGATGACACCACTGTTGTGGACTGTATCAAAGGTGCTGATGAATCAGCATACAGGAGGCAGATTGAAAATTTGGCTGAGTGGTATAAAAACAACAACATCTCACTCAATGTCAGCAAGACCAAGGAACTGATTGTAGACTTCAGGAGAGGGAAACCAGAAGTCCATGAGGCAGTCCTCATTGGAGGATCAAAGGTGGAGAGGGTTAATAACTTGAAATTTCTGAATGTCACTGTTTCAGAGAACCTGTCCTGGGCACAGCGAAGAAAGCATGGCAGCACCTTTACTTCTTTGGGAGTCTCAGAGACATCAAAATCTTTGACAAACTTCAGAAACTAATGTGTAGTGAAGAGTGTATTGACTGGCTGCATCACGGCCTGGGATGAAAGCATCAATGCCTTTAAATGGAAAATCCTACAAAATTAGTGGATTTGACCCAGTACGTCACAGGTAAAGTCCTCCCAACTGTTGATCACAACTACATGAAACACTGTCATAGGAAAGCAGCATCCATCATCAGAGCTCCTCACCACCCTGCCCATGCTCTTTTCTCACTGCTGACATCAGGTAGAAGGTACAAGAGCCTTTGGACTCAGACAGACAGACCAGCTTCAAGAAAAGCTACTACTCCTTAACCATCATGCTCTTGAACAAGAAGGGAATAACTACACTCACTTGCCCGTCCATTGCGATGTTTCCACATCCAACGATCTCCTTTAGGGACGCTTTCTCCTGTTACTTCATGCTCTTGCTATTTATTTATATTTGCATTTGCACAGTTCATTGTCTTCTGCACTCAGGCTGATCTTTCATTTATCCAGTTACCATTACTATTCCATAGATTTCTGAGTATGCCCACATGAAAATAAATCTCAGGGTTATTTGTTGTGACGTATAAGTACTAATAATAAAATTTACATGGAACTTTGAAATCCTGATCTGTAAATGTTTTAATAAAATACCCCATAAGAATTCATACCAGAGGAATAAACTAGACATACTTTTCCACAGCAATTTACCAAACTATTTATTAGGGACCTTCCTTCAGGTATTTTCAGGCATCAAATTTTTTGCTGAAAGAGCAAGGTACCATCCAACTTCATTTGGTTTATTATTGGATGCCATTATGGTAAAAAGCCTCCAATGTCTGTTTTGCTTTCTGCAACTATAAAAACAGCTGTGTGATTGAGTAGTTCAGGCCTCTAAAATGCCAGGAAATTCCAACTAATTAAAAATATCTCACACAAAAAGATGGAGGAACTCAGCAGGTCGGGCAGCATCTATGGAAATGAGTAAGGACTCAACGTTTTGGGCCAAGGCCCTTCTTCAGGACTGGAAAGGAAGGGGGAAGATGCCAGAATAAGAAGATGAGGAGAGGGTAAGGAAGACGAGTGGAAAGGTGATAGGAAATGCCAGATGAGTAGGAAGGGTAATTCTTCTCCAGCCCTTTGCCTTTTCCATCCACCTGGCTTCACCTATTACCTTCTAGCTATCCTCCTTCTTCCCCCAACGTCACTTTTTTTATTCTGGCATATACCCCCTTCCTTTCCAGTCCAGAAGAATGGTCTCAGTCCAAAATGTTGACTGTTCATTCATTTCCATAGATGCTGCCTGACCTGTTGAGTTCCTCCAGCATTTTGCCTGTGTTGCTAAGCATTTAGAGCATCTGCAGAATCTCTTGTGTTTATGATTTAGGAGTACGTTGCTGTATTCTGCTTGAATAGTTCATACATTAATATAGCTGCAAGGCAAATTGTAGCCACAGCAATCATGTAAACAGCATCAACCTTGTTCCTTTCCTCATGTGGTGGCATATTGTCAAAATAAATAATCTGCAAAAATTGTTGTAAGGGAAGAGTTCAATCTTGTACAGCATAATAGGAACTTTATTCCAGAAGTTTCAACTGGGTCTTTGGCAAATTAAACATTGCTTTCTCCATTTTATGAACAATCACAAATAGCAATCAGCAGAAAAAAAATTAAGTAAGGGTTTTATTTTCTGTTATCTACAAATTATCTACACATGTATCAGAACATAGGATCACTAGTTCTGGTTAGAACTGCCCGATCTCAGAAGCCCAAACATAGCAACACACAACTGGCTTCACCTAGGGAAGTTGGGCAGTATTACTCGAAGCATAGTAAGATGCAAAATTGTAACTGATATAAAATCTGATTTCGACTTTTGACTTTTGGTCAATGACTTACAGGTTGATTTTGACTTTTAGTCAAAGATACAGATTAAGTGGAGATTTGATGTTAATCTGAGAAGTCAAAAGTATGGTTCCTGGAATGCAAGAATGTGTAAACCATTGTATATTGTAGGTTTTCCCTTTATGAATATCAGTAGGTTATTCAATAGAAACATGAAAAATTTACACGTGCTGAATAATACAGGTTAAAACATCAAATTCATGTTGATTATTCCTGAATAGTCACAGGAAGACATACCTTCTTCTCATTGCTGCCATTAGGGAGGAGGTGCAAGAGCCTAATGACACATATTTAATGTTTTAGGAACAGCTTCTTCCCCTCCACCATCAGATTTCTGAACAGTCATGAACCCATGAATACCACCTGACTATTTTGTTCTCTTTTTGCACAACTTATTCATGTTTTATATACTGTTGATTCCGGTCAATTGGGCCATTATTTAATTAGGAAGCAGCTTATTTGGAATGAGTCTAAAAGAAGGAAAAAACAAATCGAGAGAACAACCAGGATTCCCTTTGTTTATTTGAGACAATATGCTGCTTAATTGGGGCAGAAGCCTGTTGCCAAATGTTTTCTGACTGGTGTTAGTCATGTGCACATCGTGTGGCCGTTAGACATTGCATTGTGCTTAGAATGAACAGTTTTTAAATAATGTCACTTGAGTGTGTTTGTGTTCAAAAAGCAGTGATTTTTGTCACTGATAGCTGGTGAGAAACAAGCAATCCATTAGTTTGGAACAGTTTTGCTCTCTGAGGTTTTAAGCATTCTGATTTGAAGATGCCAGAAACAGCCGGGAGTGGATATGACATGATTTCACTACTTCAACAAGGTAGGAAGTACAAAGAATTTGAAGGTATTGATAATCATTTTGAACCGGACACTCAGCTCTCACCTGTGGCTCCAAGTAGCTGTTTTGCATTTAACAGTGGCCACACACAGGCCTGCTAAGCTAAGTGGGGGTAGTCTGTGGGTTTCATACCCCGATGAGAGGGACTTGTCTGCCCTAACTGGCAAAGTCAGCTCCAGTGGACTGGGTAGATGAGATCTACAATGAGATACAATGGTCAGAAAGGTTGTTCTGCAATACTAGATGGAGAGTTGAAGGGCATGAAGAGGCATAGAAGAAGTTGTGGTCATCAGCTACCATCAGGGAAGCCCCCAGTTGTATTGTTTACTCCTCCCACTTCCGAGGTTGAGAGACTGGAACTTTCCCAGCGCAACAGCATTTCCAATTTAAAAGCTCTTCCACACACGTTTCTTGTCATCACTGTTATCATCGGATACAACAGACGATTATCAGTACTATTGGTAATGTTCTAATTTGTTCTGTATTTCATTTAAATACAAAGTTTGTTACCCAGCTAAATAGTAGTTAGTCTTTTTTATTCCTTTTTAAACCATTTTACAGAAACTTTGGCTAATTGGGGCCATAATGTACTGGGCCCGATGTGCCCAATTAATCAAAATGTACCACATTTTTTTGTAACTGATAGTAATTTTTTAATGCACTGTATTGCTGCCACAAAACAACAAATTTCATGACATATGTCAGTGATAGTAAACCTGATTCTGATTTTGATTATTGTTTCGCTTTAGGGAGTCATCTTGATCTCATTCAGATGATAGAACAGTCCTCCAAAGACAAAAATCTTGAGCAAGAAGCAACAAGAGAAACAAAATGTAGGTCCATCATGGCAGGTGTCTACTCCTTTGCATTGATATGATGTCATCAGCAATATAATGAGGTCCAGGCTGAGGGTGGCCATGTGGTGCCTTAAAAACCTAGAATATTCAGACATTTTCTGGAAATAGAGAGTCTGCAGAGAGACTTGGATAGATTGGGGGAATGGCCAAAGAAGTGGCAAATGAATTACAATGTCAGAAAGTGTACGGTCACTTTGGTAGAAGAAATATACGGGCAGATTATTATTTAAAAGGGGAGAGAATTCAAAGTTCTGAGATGCAATGGGACTTGAGAGTCCTCGTGCAGGATACCCTTAAGGTTAACCTCCAGGTTGAGTCGGTGGTGAAGAAGGCGAATGCAATGTTGACATTCATTTCTAGAGGAATAGAGTATAGGAGCAGGGATGTGATGTTGAGGCTCTATAACGCACTGGTAAGACCTCTCTTGGAATATTATGTGCAGTTTTGGGTTCCTTATTTAAGAGAGGATGTGCTGACATTGGAGAGGGTTCAGAGAAGATTCACTAGAATGATTCCGGGAATGAGAGGGTTAGCATATGAGGAATGTTTGACTGCTCTTGGATTGTACTCCTTGGAGTTTAGAAGAATGAGGGGGGACCTCACAGAAACATTTCGAATGTTGAAAGGAATGGACAGAGTTGTTTCCCATGGTGGGGGAGTCTAGTACTAGAGGGCATGACTTGAGGATTGAAGGGGACCCATTCAGAACAGAGATGCGAAAAAAAATTTTCTGCCAGAGGGTGGTGAATCTATGGAATTTGTTGCCATGGGCAGCAGTGGAGGCCAAGTCATTGGGTGTATTTAAGGTAGAGATTGATAGGTATCTGAGTAGTCAGGGCATCAAAGGTTATGGTGAGTAGGCGGGGGGATGGGACTAAAGGGGAGATTGGATCAGCTCATGATGGAATGGTGGAGCAGACTCGATGGGCCGAATGGCCGAATTCTACTCCTTTGTCTTGTGGTCTTATGGTCTTATAGTTAAAGTCATGATTTCTTCTGTTTAATATACAATTGGTTAGTAACTGATTATTGACACTGCATGCAGTCCCTGACAACCCATTGATGTTAAACTATGCATGCAATTATAACACCATAGTGAAATAGGCTGTAGCAGAAAGCAGTCTCCACCTGTGTGCTAAAGCTGCTGTCCTTGTTTCTCAAGTAATTATAATCAAAGCCCAGCAACCAACTGGCATCATTACTGATTAATTTTACCCTCAAGAATACATTTCCTGCTGTCAATTTGTCCATTTATCATAGAGGGCAAATCTGAAATGTAGTTGATTTTGGCTAAGAAGGCAATGGCCCAAGCAACAGAAGTTTTCCTTTTCTGAAACTGCATCCAACGCTTTTGGTATCTTCATGGGAGACTGCCTTAAGTAAATAACATCCATCATCAAAGATCCCCCACCATCTGGGTCATAGCATCTTCTCACAGCTACCAGCAGGCAGGCGGTACAGAAGCCTCTTGTCCCCCACCACCAATTTCAAGAACAGCTACATTAATTTAACTGTTTGGTTCTTGAACAACCTTAATCACTACCTTAGTAAAGCAACACTATAACTATTTTGACTACCTTGCATTGCAGTGGAGTTTGGTTTTTGTTTTAATTGCGTTCGTTCTTGTAGAATTTTGTATAACTTATTTTAATTTATGTTTTTCTTGTCTCCAGTTTTATGTTTTGGAATGCAGCTCAAGTAAGGTTTTCATTGCACCTGTGCATACATATATAGTGTGTATAAAAAGTATTCACCCCCTTCTTGGAAGTTTTCATGTTTTATTGTTTTACAACATTGAATCACAATGGATTTAATTCAGCTTTTTTGACACTTATCACCAGAAAGATACTCTTTTGTATCAAAGTGAAAACAAAGTGATCTAAATTAATTACAAATATGAAACAAAAATAATTGATTGCATAAGTATTCACCACTCCCCCTTTAATATGACACCCCAAATCATCACTGGTGGCAACAAATTGGTTTTAGAAGTCACATAATGGAGATTTGTTTTTGGAGACCTATGTGCAGTCAAAGTGTTTCAATTGATTGTAGTAAAAATAGACCAGGATCTGGGAGGTCCAACTTCTAGTGAGTCAGTATCCTGGCAAAAACTACACCACGAAGACAAAGAACACTTCAGGCAATGCAGTGGAAAGGTTATTGAAAAGCATAAATCAGGAGATGGATACAAGAAAATTTCCAGCTCACTGAATATCCCTTGGAGTAAAGTTAAGTCAATCATCAAGAAATGAAAAGAATATTGCACAGTGTAAATCTGCCTAGAGCAGGCCGTTCTCAAAAACTGAGTGACTGTGCAAGAAGAGGACTACAGATGGAAGCCACCAAGAGACCTATGGCAACTCTGGAGGAGATAGAAGCTTCAGTGGCTGAGATGGGAGAGACTACGCATACAACAACTGTTGCCTAGATGCTTTACCAATCGCAGTTTTATGGCAGTATGGCAAAGAGAAACTCAGTATTAAAAAAATTCTCAGATGAAATCTCAGTTAGAGTTTGCCAGAAGGCATGTGGGAGACTTTGAAGTCAGCTGGAAGAAGGTTCTATGGTCTGAAAAACACAAAATTGGGCTTTTTGACCATCAGACTAAATACTATGTTTGGCATAAACCAAATACTGCACATCATCAAAAGCACACCGTTCCTACCGTGAAGCATGGTGGTGGCTGCATTATGCTGTGGGGATGCTTCACTGCAGCAGCCCCTGGAAGGCTTGTGAAGGTAGAGGGTAAAATAAATGCAGCAAAGTATAGGAAATTCTGGAGGAAAACCTAATGCAGTCTGCAAGAGAACTGCGACTTGGGAGATTTGTTTTCCAGTAAGATAAAGATGCCAAGCATAAAACCAAAGCTCCACAGGAATGGCTTAAAAACAACAAAGCTAATGTCCTGGAGTGGCCAAGTCAGAGTCTAACTCTCAATCCAATTGAGAATTTGTGACTGGGCTTGCAATCTCCAAGCAATCTGACAGAGCATGAGCAGTTTTGTAAAGAAGCATGGGGAAAAATTGCAGTCTCGAGATGTGCAAAGCTGACAGAGACCTATCCACCCAGACTCAAGGCTACAATTGTTGCCAAAGGTGCATCTACTAAATACTGAGTTGAAGGGGTTGAATACTTACTCAATAAATTATTTTGTGTTTTCTATTTATATTTAATTTAGATCATTTTATAGAGAACCGTTTTCACTTTGACACGAAAGAGTCATTTGTGTTACTCATGGTCAAAAAAGCCATATTAAATCACTGTGATACAATAAACTTCCGGGGGGGGGGGGGGGGGGTAGAGTGAATACTTGTTATAGGCACTGAACTTGTTCATACAACAACTAATGCAATTTTGACGAATCTCTCCAGAACTCTCTAAAGCACTAATCAAACACTAATAAGCATTCCCATGAAAGCTTTCAGTGCAACTGTATGAAATTATATTTCTGTCCTTTTACATCCTTTTCTCACCACCCAGGACCTCAAACAGCAATTATCATACAGAAGAAGGCAATTTACTTCATTATGGCTCCAACGGGACACAGTTCTTTCAGATCACCTTCCACTCTCCTTACTTGCCTGTACAACTGCAACTTAATCTCTCTCATTCTTATTTAGTTGTCTTTTTTTTCCCTGTTAACCCAGTAGATAAAAATTTGGGATGTGTGAGGAATCTCAAGCAAACCTATGTGGTCGAGGGAATAAAGTACAACTCTTCAAGACTACAACTGAGCTTTGTCACATACTTAGTTCTTGATGTTGTGGGGTGGGGGCAGAAACCAGCTTACCACCATGTGGCCTTTTCAAATTGGAATGCGGCTTGCTGTTCACGATATGATCTCCACCAGAGTGGGACTAACAAGAGCAGAGGAAAGTTAATAAATTGCTGGAAATTTATTCCACAGTCTTCAGTGTGACGGAGGTCCATGAGTATCAGGGAGCAGGAGTGAGTGCCATTGTCATTACCATTACAAAGGAAAAAAGTGCTAGGTAAACTGTAAGGTCTTAAGGTGGATAAGTCACTTGGACCAGCTGAACTACATCTCAGAGTTCTGAGGGAGGTGGTCGAAGAGATAGCAGATGCATTGGTCATGATCTTTCAAGAATCACTTGATTCTGTCATGGTCCTGGAATATTGCAAATGTCACTCTTTAAGAAGGGAAGAAGGCAAAAGAAAGGAAATTACAGGCCACTTCGCCTAATCTCAGTGGTTGGGAAAGCATTTATTAAAGATAAAGTACTTGGAGACTCATGATAAGTCAAAGTCAGCGTGATTTCTGTAAAGGGGAATCTTGCCTAACAAGTCTGTTAAAG
The DNA here is from genome assembly GCF_030144855.1 of Hypanus sabinus. Lineage (NCBI taxonomy): Eukaryota > Metazoa > Chordata > Chondrichthyes > Myliobatiformes > Dasyatidae > Hypanus > Hypanus sabinus. Next base: position 45,567,785 of record NC_082727.1, read on the forward strand.
TTCTTTGAGGAAGTAACAAGCAGGATGGACAAAGGAGAGGCAGTGGATGTCATTTTCTTGGATTTTAGAAGGCATTTGATAAAGTACCACACATGAGGCTGCTTAACAAGATAAAAACCCACAGCATTACAGGAAAGATATTGGCATGGATAGCGGAATTGCTGACAGGCAGGAGGCAGAGGCTGGGCATAAGGGGGCCTTTTCTGATTGGCTGCCAGTGTCTAGTGGTGTTCCTCATGGGTCAGTATTAGGATCACGACTTTTTACATTGCTTGTCAGTGATTTAGATAATGGAATTGATGGCTTTGTGGCAAGGTTTGCAAATGATATGAAGATAGTTGGAAGGGTGGGTAGTGCTGAGAAAGCAAAGCGATTGCAACAAGACCTACAAATTGGAAGAATGGGCAAAAGTATGGCAGATGGAATAGTGTTGGGAAATGTATTTGGGTAAAAGGAACAAAAGTGCAGACACTATTATCTAAATTGGGAGAAAATCCAAACATCAGAGCTGCAAAAGGACTTAGCTTCCAATGTTCCTTAGATTCAGGATCAGTTCCTGAGGATTGGAGAATGGCTAATGTTATCCCACTTTTTAAGAAAGGAGGGAGAGAGAAAACAGAGAACATCGACCTGTCAGCCTGACATCGGTGGTGGGGAAGATGCTAGAGTCCATTATTAAAGATGAAATTGTGGCATGTCTAGATAGCAGTGATAGAATTGGGCCGAGCCAGCATGGATTTACCAAGGGTAAATCATGTTTGACTTATCTATTGGAGTTTTTCCGAGGATGTAACCAGGAAGTTAGATCCAGTGGATGTAGTGTACCTCAATTTTCAGAAGGCATTTGATAAGGTCCCACATAGGAGATTGGTGGGTAAAATCAGAGCTCATGGCATTGGGGGGAAGACATTGACATGGATAGAAAACTGGTTGGCAGATAGAAAGCAAAGGGTAGCCGTGAATGGGTGTTTCTCGGAATGGCAGGTGGTGACTAGTGGGGTGCCACAGGGCTCGGTATTGGGAACACAGCTGTTTAAGATTTATGTCAACGATTTAGATGAAGGCATTGAGAATAACATCAGCAAATTTGCTGATGATACTAAGCTGTGTGGCAGTGTGACATGTGATGAGGATGTTAGGAGAATTCAGGGTGACTTGGATAGGCTGGGTGAGTGGGCAGATACTTGGCAGATGATGTTTAATGTGAATAAGTGTGAGGTTATCCACTTTGGGAGTAAGAACAGGAAGGCAGATTATTAACTGAATGGTGTAGAGTTAGGTAAGGGAGAAATACAAAGAGATCTAGGAGTCCTTGTTCATCCGTCACTGAAGGTGAATGAGCAAGTGCAGCAGGCAGTGAAGAAGGCTATTATGTTGGCCTTTATTACAAAGGGAATTGAGTACAAGAGCAAGGAAGTCCTCTTGCATTTGTACAGAGCCCTGGTGAGACCACACCTGGAGTATTGTGTACAGTTTTGGTCTCCAGGGTTAAGGAAGGACATCCTGGCTGTAGAGGAAGCGCAGCATAGATTCACGAGGTTAATTCCTGAGATGTCTGGACTGTCTTACGTAGAGAGGATAGAGAGACTGGGCTTGTACACACTGGAATTAAGGAGATTGAGAGGGGATCTGATTGAAACATATAAGATTATTAAGGGATTGGCAGGAAATATGTTCCAGATGCTGGGAGCGTCCAGTACCAGAGGGCATGGTTTGAGAATAAGGGGTAGGTCATTTAGGACAGAGTTAAGGAAAAACTTCTCCCAGAGAGTTGTGGGGGTCTGGAATGTACTGCCTCGGAAGGTAGTGGAGGTCAATTCTCTGGATGCTTTCAAGAAGGAGCTAGATAGCTATCTTATGGATAAGGGAATCAAGGGATATGGGGACAAGTCAGGAACCGGGTATTGATAGTAGATGATCAGCCATGATCTCAAAATGGCAGTGCAGGCTTGAAGGGCCAAATGGTCTACTTCTGCACCTATTGTCTGTTGTCTCATATAAGACTACGGGAAGATTAACTTACATGTTGTGTCTGTGGTAAAGAAGGCAAATGGAATGCTGGCATTCATTTCAAAGTGAGTAGAATATAAAAAGAAGGGGATAAAGCTGAGGTTTTATTAGACAGTAGTCAGGCTGCACTTGGAGTATTGTCAACAGTTTTGGGCCCCATATCTTAGAAAGGATGTGTCGTCATTGGAGAGAGTCCAGAGGAGGTTCATAAGGATTTGTCCAGGAATGAAGGGGGAGGGTATAAAGGTAAGTCTATGTATAGTCAAAATCTATAAGGCTATGGGCCAAAAACAGGTAAATGGGACTAGTTTACAGGGCAACAGAGCCAGAATGGATGAGTTGGGCTGACAGCCTTCCTCCATGCTGCATGGCTCTATGACTATTTGAAGCAGAAAAATCTAGAAGTCAAACAGGTTTGAAATTGTTGAGAACTGGTGTAGAAAGCAAAACGTCTCTTTATAATAGGCTAGATACCACGAAAATTACACTTGTATAGTGATGCTGCCTGAGAGAGGGTGGTGAGAATTGATCATCACAAGTCACCCACCTGGACACCTGTAATAAGTAGGAGACAACAGAAAATAGAGGAGAGAGAGTGAAAAAGAAAGTGTTGTAGCTGAAAATAAAAATTGCATTTTCTTCAAATCTTTGTTGCTTTCCCCCACCAACAAAGCTTAAAGGATCCCAGAGCACAAGTTAAAAGAACACAGGATTTCCCTTGTGAGTTCTTGTTTTTATTTACTTCTTAACCAATAGCTAAAAACAAACGATCTGGTTATAATTTAAGTGCTATTTGTAGAAGCTTGCAAATTGTCTATCATGTTTCCAATGTTACACTGATTACAAAATATTGAATTAGCTGTAAAGTATCCATGCACCTCCTGAGGTCATGAAAGGATAGGCAAATGCAACTTTTCTTTTTAATATCAATACATTTAATTCAAGTATAAGTGTGAATTTTATACCTTCTAATCACCCAGTGTAATTCTAAATTCTGGTATCAGGGAACAGAATTGCTTCAAAATAGTAGTAACCTAATCAATACCTTACCCCAAATTTTTCCCCTTACCCTGAGATTTTTTTCTCATTAATTGCCTTTCCTGTTTCCCTATGAAAGTAAAGACTAATAGTAGCTGCCAAGTTGACAGGATGGTAAGGAAGGCATATGGTATGCTTGCCTTTAGAAGTCAAGGTAATAAGTTGGAGAATAAGAAAGTTATGTGGCAGCTGTATGAAAATCTGGAGTATTGTATTCAATTCATAAACATGGGAGGAACTCAGCATTTTGTGTGCATTGCCTGTATTGCATTCATTTCTGGTTGTCCCTTTATAGGAAAAATTTGGAGGCTAGGGGAAAGGGTCAGAAAAAGTTTACCAGCATGTTGCCTGGATTAGAGGAAAGGAGATAGATATAAGGAGATGTAGGACAAACTTGAGTTGTTTTCTCTGGCATGGGAGATGCTAAGGGGACACCTAATAGAAGGTTATAAGATTATGTGCAGCATGGGTAGAGAGCTTTGTTCCCAGGGTTGAAATGCCAAATATTCGAGGACATGCATTTGAGGTGGAAGGCAGAAAGTTCAAAAGAGATGTGTGGAGCAAGAGATATGATTGGGATCCAGGATCAGCTGACTCTGGCTTCATGGCTATGGATTCACTTTTGTGAACTTCAGTTCTGAATGTTATTTGGTAATTATTTGCACGATTAATTTTGTTCCAGCACATTGGGTATTTGATGGTCTTCCTTTATTCATGGGTTCTTTTAGCCTTCTTCGTTTTGCAGCTGGCTATAAGGAAAGGATTGTCAAGATTGTATAATGTGTGGATTATAAATGGATAATAACATGGATAATAAATGTACTTTGAGCTGCAAACTTTTACACAGGGAGTGGTGACTGCCTGGGATGCATTGCCGAAGATGGTGGCGGAGGTAGATATGGGAGAGGTTTTTAGACAAATAAATTTATATACAAAGAGTGGAGAGAAGTAAACTCTGTGTAGGCTGAGGGATTAGTTTAATTGGATGCCATTAGCTTAATTAGTTCAAACAGCATTTTGGGCCAATGGACCAGTGCCTGTGCTATATTGTACTGTATTTAAAATCTGCCTTCGCCTCCTTTTTTGGCACTGAATTACAGATATGTCTACACTGTTCATAAAAAATATTTTTCCTTCTGTCATCACTGACCCATCATCAATTATTTTCAATTTATGCTCTTTGCTCCTTCCCTATCTGCTGAAGAGAATGATTTTCTTGTGCTCACTATTCAAAGCCATCTTGATTTTGACCGACTCTGTCAAATAACCTCTCAGTATTTTCTGCTTTGATGAAATAAGTTATTGCATCTGTGATATTTAGGCCTTTTCTTCTATTGTTGATTTGATAGTCCGCACTAAATTTCTGGCCAATCTGGTCAGGTAATAGAGTGCACTCAGATATTGTGAGGTGGGTGTTTGAGAAAATATCACCATCTGTTTTGAAAGATCATAGAAACTAGCTGATTGAACATTTGATGAAGGGGATAATGCAAGAGGATTATTTTTTAGTAAAAATGCTTTATCTTAAGAACCTTGTGTCATTGTTCATTTCCATTTAAGGAGATCTAACCTTGGTGCCTAACTTTGCTCCGGAAGTTGTTCTAATGTTGTGAATGATGAGGAAATTCAACAGACATTGCCAGCATCTTCATTTTCACAAGCTCTCTGGAGAGCAACTGAGAAATGTCTGAAGCTGTCACGTTAGTTGATGATCTAGATGACACATCAGTAAAATGGCAGTGCTCCCAGACATTGATTCATATATACTGAATCCTGGAAAATCTCCTGTTACTATTACTGTGATAAATTGCAATGGTTATAAGTTAAAGTTAACCCACAGAACAGTTAAATTTCTTACTGATCAAGAGTTTTCATATTTCATTTTTGTTAGGAAAATTAAATTGCATAGGTTAACCACAGCCTTTCATAAACATGTTTTGAATTTGGGTATAGTATGGTTATTACGGTCTGGCACAATTCACACAGGGTTGCTAACTGATTGCCTTGACACAAAGCACCAAGTTCACTAGAAAGAACTATCCATGCAGAAGGGAATATTGCATCAGTCTAGCCATCTCATTTATATAAAGATATTGTACAAAAATTATTTATAACTGCAGACGATTTATTAATAGCATTGGAGCAATTAACAGCTAATTTAAGTAATTTACTGCATAATTAATCATAAGTCATAACTCACAAGCCTTAAAACTCTTTGGACTTTTAAAAAAAACAAACTGCCTTAATTTCCTCTACTTTTAGTAAAATTATGAAATCCAGAATTGAGTAAAGGGTCTTTCAGTTTATTGCTTCAGTTAGCATCCAACGACTGTAGTGTAAATCAAGAGTTATCCAGATTTAAGTAAATTAAAATGGCAAAAAGTTATTCATTCTTACGGTTAAGTTGACACAAGGCACTGCCCAATCTTCTTTGTCTAGTGATCAATTAAGTAAGAGAGAGTATGCAGGCTGAGTACAAATGGGGTGAGGGAAGGGGAAGTTTAATGAGCAAGATTGGCACCAGGGGAGGGAGATGCTGTTGAACAAGATCCAGGCCAGACAAGAATGAATTAAGAGGTTGAAGTGGGTGGAGTCTGCGGCCCACACTGACTTACAATGATCGAGTATAGTGTGCTCAGACAACAGGGGGGGGGGGGGGTTGGGGGGGAGGGGTTGCTGACCTCAGCTAGTTGGAGGGGGAGGGTAAGAAGGTCACTACTTCTTCAAGGTTGATCCACAAAACTAGATTTCCATTATTTGATGAATATTATAAATGCTAATTATGCACTCTATTGGCGCAACACTATATCCAATCATTGTTACTGTTGATCATTAAGCATTTACATAAATTCTAATTGGCATTTACCTAACTATTTTGAAGTTTTGTTAGCAAGCAACACACACAAAGTGCTGGAGGAAGTCAGTAGGCCAAGCAGCATTTACAGAAAGGAGAGCAGTCAACATTTCGGGCCAAGACCCATTCAGCTGGACTGGAGAATGACAGATGAGGAGGTGAGTTAAAAGGTGGGATGGGGGAAGGAGAGGGAGAAAAAAAAATTGTTAACTAACTCCACATGAAGAACTTTAAATTCTGTTGAACTTCTTCCTCTGTGTTCTTTCAGCTACAATGATCTAAAAGGATCATCTGCTGAAAGTAGAGTACACCAAAGAAAATAATCTCTAAAGCCTTTTTTTCATGATCATCAAAATGCTTTGGATTACTGAGCAAAGATAGGCATATTATTTTCTTTTTGCACCATCCTAATTATATGATGCCACATCAGCAACTAGCATTTTACACAACTAGCATTAAGACTGCATTGGTTAAAGGTAGAATATGAGTTGTCTTATGTTCAAATACCCTCAAGACTACAAATATCTAGACAGCTGACAAATATAACAGAGAACAGAAATCTGATTCCCCAGCAGGGTGGAGAGTTGAAGGATAGGGCAATCTGATGTTTTACAAATTCATCAGTCACCTTATGCCAAATTGGAATAACTCCATCAAATTTGTTCAGACCAATGACAGCTCAGTAGACAACATATGAATAAATTTTGTTTCTTTAACGGTTCTAGTATTCCAGAAAACTAAGCCCCTTTCATACTAATTCCTCTATTTTGTGACATGAATTATAAAAAGGCACTCATAGAGAGATGTCAGACTGCACAAAATTCTAAGACACCTGGGGCGAATGAAGATAATAATCAGCCTAGCACACCTATAAATCATTGCTATTTGACAAATAATAGAATGAAGACAGTTACTTTAATTAAATGTGCTGGCAGTACTGAATTAAAATACCCTTTAGTTTCAACATTATGCACTATCTCTAATGCTAGTTTCTCAAAAGCAGCTATATCACTCAAGGACATAGCTAAACACATGCACCGTGCATTAATCTATGCACTCTTATTTCCCTGAGGTAGCAGACTGGCAAGCTTGGAATGTGGCATTTGTTTTAGTACCTGGTGATATCTGGCTGGAAGCTCTTACTGCGTGACTCCTTTAATCTCTCCAGGCCATGCCTGGACCTTTCATATGGTTAGAATGTTTTCTGGGACACTACAAAGAAAAACAACTAAGGCCATAGATTATCGCACTGATTTTTGAAAACATGCAGAGAAGTACTTTTCTGTGTCAGAAGATTGTTGGGCTGCATTATATTGAAGACGTTAACTGAGATCATGGGGAAATGAGTATTCCTTTGTCTTTTTTCATATTTCTGCTCCCAAATAAACTGGAATAATTCCTTGTTGGTGTAAGTAGTGGCAATAAGCAAAGAACAGCGTAGAGATGTGGGAACATTGAATCCTGATATCTTTGGGGAATCAGTAAAATTTTTATGCTAATGTCATTTTCACATGCTGAGGGAGACAAAATAGTTCATTTGAATTTGTGATAGATGCATTAGCTGACATGAAGGACAATTCCAGGTCAAGCTTGGAAAGGATGCCCAAGGTAAAAATAAAGGGAATATGATGGTGCTTAAAACTTTGTTACCTTAAATCATGCAAAACTGCACTGCAGCAAATAACATAACCCACTGGTCTCCCTTTTACAGTAATAGCTCCAACCAGAGAGATGAATAACTCTCTTTGAACATTTTGCAGTCAGAATACCCAGTATGCATATGGCACTTCTGCCTCACCAGCCTGACATCTTCCATTATCCCTTCCTTTCCCTCCTCCAAAATACAATGATACTTGCTGAATTCCAAATAGGGGGAAGAATACCTGGGACAAAAAATGCTGGCTCCAATACAAATTGGGACAAACCGAATGAAAAATTGTTCGACAACAGCACCCTACATAAAAGGAAGTGTAAGTTTGAATTTGATATAATCAAAGTAAATTTCATCCTCCCCTGGCACCAACATAATAAGAGAGCAGTTCAAAGCGAGCAGCTCTATTTTCAGGTATATTGTGGCAAAATTTTAAAATGTACTTATAAAAGGAATCAAGTTGCTCAGTTAATGTGGGACTCTTCACTTATTTCACAGAAGGCTGTCTGTTGAGGCTGCTTTGCCATGATAATCTAAAAGACCAAGGTTCGCTAATTTACGTTCCAAATATTTTTTTGTTAGCTACATTCTCATAACACCATCTATCTTGTGCCCACACCTCTAACTTCCCAGATCTAACCAGCTGCTTGCAGTATTTTTCCAAACCTGATGCAATACATGACTCTAAGGTGGGCTTGGAAATTAATCTGAACACCTAAATCAAGAATGATGTATTTTGTTTAAAAAACCTGAATGTAAGCTTATTTCCTTTAATATTTAGATACAGTAGATAGACTCACTTAGTCCTACTTTGGAGAATGACACTGCATTCAGAAGATAGCATTTGGATTGCACTTACTGGGTTTAAGTACCAAATGTGACTGGGAACAAAATGTGATTGAAGTGGAGAGAGAACATTGAGGCGTTTGATTATCATTCTAAGAAAAGTCCGTATCACATGCCGAGTGAAATAATTTTCACATTTCTGTGCCTTCTGTACGTACAGCAGGAAAGATAAAATTGTGTTTATAACTTTGGCAGAGAGAGATGTGCAGCTGGTCTAGACAGGGAGAAAGGACAAGTGCTGAAAACTGTGCATTTACCCCTTTGACGTGTAAGGTCTACGTATCTATCCATCTGAGTTCTTACAAATGTCATGGCAAAGTGAAGCAGAAATCTTTGGAAGTCTAACCATTTAAATTACAGGAAAGGTGAATGTAATCTGTATTAATTCCTTCATCATAAGCATTTTATATGAAGTGAAATCTGAGTCTGAAATTCATCAAATAGGTTTGAGATGGATGTTCACTTTTCAGGGCCACAGAACCTTTTTTGCCAAGCTCAGCTTTCTAACAGAGCAAGTGAAACTTCTAGAGATCAAAGAGTTGATTTTGAGTCATTAAACTTCCAATCAATATTCTTTGTTTAGCTTCTTGTCGTAATCGGGAGACAGCTTTCTGTTCTTAATGAAAATGGAAAGCAATAATTACTCTGAATTTAAAAGGACAGCTTTGCAAACAAACAGTACTAACTATGGAGCACAGGATGCTGGTCCAGAGCATTGGGCTGGTTGCAATGTAAAATAATAAGATTTATGTTAATTGGCTTGTTTCAAACCAGACAACACTAAGTTACTTAGTTCAAGGAAGCTTGCTGACCAGATTGATACTGGTCACTTAGCACATCAAATAGCTGATCTATTAATAGTTGGAAGGTTTGGGTGCTCTGAGAGTCAGCGTCACTGCATTAATTGTGGGTATCTCTGAACTCCATCTGAGAACCTTTTAGACCACATGTGTGAAAAGGTATCTGAAAAAAAAAATCATGTATGTGAAGACACCCAAGTGGCAGAAAAACTGCATAAGTGTAAGACAGCAGTCGGGTTTCATAGGAATGGTCTGAGAACATCAAGAAGAATGACAGAAAGACAGGGTGTCTGGAATCTATTCCTTTGCCTTCACTTTCTGCGATGGATGATTTATTCATCTTCAATTTGTTGAGGTGTCTTTTTAGCTTGTAGGAATGGTACCTGTATTTTGGAACTCCTTTGTGTTTTAGAAATAATTTTAAATTTGAAAATATTTCATAAGATAGAGAACATCTGTGAGTTTTAAATGTCTTTCAAGAATTTTGTCTGGATTTAAAAGCATATTACTAAAAATAAATGAATTGTATTTAAACTATTTTGTTTGCTGGAAGTATTTCCTCCTTGGTCAGGTGGGGGGGGGGGGGTGTGGGGTGGTGACTGACTGGTCAAATACTGAGTGTATGCAGCCAAACAACATGCAGGACAAAAAGGAAATTGAACTAGTCTTTGAAGAGTAGGTAGCTGCAGTATAACCTCCCCTTAGTGAGGGTACCCATAGCTACCTATGTCGGATTGGGCTTAAGATCTTCATTTGAGTTTAGAACTTTGCAGTCAAGAAACCCAATGCCATCACAGATTACTTTATCTGCCCAATAACCATTGTGCAAGGACTGAACTTGTGAACCAACTCTCTGATTCCCAACAAACAAGGGACTGTTCCTGGGACAAGACAAGAATTTAAATCAGCTGTGGTGGTCCTATGAACAGACCTGACATTACGTCCTTCTTGACAGTTGATGCCCCTCAATGTATGCTGTACCCTTTCTATTTTCAGTTTTCCTTTAGAGTTTCTTTCAACCGTGTTATAGAGTCATAGAGCACAGGTACAGCTCATTCGGCCCACCTAGTCTCGGCCAACCTATCATTCTGCCTAGATCCATCGGCCTGCACATGAAGCATAGCCCTCCATACGTCTCCCATCATTCTACTAATCCAAATTTCTCTTAAAATTTGAGTGAAAGCCTTCCAAACCCTTATTACCCTCTGAGTAAAGTGCCCTTTAAATATTTCACCTTTAACCTATGACCTCTAGTTCTAATGTCACCCCTCAGTGGAAAAAACCTTCTTACATTTACTCTATATATGGCCCTCATAATGTTGTGTACCTCCGCCAAATCTCCCCTCATTTTTGTAGGAGAATGAGGGGAAAATTAATGGAGGATATATGCAGAATTATGGAAGAACATTGATTTATTAACTGAGCGGGGATAATATGCGGCAATAAAGAGATGGTATACTTTTCTATGTTTAATCATGAGACCCTTGAGATATGGAGAACTCGCAGTGGTACTCCTTCCGAACTGTGTCCCACAGCACCAATACCTCTGGTGGTTTACCCTGCTTATGGTACCAAATGTGACTAAGGAGTGTATTGGAAAGGTTTCACATCATGGATATAACTGTGTTTAGACATTAACTTCCAATTTAGACATCTGGTTCCAGATCTTCAAGCTCAGGACATTGTAAGGTCAACTTTCATATATTTGTAAGTGCATATGTGCATAAATATAGTTTTTAAAATGTCTAATACCTTGCTTTCATGAAAATGAGTTGATGGCAATTGTACAGACTGTGGTATTTTAACAGACTGGAGCTACAATTAATGACTTTGTGATAAATCCAACCTATAGAAGTATTTCCAGCTTTTTACATCCCAAGTATGCTGTCCATTATATTCTACATTTTGTTGAAGCTCCACTCATTAATTATGCAGTGTGCTGCAGTTTAATGGTGCTTCTCTTGATTGATCTTGAATAATCCACATATCTAATGATTGGACACTGGTAATGCCTATTGACTCTGCAGCACTTAAGATGAAATCCGCACTGAGTCTGGTGACTCAGACAGACGTGTCTGGTGACTCAGACAGACGTGTCTGTAGGAGGTGGCATTAGGAGAGAACAAAATAACTGAAGGAGTTGATCAGAATTAGAAACAAACTTATTGTTACTGTCTTATATGATGTGAAATGTGTAGTTCTGCGGCAGTGAGGATGAGTAGCAAGTATATGATTAATTTATTTGCGTTTTTTGGAAGGATATGCAGCCTTTTGTGTACTGCATAACTGCAATATGAATTCCAAATGTAGAGCTTCATTGTTCAATTAACCAATGCAAGTTGTGTAATGAGGAATATTAGCTTATTCAAAATTAAAGATCTTAGTTGCTGAAAATCCAAAATACTTTTGTTTGACCCAACAATTTTCTATTGTTTCCCTGTGCTTGAATTGAAGTTTAGCATAATTGTAAACCAGGATAATACCACTTTGAATTTTTCATCTCATTTATACCCTACCTAAACTTATATCTTTGCTTTGTAGTAGTAATAGATAATATCTTTTAACTTTCTTTATCTGAAAATTTTGCTGTTTATTTTTAAATGAGGGACTGCCAACTATTTGGATAAATGAGTAAGTTTTTTTTAATAAAACAATATACTACAGATATGGTAAATCATAAACAAAAGAAGATAGTACCAGAAATACTTTGTTCTAGTGAAAAACAAGCACAGAATATTCACTGTATATTATTGTACATTTATTGCACAAATAAAACAATGAACTCTAGTTAATTTGGTCATTGGTTAATTGAGACGGCTCTATATTTAGGATAACTCTTAAAGAACAAAAACAAATTGAGAAAATAGCTGGGATTCCCTTCATTTATTTGGGACACAATGCCGCTTAACTGGGGCAGGAGGCTGTTGCCAAACTACTTCTAACCAGCATCAGTCGTGTGCACTTGCTTGGCTGTTAGACTTCACACAGCATATTGAAGAGTTTCTAAAAAGTGTCAGTTGCAGGTGTTGGTGTTCAAAAAGCTGCAATTTTTGTCACTGATAGTTGTTGAGAAATATGAAGCAAGACTCAGAGCTGTTTTGCTCCCGCAGTTTCAAGCATTCAAAACCTGGAGATGCCGGAAACAGCCAGGTGTGCAAGTGAAATGATTTTCACTACTTCAACAAGTTAGGACCTATGAAGAAATTGAAGGTATTGATAACTATCTTGAATGTTACAATGAAAATGAAGGTTTGGAGGATACAATTGTCGGCAGCATTGAATGAAAGCAATTCATTATCTGCACTAGGTGTCTGCACAGATTTTGTTCATTTACAGTCAAAAGAAAGTGATGAGGATGACTTCCTCTGTCGATAAGTATTAGGGAATAATACAGTTTTATAGTACTGTAGTACTATTGGTAGTGTTCTAATTTTTTCTCTATTTCATTTAAATACATGATTTGTTACTCAGTTTGTCTTTTCTAAACCACTGTATATAATTGTCTATAATTAGTCAACATGTCAACAAACATCTATGAATGCTGCTGGTCATGCTAAGTATTTCTAGCATTTTTTGCTTATTCATTTTATAGTTTTTATGTTTCGATGGATTGTAATTGCTCTTTACTCATAGGAAATTAATAGACCTGCGTCAATGAAATTACACCATAACTTCAAGAACCTTACTTCTTAACTTAGAGTCTCTTACTTAAGCACTATTAAGAATATCTCTGAACATTTACTATTAATTTGGTTCCATTGTCTTGTGGTACAGTAGTTATTCAAAAACAGAAGAATGAATGAGCTGTTTTGGCAATTAAACATATTAAATGGAAACAATCAGCCTCTCGCTTCTACTTTCCAATGACAATTCATACGGTCAAAGAGACTTTTCCAGTTGAGGAGAGTATTTGCTCTCAAACCCACTTCCAGCTCAGAGCCATTTTCCACTCCATGTCCACAACACTTCACAAACTTCCTCTGCAATCCAAGTCAACTTTCAATACATAAACTCTCTCTTCCAACAAATCACCTCAATAAAATCTTCTCCCTCTGCTTTTTCAATCCAAATGCATTGAAAATTCTTACACTTTAATCATTAATCTTAACTCAGAAACACATCTTTCTAACCCATCCCCAATTGCGATTTTTTACCCTTTTACCTGGTTCGAAATTTGCAGACTCTGTCCTCTCCAATTCTGATACCATATCAATTTCAGCCTCCTCTCCAACAACTCCACAATGACTTCATTCCCAATTCATAGCTTTTTTTTAAAAAAAAAGACATTTTATCTGAGACAACAATCAGCAATGTATTACCTTCCATAAAAATACAAGATCTGACAACAAATTTTGTTTTTTTCCACCGGCTTCTTCCAGTTAATCTTGTGTCACTTGTCTTTGAATCATTTGCCGTCATGACCAATAGTTCCAGATTAAATTTTGAAATCAGAGTTTTGAAAATACCAAAACAAAACATGCAACACATACTTTCCAAGAACTTGTCACTTGTTGCACAGTCAAATTTTCAAAGCATTACCTCCAACAGAATTTTTTGTTTGCATGAGTAAAGGGGTATAAGTGGGGTGTGTGACAGAAAATGTAATTGGAGAATAATTTAAGATCTACTAAATAAACTCCAGTTTTTATGTTACCATGATGATCTACAAATTAGCTGTAATGGCAAATGAAGGAGCTGACTGCAAGAACCATTCGAACCATGGAAGTTTAAACTACCAATAATTGCTCAACTTTCCAGGTATGGATCTAATATACTTACTTTTGGGCAACATGAATAAGTGCAAATGGTTGCCCAAAGGGAAGTATATTAATTGCATACTTGGCAAGTTGAAGGATAGATACAAATGTATGTATTGAATAACACTACATTTATTTGCATTAACATAGCTTACACTGATGGACACCGGAGAGGCAGCAGAAATTTGAAGCTTTGAAATTGAGATTGTTATTCTCCTACTCCTAGATATTTATTATTGGAGATTATTGCTTTTTGTGGTGATCTACATATACCTGTCTGGACACACCCCCTGCTGACTGCTCCTGTGGCTCCTCCCACAGACCCCTGTATAAAGGCGTCTGGAGGCACTGCTCCTCCCTCAGTCTCCAGGATGTTGCGTGATGGTCTCTTGCTGCTGACAGTGCTTTCTTCCAGCTAATAAAAGCCTACCTCTTGTCCCATGTCTACGAGAGTTATTGATGTTGCATCACTTTTACAATGGCTAGATGAATAAGCAAGCTGTTCTTTTAATAGTAATATTATTTTTTTCACAAGCAGCAGGAAGATATCTATAGAAAAATACTAGAGAGTGGCATCTCACTTGAAAGCAATAATCTCACTTAATCCTCACCTTATATTTTAAGGTTTATTTAATAAGATGCCTGCTATATCAACCAACTTAGATAATACATACAGCATTGCTAGTAAGATTGTAACTTGATGAAAAATGCTAGAATCGATTCAATATCATTTCTAAAATTTAATTTTTTATACAGAAAAAAACAAAAGGTAATTTATTTCAGGAAATCACTACATTACTTATCATGAGCTATTTCGAAGCTAAAGCTCATTTAGATTATACTGTTGTGCAATTAAATCCTCAAGTAATCACATCAGGTTTAAGAGATTATTACTATAGATCTATCTGTTATATTTTAAATAACAGGAACAATCTTTAAATTCATCTTTCATAGGAAACATGCATTTACCAGCAATTGTAGCTATGTTAAGAATGCAAAACGTACCAGCCTACGAATCTCTCTTTCACAGTCTTTCTTTATCCTGGAGATCTCCTCTTGGTGCAGGTGGTACACGCTTCTTATTTCTGCAGCCTTCATCTTATCAGCATGAATAGCCTGACTTAACGCTTCTTCCACTTGTTTCTTAGATCCCTTTAGTTCTGAGATCTCCTGTTGCAGCTTGATTTTCTCAAACTCAAACACCTTTTTAGCCTCTTCTTTAGCTTCGTTGTAAAGCATTGTTTTAACTTTGTCGGCGGCTCCATCTCGCAAGGCATTAACAAGTGCTTGAAGTCTCTGGTTCTCAGTGTCTTTGATTTTGATGACCCTGAGAAGTTCTCCTTCATGTTGCCTCAGCAGAGTCTCTCGCACAGACTGCAGCTCTTTCATTTTCTCCTCGTGTAGCTTGGCTTTGAGTTCGGTCACCAACACAGTGTGCTTGTGCTGCTCTTGCTCCTTGATCAGCTTAGCCTCTTGGTTTTTTTCTCGTTCCAACTTGCTAACCTGAGGAATATAACACAGAAAATCCACCTGTTATTTTCTTAGATTAATGCTTTATATTTCAAGTGCACAAGTAGATGGCCCCATGTTGCTATTGGTCACTCTGATTCACAAAGTTCTAGCTGCAGGAGTTTCTCGTTGCTTACAATATCCACTCCATGTACAAGGAAAATGATCCAACCATATAAATATTTCTTCCTTCAGTTTGTTAGTTTTATTAAAGACATTTAAATATTTTGCACAATATTTTCCATTTAACAAAGTTATTTATGCTACAAACACAAGAGATTCTGCAGATGCTGGAAATCCAGAGCAAAACACACAAAATACTGAAGGAACTCAGCAGGTCAGGCAGCATCTACGGAGAAAAATGAACAGTCAATGCTTTGAGCTGAGAGCCATCATTAGAACTGGAAAGGAAGGGGGAAGAAGCCGAAGGAAGAAGGTGGGAGGATGGGAATGAGTACAAGCTGACAGGTGATAGGTAGAAGAGGGATAGGGCTGAAAAGGTAAAAAGTTATTTATGCCATAATTCTTCTCGAAGTCTAAATGATACCAGCTAGAAATATATGTATTGACAATACTGAGCACCAATCTTATAGAGTTTGGAGGAAGTTAATTAAGGGCAAGGCAGTAGATATTGAATACATGGACTTTAGTTTGTGTCATGGTCCTGCATGGGAGATTGGTTAAGATGGTTCCGTCACTTGGCATTCAGGATGAGGTAGTAAATTGGATTAAACATTGTCTTCATGAAAGAAGCCAGAGTGTGGTAGATGGTTGCCTCTCTGACAGGAGGCCTGTAACTAGTGGTATGCCACAGGGATTGGTGCTGAGTCTGTCATTGTTTGTCATCTATATCAAAAATCTGGATGATAATGTGGAAAAATGGATCAGCAAATTTGCGGATGACTCCGAGATAGTGGGGGTGTAGTAGAAAGCATGGAAATCTATCGAGCTTGTTGCAGGATCTGGAAAAGCTGTAAAAAATGGGCTGAGAAAGGCAGATGGAATTTAAAGCAGACAAGTGTACGGTGTGGCACTTTGAGAGGACCAACCAGGGTAAGTCTTACACAGTGAGCGGTAGGGCACCGAGGAGTGCCGTGGAACAGAGGGATCTGGAATATAGATCTATAAATCATTGAAAGTGGCGTCACAGGTAGATAGGGTCTTAAAAAAAGCTTCTGGCACATTGACCTTCAGTGAGCTTTTGGCACGTTGTCCTTCATAAATCAATGTGTTGAGTACAGGAGTTGGGATGCTATATTGAAATTGTATAAAATGGTGAGGCCTAATTTGGAATACTGTGTGCAGTTTTGGTCACCTACCTATAGGAAAGATGTAAATAAGATTGAAAGTGTGCAGAAAAAATTTAAAAGGATGTTGCCGGGACTTGAGAACCTGAATTATAGGGAAAGGTTGAATAAATTAGGACTTTATCTCCTCAGATGTAGAAGATTAAGGGGAGATTTGACAGAGATATGCAAAATTATGAGGGGTATAGGTCAGGTAAAGGTTTTTTCCACTGAGGTTGTGTGAGACTACATCTAGAGGTCATGGTTTAAGGCTGAAAGGTGAAATGCTTAAGGGGAACATGAGGGGGAACCTTGTCACTCAGAGGGTGGTGAGAGTGGGCAATGAGCTGCCAGTGCAAGTCATGGATCTGGGGTCGATTTCAACATTTAAGAGAAATTTGGATAGGTGCATGGAATGGAGGGGTATGGAGGGCTATGGGCTGGATGAAGGTCAATGGGATTAGGCAGATTAATGGTTTGGCACAGACTGTGAGTGGATGGACTTGTTTCTGTGCTGTAATGTTCTATGACCTATAGTGTGGATTTCTGCTCAGGAGGTTTCTAGGCACTGCACAGGTGGTTGTGTGTGTGTGTGTGTGTGTGTGTGTGTGTGTGTGTGTGTGTGTGTGTGTGTGTGTGTGTGTGTGTGTGTGTGTGTGTGTGTGTGTGTGTGTGTGTGTGTGTGTGTGTGTGTGTGTGTGTGTGTATGTGTATGTGTGTGTGTGTGTGTCCACTCCCTTAAGAACAATAAGACCCCTGGCACTGAAAATATCCCTGCTGAGTTACTGATGAACAATGGGTATATGTGTATGCGCATCCTCTACCAGTACATCACCAAGGCCTGGACTGACGAGAACATCCCACAGCAATGGAGAAATGCAATCATTGTAATTTATAAGAAAAAGGGTGATAAGGCCATCTGTGGCACTAGTAGGGGCATATCACTCCTTCCTGTTGCTGGAAAGGTCCTGGCTGAGGTGATGCTTCAGAGGCCCATCAGCAACATCACCGAGTCAATGCTGCCTGAATCGCAGCGTGGGTTTAGGACGAACAGGTGCACGATCGACATGATCTTCACAGCCCGGCAGCTTCAGGACAAGTGCCAGGAGCAACATCAGGACCTGTTTAGGGCCTTTGTCGACCTCTCCAAAGCATTCGACACAGTGCAAGGAGAGCTCTTGTGGGATGCCCTCCTCAGGATTGGCTGTCCTAATAAACTTGTTAACATCCTCTGCCAGTTCCACGATGGGATGACTGCTCGGGTGATCATAGGAGGACAAGAGTCCGAGCCCTTCCTTGTACACACAGGGGTGAGGCAGGGTGTATGCTAGCGCCAGTGGTCTTTAATATCTTCCTCTTGTGTGTTACCAAGCCTCTCCACAACAAGGTTGAAGACAGCAGTGGTGTGGCAGTGGACATCAGATTAGATGGCAATCTCTTTAACATCAGGAGGCTCCACGCAACCACCAAACTCCACAGAGACCGGGTCCTGGAGCTGCAGTATGCAGATGACTGTGCTCTTGTGGCCCATACTCCAGAGGATCTTCAGACTGTCCTTGCTGTGGTGGTGAGAGCGTACAGCAGGATGGGGCTAACCATCAATACCACCAAGACAGAAATGGTTTGTTAATGGAGTGCTAGTGTCCCACCCGCCCTTCCTGCCCTGTGGTGAACTACATATACATGTCTGGACACGCCCCCTGCTGACTGCTCCTGTGGCTACTCCCGCAGACCCCTGTATAAAGGCGATTGAGGCACTGCTCCCCCCAGTGTGCCCGTGGTGCCACCTTTCAAATATCTGCAGAGCATTCTCTCTGAGCATAGCGGCATTGACAACAACATCCAGAGCCGCATCAAACAGGCATCAGCTGCCTTTGGGAGACTTCGGCGTATAGTCTCTCTGAACAGGAGCCTTCGTCCCTCCACAAAGGTCGCCGTATACCAAGCGGTCCGTGTCACCACCCTCCTTTATGGCTGTGAAGCTTGGGTAACCTACTGCCGTCACATCAAGTCCTTGGAGCGCTTCCACATAAGCTGCCTTCAGCACATCCTGGGAATTCCTGGCGTGAGGGGGTGCCTCACACTGAAATACTCGTAAAGACCAACTGCAGAAGTATTGAGGCCATGATCACCCAGCGTCAGATGCAGTGGCTGGGGCACGTGATAAGGATGCCCCCATGTCGGCTACCCCGCAGTGTTCTACGGCCAGCTACATCATGGTCGATGCTCAGCTGGAGGGCCAAAGAAGAGCTATAAGGATCAGATGAAGAATGCTTTAAGGAAGTGCAAGATCAGACTTGAGGACCTGGAGGATGTTGCTGCTGACCGTAACACTTGGCGACAGCTGTGCAGGGACAGGGTTCATATTTTGGAGATGGAAAGAACAACCAGAAGACAGCAGAAGAGAGCCGGGAGAAATGCAGCCATGGTTGCCATCACTACCACATATACATGTCCCACATGCAATAGAACTTGTGGGTCCAGGATAGGACTGTATAGTCATCAAAGATCTCACTGTTAAAGGAGTGGACGTCGTCATCGGATTCCAATGAACAACCAAAGAGAAGAGTGTACGCACACTTGCACATGTTTATGGGTGCACTTAAAAGATAATTATAATTATTATGAAAACAAAAAGCAAATGATACTTTGAAGAGAATGAATTCTGATTGCATGAAGCATAGATGATTGGCTTGCGGTTACAGAAAGGCAGCTAGTAATCTGGAACGCTGGTAAAACTGTTTTTTATGACCGTGTGTATGAGTATAAAACTACAAAACTTTCAATTCAACTATACCGTTAGTGAGACTGCACTTCAATTCAAAATTCAATTCAAGCTTAATTGTCATTCAACCATACGTGAATGCTCATGAACATTGCCAAGCAAGACAGCATTACTCCGGGGCCAAGGAGCAGAACACAGTACCAACTGTGCACAAAGCACACACAGCAGATACAAGACAGGAAGCACATATTGGTAACTCAGCCACACAATAAAAGAGTACAAACTCAAACCATCAATCTACAGTTGGCCGCAACAGAACTTGTCTTCTGCCAAGTACACACTGGGGGAGCAGCATTGACTCCAGCTTATTGAAGGGTCTGCTTGCTTTGCAGATGGATCAGTGAAAATTCTCTAGTTTTATGCTTGTGAAGAATCGGGATTTTAAGGAAAGTTGAGGAATTGGGCTTATTTGTCAGTGTAGAGGAATGACTGGCAATCTTACTGAATTATAAAAATATTCTGGTGTGGTGGATGGAGTGGACACTGATAGAATGTTTTCCTAATTGAGTAACCCAGAACTGGTTGTACAGTTTCAGAATAAGAGAGGATAAATTTGATCATATTAAAATAAGTTAAATCAGCAAATAAAAAACAATTGACTATGTGTAAGAGATTGAACAATTTAAATTTCACATTTTCTGTGCACATGATCAAAAATTGTCACTTCATTAAAATGTTGCTAATAACGGTCAAGTCCCAGACCAAACTTGCATCACAAGATTAATGGACGATTAATGTGCAAATCCGACTAATACTTAATATTATCAGGGGGACTAAGGCTAAGATATCATTTGATGCCAAGTAATCTAAACTACCCATCAAATTTTGGAACCGCACATCTTAAAGTTTATCTCATAACTCCTTGATATTGCTGTTTGATTTACACGTGAATAACAGCATGCATCTTTTTTCAGTCCTGAGGAAGGGTCTCGGCATAAAATGTCGACTGTACTCTTTCCCATAGATGCTGCTGGGCCTGCTGAGTTCCTTCATCATTTTGTGTGTGATAATCTGGGGTGATTAATTCACAGGAGACATTCATGGTGGAATGGGACTCTATGGAGAATCATTATACTCTTAATGGGCTAAATGCCCTTCTTCTATGTTGCAAGAAAATATGGAAGAATGGACAATTTGTTTATTACTGACAAAATGTAGATGAAGGACCATTTTCTAGTACTGATAGCAACATCAAAAGAAAAAGTGCAAGATAATAATCAAGAAATGGGCTTAGGCTGACTTGAGGTAGAATTTTTTTTAATTGTGTAAGCAAAAAGAAAGACTAAAAGAGTAAGATTAATTTATCTGGTAATCTTTAAGAGAAATAAAAAGTAATTTTAAGCTTTATAATATCTTAATTTACAATACTGTGTAAAGGTCTTATATATATCTTTAAGCTAGGGTATTTAATACGCACAATATTGTAGCAATTTTATGTATTGCACTCTACTGCTGCTGCAAAAAAAAACAAATTTCATGACATATGTGAGTGATGCTAAACCTGATTCTGATGTGGGTTACTATTGTGGAATGGGAGTAGGAAGGGGGCAGGGAAAGGGGAATCATGGTTGGGAAAAGGGGATGGGAGAGGGGAGGGAGCAGGAAGCGGCAGAGAGACATTCTGTAATGATCAATAAACTAGTTGTCTGGAATCAAATGACCTTGCCTTGTGTCTCAGGACTGGGTGTGTCTGCACCAGCTCCACCCCCTGCCCCTGGCACTCTTTCTCTCCCACCTATCCTACACCCCTCCTGTGGCACTCCATCCTTGCTACTCCCAACATCCTTTGCTCCCCCAGATTTACAAACCTGCTCTTCACCTGATAGTGTACTGTCCAAAAGCCTTGGGCACCCTAGCTATATACATATATATGCATGTGCCTAAGACTCTTACACAGTACTCTATGTTTCTACCTTAACTCTACATCTTAAATTATGCTTGTTTCTTGAAAGAATTGTGCACAGCTGTTGTGATCTGTAGTACTAAATTCATTTAATCTTAGAAACTAATAGCACAGCTTCTCAGCTAGAAGGCACTTCAGAGCTATCGTATTTTATCTGGATGTTGACATCCCTGCTCTTAAAGACAAGCAGTGTGGGTGAAAGGGAATGATGCCAAACAGAGACAAATATATATGTATTCGTCCAACCACTTTGTTACATGTTCAATATATGTGAAGCCAGTACTTCAGATGATGTAGCTGATAAAAACATTAGGTTTCACTTGTACTTTTGTGTCTACATTAGAGGTTATCTACAGAGAACATGCTGTCCATGACAAAGTGTGCTGAAAATAGGGATTTTGGAAGTTGTGGTCTATGTCAGCTTGATATGATGGTGCTTTGAGATCAGTGTGGTGCAACGGCCTGCTGACTTCCCTGACTTGCTAGCTTTTATGTTGCACTATTTTATCTACACAATATAGAAGTTTTGTTTTAACTCTTAATCCATCAAAGAAATTTTAGTTTTCGTTAAGTTACCAGGTACAGAGTCCAAAATGCAGAGAAATGAATTTTAGGCCAGTCAGCCAGTGTTTAATTTGATGGAAAGAGCTTAAGGGGTTGATTTATTTGACTGGTTACACACTCTGGTAAGTTTGTACAATATGGAGTATACATAACCAAAATTAAGTTTGTTATTGTAATATTGGGATTCATTTACAATGCGCTTTCTGGATACAATAAACGTATTGTCGCCATTAATGGTTTAGTCAAATCTTATTAAGTAAACTATTCTTTTGGCTTTCTCTGAGGAAGAATTGACTGCACAGTGTATTACAGTTCTGATGACTTCAGTAAGATTACAAATCACAATTCATGGGTTCTGTTCCTTTGCGCATTTTTATCTGACTATAAAATTTCTCCTACTGCAAAAATTATTTTGCTTTTCAAAGGGAGCTTGCAGATCAGTTGTACTGCAGCGACACATTCACCTCATCTAGTTCCCAAACACTTCTGACTTAAGCAATTTGATACAATTGGAGTTTTCACACGGTGGCGTGAGTACACAGCATTCTATATACACCAAGTAACTAAGCAAACAATTTCCATCTGAAGAGTGGAGTTATGCAATTGTACAGCATGGGAATGGGCCCTTTGGCTTAAATCTGGCCAAAGTGTTTACCTGAGCTAGTCCCATTTGCCAGTAGTTTAGATAAAGATAAAGCTGATGCCTTATGTAAACTCTGTCTAAAAGAGGAAATGCTATAAATAATAGAGAAAAAATAATTTGCAGAGATTGCATAGGACTAAAAAAGGAGGATATACAGCCTATTATAGCATAATGGCAGTAGACAAATTCTTGGGATTAATAGTGGAACAGACCAGATCCTCTTGATGATTGAAAGATTGAGGTGTTGTTGCGTGGAGTGTATTGAGGAAAGGTTGCCTTCAGAATGACCTTTCGCTTGTGTCGCTTAACAAAAAGGATTTGGGTAGGGGAGCTAGGTTTGATATTCTGTGAATCATATGGTCAAAAGAGAGGCAGGAAAAAACATCAGTCAAGAGGGAGATTTTCCTCCGTCTACATAGAACATAGAACTTATCAGCCCTGGATCATCAGTTCATGATGTTTATACTGACCACTAATCCCATCTGCCTGTATATGTGTGGTGAACTACATATACGTGTCTGGACACGCCCCCCCCCCCCCCCCCCACCGCTGACTGCTCCTGTGGCTCCTCCCTCGGTCCCCGGTATAAAGGCGATTGGAGCCCGAGCCCTGCCCTCAGTCTCCAGGATGTAGCATGGTGGTCAATTGCTGCTTGTTCGTTCTTCCAGTCAATAAAAGCCAATATCTCGCCTCACGTCTCAGAGAGTTATTGATGGTACATCAAGATGATCCATCTCATTCCAATCCCTGCATGTTCATGTGGCTATCTTAAACATCATTAGTGTATTTGCTTTCACCACTTTGCTTGATACCTACAATGCTGTTAAAAAAATACCTGCCTCACATATCACCTTTATATAAGAACATTCAATAAGATGATGGCTGATCTGGCCACGGGCTCATCTCCACCTACCTGCCTTGTCCCCATAACCTTTAATGCCCTTACTATACAAAAATCTATCCAGCTTTGTCTTAGAAATATTTATAGAGGTAGCCTCCACACCTTTAAACTTTTCCCCTCTCACCTTAATCCGATAATCTCTAGTATTTGACATTTCAACACAGCATAAAGACTCAATCTGCCCTTTATACGTCTCATGGAATTTTATAAACTTCTGTCAGATATCCTCCCCAGCTTGACACTCCAGTGAAAACAATCCAAGTTTGTGCGACCCCTTTTTAGAGATAATACTCACTAATCCCGGTGAGCCATCTTTGCACCACCTCCAAATCCTTATTTTGACATGGTGAGCAGAACCACATTTAATATTCCAAATGTAGCACAATCAAATTCCTTACTTAAATATAGTTGGAGTATTATGTGTAGCTCTGGTCACCGCATTAAAAGAAGGATGTTTAAATATATGTCAATTTTTTTAAATGAGGCTGGATTTTCTGCCAGTGCAGTATCTATTCAGAGTGATCACACAACATGACTAGGAAACACCCAGATAGAAATTTACTACTGCTGAGCCAAAGAGCATCATTAAACTAATATTTTAATTGCAACCTTGGTTCTGTTTTGCTCTGATGAAAGAGTAGCCAATTAAATCTTTTAGATGAATACTGCTGAGAGTTCATGGATTAGACACTTTGATTTTTATTTGTTTTAAGATGTAATTAACATTTTTCTGGCAGATTTTATAGCCCATTCTAATTTCCATGAGACTAACAATGAAACGTGGGGAAAAGAGTCTTAGATGGATCAAACCAAGCAGGGATTGTACATTTCATTCATATCAGAGTACCAGCTGTGCCCCTGCAATCATTTTGTAGCATTCATGGGGAAATGGTTGGAGCAAGATGCTATTACATCACGACACGAAGTGCCACTACCCACCTATCAAAGCATTCAACAAGAAAAATGAGAAGTATATAGTTCATTTAAGAGTAGTATTATTGTCAAAAAATGAATAGGAAAATTAGTTTGTATAAATTACTTTCAGTTAAAACCTAGCTGGGCAAAATACAATAACAATTTCATAATAATTATAATCTATAAACTGCCACCATTATCTTGACAGTGGGATTTCCCACACTATCATTCTATATCTAATAGATATTGAGCTCTGTCTACCCCAAGCAGCACATTCAGTCAAGTATAATCCCAGTTGTAGAATTTTAGCTACACTTAACCTGCTGGAGTTAGGTTTAAAGCTAACTAGCCTGATAATCATGAGAGAAGTTAATTAACTTCTTTGCAAGTGCATCAATTTCTATAATTTAGGGTAAGGGACATGGCTTTATAAAGGAAATAGTAGGAACAAATAAGCGGTGATTTCAACTTAAAAGTCTCTTTAATTTGAAAACCTTCATAAATAGTTTGCACCTGAATCTCACAGAAATAGGTTGGATTATCAATGTCAAGTCAGCCACATTCCTTCATATGCATTTCTATTGCAGATAGAACACAGGAAAAAATGGAAAATTCTTGATTCTCTTACATTCAGAGAGATAAAGGAGGTAATTATAAAGGTGCCTTGCAAATACACATATCTGTTGGATTCATCTAAACAAGAATTAATGAGGCAGTTCTCGCTAGCCTAAAGATAAGGGAAAGCTAATGTGACACATTAACTCCTCAAGAATGAGCCCAAAGATCTATTTGTGAGCTAGTGGTTGGTCCACTGACAGCTGAGGCAGGAAGAGACCCCTGAAATATTAACAGACCAGTCATAAAGGTGTATTTGCATTAATGCACAATAAAGCAAAACCACAATTAGCCCGAGCCTTTGTTAATGTACTGTCTTTATTTTGCATTAAGATCTTGTTTTTGCACAGATCTTTTTTCTCTCTTTCTTCAGCATCCTGTACAAGTGATGTATAATTTGTATTCTGTGTGTTGTCTGTATCTTTGTCTGTGATGTTGCTGCTTTTTTTGCTTGTACCTTTATCTTGCCCTACTCATGCAAGGGCAATAAACTTGACTTAGAAGATTATGTATCATGATGATTATGGTAGCTGCCATTTCTTTATAAGTCAATTAGCATTGCGTTTCCCTAATCTGTGATCTGTGATCTTTGATAAAGATTGAATAGCGTACATTAAGACGTGTGGATGACAAGAAATTGGGAGTTTTTGATGGTGAAGAAGATTACAGGGTAATCTTGTTCAGCTATGGAAAGGACTAAGGAGCAGCAAATGAACTTCAATACAGTTAAGTATAAGGTGATGTATTTTGGAAGATCAAACCAGCATAGGACTGAATGGTAGAGCACTGTAATGGAACAGTAGGACCTTGGAGTACTAGTGCATAGTGTTGATTAAATTGGGTGTTCACAGTTAAATTGGGTGGTTTAGTACACTGGCCTTCACCAGAAAAAAAGGGCTTAGTTCATCGGTCTTTATCAGTAAAAAGTCAGGGTATTGAGTATATATGAGGTGGCCTATAGGGAAGAAGTCATCTCTCTGGTACAGTGGTGTCAAGAAAACAATCTCTCCCTCAATGTCACGAAAACAAAGGAGCTCGTTGTGGATTACAGGAGGAATGGAGATGGGCTAACCCCTATTGACGTCAAAGGATCTGGGGTTGAGAGGGTAAACAGCTTTAAGTTCTTCGGCATCCACATCACTGAAGACCTCGTGGTCTGTACACACCAACTATGTTGTGAAAAAGGCACAACAGCGCCTCTTTCACCTCAGACGGTTGAAGAAGTTTGCTGTGGGCACCCAAATCCTAAGAACTTTCTACAGGGACACAATTGAGAGCATCCTGACTGGCTGCATCACTGCCTAGTGTGGGAACTGTACTTCCCTCAATCGCAGACCTCTGTAGAGATTGATGCAGACAGCCCAGTGCATCTGCAGTTGTGAACTTCCCATGATTCAGGACATTTACAAAGACAGGTGCGAAAAGAGAGCTTGAAGGATCACTGGGGACCTGAGTCACCCCAACCACAATTGATTCCAGCTGCTGCCATCCAGGAAATGGTACCGCAGCACAAAAGCCAGGACCAACAGGCTTCAGGACAGCTTCTTCCACCAGGCCATCAGACTGATTAACTCACGCTGATTTGAGTGTATTTCTATGTTACATTGACCGTTCTATTTATTATAAATTACTGTGATTGCACATTGCACATTTAGACGGAGATGTAATGTAAAGATTTTTACTCCTCATGTATGTGAAGGATGTAACAAATAAAGTCAATTCAATTCAATTCAGGGATTGCAAAAGTATATTGGAGTTACATAGAAACATAAAACACCTACAGCACAATACAGGCCCATCGGCCCACAAAGTTGAGTCGAACATGTCCCTAGCTTAGAAATTACTAGGCTTACCTATAGCCCTCTATTTTTCTAAGATCCATGTACCTATCCAAAAGTCTCTTAAAAGACCCTATCGTATCCGCCTCCACCACCATGGCCAGCAGCCCATTCCATGTACTCACTACTCTCTGAGTAAAAAACTTACCCCTGACATCTCCTCTGTACCTACTCCCCAGCAACTTAAGTCCTGTGTCCTCTTGTGGCAACCATTTCAGCCCTGGGAAAAAGCCTCTGACTATCCACAAGATCAATCTCTTATCATCTTATCATCTTGTACACCTCTATCAGGTCACCTCTTATCCTCCGTCACTCCAGGAGAAAAGGCAGAGTTCACTCAATCTATTCACATAAGGCATGCTCCCCAATCCAGGCAATATCCTTGTAAATCTCCTCTGCATCCTTTCTATGGCGTTCACATCCTTCCTGTAGTGAGGCGACCAGAACTGAGCACAGTACTCCAAGTGGGGTCTAACCAGGGTCCTATATAGCTGCAACATTACCTCTTGGCTCCTAAATTCAATTCCATGGTTGATAAAGGCTAATACACGTATGCCATCTTAACCACAGAGTCAATCTGTGCAGCTGCTGTGAGCGTCCTATGGACTCGGACCCCAAGATCCCTCTGATCTTCCACACTGCCAAGAGTCTTATCATTAATACTTTATTCTGCCATTGTATTTGATCTACCAAAATGAACCACTTCACAGTTATTTGGGTTGAACGCCATCTGCCACTTCTCAGCCCAGTTTTGCATCCTATCAATGGACCGATGTAACCTTTGACAGCTCTCCACACTATCTACAACACCTCCAACTTTTGTGTCATCAGCAAATTTACTAACCCATCCCTCCACTTCCTCATCCAGGTCATTTATAAAAATCACGAAGAGTAAGGGTCCCAGAACAGATCCCTGAGGCACACCACTAGTCACCGACCTCTATGCAAAAAAATGACGGGCTATACTGTATAAATTGTTGGTGAGGTCACGTCTGGAGTACTGTATACACAGTTGATCATTCTGTTATTGGAAAGCCGTGCTTAAACCGGCGAGAGTGCAGAAATGATTTATAATGATGTTCGGGACTGGAGGGCTTAAATTAAAGGAGATGTTGGCTAGGTTGGGTCTTTATTTTTTGGAATGTAAGAGGATAAGGGGTGACTTTATAGAAGTAGTTACTATCATGAGAGGCAAAGATAGGGTAAATAATTACAGTCTTTTCCCCAAAGTAGGAAAGTTCAAAAGTAAAGGGCATAGATTAAGGGTGAGATGAAATGATTTGAAAGGGAACTTGAGAGGCAACTTATTCACACAGAGGCTGGTGAGTATATGGAATGAGCTGCTAGAAGAAGTGGCTGAGGCAGATACAAAAGTGTTATTTAGAAGGCACTTGAATAGGTACATGGAGGGGCGTGGCTTAAAGGGATATGGGCTGAATGCAGGAAGTTTGGAACAGCTGGATGGGCACCAGGGTTGGCATGGACTTGGTGGAGTGAAGGGCTTGTCTCTCTGCTTTATTGCTCTATGATTCTATGATTAACAAAAATTATGGTTATCACTGGGAAAAAAAGAAATAGCCACAAACTCACTTGCCAACAACCTGAGTGTAGAAAGAGTAAGAATACTTTTAATATAACTCCTGTGACATCAAGTTCTGCAAAGAGAGGTGTTAGTTTTGCTGAGGGAGCAAGTATCTCCTGAGATAGCAGAGGTGGATGAACTTCAAATATGTGCAACTCCTAGTGAGAAGCAACAGTTCAGTTCCAGAGCATCGGCATCTCAGAGGATCGATCCTAGGCCTAACAATATTCAGCTGAGGCATTGAATCACAAAGGCAGCCCACCAGCGCACCACACTGCATTAACGGTTTGATGAAATTTGGTTTCTCACCAAATACATTAGGAAATTTCCACAGATGTATCCTGGAGAGCATTCTAACTGTTTACAAAACCACCTGGTATGGAGGTTCCAACAGCTCCTTCCCTACTGGACTGCTGAATGGTTGATGAACCCTTGGACTCAGTATTCCGCTTTCAAATTATTCATTTATTTTATTTTTGTTTTTAATAGTAATTTTTAATAATTTATAGTGCCACCACAAAATAACAATCTCATAACTTACGTCATTGATAATAAACCTGATTCTGATTTCAAATAGATCCTGAGAGGGAAACTGGGTCCGCATAAGTTGAAAGAGAAAGCAGAGACAGCAGCATTTGTAAATCAGAAGGAAAGACTGTAACTAGATAAATTTGAATTTGTAGGAAAAAAAGATGGCTGTTTTGAGTTCATGCCTATTAACCTCATTGAAGGTGTTCATTTTTAACTTACTGTATGTCTCTCCTGTCGAGGACCATGCCAAGATAAGCTGGCTGATTGAGCTTGTTTGTGTGTCAACACCTCAACAACAAAAATAAAGAATGCAGAGTAAAAATAAAACTATAGGAGACACATTATGATGAGTGAGAACTGATTGATAACTTATGTAACTGATTATAAAATGAACAAAGAACCCAAGACAAAGTGTAAAATCTCCTGACTGAAGAACAATCATTCAATTGAGGCACAGAATTATACAACAACAAAGAGCAAACTGAAAAGAAGTAAAAGATGCTAAAGGGGATCTGAGGGAATCAAACTAGTGCAAATATATCACTCCCTTGTAATTTCTCTCAAAATGGCTGCGCATGTTTATCAACATAATATTTATTAACTTATCAGAAGTCATATGGTAATTTGGCTTTCATAAGTTGGGGATTAAGTTCAGGAGCAATGAGGTAATGTTGCAACTCTATAAAATCCTGGCTAGACCACACTTGGAAATTGTGTTCAGTTCTGTTCACCTCATTTTAGGAAGGATGTGGAGCTTTAGAGAGGGTGCAGAGGAGATTTACGAGGATGCTGCCTTGATTGGAGAACACATCTTATAGGTTAAGTGACCTAGGGCTTTTCTCTTTGGAGCAAAGGAGGAGAGGATTTGACTTGATAGTGGTGTACAAGGTAAGATTAGAGGCATAGATTGAGTGAATAGCCAGACTCTTCTTTTCCCAGGAAGAAATGGCTAATATGAGGGGGTATAATTTAAACGTAATTGGAGGAACGTATAGGACAGATGTCAAAGGTAAGTTATTTTAACAGAGAGCAATGAGTGCATGGACTGCACAGCCAGGGGTGATGGTGAAGGCAGGTACATTAGGAATATTTAAGAGACTCTTAAATAGGAACATGATGATAGTAAGATGGAGGGCTCTGTGGAGGGAAAGGTTAGATTGATCTCAGAGCAGGTCATAAGGTTGGCACAATATTGTGGCTGAATGGCTTGTGCCACCCCACTGTAATGTTTTGCATTTTATGTTCTACGATTAAAACTCAACTACTTTGAAAACAATGAGGTCAATATCAAGCCATCATGTTCACTACCATGGTTCCAGGCAAGGATGGATCACTGTGGAAAATGTCACATAAGATTTGATTCCCTGTCCCAACAAAATAGGTCATGGTGTGAACAAAAGGCTAGCATCTAGTGCAGTCAGCCAGAACTATGAGGAGCCCACTTTGACAGGAACGGCACAGAATGTCAGTGTGAAAGGTTGAAGTTATAAGGCGCTCAGGATGACTGCAAGAGAACTACTATCACTAATTCTGGTTCTAACTTCCTTCTCTGAAAACACTCCAAGGTCCCAAAGGTAGTTTTTAAAATGTTACAAAATGCCAGACTGTCTTACAGATCAAGCTGTTACTGAAGAGAGGAAAACTGGGAAATATCACAGATAAACGATTTGCAGCGATAATAGTCACTTCCAGAATAAAATAAAAGTGAGACACCAAGAAATCAATATTGAGCCCAGAAGGCTGCATTGTGCTCAGATGAAAAATGAGGTGCCATTCCACCAACTTAGACTAAAGCAGCATTTCACTTGTAGTTCTCTTTCTACATTGTTGCATTTGATATTTGCCAGATTAGTTAAATATGAACCAAGGTGATGATCATTACAGCCTTGTTTCTCAAGGACAATTGTGTTTACCACTTCCACAATAGAAAGAAAGAGAAATTAGAAAATCCAACACTGAGGCTTTATAAAGCATTGGTCAGACCATATTTGGAGTATTGTGAGCAGTTTCCAGACCCTTATCTAAGAAAGGATATGCTGCCCTTGGAGAAATTCCAGATGAGATTCACAACAATGATCCCAGGAATGAAAGGGTCAGTGTATGAGAAGTTTTTGGTGTATCTGGGCCTGTACTCTCTAGAGGTTAGAAGAAGGTTGGGGATCCCATTGAAACCTATTGAATATTGAAAGGCCTATAGTGGAAGAGTCTTGGCATTAAGAGAAAGAGATGTTGTCGGGGGGTGTTCGAGATTCTTGGTGGGGAGGGGTGGTAAGCGACACTCTAACCTGAGGCACGGGGCTTGACCGACCATTAATAGAGCAGGTTCTTCCAAAAAAAAAGGATGAGGCACTGGAACACAGAACAGATGTAATTCTGTAAGCAGTGAGCAATCATTGTCACAACACGTCTGAGACTTGGCAATCTCATCCAACCTTACCAACTAAACTGACATTATTAGGAATGCATAAATTAGCAACCAGAATGCCCATCAGTTTCTCTTGACTCGCGGCACAGAATGAGTTCATGCAATTTAACAGTTGGTAAGTGAAGTACACCTTCTCAACTTTCTCTACAGATCTACGGTAAACAGGTTGCACAATGACACAGTGTTGGCTGAAACCAAACAGTGAAATACAGCCAATCAGCCAGAGAATTCCTTTTGAGATGTTCAAAGTGACCTTGGCTTCATATGTGCGGTTATGAACCAGATTTAGGGATTATGAGACCTTACATGATTGGTCAATTGTGCTAAATGGAATAGTATAAATGTAGCTTGCCAAACACCAGCTCTATCACAACTAACATTCAGATTTCTATCTGAACCCTTGTCAAAGTAACTTTTGCTGTTGTGATCATCTTCATCTTCACCTCACCATTCCTTTGCGTGCCACTACCAACATTCCATCTAGGACATTTGCTGCTATCGTCAACATCTGATAGGCATTCCCAATTTGTGTTAACTTTTTATTTGAATTTAGCCCCATTAATGATGGATAAATACGTACAGCGTGACCTCCATGAATCTGCAGGTGGTTAAGCTTTGAATATTAATCCTGCTAATAAACAGAAACCAATTAAAGTGTGTCAATACAATGTTACATAACAGGAGTATGGTTTTATTCTGTTCCTGTCAGATCAGCGATGTCCCTTGTGTTTATTTGCAAACTGTCCAATGAAGTGAATGATTCAATGAACTATGAAGATTGCAGGAACACTTACATAAAAGGCACCCTGAGAAGTCTACTTAAGGTATTACCCAGTTCCAGAAGACGAAAGAAGCATTTAAAAAGTGTTGCACAGTAGTCATTTGCCAAGTAATTGGTCTCATTATAATATTCCCAAAATTATAGCAAAGTGTGGAAAATCTCATACAATTAGTGAAAGATTAATAATGACTGCTGTATCAGAAGTGCTCACCACTGTTCTCAAAATGGATAGCTGTATTTAACAACAATTCCTCTGCGTAATAACTCTGTAGCCCATCATATTGAGGAAATTAGTAAAGACATTGAGCTATAATGTCTTCAAAAAACAGAATTTGGGATAAAACTGATGAGTCAGCTGTGCAAGACTACAAGGCATTACTAATGGCATAGTGGAGAAGACGTGATAGACCGGATAGCATAACTCTGCTCCTCTGTCTTATGGTCCAATGGTTAAGGTCTTCCAGTCCACTGTTTTCGATGGTGGTGACAAATTATTGGAGGGAGATTGAAAATCTGGTTGAATGGTGCCATAGCAACAAACTCTCACTCAACGTCAGCAAAACTAAAAGAGTTGATTATTGACTACTGGAGGAATAAACTAGAGTTTCATGAGCCAGACCTCAATAGGGGATTGGAGGTGAAGAAAGCCAATTACTTGTCATTATTGTTTCAGCAGATATGTCCTGGGATCAGCATGTAAATGCGACTGCAAAGAAGGCATGGCAGTGCCTCTACTTTCTTAGAAGTTTGAGAAGATTCAGCAGGTCATATAAAACCTTGACAAACAGTAGATGCACAATGGCGAGTATCATGCCTGGTTTCATCATGGCCCGGTATGGAAATACAAATGCCCAAGAATGGAAAAGGCTACAAACAGTAGTACATACAGCTTAGTCCATCACAGATAAAGCACTCCCACGAGAAGCACTGCAATAAGAAAGCAGCATCCATCTGCTTGACCTGTTGAGTTTTTCCAGCAGATTGTTGCAGTGCCTGAAATCCCTCTACATCAAAATCTACAGGAAGTTATCCATGCCTGTACTGAATTATTGACTCCTAATAAGGAGAGGACATATCCCACCTGGGAAAGTTTTCAGAGTTATGACAAGATACCTGACAGCCTCCACTAACAACACTCTAGACAACTGGCTCTCTACGCCTTGTATTTGAGAGCAAGCAAACAAGTTTATTTGCATAGCACTTTACAAACTCAAGGCAGTTCAAAGTGCTTTACATAGAACAAGGTATAAAAATCAAACATCAAATTTCAGACAATATATAAGACAATAAAATAACACAAAAATAGATATGATGAATAGAAATTCTAGTGCAGGAGATTAAAAGCTGCAGTGTGTAGGCCTCCATTAGTCTCGATAGACCATGGATTTGCACCTTGGAAAGTTTCCAGGCTGCAAGCCTGGGCAAGGTTTTATTTTTATGGAAGACCAGCAGTTACCCAAGCTGCAAGTCTCCCCCTCTCCACACCACCGATGTTGTCCAAGGAAAGGGCACGAGGACCCATACAGCTTGGCACCAGTGTCATCACAGAGCAATGTGTGGTTAAGTGCCTTGCTCAAGGACACACACGTAGCCTGAGCCAAGGCTCGAACTAGCGACCTTCAGATAACTAGACGTACGTCTTAACCACCTTGGCCACGTACCAACATTTAAAAGCTACAGCAAACAGAAAGGTTTTAAGCCTCCACTTAAAAGAGCTTAAAGGTGGGGCAGACTTCAGATCCTCTGGAAGGTTACTCCAGATATGTGGAGCATAGTAACTAGAAGCTGCTTCTCCATTTTTAGTTATGACCCTGGGGACAGTTAGCAGACCCACCCAGATGACCTGAGAGTTCAGGAAGGTTCTTAATGCAGGAAAAGATCAGAGATGTATTTTAGCCCTAGACCACACCAAAAATTTTATAGACCAAAGGTAATATTTTAAAGTCAATCCTCTGATGGGCAGGAAGCCAGTGTAGCAATCTGAGAACTGGAGTGATATGTTCTACTTGCTTGGCCTTAGTGAGGATCCAGAAGCAGTGCTTTAAATAATTTTTGTATTTTTGATGGAGACCTGTGAAAACACCATTACAGTATTTTCACTTGGGAAGCTGGACAATATCACTGCAGTTTAACAGTAAACTAACATAGAGAAATATACCTGATATAATCACTATATATAACTGAAATATAATCACTATGTACTAGCTATTTACTATACTATGTAATCACTGTGTAGTCACTTCTAGGTACTGAATATTACTCTGTACTATTTTACTAGACACATTTTGCTATGTATTGTTTTAACTAGATACCTTGTACTCTCTTAGCTGCATACTGTGGCAATTACAGAACACCTGTTTAGCTAGCAGCACTAATTAGCTGAAAAGTACTCCATGTATTATACTCAGCCTTTGTTTAGTAAGAGATAATGGTGGCGGACAGGATGGTACGAGCAGGAATTGTAATGTGAGGGAGGTTGTCTGAAAAAATAACCTTGGCCAGGAATGGGGCCCCAATGCGAACAGGAGAGAAATAATGGTGGCGCATCGAGAGCTAGGCAAGAGTGATTGATTAGTTAATGTATAGATGATATGCAACTAAAAATTGATTGGGTATGCTGATGAAACCGAAATGTAACTGAGATAAAAATTACTATAAAGAATGCTGTACACCAGAGCTCGGTGGGCTTTCGGTGTCGTTCATTGATTGCCTCAGCCTTTGTTTGCACATAAAGGTTTAAACTTCTCAAAGAATTGTCTGTGTCTCCTGGTCATTTCAAGTAACCACGACACTAACTGGGTCAGGAGCTCCAACAGCAGTGTATCATCTAATCAATAGGACCTCTGCAGCTCCCTCTGAGATTTTCATCCTTTGTTGCATGGGATTTGGCCTCATTAAATCAAACTATCTCTCATCTCATTTCATGCACAGAAGCAGCTCTTGCAGCTGCAGTCAGAGTGAGCCACGTGGTACCGAATGTGGTCCCAATGGTGTGGTCAATGCTTGATTATGGCATGGAATGTTGGCACAGATTTTCTCACAGGTATAGGTGCTAACCTGATGCAGCCAATGTTATGGAAATGGGATGATGGTCAAGTGCAGAGCGGGTTAATGGCCTGAAACAGTTCAGCAAAAGGATGAGCTGATCACCAAATGTCCAGGCCTTTGGCACTTGCTCCTCCAAGCAGGCCAAGGATTTACCCCTTCAAAGCAAGGCGATGTTCAGTGTCACCTTGCTTGGTACTTACAACACTACCCAGGGGTTCACAAAAATCATGCACTAAAACTCTGCATTTGTTGAGTTAACACTTACATGCCAATATTCTTTATTAAATCTACAAAGCAAACATCAAGGAGGATCAGTTTAAGGTTTTTCGGCTCTTTTCTGGCTGTGTAAACCAGGATATGTTACATCAGGTCAGTTCACCTCTAGTTAGAATCAGTGCAAAGAAAAGCAGTAAAAAGGCAATCTTGAAGAATCTATACCAGAATACACAAAGCTTTCTTAATAAGGTATGAAAATTGATGGAAAAGTTAGAAATAAATGGCTATGATAAAAAAAAATATTACATGGATGCAAGATGACTAAGGCTGACAACTAAATATTCCAGAATACTTGAATTTTAGAGAAGGTAGGTAATCTGGAAAAGGAGAGAAGGTATCACTGATTATAAATAATGGGCTACATGCAGAGTAAGGTTCATAGCTTAGAAAATCAAGTATAATCAGATTCAGTGGTTCAGGAACATTGGTGGGAGTTTCTACAGGCCCCTAAATAATAGAAGATGTAAATTAAAATTTAGAGCCCTTTGTTACAAGGATAATAAAATAATCATGAGAGACTTTAATCAACATGCAAACTGGGCAAATCAAATTAGCAGTAATAATAAAGGACTAATTCATGGATTATATAAGAGATGTTGAGGAACCAACAAGGGAACTAGCTGCTTAGTTACTCTTGTACAATGAGAAAGGGTTAATTAATAATCCAGTTGTGATAGGAAGGCCTTTAGTGAAAGGAGATAAGCTTGTTATAATAATCGAAAGTGATTTAGTTCAATATAGAACTAGGGTCTTAAATTTAATAGACTATGAAGATACAAAGCACGGGTTGGCTAAAGTAGACTGGGAAACCATGTTAAAAGATGACAGTAAGGTAGCGACATCTAACACTTGAAGAATAAACACACAGATTGTAATTTTAAAACACAAAATAGTACACACAATATTTTAAGAAAACAGAAAATGGTGTCCATTTTTTTCCGACAAAAGGAATTAAAAATAGTATTAGATCAAAGGCAATGATGTAATTGAAATACAAGGAATAGTTCCAGAAAATTTCAGATTCTAGAAAAGGAACCAGGGTAATGACAAGGAAAGGGAATATAGAACATGAGGATAATATATTCTGGAATATAGATATGGTCTGTAATATATTCTTTACATGTTTAAAAATGAAAATATTAGTATAAGTTAACATAGATCCCTTACGGAGACAAGATAAATCATGTTGTGGAATATGGGAATATAAAGCTCTGTATGAATTTTGTATGTTTCATTGAGATCACTTCTCAATCCTTCTTAGGAGACCAAAAATATTCAGAATTTCATAGCCAAGTATCATTCAGGAGCAATTTGTCACTTTAAGTCATTTGGTCTCATACTAGTTGAGATATTCCCTTTGGTGTAACCATTTCCTCCTACCTTCTCTGCCACTGGAATCTAACTTCATTTCTATCCTTCCCAGTTCTGATGAAGAGATCTGGACACAAAACATTAACTTTTTATCTGACCTATATGTATTCATGTGTCTGCCAGTAGAAATTTAAAAAAATATTTACATGGCTACTTTTCTGGCTTGCTGAATAAGGAATGTTTTAAATTTAGGATCCAAAAAAGAGATTGAGCCCATTTAGACCTTAAACACCTGAAATTTCATAAATTATATTCTATCATCTTTTTTATGAGTCCCTCTTAGCTATAACAATAATTTACAATGCAAAACCTGCAATTCACGTACTCATGAACTACAAAAATGGAAACACTTTCACACTTTAGAGATGTATTGCAACTTCAAGTATATCCATTACAATTTCCAGTGCATAGCAAATAATTTTTATTCATATACGTTACTTTTCATTGCCAATTTACATTGGGAGAATTTACAACATTTATGTGCTGATGCTTAGTTACTGTACAAAATTATTGTTATTTATTAGAAATAGAATAGTGCACACCTTACTCTTTTCTTGTTGAAGCTCGATTTGAATGTCAGTCAGTTTGGCCCTGAGCTCTTCATTGGCAGCTTGCAAAGTAGCTAAGGCATCAGGCTTGTCTCCCTTAGCTCGACTGCCAGCACTCTTCTTTGACATTGTGTGCTGCTGTATTCCAGAGGGCAAAAACCCAGACAGAGAG
Source organism: Hypanus sabinus (assembly GCF_030144855.1). Taxonomy (NCBI): domain Eukaryota; kingdom Metazoa; phylum Chordata; class Chondrichthyes; order Myliobatiformes; family Dasyatidae; genus Hypanus; species Hypanus sabinus. The sequence goes on from NC_082727.1 coordinate 45,605,434, forward strand.
AACTCTCCGTTCCCGAGCTGGAGACTTCTCTTCTCTCTCTACTTTCGTCTACATTTTCATTTCCACCTTTAAAAGAAAATCAAAAGATGGCACATTACTCTCTCCCCCTTCTTTGTGGGTTTTAGCTTTGAATGACAGTCAGAATATGTCTTAGCAGTAAACGGGAATGCATTTTGTGACAAGACAAAAATCATTTCTAATAATCAAACTTGTTTGAACATCATAACAAAAACTTTCAGGTTTACCTCACTTACCTCCCCAGAAGTTCAAGCATACAACTTTAAACAGAGGTTCTTGTAACTCAAAATGCATTTGTGAAGTATCTGAGTGTCTTTCGTTTGGTAGCAGTAAAGCTTTACAATAAAAAAAGGTGAAGTTCTCTGAATTAATCCATTGGAAGAGCAAAAGACATATAATTTCCAAAGCTTCCTGCAGCTCTTCTGTCAGATAAACAGAAGTTTTGCTCCTTGTATCTGACAATTTTATAATTCAGTCCTTTAAGTATTATTTTAATCATATCAATGGCACCAAATAAATTAATTGATGACCTTATGTCGGCCTTTATAATTTTTTCCCCTTGGTTTTTTCTCTTTCTGGTACAAAGTCTTAAGTGAGTTGCTTTCTTTTGACCCAAATTATATTTGGAATTTAGACAACAAGGAATAAATGGAATTTCCTTAGTCATGAGTATGGAGTGTTAAACAGTCACTGTGTGTTACACCAATGAAAGGTCTAGCCATAGGCCTTCTACTTGGAAAAACAACAGAGACCAAGATATCACATGTCTGTTGTTAACAAATTGGCTTTATTCAAGGAAAGAACACTGCTAATACGCTGCCTCAGCTGCAATCAAGCTGCAATTGGAGGGTGAAGAAAGACCTGACTATTTGAGGGTGGTCAGTGAGTGTTTGTTGCCAGATCGGTGGGAGCAAAGCTTACAGTTACCTGTCAGAGCGTGGTCTGTCAGATGGGGAGATTGGAGTAAGTAATTGAAGAGTCTGGAACTTGCATGATAGTTATGAGCTTGGGCTGGTCAAGTGTCAGTGCAGTTGTCAGAGTGACTCATAGTCACTACAGAATCAGTCCCAGACTGCTGGTGGATTCTGCAGGGGTTCGAAAAGCTGGGGGAGTGGGTCCGCATGCGTTTCAAACCAGCCAAATCAAAATCAATGGTGCTGAGGAAAGGCAAGTTCAGCATTGCAGGTTCAGCCATCCCAGCCATCACAGCAAAGCCAGTCAAGAGCTTAGGTAAGGTTTTTGACAGCTTTCTAAAGGACATGGCATCCATTCAGGTGACCTGCACCAAGCTGGATGGCTGGCTGAAAGCTGTGGAGAAGTCTGGCCTACCTGGGAAGTTCAAAGCCTGGGTGTATCAGCATGGCATCCTTCCCAGGATCCTGAGGCCCCTCCTCGTCTATGCAGTTCCAATCTCGACAGTCGAAACCTTAGAGAGGAGGGTCAGTAAGCCCCTCAGGGGATGGCTGGGGCTGCCAAGGAGCCTGAGCAGCATCGCCCTCTATGGGCACCACAACAAACTGCAACTGCCCTTCAAATCCCTGGAGGAGGAATTCAAAGTTACAAGAGCCAGAGAAGTGGTACAGTACAGGAACTGTGGTGAACTACGTGTGCCTGTCTGGACACGCCCCCTGCTGACTGCTCCTGTGGCTCCTCCCACAGGCCCCTGTATAAAGGCGATCTGAGGCCTATGCTCGGCCTCAGTCTCCAGGACGTAGTATGATGGTCACTCATTCTGGTTCCTTCTTCCAGTCAATAAAAGCCGATACCTCGCCTTACGTCTCAGTGTGAGTTATTGATGGTGCATCAATTTTATTGACTGGAAGTTTTAAAACATGGAAACCGTTTTACGTCCGGAAAGGTTGGATTTGGACCCTCAAGACCCTGAAGCAGCTCTCGCTTTTGAACACTGGCTTGCATGCTTCCAATCGTACTTGGAGGAGGTTCATGCAACTGAACCCGCCGTTATGCACAGAATACTCCTCTCGAGGGTCACCCCCAAAGTTTACTCCATTATCCGGGATCTGCCGACCTACGATGGGGCACTGGACGCCCTCAAAAGACAGTACCTGCGGCCGGTGAACACCGTCTACGCAAGACATCGTTTAGCTACCCGGCAACAGCGGCCTGGAGAATCGAGCGCCGAGTTTCTCCGAGCACTACAGACGCTCGTCCGAACTTGTGACTGCAAGACGCTCACGGCAGAACAGCATGCGGAGCTGCTGGTGCGAGATGCCTTTGTGACGGGACTGAGGTCAGTGTACATGCGCCAGCGGCTGCTGGAAAACACCGATCTGACCTTACACTCGGCGATCGAGACGGCCAAAGCTCTGGAAGCTGCTCTGCACAATGCTGACGCTGTCCAGTCATGCAATTCCCCACCGGTTCCATGGACACCTCAGACCCCGCCACCAGCGGCTCCCGGGAGCGAATTCGCCAATGCCGCTGCCAGTCACGATTCCACGAGCTGCCCGAACCTGACCACGGCTGCGGTCCATCAGAAGCCCGTGCTTTGTTATTTCTGTGGACTCAAAAAGCACTCCCGACAACGCTGTCCAGCGCGAGAAGCAACCTGCTCTAGCTGCGGAAAACGGGGCCATTTCGCCAAGGTCTGTAAGTCTAAATTACGAGCGGAGTGCAGCGCTGCGGGTGAGACGTGGGGGCCGCCATCTTGCATGCCCGGATGTGGGCGGCCATCTTTGTCGGCGTCAGCATGCCCCGCCCCCAACCCTCTGATGCTTACCGGGCGCCAAGATGGCGATTCAACTCTGGCCACTGTAACTCTTGACCAAAGCGCCCCACACCAGCTTGCAAGGTCCATGATGGACATCCTGGTGGAGGGGCACAGGACTAGATGCCTGTTTGACACGGGCAGCACTGAGAGTTTTATTCACCCGGACACAGTGCAACGCTGCAGACTGGCAACACGGCCGGTAAGTCGGAGGATCAATTTGGCTTCTGGGTCGCATTCCGCAGACATCCAGGCAGGCTGTGTAGCGACATTGGTGGTTCAAGGCGCAGAATATCGGAACTTTGCGCGACTGGTCATGCCTAAACTGTGCGCACCAGTGCTATTGGGGCTGGACTTCCAGAGCCATCTTGAAAGTGTGACTATGGTATATGACGGGCACCTCCCACCACTCACTGTCTGGAATCTTCAGTTTTCTGGGACTTCATCACTACTGACCACACACACACACGGGCCCACACGTCCCATCCAGCACCATGCCTACAGATGCGCAACCAACACCACTTGCAGTCTCTCCACCCTCAAGGTCCCTCCCCCATTGCTGTTCGCCAACCTGACCCCTGACTGTAAGCCCGTGGCAACTAAAAGCAGGAGGTACAGCGCGGGGGACAGGGCCTTCATTCAGTCAGAGGTGCAGCGGCTGCTCAGGGAGGGGATCATTGAGCCAAGCTCAAGCCCTTGGACGGCCCAGGTGGTTGTTGTTCGGACTGGGCAGGAAAATAGGATGGTGGTGGACTATAGTCAAACCATCAATAGGTTCACGCAGCTTGACGCGTACCCCCTACCCCGCATCGTGGATATGGTCAACCAGATAGCTCAGTACAAGGTGTACTCGACAATAGATCTGAAATCCGCTTATTACCAGCTCCCCATCCGCCCAGCGGACCGCCCCTACACCACCTTTGATGCGGGCGGCAGGCTCTATCACTTCCTGCGCGTCCCATTCGGTGTCACGAATGGTGTCTCTGTCTTCCAGAGGGAAATGGACCGGATAGTGGACCATTGCCAACTGAAGGCCACATTTCGCTATCTGGATAACATCACCATCTGTGGTCACGACTGGCCAGATCACGACGCCAACCTCCAACGATTTCTCCAAGTGGCCGCAGCTCTGAACCTTACTTAGAACAGGGACAAGTGTGTGTTCGGAACCACCCGCCTTGCTATCCTTGAGTATGTTGTGGAAAACGGGGTTATTGGCCCGGATCCCGACCGTATGCGCCCCCTGTTAGAACTCCCTCTTCCCACCACTCTCAAAGCCCTCAGACGGTGCCTGGGTTTTTTTTCCTATTACGCCCAATGGGTCCCCCATTATGCAGACAAGGCACGGCCCCTGGTCAAGTCTACCACGTTTCCCCTCTCTGCTGAGGCCCGCGCGGCCTTCAGCTGCATTAAAGAGGACATTGCCAAAGCTACGATGCATGCCGTGGACGAGACCATTCCCTTCCAAGTGGAGTGTGATGCCTCCGATTTCACTCTAGCTGCTACCCTCAATCAGGAAGGCAGGCCAGTAGCATTCTTTTCTCGCACCCTCCAAGGCTCTGAAATTCGGCACTCCGCGGTGGAGAAAGAAGCCCAGGCCATAGTGGAGGCTGTTAGGCACTGGAGGCACTATCTCGCTGGCAAAAGGTTCACCTTGCTGACCAACCAGCGCTCAGTTGTGTTCCTGTTCAGCAACCAACAGCGGGGCAAAATCAAAAATGATAAGATTTTGCGGTGGAGAATAGAACTCTCCACCGACAACTATGATATCCTGTACCGGCCTGGCAGACTCAATGAGCCCCCTGATGCCCTATCCCAGGGAACATGTGCTAGCACACAGCTCGACCAGCTGTACACCCTTCATGCACAACTTTGCCATCCGGGGGTCACCCGATTTTACCATTTTGTGAAAGCTCGGAACCTGCCATACTCCCTGGAGGACATCAGGACGATGACCAGGGACTGCCAAATTTGCGCTGAGTGCAAACCGCACTTCTACCGTCCTGACACGGCGCAACTTGTCAAGGCCACCCACCCTTTTGAGTGACTGAGTGTTGACTTTAAGGGCCCCCTTCCCTCCACTGATCGCAATGTCTATTTTCTCTATGTTATCGACGAGTACTCACGGTTCCCCTTTGCCATCCCCTGCCCCGACACCACTGCCACGTCTGTCATAAAAGCCCTGTGCCAGCTCTTCACTCTGTTCGGGTATCCCTGCTATATCCACAGTGATAGAGGGTCCTCCTTTATGAGTGACGAGCTGCGCCAGTACCTCCTAGCTAGGGGCATTGCTACTAGTCGGACCATGAGTTATAATCCCCGGGGTAATGGACAGGTGGAGAGGGAGAATGCCACAGTGTGGAAGGCCACACTTTTAGCCCTTAAGTCAAAAGGGTTGCCGGTCTCTCGATGGCAGGAGGTCCTCCCTGAGGCACTCCACTATATCCGCTCTCTGTTATGTACGTCCACTAATGCCACCCCTCACGAACGCCTATTCTCTTTTCCCAGGAAGTCTGTCACTGGGACCACCCTACCAGTTTGGCTGACGTCCCCGGGGCCAGTGCTGCTCCGGAAACATGTGAGGAGCAATAAATACTCCCCGCTGGTCGAGAGGTTTCACCTTCTACATGCGAACCCCCAGTATGCCTAAGTGGTCTTACCTGATGGGCGGGAGGACACGGTCTCCATCCACGACCTGGCACCCGCAGGTGCAGCAGACCACTACCCTGAAGACTCTCCGGTAACTATGAACCCTGCACCTGAGGTGACACCGTGCTCACCAGGCCCTACACAGACTCCTCACAACACTTATATTCTGGGCGTCTTGTACGCATTTATACCAGGCGCCTCACACATGCGTGAGGGATCACTGGCGCCTAGTGGGCTGGAACAAGCACAACCTCCATCTCCTGTGCAATCACCAATGTCACCGGCATTTGTGCAATCACAGCCGGTGCTACGTAGATCGCAGCGACAGATTCGACCACCTGATAGACTTGACTTGTAAGAAACTTTGCCACATGGGGACTCTTTTAAACAAAGGGGGGGGTGAATGTGGTGAACTACGTGTGCCTGTCTGGACACGCCCCCTGCTGACTGCTCCTGTGGCTCCTCCCACAGGCCCCTGTATAAAGGTGATCTGAGGCCTATGCTCGGCCTCAGTCTCCAGGACGTAGTATGATGGTCACTCACTTCTGGTTCCTTCTTCCAGTCAATAAAAGCCGATATCTCGCCTTACGTCTCAGAGTGAGTTATTGATGGTGCATCAGGAACTGAGGTGATCCGAAGGTGGCTGGAGCAGGGATGCAAGTGAGGACTGGCAGGAAGTGGAGGGCAGAGGAGAGCAGAGGAAAGGCTGCGTCACAGGAGGTCGGTGTGAGTGGTCACACGAGGCAGAGCTGGGCTCGGATCCTTTCCAACTCCCCAAATGGACACCATCAGAGGGAAGGAAAGGTGCCGCCTAGTTCAGGAGGAGGTGAGAGCAGCAGTGGAGGAGAATAAAGCCACAGGGAGCTTGGACAACATGGGAGAATGCGCTGGAGAGTAAAGTGACCTGGGCTGAGCTTTGGAAAGCCAAGCCACACCGCATCCAATTTCTCATCCAGGCAGTGTACGATGTGCTTCCAAGCCCATCAAACCTGCACACATGGGGCAAAGCAGAATCATCTGTGTGCCCACTGTGTTCCAAGCAAGGAGCCCTGGAGCACATCCTCAGCGGCTTCACAAGGGCACTTGGAGAGGGACGGTACCGATGGAGGTATGATCAGGTCCTGAAGACCATCGCTGAAGCCATCAGTGCAGGAGTTGAGTGGGGGAAACGGTCCCGACCCTCCAAGCAGACCATTGCCTTTGTCAGAGCTGGGGAGCAGCCAATACCCGCCAAAAGAACATCGGCAGGTTTCCTGACCTCTGCAAGAGACTGGCAGCTGTTGGTGGACCTCGAATGGCAGCTGAGGTTCCCTGACCATATCGCAGCCACCACCCCATGACCAGACATTGTCCTTGTGTCTGAGTCTACCAAGCAAGTGGTGCTGCTGGAGCTGACAGTCCCATGGGAAGATCACTTGGAAGAGGCCTTTGAAAGGAAGCTCTCCAAGTACACAGGACTGGTCAACAACTGCCAACAGGCTGGATGGAGAGCGAGGTGTCTCCCAGTGGAGGTTGGATGTAGGGGATTCGCAGCCCGTTCCTTAGCCAGAGCCCTCAGCAATTTGGGCATCGAGGGAGAAGGGAAGCGGAAAGCCATCCGCAGTACCACCGATGCGGCAGAGAGGGCCTCAAGATGGCTGTAGCTCAAGAGAGGGGAGCCATAGAGTCATGTGTAGCTGGCCATCTTGACACAAGCTGGGGTCTGATCTACCCCGGCTGGGTCACCTGGAGGAGGTGTATGAATTTGAAAGACCTGAAACACCCAATGATTCCAGGAACATCAGTGATGATGTGTCCAGAAGCATCAGTGATGATGTGTCCAGAAGCATCAGTAGATGTATGCACACAGCTTACAGGGAGTCACTGAGAAATCTTTCTATTCTGTTATTGTCACAATGGTTTCACCTGTAACTGGGCATGGACTAAATGGAAGCATTTGATTTTCTTAGTCTGATGAGGTGAATTATGGATTCAGCTGAAGTTCATTCAATTACATCATGACCTTTTCTAATTATAAGATTATCTTTCTTGAGTGCTTAACCTTGTGTACTATGGCATATGTTCAGAATAAATGGATTACAGTGTGGGAAATGTTTAAGTATATCAGTGGGATGTAAATGATCCAGGATATACTGACAGGTAAAACATTGCATTACCATGAAAGAAGTATATTTCAGATAATAAATACAGGTTATGTATAATTTTCCTGTCATCAGGTAATAGAAGGTGTAGAATGAAAGAATTAGCAGTAAACTACAAAAAGAAATGAGCCATATTCATGCCATGGGAGATTGTTCATTTAAGATGTGCATTTCCAAGGCTGTTTGTCTTTCCAGCCCATCAGCAGCAGCAAAGAGCTGATTAGTTTGGCTTTAAGATAATAGCAGGACAGGCCAGTTCCAAGAATGAATGTCAGACCAATGGACACTGATGAATACCAGCAGGCACCCACAATATTACTAAATTTAAGAGACTGGCATACAGTACTGTGTCAAAGTTTCAAGCACATACATGTAGCTAGCATGCCTAAGACTTTTACACAGTACTCTTCTTGTCAATGTAGAGCAAAGAGCAAGTTTGTAAATCTGGCGGGAGCAAATGACGTTGCGAATTGCAAGAGTGGGGCGCTGCAAGAGGAGTGTGGGACAGATAGCAGGGGAGTGCCGGATTGGTGGGGGGGGGGGTAGTGCTAGTGTAAACACACCCAGCCCTGAGACACCAAGCAAGTTCATTTGAGTCCAAACAATTGGTTTATTGATCATTAAAAAATGTCTCTCTCATGCTTCCCAATCCCTCCCTTCTCCATTCCCCTTTTCCCAACCATGATCCCCCTCTCCCTGCTCCCTTCCCACTCTCAGTCCACAATACAGACCCATATCAGAATCAGGTTTATCATCACTCACATATATCATGAATTTGTTTTTTTTTTGCAGCAACAACAGTATAGTGCAATACATAAAATTACTACAGTGCTGTGCAAAAGTCTTAGGCACCTTAGCTATGAGCCCAAGACTTTTGCACAGTACAGTACATAATATGAATGGCAGAACAAATTTCTTTTCTCTCTTCACTTTAGGTAACTGTTCTTTCTTATCAATCTCTTGATGCTATTCATTATAATACTGTGGAGGTATGGTTACTATTCTGAGTGATTTTTGTTTACTTTCTGACTTATGAACAAAATTAACTTACAGATATTGGTAAAATGGAAACTGTTTGTTGTCTAGGGTGACCTGCAACATTCTCAAAGTTCAAAGTTAAAGTAAAATTTATTATCAGAGTACATATGTGTCACCACATACAACCCTGGGATTCCTTTTCCTATGGGCATACTTAAGAAATTTATAGAATAGTAACTATAAACAAACTCTGCAAATGCAGATATAAATAAACAGAAATAAATAATGAGCATGAAATGACAATATACCAGAGTTCTTAAATGAGTCATTAAAT